>NC_080102.1:39248561-41748561 GCF_950005125.1 Chionomys nivalis
CAGGAGCAGACATGGGCCGCTTACCCACAGGACGAAAACACATTGCCCCCCACAGCACCAGCATTCAGCTCAAAGCCTCCGCCAGGGGCTGGAGAGATGGCTCAGAGGTTAAGAGCATTGCCTGCTCTTCCAAAGGTCCTGAGTTCAATTCCCAGCAACCACATGGTGGCTCACAACCATCTGTAATGAGGTCTGGCGCCTTCTTCTGGCCTGCAGACATACACACAGACAGAATATTGTATACATAATAAATAAATATTTAAAAAAAAAAAGCCTCCGCCAGGTTAGTTTGGCGCAGGCCTACATGGACAGGACACCATGTAAAGCAGGGCCCAGGGCCTAAGCGGTGAGCAGCCCAAGTGCACTGACAATGAACACACACCTTTACTGTACGGTGTACACACACAGCACAGTAATCAGCCTCGAAAAGGAAGGCTGAAGCTGGGCATGGTGGCACACACCTTTAACCCCAGCACCCTGGAAGCAGATCCCTGTGAGTTCGAGGCTAGCCTGGTCTACATGATGAGTTATTACAGGACAGCCAGGGCTACACAGAGACCCCGTCTTAAAAGACAACAGCCAAGGGCTAGAAGATGTGGCCCAGTTGTGGAACACTCAATGACGTGAGGCCCTGGTTTCCAGCCCAGGACTGTACTCCATTCCCACCCCAGCAGGGGGCAGCACCATTTGAATCACTTGCTCTTAGCAGGCATAAGCAGATGTATAGGATAGTACTCTACATCCTGGGGACGTGTACTCCACACTCTTGGGAGTTTCTGGGAAAAGAACAAATTCCTGAATTCACTCACACGAGGCACTGAAGTGGCCACGACTCCAAAGAAGGGCCAGCAAAATGGTTCAGTGGAAAAAGAGGCTGTGACCAAGTCTGACCACCGGAGTTTGATCACCAGGACCCAAATGGTGAAAGGAGAGGAAAGACTCTAACAAGCTGACCTTCTGAAGAGGAAGCGGGGCTTGGCCCGATGCTCTCGCAGTGCTCATGGCCCTCAAGAGCGTCCCACTGTGTGACTGGTAAATGTAGCTGCCCAGCCCCCATCCCAGGAACCAGAGCCAGAAGCACAGGTCTGTGGGACGTACTTACTCCGAGGGTCAAACTTTACACAGCTCCCTTGGTGAAACAAGAGACCCAGGGTGAGCAGGGTCTAGGGGACAATACAAACCAATACTGGAGACGAAGTGTCAGATATCACCAAGGGAAAACAGGCAGCATTTCCTTAAAGCTGATTTGTTTCTGGTATTCCTCAAGTTATTAGCACTTGCCTCTTGGACAACAGGCTCTTGTCCAGGAACAGTGCCTGCCCAGCTCAGCAGTGTTCCCTGAGAACAGAGGCCTTGCCCTTGTCCAAGCGCAGAGCCAAGCTCAGCTTGGCACTCCTCTCTGAGAACAGGGCTGGCTACTCATAGCTGTTTCCATGCTCTGGGCTTGCTCATGAAAATTCCTAGTCCAAACAAAGACAGACTGCTTGCTGGGGCTCTCTGCAGAGCTCAATTAACTAGTCTCTGGATGCCCACACAGACCCCGGGCTGCCTCTGCCCACTCCAGAATGCTCAACCACCCGTCCCTGGGCTAAGAGGCTGACCAACATGGACAAAGATAAGGTTCCCCACTGTGCCTTGTGTGTCTGTCGCGGGGCTCTTTGCCTCTGCCGCATTTCCGGGCTGACATTGCAAGCCCTGGGCAAGCTGAGGATACACATTCTACCCTGGTCCTGCAGACAGGGTGCAGAGTTCCTCCAGGCCGTCCTGCTGATGGCACCATGTAAGCAAGACTAGGAGTCCCTACATCCTCCAGGGAAGACACCTAAGCTGACCAGCCCCTCCCACCACCTCCCCAGGTCCCACCCACCACCCTTTCACCCCCAGATGCACATCCCTTTCAGTTTTACTACACTTTGCCTCACAAGGGGAAAGTCTGTCTCTCCATTCCTCAGTCTTAGCCACGTGACAGCTCTTGGTCAGTGGCCTCTAGGCAAGGCTGAAGACATACTTAGGCACTGAATTCAGACCTTTGAGACCACCGCACCAGACACTCCAGCCTGGCCAAGACCCGCCCAGAATAGCACCACCCAAGGAACCCCAGAGCCAACAGAAACAAGCAATGCCACACTTCCTCCGTGCCCAGGCCCCACCTTGAGCTCTACTATATTAATGTCTTAGTCCTCCTGGCAGTCCTAAAGTATAGAAGCTACTATCGCTGTTAGCCCAGGCTGGCCCGCAACTCCTGGTCCTACTGCTTCCACCTCCCAAGTGTTGGGATTACAGGCATGTATCACCATCCCTGCTCAGAGGACGGACACACACACAGAGACACACAGAGACATACACACACACCCCGTGTGGAGATCAGAGGAAAACTGTGTGCAGTCAGGTCTCTCCCTCCATCTTCTAGTGAGTTCTGGGTATCAAACTCAGGTCTCTAGATTTGTACAGCAAGCACTTTTACCCCTGCGCCACTCGCTGAGCCCAGAGTTTTAATTGCTGTGGCCTACCTGCCCCTCCAGGTCCCCAGACCTCACTAGGCCACTCTACCCTCACCTTCTGCTCTCCGCTCAGGGTCCTTGCCTAGCAGACCTTCTCACCATACTCATGAAGCAATTGAGTGGCCTGAGGGCTGGGCAAGGATCAGGGGGCACTGGATGGAACCCAAGGGACCCAAAGGTTGAACCAAAATCCCAATCTCAAAACCATAGCAGCCTTGAGACTCTCCCCATCCACACTGCTGTCTGACAGGAAAGGAAACTGAGGCCCAGAGGGGACAAGAGTACCCACCCACGGTCACGGAAGTAAATTCCTAGCAGAATTAGGCTGGGGCCCAGGTCTCCTGCCACCCCAAGAGGCATGGCAAACTTGATCTTTTGCTACAGAAAAATGAGCCCCAAGAAATATGGTACCCTAGGAAGAGAAGGCACCCACCTTTGGTGTGTGAGGCTCCGTCCCCTGGGAATACATAGGCATCTTCAAGCTTGGTGATATCAAACAGACAGATGCAGAGTCCCACGTTGTACACGACCTGTGCACACACGTGCATACATACAGTGACCCCGGGGTCCAGCATCTCCAAACCCTTCTCCTTATAAGCGAGCTTCAAGTTCCCCTTGTTCTAGAGGGGTGTGAGCTAAGACTCTGCAGGAGCTGACTGTTAGGGACCTCAGGACGCAGAACTCTGGAAAGAGCAGGGCCGGAACGACCAGCTACTCCACCTCACTGTGGGACCACCAAGGACACTGCTTTGCCTTTCTGAGACTCAGTTTTCCCATGTTTAAAAATGAGACACCAGACTGGGCATTGTGGCACATGCCTTAATTCCAGCACTCTCAGGAGGTGGAGGCAGGAAGTCTGAGGCCAGTCTGGTCTACAGAGCGAGTTTGAGGACAGCCAGGGCTAAAGAGAAACCCTGTCTCAAACCGACACCCCCCTAAAGAAAAGAGACCCCAGCTGAAGCGTTATTAAGTGAGTAGGGTGAACATAAAGTTTCCTAGTGGTAGCTGGGCAGTGGTGGCGCACGTCTTTAATCCCAGCACTTGGGAGGCAGAGGCAGGCGGATCTCTGTGAGTTCGAGACCAGACTGGTCTACAAGAGCTAGTTCCAGGACAGGCTCCAAAACCACAGAGAAACCCTGTCTCGAAAAACCACAAAAAAAAAAAAAAAAAAAAAAAGTTTCCTGGTGGTTCAGAGACCACAAATGAGCAAACTGACTGTCACCACCGTGAGGACTGGCAGTGGGAAGCCTTGCTTGCTCAACACTCATGCCACCTCACACACACAGAGACGGGGCTCTCACAGGGGTATGTGGTCAAGCCCTTCAAGAGAGAGCCCCACACCCAAGCCCACACTCTGGTATTCTTGTCTCGGTGTCTGCACACCGCCACCCTCTAAATCACACACCTCACCAGAGCTGCTCAGGGACTCGAGAGGCAGCAGAGCACTTCAGAACTGGGGCAGAGCTCCCCGGTGAGCTCTTCTGCGGGGGCGCCTCTCACGGGGTCAGTGACCTGGCCTCAGTCAGGCATAGCAACTTGAGAGGTGGAGGCAGAGCCACCCTGGTTCAGGTCCCATGAGACCCTGCCTCAAAAATAAGTGGGGAGGTGGAATTGGCAAAAGGGCCCAGCAGTCAAGGTGTTTGCCACCAATCCGGACGACTTAAGCTGCAGCCCAGGACCACATAGGAGACTCACCATCTCCTCACAGCTGTCCTCACCTACACATACGTGCTGTGATATGTACACCCACATGCAAAATAAATACATGGAATTAAAAAAAATTAATGAAGACTACACTTTCAGGGATTTCTTTTCTTTTTTTAGTTCTTCGAGACAGGGTTTCTCTGTGTAACAGCCCTAGCTGTCCTGGAACTCACTCTGTAGACCAGGCTGGCCTCAAACTCACAGAGATCCTCCTGCCTCTGCCTCCCGAGTGCTGGGACTAAAGGCGTGTGCCATCAGGGATCATCTCTATAATGTGTTACTGGAGAGGCTTCTCTGACTGTGTGGAGCACCCGCAACCACGAGGACGAGATGTGGTCCCTCCTGAGGGCGGCAGCTCTGGCCGCTGCTCTGCTACAGCTGCCTCTCACAGCTGATCATCTGCCTCTCATCAGGGAGGGCAGTCTGCGCGGATTTCAGGAAAAAAAAATTAACAAAAGAATCCCTGGATGTGGTGGCTGTGGGGGTTGGATAAGAACAGCCTCCACAGGCCCAGATATTTGAATGCTGAGGCATCAGGGAGAGGCACTATTTCAGAAGGATCAGAAGGATCAGGGGTGGCCTTGCTGGAGGAAGTGTGCCACTGGGGTGGGCTTTGAGACTGCTGCTCTCTTGGTCTGTGGATCTAGAGGTAGCGCTCAGCTGATGCTCCAGCACCATGTGTGCCCCGCCTTGATAACGGACTAAACCTCCAGAAGCTGCCCTGGTCATGGTGTCTCTCCATGGCAACTGAACTGTGACGGAGACAACAGCACAGACCTTTAATACCAGCACCTGCGCGGCAGAGGCAGGCAGGTCTCTCTGATTGCAAGGCCAAACCAAAATAAATCAGAGTCCGTGAATTCGCTCCCCCAAGCGGCCAGGCCTCAGGTTTGTAGGTGTGCCTCCTCCCCACCTCAGTCTCCCGTAGAGGGATCACCTGTCTCCCGTAGAAAGCTAGTCAGTCTTGCTCTTTCTGCCCCCACCTCTCCGCATACCGTCTCCTACAGTGTCCTCCCTCACTGTTGCAGCCACACCAGCTTCCTTGGTGCCCTGTGAGAAGCCACCAACCCCTCCTTCCTCAGAGCCTCTGCACATGCTCATGATTCTGCCTGCACAGCTCCTCATACCCAGCCTGCTCCAACCCTCCCCACAGAGCCTCCACTTGGCTTCTCCTGTTCCCCAAGTGTGTGAATGCCTGCCCTTCCTGGCATTTACCCTCAACTGTGAGGCCCTGCCGGTCAAGACTTTCTTCCCTTCACTGTACACCACAGGGCCACCCTGGCTAAGTGTTAGAGATAGTTAAAGGAGTAAGTCAGAGAAGACCCCTGTATCCATGGAAAGGGAAACACAGTAACCAAATAAATCCAGGGGCCAGTGAGAAGGCTCAGCTGGGAAAGCCACCGACCTCCAAACCTGACAGCTGATTTCAATCCCAGTGACCCACACGGTGGAAGAATCCACAAACTGTCCTCTGACCTGTGTATACACACAGGTATACACAAAGATAAAAAATGTAAAATCTGACTGGGTGGTGGTGGCACATGCCTTTAATCCCAGACTTGGGTGGCAGAGGCAGGAGGATCTCTGTGAGTTCCAGGCCAGCCTCCAAAGCTACAGAGAAACCCTGTCTCAAAAAAAAACTTCAAATAAACAAGAAAATAACTGGTTAAGTGTGAAGAGAGACTTGAAGAGTGGCTAAGCAGTCACCAAAGACCACAGGAGAGCAGAAAGGCCTCTCCACTGGCATAGCCCACAGCAGGTGTGAAAAACACCGATTTGAGAATGAAACCTCCCGACAACGCCGGACTACTAGAGCTACCCAATGTACAGTTGAGAGAAAAACAATTATCCCCGTTTTAATAAAAACTGAGGCCCAGAGACGGTGACTTGGCCGAGGCGGCACAGTAACTGGATGTGGAATCTCGCTTTTACAAACTCATTTTGAGCGCGGTCTCTCCGTTGTTTCTTTTCTGTCCATACTAAGACTCGAACCAACAGTCCCGCAAAGGCCAAGCAAATTTAAGCACTGTTCGACACCCCGACGCTTTTTAATTTGTTTGGGACAGGGGCTTACAGTGTTGCTCACATTGGCCCCGAACTCACGATCTCGCAAGCCTCAACGACCCAAGAAGCTGGGACCACGGGTGTGCGCTACCTCGCCCGGCCCATTTACTACTTGGGGTACCTCTAACATCCAAGCCTGGCTCAGAGGAGAGAAGAGGAAAGGAGACCCCGACATGAAGTTACTTAAGTGTGCAAGGCTAGGCTAAGGCTGAACCAGGCGTCAGCCAGGCTAGCAGGGGGCGGGATCGGACCCCGCACGCCAGCCCGAGGGCCCAGTACCTTATTAGCTAATTTCTTGTTCAGCTCCTCGGCAACAGAGTCGTTGAGCTTCCGCTCAAACTGCCACGGTGGTATGCGCACGGTGTCCACCATCTCCACCAGGACGAACATCCTGCGCCGGGGCTCTGGAAACCGGAGAGCCTGTCAAGCACCGGGGCCTGCCAGCGGTGGAGAGCCCCAAGCCGCCTCGGTCCCCTCTCAGCCTGACAAGCCAAGCCGGCAGCCGGGCCGCGCGGGAGAGCCTGCGGTGCCGCTTGCGGATGCTACTCTCCGGCCCCGGAGGAAGCTGAGGCCCGCCACCCACCCCCCAAATGCTGAACCTCCCCGCACCGCTCCGCGTGCCCCACGAGCGGCAGCCATGCACTATTCACGCGCAACTAGCGTTCCGAGGTCCCTCAGCTTCCGGAGAACTGACCAATAAGAAGCCTGTGCCCGCCCCGGAGGGGTACGGAGCTACACGAGGCTCTGGAGAGGGGCGTGGTCATGAGGTGGGCGGGGTCTCCTGCTGTCTCCAGCCAGTGAGGGGAGAGGAGCGGAGTGAGCTTTGAGGGGGCGGGACCTCCTTCTTAAGCCAACCACAGGCCCCTCAGGGAGTTCTGGTTGCTAGGAGACAAGTCTGCGCTTCAGGCCTGGTTATCTTTTCTCAACCGGAGAGATGTTTTAAAAATACAAATCTACTCTCTGTGAGTTCGAGACCAGCCTGGTCTACAAGAGCTAGTTCCAGGACAGGCTCCAAAACCACAGAAAAACCCTGTCTCGAAAAACCAAAAAAAAAAAAAAAAAAAAAAAATCTACGGTGGTGGCGCACGCCTTTAATCCCAGCACTCGGGAGGCAGAGGCAGGCGAATCTCTGTGAGTTCGAGACCAGCCTGCTCTACAAGAGCTAGTTCCAGGACAGGCTCCAAAACCACAGAGAAACCCTGTCTCGAAAAACCAAAAAAAAAAAAAAAAAATACAAATCTAGGGCTGGAGAGATGGCTCAGTGGTTAAGAGCATTGCCTGCTCTTCCAAAGATCCTGAGTTCAATTCCCAGCAACCACATGGTGGCTCACAACCATCTGTAATGAGGTCTGGCGCCCTCTTCTGGCCTTCGGCATACACACAGATAGGCTATTGTATACATAATAAATAATAAATAAATATTAAAAAAAATAAATAAAAATACAAATCTAACAAAACCAATCCGTATAGCCGCGCTTGTTGGCGCACACCCTGAACCCCAGCACTCGAGAGGCAGAGGCAGGTGGAGTTCTGAGTTTGAGGCCAGTCTAGTCTACATGGAGAAACCCTGCCTCAAACAACAAAAACCAGAACTTGCTCCAGACCAGTACCCAAGATGCTGGGCAAGAAAGGGTCACCAGAACCTTTCTGGATGACAGAAAGTGGTGCCACATTGACATACTCAACAAAAAGCACACGAGTGCATACTGATATTCTCAGGTGTATGATACCAGCAGCTGGTTCAAGGCCAGCCTGAGTTACAAAATGAGATCCTGTGTTTTAGCATCGAAACCCCCGCCAATAAATAAAAATAACTTTGGAGAGCCAGACACAATATAACCCCAGAATGTGAGAGGTAAAGACCGGAGAATTGGGAATTCAGTTCAGCGCTACAGTGAATTCAAGCCTGGGTACAAGAAACCCTTCCTTGGAAAAGAAGAAGTGGGGTGGGTGGAAGAAGGCAGGGGAGGAAGAAGAAGGAAAAGGAAACAGGGAAAAGAAAATAAGGTATTTGGGGGCTGGAGCTGAGGAGTAGAGGTTTAGCTCAGTGATAGAAGGGTCCTTGCCACCTGTAAGACACTAGTGTCCCTCCCCACCGCTCAGAAACAAAGTATTTCAGGTAACTGACATGGGAGGTAAGAATTGGTTAGCTATGATCTTTATGATATCCATAGGTAACTTCGTTTTTGTTTTGCTTTTCTTTGTTTGTTTTAGGGTTTTTGTTTGTTTGTTTGTTTTTTGGTTTTGGTTTTTCAAGAAAGGATTTCTCTGTAGCTTTGGAGCCAGTCCTGGAACTAGCTCTTGTAGACCAATTTGGCCTCGAATTCACAGAGATCTGCCTGCCTCTGCCTCCCGAGTGCTGGGATTAAAGGTGTGCGCCACCACGGTCTGGCGTAGGTAGCTTGTTTTAACTGTGTCTGTGTATGAGGTGTTTTGTATATGTATATGTATAAGTGTGTAAGTGCAGAAGAGGACCTCGAATGACCTGGAACTGAAGTTACAGCTAATTGGGAGCCACCATGTGGGTGTTGGGAAGTAAACCCTGGTTCTCTGCTAGAGCAGCCAGGGCTCTTCACTGCTGAGTCATCTCTCCAGCCAAAAGAAAACTTTTCAGGCTCTTACTGTATGTCAAGCCTTGACTCCGTGCTTTGCAGGTGCAGATGTTCCTAGTCCAGCGGTTCTCGACCTTCCTAGTGCTGTGGTCCTTTAGTACAGTTCCTTATATTGTGGGGCCCCCAACCATAAAATTATTTTGTTGCTACTTCGTAAATGTAATTTTGTTACTGTTATGAATCGTGTTGTAAATATCGGATATGCAGGATATCCAATGTGATGGTTTGAAAGAAAATGGCCCCCAAAGGGAGCGGCACTATTAGGAGGTGTGGTTTTGTTGGAGTGGGTATGGCCTTGTTGGAGGAAGGGTGTCACTACGGGGATGAGCTTTGATGTCTCCTATACTCAGGCTACCCTAGTGAGTTAGATCACTTACTGTTGTCTACGCAAAATGTAGAACTCAGCTCCCTGCCCAGCACCATGTCTGCCTGCACGCCACGATGTCCCACCATGATGCTAATGAACTTAAACTCTGAAAATGCAAGCCACCCCAATGAAATGTTTTTCCTTCATAAGAGCGCCGTGCTTATGGGGTCTCGTCACAGCAATAGAAACCCTAACTAAGACATCTGATATGCGACCCTCAAAGAGGTCAAGACCCAGAGGTTGAGAACCATCGTCCTAGGGTGTGATGGGGTTATGCCTTGCCACACTCACCCCACATCTAGGCATTTAAACCAGCTAATACTACAGGTTAGTTAGTCCAGACTTCCTTATGTGTGCTCAGAGAGCACACCAGCCGCAGCTGGGAAACGATCCAACAGAACGCGTTTTACTCATTTTCTTTTTGGTTTTTCGAGACAGGGTTTCTCTGTGGTTTTGGAGCCTGTCCTGGAACTAGCTCTTGTAGACCAGGCTGGTCTCGAACTTACAGAGATCCGTCTGCCTCTGCCTCCCAAGTGCTGGGATTAAAGGCGTGCGCCACCACCGCCCGGCTCATTTTCTTATTTTTATGTTTTAGATTTGCATATAAAGTTTCATCATGGCCTCTTTATAGTTGTCTTAGTCTGGGTTTCTATTGCTGAAATGAATCACAACCAAAAGCAGCTTACAGAAGAAAGGGTTTATTTCACTCACATATTCTGAGTCACAGTCCCCTGAGGGAAACCAAGGCAAGAACTCAAACATGGCAGGAATCTGGGGGCAGGAGTGGATGCAGAGACCATGGTGGAATGCTGCTGGCTGGCTTGTTCTCCACGGCTAGCTCGGCCTGCTTTCTTATAGAACCCAGGACCCACAATGGGCTGGGCCTCCCGTATTAGTTACTAATCAAGATGTCCTTACATACAGCCAAATCTTATGGAGGCTTTTTCTCAATCTGGGCTGTCTCCTCTCAGATGACTCTAGCTTGTGTCAAGGTGACATACAGCCAGCAAGTGTGACAGCTGTATGTCCTTAGTCTACGTTCTCGCTCCTTCTCCTCCCCGCTGTCCTTCCAGTGCCCCCTCTCCTTTCTTCTACAGTTAATCCCTCTCTCGCTTCCCAGTTGTGCACGCTCCCTTGTCTTCTCTAGTCCCTTACCATCTCACTCAGCTGGGCATGGTGGCACACACCTTCAACCCATCACTCAGGAGGCAGAGACTGGCGGAGCTCTGTGTGTTCGAAAGCAGCCTGTTCTAATCTACATATTGAGTTCCAGAAGAGCCAGAGGTATAGTGAGTCCCAATAAATAGTAATAATAATAATATAGTTTGTTTATAATGCAAGGATCCACCCTGAGGCCTCGAGCACACCAGGAAGTGCTCCACCATCTAAGCTGCATCCTCAACATTGCTTTTGGAAGGTCTTGAATGTTGCCCATGCCGATCTCCAACTTTGGATTCAAACGACCCTCTAACCCAGCCTTCTGAGTAGCTGGGATCACACACACATATAACAACACGCTCAAACACTTTCGTAGTATCTCTTTCCTTAACTTTAAAATTGCATTTGTGTGTAATGTGTGTACGCATGCCATGATGTAGACACGGAGATCAAAGGACAGCTTGCAGGGTAGGTTCTCTCCTCCTATCATGTGAGTCTTGGGGATTGAACTCAGGTTCAGGCTTGGTGACAAGTTCCTTTTTACCTTCTGAGCCATCTAGCTGACCCCGTCTACTTTTTAAAGTATTTTAAAGTCGCACTTTTATTTGCCCATTTTGTGTGTGCCCATGTGCCTTTGGTCCAAACAGAAAAACAACACAGTCACACAACACAGTCACACATCAGCTGGGTGGACGGTGGTGGTGAAGGCCTGAAGGGGGTGGGGCAGGAATACTAGAAAGAAGGGTGATTGAGTGGCCTTGGGGGAGGAGGAGAGCAGGCTGGCAGCAGGAGGCAGCAGAGTTGGTCAGAGTGAGGAGGTCTTAGACACTAGGAGAGGGATAGCTCAGTCTCAGGGGCAGAAGTGGGCAAAACCAACGTCCGAGGGCTTCAGCTATGGATGGGAAACTAACACGGTGGGGGAGGGGCAGGAGAGTGTGGGGACGGAGGACGGGCTGGTCGGCTTCAGAGCCCAGGGTTTCAGAGTCCAGTCCTCTTCTGTGGTATTCATCTCACAACTTTTGTTGGCACAAAGTTTTGATTTACGCTTCAGTTAAAAAAGAAAGAAAAGAAAAAAGGAAAAAGAAAGATCCGGCCATTTACTAACTCTCTGCCTTGCTCACGGATGATTAAGGTGGTTTACCAAATACAAACGACTAGGCTACAAGCTCCCCGGCAGCAGAGGACCATTGTAGGACTTTTCTCCACAACATCTGGGCCCAGATCAGTGACTGGCATCCGGCCAGGGCTTAAAAATGTGGCTCATTTGAATGAACAAAAGGGCAACAGAATGGTGATTGCCAAGAGGGAAAGCGTGAAGGGGGAAAGAGCTGGGAACGCGCCTGTGTGTGAGAGAGCCTAGTGGGGAGGCACAGGGCATGGCGCTCCCACGCCACAGCACAGGAATCGGGCACTCTTGCCCAGGAGAGTGAAGTCTCTGGAGCCCCACACTGCACTAATGACAGCACTGGTTTCAAAGGAGTCTGTAGCAGAACAAGCTGGAGCACACTTATAATCCTGGCCCTGGAGAGAAGGACGGAGGAGGATCAAAAGCTCAAGGCCAACCTGGGCTACATGAAACCCTATTTCAAAAAGAAGGAAAGACTGTCCTTTGGTAAAAACAGTACTGGGGAAAAGAAAAGACACATAGTATTATCTTTTAACAGAAAAATGTAAAGTCACAGAAAGAATGATGGTATATTGCTGTGGAATCACATTCGAGATTTATTGTTAAATCTAACAACACAGGACTCATAGTGGGGCATGCCTGTAATCTCAGTCACTCTGGAGCCTGATTCAGGAGGATCGCTTATGACTAGGAGTTCAAGGCCAGCTGAGGCAATATAGCCAGGCATGACTGTACCCAAAGAAAAGAAAAAGCACTGGGCAGTGATGCACACCTTTAATCCCAGCACTCGGGAGGCAGAGGCAGGTGGATCTCTGTGAGTTTGAGGCCAGCCTGGTCTACAAGAGGTAGTTCCAGGTCAGGCTCTAAAACTACAGCAAAACCCTGTCTCGAAAAACCAAAAAAAGAAAGATCCTGCCTCAAAAACCAAAAAAGCCAGGGCTGAAGCGATGGCTCAGCAGTTTTAACTTTTAAGCTCTGAGTGCTCTTCCAGAGGTTCTGAGTTCAATTCCCAGCAACCACAAGATGGCTCACAACCATCTGTAGTGGGATTGATGCCATCTTCTGACATAAAGTCTTATGTGCAGATAGAGCACTCATACCCAAAATAAATAAATAAATCTTTTTTTTTTTTTTTTTTTTTTTGGTTTTTCGAGACAGGGTTTCTCTGTGGTTTTGGAGCCTGTCCTGGAACTAGCTCTTGTAGACCAGGCTGGTCTCGAACTCACAGAGATCCGCCTGCCTCTGCCTCCCAAGTGCTGGGATTAAAGGCGTGCGCCACCACCGCCCGGCTTAAATAAATAAATCTTAAAAAATAAAAAAAGGTTTGTAACATAGACACTTGCAACATGGAGGCCTGAGGGTCAGGGAGTCGAAGACATCCTCAGTACATACTTAACTTGAGAGCACAGCACATCAAAATAACAAAGCAAGGGGGCTGGAGAGATGGCTTAGAGGTTAAGAGCATTGCCTGCTCTTCCAAAGGTCCTGAGTTCAATTCCCAGCAACCACATGGTGGCTCATAACCATCTGTAATGAGGTCTGGTGCCCTCTTCTGGCCTGCAATCATACACACAGACAGAATATTGTATACATAATAAATAAATAAATAAATAAATAAATAGTAAAAAAGATAACAAAGCAAAAAGCCAAGAGAGCAAAATTAAGGTTATATTTTCTTCCCCACATCTTTAAAATCCTCCCTCAGCCTATTTGCTTTCTGCAAGGGTTCCATGTTTGGCTCCCTCTGCCTGTAGAACTGCTCATAGCCTTGCTGTGTTCACGTCCTTCTGTTTTGTTTTTCTGTTTTTGTTTTTGTTTATTTTTTATATCTGTTATACAGTTCAAGTTGGCCTGGAATCACTGTGAAGCTGAGGCTGGCCTTGAACTCCTGATCCTTCTTTGTGCACTTGTTGGGATTAGAGGCATGCACCATCAGACCCTGCTAGGACTCTCGCTCAGGAGCCAGATGTGGTTCTTGTGATCTCATCTCTCGGGAGGTAGAGGCTGAGACCCTCAAAAATAATAAAATACAATTTCCGCTCTTGTGCTGGAATGAGGCTCTCGGTTAGGCCCGTACTGGATACGTTTGAGGTCCTGGGTCTGATCCCAGCGTTAATCTCAAAGATGCAAGGAGAAAGACTGACCCAGCTCATCATGGTCAGTTTAATTAAAATAAGCAATAAATTAAAGTAAGCTTAGCCGGGTGGTGCTGGCACGTGTCATTAGTCACAGAACCTGGGATGCAAAAGCAGGTGAATCTCTGTAAGTTTGGGGCCAGCCTGGTCTACAGAGCGAGTTCCAAGACAGCCAGGGCTACACAGAGGAACCTCGTCTCAAGAAACTAAATAAATAAATAAAATAAACATTTTAAATTCAGGCACATGGGCTGCCTCCCCTAAGGTTGGGTTCAAGAGATCAGCATTTGTCATGGGGAAGATAAGGGCTTTTATAGCTCAGAGATGGGGGTTTCCAAATGGGGGATTTAGCAGGCAAATAGGCGGGCCTAAAGGAGCAGAACAAAACAAGGTGGTCATAACAAGGTGGTTAGAACAACAGGTGGTCATAACAACCTTTAGAAACTACAGCATGACTGCTGTTTCCTGCAACAGGCAGTACAGACCCATTTGTAGTTGAGGTTGCGCAGCCCAATCCTTGAGAAACAGATTTAATCACAAACAGGAACGAGCCTAGTTTGTCTGTACATTAAGATGACTTTCAAGGCTAAAACGAAGGCAGGTTGGTGATGACCAGAAAAAGTATTAAAATAAACTCTATCTTCCTGTCTGGACCCCATAGTGCTTTGTCACCCTTGGGAAGAGCCAGGCTGTGCTTTACCTGACCTCCCATTCTCAGTCACAAGCCATCCACCACCAGCCACTCCCTATCCCACTTCCTGCTTCTAGTCCTCAGGAACATTTATTGCCTTCTAACCTGACTGCACATGGTTATTAGGTTGTTTTATTGCCTTCTCCCTACTCGACTGTCAGCTCCATGAAGATAGAGTTCCTGCTTCGTTGGCTGGATTCCCCAGCACCTAGAAAAGAGCCGGGCTGGAGTTGTTTGCCACTTCCTGAGGACCTACATTTGATCCCAAGCCCCACGTGCTGAGAGTAGAGAACCAACTCTCCCAAACTGCCCTCTGGCCTCCTCAAACGTGCCACGGTGAGCACGCACGCACATACTCTAAATACATGCAGAACTGTTCTTTAAGTGCTGAAAGATGAGCCCCACGCAGGGGAGATGGGTGCCCAGGGAATAAGAAGCCCCTTCAAATGTACTGTGGCATAGCAGAAAGAAGAAGAATGTAAAGGAGCCTGAGCCTGGGCTTTTTTCCCCTCCAAGACAAAGTATGACGAGGTCGTTGGGGCTGTGCTGAAACTCCCAGACCACCTACTATTTCCCAGGTGCTGGGAAGCAGGCACGCACCATCATGCCTTTTGTTTTGTTTTGTTTTGTTTGTTTTTCGAGACAAGGTTTCTCTGTAGCTTTGGAGCCTGTCCTGGAACTCACTTTGTAGACCATGCAGGCCTCGAACTCACAGAGATCCACCTGCCTCTGCCTCCCGAGTGCTGGGATTAAAGGCATGCGCCACCACCACCTGGCTCATCATGCCTTTTTGAACCTTGCCATTTTTTTTAAATGTATGTTTACTTTTCGTTTATGATTTATTTAACTTTATTTTATGTGGATTGGTGTGAAGGTGTCAGATTCCCTGGAACTGGATTTACAGACAGTTGTGAGCTGTCATGTGGGTGCTGGGAATTGAACCCGGGTCCTCTGGAAGAATAGTCAGTGCTCTTAACCACCAAGCCATCTCTCCAGCCCCAAACCTTGCATTTTTTTTTTAAAGATTGTTTATTTTATGTATATGGGTGTTTTGTTTTCAAGTACATATATACACCAGAAGAGGGCTTTGGATCTTTTTGTTTGTTTTGTTTCTTGAAAAAGGGTTTCTTTGTTCAGTCTTAATTATCCTGGAATTAGCTCTGTAGACCAGGCTGTCCTTGAACTCAGCGATTCATCTGCCTACATCTGCTTCCCCAGGGCTGGGATTAAAGGCAAGTACCACCACCGCCCAGCTGGCATTGGATCTTGTAGAACTACAGTTACACAGACAGTTGTGAGCCACCATGCAGAACTGAACTGAGGACCTTTGGAAGAGCAGCCAGTGCTCTTAACCACTGAGCCATCTCTCCAGTCCCGGAACCCTACATTTTAATACCATCTATGTGATACTGGACAAGTTTCTTGTTTTGTTTTCATTTGAGGCAGAGTCTCCCTTCGTAGTCCAGACAGGCCTGGAACTCACTGTGTGGACCATTCTGACCCCAACCTCTAGGCGATTCTCCTGCCTCACCCTCCTGAGTGCTGGGATTACACGTATGAGCCACTATACCTGGGTGGATAAGGTTCTTAACCTCTCGTTGCCTGAACTTCCTATCATCTACCCTGTGTATAGACATCATAGGGGTCTGTATTCATTGAAGGGTTAAGTCAGTGAATCCCAGCGCCACAGGGCTGGCCCCATCGGTCTTTATAATTGAGATGACTGAGACCTGAGAGGCTATTTGGCTCCGCACACCTCTTCCTCGGCTTCTCCACGGTGAGGAAGGCTTTCAAGGAGAAGAGCTTTTAAATGCTCAGCTGTTCACAAAAATAGCCTTCCCGTAGAGCCCCTGGAAGCAAGCAGACGATTTCTTTGTTACTCAACGGCTGGTGGGTGGGTGGGTGTGTCTCTGCTGCTCACTTCCTGAATGAACAGCTGTGCCCTCTCCGTGCGCGGGGGAGATAATCACCGTACTACTTCGAACCAGGGCCAGCCTCCTTCATTCACTGTGGCCTGCTGCCTGGCACCAGTGGAAGGGAGAGAAAGGAAACTGGATGCAAAGGGAGGGATCAAGACCTTGGTCCTACCTTCACCCTGGCTCAAATCCCAGAGTCACTGGACTGGTCTTTGACTTAGGGCTCCCACCTTGTGTCTCAGCTCCTCATACTGCCTCCCTTCGCTTTTTCTGCCGTATCAGCCCCTTCCCATTGCCCACCTGAGCAGAGAGCCTTTTCCCCACAACTGCTTTCTAGGCTCAGACAAGCCTGGCTCGTTCCTGGCCCTGAGCTCAGAGATCAGAGAAATAGCCCCCCCCCCCCCCCCCCCCGTCCGCCCCGTCCCGTCCCGTCCCCCGTCCCTCGTCCCCCCATCCCCCGTCCCCTCCCCCGTCTCCCCCCCCCCCCGCGTCTGCCCCCGTGTCTGGTGTCCTCTTCTGGCCTGCAGGCATATGTGCAGCGAAGAAAATAAATTATCCGAGTGGTGGTGGCACATGCCTTTAATCCCAGTACTTGGGAGGCAGAGACAGGCAGATCTCTGTGAGTTTAAGACCGTTTAAGGCCAGCCTGGTCTACAAGAGCTAGTCCCAGGACAGCCAGGGCTGTTGCACAGAGAAACCCTGTCTTGAAAAACCAAAAAAAAAAAAAAAAAAAAAAAAAAGGGCTGGAGAGTTGGCTCAGAGGTTAAGACTGAGTTCAATTCCCAGCAACCACATGGTGGCTCACAACCATCTGTAACAGAGTCTGGTGCCCTCTTCTGGCCTGCAGGTATATACACAGAATATTGTATACATAATAAATAAATATTAAAAAAAAAACCCAAAAAACCCAGAAATTCATTTAAGATTTAATTATTTAGATATTTTATGTATATAAGTGTTCTATTTGCACATATGAATATATAGATGGTTGTGACCCACCATGTGTTTATCTGCTTGATCTTTTTTAAAAATTTATTTATGCATATGTAGATAAGTGGGTCTGTGTGAACATATGCTGTATGCGTGCAGGCGAGTTGGATCCCTCCCCAGAGCTGGAGTTGCAGACAGCTGTAACCTGCCCTGCACGGGTGCTGGAAATCACACAGGTCCCCCGGAAAAGCAGCTTACCTACCAAGCCCTGGTTTGTTTGTTTTTGCTTTGTTTTTATGTTTTTTTATCATAGAATCTAGGCTGACCTTAAACTAATGACAGTCCTCAACCTCTGAGGGCAGGGATCACAGGTAAGCACCAGCACCACCATGTTTATTTTGATTTGGTTTTTGTTTTGTTTTTCATTTGTTTGTTTGTGACAGGATCTCTCTAGGTAGCCTAGAGTAGACTCAAATTTATAATCTTTCAGCCTCACCCTCTGGAGGGTTGGGACTTATCAGTTTGTGCCAGCTCACAGAGCCCCTTTGTCATCCCTGTGTGACTCAGTAGTTCTAAATTGATACCAGAGAAGACTTTTTTTTTTGGTTTTTCGAGACAGGGTTTCTCTGTGGCTTTGGAGCCTGTCCTGGAACTAGCTCTGTAGACCAGGCTGGAAGACTTTTTTTTTTAAAGGATTTATTCATTTATTAAGTATATAGTATTCTGTCTGCATGTATGCCTACAGGCCAGAAGAGGGCACCAGCTCTTACTGCAGATGGTTGTGAGCCACCATGTGGTTGTTGGGAATTGAACTCAAAACCTCTGGGGCTGGAGAGATGGCTCAGAGGTTAAGAGCGTTGCCCGCTCTTCCAAAGGTCCTGAGTTCAATTCCCAGCAACCACATGGTGGCTCACAACCATCTGTAAAGGGGTCTGGTGCCCTCTTCTGGCCTGCAGGCATACACACAAACAGAATATTGTATACATAATAAATAAATAAATATTTAAAAAAAAAAAAACCTCTGAAAGAGCAGGCAGAGTCTCTTAACAGCTGAGCCATCTCTCCAACCTGAGAAGACTTCTTTGTAAGCTGAAGGTGAGGAGAAGTGACAGGAAGGAGGCAAAGAAGCCCCTTTATGGTGGCCTTAGTTGTCCCCTTGGGGAGGACTGGAGTCCTAAAGGATTTGCTATGGTCTTGAGAGTCAAATACAAGAGACACCCCAGACCTAAACTGCTTGGACTGAATTTGCTGAGCCTGGCCTCTCTTCTAGCAGCCTACCTGATTTTGTGTGTGTGTGTGTGTGTGTGTGTGTGTGTGTACACGCACACACTCATTACTCTTTTAGACTTCTCTTCCACTGGATTAAGCAGCCCCTCCCAAGAACCTAATGTACACCAAAGAGATTTGAGCACATTCATCTGGAGATCTCAGATCCTCTGAGGGGCCAGAGCTCAGCACCAGCTGCTGGGTTCGGTATGAGACTGGGAGGTGGGGGCGGGGAATGGAATGCCTGGGAGTCCCTAGGAACCTGGTTTATTCCCAGAGGGTCTCCTCACTCCTCTGGGCTCCTCCCTTCTCCAGGACACATCCTCCAGCCCTGTTGGACCTCCCAGTATGAACCCATGCACACAAACACCCCTCTGCATCCCATTTGTTCCCAGTCCCCAGGAGTGCCTGCCATCTCCAGCTCTTCCTCCCCTGCATTCTTTCCCCAGGAGCTACCCTGACCTGGTAGGGAAAATTATACCTTGGTCCAGCAATAAAAGCCACTTTCCAAAACAGGAAGCATTAAAGCCCCGAGCGACGCAGCTTAGCCACTCACCCAGCACTCAGGAGGTGGCTGGCTCAGGAGGTGGCGTCTGGGCCAGAGAGGACAGAGCCTAGTTAGTGTCCCTTTAAGCTGGGAGTACAAATTCCCAGCCCAGTCCCT
Source organism: Chionomys nivalis (assembly GCF_950005125.1). Taxonomy (NCBI): domain Eukaryota; kingdom Metazoa; phylum Chordata; class Mammalia; order Rodentia; family Cricetidae; genus Chionomys; species Chionomys nivalis. The sequence continues at coordinate 39,267,696 of NC_080102.1, forward strand.
CCCTCCTGCACATCCTGACGTCAGCAGGAAGGCGTGTGTGTGAGTGAGTGAGGGGCCGAGGTGCCTCCTGCATGCCACACACACACACACGCACACACACACACACCACGGAGTGCATCATCCAGACGTGACCCTTGCCAGCCAGTGCCGCGGTTCAGAGATAAGGTGCTGCCCATTACAGGAGGCAGTGCCTGGCCCCAGCTGCCAGGGCGAGGTAAGGGGCGGCATGGGGGACCTGGAGGAAGCTTGGGATGGAAACTGTGGCAGAGGCAGGGGCAAGGGCGGTTGGTATCAAGAAACGATGTGTGGAGTGAGGCTGGAAAGGTTGGAGCTGGACCGTCCTCAGCTCCGCTTAGAGGATGCTCGGGATGCTGAGGAGCCCACAGCCCTTCCCTTCTCTCCCCTTGACCCTCGAGCCGAGGTGGAGTGTGGCTCCCGCGTCTGAATGCATGTGAATGTCTGTGTCTGGGACTCATGTCTGGGTTGAGAGACAGATAACAACAGCTTCCTGCCAAGCCGCAGCCTCCAGTCTGGGAACTGGGTGAGGGAAAGCCTTGGCGCCTTCCAGACCCTAAAAGGCCAGTCAGGAGCACTGCTGAATCTTGCCCCTGAAATCTGCATTGAGGCCAGGGCGGTGGAGAGGGACCGCCTGAGGCAGGCAGGGGTCCCAGAGCAGCTGTCTTCTCCTCACTCTGTTTTCCCCTGGTGTGGCAGAGATAATTGTGTCAACTGGCTGGAGGGATGGCCTATGTTATTTTTGCCTTTATGCCACCCCACTGAGTCCCTGCATTCTCCTGCATGCTTGCTCTGACCTCCCCCCTTGCCTGGGTGCAGTCCACTGTAGGGCAGGGGTGACGGGTCTGCCGGGCCACCCACGCTGTGGGATGCAAGGACTCAGGTTGGCCTTGGTTGGCATCAAGCCCCTGAGTGGTCTGACCCTGGCATAAGGAGACCGAGTGGAGATAAGGGGCGATGTTGGCACCCACAAGGAAACAGCAGGTTCCTGCCAGGCTGCCAGGCTGCAGGCTCTTCCCAGGAGGGAGGGGGACGGGACAGGAGTGAGAACGATAATAAATCCAGAGTGTGAACTGCTGCATCCGCTGGGGCTGGGGGAGGGGAGAAGGAAGTGTGCCGGGGGTGGGGGTACCCTCTCTGACAGCCTGGCACTGGGTTGCCTGGATGCCATCCAGTCAGGGCCTTTCCCTGGAAGGGAAGATTTCCAGGCCTCGTTAGTGGGGAAGAAGGGGAGTTCTTTCCCAAACCTGACTGCATCCCAGAGGTCTCTGGGTGTGTGTGTTTGGATTCTGAGTGTCTCCTCCCATTCTTGCCCCACATTGCCTTGAAGTCTTTCCCCAAAACATCTCTTGTCCATCCTTGTCTGTCTGGCCCCGCCTTCAAAAAGCACAACTAGTGCAAACAGAAGCTAGCGGCAGAGGGTCCCAGGAGGACACACCAGTTTGTCCCGGGCCTGGGGACCCATGGCTGCTGGGCAAGCTTTAAAGATGCTTATCAGCTAGGGATGGGGCTCCCCAGTGGCCCTCAGGATCCAGAGGGATGTAAAGAGCGTTTGCTAACCCACCCAAAGGCAGACTATCCCTCCACCCTGAGCTCACCCACCCTTTACAGGTGGTACCCAGCAGAGGGTGCTCTGGACCCAACAGCTGCTCACAAGCTTGGTGTCCAGGACCCAGAGCTCTGGAAGCAGGCAGTTTAAGGGAGATCTACAGCAAGGTGAGGGAGTAAATTCAGGGGTGAGGCCCACACACATCCCTCCCCCGGAAATGATAGTCACCTGGAAGGGGGTGACTTAACACCCTGGGATGCCCAGGGACTTTGAGGCTTCTCTGCCACTATATGTGACTTTGGCCAGTATGCCAGGGGACCCAGAATGGGAAGGTGACACCCTTGGTTCACACAGGTAGAGGTGGAGTTTGTCTGTGAATTTGGCTCTAGATGATAGCGTGGTTTTTCCTTCTCCCACTAACGCTGGAGAAGCCCAAAGCCTTAGAAACAACAGCCCCAGAGCTGCCTGGACATGTGTGACCAGACGAAGAGTAAAGGGTCACCTAAATAATTCATCTTTAGTATTGGCTGGGACAGCCCCTTCACACGCACACACACACGCACACACACACTATGGAGGGAACGGAATCAGGTTTAATTAGGTCACCTCCAGCTGCATGGGCAGCTTTTGGCACTGGCGGGCTTTAAGGAGCGTCTGAGCAGCTGGGCGAGGGCGGAGCCAGGCAGGTGGTCCCCAGGTTGTTTTTTCACCTCCCCAGGACCCAGCAAGGACAAGCCTAAGACACTGAGCCAGCTCTCCCCCCACCGTCCTTGTGTTCCCTGCCTTTCTATTTTTAAACAGATGTACCCAGTCCTCCCTAGTGGCACCCCCATAATGGGGACTCGGGGCTGGAACACTTTTATTGGGGGAGTTGTTTTTAAGCTTCGCAGAGTTGGCGAATGATTCACCCAAGGTCATGGGCTGAGTCAGCAAACACCAGAAATAGAACCCCAAATCCTGGCTCCCTACTTCTTCTTTGGCCCTGAACATCCTTCCCCTGGGGGAGACTGGAGGTGGGAGGTTTTGACCAGGGAATGGGGGGTTTTCTCGCCTTGCCTTGGCTGCATACCCCTCTTCCACACCTCTCCAGGGCTCAAGAGAGCTACTGGGTCAGCTGGGTGACTTCAATGAGTCTCTTCGCCCCTCTGGACCTCGGTGTTCTCTTCTGAAGAATGGGTACGTTGGTGGTAATTACTATTTAGACTTCTTAGGACACACAAACGGAACAAGAGTCTGACAGGTGGCTAAACTGAGAGAGGGTGGCAGAGACTTGCCAGATGAAGGCTAGCCAGCCAGTCTCATCTTCCACAGTAGATGGGTACCCTCTGCCATCAAGGCTTCCTCCCTGTGTGCATTGCCCTAGTGTTTCTCTCTGAGTTTTAGTGTGCGTGTGTGTAGATTTTGTAGGACATGAGTTGGGAACTCTCTCCTTGGGTAGGTCCACGTGGGCATTTAACCTGAGAGGAGAGATAGACTGGCCTTCGTTAGTCACCTGGATGAGCAATGATTCATGTGTCTAGGGATAAAGGTGAAGCCTGGAGAATGACTGACAGCTGCTTGTTCCAGGTCACCCAGTGCCGGTGGTGGGGGCCGCTTGCTTTCACTGGGGTGCCCACACTGAAAGGGGAGTCTCGTTGTCAAGAGAGCCGCTTACATTGGATGGTGGTGGTGCACAACTTTAATCCCAGCACTCGGGAGGCAGAGGCAGGTGAATCTGTGAGTCTGAGGCGAACTGAGAATTGGAGCCAAGTTCCCGTGGCTCTGGCTACCTTGCCTTGCTGTCCTGGGTGCCCTGGTCCCACGACACCTTAGGTCATCTCCAAGCAGTCCGGACGTTTTGGCTTTGCCCCTCCTGGTCCTACCACTGCAGAGGTGGTCCCTTAGTTGGGTTTTCAGGCAGGAAATGGAGAGCCAGCTGGTGGACATGAAGGACACGCCCATTCATGGTGGATCCTGTTCAGGGTCTCACATTGTCCTGCTTGTTTGAGGGCCTGGGTTTTATCCCCAGGACCACACACACTAGGTGTGATGGTGATACCTATAATAATCCAGGGTCTAGGCGGTGGAGACAGCAGGGTTAGGAGTTCAAGGCTAGACTTGACTACTTAAGACCTACCTCAGTCTCCTGTACCCCAAGAAACAAACAAATGTAAACCAAAACCAAAACAAACAAACAAACAAAAACCCAACCCAATAGGCTGGAGAGATAGCTCAGTGGTTAAGAGCACTGGCTGTTCTTCCTAAGGTACTGAGTTCCTTCCCGCAAGCACATGGTGGCTCACAACCATCCATTGTGAGATCTGGTGCCCTCTTCTGGCCTGCAGGTGTACATGCAGGTGGAACACTGTACACATAATAAAGAAGTCTTTTGTTTGTTTGTTCGAGACAGGGTTTCTCTGTAGCTTTAGAGCCTGTCCTGGAACTAGCTCTTGTAGACCAGGCTGACCTCAAACTCACAGAGATCCACCTGCCTCTGCCTCCCGAGTGCTGGGATCATCACTGCCCGGCCCAAATAAACACATCTTTGAAAAAGCAAAAACAGAAAACCAACCCAAAAGGCTTTTTGCATAGCGTACTGGCATCCAAACAATGAAAGCCTTGGTGCCACTTGTCCTTCCCTGCATCAATATTCTGAAGACAGAGTCAGAGCTGGAGGATTGCTCTGTATTTTCCTCTTCTTGTCTCCCTAGGTGTCACATTGCTTTTTTTCTTTTCTTTTCTTTTCTTTTTTTGTTTTTTTGAGACAGGGTTTCTTTGTAGCTTTGGAACCTGCCTATCCTGGAACTAGAGGTACTAGATCTTGTAGACCAGGCTGGCCTCGAGCTCACAGAGATCCATCTGCCTCTGCCTCCTGAGTCTTTCCTTTCCTTCCTTCCTTCCTTCCTTCCTTCCTTCCTTCCTTCCTTCCTTCCTTCCTTCCTTCCTTCCTTACTCCCTCCCTCCCTCCCTCCTTCCCTCCCTCCCTCCCTTCCTTTCTGGTTTTTTTTTTTTTTCGAGACAGGGTTTCTCTGTAGCTTTGGTGCCTGTCCCGGAACTAGCTAGCTCTTGTAGACCAGGCTGGCCTCGAACTCCCAGAGATCCGCCTGCCTCTGCCTCCCGAGTGCTGGGATTAAAGGCGTGCGCCACCACCGCCCGGCTGAGACGGGGGTTTCTCTGTGTAGCTTTGGAGCCTGTCCTGGAACTCGCTCTGTAGATCAGGCTGGCCTTGAACTCAGAGATCCGCCTGCCTCTGCCTCCCAAGTGGGTGGCATGTGCCACCACTGCCTAGCTCAAAGAAGAAATAAAGATCTTTAAATACATATATACATACATACATACATGACTACAAACCTAGTTCAAGGTCAGCATGGACCACATAAAAGGGGGGTGGGGCACTGGAGAGAGAAGGTTCAGTAGTTGAGAATGGTTTACTGCTCTTCCAGAGGAAGATTTAACCTGAGCCTCAGTTTCCTTCCTGTAAAGTGGGGTAATAACACTAACCCTTAAGGGATGCTGTGGGAATTGAACCAAGAAAGGGAGCTGTAGGGCAATGAAGCCAGCCAGGAACAGAGGAACTGTCCTTGAGGGAGGGAGGGGAGCAGGGGGGGGACCAATCTAATGGCTCCAGTCAGGAACCAGCCCTGTCTGTAAGGAACTGATTCCCCGCAGTGCAGCTCCTGCCTGACACTCCCACATTTACCTCTGAGCCCCTGAGGAGGGAGGGCCAGTTCTCATTCAGCTCCCTACCTGAGTCCAGGAGGCCAGGCCTGGGAGAAGTAAGTTTCCTGAAGTAGGAACTGCCTCTAGCCAGCTCCAGCCCTCTTAGAGTGAAGAGCTCTGGGAAGGAAGGCCTGCTCTTTTTGTTGCTCCTGAGGCCTGCCCCGGCTCCAGCTACTGCCTCTGAGTCACTTCCAGAGCTCACCCAGGTGGCAGTGTGACCTTTGCTTCTCTGGCAGCTCAGCGTGTTGCCCATGCCACCCAGGCACCATCTCCTAGTTGGTGGGGCAGCCCCTCTCCTCCCTGACTCTCCTTGGTAACCACAGTGTCTCCTCCAGGCTCTTCCCATACCGACCTCACGGTGCTAGCTGCCACGGCCCAGCACACCACCCGGTCTTAGGAAACTGTAGTGGGGAAGCCCAGTGGCCCTGGTTCCCACCAAGGAAGCAAGGCTGTCTCCACGGCTGTCTTCCTCACCAAGAGGGGACCAAGGGCCTGGGACCAGGCGTTCTCCAGCTGGGTGACCCTTGGAACTTTGGTGCCTGCCTTATCTTTGGCAACAGCTTTATTGAGATGCAATTCACACTTGAGATGCAGTTTTATTTGTTTGGAAGCTGGTTGGAGCTCAGGGAGAGAGCTTGCCTAGGTGGCAACCATGCCCAGCTCCAGACCAAAACATCACAAAGCCCAGTGGATTCACTGCCTGTCACCACAGTGCTTACCGAATAAACATTTTTAGTCGCAAGCACCCTAAAAGAGATGACCTACCACTAATCACCCCCATTCCCGACCCCGTGACAACAGATCCTCCCTTCCTGTGCCATTGGAATGGCTTCTTCTGAGGAGCTCTCAAGGCTCATTTGTGTTGGGACAGGAAGCAGTATTTCACCCCTGCTTAGGGCCCACTGCTGCTCCCAGACTGTAGATTGCAGGCTGTTAGCTCCCCCTTTCTTTATCTGCCCTTGGGTTACTGGTGGCAGAACTTTGTGGCTATTGCGACCAGCACTGCTGTCAACATTCGTGTGCGAGTTCCGTTTTTTGTGTGTGAGTATTTACATCTGTGTGTGTGTGTGTGTGTGTGTGGTGTGTAGGTGCATGAAGTACCTTTGAAAACCAGAAGAGGGCTGAGTGGTGGTAGTAGCGCATGCCTTCAATCCCAATACTTGGGAGGCAGAGGCAGGTGCATCTCTGTGAGTTTGAGGCCAGCCTGGTCTACAGAGTGAGTTCCAGGACAGGCTCCAAAGCCACAGAGAAACCCTGTTTCAAAAAACCAAAAAACCTGGTCTACAAGAGCTAGTTCCAGGACAGGCTCCAAAACCACAGAGAAACCCTGTCTCGAAAAACAAAACAAAACAAAAAAAAAAAACCAAAAAAAAAAAAAAAGAGAGAGAGAGAAGGAAGGAAGGAAGGAAGGAAGAAAGGAAGAAAGAAAGAAAGAAAGAAAGAAAGAAAGAAAGAAAGAAAGAAAGAAAGAAAGAAAGAAGAAACCAGAAGAGGGCATCAATCTGGGGTCCTCTGCAAGAGCCCTAAAGTGACTGACTTTTGAGTCTGTCATCTCCATGCCCCTCTCTTCTTCCTTCTTTTCTTTTTTTAAGTTTCGTTTGAGACAGGGATCCTCCTCTGTATACTTTGTAGCCCAGACCATCCTTGAACTTGCAGCCTCTCGGAACTCCTGTCTCAGCCCTGGGCCTGCTAGAATTACAGTGTGAGTACGCTCACCTGAAGCTTCTGGTTTTGGGTGGGACGGTTGTTCCTTTGTGTTTCCTCTAAAGCACATTTGATGGTTGAGGAGCAGGGAGTACTCAGTATTCCCAAACAGCCGTGAGGACTTGGTTTGATGAGAGCATTGAGAAGAGGAGGATGGGGTCCTTGGAGACTTAGCTTGGTGGTTGAGCCCTTGCCTTGCATGGGTGAGGCCCTAAACGCAATGTCAAGTACTCGGGAGGCAGAGGGGGAAGGTGAACCAACCTGGACAATATAGTAAAATCTTAGTGGGGCAGGGGTGGCACACGCCTTTAATCCCAGCAGTCAGGAGTCAGAGTCTGTGTGCAAGGCCAACCTGGGCTACAGAACAGTTCCAGGACAGCCGGGCTACACACCACATCCCTAGCCCTTAAACCTCATTTTGAGAGGCAGAAACTGGGTTAATGAAAAATAGACCACATTCCCAAGAGCTCACCATGTGCTCACTGCTCCTGTTTTGGGGCATATTGGATGGCGTTTGGGCCTCGGGGTAACCTCCCTAAAAAATAGGAACCAACACTGGCCATAGCGCGCAGCAGGAAATGCTATCAAATGTCAAGAGTATTGACTGAGGGCAGCCAGCCAGTAGAGCCCATATGACTTGTCAAGTGGGCCCTGCTGGGAGGTCACCAAATCATAGGCAAGAAATCTGAACCTAGAGCTGTGTGTGAATTTGAGGCCATAACATGTGTGCCAAATCTTGGCCACCACATGTCCTCCCTCCGAGCCCCAAGTTGTAGAATTAGGAATTAAACTGCAAACTGTAAGAATTTAGGAATTCTTTTTTATTGCTCTGTAGACCAGGTGGCCTCGAACTCAGAGATCCACTTGCCTCTGCCTCTGCCCCCCAAAAGTAAGGATTAAAGGTGTGTGCCTCAACCGTTCCCATCTGAATTTAGGGATTCTATTTTGTTTTGTGACCCAGGGTCCCTTATAGACCAGGCTGGGTTCAAGCTTACTATGGAATCCAGGACAGTCTTGGACTTCGGGTCCTTCTGCTGCTACCTCTGCTGTGCCAGGATTATTGCACAGACGCAACATCATACCTGTCATGTGTGTGTGTGTGTATGTGTGTGTGTGTGAGACAGGGTCTCTCTTCGTAGCCCTAGCTGTTCTGCAACTAGTTCTGTGGAATAGGCTGGCCTAAAACTCTCAGAGAGAGATCCACCTCTCTCTGCCTCCAGAGTGCTGGGATTAAAGGCACGCACCACCATGCCAGGTCCACGCCTGGTTTTATGTGGTATTGGCCGGGCAAACACTTAACCAGACGAGCTACTTCCCCAACCCCTTGTTTTGTTTTAGTGTTGGACTTAAGGCCAAAGCCTCACTCGTGACTATTTTGTCTTCCTGGTGAGGATGCTCCTGCAGGGTGGGGCTGTGAGTGCCTTCGGGAGTAGCTGACCTCAACAGCTCTCTCAGCTTGTGTCCAGTATGCAGAGCTGTTCCCTGGCTGCATCTACCTGTGTTTCTCTCTTCTCTTGTAGACGGAGTCCATAGTTGGTGAGGCCACTGAGCAGGGCAAGGCCGGGCCCTGCCCGAAAGGACACCAGAGTCCTTCACCGGCCCCTGTGCCTCAGAGCCCACCGGGCTCTCCTGCTGACCCCACCATGACATCAGAGCCTACATCACCTCCAGTGGTGCCACCTCTCCACTCCCCCAAGTCCCCTGTCTGGCCCACTTTCCCCTTCCACAGGGAGGGCAGTAGGATCTGGGAACGTGGTGGTGGTATCGCTCCTCGGGACCTGCCCAGCCCTCTGCCTACCAAGCGAACCAGGACATACTCAGCGTGAGTACATTACCCTCCCCTAGGTCCCACGGACTTTCTCTAGGCCGGGGCCAAGCCTGCCTGTCCTCCCAGGAAGCTGTGCAACCTTCCAGTGACCTCTGTGTCCCCTCCCACATTCCTTCATCCAAGTTACGGTGACAGGAGTGTAAGGGGTGAATGAGCCATGTCCGCAATTTGGAGAGGTTCTGAAGACTGGATAAGGACGTAGCCTGGGGTGCAGTGAATTAGGACACCTAGATGAGTTTGAAGATGTGTCAGATGAAGAAGGAAGGGACTTGAGAAACATAACTTAGGGATGCACAGTGAGACTGGCTCAAAAATAAAATAAAATAAAAGGGCTTGAGTGTTACAGGTGGAACATCGTAGAGTGAATCTTTAGGGGAGGATCATGGACTGCCAGGGACTAGCCTTGGGCCTCTGGGGAGGTGCTGGGTGAGGCCAGATGGGGAGGGTCTGTGGGAACCAAGGAGTTTTCCACTTATTATTATTGGTGGTGGTGGTATGTGTGTGTGTGCGCCTACCACAGCCTGTGTATGTGGTTGCTTGTGTATGGTGTGTGTGTGTTTACCTACCACAGCCTGTTTACATGTATTTTTGATTATGATTGTGTGTGGTTATGTATGCACATGTGTGTGTGTAGGTGTGTGTGTTCGCCTGTGTGTGGAGATCAGAGGACAACTGTCAGGAGTGGGTTCTCTCCTTCCACCATGTGGGTTCTGGGGTTCAAACTCAGGTGGTCAATCTTGACAAGGGCATATTTACCCACTGAGCCATCTCATGTCTGTTTTCTGTTTTGGTTTTTTGAGATAGGGCTTTGGCCGGTTGTCTTACTCCAGATTTCTGAATGCACTTCTGTGCCTGGCTGCGAGGCGTTTATTATCATTACTACTCTGGATAGCAAGCGCGCATTGTCCTGTGTCTGACCCAGGGACAGAGCAGAGGCTCAATCTCTAGCACATGAAAATTAGTGGCCAGCAGTGGCTCAGCTGTCATGAGAGATGGCGAGGTGCCTCTTAGCTTTAGTTTTTTTTTTTTTTTTTTAATAGTTAATTATTGGTTCTGAGATGGAGCCTGAGCCTTACACGCGGCAGGCAAACCATCTACCACTTAGCTCCACTCCAAAATCTCCCAAGCCTAAAATATCGGGATGGAAGGTGCTATCTAGAGGGACACTGACAAGGAGCCAGGAGTGTTGCACTATACCGAGACACACTGGGCAGGCCATTGCCCCACTCTGGGCCCCACTCTTTGTTACCTGCTGAATGGCAGTATTGTGGGGGGTCCAAGAACAGTCTCTCCAGGTCAAGCTCCAATCCCTTACCCTCTCCCCAGGACAGCTCGAGCCTCGGCCGGCCCCGTGTTCAAGGGCGTCTGTAAGCAATTCTCCCGCTCACAAGGCCATGGCTTCATCACCCCTGAGAATGGCTCCGAGGACATCTTCGTGCATGTTTCTGAGTGAGTCCCCTCTATTTCTGTTTCTGATTGGGCCTTGTCTAGGTGTTCAGTGTCACCTGACCCTTCCCTAGCTGCTGAGGTGGGTGTTCCTGCTGGCTATCCCTGCTCTGAGGAGTCCTGGGATGGGGTGGGCTGGGGCCATTTAGGGATCAGTAGGCAGTCCCCAGAACCATGGTAATCACTGCTGAGACTCTGGGAGTCCTGAGAGGAGACCTGCTTCTCCGTCCCCAGAGGAGGGAGGGACTTTCCAGATTGCCCTTTCGCAGCCCAGAGCATTGGGCTCTGAGAAGTTGGCAGAGAGTCCCTGGTCTAGCAAGGCTAGGGGCAAGGCTAGGGGCCACAGTGCTGTCTGTGGACGGGTTTGTTCTTGTGCTGATCCTTCCCCTTCTGTCCACCAGCATCGAGGGGGAGTATGTCCCCGTGGAAGGCGATGAGGTGACCTACAAGATGTGTCCCATCCCACCCAAGAACCAGAAGTTTCAGGCCGTAGAGGTGGTGCTCACCCAGTTGGCCCCCCACACTCCCCACGAGACATGGTCTGGCCAGGTTGTGGGATCCTAGGCAGGTGGGGGGGGGCATGCCCACAAGAGGCAGGCAGCAGCCCACTCTGTGCTCCCACCGTGCTGCTGACCAGCCCTTGGGTGTGCTCGTTTGTCAGTCTGTCTGTGCTTTGTGGCCGTGAATGTGTGCTTCTGCCCACCTGTGACCCATGACTTGTGTGATCTGGCCTAGGGTTGGATGGAGTGCAGCCATCAGCCCTGCCTTGGCCCGTCTCTCCTTCCTCCAACCCTGCCACGGAAACACACGACCTTCTTGCCCTCTAACCTATATACCGTGGGCCTGCGTCGTGTTCTTGAGAACCTAGGGAGACCCCTCTCCCATGAGCCTGTTCCTCACTGCTGTCCTCAGACCCACTCAGTCTGGTTCCTAGCCCTGTCCGCTTGTGTTCCTGTCTCCTGTGCTGGACCTGGGTGTCTGCTCTGGCCTGGATGCTTCCTCTCAGAAGCCAGGCCTCTTGAGTACTTTGTAGGGCCTCCCACTTTAGGGAGGAAGCAGATAAAACATGGTTCATGGCCAGCCCGTGCTGTAACTTAGCTCATCTTCCTGATGCCATCCTTTCGGTGCCCTGGAGGGAACACGACATAGCCAGTCCTCTCTCCTCAGCCGGCAGAGGCTACTTTGAACCCCAAAAAGCTAGGTTCCTTCCTGAGCTGGGAGAGCCAAGCTTATTCTGTCCCCAAGGTGAGGAGGGGACATGGTTTCCTCCAGTTTGAACAGAACCATCTCTTCTGCATGATGCACAAGCTCTGTGGATGCCCTGCCCAGTGCTGGCCATGACACAGCTGAGGATGCAGCGATGGACTGACATGCCACCTCAGGCAAGGCTAGGTCCAGGCACCCAAAGGAATGGTCCTCAGTCAGGGAGACCACTGGCCTTGCCCACCCCCTACCCCTCAAATTAGACCCTCTTCCCAAAGTTAAACAATGGTTCCTATAGATCCCTGACAGGTCGGTAGCTGACGTGGCGCCTATCTCGTCCATCCCTCAATTGTGATTGTCTCTCTTACCTGGAGTCTGTCTGGGCTAAGATGCATCCCTTCTAGAGAGCCCATCACCTAACAGGATAAGTGGGATCACAGGCTCAGGAAGGACCTGCCTCAACAGTGACCCTTATGAGACCTAGTCTGCAAATAAAATGTGGGCCCAGGTGCCCAGCATGAAAGGGTTAGTGACTATCTAGGTGGCCTTTTAGGTGACCACAGGGTAGAGTCATTTGGGGTGTTTGTACCCCACCTTGTCCTAGAACCCTTTGCACAGAGGCTGGCAGTCTAGAACTGTTAAGTGTTGGCTCATCCCTCTTATTGGAAAAGACCTACCTATCTGACATCCCACTGTGAACTAGGCTTTTCCAGCAAGGTCTGTCCCTAAAGAACTGTCCTCTGCAAGCAACCATGAGGACAGGACCCGAGTTCAAATCCCCAACATGCCTGTCACCCACCACAGGGAACATGTTGGTACAGGTGGACCCCAGGGCCACCCAGGCCTCCCTCCTCCGAGCGGGTCCTCTTCAGGCATCAGTTCGAGGCTGCCTGAGTGGCGGGGGGCATCAGGTCTCCTCTCTACTCTCGGGCCCTGCGATGCTGAGTCAGAAACCTCCCCACCCAGACCCCAGCCACGGACTACCCATCCCCCCAACACTGGCAATAAACTCAACTGTGACCCAGCCTGCTCCTGAGCTGCCTTTGAGGGTCCTTGGGGAAGGGGCTGAGGAAGTACAAAGCATGTTGGCCATGTCTGGGGCTTCAGTGGATCAAAGACATCCTGGGACAAGCTCCTGTCCCTGTATTTTCTCGTCGGCAGAGTATGGCCCTACACGCATGTGACAGGAACCATCATATCTTCAGACACATCTAACACACCTTGTCTTGGGAACTTTAATATCGCAACAGTCTCTTTAGTAGTGCCCCTTCCCTGCCACTCTGCCCCTTGTCAGTCTGTGGCCAGCAGGCTCCACAGCAGAACTCGCATGCCTCCCTTTGGAGTGAAACCTATTCTGTCCCGAAGACCAGCATCAGAAGCCAGGGCCATCAGTGGAGTGCAGGAATAAGCCTTATCAGGAGGCACCTGGCTGGGGACAGTTGCCACACAGATCTTGGTTCTATGTGGGTGGACCTTGTGCCCATATGATGCTGCATGCCGGACCAGAGTGGGAACCTTGGCACCCCATGGTTCTCTGTTCAGGCCCGGACAGAGTTCTTTGAAGGTCCCAGTACTCAGTGGTGGTCACTGTCAGGCTTCGTGGGCTGTCTCTGGAAAGAAAAGTTCTCGGCATCGTTGAACAGTATCCTGAGGGGAGACCACGCTATGGCCGACAGTCCGGGGGTCTGCATAGATCTCAAAGTCATTGCCACCCTGCATTCAGAAGGAGGACACAGAAGACATGATATTAGGTGATGCCTACAGGGTAGGAGGTGTCCAGGACTGAGGTCCAAGAGACACCCTTCCCATCCAGGCTCCTGCAGACCTGCCCCTCCTTGGACCTGCCAGGAATCCCACCATCCTGGCTTCTCAGATCTACCCCAACCTGCTATGTACCATGGAACAAGTGTCCAGCCCTCTTCGGCCCCTGGTCTTCTGAACTGCAGAGTGGGAGCACCCATTATCTCCTGGGAGGCCCCGAGAGGTCTCTGTTTTATTCCCTGTGTCCCTAAGCCTTGACCTCAGGTGCTTTGGGTTGAGGGGACCTGGGCAGGGCCACACTCACAGGACTGGTCTCATTCCCAAAGAAGTGGATGATGTCGAAGCTGTCCTCATCCAGGCTGTCGAGGCAGTAGCGCTTATCCCAGCCCTCGGGGAAGACGTCGAAGCTTATCATGCCTCCTGTGGATGATGTGGGGGTCAGGACAAAATCCTGAGAGGGACAGACAAGGCTGGCAGCTTTGTCAGGGAAGCTCACGAGGCTAAGATGGGCAAAACATGCTTTGTTTTTGAGACAGAATTGTGTACCCAGTTTGGCTTTGTACTATGCAGCCAAGAAAGGCCTTGAATCCCCATCTTCCTGCTTCTACTTAAGTGCTGGGATTAGAGACACGTGGCAACGCGCCTGGCTCTAAGGCGCTTTGTTCATTCAACAACCCTGAGAGCCACCAAGGGCAGACTTGGGATCTGTAGGGTCTCATCCAGGCTGGCAGCAAGCAGGAGCAAAGGTGGGCTCACCCAGTCAGCATGGCCAGGCCAGAGCCAAGGCGACAGTAAGCTGGGACACAAACCACAGTGGGAGTACCGAGGGGGCTCCGGGCAGCAGACACAACGGTAGGTTCTAAGTGACCATGGCATCTGCTCTCCCCTCTGGCTACTGGAGAACAAGCCGAGATGGCAGCCGGGATAGCAGACGACCCAGGAGTCTCGGGGAGCAGCTAGTGGCAGGGGTTGAGTCGCCAACTTCGGAAAGATCTGTGGAGCCCTCGACTACTAGCCAGCTGGGCTGGGCACGGGAAGGGTGAGGACCAATATCGGGTGGTCATTGGACAAGGCGGGCAAAACCACCAGCACAGGTAAATAGTGTCCCCTGCTGTGCCTGAGCACCAGCACAGGTAAATAGTGTGCCCTGCTGTGCCCGAGCCCACCGCAGGAAAGGCGTACCTCGGGAGAACCTCAGCCCCTTGCCAGCAAACTCTGTCTTCAGGGCTTCCACGAATTTCTCTCTGATCTTCTCCTTCTGTGTAGGGAAGGGAACGGACCGGCTCAGAGGGCACTCTGTAAGCCACACCTGTAACCCCCACCAGCTCCCTGATTATCTGGGTGAGTGTGGCCCCCAATACAAATGGGGCAACAGGTCCCCTCGCCTTGGTGTCAGTACTGGGGCCTAGACCCAGAAATGGGGTTGTGGAGGCACGAGAAGGTGGAGGGAATGGGAGCAGAGTCAGGTCGGATCCACCCTGAGATCTACAGGCTAACTGGGTTCTAGGCCTGCTGGCTATGCTGTTTAGCTGTGCGGCCCTAGGCAAGTTACCTGACCTCTCTGGGCCCACTCCCAGAACTAAATGATAGAGAAGAAATTAGTGGCTACTGTCTGCTTCTCCTTCAAGGAAAATCAGAACTGAGAGATATGAGCCCCCTCTTGGCCTTGATTTTGCCTTCCTAGCAGGTGGTACGCCCCAGAGACAGGACTGTAGGTGCCCACGCTCTGAGGAAATGTAGCTCAGAGCCCAGGGCTGTACTTCCCTCCTAGCCGATCGGCTAATGATTGGACGGCGTCATGTGCCAAGCCCAGCCCCAACATGTCCAGTGCCATGACCCTAAGCTGCTCAAGGCAGGGTCCTTATCTAAGCACAGCGTCCTGCCACCCCTCCCTGGAGTCTACAGGAGACTTAAGAAAAAGCACGTGCTATCTGGACTGCGTACAAGCACACAGGTCTCAACAGCCACACATCCCAGTCCCAGCAGAGGTGAGAAAGAGGAGAGATGAGGGAAGGGGTTTGGGTTGCCAGCCCTCCCCCAGCTTTCCCTGCTGCTCCCGGCCATTCCCATCAGCTGTCCTCCATCCCCATCCGTCAGTAAAGCTGCCTTCCCAACCTGGGTAAACAGGAGGCAGAGCTGGGACTGGAAACCTAGAGAACATGGGAAGGGGCCGCCTGGCTAGGAGGTTGTCAGTGATCAATCTTCCCTGTCCCCTAGCCATGTGTCCACTGCCTCTGTGCATTGTGGGAGTTGTACTTTAAGACCCACCCACTCGGGCTGGAGAGATGGCTCAGAGGTTAAGAGCACTGACTGCTCTTCCAGAGGTCCTGAGTTCAATTCCCAACAACCACATGGTGGCTCACAACCATCTGTAATGAGATCTGATGCCCTCTTCTGGCCTTCAGGCATATACATAGACAAAACATTGTATACATAATAAATAAATTAAAAAAAAAAAGACCCACCCACTCTCAGGGAAACATCGGGGACCAGTCAGCCACATCAAAGACATACCCAGCAACCAACTCCCTAAGTGACCCGTGATGACAGTCACTTCTCTGAGCCTTGGTTTCCACATCAATACGATGGGAATACACCTGTTTATTCATTCAAAAGCATCCATGGCAGGCAGGCACAGTGGGACACACCTATAATACCAGCCAACAGGAAGCCGCCAGTTGGATGCCAGCCGCCGTGACACAGTGAGTCTGAGGCCAGTCTGGGCCGCACACTAAGAAGACACTGCTTCAAAAAGAAAATGTTTCAAGCGGGGCAAGTGGTGGTGCACGCCTTTAATCCCAGCACTCGGGAGGCAGAGGCAGGTGGATCTATGTAAGTTTGAGGCTAGCCTGGTCTACAAGAGCTAGTGCCAGGATGGGCTGCAAAGCTACAAAGTAACCCCGTCTTGAAAAACCAAAAAATAGAAAAAAAGGAAAAGAAAAGAGAATGTTTCTTGGGGTGGGGTTGTTGTGGGTCAGTGTCAGGGTATGTAAGAGGCCCTGAGATCCATCCCCAGGACCACCGACCTCTGCACAGGACGTGGAAGGGGTGTGGGGCTGAATGTGATTGGAGCAGCAAGGGTGGAGAAGAAGACCTGGTGCGGGTGGTGCGCTCCCGGGAGAAGGCCCAGAGTGAAGGAGGAAACCTGCTGTCTCTAGAATGAGCAGAAGCCACAGCTGCAATGCAGGGCAAGGGAAGAGCGGCTGGCTGAGTCAGGGTGAGAACGCGAGAGCAGGGGCGGATGAACTCACACCACCCCTGACGTGTCTGCAGAAATGACCCCTGAAAGGGGTGATGAACAGGGAGGCGAGCAACATGCCCGGTGATGTTTAGGGAGGCGGTTGGCAAATAAGCTGAATAAGGGGGCGTGTACTTGTAACCCCAGCATTTGAGAAACTAAGGGAGATCATAAGTTCAAAGCCAACCTGGGTGAATACCAACAAAAAGAACCAAAATCTGGCATTTGAGAGGATTTGGTGTGTTCTGGATGCAGCTGCAGACAGAAGGCGGGAAGGCTGAGCCGGAGCGGGGGCAGAGATGCCTTGGGGCTGTGAGGGGGCCTGAGACGCTGTCCAGCCAGCCCTGGGGAGCCACAGAAGGCTTGTTACTGGGGAGATACAGACAGATGTGTTCTAAAGGTTCTCAAATGAGGGCTGGAAGCAGAGGGGACGGAGAACAAGGGAAGGGACTCGGGTAACTGAGGACAAGCGGGTGGGAGCCTAGAGTTGTTGGTTCTGGTGTGGGTAGGAATGTGGCAGCGGTACTGAGGTGATAACATAGGTCACTTAGTGGCCGCAGGTCATCAGGAAAGGAGACCAGCAATGACAAAAAGAGGCTAATGTGCCACAGAAATGACACACAGGTGCCCTAGTGTGAACCCAAAACTCCTCCTCAAAACCCATTTTAATGATGAGAAAGCAAAGCTCAGAGTGCTGAGTGACAGGGCCTATGGGCCTACAGCTGCCCAGTAAACGGCACCTTGTCCAGTTCAGAGAATTCGATCCTCTCCTCCAGGGTGCAGCTGCGGCCAATGGGCGAGATGTTCAGCATGCCGTTCCGGAACTCAATGAAGGTTCCACTGGGGCAATGAAGAAAAGGGGTGAGAAAGCCAGAAGCCATGGGAAAGGAGGGGAGAACAGCTCTGAATTCAAATCCTGTCCTCTCTAGAACCACAGTCTCCCTGTACTTCACAGGGTAAAAGAATCGACCCATGCATAAGTTAGGGTCCTGGACCTGTGGGTATATAGCTCATTGGGAGAACACTTGCCTAGCATACGCAAGGTCCCCAGGTTCTAACCCTAGCTGCAGAAAAAAATATCAAGGGGGTCCATGTGAGGGACTCCCACTCTCTTCCCCAAGCCCAGCTCAGCGGGACCTCACCGCTTCTTGGGTAGTCTGAGCAGAGCCATGTAGCTGAGACAGAAATTGATCAAGTCCTGCAGGAGCTCCTCCCCCAGGTGGTTCTGGATCGTCTGTGGAAGGAACACAAGGCTCGCACCGTGGCACACACAGGACAGAGGGAACCATTGGAAAAGTGGGGTGCCCCAGCTAAGGCCTGGGGACACTGACCTGCTTGGAGAGGAGTCGTCCATGTTTGTATTGCACTGTCCCGTTCTCGGCAAACACGTAATCAAACTTCTCAATGACTTGGGACCCATGGAGAAGCCAGAGAGAAAGAAAGCATGAGACAAGGACCCACTGTGCTTGGGCACAAAGCAAGCCCTGGGGACAAAGCCCGTGCTGTTTGGTTTGGCGGTCTGCACCCACTTTTCCATCCTAAACTGGCTTTTCCAGCACCTCCTTAACCTCTGTTTTCTTCTACACCAGCCAGTCACTCCTCTAGCCATTGCTCCGGTAGGACCTTCTGCTGGGGCAGCGCCCCCCATCCTCCAAATCCAGCTCCCTCTTCTGGAAGGCTTCCCAGGAATGACCAAGAGAGGGCGCCATTTCCACTCTGCCCTCCCCTAGCCCTCAGCCCTCCCCTGTGAAGACTATTCTCCTTTCTCAGTCTCTCCGCAGAGCAGTTTGCAGCTCTGAGGGCTACAAGAAGCAGTTGGGAATCTGGAGGCCCAGAGAGGGTGGCTGGGATGCCCTGCAGCATCTGGGTGGTAGATGATGGGGGCTAGGGATGTGGTGGGAAGGAGGCGTGGACAGATGGCATAGAGAGTCTGGATTTGCCAGAGAATAAATGAGGAGATAAGGAAAAGGGATAAAGGGGAAAAGATCTTTTTTATTCCAAAAAGATAAGGAAGCTTCTGGCTTGAGGGGGCTCTTCCTGACAATAAGATGAAACTAAGTATTTCCAAGTTACTTCAGTTTCCCTGTTAAAAACAAGATAATCAGCTGGACATGGTGGCACTCGCCTTTGATTCCCAGCACTCCGAGCAGAGGCAGGTGGAGCTCTGTGAGTTCCAGGCCAGCCAGGTCTACAGAGCAAGTTCCAGGACAGCCAAGGCCTCACAGAGAAAACAAAAAAGATTAAGAAGTAATAAGCAAACAAACAGAAACACAGAGTCGGCGCAGAACACGCACGGCCCAAGGGCAGGAGGCTGCCCGCTCTGCTCTAGGCTTTGTTCCAGAAGCTAGCACAGTGGCGACTACCAGGTACTCACTAAATGTCTGTGTGTGTGACACCCTGGGTCATCTGGGGCTTCTCCTTCTCCATTTTTTCTGCCCCACAAATCAGGAGGGGTGCCCACACACCTCCCAGCTCCACGCTCCTACCTGCCCTACCCCAATGCCCGCTGAAAGAGGTGCCGCCGTGCCTACCTTCATCCCCATCGCCCAGCTGCTCAGCGATCTTTGAGTAGTCAGAGCCTCCCACCACGCCAATCTGCACCCTGCTGCGAAGCTTCTGCAGGAAGGCTGATACCTCAGGGTCAATTTTCTGTGGGGGACAGGAAGGACAAAAAGACTCCGGTTATCAAAAAATCTGGGACCTCAAGCCGGGCAGAGGTGGTAAGCCCAGCACTTAGGAGGCAGAGGAAGGAGAATCTCCGAGTTTGAGGCCAGCCTGCTCTACATAGAGAGTTCCAAGACAGATTCCAAAGCTACACAGAGAAACCCTGTCTCAAAATAACAACAATAAAAATGTCTGGGACCTCTACTTGGCTTTTAGTGCTCAGAGTCAGGGAACCCACCCTCCACCTAAATCTGAGCACCCCTAATTAAAAAGCCAGAATTTGTAAAATGCAAAACTACTTGAGCACTAACACGATGCCCAAAGTGGAGAATTCCACAGGTGACACCTCAAGTCAGGTGTCACAACCAGACAGAAATACACTAAAAACACTGCACAGATAGGGTGGGGGTGTATTCTCACGCCAGAGCGCTTGTCTGAAACGCCTGTGGTCTTGGGTTTGAAAAGTAAGATATGTAAACAAAAACCACAGCCGGGCGGTGGTGGCGCACGCCTTTAATCCCAGCACTTGGGAGGCAGAGGCAGGCGGATCTCTGTGAGTTAGAGGCCAGCCTGGTCTACAAAGTGAGTTCCAGAACAGGTTCCAAGGCTGCATGGAGAAACCTTGCCTTGAAGAAAACAAAACAAAAACAAAAGCCACACATAAGGTCCAAGGAGTAGGTTTGGTGAGTGGAGGAACCTATCTTGAGGTCGTTCAGTCCCAGGGAGGCCCGTGATAAGAGAGAGGTCCTCTGACCTCCACACTCCCAATGAGGTGCATGCATGTCCTGTCACACACATGCATATAAAATATACAACAAACAAAATAAACTGTCTTCAGAGTAGAACACGGTAAAGCCAGACGCAATGGTGCATGCTTGTAATTCCAACACGGAAGAGCAGTTCAAAGGCACTGCGAGCTCCGTCTTTGAGAGTGAAGCTCTGTCTAAAAGAATAATTTTTTGAGAGCATTAGGAGCTGTCTTTAGGCTAATCTCTCAGTTATATATAAAATACAAATGAATTTTGTGTTTACATGTGGGTCCCATTGCCGTCATAACTCATTTTGTCTATGCTCAGAATTTGAAGAATATCTAAAACCTCAAACATTTCTGGTGGCAAACGTTCCAAATCAAAGACTTCACTTGCACAAGGCAGAGACCTCAGAAGCTCCACCTGCTAAGCGCGGCTCTGGTGACTGAGCAAAGCGCTTTGCCTTTCTTTGCTCGGTTTCCCCCCTTTTTTTTTTTTTTTGGTTTTTCGAGACAAGGTTTCTCTGTGGTTTTTGGAGCCTGTCCTGGAACTAGCTCTTGTAGACCAGGCTGGTCTCGAACTCACAGAGATCCTCCTGCCTCTGCCTCCCGAGTGCTGGGATTAAAGGCGTGCGCCACCACCGCCCAGCTCGGTTTCCCCTTTTATAAGGGTCTCCACGGCAGGAGCCACTTAAAGGAGATCACAGCTACCCCGGGATGCGGGAATGTGTTCAAAGTGTATACAGATTCTTCACTGAGGAAACCTGAACAGGTGAGTCAGAACTCAAACTTCCACATATTCAGATATCCAAGATCAGAGCTAGAGAGCATGGTAGGAGGGGAACAGGAACTCCCGAGTGCTATCCACGAAAGTATATGTTGGTGCAATTGTTTTGGAAGGCAATTTGGCAAGAGCCAGTGAAACTTAAAAATGTCCAGATCCCAAACAGCATTTCAATTTCTCTTGCCTAAGGCACATACAGCAGTTTCTTGAGGTATGGTTTAGAACAGTGAAAACTGCAAGCAACTCCCAAGCTTATCGGCCAGACAATGACACACGCTTCCTAGGAACTAGTACCAGGCAAGGGTACAGATAAGGCCAGATCTCTGCTTTCAACAAAGCTAGGTCCTAAAACGTGCAGTTAACTGTCTGAGGCTAGTTGTAGGAAGCCACAGGCAGGATAACGCCGAGTCAGTAACAGCCGTGCAGTACAATTTATATTTCCTATGGGCAGAGAGATCCACATAAAAGCACCAAAGTCATACACAATAGACAATATTACCTTGGGGAGAGGGCTGGCCCTGGGACATTGGTGAGGTCAAAGTGGTCTTTAGCCTTTAATGGTTGCATTCTTTGCAAAAAGAATGCACTTGTGAATACACGTATAATTAAAAATTAATGGCCTAGCAGTAAACAAATTGGCAGGCAGTTACTGTCCAGGCCTTGCCAAGTCAGTGCAGCACAGGGTCGGGAGAGGCATGCCTAGGCGGGACTGCCCTCTCTCCCATCCTGACATCTTCAATTCTCATCCACCCCTGCTGGAAAGAGGGAAGGGCTATCGGGAGGCTAAGACTTGGGTTCCCACCACCTTCTGCTGTGGAAGAATTCTCAGGTCATCCCCGTTGTCCCCGCAAGGGAAAGTGGACCACTGGAAGGATGGGCAGGAACGACCATGGATGAGACAGAGGGAGGAGCAAAGATCGGAGGGTGAACCATAAAGTGCGATAGAAAGAAAACATACTCCCACTTACACGGACTCAGTGACCCTCTTGCAACCAGACTAGCCCTGGG
Organism: Chionomys nivalis; assembly: GCF_950005125.1. Classification (NCBI taxonomy): domain Eukaryota; kingdom Metazoa; phylum Chordata; class Mammalia; order Rodentia; family Cricetidae; genus Chionomys; species Chionomys nivalis. The sequence goes on from NC_080102.1 coordinate 39,289,343, forward strand.
GCCTCTCACGACACATGGGTGGAGCCAAAACGACACCACCACCACCAACAACAACAAAAAAAACCCGTCAGAAAAGCAGCTCTCTCCCTCCGACTTGAGGTGGAAAGTAAACCCCCTAAGAGGCTTAAGAAACTAAACCCAGGCTTAGGCCTGGGGACGCCAGGGTGGAATGGCTTGAAGACCTTTCTTGCCCTCACTAGAGGGCGACTGAGGGCTTGGGAGCGCGCCGAGCTCTGCCTGAACACCGCGTTCTCTAGCTTGAGGACTGGCTAGTTGTGCATCCTAGGGCTGAAATAAGGGTGGGAGCATCCCAGAGCCCCAGGCTGGGTCTGAGGAAGCCATGGGACCGGGACACCTGCCCTCCCACCCGTGGACGCTCCTCCCAGGACTGGATCCAGACTCTGCGCGCTCAGGAAAAAACCTGGGCGCCCACCCGCGGAGCGCTGCGGCCTGGAAGGCCCGGAGGGCCTGGGTCCCATCTCCCTGCGGACAAGGACCAATACCATTGCGCTCCACATTCCCCACCGGGTGGCGTGGGTGTCCGCGATCACATGGCTGCGCGCCCCACGCTGGATCACGGATGTCCGCGTGACACTCGGCAGCAGCTGCCAAACCTCGGAGCCCTTACCTGGCGAGCGGGCGTGAGGGTCCCGTCCACGTCAAACAGGCAGAGGATGCGCTCTTTCCTGCGGGCGCCCTCGACGGCGACAGCCATGGCTGCAGCACCGCGCGCCAAGCGCTGTCGCCGCAGCAGCAGCCGGGGTCGGGCGTGACAGAGGTCGGGCGGAGCCGGGGCGGGGCCGGGGCGGGGCCAGTGTGCGGCACGGGGAGGAGCAGCGGCCATCGGTCCTCCCTCGAGGGAGCGGGGCCCGAGCCACCGAAAGCGGACTCTACTGGCACCTAGGGTGGAGGGGCGTGGTAATGGGCGGGATCAGAGCTCTGGGCCGACAGAGACAGGAACCGGTGGGGACAGGGGTGGAACCGGAAAGCAGTGTCGAGCCAGGATTGGACTTTAGTTGGTTGCGGGTGATTGCAGGGCACGCCCTACGGGGGTGGAGGTGGGGCGAGGGCTGGGCTCAGAGCCCGGCTGCTCGTGGTTTCTAAGGTTTGTAGGAAGAAGTGGGAAGAAATCTCCGGAAAAACCTGGTGCACTGGCTTACCTGTAATCCAGCACGTGGGAGGCTGCTTGCGCCGCCATTGCCCAGCTATTATTCTTAGTTATATTTTTTGTTTGTTTTTTTTTTTTTGGTTTTTCGAGACAGGGTTTCTCTGTGGTTTTTTGGAGCCTGTCCTGGAACTAGTTCTGTAGACCAGGCTGGTCTTGAACTCACAGAGATCCGCCTGCCTCTGCCTCCCCAGTGCTGGGATTAAAGGCGTGTGCCACCACCGCCCGGCCTATTTTTTGTTTATTTGTGTGTGGGCAAATGCATGAAACAGCACATGTGTGGAGGTAAGAGGGCAATTCACAAGAGCTGCTTCTCTTCCTCCACCATTGTAGATCCCATAAATCTCCGGGCATTAGGTTTGCAAAGGTGCCTTTACCCATTGAGCTATCTCAGCGGATAAGGCACGCTAAATACATTTGATGTAGGTCTGAGCATGGGGGTTAAGAAAAGCAGAGCAGCCATTTGTTAGAAGGCCCAGGACTGGTCTCTCCGTTTTCCTCATGGCTGCCCAGCCTAACCACAGGCCTCTGGCCATGAGGAGGACGGCCTACATAGCTCCATGTGGAAGACTGTTGGGGGAGAGGTTGACCCACCAAGAAACAAAGGGTGAATAAAGGAAGAAGACCACCATGTGACAAGAACGTGACCCCATCTATGGGCTCCAGGGACTGACAGCTGTTGACAGATTTTCAGCATTCTCAGGACAGATCCAAAAAGTGCCCAGGTTCTCAGTTTGGCCTTCCTGGTTATTTTGTTAACTTCACTTTTTTTAAACCCACTAGTATTTTTTTTTAATATTTATTTATTATGTATATAATATTCTGTCTATGTGTATGCCTGCAGACCAGAAGAGGGCACCAAACCTCATTACAGATGGTTGTAAGCCACCATGTGGTTGCTGGGAATTGAACTCAGGACCTTTGGAAGAGCAGGCAATGCTCTTAACCGCTGAGCCATCTCTCCAGCCCTATTTTGTTAACTTCAAACTTGTCCACAAGACTCCATAGGCTAAGCCGAGCCGTGGTGGCAGACGCCTTTAATCCCAGCACTTGGGAGGCAGAGGCAGGAAGATCTCTGTGAGTTTGAGGCCAGCCTGGTCTACAAGAGCTAGTTCAGGACAGGCTCCAAAACCACAGAGAAACCCTGTCTCGAAAAACTAAAAAACAAAACAAAACCACAGAGAAACCCTGTCTCGAAAAAGAAAGCAAAACAAACAAACAAACAAACAAAAAACCCAAGTGTCCAGACTGGGGTATGAGTCTTTCCTGATCGCATGTGTCTTGAGTAAGGGCTATGAAGTTCCCTAAAGAAGCCAGAGAAGCAGTGAGGCCGTCATGGGACTGCTGGCTGGAGATGGTCTGTGGTCTGTGGCCATATTTATAGTCAGTTTCATAATGCTGGTGGATCTGATGCACCGGCACCCGCACTGGACTGCCCGCTACCCCCCAGGCCCCGTGCCATTGCCTGTGTGGTGCAGCCTGCTGCAAGCGGACCTTGAGAATATGCCGCACAGCTTGTACCAGAAGAGGGGATATGATGGTGGAGGGCAGCTGAGGTATGGTGCGCCTAGCTGCCCACGGTGCTGAAGCCACAGGCATTCAAGAGGAATGGTTAAAGTTGCTGTGCTTCCTGAGGGAGGGCACTGCAGGCTTGAGGACACTCAGCCTTCCAAGGGCAGAAACATGGCAACATAGTGGCAGGAAGCTGGTGCAGGATTATTTGGATAGAGCAGAAGTCGTGGAGGCCCCAAGTCCCTTCTGATCCCCTCAGTGAATGAAGCTTCAGGGCTGTGGGAGAGGGATGAGGGTACAGAGCAGCATGGTGGTCAAGAAACCAGGAGGAGAGAGGTGCTGTGGTTGATGTGTGGTTCTCACGATCACTGCTGACCTCAGTAACCAGAGATTCCTCATGTATGTTGGGATGCTGAGGGACCCCGTGGCAATTCCCTGGCTCTAGCAAGATTACAGCTGGGTGATCTCTAATCTATTATGAATCCTTTGCTGAACGTAGAAAACAAGACATCCAAGTCACAAAACGCCTGATCTCAGACTGGGATGGAGCTCAGTGGTAGAGCATTTGCCCAACGTATATGAGGTCCTGAGGTCAGTAACAAGACACAAATGCATGTACTCATGCAGGCATGCACAATACATTAAGACTTGTATGGTGAGCCTGGCGGTGGTGGCGCACGCCTTTAATCCCAGCACTCGGGAGGCAGAGGCAGGAGGATCTCTGTGAGTTCGAGGCCAGCCTGGTCTACAAGAGCTAGTTCCAGGACAGGCACCAAAAAGCTACAGAGAAACCCTGTCTCGGAAAAAAAAAAAAAAAAAAAAAAAAGAGAGAAACCCTGTCTCGAAAATCCAAAAAAAAAAAAAAAAAAGACTTGTATGGTGAGCCTGGGTCGGGCATCGGCTGGGGGCTTCCACTTTATGATTGCTCTGTCCCTCCTCCTCCTCTTTAGCTTCAGTATTGCTTCGGTGACGTGTTCAGCCTGCAGGAGGCCTGGAAGCCCACGGTCGGGATCAACGGACTGAAGGCCATGCATGAGGTGCTGGTGACCTGTGGAGAGGACACTGCTGCCCATCCCCGAATGCCAATCTGTGAACACCTGGATTTGGACCTAAATCCAGAGGCAAAGGCTGCAGCAGGGGACTGGGGTGGGCAGGAGCTGGGTCACGGATAGGCTTGTGGGCAGCAACTAGAGGAAAGACAGGGCCTAATGGAGGTAGTGATGTAGTCAAGCAAGGCAACGAAAAGTTGCTGAGTGTTGAGAGCAGAGGACAACACAGTTGGGTGTCTTTGGTTACACACAGATGTCCCTGCAGGTGTGGCGTTAGCACCTTACAGGCCTGAGTGGCGAGAGCAGCGGCGATTCTCTGTGTCCACCATGTGCAACTTCGGCCTGGGCAAGAAATCCCTGGAGCAGTGGGTGACGGACGAGGCAGGCCACCTCTGTGACGCCTTCGCCGACCAGGCTGGTGGGTGATGGGTGAGGGGTGCAGAGGGGCAGCACAGTGACTTGCTTACCTCTCTACTCCCAGGACAACCCTTCAATCCCCACAATCTCCTGAACAAAGCTGCGTGCAATGTGATCTCGTCCCTCATTTACGCCCGTCGCTTTGAGTATGAAGGCCCTTACCTCACCAGAATTTAAAATAGCAGAAGAGCATTTGGAAGAACTTTCTGTCTTTATTCCTGAGGTAGGAGACTCAAGGCAGCCTGCAGAGCCACGTCTATGCTGTCCATCCTCCCAGGGGCTGTTGCGTGCCAAGGCCATGGGAAGGTTTTCTGGGAGTCAACTACAGGTAGAAAGACCTGAAGCTTGACAAACCTCTGAAAATAGGAGGGGAGAAGTGGATCAAAGTCAGGGTTTCTAGAAAGGGAGACAACTTGTGCCCTCTGTCTACACGGAAGCCACACAAGCCTGTGGTTTCCAGGATAGAATATTTGTTCTGTCCACGCCAGGCTGCAAGAGCCTGAAGGATGGCACTGAGGAGGAGGCGGGTGATGGGCGTGGACAAACAGGCTCTGGATCTTTGTAATGGAGCCTGGGAACTGAGACTGAGTAGAGGAGGCACTCAGGGGCCAGCCAAGTGGTGCGTGGGTAAGGAGCTTGCCAAACAAGCCTAGAGATCTGAGTTTGATGTCTGGGATCCACATAGGGTACAGACGAAGGGCCCTATACACTGTCCTATTCCTTGCTAACACTCACCATGGTACATGAGCCCCATATACAATAATTATTAATTAATACTTTTCTGAGATTTCTTCTTTGCTTGTCACAGGTGCTCAATTCCTTCCCAATGCTCCTGCGCATCCCAGGGCTGGTGGACGAGGTCTTCCCATGGCAGAAGGTGTTCGTGGCCATGTTGGAGAAGCTGTTGACTGAGCACAAGATGACCTGGGACCCTGCCTAGTCACCCCGAGATGTGACTGATGCCTTCCTGGCTGAGGTGGAAAAAGTGAGGGTCAGCCGGGCAGTGGTGGCACACAGCTTTAATCCCAGCACTTGGGAGGTAGAGACAGGTGTATCTCTGTGAGTTCTAGGCCAGCCTGGTCAACAGAGTGAGTGCCCAGATAGGCTCCAAAGCTATAGAGAACCCCTGTCTCAAAAAACAAAACAGAAAACAAAAGAAAGAAGAAAATAAAAAGTGAGGAACAGCTGTAAGAGATGAAACCAGAGGCACTGGTTAAAGTGGACCCTGGATTCTGAGGCCAGGCAGTGGCTCAGCACCTAGGCTACCTGGAGACAGTTGGAGGGTATTGTGGGGTTTCCTCTGTTCTCCCCTAGGCCCACCCTCTCTGCTGGCTCAGGCCAAGAGGAATCCTAAGAGCAGCTTCAGTGATGACAACCTGCGTCTGGTGATAGCTGGCACATTCCCTGCAGGGGTGGGGACCACCTCAACCTCACTGTCCTGGGCCCTGCTGCTCATGATCCTGTACCCAGCCATGCAGAGTGAGCCTGGCTGGGGCTGGGAGGGAGGAAAAGAGAGGCACACTCTCTGATCTTACTCGAGACACTCATGGCTGCCGACACTGGTTTGACTCAGGCTCCTGCACGAGTTTCGGTGTCTTTCTCACAAGGGCCTAGACGGCAACACAGAGGTAGGAGAGGTCAAGGTGCGACCTTTGACTCCTTAACTGAGGGGATGCTGTCCCTCCAGGCTACTTCAAACAGGAGGTCAATGATGTCATAGGCTGGGACAAAAACGTGAGCCTGTTTCCCCGTTGACCAAAGGTCAGAGAGTTGGATTTACCTTTATCCGTCAAGGTTATGGTGCTCCTACCGCAAACAAAGGTCCCACCTAGATTTAGGTCAGGGAGTTCTGCTGGCTCTCCAGGTCACTGCCAACAGGTGTTGCTGATGTCGCTAAGATCTAGACCTCGTCTGTCTTTCAGGAATAGAGAAGTAATTGTTTCTACCTCAAACAAAAGTCTAAGGATCTGGCTGAGATTCCAGTTCCTTCAAGAAGGTAGCATTGGTTTTCACCCAGGGAGTGGTTGGCCTACGGAATGTTTTAGTCTAGGGTGTGAGCAGGACTTGTTTTGTTCCAGCAACGGAATGTTTAACTAGGCTGTTGCCCGTGACCTTCATTTGATCTGTTCACTTCCTTGTATCCCGTTAAAGCAATTTTTTGTCTTATCTTTTGGGGTCAGGGGTATTTTAAGCAATTGGAAATTAAACACGGGCAATTTTAGTATTCACTGGAACTCCCTCCCAGTACTATTCTATGTTTTTCTGTCTTACTATTTTCGCGTCTTCGAATTCTTTATTAATAGTGAATTCTTTACTAATATTTCTAAATCCCAACACCCTAACCTGGCGAGTGGTATTTTTGTTGAGGCTGGTTCCCAACAATAGGTCAGGCAGGGAGTCCAGAGATGGCGGACCAGGCCTGCACGCCCTTCACCCATGCTGCCATTCATGAGGTGCAGTGATTTGGGGGCAGTGTTCCACTGAATTTTCCAGATATGACATTTGTGACATTGAAGTACAGGGATTCCTCATCCCCAAGGTATGCATTGAAGGTACCTGGAGCGAGTGAGAAGGAAGCCTGAAACACTCAACAAACCCGCTTAGGAGTTTATTAGAGGAGATGTGTATAGGCCTGGTGAGGTCCGTGGGCAGAGAGACAGAGGACTGACAATGGCGCGGCCAGCTTTTAAAGGCTGCCAGTGCACATGCACGGGACGATGTAGCTACGTCATACACAGATGATGGGCTCACGCATGCGCGCAAGGGCTTACATAGCTGCATCATATGTAGGTGACATAACCATGCTGCACGTGGGCTCCACAGGGCCTTTTGAGGTTCCGGGATGACTAGGTATTTTTGCCTGAGGGCTTCTCTGCACATGTGTGGCCCTGGAACCTGAAAATGCCAGCTATGCTGGTTTGGCTAAAATCATAACATTCCATCCTTATGTTAATTATAAAAATTTGGGGAGTTTGGGGTCTTTAATGGATGGGAATGGGGCATCGTCAGGTCTCTCGTGACTACTTCCTGCTAATTTTGCGGGCATCGTCAGGTCTCTCGAGACTGCTTTTTGTTGATTTTGTGGATGTCAGAGTTGAGGTGCTTGACATGTCCTGGGGTGACTGATTACTTTCGTGTTTTTGGGACTCTGTGGAACTGGCTGACTGACAGCTTGGACCTTGCAAGATGCTGGAAAGGCAGAAAATTATGTCTGGTGATTGAGGGAGGAGAGTCCAAGATGGAAGATGGAGGGTTTTTTGTTTGTTTGTTTGTTTTTGGAATGGAGGAGGGAATTTTCCAGGGGTTCCCAAGACCAGGAATGATAAGGGAAAAATTAAATGATACTTATTCTGGGTGGGCCTGGTCCATTTAGATAGGTCCAACTGGGTCCCTGGAGCATATGAAAAAAATGTTTAAAAAGAAATAAATTTTAGGGGGCTGGAGAGATGGCTCAGAGGGTAAGAGCATTGCCTGCTCTTCCAAAGGTCCTGAGTTCAATTCCCAGCAACCACATGGTGGCTCACAACCATCTGTAATGAGGTCTGGTGCCCTCTTCTTGCCTGCAGGCATACACACAGACAGAATATTGTATACATAATAAATAAATATTTTTAAAAAAGAAATAAACTTTAGACATATTACAAGCTTATGATTATGATGATATAGTGTTGGAATAGAAGACAGTGGGGAAGAGGAAGGAAAAGAAAGGGGAATGATTAGACAGACCCCTTAATGTTTTACCTGAAGCAGATCTTAAGGCACTTGTTCTCTTTAGCATCATGGTGTTACCTTAACATCCAGGAGACACTGTTGCAGCCAGTGATAAACCTGTTATGTTAAAGTCTGTTTTGTGAGTTTTGGAAGTTTGGGGCTGTGAATGTCCCCAAACTCATTATTGTTTCTTACCACCTGGGCTTTTAGCAATCCTTGTACCTCCGGTTTTATGTTTAATGATGGTCCCTGTAATAAAAGCTGAGTGGTTAACTGGAAATTTAAGCATGACACTGGAGATATAGAGAAGTTGGTAAAGAAGATAGGAGAAAGAGGAAGAGGGAAGAAGGAGAGGTTTTAGGTGAGAGGCCGGTGGACCCTCTTGTTAGTGGTGGGAAACACTTCAATCCACCCAGACATGGTGTCCACCAAAACCAGGAGATATTTAACTCATCTGACTGTGGGCATATGACTGAAATCCAGCAGCCAGTCAGTTCCAGGAAGGGAACCCAGGCCTGGTGGGTGGGAAGAGGGAAGCTACGATATTTGGTCTTGGGATCTGATTTTTGACAGATTTTACAAGAGGCAGTGATAGCTTTTAAGAACTCTAAGTTGCTTGGTCAGCCTGGTTATTTCCCTTGGAAATAATGCAGCTGTCGGTCTGGTGAGACCGACAGTGAACAATTCCTATAGCTTTGGGGAGATGGGAGTCTTTTAACAGGCCCATAACGTAACCTGAGTTAGTTATAGATCCTCCTTTTGTCGTAAGAAGCCCACACTCCTTCAAGATAGTTGCGTGGGACAGGAGGATATGAAAGGCATATTTGAAGTCTGTGTATACATTTAAAGATTGTCCCTTTGCCACGTGGAAGGCACAGTGATTAGTGGTATGGGCACTACCCCAGTATCTGACATTATGGCATAGCCTGCTCTACAGGTCCCTTCACATAAAAAGAGCTGCCATCTGTGTACCAGGTATAAGTGGCCTGGGACAGTTTGCCCTCCTGTATATGTGAGGGGTGGGGCAGTAGATCCTCTAAGGTTTCTATTCAAGAATGAGATGGGGAATAATTAACGTTAGGTTGAGGTAGGAGATTTGAGACATTAAGGGGTGGGCAGCGTTGGAAAGTGGGTGTGGCATCTTCTAGTACTGCTACCTGGAGGGAAAGAACTCAGGAAGGGAGTAAGGATTGTAAGCCTTTGTAAGTTAAGGGATGGGACAGATTGTGGTGGGAGAAGACAGGGGTGGGTGACCCAAAGGTTAGTTTCTTTGACTCACGAATAAGAAGCTCAGGGGATGCTAAAGCGCATATGCAGGGTGCCCAGCCCTGAGTGGTGAGGTCCAGCTTCTTTGACAGGTATGCTACAGGTACAGAGGAAGGTACCGCTGATGTCATAGGACCTCAAGGACATATCCCTCCTTCTCTGCTACATAGAGGGAGAAAGGACGAGTTAAATCTGGGAGATGTAGAGCTGGGACCTGGATAAGGGCTTGTTGGAGTCTCTGGAAAGGCTTAGTAATAGGACAGAAAAGGGGCTCATGCAGAGACCCGAGAGCTGCCTCATACAAGGTGCAGATGAGGAGAGAAAAAAGGGGTATCCACGAGTTCGAGACCAGCCTGGTCTACAAGAGCTAGTTCCAGGACAGGCTCCAAAACCACAGAGAAACCCTGTCTCGAAAAACCAAAAAAAAAAAAAAAAAAAAAAAAAAAAAAAAAAAAAAAAAGGGGTATCCAGGAATGCAGGAAGTCAGCTATTCCTAGGAACAAAAAACCTCTTCTTTTGTAGAAGGAACAGGGGGTAATAGCTTTTTGGGTTGGTGTAGCGCCCGCCTGTACTACATGACAGTACGTACTACTCCTGTATGGCGGCCTGCCCTACAGGACCATTCGCAAGCTGGACAAAGGCCTGGAGATTTAAACACACAAAGACACACAGACAGAGATACGGGTCATCCTTGAAACAGGAATGCCCCCTTTATTGTATCCATGGGCAGCTTATATAGGGATCCTTAACTGATAGCCACGCCCCAGCCAAACCCACCAGAAACCAGTCTCCTGCCATCAGGAACTCCTGAGTATCTCGTGCTTAGAGCAGCTGCAAGCACAACATGTTGTTTACAAGAAATTCAGGATCTGGGGGTTCACAGCTCCCAACAGGTTGGGGTAATAGTTAATCCCAAGTAAATGATCTGAGAGGTAGACAGTTGGACCTTAGAAGGTGAGACTCTACAGCCCTTTTTGGACAGGCAATTTAAAAGACTGGAGGTATTAGTTTTGCTAATCTCCAAAGGTGGACTGCAAAGTAAGATATCTACATCCTGTATGAGTTTAGACTTAGGGAGAGACAGTGAGGGTAGATCAGAAGCCAAAGCCTGACCAGACAGGTTTGGGCTGTCCCGGAATCCCTGGGGAAGGACGGTTCAGGTGAGCTGTGTAGAGAGGTGGGTGTCAGGGCCAGTCCAAGTGAAGGCAAAGATTTTTTGAGAGCTGAGAGGAATAGAGAAAAAAGCATCCCTGAGATCTAGAACTGAGAAGTGGGATGTTCCTGGAGGAATAGTGGAAAGAAGTGTGTAAGGGTTAGGCACTACAGGATGAAGAGGGACCACTGTGGAGTTAATGAGCCAGAGGTCTTGAACCAGGCAATAGGTTCCTTTAGGTTTTTTAACAGCAAGTATAGGGGTGTTAAAGGGAGAAGAGGTGGGGCTAAGTAGATTTTTTTCTTTTCTTTTTTTTTTTTAATATTTTTTTATATTTTATTTATTTATTATACAATATTCTGTCTGCTTGTATGCCTGAAGGCCAGAAGAGGGCGCCAGACCTCATTACAGATGGTTGTGAGCCACCATGTGGTTGCTGGGAATTGAACTCAGGACCTTTGGAAGAGCAGGCAATGCTCTTAACCACTGAGCCATCTCTCCAGCCCTAGATTTTTTTTCTTAAAATGTCAGAGATAATAGGCTTAAAAGTCCCCTAAGGCTCTGGAGAGAGTGGGGTACTGAGCTTGGGTAATGTGCTTAGTAGGATCTTGTAATTGGATAACAATGGGGGAATGGTGTTTAGCAACAGAGGGGCTTGGGGTGTTCCAGACTTGGGGGTCCACCTGAGAGGCTGGTAGAGGAAAAGACACATTGGAGCTGGGAGGTTAGGAGGCTAGGAGGAGGAGAAGGGGAGCTGCTGGCGAGTGTGGGGTAAGGTGAATGGAAGGAGCAAATGAAATGGAAGGTCCTACTTTTGATAAAAACAATCTCTTCCCATAAGAGGTACCAGGCAGGTTGGCGTGATTGAAAGTATTGAGTGAGATAAATACGCCTAAACACACAGTTAAGTGGTGGGGTTTGCTGAGGTAGATAAGGCTGTCCCCCTACCCTGACAATAGGGAAACTAGAAGGAGAGGTAGACCCCCAGAATTCCCTCAGTACCAAGTATGTGGTTCCGGTGTCCAAGAGCCATCCTGATGCCATGATGTTTACCCGTGGCTCCCCGTTACAGATGACAGTTGTGGTTGGGTCAAAGGAGCTCGGGAGCCTCACTCGTCCATGGCCAGACCTAGGGTCAACTTGGGAATTTTCTGGGTTTGCTGTCTTCATGCCATGATGTGAACAAAGACAATCGACTGCCCAATGTCCTTCCCTATGGCATCTCGGACAAGGTCTCGTGGGACCAAGATGAGCATTAGGGCATGCTTGGGCCCAGTGGCCATTTCTATCACATTTGAAAGGTGAGCCTGTTGGTTCTCGAGCCCCCGGGGGGGGGGGGGGGGAGGGGGCGGGGGGGGGAGGAGCACGGACAGGACAGCACGGATCAGGTGGTCTGTCACCTTGGCTGGTCAGAGGACCGTGGCTGGCTAGCACGTGACAGCGATGATTGCCGGCTTTGTCATTCCTCACATGGTACACCTTAAAAGCCAACTCTAAGACTTCTGCCTCGCCGGGCGGTGGTGGCGCACGCCTTTAATCCCAGCACTTGGGAGGCAGAGGCAGGCGGATCTCTGGGAGTTTGAGGCCAGCCTGGTCTACAAGAGCTAGTTCCGGGACAGGCTCCAAAGCTACAGAGAAACCCTGTCTCGAAAAACCATAAAAAAAAAAAAAAAAAAAAAAAAAAAAAAGACTTCTGCCTGTGGGGGAAGGGGCCTTCTCCAAACGTCTAAGTTTAGCCTTAATGTCAGGGTAGCACTGAGAAAACAAAATGAGTCATGAGTCACTGTCTGCCTTCCATGGTTTCGGGATCTAAGTTAATATATTAGAACTTTAGTGAGGTGTTCCAAAAATGCAGGATTTTCCTTCGTATCTTGAATGATCTCTGATCAAGTTTCCTGACTTGAAGGTAACCTTACAGAGACCTGCCAGAAGGCAAGTCAAAACTGGTCCCTACCTAAAATTTAACCTGGGGTGTTAGAATTCCAGTGTGGTTCCTGCTCAGGGGACCACCTCTGCCCCAGGGGGTGTCGCATGAGTTTGGTGACTCTCTTCTGCTGGTAGTCTGGCCTGCTCCCAAACTCGCCTGTGCTCTTCAGGAAGTAGGTTATAGATAGGATCATATAGATATCATGAAAGGTGAGATTGTAAGGCTGGGTAATGTATTGGAATTGCTTTATGAAAGAGGTAGAATTACATGTATAGGACCCCAGTTTTTGTTCTATACGGGAGAGTTTTGAGAGGGAGAAGGGGACATGTACCCTGACCAATCCGTCTGCACTAGCCACCTCTTGGAACTGGAGAACTGCAGCCGGCTTGGCTTGGTCAGGGTTGGGTTCTGCAGCACGTGAGCATGTGAGGGGAGGGGTAAAGGTGGGTACTGGAGCCGTGTGACCGCTGTGGCCTGGCACTGGAGAGGAGGAATGATCCAGCGGAGCTGATGGAGTAGTTAGTGGCAGGGGAGAGCTGAAGAGGGCAGCGGAGCCTGAGCAGCATGGTGTGAGCAGAGAGAGGCGGTGAGGCAGGTGGTGAGCTGGCAGGAGCTGAAGAAGTGGAAGTGTCTGCTGAGGTCCGAAAGGTGTGGGTTCCTTAGCGGGGTCCAGAGTGGGAGCTGGAGAAGCAGAAGCAGATGCTCGCTGAGGTCGGGAAGGTGGGGGTTCATTAGCTGGGTTCAGAGTGGAAGTGTAGGGTTCTTCCAGCTCAGATGGCAGAGCCAGGAACATGTGAGCAGGTGAACAACTTGCAAGGACAGAGGGTTTAGACTTAGAGCTTGGATGGTAAAAGTCTTGGATATAAGGAAACTCCTTCCCTTTGCCTGTGCGCTAACAGTAGTTAGAAAGCTGCTGTAGAATATTGGGGTCAAAGGTGCCGTTAGGTGACCTCTTTAAATTGTTATCTAAATAGTAATGAGGACATTTTTTTTTTTTTGAGCAAAGATGGACAAGTGTGGGAATCTGTAAGTAGGGCATTAAAGCCTGAGGTTTCAGGGCCTCTAAAAGGAATCCCAGTGGGGAAGATGGATTGATGGTCTTGGAGAGCTTATTTCCCATAGCTGAAACTGAAAACCCACGATATGGTGATACCACAAGGCTTCTAGAAGGACATCTTTTTTCTACAGGCAGGTATTGAAACCTGACTGGCTCCAGTCTGGGCAACTCAGAAGCCTGAGAGGCTGGAGGCCACTCCGCGCAGTCTCTCATGGCAGGGACCACTGACGAGTAGTCCCAAAGAAAAGAAAAAGAAAAATCCAGCCGGGCGGTGGTGGCGCACGCCTTTAATCCCAGCACTTGGGAGGCAGAGGCAGGCGGATCTCTGTGAGTTTGGGACCAGCCTAGTCTACAGAGCTAGTTCCAGGAAAGGCTCCAAAGCTACAGAGAAACCCTGTCTCGAAAAGCCAAAAAAAAAAATAAAGAAAAGAAAAATCCAAAGGACCCTGGGTCCCAAGGCGAATGCACTGCTCAGTGTGTGCAGTGCTAGCATGGATGGACTACCCTGGGTCGTCCAAACACGTTTTTAGCTATGGGAAGCAACCAGAGATGAAATTATTCGTCAGCGAAGGGCTCAACTGTAGCTATGAAGGCCATGGTTGGGGTACTCCCCCAGTTTCTAGGAACACCAGAAGATTTCAGGGAGCTCAATGGTCAAGTCCTTGGGTTCGGAGAAACGGTTAAGCTGACCAGAATGGGAAACTCACCAATTAAAACCGGTGGTGTGCGAGAGGTCACGCTCAGGCAGAAGGAACACGTGGCTGTTGTGGAAAAAAAAATACCCGGTTCTGGATCCCGACCCTGGGAGAGGGGCGGGAGGGCCTACAGAGTCTCATGGCGCCAATGAAATTACCTGGTGCGAGTGAGAAGGAAGCAAGGAACGTGCAACAAACACACTTAGGAGATTATTAGAGGAGACGCGCACAGGACCGGTGAGGTCAGTGTGCAGAGAGAGAGATGGCGCGTCCAGCTTTTAAAGGCTGCCTAGCGCATGTACACAGGGGGATGATGTAGCTACGCCATACACAAATGATGGAGCTCACGCGTGCGTGCAAGGGCTTATATAACTGCGTCATATGTAGGTGATGCAACCATGCCGTACATGGGTCATGCAGGGCCCTTTTATTTTTTTTTTTTTTCGTTTTTTGGATTTTTTGAGACAGGGTTTCTCCGTGGCTTTTGGTTCCTGTCCTGGGACTAGCTCTTGTAGACCAGGCTGGCCTTGAACTCACAGAGATCCGCCTGCCTCTGCCTCCGGAGTGCTGGGATTAGTCCACCACCGCCCGGCTCTTTTTATTTTTTTAAATAATTATTTATTATGTATACAATATTCTGTCTGTGTGTATGCCTGCAGGCCAGAAGAGGGAACCAGACCCCATTACAGAGGGTTGTGAGCCACCTTTGGAAGAGCATGCAATGCTCTTAACCTCTGAGCCATCTCTCCAGTCCACACAGGGCCTTTTGAGGTTCCCGGGGAGACTAGATATTTTTGCCTGAGGGCTTCTCCACATATGTGTGGCCCTGGAACCTGGAAGTGTCAGTCATGCTGGTTTCTCTAAAATTATAACATGCATGGGCCCTGCTACCATAGCATGGGCATAAGAAGGGCAGTCAGGATCGTATCATCCTGTGTTTCCACATGGTGATGGGTCCTGGATTCTCCATGTCCAGTGGAATAAGACACAGGGAGTTTACAAAGCACTGTGCACAGGGGCAGGTCCTGGTTTGGGCATCCATGGGAGATTCCTTACAGGGCTTCCCATGGCCTTAGAGAGGGGCTGAGAGGCTCTGGGGCTGAGGGTGAATGAAAGAATCCAGTGTGTGCAGGAAGAGGTAGTGCATGTGACCATGGTAACCAGGGTATTGACAGCCCTACCCCAATCCATGTTCACACCATGTGTCTCCTGCCAGGGGACGACCCTCCTCACCAACCTGTCCTCAGTGCTGAAGGACGAGACTGTCTGGGAGAAGCCCCTTCGCTTCCATCCTGAGCACTTCCTGGATGCCCAGGGCCGCTTTGTGAAACATGAGGCCTTCATGCCATTCTCAGCAGGTCCTGTGGGATGCCTGGCTCCATGTTTCTTCCCAAGGTGCCCTGGAGGGCAGAGCATCCATCAGGCCCCAGACTGACTGAGTTCCTCTCCCACCCACAGGCCGCCGAGCTTGCCTGGGGGAGCCCCTGGCCCGCATGGAGCTCTTCCTCTTCTTCACCTGCCTCCTGCAGCGCTTTAGCTTCTCGGTGCCCAGTGCACAGCCCCGACCCAGCGACCATGGCAATTTCCCAGTTCCAGTTTCCCCCTCCCCCTACCAGCTCTGTGCTGTGTTGCGCCAGCAGGGACACTAATTCCAGTCCTGTTCTGTAACTAGGGCTGAACCATGCACAATAAACCAATCTGGTAGCTGCCACTGTTTCCTGCTCCAACCTTAATCCCTGCCTCTGCAGGGTCCTCAGACAACAGTTTAAAACCAACCTTTACCACCTGCCTTACCCCTCCCCAGGGGACAAGTTGAACGCTGTGAGAAAAGGGTGTACTGAGTCTAGACATTGGCAGGGGCCTGCAGGTTCAGCATTCAGGAGCCCGAGGTAAGAGGATTACAAGCCCGAAGCTATCCAGCCCTATATAGTAAGGTCAGTCTGGACTACACAGCGAGGACTTGTAACATGAAAACAAAAGGAAGCGGGGAGAGAGACAATTGTGCTGATGTTTAGGAGTGAAAGCTGACCCTATATCACCCACAAAGACCTATCTATAGAGACTAGTTTTATGACAAACTACAGGTTAGATGTCAAGACTTCATGTGTCTCAGATGACAGATGTCAATGGATTTCTGCTGAGAGACAGCACTGCTCCTGCCTGGGTGACAGAGGTGGCAGGGGTCCTCAAGACCTGGAGATGCTACAAAGGCTGCTGTCCTCACAGCTCTGGCTGGTCACAGAGAGAAGGCAGCAGCAGTTAGTGGTGATGGACTGAGCCTGAGGTGTCAGACACACTCCCGGCTGTCAGCTAACTGTCCAGACAGAAGTCAGGACGCCCAGTCACCAAGTGTGACTGAGACAGAGGAGGACGTTGTTCGCAGAGAAGCTCATCGAGCCTCACTGTCCAGAGGTTTGGGGATCCCATAGACTTGAGCACGGTTTGGGGGAGCACCCATATGGCTGACCTCAGTCTCCACACCTTCCAAGGTTAGACTCAGACTATGTGAGGCCGCTTTCCTAAATCTTGTTGCTCGTATAAATGGTGCCACATGCCCTTCGACCCCAGCTGTGCGGAGACACAGCTACCAACATGTTCCAGGGTCTCAGGCAACGTCTCCCCACAGGCTGATGGGACTCAAGCATTTGTCCTGGAATGTTCAGGGCAGAACTGCCCAAGCTGAGGTCAAGCTACTGCCCTGGCTGTGCTCCTTGGCATGCAAGGCAAATTGAAGCATTTGTCTGTGTGTCTTTCTGGTTTTATTTTGGTTAGACATCACTAATATTTACCAGCCTTACCACTCTAGTTCTCGTGGTGTTGGGAATTTATCCCAAGGCCTTATGCATGCTCAGCCTGCAGCTCCGGTGAGCCACACCACAGCTCATCCTCCGCATTTGCAGAGCACAGCTCAGGGGCATCACTCGGTCCCAGTGTGCAGCCACCACCACGATTCCTCCCGAGATCACTTCATCTGCTAAAATTGGAGCTCTGCACCCCAGGACAGTAGCTCCCCATTCTCTCCTCTGTCCAACCCTAGCACCCATCATCCTGCCGTCTATTTCTGTGAAGTGACAGAGTGCAGTCATGCACTGGCTGTCTGTGACTGACCTAAGTCTTCAAGGCGCCTTGGTGTTCAGCATGCATCACTCTCGCTCTTTAAAACTGAACGAGCGTCCACTGTGCGAATGAACGGTGCTCACCCAGAACTCGTTCTTCTCTGGTTTCAATTACAGCAGAAAACCATGGTCCAAAAGCGTTACCTGGAAAGTTCCAGAGGTGAGCAGTTCTCTGCATTGAAATTGTGTAGCCTTTGATGTCTCAGTAAATCTACTGTACTCTTCCCTCGCCTCACTCATCTTTGTCCCACACATCATGTTATTAGGGATGTTAGAGGGGTCTGTGTTGTCAGCCTTTGTGTTTAAGTAGGAAGGAGGAAGGCAGTGATGTCCTAACACTATGCAATATCGCAATCCTGTGTTTAGGGAGGAAGGCGATGGTGTCCTAACGCTACGTGACAACACCCACGCTCTTCCCCTCAGTCCAGCTCATCCTTAGGCCTTGCCTCATCCGTGGCATTGCATGTAGTCTTGTGCAGTACGGTGAGATAGATACCTGTGAGGAGGATGCCACATTCAAAGATATTTTATTGTAGCATTTTGTTAATTATTGTTATATTATTAAGCTCTTGCTAGGCTTGATTTTGTAAAATATACATCATATGTATGTATGCATAGGAAAAAAGACTACATCCTGAGGGTCTTGCAATGCAGTGCTTTTTTTTGTTTTTGTTTTGTTTTTTGTTTTGTTTTTCAGGGTTTCTCTGTGTAGCTTTAGAGCCTGGCCTGAAACTTGGTCTGGAGACCAGGCTGACCTTGAATTCACAGAGATCCGCCTGCCTCTGACTCCTGAGTGCTGGGATTAAATGCGTGCACCACCACTATCCAACATGAAGAAGTCCATTTTCTTTACCTACTCTCAGTCAGTGGACACTTGGGGTGCCTTCTTCTGCCACTGAGATTGGTGCTGCTGTTATCTTGGGTTTATAATGATCTCCTTGAGTTTTGTTACAACTCTGTGCAGATTGCATACATGTGAGCACACATATAGACCAGGGGTCCATAGCATCTGTCTCCTATAGTCTCCTCCACCTTATTTTATTTAAATTTCATATTTATTTTACTTTCTGTGTATGAGTGTTTTGCCAGCATGTATGTCTGTGTACCATGTGAGGTCTTGGTGCCACAGAAGCGGGCATTGAGTCCCCTGGATCAGATGGTTGTGAGTTAGTTACCATGTGGGTGCTGGGAATTGAACCCAGGTCCTCTGCAAGAGCAACACATTCTCTTAACCACCAAGCCAACTCTACAGTCCCTTCACCTTAGTCTTTTGAGGCGGTATCCCTTCTTGAGGAGCCCGGAATTCTTCGTTCCGACTAGTCTGGCAGGTTGCAGAGTTCCTATGACACACAAGGCTCTGCCCACTCACTAGTCCTGGGGTTATAGATGCAGCCCTAGCTCTTACACAGGTGCTAAGATTCTGTAAGAATGGGTAAGTGGTCTGTTTCCACCTAAAACTGCCTGCAGTGGGTTTAGGTTCATCAGATCACGAGCAGGTAGGAGGTACCAGTGTTGGTGCCCGCTTGCCTAGGCACTTTTATCTGAGGTGGGAAATTATAGCCATCCTACCATGTGACTGAGCCCATGAGCAATGGAGGGTGAAGGGATTCTTGGGCTCCAGGGTTGGTGTCCTTGAAATTCAGAACCAAAACTAAGTACAAGCCTAACAAATAAAAAGGGGGAACTTGGGGTGGAGATTTTACCAGACAGTGTGGAAGACAGTACACCCCACGTACCCAGCCAGTGGGGGCGAGACAAAGACAGGTGGTTAGGGTTATAAAAGCAGCCTTTGTTTGGAGCCTAATTGGCATGCCCACCATTTTGTCTGAACTAGTGCCTAACCCTGCAGGACCCGTAAATAAACTGTGTTGCTGTTAGAACTTTTAGTCTCTAGTGTTCATTATTAAAAAGTGTGTGTGTCAGCAGAAAAAAAATAACGACAGCTTGAATTTTGAAGGAAAATGGATCGAACTAGAAAACATTATTTTGAGTGAGGTAACCCAGACACAGAAAGACAACTATCACATGTACTCACTCGTAGGTGGTTTTTAAATATAAAGCAAAGAAAGCCAGCCTACAAACCACAGTCCCAGAGAATTTAGACAACAATGCGGACACTAAGAGAGACTTACATAGATCTAATCTACATGGGAAGTAGAAAGTAGAAAAAGACAAGATCTCCTGAGTAAATTGGGAGCATGGAGACCTTGGGGGAATACTGAAGGGGGGAGGGGAGAGGCAGGGAGGGGAGCAGAGAAAAATGTAGAGCTCAATAAATATCATGGGAGCAAAAAAACAAGAAACAAGCCAAACTAAGGCTGGGCATTCAAAAAAAAAAAAAAAAAAACAGCTGGAAGAAATCTTTATCACCATCTCAGCGGGTCACTGAGTCAGCCTGTCTACAGAGAAACTACGAGCAAACAGCAAATAATTGTAACTGTGGATATTAGGGCCTTCTGGGAAACCTACAGGCCATCTACCTGAAATATTTATGTCAGTACCTCCTCTTGCTGCTTGGCTGCCCTTCCTCGCTTGCAATACTGTCTTTTCAGTGGCTCTCTGTTCTAAGACATAGAGAAATTAAATGACTGTGAGTGCCATAAAAGAGAATCTAAGTCTCCTGGCACTGGTAAAAAAAAAATTAAAAAAAAAGTGTGTGTGTGTTCTATTCCCCATATTATTATTATTATTATTATTATTTTATTTTTATTTTTTTTTTTTTACCTAAACTGAGTCTTCTGCCCTGGGAACTGTGGCACCAGTAAGACCGGACATCAACTGAGCAGGAAAGTCAATCTTAACTAAGAAAGAGAATTCGGACGCGGACGTAAACTCCAAGAGTTAGGAGTTATAGGTGGACATAAACAGGATGAAGCGGAAGGACAGAATGATAAAGGGGAGTCACGCTGATGTAGTCTCTGAGAGTGGAGGTTCGCTGGGAATTCAGGTGGTGGAGATCGATCCCAGTGAGAGCCTTCCAAATGCCAGCCGTACCCTCTGCCCTAACCATCTTTCACAGTTTTCAGGTACTGCCATGACATCGTTGACTGTCAGGGCATTAGAGGGTGTGTCATTTAATGCCCAGTTAGAACTGCTAACCGTAGTCTTGGAGGATGTCAGTGCCCTGTTGATACGCCCATCATATCCGTGCCCCGCCCCCCGCAAGGGATGGGCTCTGCCTCTGGCGGTAGAGAGGGGCACCCGTCCGTCCGTCCGTTATTTTCTCCCTCGTTCCCACGCACCCCACCCCCACTCTGCAGCAGTCATGGCGGCCTCGAGGTTAAGTTTGTGTGCCCGCAGCCTTTTGGCTATTCGAGGGCTCCAGACTACCCACGTTTGCTGGAAACCGAGCTCCTTCTCTAGGGCTGTGGTCGCCCGGTCCGCTGTGGCTCGAAAGAAGAAGAAGCAGAGAGAACCTACCCAGCAATGGATGGAGGACCCGGAGCCCGAGGACGAAAAAGTCTACTCGAAGAACCCATACTTCCATGGTTATGACGAGGACCCCGTGGTGGACGAATGGAATATGCACGCCATCTTCTTCTTTGGTTTTTCCATCGTCCTGGTCTTCGGCACCACCTTTGTGGCTTATGTGCCCAACTACGGGATGGTCGAGTGGGCCCGCCGGGAAGCTGAGATGCTCGTGAAACACCGAGAAGCCAACGGCCTCCCTCTCATGGAATCCAACCGGTTTGACCCTAGCAAGATCCAACTACCAGGGGATGACTGATGGACTACTGAGTGGACGTAAGAAGCACTACGTTGCCCCCACCCCACCTGTTCTTCTCTCACTCCCCAGAGCACAGAAAAAAAAGTGCGTTACTCCAGCTAAGACTGTCAATTATTTGGCCAAGGGACCACAGCTCAGGAAGCCTGAGTCACCTAAAACTAAGCTAAAGAGATGGGAGGACTAATTATCCCCTTAATGAGATAATGAACTTTCCTTCCCAGGAACGCGGGGGCTTCCACTTGTGCTCTGCCCATTGAGTCCTGGCTCACAAAAGCAAGCTGGTTCTTTCTCCCTTTTCTTTCTTTTGAATACTTACCAATACCTGGGCATTTTTTCTTGATGTTCTGGGCTCTCTTGTTCTTCCTTTGCATCTCCCCCTGCCCTGCTTCTGTCATGGGGCTGCTTGGTCAACCTCCATGGCTAACTTTCATGCCTAACCCAGAAGCGGCATGGCCTTTGTCTTCTCCGACTTGTGGCATCTGCCAGGATTTTCAGGTTGCCTGCCACTGTTTGTCTTTTAAACGCTGATAAACTTGTTCTTAAGGTTCCCTTTGAGTCCATTTTTAAATGATTGTTGTAAGGTTTACTTTATGTGTGTACACGTGTCTGTGCGGTGGTATATGTGAGTGCAGACATGGGGGAACCGGGGGGCCTCAGAGCCTCTGGGCTGGAGCTGGGAACTTAACTTTGGTTTTCCACAAGGGCTGTATGCAGCAGTTCCATTCGTTGAACCGTCTCTCCAGCCCTGTCCTTTTTTTTTTATTACTGTTTTATTTTTTATTTATTTATTGGGCTGGAGAGATTGCTCAGAGGTTAAGAGCACTGGCTGTTTTTCCAGAGATCCTGAGTTCAATTCCTATCAACCCCATGGTGACTCACAACCTTCTGTAATGAGATCTGGTGCCCTCTTCTGGCCTGCAGGGACACATGCAGGTCGAACATTTATCAGGACATATATATATATTTCTCCGAGATGATAATAAGACAGTAAGTGGTAAATGTGCTGGACTGAATAGAGTCTGGCAAAAGGAAGATTCAGCTTTATTTCTAAGCCCTGTGGCAGTTCTTTATTCAACAAACATGTGTCAGTCACTATTACAGTTATTGGGAACAATACAGTGAACAAAATAATGGTTCCATCCTGTAACTCCCACAGGGCCTCCGTGCGCATGCTCAGCTAATGAAGCCATTCTCCAACCCCAGAGACAACCAGCGCGTGTGCAGAGCCATCTCAGCTGAAGGCTTGTTCTAAATTCTTCCTTCTGGGCCCAGACAGAGCCCTTAGGTTTGGTACCACAGAGCTCAAGGACCCAATCTCTCTCTCTCTCTCTCTCTCTCTCTCTCTCTCTCTCTCTCTCTCTCTCTCTTTCTTTTGTTTTATTTTGTTTTTTGAGATAGGGTTTCTCTGTGTAGCTTTGGTGCCTATTCTGGAACTCATTCTGTAGACCAGGCTGGCCTTGAACTCAGCGATCCTTCTGCCTCTGCCTCCCTAGTGCCGGGATTAAAGCCGTGGGCCATTGTGGCCTGGCAGGACCCATTTTCTTTAGTGCTTGTGGGGACAAGGGGTTGAAATTTGAGAACTAAAGTTATGTTTTAAGTTTTTGGTTCTTGTATGTTTGTTTTTTGAGAGAGCATTTCTCTGTGTAGCCCTGGCTGTCCTGAATCTAGTCCTGTAGACCAGGTTGGCCTCAAATGCACAGAGATCTGTCTGCCTCTGCCTCCCTCCGTACTTGGATTAAAGGTGTGTGTTAGGCTGGAGGTTCTTGAACAAAAAGATCCCAGCCCACCCCCACTCTGGCCAGAAGTCAGGGCTTGCAGAAGTCAGCCAATGCAACAAAGAGATTCCTGCCAGAAGTTGTGCTTACAAAAGGCTGCACAAGATACAAGACAAAGTGGGCACTTAGTTCCGGATTCCAAAGTGACCACTGGACTCAGGACACACTTACTGGACCCAAACCCAGGCAATAGTCTGATACCTTATCAAGCACACCAGTGCCTCACACTTTTCTCCTACAAAATGCCCCTGACCCCGTCTAGCTGTCCAGTTTCACAGACCTCCTTCTGCAGGACTGTGAACTATCCAGAAGTGACTCGTCCCTAAATAAACCCGCCTTTTAGCTTTTAATTTGGCACAACTGGATTCATTGCAGGGGCTAAGGAGAAGCCATTCAGCACGCACCACCACTGTCAGGCTATGTGTTAAGTTTAAATTGCTGCGTTTAAGAGATGTATAAAACAGAAATGCCTCTAACCTGTAACCTCTACTTCCTCAAGGACAGATAACTAACTGCACAGGACGTGTTTGATCACACATAGGTGGGAGGTATGCAGGCAGGAAGCACTTCTGGAAGTACATCCCGATTGGACGAAAGTAGAAGTATGTGGCCTTGTGGGTTTTGCCATTATTATTATTATTATTTAGTTTTTCAATACAGGGTTTCTCTCTGGCTTTGGAGCCTGTCCAGGCTGGCCTCGAACTCACAGAGAGCTGCCTGCTTCTGCCTCCCAAGTGCTGGGATTAAAGACATGTGCCACCACCGCCCAGCTGTGGGTTTTGCCTTTATAAGCCCCTGACTAATACCGTTTGTAGCCATTCTCTGGGGATCCGGGGTGGACCAGGCCAGTGTCCATTGTTCTGCCAGTATTTAATAAAGTTTGCTTCAAATTTGGCTCAAAAATTGTGGTAGTGGGCCCGGTGGTGGTGGCGCATGCCTTTAACCCCAGCACTCGGGAGGCAGAGGCAGGCGGATCTCTGTGAGTTCGAGACCAGCCTGGTCTACAAGAGCTAGTTCCAGGACAGGCTCCAAAACCACAGAAAAACCCTGTCTCGAAAAACAAAAAACAAAACAAAACAAACAAACAAAAAAAAATTGTGGTAGTGGCTGGGTAGTTGTGGTGCACACCTTTAATCCCAGCACTCAGGAGGCAGAGGCAGGTGAATCTTTATGAGTTCGAGGACAGCCTGGTCTACAGAGTGAATTCCAGGACAGTCAGGGCTACATAAAGAAACCCTGTCTTGAAAAACCCCAAACCAAAACAACCAACCAACCAACCAAACAAACAAACAAACAAAACCAAAAAGAAAAGAAAGAGAAAGAAAGGAAGGAAGGAAAGAAGGAAGGGAGGAAGGGGTAGAGGTTTTATGGTCTTATTGCTCAGCGGGGCTAACAGGATTTGCCCAGTTTTAAGTCTCCAATCCCTCCAAGCTGATGCTGGCTCTATTCTAGGTGTGAGAAGTGTTTTTCTGTTTGTTTGTTTGTTTGTTTTTCTCGAAAAAGAAACAAGCATTCTACATGTCTCTCCATTCTTGTAGACTTTTATGTAAATATTTTAATCTCTGCACCTGATAAATTTTTGTTCTTTTTGGGCCACCCAGCCTTCTCCGTGCTAGCCGGCCTAAACACAGATCCCTTGGCCCTGCCTTCCCTTCCGCACGGATTATTTTGAAGCTAGCCAATCAAGAAAGATTGTGAGGTCATCAGCACAGCCAGTGGAGAAAAGACAGTCACCACTTCCTGTAGAGAGAAAATCTCAGGAACCTGCTGCCTGGGTGGGGCGTTCTTGCTGTTTAACTGGGAACTCTGCTTTGGCCCCATCTCTCCAGACTCTCTGAAAGCCTGCCCCAAACTGGCTCCTCCCCAGAGCTACTCAAGACTGCTCTGCTCCTACAGACCAGGTCCCTAGACCCTGGGTGTGACTTCTCCTCCCTAACTCCCAGATGACCCTGGAGTTGCTTTGTTCAGATTAAACCTGGCCTTATTCATTTGGCTTCTTCATCGGTGGAGAAACCTACCGGCGATTCAAAATCCCACTTGCTAGACAGATGTGGTTCTGGAGCACCCTTTTTTTGTTTTTGTTTTTTTTGTTTTGTTTTTTTGTTTTTTTTTCGAGACAGGGTTTCTCTGTGGCTTTGGAGCCTGTCCTGGAACTAGCTCTGTAGACCAGGCTGGTCTCGAACTCACAGAGATCCGCCTGCCTCTGCCTCCCGAGTGCTGGGATTAAAGGCGTGCGCCACCGTCGCCAGGCCTGGAGCACCCTTTAAACAAAAAGAAATTGGTTTCCCAAGCTATTTCACTTTATTCACGTGGTGGTTTGGGGTGTTTTATTGAGACAGGATTTCTTTTTTTTTTTTTGAAAATCTATTTTTTTTTTTTTTTTTTTTTTTTTTTTTTGGTTTTTCGAGACAGGGTTTCTCTGTGGTTTTGGAGCCTGTCCTGGAACTAGCTCTTGTAGACCAGGCTGGCCTCGAACTCACAGAGATTCACCTGTCTCTGCCTCCCGAGTGCTGGGATTAAAGGCGTGCGCCACCACCGCCCGGCTGAAAATCTATTTTTTAATTTTTAATTTTATGTGTATTAGTCTGTGTGAAGGTGTCAGATCTTGCAGCTGCAGACAGTTGTTAGCTGCCATGTGGGTGTTGGGAATTGAACCCAGGTCCTCTGGAAGGGCAGTCAGTGTTCTTAACCACTGAGTCATCTCTCCAGCCCCGAGATAGGGTTTCTTTGTGTAGCTCAGGCTAGTGTAGAACTTGCTCTGTAGACCAAGCTGACCCTGAACTCAGAGATCTGCCTACCGAGTGCTGCCACGACCCCCTGGCAGATTTGTTTGTTTGTGTTTGTTTTTTTTTTTGTAGCAGGTACCACAATCTCTTTTCTCCATACTGTTAAGAGTGCTTTGCCTCTGGTTAGGTCATTGAATCAAGGTGAGATGAAGGGATGCTCAAGATCATAGGGGTAAGGCTGTTGGTAAGCACGAGACTAAGTGCTATTCCAGAACTCTGGGTAGGTGTCCAAATAACCACCAGCCAGGATCCCACCTTGGAGAGAATGGCACTTTTTCAACAGATAAGAAATCTGAGCAATCAGACAAGACAAAAGACAACTATTAAAAAGAAACCTAGCCAAGCTTATAACCAGTGACAAAATAAGTTATGAAACTAAACACCTAGTTAGAATGTTCTATCAGTTTGCACGCAGAAAACAAGAGTGATCGTCATATGTTATTGTTTATTTATTTTATGTGTTTGGATGTTTTGTCTGCATGTATGTCCACATACTAGTGCATGGGATCCTATGGGACTACAGTTACAGACAGTTGTGAGCTGTCATGTGGATGCTGGGAATTGAACCCCTGCCCTCTGGAAGAGCATCCAGTGCTCTTAACCACTGAGCCATCTCTCCAGTCCCTTGGTTTTGTTTTTAGGCAGAACCTTGCTACATACCCTTGGCTGGCCTAAATAAACCCCAGTCTCTGCCTCTGCAGCAATGGGATTATTGGTGTGTACCATCACGGCTAACAATAAGGTAGTTTTATTAATGTTTTTCCTATACCAGTCCCACCACAATCCTTCAGGGTGAAGCCACTGAAACCCAAAGGTGGAATAATTTGCGCTGAGGCACAGACCCATGTTGGATCAGTCGCTGTGGCCTCCAGTGTGTCCCTTTAAGAGGAAAGTTCGTCCCTGGCAACTGGTGCTGGGAGAGGGCCCTGGGGAAGCCCTGGGGAAGGAAAGGAACAAGACTGGGGGAGGGGAAGCCCGGCCTGTGGGTGAGTTTGAGAAGCAGAGCAAAGCAGCACTGTGGGCAGAGGACCTGTGATTTCAGTCTGGCGGGATGACGGGCTCTTCTGGGTCAAGACGGAGGGTCTGTGGTAAGTGCCTTCCACGTTTGATTTGCATGGTGTGGCTTCTACCTGGAGTGTTTCCCCACTCACTTCTGTTCTTCTGCATGCCCAGCTGTCTCCTGGCTGCCGTCGTTATTAGAAGGCGGCACAATAACAAATCCAAAGAATTCAGAAGCTGGGCATGGTGGCATGTTTCTAAGGTTCCAGCGCTCAGGAGGCAGAGGCAGGTGGATCTCTGTGAGTTTGAGGCCAGCCTGGTCCACAAAGCAAGTTCCAGAACAACCAATGGTTGGTTATGTAGTGAGACCTTGGCTCAAAAAAATTCTCAAAATAAAAATATTATTTTTATATATACAAATGCTTTGCCTGATTGAAGCATGCTTAGTGCCTTTGGAGGTCAGAAAGTGTTCGGATCCCCTGAAACTGGAGGTGGCTGTGAGCTGCCATGTGGATGCTTGATCCAGGGTCCTCTGCACAAGCAGCAAGTGCTCTTAACCACTGAGCTGTCTCTCCAGCCCCAAAATATTTTTTTAAAGTAATAAATAATTTAGGAGCCACCAGTAGTTTTCTTTTTCTCCACCTGGAGCGTGCTCTTTCGAGGGTGGACATTTAGGCCAAAAGGGCTTCTGGAGGTTGACAGTTGACCTTGGCCCAGTGACTCTTTTAAGTCAGTTCCTCTTCTTAGAAGCTGTCCACAGGCTAGCTAGCATAGGAAGAAGGGGTAGCAGGGAAGCCATGGCTTACAGAGGCTCCTGGCAGACCTGCTGGGAATAAGTGGAGTGGGACTATTGGGTTATTTTTCCTTTCATTGTCTCTCAAAAGGGAAGTCCACTGAATTTAACAAGGCCAAGGGCGCATGCTCAGATAGTGTTTGCTGAGTGGAGGCTGTTGCTGTATTGTCTATGGTCCATCTGGGACTTCTTCAGCCAGCGGGGACAGAATAGTGTTGTCTATGGATCAAAGCGCAGCCCTGGAGTACTGGAGAGAGCGTGTGAATGTGCGAATAAGCCAGTCTCCTCACAGCCCAGGCCAGGTCTGGAGAAGGGCTAGCATGGCCATTCTGATTCACTTCCACAGATGAACACCAGGCCTAGAGAGGGGAAGGCCTTGACCAAGGTCTCAGTGTCAGAGGCTCTGTCCACATCTATAGGAATTCCAGCCCAGAAAGGTTTTGTTTTTGCATTTTTGTATGTATGTATTTAATATCGCTGTGTATATGCTATATAAGAGGGTGCATGTGTGGAGGTCAGAGGATAATTTCATGGGATTAGATCATGCCACCTTAACAGTGGGCTGTGGGGATGAACTCTGGTCTCGGGATTACCAGCAAAAGCTTTGCAGCAGGGTCACTGTCTGAGGAGTATCTTAGAGTTCCCAGAGGGTGTTTGTCAGTTTAAATGACCTACCCAATCCGATTCTAGTCCTTGTTATTCAGCTGATGCCCTGAGAGATGGCCTGGTGGAAGTATGGGGGGAAATGCGCCCTTAGCAGGGGGCCAGGTTAGGTGGGGAGCGATGAAGGCTTGGGGGAGGACTTACTAAGATCTTATTGGCTGGCCTTTAGAGCTGGGTGAGGAGCGAGGAAGATCCGGTGGAGTAGATGTGACTGAGTAGGGAACGGAGGGTTGCCAAACCACCGAGTGACAGATAGGGACCAGTGTTTGCATCAAGGTGTGGGGGTTGGTGTTCTGGGACGAATTGCAGCTGGGCCTTGCTAAAAACGGGGACAAAGAGCTTGGCTGTTATTCACAGGACTCTTGAAATTCAGGACAGCCTGGCTCACGGGAGCCTGGCAAGCCTTGGAGTTTGGCCGAGGCTTTGGGTACCTTGCAGGTCTATAGCGCCGCCTGGTGTCCATACCTCTCTTGCAGTATAAACATTTTCCCGGAAGAGGGCAACATTGCTCGCCAGGACCTGTCCCCAGGCTCAGCAGGGTGTTCCATTCAACGTTGTGATAGGTCCCTGCTGAGTTCTTGGTGATTCTTCTAGGCCAAAGCCCCTGGGTCTGAGCCTTGGGTCTCATGTTCTTCCTAACCAGCACGGAAGTCTTCTTCTTCACCCCACTCTGGCCACACTCCTCTAATCCTAGGATGAACAGCTGCCCTGTGTGCCTGTCTTCCAACATCCACAAAGTTGTTCCCAGAGTGGTTAGCAGTGACTTCTTAGGAACCCTTTGTCTCTGTGTTGCTGTTGCTTACTGTCTTAAGATTACTATTGCTCGGATGAAACCGCACAACCAAAAGCAAGGTGGGAAGGAGTTTGTTCGTCTGGCGTTTCCACATTATACATAGTCCTGTCACTGAAGGGAGTGAGGCCGGGAACTCAAGCAGGAAGAAACCTGGAGGCAGGAGCTGATGCAGGGGCCATGAAGGGGTGCTTCTTACCGGCTCGCTCAGTCTGCTTTCTTATAAAACTCAGGCCACCAGTCCAGGGATGGCACCACCCACAATGGGCTGGGCCCTCTCCATCAATCACTAATTTAGAAAATACCCTACAGCCTGATCTAATGGAGACATTTTCTATTTGAGGTCCCCTCCTCTCAGATGACTTTAGATTGTGTCAAGTTGACATAAACCATCAGGACGCTCACATTTTTCAGAGCATTATTGCTATTATAGTCTGTTACTTTTTTTTTTTTTTTTGAGATAGGGCTTCGTTCTGTAGCCTAGCTGGTCTACAATTCACTATATAGTCCAGGCTAGTCCCAAATTAGTGGCAATTTTCTTAGCTCAGCTTCCCAAGTGCTGGGGTTGTGGGTAAGGCATGCGCTATCTATCATACCTGGCAAGAATTTTGTTTTAGAAAAAAATAACGTGAGAAATTAAAGCATACCTCTTAAATCAGTGTTAGGCTTAGTGAAGCTCCCAGAGGCAGGATAAATGGCCCTGTGGTCCCATAGCTGGTCTCTGAATGTGTCAGAGGGCTCTCTTATGTGCCCCGTACTCAGTTGGTGTTTATAAATCTGGACACAGGACTCTGACCTTTCACAATGCAGCACAGCCTTCCTCACCCAAATTCCTGTTGCCCTGCTCCATCCTCCCGAGTCCCACAGCCTGAAAGGCCATGCCTCACACTGCTGCTTACTCTCCTGCTCACCATGGTGGCCTCCCGCTTTTCTGTCCCCCAGTATTCTCTTTTCTCAGTTTTCTCTGGTTCAGCTGCCTGGAGTAGACTGCCCACTCCACCTGGGCCCTGCATCATCTGCGTTTCGGGTAGCCACCTCGTCCTTAGCGAAGCCTCCTCTAACCTAACGGCCATCCTCCCTCCCTCACAGATGTCATCTGGCATCATCACCTAGGCTCTCCTGTCACCTGTGTTTGTCCCCTAGCTTTCTTCAGAGTATGATTCCTGACTGGATGAGGCTTCATTCCTGACTGTCTTCCCTACTGGTTGCTGTCCCTAAACACAGAGCCTGGTGGCTCCCAAGGGGTGAAGGATCTCGGGTCTGGAGTTCAAGGGGGATACTAAGGTTGAATGAATTTACCCCAGATTGACTGGTCTCAAGTCTAAGGGGGTGGCGGGGGAGACACACCTGTCATTTTTTTTTCCTTCAGGTGAGTCAGGTGACTATACACCTCAGCAGAGGACTGACCTTTGCATGACACTGATTTAAGGAAATGCACAGGAAACAGCTGTGGGAGGCTTGTCTTAGTAACCTGAGACGTACTGAGCACGTGATCTGTGCCAAGCACTGGGTAGAACACTCGTCACTTACCGCTTGGTACTACCCTACCAAAATGGGTAGAACACTTACCGCTTGGTACCTACCCTACCAACGTGGGTAGCCTGGGCTGCTATCTGTGTACAGATGGCACAGATTCCTGCCTACTGTGCTCTTCTGAAGCCGGTATGTCAGGCACAGCTATCTACACTCTGCCTTGTAGAAGCCAGCACACTGGAAAGACTCCATACTTCAGGGATGACGTGTGAGAATATGGCCTGGATTCAAAATGGCCTTGCCACCTGCCACCTCGCTGTTTCTCTGCCCGTTTCCTCCTGTATGTCGGACCAATCCCAGCCCTGTTGTTGGGAAAGCTTTACCACAGGCCTGGCCGCCGTCCAGGCAGCACTCCTGGAAGTACGAGGGAAACTTCCAGAAAGCTGACCACCAACCACAGCACTTATTCTGGACCACACTTGCTAATTCATGAAAACATGCCCCTTGTTAGGCAGTCCTATCCCTGGAGTCAGACTTGTTTACATCCCTCACAGGAGGAGTCATTGGACACTCTCCAGAGTATTCACCCCTCCCCGTCGGTTGTGTGCAATTCTGCCCTAATTATACATGCTCCTGGGGTCTCTAGGTGTTAGAGTATGTAGTCTGGGAAGGACTCCATCTATGCAGTGATGGAGAAGCTGGGTACCGACCTTGCAGTATGGCTGCTTAGGCTACTCACACGTTCTTCTGTAACTTCCTACCTAGGCTCTATGAGCAGCCTAGTAGACTCAGTTGATCTCCAGGGTGACCTTTGGTAGAGTGGAACTTTGTCATTAGGATCTTATGAAGAGGGGGCTAGACATTGCTTGATCTCTCCACAGGGAGAAAAATTCTTGTATCATTTCCTAATGGTCAGGTCCTGGAGGGACACCTTAGAATGTGATGTTACTGTATCACCAGCTGCAAGCCAACCAGGGGCATCACACACACATTTTTGGGAGGCAAGGGTCTTACTATCTCACTGTGCAGCTAAAGCTAGGCTAAAGTAGCTCATGTCCATCACGTTCTCTGTGGGCCCTTTCCCCATCTTTATAACCAATGGCGACAGCTACACACCCTTTACTACCCTCGCTCATCCACAGCCTGTCACCTAAGTAACGGCAGCACTCCTGGGCTCTGCAAGGGTATCCTCGGAGGGGGACAGATGGGGAAGCCTGGGGTGGCTTTGTGCCAGGATTCAAGTAACACGTCACAGCAGCACGAGTGAGTTTATTGCATTAGAAAAGCCACCAAACACCTCTGTATTAGACATAGTTTGAGTCCAAGGAAGTCATGAAGGAATCTCTAAAGAACACACTTCCATTTCGTCTAAGAGAGAACAATGGTCTTATGCTCCACTTCCCTCGTCCCCTGACCACTGGACCTCCACAGGGGTGTGTCATGTGACATCAACAACAGGACTCCTTCAGCGCACTTGTACACGCCCAGGTGGAGTCAGCTGGTCATTAATAGTATGCTCCTGAGATACTGGAACAGAGATGTGTGAAGCTGGGACGCGGGGCTCCTGGCCTGGGACTCAGGTGACAATGGATTTGCATAGGGGAGGGAAGAGCTTGCCTCCCTGCGGGTTCTGAGAAACTCAGTCCTTTCTCCCTGCAAGCCACAGGCACAGGCATTAGCACAAGACGGCTGCTGATTCAAGCAAGCAAATGACTAAGATTCTAAGGCAAACTCTCAGAATACCATGGCCTGTGAGTCACTGCGCAAGGAGGAAAACCAGATGAATCTGGTCGTGTGGGAAAATCAGTCCAGCACCTGGCAGGAGAGAGGCGAGCGCTCTGGGTAGAGAT
The DNA here is from genome assembly GCF_950005125.1 of Chionomys nivalis. Lineage (NCBI taxonomy): Eukaryota > Metazoa > Chordata > Mammalia > Rodentia > Cricetidae > Chionomys > Chionomys nivalis. The sequence goes on from NC_080102.1 coordinate 39,321,267, forward strand.
GCTAGCTGCTGGGGCCAGGCAAATGAAAAAGTGATGGCTCCCAGCAACCTCTACCCACCCAGAAGCCAAGCTTTGAACACTCATCCTTCTGGGCCCCATTCTGTCAACAGACCCACAGTAAACAATCCCTGTTGGTTTCCACTCTAATTTGTTATTGCACTGTGCACTTGCAAACCATTGAGTCTTGAGTGAAACCTATCTGACTCCAACCTTCAAGTTCCAAATCACCACCTGCCTTCCCAGCTGGACTTGACCCTGGTCAGGCAACAGGTCAGCGCTGAGGCAGACATCCTGATGAAGCCAACTCATATGGCTACTGGCAAGGTCAGCAGGGTATGGGCAGGTCCAAGCCAGTAGCAGCAGCAGCTTCTCAGGAGGAAGGAGCAATGGAGCTCAAGTTTCAGAAGTGGTAGGAAACCATACCAGAGGCTCCCATGGATGTGGAACAGAGTCTCAGGTGCCTGCTCTGCATCCCCTTCCATATCCTGTCAGTTCCCAAATTAGCTAGGAGGCTGACACCAAGAAAGGGAACATTAGGTTCCTCCTAGAGTCCAGATCACAGACTTCTAGACAATTCCTGCTGATGAATCCTAGGAGCACATCACTAGGAAATGGCCCACTTACCCCAATCACACCTCTTAAGGTCAGAATGACAATGGAGATAATGTCTGTTCATGATACTTTAAGGATAACGTGGAAGTCCCTATCGGAGACAACTCTTAAATTTTCTTGCCACCTTTGAATTTGAACCATTATGGTACTCTATATCAGAGACCAGTTCTTAGAGGGAACGATCCTGTCCCCTAGCTGACAAATTCATACCATTTCGGTGGCTAGTTCTATTGACTATAAATAAACTGATGCTATTATTTGCAGAGAGAAGGCCCAGGTCTCTGTCACTGCAGCCTAGACCTTCATTAAGAGGGACAGGTCAAGTTATTGCTGAGGAAGAGCAGTTTAGGGGCAGGCAGAGAGGACTGGCACTAGGAGGAGGAGGAGGAATGGCTTTACCCTGTCTTCTCTGCCCTGATCCTCGCTGCCACTGTCCTTTGATCCTGAGGCTATGGCTGTTCCAGCTCCAGCCTGTGGCCTTGTTTGGGGAAAAGGGAGCAAACTTGTAGCTAAAGAGTTCATTTAGGTCGAGTTGGTCAGCCTACAGCTGGCCCCGTGTGCACCCGACCCTCTGGTTCATTTGCGGCTAGAGGGCGGCTGCTCCAGGGTTATAGACAGTAGAAAAGCTCACCCAGGCCAGGTGGTGGTGGAGCACACCTTTAATCCCAGCCCTCAGGAGGCAGAGGCAGGTGGTTCTCTGTGACTTGGGAGCAGCCTGGTCTACAGAGTGAGTTCCAGGACAGTCAGGGCTACACAGATAAACCCTGTCTTGAACCCCTCCCCCACCAAAAAAAAAAAACAAAAAACAAAGAAACCCAAAAAGCAAAAACCAAAAAACCTCATCTAGGGCCCAAAGGTGTGGGTGGAATATGGGTATCCCTTGGAAAGGGTCCAGGACGGGGTTCTCCCAGATTGTGTGACTCTTGCTTTCTGTTTAAACAAGTACCCCTCTTTCTCCAGTGTAGAGGACGCTTAGGCAACAGCGTCAAAAGTGAACTCACAGACAAGACAGCCTTAATAAATTAGTATAATACTATTAGAAGGGATGGCATTGGTTCTGTTTCTCAGGAGCGTTGTCCTACGTGCAGCCTTACAAGCTCCTTCCCTGGGAAATTTAAAAAGCCGTCCCCGTTAGCTCTGATGTAAAATTATAAAATAGAAATCTGGTAGGGTTTGTTTTGTTTAAAAAGGAAAAGCCCTGGAGAGGCGGGCGGTCCCGTGCAGTCCTGTTAGCTTTGGCCATTGGGTCTGCCCACAGAGTTCCCTCCGGGAGGCTGGATCTGGATGGAGTCCAGGAAGGGCCGAAGCGCTTGTCCAAAGGGCCTGCGGAGAAACAGACACGAGTGGGAGAGCTTTGCAGCGCAGCTACCACAGACAAAATGGTGCCGTGCAGGGTGGCCACGGCAGCACAAGACAGTCTCCCTACAATATAGACAGTGGTTCTCAACCTTCCTAATGCTGCGACCTTTAATACAGTTTCTTAGTTGTGTTGACCCCAACCATACAATTATTTCCTTGTCACTTCATAATTGTAATTTTGCTACTGATATGAATTGCAATGTAAATAATTGATATAGGAGCTAAAGGGGTTGAGACCCAGAATCTGCAATTCTACATAGTCTTGGCTGTTCTTAAACGAGACCGGGTGGCCTCGAACTCAGAGATCTGCCTGCCTCTGCCTCCCTGAGTGCTGGAGTTAAAGGTGTGTGCCACCATTTCCAGTCTCTCTCTCTCTCTCTCTATATATATATATATCTATATCTATATCTATATATATATATATATATTTTTTTTTTTTTTTTTTTTTTCTCCTTAGTTCTTTGAGTATTTTATTTTTGCTTTTTTGAGACAGGGTTTCTCTGTAGTTTTGGAGCCTGTGCTAGAACTAGCTCTTGGCCTCGAGTTCACAGAGATCCACCTGCCCTTGCCTCCTGAGTGCTGAGATTAAAAGCGTGTGCCACTGCTGCCTGGCTTGAGTATTTTATACAATGTGTTTTAGTTCTATTAACTGTCCCTCCCAAACTCTTCCCAGATCCACCCTAACCCCCTGCCCACCTTGTGTGTCTGTCCTTTTCCCCCATCAAGACCATTTTGTGCTGCCCAAATATTCCTGGACATGTGACTTTCCGCTGGAGCACGGCAGACATATCAGGTGTCTGGAGAAAACGGACCCTTTCCCAGCAGCTAAAATGGCCAACAGCTCCTTGGGCAGGTGTGTGTGTGGGTTCATGTCCAGGTCTCCTCTCCATGCTGGGCCTTGGTCTGGCTTGTGTATGATGTCATAACCACTGGGGGTCCCTATGTTCAGCTATCTTGCAGTATCCTGAAGATACCGCTTTCTTATAAGCATTCGTGGCCTCTGGCTCTTACACTCTTTCTGCTCCCTCTTCTGCAATGGCTCCTGAGCCTGGGAGAAGGAGTGCAGTATATGTTCCATTTAGGGCTGAAGATCCTTGAGCCTTTTACTTGGCCAGTTTGGGGTCTTGTTAATCAGCATCCACTACCACACTGGTCTTCGTAAGAGGGCTCTCTGGTTTGATTAAGTGTTCCCTAAGGTCCCCAGGTTAAAGACTTGGTTCTTGGCCTGTGAAACATTTGAGATGCGGGGCCTATTGGGGGAGGTCGGCTGGTCACTGGAGACATGCCCTTGAAGAGGAAAGGGGAACCTTAGTCCCTTCTTCTCTTCTTTGCTTCCTGGCATCAAGTAAACAGCTCCTGTTCTACCACGTTCTCCCACCAGGAGAGGCTTCTTTATCACAGGTTCAAAGGTAACAATGTCAGGTGACTATGGACTGATACTGCTGGCTGGCAGTGCGGCCAACAGAAAGCCTTCCTCTTTATAATCTGATTATCTCAGGATCTGCTCCAGGAGCAGAAGCTGACTAATAATCTTCCAAATGTTTTTTGTTTGGTTTTGTTTTGGGTTTTTCAAAACAGGGTCTCTGTGTAGCCTTGGTTGTCCTGGAACTCACTCTCTGTAGACCAGGCTGATTTGCCTGCCTCTGCCTCTTGAGTGCTGGGATTAATGGTGTGTGCTACCACTGCCCACCTTGTTTTATGGTTACTCCTAGTTCTCCTCCTCTGTGTGGGCGCTGCCATCTTCTCACTGACACCTGCCGGGCCTGCTGAGCTGTGGGTGAACAGTGTGGCTACCCACAGGGAACTAGAGCTCTCTGTACTTGCTGTGCTTTATTCTTTGTCTCAAGTAGTCTAGGCTGGCCTTGAACTCCTGATCCTTCTGCCTCTGCCTCCCAAGTACTGGGATTATAGGCATGGACCAAAACCACCAGTTTACTTGTATCTTTAATTCTTCTGAAGAAGATAAGAATAATGTTGAAGCTGAGGAAAAAAGGGGGAAGCTGAGGAAAAGAAAAAGAAGTCACGACAATGATGTTGGGAATGGGGATATTCCAAAATTAAGATTCTTCTAAAAAGGAACTGTTCTACTGCACACAGGGAATATTCAGGATAAATAGTCGTGCGAGCTTGCCAGGAGTTGATGTTACTTTTCTAAAGGACACCTGGATGGTTCCTGTAATAACGTAACTGGGAAATCACCATAAAAATGGGAGTCTAGGTGGTGGTTCTAGAGTAAGAGTTTCAGGACAGCTAGGACCACACAGAGAAACCCTGCCTCAAAATAAATAAATAAATTAATTAATTAATTAAAAAAAATGGAATCTAGAAACTCTTTAAGATCACTGTACCCTTAAATAAAGCTCCCAGGAGCAGGGCACAGGAATCTCTGTGCATCTGAGGCCAGTACAGTCTATGCAGTAAGTTCTAGACTAGTCTGGGCTACATAGTGAGAACTTATCTCAAAAAATAAAATTAGCCGGGTGGTGGTGGCGCACGCCTTTAATCCCAGCACTCGGGAGGCAGAGACAGGCGGATCTCTGTGAGTTTGAGACCAGCCTGGTCTACAAGAGCTAGTTCCAGGACAGACTCCAAAACCACAGAGAAACCCTGTCTCAAAAAACCAAAAAAAAAAAAAAATAAATAAATAAAAAAAAAAATAAAATTAAGTGACTCACGATACACTCTGGGCACAATTTCATTCTCAGAGGTTGCTGCCCACTCTCCCTCCTCCTTTTCCAGACTGAATATGTAGCTCAAACTGGTTTCAGATTCATTGTGATCCTTATGCCTCAGCCTCACAAGTGCTAGGATTCTAAATGTGTGCCCGTGCCCAGGTGATACAGCCATATTTGAAAATCCCCCCTAAGATCAAGAGAATAAAGTATTTGTAAATGATCCAAGAGTTAAATACCAACCAAAATTCAGACAAAGGCCCCACCCAGTAAGTAATAACAGCAAGAACATTTGGCTACTCAAGGATGCTCAGGGTCGGCCGGGTGGTGGTGGCGCATGCCTTTAATCCCAGCACTTGGGAGGCAAAGGCAGGTGGATCTCTGTGAGTTCGAGACCAACCTGGTCTACAAGAGCTAGTTCCAGGACAGGCTCCAAAACCACAGAAAAACCCTGTCTCGAAAGAAGCAAAAAAAAAAAAACCAAAAAAAAAAAAAAAAAAAGGATGCTCAGGGTCTCATGACCTGGCAGGGATGTTGGGTTCTGCACATCTACCAGGAGAAGGCAGTCCCAGGCCTGAGAGTTTTTATTTTTTTATTTTTTTTTAAAGATTTATTTATTATTATGTATACAGGATTCTGCCTGGATGTACAGGACCTCTGGAAGACTAGTCACTGCTCTTAACCTCTGAGCCATTTCTCCAGTCCCATTTCTTAAAACTGAGTTTATCTGCCAGGAACCCTGTTGGTCAGGACCCAGTTCAGGAGAAACTGAATCAGAGGCAACAAATGGGCACTGTCCTAGAGTGGGCAGAGGCAGCTTGATATAATCACAAAAGGGAACAATATGATATGGCTTGGGAAGTTTGTGCTCTTTCAGATGATAGCTGGGTGATGGCCCACAGGCTTTCCCAAGGTTGAGACCCCATCGGGGCAAAGGAAACCTGTGCTGAGGGTGGTCTGCACTGTAAGTTCAAGCACAAGCAGAACTTGATCTTTTGAGGGTGTCGAAGAGCTCAGGGTGTGGCTGACAAAGACAAACAACAGTTATAAACTGGGTCGTCCTGTTCCTCTGGATTTTGCCTTTGACTGAAGTCTGCATTCTAGATAAGGATTCTTATCTTCTGATAAATGGCTTTGTGTTATCAGATACCAGGATTTTATATAAACACCTAAGTTCTGTGGTGGCACTTAAGCCTAGCTTCAGAGGCCTAGTGCACACTGGTGGGTAGGAACAATGGTGGCAGGTTCCACCTAACAGGTCTTACTGGCTTGAAGGATTCTGCTATCACAGGGGAGGGATACTAAGTCTGAGGTTTTCCTGCCTCTTTTCTTTCTGAGACAGGGTCTCACATAGCTCAGGCTCATCTCTGGAAGCTCACTGTGTAGCCCAGGCTGGTCATACCCTCCTGACTGTCTCAGATGGGGATTTTCACAGTTGGCAGGCTCAGAAACAGAGTGGTCACACTTACGTGGAGAGAACTTCAGAGGGCAGGTCTGTGATGTAAGAAGGGATCTTCCGCCCTGTCAGGAACTGCGCCACTTCGTTGCTAAAGGTGTTACAGTTGTGTTCAAACAAGTTGTAGGCTTCTCCTCTGTTCGTGTGAGAAAGTGGGTGGAGAGCAGATGAGCAAGCCAGCATCTATGTGGAGTGACGGTCACTACAGAGCGGGAAGGTGGGCAAAGCCTTATGTGAAGACTATGGCCAGTCCTCTCAAACATCAGGAGGACTGTCTGCAGATCTGAACCTCTGAGAGGTGATTAATAAGGGAAAGATGAGCCAAAACCACAGGGCAAGGATCAGAGGTGAACCCTTAATAAAACTGAAAAGATTTACTTATTTTATGTATGTATTTATGAATGCATGTGCACGTGTGTGCCTACCTCCTGTGAAGGCCAGAAGAGGGGGTCAGACACCCTGTTACTGGGAACTGGACTCAGGCCTTATCCTCTTAAGATATGCTCAATAAGTGTTCTTATCCTAAGCCAGTAGTTCTCAGCCTTCCTAACACTGCAACCCTTTAAAGCAGTCCCTTCTGTCATGATGACCCCCAGCCATGGAATTATTTCATTGCTACCTCAGAACAAATTTTGCTTTTGCTATGAAATATTTTTTTTTTTTTCCTTTTGAGACAGGGTTTCAACAGTCCTAGCTATCCTAGAACTAGCTCTTGTAGACCAGGCTGGCCTCAAACTCATAGGGATTCACCTGCCTCTGCCTCCTGGGTGCCAGGATTAAAGGTATGCACCACCACTGTCCAGCCTGCTAAGAATCCTAATGTAAATACCTGATATGGGACTTCCAAAAGGATTGTAAACTAAAGATTTAGAACCACTGCTCTAAACCATCCTTCTAGATCCTCCTCTGTATCCCCATCCCCCCAAAGGGTTTCTGGAACTTGCTCTGTAGACCAGGCTGGCCTCAAACTCAGAGATCCAACTGCTTCTGCCTCCGAAGCGCTGGGATTAAAGGTGTGCGCCATCACTGCCTGTCTTTTTTTTAAATCATTTATTTTGTGTGTATGTGGGAACACGAAATAAAGTTAGAGGAAGATGTGTGAGAGCAGGTTCTCACACCCCACAGTGTGGGTTTCAGGGTCAAACTCAGGCTGTCAGGCTCTACAGACTGATGAGTCCTCTTACCAGGCTTTCACTCAGGGTTCTCTTTTCCCCTCGAGACAGGGTTTCTGTGTAGTGCTGGGTATCCTGGAACTCACTCTGTTGACTAGGCTGGCCCTGAACTCACAGAGAAGGCAAATTCCACTACTGCTTGGTTAAGTTTGTCCTTTTTTTTTTTTCCTTTTGAGACAGAGTCTCTAGCTCAGGTGGCCTTTTACTCCATATGTAGCTAGGGATGACCTCAAACTTCTGATGTTCCCGCCTCTTCTTCCTGAGTGCAGGAATTACAAGCATGTGCCAACACACCAGTTCAAGTTTCTGTGGTGCGGGGGTTGAACCCGAGGCTTTGTGCATGATAGAAAAAGTCCTCTGAGCCGGGCGGTGGTGGCGCACGCCTTTAATCCCAGCACTTGGGAGGCAGAGGCAGGCAGATCTCTGTGAGTTAGAGGCCAGCCTGGTCTACAAAGGGAGTTCCAGGACAGGCTCCAAAGCTACAGAGAAACCCTGTCCCGAAAAACCAAAAAAAAAAAAAAAAGAAAAAAAAAAAAAAAAAAAAGAAAAAGTCCTCTACACCGTCAGCCTGAAGGAAGCCTATAAAATAGGTTAATTCAAGTTGGTATTTCATCCCATTTCTCCCACAAACCCTGTTTTCAATATTTAGGGAAATCCACTTGGCCAGAGGTGGGGAACAGCATTCACTGGCTCTGCTCAGAAGGAACAAGTGGCCCCTTTCTTCTAGGCACAACAGAAAGCATGCTGGTATGTAAGTTTGCTGTTGAACAGATGTGGGCTCTTTCTATAGCTCTGCTTCTCTACAGTGACAGTAAAGAGTGGCGAGGCCAGAGCTGAGCGTCAGGGACGGTTGCCCTGGCTCTGCCCCCCAGAGTGTGAGTGTCTAGCAGTGGCGCATACAAGCAGCCACCACTCTGGCCTTACTCACCGGAAAAGAGACTCCCCCAGGGAGGACAGGTATTCCAGAAAGATTTCTTCTGTGACTTCTGTGTTCCCCACATCAACCACAGTGTCTGGGGGCCCAAGCAATGTCCCTCCCTGAAAGAGTCAACCCAAGAAAGTCACTAAGTCACCATCTCTATCACTTTCGCTTTCTTTTGGCTGTTCTGAGGATCAGACCCAGGACCTTATGCATGCTAGGCAAATGCTCTATCACTGCGACCGTCAACACTTTGTTAACTTTTAAGAAGGGATCTATGAGCTCCAGGCTATCGTCCCCATTTATTAAATTATTATGTAACCCCGGATGGCCTCCAACTCACTTGCTTCTGCTTCCAAGTGCTGGGATCAAAGGTGTGTACTACTTACTGTGTGCCAGGCTTGAATTTCCTATTTTTTTGCTTTAAAATTTGTTTGTTTGTTTATTTAGTATGTAGTGTTCTATCTGCATGTGTGCCTGCAGGCCAGAAGAGGGCATCAGACCTCATTATAGATGGTTGTGAGCCTCCATGTGGTTGTTGGGAATTGAATTCAGGACCCCTCAAGAGTAGTCAATGCTCTTAACCTCAGAGCCATCTCTCCAGCCAGCCCCCCTCCCGCTGCCCCAGTTTAAATTGTGACTTTTAACACAAAACTACAAAACTCTATTCCGACAGCTTCGTTTTTAACTGCTGGAACACTCTTGTCATAGGAAGCGGACTGTTTTCTCTGTGTGTTAAGGTTATAGAGTTTAGAGTTCAGCTGGCTGCTTGTGGGGCCTGTGTGGGCGTGTCTCTACACTGTCCATTTGTTCTGTTGCTAAAGACAGAAACCTATCTGAGTGTGGTGGTGCACACGTTTAGTCCCAGCACTCTGGGGGCAGAAGCAGGTGGATCTCTGGGAGTTTGAGGCCCTCCTGTTCTACATATCGAGCTCCAGGACAGCCAGGACTACATAGAGACCCTGTCTCAAAAAAACATAAACAACAATAAAAAGACAGAAACCCGGAACCCGTGGTTTCCCTTTGTCCCCAAAATGATCACAAGATGATCACTAGGACAGAACACGACAGCTGGGCTGCACGGGACCATCAAGGAGGGCAGACTCAGGAAAGCAGAACACTCCAGAATGGAGCTTGCCTATAAAAGTCATTGACTGACAGCCCCAGAGCACTTCCCTTGAGGTTGACATTGCTTTAGGCATTGGGGAAAGCATGGTGAGCAGGATCAGTTATTATGGTAGCTAGAGGAAAATTACCCAATGTTCCAGAGAATAAGAGGTCACTATTGCAACTCCTATTGTTCGTTCATATGACAAATATACATCGAGAACTTATATGCAACATCTAAGGCTAGACAATGGGAGCACAATATATACAAAACATGAGATTTCTGTCTCATGAATTTTTGTAAAAAATTCTATATACCAGTGGATCACAAGAAGCTGAAATAAGGACCAGGCTGAAAAAGTGCAGAAGGCCATTCCTTAGCACCTGCAGGAGGGGAGGGCCAGGCTGAGGTTTGTCGGAGGGAATCAACACCCAGCTCAGACCTGAAGAATGGACAGGCACATCCGGGTGAAGGGTTAGGGAGCTATTCTGTAATCGGAGTATAGGGTTAAATGCCTGAGCTGAAGAGGGCAGAGGTGGGGAAGCTACAACCTGCAAAGAGGATGGCTAGAGAGCAATCCTGACAGGGTCAGCGGAGACTCTGCTGAGCCTTTAGGCTAAAACAGGGGAATACTTGGAAAAATTAAATTCCTTTAAAAAACAACCCCCCCACGGGAGGCAGAGGCAGGCGGATCTCTGTGAGTTCGAGACCAGCCTGGTCTACAAGAGCTAGTTCCAGGACAGGCTCCAAAACCACAGAGAAACCCTGTCTCGAAAAACCAAAATAAATAAATAAATAAATAAAAATAAAAAAATAAAAAACAACCCCCAACAACCCAGCATCTCAAAACTCACCATGTAGGGCACAGCAGTAACCCCAGCACCTGGGAGGCAGAGGCAGGAGGATCCTTTTGAGTTCGAGGCCAGCCTGTTCTACCTAGAGTTCCAGGACAGTCAGGGCCACACAATCCCAGCGCTGGGTGACACTAAGGGAAACATCGGAAGCTCAAGGTCCTCCATGGCTACCTGGTGAGTTTGATGCAAGCATGGTTGTGCGCATTTTTAATTGGGCAGCAGAGGCAGGAAGATCTCAGAGATTCAGACTTAAAAAAACCTGTTTCCTATATGGAGGACAGAGGGGGGATCAGGCTAGTTTCAGAGGTCTAGCCTAGACAGGAAGTGGTGAGGACCACAGTGAAAATTCTGGAGGGATGGGAAGAGCTGAAGAGAGAAAGACTGACTGAAGACACAGTGACAAGGTGGAACTGGCCAGCTTCTGGGGGCAAGCATGTCTGTGATCCCAGAACTCGGGAGGTAAAGGAGAGCAGTAGGAGGCTCAAGCTGAAGATATCTGGCAGTACAGTGAGCTTGAGGCCCCCCTCAGTCACGAGACACCTTTTTATCCCAAAAAGAAAACAGAAAAAGAAGTGACCAGGCTTAAAAAAAACACTTGTGATAGGTAGGGTGGTTAGTGAAAAATTAAGAACGACTTCCTACTTATGATATCAAAATGGATAGCTGGTCTTTGCTTGAGTACATCCCATGATAATCCCGAGATGGCTCTGAGATAAATAGTCTAAAAGGGACATGGGTTGGAGTCAGAAAGATCATGTGAGAAAAGGAACCCACAGAAGCAGGTTGACTGCAGAAGGACGGCAACTGACTGGGTTAACTGGAAGGTGTCATTGAATGAGGAGTTGTCTTCCTGTCTCTCTCCTCTCCTTTCCCCCAACCTCTGCTGAGGATGAAACACGGGGATTGTGTGTGTGTTTGTGTGTGTGTGTGTGTGTGCGTGCTAGATACTAGGCAAGTGTTCACTGAGACACACCTCCAACTACTGAAAGCATTTTAAAGACTTTATTCTTTCTCGGTCTTTTTTAAAAATATTTATCTATCTATGTGTGTGCATGTATGCACACATGCGAAGTGGTCAGAGCACAACTTGCAGGAGTCACAATGTGGGTCGCAGGGATCAAATTCAGGTCACCAGACTTGGTGGGGAGCCAGTAACTTTCACCTGCTTTCATCTTACAGTCCTATTTTTTTAATATATATTTTTAATTTAAAATTTATTTTTATGTACCTAGTTACTTTGCTTGCATGTATGTTTGTGTACTACCTACACGCAGTAGCTGGAAAGGGCATTGGATCCTCTGGAACTAGAACTACAGATGGTTGTTAGCTGTCATGTGGGTGCTGGAAATCAAGCCTAGGTGCTCTGGCAGAGCAGCCAGTGTTCTTGACTGTTGAACAATCTCTTCCCTGAAGCTCTCTCTGTTCTACTACATTATCTATCAGAGCATGCGCACACATGAGCTCCAGTCAGAGGATGAATTATGGGATGGTTCTCTACTTCTGTGGATGTTCTAGAGACTGAGCTCAGGTTGTTAGGCATGGTGATACGACCTTGACCTGTTGGGCATTTCTGAGCTGGAACTCACTAGGTAGCCAACAAAGACTTCAACTCCTGATCCTCTTGTCTGTACCCACAGGCACTAGGATTATAACACTGTTCAGTTAAGTCTTTTTTCTTTTCTTTCTTTCTTTTTTTTTTTTTTTTTTTTTTTTTAAAGAAAGTGTCTCTGTAGCCCTAGCTTTCCTGGAACTCTCTGTTGACAGGGCTAGCCTTGAACTCAGAGATTCGTCTGCTTCTGCTTTCTAAGTGTTGGGATTAAAGGTGTGTGCAGCTACCCTGCTTGACTTATGTGCTATATGAGGAATTAGCACAGGCCAGAGGTCATGGTAGAAGCCAAACTTCTCAGGCTGTAGGAACCCCTCAGACTCTGCAGGTCAGGGGAAGACACTCACCGGGGAACAGCTGGAAATACCGCCACTGCCGAAGAAGAACTCATCCTTGTGGACAACTATGGAGGTGTGCCTGCCACAGAGAGGGACAGTGAGCCAGGAAACTTACAATTTCTCCAAAACAAAACAAGTACATACTGCAGTGAGAATAATTTCTGCCCAAAGACATCATTGTGGTAGCCAATTTTATTAATTAGCCAGATGAAGACATAAAGAAGACATACTGTGTCCTTCTAGATCTGGGATGATTATCTGGAACTGCCCCCACCCCCACACTCGAATTCACAGATGCTCAAGTCCCTCATCTAAAATGAAATGGATCTACACAGAACTTCAAAACTGACTTCTGTCTCAGAGATCTGCTTGCCTCTGCCTCTCCTGCTGGGTGCTGGGATTAGCTAACATTAGGATTTTGACCTGCTTACACGAGCTAACTTATGCACAGGAGAACGGAGGGCACAGGAGTATACCCCTTTTTTTGAACATTTCAATTTGCAATGGGTGGAACTCGTGGACAAAGAGGGTCCTCCCTCTGAGCACTGACATTGGGGCAGATGACTATCTATTGTGGGAAGCAGTAATGGAAGGTCACCCAATAGCTGACAACAGCACCCTCCCCCTAGTTCTGACAAGTCTCTAGACATGGCCAATAGCTTGGGAGGTAGAGGGAGAAAATCAGCTTCATGGAGAACTGCTGTTTTACACATGGGAAATTGGGGTCTAGAGAGATGGCTCAGCAGTTAAGAGCACTGCCTATTCTTCCAGAGGACCCAGGCTCTATTCCCAGCACCCACATGCTGGTTCACAACTGTCTGTAACTTGAGTATCATGGAATTCGATGCCCTTTTCTGGCCTACTGGGCAGCAAGCACATACATGCTACACAGATATACATACACCCATACACATAAAAATTAAAAAAATGTCAAGAAAATAAAGGCTATGGGAAATTAACAACAAAGAGCCAGGCTTTGAGCTGGGAAATGTGGAGACAATGCTGTAGTGAGCTGCTCTGGTTCACAGAGCAGACAACGCGAGGAGTCCCACCCCACTTACCAGATGCCTTCCAGTTGTTTCCCTGTGGAGAAAAGGAGAGGTTTAGCCATTTGGGACAAGACTTAACGCCCCCTCTCAACCTGCGTAAACTCACTCAAGCAGGAGATGACTGTCAAGAGCCCTCCTGGAGGACTTTCTAGAAAATCAGCTCTCCTCTGTGACTGCCCTCTGCTGCTACAAGGGTGTTGAGGAAGTTCAGAAGCAACTCTGCTTTATCAGAAAGCAAATAACACCGGCACACATGTTTATGTCTGTTCTTCCTTTCCATCTTGGGTTACATCAGCTGACTTTAACCTCTCCGTGTCATCTACAGCAAGCCCACAGTAAAACAACGAAGGATGGGACTTAGTTTTCCATTAAGGTGCAAGTCTTCAGAAAATAATGGAGCCAAACTAAATGCTGTGTGTTTTTAAAAGGCAACACACATTTATTTGGTGCTGGGGACTGAATGAATGTAGGAGTATGAACATGCTAAGCACATGCTCACCCACTGACCTACACTCGGGGCCTATTACCCTATTCTTCTACCTACCAGCTACCTTCAGAAGCTCCAAGTCGAGTCAAAAGAGACACAGATAAATAATTAACTAAAACACAACATTGATAAGCTCTGAAACTGTGGGTGCTATGTTAATAAAGATGAAGAACTACCTTCAAGAGCTTGATTTCAGCCAATGAAGGAGCAAGTAGGGGCAAAGTTGGGCGTATCTGCCAGAGAGAGCAGTCTGTGCAAATATGTGAAGACTGAGGTTTTGTAGGGCAGAGGGCAGGAGTGGTGGTACTATAAAGAGCCAGCAGACCTGTGGCAAGGCAGGGTGCCTGCACTGGGTAGGGCAGAACTTTCACCAGACTCACTTTTTTAAAAAATAATTTTTACATGTATTTATTTATTGTGTGTCTGTGTCCCAATATATATACGGAGGTCAGAGGACAGAAGCTCTGGGCATCAAACTCAGGTTACAAAGCTGGCCATTAGGCATCTTCACCCACCAAGCTATCTCCTGGCCAAATATAAGACTAGCATTCTATTTTTATTTTATTGTAGTACTGGGGATCAACCCTAGGGCCTTGTGTATGCTAGGCGAGCATGCCACCACTCAGCCACATGTCTGAAGCAACATAGCTCAGGCTGGCCTCAAACTTAAAGCAATCTTCCTTGCTCAGATTCTTGATGCTGAGATAAGAAAAGTCACCTGAATATGTGTGTGTGTATAGGCCAAAGGCTGACATTAGGTATCTTTCTCGATCACTCCCTATCTTGTTTTGACATTTTTTATTTTTTTTTAAAGACAGGTTTTCTGTGTCCTGAAACTCACTCAGTAGACCAGGCTTGCCTTGAACTCACAAAGATCCTCCTGCGTGATGGGATTAAAGGTGCATGCCACCACATTGGCAACACACAGAATCTCTTAATGAATCTATGAATCAGGTAGGCTGGCTAGCCAGAAAGTCCCAGGAACCCTGTTTCCACTACTCCAATGCTGGGGTTACAAGTGTGACACCTGGCACTTGCTTCTCTGGTTCCCAGTGCGCTCTTCTGGCATTTGAAGCACCCCACCCCCCAAACAAATGTACACACTTAACATATAAGTAAAGACAAATCTTTAAAAAGATGCTGTTGTAAGGGCCAGCAAGATGACTCAGCAGGTAAAGGAGCCTGACATCATGCCTGATGATCTGAATTCAATGGTAGAAGGAAGGAAGCAACTCCTGAGAGTTGTCTGTGACCCTTCACATGCATGCTACAGCACATATATGCACGCACATTTGTGCGTGTGCACATACACACACACTAAACAAAATTAAAAATTTAAAAAAAGATATGTGGTAAGCTGGGTATGGTGGCACTTGCCTATATTCCAACATTTGGGAGGCAGAGGCAAGAGGATCAAAAGTTCAAAGCCACCTTCAGCTACATAGTGGCTGAGGCAGCCTGGCCAGGAAAATGCTATGAGATGTGGTAGAGAGGATGAGCTGGAGAGGAGTTAAAGAGCAGGTTAGAGGTCATAGGAAAACATGGGAGACAACATACAAAGATTCAGAAGGACGAGGAAGGCAATGAAAAGGTCAACACACGGGCGAACCTCACTCACTCACCAGGGTTATCAGTTCAAATGAAGGTTTACTGATTGCTAAATGTCACCCTCATTGTGTGCTCCAGGACCTGCTCCAGGACAAAATCCAGTGTTGCCTGGAAGGAGAGCAGTGTGCTTACACTCCCGCTGTGCTATAGAAATTATAGAATTTTAAACATGTATCTCATTCTTTTTAAAAATTTGTATTTGTAGTGGGGAATGCATACAGAGTCTTGCATATGCTAATCATGTACTCTACCATTGAGCTACACTCCAAGGCTTAGGCTTTTTTCTCCCCCTCTTCTGAGACAAGGTCTTATGTATTCTATGCTGGCCTCTGACATGCTATGTATATAGCCAAGGATAATCTTGAATTCTGATTTACTTCCACCTTCTGGGATTAAAGTCACATCACCCTACTTGGTCTATGTGGCCTAGGGATCAAGCCCAGGTTTTATGCATGCTAGATAAACACTTTGCCAGTGGGGCCGCAGTCCCAGGCCTATTCACATATTTTAAATGTTAGACAGTGTACATTTATATTTTTTTTTATTATTTATTATGTATACAATATTCTGTCTGTGTGTATGTCTGCAGGCCAGAAGAGGGCACCAGACCTCATTACAGATGGTTGTGAGTCACCATGTGGTTGCCGGTAATTGAACTCAGGACCTTTAGAAGAGCAGGCAATGCTTCTTAACCGCTGAGCCATCTCTCCAGCCCCCTACATTTATAATTTTTAAAAGATGAAGAAGACCCACGTTTTGAGTCAGG
Source organism: Chionomys nivalis (assembly GCF_950005125.1). Classification (NCBI taxonomy): domain Eukaryota; kingdom Metazoa; phylum Chordata; class Mammalia; order Rodentia; family Cricetidae; genus Chionomys; species Chionomys nivalis. Next base: position 39,337,273 of record NC_080102.1, read on the forward strand.
TGGTGGTGGCACACGCCTTTAATCACAGCACTCAAGAAGCAGTGGCAGATGGATCTGAGTTTGAGGGCAGCCTAGCCTACAGAGTGAGTTCCAGGATAGACAGACCCATGTTTTGTCTAGTACAGAAAGACAAGACAAGATGTGAAGATGAGTTTGTGGGTGATGTTCAGATAGAAATGTAAGGCTTGCTGTGTTGGAGCCCACCCTGGGGAAGAAAAGCATGAGTGAGGCCTTGGCAGGCACGGGAAAAAGCAGGCTGTACTGAGTTTTAAGTTTTTAGGCAAGATAAGGATGGGAGGAGGTGAGGTGGGGGTAGCAGTATGAGCTATGAAAGTAGGGCATAAAGTCCTGTGGAAACCTGAATTAGACTCAATGGATATTAACATAGCATAGAGCAGATTATTTCCCACTGAGATTTCCTCAGCAAACTGGAGAGTAGGTAGTCACATGGCTGTGTGTCTCTAAGCTTATTGGCACCCCACACATTCAAAGGCTTATGGAATATGGAGGTGGGAAACAAACAGGAGGCACGGGTGTCAGCTCATGGATGGCAGAAGGCGTAGGACAAGGCGTGCTATTGCCAGCCTTCACTGTCCAGGAGCAGAGGCACATAAAAGTCTTGGAGTAGCACCCAACCTGTTCTCATCCACGGAGCTGGAAGAAGCATAAACAGACACACAGGCCATCAGCCCCAGTACTGCTGCTGCTATGCAGTGCCTATTAACAAGAGTTAAGTGGATGGCGATGACAGAACTCCTGAGGCACAAGCCTCTTTGTAGGTGGCATTTGTCTCTGTTTGGTAGGGAAAAGAACACATTAGCTCTATGGTATAGTTCAAGTGCAGCCCTGGTTCACTCCACACAACCCTCTCCTAGCAACAAAGTATTTTAACTGGCACCTTAACAATGAGATGCTCATGCCTTTAATCCCAGCACTTGGGAGACAGAGGCAGACCACCGCCCACCAGGTAATAACATTTTCAAAGGTAGGTTTAAAAACCCTTAATTAACAGGGCCTGGAGAGATGGCTCAGAGATTAAGAGCACTGGCTATTTTTCCAGAGGTCTTGAGTTCAATTCCTAGCAACCACAAGGTGGGGGTCACAACCATCTGTACTGAGATCTGGCGCCCTTTTCTGGTGCGTAAACAGAATATTATATACATAATATGCAAATAAACAAACAAATCCTTAAAAACAACTATAATAACAACACAATAGTGTGGTACAGATTTTTTAAAGTCAGTACAAGAATTTTTTCTAGTGTGAAAATAACTATAGTCAGATGTGATAATACACACTTTAATCCTAGAGGAAAATTGCTGTGCAACCAGCCTGAGGTATAGGATATGCAAGCCAAATAAACCCTTTCCCCACAAGTTGCTTTGGTCATGAAAGTGTTCACCACGGCAACAGTAACTGTAACTAAAACACTGTTTGTTTTTCTTTTAACAACAGAACTGGACTTTATTGTAGAATCCAACATAGGAAGGCTGATGTCTAGTGAGTTGTGTTAAACATAAGGTGGGTGCAGACGTTAAGCAGGAGTATGCAGAGATGCAAGCTACATTCATTTGTATTTTGCATAATAAGGATGCAGGATTGCTATTCCCTCCTTCCTTCAGTGGATATAGAACAGTGAGCACACAATGAACAGTAAAGACAAAAACAAAGCACAATAGACTGCGTTAAGACATGAAAGAAAAAACAAAACCCTCTCTCAGACCTGAATAAATTCTAGTTAGTCTCCAAGTCTGAGTCATTCCTAAAACCAATACTGGGAAAGAGGGTACAGTTCAGTGAGGCCCTGGTTTCCTGCCTGACACCACACACATGGGTGCTCATATCCCTGAAGGAGCACCCACTCTCGGCAGTCACTGGGGGTACTCTGGGGGCAGTCTTCTGCCTCAGAAGCTCCAGGGCCCTGCTGAAAGACAAGCAGCTGCTGCATTTATCTTGGCATGCAACTGTTATCCCTTTAATATGGTTATTTAATTTTATACACACATGCACATTGCTTTTCAAGAAATTAACACCTAGAGTAAAGAGGCCCTATTGCTATTGTGCTAGGATCTAAATATAAAGACCCAAATAGTCACTAGATTGCATTCTGTCGAGAAGGACACAGGTTCAGTGATTCTTTTCCCCAAACAATGGTCTCATATATACTAGCTAGGCAAGCTCTCTACCACACAATTTCCCAGAACTTTAACCTGAGAACAATTTGATGAGCTTCTAAGAGAATATAACTTTGAGTCAGAAAAGAAACACGAAACACCTGTTGCGCTCATCATGCAAGCCGGAGGACCGACGCAGTATGATGGGAGTTCAAAGCCAGCCTAAACTGCATGAGGCCCTATATTAACCTCCCATTCCTCCAAAGCCTCTGCATTTATCTCTATGTATTTTTTTTCACAAAAAGAGGTCAGGGCATTTAAAGAGTAACTAAAATTATTAAGAAGAGCTGAAGGACAATTTTAATAGCTAATTCTATTAGCCAAATAGTGATATGGGGAGAAAAGGCACAAGTACGCTGTTCACTCAATTAGAATGCTAAGGATAATTGTGAGACACTGCAGAATACACATATGTTTGCACGGGAGGCACATGTCCTCAACATAGGACAGGACAGGGGCCAGGGATGCTCCTTAAAAGGGTCCAAGTTTGGGTCCTGGCCCCCATGTCCAGTGGTTCACAATCGCCTGAAACTCTAGTTTCAGGGGATCCAATGCCCTCTTCTGGCTTCCATGGGCACCAGCACACTGGGCATGCTTGTATAACTAGAGCTTTTATTCACTATTTCCCCAGCCCAGAAATGTGTTTGTTGTTGGTGCGTGTATGTATGTGTTTTGACTTTTTGTTTGTTTTTCTTGAGACAAGGTTTCTTTGTGTAGGCCTGGCTGTCATGGAACTCCTGGAGATATGCTGCCTTTTTATCTATTACTGTAGTATATTCTCACGTGTGTCATACAGGCACACATAAATAAAACTTAAAATCTGTGTTATTTAAGTTAATCATGAACTGTTACAGGATTGGAAAAGGCCTTGAAGTTATTTTTTTTTTTTTTTGGTTTTTCGAGACAGGGTTTCTCTGTGGTTTTGGAGCCTGTCCTGGAACTAGCTCTTGTAGACCAGGCTGGTCTCGAACTCACAGAGATCCGCCTGCCTCTGCCTCCCGAGTGCTGGGATTAAAGGCGTGCGCCACCACCGCCCGGCGAAGTTATTATTTTTTTAAAAGATTAATTTATTTATTATGTATACAGCGTTCTGCATGCCAGAAGAGGGCATCAGATCTCATTATAGGTACCTGGGAGACACCATGTGGTTACTGGGAATTGAACTCAGGAACTCTGGAAGAATAGCTAGTGCTCTTAATCTCTGAGCCATCTCTCCAGCCCCCTGAAGTTATGTTTTTTTTTTTTTTTTTTTTGGTTTTTCGAGACAGGGTTTCTCTGTGGTTTTGGAGCCTGTCCTGGAACTAGCTCTTGTAGACCAGGCTGGTCTCGAACTCACAGAGATCCGCCTGCCTCTGCCTCCCAAGTGCTGGGATTAAAGGCGTGCACCACCACCGCCCGGCTGAAGTTATTATTTTTAAAAGTAACTTTATTATTCTTTATGTGTATAGGTGTGCACCTGTGGAGGTCAGAGGAGTGTCAGATCTCCTGAGCTGGAGTTACAGGCGGTAGTGAACTGGCTGACATGGAAGCTGGGAATAGGTCCTCTGCAAGAACAGTATACTCTCCTAACCACTGAACCATCTCTCCAGCCCACAGATAAGATCTTATAAGAGGAAATTCAAAGACCAAAATGTGACATGAATTTGCTGTGGAGAACGAAGGGCTACGAGGGACGGGCACAGCGCTAGAAAAGTAGCACACACGCGGAGCCCAGATTTCTGCTCAGTAGAACTCGAGACACCTTCAGACGTTTGAACAAGGAAGCCACTTTACATTAGCCGTAAGGGAACACATTACCTTGGACAGCATGTATTAGCAAAATGGTGGTGAAATAAGCCGTGTCCATAACGCAGATCTCCCAACTACCTGCTGTGTGACTTGGGGCAAATTACAAGACCTATTTCACAAAGGTGTGGTAAGGATTCCAGTGTAAGTGACTCAGGAAAAGGAGTGTATGTGTGTGTGGGAAGGGGTTGGCTTGCTATATTCTAGCATATTTACCTATGTGCGTGTATGTGTGGGTGCAGGATGTTGCACCTGTGGTGGAGAGAAGACAACTTGTTGGAGTTGCTTCTCTCCTTAGGTTCTGGGGTCAAAGTTAAGTTGTCACGCTTGGTGACAAGTATCTCAACCCAATAAGCTGTGTTGCTGGACCATACAAAAGTTTTTTTTTTTTTTTTTTTTTTTAAAGTTTAAATATATTTAGGAATGAGAAATCAATATACAGGAATTAACTGACTTAGGGTATACCTAACTTTAAGGGTGGTGGTATCTGAAAGGGAAGAACAGAAAGGCAATGCCTATCACCTGGAACTGTGGTTTTACTGGTGGTGTGAGTGGCTAGATGTGGCGGTAGGAACTGAACTCCAGTCCTCCGCAAGAGCAGCAAGTGCTGTTAACCACTGGGCCGCTTCTCCAGCCCATTGGTTTACTGATTGACTGGCTTTTACGTGTGTCTCCTTGTCTGCACTTACACTACTGCTTACAAAGGCTAGAAGAGGGTATCTGGTCCCCTGAAACTGGAGTTACAGAAGCCATGAACCACCCCATGTGGCTGGTGGAAACTGAACCATGTCCTCTGCAAGAGCAGCAAGTGCCATAACTGTTGAGTCATCTCTACAGTTGATTCGTTTTACTTTTGTTTGTTGAGACTGGGTTTCTCTGTGTAGCTCTGGCTGTCCTGGAACTCACTATATAGACCAACCCAACTGTGAACTCAAGAAGACCCACCTGTTCTCTTCCAAGTGCTGGGATTAAATGCGTGTGCCACCATGCCCAGTTTATTTTTAGAGTTTACTGAGTACAACTAGAGCACTGCCTGAGCACACATTTAATCCCGGCACCCGGGAGGCAGAGAGGCTGGAGGATCTCAGAGTTCAAGGCCAGCCTGGTCTACAGAGTGAGTTCCAGGGTAGCCAGGGCTACACAGCGAAACCCTGTCTCAGAAAAATCAATAATAATAACAACTCACTACTACCAAAGCCCTGCCTGCCTTGTTTTTGCTTCTTAGAGACGGGTTCTCACTCTGTAGCCCCAGTTGGCCTCACATTTGTGCTAATCCCCTATCTCAGAGTACTATGACCTACCCTACCTGGCTTTTCCTAAATGTCTTTAACATTAGAAAGTAACGACTCTGATTTTTGCTAACTCTCCCTTCCTTCATTTGTAAAAGGGAATAAAAATACAGAAAAAAAGAGAATAAAATTTGTGGCAAGGCTATGACCTCTGACGTGCCAAGTTAGTGAAGTTTCATGTTTGCAATGCCTTCTACAGCATCACATCTATTTAGAAGGACACGGGTGCAAGGGATGTGGCTCAGTGGTGGGACGCGTGCCCAGTAGACTAGATGTGCCTGGGTTCAATGCCCAGGGGTTATGGGTGGCCAGTCTACTACTTCATCTTTCTTAAACACTTCTGCCTTGACAACCATATCCACAGAAGCACTTTTCAGCCCTTCCGACAGCCAGGTTTTCCTGCTCTACATCTTGGCTGGTCAATCCTTTTATCTAGAGGACTCTAACTCCCTCGCTATCTTTTATGGATAGCTTCTTCCTCACCCTATATTTTCATTTTAAAAAACTCTTTGTTTGTTTTTTTATATTTATTTATTTATTATGTATACAATATTCTTTCTGCGTGTATGCCTGAAGTCCAGAAGAGGGCACCAGACCTCATTACAGATGGTTGTGAGCCACCATGTGGTTGCTGGGAATTGAACTCAGGACCTTTGGAAGAGCAGGCAATGCTCTTAACCGCTGAGCCATCTCTCCAGCCCCTGTTTGTTTGTTTTTTGAGACACGGTTTCTCTGTGTAACTCTGATGCCTGTCCTGGAGCTCGCTCTGTAGGGCAGGCTGGCCTCGAACTCACAGAGATCTTCCTGTCTCTGCCTCACAGGGCTGGGATTAAAGGCATGTATCATCACTGCCCGGCTTTGAAACTCTTATTTAATAAATTTGTCCAATGAATGAAACAACAATCTCTTGTGTCTTTTTCAGCTAAGAATAATATTCTTTTTTAGATATTAGGACAAAAGAATAACCAGTATGGAGGGGGGTGGCTTTATGGGTCTAAGGAGACAAACAATGCCTTCCGGTGATAAAACTAAACCAATGGCTGCACTCCAAGGTTTAGTTAGAATCTGACTGATATAATCTACTAACGACTCGAACTCTCTGTTTAAAAAGAGACGTTTTACTTTCAGATTTGCTAACGTTCTTCTTAGGTGTGCAGGAGTCTGAACTCAGGCCTTATGCACGTTAGGCAAGGCCTCTACACCACTGAGTCACACCTGGATCCTAAGGCCTGCCAACAACCCATGACCTAGGTCCAAATCTCTCTCCAACAATGGAATGGGTTGGCCACGTGAGAAAGACCTGAAACACTCATTAAAAAGACACATTTCCAAAAATTCTGGTGTAGTGTTTCTGAAGCATGGCGCTATGATCCACACATTTAAAACTTACAGACGCGAACAGGTATTTCAACAGTAGGGAAACTTTAGGGGAGAGTTTCTCTTTCACTCCGAGTCTGCTTTCATAAACTGCTAGATGCCAGTTTCTTTGGTAGAGGAACTGTTTTAACCTAATTTCTCTCTCTCTGTTTTCTTTTTTTACACTATGTAGAACTAGGTTATGTAGCTTAGGTTATTGGTCTTGAACCCACAACCCTCTTGCCTCAGCCTCCTGAGTACTAGGATTACAGGTGTGCTCCACCACAGTTGACTCTAGTGTTTTTTTTTTTCCAATTCCATTTAACAATGTATGTTGGAAATGAACGTATCTGTTTTTTGTCTCAGTGCTAAAGAGCAAACCCAGGCCTTGAAGCACACCAAGCAAGAACTCTACCAGTGAGTGAGCTACGCACTTCCTTAGTCAGGTGTGCTTTTAACAAACATTCTAGACGATTCTGAGGTGAAGCCAAATTTAGAAAGCATTGACTGGCCCAGGGTTGGAGAGTTAAGTTCAACTCAGTGCCATGTCACTAAAGGATGCCTTAAAAAGTTGCCTGCCTCCCTTTATCTCTGCCCCTTGTGCTCCCCAAGAACTAAGCCTTTAGCCAGGAAATACTAGCTATGCAAATGAACGGTACAAAGCCATGTCATTTTCAGTCCCTGAAATCCTTTCCTGTCCGTCATTACCTGAAATGATAAACCTGACAAGGCCTATGTAACAGACATTTTGGTATCTGAATTGAAACGAAGTTGGACCTACACGGAAGGGCTGCTTTTCTCTCAGCATTAAAACGTTCCAACTGAACACCACCGAGGATTACCTTACTGATACAACAGCATCCCGACCTCCCCCAGAATTGCTTGCTTTTTTTTTTTTTTTTAAACCCTCGGGTCAAAAGCAATTAACCGTTGAGCGAAGACTACCTTGTAGGACGCGGCTGTGATTAGTTCCAAGTTTTGGCTCTGGCTGACCTAACTTGACCTAACCTGGAACCGGGCGAGGGCAAAGGCCCTCTAGCGCTCCCTTCCTTCCCATCCACTCCAAGGACTGCAGAGGGAGTTTCCTTCTGGCGCGGAGGGCAGAGACTCCGAGGGCCACCCGAGAATCTCCTCTGCAGTGTCGGACACGCGCTGGAGGCAGCCTCACTTTCTCGACTTGAGGCCAAGAAAGGCGTGTAGAGGGTTCCCCAAATGCCAGGGAACCCGCCGAGACCAGTCGGCTTACCCTAGTTCCTAGCTGAAGGGTTTGCTCCCAGCCAGAGCATATGCGTCTCCTAGGATCCGATCAGGAAGCTGGAAAGGGGAGTTAGGGAACCCCACCCCACTCTCACCCGTGGGCCCCTCTTCCCGTCTCGGCAGAACTTCCCACTGACCCCGGTCCCCTCACCCAGCATGATGGGGCTGAGCCGCCGGGCCAAGCCCTTGGATAGGTCGTACACGTAGAGCTTCACCGGATAGAGATTCGGCGGCTCCATCAGGACCCGTGGCGGCGGCCACGATGGCCCTCGGGCACCCAGTAGCGACTTGGACCTTCCGGTACCCGACCGGGGTGGGGAGAGGAGGGTGCGGGAGACCGAGCCCGGGCCCGGCCTGAGGGCGGGGGAGAAGCGGCCCTGCGCTACTCGCGCCCCCGCGCCCGCGACCAGCAACGACTACTGTGAGGTGACAGAGAGAGATCCCGGAGACTCCCCACGCAAGGAACAGGGGGCGGGGGCGGGGACGCACTTTCGCGCATGTGCGTTCGGCGCTGACGGACTGTGGGGGCGGGGCTTCAAGGAGAGGGCGGGGCTTTCCCTACCCGCGCGCGATCTAGTTTAGGAAAAGGGGTGGAAGTCACGGATGGGGATGGGCGTGTCCGCTTGACGGGCAGAAGGGCGTGTCGTACGTGGTGACGTGTTCGTCGTTGATTGGGAGAGAGAGCCGGAGCCCGCGCGGACGTGTGGCCCGCCTTCTGTCCCCTCGGCTCGCTCACCTGCAGCAAAGGTAGGTAGGTCGGCTGTGCTGCAAGTGTTGGTGCGCCCTGCTGTGGCCCTGCACGTCCGCTCAGTGTCGCGCGGCCCCTTGTTTCACAGCAGAGCAGCACCGGTCCGAAGAGACACACTGTGAGTCCCGCTCCTTTTTCCCCTGGGTGTGGTTGAGACTCCATCAGGAGTCAGTCCCTGGCTGAGGGTTGGGGGAGACGTGGGAAGAAAATGAAGACGATTGTTGCAGCCAGTACACCAAGTACCCTCGCAGTGCAGTTGGCGGTCGAGATGAGACCTTTAGGTCTGGGCCGCTCCGTTATACCCCGCCCCCCCCCCTCCCCCCGCCAACCACTTTGGTCCTGCAGCTTGCTGGAATGATCCCCATGCTCATTTCCTCTGCTCCCTCCCACCGAGAGCTCTCAAGGTAGCAGGAGCCCTCATTCATATTCCTCAACAGAGACCCGAGCGTTTTGAGCAGATCTAGAAAGAACATAGAAGTTGACTTTCATTTATTTTTTGTAGCACAAGACCTGGCACACATGGTAGGCAAGGGCTCTATCACAGGGCTAGCTTCCTCGGTATTTTTTTCTGTTTAAATTTATTTGTTGTTCTTACTTTCTCTCGCCTAGTGAGCAAACCAACATGTCAGGGTGGGAAACCTACTATAAAACCGAGGGCGAGGAAGAGGAAGAAGAGGAGGAGAGCCCTGACTCCGGTGGTAAGTGGCTTCATCACCTAATGTGTGTGGTCTGCTTGCGTGGAAGAAAGACTTTTCCTGTCTACTTTTTTTTTTTTTTTTACTGGAAGAACTTTGCTGTCCGATCGCTCTTCCTTTTCTCTCCTCCTTTTCTCTCCAGATAATCTAAAATATTTACCCTCTTTGGGTTTTGCAGAGCTGTTCAGATCCTGTTCCAACCTGTGAACATTAATTCCTAACTCTTCATTTTTTACTAGTCACTAATAGATTTTTTTTTATTAATCTCTAATCAATGATTCTATGCACGGTCATCTTTGTCACTTTATTTGCATATCCCCCCCCTCCCCAGGGTATTTTGCATAACAGTCCTAGCTGTCCTGGAACTCACTCTGTATAGACCAGGCTGATCTCAAACTCACAGAGATCCACCTGCTACTGCCTCCCCAGTACTGGGATTAAAGGTGTGTGCCACCACTGCCTGGCAATATTTTGGTTTTTAAAAATACTTATTTTTGCCGGGCGGTGGTGGCGCACGCCTTTAATCCCAGCACTCGGGAGGCAGAGGCAGGCGGATCTCTGGGAGTTCGAGGCCAGCCTGGTCTACAAGAGCTAGTTCCAGGACAGGCACCAAAGCTACAGAGAAACCCTGTCTCGAAAAACCAAAAAAAAAAAAAAAAAATACTTATTTTTGCCGGGCGATGGTGGCGCACGCCTTTAATCCCAGCACTCGGGAGGCAGAGGCAGGTGGATCTCTGTGAGTTCCAAACCAGCCTGGTCTACAGAGCTAGTTCCAGGACAGGCTTCAAAGCCACAGAGAAACCCTGTCTCAAAAAACCAAAAAAAAAAAAAAAAAAAATACTTATTTTTATTTTATGTGTATGTGTGCGTCATATGCATGTCTGGATGCAAAAAGGAGTCAGAAAAGACAGCTGGATTTCCTGAACTGAAGTTTCCATGTGGGTGCAGCAAAGTGGACCTGCATCATCTGCAAGAGGGCAGCAAGTGTTCTTAACCACTAGTTTAATCACTGAGAGTCCTCTCTGGCCCTGTTTGCTTATCATTTATTTATTTATTGTTTTAATTTCAAGACAGGGTTTCTCTGCATAGCCCTGACTGTCCTGGAATTTGCTCTGTAGACCAGACTAGTCTCAAGCTCAGAGCTTCACCTGCCTCTGTCTCCCGAGTTGTGGAATTAAAGGCGTGTCCCACCACTGTCCAGCTATTTATTTTTGAGATGTGGTTTCATGTAGATCAGGCTGACTTCACATTCACTGTGTAACTGACATTGACTTTGAGCTCCATATGAGACCTGGGAAGTAAGTTTACAGAAAGGACTTGGTGGCTACACATCCTGCTCTTCGCCTTTCCTCCTGCCTCTTACCTAGCAATCAGAGCCCGACTTCAAGGCTGTGCTATGAAACCTCCTTCATCCTTAGAAATGGATAAGAGCTGGACAGAGAAACCCTGTCTTGGAAAAACAAAACAAAGAAAGAAAGGAAGGAAGAAAAAGATATAAGAGACTCCTGGGGGCTGGAGAGATGGCTCAGTGGTTAAGAGCACTGGCTGCGCTTCCAGTGGATCTGGGTTCATTCCCATTACCCACATGGTGGTTCACAATCATCTACAACTCTTATTTCCAGGGATCTGAGGCCCTCTTCTGACCTCCGAGAGGAAACTAACCATGCACATTGTTTACATACATACATGCAAGTTAATCATTCACACATAAAATAAAATGAATACATTTAGTAAATAATTGTTTAAAGTAATTAAAAATAAGAATTCAAGACTAATGAATGATTCAAGATACATACTTAGATGAATTTTTTTTCCTTTTTTTAAAATTTTGTTTTGTTTTTTGAGACAAGCTTTCTCTGTGTAACCCTGGCTGTATTGGAACTCATTCTGTAGACCAGGCTGGCGTCAAACTCAGAGATTCACATGCTTCTGCCTCCCAAGGGCTGGGATTAAAGGTGCATGCCAACACCACCCAGCTACTTAGATGAATTTTTTATGTGTAGCGTATGTACTTTGGTATTGGAGATTGGACCCAGGCCCTCACACGTGTTGTAAAGAAAAACAAGGGAATGAGAGCCAAGACAATCAAGAGAGTGGTTTCCTTTGGGGAGAAAAAGGAAGAACAAAGGGAGGAAGGAGTAAGGGCACTTGGCAAGACTGGTGTTAAGTGTGTTCACTGTACAGTAATTGTCCAATTGTCCTTTTGTTTTATGGAGCTCTTTGTTTTGTGTGAGTGATAAGCATATTAAGTATGATGCAAAAGGCAAACATTTTCTGTCATTTGTTTCTCCATAGGAGAATATAAATATTCAGGAAGAGATAGCTTGATTTTTCTGGTTGATGCCTCCAGGGCTATGTTTGAATCTCAGGATGAAGATGAAGTCACACCTTTTGATATGACCATCCAGGTAAGACTTCCTTGTTACTGGACTCATAAAATCGAGGGTAGGTGTGATGGTGCATGCCTTGTATCCCAGTACTCGGTAGGCAGAGGCTGGCCAGGTCTATATAGCTAGTTCTAGGATAACCAAGGGCTGTATAGTGAGACTCTATCTCAAAAAACAGGAAGAAGCCTGTGTCACAGAATGTGGGTGGGTAAGGTGCTATGTGGTAATCAGGTCAGAACCCGAGGGATGGAATAGCCATTGTCTCCTGACTGGCTGGCTTAAGCCTGGAGGACCCATACTGGTCCCAGTTCTATCAGACTGTTACTCATCCACAGGCCTCATGTGAGTTCCAAAATCTCCGTTTTGATGAGAATCCTGCTTATTTTGCACCCATCCCCCCAAGAAAGGTCTGGGGATGATGACATGCGCCTGTAATCTGCACGTTGGAGGCTGCAGTAGGAAAAGCATGTCTTCAAAGGCAGCTAGGGTGGCATCGTGAAATTCTGCCAAGAAGGAAAAGGAAAATTAGTGCCGCTTTAAATTGTCTTGTTTTTCAAGACAGGGTTTCTCTGTATAGCCCTGGCTATTCTGGAACTCGCTCTGTATTCCACGCTGGCCTCAAACTTATACATCTGCCTACCTCTGCCTCCTGAATGTTGAGATTAAAGGCCTGTGCCACCACTGCCTGGATATTTTTAAATTTTAATACTGTGTGTGTGTAGAAGGTCGGGGTTATCATATCACCTGGAGCTGGAGTTCCAGGCAGTTGTGAGCTGCCTAATATGGGTGCTGGAAATTGAACTTGGGTCTTCTGCAAGAACAGTGTGTGCTCTTAACCTCTGAGCCATCTCTAGCCTACCTAGTATTCCTTTTTTAAGTTGAGTGTCTCATGTAGCTTAGGGTGGCCTTAAAATTTGCTTTGCACCCAAGGCTAACCTTAAATCCTTTCTCCATCTCCCACGTACTGGTACTATAAATATGTACTACCATACCCAGCACATGCCATTTTTATTTATTTTAAAATTTTGTTTAATTAAAATTTTGTTTATTTTGTGAATATGGTTGTTTTATGTTCAGGTATGTCGTCTATATTTATATGCTTGATACCAGAAGATACCAAAAAGGACTTCATATTCCCAGACCTGGAGTTACAGTTGTGAGGCACCATGTGGGTGCTGGGAATAGAAACTGAGTCCTCTGGAAGAGTAGCCAGTGCTTCTAACTGCTGAGCCGTTTCTTCACCCCCACAAACACCACGTTTAAAAGTTTGTATGTTAGTGGTGGATAGTCCTCTCAGATGGTCACCTGTACTTGCATCTGATGAGAATTGGAGGGCACCCTCCATTTTATTCGGGGTACTCTAGGATAATGGCTTCCACCTTCTGGGTTAGCTTGGAGAAGGTAGAAGTGGGTTCTCCGTGGAGTTGGATTGTAAAGTCAAGTGTTGCTGTTATAGTGTGGATAAGGTCCTTTTGAGGCTCAGTGGTTGAGACCAAAGTTCAATCCCCAGTATCACCATAACCACAAACACCACCACTTCCTCCTTCACTTCCTTCACCACCACCACTTCCTCCTCTTCTTCTTCCTCCACCTCTACCACCTCCACCGCCACCACCTTCTCCTTTTCTTCCTCTTTCATCTCTACCACCACCTCCTCCTCCTCTTCCTCCTTCACCTCCACCATCTCTACCACCACCACCACCACCTCCACCATCATCTCCTTCACCTCCACCACCTTGTCCTCTTCCTCTTCTTTCTCCTTCACCTCCACCACCACCTCCTCCACCACCTCCTCCACCACCACCTCCTCCACCACCACCTCCTCCTCCACCTCCTCCACCACCATCTCCTCCTCCACCACCTCCACCACCACCATCTCCTCCACCACCTCCTCCTCCTCCTTCACCTCTACCACCTTCTCCTCCTTTTCTTCCTCCTTCACCTCCACCATGACCACCACCACCTCCACCACATCCTCCTCTTTTTCCTCCACCACCTCCACCACAGATAGACACACATACACACATCTTTTTGCAGGTGAAACCTGAGAGTTGAAAATTATTTGTAGTAAACAATTACAATACAGTCTTAAAATGGGCAAAAGAGGCCTAGGGATATAGATCAGTTGGGAGAGTGATTGCCTAATATGTGGAAGACCCTGAGTTGGTGATGTGTACTAATATTTCTAGCATTTGGGAGATAAAAGCAAGAGAATTAGAGGTTCAAGGTCATCCTTGGCTACATATTCAAATTTCATGCCAGCCTGGACTTCATGAGGTCCTGTCTCTAAAAGAGGGCTGGGGACAAAGGACTTGAGTAAGCTGCTGTTAAGAGTGCTGAAAGGGGCCGGGCGGTGGTGGCGCACGCCTTTAATCCCAGCACTCGGGAAGCAGAGGCAGGCGGATGTCTGTGAGTTCGAGACCAGCCTGGTCTACAAGAGCTAGTTCCAGGACAGGCTCCAAAGCCACAGAGAAACCCTGTCTCGAAAAACCAAAAAAAAAAAAAAAAAAAAGAGTGCTGAAAGGGGCCAGGCATGGTGGTGTACCCCTTTAATCCCAGCACTCAGGAGGCAAGCAGATCTTTCTGAATTCAAAGCCAACCTATTTTACATAGTGAGTTCCAGGACAGGCAGGGCTATGTAGAGAGACCCTGTCTCAAAAAACCAATAAAATAAAATATCATCTTTTTTTTTTTTTTTGGTTTTTCAAGACAGGGTATCTTTATGTAGCCTTGACTGTCCTGGAACTCTTGGTGTAGACCAAGCTGGCCTTGAATTCACAGAGATTAGCCTGCTGGGATTAAAGGTGTTCACCACCACTGCCCTGGCTAAAATAAAGTCTTAAAAAGAATGTGAAAGCGAGCAGCTGGTATGTGGTAGTTCCTCGGAGATACAGACCTCGGATTGCTGTGGGTTCATTAGTCCTGCTCTCGATGGGTATGACATGTGGAATGAAAACCAGACACTCCGCTGGTAGAATCCATGTCTACCATGCACAAAGTCAGGAGTTCAGTCGCCAGCCCTGCATAAAACCCACTGCGATGGGCCACTCTGAGGGCCTCCAGCCTCACCTTCCATGTGCTGAGTTACAGACGTGCCGCCATGCCTGTTCTATGCGGCACTTGGTATCCAGCCTCCAGCTTGTGCATGCCAGGCAGGCACTCTCCCGACCGAGTTCCATTTCCCAGCTTGTAAACCCTAAGTGCTTACTGCGCCTGGCTCTGACAGAAGCTTAGTAAACACTCAGAATTTTTATTTTCTCAGTGTATCCAGAGTGTGTACACCAGTAAGATCATAAGCAGCGACCGAGATCTCTTGGGAGTGGTGTTCTACGGTACCGAGAAAGACAAAAATTCAGTGAATTTCAAAAATATTTATGTCTTACAAGATTTGGATAACCCAGGTCAGTAATATTAAAAGAAAATGGTTTCCTTTATGTGGGAACTTCACTAAGCTGAAAGAAAGAGGGCTCTGGAGAGGAAGCGGCTTTACTCTTGACTGGGAACTTGCTTTCTTCAGAGAAAGTCCCTGCCACACTAGTTCCATAGCGGTCGAATGAGGAGGCCTCTGTTAGCCTGTGGTGAAGGTGGTGCTCACGGCCTTATTTCTTTGCCCTCTTTGACTCTGCCTCTTACCAGGTGCTAAACGTGTGTTAGAGTTTGACCAATTTAAGGGACAACAGGGAAAAAAGCATTTCCAAGACAAAATTGGCCATGGATCTGACTACTCCTTGAGTGAAGTGCTCTGGGTCTGTGCCAACCTCTTCAGCGATGTCCAGGTCAAGATGAGTCATAAAAGGATCATGCTGTTCACCAATGAAGATGACCCTCACAGCAGCGACAGCGCCAAAGCCAGCCGGGCCAGGACCAAAGCTGGTGATCTCCGTGACACCGGTGGGCATTTTCCTTATCCTTTTATTTCGTTATTACTTTAAAAATATTTGTTTTTATGTGTATGTATATGCCTATATGTATTTATATCCACCGCACCATATGCATCCAAGACTCTGTGGAGGTTGGAAGAGGCATCACATCCCCTAGTGCGGGGGTTGCAGATGGTTGTGTGCAGCCATGTGGTTGCTGGAAATTGAACTCAGGTCGACTGCAAGAACAGCCAGTGCTCTTAACTCCCGAACCACTCTCCAGTCTTGTTTCCTTATTTGCTTTTTTTCTTTAATTTTATTTATTTTATGTATGTGGGTTTTTTGAATACATGCATATCTGTGCATCTGTCTCTCCAGCCCCAAAGGAATGTATATTTTAATTTTTTAAAAATTTAATTATTTAAGAATTTTGTATGTAGGGATATGTATTATGTGTGTTTGTAGAGATGTTTGCATACCACTTTCGTGCCTGGTGCCTGTGGAGGCTTGAAGAGGGCATTGTATCCCCTGGAACTAAAGTTAGACAACTGGGAGAGCAACCTCTGAGCCATCGGAGCTGAGCCATCTCCCCAGCCCTTCTTATTCTTTTAATGACTCCTAACCTATTTTCTTTATAGTTGAGATTAAGCATTTGCTTTTGCCATCAAGAGCCAAATGAAAGAGTAAAGTAAAACTGGGGTCACACCAGTGTGGCCTCCTAAATAGTCTTGCCCGCTATCTAAAAGTCTCTAGCAGGGCACACTTGTCTTGACATCAGTGCTGCTAAGAATGATAATGATTTGAATGTTGTTTGAAGTAGTTATGACAGCTGATAGGCATAGCTACTTTCTTTAGGTCCTGATCATGTTAATAGTCAATCTAGAGTTTGTATATTTTTGTCATATAGCCCATGCTGGTCTAGAACTTGCTGTGTAGCCAGGCAGGCCTCAAGCAGGCAATCCTGCCATAGCCCCCCAAGTGGTATTATTCCTGGTGTGCACTGTCATGCCTAGCCTAGGGAGGCATTTGAAGGACGTGTGGCTTAGGCTGGAGAGATAGCTCAGTAGTTAAGAGCACTGGCTGGTCTTCCAGAGGACTTGACCTCCATTGTCTGCACCCACATGGTGCCTAACAACTATCTTCAGTTCCAGGGGATCCGACGCCCTCTTCTGGCCTTTTTGATTACTGCATGCATGAGGTACAGAAACATGCAAACAAAATACAGATAACATATAAGTACATCTTTCAAAAAAAGAGTAAAGGATGTTTGGCTGTAACTGCTTATGCATGGCCAAAATCCCAGCACTTTGAAGACTGAGGCAAGAGGAATATGAGTCCAGCCTGGGCTACAGAGTGAGGCCTTAGCTAAAAAGCAATCCAGCAAACGAAACCCATTTGAATTTAACTGAAAATAGATGCTTGAGTTGGTCACAGTGTTACATCCCACAGCTTCAGCTGCTAGGGAGCCTGAGGCAGGAGGGCTGCATAATCTAGGAGTTTCTGACCAGGCTGTACTGCAGGACACCAAGTACTGCCTGCCTGCTTGTTTGATAGATACAGGTTCTCAATTTTCACTCAGGCTGGTCGGGAAGTTGCTGTGGAGCTGAGGATAACCTTGAATTTTTGGTCCTAATCCTGACCTACCTCTCAAGTGCTGGGATTGCAGGCACGCTCCACCACTGCCCTTGGCTGATGTGTATGTGTGTGTGTGTAATGTATATACCAAATATATATAAATGCATGTATATTTGTTTTTTCGAGACCAGGTTTTTCTGTATATCCCTGACTAGCCTTGAACTCACAGAGATCCATTTGCCTCTGCCTCTTGAGTGCTGGGATTAAAGGTGTGTGCCACCACCGCCCAACTAGCTTTTCTGTATTTCCAAGATCAAAAAAAAAAAAAAAAAAAGAAAGAAAGAAAGAAAGAAAAGACGAAAAGACTACATAAACTCTCTGTGACCTAAAGCTCAGTATGTGGCCCACTGTAGCCTCAAACCCACAGCAGTCTTTCTGCCTCAGCCTCACAAGTGCTGGGATTATTTGCATGTCTCTTATAGACATGATCTTTCAAATATTTCTCTTTCTGGAGATAGGGTCTCACTGTGTATCCTTTTAAACAGAAATTTAAGTCCTCACCCTTGATCCCCAAAAAACCAAACTTAGCTGAGTATGGCGGTGCACCTTTGATCTCACCACTGGGAAGACAGAGACAGATGGATCTCTGTGAATTCCAGGTCAGCTTCGACTACAGTTAGTTCCAGGCCAGTCAGAGCTACATACTAAGACCCTGTCTCAACTACCCCCACAATAAATAAATAGATGGATAGATACATAGATAGATATAGATATAGGTAAATGAGATTTTTAAAATTGCATTTATGCCAGGTAGTGGTGGCACACACCTTTAATCCCAGCAATTGGGAAGCAGAGGCAGGCGGATCTCTATAAATTCAAGGCCAGCCTGGGCTACAGAGGAAGTTCCAGGACAGCCAGGGCTACACAGAAAAACCCTGTCTTAAAAAAAGAGAAAGAAAAAAATTGCATGTATTTATTTTACATATCTGTGTGTGGGCACAGGGATGTCACTTTGCAGTCTGTGAAGGTCAAAGGACAACGCTTAGGAGTCAGTTCTCTCCTTCCAGTGTGTAGGTCCTGGGATTGAACTCAGGTCGTCAGGCTTGGTGGCGAGTTCTTTTACCCAGGGAGCCATCATGCTGACTTAACATTGCTTTGTAGAAGCGAGATGATTCAGTGATTAAGAATGTGTGGTGCTCTTTTTTTAAAAAAAGTTTTCACCAGGTACCGCCCCATCATCCTAGCACTCTGTAGTGGATGGGTGTGGGATCGCAGAGGCAGGAGCCTTGTTAGGAGTCTCAGCAACCAGGACTACATACTGAGGTCTGTGTGAACACAGAGTGGTATTCTCATCTGCTGTACTTTGTTTCCCTGTTTGCTCTGTTCTCACCTCAGGGATCTTCCTTGACTTGATGCATCTGAAGAAACGTGGGGGCTTTGACATATCCTTGTTCTACAGAGACATCATCAGCGTAGCTGAGGGTGAGGACCTTGGGGTTCACTTTGAGGAATCAAGCAAGCTGGAAGATCTTCTAAGGAAGGTTCGAGCCAAGGAAACCAGAAAGCGAGTACTGTCCAGGTGGGCACGCAGCCTGTGTGAGCTGCCCGTCCTTCCCGAACACACCGCAAACAGTGCATAGGTTTGACTTCCGCACCTGCGCTGCTGCCACACTGTTCCTCCACCTGCTTTACCTCGGGATAGCAAGACCTGTTTCTTTGGCTGGAGATAGTACTGTGAGTCTCCACAGTAATGCAGCCTTCCCTTTCCTTGATGTCTGAATCCTCTGCTACATTCCTTAGTACCATGTCTGATCTCTGTAGATGGCAGATGGCAGGAACATCTGCCTCATGAGGTTATGTGTTGTAAAGAGTAGGTAAAAGACATCTAACACACACACAAAGAAGCTTAACAGATGTTATGTATTTGTTTGTTTATTTTAAGTTATATGTTTGTGTGGGTGCCCATGTAGGCAAGAAGCACTGGATCCCTTGGAGCTGGAGTTATAGATAGTTATGAGCCACCCAGCATGGATGCTGAGAGTCGAACTCAGGTCCTCTGGAAGTACAGCAAGTGCTCTTAACCACTGAGCTGTATCTTCAGCCCCAGATGACAGTTATCGTTGTCAAAATTATATTATTATTAAGCCAGTGAGATAGCTCACCAGATAAAGGTGCCTGCTGCCAAGCCTTATGACCTGAGTCCTTTATTATTACTTATGTATTTATGTATTTTTTTATTCATCCATTTAAGACATGATTTCTTTGTGTAGCCCTGGCTGTCTTGGAACTTGCTCTACAGAACAGGCTGACCTCAAACTGAGAGATCCTCTTGTTCCTGCCTCTGCCTCCTGAGCAGATTTAATCCCTGCCTCTGGGATTAAAGCCATGGGCCAGCACACCTAGCTTTATTTTGATTCCTTTTTTTTTCTTTTGGAGACAAGGCTTCTCTGTAGCTCTGGTACCTGTCCTGGAACTAGCTCTTGTAAACGAGGCTGGCCTCAAACTCACAGAGATCCGCCTGCCTCTGCCTCCTGAGTGCTGGGATTAAAGGCATGTGCCACCACTGTTAGATTTTTTTTTAAAAGTCAGGGTCTTGCTATGTATTCCCAGCTGGGGTTGCAGGCGTCTGCTACCAGGTTTAGCTGCATTCTGATCCCCTCCTCCCACTTCTCCCCTTATTTATTTATTTATTTATTTATTTATTTATTTATTTTTTTAATATTTATTTATATGTATACAATAGTCTGTCTGCATGCATGCCTGAAAGCCACCAGACCTCATTACATATGGTTGTGAGCCATCATGTGGTTGCTGGGAATTGAACTCAGGACCTTTGGAAGAGCAGACAATGCTCTTAACCTCTGAGCCATCTCTCCAGCCCCTATTCATTTGTTTTTATATTTTGGACAGAGTCTTGTATTTAGACCTGACTCGCCTGGTATTTGGTATGTTCCCTATGCTGGCCTTGAACTCATGACAATTTTACTGTCTTTGTCCCTCAACTGCTGGGATTAAATTCTTGCTACCACACCCAGTGCTATATTCTGTTTAGAGTCTGTATTTTAAGACATTATTGGAAAGAATAAAACAAATTGAAACTTGGCTGCTATGAAAACATTTTACATGGGAAAGTTCAATGTTTCTTTCTTTCTCCTCCATCAGGTTAAAGTTCAAGCTTGGCAAAGATGTAGCGCTCATGGTGGGCGTCTATAACTTGGTCCAGAAAGCTAACAAGCCTTTTCCAGTGAGGCTCTATCGAGAAACAAATGAGCCCGTGAAAACCAAGACTAGGACCTTTAATGTAAACACAGGCAGTCTGCTCCTGCCTAGTGATACCAAGCGGTCTCAGGTAGGTGGCTAACCCTGCTCAGTCTTCCGTTCCAGGATTGACAGGAGGTGGGGGCCGGGATGGCTCAGCAGGTAAGAGAGCACTTGCTGTTCTTGCAGAGGACCCAGATTCCGTTCCCAGCATCCACATGATGACTTACAACCATCCATAACTTCAGTTCCAGGAGCTTAGACCCCCTTCTTCTGACCTCTGCCTGCACCAGACCTGGTCATTGTCCATAGGTATGCGTGCAGATAAATAAATCTAAAAAACAAATTAAAAACACCAAAAAAACAGGAACAGGCATGGTGGCATGTGACTTTAATCCCAGCACTCTGGAGGCAGAGGCCGTTGGATCTCTGTGAGTTCAAGGCCAGCTTGGTCTACAGAGTGAGTTCCTGGACAACCAGGGCTATAGAGACCTTGTCTTAATAGGAAGGGAACACTTTGAGCAGCCTGACCAGCTAGGTCACTCTTCACCTGCATCTTTCTAGATAAGTTGTTAAGACAGGAAGCCACTGACCTTGCAACCATAGCACTTGGGTCTGTGAGGGCAGAGAGCCGAATAGGACAGGTGTTGGTGGGTGGGAACTTTGGCCTTGATTGCTCAGAACACACTGCTGTAACTGTTTAAGTACAGCAACAGGAAGTGCTTTGCGGTTAATCCCAGGCTGAGGAGTTAGGGTTTGCAGGTGCAGTGGACTGTTTAAGGGTGAGAATTTATTTTTGCTGAATTATTTTGCTTTGCCTGATGAATATACCCTGCTTTTCTGAGCATGAAAGATCAGGTCCAGCACCTTCTCTCTTTTTGTCCTTTCTCTGGTGTATTTTCTTTAGAAGGATGTGATACTGAAAATTGAACACATCCTTTTATTATTTTGTGACTGCTTCTCCCTGTAGACCAAGCTGGCCTTGAACTCAGAGATCCACTTGCCTCTGCCTCCCCACTGCTGTAATTAAAGGTGTACATCACCATGACTGGTTGAACACATTTTATTTAACTATATAAAATGTGGGAGATGATCAGAATTTTGTATACCTTCAGGTCCTAACTGTCTGACTAGTTAAGTATTTTTATTCAACTCATTACACACACACATTTTTTTCTGAAGTATAAATTTCACACCAGAAAGTCTCCCTGCTGTTTGAAGGATAGAAAGTATAAAACATTCTCTTTTTATTTGTAACTAGACTGTCATGTTGGCTTACTGGGTAGCAGTCGTCTGACCACTGAGTTTCTTTATTAATAGGTAAATCAGAAGGGTCATTTTAAAGGCCTGTGACCACTGCCCAGCAGGTGTTTCTTGCTGCCTCCCCTCCCCACCAGAACTCAATCCAGGACCTGATGTGGGTGGGACCTTCCGTCCCATAAAGTCCTGTGAAACAAGTGCTTTCCCCACTGAGCTGTTTCCACAGTCCTTGGTTTGTGTGTTTGTTGTGTGTCATGGATAGGCCTTGGAGCTCGATAAATATAATTAAATAAGAGAAAAAACAATTTCTGAGGATCATGGCCTTTGGCACAAGAAAGATATAGATTTAAAGTTCACCATCAGCCAGGCGGTGATGCCTTTAATAAAGACAGTCAGAACCGTGAGCTTGAGGTTAGAACAACAAGTTTCAGGACAGCCAGGGCTACACGGAGAAACCCTGTTTTTGGAGAGGCAGGGAGAAAGACCACTGTAGTTGTATAATCTGGAGCATGTGCCCAGCTATTGACCTTCAGTTCAGTCGTCTGTTAAACGCGTTTTTGTTGTTGTTGTTTTGCTTGTTTTACTTTAGATCCAACTCAGAGCCTCCTAATTGCTAGGCAGGCACTTGACATTGAGCCGTCCCTGCTGCTCCTGTTAAACAGCCAGGACTGCTACAAAAGACAAGTTAGATGGCACATATAAATTACCTGGGAGTTGTATGAGGAGCATGTCGCCTGCTCCATGAAGAAAGCTGGTCTGTGTGTGCACATCTGTGCACCGTGCACTCATGCAGAGGCCAGAGGAGGACATTGTCATTCTGCTCTGGCCTCCTTATTCCCTTCAGATACAGTCTCTCGCTGAACCAAAGCTCTTATTGTTTCCTTCTCCAGGTTGGTAGGCTGCAAACCTCGAGATCCTCCTGTCTCCTCCCCTAACCCAGCGGTGGGGTTCCAGGCACATCTGGGGTTACATGGGTGCCAAGGATGTAAACATGTCCTCACAGCTGTAGAGCAAGTGCTCTGACCCGCTGAGCCATCTTTCCAGGCCCCACAGAGCTGATTTTAACTAGCTGATGTTTGGTGGCTGCAAATGTATCTCTACATAGCTCTTTGGTGGCCCTTGTTATTCCCGTCCTTTCTCTTCTAGACATATGGGAGTCGTCAGATTGTGCTAGAGAAAGAGGAAACAGAGGAGCTGAAGCGGTTTGATGAGCCAGGTTTGATCCTCATGGGCTTTAAGCCCTTGGCAATGCTGAAGAAGCACCACTACCTGAGACCCTCCCTGTTCGTGTACCCAGAGGAGTCCCTGGTAAACGGTGAATACATAGGCTCCCTGTTCGTGTACCCAGAGGAGTCCCTGGTAAACAGTAGACCAAGGGGTAACCCACCACTGTCACTGGGTTTCCTAAGTGGATGCTGCTTGGACACGTATAAGAGATATGAATGGGTATTTTAAAAATGTCTCATGTTTGGGAAAACTAGGTAATGTTGCATGTTTCTATTTTGGAAATGGGGACTGAGAAAAGTTAAATTTCTTCAGGCATCTCACCATACTGCCATGTACTGTAAAAAATCCAGGGGGAGGGGCTATAGAATTTGAGTTTGGGGTTTTTGTTTTGTTTTTACTTGCATTGGTGTTTTGCCATGGGGGGTTGGGTTCTCTGGGGTTACAGACAGCTGTGACCTGCCATGTGGGTGCTGGAAACTGAACCTGGGTCCTCTGGAAGAGCAGTCATCTCTCTAGACAGTCATCTCTGAGCCATCTCTCCAGACCACAATTTGAGGGTTTTGTTGTTTGTTGTTTTTGTGTGTGGTTTTTTTGAGACAGGGTTTCTCTGTGCAGCTCTGACTGTCCTGGGACTCATACTATAGACCAGGCTGGCCTCGAACTCATAGAGATCCATCTGCCTCTGCCGCCCAAGTGCTGAAATTAAAGATGTGCACCAATACCACCCGGCTGGAATTTTTTTTAAAGGTTTCATCCTATGGAATTGTAAGAGGGACCAAATAATAGAGCGAAAACTGAACCCAGGACGTTCCTCTGCTTTAGCTGTGGGCAGTTCTAGGTGATATGACCTTTGCCCTTGTCTGTACTTGAGCACTTCACAAGGAGCTCATCAACACCTGAGTGGCTTCCGTTGGTACTGGAAGCTCATGCCTCACATCAGCCTAACATTGGTGTGATGAGACGGCAATGAGTCATACTCCCAGTGCAGTATTTGAACCCCCAAACTTGGTTGCTTTTCTTTCTGTTTCTCTGTCCCTTCGACCTCTGCTTTCTCTCAGCTCTGGGTCTTTACCTTTTCCTTACTGAGGTATCATGGCCCTGTAAAGAAAATGAACAAAATTTTATGGCTGGGTGTGTTGGCACACTCCTTTAATGCCTTTAATCCCAGCACTCTGGGAAGCAGAGGCAGGCAAATCTCTGAATTCCAGGCCAGCTTGGTCTACAGAGCGAATTCCAGGACAGTCGGAGCTACACAGAGAAACCCTGACTCAAAAAAAAAAAAAAACCAAATCAAAACAGACTGTGGTTATGTTGGGGAATGAGGCGGGAGAGGAGAGTGCTTTTGGACGCAAGCCCCTCTGCCGTTTGTTTTCCAGGCAGCTCAACCTTGTTCAGTGCTCTGCTCACCAAGTGTCTGGAGAAGGAGGTCATAGCCGTGTGTAGATACACACCCCGAAAGAACGTCCCCCCTTATTTTGTGGCTTTGGTGCCGCAGGAAGAGGAACTGGACGGTCAGAATATTCAGGTGACTCCAGCAGGTATGTGGCAGAGAGCTCCAGGCTCTTGAGCCTTCCGTGTGCTTTGGAATCCCATAAGGGGTCTGAAGCACAGAGTCCCCGATAATCAGGCCTGAGAAATGTGCGATTTTAAGGTTTTTTTTTTTTTTTTTTGGTTTTTTCGAGACAGGGTTTCTCTGTGGTTTTGGAGCCTGTCCTGGAACTAGCTCTTGTAGACCAGGCTGGTCTCGAACTCACAGAGATCCGCCTGCCTCTGCCTCCCGAGTGCTGGGATTAAAGGCGTGCGCCACCACCGCCCGGCAATTTTAAGGTTTTGTAGGTGGATGTGATGTCCTGACAGGCAAGGCCACCATAGATGGCAACAGTGTGTGCAGTCACAGGCTGTCAAGCCTCAGGACGGGCTCCACTGTATGTATTTGCACGTTGTTTCAGGGCTTCTCTGTTGACGTTTTCCTTTACTGAAAGTCTCTTGTTACCCTTAGTGATTGGTGTAATTGCCAGGGCAGTGTGGTGTGTGGAGACGACATGGATAAACTGAAGTCAGACTCCTTTTTAGCCCCTCTGTGCAGTCTCACTATATAGCCCAGGCTGACCTTGAACTTGTGTTCCTGCCGCTGCCCCTGCCTCCTGAGTGCTGTTATTACAAGCACGCACTGCCATATCCAGCTGTGACTTTTGTCTTCTGCTGTACATCTGAGAGCTCACTTTCTTTTGTTTTGAATCCATCTCCGCCACTTGTCAGCTAGCCAACTTGGGGACAGAATTTACTTTTCCTATTCTTGCTTGAAGGTTGTTTTATATTTGGGATAATTTCATGTGCTTATCCTTAGCACAAGATGTCACTGATCCTAGTCCTCTAGTCATGCTAATAAGAACCAACGTCAACATGTTATTTTGGAGCTGTTAAAACCAGGGTCATCAACATGCTTGCTTAGTAACCTAACCTCTCATTTAACCTCTTACCCTTTCATGCTGTAAGCTTCCCAAGCTGGCTGTCCAAAACCAGTAGTGACCTCAAAGTCCTTGTCAATAGTAGACACACTGTGTGTGTGTGTGTTAGTGTTAGAGAGCAGAGGGGAGAAATTGGCTCATTTGTTTAACACCTTCAGCCCTGCCATAAGGGCCCTCACCTGGCGGCAGTATTGATTAGAGTGGCTGGGTTTTTCCTTTTAGAACCATGGAGGGACTGTACCGGGATCCACAGGATAACTCCTATCTCTTTAATGTGTGCTTTAAACTGCAGTAAAGATGGGAAAAGGCTGTAGCTCAGAGGAGAGCCCGATGACGCTGGGACCAACTGTTGCTGCCTGGCTGTTGCTCCCCGTTGGGGCATCCCTCCTCTGTCAGGTTTCCCATGAATCCCTAGAGTCTGCTCAACTAACGTTCACAGCTGTCGCCTGGTAAAGGAGGAACTGGACTTAGACCCCCGGCTGCAGCATCACAGGGCTCAGAGACAAACAGCCACACCACTTAAGTCAAACCTCAGAAGACCTGTTTTCCTTCCTCAGGCTTCCAGCTTGTCTTCCTCCCCTTTGCTGACGACAAACGGAAGGTGCCCTTTACTGAGAAGGTGGTGGCCAACCCCGAGCAGGTAGACAAGATGAAGGCCATCGTTCATAAGCTCCGCTTCACATACAGGTGAGCGCTGGGTCAGCCTTGGGCCCTCTTCTGGTGCTCTACTGAGTTGGACCGTGTTAGAAATTCGGGTTAGACATAGACTAAGAGGGCGTGGTTCTCTTCAGGTAGTCAAAACCAAGAAATCATTATTTGTCACCAAGAATTTAAAAAGTACATGGGCTTTTAATCCCAGCACTTGGGAGGCAGAGGCAGGTGGATCTCTGTGAGTTGGAGGCCAGACTGGGTACAGAGGTAGTTATAGGACAGCCAGGACTATACAGAGAAACTCTGACTTGAAAAACCAAAAATAAAAGTACATCGAGAATGGAGGCTCTGCTTATCTTGAAGAGTCTCAGACTGTGCGGGAGACCTAAAAAGTCAGCAGAGGCAGGTGGATCTCTGTGAGTTCGAGGCCAGTCTGGTCTACAAGAGCAGTACCAGGACAGGCTCCAAAGCTACAGAGAAACCCTGTCTGGAAAAACAAAAACAAACAAACAAACAACAAAAAAAAAGCTAAAGGCTAGAGGTTTCACAAGTTAGAAAAAAGTGGCATGTGTTTACTTGATTTCTTGTTTGTTTTAGATGGGCTCTTACTCTGTAATTCAAGTGTGCCTAGAAATTGCTATGTAGCCCAGGTTAGCCTCAAATTTGCCTCATGGTATAGTGGGATTTCAAGTGTGCATCACCATGCTCATCTCAGACACCACGTCCATAGCTAGTGCTCAAAGAGGTCAGAGGAGGAAGTTGCAGCCCTTAGGACTGGAGTTAAAGCCAGTTTGAACAACTGCCGTATAGGTGCTGGGAACTGAACCCAAGTCTTCTGTAGGGGCAGCAAGTGCTCTTAATGGCTGAGCTGTCTCTCCAGCCCTGCATAACTTTTTTTTTTTTTTTTTGGAGGAAGGGAAGGTTGAGACAGGGTTTCTCTGTGTTAGAGACAGCCCTGGCCGCCATCTTTCTTTTGTCAGTTTGTATTTGATGTACGACATCTACCTCCTTCCTAGATTGTCAGTGCCCCGTAGAGAAACGCTGGGGTGCTGCTCTGCTGCACTTTGTCCTCTTGCGCAGCTGCACTGTGAGACCTGATCAGCAGCTCCCAGCCCTTGGCCTCCGCCACTCTTGGTTTCCGAGAGTTTGATTGTTGCAGATGTGCATAGAAGAGGAATGGTGTGTTTGTTCTTCCGCAACAGTTCTTTCCTCAGCACGCGTCCTCTAGACTCAGCGCTGTTGCTGCGTGTCTGGATATGTCTGTAATGCACGAGGTGAGAGAAGGCATAGGATGCCCTAAGACCGGGGTCACAGATGGTTGTGAGTACTCGTGCGGGTGTTCCTAATCAAACCCAGGTCTTTGGAAGAGCAGCCAGATCTGTACCACTCAGCCATCTCCCTGGTTCCTTCCTTTTTGTTTTTTTTTTTAAAGACTAATAAATTTGAATATACTTAATATAAATATGTAATATACTATGTTCTTTATTCACTCATCTTTTAATGTATGTGTGTAGTTGGATTTTTCTGTGGGCTGTCAGCTCACAAATAATGACACAGAGACTTATTAATTTTGAAAGCATGGCCTTAGCTTAGGCTTGTTTTTTTTTGTTTTGTTTTGTTTTTTTCAAGGCAGGGTTTCTCTGTAGTTTTGGAGCCTGTCCTGGAACGAGCTCTGGTAGACCAGGCTGGCCTCGAACTCACAGAGATCTGCCTTCTACCTTTCTAGCTGCAATTTTTGAGGAACCTCAATTCAGTTTCCCATGGTTCCTGCCCGTTTTGTAGTCTCATCAAAAGTGTACAAAAGTCCCAATTTCTCCCCATCCTGGCCATGCTTCTTGCTTTTGTTTTTTAAAGACAGTATTTTATTACTCAGTGTGGTGCACCTGTAGTTCCCAGCACTCTGAAGGCGGAGGCAGGAGGATTAGGAGTTAGAGGTCATCCTTGAGTTCAGGGCTTCCTTTGGGATCCATCTTTTTAGGAGGGTGGAGACTGACTCAGTATGTAGTCCTTGCTTGTGTTCACACCTGTGGCTTATTGACTGTCTCCTGAATGCTGGCCTTGAACTTACTATGTAGCCTAGGAAGAACTGGAGCTTCTGATCTTGCCTTCCCCGCCCCAGCACTGGGGTTACAAGCAGGGGCCTCCATGCCTGGTTTTGGTGTTGGGAATTGGACCCAGGGCTTCATGCTGACGAGTCTCACACTCGGCTGAGCCACATCCCCAGCCGCCATCTTTCAGTTTTTGAGAGATGTGATGTGATAACTCATGTAGCCTCATTTATATTTCCCTAATGAAAATGACAGTTGAACGAACATCTCGTGTATTTCTTGGCCATGTGTATGTCCTCTTAGGAGACATGCTTATCAAGATCTTAGTTGTGTGGCTTTTAAGTTTTTGAGACATTGTCTTGCTGTCTAGCCCAGAGTGGCCCAGGTGTTGAAATTGGTGGCATACATCATCACGCTTAGCTTATAGTCTATTTTAAAGTCAGTTTGTTTGTTTTTTGAGATAGGGTTTCTCTGTAGCTTTGGAGCCTGTCTTGGAACACTCTGTAGACCAGTCAGGCCTCGAATTCACAGAGATCCACCTGCCTCTGCTTCCCAAGTGCTTGAATTAAAGGTGTGCACCACCATCTGGCGTTGTTGTTGTTGTTTTTGCCATCAAGCTTGAGTTTTTCACATTCTATCTTTGCATCTACTTCTACTTCTGGGCAAATGACACCTTTCATTGTAGTACACACCCATAATCCCAGCGCTTGGGGAAGTGGAGGCAGGGGTATGAGGAGTTCAAGGTCATTACTGTGCAACAGTTTGAGGCTAGTTTGGAATATATAAAACTCTGTCTCAAAAAACAACAACAATACAAACAAACAAAAATATGCCTTTCTCCTTCAGCTGTAACTTCCTGCTATTGTTCTTTCCTAGAAAATGGGAGCACTAAGAATCTACCATGTAGGGCTGGGATGCAGTTTCCTAGCCTGTACAAGGCTCGGGTTTGATCTCAGGCATGTCTTACACACACAAACACACATCAAGAACAATAAAGTACCATGTGTTAAACAACAGTGCCAACATTATATCAATTATTTTTGTTAATATTTGATGCTGAATTGAATCTGGGGTCCCCAGCATATGAGGCAAGTTCTCTTCTCTTAGCTATACCTTAACCTTATCCTTTATTCTCCTTAAGAAACCTGAAAGGGGGGCTAAAGATGGCTCAGTGGTTAAGAACATCTACTGCTCCTGCAGAGGTCTGAAATTTGGTTCCCAGCACCTATGTCAGGTGGCTCACAACCACCTGTAACTCCAGCGCCAAGGGATCTGACACCTTTGACCTCTGCAGTCTCCTGTGATGTCTGCAGATGCCTATTCTTGTGTGTGTGTGTGTGTGTGTGTGTGAGCGCAATCCTGAAGGTTAGTCCTATGCCCACTTTGTGGATGGAACAGGCTACAGGCCGGCAGCCCCCTTTTCGGTCTCATCGAACAGAAGAGCGTAGAGACCGGGTTTCAGCTCTGTGTGTGTGGCTCAGGGTTCAAACACTTAGCTCCTGTGCTGCTCTGTCCACAGAAAGCATGTTTGATCCCTCCCTCTCCGTCCTGCTGTCCTTTGTTTCTTTTCTCTACTTTGATCATCCTGTTTTCTCTGTTCCTGTCTCAGCCTGAAGCTTCTAGTGACAGGCAAGTGGCCAGGTTTGCTTTGCAGTTAATGGTCCAGCATCCAGTCAGTGATAAATTGAAAACCGGAGAGAGTTGATTTACTTGGGAACTGGCCTTAGACCCGTGCTGTCTCCGCTGGTTATTTAGTTCCTTCCTGAAAGCTCTTGTGTTCCGATGTTGTTTGAACAGGAGTGACAGTTTTGAGAACCCGGTGCTGCAGCAGCACTTCCGGAACCTGGAGGCCCTCGCCCTGGATATGATGGAGTCTGAACAAGTAGTAGATCTGACACGTAAGGACTGTGCCTTTTGTTGTTGGTCGTCGGTGCTGGGGATTGAATCCGGGGCTTACACATTGCAAGGAGGCAGCCTTCTGCTTTGTTTGGTGAGCTACATCCTTAGGCAAGATCTTTCTTTCTGTCCAGTACCAAGTGGTGCTGGTGTATGTGTGTGTTGGGGGAACCACAAAGGAAGACAGCTTTTGCTTTTGACCCTCTGACTGGTGATCTGAAGTGTTTTTCTAGCCATCTTCAAGCCTCCTCATTCAGACCATCTCTGCTTGAGAGGTTTTCTAGGTCACCTTAGACTGCCTGGAACAGATTTGGCTAGCTCTGCGCTGACAGGAGGAAAGCGTGCCAGGCTCCTGAGACCTGACTCTGAACTAACTAGGCCACCCCATGTCTGTGTGGTGAAAGTTAATGCTGATAACATTTACTGAGGCCTGCAGTATGGCAGGCAATGTTGTCCTGCCTGCTGACTCAGTTAATATCCATAGTTCTGAAGCGGGGGCTTCTGCTGTCCTTACTTTCCAGAGAGAGGGGTGGTTTCTCAGAGCAGTCAGTAAGTGGATCCATAGGAAACAGAGTCCTGCCCTCGCCCTGAACCGCTATACTTGCTGCTTTTCTCTCAGGCCTTGCTGTCAGACCCCCCGTTTGTTGTTGTTGGTGGTGGTGGTGGTTTCTCTGTAGCTTTGGAGGCTACCCTGGAATTAGCTCTTGCAGACCAGGCTGATCTTGAACTCACAAAGATCTGTCTGCCTCTGCCTCCCAAATGCTGGGATTAAAAGCATGTGCCGCCACCGTCCGGCTCTTAGACCCCTTCTTGATAGTGTTTATGAAGATGCAGGCTGTGATAGGGAAGTAAATGGTCACTGGAAGCAGATTGGACTTAATGAAGGTGACAGTTAAAAGCACCAGAACAATTAGTTTGGCCTGCTTAGTGTCCTAATTCCCTGCGGCTTCTTCCACCAGACAAAATAGCTCTTATTAAAAGCAGGCATGATTGTGGGGACTGTCTATCTGAAGACAGTCTTTCAGTTCAGCGGCCTGTGAGGAAGGACTACTTCCCGTATCCTCAGTTCCCTCCAAGTGCAAGAGAGAGTGTGTAGTATATGAAGGTACTATGCCATTTAAATAAGGAACTGGCATTTTTTCAAGACTTGGGAATCTAAGGAGGTCATAGAATGGTCCATCACAATACTGAGGATGCTATGTATGGAGGATGCCAGAAGGATCTAGTCCGTGTTCTCTTGGTCACCTGACTCAGTGCTCTCGTGTTTCCCACAGAACTGGAATGGACAGGTCACTGGAATACATGTGACTCACATGAGCACCCTGTTGTTTTGATTTTCTAGTGCCCAAGGTTGAAACCATGGATAAAAGACTGGGTTCCCTGGTAGAAGAGTTTAAAGAACTTGTCTACCCCCCAGGTTATGACCCCGAGGGCAAAACTGCCAAGAGAAAACAAGGTGAGAGCTGCAGCCTGGAGTACGGCATGCTCCTTTCAAAGGTTTCCTCATGGTCTTTATGGTCTTACCACAGACATAACTGGCTTTCTTACTTTTCTCTTCATTTCTGGGGGGATGATGAGTGTACTAGGGGTCAGTGAGGACCTCACATCTCCAAGTAAGCACTGTCATTGCGCTTCATCCCAGCCTTTTCAGAAAGCTATGTACATGGGGTAGTGGGGCAGTATGGGGCAGATAGGGACCAGTCCATATATCAAGGGAATAAGGTGGAGAGCTATAGATGAGGACACCCAACATCCTTCTCTGGCCTCTACAAAGACATGCACTGGTACATGTGTGATAAGAATTGCATCAAAAGCTGGATGTGGAG
The DNA here is from genome assembly GCF_950005125.1 of Chionomys nivalis. Taxonomy (NCBI): domain Eukaryota; kingdom Metazoa; phylum Chordata; class Mammalia; order Rodentia; family Cricetidae; genus Chionomys; species Chionomys nivalis. The sequence continues at coordinate 39,369,033 of NC_080102.1, forward strand.
GCACAGGCCTGTAGACCCAGCACTCAGGAATGACAGGAGGACCTGGGATACACAGCCTCCAAAAAAGTGACATTTATACTCCATCTAGGAAGAAGTGAGTGTGTTTTTATATGTTCTTTAGTCATTTTGCTTTGAGACAGGGTGTTTGTAGTTCAGGCTGACCCTCAAGTCCAGGAAACCCTGACTTCTCTTTCTGGGTGCTGGGATTACAGGCATAGATCACCACACTGGCTTCTATGCTCTTAACAATCTTGTACTTTACGCCCATTATCTAACTTTGTACGATTTATTTATGTGTTTTATATGGTGTTTTATCTGTACATCTGCACACCAGAAGAGAGCATCAGATCCCACGGGACAACAGTTATAGACAGTTGTGAGGTACCATGTGGGTGCTGGGAATTGAACTCGGGACCTCTGGAGGAACAGCTAGCGCTCTTAACTGCCCCTAATTATCTAAGTTTCTGCAAAGACAATGGTAAAGAGAATGTACGACGACCTGCTTTGACGTGTAGCTCTCCAGTTGGGAGTGTCGTCTCTTTGACTCCCCTTGTTGTCTGCTCCTGGCACTGATCATTTTCCTTACAGATTTCCTTTACTATGAGGCTCACGTTTGTAGAGAAGCACCAGAAACACTGTCACCATTTTGGAATGATTTTGGCTTAGGTTTTAATCCTTTTGGCTGTCTTTGGCAAAGTAAAGCCATATTTAATCCTCGTTGCCCAGTAGACCCATGACGACAGGAGTGGCAAGAGATCAGATTGGTGGCCATCCTGATTGCTCCATTTTGCTTCAGAACTGACTCCTGTCATTCTCTAGAGGTTGCTGTCAGACATTGTCTGGTTTACCAATAAATTTGTCACTCGCCCTGCCTGTCTTTATTGCCTGGTGCCTCAGAACTTAAATGGTTATTTTCTTACACCTTGGATTTGCTGACATTGAAACCAGGGCCTTAAGCATACTAGGCAAGCAGTCTATTGCTATGCTGTGTTCCAGAAAAAAAGAAAAAGTGATAGGGCCCAAGCAGAATGAGCAGCTGCGCCAGATGAGCAGATGGCAAATGGTCAACTGCATCCGCATCCTAGGACGGTCTTGTGCCACGTAGCTAGGGGCCCACTGGAAGAATTTCTAGGTTGTTCCTTCCTGCCTTTTCTCTAGATGAAGGTTCTCCAAGTAAAAAGCTTAAGGTGGAGTTATCAGAAGAAGAGCTGAAGGCCCATTGTGCCAAGGGCACACTGGGCAAGCTCACTGTGCCTACACTGAAGGAGGTCTGCAAAGCCTATGGGCTCAAGAGTGGACCGAAGAAGCAGGAACTGCTAGACGCTCTCACCAGATACTTCCAGAAGTGAAGACCAGTTGCTGTCTTGCCAAGCTGCAAAGAACTGCCTGATAGAAATGCAAGGGACTTTATCATGGAAATTGTGGCCCTCCCACTCCACTGTGCTGTGCCTTACACTATATGAATAAAGAGCTCTAACTTTATACTGTGTACTGTTCAATATGAACGGGGAAGTAGCTGTCTCAAATCCAGAGGTTACTCTAATTGGCTCTTAGCTTAATCCCCCCCCACCAAGTACATATCAAGTAGAAACAAACAGGAGGTCGGGGAAGAGTGTGGGGATGGATAAGTGGTCATACAGGTCCTTCTGGAGTGACAAGCCTTAGGAAGATTGTATTCCCATGTCTTCCCACCTGTTCTCTTTAAATGTCTGATGCTGGGGCTGGAGAGATGGCTCAGCAGTTAAGGACACTTGTTGCTCTTACAGAGGACCCAAGTTTGTTTCCCAGCCCACACATATATATATATATATATATATATATATATATATATATATATATATATATATATATATATATATATAGAGAGAGAGAGAGAGAGAGAGAGAGAGAGAACCATCTATAACTCCACTTCTAGGGATCCAGTACCCTTTCTGATCTCTATGGGCGCTAAGCACACAGTGAGCATATATATTTGCAGGTAAAACACAGAACTCCATGAAACCCGAATCCACAAATAGCCTGCTTGGGATAACTGGCCCGGGAGGTAAACAGATCCTTAGCAGTGGGCTTCCTGCCCAACCAGACTGAGAAAGATGAGCATCATCTGTCTTCACTCATCTGACTTGTATGGTAGTTATCTGCACACTGTTCGATCTCAAACTAAAGTACTGTTTGTGTGATAGAGGTGTAAAGCACAAGAGGCAGAAGTGACAGTGACTTCAGTTGCCAGCACTAACTCCATGTGCCTGACTGACTGTCAATAGTGGTTTCAACTCCCAGGGCACACTGGTTAATGGCTTCATTTCTGGTTGGGAGAGAAGGTAGACTGTTACTGCCATCTAGTGTGCGGACGCCTGCCAGGCTGCCTGCAACCAACCAACTTGTGTTAGGAAATCCTGCTGTATAGAACAAGTGGGAACAGAAATTTTTAATATTTTTACCTTTATGTGGTTTGCTACTTTGTTTGCATGTGTGTGAGGGTGTTGGAAACTGGAGTTAGACGGTTGTGAGCCACCATGTGGGTGCTGGGAATTGAACCCAGGTCCTCTGGAAGAGCAATCAGTGCTAGTCCCTCTTTTCCTTAAGAGACAGGGTTTCTGTGTAGACCAGGCCTGCCACTGTGTCCAGCATGCTGGGATTAACTGTGTGTGCATCATCTGGCTTTTCATGGCCTCTCAGTGAAGAGTTAAGGCTGGAGATATAGTTCAGTGGTAGGTGTGCTTGCTACTTAGCACCAAGTGAAACAACAGCTGGGCTTGGAGCAGTAGTAGAGTACCTTGGAAGCCCTGGGCTTGATCTCCAACACCAACACACATTATCAAAATACAATAAAGCAGGGGTGTAGTGCATACCTACAATTACAGCATGGGAGGTGGAGGCGGGGGATCTCTTAAGAATTCAGGCCAGTCTGGTCTATGCACCCGGAACATCTCAATGTTTCCTTACCCATGTCACAACTGCCCTAGAAATGCTAAGCGTTTCATTTTCAAATATTAAATGATAAAACCGAAAATCAGGCACTGCTGCTACATTTCATTTAAAATGTAATATGAACATATTTATTAGGATGCTCAAGAATGAACATTATTTTCACTCTCTTCATGTGACAGAGAATACATCTGACCCATGTTGAGGGAGGAAAGGGATAGGGCTCTCAGACTGGGTGTCAAACAGCCCCACAAGAAATCCCCATTCAACGAAGGGCAGAATGTCCCTGATAGCATTGCTTCTGCTCTAAGTTCCAGCCCCATTGTTCTTTATTCCAACTATTCTGTCCTTGTCACTCTTCAAGATCCAGGCAGTCAAACTCAGGCCACCTAGGAGTCTGCAGACCATCCTTTTGGATTGTTACTGCCTTGATACCCTCAGTAGGGAATGGGGTGAGAACAGAAGGTTACACACATCAAAAACACAACATTAATAAACGGCACTTGGACGTAGGTTTAACATTATCAGACTTTCTCTTCAAATGATGGTGGGCGGGAGGGGCTGCTGATAGATCTTCAGTCATGGTAGCATATATGGAGATCTCATATGCAAAGGCGTGAGGGACCAGTGTTACTGTCATCTTGTCCTGCACAGAGTGAGTTTGCAGATGAAAGTAGACACTATCCTTGGTTTAGGTGTTCGCTGGTTCTTCCCACTGTTAAACTGTGACATTCTGCCTCTCTCCTGCCCTAGATATCATTTCACTTAGATTAAGTGAAACATTTAAAAATGGTAGGAGAGGGCGGGGAGATGGGACAGAACAACCCTGTAAGACTATAAAAAATACAAAAACCAGATGTAGTACAATATTTATAATAGAAACTGGCTGAAGACACTACATGCTAACAGACGGTATGATACAGAGTAGGGTGGGAGCGGACAGGAAGGGCAGAGCCACAGGCCTACACCAGGAGCCTTTCGATAGACTGCTGGATGGACTGGATCTGCTGCTTTAGCTGAGAGCCTTCTTTGATGGTAACAGAACAGGCGATGACAGGTCTGGAGACCCCACAGGCCCGTCCTAGGGCCTGCTTGGAGCGCACAAATACATAGGGGACATTCTTGTCTTCACACAGCAGTGGGAGGTGCAGGATGATCTCCAAGGGCTCAGCGTCTGCTGCCATCACGATGAACTCAGAGATGCCTCTGTTGAGGGTTTTGGTGGCTGTTGAGACAGGACATAAAGTCAACAGATGACATGGGACGTGGGCAGAGCAGTCACAGCAATGCAAAGAACAAGTAACAGGTACAAGGAAACAGACAAAATGCTTAGAAACAAGTCAGGCAAGGTGGCACACACCTTTAATCTCAGCAATAGGGAGGCAGATCTCTGAGTTTGAGGCCAGCCTAGTCTGGTCTACACATTGAGTTCCAGGACAGCCAAAACTACACAGTGAGACCTCAAAAAGAGGACGAGGCGGGGGGAGCAATTTTCTGGCTGGAGCAGCCCTGTGATAAGGCACCCAAATGCTAGCCAGTTGCTTAATCCTTAATGTCTTCCTCACCCACTCAGCATAAAGATCGACCAGCGAGAAGTAATGCTTCTATAGTTTTAACTGGTCACCAAGCCTCAGTGCTCTGTCCCCACTACACACCCTAGTCTCACCACAGCACTGCTGCCTTGCAGACACAGGACACACCTTCCTTCACTCTGTGAGCTCAAAAAGAGGACACAACAGAACAGGCCCCAAAGCGGTTTATTTTGCCTTCTGCCACAACATAGGTAAAAGATTCTCATTTTTTCAGGGTTCTCCTAAAATCTCAAACATAGTATTTAAAAACAAATCAGCTCTACCACAGAAAATTATTTGGTTTTATTTTCTCTGGGCAGAAATGTCATGGTGCATGTAATTAGTCCACTGAAAAATTGCTCACTCACCAAACCAAGCTACAGCCAGGCATGGTAGAACGTATTTATAATCCCAGCACTTGAGAGGTGGGGACAGGAGGATCGGCTGGCTACAGAGTAAATTTGTGAGGCTAGTCTGTGTTCATGAGGCTCTCCCAAACAAACAAACAAACCAACAAAACACAAAACTCCCTAGCTTCAGTCTGTCCCTACCTGTACCACTTCCTCCACAGACAAAAGGGAAATGTTTCTGAGAACCATTGGAATCCATGCATCCAGGGCTGGAGAGGTGGTTCAGTGGTTACCAGTACTGCCTGCTCTTCCAAAGGTTCTGAGTTCAATTCCCAACAACCACATGGTAGCTTACAACCATTTATAAGGATGAGATCTGGTGCCCTCTTCTGGCCCGCAGGCATACATGCAGGCAGAACACTGCATACATAATAAATCTTTCGGCCGGGCGGTGGTGGCACACGCCTTTAATCCCAGCACTTGGGAGGCAGAGGCAGGCGGATCTCTGTGAGTTCGAGACCAGCCTGGTCTACAAGAGCTAGTTCCAGGACAGGCTCCAAAACCACAGAGAAACCCTGTCTCGAAAAAAGCAAAACAAAAACAAAACAAAACAAAAAACATAATAAATCTTTCTTTTCTTTCCGAGACAGGGCTTTTCTCTGTGTAGCCTTGACTGTCCTGGAACTCACTCTGTAGACCAGGCTGGCTTCGAACTCAGAGATACATCTGCCTCTGCCTCCAGAGTACTGGGATTAAAGGCATGTGCCACCACATCCTGGCATAAATAAATCTTTAAAAAAAAAAAAAAATTCACTGTAGTGGTGGGAACCGCCACTCTGTTGTAGGAGCTGCGGGCAGTGTTCCTTCCTCCAGCTCCCGGCCGCCTGGCTAGCTTATGCCCCGAAATAATTACACAGAAACTGTATTCTTTTAATCACTGCTTGGCTCATTAGCTCTAGCCTCTTACTGGCTAGCTCTCACATCTAGATTAACCCATTTCTAATATTCTGTGTAGCACCACGAGCTGGCTTACCAGGAAAGATCTTAACCTGTGTCTGTCTGGAGTGGGAGAATCGTGGCGACTGCCTGACTCGGCTTCTTTCTCCCAGCATTCTGTTCTGGCTACTCCGCCTACCTAATTTTCTGTCCTATTAAAGGGCCAAGGCAGTCTCTTTATTTAACCAATGAAATTAACACAAAACAGAAGACTCTCCCCCATCAATTCACCTCACAGTGCCAGATACTGGGGAAGAAAAAAAAAAGCATTAAAATCCTTTTCCTTTTGATGGTTCTAAAGAGTGAGTACAACTTCATACATAAAGTTTAACTGCCTTCCAAATGGCCCCATAAAAAATAAATTATATATTCAAGAGAAAGATAGCAAAATATTAACTAATGACTACATCCTAACTACCCAATACATCTTTCATTGGTCAGTAAAGAACTGGTTTTTCAAGAGAGGGTTTCTCTGTTTAACAGTTCTGGCTATCTCGGAATTCACTTCATAGACCAAGCTGTCTCAAAAGAGATCATCCGCCTGCCTCTGCCTTCCAAGGCCTGGGATTAAAGGTGTGCGCCACCACTGCCCAGTCTAGAGTGCACTGTTAGCCCAACTATTTAGGAGGTTGAGGTATGGGGACTTTGAGGCCACCCTGGGAACACAGCAAGACTCGTCTCCACAAACTAAAAACAAAAGTGAAGAAGGGTGAGGGAGAGTGAAAATAAAACACTCAGTCTTTCTTCCAAACTAGAAATGCAGGACACCCTGCTGAAAACAGGGCCCTTGGCACCCCAGAATCACCCTGGAGTCTCACCCTCGTTGGCTCCTTTCCGAAGCTGCTTGTAGTTGCACGACTGCTGAACAAGGTCCAGCAGCTTCTTGGTGAGGTGGGCATCTGCGAGGGGATAGGCCTTCGGGTTCACATCAGCCTCTGTCTGTAAGGAAACACAGGATCAAAAGGGATTTCAGACAAATGACAAAGTATCTACAACCGAGACAAGGACCAGCTTGGTTCTCTCCTTACACACAGACACATGCATATCTCCCCCCATATTTTAGGGAGAGACGATGTTCAACTTCAAAAACAGTCCCTAGGGATTCAACAAAGAACCCAACTAAGTACAGACACAACATGTCTATTAACACAGGCCTGACCACTCGTGCTGTCTTCTGGACTCCAAGGGCAAGAGTGATCACACCCCCCCAGCATACCCATAATTACAAAATAATTGTTTTTGTTTGGTTTTTAGAGACAGTTTCTCTGTATAGCCCAGGCAAGCCTCAAACTCAGAGATCTGTAATCACCACCAGGTAAAACATTTTTTAGGCGAGCGGTGGTGGTGCACACCTTTAATCCCGGCACTCAGGAGCAAAGGCAGGGGGATCTCTATGAGTTCGAGGTCAATCTGGTCACGAAGAGAGTTCCAGGACAGCCAGGGCTGTTACAACACATAGAAACCCTGTCTCAAAAAACCAAAACCAATACCAATGAAAAAAGATCCTTAAAAAAACAACTTCCATACTTTTATTTAGCCTTAGTGGGTTGTCTAGTTTTATTTTAGCAGTCTGATAACTAACATCTTCTATGGTCCTGCATCTATGTTTCGTGGAGATAACCTCATCCATCACCAAACTCACCAGGTCAGGATTTCCTACCACAACCACCCAGTTCAGAGCATAATATTCAAGTTATTCAAATTAATTTTGCCGATGAGGATATTAATATATACAGTTCCTTATAATGATCATTAAAATATCCTTTAATTAATTAATTAATTTTGGTTTTTCGAGACACGGTTTCTCTGTAGCTTTGGAGCCTGTCCCGGAACTATCTCTTGTAGACCAGGTTGGCCTCGAACTCACAGAGATCCGCCTGCCTCTGCCTCCCGAGTGCTGGGATTAAAGGCGTGCGCCACCACCGCCCAGCTTAATTGTATTTTTCAAATATACAAAATAAGGTTTTATCTTTTGACAAATTCAGGGCTAGTGAGATGGTGCTTGCCTCCAACTTGAATGATTTCAGAACCCACATGATGGAGAGAACCGACTTCCCCAAGTTGTCTACTGATCCCACATGTACATCCATACCAGTGAGCAAATGCAGTAAAAAAGAGAAAAAGTCAGGAGTTTTGGTCGTATGCCTTTAATCCCGGCACTCAGGAGGCGGAGGCAGAGGCAGGTGGGTCTCTGGAGACAAATGCACTCTTGGGCATGCAGAGCTGGAACATTTAGAGCCTATATTTTAAGTACCAACATAGTGGGTTCAATCTTCATTTTGGGTTGCTGGGGTGTTGTTTCTTTCCTCTCTTTAGATTTATTACTATTTTTCATTCACTTGTTTTTTTCCCCCAAACAAACTTAACTAGGTTGGGTGGACCTGAATTCCTGGGCTCAAATAATGCTTTCAAGTAATCGGAACTCCAAGTTCTCAAATATTAGACAATAATCCAAAAGTTTAGGCCTCTTTAATGTCATGTTTTTGAGGTGCTGGCAACTGAATTCAAGACTTTGGGCATGCTACCAAGAACTTAACCTATATTTTCAGCCTACACCTTTTTGAGACAAGGCTGGTTATACAGCCCAGGCTAGTCAACTTGAATCCCTAGCTTGATCAATTTGGTCTCCTTGGATACCTGATAGTCAGACATGCATGATTTTCATTTAGCAAATACAGCCATACATAACCATAATGCCTCAGTCAACTAGACCCTGCTCACATAAAATGCTTCAGGGAGCTGAAAAAGGCCAGTGACACTAGTCACCTTAAAGTTCTAGCAAAATACCTTCTTAATATCTGTAAACTCATCGCCGTGTTGCTAGCTGTATACAGGGGCACATAAAATTACGCACAGTAATAAAAGGCTTGCTGTTTATACCACACTGCACTTCCATATTCTTTTGTGTATTGAAAAATGTTTCCTGTAGACAGTACACTTGTCATGGCAGCAGTATCCCGGTTTCTAATCACGAGGACCAAGAATGACTGACTAGCTCTGGTGTGGCGGCACGCACCTGTAATCCCAGCACTCCGGAGGCCGAGGAAGGAGGATCTAGAGTCCAAAGCTAGAAGGTACCTGTCCTTGAGGGATGCGTGCGCGCACAGCAAGTCTTACAACTAACTCATTCTGCCCATTTCACAGTCGATGCAAAGTTCAACCTGAGTGCACCGGAGCTCAAAACTTTTCCCGGGTTCAGCACTGCCTTAGAGGCTTTCTCAAACCAGACCGGGGCGCGAACATTATCAAAGCAGAGAAGCAAAGGGCTGAATGAGTATCTCACTAGAGACGTGAAAGAACTCGGCCAAACTCTTTCCTCCTTACTGTGTTCCGATCCCAACTAGTTACGACAGGAACACGAGCTGGAACCCTCTCGCCTCAATATTCAAGCGGAGCCGAGGAAGCGTTATCGTCACACGTGAGGCTCTCAGAACCTCTGACTTCTGAGGTGTCGGCCTCACCGTAGTACTGCCCGAGCCTCCAGCGGAGGCCACGCCACATTTCCCTTGACCCCCCCACCATCAATCCTTAATGAGAGGGCGTGAAGACACACGCCTTTAATCCGGAGGCAGAGTCAGACGGATCTGAGAGTTCGAGGTCAGCCTGGTCTACGTGTCGGGTTCCAGGCCAACCAGGGCTACATACTGAGTCCCTCAAAAAACAAACCGTAATCCTCCCCAGAATTCCCTAAACCGGGTTAGTTCCCGACAGGACAGCAGATGCAGACCCCACGGAGCCACGCTCCTGAACCCCGGGGCGTGGGAAGCCGGTGGGTAGCAGTCAACTACCTGTGATTTCACGTCATCTTGTGGAGATTTTAAAAAAGGGAAAAAATAAGGGAAAGGCAATGGAGGTCGATGTTTCCATAGCCCTCCGCCATCCCACGTGGGGCGATCATTTTTCCCACGCTGCGCCCGGCCTCTGGCCACGCCCACCGCTGCAAAGTGGCTCGAGCCACAGCGGTCCCGGGCTTCCCGCCGCCTGAGTTCTCCACTCTGCCGCCCGCGACCACGCCGCGGCGGCCCGAGTTCTACCCCGGGAACCGGAGGTCGGCCATCGCCGGGCGGACGAGATGGCGCACGCGCTCCGCCTCCCATCGGCCGGAGCGAGCAGAAGCCCGCGTCCCCCGCTCCCCGCGCCGGCGGCCTCACACGCTCACTCACTCACCATGGCTGCGGTGCGCCGGCCTCGCCGCGGGTCGAGAACAGCCAAGCTCCGACAGACCGAAAGCGCCGCACGGAAAGACGAGCGGAAGTCACTTTCTGCGCGGGAGGAAGCGGAAGTGATATCACTCGGAGCGCGCAGTGACGTCGCCCCGGCCCCCGACCCACCCTGCTTAAATACTAAAACCGGTTTGTGTGAGGGAACGTGTTACTGGTTTCCTTAGTGACTTAGTGTAAATCGTCGGCCAAAACTGTGATTTAAACGTTCGATACAAAGGGATTCAAGGGTCACCATATAATTGCCATTTTTTTCTTGCTTGCTTTTTTTTTTTCGAGATGGTCTGTGTAGCCTCGGCTGGTCTTGCACTCACTCTCTGTAGACCAGGCTGGCCTCGAACTCAGATCCGCCTGCCTTTGCCTCCTAAGTGCTGGGATTAAAGGTGTGGGCCACCACCACCCAGCCATTGCCTTTTTGTTTTTGTTTTATTTTATTTTATTTTGAGCATATCTTGTACCCTTTGAAAATCCTCTTCTCAGGCCTGAAGGTGGTGGTGGCTTGCCTGTCACCCCAGCGTTTGAAAAGTGAGGCAGGAGAATTCGTTTGTTGCCCTCTTCGGGTTCGAGGCCAGCCTTCGGCCACATGAGACCTTGTCTTCCTCCACAAGAAAAATTTGAGGACAGCCTGGGCTATATAGAAAAGTCTTGTCTCAAAACCAAGAAACAAACAAAAAAATTCAATGAAGTGTTGTCAAACATAGTTATCCCACCATGCTGTAGAACATTAGAAGCTATTCCTTCTGCCCAAATGCACCCAACTACTCATCAACGAGATAAGCTTTTATTATGCCACTAGCTCCTTTAGGTTCAAAGTCCTCTGTCTAGTCTTTGTTACCAAGGGATCATCTTAAGCTATTTATCAGTCCCTCCCTGGGCACAGTTTATGGCCCCAATTATGGATGATATTTCCCTCGCTGTCCTTGGTGAAGGCTCTGGTACCAATGTCAGGGAAAGCTGAACAGGTCTCACTTGTACCCAACCCACTATTTAGCCATTTGGCCACATGGAGGCCATCTTGGAGTTCCTGTCTGAGCCTAGTCTGGTCTGGCCAGGAAAGGTTTCCTCTCCCAAGGGCCTGCTAGCCAGAACTAGCTAGAGCTGAAAGTGCAGCGGCAGGCAGGCTCCTTTGTGAGGTGGCCTCAGTGACAGAGGTACTATGAAGTAAGGGGTATATCATCCCAAACTGGCTAAGCCAGCCACACCAGTGTTTCCTTCCCACTCCCCTAAAACACCATCTACCTGACCTAATCTTTGCCATGTTGCTACCACTTCTGGGAGCCTGTGTCGTGGTGGGTCCATTCCATGGCCCTGAGTGGGATCCAGTAAGGGGCCTACTACCCCAGGATCAAAGCTGCAGGGACCCCCGGTGTTGTGGTAATCTGATTGTCTTCTGCCTTTTTCTGATCTGGCAGATCCGACAGTATTGGTACCGGGTTTCCAGGACCAGCAAGAAGAATGCCACCAAGGTAAAGGGGCCACTTCCTTAGCATCACAATTGTTAGTCACTTGCTACATGGACCCCGTTCTGTGTCTTGTGTATCAGAGATGAACTAAAGAGCTTAGGCTGGTCTGTGTAATTAACATCTAAGCCTTAAACCCAGGAGACACCCCAGATTCACCTCTGTTCCTCACTCCATACACTCAATCATTTGCAAGTTTTAGGAACCCTCCATGCAATCCATCACCCTTAGCTATGACTCTGGAGACCTCACTATACCACCCGGGCCGAGCTGCCAGCATGTAGTTCTGGACCATGGTAACCACTGTCTGCGTCTGCCTGGAGTAACCTTCCCTTTCTCCTTTTAAAAAAGTTATGTACAAGCCGGGCGGTGGTGGCGCACGCCTTTAATCCCAGCACTTGGGAGGCAGAGGCAGGTGAATCTCTGTGAGTTTGAGACCAGCCTGGTCTACAAGAGCTAGTTCCAGGACAGGCTCCAAAGCCACAGAGAAACCCTGTCTCGAAAAACCAAAAGAAAAAAAAAAAGAAAGAAACAAGCCATCAAGTAAGAAGTGTTGCTTAGTGAGAGGGAGAATGTTTAGCCAGTCATAAAGCCTTGGCTGTGGCTATCTGGGGGGGCCAGCCTCCAGGAGCACAGGGCCTTGAGAGGAATCCACAGAGTAGGTGTAAACTAGACTTTTCTATCTGAGGGGGTTTAGGAAAAGAAACATTCACACGCTTTCTTGATGGCTTCCTTCTTTATTCTCTGTTCTCTCTTGTTCTTTCTCTTTTTCTACGGTATGCTTTTTTTCTACAGCTTCTATAACCCAACAAAGTTTTTCAGGCAATATAGAACTTACAAGGTGGTTACATTCTGTTTTTCAAGTGAACAGTTATAACAAATACAGGCAAAAACATGTTTTTCATCTCCCTTATGTGATGAAACATTTATGTACTACAGGTGAAAAACAAATTGCCACAAGAACCCACATCCATTCATGCCCAAGAAGCTTGTTACAGATTAATCGTGCGGGCAAGCAAGGTGTTCTTGTCGGGTTTTTTTTTTTTTTTACTGGCAGGCTGCATTTTGCAGCTACAAAGAAAGGGCCAATTGCTCGATTACTCATCTTGAAAGGAGTCTTAAAGGAATTAAGTCTTAAAGACTTAAGGAGTCTTAAGGGACTCACAAACCCAAGCTTTTGTATATGAAAAAGAATCAGTCAGCTCTACTTTAAAATTTTAGGGTACATATCCACTCTTAATAGTTTTTTTTTTTTTTTTTAATATCAGGAGATTGAGGGCAGAAATGGGTATAAGGAATTAATCATCACCTTTGGTCATCAACCAATCCTAGCAAGGAAAGCTAACACAATCAGGGTGTATGTTGTATTTTGGATCCTACCCTAACCTAATGAATCAGACAACCCAGCTATGTGTTCTTGTGAACTTTAGCTTGTTTTCTGAGGATATTTATTTATTTATTTTGGTTTTTCGAGACAGGGTTTCTCTGTAGCCTTGGAGCCTGTCCTGGAACTAGCTCTTGTAGACCAGGCTGGTCTCGAACTCACAGAGATCCGCCTGCCTCTGCCTCCCGAGTGCTGGGATTAAAGGTATGTGCCACCACCACCTGACTTGAGGATATTTATCTTAAAACCGTTATCAAGGCATCTGCTCTAAACTGAAGTTATTTTGAAGCTTTATTTTAGCTAATGGTATATGACAGCCTCTCTCTCTCTCTTTTTTTTTTTTGTTTTTTTTTTTGTTTTTGGTTTTTCAGATAGGGTTTCTCTATAGCTTTGGAGCCTGTCCTGGAACTCGCTCTGTAGACCAGGCTGGCCTCGAACTCACAGAGATTTGATTTGCCTGTTTTTGCCTCCTGAGTGCTGGGATTGAAGGTGTGTGCCAGCACTGCCTGGCTATGTGACTGACCCTTTTCAGCATTAAGAGAATTAGAGTCAACCTGGTCCCTGAGCAGGTCCTAAGGTGGAACTTATAGGCCTTAGCTGTGAAACATATCCTTGTATTTATTTTTATTCATCAAAACTCTGTATAGGCTATCATTATTATTATTATCAATTTAGACAGTACAGTTTAGGGAGGGGTCATCTTCTTGACAATCTCTAGATAAAAATGCCCGGTAGAACGGGATGTTTCCAAGAGATGACCACACTATATTACAGGCAGTGGAGATCTTCCCACATCCACACACACCATGCTAGATACCGGAGAAAGAGAGCCGCAGCAAACATGTAAAGGCACAACAGAAGCAAAAGATATTCCAGGGTCTGCAGTCCCGTGGCCTTGCCTAAATTGGCCCATCAGAGAGTTTCCTCCTGGGAGGTTGACACCTGGAACTTCAATCACCACCTGCTACTCCTCTGACAAGGCCATCAGCATTTGGCTTCAAACACTAGCAATGAAAACCAGGCATGAGACTGGGCATGGGGCGCACACCTTTAAACCCAGCACTCAGGAGGCAGAGGCAGGCATCTCTGTGAGTTCAAGGAAAGCCTGGTCCATATAGTAAGTTCCAGGACAGCCAGGGCTATATAGAGAGACCCTGTCTCAAATGAAAGAGAAAAAAGCAAACTGGGTATGGGTGGTTTATACCTGTGATCCCAGCACTCAGGACCCAGGATGCAGATCAGGAGGAGTAATAGACTCTGTTTCAAGCCTTGCCTCCTCTTACTCCACACCAAGCAAGCAAGCAAGCAAGCAAGCAAGCAAGCAAGCAAGCAAGCAAGCAAGCAAGCAAACAAAAATCTACTCCTCAAAAAACCAGACTAAATTGGGTGGTGGTGACGTATGCCTTTAATCCCAGCACTCAGGAGGCAGAGGCAGGCAGATCTCTGTGTGTTTGAGGCCAGTCTGGTTTACAGAGTGAATTCCAGGACAGGCCCCAAAGCTACAGAGAAACCCTATCACAAAAATCTAAAATACAAACAAACAAACAAAAAACTCCAGCCGGACTAGAAGATCCTGGGTTCGAATTCCAGCACTGAAAAGATGCCCTGAAGCCCCACAACGTGACTTGTAGCTGCTGCTAGTGCAGACCTATATGAAATCACAGGACAAGCATTCTACACTGACCTTCTGTCCAACACCGTGCTTGTGTGCCAGACAGACTTCAAAACAGATCAAAACTCTGTGCTACATAAAACCCTAGAGTGGTTTCTGTGAGTCCACTCCCTTCTAACAAAACCAAAACCCTGGCCTCAATTCCAAGGCCTGATAGGGTCTAGCCTGCACCCATCTCTGGCCTCATTTTCCAGGGTTCTCCTTGTTGCTGGCTCCATTCTGACCACATGGCTGCTCCTTCTCTTTCTTCCTTGTTTTTTAACGCTGGGGCAGAACTCAGGGTCTCACACACTAGGCATTGTGCTGTGCCATTGAACAACAGTAAGCTCTCACGGAGCGTCTTTGCTGTCCTACGGACATAATCTTTCTTGTTCTCTTCCTGGGGTCTTTACACTTAATGTCTTTTCTGTCTATTGTACTCTGGTGTCACTTGGCTTGCCCCTAACCTCATTCAGTTTTCCAGACAGATATCACCTCCTCTGAGAGGCCTTCCTTGACTCTTCTGTCTAGCGGAGTTAACTGCAGCCCCTCCTATGCATTTATTTCCATTCAAATGCTTTTTCTGGGTGCTAACATGGATTTTTGTTTTGTTTAAGAAAGAGTCTCGCCGGGCGTTGGTGGTGCACGCCTTTAATCCCAGCACTTGGGAGGCAGAGGCAGGCGGATCTCTGTGAGTTCGAGACCAGCCTGGTCTACAAGAGCTAGTTCCAGGATAGGCTCCAAAACCACAGAGAAACCCTGTCTCGAAAAACCAAAAAAAAGAAAAAAAAAAGAAAGAGTCTCACATAGCCCAGGCTGGCTTCTAACTTGCTATGTAGCCAAGGATGACTCCGAACTTCTGATCCTCCTTTGTCTACTTTGTGAGTGCAGAGATTATTGGAGTGGATTCTTCCCATGCTCGGCACAGACTCTATGAATTGAGCCACAATTTGCCTGATAGTTATGTATTTGCTTATAGTCTTCTCCATGTCTAGATTATGGTTCCCAGCATGGACTTTATCTTATTCACATTGGTACCCAACACACAGAACGGTGCCTGGCTCAGAGCAAGCTCTCAGCATTTTGGGGTGAATACATGCTGTTTGCTTATGGGAAGTGCCTCCCACTTAGCACCAGCACCTACATCTGGGTAGTGGGACACTTAGTCGGATCTGTAAGGATCTCGGTCCTCGCTTCTACAGGTACCACCGCAGAAATGGGCAGTGTCATCCGCCAGACATGAAGCTTTCTCTGGGATGGTTCCCCAATTCTTTACTCTTGGAAGAATCAGGGACCTGGATGCTCCTGTCCAACAATGGACACAGAGGCAGAGATGGGGATACAGGAAGAATGTTAGACAACAGTGGGGCACCCAGTATCTACTGTCACCACAGAACTCATGCCAAGACCTGCCTTGGTTTGTCCACACCTCTTCTGAGTCCATGCTTTGCACCTCTTCCTTTTCAAGCAGCACTCGTCTTCTTCCTCGGGACAATTCTTGGGACGTATGGCAGGTCCCCTGGTGTTCTAGCAATAGCCAGGCCCACCCTTCCCTGGACATGTGCCAAAGAATGGAGCAGCTACTGGCTCCCTCCCAGGAGAAGGTGGTGCCAGGAGAGCCTGTTAGCCTGAAGTACCACCTCACCTCCACAACTTTAGCCATATCCCCTCTAAACTTCCCTTTAGTTCAGAGGTCAAAGTTCTGCCTCAGAGGGCTTCTGCCTGGTCCTCTTAACCAACAATTGGAACTGCCCACCAAGAAGTCCCCGGATAGCACACAAGATCCCTCAGAACCACAGGGTAAAACCCAGACAGTAGACATAGACTATAGTGAAGGTACTCCACAATACACAACCAGAGAGAGCAGAAGGGAGGTTGCTTCAGAAATACAAGCATCTGGAGACTTCCTCCCAGGAGACTATGGGGTGGAGAAGGCTAAAGCCCTGGCGTGTGGAAACCAGAGACTAGTCATGAAAACCGATGGAGAGATGTCAATGCCAGGGCGGGAGAAGCAAGACCAAATGGGAACCGAAGATAGAGAACAAACTGAGGAAGTATGGAAGAAAACCAAGGAGCCTGGGGATAAGAATCCTTCTACCCAGGCTCTTATGGGAGAGGATCAAGAACAGTTCCGAGGTAAAACCGACATAGCAACTCAGACACCAGAGTGGGAGAACAAGGAAGATGCTATGGAAACTCTGGCAAGGGGAAAGAAGAATGAGAAAGAAGCTAGAAGGGAGGATGAGGCAGAGGCCCAGGACCAAGGATCGGAAACACAGAGCTGGACTGGAAGTAGGAATAGTGAGAATTCCCAGATGCTAACTCAGGGGACACAAGGCCAGACTGGAGGGAATACAGGGACAGAAACTGAGGCAGGGGAAGGAAGAAGCAAGGAGACTGGAGGTGAGGTTGGTGTGAAAATCCAGACATCTGGGAGGGAGAACCTGAGAGAAGTCAAACAGCAGGACAATGGAGAGACACAGGCCCTGCGGTGGGAGAAACAGGGATGTATTAGAACTCAGGATGAGGTCCAGACTCCAGCGGGGAAGAAGCAAGGATGGAGAGGAAACGCCAGGCAGACCCAAGTATCTAAAAGAGAGGACCAGAATCTGTCAAGACAAGAAGTTCAGGTGGGGCTGAAGAAGCTCAAGGAGATAAAAGAAGAGGACTGGGTGGTTCTCCAGGCTTCGTGCTGGGGAAACCAGAGACTGGTGCTGATTGCAATGGACAGAGGACTCAAGATATCGTGTTGGGGGAATCAGGATCAGGTTGGAGGGGAATACGCGGCAGGGAGCCTGACACCTGAGGCTGAGAATCAGGGTCAGCGTGGAGGTAAAGCTGAGACTTGTCCAGTAGAGAGCAAGAACGAGGGAAAGACTGGAAAGGAAAATGGGATGGATGAGCTGGCACCAGGGGAGAGAGACCCGAGAGGGGCTAAAGGCGAGGATGAAGCACGGCCCCAGACACTTGGGGAAGAAAATCGGGATTGGTTAGGAAATGGAGTTCATAAAAAGATTCACATACCAAAACAGAAGAATCAGGAGCCCACAAGAGACAACAAGAGTGTAAATAAGCAGATATCTGAGGCAGAGAACTGGGAAGAAAAATCAAGTCATCATGTTGATGATACAACCCACACAGCAGGGTACAAGGAGGCAGAGAAGGCTGGGCATGAGGATGGGGCAGAAGTTCTAACACAAGGAATGAGGCTCCTGCGAGGAGCTGGAGGAGAGGAAGGCACAGAGACCAAGGCAGCCATGAAAGAGAGCCAGACCGGGTTAGGAAGTAACAGGGGTACAAACACCCATTCGTCAGAGTCAAATAACCAGACGCAGGTGGGACGTGCGGATGGAACGGACGTTCAGGCTCCAGAGAAGAGAAACCAGAGAGAACCTGGAGATGATCATGTAAAGACCCAGAGACCCGAGAGCGAGAACCAGGGACAGTTGACTGAAACTGGAGGGAGCTGTTCTACCAGGTGGAGGAGCTGGGAGCAGGCTAGAGGGGAGAATGCTTCAGAAAATGGGGCGCTGGAGAAGAAAAACTGGAGAGAGGCTGGAGGCGAGGATGGCAAAAAGATCCAGAGAGCCAGAGGAAAGAATCAGAGAGTGTTAAATGAAGCTAATGGACAGACCTACTTGTTAGAGTGGAAGACCCAGCAAAATCTCAGAGACGGGGATGATGCAGAAATTCAAAATCAAGGGAAGAGAAACTTGAGAAATTTCACGAGTGATGGTGACCCAGAGACCCAAGCCTCGGTGGGACAGGACCAGAGACAGTCAGGTAATGAAACTGATGGAAACATTCATACACGGGGGCAAAGAATCCAGAGCAAGGGTCCGGATGCTGCTGCAGAAACCCAGGATGTGGGGGCCCAGAGAAAATGGCGCGCTGAGGATTCTGAACAGTCTCATGTGAGGAGGAGGGGAGGCAAGGGCCATGTCAGAAGAAAGGATGCTGTCAGGCCCAGTCTTCAGGGTGACTCTTCTGTGACAGTGGGACCCCCGGGCAGGAAGTACAGCTTGGTTCAGCCAGCTTCTCTCATTTTTAGGCACAAGCAGCCATTAGGTGGAAATGGTGTGGACTCTGTCCCCTGTCCTGAAGAACATCTAAGTAGCCAGGACACAGCCCCTGCCCGGAAGCACAGAGGTCGGGTCACTGAAGGCTCCCAGGGGTCCCAACCTGGATCTCAAAGACAAGAAAGGGACAAGCGGGTGGATGCAGGAAAGGCATCCAGGACATGCCAGCACTCCCACCCACAGCCTCAGGCATCCTCTGTCTTTCCCTCCCTCCTGTGTCCCCAAGTCTCCCAAACTGCCCCAGCTCTGGCAAGTGCACCCGTTGTTCTCACCGCTCTGCCCAAAGGGCCAGCCCTCAAGAAGAGCAAGCATCTGCTCCTGGAATCCCTTATGAAGAGGAGGATTGCACACCTGAGGTGGGGCCTCCCTCGACGAATCCTAGAGTCTTACTTACTTTTTCACTTCTTAGAATCTTGCTCTTTGCCTCGGGCTGGTGTGAGGCTTCCTGGAGTACACAGCAACCAGGATCGCCAAAGGCAGCAGGAACGGCATTGTGAGCCCCAGGGATCCCCGTTAGGCCCTGAGTCTCGAGGCAGCTCTCAAAGCTGTCCAGTTCTTGAAAGAAAAAGCTCAAAACTTTCTACCCAAGTCCAGGCTCTGGAGAAGTGTAGGCCACCCAAGTCAGAGCCAAAGGGCAGCTCCATGCCACCTAAGAAACCCAGGAGAACTAGACCACCAGGGGGCGCAAGAGAACCACAGATTCAAGAGGAGGCCCTGAAGACCAATATCCCTGCTCCGAGGAATCCCAGGCCAGCAGCAGAGTCTAAGAGCTGGTGTGGCCCAGGGCAGATCCAAGAGCTTTCCACTGAGAGCAGCAGGGGCAGAAAAATGGCCAGGCCTCGAGTCTCCCATGTGGAAGAGAGGGCTTCCAGCAGGGTGAGGGCTTTATCCTGCACAGAGGGCCACAGCCACTGGAAGAAGGAATGCATAACAAGGGAAGCCTCTGAGCACCCCAGACTCAAATGCCAGCAGCCCCCACACTGGAGAAGTAGAAGCATGGGACCTGCAGAGGGCAGAGGGGCCTGGCATCTGCCTTCCCCCTCTTCTGCACGTGTCTCCAGCTTCAAGAACAATGTCCACTCTGCCGCAGCCAGGCTGAGCATGACAATCTTGAGCAAGATGCCACGGTCGCCACAGCAGGCTAAGCCCCAGCGCTCAGCCCCCCTTCTTACCCTGAGGAATCCTACCCCGCTTTCCAAAGTGAGTGACCCATACACAAGGGCAGACGGCACCAGTGCCCCCACTGCTTTGAAGAGGGGCCATCAGTCACCAGAGCAGTGCTGTGCAGGAGTGACTGCTCCCCAGACTGAGGAGCATGAGGCACCTGGGAACCCAAATGGGGCACCCCCAAATCCAGCAGTTTCACAAAAGTTTGGTTTTATGAGGCACTTGAGATATTTTCTCGGACGGCGTGGTCTTAAAAAGCAGGCCACAGGCCGAAGTCCTTAGGGTGTGCCAGAGAAGTCACGAGAGTGATCTGCTTAGTCCCAGGGCCTCTAATAAATTGGTTATTTGGATTCTGTAGGGCAGCAGATGCTTTGGCGTGTTGTCCGACTGTTCTCTTTTGGGATTTGGGATTCTTTGGGGACAGGATTCCACTTCTACCCTCCGGTTTTGAGGGCTAGCAGAGTGTAGGACGATGCAGTGTCATCTACTACCAGCCCTAATGTTGAAGGGAGCAGGCCCCTTGTTCCGTCCTGCCCGGCTAGCTTACACCAGAAATAATCACACAGAAACTGTATTAATTAAATTACTGCTTGGCCATTAGCTCTAGCCTCCTACTGGCTAACTCTCACATCTTGATTTAACCCATTTCTTTTAAATCTGTGTTCATCACGAGGTCGTGGCTTACCAGGAAAGATTTCGCATGTCTGACCTGGCAGCTCCATAACTGCTCCCTCTTTCTCTCTGATTCTCTTTCTTCCTCCCAGAATTCAGTTCTGTCTCCCTGCCTACCTAAGTTCTGCCCTATCACCAGGCCCAAAGCAGTTTCTTTATTAACCAATGAAAGCAACACAAATACAGAAGGACCTCCTCCACCATCCTAACCTTCTTAGCCCCTCCCCCACATTCCTAGCTCCTCATGGAAGAGTGCGTTGAGGCTGTGTCACGGCTTTGTTTTGCCCCATTCCCAACTAATCCTGATGGAAGCAGGGTACTCAGCCCCGGTTGTTTGGAGGGAGGAGTCGCCCTCTGCATGAGACACTACTATTCAGACCCCTTTGAGGTCCTGTCAAGGCTGAGAAACCATTGAGAAAGAGGGGACAGAAAGACAGCAAGAGGCAGCAAAAGAGGACCAGAGAGAAACCGTGTCTTCTGGACCTGGCAGAACTGCTCCACCTATAAACTCACAGCGCCTATGATCGCCTGCACAAGACCTGTACAATATCAAGCCAGTCAGCATCCTAGTATGGAGCGGGAAGGGATGAAGAAGCCTCCACTCCTGGGGAGCCCTGCAGACTTGATGGTCTCTGTGGAAGGGGAGAGTCAGTTTTCTTTAAGGTGTAGCTCTTGATAGATCAACCATACTCTAATGGTTGACCCCATACTCAGGAGTATATGTGTTATGATTTCAGCCACAATAGGACTGATACTTCTGGGTTCTAGGGGCCATGCATGTACAGACAAGCCCTCAGAGAGAAGTGCCTAATGGCCTCCAGGTATGTTAAAGGGCCCCATGTGACCCACATATGACTCAGCTAAGCCCTTGCGGGCATGCGTGAGTCCTGTCACCTACATATGCCATAGCCACACTAACCCCTTGTGCCCATGTGCTAGGCAGCTTTTAAAAGCGGACATGCCTCCAACTTAAAGGTGGGTGGTGGTGGCGCATGCCTTTAATTCTAGCACTTGGGAGGCAGAGGCAGGCAGATATCTGTGAGTTTGAGGCCAGCCTAGTCTACAAGAGCTAGTTCCAGGACAGGCACCAAAGCTACAGAGAAACCTTGTCTCGGAAAAAAAAAAAGTGGGGAAAAAAATGCCGGGTGGTAGTGGCGCACGCCTTTAATCCTAGCAATTGGGAGGCAGACGCAGGTGGATCTCTGTGAGTTCAAGGCCAACCTGGTCTACAAGAGCTAGTTTCAGGACAGACTCCAAAGTTACAGAGAAACCCTGTCTTGAAAAACCAAACCAAACCAAACCAAAACAAAACAAAAAAAGCTGGAAGCGCCATCTTCCTCTCTCTCTCTCTGCACACTGACTTCCCCAGGCCCATACATGCCCCCTCTAATAAACTCCTAAGTGGATTTGTTGTGTTCCATGTTTCCTTCTCACTTGCATCAGGTAATTTCAATATGGCAGTCTAAGCTGGAGCCAAGAAGCTCTTTAAAACAAATACACAGAGCGAGGCGTGGCAGCTTGTGGTAGTTTGAATGTAGCTGACCCCATAAACACACAGAGAATGATACTGTTAGCAGTGTGGCCTTGTTGGAGGAAGTGTGTCACTGTAGGGGTGATCTTTGAGGTCTCACATATTCTGAAGCCACACCCAGTGTTTCAGACTGCTCCCTTTAAGATGTAGTAGGACACTGCCGCTTCTCCAGCACGATGTCTGCCTGCCCAGCACCGTAACCCACCATCATAATACTGGACTGAACCTCTGAAAATGTAAGCGACCCCAATTCAATGTTTTTCCTTTATAGGAGTTGCCATGATTATGGGTGTCTCTTCACAGCAATAGAAACCCAAAATAGCCTGGCGATGGTGGCGCACGCCTTTAATCCCAGCACTCGGGAGGCAGAGGCAGGCGGATCTCTGTGAGTTCGAGTCCAACCAGTCTCCAAAGCTACAGAGAAACCCTGTCTGAAAAAACCAAAAAAAAAAAAAAAAGCCAAAAACCAAACCACAACAACAAGAACAAAAAACCCAAACTAAGACAGAACTTGTGGTTTAGTTAGTGTTTGACAAGTTGACCCTGTCTTTAAAAAGTGGCTGGGAGGGAGGCCTGTCCTGGAACTAGCTCTTGTAGACCAGACTGACCTCGAACTCACAAAGATCCACCTGCCTCGGCCTCCCGAGGGCTGGGATTAAAGGCGTGCGCCACCACCACCAAGCTGAAAGCCCCTCTTCTTGAGTGTGATTTGGCACTACTGACTTCCAGCAGCGAGGTACAGCGGAGATGATGGAGCAGCCCTCCCGTCTCGGTCGCAGGAGAATCAGGAATTTAAAGTCATCCTCGGCTGCATTTCATGTTTGAGACCAGCCTGAACTACACGAGGGCCTAACTCAAAACAAAACAAAACCAAACAAACAAAAAGCAGGCTGGAGAGATGGCTCAGGGGTTAAGAGTACTTGTTCTTGCAGAGGACCTGGTTTTGGTTGCCGACACTCAAATGGTGGCTCCCAAGCCTCCTTAACTCCAGCTCCTGTGGATCTTTCTGACCTCCAGGCACTCACGTAGTGCACATACACAGGCAAACACTCATACGTAAAATTAAATCTGAAAACAAACAAACCCAAGTAAATAACAGCAGAAATCAATTTTCTTTCTTTTCTTTAAAGTCTGACAGCTACTTTATACTTTTCAACTTTCGATGTACTGAGCACCACTTCCTGCCGAGGTCTAGGTAGTCCTTTTGGGTTTCGTTGCACACAATTCAGTCCTTGCCTACATAACCCGCCCTTGCATCGGCTGCTCGCTGGCGCTGACTGCAGCCTCGGCGCACAGGAGACACGAGCAAGTACACGTGTGCGGTTCGCGCTTCCAAGTGCGCTTGCGCAAAAGCTGCGCGGGAAAACTTGCTGCAGAGCCGGAGCCTGGAGGTGGCTGTGGTGCAGATGACGGCTGCTGACCATCCAGCGTTTGGGAGAGATGAAGAAGCGGTGCTGCTCCTTGAGAGGACCCATCACCGGCACGATCCGCGCTGGCTGCTGCCCGTGTCCCCTCATGTCTGCCTGGCCTGCGCACTGGAGCTGCTGCCGGAGCCCGGCGTGTCGGTGCGACCTAAATCCTCCCCCGTGGATCTGGCGCGGCCATTTCCCTCACCCCCCTCAGCAAGCCGGTTTCTCTGAACTAGGCTTTCCTGAAAGAAAACCCAAACCCCATACGCTTCCCCTAGGCTCGCCCCTCTCTCGGCTGCAGCGGCCATTGCTGCCCCCACATTTGGTCTCCCCTGCAGCCCGCTTCCTCACCCCTCGGTTCAGGTCGACCTTCCCTCAGCGGGTGCTGCCTGTGGCTTATCCTGTCTCTAGTGAGCCTGCCCCTGGGTGCACTGAGTTTAGATGAGCCCCGGAGCCACGTACACCCCTAGAGCTCAGCGCCCAACACCATTCCTTCCTTTCCCCACACCTCCTGCTCCCATGTTTACTGCCCTTCTCCCTCTTTAAGAAATAGTTCTGACTCAGCTCTTCCACCCCACTTCCTTTTAGCCCTAGAAAAATGGGTGAGAGGCTGTTTTGAGCTTTGCGATAACAGGAATGGCGACAGGCCGAGGTTCCTGACAGGCAGAAGTGGGAAGTCTTTTTTTTTTTTTTTTTTTTTTTTTTTGATACAGGATTTCTCAGTAGCCAGTCCTGGAACTCGCTCTGCAGACCAGGCTGGCCTCAAACTCACAGAGATCCTCCTGCCTCTGCCTCCTGAGTGCTGGGATTAAAAAGGCATGCATCACCACCACCCTGCTTGGGAAGTCAGTTTTGATAGGCAGAAGTCCCTACACTTACCTTAGTAATGCTGCTAGTTTGGAGACAGGATCTCATAGATATTCCAGGATGGCCTTGACCACACAGAGATCTGCCTGCCTCTGTCACCTGGATGCCGGAATTAAAGGCTCACATTGCCATGCCTAGTGTTTCCCCCCTTTTCTTGGCCTGCTTTTGTCTTGGGCATTTCGCAGGAACTGTACAGGGGACTGGCCAGTGTGAGGGTTTATGTTTTTTCCTCTGTTTACTGCTGAGGCTCATGAAGGGTTCCCTGAATCCTTTCCTGGGACTGCTGAAGAGGAATGAGCATGGGCCTTAGCAATGTCTACTTAGAAACTTGGATTTGAGTCCCTGGGAAAGTCTCTGAGCCTGTCTTCCTCATCCACAAAATATCGGTTTTTGCTCGCTTCGCCAAATTGTTAGGCTGAGATGTGTTGGTGGCACACACTTGTAATTACAGCACTTGGGAGATAGAGGCAGGAGGATCAATTCAAAGCTAGCCTCAGCTACACAGTGAGTTTGAGGCCAACCTGGGCTACATGAGACAAAAAAAGAATGTCTCTCCTCCAAATGTATTGCTGGAGAAGAGTGACTGGAAATATGTGTTATGTAAATATAAGGTAGGAACATTAGTTTCTATATACTTCTATATAAATATGAATTCCTTATATATGTGTGAAATAATGGTGCATTTATCTATACTCCCTCTGGGGAGTATGACTCTCCCCACAGTTTAAATGGTTACTGTAGTATTTTGGGCTATTTGATTATATTTGGTTGCCAATGAATACTTCTCTTCATCCGCTCAAAGTTGGTGCGCAAGAAGCACGTGGTGTTCTGCTTCCAAGATGCTCTCGTGAGACACACCTGCTTGGTCACACAGCTGGTAGCTCAGGACCTGAGAGTCTGCATCCGTTTGGTACGCGTGCTTTTTGGTGAGCATCAACGGGAAAACTGCCATGAACTTGACTTGTGGAGCATAGTTTTCCCTCGGAGGATTTGGAAAGACGACTTCGATGTTTTGTATCATATGGCAGTTTACTAGCAAGTTTTGTTATACTCATAGCAAGATGACTCCCTTCCTAAGCTACACGAGACATTTCATGGCAACTGTCCTTATTAGATCTAAGAGGCTAGTGAATTATGGGAAGTGGCGAGTCCTCCTGTACAGTTGAGGTTCCTCTCAGGGTCGGAGGCCTGGAATGGAGTCTGCTGACCTTGGTTATGATACTCATCAAGTTGCCTTTTCATGTGCCTTGGTTTCTTTCCCTGTAAAGTGAGGTGGGTCCTTCTTTTATATGAGTCCAGTGTCCGGTGGAATGAATCCTTGTGGGGAGGATGTTAACATGAATTTGTGCTCTGTGTTGAGGCTTTCTCGGCTTTCAACTGCCTGCTTAGACCTTTGTGGGAGATAGGATGACCTTTGAAGAAAATAACAGCCAAAATTCATCTTTTAACCCTTAGATGTGTCAGACTCCAGAGCACACCATCTGTTTGCTGTGCACATGGACTATCTTAGACTGGACATTGAGGAGTCTAGGTGTTGCTGAGGGTAGAATTTAGCAAGGGCGTTACTTAAAACTGCCGGTTTGAGAATGATGCCTGCCTTTGAGGAGCTGTATCTTAGACGGCTCTGTTAACCACGTGTTTCTTGCCTCACTCTGCTCCAAGGACTGTTGAACAGCGTGGAAGATGGGAGTGTAGCAGACCTCTGTACTGAAGGTAAGGCGCGCCTACTGAAACTGTGATGCCTGCCATTCACACTGAACCGCAGCCGTGGTGGCTGAGGCTGTAGTGAAACTGCCCACTTCGGAACACAGGAGGGAACCCAGTCAGTTCATAAGGAACTCCAGGTTTCTTCTGAGCATCAGCTCTTTGCGAAGTCCTGCATTAGGTATTAGGGACATTAGGGGTAAGATGTGGCCCCTGCCTTCTAAGAGTCTACAGTCCGGAGTGTAATGGTAAAAATAAAAACGCTGCTATTCCCCGAGGGGCGCAGTGGCAGAAATGCTGCAGGTCCCCGAGTGGCTGCAGGCAGCAGGCAGCAGGTCCCGAGACCAGGGAGCCGCATGGTGGGTGACAGACTAAGACGGATTGGCATGCCATGCAGAGAAAGTGGGTATTTATTTAGTGGGTTATGGAAGGGAAGGGAAAATGGGGAGAGAGGGAGAAGGGAGAAGAGCAGAGAGAGAAGGGGGGAGGGGAGAAGTGGGGAGAAGGGAGCGAACAGAAGCTGCCTCTTTGGGAGAGAGACAGAAAAGGCTACAGGCAGGAAGGAAGATCTATCTGCCTCTGAGGTAGATAGGGGAAGGAGTGGGTGGGGCTTGTCTCTTAAAGGGGCAGGACAGACGGAAAAGAGATTGACTGTTAAGTAAGTGGGGTTGATGAGTGCTGTTACAAAGGCATGCATGATGACTGTGTGCTGGGCATAGTGGCGCATGCCTTTAATTCCAGCATTCTGGTGGCAGAGACAGGAGGATTTCTGTGGGCTTGAGGCTGGCCTGGTTTGTATATTGAGTTTCAGGACAGCCAGGACTACCCGGTGAGACTGCCGCGCCCCCCCCCCACCAAACAAAAGAAGAAAAGAAAGGAAGGAAGACATGGCCAACACAATTTTTTTGAGCTCTGTGTGGTAGTTCGTGCCTGTAATCCCAGCACTTGATAGGTAGAGGCAGAGGTATCAGTAATTCAAGGACATCTTTGGTTCCCTACCATCCTGAGATACCTAAGAACCTGTTTCAAACAAACAATAGGGCTGAAGAGATGGCTCAGTGGTTTAGAGCACATGTTGCCCTGCAGAGGGCCTGAGTTCAATTTCTAGCACCCACATGGTAGCTCACAACCATCTGCAATTCCATTTCCAGGGAATCAGTGTCCTCTTCTAACCTCCCTAGGCACTAGACATGTGCCTTGGGTTTCTATTGCTGTGAAGAGATACCATGACCCCAGAAACTCCTATGAAGGAAAACATTTAATTGGGGTGACTCACAGTTCATATTGAAGTTTATTTTGGGGTTAAGCCCACTAAACCTCTCAGGGTTTAGAAAGATTTGCCATAGCAGGCAAAAACTGGCTAGTTGGGTCTGAGGGTAAATGAAATAAATTAACTCACATCACTCTTTATCAAGTCCCATCTTTCTGTGGCCTCTCCAGTTTTTCATAACAAGCTATGTGACTGCTGGAAAGAAGATTCTCTCCCAGGACACACTTAGAAACCTTTAGACTGTTTATGTGTGTTCAGAACAGGCCAGTTTTGTTACTGAGTTCAATGCTGCCTTTCACCATATTCTGAGATGCTTAATTTTATCACAGAGTTCATTTTTTTCCATTGTCAATTTACCCAGAGATGCAAGAGCATCATTTTCCTTATTTTCCCACAAATTGGTTGGTCATGGTGGTACATGCCTTTAATCCCAGCACTGGGTAGGCAGAGTCAGGTGGATCTCTGAGTTCCAGGTCTGCCTGGTCTACAGAGTGAGTTCCAGGACATCCAGGGCTACACAGAGAAATTCTATCTTAAAAAAAAAAACCAAGCAAACAAAAAAGAGTTTTTCAATAACTGGAGAGGTTTCAGTAACTGTAGGTGTTGACAAATTGGAAAGCCTATTCCAGATGCTTAAAAAAGTTCATCCTTGCTGGGTGGTAGTGGTGGTATGAGCCTTTAATCCAGCACTCAGCAGAGACAGGTGGATCTCTGTGAGTTGAAGGCCCACCTTGTTTACCTTGTCCTTGTTCCAGGACAGCCAGAGATACACAGAGAAACCATGTCTCAAAAAACAACAACAAAAATTCATCCCTTTACTTCCCCAGATCCACCTCTGGTACCAAAATCTGTTAGCATTCTCTAAAGGAATATAATTTACTGAATAAATTTGTCTATATCTATCTACCTATCTATCTGTCTGTCTGTCTGTCCATCCATACATCTATCCATCTATCTATAGAGAAAGGATTTATTAAAGTGGCTTACAGGCTGTGGTCCAACCAGTCCAAAATGGCTGCCTACCAACAGATGGTCCAAGAACCCTAATAGTGTTCAGTCCGTGAGGCTGGATGTCTCATTGGGGATCCAGAACCCCAAAGAGGTGAGCTTCTAATGGCAGTAAAGGAATGGGCTTGTCAGCGAGAGCAAGCAGGCAAAGAAAGAGCTTCCTCCTTCCATGGCCTTTAATATAGGCTGCCAGAAGAAGACATGGCCCAGATCCAAGGTTTATCTTTCCCCTCAAAAGATCTGAATTCCAGATTACAAGTGGGTCTTCCCACTTCAAATGATTTAACTAAGAAAAAAAATCCCTCGCAGGTGTGCCCAGCCACTTGGGTTTTAGTTAATTCCAGATATAGTCAAGTTGACAACCACAGATGGCAAAGATGCTGGAGTGGAACAGTTCTCGCCGAGAGTGAGAAGCGTGCCAGTTAGGTCAGGAACCATTCCAGTCGTCTGAACAGAAAAACAAAGCCAACAAAAACATTTTAAAGAATTTTTTTTTGAGACAGGTTTCTCTATGTAACAGCCATAACTGTCTTGTAACTAGTTCTGTAGACCAGGCTGATCTTGAACTCACAGAGATCGCCTGCCTCTGCCTCCTGAGTGCTGAGATCAAAGGCATATGCCACCACCACCCAGAAAGAATTTCTAAGTAGGTAACTGAAGACACACAAAGTCTTCTTAGAGGCAGGTACTGTAGAAAGCAGCTTCCCCTCCTGGGGCTGCGTCTCTGAAGGAGAGGTTAGAGTTGTTAAAACTTAGAAGTTTGGAGGGCGAGCCGGGCGGTTGTGGTACAGGCCTTTAATCCCAGCACTCTGGGGGCAGAGGCGGGTGGATCTCTGTGAGTTCAAGACCAGCCAGGTAGAGAGTGTGAGTTCCAGGATAGTCAGAGCTATACAGAGAAACCCTGTCTTGAAAAAAACAAACAATTAGAAAAAGGAGTCTGGAGGGTGAGTCCTGTGAATGAAACAGTATCCTATTTAGATGCTGCTGAGCCGTGCAGTTCGCCTGGTACCCAGGTCTGAGGCAGGGTGTCCACCGGAAGTGTCTGTCAGTGGGTGTCTTCTAGAGAAGAGGGGTGCAAAGAAGCTGATTCTGGAAAAACTGCAGGCTTAATTCAGCTCCTGTGGTGGAAAGGCATTGTTCCAGTTAAGATAAGGAAGTCTTAGGGAAATACTCCTCAGTATAGGAAGCAGACAGTGAACAAAATAAATAATAAAAGAAGCAAAGGGAACAGCTCACTCTTTCCACTGCCCGTTATTGGAAGACATTAATTCAGCCTCACCCTCCCCAAATAACACCCAAAGGGTGGGTTTGTAGCTAAAAGACCATATATTGTGGGTTGGATTATGTCACTCCTCCAATCCCCAAATTCATATGTTGAAGGACTAATTTCCAGGACCTCATGTCTATTTGGAGACAGAGCCTTCAAAGAGACAAGTTAGAATGAGGCCAGCGAGTGTGGTCCTAATTTAGTCTGACCAGTGTCTTTATAAGGCGGACGTTAAACACACAGAGAGACACTTAGTATGTACTTGTATAAAGAAGAGGCCTTGGGAGGACACAGAAGGCAGGCAGGCATCTGCAAGCCTGGGAAAAGGCCACATGGTGTGTTTCCAGCCTCCAAAAACCGTAAGAAAATGAATTTTGATTGTTTGACATATTTCATCTGTGATATTTTTATTATGGAATTCCCAAAGAGCTAATACAGGATATAAAAATTCTCCAACTGTAAGAGGAGTGTTTCCACTCATTCATTGGTTCCTGACCCATGTATTCCGTGGTGCAGAGGGCGCTTTATGTCCCACTCAAGGAAGGTACCCACTCTTTTAGAGGGGTGACCTCTCAACGGTGCCATAACTGAGTCTATTTTTTTGATTTCCTTTTTGAGACAGGGTTTCTTTGTGTAGCCTTGGGACCTGTTCTGGGACTCTCTCTGTAGACCAGGCTGGCCTCGAACTCACAGAGATCCAACTGCCTCTGCCTCCCGAGTGCTGGGATCAAAGGTGTGCGCCACCACCCGGTGCCATAACTGAGTTTTTATAGGCTGTTCCATGTTGTTAGTCCCAGGCCCACATTGGTTCCAGGTGGTGAAATATAGGACAAGATCGGTGGGTTTCATGAGCTGAAGCCCCTTTGTGCCCTTTTGCTGCGGTGAGATGAGTTATTTGATCAAAGGGATGCTGTGTGGGATACCCCAGCAGTGAACAAGGATTCTGTGAACTTAGAGATGTGCTGCTGGCAGAACGAGCATGGTTCAGGAAGGTAAACCCATAGTCAGAATATGTGTGTATTCCAGTGGGGACAAATTTGTGCCTTTCCGCCATGCAAGGGCACAGTATATAATCCACCCATTGCCATGTGAATGGTACCCTCAGGGAATAGTGCCACACTGTAAACTTAGAGTTGGTCTCTATTATCTGTGGATTAAACATTCAGTTGTAACAGGGCTGGAGAGATGGCTCAGAGGTTAAGAGCATTGACTGCTCTTCCAGAGTTCTTGAGTTCAATTCCCAGCAGTCACATGGTGACTCAAAACCATCTATAATGACGTCTGGCGTCCTCTTCTGGCGTTCCGGCATACATGGAGGCAGAATATTGTATACATAATAAATAAGTCTTTAAAAAAAGCAGTAATTAGTCCAGCCTTCGGCGGAGTCCATGTTGAGCCCATCCGTGCACAGCCTCCAAGTCTGCCAGCACAGCCACGATATAAATGTGTCTATTAAACAGACGCTGGGGGTTCAGAGAGAAGGATAGACACCCATATGTGCCATTCTGTGACCTCGAGTGTTCAGAACAGATACTCCCTAGAAAATGCTCATATAGGAGACAAATCTTGTCAGCTGATCTATGTTTTTTGTCTTTCCCATGTTTGTGAACATCCCATAAGTCAATGTGATCTGTGTCTTTTTCTGACCACATCTGTCCAGACAAATATGTGGACCGACATTTATTGTTTGTTTATTTATTTATTTATTTTTGGTTTCTGGAACTAGCTCTTGTAGACCAGGCTGGCCTCAAACTCACAGAGATCCACCTGCCTCTGTCTCCCGAGTGCTGGGATTAAAGGCATGCGCCACCGTCATCCGGCTGGACACACATTTATTACTTCATGTTCTGGCTACTGGAGGAACTTCTTCCGTCCTCTTTATATTCTTCTTCCCTCCCTTTCTTCTTCCCTCCCTCCTCCCTTCCTCTCTTTCAATTTCTTTTCTTTTCTTTGTTTGAAACAGGGTCTTCTGTAGCCCAAACTGGCCTTAAACTCTTGTAGCTGAGGATAACTTTGAACTTGGGATCCCACCTAGTGCTGGGATTATAGGGTATGGCACCACACTCAGTTTTGTGTGGTCCTGAAAACTGAACCTAGGGTTTCATGCTTGCTAGGCAAATATTTTACCAACCGAGCCTTCCTGGGTGGGATTTCGTTCGTGAGCACCACTGCAGTGATTCACTTTTAGCTGGTGCCGATGTATCGTACAGAACCGTTACCAGACCCCTACGAACGTCTCTTGAGGCACTAGAGGGAACTGGAAAGTGCTAGGAGGACCTGATTCTTTTTCCTGGTCCTTGTTTGCTTCCTGCTGCATCTTGGCTTTAGGGATGCTGTCTTAGACTGCTTCTTTTTTAAAGAATTTTATTTATTATGTATACAGTGTTCTGCCTGCATGTTTGCCTGCAGGCCAGAAGAGGGCACCAGATCTCTTTACAGATGGTTGTGAGCCACCATATGATAGCTGGGAATTGAACTCAAGACCTCTGGAAGAGTAGCCAATGCTCTTAACTGCTGAGCCATTTCTCCAATCCTGTCAGACTGCTTCTTTGTTCCAACAATGGTAGAACATTCCAGCAATGGCTATAAATCCACATTGTAGTTTTTCTAACCATTTCATGCTTCTTAAAAGTGCCAGCAAAGTAGATTTGGGGCTGAGAGATATGTTAATAATTGGCCCAGGAACTCAACTTATAATTATCTTTTCTTAGATATAAAGGAGCAAACTCTGAGGAAGAAGAAAAACAGTTAAAACAAAGTAATTTCCAACCGTGGCTTCACAATAGATTTACTAAGAGACCTCAGCAATGTACTCACATTTTATATTAAGAAAAATGATTTTTTGGGAGGAGTCCAGTGAGATGGCCCAGAGCGTAAGGACAGGTATTGTCAAAGCCTGATGCCCTGGATTCAGTTCCTAGGACTCATATAATGGAGGAAGAGAACTGACTTCCAAAGGTGGTTGACCTACACACACACACCACAAATGTAATAAAATGTTTAAAAAAAACCAAAATATATTAATAGGTAAGTATATGTAAATATACCAGGAAATTTAAATAAATTATATATATATATGCTTGTATTTGTTCACATTTAAGAACTGTTAATTCTTTTTAAAAAAAATTTATTTATTTATTATGTATACAATGTTCTGTCTGTGTGTATGCCGGCAGGCCAGAAGAGGCCACCAGACCTCATTACAGATGGTTGTGAGCCACCATGTGGTTGCTGGGAACTCAGGACCTTTGGAAGAGCAGGCAATGCTCTTAACCTCTGAGCCATCTCTCCAGCCCCCAAGAACTGTTAATTCTTAATGGTTAATTCTAATTGTGGTGGTGCATCTCCATAATCCCAGAATTTGGGGAGGTAGAGGCAGGAAGATCAAGGGTTCAAGATCAAACTTGGTTATATCATGAGTTCAAAGCTATTCTGGACTACATCAGACCTTGTTTCAAAACAAACAATAAATAAATAATAAAGATACTTGGGTTTTTGTAGAGATTCTGATTGGTCTGGAATGGGACTTGGGTACTAGTGCTTTCTTATTCTTGTTTTGGTGTTGTTGAAGGTTGAACCCAGGACACCACACACGGTAAGCAGGAACCCCACCATTTTCATGGTCTCCGTTCCATATTGCTATGTTTTAAAAGCCTAGGTGACCCTGCTGTGCAGCCTGAATTGGGAACGGCTCATACAGAACAATGAGGGTTAGCACACACGCTTTAATGAGGGAGATAGCAAAACCGACACCATTTGCAACAAGCTAGTTATAGGGGGATCATAGGCGTGCGGTTGTCTTCTGGTTTGTAATGCAGTTGTGTCTCTTCAGTTCTTATCCAGCTCACCACCCAGCTGAAGCTGGAGCAGGTCATCCATTGCCTGGTGAGCGAGTGCTACAGAGAGGTGAGTGTGGAGCTGTGGGTTCTTGAGACCCTCAGAGTCCTCAGGTTCTATCGGAGCTAAGTCGGTCCTTCCACCTTCAGCATCCCAAATCCTGTCTCTGTGCAGTAGAGCCTCTTCTTGCCTGTGGAGTCCCCCCCATAGCCCATGCCTGGTATCTAAGTACAGCACACATTTCTTTGATGAATTTGTCAAGGGAATGGGGATTCTGTCTGGATTCGGGATTTCCACTCGGTTTTGAGTTGTATGTGTGACTTGGTATCAGTATCTGAAGCAAACCTTGTACACGCATGTACAGTGTGCTTCTTTTGCCATGCTCACAGCCAGTTAAACAAGACCAGACTGAGGGATAATATCAGAACCACCTTTTTGTTTGAGTTGAAATCTTAGCATGTAGTCTTGGCTGGGGGGAACTTGATGTGTATGTAGTTCATGCTGACCTTGAATTCATGGAGATCTGCCTACGTTTGCCTCCTGAATGTGGGATCAAAGGTGCGTAGCAACTTAGAATTCTATGCACCCAGCTTAGAATCACTTTTTATTTATTTTTCAGAAGGAAGATAAATGTTTACCTTAATCTCATTAAGAGCAATATATAATTACATATATATATATAATTACACAAACACACACACACACACACAAGAGCTGTCCTGGAACTAGCTCTTGTAGACCAGGTTGGCCTCGAACTCACAGAGATTCGCCTGCCTCTGCCTCCCAAGTGCTGGGATTAAAGGCATGCGCCACCACTACCCGGCTTAATTTTATATTGTATTTAAATGATACAATATTTTGTATGGAATAGATTAAATTTATAATTATTGTAAATGTTCATCATGATGCCATTAACACCTATTGAGCACTTGTTCTGTATTAGGCACGGTAAGGTGATTTGTATGCAATATTTCTTTCTTTT
The DNA here is from genome assembly GCF_950005125.1 of Chionomys nivalis. Lineage (NCBI taxonomy): Eukaryota > Metazoa > Chordata > Mammalia > Rodentia > Cricetidae > Chionomys > Chionomys nivalis. The sequence goes on from NC_080102.1 coordinate 39,403,386, forward strand.
TCTTTTTTTTGAGATCATCTACCCATATGTAGTCTAGGCATTGAACTTTTGGGCCTTTCAAGTGTTCGCATTATACACAACAATATCCAGTTTACATGAAATATCTTTTAAAATTAAAATTAAACTTTTATTTTAATGAGTATGGGTGTTTTGTCTGCGCGCATACCTGTGCACCACATGCGTGCCCTCAGAGACTAAAAGATGGGGTTGGTTCCACTGGAACTGGAGTTACAGATGATTGTGAGCTGCCATGTGGGTGCTGGGAATCAAACATGAGTCCTTTGAAAGAGCAGCTAGTGCTCTTAACCACTGAGGCATCTCTCTAGACTCCCTCCCCATTTTTGAGACAGGATCTTATTCATAGACCAGGCTATGCTTAAATTTAGAGATCCCACATCTCTGCCTCCTGAGTTTGTGTGATTAAAGGCATGAGTTGCCATGCCTGCCATGTGTGCGGTATCTTATTCAATCTCATCAATGAGTGTAGGAGACTACTGCCGTTACTGTTTTCCACCTGGAGAGTCTATGCAGTATCATCTCAGGCTGGAGAGATGACTCAGCGGTTAAAAGGATTGTCCGCTGCACTTCCAGAGGTCCTTAGTTCAATTCCCAGGAACCACATGTTGGCTCGCAACCATCTTTTTTTAAAAAGATATATTTATTTATTATGTATACAGTATTCTCCCTTCATGTATGCTCCTATGCCACAGAGGGCACCAAACCTCATTATAGATGGTTCTGAGCTACCATGTGATTGCTAGGAATTGAACTCAGGACCTCTAAAAGAGCAGCCAGTGCTCCTAACCTCTGAACTGTCTCTTCAGCCCCCCTCACAACCACCTATAATGAGATCTGGTGCCCTTTGTGGCGTATGGACATATATGCAGGTAGAACACTGTATATATAATAAATAGAAGAAAGAAAAGGTTTTTAAAAAGACAGGAAAGGTTACTCTCCCTGTAAAGCAAAAACCATAGTGCTGGTCACGCACAGAGCGTTCATTAAAAACAGCCCGGTGTTGCTGCCTGTAATACCCAGCCACAGCTATATAGAGTTTAGGCTAGCATGGGCAATGTGAGATCTCAAAAAAACAAAATAGTAAAGGTTCACATCCATCATAAGGTCAGTAAGATAGAAATGATTACTCAAGTCATGTGACACTCATTCATTATTTTGGGGATATAGTTCAGTGGCATAGTGAAGTCCTGTGTTTAATCCTCAGTACTACATCCGCAAAAAAGTTAATTGAATGTTCAATAACAGTAGCTAAAATATGTACGTATATACATTTAGAGTCTGTAAATGGAGGCTGCTCATTCATTTCCCAGCCACCTGGACACAAATAATCACACGGAAACTATATTAATTATAACACCATTTGGCCGGTATCTCAGGCGTATTTCTAGCTGGCTCTTAAATCTTAAATTAACTCATTTCTACTATATTTTACCACGAGGTTCGTGGTTTGTAACCTCTTGCTTCTTGGGCAGCTACATGACATCTCTTATTTTCTCTGTATATCTCTATTTGGATTTCCCACCTGGCTTTATTCTGTCTTGCTGTAGACCAAAGCAACTTTGTTCATTAACCAATAAAAGCAACACATATACAGAAGGACCTCCCACATCGAGTCAGTGTTTTTTTTTTGTTTTTGTTTTTTTAAATATTTATTTATTTTTTATGTATATCGTGTTCTCTCTGCATGCATGCCTGCAGGCCAAAAGAGGGTACCAGATCTCTTTACAGATGGTTGTGAGTCTTTACAGATGGTTGTGAGCCACCATATGATAACTGGGAATTTAACTCAGGACCTCTGCAAGAGCAGCCTGAACTCTTAACCTCTCAGCCATCTCTCTAGGCCTAGAGTCAGTGTTTTATCTTTATGAGACTTCCAGATTTTATCTTCCAGTTTCTGGTTCTAAAGGAAGCAAAAAAAAAAATACTTACCTATTTATATATTTTGCATTTTAAAACATTTTATTTCGTGTGTGTGTGTGTGTGTGTGTGTGTGTGTGTGTGTGTGATTGAGCCCAGGTCCTCAAGCATGCTAGGCAGGTGTTCAACCACCAAGCTACATTCCCAAACCAGAATATGTTAATATTAGTACAGTTTAACAAGCGTGTACTGAGCCAGGTTCTGAGGCCTTGGAGAGGAATCTGACTTGGTCCCCTCCTTCAGGTGCTCCCAGTTGAATGGAGGAGACAGAGACTTAGCTAAAGTTAACTGTGGTGAGAGACAGGCATAACAGGCACTAGTCTGGGTAGGGCAAGGTCTTCACTGGAGGCCAGCCATGACTCTGGCGTGCTCACTTTCCGCAGCTGTGTTGCATGCCCTCCATGGGAGGCAGCCTGGCCATCATGACTCTTCTCGGCAAGCTGGTGGATGCCGTTTCCGGTTTGGCGGATGAGCTTGTAATGGAGCACGGTGAGTTTCCTATGGAGAGGGTGGCTCCTACCCTTTACCTGCTTTGGTCACATTGCCACTTGAGTGTCCTGTTAACTGTGTGCTCATACTTGGGAAGGCATTGCTTTTCTTACTGTTCTTGTTTGCTTGTTTTCTTAAATCTGCAGTATGTGCTTTATAGTGGTCAGTTTGAAAACAAAACAAAAAAACAGTTTCTGAGTTGTTTTTTTTTTGATTTTCGAGACAGGGTTTCTCCATAGCTTTTGGTTCCTGTCCTGGAACTAGCTCTTGTAGACCAGGCTGGCCTCGAACTCACAGAGATCCTCCTGCCTCTGCCTCCCGAGTGCTGGGATTAAAGGCATGCATCACCACCGCCCGGCAGTTTCTGAGTTTCTTGACTCTGATCTTGGGCTTTTTTTTTTTTATTAAAGATTTATTTATTTTTATTATGTATACAACATTCCTTCCATGTGTGCCTGCAGGCTAGAAGAGGGCACCAGATCTCATTATAGATGGCTGTGAGCCACCATGTGGTTGCTGGGAATTGAACTCAGGACCTCTGGAAGAACAGTCAGTGCTCTTAACCGCTGAGCCGTCTCTCCAGCCCCCGGCTTTTTTTTTTTTTTTTGAGGCAGGATTTCACCACATAGTCCAGCCTGGCCTTAAACTCACAGTTTTCCCTCAATCTAGGGAGTACTGGAATTAGAGGTGTGCACTACAAATGAACTAAGGGCTTAGCATGACCTTCCTTCTGGGTGAAAAAATAAATTAGTTCTGGGACATAGAAGCACCTTTACAGTTTACTAGAGTGTTTGTGAGTGTGTACATGTGTGTGCAGCGATGTACGTGCCACAGGGACTTTGTGGAATGCAGAGGACAACTCTTAGGAGTCATTTTCTTCTGCCAGCCTGTGGGATCTGGAGACCAAGCTCAGGTCATCAGGTTTCCAGGCAAGCCCTCTACCCACTGCTCACAGACCCAGACACAAAAAGGATCAGTGGCATGCAAATCGTATCTCCTAGAGGGTCGACCTTTAAGTTCTGACTTTCTCTTTTGGTTGTGTACTTAGGAAGCGTTTTTTTTTTTGTAGGGAAATCACTATTACCTCACTGAAGGCCCAAAGAGAGTGTCATATCCCCTGGAGCTGCAGTTATAAGGTAGTGTGAGCCTCTTGATGTGGGTGCTGGGACCTGAACTCAGGTCCTCCATAAGAGCCGCAAGTGCTCTTTAACTCTGAGCCGTTTCTCCAGCCCCTAGTCTGGAGTATATGGTAACTGACGTAAGATTCCTTGTTTGGAGGCAGAGGTAGGCGGATCTCTGTAAGTTCGAGACCAGCCTGCTCTACTGAGCTAGTTCCAGGACAGGCTCCAAAGCCACAGAGAAACCCTATCTCGAAAAACCAAAAAAAAAAAAAAAAAAAAAAAAAAAAAAAAAAAAAAAAAGATTCCTTGTTTGTGGCTGGAGCGATGGCTGAACAACTAAGACTGGAGTTCAGTTCCCAGCACCCACATCGGGTAGCACACAGCCGCCTGTAGCTCTTGATCTGACACCCTCTTCTGCCATCCTTGGGCACCTGCCCTCTGCATCCACATGCTCAAACCCACCCGCAGACACGACATCAAAAACAAAACTTAAAAGATTGCTTCTACTTTTCTGGATAGGCACGTTGATGGAGCATCTGCTGAGGGGCTTGGTTTATCCCAACGAGGCAGTCCAGGCCTCCGTCTGCTACCTCTATGGGAAACTCTACTCCTCACCGACGGCAGCTGAGATGCTTGCAGGCCATTTCCGGGAGAAGCTGTGTCCCCTGTTCCTTTCCACCCTGGACAATGCCCAGACAAAGGACCTACAATTCAACTGTCTGGGTAAGACGATGTTGGCAGGTAAAGGAAGAAGCTCTCATCTGAGGACTTACGAGACTGGCTGTTGGAGGTGGAGCGGAGGTTTGCTGCATTGGAGAGGGCAGAAGGCAGGTCTGGGAGAGAAGATTCATAGTGAGAGATGCCTGCATTTGGTGTGGCACTTTAGGAATGTTGTCTTTGGGAGAAAAGGGTAAAGGGAAAGAGAGGGTGTTTTGCTTTGAATCTTTGCTGCCTGAATTTGCTGTCATGGTTAATTGTTATACCACACAGTTTTCATCTCCTGGACAGTCACTGTCCTAGTCAGAAAAATCCTCTATGTCCTTTTCTGGCCTCCAGGGTAAAGGTCAGGTTTCCCTGCTTGTTATATAGGCGGATTCTTCCCCTTCCTCTTCCTATTCTTCCTCCTCTATTTGAGACTGGTCTCAGTTTATAGCCTAGGCTGGCCTTCAACCTTGTCTTCCAGACTTGTGGCACCATGCCTGGCTGTTTGAGGATTTCACGAGCCTTGGTTTAGCCTTCAGGTCCTGCTCCTTACGTGGATGCACATGAGCTGGTGGATGCTTCTGAGCTGTGAGCTGTCTAGTTTGCTGTATTTGTTGGTACCGGTGATTGGACTCTACGCCAGCTCCAGCTTTCCGTTTTCAGACAGTGTGGATTGACGCTGTCATAGGGGACCGAGTATGGGCTGCTTTTGGAGCAGGAGCTAGAGGGAAAAGCATCATCTATGTGACAACAACAACTTCTTTTCACAGTCTAAGCCAAGAGCTGTCAGGAACAGCCCAGCCAATCAGAGAGTGTTAATTCTGAGCCAGGCTGTGAGCTGGACTCTTGGATCACAAAGATGGTCAGATCCAGCTTCTATCCTGTGGGGACTCACAGGCCATGTGTAGGACAGACATGGACAGCTAGGATACAGTGTGGCATCCTGACATAGAGATGCAAAGAGGGTGAGGCGGGCAGAGGACAGGAGAGGCTTCCTGTAGGGAAAGATACTTAGACTGAGCCTGTGTGTGCACGGGAATGGGAGGGAGGGAAGTAACATGGACAGAAGCACCAGGCATGAAGCAGCCTGATGTGTAGCTTGTGATAAGACAGTGTTGGAATCAGAGAAGATTAGCATTCAGAGGGGCATTAAGTTGAAATCCTGATTGCTCCCAGAGCTGGCCTAGGGAAAGAAGAGGGAAATCTCATTTTAAATCCTCTCTCTTCTCTGGAGCCTTTCTCTCCAAATAGGTATGCAGTTATATTCTTATTTTTTAAGCTTTTTTTTAGAAGAATTTATTTTTATTTTATGTGTATGAGTGTTCTGCTTCTCTGTATGTCCAAGTGCCACATGCACAAAGAGCCTGCAGAGGCCAGGAGAGGGAATCAGATCCCCTTGACTGGAGTTACAGATGGTCCCTGTAGGCAGTGCCACCCCTGAGTAGGCGGACCTGGGCTGTAGGAGAAGGGAAACTGAGCGAACCCTGCAAAGCCAGCCAGGAAGCAGCATTCCTACATGGTTCCTAACTGGGTCTGCTCGAGTCCCTGCCCTGCCTTCCCTCAGTGGTGGACTCTGAGGAAGTAGCAGACAAACGCTTTGCTCCCTGAGTTGCTTCTGTTCAGAGTTTTATCACAGCAACAGGAAGCCAGACGAGGCCACAGCTGAATTCCTAGACTCACAGGCCTTACAGTTGTAGGTTCTCCTCAGGTGTTTGTGGGAGAAAGCTGGGTCACAGACAGCAAACTGATGCCTAAGCCTTCTAACCCAACTTCACATCTCCGGAGACCCGAAGAAGTCTCTCGGGCTGTCTGAGGGGCCGTCTTGGGAGGACCCTGGTGCCCTTCTGACCTCAGTCAACCCCTCTGCATCCTAGGTTTGCTAAGGCAGCTGCTGAAGTATGATCTCTTTGTGTCCGTGATCATGAGCAAGTCTGTGCTGGTGGAGAGTGCCGAGAGTGTTGAGCGGCCATCAAGAGAGACCTCGCTGCCTTTGGTGCTCAAAAAGGTAGTGGTGGGCCAGGGTCCGAGCTCCGTTGGAGAGCATGTGCATAGCATGTGGGGCAGGATCAGGCATGCAAGATTACCTGGGCCACATGGGATCCTGCCTCAAAACAACAGCAGTAGCAGTAATAACAACAGCAACCCTAAAGAACAAAGCACAACCCAAACAACCTCTCTCAAAACAACCAAGTTTTGATGAGACAATTTAGTTTTGGTAGGACCTCAAATTTACCATTGTTTGACCTTGGCTTTGCCTCTTCTTGATGATCTGCATAGAGGACTCATTGGCCTGGGTGTTTATTATATGACAATGACTTCTTTTTTGTTGTTTAAGATTTATTTATTATGTATATAGTGTTCTGTCTGCATGTATGCCTGCAGGTCAGAAGAGGGCACCAGACCTCATTACAGCTGGCTATGAGCTGCCATGTGGTTGCTGGGAATTGAACTCAGGACCTCTGGAAGAGCAGCCAGTGCTCTTAACCACTGAGCCATCTCTGCAGCCCCCCTGACAATGACTTCTTACACTGAATGGCTACAAGACAAAATTAAAAAGGGAAAAGGCACATGCAGTAAGGTCCAAGGGAAACCGGACAGAAGTTCCCAAAATTCTCTCACAGGGTGCTGTAGCTCCTCCAACAGTTCGCTGGGAAAATTGATGGGAAATGTTGCCTACTGAGGGAGGTTTTTGTGTCCTGGAGTTTTGCCTGGAGCAGGGTGGTCACGAAGGTACCCTTTGCCTCCCACAGCCTAGGTTTCTGGGCTCCCAGAAGGACAGCAGCTGCTCTCAGATGCATTGGTGTTCTCATTGTTTAGTCATAGCTGCCCTCATTGGGCCCGACAGGAGCAGGGACCACCCCCCCCAACCCAAATTCCAAATCCAGCCAAAGTTCAGTTTTGTAAACACTTCTCGCCAAGAGCAATAGCTTCAGACATGGACTCTTTTTGACACACTCAGAAAAGCAAAGATCACAGTGGCGAGCTCTTCTCTTGTGTCTGTCACGTGGTTATAGCGAATGCCCGGGCCAGATAAGAGTTTTCGCTAATGAATCCCCGTTTATGAGTTGGTGTTCCTTTTAGAACCGGGCGTCACTGTTGGATTTCACGTTGAGTCCTTCACTCTGTTTTCCCCTGAGTCAGGCAGAGACTCATTACCATAGTTTATGATTGTTCTTCTGCCTGGTGCCACGACATGGAAGCGATGACGATTTGGGCTCCTGCTTCAAGACGCTTAGGTTGGGCTCTCTGGTCTTCTTGGTGATGTGACTGGGGCGCTTTTCGCTATCTGTTTCTCCAGTTTCTCCTCTCCAGAGACGAGATCCTGCAGGTGGCCAGCTCCCACTGTATAACTGCGGTGCTGGTCCACTCCCCGGCAAAGCATGCTGCTGCCTTCATTCATGCTGACATCCCAGGTATGGGGAGCCGCTGATCTTCCTTTCTGGGGACTCGAGGATTCTGACTAGAGCTGGGAGGCCGTAGCAGCGGTTTGTCAGAATATCTCTGATAACTCGCTCAGGAGGGACTGGGCAGGGCTAAGGTCAACTATATGTCAAGTAGGCTTCCTACTAACTTATGGACTTGAGCAGTTTGTTACTGAGACTTGCCATTCATTTGACCAGGAGGTGTCAGAAGGACCTGAGACAGGAAGGCAAATGTCTGTTGAGGAGCTTTGAGGAGCCAGGAAATAAGCCTGGCGGTTATTGCAGATGTCAAACATGGTGGAACCCATCTTGGTTGTTTTACTTTTTGTGGTCAGGGTTTCAAACAAGGACCTTGCTCATGCTAAGTGGGTACTCTGTCACCGATGGACGTTCCAGCCCATCTTTATTTTATGGTTTAGGAAACTAATTTTTTTCCTAGAAAAGACACAAACTTACATATATGGAGACCATTACATAATACTCACCAGACCCATGTGAATAGATGCACCTCTTTTGGTAGAGGAGGTGGAAGAATGTGGAATGTGCAGTTTGGAAGGGCTGTAAATGATAACTGGGGAGAATTAAGGTTTGGAGAAGGGAGACGATATTCCAAGCCAGCCAGAGCAGTCGCTGGCAGAGATGCAACGTGCAGCTGGCAGAGATGTGACGTGCAGCTGGCAGAGATGCGACGTGCAGCTGGCAGAGATGTGACGTGCAGCTGGCAGAGATGCGATGTGCAGCTGAGACTGATTATCAAAGTTCTTTATTTCTAAATTGTGCTGCTACCCATCTGCCCTTCCTGAGAGTATGAAGACCCCAAGTTTCCGGGGCTACCAAGCAGAAATGGCTTTCACTGTTACTGTGGCTTTTCCGGGTCCTTGGTTTCTCCATCTGTTAAAAAAGAAATACCTTGCCGGGTGGTGGTGGCGCACACCTTTAATCCCAGCGCTCGGGAGGCAGAGGCAGGCAGATCTCTGTGAGTTCGAGGCCAGCCTGGTCTACAAGAAGTAGTTCCAGGACAGGCTCCAAAAGAAACTATGGAGAAACCCTGTCTCAAAAATTAAAAAAAAAAAAAAAAAAAAAAGAAAGAAATACCTTCACGATCCTGAGAGCACTTTGAAGGTTTATCTGTGAATTGGCAGTTTCTGATGGAGAAGGGTGTGTGGACAGACAGAAGGAGAAAGGGGTGGTGTGTGGCTAAAGGACCCAGACCTCCAGCTGTCATCCATTGTTCTCTCCATCCCTGGCCAGAGTTCCTCTTCGAGCATCTTTCGGCTTCCAGCGAAGTGCTTGTCTGGTCCAGCTACAATTGCTTGATCCTCCTGGCAGAAGAACCGCTCCTCTTTTCCAAGTGTCACACAGTGTATGGTTGGTAATGGGGGCCCCGTGCCGACTCCAGGGTCATGGACAGTGGTTGGGTTGCAGCCGCAGAGGCAGGGGCTGGCATCCACTCTGGGGATGCAGCGCAGACTCATTCCATATGTAAATGTATCTAGGCATTTCTGTAGAGACTCTTCGTCAGGAAGGGGCATTCTTTTTAGCCACTCAGTGAATTCTAGCTTCACACCAAACAATTTCAAACAGTTAGATTCAGCCTTGGATTCATTTCGGTGTGTGACCTAGATATCTGTCTGTCTATTTAGTCTCAAGGTTTTCCAGTTCATCCTTCAGGGTCTTTTGAAACTGTTCTTTGCTCTTCATACTAATGATCCTATTTGGGATTTATAAAACCATATCCAGATTTTTAGACTCAAAATAGTCTTTTCTTTTCTTTTTTGATTTCTCTGTGTAGTCCTGTCTGTCCTGTAACTCTCTGTAAGCCAGATTGGCTGTGAACTCACAGAGATCCTCCTGCCCCTGCCTACCGAGTTGCTGGGGTTAAAGGCGTGCACCACCATGCCCAGCTCTGTGTTGGATTTTTAAGGAAGGTAGACCTTTGGTGTGGATCCCTACTTGGGAGTCGGCCAGTGTCCTGTCTGCTGAGTGTGTGTGACTTTGTGCCGGTCCTTTTCTCTGAGTCCCAGTGCCTCCATCTGGAGAGGAGGGGCTGGTGAGCTGTCTCCTTCCAGCTTTGGGAGCCAGGGCCGGCCATGCTCATCAGTGGGACATGCCTAGCACTAGAACTCAGGTTGTCACCCACTAGCCTGGGCAGCTACATTGCTGACCTGTTGGTTAAACAGGGCCCTCCAGTCACTCTGCCCACTGACGTCACCCTCCCTGTCTCCTCTGCTCAGTGAGTCCAGTTGGGGCGGGACACAATGGGGCTGACTTGGGAGGGAGAGAAGGGGCCTTTGGTGGAGCTTGGCAAAACATTTGGTGACTGGAGAGATGCTCAGTAGTTAGCAGTGCGTGCTCTTCCAGAAGACCCACGGACAGCTCACAACCACTTGGACCTCTGTTTCTTCCTGGTTAGAGTTTTGTCACCTTGACACAAGCTAGCTTTTGGGACGAGGGACTCAACTGAGAAAACACTTCCATCCAGATTGCCTGTACACAAGCTTGTGGGGCATTTTCTTTTTCTCTCTTTTTGGTTTTTCGAGAGAGGGTTTCTCTGTTTAGCCCTGGCTGCCCTGGAACTTGCTCTGTAGACAAGGCTGGTCTCAACTCAGAGATCTGCCTGACTCGGCCTCCTGAGTGCTGGGATTAAAGGTGTGCGCCACCACCACCCGTCCAACTTTGTATGCTGTTTCTCATCTATGTTGGGTATCAGACTGGGGCCAGGAAGTTTAGAAATACATATAACATGGTCTGTGTGCCTAAGAAAGGAAGAGAGGTGTGAATAGGCAATTTTGATACAACTTAATTCAGTCTCTTAAATAGAAGCAAAAAGAGCTCAGGAGAGAGAGAGGTTCCCAGCTCTTCCTGGACGGAGCTGGGGGCTTTGTGGAGGAGCAGAGGAGGAAGGGGAAAGAGGTGACTTAATCAGTAGGACCCACTGACTCCCTCCTGTGCTTGAGTCTGTGTGGATGTAGGGGGATAGAATGAGACAGATGAGGACCTGGCCTTGAAAACCACACACCTGGGTCTCATCTTATCTCTACCCCACCCATCACTGGTGTGATGGAGCCCAGGCCTTTAGCACACTAGGCAAGCACTCTGTCCCTGGGAGGTACCTGTAGTCCCGGTCTTAGGGATCAGTTCAGCCGTGTCAGGGTCCTGTATACAGCCTGTAGGTTCTGTTTAGGGTATGTCACCTCTCCTGGGTGACATGGAAGAACCACAGAGCACTGACCCCGTGTCTGTGGTCTGTTATCCTGAGGCAGGGATTGAGGCAGTGGTCAGGAGCCTCCATGGAAGCCTACAGATGACCAACACAGAACTGCATAAGCAGGGCCTGCTGCTCTTCGCGGAAATTCTGACTCGGTAAGCAAAGATGTCAGGTAGGACTGGTGACGGAGAGGTGAGCATTAATTCCTGGTAGGGCCAGGGATGAATCAGTCACTCGTTCCCCACCTGCTGTTTCACAGGCAGCCCGAAGAGATCCGGCTGTTCACAACCTCAGCCATGTGCAGAGATGCCAGCCGTGCCCTCCGGCAGGCCGTGAGCAGCCCGGTGGTAGATGTGGCTGCTGAAGCACTGAGGGCCATTTCGGCTTTTCTGAGGTGAGAGGCTGAGGCAGGCTGAACTGAACATGCCTGAGGGTCTGTGGAGGCCAGGCAGCTTCCGGGATGCTTTCTTGTACCACAGTCATTATTATCATTTGTTGCTATTGTTGTTTTGTTGAGGCTGGATCTCATAGTGTAGCCCAGGCTGGCCTAGAACTCACTATGTACCCCAGGTTGGCTTCAAACAGTAATTTTCCTGTCCCTACTTTCTAAGTGTTAGGACTAGCACGAGCCCCACACCTGATTTCCTATAGTTCCTTCCTCCATTTTGTTCTTTTCTGAGACAAGGTTTCTCTACATAGCCCTGGCTGTCCTGGAACTCACATTGTAGACCGGGCTGGCCTCAAACTCACAGAGATTCTCTTGCCTCTGCCTCCTGAGCGCTAGGATTAAAGGTTTTGCCACCACACCCGGCTTCTGTTTGTTTCTTTTTGAGGAAAGATCTGTGTAGTCCAGGCTGGCCTCAAAGTTGCTGTGTGGCAGATGATGACCTTGGATTTCTGTGCATCCTGCCTCAGCCTGGGATTATACAAGCATGTACCACCTCAATCAGCTAAATATGGTTTTTGAAGCAATATCTGTTGGTTCTCGTTCTCTTAACAGCCCCCACGCCCCCCACCAAGCCCTCTCTTCTTTTCAAGGTCGGTCAGCTGTAACTTTATTTTTACATTGTAAAGGTTGTTAACATTTATAGTTCCTTCCTTCCTTATATTTAAAAATCTTTGTGATTTAACTCCAGGGTGGTTCTAAAAATTGAAGCAAAAAAAAAAAAAAAACATTTACATTACAATAACTTGATTCTCTCCTTCCTTTTGTGGTTCCCTGGATTTGAATCTCTAAATCTGGAGCACGAATCCCAGGGTGGATGAGATGAGTAAGCCCCCACGGTGCCAGGGCACAGCTAGAGTAAAAGCCATGGCAGTTAGGCTCCCATGCACAGGAGGGCTGTGCTTGGAAGAGACAGGAAGCAGCTCTCAAGCAGGTGGTGGTATTTGAGCTGTGCCTGGAGGGCTGAGGGAATGCAGGTTGTAGAAAGACAGGGTGGGTGGAAAGGCAAGGGGAGCGTCCTGAGGCGCAGCAGCTGGCTCAGTTAGCAGGTTACAAGAAGTGGGCAGTACCAGCAAAGCTGTTTGGTCAGAGCTGGGGAGAGTTGGGGAGGAAGGTGAGTGAGTCATTGATATTTGCAAGGCTGCCGAGGGGTTGACTTTACCCCCCAGAACCCTGACTGAGGTGGTTGCTCTGAGATGGAGTGGTTCGGCTCCGGGAGACAAACTAGAAGGAGAATGAAGAAAGCGAGAAGTTGAAACACAGATAGATAGTGCACACCAAATATAAGGGACCCGGAACTTGAGGATCACTGTAGGGAAAAGTTAGAGGGCCAGCATTCACATGGTGGTGCACCCCTGCAATCCCAGCACTTGGGAGGGTTGCTTGAGGATAGTGAAAACCCATCTGCATGGGCTGGCAAGATGGCTCTGTGGGCAAAAAGCCCTTGCAGCATAAGCCGAGGGTCCGAGTTCAGTCCCTAGAAAACCATGTTGGAAGGAGAGAGCTCACTCCTGAAAGTTGCCCTCTGACCTCTAGATGTGCACTCTGACGTTCCTGCTCACACGTATATGACAGACGACAATCAATAATTTTTAAAGAAATGGTCTGTGCAACATATCAAGACCCTGTCTCAAAAATCTAAACAAAGGCCAGGTGGTAGTGGTGCCCACTTTTAATCCTAGCACTTGGGAAGTGGATCTCTGAGTTCGAAGCCAGCCGGGTCTACAGAGTGAGTTCCAGGACAGCCAGGGCTATGCAGAGAGACCCTGTCTCAAAAAAACAAAAAACAAAACAAAAAAACCAAAACCCAAAACAAAACAGCAACAACAAAAAGCCAAAAATCAATCAAAGAAGAAAACAAGAGGTTTCCCGAAGGAGGAAGGAGAAGCCAAGCCTAAACTATGTGCAGTTGGCTGAGAACTTACTAGAAGGCCAAATAGCTCACTCAGTGTCAAAGGACCCAGGAATGAGAGATGATAGTGTTCCCTAGTTACTCCACTCAGTTTAATGGAGTCCTTCCAATGTCCTGTCTACGTAGACCTGTGAGTATGTCTTCAGACATAGCGCTTTTGTGGATATTGTCAAGTTAAGATAAAGTCATATAGCAGGGGTTGCAAATTCCAGGACTATTGTCTATTGGTGGCATTTACCTATAATCCTAGCACTGGGTGGTGGAGATAGGAGGATCAGGAGTTCCAGACCATCTTCAGGTACATAGGGAGCATTTGAAGTTAGCCCCAGCCACTTGAGACACCATCTCAAAATAAAAAACAAAACAAAACAGAACACAATCCAGACATGATGGTGTGATGCCTGTAATCTCAGTACTTGGGAGGCTGAGACAAGAGAATTTCTGAGAGTTTTGGGTTAGCCTGGACTACATAGTGAATTCTGAGCCAGTAAACTAAGAGTGAGACTCTGTTTCAAAAAGGTTGGGGTGAAGGATTGGGGTTAGAGAGATAGCTTGGTGGTTAAGAGCACTGGCTGCTCTTCCAGAGGACCTGGGTTCAGTTCCAAGTACCCACATGGCAGTCACAACTGTCTGCAACTGCAGTTCCCGGGGATCTGATGCCCTCTCTTGGCCCCTAGTGTTACCAGCCACCACATGTTGTGCACATAAATACACATGTGCACATTAATACAAATGCAACCAAAACATTTGTATGTATAAAAATAAATGAAACTTTAAAAGGGGATGATTTAGATACATGGTAACTTGGAAAAGAGGAGGGAGAAGATACCATTGTGAAGATGGGCAGAATTAGGGCAATGCCAAGGAATGCAAAGATTGCTGGCAACCACCAACAAGCTAAGACAAGGAAAGATACTTCCCAAAATGCTTTAGATTTGCAGGTTAGTCCCGTCTTCTAACATTATGACAAGACATTGTTGTCTACAGAATTCACACTCAAGAACTACGCAATTGAACCAGTCAGTGATGACATGTATCTTTAATCCCAGCACTCGGGAGGCAGAGGCAGGCGGATCTCTGTCAGTTTGAGGCCAGCCTGGTCAACAAAATGAGTTCCAGAACAGCCTGGTACACAGAGAAACCCTGTCTCAAATAAATACATAAATAAATAAATAATAGCATAAACCAAACCAAAACAAAACCCAGAAACCAAAATTTAAAAAAAAACACAAAAACCCTACACAATTGAATTATAAAAATTATCTCATAATATTCTTATTGTGATTGGTTTAATGTCAGCTTGCCAGACATTAGAATCACCTGAACAGGAGGCCTCTCCTGAAGAGCTGTCCTGATGGCCTCGATTGATGTGGGCAGGAAGACCCACACTCAGGATGGCACCTTCCTTCTGTGACAGCTCAGACTTTTAAAAGAAAGAGGCATGTCAGAAAGAAGGCCATTTCCGTTTTTGTTCCCTGGCCTTCTCTCTTGCCACCTTGGTTGACTGGCCTGGTATGATCACCAGCATCAGTCTGTGAGGTTCCCTGCTTGTTAAGCTGCCCTCCATGGGTGGTGAGTACAGAGGGTGAGCATGTACAGAAAGCTATGCATTTGCTCTGGGTCTCCCAATGCCCCAAACTCTGGGGCGTGAATTTTAGGGATCTCTTACCTCTCCGAGCTTATTCTTGTCTCCGTGGTTGTAGGAAGGACCATCAGAGCTCTCTACCTGTGCAATACAGAGCCCTTCGGGCCTTGCTTGAAGCCATGCTGAGTCGATGCATGGAGTTTTCCCAGACCCCGCTGAACAGGAGGCCCCTGGTGAGTGAAGTGCAAGCCCCTGCCCTAATGTCTGTCCGTCTTTTTTTTTCTCTGCCATGGGACTGGAAGCATGCATCATCTTGCCTATCTTATTTATTAAATTTTTTTTTTTTTTGGAATACTGGGGATTGAACCTAGGGCCTTGTACATGCAAGTAAGTACTTTACCACTGAGCTATCTCTCCAGCTCTACAAACTTGTCTTTAGAAAAGTAATTTGTACATCACCTTATCTCCCGTGCCAATTTACAGGCGTAAGGATAACTATCTCCATTCTGATTGATGAAGAAACTGAAGCCCCAGGGTTAAACACTTTTCTCTAAAGAGCAAAATTTTGCTGGGCAGTGGTGGTGGCATCTGCCTTTAATCCTAGCATGCACTTGGCAGACAGAGACAGGCGGATCTCTTGTGAGTTTGAGGCCAGCCTGGTCTACAGAGTGAGTTCCAGAACAGGCTCCAAAGCTACAGAGAAACCCTTTATTGGAAAAAAAAAAATCAAGGTACCTTAGCAAGCTAGGCTCATACCTATAATCCTTATATTCAAGAGGCTGAGGTAGGAGGATTAAAGAGTTTGAAGCTGGCCTCAGCTACATAATGTCCCAAAATAATTTAGCTAGTATCCAAACAGGGTTAATTACATTTTTCCTTGTTTTGTTTCTGTTTTCTTGCTTACTTTTGTGTTTCTGGGAATCAGTAAAAGGCAAGTACTCCCCACTAAGCCACATTCCTAACCCTACCTTGTAGGTATGGTAAACATTTTCACATTATGTCATTCTGGATGCTTTAGGATCTTAGAAAGAATCTGACTGATGGGTACTATGTTATAATCATTGGCTGTTTTTGGTTTCTGAGCCCTGGCTTTCCTGAAACTAGTTCTGTAGCCCAGGCTGGCCTCAAACTCACCTGCTTCTGCCTCCCAAGTGCTAGGATTAAAGGCATGTACCACCACTGCCTGGCTAATTATTGGCTTTTTATGGTTCATAGCCTTATGATATCAGGAAAGATGCTCTCAGTATGAGTGTTCTGTTTTTCAGGGTTGTATTCTCAGACTGCTGGAGTGAGGGCTTTCTTGTGTTATGGAGCAAAAATATGGATGTTACAACTACTTGGCTATTGTTCACAGCTGTGTTAGCTTCCTTTCTGTTTGTAATAGACCAAGAGCCATTCTTGAGGTGCTAGGCACATGGGGTTAAAGTTATTGCCTCTATTATTTTTAAGGGAGTTACTCAGATTTGTGAAGCTATTAGCATGATCCCTTGGAAAGTTAGGTGTATGTCCAGGGCAGGCTGCAGCGAGGGAAGGAGAGACCTGTGCCATCCAGGCCTAGGTTTGCACGTGAAGTGGGTGTGTGACTCATAATCTCCTCTCCCCTCCTCACCCCAGGGCCATGCTTGCAGTAGAAACTCAGAGAAGGCCACTCTTCGAATGGGGAAATTCCTCCTGAGCACTCTGGAGGGGTTCAGGAATGCCTGCAGGTAAGCCGCCTCTGCAGCTTGAGGCTGGAGAGTAGGGTCTGGCGAGTCTTAGGCATAGGACAGAGTAGAGCTTGGCCTCTGTTGCTCTTCAGAATCATGAAAGAACTCTGAGTGGGGTTGGAGTATGTGGAGGAAGCTTGAGGATGGGTAGCTTGAGGTAGGACAGTTCTAGATCCCCCCAAAGCATCCTGGTGATGCTTTCGCTACCGTACCGTGAGTTTGTTTTAAAAACATCTTTTAAGCTTTATTTATTTTTATTTTATGTGTGTGGGTGTTTTGCTTTAATGTATGTATGTATACCATGTACACACATTACCCATGAAAGCTAAGAGAGGGTATCAAGCCAGGTAGTGGTGGCGCACGCCTTTAATCCCAGCATTTGGGAGGCAGAGGCAGGTGGATCTTTGAGTTTGACATCAGCCTCATCTACAGAGTGAGTTCCAGGACAGCCAGGGCTACACAGGTAAACCCTGTCTCGAAAAACCAAAGAGAGAGAAAGAAGGAAAGAGAGAGGGAGAGTAGCAGATCCCCTGAAACCGGAGTTACAAGTGGTTGTCAGCCATCATGTGGGTGCTGGGAATTGAACCTGCATCCTCTGGAAGAGTAGCCAGTGCTTTTAACCCCTTGAGCCATCTCTCCAGCCCCTATAAAGTTATGTCTTATTCATTTTTGTTTTGTTCCTCCCTGAAACTAGCCTGACGTCACCCATTACTCTTCTCTGAACACACTTCACATAAACAGATGTTTGTCACATCTGTGTGCCAGACCTGGAGATAGAAAGATATGTCAGAGTGACTCCTGCTCACAGGGAGCTGACGGTCACTGCAGGGGAGACACTTTGGGGCATATGTGCAAATTCTCTAAGTTGTATACAATCCAAGGAAGGTGGTATAGGCAGGGAGAGGAGCATCAGCAGATAGCATGAGATGGTCAGGGGGTACCGGGGATGGATACACATGGGTATGGAAGAGCTGTATGTAAAAGGACAGCAGAGACTTGGAGGGCTAATTAAAGCCCTGAACTTCTCATTAAGAACTCTTAAAATTGCCCCCACCTGAGGGTGGGAATACTTTCCCTGAATGAGCTCCGTCTAAGAGGGTACATCCTCTCTCTCTTTTTTTTTTAATATTTATTTATTATGTATACAATATCCTGTCTGTGTGTGTGGCTGCAGGCAGAAGAGGGCACCAGTTCTCCCCATGTGGTTGCTGGGAATTGAACTCAGGACCTTTAGAAAAGCAGGCAATGCTCTTAACCACTGAGCCATCTCTCCAGCCCCTCTCTCTCTTTTTTTAAAGGTATATATATATATATATATATATATATATATAGTGTTATAATATATATAGTGTTTATATATAGTGTTCTGTCTACACGTATGCCTGCATGCCAGAAGAGGGAGGGCACCAGATCTCATTACAGATGGTTGTGAGCTACCATGTGGGTGCTGGGAATTGAACTCAGGACCTCTGGAAGAGAAGCCAGTGCTCTTAACCACTGAGCCATCTCTCCAGCCTTGGATACATCCTCTCTTACAGTGCATGGGTGTTAATAATAACATATGTACTGATTTCTCAGGTTGGCTGTGGAATTCCAAGGCGAGCCTTCCACTCAGGAGAATCCCTTCACAGCTCCAGGTGCAGAGAAGGAAGACACCTTGGAGGCCTTCTCAGAATTTCTTCTTAGTGCCTGTGACTCCCAGTGCATCCCTATGGTGATGGTAGGCTCTCCTCTGTGACTCCCAGTGCATCCCTGTGATGATGGTAGGCTCTCCTCCATAGTTTATCCCTGTGATGATGGTAGGCTCTCCTCCATAGTTTATCCCTGTGATGATGGTAGGCTCTCCTCCATAGGGAGCATGAATCTCAGGGAACACTCAGCTAGTCCTTAGCCCCTTATCAATGTTATTCCTGCAGCCACCTTACTTTGGTTGTAACAAGAAAGTGAGTTTCATTATAAAAGTAATAGACTCATCTGACAAAAGAGTTGAAATCAGTAACAGGTAACGTTTGTAATGTGGTACCTGTTTTACAGTTACATGTAATTTTGTCCCTGTGACCATGGGAGAAGGGTATTAGAATTTTCCCTGTATCTCTCCCCTGCCTCAGACCTTACACATGGCTGTCACTAAACTGTAGCATGAATTCTAATTGGTCTTAATAACAAAAACCTGGAGTTAGATATGGAGTAAGTTCCGAAAGATCAGAGAAGATCCAGCCACTAGAGAGACATTTTACCTCTACCAAATCCTCAGAGCAAAGTGGACAAGATCCTGTCTCCACGAATCTTCAGACCGAATTTTTGAGCTTCTGTCTCCTCCCGCCTTATATAACTCTCTGCCCAGTTATATCCTTCCTGTCTCCACCTCTTTAGTGCTGGGATTAAAGGTGTGTGACTCCCAAGTACTAGGATTAAAGGTTTGAGCTACCACTGCCTGGCTCTGTATCTCTTTTTAGACTGGATCAAGCTCGTGTAGCCCAGGGTGGTCTTGAACTCACAGAGATTGTCTGTCTCTGCCTCCTGAGCGCTGGGGTTAAAGGTGTGTGCCACCACTGCCTGGCCTCTATGGCTAACTAGTGGCTAGCTCCGCACTCTGATCTTCAGGCAAGCTTTATTTGTTAGATCACAAACAAAATATCACCACACTAAACTATATTCCGTAATTTTTAAATGGTACTCTTCTACTGTTAGAAAGCACGTGTGTGCCAGGCATGGTGGTACCCGTCTCTAATCCCAGCACTCAGGAAGCAGAGGCAGGTGGAATTCTGTGATTTTGAAGCCACTCTAGTCTACATAGTAAAATCCAGGACAGCCAGAGCTATGTAGAGAGACCTTGTTCCCACCCCCCACCAAAAAAATAAAAAAAAAAAGAAAGAAAGAAAAAAAAGAAAAGAAAAGAAAAGCAAGTACATTACGGTGCCGAGAAAGAGCATGTAATTTCATATTCATAGCTTTTCTTGCCTTTCCCCTCCGAGTAGTTAGCAACAGTGAATGTCTTTGATCCTAGCTTCAGTAAGGACCTGTGGGTTCCATAAATCAGAGACACCAATCTGAAATGAGACCTGGTCCCACAGAGCTTTGTTTATGGTTGACCTGGAAGAATATGGTGGGAAACAGGTTTGGGGAGGGAGGGGGCAGAGTGGTTGACTCTAGGGTCATCCAGAGTCCTCTCCTTCTGAGGGTTGGAGCATCCTATGAGCTGCCAAGAGTCCCGTGTTAGTCAGGGCAGACTATAGAATTATTATATTATTACTGATTCCTACTTTCCTTTATTTTGTAGATTTTTCTTTAATAAGTGCACATACTACTTTTTTTTGGTTTTGTGGTTTTGGGGACAGTCTCACTGTGTAGTTCTGGCGATCCTGGAACTTGCTATGTAGACCAGGCTGGCCTCTGACTTGCAGAGATTTACGTGCCTTTGCTTCCTAAGTGTTGGTATTAAAGGTGTGTCTTACTACCCCCAGTTACTACTTTTATAATAATTTATATGTATTTAAATGTTTTGCTTAAAAACTAAAGGACTAGCATGTCCAAGAATAATGTCTCAAAGTTCCTGCTGCTCACACTTAGGAACTGAGGCGCACGGAGGGGAGAAGGTTACTGTCTAAGCACATACAGAAATAGCCCTAAATTGAGCTTGAGTTTGATAGAAGACAAATTCCTTTAACCTCAATCCTGAGGTACTATATCAGGCTGTCTCATGACTGCCCAAGGATCACACGGGAAAAAAAAATAATGAAGGCAGAAGTTGGGTATGGTGGTGCACGTCTTTAATCTTCCAGCGTTCTGGAGGCAGAGACAGGTGGATGGATCTCTGAGTTCGGGGCCAGCCTGGTCTACAGAGTGAGTTCCAGGACAGCCAGGCTACACAGAGAAACCTTGTCTTTGGGAAAAATAAAAATGAAGGTTGAATTCTATAATCCTGTTAAAATTATAACTGTAGTGAGAGAAATATGTCACCCTGCATTATGGCCTAGAAATGCCTTCTGTACATTATAACTTATCTTTTCTTGGAGATAGGTGTTCTTGTTCTTGTTTGGGGGAAGGGGATAGAGCAGAGGCCAGGGAGGTGAAGTACCTGGTACGATCTATTGGCAGAGTCCTTTGGGGTAGGCCTGTGAGTTCAGAGTCCCTAGTCTTTCTTGTGTTGGTCAAATGGAAGTGGTTATCCCAACCTGGTTCATTTGATGCTGGTTTCTGAAGCTGTCTTTTCTTATTCGGAGACTCAGGCCTGGTGCTGCGTTGTCTTCTCACTTCTGGTACTTTCAGAGATACTCGGAGGAGGCCATGCATCCAAGCCTGATGGAAGTTTTCCTCTCAGTTCTGCACAGCCTCTTTGTCATCGTTCCCCACATGAAGGTGAAGTTCTCCAGGAAGCTTGGTAGGTGGCAGGCCGTTCTGGGGGTCTGCAGAGAGGTGGGCACTGTCAGCAGCTGTTGAGAGTACTCAAAGCGAACATTAGCTACAGGGTATATTTGCATGTCTCTTAAACTGTATGTCCTTTTCTCTGTCCAGTGTTGGTTGGCAGAAAAATCATGGAGCAATCAAAGCTATTGAAATCAGTTTTCCAACTTATTGATACTTTCAGTGTTGTCTTTCTTCTTTTTTTTGAGACAGGGCCTCACTATATAGAGCTGCCTGTCCTAGGATTCACTACATAGACCAGACTGACCTTGAACTCACAGAGAGTCACCTGCCTCTGCCTCTTAAGTA
Organism: Chionomys nivalis; assembly: GCF_950005125.1. Classification (NCBI taxonomy): domain Eukaryota; kingdom Metazoa; phylum Chordata; class Mammalia; order Rodentia; family Cricetidae; genus Chionomys; species Chionomys nivalis. The sequence continues at coordinate 39,424,624 of NC_080102.1, forward strand.
CTGGGGTTAAATGTGTGTGCCTCTAATCCTGGATCCCCATTACTTTTATATACCATATCCCTTGAGACTACAAATGATGTTTAGAAGCTCTGCTTTCTTTCTTTCTTTCTTTCTTTCTTTCTTTCTTTCTTTCTTTCTTTCTTTCTTTCTTTCTTTCTTTGTTCCTTCCTTCCTTTCTTCCTTCCTTCCTTCCTTCCTTCCTTTCTTTCTTTCTTTCTTTCTTTCTTTCTTTCTTTCTTTCTCTCGGTCAAGATTTATTTTTATTTACATGTAATAAATATTTACTAAAAGTAATAAAATATTTAATGAAATTTAATTAATTAAATTTTGTTTTTCGAGACAGGGTTTCTCTGTGTGGCTCTGGCTGTCCTGGAACTCACTTTGTAGATCAGGCTGGTGTCGAACTCAGAGATCCACTTGCCTCTGCCTTCCTGAGTGCTGGTATTAAAGGTGTGTGCCATCCACACCCTGCAAAAAATATTTTAAAGATCATAAAAAATAAATAAATTGCATGGATGTTTGTGGGTGTATGGATACGGATGGGTGGGTGTGTGGATGTATGTGCATGTGTGGATATGAATGGGTGGATTGTGTGGGTGTGTAAATATGTGTGCATGTGTTGGTGTGTGCCGGTATGTGGCTATGGATGGGTTTGTGTGTGAATGTGTGTGTGTGTGTATGTAGATATGGATGGGTGAGTGTGTAGTAGTGTGTGGACATGGGTGTGTGGATGTGTGTGTGTGTGTGTGTATGGATGGGTGGGTGTATGAGTGTGTGTGGATATGGGTGTGTGGAAGTTTGTGTGTGTGTATGTGTATGTATGTGTGTAGATATGGATGGGTGGATGTGTGTGTGTGTGTAGATATGGATGGGTGGGTGGAGTGTGTGTGGATATGGGTGTGTGGATGTTTGTGTGGGTGTGTGGATATGGGTGGGTGGATGTGTGTGTGTGTGTGTGAATGTGTGTGTGTGGCTATGGATGGGTGTGGTTGTGCGCATGTGAGTGAAGGTGCTTGCAGAGGCCAGAAGAAGATGTGGAACCCCTGAAGCTGGAGTTATAAGCGGTTATGGGTCACCTGACATGGGTGTTGGGAACCGAACGTAGAATCTCTACAAAAACAGAATATGCACTTTGATGCTTAGTCATCTCTCCATCCCCTAGGATCTCTGATTCTGAGTACTGGATGCCGGGGCATTAGTCATTGTGAAAACTGAGAAAGGTCTTAATATACTTCCAAGTGTCTTCTAAGGGAGCCGTTGCACTCTATATAGAAGCTACTATTTAGTGGTCCATTGAGGTTCCTTCCATTTCTTTCTATCTGTCTGTCTATCTGTCTATCTGTCTATCTATCTACTATCTATCTATCTATCTATCTATCTATCTATCTATCTACTATTTATCTATCTATCATCTATCTATCTACTATCTATCATCTATCTACTATCTATCTATCATCTATCTACTATCTATCATCTATCTACTATCTATCTATCTATCTATCTATCTATCTATCTATCTATCTATCGTCTATCTATCTATCTATCTATCTATCTATCTATCTATCATCTACCTATCTATCTACCTATCTATCTATCATCTATCTCTCTATCTATCTATCTATCATCCATCCATCCATCCATCCATCCATCTATCTATCCATCCATCCAGCTAGCCATCTATTATCTTCCTTCTTTCTGTCATGTGTATATGTGTGCATCAAAGGATAACTTACATAAATCATCTCTCCATTTCTATTGTGTGGGTCCTGAGGATTCAACTCGGGTGATCAATCTTGGTAGGAAGGGCCTGAGCCATGTTACTGGCCACCTGGCCTCTGTTTTTTGTTTTTTGTTTTTTTTTGTTGTTGTTGTTTTGTTGTTTTTGTTTTTGTTTTTGCCTTCTCCATCCTCAATAATTTAAGTTCTTATTGTGTTGTAGAAATAAGCTTGATTCGGGAAATAACCAAGCTAACTAAAGGATAAAACAATTATATTTTTATTTATTACAAGGGGAAAACTCTGAAACAGGAATGAGAAGTCCAAGCTCAGTTGTGCCCCGCAGGAATCACACAGAGAGACTGATTTTGTTTTTCCTCTCCCGGTCCCAGAAAGCCACGCCTTAATTTAGATCCACCTCTTAAAGATAATTGGCTAACAAGGTTTCCCCATCACTGTCTGAGACACTATTTGATATGCTTTACATTTTTTGATGGGAAAACTCATGGGAATTACACATAGTCTTTTTTTTTTTTTTTTTTTTTTTTCGAGACGGGGTTTTTCTGTAGCTTTGGAGCCTGTCCTGGAACTAGCTCTTGTAGACCAGGCTGGCCTCGAACTCCCAGAGATCCACCTGCCTCTGCCTCCCGAGTGCTGGGATTAAAGGCGTGCGCCACCACCGCCCGGCTACACAGAGTCGTCCCTGAAGTGATGGATAAACTGAGTTATCAGGGAGACACAGGAACTTGCCCGGGGTTACACTGTAAGTAATCCTGTGACTGCGTATTTAGAGCTTTCTTTCCTTTTTAACGATTGTTTTTTTTTTTAAATATTTATTTATTTATTATGCATACAATATACTGTCTGTGTGCAGGCCAGAAGAGGGCACCAGACCTTCATTACAGATGGTTGTCAGCCACCATGTGGTTGCTGGGAATTGAACTCAGGACCTTTGGAAGAGCAGGCAATGCTCTTAACCGCTGAGCCATCTCTCCAGCCCTTTTTTTTTTTAATTAATTTATTTATTTATTAACGATTGTTTTTGAGGTGTGTGTGTGTTATGTGTGTAGGGTATTTGCTCGTAATTGCAGGTAGAGGCCAAAAGAGGGCATAGACCCCCTGGAGCTACAGGTAATTGTGAGCCACTTGATGTGGGTGCTGGGAGTGAAAGCCAATCTGAGGGAGAAACCTAGGAGAAACTTTGCAGTGGAAGCTAGGCCAGGGTCACTAGCTAAGACAGAAGCTGTTGTCAGGTCTGTGGTCCGAGATCCAGTCTCCTTCACATAGACAGTTTAGAGATAGGGATAAGACAATGACTACCACTCTTCTTTCCGAATCTGAAGCTAGAAACTAGATTGTTTTCTTTTTTGGATTTTTTCGAGACAGGGTTTCTCCGTGGCTTTTTTGGTTCCTGTCCTGGAACTAGCTCTTCTAGACCAGGCTGGCCTCGAACTCACAGAGATCCGCCTGCCTCTGCCTCCTGAGTGCTGGGATTAAAGGCGTGCGCCACCACCGCCCGGCAACTAGATTGTTTTCTACAAAGATGAGACAAGGTAGAAGCAACAAGGTGCCTGCAGAAATTACCATGTTAGAATATAACTGAGAGAGAGAGAGAGAGAGAGAGAGAGATCCAGCAAGCATTTGTTAGGTGTGCTATTCCCACCAGGTGGTAGTAGCATACATTTGGGAGGCAGAGGCAGGTGTGTCTCTGTGAGTTCGAGGCCAACCTGGTCTACTGAGCCAGTACCAGGACAGCTGAGGGCTGTATAGTGAGACCCTGTCTCTAAAAATAGACAAACAAACAAAAGATGTATTTATTCCCAACCTATGAGGGGCAGATAACGAAAGCAGAGTCTCAGAAGTTAACCGCTACTAGATCCTGTGAGCCAGGCCCCATGACTACAAAACCAGTACCCTGACACCAACACCTGCAAGTGTCTGTGACAAGCCCGGTTTAAACAGCTCTTCTTTTCCCCACTTCCTCAAAGCTGACTCATCATTCATACGGCTGGCCCTGGAGCTGAAGGCCAAGTTCTGCAATGGCCAGAGGTAGGTATGGCTTCCTGCAGAACTGGACAGCAGGGGCCAGAAAAAGTTCTGCTCAGACAAGCGGGAGTGTCTGGTTGGTGGTTTAGTCGTGGGACCCTGGTGTGTTGGAAACCGTGTCAGTGTTGCCCAGCAACTGACACACGAGCTGAAGATGCTTCTGTGAGTTGAGATTCGTCTGCCACGGAAAGGTGATATGTGAGCAGGCAGCTGCCACATCAAAACTGGGAGAGCTCTGTCCTCATTTCGTTTCTGTGGCTGCGATAAATCACCCTGGCAGAAACAACGTGGGGGAGAAAAGGGCTTGTTTCAGCTTAGAATAGGGAAGTTAAGGCAGGTCCTTCAAACAGATGGTCACATCGTATCCACAGTAAAGGAGAGAAATGAATGTGTGCTTGCTTGGTTGCTTACACTGTTGGCTTTCTTTATTCTTTTTTATTTATTATGTATGCAGTGTTCTGTCTGTGTGTATGCCTGCAGGCCGGAAGAAGGCGCCAGATCTCATTACAGATGGTTGTGAGCCACCATGTGGTTGCTGGGAATTGAACTCAGGACCTCTGGAAGAGCAGCCAGCGCTCTCAACCGTTAAGCCATCTCCAGCCCGCTTTCTTTATTCTAATACAGTTCAGGGCTCCCTACCTAGAAATGGTGCCACCCATAGTGGGCTGGGTCTTCCTGCATCAGTTAACTTAGTTAACACAACCTTCAAAGACATGCCCAAAGGCTACCCCAATACAGACACCTTCTCACCAACTCTTGGAGGAGAGCCTAGGTTGTGTCAAGTTCATAAGGAAAGATAAACACCGCAGGCTCTTGGAGATCATTTGTGTAATCTAGTTAATGGAGAAACTGAGGCCTGCAGAGATGAAAGAATACAATATTTATTAACTTGTAGTTGTTGCCAGCCCGGCGATTTCAGAGGGTCAATTTTTGCTCAGAGTGGATGTCAGTATTTCTAGATCTTCCTTCTGTACCTTCCCATCTGGGATTTGCCACTGTCCAGGGCTTACAAAGTGACCACAGAGTCACATGTGGCTCTCCTTCCGTAGCTCTGAATAGAATGTCCACAGTCAAGATTATTCAGGAATCAGTTTGGGTTCAAGGTCAGAACTGCAATTCAGCGTCTTCTTCCTCCCTCTTCCTTTTCCTCCTCCCTCTTCTTCCTTCTTCCTCTTCTTTCTCTTCTTTCTTCATCCTCCTCTTTCCTCTTCCTTTTCTTTCTTTCTTCTTTTCTTTTATTTGCAAATTGTCTACCCCAGGCTGGATCCTCCTGCCACAGCCTGCTGAGAGCTGGAATTATGGATATGTACTACCGTGTCAGGTCACTTCTTACATTTGTACTACTCTTAGGCCTGTATGTTTGGGCAGCCTTCCTTAGTGTATTTTGCGTGTTGTATGTTTGGGCAGACTGCCTTAGTGTATGTTTCAGGAAGCTTTCAATGATCCCACAGGAGCAGGTGCCTGTTGCAAATGTGGCAGCTGTTACATATTTACTTTTAAATATTTTTGATTTTTATTTTGTGTGTGTGTGTACCTACTTGTCTGTATGTGTGCTGTGCTCATGGAGGCAAAATATGGCATTGGAGTCCTTAGAAGTGGTGGTTGAATGCTGTCCATTATGGGTGCTGGAAACCGAACCTGGGTCCTTTGCCAGATCAGCAAATGCCCTTAATTACTGAGCCATCTCTCCACTTCCCCTCCCCAGCTACTTACTTTTTCTAACCACCTTAGGGTCTCCTCTACTGTAGCCATGATTAGACTTTCACTGGGCTCTGGCACAGGGCAGTGATGTCTTAGCACATGTTGGGGTTAATGGTGTTGGAGCCCAAGCAGTAATGCTGCCTCTTTTGTTCTTATTTCCCCCTTCAAGTCACTCATCCCTCAATCAGGTGTGTTCCAGTTTCCTCTACTACATGTGCCTCAATCTGCTCTCAGCTCCAGAGAAGACAGAACCATTGTCCCAAGAAGGTAAGATGAAGTGATCCGACCACCCCCGAGTCCCGTGACAGTTCTCAGTCTGCTAGTCTTGCTGATTGGTACACTGATGGAGTTCTAGAATGATTTCTAAGGATGTGGAATAACAGTAGAGACACTGATGGGATCCAAGGTTACTGGGATGTGAGCCTCTGGAAGGTTGAGAAGGACCCTGGAGTTTATTGGGTCTAAATCCTTTCTCTCAACTGTCTCCTTTGCGCCACCCCATCCCCACACCAACACTCTCCTGGTCTGCATCTGCCCAGGACTCAGTGTCTCTCAAATAGTCCGTTCTATTTCTTTGTTCGTTCATTCATGAAGTAGTTCTTGTGCATACATTTTATGCCAGGTGCTAGTGAAAGAGCTGGGGAGACAAGGCCCTTTCTCTCCAGTGAGCAAGGCAGGTATTATACAATAGGTGCAGTGTCGGGCATAGCACTATGAAAGAAATAAAAGTGGGCAAAGGGATGGAGGAAGACGGAGGAGAGGAGGCTATGCCAGACAGGGGACCAAAGGAGAGCCATGCGGGACCCAGGCAAGAAGAACAGTGGGTGTAGGCCTCTTGTTAGAAATCTTCTCTTTTATTGAATATTCCCTGAATTTTTCCCCTATGCCTGGTGAGGCACAGGTAGATCAGACAATGATTACGGGGCTATTTCTTATGAAATTCCCCTATTCTAGACTTATCATTTGAGATAACATAGGACAATCACTGTTTTATGTATGCACTCATGTTATCCTGTCTTTGTGGATTAGATAGGTGTTGTGTTTCTTCCTTTCATAATGACGAAGACTGGGTCATCCCCTATCTCTCCAGTCCATTGCCTTTCTCAGATACTGTGCCAAGACAGACAGGACTCCAGGCAAGCATTTTATTGCTTCCAGCATGTCCTGGGTCCTGATCCTTTCATTACACTGGCCAGTTTTGGCCGAATGGTTCCCAGCAGTCTGCTGCTCAGGCATAACTTGCAGAGAGAAGACCTCAGTGCCTCCGCTGTGGTGACCGGAGACTGTTGGCAGCCTCATCACTGGGGCTGGCCTCTCACACCCCCTCACCTGTCAGAACAAAAGGAACCCCCCACCCCCACCCCAGTTCCCTTGGGTACTGAGCACTTGTCAGAGTTCAGAATGCCAGGGGGAGCAGCTGACTTACTCTCACACTCGCGGCTTTATTTCCTTTTCCTGTGTGTGTCAGAGGAGAGGGCAGGTGGGTGTGTGAGGCTCAAGGACACTCATCTCATTATCATATACACATTCTGGAGCTTGTTGCTGGAGAAGGAATTGAATTGGAGTTAGAAAATCTGATGGGCTGTCCCCTCTGTTGTTCTGGGGATCCCCTCTGCGTGTTTAGGACTTGGCCTTGGCAGGGTGTGTTCTTTCAGCTGGTCTTTAGCTTGGATGCCGGCTTCTAGTCGCTCGTTCTCCAACCTGTCCCCACTCACTGCTGGGAAGTTTTATCACCTTACTTCCCCTGCTCTTCAGCTGTGGTTCTCACCCATCAGTCTGCGTAACAGCGTCAGATAGTGAGGGGAGAGCTCGCTGGCCTTTGGTGAAACGAGGAATAGTGGTAATGTGGTAACTTTCCCCAAAAGTTGAAAAAGCTCTGAGATTCTTTTGTTTCTGTTCCTCTGCTACCCTTCTTTGTAAAACAGGTTCCATAAGAAAAACTAGGATCTCTACTCCCAGGAGCAAATACAAATGGTTTTGCTGTTTTGTTTCAAGTGTTTTTTTTGTTTTGAGAGAGAGAGAGAGGATCCCACTATGTAGGCCAGGGTGTCCTTGAGCTGTCTACCCTTCTACTTCAGCCACCAGAGTCACAGTCAGTATGTGACAGGAACTGCATGTGCCACCACTTCCTGCTCAAGTACTAATCTGCCCTGCTAATATTTGAATTCTTTTTTTTGTTTGTTTGTTTTTTTGTTTTTCGAGACAAGGTTTCTCTGTAGCTTTGGTGCCTGTCCCGGAACTAGCTCTTGTAGACCAGGCTGGCCTCGAACTCATAGAGATAATATTTGAATTCTTTAAGCAGCTGCATCTGATGTCTTTTGCAGTCAAGCTGTGGATTATCCACATGGCCCTATGGTCCCTGACGCCCCGTACGTACCTGTTCATAGTGAACAGAAATGTGACCGCCTATGGCTCTGGGTCTCCAAACTCCTTGCTTCCCGTCCCTTGGGAGACAGAAAAATCTCTCTCCTCCGCCTGCTTTCTGCTTATCCTCTGTAATTCTCTGCCCTTTAAGGTTGCCCCCTCCGCTATAGGTAGCCTGATTTACCGTTTCCACACTGGAACATGGCACTGGCCACTTCTCTTGCAGTTCTGTCTTATCACTCTCTCCCTTCAGGGACTCCAGTAGGTCTCACAGTCTGCTCTAGAGTAAGCCACTCAGGAAACATATCAGAGGAATGAATGAATGAATGAGTGAGTGAGTGAATTAATGAATGAATACTGTCTGTGTCCTTCCACATGTTCAGTCTCTTCTGAGATACTGAGAGCTGCATAAGGGAAGAGAAGCCTCTAATTTGCACGGTGCAGCCCTTGGGTGCCTTGTGTAGCATCTATGTGCAGTGGTCTTCAGGCACCGTTACCAGCTCTCCTGTGTTCTCTTTGCGGCCTTCCCCTACCTGCCGCCTCCCAGAACTCAGTGCAGTGTCTGAGTTCCTGCAGCACGGACTGCCCCAGATAAGCAGCAGGACCCGAGAAAGCCTCGCCTTCCTGTCAGATCGCCAGTATGTGGAGGCCGCTGCACGCCAGAGACAGTACTGCATCCTGCTCCTCTTCTACCTGGCTCATATCCATGATGACAGGTCAGTTCTCAGAGCTGGCCCCCGGCCGGTGGTGAGTCCTGGGGCTTTTATCTGTAACCCAGTTCTGCGGAATGCATGTGTGCATGTGTCTGTGCTCATCTGTGCACACGTGTTTGAGCGCATTTGTATTGCACATGTCTGACAGTGCTTTGAAAGTCTATACAACACACTGTGCCCGGAGTGACCAGGCTGTGGGCGTGCTGGGGATGGACGCTGAGCAGAGGGAGAATGGGGCCAGCAGGACAGGAGGCTGCACCCGCCCCGCAGCTCTGCCTTTCTCACTCAGGCTCTTCTGGTCAACAGGTTTGTCCCGGAGGCAGAGTTACTCGTGGCTGTGCAGAGCTTCCTTTTGTCTCTGCAGGACCAGGGCGAGTGCCCTCCGCCAGCGGCCTGCAAAGCCTCCCTCTACCTGCTGGCCGTGTGCCAGGACAGGGACGGTGCACTGAGCGAGGTACGAACGAGAAGGCCTGGGGCTCTCCTCTATGGTCTTTGGGAGAGCGTGATGATCTGTGTAGACAGGGATGGCAGAGCGAGGCTGAGCTGAAGTGCCGTGCGACAAGAGAGGACAGTGCTGACACACCGCGAGTCTATAAACTCACTAATTCTCTCGATAGCCCTGGCTGGTGGAGATTGTGATTTCCATTTTATAGGTAAGAAAATGGAGACAGAAGTGAAAGTAGCTAAGCCAGACGTGGGATCACACCTATAATGCTAGTGAGGTGGAGACGACAAAGGCCAGCCTGGGTAGCCTGCCCCTAACAACAACCCCTGCCAAATATAAAAAGATAAAATAAGATAACTTTCTCAAGGTGCACACGTGTGCCCTTGGTGCCACCTCTGTGCTTTGAGGGAGCTGTGATGACAGCGCATCAGACTGAGTGGCCATCGTTAGTTGGACTGATTGTGGATCTCTCTCTCTCTCTCTCTCTCTCCACCCTCTCTCTGCACATGTATGTATATATAGGGCGGTTCTGGAGATTGAACCTAAGGCCTTCCACATGCTATGCTCAACTACTCAACTATATTCTTAGACTTTTTTCTTCTTATTTTATTTTGAAACAGGATTTCACTAAATTGCATAGGCTGGTCCCAAACTTGGAATTCTCCTGCCCCACTCTTCCAAGGAACTAGAATTAAATGCTCTGCCACACCTGGCTATTGGATCTTTTTTTTTTTTTAACTTCCCACCTACTTCAATGGTGGTGATAGTTGTATTGTACAAGTTTTCTCTGTTTTATCAGTCCCGGAAATCAAGAACAGTGTCTAACTCATAACGGAATGTTTTTCTTAGAAGTTTGCTTCTATGTCTTTTTAAAATGCATTTTATTTTTATTGTTGTCTGTGTGTATCTAAGTGAATGTGTAGCACAACTGTGTAACCTGTGGTAGCCAGAAGAGGGTGTCAAATTCCCAGAAAAGGCAGTTGTGAGCTATGTGACATGGGTGCTGGGAACAGAACTTGGTCCTCTGCAGGAGCAGGAAGTACTCTTGACCACTGAGCCAGCTTTCCAGCCCCACTTCAATTCCTTGACTGTGAACTTCTCAGTTTTTACCTAAGAATATATAGGGTTGTTTTTTTTTTTTTTTTTCAAAACAGGATTTCTCTGTGTAACAGCCCTGGCTGTCCTAGAACTGGGTCTGTAGACCAGGCTGGCCTTGAACTCACAGAGATCCTCCTGCCTCTGCCTGCCAGGTGCTAGGATTAAAGGCATGTTCACCTCCTGCCTGGCTACCACAGCCTATTTTTATTGCTCTGTTTACTTGATTTTTCAGTGCTGGGTATTGAACTCAGTGTGTTGCATATGTTAGGTATCGCTGGTCTACAGTAACAGTTCTTTTGTTTTTGGTTTTTTGAGACAAGGTCTTACTATGTACCCTTGCCTAGCTTAGAACTCACTTTGTAGACCATGATGGCCTCAAAGTCTTAAGAGATCTGGCTGCTCCTGTTTCCTGAGTTTTGGGACTAAAGGTGTGTGACACCAATTAACTTTTATTCTTTTTTTTTTAATTGATACTGGTCCAAATGTTATGTAAAGAGATTAAGTTTCATTGGAATAGAAGCATAAAGAACATGGCATGACTCTGCGGTCTAGCACAAAGGGTCCCATTGCTTGTCTTTGTGAGTTATCAGCAGCCTCCAGTGATTGTTGCCTACACTCATTACTTCACTGGAGATTTCCACACAATACTATCCTAATTCTATCATTCTTTCTGTTTGTAGATTAAAAGCTTGATTATTGTGTGAGTATATATGTGTGCATGACGTCTGTGTTAAGTGCGTGCACACATGCTGAGCCATGTGTGTGGAGGTCAGGGGACAACTCTGTGGTATTCATTCTCTCCTTCCACCCTTAAACAAGTTCCAGGAATCAAATTCAGACCGTCAGTCTTGGACAGCATGGACTTTTACCTGCTGAGTGACATCTCACTGGCCTGAGTTTAACATTCTTTATTTAGTCTTTGTTATTTTCAGACATGGTCTCTTTTAGTTGATACTGGCTTGGAACTCAACTCACTCAACTTCCTGTATAGCCAAGGATAGCCTTGAACTCTTGCGCATACTTCCTGGGTGCTGAGTTCACAGGTAGAAACACCGTGCCCTGCCCTCGCCAGTTATTAACTAGAGTATTTTATCAACTGTTCATTCACTCTCAAGGGCAGATTGCATAGGAAATAGCTGAAATGATTGATTCCTATTTTGGGTGCCAGGAATGAAACACAGGACCTCATATAAGCAAACATGCATTCCACTACTAAGCTGTATCCCCAATCGGGATTCTCTTTCTCTCTCTTTGGTTTTTCGAGACAGGCTTTCTCTGTGGCTTTGGAGCCTGTCCTGGAACTAGCTCTTGTAGACCAGGCTGGCCTCAAACTCACAGAGATCCGTCTTCCTCTGCCTCCCGAGTGCTGGGATTAAAGGCGTGCGCCACCACCGCCCAGTGATTCTTTCTCTTTAATTAGCAGTTTTCAAAAAAGAAATAAAAAGAGTTTCTTATATTTTCACACCTGCTGCATCTTTTTTTACGTGTATTGGTGTTTTGCCTCCATGTATGTCTGTACCAACATGCATGTAGTCTGCACAGAAGCTAGAAACACGCATTCTACAGAAGTTCTGTGGCAGTCAGATGACAGCGAGCAGGAGTGGGTTCTCTCATTTCACTGTGTGACCCTCAGGGATTGAACCCAGGTTTTCAGGCCTGAGTGGACAGAACCACAGACATGAATAGCTGAGGCAGGTGGAAGAAACTGGGAGGAAGTCACAGACTTTAGAACTCAGGGTTCTGGAAGTAGGGAGGTGGGACAGAAAGCACCTCTACTCAAGAGGCTAAAGGCAAAGCCAGTGTTTGGAAGGGAATCGAAGTAGCAGAGGGGAGGGAGTGTTCAGAGAAGTTTGAAAACACAGAATTTTTCAGTAACTTTTTGTGCATTGGGTCGGAGGGCACAGTGCACAGTTTGGGGAGATGAGTAAGACAGGACAGGAGGGCAGGAAAGGGTGTGTCCTGAGCCCAAAGGGGATGACTCTGGACTTCTGTGGCTGCCAGAGACAGAGGAGAAAGGCATGATGGGAGCAGTCCCAGTGGCTTCTCAATTGGTGTGTAGCAAGGCTGGATTGCTGGGTCTTTTTCACATCTGCTGCTGATGTGGGAGCCAAGAAGGAATTGAATGAGACTCTGGGCTTTCCCTTTTAGGCACGAATCCATAATATTATATAATACTTGAAAAAATTACAGCCTTTACATGGCAGGCAAGCACTCTATTGAGCTATAGTCTTATCTTAATTTTTCCATAAATATGTAAATGGTAATTCACAACCACAGCCTGATTTAGGGGGAGTTACGACAGGGTTTCATGCTATAACTCTGGCTGTCCTCAAACTTGAAATAATCCCCCAGCCTTAGCTTTCTGAGTACACCACCATGCCTATTACCGCAATATTTTATTTATATAATTTTATTTTATTTATATACTTTGAGAATCTAGGGCAGGAAGGTCTTGGCCAGCTTAGACTACATAATAAGTTCTGGGCCAATCTGGGTGAGGCTCTGTCTCAAGCAAACAAAATCTAGAGATACTATTACTATGCTTAATCCTTAATTTCACTTTTTGGGGTGGGGTCTGCTGGGGATTGAACCTGCTGCTTTTTAGACATGCTATCGAAACAATCTACTACTGAGCTATACAACCTTAGTCACCAAATTTTACTACTTAAACTAATAATGTTCTTTGTAGCGATTTTTCTCCACTCCAAGATACAGTGCAAAACTACGTATCACATTTACTTGCTGTTTCCCTCTCTTTTTTTTTTTTTTCCTAAAATAAAAATAGTCCATGATCTTGACTTTTTTGCTTTTTTGAATCAGCAGCTCCTGTGGTTGGCCTTGAACTCATTATTTGGCTAATAATGTTCTTGAACTTCTGATTCTCCTGTTTCTACTTCCTCAAAGCTTGAATCACAGGCATCTATCACTACCCCTGGTTTATACAGTGCTGGGGATAGAACCCAAGGCCTCGTACAGGCTAAGCAAGCCGATTGAGCTCTCCCTCTACTTTTAAAAAAATTAACTAGCTGGGTGCTGGTGGCACACACCTTTAATCCCTTTTAATCTCTGTGATCTTGAGGTCAGCATGGTCTTCAGAGCAAGTTCCAGGACAGCCAAGGTTGCACAGAGAAACCCTGTCTCAGGAAAACAAAACAAAATATAAAAGATGTATGTTTATTTATGTGTGTAGAAGCTCTTGGAGGCAGGAACTAGAGTTACAGATGGTTGTTAGTTGTCCGAAATTGAACTCAGATCCTCTGCAAGACCAAATGATGCTCTTGACCACTGAGGCATCTGCTGGACTCACAAAGCTACCTCAGCCACAACCTATCTTGCCTTTTTTTTTTTTGAGTCAGGGTCTCTCTGAGTAGCACTGGCTGTCCTGAAGTTCACTGTGTAGACCAGACTGGCCTTGAACTCAGACATCTGCCTGCCTCTGCTGGATTGGAAGCATGTGCCATCACCTCCAGCTGAGCCACACATTTATAATGGATTGTTTCCCTTTTCTCCCCTTTATCTGTTCAAGCCCCCACCCTCTACGATGGTAATACTCACATTCAGGGTAGCTCTTCCCCCGCCTCCTTATGTAATTAGGCTTTCTGAAAATGCCCTCCCAGACACACTTGGTTATGTCTTACTGATCTCCTGAGCAGTTTCCAATCAAACCCAGCCTTTCTGTTACTCTTTACTATCAAGACTATAAGGAATGTGAATGCTGGTCAGTTTTCCACGGGAAGGGAGTGGTTGCTAGTGTTTAGTACAGGGCACATCTGCTTTCTCCCTTCTGAGGCAGACTCTCTGCTAGGTGCACTTTCAGTCTGGGGTAGGAGACAGACAGAAAGATTGATAATCATTTTACACTGCGGTGCTATGACAGGCCTGGGCTCCTCAGCCTCAGGACTAGTTTATCTTGCACTGGGGTTTTCCCAGTGCAAGGATCTTTGCTGGGCTTTGTAGGGTATCTACCAGCATCCCTGCACTCTTCCCCAGTAGATGCCAGCAGCACTTCCCCTGTCGTGACAATGAGAAACATCTCCAGACCCCACCAGACATCACACAGGGAGCAAATCGCTCCAGCCTGAGAATTGCTGTTAGAGCCAAGCACTGGGGGTTTTTCTCTCCAAGCCGTTGGGATGATCAGCGAGATGCCCTGGGATGCTGAGATACCTCAGTCGTTGGTTACCTCATTGGGGTTTCAGGTCCTCTGCAAGGTCTATTCCTTTGCTCTCTTCTCCCTCCAGACTGTGATCAGTGCAATCAGGAAATTCCTAGAAGGCATCTCAGACCTGCGCCTGGTCTACACCCATCACCCACTGCTACTCAGGCTCTTCCTGGTCTACCCAGAGCTGATGAGCAGGTTCGGGTATCGTGTCCTGGAACTTTGGTTTTCTTGGGAAGAGTACAACCATGAGAACCTAGATCACGACTCGTCTCCTGGATGTGCCGTCCTTCCTGCCAGCTTGGCAGCCCTGTTCCAGATGCTCAGAAGCACACCTAGCGTCCTCCTCATTTTGCTGGTGGGTGCACTCATTCATTTCTGCATTCATGGACGGCAGGCTTGGGGAGAGGCAACTCGCTTGACAGAGTGCTTGCCTAGCCTGCAGGAGGCCCATGGTTTCATCCCAGTTTGCATAAACTGAGTACGGTGATGAATAGCAGTAATCCCACCACCAGGGAAGTGGAGGCAGGAGGATGGAAAGTTCAAGGTCATCCTCTACTATACAGTGAGTTTAAAGAAGGAGGAGGAAGAAGAAGGGAGAGAGAGAAGGAGAGAGAAAGAGATTGGTTTTTGTGTGTGAGTGTAAGCCCCGCTCACTGTTCTCTAGTGGCTCTGAAGGCCTTCTCCTTTTACCTACGGGCTCCCGAGTCCCTGCCTCCTGCTCTTTTTGCTTTAATTTCCCTCCTTGACACAGCCCAACTCTTAGAAGTAATTGTCTACTTCCAGTTTTTCACCTCCATCTCATTAATTTCTCTACCCTTTGGCTTCAGGCCCCGATGCTCCTTAACACTGCATCACCATTATAACAAGGAAGTTTCTGCCTAATTACCGCCGGCTTGCTGGTAATCATCTTAAGTGACCTGTTGATATTGATGGCTGTCCTTTTTCTTTTTAGTGGCCCACTCTTGGTTTAAGGTATGCCATCTCTCAATTTTCCTCACCCTTCTTCTGATGCTCCTTCTGAGTCCCTTAGAGATTTCCCTGTGCCCTGGCTAGGTCTTGAAGGGTGGTATTCTGCCAAGTTCTGTCTGAAGCTGTCCTCACTCAGTGCATCTCTCCTGGGTTGGTCACCTCTCCCAGACTCTGGTAGCCTCTACCTATATGCTGATGAGTCAAGTCTACACCTCACTTCTGACCACTCCAGACTCAGTCTTATAATACCAACCATGTACTTGGCAGTTTTGTCTAACATGAAGCTCTGTAGACAGAAGTTTCTGTCTACCTGGTCCTGCAGCTGCTCAGTCTCAAAGAAACACACAGGGACTTATATTAATTATAAATTGTTTGGCCTATTGCTCAGGCTTATTACTAACTACCTCTTACAACTTAAATTAATGCATAATTCTTGTCTATGTGTAGCCACATGGTTTGGTACCTCTTCTCACTGAAGCATTCTTATCTTGCTTCCTTCCTCTGCATTTGTCTGGTGACTATGTTTCTGCCTTTCTTCTTCCCATAATTCTCTTAGTCTGGTTGCCCTGCCTATACTTCCTGCCTGGCTACTGGCCAGTCAGCATTTTATTAAACCAATACAAGTGACAAATCTTTACAGTGTACAAGAGAATTTTCCCACAGCAGAGCTCCTTGGAATGGAGGTGTAAATTGGTGATAGAGCTTGTGCTTGGAACCCCTGAAGTACTGAATAAGTTCATGAATAAGTAAACATATAAATCCATAATTCATATGAAAACAATGCAGCTCGTTATCTCTTCTTTCTGTGCCTTTCATAGTTTGGACCTTGTTAGGGTGGAGACTATCCTGAAAACTGCCTTGGGCCACCAGTGTCTAAGGATATAAACACTTAGGAGAAGCAAACCAAAAAGAAAGTGAACCTCGCAAGACCAAATCCTTAGATTCCACGTGCTCAGGAAGGGATGGAGTGCACCATTTATCTATCCAGCTCAGACCTTGCCCTCGAATGTAAACTGTCCCGTTCATCGTTCATCTCTTCTTGGAGGCGGCTACATCAGGCCCCAGGAGTTTTTTACTTCCCTTTGCCTCGAGCTCAATAGGAAGGAGCCACCTTCAGGGCTGGATGCTGTTTAGAGATCTGGGAAAGGAGGCTTTCCTGTGTTTCAGATAAAATGGAGACAGCTGGAGGAGGGGGAGTTTGAGGGATATTAAGCAAGCTCCGTATACAGATAATCGCTTGTTAATCACTGGCTCTGAGTCTGAGCTGGATAATACTCAGAGATGCTAATAGAGTTGCCCAAGGTGATAAGGATCATGGCCTGGACTGCAGACCACAGGCTACCGAGTCTTACTAAATTAGGTCCTAGAAACATCAGTGCTGAAAAGAACAGCAAGGCACAACTTTGCTTGCTGTTCACACATATAATTCCCACCATTTATTCCCAGCTTTTAGCCACAGCGGGGAAAGGAGTCTAAAAATATGTGCTGGGACCAGTTTCTGGTTTTGATACGGGTAATTAGCAGCTAGCCGTTAATGGCCACTCTTATCCACGGGTGGTCTTTCATGTATATTGTTCGGCTGTGAAAAACAAGGCTGTCACAGATGCTCTGTTCTGAGTCTGCACAGCATTGGACAGTTGAAAATGCAGTGGGCCATGGGTCCGCCCAACACCTTCTCACCAACCCATGTGAGGAGGTGCACACCAGCACGCCGCATTTACTGCGGCCCACAAAGACCACACAACCCCTCTCCTTTAGACCTTTAACGCTCACAGATGTCTGGGGGAGCAGTTTTGTGACGCTGGAGCAGGAAGGGCCAGCAAAGGACAGCAGGGAGACTGACTTGGTCTTTTCTCCCTTGGCCCTAAGTAAGTTATTCCTACTTTAGGTTTCAGCCTAAAGCAGAGGAGGTGGATAAATTTGAGACCCACCCATCCCCGCCCTCGAGTTCTAGAATTTTAGGCTGAGGCCACACATCTATCTCTGAAATTATCTTGATTTTCCTTAGCCCTCTAATTTGTGATTTTTGTCTTCTCAGAGATGTGTTTTGAGTCTCCATGAAGTGTCAGAGATAAAGCTGCTTCACCCGTCCCCTTCATTAACACATCCTAGAGTAGAATTCACAGCGCTACTATTTCCTTTTTCTTTTTAAGACACCATCTTATTCTGTAGACTAGGCTAGCCCAGAAATTAATACCTAGCCCAGGCTGGCCTCACGCACATGGAATTCCTCTGCCTCATCCTCCTGAGTGCTGAGATTGTAGCACTCTGTCTGGTTCTCTACTATTTTCTAGATTAGTTGATAGACAACTAATCTATTTGCCTCAGTTTCCCCATTTGTAAATTGGAGTTATACCTAAAATTATCAGGAAGATGCAAAAAATATATAGACAGCCAGGCATGGTGGTGCATGCCTTTAATCCCAGCACTTGGGAAGCAGAAGCAGGTGGATCTCTGTGAATTCGAGGCCTGCATGGTCTACAGAGTAAGCTCCAGGACAGACAAGATCACAGAGAGTAACCCTGTCTGGAAAAACCAAATAAATAAATGAATGAATAAATAAAGATGAATGTATAGACAAATGTATAGCTATCATATATAAACAAAGCAGCACCTATGTTATCAGGTTCTAATTGCTGATATTGTCATTGTTTCTCCAAAGCCCAAGCCCTATGCTCATGTTTCCCCATTGTGTCCTGCCTGCCCAGAGGTCATCACATCAGGGTTTGTTTGGCTGAAGTGCCCTGTAGTCTCGTTTCTCTGCACTAGAAGTTGTTCTCTGCGTAGCAGCAGCGTCTGAGCGACCTTGGCTTCATAGCACCCTGTCATAACAGGCTTGACACATTCACTTGTCCAAAGGCATTGGCGTATTTGAGCTGGTAGGTGCCAGGAGCTATCAGGGACAGCTCCTGGTATGCCTTCTGCCTGCTTTGCCTTCAACATACACTCATTAAAATAACTCCAAAAGCAAAACAAACAAAACAAAATGTCCTTTTCCATTTCCTGAACCCAAGTCCTTCACTGCTTGGGGCAGAGAAGGGCAGATGCCATGGCAGAGAAGGGACCTGACCTGGTCTTCACTTCCTGTCCCTGAATCTTTCCCAACCTATTTTTCTCCTGACCTGTGACATCTCTGCCCTCTCTGTCATCTTCTGGCTCTCAGGTTTCTGGTCCTAAAAGCAACCTCTTCTTGCCTCAAACACTTTAGGTTGCAAGAGAGAGACATCCTGAGTTCAGAGGCATACAGTCACATCCTTGGTGCCACTTACTGACTTTATGTGACCTCGGGCAAATCGTGGGATGTCCGTGTTTGCTTCTTCATGTAATACGATGGAACTATTCTCCAGGATTTGTGAGGAGTCTGTTCATCCACCAGGGAATTTGGTACAAAGTTAGGTGCTAAGTGAGATCTCGCTCAGTTTCTGTGAAACCATCATCCTGGGTATAGTTCCTGACTCTTCCCTGCATTGTCTACCTGTCCCTGGCTGTGTGCCCTCTGAACTCTGGCTTCCTTCTCTTCTCAGGACCTCATCTATTCCAGCCCCATGGACACAGCCCGGAAGGTCCTGGTTGTCTTGGGGACCTTCATCCGGGAGAATAAAGATATTGAGGTGGGTGGTCTCATCCGAGGCCACTTCCTGCTCATCCTGCAGCACCTGCTGGTGGAGTACGGAGCTCCCACCTCAGGAGGTCAGTTTTCCTTGGACATGTTTTGACATGTAGGGTAGACCATTCTATTTTGGTGAAGTGTGCTCTAAGAAAGAGCATCAGGTTTTGCAACAGAAGAAAAATCAGGCCAGTCCCTACCGTGCACAGCATGTGCACAGAGCTGTTTGTCACAAAAATGGCAGCTCCCAGAGGAAAAAGGAAAGTGCAAATCTGGAGGAGGCTGGGGAACCAGCAGGGCTGTGGGAGTAGGGTGGATCTGTGATGTGTTGAATACCCAGTGAGCCCCAGGAGGATATGCTAGCAGTCACAGAAGCTGGCTTCTCAGTATGAAGAAACTCAAAATTAGGGTTGATTTGTCTTCAGCTATTTTTAAAGAAGGTGACATTTTTTTTTTCTTTGAGAATTTTATTTTGCTTTTGGGTTTTGAGGGAAGGTCTCATATAAACCAGGCTAGCCACAAATTCATAGAGATCCACCTGCTGTCCCTCGTGAGAGAGCCAAGTGCCCTTACTTGGGAATGTTTGTGGCAAGGCGGTATTCGACCTTTGGGTGGTCTGAGCTTAGCTCTCTGAGCAGCCGGTTCTTGTTCTCCATAGCCTCGGGGAACCTGCCACTGCTGCTGAACCTCCTCTCCTTGGTGCAGCTCAGGAGTGAGTCGGAGCAAGAACTGGACAGCATGGCCATGAAGCTGCTTCATCAAGGTGACTTGGCTGCTTGAGACAGTGCCCACGGGCCTGAGGCTGAGTGTGCTGGGGCCCTCTCGGTTCGGAAAATGTGAACAAGTCAGTCTGTTCCTAAGGTCGTCTTTTGATCCCCTCTGCTCATTGTAAAGGAATATTTGGGAGACACCCACTCTAAAAAGCAAACAAAAACCCAAAACAGCAAACTAACAATCAGTGTATGATAGGTACCAGCTATAGTGAAGTCAGGAAGACATTTGCATGTTAGCTATTGATAATTGTATGCAGAGCCACCTTGCCTGTACTGAGTTCATAGGTAAAAATGGAGCATCCCTCATATAGGGTTGAGATACAAATATGTGTTCTGGTAGATGTGCAGTGCTTGGCACACAGAGGCCTTCTGGACGCAGTCTGTGTCAGGTAACGCTTCCCAATGTCTGGTCGGCTCTCTTCCCTGTCTCACAGCTGACTCAGGCCATCTAGTTCACAATTCTCTGGGCATCTTTTTAAAAATATGTTTATTCAGCCGGGCAGTAGTGGCGCACGCCTTTAATCCCAGCACTTGAGAGGCAGAGGCAGGCGGATCTCTGTGAGTTCGAGACCAGCCTGGACTACAAGAGCTAGTTCCAGGATAGGCTTCAAAGCCACAGAGAAGCCCTGTCTTGAAAAACAAAAACAAAAATAAAATATTTTTCATTATTGTGATCCCAGAACTTAAGAGGGAGCAGGATCAGGAGTTCAAGGTCATCCTTGGTTATATAGTGAATTCAGGGCCATCCAAGACTGCTAACTGCTGTCTCAAGTGTGTGTGTGCATACACACACGCACAAGCGCGTGCACATACACAGGGAATGATTTTGATTATTCTGACAAAGAACAACAGACTGAAAACCTCCATGTGAAATATAGTAGACATTTCCACACATTCTCGAGTCCTACTGTCTGAGAGAGGAAAGAACTGTATTTCTGGAGTAGAGACACTGTTGAGGGGACACTTGCTTGCTCGGCTGAGCACAAGCCAGTGAGAAGTCAGATGTAATATGGCTGCCAAAAAGTGGAAAAAGCCTTATGTGGGATCGGTGGAATGGTAGGGGGGAGGTGGATGGTGCTTCCAGGATGAGAGGGAAGCCTTTTCTCGAGCTCTGCTCTTTGGTGCCGTGACTGCCTGTTTCGGAATGTTGATGAGCCGCCCAGATAGGCATAACGGTTACAGAGATAATCTGCCAGCTGAATATTTTTGTTTTGTTTTTTATTGCGGAGACAAGATCTTGATAGATAACCCATGTCTGGCCTGAGCCGAATCTTTCTGAGCTGGTGTTCTATCTCTCCTCCCTCTTAGCGGCCTTTCTTGCCAGATCAGAGGCTAACATGGAGGATTGCGTCTTCATGGCCTTTGCACACTCTTATTTCTTCCTCAAATGGGCGTGCTCCCTCTGGACAGCCCCGGTGTGTGTCCTATCACATAGCAGAGCCACAAAGCTGACACTGTTTTAATATTACTCAGTATGTGTATGATTTGTATGTGACTACAGGCATGCTATAGCATGTGTGTGGAGGTCAGAGGTTAACTCTGTGGAGCCAGTTCCCTCCTTCCATCTCCTCGTAGGTTCTAGGCAGTGAACTCAAGTTTTGAGTCCTTGTGGCAGATGTGTATACACACTGAGCCATCTCACCAGCAACTCTCTTGCTTCAAATTTTTTCTTATCCCACCAAAGCTCCTTATAATCCCATTCAATATGTGTTTTCAGGAATTGCAATATTGCCTGGGCTGTCACCCATTTTGGGGACAAATCTGTCCTCACATACATGGAAGACGACATTTTTTCAAGGAAGCATGCCACCCCATGTAAAGATGGCTATCCTGGGATTTCTCCATGGATGCTCCATTCTCAGATGGTTTAAGCTTAATTGCATATCTTACCACCTTTAACAGAGGCCATACAATTGCTCCACTCTGAGTCATCTTTGGTTGTATAATGTTTGTAATGCTACATTCCTCTTCCTGGGGAGATGTAAGGAAACGGCTGTTCAGCTCACATGGGGCACTGACAGACCAAAAAGGATTCCATCCCAGTTCAGTCAGTGAGGTTAGTAGAATTAAGAACGTGGATGACTCAAAGGTAGCAGCATCTATGAAAAATCTAGCCAGGTGTGATGCACACCTTTAATCCCAGCACTCGGGAGGCAGAGGCAGGCGTATCTCTGTGAGTTCAAGACCAGCCTGGTCTACATAGTGAGTTCCAGGACAGCAGGACTACACAGAGAAACCCTGTCTCTGAAGAAGAAGGAGCGGGGAGGAGGAATCCCCGATCTGAATTTTGGTGGCTGAATAGAAGTACAGTTAGCCAGAAAGCACTGCTGTAAGAGAACACACCAGATAAGGGTGTCTGCCTGTAACCATAGAATTCTAGAGGTAGAGGCAGGGAGACTGGAAACTGAAGGTCAGCCAGGACTGAACATACAGCCAGATTCTGTTATTTCAAAAATAAAGTTTGGTGTGGTGGTGCACACCTGCAATCCCAGCACTCGGGAGGCAGAGGCAGGAGGGTCAAAGGGGTCAGTCAGTACTATCATCAGCGAGTGATGAATTTGAGACTAGTCCAGGATACATGAGACCCTGTCTTAAAAAGAGTGGGGAAGGATGGAAGGAAGAAGGAGGGGGTGGAGGCGGAAGGGTAGCAAATATAAGGACTTTTGTCAATCCAGCATCACAGAAGTCCCTTGGGATAATTACGTGGCTGAACAACCTTAGGGAACAAAGATCACTGCTAAGGTATTGTCTTAGGGTTTCTATTGCTGCAATGAAACACTGTGACCAAAAGGCAAATTGGGAAGGAAAGGGTTTATTAGGCTCACACTTCAGCATTGCTGTTCATCACCGGAGGAAGTCAGGACAGGAACTCAAACAGGGCAGGATTCTGGAGGCAGGAGCTGATGCAGAGGCCGTAGAGGGGAGGTGCTTACTGGCTTGCTTTCCATGGCTTGCTTAGCCCAGGAGCAGCAGCCCTGGGATGTCTCCATCCACCATGGGTTGGGCCCTCCCCCATTGATCACTAAATGAGAAAATGCCTTACAGCTGGATCTCAAGGAGGCACTACCTCCATTGAGGCTCCTTCCTCTGATGACTCTAGCTTGTATCAAGTTGACACACAAAACCAGCCAATACAGGAAGCAGGCTGACACATGCACAGTAAGAGGATGCCCTTGACAAGTGAACTCCTAACAGTGTATTCAGATTGCCGGTTGGTTGTGGGTTGCTCATGTGTTTGTACAGATGGAGGGTGTGGACAAACATACCTTCAAGTTTGTCGCCATACTTCTTTCCACTGGCTATAACACAATGTTTGTCTTCTCCCCCATCTGAAACCAGCCAGTTGTTGGCCCGCATCTGTGTGAAGTGTAAGAGTGCTTAAACTAGAGTGCTGTGACATGGGCTACCCGTGGACTCTGGTTTCTTGCAGTCAGCAAGCTGTGTGGGAAGTGCAGCCCTGCGGATGTGGACATCCTGCAGCCCTCCTTCAACTTCTTGTACTGGAGTCTCCATCGAACCACACCCAGTAGCCAGAAAAGAGGTACAGGGGCTCCGACAGAGTCACTGAAGAGGCCGGTGTCAGGGGTCCTTGGTGCCCTTGGGTTTTTCTTCCTAAAAAGTAACTAGATGTTTGTGTGTGGTTGACGATGAGATGTGCAAGGCTCCTTAGGTCCCCTCGATGAGCCATTGTTTGGTTTTGTGTGCTCCAAGCCCTACTAGGTACCCAGTATCATAGAGGTGGTAAGCTAGACGATTGCCCCTCCCCCCTTTCCCTGCAGCTGCTGCTGTACTGCTGAGCTGCACAGCCTTGGTTGAGCTTCTGGAGAAGATGCTGGCCCTCACCTGGACGGAAGCAGGCTCTCCCAAGACTCCACTGCTCTGCTCTGCCTGGCTGCTCACTGCCTCCATCTCTGTCCAGCAGCATGATGGCAATTTGCAGGTTAGTGTCTGGTGCTGTATCCTCGGGACGTGAGATAGCGCTCACAGAAGAGGTAAAATTCTGAGTTCTGTCCCCAATTCTGTGGCATATTATCTGTGTGACCTTGGCAAAATACTTAACTATACTGAGTTTCAGAGTTCTTACCTACAACTATAAGGGAGTCAGGGTTATTTTTTTTTAAATATTTATGTATTTATTATGTATACAATATTCTGTCTGTGTGTATGCCTGCAGGCCAGAAGAGGGCACCAGACCCCTCTACATTTGGTTGTGAGCCACCATGTGGTTGCTAGGAATTGAACTCAGGACCTTTGGAAGAGCAGGCAATGCTCTTAACCTCTGAGCCATCTCTCCAGCCCCGGGAGTCAGGGTTATTGACAGCTTGGTTTAAATTACTCTTTTTTAACAGGAATGGATCACCTACATGTCAGGCTGTATTCTGGGCACAGAGAAATAAAAATGACTATCGCATTTGCCCCACCCTTAGGGAATGTGTTTTCTAAGTAAAGCCTTGAACGAAGACTCTACTTGGCAGAGGTAGTGGGAGAAGGTGCTCCAGGGCAGAGAGTACAATGTGAGCAAGGGCATAAAGATGCACGAATTTAGGACATGGGGTACGTATTTAGTGATAAGCTGGTATGTGTGGCTGGAACGAGGGAGTGAAAAAATAGATCGGTTTAGACAAGAAGGCAGGAGCCAGCTGTGACCTTGTAGTGCCCAGTGGCAAGATGTGGAGTGCCACATGTAGTTAGCTGTCATTGTCATTGTTGGAGGTGGACACAGAGAACACAAAAGCAGGGGACTTCTCCACAGAAACCCTTGTTTCCTTCTTGTGTCATCACAAGGTCCTTTGTGAGCTCCACTCCTGGCCATTTCATACACATCTAGCTCTTCCCCAAGCTGCTCCTCATGGGCAGACACCATCTCTGGCTTCCGCAGTATTTGTGCAGCAGCCAGCACGGCCAGTTCTCTGTTACAAGGGAAATCAGCTTTGGCTCCTGTGGTAGTGGCAAATGACGGCAGTTCTGTGCTGTGGCAGACCCTGCGTGGCGTTGCCTAGGGCTGATTTTTATTTATTATTTATTTATTAAAACAGGATTCCTCTCTGTAATCCTGGAGCTGGCTATGTAGATTGGGTTGATCTCCACCTCACAGAGATCTGCCTGCCGGTGCCACTGGAATGGGAGAATTAAAGGCATGCATAGCCATGCCTGTCTCTCTCTTTTTTTTTTTTTTTTTTTTAAATTTTATTGTGATAGGATGTCATGTGGCCCAGACAGGCCTCAGATTTGTTAGGTACCTAGTTCTGGCCTTTGATTCCTCATCCTCCTGCCTCGACCTCCCAGATATGATTTTATAGGTTTGTGTCACTGTGATGGTCCCATGGGTGATTCAGAACAGAACCTTCCCTGATTTACTCTGTGAGGAGCTTGGATCACTCTCACTTCTCTGGTCATGTGCCTGGGTAGAAGGCTGCCCTCCTTCCTCCTTCTTGACTGCGCCTGGCCATCAGCATATACCTAGCCGGCCACCTGCTCCTACCCAGCTGCACTGTCCTAATTCAGCCTCAGATCTGTAAGGGATCTCCTTGTGCTAGACTCTGAGTCGAGCAGAGTAGTAGTCGCCCTCGGGCAGCTCGTGTTCTGATGGAGGAGGGCAGAACAGACCGGCTTTGAACCCGCCGCCCTGTCCAGCTGCTCAGTTGGACATCTGACTCATGTTTACTCCTGCACCAGTCTCCAGGATGACACTGGAGGCAGAAAAGCAGGAGGCAGAGATTCCGTGACTTACCCGCTATGTTTACCTAGTGATTCACTATATAATTCAGGCTGGCCTTGAGCCCCCAATCCTCCCCTCTCAAGGCCACAATCGGCATGTGCCACCACCCTTGGCAAGAGCCAAGGTTCTGATTTGGTGTGTCGAACTCTAGGTGTTCCGGGTTAGGTGAGTGGAGCCAGAGACCAGGCTGCAGATGAGGCTGAACAAGGCTTCCTGGAGGCTGTGCTGTCTGGGACGACTTCAGCGTGGAGTTAGTTCTCTAGGTGCAGGCTTGTCCTCCTCACACTCCTGGCATCAGGACAGGCTCAGAGGCCTGTGTCTTGATGCAGCAAGTGCAATAGGAAGTGGGTAGCCATTTCTACTTCCACCTACAGAACACTGATTGGGATTAGCCCCTTTCCCTGCTTCTTTGCCAGGTCCATCAGACGTTATCTGTGGAGCTAAGCCAAGTACTGAAGGCTCTCAGCTTTCCAAAGAAAAAGTCTGCACTGCTGTCAGGTACGGTGTGGACTTCCCAGTGGGAGAAAAAAACCTTTCCCTTGGATTCTTAGACAGGACCACGCGCCCAGGCCATAATTCTCTATCAGCACCATTTCCCCTTCTGGGTGGAGGAGGAATGGGGTGTCAGGAGTCTCCTCTTTCTAGCTGCCATCCTACGATTCCTGCGGACAGCCCTGAAGCAAAGATTTTCTTCTGCCTTGGTGGCCTTGGTGCCCTCAGGGGGCCAACCGCTGCCAACTCCTGAGGACACTGTCCTAGCTCCACTGGACACATCACAGGTGCTGTCCCTGCTCATCGGGCTTCAGAACCTCCTAGTGCAGGTAAGGCTCCGGCTGAGCAGGCCCCTGCGGTGGGACAGCAGGAAAAGACGGCTTCCTCTCAGGAGATGAGTGTTTCTGTCAGAGCAGCCATTGAGTCACGTATGTGAAACCCCAGCATTTGGGAGGTGGCAGCAGGAAGACCAAGAGTTCAGGTCATTGTATTAGAGGCTTCTAGAGGGACAGAGCCAATAGTATAGTGTAGTTAAAGGGGTCTTTTAGAAGGCATGTAAGATACAGGTCTGTAGGTTGTTTGTTTGTTTTTTTAACTCTTTGAGGGCCCACCACGCAACTCCCAAATAAATACACAGAGACTTACTTATGAATGCCCAGCCTTAGCTTGGCTTGTTTCTCGCTAGCTTTCCTAACTTACATGATCGAGTTTTTCTCTAACTATCTCTTGCCTCTGGGCTTTTTACCTTTCTTTATTCTGTATTTCTTTTTTTCTTACTCTGTGGCTATGTGGCTATGTGGCTGGTCCCTGGTGTCCTCATCTTCTTTTTCTTCTCCTATCTATTCCTCTCCTTCCTAGCTATTGGCTGTCCAGCTCTTTATTAGACCAATCAGGTGTTTTAGACAGGCAAAGTAACAAAGCTTCACAGAGTTAAACAAGTGCAGCATGAAAGAATGCAGCGCATCTGTGCACCATTAAACAAGTGACTGGTGATAGTGAATTTGTCATGTGTTTGTTAGAGTTTAAAGTTTTGTTTGATAAAAGGTTCTGATGTTTAAAAAGTAAACCAGGTTCTGCTGGTTTAGACACACTGTAAGTCTTCCAATGTCTTATGGGTGAACCTTTTAGTGGGTCCCAGGGTCCATCTCCTTTTCTAAAACAAATCACATTTTCAAAAAAGGTAACTTTTAAGGGCACTTCCTCCTCTTGCAGAGGACCTGGGTTCAGTTTCCAGCATTCACAAGGGTGATGACAACCATCTATGACTCCAGTTCCCAGAGATCCAGTGACCTTTTCTGGCCTCTGTGGGTACTGCATTCACATGGTACACTTTCATACATATACTCATACATATAAAATAAAAATAAATACATCTTTGGGGGCTGTAGAGCTGGTTCAGTTGTTAAGAGCACTAGATACTCTGGCAGAGAACTCAGGTTCAGTTTCCAGCAGCCACACAGTGGTTCACAACCATCTGTAATTCCACTTCTGTGGGCAGCAATCCCTCTTCTGGCCTCTGTGGGCACCAGGTACACATATAGTGCATAGATATACATATAGGTAAAACACTTGTATACATAAAGCAGAAGTAAATAAGTCTTCCTTCGAAAGTTTGTTACAACTGGGTGCCTTGTTGTGCCCCTAATCTTAGTACTTGGGAAGTAGAAGCAGTAGGATTGCCCCAAGTCTGAGGCCAGCCTGATCTCCACAGTAGAATCTAAGTCAGCTGGGAATGTAATAGTGAGACCTGTTTCAGGAAAAATAAAAGAGTATGCTTCACAAAAAGGTGTTATTTAATATAAATATTGTGCTTTGTACATGACAGATGACTCTGACAAACACTTAAAGTTATCTACAGTATTGTATTCCATATCTGAAAAACAAATCTAAATAACTAAAAAATTAAACCTTATTGGTTAATATATATATATGATGTTCCTGGAGTTTGAGGCCAGCCTAACTACATGAGATCTTGTCTTAGAAAAACAAATAAATCCTGGCTCTAATTCTGTTTTGTTTTCCCAGAAAGACCCTCTATTATCGCAAGCCTGTGTTGGCTGTCTGGAAGCCTTGCTGGACTACTTGCATGCCAGGAGCCCAGACATTGGTAGAAACCGTCCTTATTCTCTCATTGTCCATGATCAAGATGGGAGGGCACCAACCCATCATCTTACTGCCCCAGTGCTGACAACCATGCAGAGGACTCTGTATGCCCATTGTATAGATGTGGGCACTGAGCACCAGAGTTTTAAAGTGATCTGCCTAACCGTGGTCACAGTGCTCTTAAGTAGCAGAGACTTTCTAGTTGTCTACCTCTCATAGTTATGGGATAGACTGTTTTGCTGAGAGTCCAGATAGGTGGGTAGAAGTCCAGGCAAGAGACCTCATGAACCCAGCCTGTTTTAAGCCAATAGGAGAAACTCCTCTTTGGGCATGTTCCCCGGGTCTCTGGAAGGACAGCGTTAACCACGGGGACTGATGTTTCTTACAGCACTCCATGTGGCCTCCCAGCCCTGGAATCGGTTTTTGCTGTTCACCCTCTTGGATGCTGGAGAGAATTCCTTCCTGAGACCTGAGATACTGAGACTTATGACCGTGGTAAGTGCAGACAGGAGAGCTCTATGGTTGGAAGATACCAGCAGGGTGTTGCTAAAGAAGTTCAAAACACAAAGGTATTTTAGGTGACCCTAATCTTTAAGGAGCAGTTGTAGGCCTTCTCCCTACAAGAGACTTGCCCAGGGATTTCCTGTGAATAGCTACAGCTAACCTTAGGACACATTTTCTCTTACTTCTTTAATGAAGTCTTTTGCCACATGACAGGTCTAAGTACTAAGGATGTCCCAGAGTCACATACTCTGCCTCCAGAGGTCCCTTATTCTAGAAAATGAGAAAGACAAGTAAATGAATAGTTAAGTTTGATATTTTTTTAATTAATTTATTTTTTTAAAT
Source organism: Chionomys nivalis (assembly GCF_950005125.1). Lineage (NCBI taxonomy): Eukaryota > Metazoa > Chordata > Mammalia > Rodentia > Cricetidae > Chionomys > Chionomys nivalis. Next base: position 39,453,378 of record NC_080102.1, read on the forward strand.
TTATTTTCGAGACAGGGTTTCTCTGTAGTTTTTGGTGCCTGTCCTGGAACTAGCTCTTGTAGACCAGGCTGGCCTCGAACTCACAGAGATCCACCTGCCTCTGCCTCCCGAGTGCTGGGATTAAAGGCGTGCGCCACCACCGCCCGGCCTTAAGTTTGATATTTTGAGTGACAGGGTATTTGGCACATTAATAATTCTTGCTGAATGAAGAACAAAGGGACAAGCTCATGGCTGACAGTGAAGCTCACCCACAAATAAATCAGAGGTGAAAACACGGAGAGAATTCATTGCTTTTGTGAAGTGTAAGTAATGTGTCAGTCGAAGCTTAAAGGAGCAATAGGCAGAAGGAGACAGTATTTTAGGAAGTGAGGTGGGAGTAGTAGGGTCAAGAGCACATAGGGAGGTTACAGGAAACACACTCAGTCCATCTTGGCCATGAGTTTGCAGTGCAAGGCTGAGGGAGGGAGCCTGATGAAGAAGTCACTAAGGCCAGCTCTCTCTGGACCCAATCTACCTCATTTGCCCTGTTCCCCTGTGAGACAATCCCACCCATTCTCACCAGTGCGACCCTTAAAAGCAGGACTCTGGACTTGAGAATGGTGTTCCCTGCTCAGTGCTAGGCACAGCAGTGGACAGAAACAGCATCTCCTCTAATTATGGGCTTTTGGGGCTTTTCTTCTGGGCTAGTTTGTGCGGTACCAGAGTAACAACATCCTCTCTCGTGAAGAGGTGGGTCTTATTTTGCAAGCTGAAGCACTGGCTGACCTGTCAACTCTCCCAAATGATACCCTCCAGGCTCTGCGTGGCTTCTTCCTGCAGGTGAGTGGGAAAAGGATACTATACAGTTGTATGAGGCTAGACCCTCAAGACCATCTTCTCTGTGGCGAGTGGAAGCTCTGGCCACTTAAGCCATTAGGAAGTCAAGAATCTGAGTGGTGGGGGACAGTTAGAGAGGGCCAGTCTCTCCTGTCCCTTCTCCTGCAGGTCCAGAGTGCGGGTCTCCTGACTGACCACAACAAAATCCAGACTTTGCAGGCCTCCTTGGAGAGACTTTGTTCCAGGACCTTCCCAGCCCAGCCAGCCCTTCAAGACATGCTGTATCCTTTCTTGCTTCTGGGTGGGCGCTGTGGCCTGAGCAACATCTCCAAGGCCACGGAGGCTGTAGCAGTATTTGTTTGTTTGTTTTTTCAAGACAAGGTTTCTCTGTAGCTTTGGTTTCTGTCCTGGAACTAGCTCTTGTAGACCAGGCTGGCCTCTAACTCACAGAGGTCCACCTGCCTCTGCCTCCTGAATGCTGGGATTAAAGGCATGTGCCACCACCACCCGGCTTAACAATACCTTATCTCAGAGAGAGTGACAGAGACAGATGGAGAGAGGGAGGTAAGGGGGAGAGAAAGAGAGAGAGAGAGTTAGTTACCAGGCACTGGTAATGCTCACCTTCAATCCCAGGACTCAGGAAGAGGCAAGTGAGACCAGCCTGGTCTACAAAGTGAGTTCCTGGGTAGCCAGGGCTGTTACAGAGACACTGTGTCTTGAAAAACATGGGAGGGGGGAGGAGGAGAAGAACAGAGGGGGGACGACTGGCTGTCCTGGTGGCCACAGTCCTCTAGGTTGTGATGTGCTGGAGACATTATAGTGCCTCTGTGTGTGTGTAGGACTACTTCTCCATTTTAGAAGCACCCATGCTCCTTTTAATACATAATTTATTTCTACTTTATGTACATTGGGGTTTTACCTGCATGTACGTATTGTGAGGGTGTATTCCCTGGAACTGGAGTTACAGATAGTTGAGAACCACCATGTGGGTCCTCTGGAAGAACATCCAGTGCTCCTAACCACTGAGCCGTCTTTCCAGCCCCACATCCATGCTCTTGTCCGACCGTTCTTGCCCTTTGGGGTTCTGGAAGTGTGGGATTCCCTTCCCTACCCCTTCAGCTCCATTTCTCTCCTATTCTCCTCTCATGCTTCCTGCCAGCTGCCTTGGGGGTGTGTCAGTTTCCATGTCCCACATCAGAGACTGAGCTCTAAGGACACGAAGGCCCAGACGCGGAAAGAAGGGAGACCTGTAGAAACATTCAGGACAGTTGTTGATGGAAAAATGTCAATCTCAGTCCTTCGCCGGGAGCCATTTACTCCACTGTGAAAATGGAATCCTGAAATAAAGCAATGAGTTCACATTCCTGTGTGGGCTTTCTTTCTGAACTCACCTTTCTGAAACTTGTTCCTCAGCTGTCAGTTGGACACTGGGTTTTAACAAAGGTGGAGAGGGGCGGAGTGGAGACGGCATTTAAGGAGCCTGTGCAAAGTGCCTCATAGTAGATGTGCATAGAGAACGAGAGGACCCTGAGCTGGGAGGGCAGAGCAAGGGCTTGTAGTTGGAACTCTGAGGGTGTCTTTCCCTCGAGTGGTCATAGGGAGAGGTATAAGTCTCAGGCAAAGGCAATCAAACCCTCAGCCTGCCTTGCTGGGCAAATCTGCCTCAGCTCCCCTGGCTCAAGCCAGCCCTCTCAAAGCCCACATGGGCAGTGATCTTTTAACAGCTACCCGTCGCTGGCTGCTGGCAGACAACTCTGCCCACACCTGTTTATCAGCCCAGCCTGGGCCTCTGCGCTCTAACTGACCACTCCACCTGTCTTCCCGGATCTAGCTGTCCCGACACCCTCCCCAGCCCCACCACCGGGCAAAACTGAAAATGTATGACCAGACGGAGCGCTCTAGTTTAGAAATTAGTGTACCGAAGCAGCAAGCAGTGGGTGCCCGCGTTCCGCACTAAGAGTTCTGCTAGTTCTTTCAAAAGTTCTCGGGATCTTGTGAACTGCGGTTGAAAGAAGACTCAGATGAGACATCAAGCATCACACTTGCAGCGCCTGGGCAGCCAGGGTTTCGGGCCTGGGCTTGCTGACGCGCTTTAAGCAAAGTAAAGCCCCCACCGCAGCTTAGCTTAGTTTCCTCTAACTCGACCAGAAATGAGATCTGCCGCGCCGAGGGACGCCTTCGACCGGACCACGCCGGGGCCAACAGCTGTCGTGACAGGCACCGGAGCCCGCCGGGGGCGGGGCCGGAAGTGAAGTCAGCGGCGCGCGGCCGTCGCGGCCCGATCTCATTGGTCCGGAGCAGCGCAGTGGGTGGGACGGTGGTCGGTCTGGGTGCGCGGCGGGCCAGGTACTCTTAGAGTTCCGCGCTTTCGCCGGAGTTGGCTGGGTCCGGGAGTTGAGCTGCACACCGAGGGGCTGCCCTCATCTCCTTGCACCGCCGGCCCGGGTAGGTGGTGGCGGGGGTGCCGGGCTGTAGTGTCGGCTTCTTGGGAGGGGAGTGCGGAACCCACTGCCCTGCGTCCGGGTTTCGAGACTCGGACACCTCTTACACGGGCTCGCTACCAACGGCCGGCCGCTACCACTGACTCTTCTAAACAAGTTCAGAGAGGCTTGCAGAGTCTAGGGACGCTTGGGACAGAAGCGAGGTTTAGAGGCCGAATAGTAGAGTTACAGTAAAGAAACCAGACCTGTCCCCACAGTCCGCTTCTTTCCTTCCTTTCTCACGTTTGTCCTGCTCGAGTTATTTTAGTTTGTCTTGTAAATTTCTGTTTTCCTAAGTTTTGCTGTGGCCTGATTCAGGTTCCCTAGGGTCCTGGAACGTGAAGCGGGTGGTGGAGGGTCCTGAATGAGCTTGGAGTCCTTCTCTAGACTTCAGCTGTCCCATCTAGGAAGTCGGGACAGAGGTTCTTTTTTTTTTTTTTTTTTTTTTTTTTCCGAGACAGGGTTTCTCTGTAGCTTTGGATCCTGTCCTGGAACTAGCTCTGTAGACCAGGCTGGCCTCGAACTCCCAGAGATCCGCCTGCCTCTGCCTCCCGAGTGCTGGGATTAAAGGCGTGCGCCACCGCCGCTCTAACGGCCTCTGACTGAGCAATTCAAACTCTGGGTTGAGGTCGGGTGTGGCCAGCTTTGATATCAGGTGCCCTTTCCGTATTTAGAGACAAGGGACGCTGAACTGAGAGTTGGACTTTTGGCTCAGTGTAGGAACAACTGTGAGGCTCTGGACAGGCCTTTCAGTCGTTCATTCATTCAGCCGTTCATTCATTCGTTTGTTTATTTTTGTCCCCCAAATGGAAACATTAGTAAAACCGGGTATCTGAGTATGACGCCTCCCTTGACTTTCATCTTCCACCCATTATTCTATCCATTTTGGAGTTTTAGACACGATCTCACCATGTACCCTAGAATAGCCTCAAACTTAAGGAAGTTCTGCCTCAGACTCCCAAATGATAGGCTTAAAGTCATGAGCCACAACTCCTGGCCCCCACTTACTAATGTTGTACCTGATCATCTTCTTCTTATGATTTTCTTTTTAAATTGTGTATGTGTTCATGTGTGGACACTTCTGTGTGTGTGCATGTGGAGGTCAGAGGCCAATATCAAATATCTTCCCTAATTGTCCTCTACCCTATTTGTTGAGACAGTGTCTGTCACTGAACCTGGGGCTCCTAGATTCAGTCAGACTAGTTGAGTCCCAGGGATATTCTGTCTCCAGCTCTAGACCACAAACATACACTGTGCCCAGTGTGTACGTAGATACTAGGGAGTGAACTCAAAACTTCATGGTTCCAACTTTACCAATCGAATCATCTCCCTAGCCCTGTCTTTTTTTTTTTTTAAAGTATATTTGCTTGTATGTTTGTTCTGATGTTGGAAGAAGTTGGAGAAGGAGGGAACCCACACAAGTTTTACATATTTTTTCACTGCCTGAGAGTTCCTGGTTAGTACCCTCCTAGGAGGCTAGGACAGGGAACTAGAGGAGTGCTATTGACCAGCCCCTTCCTCCAGACATAGTACATCATCCAGACCTGCCTCTCTGCATCAGGAAAGAGACCTCCTAAGTCCTGCTTTACAAGTAAAGAAGCTGTGGTTTAGAGAGCTGGGACAATTGCCCAGTTATAAAGGCAAATGTTCTCACACTCCGTCCTAGAGCCCTGGCCTCAGTCGCCCCAGTATTGTAAGCATTGCCAAGTCCCTCTTCCTGTCTTTCTCCTGCAGTCCTATAGACCTGTACTGTGTGTGTGTGTGCTAGTCACCAGTCCTGGCTAGATCTTCAGGGCTTCTCAAAGCTGAATTCTTGGCATTTGGAGGCTGGGCCATGTCTGAGGGAGTTGCTTTTCACTGAGCTCACTCGTTTCTGGTTTACTCCCGCAGCTCCAGAGTCTCAGACATGGCCCTTCTTCAGTCCCTCGCACCCGTCTTCGTCCTGCTGTTGTCCGGCACAGAAGTCACAGGCACCCCAAAGACCAGCGTGGACCCCAGCCTCAAGATCTGTATCTCTTTGGGGATTGGGTGGGGTAAATGAGATCTCTCAGTGCCCGTAACTTCTTAGGGGAATCCCAGGAATGAGCAGAGTTGGGAAGAATGGGAGGAGGAAGCAAGCTCTAACCAGACTATGAGCAAATCAGTTTTCTCCTGAGCTGGTTCCCCACATGTTAACTGAAGTTTAGGCCCATCTCTCAGCTCTGCAAATGAGGAGTGTTCGTGTGTAGCACCTGGCTGGTGAGACCCCAGGCAGGTCCTCCAGAACTCTGGATTGCTAGCTTATCTTGACACTGGTTCTCTGAGCCATATCTAGGCAACACAAGGACAAGACCATCCCTGGTTTTGAGGCATTCACAGAGCTAGAAGGAGAAACATGCACGTTAGTTACTGTTGCTGTGAAGAGAAACCATGACCAAGGCTGCATTTGATTGAGAGCTTGCTTACAGTTTCAGAGGGTTAGTCCTTGATCATCATGGTGGGAAGACAGGCAGCCATGGTACTGGAGCAGTAGCTAAGAGCTTATATCCTTGTCTATAGGCAGGAGGCAGAGAGAAAGAGAGACTGTGCTTGGTGTGGGCTTTTGAAACCTCAAAGCCCATCTCCAGTGATACATCTCCAACAAGGTCACACTTCCACCTCCTAATCCTTCCTAAAGGGTCTAACAAACTGGGAACCAAACATTTAAATATGAACCTATGGGGGCCATTCTCATTTAAACCACCAGAACATCCAAGTGAATGGCCTTGATTCTCTGGATCGAGGCTCTGGTGGATACTGGAGGTCTTGGGAGAAGCACTGTACTGTGGACCTTCTTTCTGAGCAAGGTCTTGAGGATAAAAGCTCCAGGAGAATTGTGGGGGCATTTCAGGCTGAGATTATAGTTTAAGCGAATTGCTGGAGGTCCTGGAATAATGAATGATTGTGAGAGACAACGGGAAGACACAGAGATGGGAGGGTAGGTGCCAGGTCTTGGAGTGTTGGCTTTCGGTTCTTTTATGGGTGTGGAGTCTCTGAGATCTGGAGAAATGGTACATTACAGGACCTATATGCTTCACAGACAGCCTACCTCTTCTCAGGGGCATCCCAGCTGTGGCCATCCAAGACATCACAGGTCAGAAAGGGGCCCTCTGAGTCAGGACCATCGGGTTGCCCGGGTAGGTGTTTTCTGCTAGTCCCTTAACTTAATGGTGCTCAGACAAGAAGATGTTTGAGGTGAAGCGGCGGGAGCAGTTATTGGCACTGAAGAACCTGGCCCAGCTGAACGACATCCACCAGCAGTACAAGATCCTAGATGTCATGCTTAAGGGACTCTTTAAGGTGTGTCAGGGAACAGGGCAGCTCCCAGCAGGGCAGGGCTTTGATTTGTGCAGACAGAGGTCTCGGGGGGGGGGGGGGGGGGGGGTAGTGTTCAATGAGGAAGTGACTGTATATGCGGAAGAGTGGGAGCGGCGTTCAGGTAACTGGGCCTGGAGCTAGGTTGTGAGGGTCTCCCCAGAGCCACTTAGCAGACATGGGGTTCCTGCAGGTGCTGGAGGACTCCCGGACAGTACTCACCGCTGCCAATGTGCTCCCCGACGGGCCCTTCCCCCAGGACGAGAAGCTGAAGGACGGTATGGTCTCCCCAGCACTTTGCTTTGCTGCCTGCCACCCTGATATTCTCTAGCTGGTCCTTCTCTGTTCTCATCATTTGTCCCCTGGGGATATCCTCATATGTGCCTGAGTAGTTGGCCTGGGGTGGATAAGTGCCTTGTCTGTGGTTCTCTAAGCATTCCTGGGGTCCAGAACCAGTTTCTCTGCCCTTGCACATATTCCCTTATGTTGTCCTATGCTTAGGACAGGGAAACCAGAAAAGAATCTCTGCCCTCCTCACCCAGGGCCTGGATAGAGTCTGCCAGCTACTTTTTGGGAAGGCAGGTAGGGATTATTTCTGTTGGAAGGTGAAATGGCCGAGGCTTGTCAGATAGCTGAGTCAGAGTATGATTGCCAGCACTCTTAGCTTCTATAGTAAAACACACAAGCTCCTTAAATCCCTTTTTAGACAAGGGGAAAAAAGCGAGTAAGATGAAAGAATGTTTCACGTCCCTTTGTCCCTCTAGCAAGAACGTCTCTTCAGTGGCGGTCCCTCCTCGCTCATGCCTGCCAAGAGATGACGTTTTCGTTTCTTCTCACTATGTAACCGTGGCTGTCCTAGAACTTGATGTGTAGACCAGGTTGGCTTCAAATGAATTGCGATCCACCTGCCTCTGCCTCCTGAGTGCCGGGGTTAAAGGCCTGGCCTCACCAGTCCTGAGAGTCACTGAGAGGAGGGAACAGCTCATGCGTAGGAACGATGACTTTTACAGGGGCCACCCCTCATGCCTGGGAATTGCTTCTCTTCTCCAGTTGGAAGAGAACAAGTCATTTGCCTTTGCTCTTCTCTGTGAACCAAACTAACTCTTCAGTTCTCTGAGCATCAAGATTATTCTGAAGTCTATGGGTCCATGTCCCACATGCCAGCCTGGCAGATCTTTGGCTTCTGCTTGCCTCCCTGTGATGCCCAGCCAGTGCTAGGCAGGGCTCTCCAGGTCCTCTCTGCTCTAGGAGTGAAGAGATGGCTACTCTTTGTTGTTATCTGGGTCGGGGGACCTGTCATTAGAGTGAACATTCTAATCCCAGTGTAAACTGATCTGTTGGTCTCATTTGTGGGAAAAGTGACCAAGTTCAAATAACAAATAGTTGTAGGTAAGTTAAAATATTGCTGATTTCCTGATTTAGATACAGTGATCTAGGACCATGGCATTAGAGGGATGTGATTGAGGTTCCCTCTTCCCAGATGACTCTAGCTTATGTCAAGTTGAAAAAAAATCCAACAACAAATAAAACAAGCACCTAACCAACACAGTCTGTAAAACAGGAACAGCCATTGCCACTCCCTCCAGATTCCATCAATGGGGACTTTAGAGGGTCTTATTGCATATTGCACATGCAGTGAACAGCCTGTGATCAATGGGTGCCGACCCTTCTCTGGTTGGGGGATTTTGTGAGTGCCTCCATTCCTGGAGGAGGTCTGGGGCCATCTGGGTGGACAAGAGGAGAAGAACAACTACCCTGATGACTCACTAAGAGCCTCTTGCCAGCTTTCTCGCACGTGGTGGAGAACACAGCCTTCTTTGGTGATGTGGTGCTGCGCTTCCCAAAGATTGTGCACTACTACTTTGACCGTAATTCCAACTGGAACCTCCTCATCCGGTGGGGCATCAGCTTCTGCAATCAGACAGGTGTCTTTGACCAGGGGCCCCACTCACCCATCCTCAACCTGGTAAGGACTGGTAAGAAGGCTGGGAACCCTGTCAAGTGGTGGGCTGGGAGCCTTGCATCTGTCTGTGGTTGGCCCTGTCAGTTATCTTTGGTTGTGAATGCTTAGTTACATTTGTTTGTGTGTCTCAGGGCACTTTGGGTCATAGAGGCTTAATGCTAGGGGTTCTGTGCTGACTTGGAGGGTCCCTAGGCATTGTTTCTGGCCCACATCTAGGCCTGGGTTTGAGGCTTAAGTCCATGTATAGTGGGAATGGCTGGTAATCAGGGAGCAGAAGGCAGAAGAGGGTGACTAGTTTTTTCATCCACAGATGGCCCAGGAGCTGGGGATCGCTGAGAAAGACTCTGACTTCCAGAACCCATTTAGAATGGACCGGACAGAGGTGAGCTGCTGGGTCCTGTGACTGCTTTGTGTCTGATGGGCGTGGGAGGCTGGGTCTGCAGGGCTAAGGCCTAGGGTAGACTGTGAGAGCTTTAAACTTGGAAGTGGACACCCCAGCGAATACAGGTCCAGAAATCATTACTCAGGTCACTGAAGGTTTTGGCAAGTCATCATTCCTCTCTGAATATATACCATAGCTGGGGATAGAGTGGAGATTGGGGGACGGTAGGATTCTTGCGGCTATGAGCATCTTTATCTCATTGCACAGTATGTACCTCAAGTTGTGAATGTCAGAATGACCAGGTGAGGTCAGATGATGTTCCCAGCTTTGAGCCTGTGGTTCTGGTACACTGGGGCTTCTGTTCTCACTCCTGCACGTGCCTTTCATCTAGAGTTCTAAAATTGGCTTTTGGGCTAACAGCTGCAGTTTGAGAAGACAGATGGTGACACATACAGGGAAGAAGGGACCAGAGGGAGCAGGGCAGGGCCAAGAAGGATGGGAAGGAAGGGCCCCTTCTATGCCTAGGAAGCGAGGACTGACGCCTGTGCAGAGGGTGTGGAGTCTGACGGGTCCAAGGCTGTACCTGCTAGCAGACTGACAAAGTAGCCTGCTACTGCTTATAGATGCCGGCAGGTCACAGACGCTCTTCAGTGCAGCAAAAGCGGTAGCTTGACTGTTGGGCTATCATCTTGGGTACTCTGTTCTTCCAGATCTTTACATGGAAGGCCAGGCAGATGCTGTGTGTTTAGTGGGTTTGCATTATGCCTGCAGACTTCAATGCTAGGAAAGTTTGTCATCTTTCTTCACAGTGAATTGACTTGAGCTGTGCATTATCCAGGGAAGGATACTCATCCTTCCAAGATTAGTCTCTCTGCAAAAGTAATCCTGGAAACGCTCTGGGTAAAGTTGCTAGCAGGGCGGTGTGGTCCTCACCTGTAACTCCAGCACTCAGGAGGCTGGAGCAAGAGGCCACCTTGGTTGTCTACTGAATCTGAGGCCAGCCTGACCTAAAACTGCTTTAAAACAAAACAAAATTAATCAAACAAAAGAACTTCCCAGATTTTGCATTATTAATGTTCCCAGCAAGAACACAGGAAGGTGCCCAGCACCCTCGCAAGTAGTGTACTCCATAGCCTACTGCCTGGTTAATCTGACTGAGAGGCGAGGACCAATCCGCTCAGTTTGTTTCATGTCATTTGTTGAGGCTGCACTCAGATACTGCTTTTTGATCGTTGGTTTGGGTTTTGAGACAGAGTCTTGCTCTGTAACCCCAGTTGACCTTAAACTTTCCACATTCCTGCCTTAGCCTTCTGAGTGCTGAGATTACAGGCACAAAGCCACCACAGCTAGCTAGTCTGAGTACTAGGGCAAAGCCAACCTGCAGAACTGACTACAATTATCATGTTCTCTGGGTCCCTGACTCAACCCAGACTTAAATATTGGGGGGGACTAGTGAGTCTTATTTTGAACCATCAGAATATCATCTAAAATCAATGTATATTATCCGTTATATTCACCTAAAATTTAGATTTTTTACCTGCCAATCTCACTGAATGTATTTGTTAATAATTATAGGAACCAATACATAGGCCCAAAGCAATATTCATCCACCATGGACAGACATTCCTGTGGCCCTTTCTCTTCTGCTTTACACTTTTAAGTTTTCAGTACATTGAGGGTATTTAACTGCAGAATTTTAACCTCAGTTGCCTGTGTCATGTAACCCAAAGCTGCTTAGGTATTAGGAATAAAGATAGACCAGGTCATTTTGGCACACACCTTTAATCTCAGTACTTGGGAGACAGAGGCAGGCAAATCTCTGTGTCCAAAGCCAGTCTGGTCCTCTGTTGGAGCGGCGGTTGGCTCCTGGCCACCAGCTAGCTTTACCCAAAATAATTACACGGAAACTGTATTCTTTTAAACACTGCTTGGCCCATTAGCTCTAGCCTCTTACTGGCTAATTCTCACATCTTGATTAACCCATTTCTAATAATCTGTATAGCACCATGAGGTGGTGGCTTACCGGGAAGGATCTTAACCTGCGTCCATCTTGGAGAGGAGAGCTATAGCATCTGCCTGAATCTGCTTCTTTCTCCCAGCATTCTGTTCTGTCTACTCCGCCTACCTAATTTTCTGTCCTATCAAAGGGCCAAGGCAGTTTCTTTATTAACCAATGAAAGTAACACATAGACACATGACTCTCCTTCATCACTGGTCTATAGAGTGAGTTCCAGGACAGCTATGGTTACACAGAAAAACTCTGTTAAACAAAACAAAACAAAAAAGGAATAAGGGATAGTTTATCTGTGAGAGTAAAGCAGGTTTGTGCCATCCTTCATGGGTACATAGGTACTCTGAGGAGACCTCTGATGGTGTGAGACACAGACTGTGTCAGTGTGAGTGTTCCCAACCCCCACTGTTCCTCTGTGCCTTCTAGAGTCTCAAGCCCTTCCTAGGTGCTCGAGTCATTGCTGAATTATTCATGTGTCCCATCTCAATGCCTATAATTTTTCTTTTCTCTAGTCACCCCCTCTTTCACCTAGAGCCTTCAGAAGGTTCAGATGTGAGTGGGACAAGGGAGTTTCTACAAGATTATAGAGATCTGTTGGCCAATTGTGGCGGCACACATGTAATCCCAAGTTATAGACCTGTTGACTGGTTGTGGTGGCACACATGTGATCCCAGGTTATAGACCTGTTGACCGGTTGTGGCAGCACACATGTGATCCCAGGTTATAGACCTGTTGGCCGGTTGTGGCGGCACACATGTGATCCCAGCTATTTGGGAGGCTGACTAGGATGATCACTTGAGCTCTGGAATTTGATACCAGCCTTGACACATGGGAAACCAGCTGTTAGCATTTGCTTCCAGTGGTCACAGATGTATTTAATTCCCTAGCAACAAGTTGTAGTATGCAAGAACTTTCTTTGTCAACTCACTAGGGACCTAGTGCTCTGGTTTTTACTGGGAGTTGGTTATATGAGTGCACTGTATCTTTTGTCAACTCACTAGGGACCTAGTGCTCTGGTTTTTACTGGGAGTTGGTTATATGAGTGCACTGTATCTAACTAGTACCCAAACTCCAAGCTGCTGCGAGGAAACTTATCATAAACCATTTCGATTTCACAGACTGTTTGAGAACAGTGAACCACTTTTACTTATTTAGACTATGGTTCCCAGCTGCCAGTCAAGGGCCAACTTTAGACACATGACTTTTAAAGATAGCAGCCAGACCTGCAACTCCTTTCCTATGTTTCTCTGTTGTTTCCTTATTTGTTGAGACAGGGTCTCATGAAGCGCAGGCTAGTCTCAACTCCAGATTTGTTTGCTGGGACTCCAAGTGCAGGGACTGCAGCCATATGCCACCACACATGGCCATACCTGCAACGTTTACTAATTTCTGTTTAGCACCTTAGTTTTTTAACCCAGCTGAACCACAGTGGACCATGCAGAACCTCTGAGGTTCCTGTTTTATACAGAAAGGGTAGGGAATATGGTTTTCCCATCAAAGTAGCTACTACCCCTTCCCAATAGTATACCCCTCAAGGCTGCTTTCTATCATCATAACCCTGATAAGTAGCCCTGGACAAGACCTTGATTCTAGGTGTACTCAGTCAGCGCACTCAGGTGCTCAGGGTCTTGGATAGATTCTTTCCACCACAAGGGGGCACCTAGGGAGATGCTAAATTTCTGCAAGTAGTTCTCGCAGTGTAAGTCATATGTGCTTCTGTCACACAGGATGGTGTCAGAGTACTTCCAAGATAAATTTAGGGAAGCCAGGCAGTGGTGGTGCACACTTTTAATCCCAGCACTTGAGGGAGGTGGATCTCTGTGAGTTCAAGGCCAACTTGATCTACAGAGCGAGTTCTAGGACAGGCCCCAAAGCTATAGAAAAACCCTGTTTTGAAAAACCAAAATAAATAAATAAAATAAATAAATAAATTTAGTGTAACATTATCATAATATAATATAATGTCATATAATATCATTATCATAATATAGTGTCTTAGACACTACTATAGGAGCAACATAATTTCTTCTTATTGGTCAGGGATGATCACGATAGTTCCCCCCCGTACTGGGGCTTGAACCTAGGGCTTTACGCATGCTATCCAAATGATCCCCAGCCTGTCTACCATTTTGTATTCAGCGAGAAGATTCTCTCTTTTTTTTTTTTTTTTTGGTTTTTTGAGACAGGGTTTCTCTGTGGCTTTGGAGCCTGTCCTGGAACTAGCTCTTGTAGACCAGGCTGGTCTCGAACTCACAGAGATTCACCTGCCTCTGCCTCCCAAGTGCTGGGATTAAGAGAAGATTCTCTTATGAGAGAAGAGTGGCAACTATCTAGAGGTGCATGCAATGCCTGGTTGGATTAGTTCTAGTTAGTTGGGCATTCCACTAGCTCTGTGACCTGTCTCTGAACCACTGCTGGGACAGACCCCTTTTCCCAGAGGCATGGCTGCGTATGTGGCAGGTAGGTTAAGCCACAAGGTGGCACTCTTAGTTTGTTTTTAATGCCTACCTTGATCACACTTGTCCATTCACAGTCTGAGTTTTGGATACTTTTGTATTTTATAGTCTCATCTTCATTTTGTTCGAAGTGCACACTGAGTGCTGTTGTGAGGCTTTGTGCTTGGGACATAGTGGAGTACAGCACCCAATACCATCATTGCGTCTTCACAGGACATGCTGCCGTAGGTGACCACAAAGGAGGAGCACAAGAATAAATTAGTACAAAGCAGAAGAGAGGGTGCCAGCGAGGAGGCAGCCGTGCAAGAGATCCCCAGGGTAGTGGGAGCAGAGTTGGAGCAAATGAGACAAAGCAGACAGGGCTGGAAAGGGCATTCTGGGCCTAGGCCACAGCATGTGAAAAGACCTGCCGGAGTGTCGTCATGGAAACCAGCCATCGGTTACAGAGACAAATAGACATAGAGATGCAAGTTTGATCGTTATTTAGCCACAGAGACCAACAGAAGCTATGGGTTGAATGAGACTTGTGGGAAAGGGTGGAGGGAGGAGAGTCGTGCCCTGGGGTTGAAGTTGCCCCCAAATCCTTCCTTTCCTATCCCTGCCTGCCTGGAAATCCCATCTCTTTCTCTTCTGGTCCACTTTGCTCCTGTGTGCTCCTCTCCTGAGGGATTGTTCCTTGTTCCCTAGTGGCAGCACCTGTAGTCTAGGATTCCTAGCTTGCTTTGCTCCTGAAGGGTGTCAGGCAGGTATTTCAAGAGCCACACAGCTCCCTCTTCCTTGAAGAGGGTATTTGTTTTCCAGTTCACACCTTAGCTGACATTTGTCCCCCAGGCCTGGAATCTCCTGTCTTCCCTGTCTGCCTGTCAAGCTCCTGATTATCTCAAGATACAGTCAGCCTGTCCCAGAGCCCTCGCATTGACTTCCTTGTCTGGGATTTCCTGGAGGCAGGGCCTTCTCTGGGACCTTCTTGTTTTACATTCCATGATTTAGCTGGGCGGAAACTCTTTGGTACTCCTAGACTAAATTAAATTACTCTGCTCATCTCAGTTCATTCCTAGCACTGACCCTTTCCAGAAGGCCCTGAGGGAAGAAGAAAAACGCCGGAAGAAGGAGGAGAAGCGGAAAGAGATCCGCAAAGGCCCAAGAATCTCAAGATCCCAGTCCGAGTTGTAGCCCTGCAGCAGTTTGGGGCCTAAGGGTTCAGCAAGAGGCACAACCGTGTGGCTGCGGTGTAGCAACGTCTAGCACCATGGTGAGCAACAGCCAGTTCCAGATGGGGACTCTATGTTTTCTGGGTCTTCAGGAGCTGGGTCTGAGCCTCGACCAGAAAGACTGAGCCTCTGGGATCTTAGACCGAGGGGACCTTGAGAGGACACGGTTCTGCAGACAGGACTTGTAGGGAAACTGTTGGGGGAGGCTGACTGAAGGGACTCCTGGTCTGGATCCTCTTGGTGAGTGAGGGCTGCAGGCCAGCTGCTGCCTTTTGAGGAAGCAGTAGAACCTGGCTCTGAGTTATAGATGAAGGTGCCATGCTTGCAGCTGGCCTCCCTGTATTCCTGGGCTGCCTATCACCAGTCCAACAGCTCTCTGCAGAGCAACACTACAAGCCAGCAAATCCATTGGCCTCACCAAGGCTGATGAAGAAGTTCTGAAGGTACCAGGAGCTCCTAGAGATGTCAAGACCAGCCTGGAGTATGTTTCTCCCTCATCAGGAGGGAGCCCCAGGCCTTTGCATTGCAGAGAAACGAGTCAGGTTTAGGCTTCTTCTTCACTCAGTGCTGCTCTTCATGAGGGACTAGTTTGGAGAGGGGACCCAGAAGTGTCCTGGGAGGGTGTTTATCTCAAGGAGATCTCTATTCTCAGATAACTGGGGACAGTCATTGAGCTGGTTCAGGGGACAATCAACTTGTTCTCTCTACTGCTGAAAAATAGAGCCTGTGTGTGGGAAGAGGAGTCAGGTTACAGGAGACTGTGCATTGTAATGGGGCTACTGTGAGCTGCAGTGATCAGACAGTGGGCTTCCCAGTTCAAGGTTCAAGCAGAGTCCCATGGCCACAGGGCAGGAAGATGTGGAAGGAGTTTAGGCCCTCAGAGGGCAGCCTGGTTTCTGTGAATCCCAAGGCACGTGGCTGCCTTGACTCTATTGAAATTACAGCACCGCCTCTTTGATCTTGCCAAGCCAGAATATATCTCCTAAAGGCACGGAGACACCCACCATCCCTGTGTCATTCCCAGCCATCCCCTACCTTCCAAATAAAGTTTTCCTCTTACTGCTGACCGTGCTCACGAGACCTGAGTCATAGCCTGGCTGATCCTGGCCTACTCTCCCTTCCCTGTGCTGTGCCTTCATTGGTAAAATAAATTTGATGATGTCTGAATCCTCTGCCAAGCTCTAAACTATTTCCTTGGAGGCTGACTTTTCTACTGGCCAGGATAGCAAAGGGAAGCCATGTGTTAGGGTGATTTCATGGAAGATCCTGACTAGCCTGCATCCCAACAGCCATTCAGGAAAAGTAAAGAAATGAGAAGTCATTGGGAGGAGGGCTGGAGAAATTTTCCCATCAGAAATGCTTCTCTCCCTTGTGAGGCAGAAGAAACACCCAGCTGGCTCCAGAGACCAGGGCTGCTTTCCCAGTCCTGTCCCCTTCCAGCTGTATGACCCAGCCCATTCCTGTGAGGTTTATAGGAGATGATGGCCCTAGGCCTATGAAAAGGATGACATCTACCCATCACCGGCCGAAGCTGAGTGAGTGCTTGTGAGGGTCAGAGCCAGCCATGAGGGTCCTCTCTGTTCGTCTTTGCTGGCTCTGCAAGGGAAAATGTTTCTTCCTTTAACTGAGGGGAGAGCTTCTAAAGAACCAGGCCAGCTTGGCTGGGGACCTATCTTTTTGTTTTTGTTTGTCTCTTTTTGTGTCTTTGAGACAGGGTCTCACTATGTAGCTCTGGCTGCCTTGGAACTCACTCTGTAGGCTAGGCTGACCTCATAGAGATCCACGTGTGCTTGCCTTCTGAGTGCTGGAATTAGAGGCATGTGTCACCATGCCTGGTGGTGGGTAGGTGGGTGGGTGGATTTAGGAAACAAAAACACAAAACACTTGAGGGAGGGCACTGGCTTCTCCAGCTCACCCAGCAGCTGGGTTCAGTTTTGTGATAGTAGCTCTACCAATCGTGTGTTTAGGTAGTGGCAGTGTCAAGGTAACAAGATTGTGTATGTTTTCTAGTGGCCTGATCAGTGGCCATTGCTAGGGGTGCTCATGATGGCAACAGTGACAGTGTGGTCTTGGATTGTCCAGTCTTGTAAGTCCAGGCTATGGCACTCCTGGAGACTCTGGGAGCCCCTGAATTATCCCTTAAGGAAGGGCAGCTCAACAGTGGCACTGTTGACATTTTGGACTACTTTACTGTTGGCGTGAGAAGACTATCCTGAGTGGTGTAGGATATTAGCAGTACCCCTGGTCACCACGTACTAGATGCCAGTAGCAGTCCCGCGCTTAGGACAACTAAGAATATCTCCAGTCAGTGCTAGATGTCTCTCCTTCCCTCCCCTCAGTCCTCCATTTTCTTCTGCCCTCCCTAGTCATTGTCCAGGTAGATGTTGAGGGCTTTGGGGGATGATCTACCACGGTTATTTTATTTATTTTATGTGCATTGGTGTGAAGGTGTCAGATCTGCTGGAACAGGAGTTACAGATGGTTGTGAACTGCCATGTGGGTGCTAGGAATTGAATCCCAGGCCCTCTGGAAGAGCAGCAGTGATCTTAATCTTAACCACTGAGCCATCTCTCCAGCCCATTCTGGGTTATTCTTGTTCCGAGCTCTGTCCTTGTCTGCTCTGTCTTCCCTCACCTCTTTAAATGGATAGTTATTTTGACCTAGCTTCCTGTCTCTGCTCTTTTCTTCTTGGACAGTCAAACTATCTGGACTTAAATCTGCCCTGCCACCCCTGACAACCATCATTACCTATGCTTCAGCTCATTCCAGCCAAACTCTTGATTCATCAGCCAGAAAGCTTCCCAGAAGTAGTGACAGCTGAAAAATGATGGAGGAGGCCGAGAGCAGAGCTCCTAGAGGAAGCCAGTGGGTACTATCTCTGTCATGTACAGCAGCTACCCAACCCACAGGGCATACCGTGACGTAACACTTAGACGCTTCAGACGAACAGCTCAGGTCCTGGGGAGTAGTGTGACAGCCTGGCCTCCCAGTGGGAGCCGGCTGGAAGAGAAATTCAGTTATGTGGGCAAGGCTAGGAGATGTCAGCGTTTGCTGAGGTTTGGGCCCGGTGCAGTGACTATCTTGTTACCATTCATTTAATTTATTAGTTTATTTTTGGTTCAAGACAGGGTTTCTCTGTGAAGCCCTGGCTGTCCTGGAACTCACTCTGCAGACCAGGCTGTCCTCAAACGCAGAGACTTGCCTGACTCTGCCTCCTGAGTGCTAGGATTAAAGGTGTGTGCTGACACTGTCTGGCTTAAAAAAATAAAGATCTTTAAGAGAAAAAACAAAAAAGACTACACACCTAGTTCCAAGGCCAGCATGGACTACATAAAACCTTGTCTCAAAAGAAAAGGCTAGAGCCACCAGCCATTTCTACTGAGCCTTCATTTGTGCTTTCTCAGGCCTGTTGGCTAAGCACACACACATGTAAAGGACAGAGAACTTCCAGGAATTGAACTTGAGTCATCGAGTTTAGTAGCAGGCTTACTGGGCCTTCTTACTGGGCCTTCTTACTGGCCCCAGGCGAGAGTCTTGGTCTCACAAACCAGGCTCCTTGTTAGTCTCATCACACCTCTTTTCCTTAGTCACTTGTACCATTGTCTGTTATTTTATGTTCAGTATTTTTATTTTTACACACACAAACATAGAGGTCCTTTGTGTAAGCTCCTTGGGGCCCCTGAGTGGCCAGATTCTGTCTCCCAGATTACTGTAAGGACCTTAAAAGCAGTTTTCAGCCCCTGGAGAGACAGGTGGCCAAACTCTGCCCTACAAAAAAAGAGGGGGGGTGGGGAGAAGCTGCAGTCCAAGACCAGGCCACAGAATCCCACCAGGAAACCTTTCCCCAAGCCCACCTCCTGCTCAGTTCTTTGCTGCTTCTCCCAGCCACACTCTTGTGTCTTTGCTAATAAACATCTGTGTGAGGGTTGTTACCTTCCCCTCAGAGCTGCAACATTTATACCCTCAAGGTAAAAGCTGTGTGCTTGCTAAGGAAATCAAATAGATATGAAAATTACAAAGGTGGGCCTGTGCTACTTTCAAGATGGCAAAACTGAGGCTTAGCAACAGTTGCCTAACCAGCCCAGTCAGCACAGAGTGGATTAATGTATCCACAAGTTTCTCCATACAGCCTGTATGTTCTTTAGTTCTGACCCCTAAAACAGTTGCCTCAGACTCACAGGAAGATTTTCCTATGTATGGCATGAAAGCCTTTTTTTTCCTGTCAATAAATACACGCGTCTTTTTTTTCTAATGTCCATTCCATAATCTGTTAAGGATGCCATGGTATTTCACTGTGTGAAATTTACTTATATAGTGCCTTCCTGGGCTTCTTGATTTTCCTTAGTTACAAAGAACTCAGCGATGGATGTCTGGGTATGTGTTTACTCAGCATTTCTTTGAACACTAATCTTTGTTTTGGAAGTTTGCACCTTTGTGTACTGTGCGACCACCTGTAAGACGATGCCGAGATGACTGCTGCGGTGGGGTGCTTCAGAATCCTGGGAGTCCCACCTCTAGACACCATTGGTGGGCTTGGGCAAATGACCACCTTTAAAGGTCTTGAATAATCCTGAGGTTCTCCATATTGAGGGCCAGTTGTAATATGTCGACACTGAGGCGATTCAACACTCTGTCAAGTCTTGGGTGGAATAAAGCCTGACCCGCCAGGCTGGATGGTCTATCCCTAAGTGTTGGGGTACTTTGAGTCTAACCAGGGCTGGAGGAGGGAGAGGCAACTGGGAAGATGACGTAATGTGCTCACAGCGTAAAGGGGGTTGTGGAAGGTGATGCCGGGCAGCTCTGCATTAACCCTTCTATTTCCGGACTCGACGAAGCCGCTCCTGGAGCTGATCCAACGGTAAAGTAGCGACTCCTTTAAAGCAGAGGAAGGCTGGGTCGAGGGCCTGGCGGCTACTCTCCGCTGGCGCTGGGAAGCCGCGAGGGGCGGAGCCTCGCTATGCAAATCTGAGCTGCTGATCGATGACGCGCCATCACCCCACGAGCCGCTTCGCGCGCCCATTGGCTAAGGGGAGCCTGGTCCCATTGACAACAAACATGGGGGCGCGGGGGCTGGGGGCGGGGCTGCGGTAGGCGCGGCCCGGGGCGGGGAAATCCTGCCCCGCCCCTTCCGTGGAGTCGGGGCGCAGCTCAAACATGGCGGCGGCTGGCACGGGCCGGTGAGGCGGTACCAGGTGGGGGCTGTCGGGTGTCATGGGCGGTGGCGGCGGCACCGCCTCCGCGTCTCCCTGAGCCGGACCTCACGGGGGACTCTGCGCCAAGCCGGGCGATGGACGAGAGCGGCGAGCTGGGTGGTCAGGAGACCATGGACACCCTGACTGAGCTGGGCGACGAGCTGACTCTGGGGGACATCGATGGTGAGCGGCTGCTGGGTGGGAGTGCAGGGGCCGCGCGGGGAGGAAGGGGTTACGGCGGCGCTGGCGGGTGCGCGTGCGCCCACCCCGCGACCGCCCCGGCGTGCGCGGGAAGGAACCCGTGGCCCGGGCGGCCCCGGCGGCTCCCGCTTCTTCCTGCTTAGAAGCCTGAGCCCGGGCCGTGGCGCAGGGCTCCCGGAGGATGAGGTGTCCTGGGTGCCGCGGGGCCTGAAGCGGGGCTGGGGGCGTCGCGAGTGCTGCCGGAGGAGGAAGCGACGGCCGCCTCCCTCGCGCGCCCACACGCGCTCTGGGTTGTCCGGTCTCGGTCGCACCTGTCACTCCCTGCTTGGCCACTGGAGCGGCTTCGGGATTTCCCGGACTGGGCTCCTAGGCTCGGCTCCCCACGCCCCTGCTCTTTTCGCGCTTGACTGACAGCCGGGTCTCGGGGCGCTCTGGAAAACTTTGGGCAACAGCTGCGAAAGCAAGTTACTGATGGAGCGGGCAGAGTGCGGCGTCCTCGGATGGAGACCCGGGCGCTCCTGCTGCAACTCTGCAAAGGGAGTTGAGCAGCAAGAATTTTGAGTTGTGGCCCCCTCGGGTACAGACTAGGGAGCGGGTGGCCTTTGTTTCGGCAGCCTTAACAGCGAAGTGGACGAACTGGTAGGAGCCCAGGGATCCTCTCTTGCAATTCTTTCCCTTTTCAGCCACAGGAACGAAGGTTTGGAGAGGGTCCCAGACTTGCCCGCGGTCATCATGCTGGTTAACAAAGCCCAGTTCTCTCTGTTCCTGAGCCAATATTAGTTTCTTTCCACTCCACCTTTGAGGATTTGAAGTCCAGTGAATAGGGTAGTGATTTAGTAATTCTCAGTAGTTGGGCGCTTTTGACATTCTCAGTCCCAAATACTCTGCGTTATTTCATTTAGTCCTTGCACAATCCTGTGAAGTAGGTATCACTCTCTTTTTTTTTTTTTTTTTTTTACAGGAGTGTGGTTTAAAGTCCCTTTAGTGAGTCTGGAACTCCTAAGCAGTGATTCAGTTTATTGGAGTGTTATTACTTCTAGAATATACACCCTTGCAGGCAGATAGGGTGGCTACATCCTCATTTTGCAGATGAAGAAACAGGTAGAAGGAAGAAAGAAGTAACAAGTTGTTTGAAAAAAGATGTTTGCCCCTTTCCTGTTTTGTTTTTATATCACGCCCCCCCCCGTTTGCCCTTACCTTTTTTTTTTTTGTTTTTGTTTTTGTTTTTCGAGACAGGGTTTCTCTGTGGTTTTGGAGCCTGTCCTGGAACTAGCTCTTGTAGACCAGGCTAGTCTCGAACTCACAGAGATCCGCCTGCCTCTGCCTCCCGAGTGCTGGGATTAAAGGCGTGCGCCACCACCGCACGGCTACCCTTACTTTTTATTCTGGTCATCCAGGCAGTGTGACAAGACCCTGTAATTGAAGTTCCACTTTTAACCGCAGATTCTTCCACTAAGTATTGCTAAACACAAAGAAGGTTAACAAATGGGAGGGGTTGGTCCTTGGGACACAGGGTAGCTGATGTGTTTTGAGCGTTCAGGTGCAAGACACAGTGTCAAGCGCACAGACACATTCTCAATCCTTATAATAGCCCTTTCAGTTAAAGATGACCTTTAGACCAGTCAGCTCCCCTCATGGGTGCTGGAACCGAAGCCCATGTGTTCATTAGCTTACCAGGTGTTCCGCAGTCAGAAAGAAGGAAGCCTGAAACTGCCTGCTGTCAGGGTCCCAAGAAGAAATTCATGTGGTTTTTTTTGTACTTACATTTTATAATGACTTTTATTTGTCTTAATTTTCAGTATGTTAAATTACCTAGTGGTTGATGCTAAGGTAGATTGTTAGATCTATGTCTAAATAAAATGAGTGCTCTAGGAAGTAGAGCGGTAGATCAGTAGTTTCATAGGCCTCTATGCCAAGTGTTTCCTTCAAGAACGATAACTCACGGGCTGGCTTTGGTGGCTCAGTTGTAAAGAGCCATGGAAGATAAGAAGGATGGTGTTTTATGGCCATGGGATAGAGGTGAGAGCTGGGTGCTGAATAGCTTGCCTTTGCATAGGGCAGTAAGTGAGAGTGGATGAGGAAGGAAGCTGGGTGAAGGCTCCTTTACCAGTAAGGTCTCACGGAGGAGACAGCCATTGACTCTTGAAAGACAAGATGAACCAGTTGGACAGACTAAAAGCCATTGGTCTAGAGGCAGAAGTGTCCCTTGAAACCCATCTGTTCCCCTTCGCATGTTACTAAGGCGAAGGAGAGGAGGGAAAGGACCTTTTCTTCCCATGGTTCTTTGCACCTAGAACAGCACTTGGGACAGTGAGAAAGTTCACTAAGTATCACTATGGAATGCCTATATGACACGGGACAGGATACACATGATTAGGTGTAGTTTTCAGGGTTTGAGTAGGTCAGGGTGACCAACCATGTGCTCTAGGGTGAGGAAGAAGAGAGATTATATGAATGCATTTACTTCTGTATGGAATTGGGGTGGTTTACAGCCATGCCTGCCCAGCTCCTCCAGGAGCTATGAGTCTGAGACCAACAGGGTCTCTACTTTCTCATACCTTTCGGGTTTTGTTTCATTTGAGTAAAATCAATGGTCAGTGACTGGGAATGTAGCTCTGTGGTAGGGTGCTTGCCTGGGATGTGTAAAGTACCCAGTGCTGGAAAGACAAACAGAATGTGGGTGAACATAGTGGCTCACAATTACAACCTCAGTTCTTCAGGGGCAGGTCAGAAGGTTTGTTGCCTCATGTTCCAAGACCAGCCCAAGCAACTCAGTGAGACCCTCATCTCAAAATGAAAAGTAAAAAGAAGGCTGGGGTCTAGCTCAACAGTAGAGCTCCTGCTTAGCATATATGTGGTCCTGGGTGCAAGCCCCAGTACTATTGGAAGTAGAAGAAACAAACAGTTGAAGCAGGACACTGTGTGATAAAATGGGGCTGTCTTACAGAGAGAGACTGGGATAACCTAGTTTAGATGGGTAGTGGAGGAAGCCCCATAGGCTATCGGTGCCATTCTCTCTGAAGCAGTGTCAGTCATGATTTTTATGTGGCATCTCAGGGTTTTTAAACATCTTTTTTCTTTGTGTGCGTGCATGTGAGTGCAGGTTCAGCTGTGCCCTGGTAATTTGTGGAGGTTAGAAGCACGAGTTCTGGTATCAGTTTTGACTTTCATCTTTGTAACAGGGTCTCTTCATTTGACACTGCATACTGTGTCTGGCCTCCAACCTTCCAAGGATTCCCCTGTCCCTGCATTCCATCTTAGCGAAGGAGGAGCACTGAGATTGCAAACTTGCCTTGCCATGGGTTGTTGGGATTTGAACTTAGGTCCTTACGCTTGTGTGAAATTTCCCCAGACTTTATTTTTTACATTTATTTATTCAGTTTGTGGGTGTGCATTTGCCCACCCATGTGCCCATGTTTGAATGTATGGGACCAGAGGACAACTTTTAGAGTTGATTCTCTCCCTCTACCATGTAGGTTCTGGGGATTGAATTCAAATGATTAAGTTTGGCAGCATTCCCCCTTACCCACTGAGCCATCTTGCTGGCCCATCCTCTTAAAAAAATTATTTTTGAGAATTCCATACGTATATACAATGTATTTAGATCATATCCATCCACTGAACTCTCCTAAAACATTTCCTTTCCAACTTCACATAGTCTTTCTCTTTTTGAATAACTTGGTAGTCCAAATAGTGCTGCTCATATGCACGTAGGGGTAGGATCTGTTGTCCCCTGGAGCATGGCCACCTTCCAAGATCCACACTCTCTACTCCATCAGCTGTTTCCTTGTTTATTTACTCTTTGTTTTTGAGACAGTGTCTCACTCTGTAGCCTTGACTGGCCTAGAACTTGCTATGTAGAAGAGGCTGCCTGAAACTCACCAAGATTGCCTGCCTTTTTCTTCCAGGTTCTGAGATTAAAGGCATGTGCCAAACCTGTCTTGTCCCTCTTATTTAAAAAAATAATAATAATTGATGTGATTGGTGTGAGAGTGTCAGATTCTTTGGAACTGAGTTACAGATGTGTAAGCTGCCGTGTGGATGCTAAGAATTGATCCCAGGTCCTCAGGAAGGGCAGCTATTGCTCTTAACTGCTGAACCATTTCTGTAGCCTTGTCCCTCTTATTTTTAATGATGAAAAAAACAAACACCTAAAACCAAAACTTGTGAAAGAACCACTTGTTTGGGCCCATCTTATATATCTTGCTTCAAACTTGACCTTGGCCTCCAGCCTGAGTTCTGCTTCAGAGTAGGGTCTCTGAAGATATCCACGTCAACAGCAGCCAGAAGTCAGGCTGGAGAGATGGCTCAGCAGTTAAGAGCACTAGCTGCTCTTCAGAGGACCTAGGTTCAGTTCCCAGCACCCACATGGTGATTCGCTGCTGTCTGTAACTCCAGTTCTAGGAGGTCCAGTGACCTCATAGTAAACAGACATACATGCAGGCAAAGCAGCCATATACATAAAAATAAATTAACAAATCAATTTTTAAAAATAAGTGTGAGGAACAGCACTGATAAGTGTATAAAAGAATAACCAAGGTACTTAGAAATAAAAGGCTGCTAAAGGTTTTTTTTTTATAATTAACATTATGTGTAAGAAAATGGTGAATGAGATCCACGAGGTGAGTTAGGACTAAACTGTGCTCTAGATACAGGGTTTTGTGGAATTTTAGGAAGGTAACTGTTGAGCATTTCAAAATAGAGATAACTCTTATCATGATTAAAAATTTTCAACTCTTGATAAAAGAGTTCCAGGTGTAAGGTGTGACCTCTTTGAAGGGTTGGCCCTGAACACAGAACAGAGGTAAAATTGTAGGGTTCCATTGAGACCTTGAGCATGGGCCTTTGAGGAAGCTTAGAAGGTAGCACCACTAGGAAAGCTTGCTGGGGAGATGATGAAATTTAGTCTTAAATGAGTTTAAGTGGGGATTAAACACAGTGTAGGAAAGGGGAAACGTATTCAGAACTGGCAATGGAGATTGATAGGAAAGAGGACAACTGGAATGGCTGAAAGAGAAGTATAGTAAAGTAGCAAAGGTGAACAAGAAGAAGTGAGCTTCCCGAAGAGCGGTCAGTGTCAGTGCGGCATAGACACAGTGCTGCAGAGGGCAGCGAGGATGGCAAGGCCATAAAAGGAGTCAGGAACTGGGCAGGAGGTCAACCTGGGGTAGAGGCTTCCTGTGGAAGGGGAGGAATCCAAAGTTAGACAGTCCAAACAGTCAGAAATGAATGGGTGAGGGGGATGTAGAGGCAACTGTTCACCTTTGGAGAAGGTTGAAGAACTTTTAGAAAGTGCACCTAGGGCCTTGTGCATGTGAGGCAGCCACTCTACCACTGAGCTATATTCCCAGCCCCATTTCTACATTTTATTTTTAAATGGGCTCACTAAGTTGTGAAGGCTGGCCTGTCTCAACCTGCAGAATAGCTGGGGTTGCAGGCTTGTCACTACCAAGCCCAGCTTTACTTTCCTGTCTTATGAGTTGTCTGCTCTAAACGTTTAATGTAAATGGACCCAGGGCCTGTGGCTTCTTTCACTTAGCACACATTCATATTCATCCATGTTGGAGTGCAGTGTTTCAGTATGGCTCATCTTGCTAACTCCCTTGTCAGCTGTGGTTAGGAACAAGCAGCTGAGAACATGTGGTTCTCCGTGGACATGTATGTCTGTTTCTGTCCGTGTCTCTGAGCTAGACTATCTGCACTGTTGTTTATCCACTTACTCACTTTCTTAGTTTCCCAGGTTAGTTATTTTTTTCTTGGAGCCCTCCCTTTGTTCGGCCATCTCCTGGGTAAGTCAGCTACTCTTAACCAACCTACAGAGTGATGCTGATGTTCCTGTTCCCTTGTTCTTGCATTGGGGTAGTGGTGGTGTTTGCTTCCTTGTTTTTACAAAATACACCTAACTTCTCAAGGTGATTTGTTGTTGTTTGATCTTGAGTTTAATATAGCCCAGAATGGTCTTGAACTGTTAGCCAAGGTTGGAACTCTTATCCACTCACTTCTGACTTTGGACCCCTCCCTTTATATCTGACTGCTCTACTGAAGGTTGACCCAAAGTTCTGGAACCACAGGCATGGCTTAGAGGTAAATTTTTGAGGACTGGCCTGTTTAAAAATACATAGTCAAATCTCATTCCAAATTAATAGTTTGGCTAGGTTTAGAGTTTTAGGCGGAATTTTTTTTTTTTTTCACAAGGTCTTAACTGTGCAGCCCTGGAACTCACTGTGTTGAAGAGGGGAATGCTGGGATTAAGGGTGTGAACCACAACTCCCAGCTAAGCATAACTTGTTTTGAGACCGGGCCTTGCTTTGTAGCCCAGGCTGGGCTTGTGATGTCTTGGCTAGGCCATTGGAGAGCAGCAGTAGCAAACACACTGTGAAGCCTGGTGTGACAGGTAGGACAGAGTTTATGTCAGAATTTTGAAGAGGTTGATTGTGTTTTAGCTCCTAGAAGTCGAGAATTTTGATCCTATTGTATAGCACAAGCTAGCCTAGAACTCATATCCTCCTGCCTCTGCTTCCCTGCCTTGAGTGATGGCATTAAACATGTGCACTGCTGTCCCCTTTTTGCCGTTTTGATGTGCTGGGGACTGAATTGAGTGAGGGCTTTATGCCCACCACGCTGCACTGAGCTACAACCCAGCCCCACCATCTTTCTTTAATTCCAAAAACTCTTGAGATCTTGCTGTTGTCCATAGCTTGTTTATTTTCCACATGCTTTAAGCTCTTCGTCTCTTCTGGTTACATTTTCTGGGGTTTCTCAGACCAGCAGACCAGTGTCCTCTTGAGTGTCCCCTTTCTCTGTTTGACCTCACCCTTGTTAAAACATTTTGTGTTCACACCCAGACCTTTGGGCTAATAATGTCCTTGAGCATTGCCTGTCTCTGATTGAAGTCTTTAAAAATGCTTTTAATTTTTTTATAGTTTTCATACTTTTTAGAAAGTGTGTTTTTGCTTCTATCTCAAGTAGATCTTAAGTTAGTACCTAAAAAGGAAACTCAAGCAACTCTATGTCAATTATAATTTCCTGGGGCTGGGTGTATAGCTTAGGGGTTCATTCCTCAGCACCACGTAAAGCTGTGTGTGGTGGCCTGCTTCTGGAGTCCCAGCACCTGGGAGGTGGTGTAGAAGCAGCAGAAATCTCAGGCTAGCCAGGCTATAGAAGAAGGCCCTGTCTCAACAACCAGCAGCAACAACAGAATAACCTGAGTAGCAGATTGTCTAGACCTGTTTGTACTCTTTTGTTTGTTTTTATTTTTTGAGGTGTGGTTTCTCTGTGTAGTCTTGACTTTTCTAGAGCTCTTGAACTGAACTGGCCTTGAACTCGTAGAAATCTGCCTGCCTTTGCCTCCGTAGTGCTGGGGGATAAGTCTGGCTAGCCAGAATGCTTTAAGTATATACACAGTTGTCATATTTTCATGTACAAATTGTCATATGGTTTCTATAGTTGCAGTATAATAGGTATATCATTGAGTATAATCCAGCCAAATTAGACAACTTGCATGTCTTTTGCTCTGTGGAACATTTTCATTATTTGTAATCTCTCATTGTCATAAGTGCTGTTGCTGGGAACATTCAGGGAAAGTTCCTGGGTGTGTGTTTCCCGGAGAGGAAAAGCTGTAACCTTTGCACTTTTCAGATCTTTCCATTGCTACAGATTACCATGGTGGCTATTTTATTTATTGGGGGTAGGGAGGCGCTGCAATTATATGGATCAAAATTTTAAACACACATAAAACAGGACTATGGAAAGTCTTACTCTGTCTGCTAATCTCCCTAAACTACACCTCCTCAAAAGAAATCACATAAGAGCTGGAGATTGGTCCAGTGGTATAAGTAAGCACTGTTCTTCCAGGGGACCAAGGTTCAATTCACAGCACTCACATGAACTCCAGTTCTAGGAGATAGTACCCTCTTCTGGCCTCTGGAGGTAACTGCATACACAAGGTCTACAGGCATACATGCAGGCCAGGCATCCATAGAAACACAAATAAATCTCAAAAAAAATTTAGTTTCAGGGGCTGGAGAGATGCTTCAGAGGTTAAGAGCACTGACTGCTCTTCCAGAGGTTCTGAGTTCAATCCCAGCAACCACATGATGGTTCACAACAATCTGTAATGAGATCTGGTACCCTCTTCTGGCCTGCAGATATACATGTAGGCAGAACACTGTATACATGATAAATAAATAAATCTTTAAAGAAAAAAAAAATTAGTTTCTTTCACCTTCTGCTAAACGTATTATAAGGACAAGCAGAAACAGATGAGATGACTTAACAGATGAAGGCGCTGACTGCTGAGGACCTGAACTCAATCCACAGAACTCCAAGATAAAAAGAGAACTGACTCCTGCAAGTTATCCCTAACCTCCGTGTTGTGAGTGTGTTTTAATACACACACACACATCCTATAAAAAAAAAAAAAAAAGGTATGGCAGCACTCTGAGTTCAGGGCCAGCGTGACCACTTTTCACCAGAATCTTCAGATAAATTAGGAAATGTCCTTTTGTGTTTTTTCTCATAATACATTTAAGAAAAAAAGAATCTCTCTTGAAGGACTAGTGCAGTGGAGATTGGTCCAGTGGTATAAGCACTGTTCTTCCAGGGGACCAAGGTTCAATTCACAGCACTCACATGAACTCCAGTTCTAGGAGATAGTACCCTCTTCTGTATGTTGTGACCCCTTTGCCAAGGAGGAGAGGTGTGGGGGGGTGTCAGACAACCCTTTCACAAGGGTTGCCTTATACCATAGGAAAACACAGATATTTACATTGTAATTCATAACAGTAGCAAAATTACTGTTATAAAGTAGCAATGAAAACTTTATGGTTGGAGTCACCACAGCATGAGGAATTGTTTAAAAGGGTCACAGCATTAGGGCGGTTGTGAAGCACTGGGCTAGAGAGGTGGTTCAACAGTTAAGGACTGTACTGCTTTTACAGAGGACCTGAGTTTGGTTCTTGGAGTCCATATCAGGTAGTCTTTGCCTGCTAGTAATTTGAGCTCTGGGAGTTTGGCCAGGGAGGGGGGTTCTATGTCCTCTTCTAGCCTCTGAGGGAACCTGCTGCACTCATGTGCACATACTCATAAACAAATACACACACAATTAGAGTTCTTAAAAATTTTTGTTTTGGTCAGCCTTGAAGTTGGGCTTGGTAGTGCACACCTTTAATCCCAGTACTTGGGAGACAGAAGCAGGTAGGTCTCTGTAAGTTTGAGTTCAGCCTGGTATACTTACGGGTTCTAGGCCATCCAGGGCTTACATAGTGAGATCCTGTCTAAAAAATAATTGGCTTTGGTAGTTTTTGTGAGCTAGTTAGGGGCAAGCTTTCTCTTTATTTCTTGGGCAGGGTTGGACTACAACTTGAGATAGCTGTTTTCCATGGTGGGTTTTTTTTTGTGCATAATACACATACATAAAAATACATATAATTGTTTAAAAGATTATTTTGTTTATATAGTGGAAGGGCATGTGTGGAAGGGAGTCAGAGGAGTTGGTTTTCTCCTTCCGCAGTTGGTTCTCTAGTTCAACCATGTGGGCCCCAGGGTTATCAAACTCAGCTCTTCAGGCTTGGTAGCAAGTTCCTTTATCTACTGAGCCATCTTGCTGCCCTAGGACCATTTATTTGTTCTTGATTGTAGATACTGACTTTGATGTTCTCCAGGTATATGTGACTTGTTTCTTTCCTTACTAGTTAATAGCCATCTGCCTTCATTTGCTTTCTGTTGCTGTGATGAACCCCATAACCAAAAAGCAACTTGAAGAGGACAGGCTTACTTTGCTTACACACCTGGAGCTGGAGGCAGTAACTGAAGTGGAGGCCATGGAGGAGTACTGCTTACTGACTATCTCCCCTGAGCTTGCCCAGTCTGCTTTATTATACAGTCCAGACCTACCTACCCAGGGGTGGTACCACCCACACTGGGCTGAGTCCTCCCACATTAATCATTATTATAGTCAGTAACATTAATCAAGAAAATGCCCACAGATTTGTTTACAGGCAGTCTGATGGAGGCATTTTTTCATTTGAGGTTCCTTTTGCCCAGATGACTGTAGCTTGTGTCAAGTTGACAAAAACCTACAGCAAACTAACCAGCACACTGTCCCTGTAGTCACATCTACATGTTGATCTTCAGATTTTAAAGTCACATGTAGGCAGCAGTCACCATGTGCTCAGCACCACATCTGTACAGACCTTTTCAGAGGATCCATTTTATACTATAGCCTGGAGTGTGATACTCTTGAAAGGCAAACAGAATCCTTGATATCATAGCATGAATGTGTTGGTCCTGAGTTCCAGGCACTGTTCACTCTCTATATTGTCTTCTAATACAGTTTCGGTTTTAGTCTTTTCTCTAGTTCTCCAGTAACTTAGGATCTGAGCCATGCCACACAACTAGAAACTACCAACTGTTGGTAGCCTTAATCCAGCTGTGTCCAGTTCTAAAACTGGTTTATTTTTCCTCTGGCCCATGCCACCTTCCTGTCTGATGTAAGCAGTCTTCTGGATTACAGAAGCAAAGTAATGTGATGGAATTCAAATAGATAGATGCTAGCTAGATTCTCTGGTCACCTTCAGGGGACATGTGCAAAGTCCTTGGGCAGTTGGAAATGGCTTCCCCTGGGTTCCCTGGTTCTTCTGTGCCTTTCTTTCTCTTTCTTTCTTTCTTTCTTTCTTTCTTTCTTTCTTTCTGTCTGTCTGTCTGTCTGTCTGTCTGTCTGTCTGTCTTTCTAAAGATTTATTTATTTATTTACTTAGCATACAATGTACTGCTGGCAAGGAAGGCACCAAGTCTCATTACAGATGGTTGTGAGCCACCATGTGGTTGCTGGGAATTGAACTCGGGACCTCTGGAAGAGCAGCCAGTGCTCTTACCTTCTGAGCCATCTCTCCAGCCCCTCTGTGCATTTCTTTCATGCATAGGATGGGGGTTGGAATAGCTGTACCTTGGGTGCTTGAGGTGAGCTAAACGCACATGGTGGTATTTTTTTTTTCTTTTTTTCTCTAATAAGCATAAAGGAATTGAGTGAACTTCAATTTGATTGACTCTAGAGCCCAGGGCATTTTTAGAACAGTTTTAGAATTTTTTTTTTCCTTTTGAAAGGGCTTTTGTAAGTAGAGTAGGTGGAATACAGGAGGAGTCACAGTGTGGTTTTCCTCCACAAGACTCATGGGTTAAACTTTTTGACGTGGTGGAATTTTTTTAGAAGATGGCACCATAGCCTGGGTCTCCAGGTAAAAGCTCTTTGGGGAACTCCTGCATAGAAACTAATCTCGAGTGCTGACACAGTCTGGAATACGGCTCTTTCTGCTTTGCTTTAGCCTTGGAAGTTGCTAGTGACCTTCACAATCTTACTTTGTCATCTGACTGGGAACAGGTCTGTTGGGTTCAGGGTCTGGTTTGGAATGGTGATGAAATTCTGAGCTGCAGAACCAGATGTGGAGCCGCATTGTTGCACCCTTCTGCCTAGCCCTGGCTCTTGCCATTCCACAGCTGCAGGGGAAATAAGCTGTTTCCTAAGTGCTAACATTCTCATGAGGCCTTACACTTTACAGAAGTCCTCCTAGGAGCATTTGTCTGTCTTAACAGTGTTGTGAGATTGATCCTTGATTTTTATCCCCGTTTTTCATGGCCATTTATAATGACTCTGTAAAAGAGAAAGAAAATGATTTATCCAGGATTTTTTATGCTTTCAGAGTGTGCCATTCAGCCTCTTCCTTGCCCTGTGAGTATGAGGTGGGAGATGGCCTGTTGTAGGAAGCCTGGTTGTCTAGGAGCCTTTTCTCTGCTCAGAAGTTGCAGTGAGTGAACACCATCTACTCATCACCTGGTGCTAGAGAGCATTTGAAATTAATGAAACAGTCCCTGTTTTCAGGGAACTTTTTTTTTTTTTTTTTTGATTGCTGTACTCAGAGTCCAAGCAGGCATCCAAATGTTCACAAGGGGAAACTATAATAGGTGCCATTCCAAGAACTCCAGATGTTTGAAGCACTAAGGAAGGAACATAGGAAGGTCTTCACAGGGACTTTGTCACTTGGCCTAAGTTGTGAAGGGTAGGTGAGTAGATCCGCTCTTGATAAACTGTTAATCTTCTCTGTTTGGGTCAGGTTCTTCTTTACTTCAGTGTCTTTATCTGGCTAGCTTGAACTAAAAATCAGGATTTGTTTGGGGAGGGTAGTGTGTTTATTGACCAGAGAAGCTCTAGAAAGCTGGGCTTGGAAAATGGGTTGGAACCCAGAGAGGCTCAGGAGCCCCAGGCCCAGCCAGTGTTAAGCTACACAGCAGCCTGCTTAGGACCCCACCACACCCCATCATCTTAATGATGTGTTGTCTACTTTCCTGGGTCATTCCCTGGTAGGAGCCTTCCTTAATCAGAGCTGACTGTAGGAAGCCTTGTCAAGACATGCCTGGTGGGCATTCTCCAAAGGAAGATTAGGGTGTACATGGGGGATACTGGCTTGATGGTGGGCAGAGTAAACAAAACAACAGCTGTCTGTTGTGCTTTTACTCTTGATGGTGGCATTAAGGCCTTTTATATTTTATCTGTAGGCAGCTCCATCTATCCCTCTTTCATTCTATGATCTCTGTACTAGCAACTTGGAGAATGTTTCCTGGTGCTGTTTTGTTGTTGTGTCCATCCCGCCCCCCACCCCTGCGACAAATTGTTTTCTTTTCTTTTCTTTTTTTTTTTTTTTTTTTTTGGTTTTTCGAGACAGGGTTTCTCTGTGGCTTTGGAGCCTGTCCTGGAACGAGCTCTTGTAGACCAGGCTGGTCTCGAACTCACAGAGATCCGCCTGCCTCTGCCTCCCAAGTGCTGGGATTAAAGGCGTGCGCCACCACCTCCCGGCTGTTTTCTTTTCTTTGAGCATTCTTCCATCCCTTTAACTCCTAAAACCCTTTTAATCCTAGGTTTAGCTTTCATTCTCCAGAACGGATTGGATCTTTACTCTCGGGCAGCCTTTTCTTTTTGAGGCACTTGTCTGTTGTCCCCTCTGAAGTTTGTGGGTTTGGTTGAGTTTCTGTCCTCCTTGAGATTTTCTTGAACGTGCTAGGCAGGCATTCTACCACTAATACCACTAAGATAGAAGCCTAGTGTGTCCTCCACCCTCCCAAGACACTGTCTCACTGTATTGGAATGGCAGCAAATTCACAAACCTCTAGTTTGAGTCTCCCCAAATGCTGGGGATTAAATCCAGGGCCTTACCCTTGGTAGGGAGGCACTGGACCTGAACTACGTCCCAGCACTTCTGAGAGTGAAGGGCGAGAACCAATGCTTGTTCTTTCTCTCTTTGTCTCCTTTCTTTCTGTCACTTTTCTTCAAATCTTTTCCTTCCTATTTTTATGTCTTCTAAGATAATGATGTTTCTCTTTGTATCCTCAAAGAAAGGCTGGTCTTTCCTTACCATGCTATCTTAGCCTGAGTGTTGAGATTACACCTCAGTACTTTTGTCCTTGCTCTGTACAGGGTCTCTCACAGGTATTTGCATAAGATCCCCCAAGCTATCAACACATAGTAAACATCATAGACAAGTAACGGAGGATATTTGTGTACAATTTAATGACCTACTTTGCATGTATTTTTGGCCTTAGTTTTAGGGAGATTTGAGAGTGTGATAGTGAATGGTAAAGTCTTGGTGTCTTACATTTTTCCTTAAGGGTTTTAGTGCTGATAAGGGTTGGGGTCTTTGCTTTGTGGACTCTGCCCTCAAGACCGCAGTTCAGGTGAAGTGGTTTGTGACTTACTTTTTGATGGTGGGTCATCTATGATTGTGATGAAACATAAGGCCCTCTTAGAGCACAGAATCGTGTAGGATCAGTTCTTTGAGCATCTTGCTCAACTTCTACCCTGCTGTTTCAGGAGCATTAAAGAAAGCTGTGTAACACTAGGGTGGGGGCAGATAATGAGCTAGGAAAGGCCTGAGATGATGATGTGTGCTTTCCTTCCTGAGCTTGGGTGTTCACTCTGCTCGCTCATCAACGAAGCACTCACTAGTGTCTGCCCTGTCCTTCCGCTACTAGTCTTGGTTTGGTGTGATCCACGTGATAATGCAGCCAGAGCTTGATTTTAAGTCCCAGCTCCACTACCTGCTGGTTGTGTGACAGTGGCCCAGTTACTTAACCCCTATGCCTTGTTATCCTGTCTGAGACATGGGTGATGACAGCACCTGTCTCAGTGTTGGAGAGCTCGCATGAGGAAATCCATGTGAAGTGTTCAGTGGGGTGCTGTCATATGCTGGTTTTGCTACTCCTCGGACTAACCCGCCCAAAGCCATTTCTTCCGATTGCTGTACTCAGAGTGCAGACACGTCAAAGAATAAGTGGAACATCATGGGGACAGCTCTTGAAACATGGGGTGCCAAGAGTCTGGTGTCTCCTAACAACCTTAGGTACAAACTAGAGTGCCTGCATAGGATTCTTGCAGGATTCATAGGAACCCCCATGAAGCATTCTAGAATCCAGCTGCTGTAAGGTGGGCAGTCCTAGTGAGGGAGTTCTTGCAGAAAACCACAGTGTATATGTCTATAGGGATAACTTCTGCGGTCGGGTGCTTGTAGGGAAAAAGCAAGACTTCCCCAAGAAAGGCTTCCACCCATATCTATCTCTCTTCTCATTTATATGCCTGAGGCTATGTGTAAAACTCCTCTGGATTTAAACTTGTTTTCTTAGGCACAGTCAACTCCACATTTAAGCACTTCAGAGCCAGGCAGTATGTAAAATGCCTTACGCGTCAGTACTTGAAAGAAGTACCTCGTGGGGTGATGTTGAAAATTATATAACAATGTGTGTGAACGTGCCTAACAAAGCTTTACAAGCAGAACAGCAGTGGCATTGCTAATGAGGTGGTTTTCCAGTATTAAAAAAAAGACATGATTCTAATAAACATATCCAAACATACACAAACTCATGCACAAACACTGGTAAAGAGCCAACAGTGAAAATGCAGCATCTTTTCAGGCAGCAGACCCCTTTTTACAGTCTCTGTGCTTTGTGCCCAGCCCTAGCATGTTTACTTGGCTTTCACCACCAGAATCTGTCACTTGGAGGCATTTATTTTTGTGGTTGATATGTAATAGGATTCAGGTAATGTTTATTCCATGCATACCTTCCTTGGTTTGTTATCTACTGAAACAGAAGGGGGCTAAGGAGAGGCTATTTTGGAAGGAAAGCTTGTCAGAGCAGATGATCTCCTTTATAGGCTAAGGATTTGGGTAGGAAGGTGTACCTATAAAAATTATAAACCACCAGGCAAAACTATCTCTTCTTTGTTTCCCTCGATGAGTCAGTTACACACATTTCCTAAGGTTGATGGTCTTCAGTTAGCTTGTGGGGAGTTGTTTTTATGATGCTGAAGATGGACCCCCAGATCTCTCCCACTTCCAATATTCACAATATTCAATCAGTACCGAAAGCAGTATATGCATTATTTCCTAAGCACCTTCCGACACACCTTCATTTCCCCTTCACTGTCACTCAGATCTGTAGTACATCTTTCTTCCAAGTTGTAATTCACATAAATGCAAAATATAAGTCATATTTGGGAGCCAGGTTGTGAGGCACACCTCAAATCCCGATGCTCATCAGGAGACAGAGGCAAGGGAATCTCTATGAGTTTGAGGCCAGCCATTAGAAGAACAGCCTAGAACAGAGCAGGTTCTAGGACAGCCATTAACAGAGACACATTGTCTCAAAACGAAACAAAAATTAAAAAAAAAAAAAAGATAAATGGGCATTTTGGAAACCAGGCATAGCGACACATGCCTGTAATCTTAGTACTTGGGAGGTGGGGGCTGAGAATCAGGAGTTCAAGACTAGCCTGGGATAAATGAGACCCTTTCTCAGTACCCACACCAAAAAGGAGGGGGGGGGTCATGTTATCACATTAAATGAATTTGACTTTAGTTGTAATCACCATCTGTACACTTAAATAAAATATATTATTTCTAATTAGAAAATAAAATTTGCTTTTAGATAAAGTGTAATGGCTTTTTGAAGAAAAAATTATTTACCTACTTATTTATGTGGGAGGAGCACACGAAGGCCATAGGACAACCTGCTGGGGATGAGCACATGGAGACCATAGGACAACCTGCTGTATGCATTCTAAGGGTCAGCTTGGGTCATCAGATTTGGTGCTGTGCCTCTTTACTCACCGGACCATCTTGCTGGCCCTCCTTTTATATAGAAGAATGAAGTTGATCTCAAGCAGAAGTCAGGATATGGCAGTCTTGCCCTGAGATTGACTGCCTAACCCCAAGCTATGCAGAAAGGGAAGTGGGTGTTTTTCAAGGGTAGATGAGAAACTAGTGAGTGAGTAGTGAAACCTTTAAGAGTTGGAGAGAGTGGGGCTGGAGAAATGGCTCAGAAGTACTTACTGCTCTTCCAGAGGACCACAGTTCAGTTCCAAGCGCCCACAATAGTTGGTTCACAACTACCTGTAACTAACTTGAGCTCAAGGGAATCTGACTGGTCTCTTGCAACACCACATAAGGTAAACACACACACATACCTTTAAAAAAAGAAAAAAAAAACTGGGCAGTAAATATCACATGCCTTCAGAGATAGGTGGATCTCTGAGTTTGAAGACAGCCAGGCTACATAGAGAAATCCTGTCTCGGGAAGAAAAAAGAAGAAAAAAAAAAAGGAAATCAGAGCAATTGGTAGGAAGCTCTGAAGCTTGTTTTTAAGAAATTTGATTTCAACCTAGAGAGATGGCTCAGTGTCAAGAGTACTTGCTACTCTGTAGAGGACCTGAATTCAGTTCCCTGCACCCACATAGTAGCCAGCAACCATTTGTAACTAGTTCCAGGGTATCTGATGCCCTCTTCTGGTCTTTCTGGGCATCAGGCATACATGTGCAGGAAAAAAAAAAAAAAAAAAGCCAGCCCTTGCTGTTTTTGTGGAGGACCTGGGTCTGGTTCCCAGTACCCACATGGC
Organism: Chionomys nivalis; assembly: GCF_950005125.1. Taxonomy (NCBI): domain Eukaryota; kingdom Metazoa; phylum Chordata; class Mammalia; order Rodentia; family Cricetidae; genus Chionomys; species Chionomys nivalis. Next base: position 39,490,358 of record NC_080102.1, read on the forward strand.
AACTCACAACAGTCCTTAGCTAAAATTCCAGGGGACCCAATTCCTTCTTTTCTCTAGGCACCAGGCACACCTTCAGTGCCCATACATACACACTCATTGAAAACAAACACTTATGCACATAAAATAAAAAAAATTTAAAGTTTTAAATATGATTTGAAAGATAGTTCTACCAATCAGATACTCAAAGCTGATTGCTATTGGACAGGAGACTGGTTGAACTCAGCGCAGGGTGTAGGAGTGGAGTGGTAGCTGCTGGGGAGGTGCCTGAAAACAACACCTCTGGCGGGGGTGGGGTGGGATAGATGTTTTATGCGTGCGAATGTGCTGTTATGTGCAAGCCAAAGCAGGGCCATGTCCATGTCTGCCTGTATTGACCTCTTACTAAACTGGGAGCCAGGGGGTTCTCCAGTCCATCTCTCTCTACCTGCTAATTTTAGGGCAACAAGCACACACATTCATGCCCAGATTTTATGTGAGTGCTAGGGATTTGAACTCAGGTCCTCATGTGCACAGAGTGAGTACTCTTACGCACTAGGCCAGGCCTTTTAAACTTTAGTGCAATATGTATGCAAAGGAATCCATGATTTATGAACACAAGCATTTTAGAACCTCTATTTCCCCACCCCATTTCCTTTTTTGGCTTCTTTGGCAATTAAAAAGAATTCACTCATCTGTCACTTAAAAGTTCAAGATAACTAGCTGGGCATGGTGGTGCACAACTTAATCCCAGCACTCATGAGGCAAATACAAGTGATCTCTGAGTTTGAGGCCGGCCAGGGCTACATGGTGAAACCCTTAATCCAACACATTATGACATGGATGACCTTGGGGTAATCTTGAACTCCTTCTGCCACCTCCTTTAGGTACAAGATTGCAGGCATGTACCACCATACCCAGCTTTTCATGTTTTTTTAATCTTGTGACCCTGATTCCTCTTTCATATAAGCCCTATGCTTATAAAGATTTCTTTTTCAAAATTTATTTCATTTGTGTGCGTCACATTTGTGTGGGTACACATGGAGGCCGGAAGAAGGTGTCAGAGCCCCTGGAATAGGAGCTGGAGTCACAAGTATTTGTAAATTGTTCGATATAGGTGCTGGGAATCAAACTCGGGTTGTCTGAAAGAGCAGCAAGTGAGCTTAACTGCGAGCCGTCTCTCCAGACCTCAGTTTTGTTATTTTGTTTTTGTTTTTGTTTGCTTGCTTTTTTTTTTATTGTGTGTCTCTGTGTGTGAGATTTGTCAGGGGAAGGGGACCATGCCACAGGGTGTGTGTGAAGGTCAGAGGACAACTCTCTGGGGTTGGTTCTTTCCTACCTTTATGTGGGTTCCAGCAATCAAACTCCAGCCTCGGGATTGCACTGTTTTGGTGGAAGGTGCCTTTACCTGATGAGCCAGTAGTCTTGCCACCCTGTTGGTAAAGCTGAAGATTTTTAAGTAACTGTCCATTTTCACTACCTGAGTCAGTAAACTCTAGCACCGATATTACAAAATGCAGTACTATAGAACTCCTGTGTTTGTTATTTGAGACAGGGTTTCTCTGTGTAGCCCTGAGCTCTCTGTGTAGACCAGGCTGGTCCCAAGCTCAGAGATCACCTACCTCTGCCTCCCAAGTGCTGAGATTAAGGCACGTACCACCACCACCTGTTCTATTTCCTAAATTTGTCTGTAATGAATACATTCCTTTCATGATTTAAAACATTGTCTAGGGCTGGCAGGATGTCTTTGCAGGTAAAGGCATTTGTCATCAAAGCTGATTGATGGCTTGAGTTTCATCACTAGAGCCCACATAGTGGGAAGAAAGAACTGGCTCCTAAAAGTTGCCCCTCTACCTTTGCTATGCATGTGTCCCTTCCCCCCCAGGCAAATAAATATAATTCAAAAATAATTAAATAAAAATAGATTATATGATTTTTAACACATTCACAATAAATATAAAATGTAAGAATAATGTATGAAAGTCTCAAAGAATTAGTAAAATATGTATTAAAAAATTAAGTAGTAGGGCTGGAGAACTTGCAGAGAGGACTCTTGTCCAGTTCCCAGCATCCGCAGGGCAGCTGATAACTGTCTGTAATTCTAGGGGATCCAGTGCCCTCTTCTGTCCTCTGTGAGCACTGCAGACACATTCAGGTAAAATGCCTGTACAGTAAACATAAACAGGTGACCTTTGCTGCATGTGGCCACTCATTGTAATGTCAGGTCTGAGGAGTATAAGAGAAATGTGTAGCCAGCCTTGGTTACGTGGTAAAGTCCATGTGGTAAGTGTGTAGTAAGACTCTGGCCTTGGCTGGAAAGATGGCTCAGTGCTTAAGAACACTGCCTGCTCTTCCAGAGGTCCTGAATTCAATTCCCAGCAACCACATGGTGTAGTAATATGTATTAAGTTCTACTACTCTAGTAAGATCTGGTGTCCTCTTCTGGCTGGCAGGCATACATGCAGACAGAACACTCTACATAATAAATAAAAGTCTTAAAAAAAAAAAAAAGCCTGGCTTAACACTTCTTCCTACCCCAACCCCACAAGAAACAAAGAATAATTATTTCTGGTTCTTCCCTCACCTCCCAGGGCTAGATAGCTAAAGGATTAAGACATTGCCACCCCATCTGGGAGCTTTGGACTTATTCCTAATCAAAATTAATCTAATCAGGGGCATGTCTCAGTGGTTGAGGGCCCTGGCTGCCCTTCCGGAGGACTCAGGTTTAATTCCCAGCTACCCCTGCACACATATCAGCTCACAACCATCTGCGACGCCAGTTCAGGACATCTGATACCCTCTTCTGGACTCCTTGGGCATGATGTTTTTACACTTGCTGGGACAGATATATATGCAGGCAAACACCTATATGCATAAAATGGAATAATAAAAATTTGATCTGATCATATTTCAGGTTATTGTATGTGTACTAGATGCTGTGTGGCTAAGCCAGCCAAGATAATTTATGTTGCCTCTAGGTCATAAACTCCATAGAGCAATGAACTTGTGTCTCTTTGAAGCATGAGACTTCTTGAAATTCATGGGTGGTAAACAATGCCTCTAGTTTTGTTTCCTTGCTCTTAAAGAGACAGAACCCAAATGTAGTCTCTTGGTGCCCCAAGCAACTTACCTCTAAATTTCAGAGACAGCTAAGCCTGGGAATATGGTGTGGAAGAGAGTGAGGTAAGCTTGGGTAGGCTGGTCCACTTCTGGGAAGCCTTTTTGCCCCTGTGCTCTGTGAACTGCAACTGGAACACAAACTCCATTTTCACAGCTTCATAAAACCTTTTCCCAGGTCTCCCTTTCCAGGTCTCATGGCTCTCTATGGAAATGAGAGCCCATATAATTGCCTGACACAAAGCGTGGAACAGGAAACAGTAAAGAGACATTACGATGCTCCCACACAGTGGAGCGTGGAGCTAAAGAGCATGACTGTTCCTTCCTGGAGCCTATACCTTAGCTCACTGGGGTCCCTCCTGGTGTCTCTGTATGGCGCTCTTCCCCACAAGCACTCCTCTTTCCTTACTACTTTGTTGGGGCCTGCTCCCCAGCTGTCTGGAGATGGCATCGCTGGAGCTCTCATGTGAGAGTTAAAAGGGTTTTACTTTAAGAAAAAAATCAGGCAGTTCAGTTCCATCTGCCTATACACTCTTAACCTGCTTTGTCAACTAAAACCTTGTGACCTTTGCACACCAGCCTACATATCCACCAAGCAAAGTGTTTTGGAGAGCACTTGATGGAAAACCAAGTGGGCACAAGTGCCTGTGTAGTGGGTGCTCGAAGGGTGCCACTAACGAGGGGCTTCATAAGGGCCTGCCCCTTGTAAGCACTTTGCACATATTATCTTATTACTCCTCAGAGCAAAGAATCAAGTGTGTGTTTCCCGGACAGCCTTCTGTAGTGAGGAAACCGAGTATAGAGAACTAATTTGTCTTCACAGCTTCTCGAGCTACTGTCCTGAGACCCAGACCCACATAGTACCAGAGCCTGCGTCCCTCCATCAGATTGCTCTTTCATGTTGGCTTTATATTGTCAAAGAGTCAACAAATTGTTAGGTTTCTCTTGATGATTTTTTTTTTAATAGAAGACTCCATTTAATAAAATTCCAACCCCTCTGGGGAAGAATGCAGTGGAAACCATACAGCTGCCTCTTTGGATTACTAGCTGTTAATTTTCATGTTTACATTTATTGATTTTTTTGTGTGTGTGTGGGGAAAGGTGGGCATGTGCTGCACAGCACACATGTGGGGCCAAAGGACATCCTCCTTGTTTCTTTCCCTCTAGCATACGGATTTCCAGGGATCGAACTCATGCTATCAGGCTTCACAGTGGCTTTACCCCCGAACCATCTCTTGATGATTTTCTCAAAGTTTCTATAATCTCATGTTATGTTTGGAATGTTTGAGCATTGGATTTGTATTTGGTTCATATTTTGTTCTGAGATTAAGGATGGCTCCTAGTTAAATTGTGTATAAGGAATTGGCCTTAGTTGACAGAGTTGGGATATCTGTTTTCTGCGTGTTTCTCCCACCCACATCCAACAGGCTAGTGATGGCAAAGCAGAATGATGAGGTGTTCATAAGTACTCACACTGTGGGAAGTTAGCATGATTGAACAGTTACTCCTCATGGTTAAACTGCCTGAATCCTCACAGTGCTGCAATTGAAATGCTAAGCTCCAGTTGCTCAATTTGGACCACACTAGGAATCTCCAGTAACATGCTAACATGTCCCATATATGACTCTCCTACCTCAGACATCTCCCCAAGTGCTCACATCTTCTTGGGCTTACTGTCTTCTTTCCCAGAGGGAAAGGACATAGCCAGAAGTCCAGAAGGGCCCTGAAAAGCATGGGATCTGGTGCAGGACCAACTGCTGTGCCTTGGCCTTCAGGCAGGGCTCTGTAATACCATAAGTGAATGAAATAGTACGGCAGAAAACTGGATCTGAACCTGGCTGTGTACTGACAGTCACTGTTACCATGTTCTAGTTATTTCCCGACTTTATATATGATCTTTGCATCCTTTCTTCCCCTAAAAATTCTTGACTGTTTCACTGCTTCAAACATAGTAGCTGAGCCTCTTGCCTCTGCCTCCTGGGTGTAGGAATTACAGGCATGTACCACCAGACCTTGTGGTTCCTAGGCTACCAGTGACCACCCAGACATGTGCCTTGGTTGGAGCAATGACCAGAGCTTGTCTGTTGAGGATGAAAGTGGTTGAGAAGTAGAGTTCTGGTACAACTACAGCCCCACTAGCTCAAGCCCTGCCTCCAGGAGCATTGCTGATGCTAGAGATTGCTTCTTGGCCAAGGTGACTGTACTCCAAAGTTTAATGACAGTGGCAGCCACCCACACTGTGCTTTAGGGTGTGGGTTATGTAGACCCATCCTGATCCATTTCTGCTTTCGTCTTAGAAAAGTCCTTTCAGTTTACACCTGCAATCTCGCACTCAGATGACAGAGGCAGGAGGATTGACGCAAATTCTAGACCAGCCTAAGGCTATGTAGCAATACCTTATCTCAGAAAAGATTCCTTTCTCTCTCTCTCTTTTTTTTTCCCTTTCAGACAGGATTTTTCTGTGTACCCTGGCTTTCCTGGAACTTGCTCTGTGGACCAGGTTGGCCTCAAACTCAGAGATCCGCCCTGTCTCTGCCTACCAAGTGCTGGGATTAAAGATGTGACATTAGATTTTCATTCCCTATATTTTCTTGTTTTGTGTTACGTTGCTTATGGTATCCAGAACAGAGCCCAGAACTTTGTACATTTATATAACTGCAGAGTGCCACTCCCAACTCGAATACATCAATTTCTTAATCAAGTTTAAAAGTTAATATTTGTGGACCTGAGGATGGAACCTAGCGACAGACTCTGAGTTCATTTCCTGCACCTCAAAAGAAGTTACTAAGTAGTTAATAACCTGAATCACATAAAGGAGAAATTGGCTCTCAGTTCAGCTGTTAGTCAAGAGCTCTGAGCAATAAGATTACTGTTAGTCAAGAGCTCTGAGCAATAAGATTACTCCTCTCTGCCCACAAATTATATACAAATCCATAGGAGTCATTAAAAAAAAAAAAACAACCAAAAACCAAGTAAAGGTGCTTCTGTTCCATCAGCCTATTTATTGTAGTGCACCTGTCTGTAATCCCAGAGTTTGGGGACTGAAACGGGGATTGTGGGGTTTTGTTTGTTTGGGGGGATTTTTTGTTTGTTTGTTTTTTGGGTTTTTTTTTTTTTTTTTTTTTTTTTGGTTTTTTGAGACAAGGTTTCTCTGTACCTTTGGTGACTGTCCTGGAACTAGCTCTTGTAGATCAGGCTGGCATCGAACTCACAGAGATCCGCCTGCCTCTGCCTCTCGAGTGTTGGGATTAAAGGTGTGTGCCACCACTGCCCAATAGGGGGATTGTTTTGATTACTAGATCACCCAAGTCTACTTAGCAAGACCCTGCCCCAAAAGACAAACCTAAAAAGTATATATTTTGGGTATCAATAAAATTACTCCTTTTCTTTGTTCACAGAAATGCTACAATTCGTCAGCAATCAAGTGGGAGAGTTCCCTGATTTGTTTTCAGAGCAGCTATGTAGCTCCTTCCCTGGAGGTGGTGGCAGTGGCAGCGGCAGCAACAGTGGCAGCAACAGCAATGGCAGAGGCAACGGTGGTGGAACCACAGATCCTGCAATACAGCGGGCTTTCAGCCAGGTCCCGTTACCTACCTTCTCCCCCTCGGCTGCCTCCCCTCAGGCTCCAGCCCTACAGGTCAAAGTCTCTCCTACCCCACCAAGGGCAACCCCTGTTCTCCAGCCCAGACCCCAGCCCCAGCCCCAGCCTTCAGCTCCGCTTCAGCAGCAGACGGTAATGATCACACCAACATTCAGCACTGCTCCGCAGACGAGGATCATCCAGCAGCCTCTGATATACCAGAATGCAGCAACCAGCTTTCAAGGTGACTCGGGTCAGACAGTCATCAGTTGGTTCCACAGCCCGTGCCAGTGTGTAGACACTACAGATCTACCATCTGAGAGTAATAGAGTATTTTGGTGTGGTCTATCTGGACAAGTTTCTGATCATAGGCAGAATGGTACAGGAACGTGTCTTCTTCCTCAAAGACCTTATACCCGTTTAGACCTACTTCAGAGTCCAGCAAACATGGTAGATGCAGGCTTGTCCTGATAACTAGAGGTAGAGTCCTGAATAAAATTAGGTCTGAAACATACATAGTTAGCCATTAGATCTGGGCATCCACGGACGAGAACCATTCCCTCAACAAATAATTCCTAAACAAGCACTGTGGAGACAAATATCATTTTTCAAATAGGTGCTGCTTCTCTGAATAGCAGCCCCTCATGGCGGGCTCTCAGTGTATGTTGAGCGAGTAAGTGACTGGAGCACTTGTTCTTTCTGTGGTGTGCTATCTCCAGTGACAGTGGGGAGCTCTGGATTCTCTCAGTTTGAAGACACACGTAGTTTTCTGGTGGGTTTGAGACTTTGGAGGAGGCAGTATAGCAGAAAGCAGAGACTATAATCCCAAAGCAGATTTCCCATTTAGAAAGGATAGGAGGCAATGAGACTCTGGGGGGTTGTTGGTTCTCAACGTCTATTAACTTCATTGCGGGTGCAGCCATTTGCCAAGTAGCTTCCCTTACTTTCACTCCAGCACCCAGAGTAATAAAACAATTTGTACTCATTCTATCAGAAATTGATGCAGCCCTCACGGGATGTTCCTATTCTCTAAACCAGCTTGTAAATGGCTGTGCACATCTTCTTCAGCAGCAGGTGGGGAGTAGAAGTCATGATGAGACACTCCATCCTCAAGTTATGCTGCAGCTACAGAGACACGGTGCATTTCTTATCCATGTAACTTTTTCTTCTCTTCCCCAAAGTCCTGCAGCCTCAAGTCCAAAGCCTGGTGACATCCCCGCAGGTACAGCCAGTCACGATCCAGCAGCAGGTGCAGACTGTACAGGCCCAGCGGGTGTTGACACAGACAGCCAATGGCACACTGCAGACCCTTGCCCCAGCCACAGTGCAGACAGTTGCTGCACCCCAGGTGCAGCAGGTCCCGGTAGGTAGCTTGGAAAGGATTCAAGGAGGACTGGGGGCGACTCTGAGCTATTCTTTGGTAGAAACTCTGGCATGCTAAGGGTCATCAAGAGGGTATACACAACAGCTGGGAGGGCTAAGAAGGGAACCTGGACAGGATATACCTGTGAGTATAGCAGAGACCAGAGTGAGCTCCACCTGTAGATACCCTCTGGCATCCTTGGGGAAGGCCGGGATAGTGACTGTATGGTGTTGACACATATGATGAGTCTAACCTGGAAGGAGGGCTCATGAAGTGGCTCAGTGGACGCAGGCACCTGTTACCAAGCCTAAAAGTCTGAGTTCAGTCCCCAGGACCTACATAGTGGAAGGAAGAACCAACTCTTACAAGCTACCCCAACTTCTGCACCTGAGTTGTGACCCCCCTTATCCTCTCCATATCTTTCGTTTGTTTTCCCTGTTCTGCAGTGGATACTAAATGTGTATTATTTTTGTAATTTAAAAAAAAAGCATGTTTTACGGGGCTATGGAGGTGACTTAGTAGGTAAGATTGCTTGCTCTTGTAAACATTAGGACCTGTTTGACTTTTGTTTGTGTATTTGGTTTAAGACACGTTCTCTCTGTGTAGCTCTGGCTGTCCTGGAACTCACTCTGTGGACCAGGCTGTCCTCAAACTCATAGAGATCCACCTGCCTCCGTCTCCCAAGTGCTGGGATTAAAGGCAAGTGCCACCACCACCACAGCTACATCCATCAAGTACTGTGTTTGCATCCTCAGTACACAAGCATGGCTGCTTGTGCCTATAAACCGAGCTTTGGGAAGGGGTTTGAGATAGGCTATCCTGAGCCCACTGAGGGTGATAGCCAAAATGGAAGCTTCTAGTTCACTAAGAACCTGCAAGACAGTAAGACAGAGAGAGCTCGTGTGTACTCTCAGATAGATGTGTGTATCTGCACATACATGTGCATTCACTTCACACATACAAAAACAGGCTATATGCAATACAGTATCTGAGCTGTTTTCTTACTAACAAACGAGTCTTTATAGTACGTGAGATCACGCCCAAAGTGGGTGGGTCTCTTAAAGGCTATTGGCTGAAGGAGTTTCACAGCAGTTCTCTCTTCCCACCTCGTGAGTTCTGGGGGTCAGAGTCAGTTCATCGAGCTTTGGTGACAGGCACCTTAACCATGGAGCCATCCTGCTGACCACAAATTAATTTATTGTAAAAAACAAACAAAACCTAGGTTTATCACTTTTAGTTCTTGCCCATGTACCTGGCTATCCTGGTTCTCTCAGCTGTACTTCCCTGTTCTGTCCAGGCTAGCAAGTCTGAAGCCTTTAAACTCTTGAGCTGCCCCTTCAGCAGGGGATGCAGGCTGCACAAAATAGCCAACTTCGGGAATTGTCTGTAGGGGATTTCCTTTTTTGTTTGTTTTCAATTCTGTGAAAATGTTTTTTTTACTCTTCTGATGAGTCTGTGTAACAAGAACCAAATGAAAAAAAATACAAAAAATAATGCTACTTTTTGTCCTCCTCCTAGGTCCTTGTTCAGCCTCAGATCATTAAGACAGATTCCCTTGTTTTGACCACACTGAAAACAGATGGCAGCCCTGTTATGGCTGCAGTCCAGAATCCAGCCCTCACTGCCCTCACCACCCCCCTCCAGACGGCTGCCCTTCAAGTACCAGTAAGAGTTGCATTCGCCTTCTATTGCTTGTCAGAGTATTTTAAACCTGCTAAGTAGACATTGGGAGCTTTTATAGAATATGTCAGATTGTAAATATCACTCCACTTTTAGTTTTGCTTTTTCCCTTGAAGAAATATTGCCAGAGTGTGTTATTAATCTTGGGAACTTGCAAGGGGGTGGAAAAGATCACCAGATGAACCCTGCAGCTGGGGAACAGCTCCACATAGAGCCATCATCTCTTAGGTACTATTGTTGCCATGGAGGTTTGACTTCTGCAGTCACCAGACAGGGAAAGGTGTCAAGACAAGGAAAGCACCATCCTTCAGTTCTGGGATCCCAGCCACTTTGAGTAAAAGATGATGTAAGTTTTGGAAGCACTAGCTTTATTCATAAAAACCAAACTCTAGGGCTGGAGATGTATAGCCAGTTGATAGAATATTTGCTTAGCGTGTATGAGACTCTGGGTCCAAACCCCAGCAACACATAAACATGTGTGGTGTCACATGACTGCACATGATTCCCCAGCACTGGGGAAGCAGAGGTTGGAGGATCAGAATTTCAATGTCATTCTCAACTACGTGGCAACCTTGGGGCTAGCCTGAGCTATGTGAGATTTTTATCTCAGAAGAAAAACTGTGAAGAACGGGGGCACCCAGTACCCATTCCTGGAATAATAAAGAACTCACAGCACACCCGTAAAATGAAACTCCTGCCAACAATAAGAAAGGGGGTACCGATGCATAAGGCAATTTGGTTAATCCTCACAATGATAACAAGAAGCCTGTCTCAGAAATTCACACTGGTGATTCCGTTAGTAAGAAGCTCAAGAGAGGAAACATGGCTGTGGTGATTGTCACAGAAGGGCTATAGGGCAGGACAAAGGGAACATTCATTCCCAGAGGATGAGAGGGGACATCCTAACGTGAAGGTTTTTGTCTTGGCTTGGGTACTGCATCTTGTATTCATGTAAAACTTCATCAAACTTCTTTAAAATGGTATTTGTTATGTATAAATTATTTTTTGTTTTGTTTATTTTATTTTTATATAGGATCTCTCAAAATAGCCCTTAGGTTGGCCTCAAACTCAAAAATCTTCCTGCCTAAGCTTCTGAGGGCTGGAGTTAAAGGCGTTTGCCTTCTTGCCTAGCTGACTTTTTAGATAGAGTGTTACTGAGTAGCCCTGGATGGTTTGGAATCTGCATCTCCTCCTAAGTTCTGGGATTAAAGGTGTGAGCAGTTACGACCAGCTCAGTGAATTACCTTTTTTTTTTTTTGGTTTTCCGAGACAGGGTTTCTCTGTAGCTTTGGTGCCCGTCCCGGAACTAGCTCTTGTAGACTAGGCTGGCCTCGAACTCACAGAGATCTGCCTGCCTCTGCCTCCCAAGTGCTGGGATTAAAGGCATGCGCCACCACTGCCCGGCTCAGTGAATTACTTTTAATTTTAATAAAGTAGAGCATGGTTTTGTCTCTTTACTGACCATTTGGATTTCTAGCCATTTATCGAAGAAAATTAGGGCAAAAATTAGTAAGCATGGGAACAGTGAAAAGTAGAAATGAGGGATAGGGGCTTCTGTGGTTGATCTGATTAGTTAAGAAAACAGCTCTGAATGGAAATGTGAGTTTTACCCTTGTAATCTCTAATGGCCAAACAGTAGAAAGAATTATGGGAATTTACTTGTCATTGAGAAGAGAAGAAATGTGTCACATACTCAGAGAAAGTGTTCTCTTGGTCCAGTTAATGTAGTTCAGTGAAGTTCATGCGTGTCTATTCAGAGGTGGTTTTTTTCTGTCACCCCCAGATCAGAACTCTGAACTGATCTTTGGGTCGTACAGCTTACTGACAGTGACTCTGAGGGCAAGAGAGGAGCCAAGGAACTCTTGATGAAGTCTTAAAGTTTTTAGGGACCTATTCTCATTAGCCCAGGAGGTATTAGACTATACAGAGCATTTCCAGCTGACACCCCATATGCAGGAGCACTCCCAGCAGATACCCCATATGTAGGAATAAGCAACTTTTTGTTATGAGGTTACTTTATTTAAACTAACAGGATAACTCTGCCCTTGTTCTAGACCCTGGTTGGCAGCAATGGGACCATTCTGACCACAATGCCTGTAATGATGGGACAAGAAAAAGTTCCTATTAAGCAAGTACCCGGGGGTGTAAAGCAGCTAGAGCCCCCCAAAGAAGGAGAGAGGCGGACAACACATAATATTATTGAAAAGCGCTATCGATCCTCTATCAACGACAAAATCATAGAGTTGAAGGACTTGGTCATGGGAACAGATGCCAAGGTAAGTGCCAAGAAGAAGGTAGATTGGTGCCTCAGTGTTGCCTCTGTCTTTGTCATGGGAGTTCAGGGAAGATGAAGGCAAAAGCTGAATGGACACCAGAGTGAGTTAGAAAGGAAAAAAAAGAGTTTCAGAGTTAGGGTGAGTTTTGTCCCAGTTAGCCACATTCGAGCCAGCATTTGACACCCCCAGCTATGCTCTCACTCGTGAACTCTGGCTCTGCTCTCCTGACTCCAGCATGCACTGCTTTAGCTGTATTTCCTGTCTCTTCCTTCCCAGATGCACAAGTCTGGCGTTCTGAGGAAGGCCATTGATTACATCAAATATTTGCAGCAGGTCAATCACAAGCTGCGTCAGGAGAACATGGTGCTGAAATTGGCAAATCAGAAAAACAGTAAGTCTGCCTATTGGGAAGGCCTATCAAACCTCACAGTTGTTTGGAGAAGTCCTGTGATGGGCATAACGGAAGACTCAGATGTGTATGAGGCCCCATCCATGCAGGATTTTGTAGAAATGAATCGTTTTCTACGGGGGTTTTCTTTACAGAGCTCCTGAAAGGCATTGACTTAGGCAGTCTGGTGGACAGTGATGTGGACTTGAAGATGGATGACTTTAATCAGAATGTCCTTCTGATGTCTCCCCCGGCCTCTGACTCAGGGTCCCAGGCAGGCTTCTCCCCTTATTCCATTGACTCTGAGCCAGGAAGTCCTCTGCTGGATGATGCAAAGGTATGAGTACCCTCAAAATCACTCATTTTCCCTAAGGCAACAGTGGCCGCAGAGAGGTGACTGGATCAGTGGAGAGGACCAGGAATTCTGTGATATTAGCTACATCTAAAGGGGCGAAAACTGACAAGTGTTGCGGTGCATGCCTATAATCCCAGCACAAGGGAGGCTAAGGCAGGAAGATACTGAGACGGCAGCAAGACCATCTCAAAAACAAAAACAAAAAAATCCAAAAAGGAACAAGCTGCCTCTGGATGACACAGACATTCAGATTTAACAGGTCCTACAGAAAGCCCCGACAGAGAGGAATGAGTCCAGATCTTGAATGAGCAGCTGCCAGGCGGTAGGCTCTGGGAGTTGCTGGATGTGCTCCATTACTTCCTCTGCCCATAATGGGCCTGGCAAGACCACTTTCTGAGGCTGCTCTGCTAGTTTAGAGTGAGGCCGCCTCTGGCTGCTCTTTCCAGAACGACTACAATTTGCAATCTAACAGATAACATTCCACCAACCCAGGGCTCTTAAATGGTCCCTGAGCAACAAAAAGCCCATGGCAATTGAAGTTTTGTCGAATTAGTTAGAAAAGGCCCTAAGCTTAATGACTTTCTTGGGACCTTGGGAGACTGGATCCTATACCGCATCTTGACATTGGCATTCTTAACTCCAAAAGCGTATAGTTTTGTTTGTTTGAAAGTTATCATGTTGCTCTAATTGGCCTAGAAGTTGCTATGAAACTAGGATGGCCTTGACCCCCATTTTCTTGTCCCTCTACCAAGTGCTGCGAATGTAGGCATTGCCAGTGCCTTCAGTGTAGGAGCTGCTAAGGAGCCATAGCAGGACTTCATGCATGCTAAATAAACATTCTGTTTTCTCTCTCTCTCTCTCTCTCTCTCTCTCTCTCTCTCTCTCTCTCTCTCTCTCTTTCTTTCAAGCGTTGATCTCACTATGCAGTCCTAGCTGGCCTTGAACTCTCTATGTTCTCTATGTAGGTCAGGCTCACCCAGCATTCTTGGAAACATTTTTGTAAATATGATTTGGCAAAAGTAGTCCATATAACATAAAATTTTGAATGTGTGTGTCAGGACTAGGGAAAAATCTTGGCTCCAGTCCCCTTCCTCACCCCTTGTCAGTTCTCTAGGGCCTGTGTTTCCAGTTCTGTCTGTAAAATCAAAGGGACACAAAAAGCACATTCCAGTTTTTGTTTTTTTCAAGACAGAGTTTCTCTATAGCTTTGGAGCCTGTCCTAGAACTTGCTGTACAGACCAGGCTGGCCTCAAACTGAGAGATCTGCCTCCCAAGTGCTGAGATTAAAGGTGTATGGCACTACCACCTGACCACATTCTAGTTTTAATAAGCATTCTCTCCTTTTCTGTGTTTTCCCTCGCCACCAAGGTGAGATGAGCTACTCAGCTCTGCCACCACAGCTGTCCCTAGTATGAGGAACTAAAACCTTTGAATCCATGAACAAAAGCAAACCTCCCCCTAAAAAAGTTAGACTCTTTACTGTAAAGCATGGTTTCTATCATTATTGAGGTGTGGTGTGAACACAATGAAATAGTGCTAAGCATGCAACATTGAGCGCCTGAGATATAGAACCTGTGATAAAAACCCAGATATAGCGGGCCAAATGAGTAATTCTCTCTCCAGGTCTCTTAGTTTGTTTTTTAGCCACAACATTGTTGCTCATGTACTCTACACAGTGGCAAAAATAACAAGAGACCCTGTCTCAAAAACAAAAAATAGTAGTCATGGGAGTGCTCCTTGATTTCTACGTCTTCAACCCCAGTATGCTCTCTGTTCTTGTAGATATCCATTTTGTAAGAAAGTTGACCTGGCACTCGGGAGGCAGTGACAGGCAGGTCTGTGAGTTCAAGGCTCATCCTGGTCTGTACAGAGAGTTCTGGGCCAGCCAGCGATATACATTGTGAGACCCTGTACTCCTTACTTTTGTTCTGTGGGATATACTCAGTCAGCAATAAAAAGATTCCAATGTTTGAGTAATAGTTTGAATTGTGGACTTCTTAGTTTCCTTCTGGCTTTTTTCCTCTCTGACTTAATGATTTTGAATTTAAAACCCACAGTCTGTTTCTTGGTGTATGGATAAAAATAGTATTTTAGGTACTTTTCTCTTGATGTGACAAAATACCATGACCAAGGTGACTTATTGAAAGAGAGGGTTAGAGTCTATGATGGCAGAGCAGAGAAAGGCATGGTGGCCGGAACAGCTGAGAGCTCACACCCCGATCTACAAGCAGAAGGCAGAGAGCACACTGGGTATGGTGTGAGCATTATGAAATCCCAAACCCACTCCAAGTGGTGACATACTTCTCCAGGAAGACTTTTCCTCATATTCCTCCCTAAGGCACCAACTGGAAACCAGATATCAAATGTCTGTGACTTCTGGGGGCCCCACAAAGTGCTGCATGAACACAGATGGTAATCATGCTAAGCCTGTGTTGCTGTTTTGAAGGTCAAGGATGAACCAGACTCTCCTCCTGTGGCACTGGGCATGGTGGACCGATCTCGAATTCTGCTGTGCGTCCTCACCTTCTTGGGCCTCTCCTTTAACCCCTTGACTTCCTTGCTTCAGTGGGGAGGAGCCCACGATGCTGAGCAGCACCCATACTCAGGCTCTGGCCGCAGTGTACTGTCATTGGAGTCAGGTAGGTGGGTTCCCTGATGCTGCCTGGGTTAGGCGGGCTGCTGTGGCGAAAGGACCCTGTGTAAAACTGCATGGTGTATCCACCTAATCAAAATGGGGTTTGGGCCTCCCACCACTTGCTTCCATCAGGGGCTGGCCTAAGTTATGCATAATAAGTCAAGCTTTAGTTTAGCTGGGACAGGCAACTAAAGCAAACCCAGAACCTGCTTAGTTACAGTTACTGTGGAGAGGGATTGGGAGAGATGGGGGAAGTGCCTGTTTGAGGGACTATGTGGCATTATGTCAGGTGTGAGTTTGATGTCCTAATGTCCTTAAACTGAGGTTTGTGTGGCACTCAGTTCCATGGTGCCAGGGGATATAAAGATTTCTCTTTATACTCTACAATTGTCTACTATTTCTTCTGAAAATGATGCAGAAGGCTCTTTGACCTCACACTTCTGGAGACCGTCAGGAGCCTTGGAATTTCACAAGGGGCCTGCCTGGTAGTCTGAGCTGAGCTGCCCCTCTTTAGGTTCTGGGGGCTGGTTTGACTGGATGATGCCGACTCTCCTCTTGTGGCTGGTAAATGGTGTGATTGTCTTGAGCGTCTTTGTGAAGCTGTTGGTCCACGGGGAGCCAGTGATCCGTCCACACTCACGCTCCTCAGTCACCTTCTGGAGACACCGGAAGCAGGCCGACCTAGACCTTGCCAAAGTGAGTTCTGTCATCCACCTTTCTTCACCTTCCTCTATGCTGAAACAAGAACTCAGTGCATGTTGTTGTATGAAGTCCGGTGACCTGCAACAGGCCCAAGGCAGTGATGGATGGTGCACCTGTGCATAGGTTATCTTTGAACACTAGATGAGCTTTGTCTGTGGTATGGCATACTGTGCTGTGAGTCTCGGTATAGGTGGTGCTGTCCTCACTAAGGACAGACAAGCAGGCATGGCAGGACCTTTCAAGCTGATAGTGCCATGAGTAATGTATTAGTCGCTTTCTTTTTGTAACCAAGTACCTAACAGAAGCAATTTAAGGGAGAAGTGTGTTTGAGCTCATACTTTCAGTCCCTCCTGGGGAAGGCTGGTAGTCACAGGGCATGAGCTTGTGGTATGGTATCCTGACATCTCGGCAGATGAGGAAGCAGAGAGCTCATCAGTCATCAGGAGCTATAAATGGAGATCACTTGCAAGATCTGCCACTAGCACCCCGCTTCTGTCAGCCAGGCCTTAGTCCTGAAGGTTCCACATGAAGGTTCCACAACCTTCTAAAGAATTACTACCAGCTGGGGACCAAGTGCTGGACCACATAAGCCTTTGGGGGGAGGGGAACATTCACATTCAACTCTTGACAAGTAGAGGATATATGTGTCAAAAGTGAAGGATCTATCAAAGAGATGGCAGTGAAGGCTGGAGGTGTAGTGGTCCACCTTTGCCGAGTACTGACTTTGACTTATAACTGAGTTAAGTCTTTTTTTTTTTAGACTTTTTTTTTTTTTTTTTTTTTTTTTTTTTTTTGGTTTTTCGAGACAGGGTTTCTCTGTGGCTTTGGAGCCTGTCCTGGAACTAGCTCTGTAGACCAGGCTGGTCTTGAACTCACAGAGATCCGCCTGCCTCTGCCTCCCGAGTGCTGGGATTAAAGGCGTGCGCCACCATCGCCCGGCTTAGACTTATTTTTATTTATGTGTGTGTGTCTGTATGAAGGTATACAGGAATGCACACGAGTACAGGTACCCACAGAGCCAGAGAAGGACGTCAGAATCCCTAGAGCTGGAGTTGTAGGTAGCTGTGAGCCTCCTGGTGTGGCTGCTGGGAGCCAGACTTTGGTCCTCTGGAAGAGTATCAAGCACTCTTAACTGTGTGCAGTCTCTCCAGTTCACTGATGAATCGGGGCTCAAGGAAGATTTTTGAGCAGGAAAATTAGCTGATGGTTTTTATTTGGAATCAGTATAAGGAGAAGTTACGGGGAGCAGTCTGTAGCATCTTATGACCCTGAAGGAGTTAAACATGCACACTTTGGGAGTCATGTGACAGAGAACAGTCCTGAACAACAGTAAGCCAGTGTTTACTCTCCCTGTAACAGGCTGTCACACCTCAGTTGTAGTTCATTGGAGTCTGCCCACAGCCCTGGGTCCTAAAATACAGATGTGATGCTGGAGGTCACAAGACTGTCATAGATGCAGGTGTAAGGGTGTTTCATGATGCCATTCTGGTGACTTTGTTAAGGATAGATTGGGAAATATGAACGGTACAGAAACAATTTAAGAGGTTCTTAGAAAAGGTGCAAAAACAGATAAAAACCTGGAATTCAACACTTCAGAAAGGTAGATGTGAATAAGTATTTTTAGATGTAAAGTAAGTAATAACTGTGTTAACTCAAAGGTGGAAGAAGCTGGAAATCACTAAGGGCTCTTTCGAGGTTATTTGGAAACACTCAGATGCCCTTGTATTTGAGCAGTGACCAGGAGGCAGGCTGCAGGGCCGGAACAAGTCAGCTTCCCTGAGTGGGAGGCTGCATTCTTGCTAGGGAAGGATTTTTAGGGAGAGCTGGACTGATTGAGACAAAGGAGCAAAATCAAAGATATCCTGGAAAACAGTGAGTCTTTTAGGGAAAGAGCTTCTCATAGCCATTGATAACCTCTCTCAGTCACCAGAATCAGCAAGGTGCCGTAGACTCCTTTGGGGACCCTCAGCTTGGCAGAGATCCCAAATTGAGGTAGTTTAGCAATTTGGCTATAAGTTGTCCTTAAAGCTGTGCTTCTTGGCCTTCTACAGGCCACAGAATCATAGGCTACAATTCCAGAGCTGTGGTTGAGCAACTCTGAGGTGAGGCTCAACAAATTTCCAGAACCTAAGCATGTAATTTATCTAAAATCTAGTTTCTACCTTCTTTATAAAAGCTGCTGTGGCAGCCGGGCAGTAGGTGGCGCACACCCTTGGTCCCCGCACTCAGGAGGCAGAGGCAGATGGATCTCTGTGTTCTAGACCAACCAGTTCTACAGAGTAGGTTCCAGGACAGCCAGAACTACACAAGAAACCTTGTCTCAAAAAAGAAAACAAAAGAGTTGCTGTTTTGAAGTTGCTGGAAACTGCCAACATTTGCTCAAAGACAGAACACAGTCCTATTTCATTTAGTAAAATGGTCAGGGAGTTCATCAGAATGTCTGTGGGGGTGAGGTTACACGTGGCTTCTTTTTATGTTTTTGTAGCTTTCCAAAATTTTTGAGAGTTTCTTTAATGGAAACTGTGTTTTATTCTCATAACAAACATGCTTTATTCTAATAACAAGGTTGGTAAAATAGAAGTGTCTGAAAACAAAAAGGCCACGGCCAAGACTAGTGACCATTATTACCACTTGCTGCTTTATAGGGCGATTTTGCGGCTGCTGCTGCCAATCTTCAAACCTGCTTATCAGTTTTGGGCCGGGCACTGCCTACCTCCCGCTTGGACTTGGCCTGCAGCCTCTCCTGGAATGTGATCCGGTACAGCCTGCAGAAGCTGCGCCTGGTACGCTGGATACTCAAAAAAGTCTTCCAGCGCTGGCGGGCTACCCCAGCCACTGCAGCTGGCTTTGAGGACGAAGCTAAGAGCAGTGCGAGAGATGCAGCCCTGGCCTATCACAGGCTGCACCAGCTGCATATCACAGGTAAGAACTGAATTGTTGCCTGGCCTGCTGCCTGGTTACACACCTCTCTTCCTTAGCTTGCTTTGCCAGAGTTCCACCTTGATGGAAGCCACTTTTACTTGGCTGTAATCCAGCCATCACCCTGTGTTACACAATGCTATAGCTATAGTTTACCATTTCTGTCTTTCTTTTTTAATTTATTGATTTTATGTATATAGATGTGCACCATATGTGGGCAGTGCTTTGCGAGGCCAGAAGAGGGCATCAGATCCCCTGGAACTGGAGGTACATATGGTTGTGAGCTGCCATGTGGGTGCAGAGAATCCAACTCCAGTCCTCTTAACCACCGAGCCCCCTCTCTAGCCAATCTTTTGTTTACCATTTCTAAGACAGATATCATTCACAGTGACACTTCTAGATTCTTCAGCCTGGCCAGGAGGCCCACACCTATAATCCCCACACTAGGGAGGCTCAAGAGTTCAAGATTATCCTTGCCCAACTTGTGCTCCCTGAGATGCTGTCTCTAAATAAATAAATAAATAAATAAATAAATAAATGGTCAGTGAGATGACTCAATTGATAAAGGCACTTGCCACCAAGCATAACATGACACTTCTAGATTCTTCAGCCTGGCCAGGAGGCCCACACCTATAATCCCCGCACTAGGGAGGCTCAAGAGTTCAAGATTATCCTTGCCCAACTTGTGCTCCCTGAGATGCTGTCTCTAAATAAATAAATAAATGGTCAGTGAGATGACTAAATTGATAAAGGCACTTGCCACCAAGCATAACATCCTGAATTCAATCCTGTTGATTCTCATGACAGGAGAAAACTAACTCCCTCAAATTGTGCTCTGACTTATACACACATGCCCACATAAAATATCAATAAATGTTTTGAAAAACAAAAGTGCTGCTTAGGATGGCTTCCTGGCTTCCTGCTCAGGAGTTTGGTTGAGTTGTGGTACCACTGGTGGCTGAAGGAAATGAGGAAAGTTGTTTTTCAGGAAAAGATGTGATGCACTGTTTTGGACACTTGCCTATGAGACACAGAAGAGAAATATTCAGTAGGCATTGGACCTATGGGATCTACAGCCCAGATAATGGGCCCTGGTCCTTCAGGGGAGAGTGAGAACCAGGGGCATATAAAATATCTCACCAAAGAACAGGTGGAGTAGTGTAGTCAAGACAGACACTGCCTAGTGTGGTGGCACATCCTTTAATCCCAGCACTCGGGAGGCAGAGGCAGATGGTTCTCTTGAGTTAGAGGCCAGCCTGGTCTACATAAGGAAGTCATGGTCAGCCAGGGGTACATGGTGATGCCCTGTCTCTAAAAACAAACAGAAAAAGACACTGCCTGAGAGGGACAGCAGTCAAAGGTCAGGAGAATCAAGAGGTTTGGCAGGTAAGAGGGTCAAGGTGAGGGCAGGGATGGTTAAGGAAGAGAAGTTTGCTGCTGCTATGCCCTCTAGCAGTAGATGCAGTCAGAAATACCTATAGGCTGTGGTCCTGAGGTATGGAACATTCCTTGTGGCTTTGAGAGGAAGCAGGCCTAGTCATCTAGGATGGAGGAAGGACCAGGAGATGAGATGGTGGCGTCAACTTTAATAGGAAATCCCTATCTTCAGACCTCTCCTACTGGTTTCTTTTTTCCCTGCCCTCACAGTGCCTTAAGGACAGACTCCACACCCTGGTCTCCGAGACTGAGCTGTTAGGGTCTGGAGTTCCAGCTGGAACATGTCCCACCACTCATCTCCACGTTCACTAAACAGTCTCCACCCCAGGACCCATGGGGCTCTTCAGGGATAGGGTGCCCACAGCATGGTGTTCGTGCTGCGTTCTGGCCCTTCCCTGAAGGAGAAAGCTTAGAGCTTTGAGGGAAAACAGATACCCCACACTAGTACAGAAGGAACTTTGGGACGAAGAGCTCCCCATGTTGATAACAAAGGCAGCTGGGTAAAAAGAACCCTCAGCTAATGAGGTTAAGAGGGCTTGGTTAGCCGGGCGGTGGTGGCGCACACCTTTAATCCCAGCACTCGGGAGGCAGAGGCAGGCGGATCTCTGTGAGTTCGAGGCCAGCCTGGTCTATAAGAGTTAGTTCCAGGACGGGCACCAAAAACTTCAGAGAAACCCTGTCTCGAAAAATAAAAAAAAAAAAAAAAAAAAGGGCCTGGTTGCTCCCTAACCTCAAGGCCCTGAGGTCAGGAGACTGTCCTTTTCCACCTCCCAGCTTCCGAGGATCAAAGCAAGAAACTGTAACTATATAAAAGCTTCAGGACAGCCATAATGGGTCCTTGGGCCTATACCAGGGGCACTTTGTCCTCTGATCTCGTAGTGTAGGCCTTCTACCTACTAATTCAACATGTGTGACAGCATTGTTCAGTTTATATTTTCCCTTCCTGTGACGCATATGGGAGGAGGGTGATGAAAATAAAATCCATTTGGTTTTTATGTTGTGTTTTTATTTTCTCCCTTCAAATATTTGGAAATTCAGACCTTTGTCAACAGAATGTGGCCATGCCATTGGCACTGCCTTGGAAAATGTTGCACCACCTGAGTTCTGTCCAGTGGCCAGCAAACCTAACAACTCCATTGTCACAGAGCCAGAGCCGTGTCCCTGTCAGTTTGAGAGGTAGATGAGCACATATCTAGTAACTTGCTGAGCCTGCATGCCATCTGGCCCCGTGATCACAGGGGTTACTTTTTTCCCCTGGCACCTCGTAGATTAGTTACTGTGCTCACCACTGTGGCAGAAATGGGAGCAGTCGTTTACTTTGATTCACGGTTTGGAGAGTAGGGAGAGGGGGTTTTCAGCCACAGGTGGAGCGCTGAGTCAGACTGGGTCTTTAGTCCTCAAAGACCCCCTCAGTAACCTCCCCAGACAGCACCACCAAGTGGGAACCAAGTGTTCAAATACCCAAGCCTGTAGATGACAGTTGACGGATAGAGCCCTAGGCTAGAGGGGCAGAGAGACTTGTGGTTTGGAGATTCTGTCAACACTAGTGTCTGTCTCTGCCTGCCCTAGGGAAGCTTCCTGCAGGATCCACCTGTTCAGATGTACACATGGCTTTGTGTGCTGTGAACCTCGCCGAGTGTGCCGAGGAGAAGATCCCACCAAGCACACTTATTGAGATCCATCTGACAGCCGCCATGGGGCTCAAGACCCGATGTGGAGGCAAGCTGGGCTTTTTGGCTGTGAGTATCCTGTGATTCCTGTATTAGTTTCTTTCCCCATCACTGTGGTAAAGCAACCTAAAGAAAGGATTTATTTTAAGAAGGGTGTGGTCCATGGTAGGGAGGAGGAATCAGGGATAAACCAGAAGCAGGACCAGCCTACAACCCTCAAAGTTACCTCTATTTCTCTGTATCCGCTAAGTAGGCCCCATGTTCAAAGTTCCAACACTTCCAAAACAGTGCCACCAGCTGAGGACCAAATATTCAGACAGTCTGTGGGTGATATTTCATCTTCAAGCTGTAGTGTTTCTGCTGAGCACCTTCCCAGCCTGGAGCTAAAAGGCAGTATGTGCTGCACCACTTACTGGTTGGTTTTCACTTGCTCTTCCACGAATAATTAGCGCAATGAAGAAAACGCATCAAGATGTCCCCCTTGCTGGGGTTTTTAGGCATAAAGCCTTCTGGGGACATTCTGGTGCACTAGAGTAAAAGTTTCAGTTCGTAGGCGTAGACCGCTGTACGTGGGATTCGTGTTTTCATCTCTTGTCTCTTTAATTCACCCAAAAACTATTGGGTGGCACCTTGTGTTGCTCTTGGTACCATAAACCTAGAAATAAAAGCCAGGAGCCCTCTGCAAAGAGCTCGGATGAGATGCAAGGTGGGATTGAAGTTAGGAGGCACGGCCCACTTGTCTGGCAAGGTGCCAGCTTGGTGTTCCCAGCTGGTTGATTCCCAACTCCTGTTATCAGATAGTCTGTGTAGCATCTGCTAACCTCAGCCTTTCTCTTGCTCTAGCAGAGACAGGTGCATTTTACTCAGCGCTTTACTTTGCATAGATAACTGAATGCATTAGATATGTTGAAAATGGAATTGTCTTATCTCAGCTTGTTGCCAATCGGTAATGAGGTGATATGCTGAGAACAAACCAAGAATACCCTGTGTGGTAACACGATTCATTGCCTCAAGTGGACCATTGTAGTTTACAGGACAGAGAACTCAAGGAAACTCTCCACTGTCTTTATGACCATAAATGAGACATCCATTGGTTGATTTATTCAGCAGATCTTACCTAACTCCTGTTCTGGACCAGGTACTCCCTGAGGGGATAGTACACAAAGGATATGATCTGACAGCAGACCCACAAGGGTTCAGGCCTTCAGAAAAACACATGGGTCCGTGCTGACACAGGGTCATCTTGTCACTCTGAAGGCCCACTTAGCTTCAGCTGTTGCTAATGCTAAACTGCAGCTACCTTTAGAAAGGATTCAGCCTGTTTGAGTTAAGCACACATGTGGCAGCTGAGGATCAGGAAAACAGCTCCATTGTAATTGTCTCCAGAAGCTAGGGGCTGTGGCATACCTTGTTGAACCATCTACTTGGGATGTTGAAGCAGGAAGATCACTGGTGCCTAGAAGTCCAAGGCTAGTCTGGGCAACACAGCAAACCTTATCTCAAGAAAGAAAGAAAACCACCCTGCCTGTAACTTCCTTTCAGTCGGCAGTTTAGTGTATAGTTCCTTAGAAGCTCCTGCACATTAACATAGCATTATAATCCCCTGTACGTAGTTGATTCTACCTTAAAGCTTGGTTTACCTCTGGTTTTTTTTTTTTTTTTTTTTGGTTTTTCAAGACAGGGTTTCTCTGTGGTTTTGGAGCCTGTCCTGGAACTAGCTCTTGTAGACTAGCTCTTTCTCTGGTCTCGAACTCACAGAGATCCGCCTGCCTCTGCCTCCCAAGTGCTGGGATTAAAGGCGTGCGCCACCACCGCCCGGCTTCTGGGTTGTTTTTTTTTTTAACTTAGAGGTCTTGGGCATCTTGTTCTGCAGAGGTAGTTAGCCCTGATGAGGGATGTTTGGAGTGCTTCCCCTCGTGTTTGCTGTTACAAACTGGTAGAGGGGGAATATTTTTATATTGTCACCCACCTCTGGACTTCCTCATACTAAATCCCTAATGACATCTCTAGTGACAGTGCTTCTGATGTTGCCCAATTTGCATAGTCAATAAGGTCAGGGAGAAGAGTGATGGCTGGCTAGAATGACGACCCCTTTCTGTTTACTCCCTTTTGGAGCAGCTAGATTAAGAGATGCAGACAGTAATGTAAACATTGCATTGTGGATCAGATGGAAAGAGATCCTGGTAGTCAGGAGCCAAGAAATACTGAGTGTAACAGCCGGGTGGAAGAGTGTTCTGGCAGTAGGGAGCAGGGAGTAGCACAGGTCACAGTAAATGTAGCAACTTACAGCCCTGCTCTAGGGAAAGGTTTCCCCAGTGTAATAGCTCTGCTCCAGTAGGAGAGAACTTCCCCAGCGAAGTAGTTACCACTCGGCTCAGGAGTTCCTGAGTGTGTAGCAACTCTGTTCTGCTCAGCCCCCCCTCCCCATCTGTGACTTCCCTGGTGAAATTGTAACAATATTATGCTACTAGGGGAAGGCTCCCCCAGCGAATGTGTTAACATTCTCACCCTGCCCTCCCCTCCCCTTCCCTCCTCTCCTCCCTTCTCTTCCTTTCCTTTTCTTCCTTTCTTTTCTTTCTTTCTTTTTCTCTCTTTTCTTCTTTCTCTCTCCCCCTCTCTCTTTTTCTTTCCTTTCAATTCAGAGTCTCTATCTACCCCTGACCGTCCTTGAACTCAATACATAGATGAGGCTGAGGTCAAAGTCACAGAAATTTGACTGCCTCTGCCTCCTAGGTGCTGGGAATAAATGTGTGTGCCACCACACTCAGCTTGCCTCCACTTCTTAAGTGTGGCTATTACAGACACCTTCCAGCACATCTTAGAGTCAGACTTGACACCATTCCCTGTTCCCTGCTGATTTTCACATACTAATTGCTTTTTTAGAACAAGACAAGACAGACAAAACCAATAGCTTCCTAAAACTCATCTTTACAAAAAATATGATGTCATTTAAAGGAAGGTAGTGTAGTCTGGCTTTTCCACCCTGATCTAGTATTTTACATAATGTCCACATGATATTGAATATTCGTGTTTTCATCAAAAATTTTAGATCTCACTTGGCTCCCCAGCACTCGATGTGGCACTTAGGGTACTTGACACACAGTTTGTGAACTGTGATGGGGGACTGGAGTTGGGCCTGGTCCAGGAGTACTGGAAAGCTCTCAAGATCTAAGCAACCCTGGGCTCCTGCCTGGCTTCTCACAGCAGGCAATTAGCAGATGAGCTATAGGAGAGGCTTCTGTGCTGCAGCTCCAGAGAGGTCTGCTGTCTATAAAATTTACAGGGAAAGTGGTTTTTTAATTAGGAACAGTATAATTGGGCTTATAAAGCTGAGAAAATTAAAAGAACAATAAAAATTCTTTTCCCTTTTAGAAGTCAAGTTGTACTGTCTATCCTGGATTTATATTTCTTATTAGTTCAAACTACTAAACTCAGGTCTCCCCCAACCCTCCCATGGAGATTTGTTATTAGCTAGTACTTCTTTCTCTTGTTTGTTTGGTTTTTGGTTTTTTGAGACAGAGTTTCTCTGAAACAGTCCCAGCTGTACTGGAACTCGCTCTGTAGACCAGTCTGGCCTAAACTCACAGAGCTCTGCCTGCCTCTACCTCCCAAAGTGCTGGGATTAAAAGCCTGTGCCACAGCTGCCTGTAACTCCAGCTCGGGAGACTCCAACACCCTCTTCTGGCCTCTGTGGGCACTGCACTCATGTGCACAAACATACAAATAAAATCTTTAAAAATTCTTAATGTCCTGCCAGACATAGTGGTACACGCCTTTAATCCCAGAATTCAGAAGGCAGGGGCAGATGGATCTCTATGAATTCAATGCCAGCTAGAGCTACAAAATGAGATTCTGTTTTAAAAAAATTGTATTCTACAGCATGATTTCAATATTTTTTTTAAATTCAGCTTTAAAATTTACTTTTACTTAATAGTTTCCTAAACGATTTCTATAGATTCTTCTTGCCAACTGACCTGATAGACTCTTTGTGCTTCTCCCTGTTACATTTGGACCCCTAAGAACTTTGTTCATTTTCTTTTGGGACAGCTGCCTTACCTTGTTGACCAGCTCTTTGACCTGGAGAGTTGCTCAATTGTTAGAAGGTTCTGGGATGCAAGAGGCCCCAGAATTACACACACAGCCGCATACATGTATGCATGCATGCATGCATGTATGCGCGCGCACTCACACACACACACACACAGAGCCTTTGTTGTCCCTCAGTGGTAGTTATTAGTTCAGCTTCATTGAGCACTTTGAAGGTCTCAGCAGGTCACAGAGTTCTGCTCTGTTTGCTCTCACAATACCTTGTTGTCCAAGCTGGAAAGTAAGTAAGAGACTGTGTCACTGTCTGTCTGAATCTAAATGAAGTGCTCTCCTGTCCATAAACTGCCATGAAAATGTCAGTGTCTGTAGAGCAGTTTAACCAGGCAGCTGTCCCCATGCTCCCCTTCGGAATCTCCCCATTGCATCCTGGAGTGGCTGTGCTATTTCTGACTCTGGCATTCAAGTTTTTTGAAGCTGTTATATTAGCTGATTGCTGCTTAAAGTCTATTAAAGGTCAGAACCATCAGACTACCAGACCATGAGATGGATGCCCTCATTGTGCCTGAGCGGAAAGGGGAGGTTCCCAGGCCAGCAGCCCCTGAGTGAGCTCCATGTATGCTTCTTCCTTCCCATCCACCTCTGCTCAGCTCCCTGTTCAGATTGAGTCATTTTATAGATCAGAAGCCATGAGTTTTAGAGTAGAAATTTTATCACTCAGAAAATGACAAGAGCTCAGGGTCAGGATTGGGGGAAAGTTTCTAAAAACAACAAACAGCCTTGTCCTTGAGTGTGCTTTACACTGGGTCCTGTAATGTTTTCCCAGCTAGGGCACTGTTGGCTTGTATTCCTGGGAGATGCTTTCAACATCTATTTGAGACACGGTCACTCTGTAACCTCCTGACTGACCTGGAACTCACAGAGATCCTCCTGCCTCTGCATCCCTAGTCCTAGGATTTAAGAAAGGTGTGCACCACCATACTCGGGTCAACGTCCCTTTCTTATGAAACTAACCTAGATGTCTATCAACAGATACTGATAGGATAATGAAAGTGTGTGTGTGTGTGTGTGTGTGTGTGCGCGTGCGCGCGTGCACACACCTGTAATGGAGTTACTCAGCTATGAAGGAAAACTGAATCATGAAATTTGTAGGAAAATTGATAAGGCATTTATATTCAACAAAAATTATTCTATTAAGCAAAGTAGCATGGCTTCAGAGAGGTGAGCCCACATTCTTGTTCATCTCCTAGTGGTGGAGGTGAAACTAGAAAAGAGACTGGGCAAGCAGTGTTCGCTAGAACATATAGAAACAGGAGGCTACCGGAAGTGGACAGGTGTGTGTTTGGGGGAAACTGAGGAGCATCAACATGCTCTGTTTGAAAATGCCATAATGAAAGTTGATCCTTTGATTGTTAATTTGAGGCTGGAGAGGCAGCCCAGCAGCTAAGAATACTTTCTGTTCTTGCAAGTCTGGTTAAAGGCCGAGTCTGGTTTCCAGCACCCATACCTGGTCTCACAAGCACCGATAGCTTCAGTTTCAGGAGTTTGGACACCTCTTCTGGTCTTAGGAATACACACGTGGTGCACATACTCATCACCCTTAGGTTTGCCTAGGGGAAAAGAAGCCCATGTTTGGTCTTTCTCTCAGGTTGGGGCTCATGCAGCTAAGGCATAAGATTCTTTGTAGAGGATGTTCAGAGTCACACATGGGGACACAAACATGAAACGGTGTTTGGCAAGGCTCCTGCTGCCTGGCGTGGTACTGAAAGCTGACTTTTCACATGCAGCTAAGAGCTGACGAACTAGTTGAACAACACAGTTTACCTAGAAACACTCTAAAGGATATGCAGTTTAAATCACCTGAGAAGTCCCAGCGTTGAGGGGCTGCTTGGCTAGGCACTCGCAGGGTCACAGATAAAGTTAGAGACTTCGGAGGCCCCTTCCTACGTTTGCATCTGTTGAAAACTAGCATGTGAAAGAGAAGTAGACTCTGGAAGGCTCAGACAGGCTCAGCTGGACAGGATGTAGCAGGAATCCTGCTGCATGTGCCTTGGCCCTGCTCCCTGGTGACAGGTTCCCCAGAACCAACTTGGCTACTTTCTCTTGTTTCCGTGAGGGGATCGTTTCCAGGGGTTTGTGCAGAGCTTGTCATCTGTTGACCCTCTTTCCCCAGCATTTTTTTCTGGTGATTGCACAGTAGCTGCTGCCAGCATTCTGCTACCTTGTGTCACTCCTAGTCCTTTTTTTCACAGAGCTACTTCCTTAATCGTGCCCAGAGTCTGTGTGGCCCAGAGCACAGCACTGTCCCTGACTCCCTGCGCTGGCTCTGCCACCCCTTGGGTCAGAAGTTTTTCATGGAGCGAAGCTGGTCAGTCAAATCAGCAGCCAAGGAGAGTCTGTATTGCGCCCAGAGGAACCCAGGTGAGTGCTGTCTCCACTGCTCAGAGCTGGGGACAAGCTAGGGACAAGGGAGACAAGAGACCCAGGTGTCTCCATCTTAATCAGTGTTCTTTCCTGTCTTTTTTTTTTTTTTCCACAAATGATTGGGTCTCATAAAGGTTAAGTAAGTTTCCTGAGGTCAAGCCTCCTCAGAGCCTATCTGTACCTTAGTTCGGCTCACAGCTCTGCTGTGTGGGGCAGTCAACACCTGTGGTCACTACATAGCAGGGCCACACATGGTAAATTGTGATTAAGACTAGCTGTATTCTTAACCACTGTCTTTGAAGATGGAAAAGGTGGCCTCGGGGCCTTCCGGTCCCATTGGGGAAGCAGACAGACATATATGGAGCAGCCAGGGAACAATAGGCGGCAGGCAGTCATCAGGGCTCCGAATGGTGACAGGGACAGGGCTCCAGGCATCAGAAGGAGAGGCAGGCTTTCTGTCCCTGGCATTTGACAATGATTGGAGTTGACTGGCCCAGTCTTAGAGTGCAGAGGCTGGCAGGGTAGACTCACACAGGGAACGGTTGCCTTGTGTTGTTCTTGGAGAGGCTGTGAGACAAGGAACCATACTCTGTGAGTACAGAATGGATGCCAAATAGGCTTTATTTTGGGAGGGGGGTAACCCTTTTTTTTTTATTTAAATAACTGTTATGCAGTATAAGGATTATGTTTGACGCCAAAAGTCGAAGAATAAAAAAAATGAAAGTAACCCCAAGTCTTCTGGCAGCCTCGTCACAGGGTAGACCTGGGGCTATCTCAGGTCTTCTGGCAGCCTTGTCAGAGGGTAGACCTGGGGCTATCTCAGGTCTTCTGGCAGCCTTGTCAGAGGGTAGAGCTCTACAGATCTGCACTCCCAGGACTAAGTTTTGTCACAGAGAAAATGTCCAGAAACATTCCCCCTCCTCTCGACCATATCAGGCTGGTGATGCTATGCAGGCCTACTGGTAAAGGGACTTGTCGGCCATTACAAGTTTGCAGGGCCCTTTATCAGTCAGCTTAGTCACAGCATAGCTAGCATGGGTTCTGCAGTAGAGAGAAGTGGGCTCTTTATAGTCAGGAGTGCTGCAGAGCCCCTGCCACCCTTTCCTTGACTAGCAGTTCTCACAGAAACAAAAGGCCTCTGAGATGTGGCATTCACCTTTTTAGTTTCTTACAAGTAAGACCCATTTAACCCTTCTTTCTGTTCAGCTGACCCCATTGCCCAGGTCCACCAGGCTTTCTGCAAAAACCTTCTGGAAAAAGCCGTGGAGTCCTTGGTGAAACCTCAGACTAAGAAGAAGGCAAGCGACCAGGAGGATGAGAGCTGGTAAAGTCCCCAGTCTCCTCGGGCAGCATTCCTAGACCAAAACTGTCAGCCAGGAAATGGAACTCTGATTTAAACCCCACAATGTCCTTTTTCACCTTTTACATCCTTTTTCCAACGGGGGGCCGTTGTCAGAGCGGGTTAGAAATTGGATGAATTTGCCAGGCGGTGGTGGCGCACGCCTTTAATCCCAGCACTTGGGAGGCAGAGGCAGGCGGATCTCTGTGAGTTCGAGACCAGCCTGGTCTACAAGAGCTAGTTCCAGGACAGGCTCCAAAACCACAGAGAAACCCTGTCTCGAAAAACCAAAAAAAAAAAAAAAAAAAAAAAAAAAAGAAAGAAAGAAATTGGATGAATTTGCTTTGCTTTTGGAGACAGAGAGCAGTGAAGTGTTGAGAGAGACAGGCGTGAGATACGGAGAGCTCACCAGGCAAGCCCATCTGGCCCAGAGTGCTTGGAGACCCAGCTCTGTGTGAGCATGCGGTCTTTAAATTCTTATATAGTTACTGAACATGGCCTTTCTTTCACAGATGAAGACCTGGTTAACAGAAAGGTATTAAAGTTACTCACACAAGGCCTGGGCCCTGAGGGAGGGGCAGTTCTACCTATGCAGCAGGAAATTTCTGGAAGAGTGTGGCCTTAGTATCTAGTCTGGAGGAAGAGGAGTCAAGGGTGTCCACTATAGAAGGATACTGGCCCTCAAAGTAGACGGTCCTGGTAGACAGAAGACTATCAGTGCTGCCTAGAGATGCCTGACAGAGGCTGGCATGTCAAGCATGTATATGGTATATGCATGGGCAGAACTGGGTGATTCTGGGGTGGTGGGGAAAAGGAGCCACAAAGGGCCATTCAGTCTTGGCACTGGATCTGTAACAGCCAAGCTTAGAGATCTAAGAATGTATGTGTTATGTAAGACCATAAGTATGGTCTTTCTGTTGTTATACACATGAGACCCTTTCTTTTCTTTTTAGTGAATTTTCCAGTGCCCTAGAGTATTTGAAATTACTTCATTCTTTTGTGGACTCTGTGGGGTTTGTGACCCCACCATTCTCCAGCAGTTCTGTGCTCAAGTCAGCCCTTGGTGAGTATCTGTGGGTGGCTCTGTCCAGCCCTCTGCCTATCTGGTGTGGACCCAGAGTGAGTGAGGAGCATGTCCTGAAGCCTCCTCCCTGGTCCTTGGTTCTTATTTGTGTTCTCTAGGCTGCCCAGCCCAGTTATCCCTCATGGGCAGCATTCTTTGAGCGGAAAATAATGGCAGTGAGTGGTGGAGTACCCCACTGGGGCCCTGGCAGGTAGTTCATGTCAGGAACTTTTCCAGATGCACAGGACAGGCAACAAGAGTGAGTACCTGGGGCTGCTGGGTTTTCACCCTAACCACAGAAGCCCCTGGAGCTGGGTCCTAATGCTCCTGGCTGTGAAGACTTTTGTCTGTGTATCTGTGCCACCCAGCTCCCCACTGCCTCAGGTGCATTCTCCCCTGCTGACTGCAGAGCTAAGATTTTTCTCTCTAAACTGCCATCAGAATGACAGCGCATCAGCTGCCACTTCTCAGCTTCTAAAGCACCTGAGGGTAGGGGTTGCCAAGCTACTCTCTGCCCGCTCTTCCGAGGGAGAGAAGTGTGGGCTCTGTTGACTTCTGAGTTGAGAAGAGTACGTGTTGTGCTTTTTTCTGTCACTGGCTGCCCCTCACTGGTCTTGTGAGATTTGTGGTAACAGAGTTTTACAGTTGAGAACCTGGGGCTCATAGAAGGAAAACTGTAGCAATGTAAACATAGAATGGATCTGCTGCTATACCTCTTAAAGACCAGTCCCTATGGCTATTAGACCCTACCTTACATTTACACTTCAGAACAAGCTGAACCAGGAATGGTGGTGCACACCTGTAATTCCAGCCCTTGGGAGACAGAAGCAGGTAGATCTCTGAGATTTTGAGGCTAGCCTGGTCTGCAGAGTGAGTTCCTCTGTTCAGATACCTTGCCTCGAACTAAACAAACAGAAAGAATAACAATCTGGATGGGAATGGAGAGGTAGCTCAGCCCTTGCTGCTCTTCCAGAGAACCCTGGTTTGGTTCTCCTCACCAATATTAGGCAGCTCACAGCTACCTGTAACTTCAGCTCCCAGGAGACGCAGTGCCCGCTTCTGGACTCTGGGTACCTGTACTCTTCTGCATACACCCACATACACATAATCTAAAAAGAGAATAGACGTTTAAAAGCAAACCAACAAAACATTAACACGTTATCACACATCTGTAATCCCACACTGAGACACTGAAGCAGGAGGATCACCACAAATTCAAAGTTAGCTGCATGTTGAGATCCTGTTTCAAAAAAACAAAACCGGCCAGACATGGTAGAACATACCTTTAAATCTTAATACTTGGGAGTCAGAGGCAGATATATCTCTAGGTTTGAGGCTACTCTGTTCTTCGTTGTGAGTTCCAAGTCAACTAGGGCTACATAGTGAGACGCTGTCATTAACTTTTTCAAAAATCTAGCATTTAGCAGGGCAGTGGCTATGGATGCCTTTAATCTCCACACTTGGGAGGGAAAGGCAGAGGCAGGCAGATCTCTGAGTTTGAGACCAGCCTGATCTACAGAGCAAGTTTTGGGACAGCCAGGACTACACAGAGAAACCCTGTATCAAAAAATAAACAAGTAAAAATCAAACATTAAAAAGAACATTTTTTAAAATATTTATTTATTTATTATGTATACAATATTCTGTCTGTATGTATGCCTGCAGTCCAGAAGAGGGCACCAGACCCCATAACAAATGGTTGTGAGCTACTATGTGGTTGCTGGGAATTTAACTCAGGACCTTTGGAAGAGCAGGCAATGCTCTTAACCTCTGAGCCATCTCTCCAGCCCCCTAAAAAGAACATTTTTGTTAAACTTCTGTTCAAACCAGTGTCCTAATGATAGAGTACCAAATACAAGATTAATGGGTTAATAGTAGTAAACATTTTAAGGTTCTTGATACATACTGCCAGACCATGTAGGAGGCTAACACAAAGATCTTTACCCATCACCACAAAATAAAGATGACTCGTGCTGAGGGTCAGGTCCTGTAACCAGAGTTCCTCAGACTTGGTTCCAGTGGGTACTAATGGGTGTTCCCTGCTGCTCTTCCCATGCAGGTCCAGATATCATCTGTAGGTGGTGGACATCTGCAATCACTATGGCCATCAGCTGGCTCCAGGGAGATGATGCTGCTGTGCGCTCTCATTTTACTGAAGTGGAACGGGTCCCCAAGGCCCTGGAAGTGACTGAGTGCGTGAGCTCCTTGATTGTTCATCTACTCCTCTCCAAGGGAATCTTATGTGAGGTAGCAGAAGGGAGCAGGTCCAGACAGCCATGTTGATCTGGGGTCAGAACTGTACGACAGATGGGAGCTGGAGGAGGGGCAAAGGAACCACAGAGATGTGATCTGGGTCAGCACAGGCCTCTCTGTGTGTTCTGTATAGCTCTTCAGGAGCCCGATCAGCTATCACAATGATTAGGCTGCTTCTTCCCTTCTGCTCCATAACGCCATGTAATATAGAGGAAATGAAAACAGCATAGTCCCCTGCAAATTCAGAAACAGCAATGTGGTGTAGCTGTGGCCACTTCAAGGAAGTCCAGCAACTTGTATGAACTCCATTTCCAGTTTTCTTTCTTTTTTTTTTTTTTAAATATTTATTTACTATGTAAACAATAGTTTGTCTGCGTGTATGCCTTCAGGCCAGAAGAGGGCACCAGACCTCATTACGGATGGTTGTGAGCCACCATGTGGTTGCTGGGAATTGAACTCAGGAACTTTGGAAGAGCAGGCAATGCTCTTAACCCCTGAGCCATCTCTCCAGCCCCCATTTCCAGTTTTCTTATAGCTGCTCTCTATTCCCCATCAGCCCTGTCAGGTGTGTGTGTGTGTACACGTCTACTCAAATGTGTGCTTCTCATGGCACACATAAAAAAGTCAGAGGACAGCTTACAGAAATGGCGTTTTCTCCTCCACCCTGTGGGTTCTGGGGACCAAAAGGCCATTGGGTTTGATGGCAAGCACCTTTCCATGCTGAGCCATCTCTCCAGCCCCCAACTTTTTTATTACTAAAGTACCTATAGCATGAGGCATAGCCAGATACTTTGACATTCTTTTTGACGCTTGTGTCTGAACCTTAGAGATGTCTAACAGTTAATGATAAGTGACCTATCTGCTGATAACCTGGCTGTTTGTGGTTAGATTTGGCTGCTTTACAATTTCGTAAAATTATAAAATGCTATAAGGCAAAAAGTCCACCTGGGGTCCTGTCTTGAAAGCCAAAACACATTTCTTGTCAAGTAGAATTCTACCTAGAGCACAGAATGGCTGAAAAGAGTGGGAGTAAGCAGTTCAAGCTGTCCCAGTTTCATTTAAGTGGCCCTATTTTTAAGTCTCCATCCAATAAATACCCAGTCCTGTACCTGCCCTGCAGTAGCTCTTCTACCTGAGTGTGTCTCACTTGACTCACCAGGAGACTCCAAGGCTCAACAGGTAGGTTATCTGAAGTCACTTGGCCACTGAGCCACAGAACCTCAGCAGATAGCAAAGGTGCCTTGTAGGCATCCCTACCCTTGTTCTCGGCTGTGGGCATCCCTACCCTTGTTCTCAGCTGTGGGCATCCCTACCCTTGTTCTCGGCTGTGGGCATCCCTACCCTTGTTCTCGGCTCCTCTGCTGTTGAGAACTGATGAGTGGGAACCCTTGCTACCCAATGCCACCACGTCCATTCTCTCCTCAATCCAGAGACTTTAATAACAAATCTGGGTCTCTGGTCACCTCTAGCACCAAATGAAGGAGGACTGGACAGGTAAAGGCTTGACTTGGTTCAAAACCAGTGTTTTTCATCTGATGCTAACTACAGGATACCACTATGACATTATTATAGTGACAACAGGTAACACAGTGATAGAGGATGTGACAATCCCAATCTTAGGCTTATCCATCTGTTTGTTACCCAGCTAACGTGCTCTTCCCGCTCTCACCTTCTGGTTATTGCTCTAGGAGTCCCTTGGTGAAGGCCGTCTTCTATGCCTGTAGAGCCATGCACGCCTCACTCTCTGGGAAAGGAGATGGGCAACAGAATTCCTTCTGTCATTGCGAGAGGGCCAGTGGTCACCTGTGGAGCAGTCTCAATGTCAGTGGAGCTACTTCTGATCCTTCACTTAACCATGTGAGTGGCACCTTGAGTTGGTCTGTATAAACACTCCTGCCCCAAGTTTACCTAGCTGTTGGGTTGTCTATGAGACACAGAAGCCAGAATAGTAGTTCCCTTCCCCAGAATGGAGTCTACTGGGGCAGGCGTATCTCCTGGTTCCTGGAGCAAATGTGTTTGCACCTTCCCCTCTCCTTGGCTCCCTTAATCCCAGATTTTTCTAGCTGGCAGCCTCCTGTTAGCCAAAAATGAACTGGCCATACCTCTACATTTGCTTCAGGTAGTGTGTGCTACATCCTCAGACTCTACAGTTCCCTAAGAACTGAGGCAACAGATAACCATGGTACCTCCGTGGTCAGCTGCACAGCTCTGCGGGCCGCTGGGGTGCATTGTAGTTGCATTGCATGTTCCTGCAGTACCTGTGCAATGTTTCCACAGTGCATCCCAGAGGCCTGCCCTGGCTTCCCTGTGGCCAACGGGCTCATCACTGGAGAGGACCCTGGTTTGAAGGCACTGCTAAAGGCTGAATCGTCCTGGGAGAGTGAGAAGGATAGACTGTCACAGCTGGGCCCCTAGGAAATGTATGCTGTAACTCCAGAGAGGAGGGACAGGGACCTTTTTGGAAGATTAGAACTAGCTGCTCTCTGAGGTTTAGTCCCAAGTGGCTGGACTGGATTTTCAAGGTAGCAGTTGTCAGCAGGTGTGGGTGCTTTATTGAAGTCAGGGTAGCGTGTCAACCTTACAGGATAGCATTGTGTAGATCACATGCTAGATGGCAAGCCACTGTTGGGCTTCCCGTGGGTCTCCTCTGTGTATGTCTTCATGAGGAAACCATTGTCAGCCGTATTGAGGAACTAGAAAGGCTTGTAGTTGCCATCCTTGGAACTGTTCAGGGTGGGAGAATGGGCCTAGAAGAGCGTGGTCAAAGAGCAAGGTCCAGTCCAGGCTACTTTGCCACACACAAAGATGCTGTTCCACCATCTACAGCTTAGAAACGCCAGCTTTGATAGGAGTGTTTCTCATTTGCACTCCCCTGAGGCCCTCCGCAGCCATAAGATAATGGCCCAGGGTTAGGGCCTTGTGCAGGAATGGGGCTGTACAGATCTGGGCTGCATGGTACCCCAAGTCCGATGCCTGCAGGAAAGCAGAAACAACCTAGGTGAGATGACAGTGGCCTGCAGGGAATCCGTGTGATCCATTCAGGGTCTCTCGTCTTCCTGCTGCACATGGTACTGTCGGGCTATTGGGAGCAAGTAGGCAGGAGTAGTAACCTTGTCAGTGGTTGCAGAGTACATCCAGCTCATGGCGTGCATGCAGAGTGCTGTTTCCTAAAATGCTCATACAGCTGTACTGCCATTCCCATTTTATAGATGAGGAAACTAAGGCTTAGGTTAAGTCAGCATGCCAGGGTCGTGTAGCTGCTACATGGGAAACCTGGGAGTTCAGGTCGTTGACTCCAACCTGACTACCAGTGTTCTGTCCTCATTGATGCTCCACCTCCTTGTCCCCTTCGTCCTTCCCCTACCTTCTCCCTCTCGGCTTCACTGCTAGAGGGGGAAGCCTTGGTTCCTTTGGGTGACCTATCCTCCAGACTAGTCAGGGTTATCTCCCTGCCCCTTTTAGGGCTTTTATTTTCTTACCTGCAGAATGATGAGAGCAGACCTCCTCACTCCTGGGGAAAGAATTAGCATTCTTCACAGCTGTTCTTTCAACTCCAGCCCCTGGGTTTTACACCTAGGTTCAGGCCCTAGAGCTACTGAGTGTTAAGCTGATGGAAGGCTGTCTGGCAAGGTGCCAGGATCCTTGCATTAGGCATAGGCCAATCACCTGTCTCTTCTTTTGATTTATTCCTTAGGTGGTCCAGCTGCTTACCTGTGACCTACTACTGTCTCTGAGGACAGCACTGTGGCAAAAGCAGGCCGGCACCAGCCAGGGCCTGGGTGAGACCTACCATGCATCAGGCACTGAGCTGGCTGGCTTCCAACGGGACCTGGGCAGCCTGCGCAGACTGGCTCATAGCTTCCGCCCAGCATACCGCAAGGTGAGGCCTAGTAGGCTGGTAGGGTGTCCAGATTAGCATCTGTAGGTCCTGAGCCCCAGGTCCCTTCATAGGCATATGTTGAGAAACTGGCTCTCTGAAGTCAGCCATATGACCTGTCAGGCACCTACTGGAACCAACGCTAAACCGGGTGCCATGTGTTCCTTTGCGTATTCCTATGTGCTCAGCCCAGAGCCATGTGCCATCAGTCAGGCACGCAAGAGCGTTCAGTGGGTAGAGGAACAACTGAGGCGTTCCCAGTCCTGGCCACAGGGGAGCCTGACAGTCATAGCTAGTTGTCAGGGGCACCCTTATCCTAGAGCCTCATTCAAAGTGAAGTTCACCATGATCTACCGCTAAGTCACTTGGGAACTGCCTTCCCAGCAGCCCCAGCTCCGGCTGCAGATGAGCCTCTGAGGATAGCTGCACAACCGCACTTCTCCTAGACACAGGTCATTCCTTCTTTATGTTGCTCATTAGAATTATGTACTGGGCATTTGGTTTTTGTTTTAAGCAGAGTCAGTATATTGCCTAGGCTGGTCTTGAACTCCTGGGCTCAAGTAATCCTCCTGTCTCAGTCTGCCTCGGCACCTTATATATGAAATTACAAACACCTACCTCCAGGCCTAGATTGTATTAAACATTTCAAGTTGGGGGCAAGGGGTTGGCTAGAACTTGCTATGTTAACCAGACTTACCTTAAACTCGCTGAGATACATCTGACTGCCTCCCAAATTAGGATTAAAGGGTGTACCACCATGCCCATCTTAAGAGCATATTTAAATTTTTTATTTGACACATAGTAATTATACATATTTATAGGTTTTATATATATATAATACATATATATTACAAGCTAATATGTACATAAGGTATAATAATCATAATTGGCATATCCTTCAGTTCATTTTTTGCTTTATTAGAGTATACTAATTATACATAATGGGTTTCATTGTGACATTTCCATGTGTGATACATATGGATAGAATGTACTTTGCTCCTAGTCTCTCCTGTTACCCTCTTCCTCCCACTCCTGCAGCTCCCATTCATCTCCCTGGCTGTTTTTTTTAATGACCCAGTGACTTTCATCAAGTTTGTTCATAGGCTCATGGGACTTTACCATTGGCTACACCGCTGGTGATAATGTCTGTCCATCTCCCATCGGTCAGTAACTGCATATAGATCCTCACAAGAGAGCTGACACCTCATGAGCTCCACGACAGGAAGTGGATGAGCCTAGTCTGTGCAGAGCTCATGGAGACTATTGTAGCTTCTGTGTGTTCCAGAGTCGAATCTAGAGTGCACTGGCTAGGTCCTTCCCAGCAGCCAGTGTTCCACAGCACTGCCTGCTTCCTCTGCTATTGCTGGGGAAGGAACTCCTTATCCTAAGGTCGTACTGACCGCTCTGTGCAGCAAGCCAAGACAGTTGGCATAGTAGAAGGATACAGTCCTCAGAACATTGCACTGGCTGCAGGAAAGTAGCCAAATGGATAGTGTGCTTACCTGGAGTACACAGATCCCACATCAGTCTCCACACCACTTGACTCTTCTAGTGTGATGGCACACACCTGCAGTCCTCGCACTTGGGAGATAAGAGCAGAAGGATCAGGAACCCAAAGTCACCTGGCCTACATAGTGAGTTTGAAGCCAGCATGGATTCCATGAGACCTTACCTCACCTAAAAACAAAAGGGGACAGTGTGCCCCAAGGTTTAGGCCACATTGACCTAATGGAATGCACTCAGGCCAGACATCAGAGGCCTCCATTAAAATGTCCTCCCTTGGGCTAGAGAGGTGGCTCAAAGGTTAAGAGCACTGGCTGTGGTCCTGAGTTCAATTCCTGACAACCACATGGTGGTGCATAACCATCTATAATGAGATCTAGTGTGCAGGCAGAACACTGTATACATAGTAAATAAATAAACCTTTTTAAAAAATGCCCCAGAGGCTTGCATGTCAATCTTACGGAGGCATTTTCTCAGTTGTGTTCTCCTTTTCTCAGAGAACTCCAGCTTGTCTCAACTTGAAAAAAACAGATGCCCTCCCTTCATGCCTGTTGTTGCTCAGGAGGCTTCAGTGCCCCCACTCCCTCCCAGCATCACTGAGTGGCATCACTAGCTACTCCAGAGGCTGGAGCAGGAATATTGCAAATTCAATGCCAACCTCCACAAAAACCGTATCTCAACGCTTAAAAGACTGAGGATACAGCACCATGTGGAGAGCTTTGCAGGCATGTGTAAGGCCTTAGAAAAACAAGTTAGAGACCTAGACCTGGGCCTCCACCCACCAGTGATTCTCTTTACCTAAAAGCTGCTGGTCTAGGCCAGAGAGATGGCTCAGCAGGGAAAGACACTTGCTATCAAGCTTCAGGGCCTGAATTCAATCCCCAGCACCCACATGGTGGAGGGAGAGAAGCAGTTCCCACAATCATCCTCAAAGTACATGCATAATGTGGCATTTTCTGCCCACACTCACATACTCACACACAAAAAAAATAAATAAATATTTTTTTTCAGCAGGCATGATAGCTCACGCCTTAATCCTAGCACTTGGGTGGCAGAGGCAGGTGGATCTCTGGATTTGAAGCCATCCTGGTTTACAGCGGGAGTTCTAGGACTACACAGTGAGACCTTGTCTCAAAGACAAAAAAAGAACTGCTGACTTATCCCAGGAAACATGTGCCAGGTCTGACCAACCAATCTTCAGCCCACATGTGACAAACGAGAACGAATGGCTCAACTCAAAATCATAATTTTAAAAGCCAAGCATGTAATCCCAGCACTCAGGAGGCAGAGGCAGGTGAATCTCTTGGGTTCGAGGCCAGCCTTGTCTGCATAGGAAGTTTCAGGACAGCCAGGGCTACAGAGAGAAACCCTGTATTTAAAAAAAAAAAAAATCACAAATGAGATTTCTTACATGTATGATCTTTTGCCAGTGGGAAGTGGGGAAGGAAAGGGAAGACCAGCCTTATTGTACGGTTCTTAGGCATGACCCTGGTAGAAGACAGTGTTGTGTTGCAATGTCAAATGGTCAAATAAGACTGAGTCTAGACTCCATTCCTTTCTGAAGAAATAAGATATTGAACTTGATACCAGCCTGGCTGTCCCCCTCATCCCTCTCTCCCTTTGTCCTTTTGTCTGACTGGGACACAGCCTTCAAGGACAGGGCTTCACCCTAACTAACTTGCAAACCCTAGAGAACACCTCAGGGCTTTGCGGCCAGCAGGAAAAGCTGCCCCTTGCCTCTGGCTCATCTAATATTGCTCCTGCCCAGCAGCTGGCCTGTGCTCTGTCCTCATTCCTGTGGTTCATCTAGGTTTCTAGCTTGGCTTGAGGACAAGCTACATTGCTTTCCAGGAGCAAGAAAGGCAGGGTGGTATGGAGAAAAGAGAGGAGGCGTCAGGTAGCAGAGGAAATTGCTTGGGAAGTACCTACTAGGCTTAGACAGGCCAGACCCTAAGAGTTGACTGTGGTCCTTGTACCTGCCAGGTGTTCCTGCATGAAGCCACTGTGCGCTTGATGGCAGGAGCCAGCCCCACGCGAACACACCAGCTGCTGGAGCATAGCCTTCGGCGGCGTACCAGTCAGAACACCAAGCATGGTGAGTCTAGCAGCTCCCTTACCACAGGCCTGGTGTAGCCTTGCGCTCGGAGCAGGGAGGATGGAGCCCTGGCATCTGGGGAAGTGCTCTACACACTTGACTCTCTTGGCCACTTAGTGGGAATGAAAGGAGCTGGCACTTGTCTCAGTAGGCAGCAGGAATGGTGTTAGCTGAGTAGTCATGAATGGGGCTTAGGGTGTCATCCAGTGCAGGAACAGGGTAGAAGTTGCATAGGTTCTAATATCTCAGCCCACACAGTGACTGTATGGGATGCCTGCCAAGTTCATCTTCTGTCCTGTGAGGAGGACTAGGGAGAGAGCAGAACATACCTCCTCACAGGATGACGGGGTGAGTTCAGCAAATGAGGCCACATCAAGTCCTTGGGACAGTGCTTACATAAATCTCATTCCCACAGGAGACCTAGACACCTGGCCTGGCCAACGAGAACGAGCTACTGCCATCCTGCTGGCCTGCCGCCATCTTCCCCTCTCTTTCCTGTCTTCCCCAGGCCAGCGGGCAGTACTGCTGGCTGAAGCTGCCCGCACCCTGGAGAAGGTGGGTGACCGACGTTCCTGCAATGACTGCCAGCAGATGATTGTCAAGCTGGGTGGTGGCACTGCCATCGCTGCCTCCTGACCACGTCCGGGGCTTGGTCCACCTCTTTCCACCTTTGTCCCTTTCTTCCAGGACCTTCCCTTTGTGTCTCAGACTGTCTCCCCATCTGTTTTTCTTCCTTCTCCAAGAGCTGTGAGGATGAAGGCAAGACTGACTTTCTGAGCTGTACCTGCCAAGGCTTTTGGATTGTTTCAGGCCAGTAGGACCATGGGCAGAGCTCTTTACAACTGCTGTGGTCTCAGCCCAGGTGGCCTGAGCAGGAATGGGGTGATCTCCTCACTTGAAAGCAACGTAGGGTGCTGCCGAGCCCCTTCCCCAGCCCTCTGGAGACTCTTGAGTGTCTCCCTCTCTGCCTCTTCGGGTTTTTTTGTTATGTTTTGTTTTTTGTTTTTTTTTTTATCAGGCTTTCTCTGGGAACTAGGTCTCTGTGCAGCAGAGAGCATTTTGCATTCTGGACTTATCTGGCATGCCCCTTTTTATACAGATGTTTTTATATGTGTGTGCTTGGGCCTGCCACGATACAGGGCAAAGTTGCTGTGGCATCTTTATTTCTCTCCCTGGGTCTGCATTCCTCTCCTGTGCCTGACTAAGCCTGTTCATTGTTTTCTTGTCATTACAAGGGACAGCCAGGGAAGGAAGGGAGCCCAGCCCTGGGAGGTGGGTGGGAGGCAGGGGCAGGTCTAGGGATGGATGAAATAATGTTGGCATTGTTTTTTAATTTTTTAAAAAATAAATGGTATCTTATTTAATTGTCCTGTTCCTTCCCACTCCTCCACCCCCTGAGATGGCAGCCTGAGCTCAGGGAGGCCCAAGGGGCTGGACAGGATAAAGCCACCATTGGGCCTGGGATCCAGGGGTCTTCAGCATGATTATTTGTTCCTTCTAGCTCAGCCTAACTCCTACCTCCCGTATAGTGTATTTTTATCCTGAATTCCTGTCTGTGAATAAGCCAGGGTGGCAGATACTGGTCCCAAGCCCTCCCCAGCAGCAAGCCTCTCTTTTTCAGGGTAGGAATCAGGTCTCTTGCCTTGGGATGGGGGAGTCCTAGGAAGAAGTGGTCCTGCTTTTCTGGACTGCTTGGTCAGGGCTTCCTGAGAGACTTAAGAGGAATTCTCCCACCTTGTGCTTCTCTTCCCTTCAAGCTGGTTGAAGCAGAGAGCAGACAGGGGTGGGCCCTTCCTGTGCTTGGACCCCATTTATCCTATTCTCTGTCTCTCCCCAGCTATCACTGTAATTTATGGCCCCCGCCCACGGGGCAGCCCAGCCCTTGTGTCTTGTGTATATACTGTGCCTTTTCTCCTTGTTGGGGGGGGAGGGTGGTTTTTCACTGAACAGGGGATACACCTATGTCTTCCTTGATGTTGAAACATTCACCATGTGCTGGACATAGGTTATTCAATAAACACAGATTGGTACCACCTAACAGGCTGTGTGAGTCTGTAGTATACCACTATAGTCTCTTAACCAAATGACTGCATAACATGGCCAGCAGTGGGCTAGGACTAAGAGCAGTCAGGTGGCTGCAGTCTGCTGGTCCTTTGCTGCCCACAGGTGTACTTGACAAATCCTAGGGATGGGTGAGGGTCTGGGATAAAAGGGCTGTCATCCAGGTTCCAGCCCCTTGCCTGACCATTCAGCTGGCTGGCTGGTGGACAGTAGCAGTTCTTTGCAACTTGAGGTGTGAAGTCACTCCTCCATTAGGTGGGCCACTCCTTCATTTCCACTTATTGGCGGGCAGGGCCCTCCTAAGCAGCTCAGCAACTGATGGCCACATACAAGTGTGGTTTCTGCATTTCCGGCTGAGTCACTGGTGAACTCACCTCTCGCCCCCACTTGCATGTATGCAGACTGGGATAATCCATACCCTTGACCTCGGCACCACAGGCCCGTTGCTCAGATCAGAGTGATGGACGCTCGTGAAGTACCAGTGTGCAGTGAGCACTTGGTGAAGCTGTGAGAGGGGGTGGCATGACCGCGTGCAGTACTCGGGCCTTGGTAGAGATAGAGTGGAGAATTCTGCCTGAGAAGGAGCCTCAGGCTGACCTGTTTGGTGTGTGGCTGAGTCTTGTTCATCTGGCCGAGAAACAACTCTGAACCACATGGTAAAGGACATCAACAGCAAAGTACACCGCAGAGGATTCGAGCAGCCAGGAGGCACAACTAGTGCATTTATTCAAGTCAGCATTTCGGTAGTGACCACTGCCCTTGGCCTCGGTGAGCAGATAAGGCTCTTGAGCAGAAAGGTCATGCT
This sequence comes from Chionomys nivalis, assembly GCF_950005125.1. NCBI lineage: Eukaryota > Metazoa > Chordata > Mammalia > Rodentia > Cricetidae > Chionomys > Chionomys nivalis. The sequence continues at coordinate 39,533,920 of NC_080102.1, forward strand.
TGGCAGCCAAGACCTGCAACAATGTGGCAGGTGGCCTGAGTGACCGACCACCTTATCTGTAGACAGCCCGTAGATCTCTTAGGATTAGAGATGGCAACAAATGATAGCAGTGTGCCACCCTTTGGAACACAGGAAGGACTGTAGCTAGGGTATCCCCACACATAGCAGAACCTGGAACTGAGGAATTGGGGAAGGTGCAAAGAGGCAATGACAGTACGCTGGGCTTCAGCCAGTACTGGGAGCTTCTGGCAGGAAGGGGGAAAGAGAGCTAGCAGTGCCAACCCTGTGCAGTGGGAGCAACCCCAAGGGAGGGGCATTGCTAGGCTCCCATTCCAACATCTCCATCCCCCTAACCCCAGAGCAGCTCCTGGGAGGAGGCTAGGCTCCTCTATCCTGAGCACCAGATGTCCATGTGGCCTGCACCCATTAGGGGGGTGGCCCTGGGCCAATCTGGTCAAGCAGCCTGCAAGCTAGGAGCCGGCCCAGGGCCAGGCTATGTCCATGAGGATCAGCGAGGCTGAGCTAACTGAAACTTGAGTGAGAGATCAGCTGTGGGGAGGGGAGGGGCTAGCCTCTAGAAGAGCACATGGACCCTCTCCCCTGAACCCAGATCTTAAGACACAGGCCTAACCGCTCTCTATGGCTTGTTCTGCTCTGAGCAATGTTTGGCATTAACCCAGCCGTCCTCTCTGGCCACTTTTCTCGGACCTGCACTGCTGTCATGTATGGTCAATGACTGACGATCCCCTTGAGATAGGAACCACATTAGAGGGTTTATTTACACAGGTAAGGATAGCCCTGCATTCCCAAGGACAGAACACATGGCCCTACCCTTTTGGCCCCTTAGCCACAGGCTCCAAATGTCCCTAGTCCCGTGTGGATCGAAGCCAGCACTGCCACTCCACGACCTGGGGCCCCAGACCCCACAGAAGGCTCCAGTGGTTCCATTTCAGACAGTGACTTCAGCTTTGCTGTTGGTGCTTAGGTGCCGGGGCCCTCTGCCGGCGCTGCTGTAAAAGGTGGTAGGCTGTGTGCTGAAGGCCTCGGGCAATTTCTCCACGCTGAACTGACGCCGTGGCACGTGACTGGGCCGCCGGGGTGCAGGGGAGACGTGAGCCACCAAGTGGCCACGGGGGACCGGCCTCGTGGGGCGGCCCGCGGTCCAGGCTGCATAGGGGACCGATGCGACAGGGCCGGTGGGAGGTACGTAGCCTGGAGGGGCCCAGGGACAGGCTTCGAGCAGCGCAGGCAAGTCCTCCGGGTTACGCGGGCCCCGCGCTGGGAGGGTTCGTGGGGCCGGCTCGGTAGAGGGAAAACGTTGATAGAAGTCCTGGGGTGCAGCCTCTGCAGGGTGGAGGGGTGGAGACAGGGTCAGTCGACACAGCACTGGCTTTAGGAGACGGGTCAGCTGCTGAGGAGGGAGTCGATTGGCTGTTTGGGGATGTCCTGAGCTCGGATTGGCCAAGCGGGCTGCTATTGAGGGAAAGTAGCATTTCTGGGGAACTGGCGCCAGCAACATGCACCTCACCTGTGGCCTTCAGGGCTGCTGCTTTGAGAGTAGCGAACTTGGTGTAATCGGGCTGCAACGTCAGGCTGCCACCACCCTGCAGCCGGGGGCCGCGCGGAGGTCCCGGGGTGGTAGATCCCAGAGGCGCATTATTGAGGCGTTTCTTGTCTGGAAGGGAGCGGGGCGAGGGTGTGTAGACAGCAAACTGACCCTGCCTGCGCCACCACCTCTTCTCAACACCCTTCCCAACAGCAACTGCAGGCAACCTGGGACACGGACAGCTCTCCAGAATGTCCTGGTTTAGCTCACAAAACCATGAACAATGGCAGCATGCCCCGAAGGGTGCTACCCTAATGCATGGCTCGCTAGCTAGCAAGGCGCTAAATCCCTGGACCGCTCCCCAGACATGGAGGGGCACTAAACTCCATGTAAATAGTGGAGGAACAGCCAAGAAGACCAAGAAATGTGTTCCAGACTCACAAAGCCAGAGCCTCGGAACCACGGCTCCAGCCAGCGTATCCTGAATCTGGAGCCTTTCTCACCGCATCCTTGCCCAGGAGACAGGAGGCAAAAGGATGGTTCCTCTCCACCAAGGACTTGTCCGGACCCCAACCACACTCCTGCACAGGCAGCCCCCTCCCCACATTTATATACAGCAGGCAGCAGTTCCAACCCCCCAACCCCCACCGGGCTCCCTAGCCAACCAATCAACTCTCCCCACTCCCACGGACCAATGGCCGGCCACTAGCCTGCTCACCTGTGCTGTTGTGGGGGGAACCCCGAAGAATACCATCACCCATTTGGACCTGGACACAGTTACCCAGGGGTGGGCCCAGAGGTGGAGGCAGTGGTTCCTGGGGGCTTGGCTGTTTGAGAAGTTCTGTCAGTGTCCTGTGGAGAAAGGAAGATGTGGAAGGGACTTGTAGGCCCCGGCCTCTCCAGTTAGATAGGGCTGGCGGTCGTCACCTCTGTCTCACTTTGAATTATTTTATCATTTTATGCATACCGGGGCTTTGCCTGCATGCATGCATGCTCAGTGCCCTCAGAGGCCAGAAGATTCTTGGAACTGGGGTTCATAAACCAGTGATCCTCAACCTTCCTAATGTTGTGACCCTTGAATGCAGTTCCTCATGTTGCGGTGACCCCAACCATATAATTATATTCATTACTACTTCATAACTAATTTTGTAACTGTTTATGAATCATAATGTAAATATCTGTGTTTCCCAATGGTCTTAGGCGACCTCTGTGAAAGGTCATTATTCCCCGCCACAGGCTGAGAAGCGCTGTCATAAGCCAACATGTGGTTGCTGGGAATTGAACCTGGGTCCTCTGAGAGAGCAGCCATCTCCCTGGTCCCCCATGGGGGACCACTTTGTATCTCTGGACAGTTCTTTTAGCCTCTCTGGGCCTCCCTTCTGTTCTTTCTAGTGGGACATCTCACTTCCCCTACCAGGCATGACCTGTCAGCCTCGCTTGTGGCCCCAAGATGGCCATCTCCCAAAGCAGGTCAGGGAAGTAATGAGGTCATATGGAACTAGGGCCACCTTGTGTTCCTGAGGCTCCTTCCTGTGGCTCACTCTCCGAGACCCTCCCTACTGAGCCTCTGCATCTGATATCCTTCTCCCCAACTTCTCCCATACTCTGTCACTCAAGTGCTACCAGAGTCCCCCCTCCAAGGTCTCCCTTACCTACCTGCACTCCCGCTGTGTGGGGTTCTGCTGGGCCTGGGACCTAGCTGCCACACAGGCAAGGAAGGCAATGAAGAAAACAGGGAAGCCACGGAGATCCCTCTGCACCCAAAGGCTGTGTGACCTTGGGCAGCTGCCTCCCTGGGTACACAGAACACCCAGCCCCCACCCAGCTGTGGCAGTGTCTGACTGAGCCTTTCCCATAGGCAGCCCGGCCCTCAGCCCAGCTGCCTGCAGTACCCAGAACCCATGATTTCCTCCTACTCCGCCTGACCCTCCTTCTGACTGATAATGAAGAGGCACACTGGAAGACACCTGAGGTAGCCCAGGGTTAGCTGCAGAGTGGCAGGCTCTAAAAGGGTCTGCAGCCTGTCTGAGTTGACCTCTCCTTGTCCCACTCTTCAGTGGCACATGCCAGTTATGCCACACAGGCACGGATAACCCAGCTCTCCCAAGGAAAGGAGGAATCGTCATGCCCCTGGGCCTTTGCACAGACTCCAATCTTGACTCCAACCCCCTCCCCAAGTCATCCGCATCAGCATGGCAGAATTAAAGAGAAACTTGGGTAGTAGCCCAAAGAAGAAAGTCAAGGCACATTGTTATAGGGACATAACCAAATCTGGACGTTGCACATCCATAGGCCAGTCATGGACTAGCCCAACACCCCTCTACCACAAGGGGCCTCAGCGCCCACTGTTTCTCCGACCTCCCCACTGCTATCTCTGTCCTGCAGGAGAGATCCAGGGCTGAGCTTTTTTCTGCCTCTGCAGCATTCAGAACCCCCTGCTAACGCTGGCGATTCAGTAGCTCGGAGAGAAACACAAGATCCAGGCCCCCAGTTCTGTCCTCCAACTGCCTGGAAGAGATGGGCTAAAATGGTCTGGTGGCGACAAGTCTCATGCTCTGCCTCTGGGACATCCACATCTGGTCCTCCAGGGGTGTGTGCGTTTGCGTGTGCGCGTGTGTGTGTGTGTGTTGGGGGGACCTCCCTCTGTTGTCACTCCCAATTGCAGCCTGTTGCATGTGGTGTCAACAGTCTGAGCAGGCTGGGCCATGGGTGGACAGGCGAGCACCAGCAGGACATGGGATGTGCTGGGGGCATAAGTGGAGGAGGTAGAGGGGGAGCTCCAGGGTCGGCACAGAATTCCCATTCGGCTGAAAACTCAAAATAAGCTCAAAACTTCAGCCAGCACCTGTCAGGTCCTTAAACACACTGGTCTCTCTCCCCTCCAATCTGAGCAACTGGAGAGCCAGACATTTGCCTGGGGGCTATTGAGGGGATGCTTCTGAAACTCTAAGGAATGAAGGTCAGGTTTGAGTCACACTGGGTTGGGAAAATGGATGGAGGTGGGAGGAGGGAGGGGAAAGCGGGAGCCGCAGCAGGGGAATCCGCCAAGCACCAACATCTCCTCTCTGCCTAAGCCCACCCTCAGTACTGCCCCAGTCCGTGTGTGTCCTGCCTGGTCATCGTCAGTGCCCCCTCCCTTGGATGCCGCCTTTTTTTTTTTTTTTTTCTTATTCTTCTGCAGTGGAGGTGCAGAGCTACAAGGAGAACGACCCAGAACCCAGTCTAAGCAGGGAAGGTCAAGGGGTGAAGTATCAGGTGTCTCCGGCGGGGGGGGAAGAGAGACAGACCCAGAAGAAAACAAAAACAAAAGGAAAAGGAGGCCGAGACTTACAGGGGGTCGAGAGGGGTACAGTTGCAGGGGAATTTGGACCCAGCCGGGGACTGTGAGGACATGGCGGGACTGGAGGGCGCGCTCACCTGGTCACCGTGCGCCGAGCGCGCGGGCTGTGCGCTCTCTCCAGGCCCAGGCGTGCCCCGATGCCAACCAGCACGAGTAGCGCGGCGACACCGCACACCGCGTAGACCGCAGTGTGGCTGCGCTCGCGGGCCGGATCGCGCGGGGCGGCAGTGTCACGGGCACGGGCGGGCGGCCGGCCAGTCTGCACCCAGGCTGGCGTGTCGTAGTTAGAACAGCGGCTCTGATCCAGGCGGCGCGGGCCGTCGTGGCAGCAGAAGCGGTAGCCGCACGTGCCGCAGCAGAAACTGTAGACACCCGAGCTGCAGTTGAAGGGCGGGTCCCACTGGCCCATCACGTCGTAGTAGCCCCGGCAGCGGTCGCCTCCCTCCGGAGCCACGGTGCCGGACGCTGCGGGCTCCTGCGTCTCGGGAGCCCCAGCGCGACCCGACGGCGACCCAGCCAGCAGCAGCGCCAGCCGGAATGCGAGCGGGAGCCCATGCAGGCGCCGGCCACCGCGCTGTCCCCGCGTTCCAGCGCGCTCCATGCAGCCCGCGCCTTCTGCTATTGCGCCCCGCTCATGGCTCGGCGCGCGGCCGCTCTGCCCGGCTCCCCCGCGCCCTCCGGGACAGATCGCCTCGTTGTCCGCGCTGGCTCCGGGCCGACGCCTCCTGCTACGTCCGCGGCTCCGGACACAAGTGAGCTCGGTGTGGAGTGCGCGGGGCTGGACCTCCTCCGGTGGGCGCGCCCTCCTCCGGGGCTCACCTCGGACTGCTCACGGTGGAGTCGGGCGGCGGATGCTCGCTTGCGCAGTCCCCGGTTCCCCCTGGCCTCAGCGGGCGTCCGATGCCAGGGTCTTTCGGGGACTGAGCCGGGCGGCGGGTCGCCGGACACCGCTACCTTCCCGCCGCCCGCTCCGCGCTGCCCGCGCTCTGGCTCCGGCTCCGGCGCGGGCTCGGCGCGGGCTCGGGCGGGAGGGTGAGGGAGCGAGGGGAGGAGGGCGGGAGGGAGGCAGAACCGGGGGAGGAGCGCGGCCGCTGCGCGGGGAGGGAGGGGTTCTGTAGGGCCAAGCGCTTCAGGCGCACCCCACCAGGGACCCTCTCCAAGCCTCACTCAAATTGTTGTCTGAATTGGACCCACGAGGGGGCTCAGCTTAAAGCTCTGCGGACTCGGATCCCGGCGGCCTTGGATGAGCGGTTGGTTCCTTCTTTTTAAGTAAGAGGACAGAGTCATAGAGATCAAAGCAGCCTGGACTACGCCAGAAAGGTCGCTACCCACCCTCTCCCTCTTCCCAACGTCCCAATGTTCTTTCACTCTGTGTTCTGACTGAGATATGGGTGAAGAGGGCATTTCCCCTTCTGCAATAAGGATCCCCAGCACAAAAATGGCAGAGCGGCGAGCCTGGATCAAGCCCTCGCCGGTTTGCCCTAGAGCATGGCTCTGTTTCCAAAACCTGGACATTTGGCTGGGGTCCTGGGATATCCCAGTTCTGGGCACAGCCTGACCAGAGCCCACTTGAGTTGGCCACCTCAAGACCACTGGAGGAAGTGGTCTGCTCCCCTCCCCAGCCCCTGGGGACCAGGCCAGTTGCACTCCCCTGTATGTCCTTGGTGTCTCACTTTTGGAACGCCCAGGTCTTTTCACAAACAGAGGGAAAGAATGGCAGGCCATGGCTCAGTGCCCCCCACCCTCCGGGTGAGTTTTTAAGGAAATGTGACCCTGATGCTGGACCATGCTCCTCCCTGCAGCAGTAGCTACTGTTAAAATCGAAAGGTTTTCCCGGTACCTGCAGCGATGGAGCGGTCAGTAGACTTGGGAGGCTAAGTGAAGACCACCTGGGCCCACAACTTTGAACAACCTGGGCTACAGAATGAGACCCTGTCTCAAAATGCAAACACAACACCCCTAAGATGAAGCAGGAGAGTTGCTTGAAGCTGAATTGGTCTACACGGTGAGTTCCAATCTTTACTGGAAAACTCTGCCTCAAGGAAAGAAAGAAGGAACGAAAGCTAGCAATCTGGGTTTGGTGGTGCATACCTGTAGACATGCGTATTAGGACTTCAAGATGAAGCTGGGCACTGGTGGCGCACGTCTTTAATCCCAGCAGAGGCAGTTATGACAGCCTGGTCTACAGAGCGAGTTCCAGGACAGTCAGGGCTCTACAGAGAAACCCTATCTCGAAAAACCAACACTGCCCCCCCAAAAGGGAATTCAAGAGCAGCCTGGACCATATGAGACCCTATCTCAAAGCCAAGCCAAACAGACAAAAAACACCAAAGTAAATAAAAACCTTTTTCTGAAGGGCAGATTTATGATCGTCCCTCCCATTCCTTCTGGGAGACAGAGATTAACAGGATACTTCTCCATGTCCAGACGGGACACCAGGAAGACAAGGACTAGGTTTCCAATTCACCCCAGTGTCCCTCTGCTCCCAGCCCAGCTCGGGTGCCTGTCAATATTTGCCTAAGGAAAGCGTGAGATGATACGTGCTTCTAACTCCTGGATGGTGCAGAATTTAGCCACTCTCGGGTCCTTTCCTCTCTCCTCCACTTCCCCTCCTTTGGAGCCTGGAATCAGCTTATGAAATGGAGAGAGGAGGAGGAAGGATTTACAGCTTAAGGAGGATCGTGTCCTTCTTGTGTGTGAGACAGGGGCCGACAGGCTCTTAAAAGCGTTGAGGCTGAAGGAGGGCAACTCTCCCCTTGTGTCAATCAGGCTGTCTCCATTTACCCTGACTAAAAAACGGCCTGTCCCCTCCCCAGACACATACCCACGTGATCCCCAGCCAGTCCTGACGACCCTGTCCCCATAAAAACTTTCTACATTGTCATTTAGAAGGTGGGGGAGACACGCTGGGCAGGGACAGGACAGGCTTTAATCCCATCACCCGAGACAACCTGCCACCAAGCCGCTGGCACTTTGCTGCCTGTGTTGGGGCTGGGTTTTAGTTCATGTTCTGTTGCTCTGTTCAGAAGTCAGTTGTTCTTTCTGACCTTTCGTGCTTCCTTCCCCGGCTTTCCTGGAGATAGGGTGACACCAACTGTGCTGTGTGTGTACATTAGGTTCACTAATGCCAAGCTGACCTTGGGGCCACAGGGGCTCTGGGGGTGTTCTCCCTCCGCTCCCATCTCTGAGCAGCGCTTTAGAGCTGGGTTGTCTTCCGACATCCAGAGTCTGTCTTTGTTGCCCTCTTACCGCTACTGTGCTGGTTGGCGTCTGCTCAGCATCGACCTCATGCTGACCCCTCAGGACCAAGAAACTGGATTCCAGTTCCTCATCCTACGCGGGGGCTGATGTGCAAACCTCACCCCATCTCCAGCCCTCTCCCCATCTTAGCCTGAGTCTATGGAGTCTGCGGTCAGTCAACAACCACAGGTGCCAACAATTACAGGGGCTGTGTCAAACATTTGATGCTTGTCTGTATGGACACGTGGCCTTGGGGTAAGGGGCAGCAAGAAAGAGTTACAAGACACAGCTGGTCTGTGTCTGGAGTCTGGCTATCCATGCAGCTGACACTCCCACCTCAGGTACATGGCCATGAGCTGGGCTAGGGGTTCTAAAGGTAATGCTATCCAGTGAAGGAACGACCCTTTGACCCTGGACCCCAGGGTCTCTGCTCACAGCAAAGGCTCTGGGGCACCTGCCCCCTGCCTCTTCCCCTCCCAAGCCTGTGCCACCAAAAAGTTGCCCATTGATCCAGGCTTAAAATAACCCCTGGCATCTGCAGTGAGCCCCAGGGGCGGGCGAGAGGAGCTGAGTGTCTGCCTGAAGGGCACCGCCCCGCCCCCAGCTCCCAGGGCTGGCAGCTGAGTGTGAGTGTGTGTGTGTGCAGGCGGAGTGTGCTCCTGAATGTGAGTGAGAGAGCGAGTGTGTGTCAGGTGCAAGGGTGACTCTCGGGGCCTTCCCTGCACTACGGGTATACACTGCCTGACTGGCTGTGGGAGCCTGAAATCCTATGGGCTTTAGCAAAAGCTTGTGTTGGGCCTCAGTGTCCCCATCTTAGATGTTAGGTGACCTGACTCCATTCTGTACAGTTGTAGACAGGAAGGTTTGGAATTTACTAGACAGAAACCTAAGAACAGGAGCGGGGAAGTGAATTGCTGTGACTGGCACAGAGCCAAGGGGAGCCAGGGACTGGCCTGGAGCCATACTGCAAGTCCCAAGCCTGCCTTTGGCCAGCTCAGTACACAGCAGCTAGAAGCCCCCACTGTCCCAGGGAGGCATTTCTCCCCCATGACCTGCACATGGGCAGCCAGTGCAGAAGGCCTCCCCCAAGTGGCTTTTCCTTCTCCCCTCCTCTCTAGAAAGCCTTCTACTGCCCTTAGGATGATGTTCCCGCTCTGGGTGGACCCATCTGGTCGTCTAGGTCTGTTTTCTGTTTTCTCATCAGCAAGATGGGCAGCTAGAAGGCACAGAGCTGCAGGGAGATGCTAAAAGCCCTGACTGGAAACACCTAGTATAGACAGCCCCCTGGGAGTGCCCCTGCAGAAGAGTGACGTCAGCTGTCACTCAAGTCAGAATGCAACACCTGAGTTCTTCCATTTCCTCATGAGGGTCTAGGGATGTTGGACTCCCAGCTAGTACAGATGCTGGCACCAGGAGGGGGTCTGGAGGGAGGGCCTTGGGTTGCCTTTGTCTCCTGAGAGGCAGCTCGTGACTCAGGCTCCAGCTGCCTGTGGGAGGGAGGGGGCGACGAGGCTCCTGAGGTCTCAAGGGAGCAGCAGGATTGGGGGTGCGGGGCTGGGCGCTGAGACTCAGCCTGCCCGCCCCAGTATTTATGCTCTGTATCCTGGCCTCTGCCTTCCCCTGCCTGGAAGGCTCAGGTAACCCCTTTCCCTCTGCTTACAAACACCACCCCCACCTCCATTAGTGTCCTTCAGGAACCTCCAGAGGCCAGGGCTGCATGGGAATTAGACGGTGCGGCCACCGGTTCAGGAAAGTCCTTCTAGCCCAGGCTGCCCACGCCTGGGGGCAACTCCACTGAGTCAGCTCAGGAAGTGGGGTGTGGGGTGTCCTGATCCCTATCATTCGCACAGCATCCTAAAGTATATGATGGCTCACATCCAAGCCCCTCTTGCTCCAGCCGCAGTCCTCTGAAGGCCCGTGGAGACACAGACCCCTCGTGAAGAGAGCTAGTAGGGCAGTGGGGGTGGGGTCTGTACTTAGCGGCAGAGAACTTGCCTGGTGAGCACCAGGGATTCCATCCTCAGCACCACGAAAAGGAAAAACAAAAAAACCTAGCGTGGCAGCGAATACTACCATTTGTAAGGGGTTGACCAGATCAGTTCAGGGTCATTCTCCGCCACAAAGCGAGTTCGAGCACAGCCTGGGGTCGAGTTAGAGACCGCTTCTCAAAACAAGAAACAGTTGCCTCCGACCCGACCTGTCCTTTATCAGTCTCCGCCCTTGGATTTGCCTCTTTCCTGCAGCCCAGCCACCGCCTCAGCCCCGCCTCTCCTTGGCCCCGCCCCAAGCCCCACCTCACCCCTCTATTCCGACCCTCTAGTCTCAGCTGGTGGTCCGGCGAAGACTTCTGCGCTGCAGACACAGACCTGGAACCCAGATTCACTAAAGCTTAAGGATCTGTCCCATCCCGCCCCTTCCCCTGGCTGAGTCTTGGGAGGACGCGGTGACAGCTGGGTGGTCTTCAGGAGACCTTTCTTTTGTTTCGTGTTTTAAAGACAAGGTCTCGTGAACTGGATATTCCTGCATCCACCTTCCAAATGCTGGGATTACAGGATTACAGACGCGAGCCTCCATGCCCCATTTTATACCGTGCTGGGGGTGGAACTAAGAGCTTTAAGGATGCTAGGCAAGCACTCCGTCAACTGAGCCACACCCCTACCCAGAAGCCCCAGTCTGAAGATAAAGAGGCAGACCTGAGCAGTGCCCAACTTTTAAAGACGGGGCTGTCCACCTCTGCTGACAAAGAGGAGGTGAGAGGGAGAATCAGCAGACTTTCCTATCTAGCTTCACTAGTGGGTCCCCACCTCCACCTTGAGCCCCAAGGCCCGGAGCTGCCAGGCAGGAAGTGAAAATGCCCTGCAGGAAACACCAAGGGGAACTGAGACTTCTGCCCTCTGCCCCCACCTGTTAGTCCCTGGGGACCTTGGGGAAACCAGACCCTCCAAAGGAAACCCCAGACAGAAGCAGGCTGGGGGGTGTCGGGCTGCCTCCCTCTGTTCCCACTTCATCCAGCGTGCCTTCCAGAACCTACCTTGGGCCAAAGCTAATGCCAGAGACAAGTCTCTGGGTAGCGATGAAAACAAGAGGTGGGGTCCGGGTCAGGACCTGAGTCGTGGCTCTCCAGGACCTAGCTTGGGTAGGTGACCCCCTGTTGGGTAGGCAGACCGGGTGAGAGCAGGTACCCCAATAGAACTCAGCCCCAACACTGGTTGTGATTTGTATCTCGCAACCACATAATCACAGCTCTCAGGCCAGTGGTGTCACCCAGAGGTCGTTAGAGAGGTCAAGGCATTTGTCCCTGCAGGCAGAGGTTTCTTCTGGAGAAGGCGCTTGCTCTGTGCCTGTGACGCCAGCCGAGCCTGCAAAGGACCAGATGCTCACACGGAAAACTTGACAACTGTCGAAAAATTCCGTTGGGAGTGTTTAAAGCCAGAAACCTACCTGATGTGCCGATCAAGATGGAACTTGAAGGAAAAAAGTGTGAGGGGGGAGGGGGTCGGTGAACACTTGTGGAGGTCAGGGGGCAGCTTGTGGGAGTCAGGTCCCAGGATTAAACTCAGGTTGCCAGGTTTGGCAGTAAGCACCTTTACCGGGTGAGCCATCTTGACCCGCGATGGGAAACTTTCGAGACTGCAATGACTGCAGTGGTGAGCAGCTCACGGCACACAGAGGCTAGTGCCTGGGCCGTGGTCAGCTCACGGCACACAGAGGCTAGTGCCTGGGCCGTGGCTATGGTGGTGAGCATCACACACAGCACACAGCACAGAGAGGCTAGTGTCTGGGCCGTGGCCAGCTCTCCTCAGCCTCCACTCTATTACAATGCACTTTCCGACTCATATTAAAAAATATATATATATCTTGATTCCCCACCCCCACCTCAGACAGGGTTGCTCTGTGTAGCCCTGGCTGTCCTGGAACTTGCTTTGTAGACCAGGCTGGCCTCAAACACACAGAGATCTGCCTACCTGGCTTATTTTTAATAATTTTTTAAAAAACTAATCACGGGTCCCTTCCTCCTTCCAGGTGTTGCTATGAAAGCCAAGCTCAGAATGGCTGGAATGATGCCTCAAATGACACCTTCGGCAGCGGAAGGGTACTGATTCATTCCCTGGTAGTGCTGCCCTTGGGGGAGGGGACAGTGTCCCTGCTCCTTGTCCCCCTCCTCTTGCTTTTCCTGGCTTTCCCAAAGAGCTTCCTTCTTGTTTGATTATGATGACGATGGCGGGTCCTCTCCCTACGTAGGCCTCGCTGTCCTCATCTGTGAAATGGAAGTGTGTGAGACTTCCCTCAGCTTCCTTCAGCCCTTCTCCTTTAGGGGCCAGAGTCCAGGAAGGGAACTTTGTATCCATCCCGATTTTCTCCCAAAGAAACAGGTTGAGGGGAAACTGCCAGCCAGAGGCTTAGCTGGGACGAAGAGGTGCCAAAGGTTTGCGTGCCATGGCCCCACAGGGTTTCACGTCTTTTCTCCTCCAGAGCTTAGATCCTGGCTGTTGTTGTGACAGGTGGCCAGGGACAGCTCAGACAGCAGTGGCTTGACTCACCCATCACCGACTGTTTGTCATCTGACTTCATTTACTCATCTAGCCCCCTGCAGAGAGGGGCGTCTGGGAAATGAATGGCCAGGTCCTGGAAGCTCTAAGTGTCCCTGGATACTGTTTTCTAAACTAGGGAGTGGGCAGGAGGGGTTAGGGCTGCCGGGCAGGTATGGTGAGCTCAGAGAGACCGGCAGGTGGGGACAGAACTCAGCCAAAACCCTACAGCAGGACTGCATTTCTGACTCCCAGGCCAGTTCTCCTTCCAAACAGAGACTCAGTGGTGACAAGTTCCAATAAGTTATGAGATCAGCTTCACCATGAGGAGGGCAGGCAGGAGACATGATGGTTCCCGGTGAGTGCAACATGCCCAAGACTGGTTTCTTCAGCAAAGAGCACACCATCAGGGAACAGCTTCTACAGGGGTGATATTGAGCCTGGGGCCAGCACAAGCTTGGCCAAGAAAGCCCAGTTCAAGGGGAGAACAGTCCACAGGGGAACACAAAAGGACCTCAGTTCAGCCTGCCCCGGCCTCGCTGTGAAGGGTTGTCCTATAGGCCGGCCACTGCTCTGTGCACTACTGCAGAGTGGGCCATGCCCCAGGGGACACTGGGCCCCAGGTGTTCTCTGCGGGGAGAATACCACCATGATGTCCCTTCAGCTTGAGTTTAGACTCCAGCCTGAAACTACGGACTTCTTCCCGTGACTCTAGAAACTGCCCTCGTGGTAAGATGGCATCTTCTGTCCTGGCAGACTGCGCCAAAGAAATCCATGATTTCTGAATTATTCCTGACTTACTAGCACCTGAGACTCAGCACAGCACAGCACAGCCCAATCATCTCCCCGACTCCCAGGTTATTTCCAAAACTTGATCTTACAGTTGGGGTTTAGCTCAGTGTAACTACTTGTTTAGCGTGGGTCTGGTCCCCAAGGGTATGGACAATAAAATTACAGAGCATCTTGCATTAAATACCAGAGTCAAACCATCAGCTCATTGCTGTCACTTGCATCAGCATCAAAGCAGGGCAGTTCTGAAAGCAAGAATTAAAGAAACACGGCACCCACAACAGACAAAGCGTCTCCCCACTAGCCTTTATTCAGATTAATTTTGGCAATAACGGCACCTTTCCCTACTAAAAGGAAAATCTCTCTCACGGTGCCTGTGTTAATCTGTTTTATAATACTGTAACAAAACACCTAAGGTTAAATAACTTTACAAAGAAATAAGGCTGATTTAGCTTACAGTTCTGAAGGTTCAAGGGCCACATCTGATGATAGCCTTCTCGCTGGTAGAGCCCAGAGTTAGCACAATATATCACGTGGCCAGAAACAGAGACTGTTCCTTGTTTATCGCTCTGTCCTGATGACTCTACCTGACCTTCCAAGCATACCACTTCTAAACACCAGAATGAATTAATTTTCTAATAATAATAAAAGAAAAAATATCAAAATTTAAAAAAGATTTTATTAACTATTATTTTGAGACTTGGCCTCACTATACAGCTCTGGTTAGCCTAAAATTTGCTCTGTAGACCAAGCTGGTCTCCAATGTACAGACATCTGCCTGCCTCTACCTCCCCAGCACTGGGATTAAAGTTGTGTGCTGCCATGCCCAGCTTATATTTTATAATTTGTAAGTGTGTGTGTGTGTGTGTGTGTGTGTGTAAGGTGTGCATGTGAGTGAAGATGCCCATGGAATCCAGAGGCAGCAGATCCCCTAAAGCAAGAGTTCAAGTAGGTACCGACTCACCTGAAGTGCATGCTGGGAATCAAAACTCTGGTCCTCTGGGAAAGCCGTCAGCATTCTTAACCACTGAGCCATCTTTCCAGTCCCTATTTTTAACACTTTTAATTGTATGCATGTGCATGTGTGTGCATGTGTGTACGTGTGTGTGTGTGTGTGTGTGTGTGTGTGTGTGTGTGTGTGTGCAAGCAAATGAGGGCTGGTACCTTTGGAGGCAAGAGGCTTTGGCTCTCCCTGGGCCTGGAGTCCCAGGTGGTTGTGAGCTGTCAGACATGGACACGGGGAAACTGGGGAAACTGGGCAACCGCAGTCCTCTGCAGGAACAGAACATGGACTCCACTGCTGAGCCATTTCTTCAGTCCACCACCCAAATTTTGTAGAAAGAGATTGAGTGTCCAAGTCTCTAACTCTTCGAAGAGATTATTATCCCACACTCGAGCCTGCCCAACCGTTTAAGGTATAAGAGTTTAAAAACAGTCTCAAAAATGAGCCAAAGACTAACACAAAATCAGTCTGGTGCTGGTGGGAGCCTGTGGTCTGTAGTGTCTGTGGTTCTGCCGGGTACCCTCCAGGCAATGGGCTCCGTCCCTGAAGGGCTGAACCCCTTTTCCAAGGCCTCGGGGGAGAGTCCACAAAGCCGGTAGGGCTCCCCGGTTCCCTCCATAGCTGCTATTCCTCAGGGCCGGCTGTCTTGGTGGTCACCAGCTCAGTGGAGCCCAGTTCTGTGGCGGGCACTGGGATGCTGTGGCTTGGCAGGGTGGTGTCGGCATCTTCTTTGAGGGTAGGCCAGATGGGAGCGGAGGCAGGGGGGGTTTCTGAGGAGGACACGAAGACATTGTCCAGGGACTCTGGGGTAGGTGAGGGACCGGGGAAGGCAGGTCAGGATTGAATCGCAGCCTCCCTGTGACGCCTGTTCTAGAAGCCTCCTGGGGAACAGCCCTCAGTGGAGGAAGTGGGGCAGCACATGACAAGTCTTCAGGACAGGAAGTGCTGAGTCCAGAGACATGTAAGATGAGGTGGGGGACACCGACATGGGGAGACGGGTGTCTGGGTAGTCCACTGGGCATAACCTAGGACCAGGCCACTCGGACTCCCAAAGGGAAAGGCAGACACTTTCATCCCCCAAAATCTCTTCCTGGACACTGAGTCTCCTTGCTTAGATTAAGGCTTGGCCTGTGCTGTCCTCCCTGCTTACTTGACAGCCTCAGCGCTGACTCCTCAGGACACCCCCCGCCCCCCCCCCCGCAATCCTGGGTCCGGTTCCAGACATCCCCTATAATAGGAGTTGTATCCCCCACCCCAGCCGCCGTTGTGCTTCCCCAGACATGGTTCTCACCTTCCTGGACCCCGTCTGGGGTGTCAGGGGAGGCCATCCTGCGCTGCCGCCACCACCTCCAGATCACCAGGGCCACCAGGACCAGAACCAGCACCAGTCCCAGGAGCGCGGGGGCGCCGAAGAGCAGCCCGGGCAGTGGCAGCGTCGCATCTGGCCCTGGTCCCGTGCCCACCGACTCCTGCGGCTGCAGCGCTGTCCCGGGCGCTGATGGTGAAGGGGATGCGGATGGAGGGCGGAGGACCGAGGGGCCGAAGGCTGGGCGGAGGAGGGACAGAGAAGGAGATGGGCGGTGAGGGCCCTGAGGAACCGCTGGCCCCAGTATCAGCTGAGGGGCACGTGGCGCTGCCGGGCTGGGGACCTTAGGGCAGATCCCGCCTGTCCCCCTGGGCTGTCTTACCATGCCGAGGAGGGTCCGGTGTGCGGAGGAGGTTACATTCCAAGCAGCGTCGCACCAGAGGGTCGAAGCACAGTGCCTGAATGCATGGCGTGGGCATGGGGCTGTCCCGGCTTCTCCGGCTTCTGGTCCCGCGCTTCCGGGCGCCCATGTCGCCACCGCATGCAGGTGGGACAGAGGTCTGAGTCTGGACTCTGTGCCCCTCTAGTCTAGAATGAAACCCAGACAGAGCAGCAGCATCCTCCGCCCCGCCCTTGCATGCTGGGGTGGGACCACTGGGGTGGAGCTGCAACCTCGCCTGAACCCGAGACCTCTTTCACCTGTGGTTCCTGTATTAAACCACTCAACTGTCACCGCAGACGACAGCTGAGCATTGCTAGCGCTGAGGGGTCAAACTAGAGGCTGCTCTTGGACCGCAGAGGGGATGGGACCCAACAGTCACCTACCTCCCTCAGTCTCCCGCTGCCTCTGCTGTAGCTCACCAAGGCCATCTGCCCCTAATCCCTCCTGCTTCCTGCTCTGCCCTTCCCAGGGTCAGGCCATCAAATGCCCACAGTGGTGGCTGAGGGACACAGATATCCTAAAAGATTTGCCAGTCTCACCATCCACTAGTCATCCATATCCTTGTCCTTTGCCCAGCCCCGCCTCCCTATCCCTTTGTCCCCTTTGAGAGTAATGGGGACAGGCAGCTAGTTATCCTGAATTCCATGGGAATGGGTAGGTATGGGGCCTGCCTGAGGGCCACCAGCACAGATCACCACCAAAAAAATGGCAAGAAAACTTGAGAAAAAGACACGGTGTTGGTAGAGAGGAGATGTCTAGGGGCCAGTAGTGGGGTGGAGTATGAACAAAACCCTGGTGGCACAAATGGGAAGGCCAAGGAGTACTGGGACTTGGGGAGTGGTGGGGGGCTAGGGTGCTGGGGAGCTTCGCAGGTCTGAAGGCAGAGCCTGGGTAGGATCTGCAGATTAGTAAGGGGACTGATTCCCTACAGTTCCTTTTCCAGAGCTGCAACCCTGCTTGGTCGTGTCTTTGCCTTGTCCATGTCGCTGCTGTATCAGGCCCTGGTTTTGGTCTCTTGCTTGTACCTCTCATCAGCATCGCTCAAACCCTGTCAGTCACACAAACAAGCTCTCTGGGTCTTGGGACATATGCAGTCCCCTCCTCAGAGGTCATGGGCTGAGCAGTGCCTGAGGGGGCTCCCAGCTAGAAGCTCGGGCCTGTAGTCCCTTGGTGTGCCTCATGGGGGGGGTCATACAGAAGACCTCTTAGGCTAGGGGCTGAGGGATATCTCCGGCAGCTTCAAGGGGCAGGGAAACGTGCCCTCCAGGAAATGGCATGGGGGAAGGCCTGTGAAGGCGAAGGGCTGCACAAACTGGGGGACGGACATGGCAACTGCTGTGGGGTGCTGGGAGAAAGGAAAGCACCACTGTGACGGCTGGACGGGGGCCCAGCTGGAGAAGGAGGCCTGGCAATGGGAGCTGGATTCAGAAGGGCCCTTTGACTGCATCCAGAGACTGGATGGGGAGGCAAGGAACCTGGATGGAGGGCAAGGGATGGTGCAGAGCTGGTCATGGAGTAAGGGAATCAAAGCTGCTACAGGAGATTCTGAGGACCCACATAGAACCCTCATCAGTGAGCCTCGGGGTGGGGGGGTTCTGGCCCATTGCCTCTCCATCCCCTTGCCTATAGGCCAGCAACTCCACAGCAGGAAGGTGTAGGCGTCAGGGTGGCTGCAAAGGAGAAGTGGGTCTGGGGAGGTGGGTGTGAGTGTGGGTGTATAGGGAGGTGGGGGCAGGGAAGAAGCATGGAGCTAGGGCAAGGACGGTCCTTCTTATTGGAGAGAGGCAGGAAGGTTAAGACCAGAAGGCTTGGCTGCACCCCTCTGTCCTCACCCCTCTACAGGACTCATCATTGTCAGAGCCGTGGAGTCCTGCCTATGCACCAGGCATCTTAGCTACTGGGTCAAACACTGGAGCTGAAGAGCTGGGGCTCATGGGAACCCATGGCCAGGAAGCCAGTCCTGGGAGAGAGGGCAGCCAGTAGGGCCTGGGTTGGGAAATGTCCCATGGGCCACACCAAGGAAGCCAGCCTGCAAGAAGATGCTACTTCACGACAGGAAGAGGATCGATGGCCAGCTGCTCCGCTCCAGCAGGAGACCGAGGTCACCTCAGGGTATGAAGCAAGAGGCCTGTAACTCCCGGTCACAATGACAAAGCCCTTCACTTCAGTCAGAGAGGGATGCTTGAAGTCTGGAAGACAGAAGCAAAATTACCCATTTGACACAAATGTGTATTGGGTGTTTCCTACGGGCCCCATTGACACAGGAGGCAGACTAAGCCAGCGATAGCAAAAGGCCTGTGGGATTCACGTCTGTGGCGTGCACAGGTGTCTGACCTCAGCCCGATATTTTCACTCGCGCCTCTGTGGGGGCGGGGGTGGAGGCTGTGGTAGTCCTTGAATCTCCGCTTGAACGATTTCATGGTTAAGAGGGGAGATTTGGGGACTAATGACGTAACTGAGCTGTAGAATGGTCGCCTGGCATGAACGAAGCAGCTCTGGGTTCCACCCTCAACGGCAGATATTGGGCATAATGGAGTACACATAATGGAATACACTTGTAATCTCAGCGTAGCACTAGGGAGTCGGAGGCAAAAGACGCTCAGTTCAAGGCTATGCTTGAGGTTCATAGTAGATCTGAGGAGCCCATTCTAGGCTACACGAGGCCCAGCAAATGGAGAGCTAGACCAAGAGGGAAGAGAGAGCAAGCTCAGTGACACAGGGAATGTTAGGCTACACTTTTTCATAGCTACTAACTCTTTATTTATTTTTATTTATGATACAAGGTTCTCCTTGTAGCCCTGGCTGCCCTGAAACTAACTCTGTAGACCAGGCTGATCTCGAACTCAGAGATTCACCTGCCTCTGTCTTCCAAGTGCTGGGATGGAATTAAAGGTGTGCATCACCTTTAATATAAAGTAAAACTGCCTGGTGTTTACTACTTAATACTTATTTTAGGTGTGTGTATCTAAGTGTATGTCTGTGCACCATATGTGTGCAAGAACCCTCAGAGGTCAGTAAAAGGCTTAAATAAATTCCCTGGACCTGGAGTTATAGGCAGATGTGAGCCATCACGTGGGTGCTGGGAACTGAACCCAGGTCCTCTCCCTCTAGAACAAGTGCTCTTAACCCCTGAGCCACCTCTCCAGCCCCGAGATCACTAACTTCTCAATTCCTTCTGTGTAACGTTTCTAGCTACTGTAAAGGAGTTAACCTGGGAAGCAGCAGAGGAGAGCTGCAGAGGTGGTGGTGGGCTTCTGGGCCTTCTCTGGACTAGCACACCCCCAGTACCACCTTCTCAAGCAAGAAGATCTTCTGTGTCATTCTTGGCTATGAGATGATCAAGAAGTTAGTTTCTAAATTCACTGTAGTGTTTACACATTTTCCTTTTAACAGATTTTTGCTTTTCAGTTTTTTTAAATTTTATTATTAATAAATCTGTTTATGACAAACAGGATCTTGCCATGTTGCCCAGGCTGACCTCAAACTTCAGGGCTCAAGGTTTCCTGCCTCTGCCTCCTGAGTAGCTGGGCCTAAAGACACATCTCATCAGCCCAACCTCCTAACCCTTAAAAAACAAAAAACAGTTTTTACTTTAAGCAATCTGTTATGACTTCAATGCATTTTTATTTTCCCCCAGGGCTGAGTGAGGCAGGAGGTGGGGTGGGGCAGGAGGATCAGGAGTTCAAGGCAAGACTGGTTTACGCGAGACTAAAAAAAAAAATCCCTAATTTTTTTGATTTTATGAGTTGTGTGTATGATGTCTTAAGTCAGGGTTTCTATCGCTGTGAAGAGACACCATAACCACAGCAGCTCTTATAAAGGTAAACATTTCAGGGGGTGGCTCACACTTTCGGGGGTTCAGTCTACTATCATCAGGGCAGGGCATGGCAGCATACACGCAGACATGGTGCTAGAGGACCAGCTGAGAGTGGACAAGGAGCTACATCTTGTTCCACAGGCAACAGGAAGTGGTCTGAGACACTGGGAGTGGCTTGAGCATATGAGGCCTCAAAGCCCACCCCAGTGACATTCTTCCTCCAAGGCCACACCTCCTAATGGTGTCACTCCTTCTGGAAGTCATTTTCTTTCAAACCACCACAATGCACGAGTGGAGGCACATACATACCACAGTGATGTCAGAGGATATCTCAGGACTCCTGAGAGGCATGGTCAGGTGTCAGGTTCATGAAGCAAGCACCTCATGCTAGCCTGTGTGTGTGTGTATACATATACATACATACATACACACACACACACACACACACACACACACACACACACACACATATTCTTGAAACTCCTTCAAGTTTTTGTCTTACTGATCTCAACCTTTTCATTTGCTAAATGATGGCTTCAAACTCCCTGTGTAGCTAAGGATGACCTTGAACTCCTAGGGTTGTGAGTAGACAACCAGGCCCATATCAGATGCCTCTCAGAGATCTGCCTGCTTCTCTGCCCCTCCTGAGGGCAGGATTAAACTTCCTGACACCAAGCCCAACTGCTCTTAAACAAAAATTAAAAAAAAAAAGTGATTGATTCATTTGGGGGTGGAGTGCGGTGAGGAACTCTTGCTCTGAAAATTTCCCCAAACAGCACGAGATGAAGACAGAGGAAGGAGGCTCTCAGAGGATGAGCCAGCGGGAATGAAGGCCAGGATGGAGTTTGCACCCACCTGAGTGTGAAGTATGGCCCAAGTTCTTCATGCTTCAGAGATGGTCAGGGAAGTAAGGCCATTGTATCTATGGGGCAAGCCCAGTGTGATGGGGGTGGGGGAGGCAGCCCCTGGGGACGAAGAGGCCCAGCCCCCCACATCTGGATGTGAAACTGTTAAGACCTGGGATTCTCAAACACCAGTGTTAGTTTTAGCTGTAATCAGGCCAGGGTACCCAGTCTCAGTCCCCTTGCTCGCTCTGGACACTGCTCACGCAGCCTCAGGTCCACACAGGCAAAGTTTTTTTTTTTGTTCTTTTGAAACATGAGTCATAACATGGATTGCCTTGGGGCCTTCCCAGTCACCCTGAGTTGGCTTGGGAACTTCATGTCCACCCTCTCAGCTCCACCCCATTTTCTCAGTGTCTGTCTCAAAGTAGAGGCTCCCTTGCCCCCTCACCCCTTGTGACACGGTTGGAAAGTTCCCTGAGGTGGGGACAGGGGAAAGGACAATGTCAGGTTTTCTGTTCACTGAAGAGGGGTGGGAATGGGGGCGGGGAGATTAGAGTCTGCAGGCCTGAGAAACCGGGGTCGCAGGCAGAACAGTCATCAGGGTGGTCCCTATCCTCTCTCCTGGGAACCCAAGCCTATCAATGGCAGGCCACGCCCTCCCTCGAAGCTGTGTGCACAGCCACTCACTTCACAGCCCAGGCTACAGCCTAGCCCTCACCTTACACACCCACTGTGCACACACTGGCGCAGTCAGGGCTCCTGCTCTGCCGTTCTTTAAGAATGGCCTTGGTGCCAGGCAGTGGTGTGACTTTAATCCCAGCACTGGGGAGGCAGAGGCAGGCGGATCTCTGTGAGTTCGAGACCAGCCTGGTCTACAAGAGCTAGTTCCAGGACAGGCTCCAAAACCACAGAGAAACCCTGTCTCGAGAAAAAAAAAAAAAAAAGTGGCCTTGGTGTGGCCCAGGGCCTTCAGTGTGAGATAAGAAACCACTGATCTTCAGATTCTTGGCTGCAGGAGTAAAGTCCTGTCCAGAGGCCAGCGGGCAGTTGGGCCTGGGACAGTGAGGCTATGAGGTGGAGGAAGAATGGGAGCATCTCCGGGCCTCCTGCCGACCCTAAGCAGGGCTGTCTCACCATCCAGCAAGTGCTGATTCCTTACCAGGCTCCACCAAGTTCTGGAGCAGTGACAGGCAGCCAGAGCCAAACTCCAGCAAGGAACCAGTCTAGTAGGTGAAGAAAGAGGAGGGCTTGGAGAAAAACCTCAAGGAGGGTGCCAGGGAACGAGGGGTATGCTCGTCTTTAAAATTTACTTCAGGTTCTGTGAGAGACACTAACTCAGAAATAGCGTGGAGAATGGCCGAGGAAGCCATCTGGAAGATGCCCACCTCCACGCTGGCAAACACAGCATATGCCGGGCACCTGCAGGCACACACATACCTGCGGAGGAAGGGGCAGGGCCGCCGAGGACCAAGCTTTTGTTTCCAGCCACGAGAACCCCAAGGGGCAGAGCTGTGGGGCTCAGAACAGGAAAGCAAGCTGACCCACGTCACAGGACCCGGTGGTGAGACTCTCGGGCCTGGTCCTTTCCCACTTCACTACTTCCTCCGTGGCCACGCAGCCCAAGCTTCTGTTCTTGGGGGCGGGGTGAAGTGTTTTGTTTTGCTTTATTTTTATAGATGACACTGGGGAGGCACGCACACACACATGGAGGTCAAGGGACAACTTGCAGGACTAAGTTCTGGAGATGAAATTCAGGTCATCAGGGCTGGCAGCAAATCTTCCCAGCTGAGCCATCCTGCCTCGCTGGCCCTGGTTCGTTTCAGATGGGGTCTCACGTAGCCCAGACTGATCTCAATGCACTGTGTATATGAAGATGACCTTGAACTTGGTTTGAACAGTTGTGCCTGCACCTGGTGCTATGGACTGACCTGCGGCTTCAGGGAGGATAGGCAAACACTACCTACTGAACCACACCCACCCCTTCTAAAACATAGGAATATTGCATGTGTGTGAGACCAGAGGACAAGTTATAATGTACACTCTCCTGCTTTTACATGGAAGTCAAGCTCACATGGCAAATGCTTTTACCCCACAGACCACCCCATCTGCTTCCCCCTTGCATGGACTGGTCTTACGTCGTAGCCCAGGCTGGCCCGAAAAAACACTGATCTTCCCACCTCGTCTGGCTACAAAAGTGAGCCACACCCAGCTGGGTGGAGGATCCTCGGTGCCATTCTGCAGTTTCCTTTCCTCTACAGGAATGGCCGGCCACCACAACTCAGGCAGGGACGAGAAGTACCATGTGACTACTGCCACACTCGGGGTCAGCGCCCTCCTGCAGAGAACTGAGCTTCCAGGAGGGGAATAAGAACGGCCCATACTAGGCAGCCTGTGATGCAAAGCAAGCTCTCCCTGAAGATCTTAGTCCCGATTCAGGTCGCAAGCATCTGACAGCTTCCAGATTCAACGGAGCCTTTGAGTCACCCAAGTACGCCACCTCAGCACCAAGCCTGGTCCCCTGCCCTCAGTCAGACCCACTGCCAGAAGCAGCCGCTCCCTGCTGGCTTCGGTAAGGTAAGCGAGGGCACCTGACTGCCATTAAAGTGTCACTCAGCCCTGCTGTGCAGCAGGGGCAAGCCAGCCCAAACCCCAGAGAGGCGCCTCTAGTTCCAGGGTCCCTGCCAAGCTTGGCAGGGATCTGGCAGCAGTGACAGCCTCAAGCTCCCCCGGCACTTGGAAGGCTCCCAGGTTCTCACTGGAGAATGTGATGCCACTTCTCTTGTTAAATGGCACCAGGTGGCAAAGAAAATGTGGCACAGAGACCTGAGGGAGAGATGTGCACATCGTGCTCCTAGGCGAGGGTGAGGGCGAAGCAGGTGACACAAACAAGAGGCGTGCCCGTGCTGCCTCCCTCTCTAGCTCAGGTGCCTCACTCTCCCACCCCACTCAGGGTCCAGGGCACTGAAGGGTCTGGGAACAACGCCCTGAAGACTGCTGCTTTCTCAGGCCCTCCCAGGGGAGGTGCCATGCTTTTGTTGAGTCGCACAGAACTGAGGACAACGCAGGCAGGCCTGCCATCATTGGCTATGATTTTGGGCACACCTTCAGTGAAGTCTGTCTCAGGAACCCTGACACAGGGAACCAACAACCCTGAGGCATGCTGGGAGGTCCACAGGAGCTGCTGCCCTGTGAGCAGAATGCTGTGAAGCGAAGCGTGAAGGGTTCTGCAGGCGTCACGTGACACGCGTGGCCTCACAGGGTTCTACAGAGCTAATCTCCCCCCAACTCCGACTGGGACCCAGGGGCCATCAAGTCAGAAAGCTACGTCTAGCCAGGTCAGGTGGTTCCCACCTTTAATCCCAGCACTGGGGAGGCAGAGGTAGGTGATCTGAGTTCAAAGCCAGCCTGGTCTACAGAGTGAGTTTACTACGCACAGAAATCCTGTCTCAAAAACAAACAAAAGCCCCAAGGCACAAAAAAACCCAACAAGCCGGGCGGTAGTGGCATGGTGCACGCCTTTAATCCCAGCACTTGGGAGGCAGAGGTAGGCGGATCTCTGTGAGTTCGAGAACAGCCTGGTCTACAAGAGCTAGTTCCAGGACAGGCTCCAAAACCACAGAGAAACCCTGTCTCGAAAAAACAAACAAACAAACAAAAAGAAAAACCCCAACAACAACAAAAAAACCAGAGGAGCATGTCTAACTCTTCATTCTAGGGGCAGGCTTTTGGGCTGTTCTGAAGATAGCTACAGGCCCTGTGACATCCAAGCAGAGGCTGTCCCTGCCACTACTGATGGAAGCCTTCTGTGCTCAACAGACCTCCCCCCAGACCCCCATGAGCTAAGCCCACTCCTATAGCACTGGGAATCTTGACGGGGCTAAGAGAACTTCCCCAGTCCAACCTGGCCCTTCTGTAAACTTCCCCTGGATCTGAGGAGGAGTGTGCATTGGCTTCTTGCTTCTCACACTCTGACCTTGCTGGTGTCATGTCTGCCTGCTATAAGACAGCTTTAAGAACCAGCTCGGTCTGGTTTTACATGACTGTTTGCTGAATGCCTTGTTGCTGCTGTGCAGGGCACGACGATCTGCCAGACAAACAGACAAGTTGCAGGAGTAACGCAGTCGCAGGCAGCATGCCACCTACCATGTCATTTAATCCCCTCGACATGACATGAGAACCAACCATACCATTTACACCAGGAAACAGTTCCAGGCGCAACGGCCGGGTTATAAGAAGCAGGGCCAGCACGTGACACTTCTCTGGGATCCTGGAAGCCACGCTCTCCCTTTAATTGCACTGAGTCAGTTTCCTCATTTACAAAGTCAAATGGTGGATGAGACAGATTTTCAGGTTTTTTTTTTTTTTTAAAGTCATGGCTCTTTGTTCCAAAGAAATCTTCAGTGGATGCAGCCCGCCAGACAGGTGAAGATGTGGGCCTCTGTGGGGTGAGTTGGGAGGCATGGGATTCCAATCATGGGGCTCCCTTCCCCATTCCTGCCCAGCACTGCACTGCCTGGTAGAGCAGAGCTCACTCAGCCCTGCAGTGAGCAGGCCGCCTCCCGGGCCTGCCAGGCCCTGACTGGTCTTCACCAACAGTGATTGCTTACAGAGCTAGAGCCAAACGCGGGGAGGGCAGCAGTGCTCACGACTCCTTGGACAGGGGGCTGTCGGAGCTCCTCAGCAAAGACAGCAGGTTCAGCGCTGAGACACCGGGCACGTGGCCAGCGCAGATCTGCAGCATGCGTACCAGGCGCTGGGCCGTGGTGGCTCGAAAGCTCTCCACCTTCAGGGAAGAGCAAAGAACAGCAGTGAGGGGGTGGCCAGAGACTGTGAGTCCCGATCAAGAGGAAATAGGGGATTGACAAGACTGGTTGGTGGTGGTGGTGCACGACTTTAATCCCAGCACTCAGGACACAGAGGCAGGTAGATCTCTGAGTTTGAGGCCAGCCTGGTCTACAGAGTGAGTTCAAGGATGGCCAGGGTTACATAGAGAAACCCTGTCTTGACAAACCAACCAACCAAGCAAACAAAAAACCTGATAAGGTCAAACACAGCACAGGGTCACAGAGGCGTGACTGCAGAGTTGGGACCTCAACTGTGGCTAGTCCCAGGCACCCCAGGAAGACACAGGGACAACAGGGAGGATAGACGGAGTGGCCCTCGACACAGAGAAGAGTGTGTGTCTCATACCCACGTGTCCTTTATTGGGCCCAGGGAAGCCGGGGGTTGTGCAGCTGTCCTGACCTGGATCAGTGAGTTCTGGGCAAGTAAGACATGCTTACAAGCATTTGCCGTGCGAACAGCAAATGCTCCAACAAGTGGCCTTGGGCACTGTCAGTCGGCACTGACTGCTCCTGCAACTGTGCTCATCTCTAGAGGCAGGGCCATCCCGCGGGCCATGCCGGAAGCCTCAGCTGTGCTCACCTCTAGAGGCAGGGCCATCCCGCGGGCCATGCCGGAAGCCTCAGCTGTGCTCACCTCTAGAGGCAGGGCCATCCCGCGGGCCATGCCGGAAGCCTCAGCTGTGCTCACCTCTAGAGGCAGGACCATCCCGCGGGCCACGCCGGAAGCCTCAGCTGTGCTCACCTCTAGAGGCAGGGCCATCCCGCGGGCCACGCCGGAAGCCTCAGCTGTGCTCACCTCTAGAGGCAGGACCATCCCGCGGGCCACGCCGGAAGCCTCAGCTGTGCTCACCTCTAGAGGCAGGACCATCCCGCGGGCCATGCCGGAAGCCTCAGCTGTCCGACTTGTCTTCCTGTCGCCTCACATCTGGCCACTAGCACGTTCTGTTGGCTATCCAGGGAACAGCAAGGACCATGGACCATCCCATGTCACTCTTCCTGGACATCACTGAACCCAGGCCACTCAACCCTTCCAGAAAAATCTCTAAACTCTGTCCTCATTTCTGCACTCCTCTCTCAGAGTCAGAGCAGAGCCGCATCCCGCCCCCCCCCTCCCCCCGACTGCTGGTTCCAGCAACTCCAGCTGTATCTGGAGTAAAAGCCACAGCCTTTACTGACTTGATGGCCCCATCACTACTGACACTTCCCACTGCTCTGCCTTCCCAGTGTTCGGCGATAGACACGCGCTCTCCCCTTCAGTATCCACACAGCTACACCCCAAACTCCCATCCCTCACACCCCAGTCATATTCTCTCTCTCTCCAGACAGGGTTTCTCTGTGTAGCCTTGGCTGTCCTGGAACTTTCTCTGTAGACCAGGCTGGCCTCAAACTCAGGTCCGCCTGCCTCTGCCTCTGTAGTGCTGGGACTAAGGGTGTGCAGAACCACCGCCCGGCTCCAGCCATTCTTTTTAACACAGCAAACAAACAAGCAGAGTGGCCTGCGTGTGCTCCTGACTAGCACACAGCCAGGGTCTCTATATAAACTTCACCATTTTGTTCTGTGCGGTGTCCCCAATGCCAGCAACGGTGCTGGGCACACTGTTTATATGTGAGAGGTATTTTGAATCCCCCTCCTCGAAGGTCTCTATCTCCAATCTATTGCTGCTCTAGTCTGAGCACCACAGATGTCTCTTGCCACTCAAGCCCCACACAGAGACACCCCCAACACCATTCTGATCGCAGTTATGACGGCCCACGCCCACGGGAAGACATGCTCTGCCAGGCTGCCAACCACCTCACTAATGTCTGAAAAGACAGGCCGGTGTTTGCTTTGTGTCCCCAAGCACTAGCACAGGCCGAGGTAGACAGCTGCCACTGGGCGAGTCACACCCCTCCTAGCGCTTCTCAAGCCCCCTAGTGCTGTGACACTTTAATACAGCCCTCATGCTGCAGTGACCCCAACCATAAAATTATTTTCTTGCTACTTCATAACTCTAATTTTGAGGCTTTAGGAATCTTAACGTAAATATCTGATATGCAGGGTATCAGATATGTGACCCCAAAGGGGTCTCGACCCACAGGTTGAGAAATATCGTCCAAGAGTGTTTCCCAGTCTGAGAGAGCTAGCAACCCCTACCACACAAAGGCATCCAAGTATGTTGAGGTTCCAACTTGTTAAGACAGTAGGTATGCTCTGAAAAGGACAACCCAGACACGTGGCCCCCCAAGGCACGTGTTCTGGGCAGGTATCTGTGGCCTTGCTGCCAGCTGAAGACAAGACTGCAGCTTTTGCTTTCCTCTCCACAGCTGGCCTCCGACTTTCCTTCAAAACCACATTTAGAGAGAGAATGTGTGTATATGTACACCTACGCATGAAGGTCAGAGGTCAATTTGCAAGGAATCCATTCTCTCCTTACCTGTGGAGCCCAGGGAAAGAACTCAGGCTGAGAGCAGTGCCTTTACCCACTGAACCCCATAGCTGTCCTAGTCTAGGCCTCAAGTGCCGTGAAAACTCAAAAACTGGCGTGGCCTGCCACCACATGGCCACATGCGGAACAGCAAGAGCACCTGTCAGGGTCAGCAGGCACCACAACCACCACCTGCACCTGCGTTACAAAAGTCGTCCCGTTCATCCCCACTCCCCCCCACCCCCCAATTTTCTTTTCTTTTTTTGGATTTCCGAGACAGGGTTTCTCTGTAGCTTTTGGTTCCTGTCCTGGAACTAGCTCTTGTAGACCAAGCTGGCCTCGAACTCACAGAGATCCACCTGCCTCTGCTTCCTGAGTGCTGGGATTAAAGGTGTGCACCATCACCGCCAGACTGGCAGAGATGATTCTTCAGTAAGAGATCATAAAACTACCAAGAAACGGATCTAAGGCAACTCACACAAAGCCACATGGTCAGCAGGCCTCAATGTGGGGACAGCTGCACACTAACCGGCTGGCTTTACCTTACTGTGTGACTGAGCAAGGCGACTCTTTCTGGAGTGTTTTCTCAGGGGTTTGTTATGAGAAAATCCTGGAGGTGAGACTCTTCGGATGTGCCAGGGGTACAGGGTGTTGTCACCTCTGAGAGCACAGCCTGGATCTAGTCAAGACTTCTGTAAACAATTGTTAACAAGAAAGACCGATGTGCAATGAAAGGCATGCATACCCTGATCCATGTTTCAGTCCAGGGCAGTTTAGCAACCAGAGCACAGCAGCGATGAGTTGCTAACATGTAAATCAGTACCACTGTGTACGGGTGTTCTGCCTGCATGTATGTGTGTGTGCCTGGTGCCCGAGAAGGCCAAGTTATAGACAGTTGTAGCTGCTATGTAGATGCTGAGAATCAAACTCAGGTCCTCTGCAAGAATAGCAAATGCTCTTAAGTAATAAGCCAGCATTACAGCTCCAGCATGCTACGTCTGTTGGTAACTGCTAACTTAGCTATTCCCACTAACACTCTTGGCTACCTCATGAGCTCAGCTCCACCTAGAGGGTTGTATGATGCTGGGGGGGGGGGACGACAATTCTACTTCTCATCCAAATTTATAGATAACCTGAATTCTGCTGTCACGGGCACAGTTCACAGACCAAATAACAGAAAACCCTGGGCCACAGGATGTGTTGGATTTTGTCCTGAGCAGGCCAGGTATGTAGGTGGGGCAGCTTGGGTCCAGAGAACGTTTGGTAATTCTCCCAGGGAGCGCACACTAACTCCTGCTGAACAACACCTGCCAATGCAAATGCACTTCCGGGGCTCCAGAGCTGGCATGGTGGGTGATGCTCAACAAGCATGCGTTCTGATCCTAGCAGCCATGTCAAAAGCTGTACACGGCTGCGGGTGCCAGTCACTCTAGTGCTGTGGGCAGAGGCAGGACACTGCTGGGGCTTGACAGCCACCAGTCTAGTTCCAGATTCAGCAAAGACCCTGCTCAAGGGAACTCGGCAGTGTGAGAAGGACACCTGACATCCTTCTCTGGCTTCAGGGAATGCGCAGGTGCACGATCCCTCCCCCCACATGTGCATACAACACAAACACAGAATAAAAGGAGAAAAAGCGGGGCTGGAAAGATGACTCAGTATAGCACTGACTGCTCTTCCAGAGGACCTGGGTTCAATTCCCAGCACCCACACGGCAGCTCACAACTGTCCACAATTCTAGTTCTAAGGGACCCGACACACATGGCAAAACACCAATGAACATGAAAAAAAAGAAAAAAAAAGAGCCAGGCGGTAGTGGCATACGCTTTTAATCCCAACACTTGGGTAGCGGAGACAGGCAAATCTCTGTGAGTTCGAGGCCAGCCTGGTCTACAGAGTTGAGTTCCATGCCGGGCGGTGGTGGCACACGCCTTTAATCCCAGCACTTGGGAGGCAGAGGCAGGGGGATCTCTGTGAGTTCGAGACCAGCCTGGTCTACAAGAGCTAGTTCCAGGACAGGCTCCAAAACCACAGAGAAACCCTGTCTCGAAAAACCAGAGTTCCAAGACAGGCTCCAAATCTACAGAGAAACCCTATCTTGAAAAACGAGAGAGAGAGAGAGAGAGAGAGAGAGAGAGAGAGAGAGAGAGAGAGAGAGAGAGAGAACGTATACCTGCTTTGTTATGGCTAGTCAGGGTGGAACCAACACACCCAGCTATACACCTGTACACCTAATAAACACCCCTAGCACTTGCTTTGTGTCCTGCCCTGTGACACCACAGACTGCAGTCCATGGAGGGTAGATGACATCAGGTACTCTAACAGCCAGAAAGGCACGAGGATACACTGGTCAAGTACTTATACCCTAGCAGGAGAGGGCAACATTAACAGGGACTTTCAAAGACAAACACACACACGACTTACCTGGACACCTGCAGACCCTTCAGTAAGCATTCCCACTGTGTTTGTTCACTGTGTTTTCACTGCCCTTTCCTTGTACTGAAGTACAATACTGACCACAACGACAGGGCTCTCACCTCTAAGTCACAGAAGAGCAAGGGGCTTCGGTAGGTGTGGGCCAGCTTTACGACGGTGTTCCGGTGAACGCTGCAGTGGCTCTCCCGTCCAGCTGCAAAGAAGCCAGGCACATTGCAGGCTACATCTGCCAGAGGCCCACCTGCCTCTGCCTCCACCTCCTGAACTACACAGTGAGACCCTGTCTCAAAATGTAAAGCAGGACTGTGAACCTCTGCTCTCCACTGTGGAGCTATAGTGCCCGGGGCAAGTCACTTAATCTTATGCCCAGTCTTCTCAGGCGTAAATCTGAGGCAGTGCCCACTCAAAGACCACTGGGA
This sequence comes from Chionomys nivalis, assembly GCF_950005125.1. Taxonomy (NCBI): domain Eukaryota; kingdom Metazoa; phylum Chordata; class Mammalia; order Rodentia; family Cricetidae; genus Chionomys; species Chionomys nivalis. Next base: position 39,564,878 of record NC_080102.1, read on the forward strand.
TGAGAAACCAGAGTGTTTGGTGTGCTGTGAGAGCCCATGATTACCAGTAAGACTGCCTTGTCTCAGGACCAGCAGGACTTTTTTCAGAGAACTGCAGCTGACCCAAAGGATGAGAGGAAAGGGAGTTAGGCTAGACGCGAAGGCAGAGGCCAACTGCAAAATCCTTGAGACTTAATCTCACCAGGCTGTCAGCTGGCCTTGGACTTTCAGTAATCCCCTGCGCGCTGTCCTCAAATTCTCGACCCTCATGTGTTAGCAGCATCCAGCATGCTGAGATTATAGGTCTGTGCCACTTCCAGGTTTACTTTGTATTTTCAGAGGATTTGAATTTCACTCTGAAAGCCATAGGCGTCAGCAAGGAATTCCAAGTAAGAGCATAATTAGCTACTTGGATCAAGTTAGAAGGTCAGCAGTGCCCGGCATGGTGCTGCACATCTTTAGCCTTTAATCCCAGCACTTAGGAGGCAGGTGCATCTCTGTGAGTTTGAGGCCAGACTCATCTACATAGTGAGTTCCAGGACAGTCAGAGCTACATAGTGAGACCCTGTCTCAAAAGTACATTCTAAAATGGAGGTCGGAGATGGCTCAGCAGTTAAGAGCAATGACTGCTCTTCCAGACGACCTGGGTTCAATTCCCAGCACCCATGGTGCCTCACAACCATCTGTAACTGTAACTCCAGGTCTAGATGATCCTATGTCCTCTTAAGATCCCATGTTCTCTTTGGACCTCCTCAGACAGCAGGTGGGTAAGGAGAACCTCTCTGCAGGCTACCACAGCAAGGGACCACCACTGTGATCACTCTACCGCTCTAGCTGGGGTGGGTGAGCAGGACGGGGCCCACACTTACCCCCTGTGGCAAGGAAGCAGACTTTCCCCAGGAAGAAGCGACTGTCCACATGGTTCAGAGATTCCTCTACCTTCTGGAAGCTGGGATACAAAGCCAAGCAAGAAAAAAAAAAACAAAAACAAAACCGTAAGACAGAATTTTACAACACAGGCCTGCTTGGGTATGCCTCTAATACTACCACTCAGGAGGCAGAGGCAGGCAAAATCTCTAACTCTGAAGCCAGCCTGATCTAGAGTTCCAGGACATTTGAGGCTAGAGAACTCTGTCTCAACATTTCCCCCCATGTTGTTTTTTGAGATAGGATGCCATTATTGTAGCTCAAGCTGGCGTCTATCTCCTGATCCTCCTGCCTCAGCATTCTGAGTGCTGGGATTATGATATACAATATTATGCCTAGCTAAAACCTGGGTTATTATTTTTGATATTTATTCATTGTGTGTGCACACATGCACGCACATCCATGGAGGATACCATGAAGTACTTGTGTGGGTCAGAACTTGTGTGGGTCAGAACTGGGGTTGAACTCGGGTGATTAAACTAAGCCATCTTGCTGTCTACCTTACCCTTTTGAGTCAAGATCTCATGTAGTTCAGGCTGGCCTGAAGATGATCCTGAACTTCTGATCTTCCTGTCTCCACATCCCAAATGTTGGGATTTTCCCGTCTGTTTATTTTTTCAAAGGTTTTATTATTATCATTATTATTATTTTAAACTACGTGTTGACCAGTGCTTGTGTGAATTTAGGTCTACAGGAGTGCTGGTGTCCGGGGGCCAGATGCACTGGATCCGCCGAGCTGAAGTTATAGATTATGAACCTCCTGTTGTGGGTGCTGGGAACCAAACTTTCATAACCACTGAGCCACCTGCCCAGCCCATACCCTGTTTGAAAATTTATTTTTTACTTATAGAGAAATTGATGAATGCTTATAAAATAATCAGGCAGTAAATATGTATACACAAACATACATACATACACACACACACACACTGTAAGAGTCCTCTTTCATTGAGGATTCTTCGCTGCCAACTCTCCAGAGGAAACTGCTGCCAACAGTTTGGAGTGTAATTCTTCTAGGAATTTTCTCTGCAAACACCTGCTGTTTTTCTCAAATACTGTCCTGCATACTATCAACTCCTGACTACTGTGGTTTTGATAGGGTTTAGTCGCCAAGAGGTCATGAGCTGAAATTTAACCCCTGTAGAACCCAGCTCTGACAAGCTCCACAGAGGCCCCAATATCTGGTTCCAAGAAAGACCACAAACTGACACCACCCAGAAACAGACTGTCCAAAGGAAACTCTTAATGTTCCAACCATTGTAGATAGGATCTCCTGCCAGCACACTCCCATCGCTTGTCACCAGGACACCCATAGACAAATGTCAGTCAGTCAGGGGTCCTGAACCTTAGCAATCCCTCACCCCAACCTCTGCTATTATAAAAACCAACCCCAGCTGAGTTCGGGGCTCTCCGATCACTCCAATACGTTAGACACATGGAGAGTTCGAGTTTGCGAACTTGTGTAGGAATAAAGGCCCTTTGCTTTTACATACAGGACTCGTTCTCCTAGTTGGTTTGGGGGTGACTCCGTTGCAATCTGCTGGCTTGGACTGTCAGCTGGGTACCCTGTTCCTTGAAGAGACAAGCTCCGCCCACTTCCAACCTCCCCACCCCCACGTCCCCCTCGTGGGACCGGTCTCAGGTCACACTCCGTTTATAAATGAACTGGGCATAACAACCCCCAGTGTAAAAAACCTCAACAAAGCACTGGTTCACAGCACTACAAACAAGATAAACAGGAAACAGGGCATGAAGTGTAGGCGTGGAAAGTTAAGCGCCCTCTCTTCCAGAGGACTTGAGTTTGCATCCCAGAACCCACAGGGCAGCTCACCACCGACTCTAACTGCAGGGGCTACAAAGCTCTCTTTTGGTCCTCTTAGGCACTAGGCATGGAGGTGCTAAGAACAGGTCGTGGTTCCTCTTTCAAACCGTGCAGCCCTCCCTCCTCACCCCAGGCAGCCTCTCAGGGCCCCGCCTTCCCATCACGTGGTTACGTTCCAGCAGTGGCCAAGCCAGGTCCTCCAGGGGCCTGTCCTGGCTCTCACCTGTGTTTGCTGTGAAGGTTAATCACAAACACAATCAGGTCAATTCGGGGCCGGTTCACGTCAGAGGGCAAAGGGAGGGAGTTGGCCAAGTGGCTGAAAAACAAGAAGGGTAGGACTGAAAACAGGCGTAGCCACCTCACAGCGACTGCTCCGGTACCGTCCTTTACTGAGGAAGGAGCTGCCTCAGGAATCCAGCACTGAGGTGGGACACAACCAGTTCTTCCCAGACCAAAAGTATAACATTTTTAAAATGTTGTCATTTTCCCAAGACATGGTCTTATGTAGGCCAGGTGCGGCCACTAACATTCTAAGCAGCTGAGGCCCACTACAGGTGGCACCATTTTCTGGGAGGGGACCGGATTGTCTAAGAAGAAAGCAACCTAAGTACTAGCATGCATGCATTCCTCTTGACTGTGGATATGATGTCACTGACTGCTTCAAGTTCCCGCAGCGCCGGCTTCTCCAGCCACCAAGGGCTGGAACCTGGCACTGCGAGCCAAGCATCTCTTATCCCTTGAGTTGCTTTCCTCAGAGTATCTTACGCAGCAAAAGGAAGCGAAACCAAGACACAGACCTCTGCTTTGTTTTTAGGTGCTGACGACCCAGAACTCCAGTGGGTAAGTGGGCTTTTGGCGTTGTGTGTGGGTCATGAACATTTGCAGAGACTTGTAAAAAGTCAGTTCCGCTAAGGGTGGGCAGGACGAGGGAGGACAGGTGGCATCTCGGAGAAGTTGGGCCCTCTCCTGCAGGCTCCCTTCCCTTCCCCTCAGGCCAGCCCAGAGTTCAGGCTGCACCTCCGCAACTTACACCCTCAGCTCGGACGCACAGTCGTCTTTGAGCATGGACTCCGCCAGCTGCTGCAGAAGCGCATCCTCCGTGCCCACCAGCTGCGAAGGGAGAGGACCAGACAGGTGGAGACCCGAGCAGGGCGGCTCCTCTGGAGGGCCCGGCGCTTTGAATCCCCCATGAGGGTATACACCCAGCCAGAGGCGGCTCCAAAGAGAACCGGGCGAGCGACACTCCAAGGAACCGCTCGTCCTCTCCCACCGAACGCGGGAAACCCAAGTTCGAACTGAAACGCCCACTCAAGCAGGCGGCAGAGCCAGCCGCGCGCCCATTGGTGGAGGCGCCATTCAGCTTCGCGAGCCGCCGCTCCGATTGGTCCAGAGTAGTGAGCCCGCCCACCCCGGACGGGCGCGCTGTGGCTTGAGGAAGCGCACGGGCCCGGGCTTGCGGGAAGCCGGCCCAGGGCGCCTTCCGTACCTACCAAGATGGTGGCCCGGTTCAGGTCGGGCAGCTTGTCCATCGGCCTCAGCACCGACATCTCAGCGGCAGCCGAGCCACCCAGCTCAGCGCGCCGCTCCTTCAAACCTCCCGGAGTCCCGCCTCCAGTGGGCGGGGCGGGGCGGGGCTTGACCGTCTGGGAGGGTCTCTGCCTGCCCGCGTTCTAAAAGAAACCGCCGCCTCTCTGCCTGCTCCTCAGGAGCAGTAAGTGCTCTTAACTGCTGAACCCTCATTCAGGCCACTACCGTCCTCCTCTTTTAAAAAAATATTTAGTTCATTATATATATTTTTGAAGTTTTCAATTTAGTTGAAACCAGTTTACAGACCGTCGTGAGCTGCCACGTGGGTGTTCCGAACCCAACCTGGGTCCTCCGGAAGAACGGCCAGTGCTCTTAACGGTTGAGCCATTTCTCCGGATACAGCCTATTCCCTACCTGCCTATTCCTGAGGGTCTGATTTCTCTCTCCTCTAGTCTTGGGACCCCTCCCTTCCCCCACCTACCAGAAAGTTCCAATGTATGGTTTTTCTTTAAGTTCCTAAACTACTCTCTTTAGTCTGTCTCAGCAGATTTCCACTTGACTGACAGACGCCATCCAGGAATCAGCTGTGGACTATAAACTTCCAATTGGCTTCAAGCCCTGGTCTTGCCGAAACGTGATGTGTCTGCTCCCAGTCTCTACAGCTGGGTCAGTGAACCAGATGCTTCTGTTGAATGCCCCATTGCCTGAGTCCCCTCCTGGCCACTGACTAACATTCCAGCCTCCCTGGGCCCTGACAAGGGAGTCGTAATTTCAATAGAGAGTAGATAAAGAAGAGAGCATGTCTCCTCTATAAAAGGCTGGAATGTTAGCTCAAAAGGAAACCCCCTGGCAGAGGGGACAAAATGGCTACCTGTAACGCTTACTGGTACAAAGAGAAGTACCAAATAGACCCAAATCTATCAACAGGTACTGATTAGCTGAAATAGTTCTACAGTGTGATAGGGCACTCGACCTATCTCTGCAGTACAAAGAGGTGTGGCTCTAAGAAAAATTGTGTGGCTTTAAGAAAAATCTTTGTGCCGGGCGGTGGTGGCGTACGCCTTTAATCCCACTCGGGAGGCAGAGGCGGGAGGATCTCTGTGAGTTCGAGGCCAGCCTGGTCTACAAGGAGCTAGTTCCAGGACAGGCTCCAAAGCTACACAGAGAACCCCTGTCTCGGAAAGCAAAACAACAACGAGAGAGAGAGAGAGAGAGAGAGAGAGAGAGAGAGAGAGAGAGAGAGAGAGAGAGAGAGAGAGAGAGAGAGAGAGAAATCTTTCTGTGCAAAGCTCTTGAAAACCATTAAAGAAAACTGGAGAAAGGTGGCCTTTGCCTCTTCCTCTAGGAGGAATGTTGCTTCTATGTCAACCAGTCAGGTATAATAAAAGACAAAAATCTGACAACTCCAGACAGATCTCCAAAAACATAATCAGCTTAATGCCTCTGGCCAGTGGATCGTTGACTGTCCAGTATGGAATTGGAATTTGCCTTTTGTTTTGTTTTTCAAGATAGAATTTCTCTGTGTAGTCCTGGCTGTTCCGGAACTCATTCTGTGGACCAGGTTGGCCTTGAACTCACAGAGATCTGTCTGCCTCTGTTTCCTGAGTGCTGGGATTGAAGGCGTGAGCCACCACCACTGGGCTAGAATGGTTTTCTCTTTTTAGAGTCTTACTGGTATTAGGACCCAGGATCTCTTGCATGCTAAGCAAGCATTTTGCCACTGAACTATATCCCCAGCCCACATATTGCCATTCTTAACTCCTCTTCACCTCCTTTCCCTAGTTCTACTAATTGTGCCCTGTCTCATAAACTTCTTGTCTAGACTAGACTTCTTCAACAGCAGACTCAAGATTTCTCATCAGACATTTAATCACTTGTTACAGGATTTTCAGCTCAGGCCTACAGCCCCCATTACACCCAGATGGCGAAGATCAAGCTTGCCCCAAAGACTTTGATACCTCAAACAACAGAAAGTAATCTAGCAATACCCCTCCATTGTTTTTGTTTTATTTTTTTTTTTTTTTTTGAGACAGGGTTTCTCTGTGTAGCCCTGGCTGTTCTGGAACTCACACTGTAGACCAGGCTGGTCTCGAACTCACAGAGATCCACCTGCTTCTGCCTCCCAAATGCTGGGATTAAAGGCGTGCGCCACCACACCTGGCTCTGCTCTACATTCCCCCCCCCCCACTGCAGTATCAGGACTGCCGTTATCATCTATCACCTGGACCGTCTCACCTGCTCCCTGATCTAAGGTTCTCCGCATAGCATCTGGGTCCTTTTGAGACAGATATCAGAAGATGCAACTTCCTTCATCCAAACCAGCCTCTGAATCCCATCTCAGCGTGCTGCAAACACCTGGCATGATCCACAGGCATCCTGACTCCTGACAACTTCTCTGACCTCAGCAGCTCTTAGCCCTGCAGTAAACAGCCCCACCCTCCCGGCAGCCCCTGGCTGTCCTTGTTCAGGACCTCGTCCTTCTTCCTCTTGGTCCTTCTGGATGAAATCTCCCAAACAGTCAGAACTTGTCCCTTACTTCATGCCTCTGCTCCAATTTCAAACTGTCATAGGGGTTCACTCTTTTGTGTGGCTTTTGTTTTGGTTTTGAGACAGGCTTTTACTCTGAGATGCTGGCTGGCCTTCACCTCTGGGCAATCCTTCCTGTCTCAGCCTCTCCAAGGGCTGGGATTACAGGCAGGAGCCACCATGACCAGTTAGAGGGGGGATTTCCTTTGTATTTATTTATTTTTTTACATTTTGCTTATTGACCGTGTGTGCACATAGGGGCACGAGTGCCATGGTGTGTGTGTGCTCAGAGGACAGCCTCTGGTATTTGGTTCTTTCCCTCCACCATCGTCAGAGCCAGCAGCAAATACCTTTACCCATGAGGCCATCTCACTGGCCCATTTTCTTTTCCTTTTTTTTTTTTTTAATATTTGTTTATTATGTATACAACTTCTGCCTCCATGCACACCAGAAGAGGGCGCCAGATCTCATTACAGATGGTTGTGAGCCACCATGTGGTTGCTGAGAATTGAACTCAGGACCTCTGGAAGAATAGCCAGTGCTCTTAACCTCTGAGCCATCTCTCCAGCCCTTCCTTCCTTCCTTCCTTCCTTCCTTCCTTCCTTCCTTCCTTCCTTCCTTCCTTCCTTTCTTTCTTTTTTTTTCTTTCTTTTCTTTTTTTTTTGAGGCAAGATTTCTCTGTGTAGCCCTGGCTGGAACTCACTCTGTAGGCCAGGCTGACCTCAAACTCACAAAGATTCTCCTGCCTCTGCTGGGATTAAAAGTGTGCACCGTCATTGCCCCGCTGACATTTTTCTGAAGACTGGCTTCCGTGAGGCCCTGGTGGGATACCTAAGAAAGATGGGGGAATCTGAGTGTGGCGGTCCAGAGATCTTACCCTTTAACAGAAGTCACTCGGCTTCACCTCTGTTACACACGAGGTTCCCGTGAAGCTTTTCTATGACTAAAAGAATTAGTGGCTGTGCTAGTTTAAATAGGAATGGCCCCCAAGACTCATGTCTGAATGTTTGGCCCATGGGAGTGGCACTATTAGGAAGTGAGGTCTTGTTGGAGTAGGTATGGCCTTGTTAGAGGAAATGTGTCACCATGGAGATGGGCTTTGAGGTCTCATTTGCTCAAGCTATGCCCAATGTGGTACACAGTCTCTCCTGCTACCTGTGGATCCAGGTGTAGCACTCTCTGCTCCTTCTCCTGCCGCCATGATAATGGATCAACTTCTGAAACCATAAGGCAGCCCCAATTAGATGTTTTCCTTTATAAGAGTTGCTTCAGGAGCTGGAGAGATGGCTCAGTGGTTAAGAGCACTGACTGCTCTTCCAGAGATTCTGAGTTTAATTCCCTGTAACCACATTATGGCTCACAACCATCTGTAATGAGATCTGGTGCCCTCTTCTGGCCTGCAAGGATACATTCAGGCAGAATACTGTATACATTAAGAAAAAAAAATGCTGTGGTCATGGTGTCTCTTCACAGCAATAGAAACCCTAACTAAGGCAGTGGCTAAAACAATACCTACAGACCATTTATCACACTTTACATATTGGTTGAGACATGATTGGCACATATGAAGCCACTATACATGCTGAGAACAGGTGGTTCAAGCCTTTAATCCCAGCACTTGAGAGGAAGAGTCAGGTAGATCAAGGCCGGATGGTCTACATAGTGAGTTCCAGGATAGGCAGAGCTACATAGTGAAGTTCTCAAAAGAAAATAAAAAAAGTTATTATGCAAATCAGGTTTGGTGATGCAGAGCTCACACATTAACACATGAGAGGTTATAGGTTCCATATCTGGCATTAAAGAAAGAGAAACCAGCCTGTGAGATGGCCCAGCAGGTCAGGGTACTTGCTGCCTCAAACCCCATGACCTGAGTTCGATTCCTGGAACCCACATGGTAGAAGAGAACTGATTTGTGCAAGCTGTTTTCTGACCTCCATACCCAGACCATAGTGGAACACACAGATAAAAGCATGGCACACAATTAACACAATAATTAAAAAAACAATCTATAGGTATAATAGGTGTATTTTACTCAAAAGTATACTTTCCCTAGCGTACTCGAAGTTTAAAAATCCCCTGAAGCCTCAACTCACTCTTCCTTAACCCACATACATTGGGAAGGACCCATTTCACTTCAGAGCTCTCAGGTAGCATGGTGGCATGCTAGGGGACTGAGGGCCCCAAAGCTACCTCACCCAGAGCCTTCTTCCACCTCTGTGCGTCCTTAGGTTTCTGGGAACACATTCTGGGGAACTGGGTCCTCCACGCATCTTCTGTAACTTCTGGGACCTTGGGGCTGGTCTATCCTTTTGAGACAACAGCCATCGCTGTTCATAGAATGTGCACTGGATGAGACATCTCGCAGATTACAGGTTCAATCTAGAGCCCCCGGGGGGAGAATCCAGGCTTAAAGCTTGGCTCTGAAACTCCCAACCCTTGCCCATGACTTCAAACCCATCATCTTCACTTCCCTGATCCTGGGCTGTTTTGTGGTCAAGCAGGCCAACACCCAGCCAGCAGGAGAACTGAGTGGGGATGCTAGTGCCTGGTGAGATGATAAGGCATTCGTGTGTGTGTGTGTGTGTGTGTGTGTGTGTGTGTGTAGCTGTCAGAGGGGCCTGGAAAGCAGGCTAGTGTGCTTACCTAGAAAACTGCTCTTGTTCAGCCTTGTGACCTTAGATGATTATCAAAATGGTTCATAAAAATGATGAAGGACAGAAAACAGTGTCTAGCCAGGAGCAAATCACTGAAACAGCCCACCCTGGCCCTCAGTCTCAGTTCTGGGTCATCCCTTTATAACATGGAACCCTCATTAGCTCTGCCTGTTACTATTGGTGTGTTTTTGTCCACCTGACAGAGACCCTAGTCTGTCCTGGGTTCCGTCCTCTCTGCCTACCATCCTTGGGACCTAGTCCCTGCTAGGTGACTCTCATCCCTCTCTGAATTCTGCTCTCCCTGTCATCTGCTGAACCACGTGTACAGTGGAGGGATCCAGAAAAGCTGGTTGCCAGGGCAACAGAGGATAAAGCCCTTGCACTGTCTGGCTGCTGATTGGCTGAGACAGGTCCCACCTCCTGCCATCCTGAATGTGGGGGTGCAGAGGGAAGGGTCTTTGATGGCAAGGAGAGGTACCAGGGTGCCAAGCCGGCTCAGGATTGTTGCCTTTTGGCCGACTCAGAGGCCTCCAGACCAGAGGAGCTCCATCTCCCGTGGGAGTATTGGCTTGTCACTCCCTGCCTCTAGCTAGCACAGCGGTCACAGATGGCCGCGTCTCTGGGGACAGCAGCTGCGACTGAGTCTACAGGCCAACCCTGAGCCGCTCAGGCTGAGGCAGCGTGCTCTGTGCAGAGTGCAGACCAGGCGTCTGTGGGTATGAGGTGAGTCTGCAGGCATGCTGTGGACACTGAGTGTAGCTAGCGGCTTGGGGACAGGGAGTGGGGCTCTGTTACACTGTCCCAGGCAGAACCTGGGCTGAAACAGTCTTGGCTATTTTCTTAGCGATTGTCTGGCAACCCTCATCCCCACCCTGCCATTGTGCACAGAAAATCCTGCAGCCTGTAGAGGGTGAGGGGTGGTCCAAGGTCACAGAGAGAAATCGTGGGTGTTTTCCTTGTCATTTACGTCAGTCCCCTGAGAAATCAGGAAAAGGTCTAGGAGTCCTCTGCTGCCCTAGAATGCATGGATTTTTGTCTAGAGTATTGGAAAGGCAGGGGGACCCCAGGCTCTGCAAGTGAAATAGATAGATACCGCTTTGCCCCAGACTGTCGTTCTCAGACTGAAGTTTTGTTCTGTCCTGGGGCCCCTCTCTCTCCCTCCCACCGCAGCCTCCCCACCCAGCAATTCTGAAGGCTTTATTTGGCTCTCCAGAAAGGACGGTGTGTAGGAGGGGGCTGAACCCTGCACCGTCTCCACCTCTGCTGCTCTAGTCCCGACTCAAGACCATGACTGCCCTTTAATAAGTCCCTCCAGAAACAGGGCACCTTTAGTTGTCGGCTGTATTTCAGGACAGCCAATGGAGAACCTGGGGAAGGGGAGAGACAGGTAGACACGTGACCAGAAAGCAGCATCTCTCTCTCTCTCTCTCTCTCTCTCTCTCTCTCTCTGAAGGTGACAGGTCACCTGAGACTAGGGGACACAGGAGGAACTGGAGTTTGGAGTCAGAATAATGGCGTTTCTCCTCAACCTGCTCTGAAGGTGATTCTGTCCACTCCCCTATCCCGCTCGCCACCAGAAGCCAAGATGGCTCATGTCCTCACGCTTGGGAAGTTTCTTTCTGTCGCAGAGGACTCGAGCCTCAGGTCATTACTGGGAATGAGCTCTTCCACTTCTCAGTTGAGTAATCCTTTGTAAAGTGCCTTGTCTAGGCGTCTGTTTGGTCCTCTGTCTACAGACAGTGATGCCCAGCCAATATGCCCTGGCTAAGCCTGTGAAAATGCTGGACTCTGCCAGGTATGCAGAAGGGGGCTCCTCAGACCATGCTTTCCTAGAGCTAAGGAAGGTTTGGGGGTGGGGTAAACAGACCCTGCATTTTTTCGTCCCTGAAGAAAGCGATTGGTGATGGCACTTTTGAAGTATAAATGGAAGTTTGCCCAGTAATTAAGAATGCAGAGAACTAAGGAAGACCAAAGCAGTCATGAAGGTGGGGACTGCACAGCAGCAGGTGACTGGCACTGGGTTCCATGAGAGTACACAGCATGGGACTTGAGGTAGGGAGGCTGGGCGGAGCACAGATGGTGGTTGCATTTGTTTCTTTTCTATTGCTGTGACAAATGCCACGAGCAAGGAAACTCGGAGAGAAAGTTGGGCTTATGGTTTCAGGGGGCCGGAGTTCGTGATGGTGGAATAAAGGCGTGATGGCGAGAACAGCTGAGGGCTCCCGTTTTTATCCACAAGCGGGAGGCCGAGAGAGAGAGAGAGAGAGAGAGAGAGAGAGAGAGAGAGAGAGAGAGAGAGAGAAGCAGAGACAGAGAGAACACGAGTGAGATAATTGGGATTAGTTTTTGAAAACTCAAAATTCATCTCTAATGACACACCCCCTCCAACAAGGCCACACCCCCTCCAACAAGGCCACACCTCCTAATCCTTCCCAGAGAGTTCCACCAATTGGGGACCAAGTGTTGTAACATAGGCGCCTGTGGGGACCATTCTCATCCAAGGCACCACCAGAACAGAGTCTGAGCAGTCTGGGTTCACGTGACTTTTGTGAAACACTTGACATGTTCCCGTCCATGTTCCTGCTTTCTCCTTCTGTGGCTCATTCAAAGTAACAGTTGTCTGGCTGAGATGGCTGCGTGAAGCCCCGGGTTCGATCCCCAGTACTGCATAAACCAGGCATAGTGTCAAACTCTTGTAATCCCAGCACTAGGGGGGCGAAGGCAGGAGGACCAGAAGTTCAAGGTTATCGTCAACTACATAGTGAATTTGAGGCCAGCCTGGACTATATGAGATCCTGTTTCAAAAAAAAAAAATTTTTTTTTTGTTTGTTTTTGAGACAGGGTTTCTCTGTGTAGCTTTGGAGCCTGTCCTGGAACTCACTCTGTAAACCAGGCTGGCCTTGAAGTCCTGGCTGTCCTGAAACTCCCTCTGTAGACCAGGCTGCCCTCAAACTCAGAGATTTGCCTGCCTCTGCCTCTGGAGTGCTAGGATTATAGGCGTGTGCCACCATACCTAGCTAAAATCTTTCTTTTTTCTTTCCTTCTCTTTTCTTTTGTAAATGGGGCTGGTGAGATGGCTCAGCAGTTGAAGTCACTTCCTGCTTTGCCTGGCAACGTGAGTTTAATCTTCCAGACCCATATACCCATATGGATTGATTCAACAACTGAGAATTACCTCCTACCTCCACACTCATGCTATTACATGCATGTGCACATGTTTGAATACATACATGAACATGCACCCGCACACACACATACACGATAAATAAAATGTTTAAGTTTAATTTACAATGTACTTAGGAACTGGGGCCTGTTTTGATTTCTTTTTTCAGACAAGGCAGCTGAAGGTCAGTGTATAAAAACAACATTGTAGCGCCTATATACACGGCAGGCATGGGTATGGGAAGTCTTACATACACTGACCCACTTAGCAGCCCCAGAACCCTACCACTCAGGAGCTGTCTTTTCCATTTACAGCCAAACACGCTCTGATCTTACCCAAGTTATATGGTGCTAGCGACCGTGGCCTCGTAATTACAAAACTGGGTTGTGCAGGTGCTATTGATACCAGGCCCGGGGCCCTAGGGATGTGTGTTTGAGCACCGTATTTCACCAGGCCACACTTTGCCTGATATAGCTGTGGCCTCAGTCATCCTTGCATGTGTGAGTGGGTGGGCGGGGTGTCAGCAAGCCGCAGAAGGCAGGGTTCAGCCAGGCCTCGGGGTGCAGGGAGACCAGAAGAGGTTCCTCCCCACCTGTCCTCTTGCAGAGAGTGCTTTGCACACGCACGAGAATTAGTGAATGCTCACCATGACCTGTGTTGGGTTGGACTAATTTCCCCTTCCATCCCAGGAAGTGGCGGCCCAGACTTAGGCAACTTGTACAGCGGCCCAGACTCTGGAGACAACGCAGTTGTAAATCTTTCTTGACGAATGAGTAGGAGCTGAGTGTTCTCATGTGAAGGGGACACAGCTCGGTGCCTGTGGGAAGGCCGCTGAGTCACCCTGCCGTCTTGGTCAGGCACAGTCTCCCACTACCCTAGGCAGTCTCCCCATCTGTAATACGATGCTGGCAGGCTCTCGGGTCTCTCTCAGGGTGGGTACTACCAAGGAGCCTTCTCGTGTCCTCATGACTGTGTCTTGGCAGCCAAAGCCGCCGCGATGCCGCACTTCCTGGACTGGTTCGTGCCTGTCTACCTGGTCATCTCCATCCTCATCCTGGTGGGCTTTGGAGCTTGCATCTACTACTTCGAGCCTGGCCTGCAGGAGGCGCACAAGTGGCGCATGAAGCGCCCCCTGGTGGACCGTGATCTCCGTAAGACGCTGATGGTGCGGGACAACCTGGCTTTCGGAGGTCCAGAAGCCTGAGCCAGAGGACAACCCCTTGATCTTTCCATCCACGCATCTGTAGCCCAGTAGAGGCCCTTGCTGTTCAGGGAGGCCCGCCCCTTGTGTAAGACACCAAGCACTCGAATATCTTATTTGCTGCTCCGGGCTCAAAATCATGCCTTCCCTTCCTAGCTCTGGGGACATCCTCCACTGGCCCTCAGTGCCTTTAAGTGCTGTCCAGCCCTCTTCCCCTTCACTGAATTCCCAATTGCTTTCAGCTCTCATTTCTGCCTCAAAGCTGCCCCAGGAGAAGCCTTTCATCAGAAGGCTGAAAGTTCAGACCAGCCCCGCCCACCTGGGTGAGCTCAGACTTAGAGGAAGTGATAGTGTATCGTGGGGGTGTGCAGAAGGGCAGGACTTTGGAAAGGGTGTGTGTGTGTGTGTGACAGCGGGCAGGCACTAGAAGGTGGGAAGTTGTGTGTGTGTGTGTGTGTGTGTGTGTGAGAGAGAGAGAGAGAGAGAGAGAGAGAGAGAGAGAGAGAGAGAGAGAGAGAGAATGGGGGCCCTGGCAGAGGAAGCAGCGGTGGGCGTGGAGTGGGCTCTACGCAGCACGCAGCAGTGGAAGGTCTGTCCACTGCAGGTTCCAGCGCCTTCCCTCTGCTGGAGTCTTCCACCCTTCCCCTAGGCTGAGGTGGCCGACAGGAGCCCCTGCCCATGCTCCCTCTCTGTCTCATGCTGCACTTCCGGGACTGAGCCTAGCCTCGGCTGCCCACCCTGGAAGCTCCTCCTGTGTGGAGACTTCATTACTTGACTTTGTGGCACAAATGGGCAGACTTCATCTCTCTCTTCTGCTGTGGCTTCCATTTTCATGTATTCAAATCTAATAAAGGTTTCATGGCTCCCTCTGCAGGACTGTTCTTTCTCAAAAGCAGGATCGTGCCCATCTGGGTACTCGGGAAAAACATAACAGCTTGGTGGTTCCCACACTGGTGATGGGAACACCAAACCTCAGGAAAGGTGAGCAGAGATTCTCAGCCGACAGCATGGACCATTGTTGGTCGGAGGCAGGGGAATGTCCTGTGACTGCAGGAAGATGTCCAACATCTGGAATCTTTACCCACGAGAAGCCAGCAGCATCAACTGTTTCTCCTACCAGGATAAACACAATGTTTTATTTTACATCCTCAAACTTGCTTTGTTTTGGTTTAGACAGGGTCTTGTGTAGCCCAGGTTGGCCTCAAACTGTGCAAGCACAAGGACCTGAGCTTGGGTCCTCAGCACCCTCGTAAAATCTGGGTACAGTGGCATGCATCTGTCTCCCTAGCACTAGGTGGGGGAGGTTGGGGGAGCAAGGAAATCCTGGGGGTTTCTTGGCCAGCCAACATCACTAAAATGCTTAGCTTTAGATACAGTGAAAGGCCCTCTCTCACAAACAATAAGGTAGAGAGGGTTGTTGATCTGAAGCTGACCTCTGGCCCCTACATGTGCTTGCATGGGTGTGCACATCTGCTGCACACGCACACACATACACACACACACCATGCACACATACTTACAAAGCAAACAAGGTGAATGGCTTCTGAGGAATGGCTCATGAGGGTGACCACAAGGTCCATATGCACACATGTACACACACACACACACACACACACACACACACACACCTACATGATAACTGTGCACACAAACACAAAGTAAATATCTGGATGATCAAACACTGTCTTAAAGATTTATTTTTACTTATCTGTGTGTTTTGTACATGTATGCCACATGTGTGCAGGTACCCTCAGAGGCCAGAAGAGGACATCGGATCCCTTGGAGCTGGAGTTACAGGTGGTTGTGGGCCACCTGGTATGGATGTTGGGAGCCACACTTGAGTCCTCTGGAAGAGCTTGAGCCAGCTCTCCAGCTGCGATTCATTAAACATGTTACCTGGAATCCCTGGAGTAGAGAACAGTCTAGGAGATAAAATTAGTTACCAAAATGCCAGACAACAGGGTCCTAAGGCAGGAGGCTGTCCAGAGCTGGTTTGGTGGCCATTTCCACTCAGGAACCCCAGGTTCCTTTGCTTGCTTTGCCACACCTGGGATGTTGCCTGCTCAGCATGAACTGGTTCCCATGCATCCTGAGTAGCTAAGCAGCAGAGAGATGGGGGAGGGGTGATGTTCCCCAAAGGGATGCTTGCTCTGATGATGGTATCTATTCATCTCCTCTGCTTGATATTTAATCACACGGCTATCTTAGCTGCAAGGGAGGCTGGGGATGCAGCCTTGACTTGGGTGACTGTGTTCTAATTAAAAAGCCCATCTAGGGCTGGGAGTGGTAGAACACACCTTTAATCCCAGCACTCAGGAGACAGAGGCAAGATAACTGTAAGCTTCAGGGCAGAGACCCTGTCAAAAAAAAAAAAAAAAAAAAAACCCAGCAACAAAACAAAACCTAAACCAAATCAAACCAAACCAAAACAAACTTTAAGGAAACATGGGGCTGGAGAGACAGCTCATTAAGAGCACTTGTTCCTCTGGCAGAGTACCTGGGTTCAGTTCCCGGCACCTACACAGTATGGCTCATAACTGTCTGTAACACCAGTTTCAGGGAATCTGACACTCTCTTCTGAACTCTGAGGGTACCAGACATACATATGATACATATACATCCATTTAGGCAAAACACACAAAAATAAAATAAATAACTCTTAAAAAAAAAGCAAAAGCTCACCTTGACTAGGTGGAATGGCTCAGGGGGTAAAAGGTACCTACTTCCAAGTGCAACAAATTCTCCATGGTGGAAAACTGGCTTTTGCTGATTGTCCTTGGGCCCATCTGTACCTCAACCCTGCCCCAACCTCTTGACCCCAGACCAGGCCTTGTGCCCTGTCTTGGGCGGCAGGGAGGGGAAAAGAAGCCATTTTCAACTTGAGACACTGGACTGTTATTTATCCATAGCCCTAACCCAGGAACAGCATGAGCTGTTTGGCAGAGCTGGTTCTAGAGTGAGGCTTAATGGATACCTCAAAGCCACATTCTGGCAAAGCTTGCATCCTCCCATCTCCAAGGATGGCCTTCACTGCCTTCTGCCTCACTCAGCAGCTCCGAGGGTTTTCCCACCTTCCTTTGCACATCAGATAAGTGGCCAGAACTGTCTCCTCACTTCTGAAGACTCTTCCAGTAGTAGGTGGAAACCAAACAGGACGGCTGAAAGAGACTCTAGACTCAACTTGCCTGGGGTAAGAACTTCAGGCTGTTACTAGCTCTCTCTCTGTATCCCGGAATCAATCAATCAATCAATCTTTTCTTTCTTTCTTTCTTTCTTTCTTTCTTTCTTTCTTTCTTTCTTTCTTTCTTTCTTTCTTTCTTTTTCTTTCTTTCTTTCTTTCTTTTTCTTCCTTCTTACATAGGTTTTATGTCTCTATGGCTGCCAGGTGCTCTTTCCAGTTCCCTATTCCAGGCTTATACAACTTTCAGCACCTGTTGTCTTAAAAAAATTTACCAAGCTTGGCAGTGGTGGCGCTCGCCTTTAGTCCCAGCACTTGGGAAGCAGAGGCAGGTAGATCTCTTTGAGTTCAAGGCCATTCTAGTCTGAGGAACAAGTTTCAACGAAGCCAGGGCTGTGCAGAGAAACCCTGTCTTGAAAAACAAATTATCTACTTTAATTCTATGTGTGGACATGTTTTGCTTGCATGCCTGTAATGTATGTGCACCTCATATGTGCAGGGTCTGCAGAGGCCAGGAGAGGGTGTCTGATCCCCTGAAACTGGAGTTACAGAGGCTGTGGAACCACCAAGTGGATGCTGGAAACCAAACCTGGGTCCTCTGCAAGAGCAAGCAAGTGCTCTTAACCACTGAGTCATCTCTCCAGCCCCAGCACCTTGATTTCAAAGAGCAAGTCTCAGTAAGCAGTACTCCAGTGAATCCCTAACCCATCACTTCCTTGCAGTGTACCCAATAAGGACTCTTCTAGAAACAAAGACAAGAAAAAAAGAAGAGGAACGTGAGGAGGTCACTTAAAGATGAGAAGGTTCAGAAGATAGGCTCTTATTGACCCCTAAAACCTGTGAGCTCTGGTTGGGGTTCTCTGATTGGCCAGACAACTCTGAACTGATCCTGTAGTTGGAAGATGATGGTGACTAAGGAAGGGGAAGGAGAAGAATGAGGTTATTATTTTACAGAGAAGAAACAAGCCTGCAAAACGGAAGGCTCATTTAGGGTTCCCCATACTTATTGCCACTTGGGTTAGGGTCTGGAAGTCTGAGGGTGGGGTATGTGGATAGCAATCCCCAGAGTTCCGTTAACCTGCGAGTTAGGGGTCTGAGTATGTGCTGTGGGCAGGCAGGGTATGGCAGAAAGGTCATCTGGGGACTGGGCTCTATGTGGACCCGCCAGAGGGTAGAGTTCTTCCTGTGTTTTTCATATCACCCCACAAAATCATGGGGGCCAGTTCCCTCACTGGGAACGCAGCCCCGTGTGGCCTCAGTTTTTTTCTGCAACACCAGGCCCTTGTGTATTCGGAGACTCCTTCCCTGCAGGTCAAACTTCTGACACTTGAGGTGTCAGGTTTCACAAGTCACTTGTGACATTTTTCTTTTGGTGCTAATCTAAATGGCAAGAGGTGTGAAGCTCAGTGCTGAGCTGTTATTATTGGAAATCTTCCCCAGCCATGTTCCGAGGCAGGGGCTGCAAAGGGCCCCAGAAGAAACCATGTGATGGCTTCTGGGGCAGAAAGCCATCTCCCCCAGCTTGGGTAGGAAAGGGAAAGCAACATAGGGTATCGTGAGCTCCGCACTGGTGCGGGAGAATTGTCTGTATTTTGTCAATCATGTTATAAATAAATGCTGATTGGCCAGGCAGGAAATATAGGCGGGAAAACCAAACAAAAAGTAAAAATGATGTTTCTCTCCATTTAGTTTGATGTTGGCTGTTGGCTTGCTGTACATTGCCTTTATTATGTTTACGTATGTTCCTTGTATCCCTGATCTCTCCAAGACCTTTGTCATGAAGGGGTTGTTGGATTTTGTCAAAGGCTTTTTCAGCATCTAATGAGATGATCATGTGGTTTTTTTCTTTCCGTTTGTTTACAGGGTGGAACGTCTCCCCAGGTTTTAAATGGAAGTCTCTCTCCCTTTAAGGCCTGCCATGCTGTGTTTCCCTCCCCTCCCTGGTCATGCTCTCCTACTTCAAGGTCTGGTCATTCAGCCCCCACGGTGATGAGGCTCTCTCCTAATGAAGCTCATTCTGGGGAGCCACTGCTCTTAATAAACCCACGTTTCTTTTGTTATACAAGCTATATGACATCACTTATGTCTTATGAGAGACTCAATATGATGTCACCTGTTCATATGTCATAAAGCATTTGTCTTGAAAAGCTTATCTCTACTATAATACTGTTATTATTGTCCTTGGGCTTCCTGGCGGCCAGAGTGAAAAGAGAAACACAGGAAGTCTTCTTCTTATTTAGACAACGGACGGAGTGACTCCCCACGAAAGGTGTGTTTTCTGCCTCTAAATGGTGCAAAGATCTGTTCTTGCTGGGCTAGGAAGCAGCAGAGCCAACAGTACCCTCAGCATTTCTTACGGGGTGAGGAGGTGTGCTGACCTCCAGCCATAGGCCGGGACTGGTAGAGGCAGCTTTTCCAGTTGCCTGGGCATGACAACAGGAAAACCAACAAAACTGGGGATCGAAGTGTCATACATAGCCTTAGACACGTTTCCAGAATCCACACAGTATTTCTGTGTGCCAGGCAGATGAGTCAGGCCAGGTACATGTCCCTTATCAGCACCTGACTCTTGACTTGCTTATGCCATGTTCTCTGTGGAACCTGTTTATTTTCTCTTTCTTTCTTTTTTTTTCTCTCTCTCCCCCTCCCTCCCTCCCTTCCTTCCTTTCTTCTATTTTATTATTTTATTTTTTTGAGACAGTTTTTCTCTTTGTAGTCCTCGATATATTGGAACATGCTCTGTAGACCAGGCTGGCCTCAAACTCACAGAGATCCATCTGCCTCTGTCTTCCAAATGCTGGGATTGAAAGTGTGCGCCACCACCATCCGGCCAGAGGGTAGCTTTTTTTTTTTTTTTGGTTTTTCGAGACAGGGTTTCTCTGTAGCTTTGGTGCCTGTCCCAGAATTAGCTCTTGTAGACCAGGCTGGCCTCGAACTCCCAGAGATCCGCCTGAATCTGCCTCCCGAGTGCTGGAATTAAAGGTGTGTGCCACCACCGCCCGGCCGAGGGTAGCTTTTCAAGTACAGCTTAGACCCAGGAGAAAATCTGATAAACTTCCAGTTGCCACCTCCTTGTGATCCACCATCAACTTACTCCTGTCCTATTTGTATGTGATTTATTGATATCATGGAGAAGTGTCTTGTCATGATGGCCAGTAGGCCTGGTGTTCAAGCAGGGACCCTGGAGGCTTGCCAGGGGCTGTCATCTGCTCAGAGACCAATATTACAGGAGATTTTTCAGCTGTTTTAGGAGGTTTTGCAGAGTCCCCGGAGCTGGCAGGGCACATCAGGGTGGGTGTGTCTGGGCTCAGCCCAGAGAGAGAGGACAGGGCATGAGGCTGTGCAGAGTCCCGAGTGGGAATGGAAGCAATGTTCAGATTCCAGCTGAGAGGGCAGGACAGGCTTCTCTTTGTTCCTCCCCCACTGTTCTCCACTGTGCCTGAGCTCAAGGGCTGCAAGAGGCCAAAAGAACAGCTTAGAAAAGCAGAGGCTGTCAGCATCCCCAAAAGGTGACCACGGGAGTCGGACATGGTGGTACACGCCTTTAAGCCCAGTTACTCAGGAGGCAGAGGCAGGTGGATTTCTGAGTTTGAGGCCAGCCTGGTCTACAGAACAAGTCCCAGAACAGACAGGGCTACACAGAGAAATCCTGTCTTGAAAAACAAAAACAGCCAGGCGGTGGTGGCACATGCCTTTAATCCTAGCACTCAGGGGCAGAGGCAGGTGAATTGAATTTCTGTGAGTTTGAGGCCAGCATGGATTGCAGAGCAAGTTCCAGGACAGGCTCCAAAGCTACACAGAGAAACCCTGTGTCAAAAAACAAACAAACAAAAAAGAAAGAAAGAAAAAACAACAGACCAAACAACAATAACAACAACAAGAAGACAGCCATGGGCTGGGGAAATACTCCATAGGTGGAAATGTTTGCTGTATAAGCATGAGTTGGCTTCCCAACACCCACATCAAATTCAGGTGTACCTATAACCCCTGCACTAGGGAAGCAGAAAAAGGAGGTTCCCGGGAGTTTGTGGGGCAGGCACCCCAGCTAAACCAGCAAGCTCCACGTTCATTGACAGACTCTGTCTCAGAAAAGAAAATGGAGTGTGACCTCTGACCTCTACATGCAGGCACACATCCGTGCAAGCACAACCTGTCCATATGCACACACGTGTGAACAGGGTCACACATACGGTGGCCACAGTGTCAGTTAACAATCTTTCCGGAGGACCTAGGGAGGCAGACTTTCTCCCCCTTGCCCTGTAAAGTGGGAACATAAGAAAATGAAGTACGGAGACCTGAGTGTCTCGCCAATGCCTCACTGTGTGACGGCAGCAAGTCCATTTCCCCTTTTGGTTCTGCGGCTTTGAACAGCTTTCCACAGCTTCATGAAAGGCCAAAGAAATTATAGGTGTGAACAGACAAGAAAATACGAATTCCAAGGCCACAATTCTTTGTGTGTGTGGCTAAATTTAGGGTTTTATACATGGTCGGTACACAATCTACAACCAGGCTAACCCTAGCTCCAGAGGCCTCGATTTTCACAGCTCACGTGGAGTGAGTACAGCTTACTCTAACACTGCCATGAGCGTCTTCGAGGTTCCCTGAGGTTCTTCTTAGAGCAACCTGGAAATGGGGCTACACCACTGCTTACCAAATACCCCTGGCTCTCCAGGTCTCAGGATGCTGTAGGATTTTACTTTCCTACGTTGCTGTAATGGGTGGGTCATCCAGCTAGTTCTGGCCAGAGTTGTAATTAGGCCAAAGCCTTTAGCAGCTGGCAAGGGGGTCACTAATCTTCAGTTTGTGGCAATACTGGCAAAGCTCTGGAAGGCTCTATCGGGTCCCAGAGTGAAGATGACTTAGTTGGTCCACAGTGTTGTGGACAGGAAGCATAAGCGAGAAGCCAGCTTTTGGTGTTATAAACCCCGAGGATTTTGGAATGGTGTGTGACCTACACTGTCTAACCCAGCCCCTATTACAGCACAAAGTGGAACTTAGAGAGACGAAGTTCAAAATCACATGTTTGAGAGATCTCCTAGCACATGCCTCTAGTCAGGGAGGCCACTATAACGGTTGGAGTGGCGGTCTCTGTTCTTGTCTATGTCTTTGATGGGAAAACGGGAGATGTAAAGGAGGCCATTGCCACTTTTGGCCACTAGAGGGCAGCTAGACCCAAGTTTGTAATTGTTAGACAACTCTTGAGCCCCAGACTCTCAAATCTGTGGGTGGCCGCCAGTAACTGAATGTGGGGGCAGTGAAAACTGGGCACAACAAGGTGTCTGAGTGCACAACAACCAAAAACTAATTCAAACTCAAACTCTACATGAATCTGTGGTGTTTCCGCCAACTCCTGTGTGATGGCTGTGTCTCCTTGGTAGTGAACATTCAAAGTTCATAACCAGCTTTGGCCTGCACATACCAGCACTCCATATACCACCAATGAATGCCACCTAAAACACCACAGAGACTGTGGAATATTACAAATTGCAGTGTTTTTGCTGCTATTGTAGAAACATAATGACGTAATGACGGAAAGTGAAGTCGGTATTTTCCCACTGTCAATCTTCATCAAAGTACAAAATGAGTTCAGGCCGTAGTGGTGTGGGAATCCTCCGTCACCGGAGGCCTGAGGAGCAGAAGTTTAAGGCCATTCTTGGGAGTTTAAGGATGACTTGGTGTACGTGAGCCCATCTGGGACAAAAACACTCCTGTTTTCTGTTGTATCTGGAGTTTCGTAAGAGTCATTAAGGGAAATTTGACTTGGGAGTAGGGAAGAATTCCTAAGAATTTCTGAACACATTCCTGCTGTTATTATACTTCTGATTTATGCAAAGTGGCATTCTCAGTATTGTTAGTTATAAAATCAAAATGTCTTCCAGGCGTGGTGGCACACTTCTTTAATCCCAGAACTTGGAAGGCAGAGGCAGGCGGATTTCCGTGACTTTGAGGCTAGTCTGGTCTACAGAGTGAGTTCCAAGGTAGCCAGGGTTACACAGAGAGAAACACTGTCTCGGACAAAAACAAAAACCAAACCAAAACAACAACAACAAAACAAAATAGCCATCAATTCTAAAAAACCCTGAAGATGCTTGGCATGCTATGGTATTGGGCAAACAGCTAAGATTTAGATCTTTTGTAAAAATAAACAAGCATATGCATCTCATTAATATGCAAATTTACCTTTTGTCTTTAACAAATGGTAAGATTTTACGTGTACCAAAGAATTGTTTTAAAATAAATTTTTTTCAAATTAATGTTATTTGTTTTTGTGAAGGGATTGAACTCAGGGCCTTAAAGCATGCTAGCCAAGGGCTCTACTACACTCTACCTCAGGTAAGATGAATTTCTCTGAATTATTATTAGTAAGTACTGGGTTTATATACTTACATTATATACTTGTATACATGAGGTTGACTATAAGTTTCTTGCCTACAGGGGCGGCGGGTGGAAAGATTATAAACGGTTTGCTCGAAGCCAGCAGTGGAGGGAGAGGAGAGAGGCAGCCCAGCAGGTGGAAACAGAGATAGATACGACTTAGGTACTGTTCTGAATGGAGGGAGGAGGGAGCAGTCTAGATCTCCAGGCAGGAAGAAATCACGTGAGAAATCTCTAACTAGAAAGACAGCTGAGATCTAAGAGTCCATCCACCCTCTCGTCCCAGACATGGTTTCTCTGTGTAGCCCTGGCTGTTCTGGAACTCACTCTGTAGACCAGGCTGACCTCGAACTCAGAGATCCGCCTGCCTCTCCCTCTGGAGTGCTGCCCAGCCTATCAGCCAGGAGTCTTAGGGTGAGTGGTCAGGCAAGGAGAACCCAGCACCCCTGACTTCAGGGCTGCTTGATCACCAGGAGGTGATGCCATGGAGCAGGGTGGGCTCTACAGAGCTTGCCCCCTCCCCCTGGGTGTCCAGGTAGACTTTGTGTCCCTCCCCCAGCCATGTCTTTCTTTCCTTGGGGGGGGCCGCTCAAAATGTGTGTGTGTGTGGGGGGGGGAGAACTCAGACAGTGCCCCTCCCCCCTCCACTGTGATTTCTCGCAGGTTGCCCTGGTAACCGGAGCATAACCAGCTTTGGAAACCTAAAGCCTGAAAGAAGAGAGAACAGGATAAGAGGGGAGGACCCTAGGCCCACATAGCCACAATTCAGTCGCTGTACAAAAACACTGAGTGGCTCTTGCCAGGCCCTCGGGCCCAGAGAAGTCTAAGGGCCAGGTCTTTCAGACCTGGGCTGTCCAATCTAGTAGACACACATTCGGATGACATCAAATCAAATATTCAGGTCCTTGGTCATCAGAGAACAATGGTGGGTGCCCAGGAGCCAGCCGTGGCTAGTGGCTATTTTATTGGGCAGTTGAGATATAGAACATTTCCATTATCACAGAAAGTTCTATCGGCCAGGCCAGAAGCTCACTCGGCAAGGAGAGCAGCACACAGGAAGGCAGGCCAGATCCCGCAGCATTGTGGAGTACAGCGTCCTCGCTGGCAAAAAGCAAGTGGCAAGGTGATGATTAGAGGCGGAACCAGGGGCGTTTCGCTCAGCTCCTGGTTCAGAGGGAGTGTCTGGGGGATGTCTGTTTGTGTGCACTGTGGCTGACGTGAGAGGATCTGTTTACACCTCTGTCGTCCTGAGCAGACTCTAAGCTCCCTCCACCTGACTCAGTGCCTGGCACAGAGTTAAGTTCCTGGCCTGTGGTGGCTCTTCCCTCCGCCGTCCTTATGACACCACCGTGACAGAGGCAGCTGGGTGCTGGGGGACACATAAAAGGGTATCAGTCCCAGTCCAGTGGCCAGGGGCTGCTGAGAATCTGCCTCATCAGAGGCAGCTTGGGTGGGTTTGTGGAGTTCTCTGAGGTCAGGCCTGGGGCCAGTTATTCATACCCTGAATTTTAGTCGAGGATGTGTCCAAAGCAAACTGGATCTCAGAGAATGGTTGTGAAGGGTACAGATGCACACTCAGAAATTCCAGCTTGAGGCAAGATCTCAGGCGCATGGTCACAGATAGCCCCAGGGTCACCGAACTCAAAGGGGGTTGCAGAGGGAAGGCAGGAGGGAAGTTGACATGGGGCAAAAAGAGTAACCTCATCATTGGTGTAACCCTGTTCTCTCTTACTGGTGAGAGAACCTCTCAAGGGGCCAGTCTTGGAGACAAGAACACATGGAGAGGTGGAACGCCAGGGCATCCCCTCCCTAGCGGCCCTGTGTTCAGGGCTGCGCAGCTGGCTGACTCCCATAGCTCTGTGGGATTCCAGAGACTCAGAGAAACCATTCACTGCCACCCACACTCCACCCAGATCTTCCCTGCCCAGCGCCCAGCCCAGCTGCTGGGCTTGTAGCTAGAGGGTCAAGGCAGGAGAGAGCTGGGTCCCTCCGTTTGTGGTCCCCTAAGAGGACCCAGGAAAAGAGGTCTCTGAGCCAGGTCACATGGCCGGCCTCTGGGTGCAGAGGAGCGGGTGGGGTCTACAATTGGTCCAGTTTCCCTGACTGAAAACTACCGGCCCCTTTTCTGAATTCTGATCAAGGTAGGTGTGTGCACACGTGTGTGCGCGCGCGCGTGTGTGTGTGTATGTGTATGTGTGTGTGTGTACCTGCACATTGGGAAGGATAGGACCAATGTGTTCGTGGCACATGGGGCTCAGAGGAGCTAGGGATATGGTGACATAAGAACAATGTGATCTTAGGGCTTGTGGCCAAGGGCAGTGTGACCATGGTGTGCCCAGGGGCCTGTGATGTGAGCAATGAGCAAGAGGTCAGAGCTGCAGGGCTGTGCCAAATTGAGAAGGGGCAACGACTGGACAGTCTTGATACGGATACGCGGCTGGTGATGAAGGCTGAGGACGTCACTTAAGGCGCAATGAGGATGCCCGGGCGCCCTGCCTTTGCTGTCTCCTGTTCCAAACTTCAGAGAGATGGCTACGACATCACTCTCCTCCGCCAGTCCCTTACACTCAGATAATTCTTCCCACCAGCATTGGCCTGGTTCCCCAAGCAGGCTGTTGGTGTTGAAAATAACGGAAATAACTTTGTCCCAGAGGCTGAGTTCTGGGCAGCTCAGAGAGGTCACCAGTTAGCCACCCAGGGAACCCTGGAGACCACCTCAGGGAGTGTGGTTCATCTAACCAGACTACCTGGCAGCGTGGGAGGATCGGTCTGGGTATTCCCTTCTCTCTCAACTCCCTGTCCCCAGGCAGCCTTCTCTCACCCTGTCCCTGACCCACCTCACAGTCCACAGAGCCCGTCTTCAATCACGCCCCGCAGATTGCCTACTCTCAATCCAATTTCCAGCAATCTCCCTTTCGACCTGCCTTCGAATGGCTATTCGTAACAGCAGACTGCAGGACCTGAGCAGCTTTGCAGCCTGGCCTGTGCTCCCACCCCCACCCCCGAGTTTACCTTCAGCCTTATCTGCACCCTGCCAGGCACAGCAGGAGCCCCGTGCTGGGTTTTCAGAAGACTTCATTTTCTCACATTTGGGCTTAGGAGCTGCCCAATGCCAGGCACAGCTGACATCCAAACTGACTCAGGCTTTTCCCAGACGTCTTTCCCACCACTAGTCCAGCTCAGGGGTCCTTTCCTAGTTTGCTGCAGAATCCTCTTCCAGGGTCCCTGCCAGAGCTGTCCAGAGAGAACAGCCACACTCAGACCCAAGAAAAGAGAAAGCTGAACCCCATCCTGGGTTCTCTCATGTCAGGGGCAAGTTGCTCGTCAGCCGAGCCTACAGTGGGATGCTGAAGAGGCAGGTGTGTGAGGTGCATGTCAGTCTGTAGCAGGTGGAAGGTCGGGCTATATAGGAGAACACACACTCTATTAAGGACTCAACAAGCCTCCAAATAAGTTCCCTTCAGGTTGCTAGCGCCATCTGCTGGTTGGGAGGAGGACAGTTGAGACCTCATCCTTGTCTGCCTTCCTCTCTTGTGATTGCCTCAGGGAAAGCTGAACAGCCCGGATGGACCACGACTTTGCACCTCCTCCTCCAGAGATGCAGCCGCACAGGGCTCCAGGCCCCAGATCTTTCTCCCGCGGCCACATGCTGGGGCGCCACACCCACCAAAAGCTCACCAGAGATGTGTCCCCCCTCATCCCTGTCATCAAGAAGACTGTCCACTTGAACGCCTTCCCCCAAGGCAATGTCCTACAGACTTTCAGTCAGCCAAGCCTTAGATCCAAGGCCTGGAGTATGTCCCAACAGGGCAGCATAGGGCCCCTGGGCTCTCTGCCTCCCAATAGCTTTATGCCCAGGAAACTCAGCTCTATTTCCTTAACGATTCGCCAGAACGTCCAAGCGCAGCCCCTGGATGCCCCACTTTCTCATTGGGAAGAGTTGTCCAATTTGGGCAAGGAGGTACTCACCCATGGAGAAGGCAGGCCGTCCACTTCAAGATCACCATCCATGGCCCCAGTGCCAAGGGACAGGACCTCCTCTGAAGGCCATGGGAACCCAGATCTTACCAAAGCCAACAGGACACCCTCAGGGGATAAGCC
This sequence comes from Chionomys nivalis, assembly GCF_950005125.1. NCBI lineage: Eukaryota > Metazoa > Chordata > Mammalia > Rodentia > Cricetidae > Chionomys > Chionomys nivalis. The sequence continues at coordinate 39,592,331 of NC_080102.1, forward strand.
TCTGGTGTCTTCACATCTGACTTTGCCATTCCAATCTCAGCACACTCAGAGTTCGGGCCCTGTGGCTCAAGTCCAAACCAGAACCTCTCCAGGAAGAGGCAAGTCCAAGCCCAGGGGTATTCCCAGATCCCGAGCGTACCTCCAAAGGGCTACTCCTTCTCCTTCTACAAATTTGTCTGCTGTAGGCACAAAATTAGATATAGCCAGAAATTTAGGCACAATGGTCATCAACAGACCTGAGCTGGCTATCAATATGTCCACACCAAACCCATCCAGAATGGTCAGAGACACTGAACTTCCTAAGATGGGCATGACCGTTGACTTACCTATAGCGTCCAAGGCAGGAAAAGTCACAGATTCGGTGATAACAGGCCCACCCAAACTAGGCACAGCCATGAATTTAGCTGGAGCAGGGACAACCAAGCCAGGCCAGGTTCTGAATTTGGTAACTGCAGACTCAGACAAGCTGGAAAATGTCATGGTTATGACCACGGAGGACTCAGCCATGGCTTTGGAAATACCAGATCAAACTGATCTGGGCATAACCAGGTTGGACACAGCCATGGCTTTGGCTGGAGTCAATATAGCCAAGCTGGACACAACTGCAGATTCTTCTGTGTTGGACACAAGCAGACTGGAAACAGCCATGGATTCAGTTGTGCTGGTCTGCCCAGTCACTGGTGAAACCAAGCTAGACATTGTCAATCACCTGACCATCGCGGACGCTGCAACCTATTCTCTAATGCCAAGCAGAAGCACAGACTCAGGCCAGGACTATGCCGCTGTGGATGCTGCCACAGACAGTGCCACCGAGCCTACCTTGCTGGAACTGGCCAGAGAACCCAAAGGTAAGCGCAAGAACTTGGTTGGGAGGTGGTGTTGCTAGGGGAGCAAGGATGCAACAGTCTCTATAGGTTGGGAAAAAGAATGGGGACTCTAGGGTCGGAATCGAAAGGGTGACAGAAATGGGGACGAGGGTTGAGGGGCTAAAGAGAAGCAGTATGTCCCCCAAACCAAGGTACTGGAAGCCAGGCCGAGGGAAGCCACCAGGAGGAAGGTTCACAGCTTAAGCTGTGGAAAAGCAGACTGAGTCCTCTCTTGGCCATGACCTATGCTTCTTCTTTAGTTCTCTGAAAAGTCAGGATAATTTGGTGAGTCCGGCTTAAAGGAAAGTCTGAGTTTGAGGCCAGCCTGGTCTACAGAGCAAGTTTCAGGACAGCCAGGGCAACACAGAGAAATCCATCTCAAAAAAAAAAAAAAAAAAAAAAAACCACGACCAAAACCAAACAACAACAACAACAAAAAGTCTAAAGCACAAAAAAACAGGCAAAACCCTCAGTCAGTTGTGACTTATCTACCAGTAGCCTGCCATCTCAGTGCTTCTGTGGGTGAGATAAAGCCCCACCTCAGGTCTCCAGGAGACCTAAATCAAATCATAAATAACTTTGTAGGAGATTTGCTTTTAAAAGGTACATCAGCTGGGTGGTGGTGGCACACACCTTTAATCCCAGCACTTGGGAGGCAGAGACAGGTGGATCTTTGTGAGTCTGAGGCCAGCCTGATCTACAAAGTGAGTTCCAGGACAGGGTCTAAAGCTACACAGAGAAACTCTATCTTGAAAAACCAAAAAAGTGTACAGCCAGGCAAAGGATAAGGAGGATAAGAAGTTCAAGGCTAATCTTACCTGGAAATCTTTCTTGACTGTAGTTCTTTTAAAGTTGAAGGAGAGAGAGAGAGGGAGAGAGAGAGAGAGAGAGAGAGAGAGAGAGAGAGAGAGAGATCTATAAAGAGGTCAGTACAAAGGCTAGAAATCCTATGACTGTCTCGGAGAGGTTTGTGGCATACCCGAAGTCATACCAGAGTTAAATGGTGGCAGTACATCAATTGGAAACCAGACTTGGCCAAATTTCCAAAAGCTCAGGTTCTGGGACAGGAAGAAGGCTCGGAGAGTACCCAGTACAGTGCTTGAACAGGGAGCTGGGCTTGTCAAAGCCTTTCTCATCCCTCTCAGCACACAGCCTAGTCCTCACTCTTGCTGTGTGAGCCCGGCTCTCCATCTTCAGCTCTGCTCTTTTCTGAAATGCAGAAGGCTACATCTGCTGGGCTCCTCCACCTGGGTATCTCCAGACCATGTCTAGAGTCAGGGAACCCTTTTCTTCTACGACAGTGGTTCGCGACCTCCACAGGGGTCACAGATCACATATCCTGCATATCAGATATTTACCTTATGATTCATAACAGTGGTAAAATTACAGTCATGAAGTAGGACGAAACAATTTTATGGTTGAGGGTCATCATGACACGAGGAACTGTACTAAAGGGTTGCAGCCCTTGGAAGGTTGAGAACCACTGCTCTAGAAACAGTTGCTGCCCTCCCTGCTCCGTCTCTCAGCTGCTGGCACAACCCATCTTTGATACAGTGATCAGATCCCCAGGTAACCTGCCGTCCTCATTTTCTTCCTTTTCCATCCCATTCTGTTTGTTATCAATCCAATTTATGCATCTTCTCTGTACTTGACCAGCTGTCACTCCTTCCTTCCTTCCTTCCTTCCTTCCTTCCTTCCTTCCTTCCTTCCTTCCTTCCTTCTTCTTTTCTTTCTTTCTTTTTTTCTTTTTTCTTTCTTTCTTTCTTTCTTTCTTTCTTTCTTTCTTTCTTTCTTTCTTTTTTTTTTTTGAGACAATATATCTATGTATCCCTGGCTGTCCTGGAACTAACTATGTAGACCAGGCTGACCTCAAACACAGAGATCCACCTGCCTCCACCTCCCAAGTGCTGGGGTTAAAGATGTGTGCCACCACACCCCACAGCTGTCATCGCTTTGTATCCTTCTTCCGTCCTCCACAAAACTGCCACAGGGATTAGCTATTTGGTGGCATAATTTTAAAGACTCACTATTACCACCCCTCACCCACTGCTCGCTCAGCCTACCTCTCCGTCCTCTTTAGCTGGGGCAGTTCTTGCCCATGACCTTTCCTGCCTTAGCCCAAGTCAGCGTTCTGAGGTATCACCTGCCCACTGCTGTGCCGCCTCTGGGCTTGGTTGGCCCCGTTGCTGTTTCATTTTTTTTTCTTCTCTTCACCATTTGCCTATCCATGTCGGCCCTCACCTTCCATTATCCCTCATCTTCCGTTATCTCCATGGCGCCTGTTCGCTTGCACTACACAGCACCTGTGTGAACCAGCTGTTTGATTTCTGTTAGACTCAAAACCTTAAAGGTGAAGAAGGTTTGGTCATCCTTAGCTCTGTGCTGCCAAGGTTGACCAACAAGCCATCGTCAACGCATCAAAGATTTTTTCCGGTGGGTAAAGGATGGTCAGGGAAGTTCAAGATTATAGGGTTCAGCATCCAGGCTGGAAGCTGGACCTGGAACCCAGTTCTCTGATTCGGAGCTCTGTCAGCAACCGCGCTTGGGCAGAACCGCGGTGACCCAGCGCAATATCCCAATCACTGCGTGACTCACGCACGCGCACGGTCACCGGCAGCTGCCACCGATCTCCTGCGTCCTGGACCCGGTAAGGGGCCGGGGACAGGATCTAGGGAGAGAGACAGGGACTGCGTGTAATGCAGGCACCTTCCCGGGCTGAGCAACCCGAACTCCGGCACCTGCTCCTGCGTGCTGGCTGGGGAGCCGCGGGAAGGGGAGGGGCCCCCGGCGGGGCAGGCAAGCACGCGGGTCACGTGGTGCCGGTGGCAGCGGCAGCATCGGTGAGCGCGGGCAGGGGCGGCTCGGCGCCGAGCAAGCGGAGGCGAGGTCCCGGGTGGGCGCGGGGCGCAGGGGCGGCGCGGCTGGGTGGCTGGTCGGGCGGGTAGGCGGACGGCGCCGAGGGGCGAGGCCCGGCTGCAGGGGCCGCTTGGCCCAGAGGGAGCCCGCGCCCGGCTCAGCCTTGCAGCCCCGCGCCCTGAGCATCTCCCGGAGGACACGAGACAAAGGAGGATTCATGTCCAAAGGTAGGGCTGTCGTTTGGGCGCCTGGCAGCGGCCGGGAGGAGGCTACGGCCCCAAGCGCTACCAAAGGGAGGGTTGCTGTGCTGAGGACCCCACGTGCATATGCATGGACACACGCATACCAGGTGGCACCCATTTGGAGGCATAGTCTCCGGAAAAGGCACACACAGAAGCTTGGGGAGGTATGGAGACTCAGATGCTTAGGGAAAGCCCCTACTGGAGCCCTCCAGGACACTCACACACTGGCATAGCATGTACTCCAACCATGGGTACCAGACCATCTACAACCAGTAAGAGACCCGTGTCCTGACACATCCGTCAGTCCCCTTCCCCCACATAGAGACCAAGTGCAGAGACAGGCACCAGCTGGTGGTCGCCAAGGGAACTCATTGGCTTCCTGACCAGAACCGGGGGTGGGGTGGTGGTGGTGGTGCGGGTGTCCCTTTTTTAATGGGGGAAGGACTTGTTTCCTTTCTTCTTCTCTCTCTTTCTCTCTCTCTCTCTTTGAGCTGCCCAGGGCTGGAACTGGGATGGCCTGGAATTGGTTCTGCGGTGGGGGTGGGGTTATAAAAGCTGCAGGTTACCAAGGAGCTGGAGAAGACCCCCCTCAGCTTGGGAGGGAAGAGATAGTCTAGCATTAAGCTAAAAGGAGGTAACCATTCTAGAAAGGTTCCCTTCTCCTATTGCCATCTTTCTGACAGAGGGTGGGGTCTCTGGACCAGACAAAGACAAAGCCATTAATTTTCCTGTAGGAGAAAGCCCTACATCCTTGCTTGCCTTAGGTATGGCGTGTGCTGTCCTGTGGGGCCAGAGCTGAGTCAGGTGGACTGTCTCTCTTCCTGGAGCACTAATGTGGCAGGTGGTACCTAGCAGGGGGTGCTGCAGACAGATGCACCCTGCTCTGGGGGATCTGGGAGCTTAGGAGGGCCCCACCAGGGCCATCTAGCTGCATTCTGCTGTGAGCACTGTTATGAACTCTTTCCCCGCTCTTGGGAAGCCCCACTCCAATCTCAGATGCAGAGGATGGAGGAGGTCTCTATAGGGTACCTATAGAGACAGTAGCTGTTTGTTGGGGGGGAGGTTCCTGGTGCTCTGGATGGGAAGCAGCATCCAAGAAAGGAGAAAGGTGTCTAAGGGACTCCTGCCTTGTGGGGCTCTCATTCACACACCAACCGTCATTCACTGTTGAGTGTCTGTGATGTGCCAGGGTGCACTGGGCACAGGGAACAATAAGGCACGGCTCCTACCTCAAAGAGGGCTGGAAACCAGTGTGCATTTGGTAACAGGTCATTTAAATTCATGATTTTGTATGGCTTTCGTGGTAACCCAGGAAGGCAGGTACATTCCCCTCTCTTCTGAGAAGAAAACCTAGACTTATAGGGTTCATGCCTCTATAGCTGCCCATCGCAAGATGACCTGGTGGGACCTGGGGAGTGGGAGGAGCACAGAATGGAGCCACAGAGGCCAACTCCAGAGCAGCATTTGCTTTGTACCCTGGAAGTCCCGGTGTACTTGTCAGGCGCCTTCACAGACGATGGACCCCCAGGGGGCAATGACCTTGTCTTGGATACAAATGTATCCTTGGAATTTAATGTAGCACTTGGTTTAGTCCGGCTTTGACAGCATATGGAATGACCTGGAATGAACTGATATGCTAAGTACTCCAGAACCTACAGGGGACTGAGGCAGCACACCAAGAGGGACATCCATATCAGATGGGAAGACTTTCAGAAGGGGAAGTTACTACACTGGGGTTCCAGCAAAGCTGTGACACAGTGACCAGCATCACATCTGTGGTACTTGTGGTACTTGATCAGTGGCGGCTGTTAGCCTGTGACTGACATGTGATTAGAATATGGTTGGGAGGAGGCTGACCTGCTGGTAGGTGCTCTGTACCTTGCTCATCATGGATGCCAACGCTCTTCCTTGGAAGACGGAAAGTGAGAGCCACTTATGTCCCGGACTTCCATCAGGCCAGCCGTAGAGTCTAGGAGTTGTTTGGGCATCTGGTCAGCCCCCTCCTTCACTCAGGGTCTGAGAGACAGAGCTGAGTAGGCCATGGTGAGGACACAAGCTTTCTACGTATTTACATCCTCCACATATACAAGTACCCTTGCCTGCCTCCCAGGTGGCTTATGTCACAACACAGCCTGGAGGTACCAAATGTGCCTAGCAGGCATGCAGGAAACCAGAAGGGCCAGGCTGTGAGAACAGCAGGAAGGAGAAACGTGGCACTGGCTCCCAGGGCAGATGTGCTGAAGGGGGACACGAGCTGGGTGTGGAGTGGAGGAGCGGACTCAGGCTGTGCAGAGTCAGCTGTCATAGGGCCGAGCCAATCCTGCTGCCTTCTGGAGCCACCTGGCTGGCAACAGCTTCCTGGGAAGCAAGAGGGAGCAGAGCCAGGCTCTGAGGAGGTGTTGAGGCTTTGTCAGGTTTAGCTGTGCCTGAGGGGGAACACGGGAAAGAAGGTTCCCATCTTGCCAGTATCAGGGGAAGGACCAGGTGGCGGGGGTATAAGAGCAGATTCCTGGCTGGGCTTGGGAATGGGGAGGGAGACCGTGTTTCCACTTCCTCCTGCCCATCTGCTGCTCCATCAACCCTCCTCACAGGGCTGAGAGGCAGGGTGGTAGTCATGAACTGTGGGGTTCTAAAATGGCACAGCTTCTTGACAGCATGGCGGCAAAGATAGGGGCACCTTCGCTTCATAAATGCGTTCATGCGCTCAGTTTCAATCCCGCTCCAGAAAGCTGAACTTGAAAAGGGCAGGGGTAGCTGGGCATTGGTGGCACACGCCTTTAATCCCAGCATTTGGGAGGCAGAGGCAGGTGGATATCTGTGAGTTTGGGGCCAGCCTGGTCTAGAGTTGGGGCTATGCAGTGAAACCCATCTCAGGACAAAACAAAACAAACAAAACAAAACAAAATGGCAAGGGTGAGAGGGCATGGGTCTGTGGGGCTGGACTCTGGGCTTATAAGCATCACATCTCATGTGATGCTCACCGCAGCCTTAGTCATGATCCTACTATTCTGCAGAGGAAGAAGCGGGCTCATAGAAGGGAAGTGGCCCACACAAGTCTACAAACTGACAAATAGCAGAGCCAAGATCTTTTCCACTTTACCCCACACCCATTTTCCAGAGAGGGAAATGGAGTTGATCTCTTCTAGGACTTACCCTGCTGGATAGTGAACCACCACATCTTACCTGCGTGTGAGCATGCCAAGGGGACGTTTGTCCTTCTCTGGAGAGAGCTATTTCCTCAGCCTCCCCTTCTGCTGCTTACTAGTTTGAAAGTATCCTCTTAGGCAAGTACCGTCCTTGTTTGGGTCTCATTCCTTCTTTGCTGGCTCAAAACTTTGCATGGGGGGTATTGGGAGACCTTCTGCTGCACAGCAGCTTTTGAGACTCATGGCCCAGAGGGGAGACTGAGGCTGAGGATGGAGTAACGCTTACTCTGCAAAGAAAGGTAGCTCTGATTGCTTCTAAAAGACCAAGAAAGCGAGACCATTGACAGTTGACATATAGTAGACCTGGGATCCTAAAGGTTCTTTGTTCCTTGCTTGGCAAGGCAAGATGCAGATCTTAATAACTGAGACATTTCATAGATCAGAGCTCTTTTTGGGGTGGAGTTGCCCCCCAGGAAACATTTGGTACTCTGTCGAGATGCTTTTGGTGGTCACATCTGAGAGACTCCTTCTGGAAACTAGCAGAGACTATGGATGCTATCAACCATCCTGCAGACACAAGACAGCCCCGCGACAGTAACTACCCAGGCATCAGTAGAGCTAAGGTGAAGGAGCCCTTGGATTGCATACACAAAGGTGCAGTACTTTGAGGCAGTGATGTGCTTGAATGTGTCCAGCAACTGGAGAACCTGATTGGGGCTAGAAAGATAGCTCAGTGGTTACTGCTTACTGCTCTTGTAGAGACCTGGGCTTGATTCCCAGCACCTGTGTGGCAGCTCACAACAGTTTGTAAAACCAGTTCCAGGATGACCCAGTGTCCTCTTCTGGCTTCTGTGGGCACTGAATACACGTGGTGACATACTTACATTCAGACAACACATAAGATGAAAATGTATAAATCTTTAGATAATAAGCAAACTGGAGAACCCGGTGCTGGTACAGATTTTGCAACTGACCTAAACGGTGTTCTTGGGCAAGTCCCTGTCCCCCTTTCCTCCTGGGACTCAGTGTTTTCTTCATCTACACAGTATGGGACCCAGATTGGATGAAATTATGGTCTCTTCCAGTCCCAACTCTGCGACCCCATATCAAGATACTCTTGTGCCTTCCACGAAACCCTTGTTCTCCTGCCACTCACCCTGCCTCTTCCTCCCACTTTGACTTTTCAGGGCTCCCAGAGGCCAGGACGGACACAGCTATGTCAGAGCTGGTACCTGAGCCCAGGCCTAAGCCGGCGGTGCCCATGAAGCCAGTCAGCATCAACTCCAACCTGCTAGGCTACATCGGCATCGACACCATCATCGAACAGATGCGCAAGAAAACCATGAAGACTGGTTTTGACTTCAACATCATGGTCGTTGGTATGGAAAGCCATGGGGTCACTGGAGGCCTAGTGGTGGGCAGCGCCAAGGATCCCATTTCTTTCCCCAGAATGGCCTGGCTTCTCTAGGGTGAGCTCTTTCTAGGAGGGAGGATTTCATCATGCTGATCCCAAAGGTCTGGTCTCTTCCTCCTAACCGGTTGATTGGAGGATGGGAGATTGGGGTGGGTGGCCAGCCCGGCTTCACCACTAGCTGAACAGAGACGGGCAACCTCTTCATCACTCTGAGCTGGCTTTTAGGTTTGTGGAATAGGCATCGTCAGCCCTTTCCCATCCCCGAGAGCTGTGAGAGGATTGGGTGAAAGATGGTCTCATTGTTCACACCTTAAAGCGTCAAAGTTTTCCAGGGTCTTAGTCACTGCGTAGTGTCAGTGAGTCACCGTATGTAGTGGGAAGGGACATTTGCTTCATCCGAGTCATTCACTGGGTGTAGAAATGGAGTGAGGCAGCCTCCCCGCTCCCTCTTCTCCCATACAGTCAACAAGCCTGTCCCTTTAACCATGTAAAGATCTCCGGGGCCTGCCAGCTTCTGCCCATCCCCCACGGCTACTCTAGGCCAGCTCACCTGGGTGGTTGCAGCTACCTGACTCAGTGCTGATCTGCAGAAGAAGAACCTTGGCCAGGGTAGATTTATCCAGGTATTTTACTACAAATCCACCAGCTGAGCTGACATGGATGTTGGCTGTCTGGCACCAAAGTCTTAGCTTAAGAACCAGAAGTAGCCAAGCCACGCGGCGGTGCATATCTTTAATCCCAGAACTTGAGAAGCAGAGGCAGGCGAATCTCAGTGAGTTCATAGCCATCCTGCCCAGAGTGAGTTCTAGGACAGCCAGGACTGTTGCACAGAGAAACCCTGTCTCGAAAAACCAAAAACCAAACCAAAACAACAACAACAAAATCAAAACAAAACAAAAAGCAGTAGATGTAGATGGTTCGTGGACCTTTACAGCTGTGCCAATTGGGGTGACATGGGCTCTCCTGGTTCTCCATCTCCTTTCCTCTCCAACTCATTGTCCACTAGCACCCAGCGGCTTTCCCAACATGCGGAACTCATTGAACCATCCATCCTAATTCCCTAACTCTTTTAACCTCGGGATAAATTTAGACTTCTATCCTGGCTGGGAACTGCTCCAGCTCAGCTTTTACCAATTCCCATCTACATTCTACTCATGCACACAGGGAGGCTCTTGACTTGCGTGCTCTTTCCTGTAGAGCCCTTTTAACATAACGATCTAAGCGGCTTCTGCCAGTCCTCAGGTAGGATGAGAACTGCTTCTAGTCACCGTTCCTGGTCCCTGCCAGTTCCCTCCTTCATTACCCATCTGTGAAGAGACGATGGCCTAAAGGTATAACATAGCAAGCCCAAAGCAGCGAGAACACTACATACACACAGCATAGTACATCTCATATACACAGACACACACAGAACATGCACCACACACACACACACATACAATGTGAGCATTTAACACATATACATACACATATAGAATAAATAAATGTAAAGACAGAAGGCTGGAGAGATGGCTCAGTGGTTAAGAGCACTGGCTGCTCTTCCAGAGGACCCCGGTTCAATCCCCAGCACTCATATGGCAGCTTACAACTGCCTGTAAATCCAGTTCCAGGGCTTCTGACACACTCAGACAGATACACATACAAAGAAAACCACCAATAAACATAAAATTAGAATAAAGCAGTTTATAAGGAAAAAAAAGCAGGGTTCGTGGGGCGTGAGCCCTGAAAGATCAGATCATTTAGTAGCTGTGTTGCCTCACACGTGATGTCTCAGCTAGGGAGGAAGACAGCTCTGCTATGAGATGCACAGGGATGATTTAGAGCCATTAGGGAGGCCAAGGACTTAGTTCTATGCTAAAGACCTGACGGTCGAGCACAGTGCGTTGGTTTTCAGTTCCCGGCACCAAGGGGTACAAAGACCAATCTTATTAACAGACGTGGACGTGGCTCATGCACCGTGAGGCGGATCTGAATGCAAAGTTATTCTGTTCTCACTTTTAGTGCCATTAAAGATGGAAAAGCTAAGTTGAGCAAAACCACAAGCCAAACCAAACCAGAAAACTGTATCACACACATACCACACAAATGCACAAGCTGTACCTTCTCCCAGTGGTCCTGGGGCCCATGAAGGAACTTGGAATCCAGCTGCCATTTCTCAAGGCTCCTCTCCATTGAACGGACAGCCATTCCTACCTAATGCTCATCCCCAAGGGGCATTCAAATAGGGCTTGGCTTGGACCACAGCTCTGGAGCCCTGTAAGCTCACAGGAGGGTTCTGCGACTCAGGAGGTAGATGTGCGGCCTGTCTCCCTTTCTCCGTCTCCTCCTCCCTTGCTGCAGGCCAGAGTGGACTGGGCAAGTCAACGCTGGTCAACACACTCTTCAAGTCCCAAGTGAGCCGAAAGGCCTCCAGCTGGAACCGGGAGGAGAAGATCCCTAAGACAGTAGAGATCAAAGCGATTGGGCATGGTGAGAGCTAGTCCAGGATGCCTTCTGTGGGCATCATTCTGAGGGGGCCAATGCCAAGCAAGAGAAAGGGGGGCTTATTGGGGAAGAAGATGTGAAAGGTAACCGCAGAGTGGAACTAAACTCCAAATTTGTTGGTGCAGACTCCATAGGCTGCTAGGGCTAGACAGTGAGGTGGGAGTGGGGAGTGTGTGTGTGTAGAACTGGAGGAGGTGGGTCTCGAACTAGGTGATAAAGCTCGGGGAGGATTTAGATGTAGACACAGAAGAAGCAGAACACGGTCTTCTAGCCATAGGGGGAGTCACAGAGTACAGAGTGGAGGTGAAGTCTGTCACCTTGACTTGACTAATATATCAGCTGCTGCTCAGAAGTATGGGTGTTCCTGGCCAGCAGACTGTAGGGCTCCTGGGGTCAACTATAGGATCGACCTGTCGGATGCTCTTTTTATTCTCTCCAGTGATAGAGGAAGGTGGTGTCAAAATGAAGCTGACAGTCATTGACACGCCAGGCTTCGGGGACCAGATCAACAATGAAAACTGGTATGTGTCTGCTTCTGTGATTTCTTCCCCAAATACTCTGCGAGGAGGACATAATGCAGATTCATTCCCATTGAGGCTTACCTGTGTTCTCCTGGGAAAGAAGCTGGGTCTCCTGGGGGTATGCTACCCTTGCTAACCATCCATGGAAAGCCATCCATGGGAAGGCCGAGGCAGAACTGGCCGTTGAGTAGAGAAGGGAGGATAGAACGTGAGGTGGGTGTGAGGGGATTGGGACCTGACTGAGTCTTGTCCATCTGCGCTTCCCCCTGCCCCTCAGCTGGGAGCCCATTGAGAAATACATCAATGAGCAGTATGAGAAGTTCCTGAAGGAAGAGGTGAACATCGCCAGGAAGAAACGCATCCCTGACACCCGTGTCCACTGCTGCCTTTACTTCATCTCCCCCACAGGACACTCGTATGTACCAGACCCACTCCTACTACTGGCCGGGATCCAGTGTGTGTCATTTGTGCCCAAGGGCTGGAGAATCCATACTTGGACTTAGTTGGGGAGGGCCTGGTGACTGGAAGGTCATGGTCCTGTGACCTTAGGGTTCCCCAGGCTTTCCATAAGAAAGAAAGTAAAGGTGAGCATCACTGCCCCTCTCTCCCCCACACTGGTCACTGGTATCCCAGCACAACCCAGCTATACCACCAGAGAGAACTTGAGCAGAGGGCACCTCATTTGTTCAACAGATACTTGCTTTGGCCAAGACTTGGGGCATGGAAGGGGCAAGAAAGGTAAAGTAGGGAAAATCAGGGCTACTGGTCTGGGGCTGGTATTTAGGCAAGATGTGGAACTTAGCTGTAGGTATCCAGACAGTGGCCATTTCCACAGGATGAGCCAGACATCCAGAGATGAAGGCTGTGCCAGGAACTTAATTTGTAAGTGGCGGACGGGTCCCATGATAAACAACGTGGGAGCAGGCAGAAGTCAGGGATCTCGGTGGTGTTTCTAGCCACCTTCCTACAGGGCAGTGTGTCTCCCTAAGCCCCATCTGCAGGGTCAGAACTAAAGTTTTTGAGGGGATGACACAGCCAGGTAGACCCTGAATTTTGAAGGAGCCAGGGGTATCCAGCCAACGTTGAATTGTGAAATAATACCCTTGGGTCAGACTTTGATCTCAATAAAATGAGGGCTTTTTTGTTGTTGGTTTTGTTTTGTTTTTAAGAATGAGTGCAGAGAATTAAATGTGTTAGGTAAGCACACTACCATTGAGCTATACTCCAGTCCTCTTTTTTTTTTAACTTTTAAAAAATATTTATTTATTTATTTACTCTACTTATTTATTGAGGCAGGGTTTCTCTGTGTAGCCCTGGCTGTCTCAGAACTAGCTCTGTAGACCAGGCTGGCCTTGAACTCAGACATTTGACTGCCTCTGCCTCCCAAGTGCTGGCATGTGTCACCATGCCCAGCCCTCTTTTTATTTTTTAAGACAGAGTCTCACTTAGTTGTCCAAATTTGCCTTAAACTTACTCTGTAGCCCAGGCTGGCCTTGAATTTGAGATTTTTTTTCCTGCCTCAGCTAAAACGGTAGCTTTAGCTTTTCCTAGACCTTGATCCACAGTTAGTGGGACCTATAAGACAATCTGACTTAATGAATTCCCTAGACTGCAAACTAGACTTGGGGCTCCAGAGCCTGGCTCTGTGGGATGGAAGGTGGGGGCTGAAATGAGCCCATTAACAAGAGTTCAGTTGGTAAGGGCCATCCATATATGTCCCCCAAAGAAAGAAATTGTTTGGTCAGAAAAGGTGTCATGGAATGATTTGAGGGGGTTCAAGGAGAGACATGCTTTACATAGAAACTGAGGAAGGAGAGGGGGAGCTTGATTGTGATGGGCTGAGGATGGAGCTGCAGACATGCAGCAGGCACTGAAGCGGTGGACATGTGCAAGAGGAGAGGCTGCAATTGCATGGCCTCAGCTAGGTTCCCAGACCAGTCCTCTCCCAAGGATGGTGTGGAGAGAGCAGGGGCTGAGTCGGGAAGGGTTGGTGCCTCTGACATTCCTGTCTTCTCTGGGCCTCAGCTTACGACCGCTAGATCTTGAGTTCATGAAACACCTCAGCAAAGTGGTGAACATCATCCCTGTCATTGCCAAGGCTGACACCATGACCCTGGAGGAGAAGTCCGAATTCAAGCAGAGGGTGAGCAGCCGCTTTGCCCTTTTCCTGTCTGGGGGTTCCTTCCCCTCCTCTGGGTCTGAGCCGTTCCCTTCCTGCTGTGGCTCCCACTGCCACCCTACTCCAGTTTCCCACTTAACTATCCAGGAGGCAAGGGCTAGAAGTTCCTGGACCAAAGGTACGCCCATGCAGTTCCCAGACTGCCTCTTCCTCACCCTCCATACTTGTCTGCAAAGGCTCCCAGATATACTCATCACGGAGAACCCGAGATCTCACTGCTCCAGTGTTAGGTTACTTGAAAGACTACACTCACCAGTAACCAACAGTAGTATGCTAATACTCATGGGATGAAAAGAACAAGAAACCAACAAAAGCACTGAAGAAGTCCTGGACTTATGCTGGTCTTGAAAGAGGGCTAATAGAGAGTCTTGGAGGTGGACTTTACCTCCCTTGCAAAGGAGAGCAGAGCATGAAGGACAAGGTCATGAGCATGGTCTGTGACATCTGGATACAGCTGTGCTGTCTGTCTGTAACCCCAGGGGCCTGAGCCTGCGTTCCCTCCTCCTCTTTCCTCTCAGGCTGGGCTGTGTCTTTTCTTGGGATCTTTCTGTGGCCTAGGGCCTGGGGATCATCAATGCTGTACTGCCTTGCTCCTCTAGGTTCGCAAAGAGCTTGAAGTAAATGGCATTGAGTTCTACCCTCAGAAAGAGTTTGATGAGGACTTGGAGGACAAGACAGAGAATGACAAAATCAGGGTAGGTGTGTGGGGCCCTCTGCATCACACAGATTCCCGGCCCAGTGCCTCTGGGATATGCCTTCAGGGCCCTTCTCCTGCTTTCCCTACCATATCTCCATGTCATGCCATCTAACCCAGACCTCAGGAAGTGGGGAAGACGGTGACCCTCACTAGGACTGTGAACCCACAAGCAGGGCTTCCTGTAAAGTCTTGCCCACCACCAGATGATATGAAAGCTTCCCTTTCCTTCCCAGGACCTGGCAAAACCTCTGTATCAGGTGATGGGGCACCAGGCAGGGAAAACATTGGGCTAGTACCAAGGGGAATCTATGCTCTAGGCTAAGTTTACCTCATTTCTCACTCTGTAAAATACAGAGGCTAGACTAGGTGAGTGGCTTATAAGCTTACTCTCTCCCTGGAAGAACTACATAAAAAAACAACTGAAGTCCAATGAGATTGCTCAGCACGTAAAGGTGCTTACTGCCAAGCTGACTGCCTGATGAGTTGGATCCTCAGGATCTCTGTGGCCGAAGGAAAGAACTGACTCCCAAAAGTTGCTCCCGGATCTCAGTAGACACTTGAAATAAAACATGCATGCATGCATGTGCACATGTATACACACACACACACTATATGTAATTAAATTTTTCAAACATGAATAATGGGCTAATGCAAGTTATAAGAATTAATAAAAAGCCTGAGCTAATGGGCCAATCAGTTTATGACTAAAGTAGAAAAAAAATTTAAACAAAAAACTTTAGAATTCTAACATACAAACCACTAGACGAGAACTGCTTTGGCTGAGTGTTGTGGGCACAAAGCTCTGCTGCCCCAGCACATGCTAAGATACCTTCTGTGACTCTGGCCTCATCAGGAAACTAGGTTTGGAGACCATCGGCCGTATGACTTCTTAGGTCTTGCCCTATAATTCTGTGATTCTGCATAACAAACCTAGCCCACTTCCAACCCAACCTAATCTGTGACAAATCTCCATTCATGGTTTGGTTTTGAGACCCTTCTGGACTCTTCTAGAAAGTTGAACAATTTAGCGGAATTCCTTTATGCCTTATAGTTGGACAGATACTCGGCTGAAAAAGACAATTGAATTAATGTCATTACTAAAAAAGCTCCCCCTTTCTGGTTGTTTTGCTTTTGTTATTTTGAGACAGGGTTTCTCTGTGTCACAGCCCTGGCTGTCCTGGAACTCTCTGCCTGCCTCTGCCTCCCAAGTGCTGGAATTAAAGGCATGTGCCAACACTACCTGGCATTAAAAAAAACCTTTTTAGTGACATTAATTTACTCACTGGGGTGGTGAGGGAGTGGGAGTCCCTGTGTCATGTGTGGAGGTCAGAGGACAACTTTCAGGGGCTAATTTTCTTCTTCTGCTGTGGCTCTAACTCAAGTTAGATTTGGTGGCAAGTGTCTTTATCCATCCAGCCACCTCACCAGCCTCAGATAATCACCTTAAAAATGACGTCTATAAATCTTAAATGTCTACAAAGGAACAGTTTAGGAAGCTAAAATGTTAAAATATGTGTCACATCTATCAGCCTTTATCTTTGTAGTGCTGGGGATTGCACCATCATTCTGCTTTATTACACACACACACACACACCCCACACACACTGTGCAGGGCTGCAGATCAAACCTAGGACCTTGGGTATGCTAGGCAAGCACTCGATAACTGACCTGCACTCTCAGCCCAAAGACCATTCTTGATGCCAAAGCAGTTCACTGATGTCATCTTTCTGCACAGTTGGCATAATTTTCTGAAAACAGGTCCACACCTATGTCCTCAGTTTACATATGGTATCCATGTGCTGCATGAAGGGCTTTTGGTCAGTGAAGGGCTGGGCCGCATGAGACAGGGCTTCCCTGCAATCATATCATCTGGTGACGTGGTAACTGTTTTACTGGTTTGTGTACGTCTAGGCCATGAGTTTGCCCGTGGCACAATCGCCCATGAACTTTTCTCAGAATGTATTTCAGCCGTTAAGCAAAACATGAGTTGTTTTTTTTTTTGCTTTTTTTTTTTTTTTTTGACGACAATAACAAACACACACCAGGCAGACATATTCAGGTGCTTGCCCTGATAGAGCAGAGCAGCCTAGAGCCCTGAGAATTCGGTACCTGGGCATCTGCCAGTAGGTTCCATGGGAGCCACAGAACACATCTTGGAGTCTGGCTGGCGCCTGCGGGGCAGGGAGAGGTGCCGTTTGTAAGAGTCTGTCCCAGCTAGCTCACAGAGCCGTTCCAAATCAAAGGAAAATATGTACTCGAGCACAATGCACTATACAAAGGGCTCTCTCGTGGAAGGAGAGCCAGCTTACTGAGGCTAACCAGCCAGACGACAGTGTAGTCAGGACCCGAGTCCCAGCTCAGCCTTTTCAAGGGGCGGAGTCTTGCCCTTACCCCCAGGAGCATCATTGAATGAGCAACAGAGTAAGCTGTGAAAGGCTATCCTGCCCTTGGACATTCGGTTTGCAGAAGAGGACTGAGCATGTGTGTTGCTTTGTGCTCTCCCCACATCCAGCAGGAGAGCATGCCCTTCGCTGTGGTGGGGAGTGACAAGGAGTACCAAGTGAATGGCAAGAGGGTCCTCGGCAGAAAAACCCCGTGGGGGATCATTGAAGGTAATTCAGTCCGTCTCCTAGAAGTGGCTATCCAGAGCAGCTATTAATCATCAGGAGGTCAAAGTGCTGTTCTGGGACATTGATGCCAGCCAGTTGCTGCCGATAAGGAGCTTATTGGCAAGCAGTGACACCATTTAACTTGTGACCAGGTGGCCATGACTTGGCCTGT
Organism: Chionomys nivalis; assembly: GCF_950005125.1. Lineage (NCBI taxonomy): Eukaryota > Metazoa > Chordata > Mammalia > Rodentia > Cricetidae > Chionomys > Chionomys nivalis. Next base: position 39,609,517 of record NC_080102.1, read on the forward strand.
CAAATGAATTTAGAACCTGGGGGAACTATCAAGGGTGGAAAAAAAAAACAGAGAAAGGTTTTCATATGTGACCTGGCCAAGTACCAAAGGGTGGTTCAGCTATTGTCTTTGTCCTAGCATTTATTATGAATAGATGTGACCTTGGGTGGGATATGATGAATCCAAAAGTTTTCAAGAAGTTGCTTCAAGGGTCTCACTCAGGGCTGGGGAGTAGCTCAGTGACAAAACGCTTGCTGCACGTGTGTAAGACCCTGCGTCCCATCTCCTGCAGTCCACACAAAACCAAACCAAGAAGACGAACAACCCTTTATTCAACATGGTAGCCCTGTGAGGAGTGCAGGTGCTCCTGTCTTCAGAACATGAATCTCGGACAAGTGCTTCGCTTTGCAAAGGTCACACAGTCCCCACCCACCACCAGCAGCTGAGCTGGAGACTAAATCCAGCACTTTTTGCGTGCTAGTGAAACTTGAACTTCAAATTTGGATATTTTGATTCCCAAACTGAGATTTACTCCACTGTCTTGGATTGTTCATTATCAATAATGTTTGTGGTCCTGGTAACAGAACTCAGGGCCTCGCTGTGCTAAACAAGTGCTTTACCACTGAGCTAAATCCTTAACTAGTGTTTTTTTGAGACAGGTTTTTACTGTTGTATCCATGGCTGGCCCTGAACGCATGATCCTCTGCCCCTTGTCCCAAATGCTGGAATTGCAGTGGTGGGCCGCCGTGTTCACCACACCCAGTACCTCAGGATTTTAAAAGTAGCATTATCTCATTATTCACCTTGAATTAGAAATATTGATGAGAGGGGGCTGGAGAGATGGCTCAGTGGTTAAGCGCACTGACTGTTCTTCCAGAGGACCCAGGTTCAATTCCCAGCACCCACATGGCAGCTCACAACTGTCTGTAACTCAAGTTCCAGTGGATCCAACTCCCCCAGACACCAAAGCATATAAAAATAAAAAATAATATAAAATGTGGATGAAAATGTTATATACACATTGTGAGACCAGAGTCATGCAGTATCCTCTCTTCCCACCATTCTTGGTGTGTGGTTTGCAGACAGCAGTCACTCCACGTCTCTTAGCTGCGTTTTCTGACCTTGGAGAGCTGGTTCAGTTATGAGCTGCTGTGTGTTTTCCTTTCTTTCAGTCATCTTAGACCTTCACAAGTTTGTCTTTGTTTTTTGAGACAGGGTTTCTTTGTGTAACAACCCTAGCTGCCCTAGAACTAGCTCTTGTAGACCAGGCTGGCCTCGAACTCACAGCCTGCCTCTGCCTCCCGAGTACTGGGACCAACAGTGTACACCACCACAGCCTGGCGTCTCGTGCTCTCTTTAAAGCTGCCCACCTCTGGGCCGTGCACTAGTGAAACACCCACCCATTTTTTTTTTTTTTTTGTTGTTGTTGTTTTATCCATAGTGGAAAACCTCAACCACTGTGAGTTTGCCCTGCTTCGAGACTTCGTCATCAGGTAAGATGTTCTCCCCCTCCCCTTGTGGCAGTTTTAATTATTTTGGATTGAGGGTCATCTGTCCAAATTCACTTCCTGAGTTTCCATGTCTCTCTGACAGAGCTTTCTGGCCCAGTTCTAGCCCCTGTCTCAAAGAAGGAGGGGTTGAAGAGATGTCATTGGTCCTTGGGAGTAGGGCCAAGTCATTGGGTCCGGTCTACCAAAGAGTTGTGGTAGCCTCAGAGGTGGATCTTTCCCTCATCTTCCAACCCGTAATTGCATCCCCTTCTCTTTCTCACTGTGTCCTTCAGGACTCATCTCCAGGACCTCAAAGAAGTCACCCACAACATCCATTATGAGACTTACAGGGCCAAGAGGCTCAATGACAATGGAGGCCTCCCTCCGGTGAGCGTGGACACAGAGGAAAGCCACAGCAGTAATCCATGATGAGCCCCTTCTCTGTGTTAGCTGCCATGCATATCTCACTTCTCCGAACACACACACATCCTAGGCACCACCTCCAGCCACCTTTTCCTGTCAGCTCTGTCCCAAAGGCCTGTCTGGTATTTGTGGAATATTTTGTCATGTGTGTGTGTGTGTGTGTTAGAGAGAGAGAGAGAGAGAGAGAGAGAGAGAGAGAGAGCCTGGGTGTGTGTGCTCAGGGGTGCGGTAAGTTCATTGCCCTCTCTGGAAAGTCTTTTGTTAGTCTGCTTTCTCCATGACTCTCCATTCTGTCTCCTTTTCTCTTGTGCTCCAGAACAAAAAGCTGTGCGCCTCACTCAAGAGGTCTGGGGAAGGTTTTATTTTAAAATGCTGGGAGCAGGTGAGCCACAGGCAACCCTTTCTTTCTTCTGACCCACCCACAAACTGAGGCTGCAAGTGTTCTTCACAGACAGGTGGCTGAGCTAGCCCATGGTGGGGTGCGGGGATTTGGAACAACCTTCGGTGTAAGTTGAGGTGGCCTAGACTTCTTGACAGAGGAAAAGAAAGGTCATGGGGAACAGGGAAGAATGCTGGGGGGGGGTTGCGGTTCCTGCAGAATTAGTGCCTGGAAATGGAGCTCCACCCTTGGGTCTACGTCAAGGCCACCATCAACAACAACACCGTGCTGCAGACCACTGCTTTCTATGCTCACCTTGCCCATGTTTGCAGCCTGGCTGGTTGTCTCCTCTTCCCTATCTCCTGCTCCGCCTCCTTTACCTCCTTTCTTCATATATTCCTACCTCCTCCGTCTCTCTTGCCTGTCTCTGACCTTTCGCTTCCTTTTAGAGTAATCTGTTAGCTTCATTTCTATATTTAGAAATCATGCCCAGCCTACTTCCTAAATTGACTTTCTGTCGCCCTAAAATAAGGTTACAGCTAGGGGCTGAAGAGATGCCTCTGTGCTTAAGAGCAATTCCGCTCTTGCAGAGGACCCAGGTTCGGTTCCCAGTACCTACCTGGCAGCTCACAACTGCACTGAGTGACTCCAGCTGCAGAAGATCAGACGCCCTCTTTTAACCTCCACAAGCCTGGCATATATATATATATATATATATATATATATATATATATATATATACATGGAGACAAACTCTTATATGCATAAGATAAAAATCAACAAATATTCAAAAAATAAAGTCACAAGTAAAAGCATGGGATGATACAAACTGAGATGGCCAGAGAAATCAGAGCTATAGGGAAGAGAGGAGCCAATTTCTGCAGCTGAGCACTGAAATTTGCCCTGAACTCGGGAGTAGCCTAGGGAAAAGGGGGAACTTGGCTGCCTGCTCCGTGTTCTGTTCAAGGAAACACACATACTGGTCAAGTGAAGCAGCTTTTGGGTGGAGGACATGACTTTTTTTTTTTTTAACTAATTCTGAAGCATCAGAAACGATATATAGAATTTTTTAGGGACCCAGGGCTTCAGAGACAAGTTCTAGGACACAGTTCCCTTTCTCTAGATCCTTCTATGTTAAGCTGGCTTTTCTGTGGCTTCGCCTCATGTAAACTTCACTCACTCTTTCTGTTCTCATTTGTCTGTCTTCCTGCTTCTCCCCTCTCCCCCCGACCCAGTTTCCCCATCTTCCCATCCTCTAGATACTCCCAGGAACATCCACAACCATACATTTGGCCTTCTCTTGCCTTTTTCCGGAGCCCTGTAGTTATGCACATGTCCACTGCTTCTTGCGCACAAGTTGTTCTTCCCGTGGTTTCTAAGGCTGCTTTAAGGAAAACAGCCTTGGGAAAGGGAAGAGACTAGGGATTCTGTTTACCACTGCTCTTATGCGCTATCCCATCTCCTGGTCCAGCCTGGGTATTTAACTGGTCCTCAATGAACGCCACCATTTATAGTCACAGTCCTTTATCACTCAGGCGCTAGGAGAAACAAAAGAGATGGATCCCATGATTCAGTGGACCAAGTGAAGGAGGAGGGAATGATCAGATCATGGGACTCCAGTCCTACGGTCTTAGCCTTTCCTTAGCTTTACTTATCTAGCCCTCATTCCTCATCTCATTTTCCCTTAAGTTACTCCAAAGTGGGCACCTGTCAGCTAGAGCGGGAGCAGTGTTCTGGAGCTCCCTGGCTACTCCAGCGAGGTCACCTAGGGCCAGCAGGGATCAGGAGGGTGGGCACTGGATAGTTGGATAGGCTAAGTAGCAGAATGGTGCCTGACCCTTCGTTAAGCTATGGATGGTTTCACTCTCCCTGGAGAAGCTGTTTTGATGTGCTTGCTGCAAACTGCTGGTCTCCACGCCCTCAACCGTTCTCAACTCCCCTTGCAGGGAGAAGGCCTCCTGGTCACTGCCCTTCCACCTGTGCCAGCTACCCCCTGTCCCACTGCTGAATGAAGGCCATTTCAAGCGCTGCTTCTCCCTCATTCCTTCCAGCTGCTCTTGCTGCAGGGCCAAGCCCTCTTTAATGCTGTGCTTGTCCAGCCACCACCACAACCCCTCTCAGCCCTCAGCAGGTGGGAGGGGCCGGCTGCCTATTTAGGACCAGTAGCTTCCTCCATTTAGCCAAATGACTCCTCTCCTCCTACTGGAACGGAGTTCCTGCCAGCCACCATTGCCCTGCTCCATCGTCTGTCAGCAGCCCCAGCCCATGTGTAGAGAGAAGGAACTCACCGAGAGCTTCTCCTGCCCTTGCAAGCCCATTCCAGCGACTTGTAACCATCTCCAAGGGAACCGGCATTGCTCCCTAGCCATTCATCTGCATGAGTACTCTTCTTGGCTCCCTTAAACGGTCAAGAAAGCGATTTTTTCTGCTTGTCAGTCATTGAGGTCAGCTGTGTGAGCCCCCATGTGGGACAAGGGTGTCTCCTTCATTGCTTAAAGGTATAAGGGTGATTCATTACAGAGATTGGGGAGCAAGAGGGCTAGCGTCACTTAAATCACCACTGGTGTCTGGCCCAGTGTGTGTATATGTGTGTGTGCGTGCGTGTGTGTGTGTAAACAACCTCTTTTACCCCCTCTCCCTCCAAATGTGGCCATTTGGGAAGTGGTTTTCCTGAAAAGAAGTTGCTGGGTTTGACTTCCTGTTCCCCAAACAACAACAAGGGGGAAAAAAGTGAATTAAACACACACATGAACCACCCCAAACCCACAAGCTATACATTCTAGGCGGGAAAATAGCACCCTTTTGTACATTTAGCAATAAGAGGGATCTCTTCCCACCTACCCTGAGCATTCCAGCGCCCGGCCAGTCTCCCACCCTGTTAATGTGAGCAGTGTATTAGCCTGACCACAGGTGGTCACTATGGGCTAATGGAAAATTCTCGACGGAGGGCAAAGCCCCCAACAGATGCATGAATGTTTGTGAATGTCGGCTGCCATTGCCCCATACACTGTGTCTTTATAGAAACCCTCCCTTGGCCACCTCCCCTGCCATCTCCACCTAGATACAACTTGCTCAAAGGCTGGTGACTTGTGGGCCATTCATCTACAAGTCCTGATGGAACAAGAGGCCCAAGCCTAGGGGATGCAGGAACGACCCATTTTTAAAATGTTATTAGTCCCAACCAATGTTTTGGTGATATTCCAGTTGAATTTCCCAATTGAAAACAAGCCAACAGACATTCAGACTGGTCATGTAAATGTTGCTAGCCTCTGTTGTACAACTAAACATTGCTGTTTGAACAATAATGGCCTGGTCTTTGTGCTGTGTTCCTTCCTCCTCGATCAAATCAGCCACGGGTGACATCTCGCCCGTGTGTGAGCTAGGGACCCTCTTGGCAAGAAGTAGTCACAGATATTAAGAGATTAAACTGCACAGATTGAACATGTGCAGTCTATTCATTTTCAGGTGACATGAGGTCATATTCCAGCCACTTCCTGGAACTTCATAACCCCAGTGATGAGTGGGAGAGCTGATACTTGATCTTACAAGTCCTGCGTTTTCCCAAAAAGTATTTAGTTCCATTTACTTAACTTCTTAATATCCCCTCTTTTTACACCTTGTAGGCATAAGGACCGATGAAAGCCTAGTCTTGCCTAGAAAACAATTTTACCATGAACATATCCAGAATATAAAGGGGCCAGTGAGATGGCTCAGCTGGGAAGAACACTTTCTGCCAAGGCTGCCGACCTGAGTCCGATCCCTGCATTCTACATGGTGGAAGGAGAGAACTTCCAAAAGTTGTCCTCTGACCTCCATGTGTTCTTGTGCATGTGCGCTCTCTCTCTCTCTCTCTCTCTCTCTCTCTCTCTCTCTCTCTCTCTCTCTCTCTCACACACACACACACACACACACACACACACGATTCGAAGGGAACATGGCAGATGGGCCAGCTGGTAAGAGTGATGGCTGTGCAAGCATGAAGACCTGAATTCAGCTCCCTAACACCCACATATAAGAACCAGGTCCGGCCCCATGCTTACCTAGGGCATGCTGGTCACCAGCCTGTGTCCAGGTTCAGTGAGATATTCTTTCTTGAGAGTGAGAGGACACTCTCTTCTGGCCTCTTCGAGTGCACACGGGCATGCACAGTCAGACACACACGTGCACATATACCACTTGTACACTCAACGGAAGTTAAACACTAGCCTTTTTCTTGACGACAGGACGAGCTTTTCCCTCACTTGTAGCTTATTAAATAACGCAGCTCTCATTTGTTTATTTCCCTAAAGTTTAATGTGAACTGTAAGCAATCATTGACTTTCTGTGAGGTGAACATAAGGCATAAATGAATGAGGAGAAACGGTTTGGAGGGGCCAGATGGAAAAGGATGAGTCAAGAGGCTCCTGAAACCATGCAGGGAAAACAATGAAGATGGCAACTAGTGGCAACACAGCACAGATGAAGGGAAGTGGAATTTGAGACAGCGTTTGGTGGACATCAGCTGTCACAGCCACAAGAAACCATACAAATGCAGCAGGTGACGTCCAGAGAACACACTCTGGACTTAGGGTTGCATTGGTCATGGCAGGAGAGACTAAATCTTGATGTTTGCTCCACTGCTGTATACTATTCTTACTGAATTTAATTTTTAATTCTAGTAAGTCTTGCATAAAAAAAAAGAAGAAAGAAAGTCGGGTGGTTGTGGTGCACACATTTAATTCCAGCATTCAGGAGGCAGAGGTAGGCGGATTTCTATGTGGTCGAGACCAGCCTGGTCTACAGAGTGAGTTCCAGGACAGGTTTCACCGCCAAAAGAATCTGTACTAGGCGTGGTGGCACATGCCTTTAAACCCAGCACTTGGGAGACAGAGGCAGGAGGACCTCTGTGAGTTTGAGGCCAGGCTGGTCTACATAGTGAGTTTCAGGACAGTCAGGGCTACATAGAGAAACTGTCTCAAAAGACAACGAAAGAAAAAAAAATCGGAAATCAGGACGTGTCTTAAGATGACAGTCTGATTATTTGGCAATTGTTTCTTCACTGGCACATCAATACTCTACAGCGTCTTATCACAGTGAGTGTGCCACCCACAAAGGCTCAGTGGATCCGGGAGTCGGACCCACTGGAGGCTGAAACTCACAGTCCACTTCCTGATCTAGCTCACCTTTTCCGGATGTTCTCGCACAAGGCCATCGGTTCGGATTCTAGGACTTCTTTGCTGGAAGAAAGCTCTGGTCTTAAAAGAGTGGAGCGATGTAGACCCTTGATCTGGACTGCTTTAGGGTAATCTGGGATGGGATTTTGGGCTAATGGCTGCTTTTAAAATAAAACCCCCAACTCCTAGCAGGAGCAAGAGGGCCTGGCTGTAGGTCTACACGAAGATTGCAGGATAGATCTACACACCCATCCTCCAGCCCCTCCCCGCTCTAGGGGTGGGGCCAGCTCCGCGAACACGCCAGTTCCTCTTGTGACAGCTGCCCCACTCAACTCCAGGTTTCTGCGCCACAATCTCCGCCCTTTCCTCGGGGCCCCGCCCCTGCTTTGTTGGCCCCGCCCCTTCCCATTTGAAGGGCAGACGGAGGCGGGAGGGGACCAAGATGGCGGTGAATCAGAACCACACAGAGGACCGTCGTGGGGCCACCATCCCTCGTGGCGAAAGGTGCCTGAGGGGACTTCCAGGCTGCTCAGGGGTAGCCTTGCGAATCAACGACTTTCCCGCCCTTTCCGGGCGCGGTCCTTTGACGTTTGAGGGCATGCGCCTTCGCGGGCCGTCGGTCCGGGAGCCTTTGGCGCGTGTGCAGGGTGCCAGGACGGGCGTCCTCAGAAAGGTCTGAGCGAGAGAGGTGTGAAGAGCTGGTCAGCCCTTGCATCGCGCAGTGTAGCCACCATCGACTGTGTGCAACTTTACTGGGTGACAGTCACCCTGAGGGCCCTGGGTGCGCCTCACACTACCCGAGTTAGGCGACTCGGGAAGAGGGGTTAGGATGTGGAGTGTAGGTAACGGTGGAAAGACCCCAAACTGGCGAGAGGATTCCCCAAAGCTCGCTCTCTTGTTGCTTCAACCTGGGAGATGACAGCGCTACCTTTATTGAAAAGACTGGGAACAAAAAAGTAGGGGTGTTTAGGAAGAATGGCGCCCTCAACCTCTTCCTGGCTAGGGCTTGTAAGGTGGCTTCTCTGTCAGTGGAGGCCCATCTCCAGGCAGCCTTGACCCCAATCCCTTCTTTAGTCCACTCCTCACCCACTCTGCCTACACTGTGTCTCCACTTCTCGATAATCTCTTGCTGATTTCCCTTTATTTCCCACCTGGCGGTGAGACTCAAATTCAATGGTGTGCTCAAATGAACTTGAAGGCCAGTTTGAGGCCATCCTGGTCTCCATAGCGAGTTCTAGCACAGCCAGAGCTATTTAGTAGAGAGACCCTGTCTCAGAAAAAAAGAAAGAAAAGAAAAAAGTCCTGATTTTTTTTTTTGTTCCTTTGAAGTTTTAGAGTCCGTGCTCTTGAATATGATGGCAAATATTGTTCTTCGTGCTGTGTCTGCAATGGGGGCAGAGCTGTTCCTCTCTTTTCGCGAGTAGAAATATAAGATACAGTTTGCTCAGAGTCATTTTCTGAAATGCCAAATCTGAGAAAGTTTGGATTTGGAATCACATGCATCAATTTTTCTTGCTGCCCTTCAGAAAAGTTTTGTTTTCTGCTTTCTCTTTGTCAAAGACCCTGTTTGGCTATGGCTTTCCCAGATACAAACTGCAGTAAGAAAATAGTTGGGGGGGGGCAGGAATTGGATCTATTTTTAATTTTCCTTATAGTTATGATACACATTTGAGAGTTTAGGTACAATTTGTGGTGTGTTGAATGTGCTGAGACTGAAGTCTTGCTATTTATTTAGCTAGGGCTGGCCCTGAACTTGTGATTCTTCTCCCTCAGCCTCCCAATGAATTTTGTAGTAATTAAACAACTACAACAAAACATTCCAGAATACCTCAGATCTGGAATTGAGCAAGGGTTTATTTACACTGGAATACCATCCATTGGCAGTAATAATATAGATATTGACATTAAAAAGCATCCCCAATGTTTTGGTAAATGAGGAAAATAAATTACAAAGAAGTTGGGGGAGCACATGTGTTGTCGAGAAAGAATTTAGTGACTAAAGTTGGAGTTAGTGCTTGTTTGTATCTTTGCCTTGGTTCAGTATATGTTAAATAGACCTAATCTAAAAACTTAAAAATGCTCCATTGAAGCCAGATGTGATCATGCAGGCCTGCTGGGATTGCAGGGGATGGTGCAGGTCTGGGATTGCAGGGGATGGTGCAGGTCTGTGGGATTGCAGGGGATGGTTCAGGTCTGCTGGGATTACAATTCTATGCCGCCATACCTGGTTTGGAGTGCATGTGTCATCATGACTGAGAGGCCATAAATGTATAGGCCAGCTGTGTTGTAAAAATGAAAAAGAGCTGGTGGTGGTGGCACACGCCTTTAATCCTGCACTCGGAAGGCCGAGGCAAACTCTGCAAGTTTGAGGCCAGCCTGGTCTACAAGAGCTAGTTCCAGGACAGGCTGCAAAGCTACGGAGAAACCCTGTCTCGAAAAACCAAAAAAAAAAAAAAAAAAAAAAAAAAAAAGAAAAGAAAAGAAAAAGAAAGAAAAAAAAAGATTAAATAGTTTTATTTTATCCATTTTTTAAAAATTGGGCAGATAATACTTGATGTCATAGTAGGAAAATCAGAGAAAAAAATTAATTCCCCAGCCGGGCGGTGGTGGCACACGCCTTTAATCCCAGCACTCGGGAGGCAGAGGCAGGCGGATCTCTGTGAGTTCGAGGCCAGCCTGGTCTACAAAGGGAGTTCCAGGACAGGCTCCAAAGCTACAGAGAAACCCTGTCTCGAAAAACCAAAAAAAAAAAAAAAAAATTAATTCCCCAAATTCCAGCATTCAGTAGTTTTCACATCTTAGTATGGATTTCTCTTCCCTTTTCCCTGTGGAAACTCATGTTTGTCCCCCCCCCCCTCACCAGCTTTGGAACTAATTTTTCTCATTTGCCAATCTATTGAGGCAATTTTTAGTACCCATATCTGTACTGCTACTGTCAATGGCTAATACTCCAGTGTGCATAAATCTTTGCTTAATTCTCAATATGAACTGTTCCAATGTCCTTTTCCTCATTTATAAGCATTATTGCTTGGAATTTTAAAAAAATTTAAATTACATGTGTGCAGGTACACATGCCATAGCACGTGTAGAGGTCATAGGACAGCCTATGGGGGTTCTCTCACCTTCTACCATGTGGGTCCAAGAGATCAAATTTAGCCTATCAGGCTCAGTGGCAAGTGCCTTTACTCAGGGAACCTGCTTGAGAATGTCTCTCTAGCAGTCTATCGAAATGTGCCTTTGAGGCTGGTACCGTAACTGTCTCTGTGCCTTGCCTGTGATGCTAAGGATGCCAAGGAAGAGCCTGGGTTGAGGCTGTCCTTCTGGTGTCCCAGTCCCACCCCATGGAGGAAACCAGCAGTGACTCGGTCCCCAGCACTAGCACAGTGCATACTTCCAGTTTCCCTTGTCCTCCGGGAAAAGCTTACTGGTTATTTTGCAAGTGTAGTAAATTGTGAAGGTCTCCATATTGAAAGACAAAGATCCTAAGAACCGTGAAGGATTTGCATTTCTCTGACTTCCGGATAAAAGTTACAGCAGATCAATAAACAGGCAGTTATTAGATGGAGTGATAAAGGAGAACATCACTATTAGCCGTAGAGGAGTAGCTGAGTTCATCTGAGGGCAAAACTATTTTGAAAATCAGGTAGGGATTGTGGAAGAAGGGGACCTTCGGGCTAGTTCTGTCCTATAAATATACTTGAAGCATATCAGCCTCCAAAAAGAAGGAAAAGCAAGCAGATAAGTTGTTATAAAGGGAAGATCCTCCTCAGTCAGGCCAAGGCATCCCAACAAACCAAAACCAAAGGAGAAGATGAATGGAAAACCAGGGCATAGGTCCCTTTATCAGATTCAAGATGCCTAAGGATAAAGGAAGAACTTAGGGTCTGCTGTCGTACTTATGTTAGTATCGTTAAAATAAAGGCTTTGTGGATCACACACTTCAGCTGGCCAAAATCTAGAGATTACTTAAACATAAAAACACATACTACAAAATAGCTTTTTTTAAATATAAAATAGTCCATAGGAAAAAATTTAAGAACTTTAAAGTGTTGTGTTTCTATCTTGTCTTCTCCCAGTACGGGTTGAACATCCCTGATCTGAAAATCCAAAATCCAAAATGCTTCCCTAAATTCAGGTGTGATAGGGTTAGAGAGATAGTTCATCTAGTAAGGGCTTACTTATCCTGTTCTGCTAGAGGACCCAAGTTCAGTTCCCAGAACCTACACTAGAGGGAGTTCAACTGCCTGTAACTCCAGCTCCAGAACTATGGCTTCCAAGGGCACCTACAGATATGCATATACCCTCTCCCCATACAAAGGGCATACACACAATTTGAAAAAATTATTCCGGATGTGGTGGTACAAACATGAAGGCAAAACTGCCTTGGAAACTACAGCACTCGGGTTGATGTAAGAGGATTGTGAGGTTCAGGACAACCTGGGCTATAGAACCAGACCATGTCTCAAAACAACAACAACAAAACCTTTTAATCTGGTCTACAGAGCTAGTTCCAGGACAGCCAGAGCTGTTACACAGAGAAACCCTGTCTTAAAAAAACAAACAAACAAACAAACAAACAAAAAAGCCGGGCGGTGGTGGTGTATGCCTTTAATCCCAGCACTTGGGAGGCAGAAGCAGGTGGATCTCTGTGAGTTTGAGGCCAGCCTGGACTACAAGAACTAATTCCAGGACAGGATCCAAAACTACAGAGAAACCCTGTCTCAAAAAAAAAAAAAAAAAAAATCTGCAATTTTGCTATTTGTTTTCTATACCATTCTATCTTCTGTGTTCCTTAACTCCTTCACTACTGCCTATTGTTTCTGAGATTTTTTTTTTGAGTATGCCATTTAATTTCATTCTTATTTCTTTTTGGATATATTTTAGTGATTTTCTTTGTGTTTGACCTGTTGATTATACTTAACATCTTAATTTACAGTAATATAACTCAAATCAACAGTGGTGCTCTGTGACTTGGCCAGGCTCTCCATGTTTCCTCCCTCCCGCGGGTGGGCCGGCTGAGGACACGTGGATCCCTGGGCTCGGGAACCAGGTTTCTTTACAGCAGCTCTCCATTCTACCTGCCTGAGTACGATTTCTATGCACACCACCGGCTTCAGTTGGTGAGTTCCCCCATTCTGGTCAGCTTAACCATTTCTCTGAACCCAAGGAATGGACCGTTGAGCTCCTGACAATCTTCTGGTGTTCCTAGAAATGAACAGCCCCCAGCCCTTGACAGCTACATTTGAACCCTTCACTGACATTCATCTCTGGATTGCTTCCCTTAGCTACAATTGTCAGTCCTCCTGCTGCTGCCAGCAAACAGGATCCCTCGGATTTTTCTTTCTCCTTTTTTCTTTTCTTTTTGACTACTTGTTAGTGGTCCCTGTCGTGGTCTCTCTGGTTTCTGAGTTGCCCCGACTGGAGCCAGTCAGTCTTTAACAGCCTGCCTGTAGGCCGAAGACACTCTCCTACAGGCCCTGTGGTGTTTGCCACTGATTCACACCCTGCCTATTTGGGGAGACATCCCCTTATAGGCATTGTGGTGTCGCTGTTTTCGTGGGTTCACGGTTTCAGCTATGGGTAGCAAGCCATCCAAGCCCATCAATCCAGCCTCCCTGCTGGGGTGCTTTTTAAAGGCCCTAAAACCCCAGGCCTTAAAGCCCTACTTACAGATTCCAACACTTGTCCATCTTTGTTCAAAAAATGGCCTCCTTACAATTTAGATAACAATTTAAAGTGGCCGCTTAGTGGCACATTTGATCCCGATATTCTATGGGACCTTTCTAACTACTGTCAGTGCACAGGCAAATGGAAGGAGTTTCCTTTCATCCAAGCTTTTTACTATCTAAGTTCTAACCCTAAGCCCTTTGTCCTTGCAAGTTGTTTGCCTGCTCACATGTTCCTGGCTATGCCATCGGAGCTGGAAGAACACTCCACTTCTGCTCTGGAACCCCTGCCTTTTGGACCTCAGTGGGCAGGTACCCCCATTCCTGTAGCTCCTACCCCTGTTCTTCAGCTCCTACCCTCACTCCACCGGTGTCCCACTGGCTCCACTCTTCCTCAAATTGTCCCTGCCATCGCTACTGTTGTCAGCAAGATTGGTGGGATCTGTGAGACAGCTGTTTTCAATTCCATCCTTTGCTCCCCTGCTGCAGCTCGTGGCGCGGCAGCTCAGTGACAGGGCAGATCACGCCTCTAGGTCTCTCTTATTATTAAACTTAAAATCTCTGCAGCTCAAAAATCGTGACTTTTCCTTACAACATGTGACCGCTGCCATTTTGACTGAGGTCAGGTGACCTTACCATAATCTTAACTGAGGTCAGGTGACTTCACTGCCATCTTTACTGAGGTATTCCCTGTCTGGTTCCCCCAGTTCTGACTCGGTTGCATATGTATTTTGTGCAATGGCATGCCACCAAGAGCATTCACTTTGCCCAATTCCTGTTCACTCTGTTTGTGTGTTCATACATGTAACTTAAATGCACCTATGTTTACTGTTAAATGTTACAATTGTCTGTTCATTGCATCTCATTTCAGACTACAAAACAATAAGTCTCATGTTTTAAACTGGTATGTACTTTTAAGTCTATTACAAAAATACTTTATATTTAATCCAACCCTCATTTAAAATATATTAGAATGTTCTCTACTATTGTCAATTCTGCCATTAACCTTCTGTTGCAAGAAGTTTTTTCTTCCTTCTGTCTTTTTATGAGTGTAAATCTTATCTGTTAAGGTGAAATCCAGTACAGTTAAGCTCGAACCCAGCTCTCCAGACAGAGTCTATACTGTAGTTATACATGATAAACAGCCCTCAACTGCTCAGAAATCTGGGAAATATGGCATTTAAATATTTAATTATTAAAAGACTTTTTCATAACAAAAAGAGACAGGTTGGCTTCTAGCAGCAGCACTCTACTTCCTCCAAAAGAAGACAGAAGACAAATAGGCACAGAACAATGTCCATCTGCAATTCGTTTCAACTGCCAAGTGCTGACCACTGGGAAAAACCGCCTTTCATTTAAACTAAAGATTGCTGGAATCGACAGACTAACTGCTCAGGTCAAGGTAGGCCTGTCTTCCTACAGATTTCTTAGCCCACAGGATCTTCTGGAGCCTGGCAGGCCCTGTGCTAAACAGCAAAAGGCAAATACGACCTTCAGTGACCATGGAGGACCCTGAGGAGTAGCTCTAGGTGCCAACCAAGTAAGTTCTCTGCTGTTTTTTAACCAATAACTCAAGTAAAATTTTATCCTTCTCAAAGATCTCTGATACAGTTTGACAGCTGAGAGGCTATGTCAGTTTAAAAGGATAACCACACCAAAAAAAAAAAAAATTAACAAAATAAAAATATAAGACCTGGAAGTTATTAAGTTGTGAGGACAAATACAAGTTATCAAATTTCTCTCTCACACTGCCTTCCATAGTCTTAAAAACACTTTTTATTGTGCAAAAAGTTTATCACAGTCATTCTGACATAAATATGCTCTTGTTTATACAACATATATGATGGAGGAAGGTCATTGGTTAAAAAATAAAGAAACTGCTTGGCCCTCATAGGTTAAAACATAGGTGGGTGGAGTAAACAGAACAGAATGCTGGGAGGAAGAGGAAGTGAGCTTAGATGCCATGCAGCTGCTCCCCAGGGCAGGCGCGATGAAGCTCCGACCCAGGATGGACGTAGGCTAGAATCTTCCTGGTAAGCACACCTTGGGGTGCTACACACATGAATAGAAATGGGCCAAGCAGTGTTTAAAAGACTATAGTTTGTGTGTTGTTATTTCGGGGCATAAGCTAGCTGGCATCTGAGACCGCGTGGCAGGAACGCAGCCCGCAGCTCCCAGGCCGGCCCACAGCTCCTTCTACACATATATGTCTAAAACTTCTGTTTTCACAAAGAATTCTTGTGAGTTCCAGGGAGCCGAATTGAAGGATCCACCTTAAAGAGGTATAAGAGACACCAGACATTTCCATACCACAAACACTAAACAGGAGCAAAGAGACCAGCTACACCAGGATGTGACCAGCACCCAGCTTTCTCAGGTTCCTCCCCAAAGATCACACCCATAAATAAGCTTGAAGCAGTCTTGAGAATCTGCCGCCCCAATTCCTCTAACCTGTGGTGCCTATCCTCCCACCTTTTTATTATAAAAAAGAGATGGGAATGTAATGGTCTGTCCTGTCCCTTTAAGAGACAAGCTACACCCATTCCCTCCCCATCTGCTGAGGCAAGATGATCATCAGCTTTTAGCCCGAGACCCTCCCTTTTTGTCTCTAAGAGGCAGCTTCTGTCTCTCCCTTCTTCCACTTCTCCCCTTCCCCCTGTTTCTCTCTCTCCTCTCTCTCTCTCTCTCTCTCTCTCTCTCTCTCTCTCTCTCTCTCTCTCTCTGCTCTTCTCCCCTTTTCCCTCCATAACCCACTAAATAAATATCCAACCTCACTCTCATGGTGTGCCTATTCATGTCTCTGTCTCCCACCTGCCATGAGGCTCCCTGCCTGCCACTACCCGGGGATCCACAGTGGCGTGGTCTCATGGCCTGCTGCCCACTGCAGCCACTTGGGGATCTGCAACAGTTTTATTTAAACCATAACACCAACAAAAAAAATCTTTTGTCCTATGTGGGTCTGCCCACTCCCAAAACTTTACTGTCACACATTACAATTCTTTGTATTATCACTATTAATGTGTAATTCTCATTTTATGATCTTAATCTGATCCTTCTACTATATCACTCCCTCCTCAGTCATGTAACTTCCCTGCTGAAAAATCCAGAGTTTGCAGTTCTTCTTGCCTGTCCAGTGAGTTCCCAAGCTCACATCACAAACCACTTCCCAACCTGGTCTCTCTCTTCTCCCTGTTACTCATGCTGTGTGACATCCATATGGCTCTTTCCTCCCGAGGAGGCAATTTGCTTTCCATTATCTGCATCTCTCTTCCCATCAATGCTATTGACTGAATCATTTCTTCTACCATTACCTCTGCCTTAAACATTACCTATTTCTTAATAATAAGCTCTAGCGGGGTCCTTTCTGAGAGATCTTTCACAATTGTGTCGAC
Organism: Chionomys nivalis; assembly: GCF_950005125.1. Taxonomy (NCBI): domain Eukaryota; kingdom Metazoa; phylum Chordata; class Mammalia; order Rodentia; family Cricetidae; genus Chionomys; species Chionomys nivalis. The sequence continues at coordinate 39,625,999 of NC_080102.1, forward strand.
CATAAACAATCTGTCCTGTTAAATTACTGGGACATTTTTGTGCCATTTACATGATACATGCCTCCTATTACTTGCATTATGTTCTCTGTTCATGTTTCCTCTCTTTTTCCCTTTTTAATTTTCTTAAAATAAATATTTAGCAACTTACAATTTGCTAGAGCTATAGTAGTGAAGGAGATAGTTCTCTCTAATAATCACAGAGGGGGCATTGAACAAATAAACTCAAAAAACACCTAGATTCTATGAGGGAGGCAAGCTCAAGTCCAAATTGTCCCTATTCGGAGTGAACCCGGAGTAATGTGCAGGGTTTAGGGGGGAGTGAAGTCAGAGTAATGTGCGTGGTTGTGGGGGAGTGAAGCTGGAGTAATGTGAGGGGTTGTGGGGAGGGGAGTGAAGCTGGAGTAATGTGCGGGGTTGTGGGGAGGGGAGTGAAGCTGGAGTAATGTGCAGGGTTGTGGGGGAGTGAAGCTGGAGTAATGTGCAGGGTTGTGGGGGAGTGAAGCTGGAGTAATGTGCAGGGTTGTGGGGAGGGGAGTGAAGCTGGAGTAATGTGCAGGGTTGTGGGGGAGTGAAGCTGGAGTAATGTGAGGGGTTGTGGGGAGGGGAGTGAAGCTGGAGTAATGTGCGGGGTTGTGGGGGAGTGAAGCTGGAGTAATGTGCGGGGCGAGGGGGGGGAGTGAATGTGTGTGGCTCAGAGGCGGAAGTGAAGCGGTGGGGTATGGGGGAATGGAGCCGGAGTAATGTGTGGGGATGGTGGGGGGAGTGAAGCTGGAGTAATGTGCAGGGTTGGGAGCCTGAAAGTGTCTGTGCCTAGTCTTCTTTACCAGCCAAACATTCCAAGAGCCCAGTTCTTCCTAGTTATTGCACAAGAAATCTAAGAATTAGTGGCAAACATTGAGACTAGAAGTTTGAAAAGACAAAATTCGGCCATAAAAAGGGAGAAGAGGGGCTGGAGAGGTAACTTGGTGGTTAAGAGCACTTCTTGCTCTTCTAGAGGGCCCAAATTTGGTTCCCAGTGCCCATGTTAGTTAGCTCACAATAATCTGTAACTCCAATTCCAGGGGATCCAAAGGCCTCTTCTGGCCTCTGTGAACATCCACACACATGTGGCATACACTCACACAGATACACACATGCATAAACTTAAATGTATAAGTAAAAGTAAAATCATTTTATTTTAAAAATTATTTTGTGTGTATGGATATTTTCCCTGCATGTCTGCCTGTGCACCACACGCATGAAGGTCCTTTGAAGGTCAGAAGAGGGCATTAGATCTGCTGGAACTGGAGTTACAGACTATCATGAACTGCCTTGTGGGTGCTGGGACTCAAACCTAGGTCCTCTGGAAGAGGAGCCAGTGGTCTTAACTGGTGAACCATTGCTCCGGTCCAGACAAAAAAATTTTAATACATTTTTTATTGATATTTATTGAGCTCTACATTTTTCTCTGCTCCCCTCCCTGCCTCTCCCATCCTTCCTTCAATCCTCCCTCAAGGTCCCCATACTTAGGAGATCTTGTCTTTCTCTACTTTCTACTGCCCATGTAGATTAGATCTATGTAAGTCTCTCTTAGTGTCCTCATTGTTGTCTAAGTTCTCTGGGATTGTGGTTTGTAGGCTGGCTTTCTTTGCTTTATGTTTAAAAACCACCTATGAGTGAGTACATGTGATAATTGTCTTTCTGTGTCTGGGTTACCTCACTCAAAATAATGTTTACTAGCTCCATCCATTTTCCTGCAAAATTCAAGATGTTATTTTTTTCTGCTGTGTAGTACTCCATTGTGTAAATATACCACATTTTCCTCACCCATTCTTCAGTCGAGAGGCATTTAGGGTGTTTTCAGGTTCTGGCTAGGACAAACAATGCTGCTAGAACATAGTTGAGCACATGTCCTTGTGGCATGATTAAGCATCCTTTGGCTATATACCCAAAAGTGGTATTGCTGGGTCTTGAAGAAGGTTGTTTCCTAATTTTCTGAGAATCACCACACTGACATCCAAAGGGGTTGTACCGGCTTGCACTCCCATCAGCAATGCAGAAGTGTTCCCTTTTCCCCACAACCTCTCCAGCATAAGTTGTCATCAGTATTTTTGATCTTGGCCATTCTTACAGGAGTAAGATGGAATCTCAGAGTTGTTTTGATTTGCATTTCTCTGATGACTAAGGATGTTGAACATTTCCTTAAGTGTCTTTCAACCATTTTAGATTCCTCTGTTGAGAGTTCTCTGCTTAGGTCTGTACTCCATTTTTTTTTTATTGGATTATGTGATCTTTTGGTGTCCAATTTCTTGAGTTATTTGTATATTTTGGAGATCAGACCTCTGTCTGATGTGGGGTTAGTGAAGATCTTTTCCCATTCTGTAGACTGTCATTTTGTCTTGTTGACTGTGTCCTTTGCTTTACAGAAGCTTTTCAGTTTCAGGAGGTCCCATTTATTAATTGTTTCTCTCAGTGTCTATGCTGCTGGGGTTATATTTAGGAAATGGTTCCCTGTGCCAGTGCCTTCAAGTGTACTTCCCACTTTCTCTTCTATAAGGTTCAGTGTGGCTGGCTTTATGTTGAGGTCTTTGATCCATTTGGACTTGAGTTTTGTGCATGGTGATGGATATGGGTCTATTTTCATTCTTCTATATGTTGATATCCAGTTATGCCAGCGCCATTTGTTAAATATGCTTTCTTTTTTCCATTTGATATTTTTTTCTTTTTTATGAAAGATCAGGTGTTCGAAGATGTGTGGATTGATATCTGGGTCTTCTATTTGGTTCCATTGGTCTTCCTGTCTGTTCTTATACCAATACCAGGCTGTTTTCAGTACTGTAGCTCTGTAGTAGAGTTTGAAGTCAGGGATTGTGATGCCTCCCAAAGTTCTTTTATTGTACGGGATTGTTTTGGCTATCCTGGTTTTTTTGCTTTTCCATATGAAGTTGAGTACCGTTCTTTTGAGATCTTTGAAGAATTTTGCTGGGATTTTGCTGGGCACAAACAAAATCTTTTTAAGAAGGAAGAATAGGAACAAGTAGTTCAAGAACAGTATTTCTTGATTTCTTTTCATTTTCTAAAATAGAAGTATCAGCTAATATATATTGACTGATACCGTTGTTTGTACCATTTTGGTGTTTGGTAGTGCTAGGGATCACATTTGGACTAGCAATTCTAGGCAGGTGTCCTAGCCTAGAGCTGCATCCACAGCCCTGAGTGTGTCTTTTATGTACTTCTTAACATGTGCTGCCTGCCTTGCCTTCCTGCAGTCTCCTGAAGAGGTCTTCAGATGTGGACCTCTCCTTCCCCCAGCCACCACCAGGCTCCAGCTTCTTCAGTGGTACAAAGAGGGGTGCACTGTTTCTCACCTCATATCGGGTAATGTATACTTTTCTTTTGATTGGCTGATTAGTTTACATTTGCATTTCATGAAGCTGAACAAAGTTAAACATTGGCTTTGAAGGTGTTTTAAGACATTTTTACTTTGAGACTTCCATTTTGAAGAAGGATGGAAGAAAGAGATGACTTTTCTCAATTAGGCCACACTACCCAAGTGACCTTGGTGTTGCTTCTGCAAGACTCTATCCATGGACAAATTCTGTATTCCTTTTCCAAAGTTTCCTTCCTCACTTAGGTGATTTTTGTGACGTCACGGTCAGACAATGATCCCATGTTGTCTTTTATGATGCCATTTCATTTAATGACGAACTGCACTGTTGAACAACCAATCTTTGCTGCAAACTACATTAAAGGGACAATTCAGGCAGCTCCAGATGGTAAGTTTTTCTTCTTAGAAGTGCCTCCCGTATGCCCCCAAAAAGATGATGCTAAGAGTTTAAGATTCCGACTTGCTTCGTGTTAAGATTCAAACCAAAGCCGAGCTGCGTGCATGAGGGTGCATTCCTCAGGGTTTGTGAGTATTTGCCATTTCTTCCCCCAGGTGGCTGGGAAGGATCAGCGACTTTTAAAATGGCCTTCAGGAAAGGAGGTGCCATTGAGTTTGCCCAGCTGCTGGCCAAAGCCGCCTCCGCTGGTGAGTGATAAGGCAGTAGAGGCTGTAGGCCTTAAGTGGTTGAAGTAGCACTATTTCTTAGCGGAGCTGCCTAGCCTGTGCTCAGGCATTTGGCATTTCTACATGAACTCAACAAGCATTTCCTGAGTTTACCTGCTATCTACACTGTATGCTTATTTACCTCGCCCTGTCCTGGGGTAGCTGTAGTCAGACACCTGTGTGACTAACCTAAAACCAGTGCTCTTTTGTGCTGCCTCCTGCATGGCTTGGTCCTAGAAACGTGACTGGAGTGACCTGGGAAGGAAGAACAGACATACTCTTGTACAAAAAGCCTGCCCAGATGGAGCAGCAAGCGGCTCGGAAACTCAGTGTCTGTCAGAACGGCAGGAGGGAGAGGCCAGGGAGAGGTCAGGTCTTCTTTGTAGGAGTCTGTGTCTGTGAGCGCCTCAGTCTGGGGCCAACCCGGGCGAGGAAGTTTCAGTAAATGCTTCTGTACAGTCTTGTCAATATTTGTACTTTGTCCAGAGAAAATCCTTGCCAATTCCCTGAGCTCAACCTGGGGAAAGCTTTGTCACCTGCATTTTGACCTCGCCTTGGCCTTGCCCTTGTTTCTCTTCTGTTTGCTCTTAATGTCCATGAGGGGAATCGGGTCCCTACTGTCCTACAATGTCCTACAATGTTGACCTAATGGCTGTACCGGAGAATGCTCTCTGTAATTGAAATATTCATTTCTACTGCTTTTATCCAACCTAACTTCACTTCCTGCCGCCCACACTCTTATAATCCAGTCAAACTGCACTTTGTACCTTACGCACTCTTCTCCTGAGTTGTCATTTTGTTCAGTCAGGCTCTTTTCTGCTCTCTCTTTGTTTTTTGTTTTGTTTTGTTTTGTTTTTGGGTTTTTTTTTGTTTTGTTTTGTTTTTTTCTTCAGACAGTGTGCCCCTGTAGCTCTGGAGCCTGTCCTGGAACTAGCTCTTGTAGACCAGGTTGGCCTTGAACTCATAGAGATCCACCTGCCTTTGCCTCCCGAATGCCACCACTGCCCAGTGCCTCAGTGCCTTTCTTTTTTTTTTTTCTACCTCAAGGCCCAATCTAGATGTTGAAAACCCAGCCTAGTAAAGATGGTCATTTGAAGATACATATATATTTGCTTTAATAGAAACATTGACTATGGTGCCCCAGACACGATGGAAGAGTATAAAGTGTCTAGGTTAGTACAGTGAATGAACTATGATGCTGTAGATATGGTCAAGACCTATAATCAGTGCAAGTTTGAAAGTAAATGAGTTTAGTTTAAAATCATGTAATTTAGTTAGTGCTTTTAAAGTGTTTTCTATACTGGACAGTATCTTAGGCCCTTTGCAACCATCGGTTTAATGCTCATAAAATCTTATGATATAACTGGACAGTGGTGACATATATATATACCATATATATGTCATATGGTTATATATATATACATATGCTAATATTATGCTCATTTGATAGCTGGGAAACCAAGTAAGTGATGGTTGTATAGTAAGTACTATTATTAGGTCCTAAATAACCACAGATAATGAGACAAAATTTCTGCTCTCAAGAAGTATGTGGTTTAAGAAAAGGGCCACATATATTTTTACTTAGTATCACCAGAGTATTGTTGGCTCTCATGTAAGGGGGTAGTTCATACTGTTAGTTACTCAGTTCAAAGCTGTTATATATCTAATTGAAAATAATAAAGAGTTCTTATTTTGCCAAATTGTTTTCTCAGCTGCCCAAGGAACTCCACTCACAGTTTCGAGTTTCTGGATAAGTCCTCTAGGGATCATTGTCATAGCTGGGGAGAGGAGCACATGCGCCCCACAGGCATGCCAAGGTGAGGTGTGGAGAAAGGGGCACATGTGCCTCACAGGCATGCCAAGGTGAGGTGTGGAGAAAGGGGCATATGTGCCTCACAGGCATGCCAAGGTGAGGTGTGGAGAAAGGGGCACATGTGCCCCACAGGCATGCCAAGGTGAGGTGTGGAGAAAGGGGCACGTGAGCCCCACAGGCATGCCAAGGTGAGGTGTGGAGAAAGGGGCACATGTGCCCCACAGGCATGCCAAGGTGAGCTGTGGAAAAAGGGGCACGTGAGCCCCACAGGCATGCCAAGGTGAGGTGTGGAGAAAGGGGCATATGTGCCTCACAGGCATGCCAAGGTGAAGTAACAAGGGCTTTTTGGAAGCTGGCCCCAATGCCCTTTCAGGGTTCAGAAAAGAAATCTACAGCCATCAGAAGGCTTGGGATCTAAGGATGTAAATGAGTCTCTCACTCAGTACTTCTTTGTGCCAGTTTCTCTATTGCTCTGCTGCTATTCCAAATCTCCTGTCCTACTTCTAACTTCTCCTTGTCTCTTCTCCTAGCTCCTTCTCTCTCCCTAAAAGCTCTCTTTATCCCAGGAACCTTGAAGTGATAAAGAAAATACAAGAGTTACCTCTCATTGGTCAAAAGCACATTCCTAGAGCAAGTGACAAGGAGCTGAGTCATCTACCATGGCAACTCAAGGGCCCAAGGTTACAGGACCAGAGGCCGGGGGTACAGTGCCCAGTGAGATATGCTATGAGACATAGGTCTTTTGTTAACAGGCTGTCAGGCAAAGAATTGGGTGTTTTCTCTTAGGGTGCTTTGTGTATTTGTGTAGTAACCTTGGTTGGACATCTGCAACTCCAGGTCTACATACTGAGTTCCAGGATAGCCACTACAATATAGAAAACCCCCCCCCCTCTCTCTGTGTGTGTGTGTGTGTGTGTGTGTGTGTGTGTGTATGAGCCTTTAATGTCAGACCCAAACTCCAAACTTCAGGTGCAGAAAATGAAATGTTGGTTCTTTTCCAGAGTTCCCATCTCTCTGCACTGTAATGAAATATCTGAGACAATTATTGAAAAAAAGGTTTTATTATTATTTTGAGACAGGATCTCACGTAGTCCAGACTGATCTCCAATTCACTCAGTAGCTGAGGATGCTGGTGACTGAACCGGGGTCCTCTGAAAGAGCAGCCAGTGCTCTTGATTACTGAGCCGTCTCTCTAGAGCCACCCCCTCCTTTAAAATCATAATTTTTCCTTCTGGTTTTCAAACTATGATCCTAACTGAGGGTGTTTCCTTTTCATAAACTCAACAAACATTATCAAATAAAATATGTATCAGCACAACTCTGAGTAATGACCACTTAACTAGAAGGGTATTTCCAGGTAATTCAGATCACCTTACCAGAAAAACGATAAGGCTTTTGTCTGGTGATGACTAAAGGGAAGGTTCTAGCTTGCCTAAATTCTCACGTGTGAGTTTCCCTTGGTATTATTTTCTGTATTCTTCAGTTATTCTTTGTTCACAGGTTAACAATTTTTCCCTTCTTTTTGCCATTCCCAGCTGCCTATGGAGTCCCACCTGCGGGACACGGAGCCCCACCTCCCAGATATGATGTCCTGCCTCCTGGATATGGAACTAGAATGCATGGATCCCCTCCTCCTCTGTATGAAGCTACTCCTGTGGGCTATGGAGTCCTGCCTCCTGGATATGGAGCCCCCACTATGGAGTACGGAGTCCCACCTCCCAGATATGGAACCACAGCTGTGATGTCTAGTTCTCCACCTCCCAGATATGAAGCCCCACCTATGGGTTATGAGACTTTGCCACCTGCTCAGTCGGAAGCAGGACATCCCATTTCTGTGGCAGCCCAGACTCCTGGATTCCAAGCATCTTTTCCCTCTACCTCATCTTCACACGCTCATTCTCCCCCCCTCTAAGATGTAAACCTTGAAGTTTCACCAAGCAAAACTGCACACTAGCATTGAAGTCAAGAAAGAACGTTTAGGCATATGATCCCAGCCTCATCCTAGGTAGTTGGTCCCCCACCTAGGAAGTTCAGTTATAGGACATAACTAAGGTTTATCTCCATGCCTTGATTTAAAAAGCAGTGTCATTCTTGAATAGCTGGATAAAGGAATAGCACCAGAGGGCTAATTCCCTAATGACTTGGTTGACATTGGATGCATTTAAAAACATATCTTGACATGAGCTTGCAAAAAGCCTCCTGCCTTTCTCCTCATCTGCATTAGAAAACCTTTATAATCCTCTATTTGGTAGATACTAAGATCTGCTAAAATGTCGCATTGAGAGCTGGGCCTGGTGGTGCAGGTTTATAGAGGATGAAATAAAAGAATGACAAGTTCAAGGCTTGCCTGGCCTGCAGAGTCAAGGCCAGCCCGGACAGCCTAGTGAGAGCCTGTCTCAAAGACTATAAAAAGGGCCGGGGATAGAGCTCAGCTGTAGTGTGCTTGCCTAGTATGCTGATGGTCCTAGGTTTAATCCCCAGTACCAAAATTAATTGATTAATTGGAAATGCAGGTGTCAGGCATGGGTGCACATGCCTGTAATCCCAGCACTTGAGAGGAAGAGTCAGGAGGTTCAGAAGTTCAAGATCATCTCTGACTATGTAGGGAGTTAAATGTCAGCCTAGGCTACTTTAGAACCCACCTCAAGGCGGGGCGGTGATGGTGCACGCTTTTAATCCCAGCACGCAGAGGCAGGTGGAGCTCTGTGAGTTCGAGGCCAGCCTCATCTACAAGAGCTAGTTCCAGGACAGGCTCCAAAGCTACAGAGAAACCTTGTCTCGAAAAAACAAAAAACAAAAAAACAAAAACAAAACAACAAGAAAACCCAAAAAAGAACCCTCCTCAAAAACAAAATCAAAACCTCATCACATTGAACACAGTTGTTTCTTACAGTATTATTTACATTACAGAAAGAATGAAACAACCTTAATTTCCAGTGAGAGGGATCTTATGAATTACACCATATTCACACAATAGATAGGATACATAGATGTTATAGAGAAGACAGCCTTTAGGACCAAAACAAAGCAAAAAGGGAAAAAGGTCCAAAGCAGCCTACTGGGAGGGAGTATGCATGTTCATTAAAAAAGTCTACAGTCAGAATATGCAAAGAGCTAGAAAAAGAAGCAGGGATCAGGGGAGATGGCTCAGTTGCTCGTGTGCTTGCCACAGCATGAGGGTCTGCCATTGATCACTAGCACTCAAGAAGCACACACCTCTAACTCCAGTCCTGGGGTGGAGGGTGCAGGGACAAGATCCTTGGGGCTTGCTGACCAGCAGTCAGACTGAATCAGTGAGCCCCTGGGTCAGAGACCGTATTTCATAAGGCAGAGAGTAATTGAGGCCCAACATTGACCTCTGACCTTGTCATGCCCATGCACACATAGGCATGCACATCTGTACACACAATTTAACTTTAAAAGGAAATGTATAAAATATGCGAATTACCAATTAACAACTGAAGCAATAACGACTGTGCCAGTAACATTTATGACGAAATACTGAAAAAGATGTGTAACTCAAATAGTTGGGCCCTCATGCTGTGATACCTTTCTCTTCAGAGCTGCAATACTTATAAAACATGTGCACCCCAATCCCACTCACCTCACCTCCCTGTCTCTCCAAAGCCTACCCTCACCCCTGCAGCAGCCTCTCCAACACTCTGTTGGGGAATATTGTTTTAAGCTGTGTGACTTTTGTTTATGCTGCATCTGTTTGACTCTGTGACACTGTGACTCTTTGCCTGTCTAAAATATCTGACAGTCCTAATAAAGAGCCGAATGACCAATAGCGAGGCAGGAGAGGGATAGGTGGGGCTGGCAGGCAGAGAGATAAATAGGATACGTGAAGGTGAAACAAGAGAAAAAGGGGAGGGGGATCACAGAGGCCAGGCACCCAGCCAGGCTCAGAGTAAGAGTAAGATGTATAGAAATAGGAAAAGGAGAAAGCCTAGAGGCAAAAGGTAATGGGCTAATTTAAGTTAGGAAAAGCTGGCAAGAAACAAGCCCAGCAGAGGCCGGGCATTCACAACAAAGAATAAACCTCGATATGTGATTCACTTGGGAGCTGGGTGGTGGGCCCCCAAAAAAGCCAAAAGAGTAAAACATCACACTACCACATCCCTTAAAATCAAAGACAAGAAAAACCCAAGAATCCTATTTTGCTTCTCTGTCTTTCATTCATCCTAGTGGCAGTGGGTGCCGCAGTGTGCCATGCAGTGTACCCCTTTTTCCAGTCAGCCCCGCCCACACAGTGTGCAGTGCAACGAGTCATTGATCTGGGTCAAGGCCTCTGGCACACCATCATGGGACCCTCACTGAAACTCTAGGATACCTTGCTGTTGCCTCGTGTCATGCAGAGCCTGTGGTTACTGTTCTTCAGGACCATCCCCTTTCACATACTCCAGCAGGTCATAGATGGAGTAGATATTAGGGTGGGCCAACCCAAGGCCCAAGATGTGGCTAGGGTGGTACCTGAGCTGGTCAGGATTGCCTGGAATGGTAAAAGTAAAATGTTGCAGGTCCCTGAGTGGCTGCAGTGGGCAGCAGGTCCTGGGACCATGCCGCAGGTCTCTGAAGTGGCAGCAGGTAGCGGGCAGCGGCTTCGGAGAGCAGCCAGTCCCAGGCAGGGATGGAAGAGTTCCCCAAGTGGCTTCAGGGGGCCACCAACCCAGACAGGGAGCCACGTAGTGGGTGAGAGATCTCAATGGGGCAGCCAGTCCCACGAAAAGAGACAGATGGGTGTGCCACAATACCACGCCACAGGTCTCTGAAGGTGGCTGGTTCTACCCAGTGGGCGAGAGACAGACATGGATAGGCATGCCATACAGAGTGAGGTTGAATATTTATTTAGAGGGTTATGGAGGGGAAAGGGGAGAAGAGCAGAGAGAGAGGCAGAGAAAGAGGCAGAGAGATAGAGAGAGAAACAGAAGGGGGAAAGGAGAGAAGTGGGGAGAAGGGAGAGACAGAAGCTGCTTCTTTGAGAGGGAGATGGAAAGGGAAGAACTCAGCTTGCCCCCGCCTGACAAGGGAGGGAGTAGGCGTGGCTTGTTTCTTAAAGGGACAGAGCAGACCATTACATTGCCCCCCCCCTCCAGTGAGGGGCAGAGCCCGTGGTGAGAGTTGGGGCCATCTCAAGTGCAGGGGCCAGCTCTCCTGCTGCAGTGTCCAGTGAGGGTCAGAACCAGTCATCCCAGGGACAGTGAGGGGCAGGATCAGCTCAGCATGGCCCTCAGATTTCAGCATGCATTTTTCCTATCACCCCCATGGCAACATGGGGGGGACTTTATCACAGACCCCAGCTGCAGCAGGAACACACACCCAGACATGGTCTTTGTTTTCATTTATAAAGAAGTGGTAGGGGACTGGTCCCACAAGGGGTGGCGGCAGATCATCTGAGGCCTCAGTGGGTCCCCTGGAGGGTGACTTGAGGTCTCAGCGGGAGACAGACAGATGCGCCATACAGAGAGAGTCTGAGTATAGAGTTTAATTAATGGATTATGGAGGGGGAGGGGAAGGATGTTGGGGACCAGCCTTGACAAAAATACCTCTTGCCAGGGTATGGGCATGGGGATTAGAAATATAGTAAAGAATATGAAGACAAGAATGAAAATAATAAAACAGAGAAACATATAGGATAGTATTGGGAGGGAATTTCCGAGTACTGAAAATTTGCTCGTGTTTAATTTCCAACTGCTTAAAATACCCTGACCCCAAAAGGTAGGAGTAAGACAAAAGACTGCATTAACATGATACAAGAACATGAACACACCAATTGGAAGTCAGGGGCATAGTTAAACATTCTGTTGCTAGAACAAAATAAGTCACCAAGTCATGTTCACGCCCTAGACCAAATCAAGCTGTAGGCAAACCACTCCCTGGGTGGACTCCCAAGTTATTTCCATAAAGGGAACTGGAACAAACCGGATCCTTAAAACTTTTGTTTGAGGTAGGGACAAACTACTTCCCTATTCTACACCACAAGGTCTGACTTTTAGCCACACCCTTTGACACAATAGCTTGAGAGAGCAGAAATCTCTGATTTACAACCAGGTGGACCTTTGTCTGAGAAAGGAGGTAGAAGCACAATAACCTTGAAGGAACTAGAAGCAAGTCCCAACTCTCTTTGGTCGACTTGGAAATAGGCCTTTTTGGACCTCCACAGAAGGGGAAGTGGAGAAGGGGAGAAGTGGGGGAAGGAAAGAGAGAGGCAGATTCCTCTCCAGAAGGGCAGATAGACAGAGAGAGAGAGAAAGAGAGAGAGAGAGAGAGAGAGAGAGAGAGAGAGAGAGAGAGAGAGAGAGAGGAGAGGGAGGGGGATTGGAGAAGAGGTAGGAGATCCCATTGCCTCAGTGGTGGGGAGGGTGAGAGGTTGGGAGTGGGAGGAGCTTGTCTCTTAAAGGGACAGGGTCCCAGACCAGGCCTGCAGATTACAACAGCCTTCAGTAGCATTTCGGGCCCAGATGTCGCCATAGCCCTAGTGGCAGCATAAGTCACCTAGATCAATATGGCCCTGGAGGTAGAAAGTCCCTTGGACACCAACATGGTCTCAGGTGGCTGTCCAGACTCTGCACGGCACTTGGTGGCAACAGAAGCCATGGATATCAACCAGGACCCTGGCTGTTGCTGGGCCACAGACCCAGATACAGCGCTAGGCAGCAGCCCAGGCCTGTATGACACCATGGCCCTGTGTGGCAGTGCAGGCTACCCATATCAGCATGGCCCTGATCGCTTCAAACTTTAGGCACCAACATGGCCGCAGGTTGCACACAGACTGAGGGCATCTGTGTGGTCTTTGGTATCACCATGGGCATAGACATCAACAAAGACCCCGGCTGATAGCACCATTGTAATGGAAAAAATTAAAAATGTTGCAGGATCCCCGGAAGGGGTGGCAGGCAGCAGAAACGTTGTAGATCCCCAAGTGGTGTCAATGGGCCATATGGTGGCAGGCAGTGGGCAGGGGGTCCCGAGAGCATCCAGTCCCAGGCAGGGACGGCTGCAGGTCCCTGAGCGGTGGCCGGTCCTGGGCAGAGAGACACATGGCAATGGGCAAGAGACAGAGACACGGATAGGCATGCCATGCAGAGTGAGGTTGGATATTTATTCAGGGGGTTATGGAGGGGGAAGGGAGAAGGGGAGAAGAGCACACACACATATATATATATACATATATACATACATATATATATATATATATATATATATATATATATATAGAGAGAGAGAGAGAGAGAGAGAGAGAGAGGAGACAGAGGGGAAAAGGGAGAAGTGGGGAGAGGCAGATGCTGCCTCTTCAAGAGGAAGACAGAAAAGAGAGGGAACTCAGGCTGGAAGCTGAAGATCAGCCTGTCTCAGTAGATGGGAGTGGGGTAGTGGTGGAGGGGGGCATGGCTTGTGTCTTAAAGAGACAGAACAGGCCGGGCGGTGGTGGTGCATGCCTTTAATTCCAGCACTTGGGAGGCAGAGGCAGGCAGATCTCTGTGAGTTCGAGACCAGCCTGGTCTACAAGAGCTAGTTCCAGGACAGGCTCCAAAACCACAGAGAAACCCTGTCTCAAAAAAACCAAAAAAAAAAAAAAAAAAAAAAGAGAGAGAGAGAGACAGAACAGACCATTACAACCACAGACCCAGACATGGTCCTCAGCAGCAGTCCAGGCCCAGATGTCACCATGGCCCCCGTGGCAGTGTAGGTCACCCAGACCAGTATGGTCCCTGTGGCAGGGTGGCCCTTGGACACCAACATGACAATAGGTAAGTGGCCCAGACCTCTGGCATCAGCATGGGCTTGGATGGTATTAGGAGCCAAGACATCACCACAGACCCTGGCTAAGACAGGGTCATGGACGAAGACATGGCCTTTAGCAGCTGACCTGGCCCAGATAACACTGTGGTCCCCAGTGACAGTGCAGGCCATCCAAGTGCATATAATCTCTATTAGGAATAAGAAGGTTGGAAAGAATGAATGCCCCTAGGTCTGATAGTCCGCACTCACAAAATGAACCCCTAACTGTTCCTCTTTGCAGGTGGGTACATGCCCAACAGCCTGCCAATGGTCTGTTCTGTCTCTCTCTCTCTCTTTTTTTTTTTTTTTTTTTGGTTTTTTGAGACAGGGTTTCTCTGTGGTTTTGGAGCCTGTCCTGGAACTAGCTCTTGTAGACCAGGCTGGTCTCGAACTCACAGCCTTCCTTTGTCAACTGCCTTGAGAAATCCAGGAAGAAATATTTAGGTTGTATAGCTGGTGTGCTTTCGGTTCATAAATTAACCTTTGAAAGACACAGGGTACATCTTTGTTTCTTTAACTTTGTTGCCAAGGCACCCTTCATCATCTCTCTATGACAATATGTTGATATGTTTTCCCAGGATTTTGCAAAAGTATCTAAAGTTAAGACTGCTACTTCTTGGTCCTTCAGTTCATCCATTCTAAGAGCTGTGACATGGGCACCTTGGAGGAGGCTTTAGAGCTCTGTGTGTCAGGCATCCAGCCTTATGCCAACACTGCTCATAGTGGACAGTAAAACAGAGCCTTAATGCTCATTCCTTGGAGAGACCCACAGTTCTCTCTCTCTCGACTCCTAGATTCCCCTCTTTTAGCTGCTGGGGGTTTGTGGTTTTTTTTTTTTTGTTTTGTTTTTTTTTTTTTTTTTTTTTTTTTTTGGTTTTTCGAGACAGGGTTTCTCTGTAGCTTTGGAGCCTGTCCTGGAACTAGCTCTTGTAGACCAGGCTGGCCTCGAACTCCCAGAGATCCGCCTGCCTCTGCCTCCCGAGTGCTGGGATTAAAGGCGTGCGCCACCACCGCCCGGCTGTGTTTTTTTTTTTTTTAAAGATTTATTTATTTATTGTGTATATAGCATTCTGCCTGCATGCATGCCTGCAGGCCAGAAGAGGGCACCAGATCTCTCATTACAGATGGTTGTAAGCCACCATGTGGTTGCTGGGAACTGAACTCAGGACCTTTAGACAAGCAGGCGATGCTCTTAACCACAGAGCCATCTCTCCAGCCCCTGGGGATCTGTTTTGTTCCCATCTCCTGAGCATTCCCAGAGTATAACCTTAGAACTCCTGTTCCACAGAAGACAAGGATGGGCCTTTGAGTACTCATTGATTGGCCCTTCTTTGTTCGGCACGTGGCCAATTGTTTGAAAATCTTGTATGTTTGTGTAGATATCTTTAAAACAGAGATAAAATCCAGATTAATACTGCAAAATATCAGTCTGCTGCAGAGGTTACCTAGACACCAGGTAGCAAGTGGGGTGTGTAGCGTCTGTCCTGAGTGTAGCGAAAGCCCTTGAGTGAATTCGGGGAGAGAAGAGAATAGGACTCATCCTACACAGCTAGAGAACACTCTTTCAAATACAGTGTAATGGATGGCACAGAGGGATTGTAGCCTACACTCAGGACCAAGAGTTCCTGCCTCCTATGGTTAGTACTGACTGTTGGGGACTGTGGATCCCTGGACCCTGAATTTTCTATGACCCTTTGCCAGCCGGAGTAAACAGTTTGTTTTCCTGTGCTTGCAGCTGCTCTGAGCAACCTATGTTTGCAGCATGAGCTCAGGGGATGGCAGGGGAGTAATTTGCAGCTGAAGGATCCTGAGAGCTAGGATGTGGTCATTGGTCAGGGAAGGCACTATGCAAGCTGCCCTGGAACACAATAAAGTTGGTATTCTTGGCGCTCTTATTTCAAGGATGACCTGTGTCCCTGTGTGTGTCTGTGTGTGTGTTTCAATCTCCAGGCCCTTGCCTTGCTTGTGAACCGTATGCTACAGGTGTAGTGCTGTAGTACACGCTGTGGTAGGGACGCTACGACTGACCACCCAGCTTTTCCCTGACCCTGGAGCCTGCTGCCCTTCCAATGCCACTCACCTTGTCTCTTCATTTGTAAGCTCTCTCTTGCGTCCACGTTTGCTGTCACTGGTACCCTAGTCCCAGTCTCTTCTCCAGGCTCCAGCAGAAAGGCAGCCCCTTCTGATAAACCAGAACAATCTAAGCATCTCTTGTGGGGATGCTGGCGACTGTTAGAAAATTTCCCAAATAATACGGGCAGGCCTAGCATCACACAGCACTTGGGGAGTCAGTTTTTCCTCCTTCCACGCGGATGCTCAGGATCAAAGTCAGGTCCTCAGATTTGGTGGCAGGTGCCACTAACCTCTGAGCCATGTTGCCAGCTGCTCGGAGGCTGCGTTAGGGTAGCAGTGAGTTGGAGGCTGGTCTGAGCTGTACAGTGAGACCCCGTCACAAAACAAAGCAAAGCATCTATAGTCTAACCTCCAAAATAGAATCCATGAAAAAGAGAGTCATGATTCATCCCATTACGTCACTGCCACTCTTCCATCTGTGGTACTTGAGCAGGTCTCGAGGAGAACCTTCGACAGTGTCAGTAGGTTGCTTCTGGGAGTTGCAAACTCCACTGTAAACTCTGTTTGTATCTTTTGTTCTGTGTTCACGTAAAACATATTTTCAAATGGCTACTTTAAATGATGAGTACCTTGCCTAGTTCCACGTCGCTTGCAAACTGGGCAGTGACTCCCCACAGTCTCCAGGGTAAAGACTAGACTTCTGGTCCTGGTGTATTCAAGGACCTTGTTACTATTTGGACTCTATCTGGCCTACTCTGACCTCGCCAGCTGTGTGATCCAGCTGTGCTGAACTCTGGCAGACACCAAAGTGAACTGGCTTTGCCTCAGCCTTCCTCCCCACATCGTCCGCTCATCTTTCAAAACAGCCCAGAAGTCCTTTTTCCTAAGAGCGTGCTCTGAGCTGCGCGTCTGGACTAATTGCCTTCTGCTGAGCTTGTGATGTGCCCTTTGTGTGTGCCCGCAGAGAGCTGTGTCAGTCCTGTAGGGACTGTGTGTGGACTTCTCTCTCCTGCAAGGTTCCAGGAGAATAGCTGCTATGTTTCATTGTCAGGGCTTCGCATAGAGTGGGTGGCTACCAAGGGTTTGTTAAAGACACATTGTGTTTCTGGATTTACTACACACACACACACAGCTGACTTATGGCCACAGGTGATAAAAATAAAATTTTAGCTAGTTCCAGGACAGGCTCTAAAACTACAGGGAAATCCTGTCTTGAAAAACCAAAAATAAATAAATAAATAAATAAATAAAATTTCAGACTTGGGGGAGAGCTATGGTGTCTCTGGCCACTTGAGATGCTCGGTGCTGGAGATACTCCTCCCCCTATAGTTTACAGGGTTCCAGCTGGCCAAAGCTGGCAAGTTCTATGGTCCCACAGACTCTGTGTTCAAAAGGTTTTTGAAAATGCTTTCTACCACAGTTGGTTGCTAGGCAACATGCCAACTTAATCCTATGGTGATCCAAGGAGGTAGGTGCTGTTTGTAGCTTCATCTTACAGCTATGCATAATAAAGTTTGAGGGCCTTAGAAAACCAGAGTCTACAACCATTCAGAGGTGGAGGTGGCCAGGTGCTGTGGTGCACACATTTAAATCTAGAGGCAGGTGGGCCTCTGTGAGTTCAAAAATCAGCCTGGTCTACACAGTGAACACCAGGCCAGCTATGACTGTAGAGAATTACAGCTACCTGACGCTGACCTCAGGAAAGAGACTGTGGTTGCCAAGTTTTCCTAACAGGAATCCTTCAGCCGTCTTGTGAAAACCTACATTAAAGTCTCCATGTGGAGGAGATGGTTACCACCTAGGGTTTTTGCTTGTTTGTTTTATTTTTGTTTTCCAAGACAGGGTTTCTGTGGTGGCAGCATGCCTTTAATCCCAGCACTCTGGAGGCAGAGGCAGGTGGATCTCTGTGAATTCAAGGCCAGCCTGGTCTACAAAGAGAGTTCCAGGGCGGCCAGGACTGTTACGCAGAGAAACTCTGTCTCAGAAAACAAACAAACAAAACACCCAAACCACAAACAAACAAACAAACAAATGAGACAGGGGTTCTCTTTGTGGTCCTGGTTGTCCTGGAATTTGCTCTGTAGACCAGGCTGACTTGAAACTCACAGAGATCTGCCTGCCTCTGTTTCCCAAGTGCTGGGATTAAAAGTGTGTTCCACCATCACCCAGCCACACAGGTTTCTGTTTGCTTGTTTATTTTTGTTTTTTGAGACAGGGTTTCTCTGTAGCTTTGGAGCCTGTCCTGGAACTAGCTCTTGTAGACCAGGCTGGTCTCGAACTCACAAAGATCTGCCTGCCTCTGCCTCCCGAGTGCTGGGATTAAAGGCGTGTGCCACCACTGCCCTGCCACACGGGTTTTTAAACAAGAAAAATATAGTGAATTAGGTCTGCTCTGAGAGAGAGAGAGAGATCCCACCCTAAGGAAAAATCAGGTGGGGGAAATTTAGATGTAGTCAGATTTTTCTTTGGGCCACCAGCCCACAAATAACAACACGAAGACTTACTGTTAATTATGAAAGCTCAGCCTTAGCTTAGGCATGTCCCATTAACTCTTATAACTTAAATTAACCTGTTTTACCACGTGACTTTTTACCTTTCTTTTGTTCTGTATGTCCGACTCCCTTCATGTATCATTGGCCTTTCCTCTGCACCTCAATTATCTCCTCCTTCATCTCTCTGTACCTGTTGGACCCTAGAGTCCAATCACCGAGGAGGAGTCCCCCCCTCCGAGACTGTCTCTCACACCACAGTTGATGTAAAAGCATGAGGATTTTATTAATTCTGTCATGACAGGGTCTTTCAGCATTTGAGAGGCCAGAAAGACCCTGAATGGCTGGTACAGGCTACTTTTAAAGGAAAAAGCCACAGAAACAAGGGGGTGTCTGGGGGTTGTTCTTTAACTATTATGATTGGCTTATTCAAAAGGGCTATTACCAATAATTGGCTGGAGAGCAGTTGCCAGATCAGGTGAGGTAAGAGGGAACATCTGAGGGTCACTTTGCCCCCTTCCCAGGGACTAAATCAAAACACCAGGAACTGAGTCAACACCTAAAGCTTATCTTGCCCCTATTCAACAACTGACTTCTATTTGGAGAACATTTACAAGGACTCAGGGAGATGATGGAAAGTTCCCAACATTTCAGTACGTGTGTGTGTAGTTGTTAGGTCCTTGGTTTCTGGGGGGTTGGGAGTCCTACTGCTAGACTGGGAGATAAAGAAGCCACCAGGTTGAGGAGATGGGGGGACCAAGGAGCACGGCTGAGCAGAGCTTATGCTAGGGCCTTGGCATATTGCCTCTCCACCTGACTGTGTCATCCCCACCTCACCAGCCTTAGGCACACCAGGGCCGGGCCCCTGTTGGGAGGCAAGCCTGGCATCTCCAGGAAATAGAAAATGCAGAAAAGAGAATCAGGTCCAAATGTCACTCTGGAAAACGAAGGACCAAAAGGTGCTATACATCTTCCATGTGGGGCGGGATTTGAAGCTGGCATCTGAGTAGTGCCACCAAATCCTTTCACTGAGCCCCAACCCCTTGGCCCCAAGTTCATAATACCACTACCTAATTAGAGAACAGTCAAACAGCTTTATTGGTGACCTAAGGGAGCTGAGGTCTCCGATCCACCCCTCACTCCCCAAGGTGTCAACTGCAAGGCCTTCTTCAGTAGGAAGGCCAATCACATGATCTGTGAGAGCTCCTGGCACAGAGTCAGATCTCTGCTCCTAATTCGAAAAATTCCAAATCCTGATTTCTGAGTCAGCAAAGTCAGAGGCTAGAGTCCGATGGGCTCCTGTGGGGGCTCAGGAGGCTGGCCAAGTTGTTCAGCAATTATCTGCAGAGCTGTGGCAGCAGAGGTCCGAAGGCCACAGGAAACTGTTCCAAGGTTGGTTTCCAAGAGGGCCCCGGCTCGGGCAGGGCATGGAAACTGGCCCTGCAAATGCACTTTGGGTATGATGGGGTCACATCGCCAAGCAGCCTTGGGAGGACAGAACCCTGCCATGTCTTTGGCATGCCAAAGCTCCGCGGTCCAGGCTCAGTGGGACTGCCATAGCCTGTCATTCTTGGGTCCTCACGGGATATAGGTACCACATCACAACCCCCGAAGGGTTGATGATCACAGTGAAGTTGGTTTCACTCTTGAGGCCGCTGATGACATCCCCTGTGAAGACATTCTGACCCTGGATTGGGGAGGTGTACATCATTATCGAGGCTAACACAAGAACAGCGACACAGAGACCCGCTCCCCACAAGACCTAGAAGCCCATACGTGCTAGGCTTCCAGTACACCCCATAGGAGTGAGAATTTCCCACTCATTTATAGCAAGGCTGACAGATGTTCAAGCAGACTACAGAAAAGCCCCACCCCGTGGAAAACACTAAGTACAATGATGCGAAAGCTGACCAGGGAGTGAGGACCAGCTTGGGATGTCAAGGGTGCCCTTCATACCCAGCAGCTCCACCTATGTGGTTGGAACAACAGTGTAGACAGGATGGCAACAGTAACAGCCCTTGATGCCTCCCACTGCCCCCCACCCCAGGCTCTTTCTAGGACTCTAAGGCATAGGGGAGGGGACACCATGTATGAGTCAGGACCACCTGGATCCCAGAAGGCTGGATTGGGGACAACAGGTGACAGGGCACTCACCTCATACTCTTTGGATTCGGGGAAGTTCAGTTCCAAGAGGGAGGAATGGAAGCGGTAAGGCATGTCTGTCCTGCGGCTGAAGAAGACCAGGGCACTCGCCCCATTAGACAGAGGCCGCTTGAACACCTCAATTTGGGATTTACTCTAGGCATAAAAGAGAACCAACCACTGGCTGGAATCTCATGTTTGGTTTGGTCCTGACATACCTGCCTCCCATGCCCTTCCCAACAAGCTCTCTCTTTAACCCCAGCCCACAGCAGGCAGACTTGAGGACAATGTAACATCACAGCCATCTAGACTTGAGGACAATGTAACATCACAGCCATCTAGACTTGAGGACAATGTAACATCACAGCCATCTAGACTTGAGGACAATGTAACATCACAGCCATCTAGCACTTAGACTTTTCTCTCCCCTCGTCCCTGACTCAGCAGATGCTAACTAATTCCGTACCAGGCCCTGCACAGAATTACAAGAGGTGCAGACACGAAGAACTGAGGGCACACCGAATGAGCACTGCCAAGACCACTCCAGGGCTGCGGTTGGGGACACCACTAGGAGGGGACAATGAACCCTCACGGGGACAGGTACGCAGCTGGTCTCATACAGAGAGCACTTCATTACCCAGAACAATCCTCAGGCACAGCGTCACCATCGGCACCTCTGGTAGGGACTAGTTATCTCTTTGGGACATCACTAATTTGTCAAGTGCCTTCTGTTTTTTTTGTTGTTGTTGTTTGTTTTTTTGTTTTGTTTTGTTATCCAAGACAAGGTTTCTCTATATAACAGTCCTGGCTGTCCTGGAACTGCTCTGTAGACCAGGCTGACCTCGAACTCAGAGATCCACCTGCCTTTGCCTCCCGAGAGCTGGGATTAAAGGTGTGTATTACTACCTTTTAAGATTTATTATTATATGTATGAATGATTTTGCCTGCATGTATGCACATTTACTGCATGCATGCGATGCCTGAGGCCAGAAAAGGGTCTCAGATTCCTGGAATTGGAGTTACACACAGCATCCCCAAATTCATGCTGCCAGGATAGAGACCCAGGGCCAGCTCCCCTGCTCTCAGGGGAGCCCAGCTCCTTAAGCCTCCTCTTCTCACCCCCATTCAAGTACCTTGAAGATCCTACGTCCCTGGATGCCTAAGGGGTCCTGATTGATTTTGATCACGAGGGGATTCTGAAGAATGTCTATGTTTTGGGGGGAAATGGTACGCAGGTCTGTGGACATGAAGAGGGGGGCTGCCAGCACTGTCCACAGGGCCATCTGGGCCCGGGATTCCTCAAAGCTCAGGCCGAAATTCCCGATGAGCAGCTGGGGACAGAGGAAAGGAGCAATCAATGTGGGCCTCCTCGGGGAGGTGGGCACCAGAGCCTTGGTCAAACATGTGGCCAAGGCAAGAGCAGACAGGACTGGGGAAAAGGCCGCATGGCTTAGCACACACAGCTTAGCATCAGCTTCTTTCATGCAGAGGAGGTGATGGTCTTTCTGAGCTGCTCGGATGATACAATGGGTCTCTGCGTTATATTATAGTGACAGAGTAAGGCCCCATCTAAAAGAAAAGAGAGAAAGAAACCAAGGGACTGGAACTGCCCAGGTGAAGCTGAGAGCTGGAGCAGGAGCTCCAAGGCAGCTGAGCTCAGCTCTCCAGGCTGGCCTTCTTCCTGCCTCATCATTGTCATTGATTGGTGATGCTTCCTGACTAGGTGAACTGATAATCCTGAAAGCATCTGTGTAAGTCACCAGGGCTATGACTGAGATAGGAATGACTGGAAGCACGATGCAGGCTGTGGGTTGCGGGGGTGACTGGAGACTTTGCAGGGTGAGAGGGTACAGCATCAAAGGAACCAGAGGCAGAGAGGGAAAGGGACAGAAGAGCACAGGAAGCGGAATGGATGCTACAGATGGGTTCTCAGTGCTCTTTGAGACACCAGAATGTTCTGGGAGGTGCTTAACAATGGGCATTCCCAGATTATGCTCTGGAACATTCTGATGTGAAAGAGAGGGACAAGGAGGGGTTTAGAAGACCCTAACACACCCAATCCAGGGACATAATTTAGTGTTAATCTAGGCCCTACCTAGAACAGTGGTTCTCAATTTGTGAGTCACGACTCCTGGTGGGGTTCACCTATCGGGTATTTACAATTCATAACAGTAGCAAAATTACAGTTATGAAGTAGCAGTGAAATAAATTTTATGGTTGGGGTCAGCACAACACAAGGAACCGTATTAAAGGGTCGAAACATTAGGAAGGTTGGGAACCACTGCCCTATAGGAGTGCACAGGGTGCTAGGCTGCAGGGACTGGAGGGATGGCAAGAAGGGCGGGGCTAAAGACCTCCCCTTCCATGCTGGTACCATGTCTGGGTCATTCCAGTGTCCAGGACCCGCCACTGGTTGCAGTATGTCTTGGTGTTTTACAAACCAGTCCAGAATGGAGAGCACGCTCTTCCAGGAGTCCTGGATATCGTCATAGTTACGCCAGAGATTGCAGATGTTGGCAATCAGAGTGTAGTTCACCTGGATGGTAGGAAAGGTAGGAGCTAACACATGTCATCCTGATGCTCAGGGGTCATCTGCCAGCTGGGGATGCTAGCAGATGGAGGCTTGGAACGAGGCAGAGGATTAGTTCTCAGGGGTGTGTGGTCTGGGAAGGTGACCCCATCTAGGGGCTGCCCAGGCCTTTCCTCCATATAGGGGGTGTGCCCCTCACCCCCCCCCACCATGTGCCATGTCCATGGTGTGCATTTCTTCAGTGACAGTGCCACCACTTGCCTCCTTCAGGTTTGAAGGTCTGAGCCCTTCTGAGGCTCTGCCTGGCCTTAGTAGCCTTCTGGGTCTTCCGGCCCCTGGGGACCCACCTGGGATTCTGATAGCTTGCTGAACATTGTGCCTGTGCCTTGCTTGCCTGCCTTGGATGCCAACACCAACAACCTACCTGCTGCACTGACTGAGGCTTCCTCGATGGGTCAGGGACCTGGTGGTCTCTAGACACCTAGAAATAGGTGTGCTGGCTAACTATGACGAGAGCATCTCTGACTATGGGGGCAGCCTGCCTCTGGCCTGGCACATAGGAGGTGATGGGGCCTGGGAGAGAGAAGCTGTGGCAGGCAGGTACACGGAATGGCTTACCTTGGGGGGTAGGCCCCCTTCATAGGCTGGCCAGCTGCAAGAAAAGGCGATGGGGCGGCCTGTGGCATTCAGGGCAGCAGACATCTGGGGATACCCTGCAGAAACCCCAATTTGGTGACTGAGCAGGCATAGGGGACCTAAAGATTTACTTCCTGGGTGCCAAGCCTTAGGAGGAAGCTATGTAGCTACAGAGCCATTGCATTTTTAGAGGGCCAGGGAGCGGCAAGCAGGGGTAAGGAATTTGGGGAAACTACCGCCACCGCCGGGTACAGGCAGACTGGGACCCACAGCTGCTGCCCTCTCTCCAGATGATGGTCCAATCAGGCAGGAACTCACCCTGGGCATGCTCTTTGGCAGTAGAGAAGCAGCCGTCCAGCTTCAGCATGTCAATCTTCCACTCAGCGAAGGTTTCGGCATCCAGCTCCACTTTGTCCAGAGTGGTACCAGGGTAACCCATGCAGGTCATTTTGCCCAAGTCCTCATAGATGCCTAGCTTCAGACCCAGGGAATGGGCCTGCGGGGTTGAAGAGACAATGGTAGATCAAGTGAGACCCTCTTCATAGTCATATCTTGACAGAGACCATTAAAACCTTCAACAGCCCCTCAGATACCAACATGGCCCCTGATCTCAGGTAACTGCACGGTCTTCGATAGTAACAGGAGCGTTGGACGTCGGCACAGATCCTGGCTGCAGTAGAGCCACGGACCTAGACATAGCCTTCATGCAGCTTTGGCCTGGACATCATCATGGCAGTGAGATGATGGTGTACCAGAAACCAGAGGCCTTGAGCCAGACCAGTGATTGAACTGCAATGAACATTTGCTGGTGAAGCTTATAGACAAAAGGACATACTATGACACACCCAGGCCCCCAGTGCCACCAGGACGGATGAAGACATGTTGGAGAGGCAGGAAAGGAGAAGCAAAGAGGTTTTTGGTGTTGTTGGTTTCTGTTTTGTTTTCCTTGGTTTGTTTTGTTCTTATTTTTGTTTGTTTGCTTGCTTACTGTATTGTTTTCTTTGGCAAGGGAGTACTTCGGGGTGAAGGGAGGATATGGGGGACCGGGAGGTGAGCAGAATTGGGGTGCATGACATAAAACTCTCAAAGAACCAATAAATAAGTTAAATTAAAAAACAAAACCAATCAACCAAACAAACAAACAAACAAACAAAACCCTCAACGTCTCCCAGGGCTGAGGATGTAGCTCAGCTGGCAGAGAGCTTGCCTATCACGCACGATGCCCCAGGTTCTAGTCCCAAGCACTGCATATAAACCGTGCATAGTGGCAAGCACCTAAAATCCCAGAACAAACATTTTGTTTGTTTGAGACAGGGCCCCTCTATGTAGCCCTGTCTGTCCTAGAACTCTCTGCATAGACCAGGCTGACCTTGAACTCATAGGTCTGCCTGCTTCTAGAGCACAGGATTAAAGATGTGTACCACCACACCCAGTTGGCACCAGAAGTTTAAGGTTATCCTCAGCTACAGTGTTGGAGGTCATCCTGGGCTATGTGAGTCCCTCTCTCAACGAAATAAAGTGGAAACCCTCAGTGGCTTCCACTGACCAAAAGACAAGTACCAGCTGGCTGGCTTCTGCCAGCTAAGGCCATTTTCCTCCAGCTATCTCTTGCCTTGAGGCTTTTTACTGCCCCAGACGCCTCACCTCTGGGACCAATTCAACCCCATGCCTCCTCCAGGTATCTTTTTGCTAAGGTCCCTTTCTGGCTTTCACCGCATTAGGTCAAAAGTAGGTGTTCATTTTTCAGCTTCCATCGTTAAATGGAGTTCTCAACCGAGACGTTGCTAATGAGCCCCAGGCACAAGGGAGGAAGAGAGGTGTGGCCATCATACTAAGGGGCAGGGCTGGACTGGGACTTACATAGTCAGCCAGGAAGGCAATCCCATGAGGGAAGCGCTTGGGATCAGGCAGCAGGCGGCCTTTGGCATCACGCCCACCAATCCAGCAGTCATCGATGTTGATGTATACATAACCAAGGTCCCGCCATCCATCCTGGGCCAGCCGGTCAGCCATCTCCATGAAGAGCCGTTCACTGGCGAGGGATAGAAGGATGGTGTTGCTCAGTAGTTCAGGCTGTCCTGCATTTCTGCTCTTTTCTCTGCTCTGAGTGTGAATTTTGGCTATAAAAATCATACCTCTAGCTGGGCGGTGGTGGCGCACGCCTTTAATCCCAGCACTCGGGAGGCAGAGGCAAGTGGAACTCTGTGAGTTCCAGGACAGCCAGGACTGTTGCACAGAGAAACCCTGTCTCAAAAACAAAAACAAACAAACAAAATCATACCTCTAACTGTGCAGTGGTGGCACACACCTTTAATTCGAGCAGTTGGGAGGCAGAGGCAGGCGGATCTCTGTGAGCTCAAGGCTAGCCTGGTTTACAAAGTGAGTTCCAGGGCAGTCAGGGCTACAAAGAGAAACCCTGACACACAAAGCCAAAACGGAAAAAAAATCATGCCTCTGCTATCAGCTGAGGACTAGACCAGATAACAAGAGTAAATGACCTCCCAGGATTGTGTCAGGGCGTGGTGAAAGGGGTGGTCTGGCCCCTAGGCCAAGGGAAGCACAAGGGGCCTGCTTGGCCTTTTATCTCTTTTCAGTTACCTCAGGAGCCAGGTCCACCTCTGGACCCTACCCACTGAGGCTCCACTGAGGCCCCGCATAGGTCACGGGGCTAGGTATCAGTCTGTAGTCTCCCTTGGCTTGGCAATTCCAACCTTGCACTTTGTGCTGGTGAGTGTCTCCCACCCCCCTTTTGCTGCCCTGGGTGTCCAGATCTTACTCACCTGATGCAGTTCTTTGGGTCCTGGTCACAATCGATGTTACAGCGGAAACGTTCCCAGGCCAGCCAGCCCATGGGTGGCGTTCGCAGGAGCCCATTCTCCAGCATCAGTACCTGGGTCACCAGGGCCAGTAAGAGCACTGAGGGGAAGGTGGACAGTGACTTGTATGTAAGTGGCTCCCACAGCCTCTCACCCTCGTCATCACTTCAGCCCCCCCACGTCCCTCTTAGTCATTAATTCCCTCTATGCAGCCCAGTGGGAACTGAGACTACTCAGTTCAGGTTAGAGTTGACTCAGTCTGCACCTGCGGTTGTGGGGAAGGGGCACGGGGCACGGCAATATGTTAAAAAAGCTGGGCAACCCACTCACTGTTGGCACAGCCTGGGAATCAACAGAACTGACCCCCTGAAGTCATGTCCTTGATATATGTGGGACGAGATCCCTCTCTCCCTCCCTACACAGAAGTGGCAGTACACTGTGGACAGACTCTAGGTTGCTGAGGCCTTGGGGGCTCTTTGCTCTCCACCTCAGAAAGCCGCAGAAGGGCCTAAGGAGGTTGGTCAGGAGGGACTCATACTCAGCTGCTCACCTACACGTGCCCCTTCCTCTTGGATTTCAGTTTCCTTACATGTAAGTGACTGTACCCACTTTACGGGGTTGCTGTGGCAGGCTGCTACCCGGTAAGATACGGCCGCTACACCAGAGCAGGACTGAGAAAGGAAGTGCCCCTCTTTGGAGGGGAAATGATTCCGGGCTGGGGAGCATCTCCTTGCTTTTCCTGGCCCAGCTCCAAGAAGAGGAGAGGAAGTGTTCTCCCCACATACTCACATCAAGAAAGAGAAATAAGTATTAGGCAGAGTCCTGGTTCCCCTGCCACAGTCCCTCCCGAAAAGCCACCCCAGTAGGTTGTGGGTACCTGTCTTTTGCAGCATCGCCTCGGAGTCAATTATCAGGACCCAACTTCTCTGCTCCAATCAGCTTTATATGTTGAACTGTGGAAGATAACATGTTAAATATCTCACTGGGCATAGCGTTGCATGCCTTTATTTTTAATCCCGGCCCTGGGAGGTAGAGGCAGGAGGATCTCTGTGAGTTCCAGGCCAGCCTAGTCTACACAGCGAGTTCCAAGCCAGCCAGAGTTACACAGGGAGACCCTGATTCAAAAAGGAGATGTTATTGCCGGGTGTTGAGGCGCACACCCCTTAATCCCAGCACTCTGCGAGTTTGAGGATAACCTTGTCTACATAGTGAGTTCTAGGACAGTTGTGGTACCAAGTCGCTTTCATTACCGACGCTCCTTCCCCTGCCATCACTACCCCGAGTCTGGGCTCTTTCTTTAGAACTACACGGAGTCTAGGACGTCGTCCTTTTGCCAGACCAGTGCTCGAAAGCGGCGGCCACTGGTTCCAGGAAGCCCAGGAAGAAGAGAGACGTTGGGCCCTACCAGGCTCCGGATCCCCGTGCGGAGTCCGGGTTCGCGGCCTCGATCCTCAAAGATCCCAGGTCCAGAGTACTCCTTGGTCTCCTTGGTCCTCCTAGGTCCACCTTTCGGTCGCTCAGTCCGCTGTACGTTTAGCCTCAGGAGCCCCCAGCTGCTGCCTCCACGTACCTATAGCGACCCGGGAGGCGGGGCATCGCGGGACAACCCTTCCGGAGCAACCAATCAGAATCCCCTAGCAACGCCGTGCCCTCCCTCTATGCCCCAGCGCCCAGCCTCCATAAGCACCGCCCATTTAAGCTGGCGTTCTGCGCGCTCCTGAGGCGCGCCCTCGTGGAATCGGCACCGGGATCCTGTGCGCGTGCGGGCACGCTGCGAGTCTGCCTGATCTCCTCCGTGCACCGCCCCAGGGGCGCGGGCGATGGTCCGCACTGCTCGCGCTCAGTAAGTGGAGGTGCAGTGAATTTCTACTGATAGCCAAAGGAAACAGCCCAGAAACTTGGTCCTTAACCGCTAAAAACGGTAGTGAAGAGGCTGAATGGGAATTCAGCCCTTGAAAGGTTAGGAGTCTGTCCCCTCCATCTGACACCTAAAGGATTATTCGCCCATCCACTTCCCAAATTCATTCACTCATTCAATTATTTATTGAACATATGCTGGTGCCAAATGCTATTTCTGAATGCCTTGGCCCTGATGGTAGTCATAGCCGCCCCCTAACGGAATAGTACCGTCTTCCATATTCCAGGTAATGGCAAACGTACTTCTGTGTGCCACGATCCAATGCTCAGTACGCTCTTTCTTCTTTTTTCCTCAGCCTTCATATGTAATTCTCCACACATCCTGTGCTTTCTACCTTCGAACTTCATCCCTCATCACACTGCAAGCCTGGGCTCATCACATACTGTCTGCCTGGTTCACAGAAGTCCCTCAATGACCTTCTGCTTCCATGTAAGGAGACTTTCTCCACAGCAGACAAGGCAAACCTTGAAAACCCAGCTCTGCGGGCTGGAGAGATGGCTCAGTGCTTAACAGCACTCGTTGCTCTTGCAGAGGACAGGGGTTCAGGGTCTAGATTCACGTGGTGGCTCAACAACTATCCCTACCCCAGTTCTAAGGGATCTGACACCGTCTTCTGAACTCCGAGGCATGCACATGGTGCACACATACATACATGCAGGCAAAACTCTCAGACACATAAAATAACCTAAATAGAACCCAACCCAGCCCTGGTCACTCCTCTCTCCGTTTGGAGAAATGGCTTTCCTAAGCCCCACCCTCTACCTTCTGATCCTGTTTCTTACAGTTATCTTCCTCATTGCCCTCCTTGTGGCTCTTCAAACACAGCAGTAGCTCTGGGGCCTTTGGGACTGGCAGTGCTCTCTGCCTACAATGCTGACCCCCTCATTTCCCTTAATTACCTCCCAAAGTGGGGTCTACTCAAGCTCCCCACCGTGAGAAGCCCACGCTCCGCTCCGTTTCCCCGGATGATTTTCGCCTTGTAGCATATTTACTCCAGGTGATACTTTGAATTGAAAAAAAGTTGGTAAACAACAACAATAACAAACACCCACCGCACCCCACAAAAACCAGCCAGCACAACTCAAAGCAGGGTGTAGGTACTCTTCTCTTTCTCTACATTGTGAGGTCAGGGAGGGGACCTCAGAGCTGACCTAAATGTCAAGGAGTTCTGAGGCTAGTGATGGGGGTTGGGTGAGAAGGAAGGGCTCTCTGGGCTTCAGGAACTGCAGAGAAGAGGTTGAGGTGGGAACCCACAAGCTCCTGGGCAGGCGTTTGAACGCATTTGCCCTGGGCTTCTGGGAGTCCTGCCTGCCTTAGTGCTGCTATCCTGCAGTCTTCCCTTAAGCGTTTGGATGGACAAACTCCAGGTAGATCTTTGGAACCACAAGTGAACTGCAGACCCTCACTGGCAGGTGAGAGAAGCCGTAATGGCCAATTTCTAGAGGCAGAGATGGGGCTGACCCAAGGACTTGTTTGCAGGCTCTGTAGGAGCTCTCCTTATGAAGCGCCCTATCCGATGAATTGCCCCGCTTGGCTCTGCCAGCGTGGGGTGGGACTGGCTGGGCGGTAAGAGAGAACTTTTGGGGAAAAAAACCGTCTAATTCTTTCTCCTTTGGTGGTGGGCTGGAGGCCTGTGAGTAGCCTGACGTTGGGCTTCGGGTTCGAGGCCATCCATCACCGACAAGTCCTGCGGCTCAGGCGGGTCCTCACCGCCCAGGTCCTCAGTTTCCCTCTGGTGTGCGTGCCGAGGCGACTTTGCAGATCCCGAGGCCTGGTGGGTACTGGGCGGGGAGAAACCGGGGCGGTAACACGAGCCTCCCGGGCGGGGTCTCCTGGCTCCCGCGGCCACGTCTGCGGCCCGGGCGGAGGCGCGGGGTCCGGAGCAGAGAGCGGTCGCAAAGCACCCGACGAGCCAGGCTCAGGCTCTGGAGGTGAGTGCGGGTCGGGCGGGCTCCGGGAGGAGGTGACCTGGAGGGCGTGGCTGAAGAGCCCGGGCGGGATCCAGGGATCCAGGCACCCATAGGGCCGCCCCAGGGAGAGGCCTCATCTTTAGGCGCTCGTGGGCTCGGCCCCTCCGTGGGGCCCACGAAGGGCTGCGGCTAGAAGGGCCTTCCTCTTTTCCGGGCCTGCTTTGCTTCTCTTTGGAGCCCTTTTTTCCCTCCCGCATCCTGGCTTCAATTTCATCACTCACTACTTGATTTATTCATTATTTAATTGCATTTGCTTACTGCGTGTCTCTCCTACTGCAAAGTAGATTTCAGGAGGACAGGGACATAGTTTTGTCTCCTGATGTATTCCTACGAATTCAGCAAGTCTGCACAGGGCTGATTATTGGTGGTTACTGGACAGTCAAGCTTATAGACACCCTGCAGATGGGGACAAACATTGACAGAGGGAGGCGAAATGGACAAAGCCAGAAAATGGAGGATTGCTGGCCAGTTGACCTCAGAACAAGCCACTTTGGGTGCAGCAGCAATCACGAGAGATTTTTGTGATGATGTTCCAACAAGTGCTAGAAGGGAAAGTCTTGGCAGGCACTCAATTGACCTACCTAGCCCCAGGGGGTCCATAATTACAGTCAAGAGACACTGGGCTAAGACACAGAGGGAAGTTCAGTAGCCCTGGGTGGGGGGTGAGTGGGGCATTGAAACAGGAGGCAGGGCTTTCTGCAAGAGGCTGCCCTTTCACTGGGCCCTACAGTTACGACAGCAATTGTCACATTTTTTTGAGAGCTGTTTTGCAGGCTCTGTGGGAACCATGTGGCTGAGCAGTGCGGTTAGATAAGAGGCCACCCTGTCCCCTCTTTTAGGCTCTTCTGATAAGTGTGTCACCAACAAGACCCCACCAAGAAGGTGTGAGACCGTATACTGCTTCTCCTTCATTATGACTCTTGCGGGTTGAGCTGCCATAGGAACCTTGGAGCACCAGAATTTGGTGGGTGTCTTCAGTACCTCCAGTGGCACTGGAGTTTAAGAGAGCAGGTCCCCTTTGATCCATTGCTGGCTGCCCCTTCCCCTGACTCCATCTGGCTCTGAAATCACAGGTTCTTATTAAGGTGGACTGGACACCACTGAGAGAGGCTGGTAGGGGCCCAGGAAGGTACAGGATTTGAGCTTGGCAGCAGGCCTGCAGTCCTCGGACTGGGGAGGTGGGAACAGTGGGATTGGCTCAAGAGCATCCTGGGATACATAATGAGTTGGAGAGCAACCTGGGCTACATGTTTAAAAAACAAGCAAACAGAAAACTACCATATCAATGTCCTGCCATTCTTGTTCTTCTGATACAATTGTCTTTTCTGTTACAGTTTTTTGATATCCAGTTTTTGTGTGTGTGGCCCTTTGATGACCTTTGAAAAGAACAGCAAGGAAGATTAGTCAGTGTCCTTCACAGATGAAGTCTGAGAGCTGCAGGGACACAGTAGCAGCCACAGTTCTGGGCTGGAGGTCTTCTGAGCGTGGGGCCTTTCCTCCAGGTGCTACCATCTCTACCTCCGCGTTCTTGTGGGAGCCATGAAGCTGAACAAGAGGAGCGTGACCCACTATGCTCTGAGCGATTCTCCAGCAGATCACACTGGCTTCCTTCGTACTTGGGGGGGACCAGGGACAGCACCTACTTCCAGTGGTGCTGGCCGAAGATATTGGTTTGTGCTCAAGGGCAACCTGCTATTCTCTTTTGAGAACAGAGAAAGCCGGACCCCTCTGAGCCTGGTGGTACTGGAGGGCTGCACGGTGGAGCTGGCCGAGGCGCCTGTGCCCGAGGAATTTGCCTTCGCCATTCGCTTTGATGCCCCTGGGGTGCACCCACACCTGCTGGCAGCAGATGGGCAGGCTGCCCAGGAGGCCTGGGTAAAGGCACTATCCCGAGCCAGCTTCGGCTACATGAGGCTTGTAGTCCGAGAACTGGAGAGCCAGTTGCAGGACGCCCGTCAGAGCCTGGCCTTGCATCGCGGTGTGTCCCAGAAGTCTGTTGCCAGCTGCAGTAAGCCTCGGACTCCTGACCGCTCAGCTCCAGGCCCTGAGAATGGCTACTCTCTCCCTAGGGACCGAAATCCCAATGGGTCTGTGGAAGAAAGGGGAAGCAGGCCAATGGGTCGGGATTTGACTGAATGGGAGTTACAGGGCCCTGCCAGCCTCCTCCTAAGCAGGGGACAGAGCCCCGTGTCCCCTGAGACCTCCTGTTTCTCTACCCTGCATGACTGGTATGGGAAGGAGATCGTGGAGCTAAGGCGAGGATGGCAGCAGAGAGCCAAGGGGAGCCAGCCAGAGAGCAAGCAACAGGATAGGCCCTGATCCCCGGCCCTTTGCACTGTGACCCTGACCTGCTGGTCAGGATGCCAGGGTCCGTACTTCAGGAGTTAAATGTTTACTCATTTCCCAGATTGCTGTGTGTGTGTGTGTGTGTGTGTGTGTGTGTGTGTGTGTCCCCCTCCTGCTCTGTAGACTTTCTCCAACTTGCAGTCCTCCCCTCTGTCTGGAGTGACTTCCAACCTGTTTCCTAGAAAGGCCAGGTGACTGATGGGAACATAATGTAAAGCAGGAAGGGGCTGTGCCTCCGCCCCTGCAGGACACTCTAGCCGTAATGTCCAACATAAGAAGTCTTGGGCATCTGAATACCAGCCGTGCCAGCAGAAGTGGCCTGAGGACTGACATCGACATGGTTTGTGCAGGGCTCTCTGTAGGAGAGGCTCTCTCGGTGCTAAGGGGAATTTCTTTTCTTCCCCCCGCCACCTTGTCAATGCCCAGTGCTGGACATGGCCCTGGGAGAGGCAGGCAGCCTTTATCTAGGAGCAGCCCTTCCTGATCTGCTGTCCACGGTTTGTCTGCCAAGAACCCTCGTGCCTACTTTCTCCTGTATCATGCCAAGTATTTTTTTCTTCTAAGAGGACAAATGGCTGGGTCTTATAGAGCCGGAAGCCAGGCCCATCTGTCCCTTTATGTATATGCGGTGACAGTGACTGGGGGAAATGTGGGGCTTGATAGAGCTATACCTCTTTCCCAAACAAAACCTGCCTCTTCCTGACCACCCTGCTTTCCCTGTCTGGGGACTTGGGGCAACCTGACCCAAATCCACCCAGGCCTAAAGGCCAGTCTTTGGCCTCCAGGAGACTTGAGTTTCATGGTCTCCTTGGCCAGGGCCAGGTCCTGTGATGCCAGGCATGGTTCTCAGCCTGCACATAGCATCATAGCCAACTGCCCTTGATTGTACACACAAGTACTACGCCTTTGCTAACCTTCTTGTTAGTGTTCTTTGGTTTGGTTTTTGGAGACCAGGTCTCACTTTGTAGCCCATACAGGTCTGGAACTCATTCTTAGCTTTGCAAGCACTGGGATTATAGTTATGGACCACCACACCCTGTTTGGTTTCCTTTGTTTTGTAGCAGGTCTTGGTTCTCGGGAAGGCCTGCCCACCCAGCTCCTCACACTAGCACTTCTGGCTTTAGGTTTTTGTTTTGTTTTCTTATAATTAGAACAGTAAAGTTTGCAGGATGTGGTAGCAAAGGAGGTAGAGGAGGATCAGGAGTTCAAGGCCATCCAAGGTTTTTGACTAGGCTGGGCTACACGCGAGACCCTTTCAGAAAATTATTAATTTTGGTTATTATAACCCGTGTTTACAAATGAAGAGTCAGGAGTCGGAGCTGCGAAGCCGGTGTCCGAGCCTAGGGACTGAGTGAGTCCGGGAACCTGTTCTGCTGCTGCAACCTCCACCAGTACAGTTCTGCTCTTGCTTGTTCCCTCGCCCTATGGGAAGCCTGCTGCTCACTGCACCTGTTGTTCGAGTGTTCACAGACGCTATGGGCTCTTGTTAACTTTTTATTGTTAAAGTTTCTTTTTATAAATTCAAATACCCAAGTAAAGTTTTTCATTACACATTTCGGTTCCTTAATTAATACAAGTCTTTCAGAGGCCAAGGTCACTAACACCTTTGCAAAGGGAGCTCCAAATAGACGGCCCCGCCCTCTGGAGCTCGGTAGGGGCGTTGTTGTACTCCTGACGTCACCACGTAGGGCGGGTGCCCGGGGCTTTCCCACGGCGACAGGAACGCGGGCACTGCGCAGACGTAAGGGTTGTGCGTCCTACTTGAGAGTCTCGCGAGGCTTGAAGGCGGGTTTTCTGCGAGAAGGCCAAACTGGGTGTGCGGGGTGTGGATCCCTACGAGGGGCGGAGCAGGAGATGGCGTCCACGGTGGCTTGCCGGCTGGCCCGGATAGCAGTCCGACCAGGGGCTCTCTGGAGCGGGCCGAGCGGGAGGAGAGGTGGCGATGTCTCCGTCGTACCAAGCTCAGGTCGCAGCTTGGTACCGTCGAGGTCAGTCATCGTCACTCGTAGCGGAGCCATCTTACCCAAGCCGGTGAAAGTGAGTGTCTGACGAGGCGGGGCGAATGGATCGAGGCCAGTCATTGGGGAAGTGCGTGTGGTCTGTGTTGATTGACAGGCTTAGAGGCCAATCATAGTATTGGCACGGACTGGGCTGTGAACCTAGGACCCCAATTTGTGCTGTTGGGTTGCTGACTTTGACAGGTGGAGGAAAAATGCATAAAACCAGTGTTAAGCTGGATTCCTGGACACAAGCTGGAAGGCAAGCAGCGGAACGTGCACTGTCGTCCTGTCTTGAGGGACGCAATGACCCATTCTCTAGGACTAGAAGAAGAGCTTTGTGTCGATTTATACAAATCACGCAATCTCTATCTCAGAGGTGATGAGATTAAACAAGCCTGAAGAAATGAGAAGGGAATGCGGAAATAATATACTTAGCCAAAAAAAAAAAAAAAAGAAATGAAGGAAAAAAGACGTGAAGAAGCAGGCCCTTCTATCCTGAGAAGTGTGCAGAGAATCTTGCAGAAAGGTTTTTACAGATGAATCAGGGCAGAGCTGGCGTCCGAAGCTGGTAGCAAAGTTAGGTCTTGACAACAAGGACCACGTTCTGTTTTTTTTTTTTCCACCATTGAATGCTGTCACTTGCCCTCAGTGCTCTTAAAGAAAATGGAAAGTCTCTTATACCAAAGGTGTGCCTTTTGACTGCGGGGCTGTGTAGAGGCGAAGGGTTAACGAAATCTTTTAGAGATAGTCTGACCCTTACTTACAGTTGACCGCAGTCGGGATTCACAGCAAGAAGCAAGAAGGTTTAGCTGTTTTATAAAAAAGCACAGCTAGGGGAACCAGAAAGCAAACACTAGTGAAATGTCACCTGCTTCCCTCCAGTTCATACTGTCTTTTTTCATGGTTTTAAAGTTTAATGTGCTGCAGTTTCTCAGGCAGCAGGCACCAGTTACTGAAGAGAACTGCATGGAAGAGCCTTTCACTGCACATCTTCTTAAATTCATTTTTTATGTGTATGGGTGTGGTGTTCCATGGAACTAGAGTTACTTTCTTATGAGAATTGATGTGGGTGCTGAGAACCAAACCCAGGTCCTCTGGAAGAGGAGCCAGCTCCTAAGTGCTGAGCCATCTGTCGAGTCCCTGAAACTCACTTTGATGTGTGTAGAGCTGATCACAGTCTAGCCATGCTAGTCTCTCACCCAGTTGTTTAAGGTTTTTGCAAGGAATTAGCAGGTGGTCTAATTTTTTAAAAACCCCTAATTTTTAGTTGCTTATTTTCCTAAATTTAGTTTAGCTTTATGCTTTTCTTTCTGGCATCCATTTTGATGGCCACCAAACTCACTGTCTCTTTGTTGCTCTGAATTTTTTCAAAGACTTTAAAACTCAGTTGGTGTCTGGGGTCACTGGAGGAAATGCCCCTGAGGGCCAGGGCTTGAGGTGCAGCCCGTCTCCAGGACTCACAGCACTTCTCTCTCGGCAGATGTCCTTTGGTCTTCTCCGTGTGTTCTCCATTGTGATCCCCTTTCTCTATGTTGGGACACTCATCAGCAAGAACTTCGCTGCTCTACTTGAGGAGCATGACATCTTTGTTCCAGAGGATGATGACGATGACGATTAACAGGTAAGACTTGCCTTTTTCCTAATTGGACAGGAACAAGAAGTAGGGTGGCGCTTCTGGTCCTGTTGCTGTCTGGCCTGCAGCAGCATAGCTACGCTCAAGGCAGAAGGCTCAATGAGTTCACTCACTGGAGTCTGTCTCTCTCTTACGTTGGATGGGGTAATTTGACTGAGTTACTGTTAATCTGCCAATAGGTTAAGATCCTAGCTAGCCTTTCAGTTGCCATTGATGTACCTTCAGTCAGCTGACATTTTCTTTCTTTTTTTCTTTTTCTTTTTCTTTTTTTTTTTTTGTTGTTTTGTTTTTTGTTTTTCGAGACAGGGTTTCTATGTGGTTTTGGAGCCTGTCCTGGAACTAGCTCTTGTAGACCAGGCTGGTCTCGAACTCACAGAGATCCGCCTGCCTCTGCCTCCCGAGTGCTGGGATTAAAGGCGTGCGCCACCACAGCCCGGCAAGTCAGCTGACATTTTCTTGATGATTTAATATGCTTCACATTTATACAAGTCATGTAGCCTCTGCCTCAGAAGCGGAGGGGTAAACCAGCGAATCCTGAGGTGGGTGAAAGTAGAAGAGACAAGTAAAAAGGGAATATGGGGAAGGGGAGGGGCGCTCAGTCCTGAGAAGTGTGCAGGGAATTTTTCTTTTTCTTTTTTTTTTTGATTTTCGAGACAGGGTTTCTCTGTAGCTTTTGGTGCCTGTCCTGGAACTAGCTCTTGTAGATCAGGCTGGCCTTGAACTCACAGAGATCCGCCTGCCTCTGCCTCCTGAGTACTGGGTGTGTGCTATCACCACCTGGCCCTTTTAAAATAATGTCTTTATGTTATGTGCATTGGTGTTTTGCCTGTGTATATGTCTGTGTGAGGGTATCAGATCCCCTGGAAATATAGTTATAGACAACTGTGAGCTGCCATGTGGATGCTGGGAATTGAACCTGGGTCTTCTGGAAGACCTGCTCATGTTCTTAACCATTGAGCTGTCTCTCCAGCACCGGAATCTTGAATTTTTAGAGATGAATCAGGACAGCTGTGAAATTGGTGTCTGAGGCTAATGGCAAAGTTAGGTCCTGGTATCTAGGATTCTTAACCAACTTAGGCCAATGGCTTCTGACTGAAGTTTAGACACTGGCAAGGGGGTGGGAGACATAGCTCAGCTGATAGCCCTGGCAGAGGAACTGGGTTCTATTCCTAGCACCTACTTGGGCAGCTCACATTCTTATTGTGATCTGGTCATACCTCCTACGCCATTTTTATCTTCTGTATTCCCAGCTACAGGAAGAAGTAACCTTGAGAGGGCCATGTCTTCTGTGGTTATCCCAGAGTGGCCTCTCTGAGGAGTCATGGTTTTATTCTTCTTCTAACATTTACTTATATGTCTCTGTGTATGAATACGGTACTCATGGAGGCCAGAGACTGTTAGATCTCTTGGAGCTCGAGTTACAGGTAGCTGAGAGCCATTTTTTATGGAACTGAACTTTGGTCCTCTGCCAGATCAGTATGGGCTCTGATCGGCTGAGTCACTGCTCGAGTTACCTGCATTCTTTTTTTTTTTTTTTTTTTTTTTTTTTTGGTTTTTCGAGACAGGGTTTCTCTGTGGTTTTGGAGCCTGTCCTGGAACTAGCTCTTGTAGACCAGGCTGGTCTCGAACTCACAGATATCCACCTGCCTCTGCCTCCCAAGTGCTGGGATTAAAGGTGTGCACCATCACCGCCCGGCAGTTACCTGCATTCTTATCAGTCTCCAAGTATTAGCCCACTGTTGTACCACTCTGTCTTAAGTCCACCATTCTTCCTGTCTTTGCTACAGCTTCCATTACCTCCTATTTGAAAGTGACTGTTCCCAAAGCCTGGTGTGGCATCACAAGCTTTTGTGATCCTGGTACCCAGGAAGTAGAGGCAGAGCTCAAGGATAGCCTGGACAACAGGAGCCCTTATCTCAGAAAGCAGAAGAGAAATGCCTTGGGTATTTCTAGTGGCACACACCAGTAATCTCGGCACTGGAGAGGTAGAGGCAGGAACAAGTTCAAGATTATCCTTGGCTGCAGTGAGTTTGAGACTCCTCTGGGCTACATGAGACTGTGTGTGGTTTATTTAAGTGACTGATGCCTGCCTTTCTTCCAGGACATGGAGAAGTGCAGAAAGGAGAAAGCACTAATAGACGAAGTGGTCGCACTTTCAGCTCCTTCCCTATTGGCAGAAGGGTCAGAGAAAGCCAGCCCCCAGCCTCACCTCCTCATGGTTTGTGACATCAGCCCAGAACCCTATGTTTTGGGAGGTTCCTGCAAATGTGCTGTCCACAGAGCACTGGAAACTCTGAGTGACATAATAAATACGAGCCATGTGTGACTGAAAGGCTGCTCCCGTTTCTCACTCCCAGCAGGCTCAGTTGCACTTTGTCGTCTCTTCTGTGTTCAAGAAACATCTTATTAAAAGCCAGGACATCCAGGCTGTTACACAACCACAGAAATCATCGGGGGGGACCAAGAACTTTTTTCCTTTAGTTATGTGTATCTGTTTATGGGTGCCCCTGGAGGCCAAAGGCATATGATCCTCCTAGAACTGGAGTTAAAGATGATTATAAGTTGTCTCAAGTGGGTGCTGGGAACCAACTCTGGTCCTCTGCAAAACCAGCAAGTACTCTTAACCAATGAGCCATCTTTCTATCCCCCTAACCCCCATCCTGAGACTTAAAATTTTTTTAACTTTATAAATCTTCCCTCAAAGCCACTGAAGCTAACTGTAGCCTTAAGCCTAGAGGGGTTGCCACTTGCCAAACATAGAGTTTTGATACTTCTTAATAGTTAGAATGTTTTGTAAAACTTGGGCTCCTGGGTGGGTGGGGATCCCTGGTGCTGTGGGGTCACTCAGTAAGTATGTCTAAAGACTGAGTACCTTTCGCCAGCATTCCGGACTGTTCAGGGAAGGAGACAGAAGCAAGAACATTGGTAGTTCAAGGTCATCCATGGCTATAGAGTGAGTATGGGGTTATCCTTGGCTACATGAGATCCTGTTTGAATAAAGAAAGTGAAGAAGTGGTAGATGAGTCTGTTCTATTTGCACTGAACGATTGTGTGCCTGCACAATGAGTAGGAAGTTAATTTCATTTTAAAGATCAGTGCTTCTAAGTAGAAGGTCTAGGCCTTGAGCAGCCATTTTCCAGAGCAAAATAGATCATCTTGTCAGTCCTACTGCTGTTCCCACAGGACAGGAAGAGCCTTAACACCAGGATCCCAATCTTAGAAGTACAACTACAATATAAGTGCATGCATAGTAAGCACAACTACAGTAACAGACTCACTCAGCTTCATAGCTACGGGGACAGAGTCTGGACAGATGAGAAGCCTTATCCCTCCCTGCTTCCTCATGCAAGGATCCCATACAGCTGACAGCAAGCGCCATACTCCAGGAAAAGGGAATAAACATGGCGTGTACACCAAAGACACACACACTTAGGCAAGAAGTGAGAGACCACAGGAAATGGGTTCACCAGTGCAAGTTTATCACAAAACAACCAGCAAATAATGAGTTTATTTATACTCTAAAATAATTAAATATTAACATGCACCTTATGGGTCATGGCCAATATAGAACTTGGACAGGAAGTCCTTTGGCCTCGGTGTTTCTGTTTCGTGGAATAACCGCATAATGTGTGTCCGCTGTTTCCACACGTGGATGGTTTCCTGGAGCTCCATCTTCCCCTGTGCACGTGAACGGAAGGTAGTCAGTTCCAGCCATCAGATGAAGAGCACAACACTCAAGTTCAGTACTCTGTTTGGTATGGACTTGCTAATGACCCTGGGTAAGTAAATCTTCTAAGGCAAGTTTCTGCATTTGGAGGGTGGTGGGACTCAATGACCTGCCGCTTTTCCAAGAGAAGTAACTAACAGGTTCCTAGGACTGTGCAACACAATTGGTTTAACGTCATGTTTCTATGTAACAGTTCTGTGGTATTTCCTGGTTTGCCATGAGCTACTGCTGATGGACCCTGTCTGGCCTGGGAAACACAAGGGCCACAGTTTGACCATCCCTGAAGCTATCCTGTTTTCCTCTTCTAGTGGTTGGCATACAGGTAAGACAGCGACTTCCAGGGGTGGCATCTTTCCTGCTTCCCATTTTTTTTTTTTTTTTTTTTTTAGTTTTTTGACACAGGGTTTCTCTGTAGCTTTCGAACCTGTCCTGGAACTAGCTCTTGTAGACTAGGCTGGCCTCGAACTCACAGAGATCCACCTGCCTCTGCCCTGCTTTCCATTGTTAAAAAGTCACAAAATGTGAGGCCCCGGTGGACTTCCCCTTCAGCAATCTCACAAGCTTCTTTAGGGGCTGAGGCAGGAGGCTGTCTGATTCTAACCAGGCTACACAGTGTTTCAGAAGTGGAGGCCTCCACGCCTTTAATCCCGGCACTTGGAAGGCAGAGGCAACAGATCTCAGGGCCAAGCCAGGTCTACACAGTAAGACCCTAGCTTTAAAAATAAAAGAAATGGTGACCTCCAGTTGAACTAGGAAACAGCAATAGCTGCTAAGTCAAGAGCTGTCTCCCTGCCCCCTTTCTTTTGGGTGGGGAGGGAAATTTGAAACAGAATTTCTCTGTGTAGCCCTGGCTGGCCTTGAACTCACAGAGACCGCCTTCCTCTGCCTCCTGAGTGCTGGGATTAAAGGTGTGCAGCACCACCCAGCAGCAGCTGGTTTTTAATGAAGACTCAGAAGCACAAGACAAGCTGGCAGATCTTTTAAGTTCATCAGAGAGGGTAGTTACCTTAATGACCAGGAGATCAACCACTCTGGGGTCTGTGACATGAGCATTCTTCATGAACATTTCTCGGACTTTATCCCGTCCCTGTTTCACAGTGATGTCCAACTGGAATAACTGCACTAAAGAGAAAACATGATGACTGTAGAAATTAGACCATTTAAACATGTTTTTAGATGCCTATACCAGTGGATGTCCAGTGAAGAAGAGGCTCCCACATAGCCCAACCCTCAGCCTGGACACAGGTCATGCTAAATTGCCTGGAGCTCAATGCTCTTGACTTGACCTCCAGAGAAGCTGGGAGTACAGGTGTGCCCATGTGCTTTTTGTGTGCGTGGGAGTGAGTTAGGATAGAATCTAGGGCCTTTCACATGTTAGGCAAGGGCCCTATCACTGAGGACTATCCCTATCATACTATTTTTATATGGAATAACCAGCACAATAAGATGCCAGAGTTGACATTTCTATAAGATAATGTAGTGTAACTACATGAATTTGAGAGTTGAGTATTGCTAAGGGTTTGTGCAGGGATGGAAGGCTTTTCTCTCTGGAAGGCTTGAGCTTTACGTTTCTAGGCCTTAATTGAGATTGATATTCAGCTCTGTTATACGCCGCTGCCATCATGGAGCCATGAGCCACTTTCACCATCCCCCTCCAATATGATGGACTGAAATGGCAAAATAAACCTTTCTTCCCTTAAAAGGGGTGGTGGTAGCCTGAAGAGGTGGCTCAGTGTAGATATATATGTATGTACATACATATATAACTTTATATATATAAATAATAAATATAAATTTAAGAATAATAAAATATATTTTAAAAGTCACAATATTCAGCAATCCACTACATCAGTGCCTAAAGCAGGGGCACAAACTCAGTGACTGAACTTAATGCGCCTCATGGGTGTCCTGTGGAAAACAGGTTGTAAACTGGACTTACCGAGTGCTAACATGCCTGTAAACCCAGCCTATAAATTTGGAGGTTAGCCTAGGCCTATATGGTACCACGGATAGACAGAAAGATTGTTTCAAAAGAAAGAAAATCAGGTTTTAGCCACTTTCATCCTGACATGCGGCCTTTAGCAGCTCTGTTGATGTCATCAAGCATACAAAAGGACTGTTCATTGTTAGATGGAAGGGCAGGCTGGTGAGGCATACAAGGCTAAGAGACAGAATATCAAGGGTTTACAGACATTACAGTTAAGGAGATCGGTATATTGGGTTAGTGAGGATACCTTGGGCTTTGGCCATTCTGCAACTAGCTAGCAACAGTGGCATACGCCTGCAATCCCAGCGTTGGGAACTTAGGCTGGTGGATCAAAGGTCTGAGGGGAATCCTAACAAAAAGAAAAACAAGCCCAATGTGGTGGCACACAGAGGCAGATGGATCTCTATGAGTTTAAGGCCTGTCTAGTCCAGCAAGTTCCAGGCCAATCAAGGGCACAGACTGAGACCCTGTCCCAGAAAAACAAAACAACAAAAAGTCACAAAAAACAAAAACACCACAAAAAGGTACCCCCCCAAGTCATAATAATCTCTGAAAACCATTAATTAGGGACAGCTGTGTTTAAATCAAGTTTGAGCCTTTCATGATACTCAAATTCAGTGATCTTGGAAATGGTAAACACTACAAATTTAGGCTCTCAGAGAGTAGCTGAAGGATTTTGAAAAAACAAAAAAATGGGGCTGTAAGATGACCAGGACAGCTGGGCGGTGGTGGCGCACGCCTTTAATCCCAGCACTCGGGAGGCAGAGGCAGGCGGATCTCTGTGAGTTCGAGGCCAGCCTGGTCTACAAAGGGAGTTCCAGGACAGGCTCCAAAAGCTACAGAGAAACCCTGTCTCGAAAAACCAAAAAAAAAAAAAAAAAAAAAAAAAGATGACCAGGACACTAAACAAATGCACACTGACACAGAACCTGGAATTTAGAATCTCACTTTTGTGAAGCATCAGACCTAGAGAAACCAAAGTGCTCTCAAGTAAACATGGGTCTCGGTACGTTTTGCTCCTTCACTCCAGTCTGTTCTAAGAACTGTGAGGAATTCC
Organism: Chionomys nivalis; assembly: GCF_950005125.1. NCBI lineage: Eukaryota > Metazoa > Chordata > Mammalia > Rodentia > Cricetidae > Chionomys > Chionomys nivalis. The sequence goes on from NC_080102.1 coordinate 39,668,948, forward strand.
ACCTCCGTCAGTGCCTTCCCCAAGGTTTGATCAGTTACTATAGTAACCTATTTAATATAGTAACTCCCTAAAGAAGACAGTGTTATGCCTATTTCACAGATGAGCGAACAGTACAAATGGAAAGTCTTACCCAAGGTCACACACTGCTAATAAAGGGCAGAATCCGAGGAAAGTGTTGCTGCCTCTCAGTAGCTCTGAGGTGTGTCTGGCACTCACTAGAAAATGCCTTCCCCCTCAGATCAGCTGTGGTGGTCCATGTTAAATACACGTCTACTCAACAAAAGATGTCCCTGACATCTGAACTCTCGCCCCTTTTAAAATCCAGCACAGGGACAGCACTGAGGAAGACATCAAGATAACAGTCCGCATTCAGGGTGAGCGATTAGCTGCCATCTCAGGGAAAAGAGGTGTTCTGTAGCAGTAGGGATGAGATTTCAAAAATACTAGAGCAAGCTGCGTTAGCAAAGCTAGGGAGACCTGAGAAGCCATTAAACTACTGCATGGCCTTGGCCAAGTCGTTTCCCTCCTATGGTCCAGTTTGTTTTCCAGAATGGGGAATGGCTAACTGCAAGTCCTCGCCAGTCTGGTTACAAAATCCAATGGGCACCTGGAACATGTCTGGAACTGTAAGCTAACTCTGAGTTCCAGAAGCTCCCGGGGCTAGCTCTGGAGCCCGTCAATTTGTCTCTCGGTGTCCTCAGCTACAATCAAGTCACCCACAGTCCCTGCTCTCCTCTCCCAGGGGCTTGGTAAGGAATACAGGAACAAAAGCCACCAAAGCGGCTAGGTCGCTCGGAAGCTGTGTCCCGGTGTGGGGCACGTCTGCCTCGCGAGACCCTCTTCCCCCGAAAGCCAGGAGTCGTTTCTGCCCTAGTCGGTGACCTCAGCTCGGCCGTGAGACCTTGGGCAGGTGCCTCAGGGCCCCGGACGCACCCCTGCCTCTCACCAGTGTTCGGCACCTCCCGATACCAAGCGCGGTAGAGCTCGCGCACCCTCCGCTTGGCCTCGTTCAGGTCGCGACTGAAAATAGGCTTCACCGCGGTGCTGGCCGCGGCACCGGCCTGCCGCAAACCGCTGGCCGCCATCTTGCCAAGGAAGCCCCGCCCCCTGGGCGCGCGCATGCGCCGTGCTAGGTGACGCGTCGCCGCGCCTTCTGCGGTGCGAGAGGGCGGTGGATTGGCTGGAAACCTCCCCGGAAGCCGGGCTTTGAGGACGGAACGGGGACCGGCGCTTGGGGCCGTCGAGGTGGCGCCGAGGGTCTCCCGGAGCCAGCAGGGGGCGCAGCGTCCAGGTTTCCGTCAGCGGTCCAAAGCGCGACGCCCAGGCCTGCCCAGAAGTTCGTTCCTTCAGCCCCGCGGGCGGCAGGCTCTGAGGCAGATGACGGCGCCACCGTGGCGGTCTTTCCGCAGTGACGGTATATGCTGCTGAACGTATTGTGTGCGTGTCCGAAAAACCGTTTCTTCCAGACGTGGTGTAGATGACAGAGCGCCATCTGGCTTGAATTTTTTGACGTTTCTCAGCCCTGGGAGGCAGATAATAAGATAATAGTGATAACTCCATTTCTATTATCTATCTATCTATCTATCTATCTATCTATCTATCTATCTATCTATCTATCTATCTATCTATCTTACTTGTCATTGCTACGGGAGGCAGGTTATAGTATTAACTCCATTTCTATTTATTTACTTATTTATCTGTTTACCTATTTATCTATTTTAACTTGTCATTGCTTCAGGAGGCAGATAATAGTAATAATCATTTCTATTTTTTTTTTTAACTCACTGTAGTCGTTGCTTTTCATTGTTGTCTGACAGGAACTCTCTGTGTAGACCAGCTCGCTTCAGAACTTTTAGTGACTTCCTTGCCTCTGCAGGTGTGTGCCCGCTGCACTTGGCTGCGGTTGCCTTTTTTTTTTTTTTTTTTATTGTACGAGGGTTTTGCATGCTTGTATGACTGTGCAGCATGTGTGTTTTTGGTGCCTGCAGAGACCAGAAGAAGGCGTGTTTGCCCTGGGAAATGAACCCAGATCCTCTGGAAGAACAGCCAGTGTGCCTAACCGCTGAGCTATCTCTTGAGCCCCCGTGGTTGCGTTTCTTGAAACAGGAACTCGCTGTGTAGCCCTGGTTGGCTTACACTCCTGATTCCCCCACCTCAACCTCCTTGAGTGCTAATACAACTAAGCCTAATAAGCTCCGTTTATACAAGGCATTTTCCATCCCAAACCGTGGAAGCTGGAAGGATCCTTAAATCATCCGTTCTGAGGACCTCTGGCTTTGCTGGCATGTCTCATAAGGTTATCACTGGACGTCAAGTGTGAAGAAAACAGAAACCGCTACGGTGACAAGCGGTTCCCTAAGTGTTTAATGTAGCTTAATCTCATAGCATAGTGTTGTTAGCGTTCTCACTTTCCAGGCAAGGAAAGCATGCAGAACCTCAGTCACTTGTCACATTAGGTCACCTCCCTGCCTGATTCCTGACAAGAAGCCACTGCCTTTTTCTGAAAGCTCAGTTGATAGGGACTTTGAAAGTATTGAGTCAGGGGGTGGGCGGCAAGGCACAGAATTGAGTAGATGAGGACCGAGCTTGCTGTGTGACTCAGCTGGTGTAGCTTTGACCCTATATCACTCAGTCTTTGTCCTATCAAGGGATAGTGGATATTTTTCCATTTAATGTTCTTTTTCATTTATATATATATTTTTAGATTTATTTATTTATTATGTATACAACATTCTGCCTCCATGTATGCCTGCAGGCCAAAAGAGGGCACCAGATCTCTTTACAGATAGTTGTGAGCCATCACGTGGTTGCCGGGAATTGAACTCAGGATCTCTGGAAGAGCAGTCAGTGCTCTCAACCTCTGAGCCATCTCTCCAGCTCCCATTTAATATTCTTGAAAAACATTTGTGTGTGTGTGTGTGTGTGTGTGTGTGTGTGTGTGTGTGTGTGTAGAGATCAGAAGAAAACTTTCAAGAGTTTTCCGTGTGGTCCTAGGGTTTGAATTCAGGTCATTAGTCTTGGTGGCAAATGCCTTCACCCATGGAGGTATTCTGCCAGCCCGTATTTGTTTATTTTAGTGGGTATACAATCCCTGTATACAGGAACTGGAAGAGACAGTTCAGCCAGCAGAGGGCTTGTTATGCATCTCAGTTAGGGTTTCTATTGCTGCAATCAAACACCACGACCAAAAAGTAAGTTGGGGAGGAAAGAGTTTGCATGACTTACACCCCAACATTGCTGCCCATCACCAAAGGAGTCAGGACAGGAACTCACATAGGGCAGGAACCTGGAGGCAGGAGCTGATGATGCAGAGGCCATGGAGGGTGCAGCTTACTAATTTGCTTCCCATGGCTTGCTCAGCCTGCTTTCTTATAGAACCCAGGACCACCAGCCCAGGGATGGCCCCACCCACAATGGGATGGACCCTCTCTCATTGATCACTAATTTAAAAGAATACTTTATGTGGCTGGGATGTAAAATAAATGAATAAAAAATGCCTTACAACTGGATCTTATGGAGGCATTTTCTCAATTGATGCTCCTTCCTCTCTGATGTCTCTAGCTTGTGTCAAGTTGACATAAAACCAGGTAGCACACTATACACGCGTGAGGATCTGATTTCAAACCTAACACCAGTGTAAAAGGCTGGAAATGATGGTCTTTAGGGGTCGTGGAAACAGGTAGATCCCTGGGGGTTTGATTGCCATCCAGAGTAGCCTAATCAGGAAGTCTTGGGTCCCAGGGAGAGATCCTGTCTCGAAAACCAAACCAAACCAAAACAAAACAAAAAACAAAAAACCCCGGATGGCTCCTAAGGAAGGACATCAGAGATTGACCTTTGCTTTCATGCATACCCTCATACACACACACACACACACACACACACACACACACACACGTATACAGCAATGCCCCATATATATAACTAATTTTATGCTGTATAGTAGAGCTGATGAATTACTGCCTAATGACATTCTAATATGGTAACTGCACCATACATTATGGATATGTTTTTTTTAAAACATTTTTTAATATTTATTTATTTAGTATACAATATTCTGTCTGCTTGTGTGCCTGCAGGCCAGAAGAGGGCGCCAGACCTCATTACAGATGGTTGTGAACCACCATGTGGTTGCTGGGAATTGACCTTTGGAAGAGCAGGCAATGCTCTTAACCACTGAGCCATCTCTCCAGGCCCCATTATGGATATCTTAAGGGTGATGTAAACAAACTTATAGTACTTCAGTCAAAGTACAACATGCACAACTATGCTCAGCACACAGCACTTAATAATTATTGGTTTGTATATTCACTATTTGTTCTACTTACAGTTCTATTGCTGTGAGGACACCATGACCAAGATAACCTATAAAAGAAAGCATTTAATTGGGGGTTTGCATACAGTTTCTGGGAGTTAAGTTCATGATGATCTTGGTGGGAAGCATGCCAGCAGGCAGGCACGACACTGAAGCAGTAGCTGAGAGCATCTCTCTCTCTCTCTCTCTCTCTCTCTCTCTCTCTCTCTCTCTCTCTCTCTCTCTCTCTCTCTTTCGTTTTTTCCAAGACAGGGTTTTTATGTGTATCTCTGTCTGTCATGGAACTCACTCTATAGATCTGCCTGGCCTTGAACTCACAGAGATCTGCTTGCCCCTGTTTCCCGTGTGCTGGTATTAAAGGCATGTGCCAACATCACCCAGTAAGAATTTATATCTTAGGTACAAGTTAGAGACAGGGAGAGACAAGGCCTGGCCTGGGATGTTGAAACCTCAAAGCCCACCACCAGTGACACATCTTCTCCAACAAGGGCCACACCTACTCCAACAAGGCCATACCTCCTAATCCTTCCTAGAACAGTTCCACCAGCTAGGGACCTAGCATTCAAATATATGAGCCTATGGGGGCTAAACCACCATATTACTGATGACTTTTATTTTGTGAATTTTTTCTTTCCTTCTTTTTTTCTCTCCCCTCCTTTATATTTTAACCTGGCAACCTGAAACTCTCTGTATAATTCCATGTTGTCGGGTTCACAAACTACCATAACTCAACTCTAGCAGTAGGGAGTCCAGTACCCTTTTCTAGTCCCCATTGAACATCTGAACACATGTGACACACACATACATGCACACACACACACAAACACAAGTCTTTAAAATTTATAAAGACTTGCTCTTGCTTCTGTAGCACACAAAATAAAATTGGAAAAAAACAAACAGAAAAGATTGACTTGGTCACTGTGCAGGGATAGCATACAAATTTCTTAAGCATTTAATATTTTTATATAAATGACCCCAGAAATTCTAAAGATAATCATGCTATAAAACATAGACTCAAAGAGACTAAATAACAACGAAGGCTCAAGGGGGACACATGGATCTCACTGGGAAGGGAAATAGAAGAGATTACAAGGGTAAACTCGGGGTGGGTGGGGATACGAACAGGAGGGAATGCGGGGTGGGGGAGAGAGAACTGGGAGAGATGACTGGAATTGAGGGCCATTTCAATGGTGAGGTATAACACTAGTGTAGTTGTAACTCCCGGGATCCCATGAGGGTGATCTGGGAAAGACTCCTAGCACTGGGAGACGGGGACCTGAACTGGCCGTCTTCTATACCCCGGCTTCTAGTGGAGGGTCGTGACACCAACCCAGCCACAGAACCCTCAGCCTACGATTTGTCCCGCCTGCAAGATGTGCTGGGGTAGAGTGGTGCGGAATTTGTAGGAGTGACCAAACAATGACTAGTCCAACCTAAATATAATAATTAGCCAGGGGTCCAGAGCAGAGACTGGTATCAGTTGTTAGATTTTGATGTTCTTCTCTTATTCATTTTTATTTTGATTTTTCGAGACAGGGTTTCTCTGTGGTTTTGGAGCCTGTCCTGGAACTAGCTCTTGTAGACCAGGCTGGCCTCGAACTCCCAGAGATCCGCCTGCCTCTGCCTCCCGAGTGCTGGGATTAAAGGCGTGCGCCACCACCGCCCGGCTCTTATTTTTTTTTTAAAGGTTATTTTTGATCATGGCTAAATCTTTTTGATTATCTCCGATTGACAGGCATAGAAGTAACAAGTTTATTTTTGTTTGTTTGGGTTTTTTTTTGTTTCTGTTGGCTTTTTAAAGTGTTATATAGAGACTTTCTTGTCTCATAAAGAGGAGGTCGAATCCCTCTTCATTCTGAAGAACAAACTCGGTTAAAGAATCTAACTGGAGCCGGGCGATGGTGGCGCACGCCTTTAATCCCAGCACTTGGGAGGCAGAGGCAGGTGGATCTCTGTGAGTTCGAGACCAGCCTGGTCTACAGAGCAAGTTCCAGGACAGGCTCCAAAGCCACAGAGAAACCCTGTCTCGAAAAACCCAAAAAAAAAAAAAAAAGAATCTAACTGGACTTCCAGACTGGAAGCAGAATTTTTAGATGGCTCAAGTCTATGCTTCCATGAGTATTGAGGGTTTTTTTTTTTTTTGTTTTTTTGTTTTTTTGGTTTTTCGAGATAGGGTTTCTCTGTGGCTTTGGAGCCTGTCCTGGAACTAGCTCAGTAGACCAGGCTGGTCTCGAACTCACAGAGATCCGCCTACCTCTGCCTCCCGAGTGCTGGGATTAAAGGCGTGCCCCACCATCGCCCGGCGAGTTTGAGTTTTTAAAAAAGTTTTTATTCCCCATAACTAGGGCTGAAGTTTCAACCGCAGTGGAGCACATGATGCTCGACCCCACCAATACAAGAATGGGGGCAGCTTGTTGTGCTTGGGGAGGCCAGGAACCTAGATTGAGGTGGGCCTCATGGCCACCATTGCTGCCAGCATTGCCACAGCAACAGCAGCAGATGCTACCTGTGAGCCTGCAGGAAGTTGTGGACCACGGAGATACTGGGACAGGACCCTACCATTTAGATGTTTCTCCAGTCAACAGAACTGACAGAAATAGAGATGCACAGAGAGACACACAGTAAAGACAACCAGGGGTGGCCACCACACATTCATACACCTGAGCAGACCAGGGGAGTCTGGTGATGTCTCACATGGATCCCAGACGCTGGATCAGCAGCGCCCTGTTGTACTTTAAACAGAAGGCTCCTTACCCAGACTTACCATTGCGGGTAACAGACGAGGTGACATTAGAATTTGTTTTCCTATTGCAGTGGAGGAGACTCCTCCAAAACTTTAGGCAGAGGTTGATCAAAGGGAGTCATAGGGTCCCGGAAAGTCTTCCTTTTCTGCACCCCTTAGGAGTTCCTTGACGTCTGCACTCTTCCCTGCTCTGAGGATCAGACAGAGACCCCCAGTGTCTCAAGGTCTAGTCGCTGGGGATCTTGGTGGAACATTTAGAAATGTCGTGGGGTATCCACCAGAAGACGGCTCAGACACAGGTCTAAGCTAATAGACAGGCTTTAGTAGCCGGCTGGTGACTACACTGAGTGTTCAGGATCCCAGTGCAGTCCTAAGTTTTTCTAAAGGTGAGCTTTTTTTTTTCTTTTTTAAGAAAATAAAACCCATATCCTGGACTGACAAATATCAGTTAACAAGAAGAGTTAGCCAGAAGCAAAACTACAGAAGCCAAAAAGCAAGGTTAGTGCATTTAGAGACTTTCCCAGAACTATGAACTTCAGTGGCTTGGGTGTTTGCTTTCATTATGGCAAGAGGTGCTGTCGGTGTGCTGAGTTTTATGGCAGGAATGGTAATTCCATCCTGGAGAAGGTTGTGCTAAGGTCTGGGGATCTCCTAAGGTCTGGGAGCCTGTTACAACACCGAGCTTGCTGGTTCTACCAAGCTTTGTCTCACCTTCTCACTGTGCAGGGGCCTGGACACCAGTAACCCTAATGGGTCATAGTGGTGACTAAGAAGCTTGGGAGGTAACCCATACTGGACACCCATAAAGTGTTTTAAGGAAGCAGCTGGTACCTGATGACTAACCTTGGGCACTTAACCTGGCGTATCATTTCCAGCCTTCCTGACTTCTCTGCAGCTCTAGAATATCATGGAAGTTAGGCAGTAGTTGTGATGATGCTCACTGAGCAGTTAGCCTCAGCTGTGTGGCGGGTGGAAGGGGTCTGCAATGGGGGCTTCTAGGAGGAATTATGCCTTCCCTTCTGTGTAACTGACACTGTCACCTATCAGCAGTCCTTTTTGGCTCTGCTTCCAGGTGTTGGCATCTATGTACAAATATTGTCAATTTGGGTGAGAAAAGTGAGGGTTGGGGGGGGGAAAGGAATGGGAAGGTATCATTCTCTGAGGTTCAACAGACCAGCCCTTCCCTTGGGGTCACATGGTGATGTAATAGTAGGGAGTTGTGAATGTCCAGGGGATTGGGGTCACATGGTGGTGTAATAGTAGGGAGTTGTGAATGTCCAGGGGAGCCTACAGAGATTCCATCCCAGCCTGGATATCTATGGGGATGGTTTAGTTCAGAGTAAAATGATTTATTGCACATTAGGACCTCAGCAGGGCAGTGAGATTTTGTCCTTCCTCTTAGCGGGGAAAAGCACAGAGCTGGTACGGGGATGGGGCTGTCATACCCCTGAAGACCCCATGGTCGCTGGGTCGGGGCTGTCCGCTGGGCACCGAGAAGCTAAAGCGCTGCAGGAGGCAGGTGAAGAAGAGGAAGAGCTCCATGCGGGCCAGGGGCTCCCCCAGGCAAGCTCGGCGGCCTGTGGGTGGGAGAGGGGCTCAGTCAGTCTGGGGCCTGATGGATGCTCTGCCCTCCAAGGAACCCTGGGAACAGACATGGAGACAGGCATCCCACAGGACCTGCTGAGAATGGCATGAAGGCCTCATGTTTCACAAAGTGGCCCTGGGCATCCAGGAAGTGCTCAGGATGGAAGTGGAGGGGCTTCTCCCAGACAGTCTCATCCTTCAGCACTGAGGACAGGTTGGTGATGAGGGTCGTCCCCTGGCAGGAGGCACATGGTGTGAACATGGACCGGGATGGGGACACTATGATCACATGTACAGTCTCTACCTCAAATACTTTATCCTTTCATATAACCCCAGATCTAGAAGCTTCTTAGCCCTCTCTTTGATACTAAGACAGGGATAAGTGACAAGTGACATAGGTGTAAATCTGTCACCTGTACTTGTAGGTAGTGACTGCTACAACCACCCTAGCCATGTTTTAGCCTGCTTGATTTTCTAGCTGGGGTTCTGCTGTACAGTTCTTGTTACTGTTCCACTTCCCATACTCACCAGGGGAAGGTTGGTACTGTGCAGTTGAGAATGGATTGCCTAGATTCCAGTCCTTCTCAACTGGGCAGCTCAGGCTGCTAGCTGGCTGGACGTTGGAGGGCCACAGGCCTACCTTAGGGATAAGGAAGCCCTGCAATTCAATGTCACGAGATGTCTTGTGAGGTGCTCCAAGTGGGAGGATGTCACCAAATCGCTGCACCTCATGAATGACAGCATTGGTGTAGGGCATGCGGGCCTGGTCTGCCATCTCTGGACACCGCGCCTGCCCTATGACTTCATCAATTTCCTGTTGGACATGGCCTGGAGAAACAGCATCCCCCTGTTAAGGAGCCCCAGGCAGATGCCCCTTGTCCCTCTACTACCTCTGTGTTAAGGGCTGGGTCCATGGGAAAAAGATGGCTGTCACCCTTGCTGAAGTCTCTCTGGGTCAAGTGTCCCAGGTGAGCTTAAGCGGTGTGCCTCACCCCTCCTTTCTTCCCAGCCCGACTCACTCTGCACATCCGGGTGCAGGATCATGAGCAGCAGGGCCCAGGACAGCGTGATAGAAGAGGTCACCATCCCTGCAGTGAACAGGTCAGCCACCACCATACGCAGGTTCTCATCATTGAAGCTGCTCTCAGGGTTTCCCTTGGCCTGAGCCAGGCAGAAATAGTAGACTCAATGGGGAGAGGCAGACCCTCAGTGGCTTCCCATAGTCATCCCCAGGCAACCCAGGTGCTGAGTCACTTGGTGATACACAGGACATCAGCCCACAGCCCCTGGCCCCATCTCTTGCCAATCACCTTCTCCACCTCTGTCAGGAAGGCATCAGTCAGGTCTCGGGGTGGCTGGGTAGGGTCCCGGGTCATCTTGTGCTCAGTTAGCAGCTCATCCTGCAGGGCCATGAAGGCCTTTTTTCCAGAGAAGACCTTGTCAGGCAGCCCTGGGATGTTCAGGAGCACTGGGATCCCATTCAAGAGCTGTGAACAACAGAGAGGACCAATAGTGGGACCTGGGTGCTCCCTGTGCTGTGCTCTCCTAGAACAGTCTTGTTCCCAGACTCCTCCAGGATAAACTAGTGACGTAGTCCCTCCCAGTGTGAGTCTCTAAACTTCCTGTTTGCCCTGAGCTTCCAGAAGGGCTATCATACTGTGGAAATTGCAGGCTTGTGTGCCTTCCACAGGTATTCACCATTTCCAAGCACTTGTCCCCAGTCCATCCTCTCCCCTCCCATTGAAGTTCGTCCAGCTCCTCCCAAATGCCCTCTCCCTGTCAGTCCTGCATGTTGATCATCTTCCTGAGATTTATGTATGTACACATAACCACTGTATGTAGTTATCTGGGTACCATGGACAGGAAGCCAGATTCCTGGTCAATAGTATCCTTCAACAAGTTCAGAAGCCTGATGAAGCGTGGGTCATCATACTCAAATCGGCAGGCGTAGAGGAGGGATGCAATCACATTGCACACTGCTTTGTCCAATAGGGCGTTAGGGCTGAAAGGGTGTCCTGTGAGTGGAAATGCCAGTCAGGGTGTTTGCTGTCTATCCACACTTGTACCCACCAATCCATCACCTACCATTATAGTTGGTGAAGGCAGCACAGAGGCATCTGGCCTCCTCGGTCACCCACTGCTCCAGTGACTTCTTGCCCAGGCCAAAGTGACGAAAGGTGGACACAGAGAAGCGCCTCTGCTGACGCCAGGCAGACCCATACTGTGCTTGGAGCACACCTGGAAGACCACACCTATGCCTGAGAACCTCATCCTCTTTTCTGCTCCTGCCCCACTTTATCACCGCTATAGTCTTTATCACTACTCTAAGATCCTCTGTCCATCCTGTCTGCCTTTGCTGTCTTTTCTCTGTGCCCGTCCCTCTCCCTCTATTGGTCCCAAACTGTCTTTAATCCCCGAACCCTCTAGTTTCCATTTCCCACCACGTTTGTCATATTCTGCATTTGCCTTGAGAACGCGGTCCAAAGCCCACGTGGTCACTGCTATGCAGTAGTGGCCGGTCAGCAGTGTCCTCGCTGTGTCTCACCAGTGCCTCACGCAGGGCTGTCAGTCCATTTAGGACAACCACTGGCTCAAAGGCCAGCTGTAGGCTGAACAGATCCCCAAAGCGGCATCGCAGCTGTAGGCAAGGAGTTAGTGCATTACTGGCAAGCCCGGATCCCTGTGCTTAACTGTACTGATAGGACCTGGCAGGGCGGTCCAGTAGTGAGTCTCACAGAAGGATGAAATCTGGTATTATTTGTCTAGGGAGTCACCTACAACTCTTTATCAGTCACTTCACCATGATCTTGCTAGTGCCACACATGCCAACTGATCTACTAGCATCCCCATGTCTAGATGAGGAAACTAAGACTCATGGATGTTAGTAGGGAGTCTGAGAATCTGAACTAGCAAAAGGATGGAAACAGTAGCTGCACCTCTCTCAACTTTGATTTTCTGACAGAAACACTTGTTCAGGATCATGGCCTCTCCTACATTCTCAAAGCATTTCCCTCTGGTGGAATGAAAAGGAATGTGAAACCTATATAACTTGATTTTCCTTTAATTTTTATTGTGTGTTCGTGCATGTGGGAGTGTGTGCGTGCGTGTGTGTGCATGTTTGAGCCAAGGTCTCAGTATGTAGTCTTGGCTATCTAGGAACTAGCTATGTGGACCACGCTGGTGTTGAACTCACAGAGATTTGCTTGCCTTTGCCTCCTCTGAGTGCTGGGATTAGAGATCTGTACCACTATGTTGGGCTTTCATTCCTTTAAAGATTTTAGAGTTTGTTTTTGCAACATTCTCATTTTGTATCATGGGCTAGCCTGGAACTCAATATGATAGACCAGGCTTGCTTAGAATGCAAATAAATATGTCTGCCTCTGCCTCCCAAGTACTGGGATTAGAGGCATGCATCACCGTGACACCTGGCTCTCAAGTTTTGGTTTTAGAGATAGTGTCATTATGTAGCTTAAGGTGGCCTGGAATTTATAACCCACCTGCCTTAGTCTCCCAAATCAGGCATGTTGGAATTAGGATGCAGCCCCAGCACCATCACCACCGTTCTGTCATGTTCACTAGATCTCAGACTGGCTGTTAGGTCCCATCCCACCTCCTGGCCGTTGCCTTTGGGAAGTCCAGGCTGTCCTCAGGACTTACATCACTCTCCACAAGGGAAGGAAGCCTCTTCACTTGCTTTGTCCTTGGGACCAGCTCCTGTGCAGCATGAAGTTGCACTACCACCCACTGTGTTCTGATGACCTCTCCTGACCTCCAATAATTCCCTTACCTTTTGGAAGCCCGCTGGCATATTCTGGAAGTCCACCTGCAGCAGGTTCCCAAGCACAGGCAATGGCGTAGGGCCTGGTGGATAGCGGGCAGTCCAGCGGTGGCGCCGGTGCATTAGGTCCACCAGAAGCAGGAAGATGACCAAGAATATGGCCACGGACCACAGCTCAGCCCCAGTCAGCAGCCCCATGCCTGCCCCTATGCTGTCTGGAAACACTTCTTGGTCCTCACTCCAGCCCCTAGGACCAGGAAAAATAGTATTATCACATGCTCAGCACTCCCATGGCCTGGGCTGGACCTTTAGAAAGGAGTCAGTGTTGCCCTTTGCCCTCTGCTTTATAGCCAAGCTGCTGTGTTATCAGTTCAGAGTGCAAGGCAGGGCAAGGCAGGCCAGGGGCAGTGGTAGCCTTAGAGGTACCTGCCTTCTAGGTCCTTAAGAGCTTATGTAGGGGATGGGGACAGAAATCTGGGGAAACCATGTAAGCTTAGCATGCTGCTTGTGCTTATCTGGGTACAGGGACCTAGTGGGCAGGTCTCCCTCTGCTCAGGCACTTGGTCAAGAGGAGGTATATAGACAACAGAACTTAGAGTGGCTTGGAGTGTTGCCTCAGTCTGGAGTGGGACTTTCCTGGAGGCTTCATTGGAGGACTTGGTTGGCAGTGGGCGAGCAGCCTGAATGGCACAGCAGGACACTTGGCTGTGGGGACAGGTGCCTGGTATGGTGAGTGAGGGGCACTCACTGGGAGGAGGGCAATAGCTGATCACTGATATCAGCGCATCAAGTCCTCTAGGAGCAGGAAGGTGGTCAAGGTCAGGCTACAGAAAGTTTCCCTGACCAGCAGCCCACCCCAGGGATGCCAGGGCACACACGCAGCCTTCCACAGTTCAGATACCTGGCACAGGTAGGACGCTTACCACATCCTGGGCATTTGGACATCTGGGGCTTTATCCTTCTAAAGGCGCAGAGATGCCCTTTGTCCTCGCTTTGAGTCAAGCTGCTACATTGTCTGTGCAGCCAGAAGAAGCACACAGAGTAGGAGGACGGAGGAAGGGGCAGCTACAGAGGCTGTTCCCTTTCTTTCCCTCTCTAGGTACTTCCAAGGACTGGAACCACCCCTGCTCCCAGGCACCCTTTCACAAACTCTAGTCACTTCTGGAGGGACAGTGTCACTCCTGCCTCTAACTGCCATTAGAAACCAGATGCTAATGCTGTGATGGCCCTCGCCATGGTGAGTTGCTTCTTTCTTGCTTCCAGATTTCTGCTCTTTGATAACTGTGTTAAAACTGTACAGAAATTGTTCTGCTGGAAGCTGTCTGCGGAGTTTTTATTAGTTAACGTCTTTCACATCTGTAAGGAAATAACCTGTCACGAGCCAACAAGGGACCTGGGGGCTGTTTTGGTTTACAATCTGAGGGCACAGTCCATCATGATGGGAAACGCCTGGGGGTGGGGCATCTCAAAGCTGTGGTGGCAGGAGCATGGGACAGCCAGTCTCCAACAGTCAGTCAGCAGGAGATACACACCTTCAGATAGCAGGAGGAGATCAATACGGATGCCCAGCTCGCTTCCTCCTTTCTCCCTTTTATTCAATCTGTGGTACCACCAACATCCAGGTAGATCTTTTTGCCTTAGTTAAAGCTCACTGGAAACTCCTTACAGAAACACTCAGGTACATCCTAAGAGATAAATGTGGTCAAGCTGAAAATTTAAATTCAGTACTATAGAGTTCCTTGAAATTTCTTATACACAGGGATTATTGGCTTCATCAAAAAAAAATTTTTTTTTTGAGACAGGGTTTCTCTGTGTGTAGCCCTTGCTGTCCTGGAAATATTTCTGTATACCAGGCTGGCCTTGAACTCACAGAGATCCGGCCGCCTCTGCCTCTGCTTCCCGAGATTAGAGGTGTCTGCCAGTTGCTTCATCACATTTTTAACTGGGCCTGCACGACAGAGAAGTTGGTCTACATAAAGGTTTCTGGATCACTGCCCTTCCTCTTCATTCTTAATTGCTGCTGCTCAGGTCATTGTCTCTGTGCTTACTGACTCTTACTTCTGACTACTCACATCTGCTCTTGAGAGGCCAAAGGGATTTTCAGTTTGATTACTGTCATTTCCAACTACAGAATTTCTTTTGGTCTCTGTTCTTAGTTTCTGTCTTATTACTGGTATTTGTTAATACTTCAGGTTTTAAATTTTTTTTATGAGTATAGGTGAATGCTGGCAGGTATGTCTGTGCACCTTGTACATGCCTGGTGCCTGCAAAGGCCAGAAGAGAACATTGGATCCCCTGGACCTGGAGTTGCAGACAGTTGTGAACTTACAGGTGGGTGCTGGGAATTGAACATGGGTCCTCTGGAAGAGCAGCCCGTGCTCTTAACCGCAGAGCCATCTCTGCAGCCCCAATCTTTTACTTTTGAAAGACATCTTTTAGCATTTTGAACAGATTTCAGTGAGCTAATTTGAAATCTTCATCCAGCGCCTTCAGTGTCAGGGATAGTCTGCACTCACCGTGGATGGACTACTCATTTTGTCTCTTTGGCCTGTCTCATTATTTTGAAACTGGACATTTCAAGCACTACCGTGTGGTTACTCTGCACACAAGATTGTTACTCGGGTTTTTGTTTCTTTGACAAATAAGTTTTAAGAGAAAAACTTAAAAGGATAAAAGATTTATTTTGGCGCATAGTTTCAGGTGTCTCACTCCATGTCAACTTGCTTCATTGCTAAGGGGCTGTGGCCAGACAGAGCATACAGTATTGTGAGCAGACAGACAGAGCATACAGTATTGAGAGCAGACAGACAGGGCATACAGTATTGTGAGCAGACAGACAGAGCATACAGTATTGAGAACAGACAGAGCATACAGTATTGAGAGCAGACAGACAGAGCATACAGTATTGAGAACATGTGGCTGAGCAGAGTGCATCTCATGACAGCTGGGAAGCACTAGGAACAAGATGCAGCCTTCAGTGACATAACCCCAATAACTGACTACTTCCAACCCAGGCCTTGATTCTGCTATGACCTCATCAATGAATTAACCCATTTATTAGACTGAAGCCCTCATGGACCAGCTTACCTCTCAGTATTACCACCACCCAGGGACCATGGCTTTAGTGCAGGAGCCTTTTAGAAGATACTTCTTGTGCAAACCTCAGGAAGAAAAGGAACCCTCCTCCCCACCCTCCAAGACAGGATTTCTCTCTGTAACACTCCTGGCTGTCTTAGAACCCAATTTGTAGACCAGCCTGGCTTTGAAATCACAGAGCTCTGCTGGCCTCTGCTCTAACCATGGCAGCAGCAACAACAACAAAATCTCATGTATGGGTCAGAGAATGAAAAGTCAATGAAGAAACTCAGTAAGCCTTTGTGGTTGGGAACGGTAGGAGGTCATGAGAAACCTCCAGGTATGGAGAGGTTGAGTGACCCTAGAATGGGTACATGAGAATCCCTCATGTGAGGGGACTGAGTGACCCTCGAGTCAAAGGATTTGGAAGACACTTCCAGTATGGGAAACTGAGCAGTTCCAGAAAAAGACAGATCTACAAGATAACTCTTGTATCTTGGGGAGAAAAAAAGATAAACGTGTTTATTTTTCCTCCTATAGCTGTATGTTCTCTTTGTTACCTGAACTTAAGACGTGTGTACGTGTATGCGAGGGACTAAGTTAGACGGATTCCTTACAGGCAGGAAAGAGATGGTAAAGATGTCACACTCCTGGTTTCTGTCTCATCCTCCTGACCCAAGACAGAGGCCTAGGAGCTTGAGACAGGCCTGGCATGTTTTTTCTTCTGAATAGTAGTGCATCCCCGCACCAGTCAACAAGTTTTAAGTTTTAAGATTGGGCCAGAAAACATGAAACATTTTGTTGGGGTGTAGCACGAATAACAAAAACCCAGAGACAGATATTGGGGTTCAGGCTGATGATCAGAAAAGCAAACAGTCAAGCCACTAGAGAAGTCTTGCCTCTACCAAGGCTGGGTGACTGCAGAGAGCTGAGCCTCTACCTCTTCCTGTTTGATATTCCCCTTTAGTGCTGGGATTAAAGGAGTGAGCCATCACGGCCTGGCCTCTGGTGGCTTAGTTTTACCTTCTGATCTTCAGGCAAGCTTTATTTATTAAAACATATATAAAATATTGGGGTGGACTTTTAGGCAGTCTGGCTGCTTTTAACTCATCCCTGTTCCTTGTAAGTAACCCCTCACCCCATATGCCTCTTAGTAACTCCAGTAAAAAACCTTTAGTTTATCACACTGTGGTGGTGTTACTTTGGTCTGTTGTGTATCCCACTTCTGGGATGAACAGAACGTGTGTGTGTGTGTGCGTGCATGTGTGCGCGCGTGTGTGTGTATGAGTTGCATTTCCCCAGGAAAAGTCTGTTATTCATCAGCTCTTCAGGAGGAATGCCAGAAAACTGCAGGTCCAGGGCAATGGCCACTGATGGAATAGGGAATTAGGAGGTCGTGATTAAGGACTTGCCTCCCAGCCAGAGCTTCAGTGCATGGATGTGCATGACATTGTTCAGAGCCAGTTTCTCACAAGAGTCAAGGAGCACAGGCACTAACTGAGCCAGGGGACGAGCACGTAGCTTGGCTGGGCTCCTGTGTGGTGTCTCCCCATCCCACAGGTCCTGATTCAGTCTGCCACATGCTACTCATCAAACTGGACGGCCAAAAGCCAGGCCAGACAGCTTCCATCCCTGTACAGCTTGAGTAGTTGGCAATTGCTAGTAATTGCACACTGTAGAGAAAGCTCCCAGGCCTTCTATCTCACTAATCATCAAAATTTAAAGAAAAAAAGTCTGCAATTTTCCTAGTGACCCAGACCCATCGCTGTCTCCTCCAGCCCCACTAGAATGAAGATCATATTTCTTTGTACCATCTGCACAAGTTTGCAACTCAGTGAGTTTGACATTAGCTTTCTGTTCTACTCCTAACCTAAAAAGCTCACAGCCGCTAAGGCAGATTATGGCTGTCTGAAACCAAGATACTTTCCATTGGCCTTTTATGAAAATGCCTTTGTTTGTGGGCAAAGATCCAAACAGGAAGAAAACATCCTTTGTTAAATTACAATCAACCTCGCTGAGTAGTCACAGCGCCAAGGGAGAGCGCACAAGTTACCCTCTCTGTCCTCCCCCCACCCTCTCTGTTGTTTCCGGACCACCGCATTATTTGGCAACCTTGAGGAAGTCACTTAGGAGCTCTGGCTGCTTCCCTAGCTGTGAGAACCATGTCTGGGCTGTTGTCTCTCTGGATGGCAAGTAAGAATGTGCAAGTGGGTACAGAGCACGCACACACTGCACACAGTCCCTGTCTGTCCCTGCAAACGGTGAGGCTGTTGTTCTTTATTCACTAAATTCCCTTGAAATAATAACATTCAAGACGACCCCTGCACTCTAATCTAGCTATGTCACCTGTCCTGGTCTCTTTCTCTTTGAAGGAAAAATTCAAACATAGGAACTAGATTCGAATTTGAGGGGATTAGCATTTATCGAAAACGTTACTTCACACACAGAATTTTGACCAAACAGACATGATGCCTGCTCAAAGTAGCAATGCTGTACCACCCAACAGGTAGACCAAGCAGAAGGATTATAGCACCCACGGATCAGGAACGCCACGATAGTCACATGAAATGTGTTTGGGAAGATGACCCAATATTGCCAAAATGCATCATAACTGCTTTCATGAAAAGGGTCAGGATGCCATTGGCTGTTTCTGCCATGTTTCATGGTCTCCCGTTGCTGATGCTATGTCTGGAGCCAAGGGAAAATGGATGCAAGGCACACAGCAGACACAGGTCTTTACCTGGCTAAGTGTCGTTTCTCACCTATCACAGATGTGACCAGCGAGACTCTGGGAAGGCACCTGCTTCAGAATGACAGAGCGGGACCTCCTGTGTGGTCTGTCAACCCTGACTCTAGGCAGTATGATCCTGGGATCCTCCTTTTAAACCCCAGAGTGTTGCCTGATGCTACAGAGCAGGACAGGCAGTGACTACACACAGCAGAGCACCGGCTCAGGACTGGAGTCAGCATCTTGCCTGAGAGAGCAGCGCTGCTGGAGGAGAGGGGTGTGGGCCTCCTTCTACTGTGCAGCTCTTTACTCCTGTCCCCCAGAAAGAGACTGCCTGAGGGAGAACTCTGACGGGACAGACAGAAGGACAGAAGCCTGTGCGGTGTCCTAGACACTGGAGCACTTCCATTTCACTAGTCTCTTTCTGAGTACTCTTGTGGGGGTACAAGGCATTTTTTTTTAAGCAAACCTCAAAACAGGTCCTCTTCTCCCCACTGTAGGACCACAATCTTCCATTGTGCACCCCTGAGTGCTGTTTTCTCAAAGGCCCGTCTACTTTCAGGACATAGGCAGCAGAATAAATGTCAGGACGCTAACTGCCACATCCCCTAACTGTGTCCTCTGTGTGTAAAAAGACAGCCTGCCCTTTGGACAGCATTTCTGACAGTGGAGACAAATTTCACAGGGTACATCTCTTCTCTCTCTCTCAGACAGCTGAATAGGGTGAGGGGTTTGTAGCTGAGCAAGGAAGTATTGGACCCAGTGCTCTCAAAGCCATAACCTCTAATTTACCACCAGCAAGGTCTTGCCAGCTGTGCCCTAGAGCTTAGAAGTCACGCATGTAACCAGCAGGTTCACTCTGGGCGAGCGAACAGCATAAAAGTCTAACAGAGCACAGGCCGGGGGCCACTGCACTCACTGCCAACACGGTCAGCTGAGGCTTTGGAAAACGTTACATTCAGTCCCTCGGGAAGCATTTTGTTCCATCAGAATTATTCCAGAACGTTTTGTTCTTTGAAGCATTATTTGCACACTCCATGTCTGTCCTTAGGTCAAGCTAAATGGTGGGCAGCTGCTTTTATATCCTCCTCGGAGCTCCATTTCAACTCTTTCTAGATGCTATGGTCACAGCCCTGCAGAAAAAAACAAAATCTCCAACCCCTTCACATCCTCGGGGCTGGGAGGAAGAAATAGTTTAAAAACAGCTGATAGCTTACTCATAATCTCAGCATGTGGGAGCCTGAGGCAGGAGGATTGTATTGATTTTGAGGTCAACCTAGGCTTCAGTATGAAATCTGTCTCAAAACCACAAAACAAACAACTGGAAAGGAAAGCAAATCTCTAGGACTTGAGTCATTGACGACAGGAAAGAATTCTAAGACTAGCAAGGAGACACAGGCTGGACTGTTGGAGAGGGGAGTACAGCAGTATCTGCTGCTGACTTCACACACCAACAAGACCAGGAGATAAAATGCTAAAGTACAACAGGATATTAATTGTGCATTCTAGTTGGTGGTCTGTGGTCGTTTCCTGTCAAATTCCTTGTATGTTTAGTGTAGAATTTCTTGTTTCTGTTTCCTTTTTCTTGTTTGTTTTGAGACAGGATCTCACTATGTAGTTCTGGCTGTCCTGGAACTCACATGCAGACATAAAGACCAGGCTGTCCTGGAACTCAGAGTTTCTCCTGCTCCTGCCACCCGACTGCTGGGATTTTAGGCTCAGTGTAGATTTCTTTTAGTGTTTCCTAATTAATGTTAATGGGTCTTCTAAGATGGCCAGTCACTGACAACAACATTCCTGGGGCAAAGGGAACAAGCAGGGCTGGCAAGGGCCCACTCACCAGCCCCTTCTTCCCTTCCTGACCTTCAGTGAACCCCAAAGGACAAGAAGCAGGGTCTTTGGAGAGAGGTCTGGTTTGCTTAGGTACTGCCTGTGTTCACAAGACCCAGAATACACTCCAAAGGGAAAGTTATACAAAGACCCAGGGTATTAATTCTCCACCCTGCTGTCTTCAGAGCAAGGTCCTCAGCCCTGAAGCCTGGCTATGCTCCTGTTCCAGGGCTCTGTGACTTCTGGGGTGAGCCCCAGGAACCTGCTCTTTATCAGACCCAGGGTGGTTCTGGCATCTTAGCCTTAGCCTGGGACAAAGGAAAACTGCTTTTCCATCCACCCTCAAGGGACAAGAGGCCCTGGGGTTTCCCTCAGCCCACTCTAATAGGGAAAAACACCCAGCCCAAAGGGGAGGGACTGCCACGCTCTAGTGCCAAGGTGACCCCAGTCAGGGGCTGGGTGGGGGTCTGTATCTCACCTCTTCTGCAGCAGAGTGGCAGACTCACAAGCCCAGCCTTGACAGTAGCAGGTCTGAAGCCCAGCGGAGAGCAAGTGGTTTCTGGAGCCCTGGAGGAACTGGAGGAGGAGCTCTGGGAAGCAGAGTTCTGAGGAGGAGGGGTGTGTGAGGAGCAGCAACTCTGAAGAGGAAGGCACAGGGGGAGGAAGCTGGATGCTCTGAGGAAGAGGTGACTTGCCTCACAAATCCACTCCAGGGAGGTGGGAATACTCTGAGAAGGAGCCACTCCGGGGAAGTGGGTGGGGGCACTCTGGGGAGGAGGGGGAGGAGTTCCAAGGATGCCTTCCTGGGGAGGAAATCTGAAATGAGGAGGAGCTCTGAGGAAGAGGCCTTAGTCCTGACAAGTCCTAGGTCAGAGCCTTGCAGTCTCTCCAAGCACCCAGAGACCATTGGGACCTAATAGCTTGTGCTTCCAGAGGAGCCTGGTTTACAGTGGGTCACAGATGGTTCTTGGAGGCACCATGATGAGATTAACAGTTAATTCCCCGTCAGAGACTATGGAGACCAGAAGATACAGGAAAACGCATGCAAATCCTGAAGAATGTCATCCTTTTTTGTCAAGAAAAATTATCCTTCAGGAATTAAGTAGAAAGCAAGACATTTCCAGATAAAAGCTGAAGGGCATCGGTATCAGTGAACTTGCCTTACAAGGCACAGTAGAGGGAGTTCTCCAGGCTGAAATGAAATGTTACCAGCAGTTAACTCAAAGCCCCAGGAGAAATGAGCACAGGGCAGGGTAACAACACCGGGAATAAAAGTGTCAGTGTGCTTCGGGGCTGTAATTCCTTTCTTTTTGCCTGTGTGGCTGCAAACACCAACACATAAAACAATAATTACAAATCTGTGTTCACAAGTATAAATGTATAATCTGTGACAATGAAAGTATAGTGTTAGAGGGACCAAGATGAAACGCACAGACGTTGTATACTACAGAAAGGAAATTGATACTCAAACAAGGGTTTATAAGTTTAAGGTGTTGATTGCCATCTGGATGCTCACTGACCAGCTGTCTTGGAGTGTGTATTGGGGCAGAAAGAAGCAAGGTCCTGCCTCAGTGAGGTGGAAGATGAGAACCATATCCCAGAAGTTATCCTCTGACCTCTGTATTCGCTCAGGGGCCTATCTTCCCCCATCCCATGTACACACCCTAATAGTGAGCATTAAAAGATGGTGATTTAATCCCCAAGGTAAATAATGAAAAACAAAATGTACAAACACGAGAAGAGAATAAAAGAGGAACACTAAGAATATCAACTAAGTCCAAAAAGACAAAGGTGTGGGAGTTAAGGGGACGATAGAAGGAATGCAGAGCTAAAAATACTAAGTGGAGTAGGTAAGAGTCCTTGCTTGCTTTCTGTTGCTGTGTTATGAACACTTTGACCAAAAGAGACTCTGGGGAGGAAAGGGATGATTTCGATTCCCCCTCCAAGTCACAGTCCATCACTGAGGGAAGTCAGGGCAGAAGCTGAAGCAGAAACCATAGAGGATGCTGCATACTAGCTGGTTCATAGCCTTGTCTTTAGCTAGTTTTCTTATCCAGCCCAGGACGTCCTGCCCGGGAAATGATGCCACCTGTGTTGGTTGGGCCTTCATATATCAATTAACAATTAAAGAGACCACAAAAAAATGCCTGCAGGTCAGTATGGCCCAGGATTCTCTAATTTGAGACTCCTTTCTCAGGTAACCCCAGACTGTGTCAAGGTGATAGCTAAAACTGAGCGAGCAAGTATTTCCTCTCAGTAATTAATTGAAGATTAATTGAAGTGAACCTTAGTTAAACTCTCTTATTGAAAGCAGAGACTGAGAAGTCAGTTAAGAAATGAGATCCATATGCATGCTGGTTTCAGGAGAGCCATCAGATACAGCAGAATTAAAAAGTTGAAACTGGAAACATCGGAAATTTGTTCAGTGCCAAAGGTACCCAAACCGAGGTGGCTGTATTGGAGTTTAATAGATGATTAAAAGTTTATGGCGGGAAGAAGATACAGAAACTGCAAATGCACAGTCACACACACACCACATTGATGATGTTAGTCAAGGACAGACGGTATAGATGCTTGTGTCTATAGGATTATGTCACCAGGTGACCTCACAGCCACCTTCGTTTCTGTAAATACTCTATAGTGTCTGCTCAAGGATGCAGTGTGGAGATAATGCTGTTCTCAGACCAGTTACATCCCAAAGTGACATCTGACTGTGTGTATGGAACAAGAGAGACCTAAGTAGACGGGGTAAAAGGGAAAGTTCCAGAGGCGGAGATAGCTGTACAGTCACAGATGAGGGTTATGATGAGTCATAGATGATACCTGACTGTCAACAGTGGAGAGAAACACCACACAGAGGCTTCTTAAGGAAATTCAGGTTTGAACCAATTAGTGCAGAACTTGAATCAGCTGGCCCTCCTAGGCAAGAGAGACACTCAGCCTCAGCATGTGCACATTTTCAAAAGCACGGGATCATTCTCCTGGATCGATTGCATATTAAGCCAGATCCACTTTCAATACCCTTTAAAAACTGGAGTCTTCTGGTTGGGCATGGTAGCATATGCCTGAAATCCCCATGGTAGGAAGGCTACAGCAGAAGGGTTGCTGCAAGTTTGAGGCATTTCAGGCCAGCCTGGGCCACATAGTGAGACTCTGTCTTTAAAAACGTCATAAATAGGATTTCTTGTTGCTGTGGAGCCAGCCTACAAATGCATATATCAGCAGTGAAATGGAAACTAGTAAGCATGCGTGAATAGCAACTGCATCCTGTCAAGCAACCAGAGGGTCACAATTCAAATGAAATCAGACAGTAGTAACCCAAGACCAATGGAAACAACACAGTATGCACACACCAACCACATCCGCATACGGAATTTGAAGGATGCTCACGAAAGTAATTGTAAACACATGACTATAGCAGCCTCATTCATAGTAGCTGAAGGAGGAAGCACAGTGCCTACTGACAGCTGAGTGGATTAAAAAGACAAAAATCTGTAATCTAGACCCCCTAGGGCATGTTTATAACAGCTCCTAGAAACAAATCATAAATACAGTTTTTTTGTTTTTGCTTTTCGAGACAGGGTTTCTCTGTAACTTTGAAGCCTCTTCTTGCTCTGTAGACCTATCTGGCCTTTGAGATCCATCTTTTTCTGCCTCCCGAGTAATGGGATTAAAGGCATGTGCCACCACTGCTGAGCAAAATACAGGTTTTTTCCCCTTAGTTTTTAAAAGATGTATTTTAGTTTAATGTATATGTACCTATACGTGTCGGTGAGACATGTGTCTGTGTGTTTGCCACATGTGTGTGGGTGCCTAGTGTTCTGAGGCCAGAAAAGGATGCTGGATCTCCCGGAGCTGGAGTTATAGGTCTAATGAGTCCCCAACATAGGTGTAGGGGATGGAACTCAGGTCCTCTGGAGAAGCAACAAGAGCTCTTAACCTTGAGTCATCTCCCCAGGTCCTGTAGGCTTTTAAAAATGTATACACAACTATGAGCTTTATTTTATAAGTCAGGTGAGAGATTAATGGTAATAACTAGTGACAGTTATAATCACAGTGGAACCCTCCTCTCAGATATCTCATTGCACGCACACAATACTGCATGTGATGCTGCGGGTTGATGCAAGGATGATGAGCCGGAATGAGAGTGTGGGCATTGTGACATAGCATCAGGACACCATCACCTTCCTCCTTGAACACAGGACTGTGTTACTACAGAGGCAGATCCAGTAACACAAACCCTTATAGTGTCCCTAATAACATGAACACATGGGACAAAGAGCGATGGTGAAAAATATAAGAGATTGGCCGGGTGGTGGTGGCGCACGCCTTTAATCCCAGCACTTGGGAGGCAGAGGCAAGTGGATCTCTGTGAGTTCGAGACCAACCTGGTCTACAAGAGCTAGTTCCAGGACAGGCTCCAAAACCACAGAGAAACCCTGTCTCGAAAAAACAAAAACAAAAACAAAAAAAAACAAAAAAATAAGAAATTTAGTGAGACTCCTCTGAATAGTACACAATTCCAAATCTGAGAATTGTTCATTTATGAAACTTTCCAGGTAATGCTTTTGGACCATGGTTTTCTGCTGTAATTGAAACCAGAGAAGAACGAGTTCTGGGTGAGCACCATTCATTTGCACAGTGGACGCTCGTTCAACTTTAAAGAGCGAGAGTGGGGGGCTGGAGAGATGGCTCAGTGGTTAAGAGCATTGCCTGCTCTTCCAAAGGTCCTGAGTTCAATTCCCGGCAACCACATGGTGGCTCACAACCATCTGTAAGGAGGTCTGGTGCCCTCTTCTGGCCTGCAGACATGCACACAGACAGAATATTGTATACATAATAAAAAAAAAAAAAAAAAAAAAGAGCGAGAGTGATGCCTGCTGAACACCAAGGCGCCTTGAAGACTTAGGTCAGTCACAGACAGCCAGTGCATGACTGCACTCTGGCACTTCACAGAAATAGACGGTGGGATGCTGGGTGCTAAGTTGGACAGATGAAAGAACGGGGAGCTACTGTCCTGGGGTGCAGAGCTCAGTTTTAGCAGATGAAGTGATCTTGGGAGGAATCATGGTGGTGGCTGCACACTGGGACCAAGTGATGCCCCTGAGCTGTGCTCTGCAAATGCGGAGGATGAGCTGTGGTGTGGCTCACCGGAGCTGCAGGCTGAGCATGCATAAGGCCTTGGGTTCAATTCCCAACACCACGAGAACTAGAGTGGTAAGGCTGGTAAATATTAGTGATGTCTAACCAAAATAAAACCAGAAAGACACACAGACAAATGCTTCATGGCCAGGGCAGTCATGTGACCTCAGCTTGGGCAGTTCTGCCCTGAACATTCCAGGACAAATGCTTGAGTCCCTTGGGCCTGTCACTGGATGTTACCTGAGAACATGTTGGTAGCGGTGTCTCCACACAGCTGGGGCTGAAAGTCATTGGCACCATTTATACCAGGAACTGGGTTTAGGAAAGCTGCCTTGGATTGCCCAGTTCTGACTTGGAGGGTCTGGAGACTAAGGTCAGCCAAGTGTGTCCTCCCCCAAGCCATGCTCATGTCTGTGGAACCCCCCATACCTCTGGACGAGACTCTGTGATCTTCCCTGTGAGCAATGCCCTCCACCTGAGTCACATTGGTGGCTGGGAGTCCACCCCCCCGACACACCTGACTGACAGCTGGTTGTGTGATCAGCTCCTGAGCTCTGCTGTCCCTTTTCCTGCTGCTGCTTTTCTTCTCTGTCCTTTCCCTGCAGCCATAACTGTGAGGACAGCAGCCGCCCAGCTCCGGGAGCCTTTCCAGGCGTTTGTGTACCTCAGGGGACCGTGCCGATTCTTAGTGGAAGCCTATTACACCTGTCCCTGAGACCCATGGAGGCCTGACCTCTACCTGCAGTGTGTCACCACCTCAGTCACCTCTCATCGATGGCTCTTCATGGGTGAAATAGGGTCAGCCATCACTCCTGAATCTCAGTCTACCTTTCCCTCTCCTTCCTTCCTCTCCCCCTCCTTCTCTTTTTCCTCTCTTCATTCTCCCTCTTCCCCTCTTCTTCTAGCTCTCGTTTAGTTTTATGAGGCAGAGATTCTTGGTTCTGTAGTGTAGACCAACTTAGACCTTCCTTTATGTCCCAGGATATTCATACACACATAATCCTCTTGCTTGAGGCTTCCACGTGCTGAACCTGCAGGCTCGTGCCAACCATTTTCTCATGACATTAGCTTGGGGAGGGAAGAGTAGCTTGTCAAAGGTTGGTTGGAGACTGTTGTCTGATGATCCAGCAGAGGCACGGATTGAGGTTGGAGCAGGAAACAGTGGCAGCTACCAGACTGGTTTACTGTGCATGGTTCAGCCCTAGTTACAGAACAGGACTGGAATTAGTGTCCCTGCTGGCGCAGCACAGCACAGAGCTGGTAGGGGGAGGGGAAACTGGAACTGGGAAATTGCCATGGTTGCTGGGTCGGGGCTGTGCACTGGGCACCGAGAAGCTAAAGCGCTGCAGGAGGCAGGTGAAGAAGAGGAAGAGCTCCACGCGGGCCAGGGGCTCCCCCAGGCAAGCTCGGCGGCCTGTGGCTGGGAGAGGAACTCAGTAGTCAAGGGTCTGGCCTCACAATTCAGGGCATTCTGAGAAGGGGGAGGGAAGCCAGGCATCCCACAGGACCTGCTGAGAATGGCATGAAGGCCTCATGTTTCACAAAGCAGCCCTGGGCATCCAGGAAGTGCTCAGGATGGAATTGGAGGGGCTTCTCCCAGACAGTCTCGTCCTTCAGCACTGAGGACAGGTTGGTGAGGAGGGTCGTCCCCTGGCAGGAGGCACATGGTGTGAACATGGATTGTGATAGAGCTGTCAATACCCTGGTTACCATGATCACATGCACAGTCTCTACCTCGTACATTTGATCCTTTCATGTAAGCTCAGCCCTAGAAGCATCTCAGGCCTGCAGAGGATCCTGTTACAGGTCTGCATGAGTGCCCAACCCTGACCCTGTGTGCAGTGCTTCCCAGAAGCTCCTTTGGTTGTTCTCATTGGACAGTCCTCGCTCCTGAGGGCTCTCAAGGCTGCAGTGTGCGTGCACTCAGGCAGGTCCTGCGAGCACGTTGGAAATCTAGGCTAGGTTGGTCTTGTTCTTTTCCGCCCTCGCGTGCTAATGTCATAACGTAATAGGGCCCGTTCCTGCCTCGGGGACGAGGAAGCCCTGTACTCAATGTCAGAGATGTGGTGCTTGGCAAATTCAACGGGGAGATGTCCCCAAAGCGCTGCACCTCATGAATGACAGCATTGGTGTAGGGCATGCGGGCCTGGTCTGCCATCTCTGGGCTTCTCGCCTGCCCTATGATGTCATCAATCTCCTGTTGCACACGGCCTGGAGGGACAGCATTCCCTCAGTGAAGCGTTCCCAGGGGCTTCCCTCTGCTCCTCTCTTACAACCATGCTAAGGGCTGAGAGTCCGTGTAAGAAATATGTCTGTATGGCATGGGTGGTTCAGTGGTAGAATTCTCGCCTGCCACGCGGGAGGCCCGGGTTCATCCAGTCCCTTGGGGCTGGAGAGATGGCTCAGTGGTTAAGAGCATTGCCTGCTCTTCCAAAGGTCCTGAGTTCAATTCCCGGCAACCACATGGTGGCTCACAACCATCTGTAATGAGGTCTGGTGCCCTCTTCTGGCCTGCAGACATACACACAGACAGAATATTGTATGCATAATAAATAAATAAATATTTTTTTTAAAAAAAAGAAATACGTCTGTGAGTGCTGCTGGAGTCTGGGTTAAGTTAGTGCTGGGAGCAACAGGTATCTGCAGAGTGTGCCTCTCTTTCCTCCTTCCCAGCCCCAGCCAGGCTCACTCTGCACATCCGGGTGTAGGATCATGAGCAGCAGGGCCCAGGACAGTGTGGTTGAGGTCGTCACCATCCCTGCACTAAACAGGTCACCCACCACCATGCGTAGGTTCTCATCATTGAAGCTGCTCTCAGGGTTTCCCTTGGCCTGGGTCAGACAGAGAAAGTAGTCTCCGTGGGGAGAGAAGTCTGCAATGGCTTCCCATTGTCCCCAGGCAGCCCAGGGGCTGGTTGTACACAGGACCCCACTCATTTGGCCTCACAACTCACAGGACCTCAGCCCACAGCCACTGACCCCACCTCTTTCAGCTGCCAATCACCTTCTCCACTTCTGCCAGGAAGGCATCAGTTAGGTTCCGGGGTGGCTTTTCAGGGTCCCTGGTCCTCCTGTGCTCAGTCAACAGGTTTTCTACCATGGCCACGAAGTTCCTCTGACCTTCAAAGACCTTGTTACCCAGCCCTGGGATGCGCAGGAGCATCGGAAATGAGTTCAGAACCTGTGACAGCCACAGAGGAAGTCTCAGTGCTTCCACTTTTAAAAATTATTATTCATTATCGTATATGCATCGGATATTGTACTCAAAACAGGTAATAGGACAATGCATAGGGTCCATCGTCTCTACCCTACATGGCTCCTAGGCCTCAAACTCAGGTCTCCAGGCTTGGCCAGCCCCTTACCCACTAACCATTCAGTTGTCCTCAGTGCCCACCTTGACCAGTCTCAGATCCCAGCCTCCTTCCCCGTGGACCCGGAGCCTGTTTGTCCACACCCACCACCCGCCTCCTCCTCAGTTCCAACCTTCAAGCTCTCTCAGCCTGGGTGGACAGGGCTATTTTACTCTGGAAACCACAGGCTTGTGTGGCTTCCATGTAGACAGAGGGTACAGGGTCCCTCTCTTTCTAGAAACCCTGACTTTGATCCACTTCTCCCCTCCTGTTATCTGATGTTAGTCAAGCTCCAGGAAGTTTCCATGATGGCTTTTGCACACAGTTTCCTCTGTGACCATGGATAGCATAGCAGTGGCTCTGCAGGCTGCTCAGAGCCTCCTACCTCAGGAATGATGCCAGAGGTCTCTTTCAGACTTTCTCCCGGGACTTTCAGCATTCTAGTGAGGTTAGGGTCTTCATACTCGAAGCAACGAGCAAAAATGAGGGACGCGACCACATTGCATACAGACTTGTTCAGGAAGGTGCTAGGATTGAAGGGTTGTCCTGGGGGTGGAGACACAAGCAAGTTGCTGTGCTGCTCCTGTCTCCCTGAGCCCCTCTGCACCCCTCACCCATCACCCACCAGCCTGGTCGGCGAAGTTGTCACAGAAGTGGCCTGCCTCGTCCGTCACCCACTGCTCCAGTGATTTCTTGCCCGGGCCGAAGTTGCGCAGGGTGGACACAGAGAATCGCCGCTGCTCTCGCCACTCAGGCCCATACGATGCAAGAACCACACCTGTAGACACACGCGTGTTACTAAGGACCCCTGGCTGTGCTGTCCTCTGCTGCCATTGCTCTTCTTGTCTGGGTTCCTACCCAGGAGCCTCTCAGAACTTTGCTACCGCAATCCAGCACTTGCCTCCTGGGTAGTTTCTACCCAGGATTTCAGTGGCTTTTTGTTGAATTGCTTGACCACATTACAACCAACATTCATGTTTTAAACTTCCTCTGTCCATTGCCGTATCTCCAATGCCAGCTCCAACGACACACACAGCCCTTTACCTTGGGATCTGGGCTTCAAACCCAGGTATTCAAAGATGGGTATTCGAGGGCGGTCAGCAGTGTCCTCTCCTTAGGTCACTAGCACGTCCCGCACCGCCTTCAGTCCATTGATCACAACCACGGGCTTCCAGGCCATCTGCAGGCTGAACACGTCACCATAGCGCTGTCCCCTCCTCTCCTCTCCTCTCCTCTCCTCTCCTCTCCTCTCCTCTCCTCTCCTCTCCTCTCCTCTCCTCTCCTCCTCCTCTCCTCCTCTCCTCTCTCCTCTCCTCTCTTCCCTCCCACTCTCTCTCTCTCTGTTTGTATGTGTCTTGGTTTTTATTGAACCTTGTCCCTGACAAAGGCGATCTACATCCGCAGCATGAGTTCTGCGGATGTAGATCAGGTTCTTGTCACACGATGGTCTCTGTCATTTATTCAGCCTTTGTTTCTTGGTTGATCAGTCTCTCTCCTAACTGTGTTCCACATGGAGCTGTGTAGGCAGAGTTCTCTTCATGGAAGAGGCCTCTGGTTAGGATGGGCAGCCCTGAGGAAAATGGAAAGATGTCTCTGAGTTTCTCAACAAATATTACTTCTCTGCTGGGTACTGCTGGGAATACAACACATGCCAACTCATGATTCCCTAGGGTCAATGATGGTGCAGACTGTGTCCTTGCTGGGGATGCAGACCTCTGAAGATCAAAGACTCACAAGTCCCAGTGGAATCCAGGCAGTTGATCTCTGCTGCTCCCTCCAGTGTGGCAGAAGGGAGACAGGAACCGAATTAGAGGAGATGAGCCGAGTCCACAACATGCAGCTCCTCAGCTACGAATGGGCACTGGGTCATCTCCTCTAGACTGCACCTGCTGCCCCTTCTCTGCCCACATCTGTGTCACCAGGGCCTGTGGAGGACTCCTTGCTTGTTGACATCCTGAAGACCCAAGTCTGCTCCCTGTTTCCGTTCATGACCTGGCTCTGCCCAACCCAGTTAAGCAAGTTGGCACCTTAGTTTGGAGCACAGACAAGGGTCTTTCTCCAGCTCCAACTTGGCCTGAATCTTAGTCAGGATACCAGCCTGGGTCGTGGTCAGGAGTGAAGAGACATTCATAGGCTCAGGCTGGTGGTTTCCTCCTGGTTTGCTCCAGGACCCTCCCAGGGTAACTTCAGAGACCCAGTGGCTAGGCCTGGATGCTAGTTGTCACACCTTCTGCCTCGCCTCAGGTCTCCACCTCTCTTCTGTGTGTCACGTGTGATGACGTGAAAGAGAAGCCATGGTGCTGACTGGGTCTGATCTTCCTACTTCAGGCTGAGTGAGGCCCTGAGAGGTAAGTGCACCGAGCAGGTGAGGGGTGTCACACACTGTATGTTGTACAGGTTCCTGGTCTGTCACCAGCTCATGGGAGATGACCTGGATGCTCTGGTAACATCTGCCTGCTAGCACTGTTTGCTTCCCTTCATCCTCAGTCCATGGCCCCTCAGCCACGTGAACACTTGTGTCCTGTAAGATCAGTGTGACTTCCAGGAGGACTTAGGTCTAGGTATTCATGTCAGCTGCACAGGTGTGCTGTGTCTGCAACAGCTAACTTGAACTTGAAGTCCCTTGTCATCTGGGCTCAGGGGTGCTTCAAGTTCAAATCCTTTCCATACCTGTCAACAGATATTTTATCACTGTCCTTTGGACTCCACAGGAAGAGGACAAATAGAAGCTGGGCATGTCTGTCCTGGACTGTCCTGTGTGCCCTTTCCCTTTGCTGTAGACCGCCTCGGCGGGTTACTCTGTCTAGGGTTTGTAACCCGCCTGGCTGGCCAGTTATTCCAGGGTCACGGAGAGGCACCACCTGAAAGGCATAGGCTGATAAGGGGAAGGAGGCTAAACGTATTTGTCAAAGCCTCCGTTTATTAGGGTCATGGTTACAGCTTATATAGCCCCTGAATGGGGAGCTTGGGGGGCTGGAGCACGGGGTCTTGCCACGTGGTCTACGCCCGTCACGCTCGTCACGTAGTCCGAGAGGTTACGATGGGTCAGGTCACGATTCCTTGGTCGGGAAGTCACAAGGTGACACACCTAGTTGCCTAGATAGTTTGGAATGTGAGGCAGGTTCCACTAACAGATAGCTCTCAATTAACAGTTAATTTGGGTGTGAGATAGGCTTGGTCAATAAGACTATTCTCAATACAATTGAGAAGTGAAGCCCTCTGCAAAAACTCCTCACGGCGGTGCTTCCTGTAAATTTTGGGGGGACACGGCTCCTGACACTTTGCTGGCTTCAACTGCCTGGGTTCACTGGAGTGAAGACCAACAGCGCCACCTAGAGCCATTCCTAGATCTGTGCTTTCTTTCCCTAGGCCTGGTGGGAAGTGCAAAGTCAGTCAGCATGGGAAGAGTGATGTGACTCACTGGGGTGACTGTGATGCTTGGGAAAGCTGATTTGGGCAAAGGAGGGCCTGGGGTTGTTTGGGGTTGATGAAGCCTTTGTTTCAGGATGGTTACTTCAACCCTATATGGTTTGAGGCCACAGTGGGAGCTTGGGTAATTATAATAGGATGTTATCAATGCTATCAATGGCATACAGTTTGTATGTAAAGAATTGCAGAATTTATACATATTTTGACTTAAATGACAAGGTAAATGTGAGAAAACTAACAAAAAACAAACAGAAAGGTATAGGGAATCAAAGTACAGCAGAAGAATATCAGTTAGGTCAAGAGGGAAATGGCTTGGAAGAGCAAAGAGTCAGTTCTCAGGATGGAGGGCTTTGGTCCCAAGGATCCACAGCAATTGAAGCAGCTGTGTATTAGTGGTCTTTGCTTTAAAAGTACTCATGTTAGCTTAGGAGAACATTTGGAAACATTGGATACATTGAATAGATGGTGTGTTAGTGAGAGACCCAGGAACACAGAGTTCCTAGGACTCTGATACTGTGACTTCCTGTTGTGTTGAAGAGATAGATCAGGGATGGGCTGGACCAAACAAGGATGATGGATATGTAGGGATGTGTGCTGGACCACAAGGGCCACATTAGGACCACATTAAACAGATATGTAGTAGAAACAGTGAGCTACAGAGATTCTGTAAAACCTGATGCACATTTAACACTAAGAAAATGTTTGTAGATTGTGTTATAAAATATACAGGAGAATAATAGTTTGGCCAGACTGAGACCATAGAGGTTGTAGAAACTGAGTGGAACCTAGAGTGTTCAGGACAGGACCTGGAGGCAGGAACTGATGCAGCGACCATGGAGGAGTGAGTGCTGTTTCCTGGCTCATAGTGTCATTTTTTATATCACTCAGGACCACCTGCCCAGGGCTGTCCTCACCCACAGTGAGCTGGACCCTCCCACATCACTGGTCAATAAAGAATGTGCACTGTGGACTCTTCCCACAGGACTCTCGCTTGTGCCAAGCTGACAGAACCACCACAGAGACAGTGAGTAGAGGGGGATTTATGGCAGTTAACATTGATGTTAAAAACGAGGAACTTTGGGTGGTGCAGAGGACGAGAGGTTCTGAGAGGAGGTGGGCAGGAAAGATTGATAAAAAAAAAACAAAAAACAAAAAACCAATGTCTCAAAGAAGTTTGAAGAATAGAAAACAAAAGCAAAAACCAACAAAAACAAAACAAACAACCCAATGTGTTCTAAAGAGAAAGAAATAAACAACAAAACAGAAACCCAGAGCTACTGCTGAGTCAAGGATGTAGCTCAGTTGTAAAGCATTTGTTTATGCATGTTTGAGGCCAGGGGCAGGGGTCAAAGATATCATCTCTACTTATTAGGATTTCAGCTCCACTGGGCCAGGCACAGGATGGCTTCTCTCACCACAAGCAAGGTTCCAGGATGGGGACAGGCAGGAGGAGGGTAGAGGGATCCTTGAACTTTGCAAGTTCTTCCTTTGTGCCACTGCTATGTTGGCTGTCCTGTGTAGTCTACTGAGAGATGGTTCAGCCCACAGGTCTGTGACCTTCACCTCCCATAGGTGTTCCAGGAAGGACTAGGGACCCCAGAAGCTAGAAATGCTGGAACATCTGGAGGGTGGCAGGCAGGCTTCCGCTGCAGGGACTGGTCCCTCCAGCTTCTCTTCATGGGAATGTCAGGTGGTAGAGCTCTTCTGGAAATCAGTATAGTGGATCCAAAACACAGAGAAAAGAAAATGAAAACTTAAATTATCTAAGTTTAATGAAAGAGAAATACCATGTGCTTCATGTCTTTTTTTTCTTCTTTTTTTCTGAGACTATATGCAGGCAAAATGGCAGGAGGCAGCTTGGGAGATGGCTCTGGTGTTAAAGAGCTTGCTGTGGAGGCAGAAAGATCTGAGTTCAGATCCTAGTTTCTATGCAGGCCTGGGCTTGGTGGTGCATGACAGTATCCACAGCTAGGTGGCAGGAAGTGGTTCATCCTGGGAAATCACTGGCCAGCTAGTCTAGCTGAATGGATGAGCTCCAGGTTCTCATAATAGTAGTATTATTAGTCATAGTCTTAATAATGTAGGGCTGCAGAGATGACTCAGCATTTAAGAATAGCAGCTGTTCTTCCAGAGGACTAGGTTGAATTTCTAGCACCCAGATGGCAGCTCACAGCTGTCTCACTTTAAGATCTGACACCCTCACATGGACAAACAGGCAAAACCCCAATGCGCATAAAATAAAAATATCAGGGAGGAGGACTTTGCAAGACACTGCAGATTGACCTCTAGTATCCACAGGCAGATTTACAGGCAGTAGCATCAACACAAGAGTGCTCGCACCCTCCCATATATGTACAGCATAGATATATACACTCAGACACACATGCCACACACCCACACCTGTGGACACATGCACACACAGATGTGTGCACACTGACACATACACACACATAGAAACATAAACACTAGATATAAATACATGCACATTCACACACACAAATGCTCACACAAGATACATGTACACTTATTAGGATGCATGCAAACACAGAGACAGACAGAAACATGGACATTCACACATACAGTCACACATGTACACACATAGAACCACATGCATTCACACACAGAGAGACCCATGCACACACAGATCTACATGCCTACAGATACATGCTCACACCCACAGACAGACATATACACACAGACATATGCTCACACACACATTCATAGACACAGGTGCATACACATAGAAACATACACAGAGGTACCTGCACACAGACACATGCACATATACATGCATACACAACATTCACATACACCACCACACATGAACCTACACGCCCACATGCCTACACACCACGCACATGCCTATTCAGAAATGCACCTACACCATAAACACATATACCTACATAATGAGCATATGATTTCACAGTCATACACTCTGAGGCATGGAGCACTGCAGCATGCTGGCTGAGCATGCATAAGTCCTTGGGATCAATTACCAACACCATGAGAAATAAAATGGTAAGGCTGATAAATATAGTGATCTCTATCCAACATAAAAAGAAAGATGCTCAGACAAATACGTGGATTTGCGTGCATGCCAAGGAGCATGACCAGGGCAGTACTATAGCCAACTGTCTCAATGTTAATTGTATGCAGGATCCATTCATCCAGTGGTGCTGATCTAACCTTTAAAGACCCAAGTATCTTTTCCATTCTAAGTTGGCATTTTCCAAAGCCAGAGATTCAAAAGGTACTTGTCTGTGTCTGGGTCTGTTACTCCTATTTGCACAGCTTTAGCTAATCTTTGTAAGAAGTCACTAAAGAGTTCTCTCTGGCCCTGTTTAACCAAAATATATTATTTAACTCATTTTCCTAGTTCTTGAATCCTGTCCCAAGTATTTAAGGCTGTTGTGTGGCATAGGGCAAGATGTGTTCATCATAAAGAGCTTGATCTGGCGGATCAGCGTAAGTGCCTTCACCAAGAATTTGATCTTGGGAAGCCTCAAATCCTTTTGTTTTTCTCTGTTGTTCTAAAATTTCTTTATCTTCTCACCAATAGAATTTCCACAGTAGTTGTGGCCTGTTTTCCAGGACCACTGAAACCAATTAAAGCCTATCGTGTGGAGCAGTCTTATTGGTGGAAGCCCATGTCTTTACTATCTCCCTAACAAATGTTGAATGCAAGCCATAAGATACTACTGCTTGCTTAATTTCTTTTAGATTGTTCATACCTATAGGTTTTCATCTACATTCTTTGGATCCTTTTGGGCATTTAGAACTTGATGCTTTTTCAGAGGCGATTAGAGGGTAGTAGGAAACTGAAACCCTGGGTGAGTCATCTCTGACTCCGACATATACTGGTGATGTTAACTCTTGTCCATGTACCTGCATCAGCTCTGATAATTTCCTCAATTGTTTCAATTTTGTTTTACACTGCCTTTTGTAAACCCTAAATCTCTTGACCTATATATATTTCTAGTAATCTCATTGATGTACCTAGCCTCTGGTCCTCATTCTACACAAGTGATTCCAAGGTATGAAGTTTTTCCTTTAAAGATAACATCTCATCCTTAGACATTATTTGGATAATGTGCAGATTGCCTTCCTAGAGAGATACTCTATATGCTAACCTATCTTAACTTTTTAAAAACAGGTTTTGATTGTCATATTCAACAGCATGAATTCTTTTAGATAATTTCTCAATATCCTTTGACACGGATTGAATTTTGTCTGTCAAATTAATGTTATACTTTTCAATGATATTAATTTTTTCAGCTAACTTTTGATTTTACATGGTATTAATCCTGTCAGCTAACTGTTCATCAATAGTCTGTAAAGACTGTATCATTTATAAAAGTGCCTCATTCTTGGCTCTGTTATCAAACCATTTTCTTAAGGTGTAATATGAAAAAGAAAACCAAGTCCCAATATCCAATAAATGGATGCATCAGAAAAGCCATATGAGCCTTGCAGAATAGATTCCATGGTATAAACAAAAAGGTTATTAAATTCCAGAATGGTAATATTATCTGCAATCATATAATTTTCAAATTTATTAATTCACTTTTCTTTATTAAGAGATTTCGGTAAATTGTTGTACTTGTAATAATCTTTATTGACAAGCTGCTGTCATGATTGTGGCTGCATGGTGGAGAGATGGGACCGGCAGTGGAGAGATACAGCCATTTGGTGCCTGGTTAAATACTGACAAATATGCTTATGGCTGCATTTATAATATAAGACACCATGTCCAAGTGGGCTGTTATCTTAAAGGCTATTGGTTGAAGGAGTTCCCTTGACAGACACCAATGAAAATGGGTGACTCAGGGGATCCAGCCTTTCAGAGTACCTCTGCTGCCCTTGCCTCTGATGATGATAGTATACTGTACAAGCTGGGCAACTGGAACACAAAGCAAAAGCATTGCCAAACATTCCTAAGACAAGGAATCCTTTAGGATTCCTGCTTCGCAGAAAAGTCTGTCAGACAGTCTAGTCCTGTGACCAAAGACAGATGCCCCAATGGTGGGGAGGAACCTTGAGTGGCTCTCCAGACAGCCAACTCTTTCTGCCATTTCTATAGTTTTGGAAGTTCTTTGCTTTGTACTTCCTTTTACTCAGCTACTATTATGTCCTTCCCAGGATTCTGATGGAAGCAAAGACAAGATAGTTATAGATAAACAGAAACAGGTTAAATTAAGTTTAAAAAGCTAGTGAGTCAAGCACTCATAATTAGTGATAAGTCTCCATGTCTTTATTAGGGAGCTGGGTGACTGCCCAAAGAAAACTCCAACTATATCTGACTCCTTTACACTCCACCTACCAGCAGCCATGTGCTGCCACACTTCCTGGTCTTTCCATCACACTTTTCACTAAGAAAGTCCAAGTAACCCAGAGCCCACAGAGCCTGTCGCCAAGAAGATACTGAGTTTTTTATGTGGCGGTCCAACTCCCTGTCTCTCTGGTGGCTTTGGCACCATTGTGTGCTTCTAGAGGTACTGCAATTTCCGTTGCTCTTAATTGACGTGTGTGTGTGTGTGTGTGTGCAAGATATACTGCATGTCCCTACCCAGCTGTGGCAAGGGCCTGGCGGGTAACTGAAATTCCAGAAATTGCACCATTGAATCAGGTCCACCATTAAAAGAAAATGACCATGAATATGACCACAGGCCACTGTTCATCTCCAGCCAGCTACCTCATGGGCACATCGCAACTCCTAGGTCTTTCTGCAAACATATTAAATTAATCACTACAACCACATAAGATCAGGAAGGAGAAACTGACTTCTGGTTCCCAGTAAAGGTAGCAAGGCTGTCCTTTGTCTTATGGTTTGAGTTGAGAGCCTGTTTTCAGTCTGAGTGATAAGAGGAGCCAGAGCACTCTAGGAAGGTTTGCCTCAGTTCCCCACCTCTTCTTCCCTCCCCAGGTGCTTACCCTCTGGAGGGCATCAGGAGATGGGGGAAGACTCCATGGCAGCTGTGCATGCTGGTTATGTTAGGCTGAGGACTGTGAGCTTGGAGCACAAATGTCCAGTGAACTCCTGTTTCAAGGGACATAGAAAAATCACTTATCTGACACATCACACATGCAGAGCATAAGGAAATATAGGACATCACCTCAGACTAGAGTAAGACCTTCCAGATCCACTAAAAGGGGAAAGAGGAAGTCCGCATGTCCTGACAGCGAAGCATACTGACTTCCTGAGGACCCAGGCTTGATTCCCAGGACCCGCAGGAGGTTGACAACTAACTGTGACTCATGTCCCTGGAGATCACATGTGCATTCCTGTCCTCCTCAGGCGCCGTACATGCAAGCAAATACTCATGAATTTAATAGTAATAAAAATAAAGGGTGAAAAAAGGGAAGAAGAGAAGCTGACAAACAATGTGGCTATTCCTGTAGGCAACAAGGAGGAGGACTGTGAAGTAAAGTTACCCCAGCTTGGTGAGTGTTTGGTCCTGAACATTACAAAATTCAATGTCTGACTACTGATGGGCTGTGTGGCCTTCCCTAACATTACATGACAGAGAGTCAGTGGGAGGACATTTTTTTTTCCACAAAAGCAAAATCAAAATCAGTCTGCACTCTGTTGTGTTTCAAGGCATGCTATAGATTTCAGGGTCTTTGGGATACTTCTGTCTGGTCTCAGATTATATGGAGACTAAGATGAGCCTTGAGAGGTACAATATGCCTCCATGTTCTCCCTGGTCCCAGAAACTCCCAAATTTCCAAGATTCTTGAACCTTCATAATGAGTATAACGCATTATATCTGTCCTACAAGCTTGCCAGGAGCACTTTCCTCAGTCTGTGAAATGGTCCCAGACAGCACAGCAGGATCCTGCTCATCCTCCTGGATTCTGTCACCTTTTGCTACAGCAGATGTTCTCCTGCATCCCTTCACCGCAGCAAGCCTGGGCTGTGAGGTCTATCAGTGAGAGACCGCTTGACCATTTGTGGCACTTCAGGATCTCAGGAACCTATACAACATCTGTCATCAATACAAGAATTGTTCAGATTTCCAGCACAAGCCATTCACATTTCCTCACAAGAAACATAGAGTATTGATTTCTGTCTGTGGCTTGCCACCAACCTAAGAGCCATAGATGGGTCTTACCTGTGATCTTGGGTCAATCATTGAACACCAGCACAACAAACTTCCTACTTTGTCCAGATGCTCCCCCCATTCTCCCATTTTCCCCTCTTCTGTCTCTTCACCTCCTGACCTTCTCCACCTGACATATTTTTTTTTTTTTTGAGAAAGGATCACATTAGATATTTCAGGCTCTGTAATTCAGGCTGGTCTTGAACATGCAATCTTCTTGCCTCTGCCCCCCTTGTGCTATACTGCAGGCCTGTGCCACAGCTCTTGCCTCAGTAAACACTTTTCTCACAACATTAAAGTTGTTCTTAGGGGAGGTCTGGGGCAAAGGGGAAAGACTGATTGTAGCCTGTTATCTTGGGACAAGTGGAGACAAGGATGGGGTTGGATCAGAAATCTGAGTGGCAGCCACTGATCAGGTTTATTGGACATCAATCAGCACAAGCTGGGGAGAAGGATGGAGCTGCTGTCCTTGCTAGCGCACAACTGCACAGAGCTCGTAGGGGACTGGGGTAACTGGAAATGAGGAGATGCCATGGTCGCTGGGTCGGGGCTGTCCACTGGGCACCGAGAAGCTAAAGCGCTGCAGGAGGCAGGTGAAGAAGAGGAAGAGCTCCATGCGGGCCAGGGGCTCCCCCAGGCAAGCTCGGCGGCCTGTGGGTGGAAGAGGGGCTCTGTCAGTCTGGGGCCTGATGGATGCTCTGCCCTCCAAGGCACCCTGGGAACAGACATGGAGACAGGCATCCCACAGGACCTGCTGAGAATGGCATGAAGGCCTCATGCTTCACAAAGTGGCCCTGGGCATCCAGGAAGTGCTCAGGATGGAATTGGAGGGGCTTCTCCCAGACAGTCTCATCCTTCAGCACTGAGGACAGGTTGGTGAGGAGGGTCGTCCCCTGGCAGGAGGCACACAGTGTGAACATGGATTGTGATGGGTCTGCCAATACCCTGGTTACGATGGTCACATGCACAACCTCTTCCTGCACACACAGGGTTCTTTCATGCACCTCAAACTCAGATCCCCTTGGTACCATTTTCTGGTACCATTCAAGGCCATATGAGAAAGCCACCCTAAGTACCCAAATCAGAAGCTGCCCCTGTGTGCAGTGCTCCCTGCAATCCTGTGGCTTATTCCACTAGCCATCCTCTTCCCTGGGGAGTCCTGAGCAATGGCTGCAGTGTACTCACACCCAGGCTGGTGCCTTCACTATGTGGAAATCCAGGATGTTGTGGTCTTGGCCTTTATAGCTTTTTTTTTTTTTTTTTTTTTTTTTTTTTTTTTTTTTTGTCTAGTGGTGACCCTGGGATGACAGTGACCATGCCTACCTTGGGGATGAGGAAGCCCTGTACTTCAATGTCACGAGATGTCATATGTGGTACATTGGTTGGAATGATGTCTCCAAATCGCTGTACCTCATGAATGACAGCATTGGTGTAGGGCATGCGGGCCTGGTCTGCCATCTCTGGACGCCGCACCTGCCCTATGACTTCATCAATCTCCTGTTGGACGCGGCCTGGAGGAACAGCCTCCCCTCAGTGAGGCAGTCATTTGGTGACTCTTCCTTGACCACCACTGGATGAATAAGTGACTTAAGACTGCCATCAGAATTGTGGGAGTCTGGGTCAAGGTGATGCTGGAGCCCCCAGATTCTCTAATACTCCTATCTTTCTTCCCTCACCCTCCCTCACAGGCTCAGCCAGGCTCACTCTGCACATCCGGGTGTAGGATCATGAGCAGCAGGGCCCAGGACAGTGTGGTTGAGGTGGTCACCATTCCAGCAGAGAACAGGTCAGCCACCGTCATGTGCAGATTCCCATCGTTGAAGCTGCTCTCAGGATTCCCCTTGGCCTGGGCAGACAGAGAAGGTAGGCTCAGGAACACAGGGAGTAAACCCCAACATGATCCACCATTGTGTTCAAGACCGCAGGTGTTGGGGTCATGGATGACATACAAACCCCACTTGCCTGGCATCACAACTCACAGAACACTTCAGCCCTGTCCCCATCTTTACTGCTGTTCTCACCTTCTCCATCTTAGCCAGGAAGGCATCTGTCAGGTCTCGGGGTGGTGTCCCGCGCAACCGTCTCGCCAGCAAGAATGACGCGGCACACACAGGATCCTTCTGCAGAAAGCTTTAATGCGTCTTGAGAGGGAGAGCATAAGCTTACAGAGCGGAGACCCCAGAGGACCAAAGCCCAATCCTTTTATAGGTTAATAGTCCTCGCCTCCGACGTGTCACGCTCTGACTGGTTGCAGCTTGTCAGCCCATATGACGCCACGGGAGAGGCAGAGAACAAGGGATGGAAATTTCAGTTGGTGCTGCCGAATGCAGGCGCCATCTTGTAATGGAGTATGCAGGGGTGGCTCCTCACATCTCCCCCTTTCTAATATATTAAGGCAAATAGGCTTCCCAGATTATTGAGGGTAGAGACAGTGGTCATACTTCCCACAAGCAAACATACAGGACTTGTACGAAAGTCATCCCTAGGTTTATCGAGACCCGAGATGCTCTCGACCTGTCCTCTGCCGTTTTTCTGGGAAAGGGAGATTAAGGCAGGCAACCCTTATGCAGTACAACATGTCTCTCAGAGAGGGTGTTATAGCAGCAACTCTCTGTGCGATGCGCTTCGCTCAACACCCCTCTTGGGATGAAAGGCCAGACACTCTACCCTGTGCAATGAACCTAAGTTCCGGGTGTGCAAGAGCTGTCCAGCGAATAGCCTATTGCTTGAGCATAGTTAGCCAGATGT
Organism: Chionomys nivalis; assembly: GCF_950005125.1. NCBI lineage: Eukaryota > Metazoa > Chordata > Mammalia > Rodentia > Cricetidae > Chionomys > Chionomys nivalis. The sequence goes on from NC_080102.1 coordinate 39,710,769, forward strand.
CAGGGGGGGCCCCCTGTTCTAGGGCGACAAGAGCCTGTGCAATCACCACCTTGTCTCTTTTGTTTTGGGTTCTGAGCCTGCAAACCAGCCAGAGGAGAAACACCATTCTGCAGCAAACAATCACACCAAACAACCCCACCCCCACCCATCCTTTGAAATAAGAAACAGTCGAGGAAATCTAGGAAGACAGCCCCTCCATGAAGGACAGATCAAGGCGGGTAGAGTTGATCTAGACAATGGCGGCTCTCAACTCGCGAAGCGTCTGTTCAAATTCAACGGTCCAGTTCTGCAAAATGAACTGCAAAAGACTTATAGACAAATTAGCTGCTCTGGTAAAATTTTCATACTGAATGGAAGTAACACATAGGCCAGGGAGCTTTTGTTCGTAGCCCAATTGTGCCATCTGCCATAGATGACTGTAGCATTGATTACAATATTACTGTTAGATTCCCATCTAGCCTCTTTTAGCCAGGCTGAGGATTGGTTACAGGAATCACTATTATTTTGTTCTTTCACCAGGAAGCAAAGGCTCCCTTTAAGGGAGATAGTCCTGTTTTCTTTAAGTTCTTGAATTTGTTCATCTTTGGGCAGAAAGGCAAGTCCCAGTTCTTTATTAGTGTCAAAAAATCGGGGGAAAACTTGTGCATTATACATTACCGGCATTGGCAATGGGAATGTCGACATTATTCCCCAACGTGGCTCCCCTTGAATTACCAGAATCTTAATCATCAACAGCATCACAAGAAGCGCCCTGTTCTTTTTCTTTATGTTGCTGGTCGGTTTCATTTTCCTGCTCCAAGACAGTTCTGGTGAGTCTCTCAGGGACCCAAAAGGGATTTTCTTCATCCTGTGGAAAAACACAAACAGCTCCCCTGGATCTTATTAAAATAGGATCCGGGCCTTTCCATTCATTAGTCAGCACATCTTTCCATTTTACTAATTCCTTAGGCCGCTGTGGGTCCGAGCAATGTCTCTGTGCTGCGGTTTGATCATTTTCATCCGAATTTAAAAAATTCACAGTAAAAAGTGCTACAGCAATAGCAACCCTCGGTACTGGGGGTAAGTCCTGTACAATTCCCCCTTTTTGTTTTATGAGATAAGATTTAAGCGTACGATGTGCGCGCTCAATAATACCTTGTCCCTGAGGGTTGTAAGGCAAGCCTGTAACATGTGTGACTTGCATCTGTGCACAAAATTGTTTAAATTTTTGAGAAGTATAAGCAGGTCCATTATCAGTCTTGAGGCATCTGGGCTTTCCCCAGGCACTCCATGCCTCGAGGCAATGTTGAATAACATGGCAAGTTTTTTCCCCTGTAAGTGGCGTTGCATGGAGAACACCAGAACAGGTGTCTATTGACACATGAACGTATTGTAACTTTCCAAATGAGGGGACATGAGTAACATCCATTTGCCACACCTGTAGTGGTAAAATTCCTCTGGGGTTGATACCTGTATGACGAATAGGAAGAAACTGACAGCAATTGTGACATTGGGTAACAATATCACGGGCTTCTTTTCTGGTTAAAGAGAAGCGCCTGCGTAAAGTCTCAGAGGTGACGTGGAAGTTATTATGAAAAGCCTTGGCAGCTTGTAAGGGTGAAGCAAATGCGGCTGCAGCCAGTCGCGTGGCTTTGTCTGCCAAATCATTGCCAAGGCTCATTGGTCCAGGGAGGCTCGAATGGGCCCTAATGTGAGTGATAAAAAAAGGAGCTTTCCTATGCAGTAGACAATCCTGTAATTTTTGAAAAAGAAGTGCCACTTTGCTTGTGGATTTTATAATCCCGGCAGTTTCAAGCAAGTTAACAGCATTGACTACATAAAAGGAATCAGAAACAATATTGAGAGGGCCCAAAAATTTTTGAAAAACTTCCAACACCACCAGGCACTCCACTATTTGAGGGGAGGTCTCTGTATAGGATCGTGAAAACACCCTGGAGCCTACAACGTAGGCTCCAAGACCGCCCTTTGAACCATCTGTATACACCACCAGCCCATCCTTCAATGGGGTGGGTGAAGTCACTCGGGGAAAAACTATAGGGTGTTCCGCAGCAAATCGTATCAAAGGATGTTTAGGATAATGATTATCAATCTTTCCTAAAAAGGTGGTGACCAAAATGGCCCAATCATCAGAAGTGGCAGCCAATGTTTGTACTTGGTGGGAATTATAAGGAACTATAATGGAAATGGGGTGCTTGCCAAAATGGCCAACAGCTGCCTTCAAGCCTTTAAGGGCAATTTGAGCTATGGCTGCAGGGTACCAATCAATTATTTTATGAGGGGAAGCATGTGGATGGACCCATAAAAGCGGCCCATTTTGCCAAAGCACTGCAGTGGGCAACTTCCTTGTTTTGAACACGCATAGGGAAAAGGGTTGGGATGAATCTATACGGCATAATTGTGCCCCTTCAATGGCCCTTTCCACTAAAAGGAGGGCAGCTTCGGCTGCAGGGGTTAAAGATCTGGGGGAGGTAATGTGGGCATCTCCCTCTAAAATATCAAATAAGGGCTTTAGGTCAGCAGAGGGAATCTTTAAAAATGGGCGAAGCCAATTAATATCTCCTAACAGCCTTTGAAAATCATTTAAAGTACATAAATCATTTCTGTAAATTTTAAGTTTTTGTGGAAGAATCTTATCTGGAAAAATTAAGGAACCTAAAAAATGCCCAGAATTAGCAACTTGGACCTTTTCGGTAGCAATTTGGAGGCCCCAAAACTGTAAGGTCTTAAGTAATAAAGGATAGGCTTCTTGAAGAAGTTTTTGATCTTTATGACATATAAGCACATCATCCATATAGTGAATAACTATTAGCATTGGAAATTGTTCTCTTATTGGCCTTAGGGCCTCTTGTACATACAATTGACACATAGTCGGACTATTTGCCATGCCCTGGGGCAATACCTTCCATTGGAATCTCTTATCAGGTTCCATATGATTAATGGAGGGGACAGTAAATGCAAAACGTGGTCTATCAGGAGGATACAAAGGGATGGAGAAAAAACAATCTTTGATGTCTAATATAATTAAGTTCCAATCTTTGGGCAAGGTGGAAAGCACCGGGAGCCCCCGCTGCACAGCCCCTAGGGGGTGCATTTGTTCATTAATGGCTCTTAGATCATGTAGCAAGCGCCATTTTCCTGACTTCTTTTTGATGACAAAAATCGGGGTATTCCAAGGGGAGGTTGATGGTTCAATGTGTCCCAAGGCTAGCTGTTCAGAAATAAGGCTGGTTACCGCCTTCAATTTTTCAGAGGTCAGTGGCCACTGGGGAACCCACACCGGGGTCTCTGTTTTCCATGGTATGGGTTGTGCTGCCCCAGTGGCGCCTAGGAAAAACCCAGGCCCTGTCTTCCTTGGTTGGGGTCAGGCGCCACAGGTTCTGTCCGCCCTTGTCCTAGGCGCCCTAGTCCTTTTCCCACCTCGTACCCTATCTTTCTCATAATATTGATTGCTTGTGGTGAATATTCATTAGATAAAGTAAGTCCCATGGCTTGCATAACATCCCGTCCCCATAAGTTAACAGGCAAGGCTAGTACATATGGGGTGAACCGTCCCTCCTGTCCTTCCATGGTCCTCCAAATAAGGACCGAGGAGCTGATAGTTGGGTGAGCATTATATCCCAGTCCTTGTAAAGAATGTGACGCTTCAGTAGTTGGCCAAGATTTGGGCCACCAATGGGAGGAAATTATGCTTTTGTCCGCTCCGGTGTCCAAAATGCCTTCAAAACGCTTACCATTAACCCAGAGGGACAACTTTGGCCTATCCTGGAGGCTAACAACTAAGTAAGCTGAATCCTGGCCTGAGGATCCCATCTGTCTGTCTTCTGTTTTCTGATGAGCATCACCTGGGAGGAGCAGCAGCTGAGCTATTCTATCTCCTTTACTAATAGAAAAAACCCCATTAGGACTGGAACATAATACTTGAATCTCAGGGACATGTTGATTATCAATTATACCAGGATGGACAATTAGTCCCTGCAGGGTGAGCGATCCTCGGCCTAAAAGGAGACCTACGCTCCCTTGTGGCAATGGTGTAGGCATCTGAACAGGGACAGGCTGCACCCCCATCTGGGGCATTAGTAAGAAGTCGGAGGAGGCGCACAAGTCCACTCTTGTTCCGTTTCCGGGGGAGCCTCGTCTGTTGCCTTGATAAACCTGTTCCCATATTTTTGTGGGCCCTGGGATCGAGGGCCCACTGCCCCGTTTTTTGGATTCTTATTCACAAATGTCTCCATAGGAGGGAGAACTCTGCCCTTTATATCCCTTACTGAGCGACATAGCTCAGCTTTGTGGTAGCCCTTACCACAGCGGGTACAGAGTGTAGGTGGAGCCCTTTCTCTTTCTGATGCTCTACAGTCCTTTTTAAAATGCCCCGGCTTTCCACATTTAAAGCAAACTCTTTTGTCAGGCCCTTTAAGGGGGCGCTTTTGAGACTGTAAAATGGCAGCAGCCAATCCTACATTAGTAAGGGGACCACCAAGTTCTCTACAAATCCTGAGCCAATCTTGTAGTCCTTTATTCTTTCTTGGGGCTATGGCCGCGCGACATTCCTGAGTGGCGTTCTCAAAGATAAGCTGTTCAGTAAGAGGCGCGGCTGTTTCAGGATCACCAAAGATGCGCCCTGCTGCCTCTGTCATTCGCGCCACAAAATCTGAAAAAGGCTCCTGGGTCCCTTGAATAATCTTAGTGAGCTGATTATTCACTTCCCCCTTTTTGGAGAGTGCCTTCCAGGCCCTAATGGCCATATCAGCAATTTGCCGATATGCACCCCAGTGATAATCTGTTTGATTAGCTGCAAAACGCCCTTGACCTGTCAGGAGGTCGAACGTCCATTGTTGCTGTTCTGGAGTCAGAGCCATAGCATTGGCCCTGGCTTGCTCCTGTGCAGCTTCATGCCAGAGAGCTTTCCATTCCAAATATTGGCCCATGCTGACAAGCGATGCTTTCGCCACCGTCTGCCAGTCAGCTGGGGTCATGGCGGCCATGGCCAGCCTGTCCAATTGTGCTAGAGTAAAGTTGGCTGTTACTCCATATTTTCTGACCGACTCTGCCAATTCTTTAAGTTGATTATACTCTATGGGTGCATGCACCCGTCCTCCCTCTGCGCCTTCAAAAACAGGATAAGCAAGGTGTAGTTTTCTTTTTACTTTCTCCGGGAGGAAGGAGAAGGACTTCCGGCGCATTTCATAAGGAGGGGGCGCTGAAGGGACTACCTGCGGGGAGGCTGCATAAGGCTGCCGCTTTCGGGGCTCTCTCTTACTCCGCAAGTGATCATCAGGATGATACCTCTCCTCCTCATATCTGGCTTCTTCCTCCTCTAGTTCAGCTTCTTCCTCAGGGTCTAAGTCTTCTTCTTCTGAACTTTTAGAATCATCGGAGCTATCGGCAATTAAAGCTTCAAGCTCTTGTAAAGGGTATAGACTAGTACTTCCTTTCTTTCTTACAACAGGCAAGGGACCTCTAGGGTCCGATGCATACACCCCCTTGTCATTAGACGCACCGGGGGGGCCATTTTCCTTAATTGGGACTGGTTTTTTCTTGCGCGCGCCCAACCTCTCACTACGCTCAGTTTCTGACATGCTATCCTGGACTTCTTCAAGGACATTTCGTCCCTCCGCTACAACAGCCCGACAGGCTTCATCCTCTAAACAGTTCTTAATAAGTTTCCAAATGGCCCTTGTCCCCTGTCTCAATTCCCCTTCTGCCAGTTTTTTATCAAGATCTTTACCTAATTTATTCCATGAGGCAAGAGTCAAGGACCCGGAGCAAACATACCAGGGAGCCACCCGATCAATTTCTTTGACAAAATTTTTAAGTGTCCGATTGGCAACTTTTATGTCTCGTTGCTTTAACACCGTTTCTAGCGCTGTAACGATAGACTGAGAGGAGCCCATGATAACAAGCAGACACCCGCGGCTTATCTACGTCCGTCTTACAAGTGTGAAGAAAATGAAAGTAAACTCCGCGTACGGCTCTTTTATCTACAAGAGACTGAGGCACGCAACAGAGTGCTGCCGCTTATCTACGTCGGACTTAACGCACCTAACAATCATAACGGTGAAAGCAGAGCATAGTAGCACTCCCAGGACAATCACTATGGCTTCAACACTATCTTCCTAAGGCAGCGAGAGGTCCAAGCCAAAATCCAGAAAGGACATACCTCTCTGAGCGTATCCACCTGCAGTTCTGAATCCTCCTTGAATCCAAGGGATCTCCGATGGTGCTGACGATGTTGAGGTTCCCGGGATTTCGGCACCAGTTGTCCCGCGCAACCGTCTCGCCAGCAAGAATGACGCGGCACACACAGGATCCTTCTGCAGAAAGCTTTAATGCGTCTTGAGAGGGAGAGCATAAGCTTACAGAGCGGAGACCCCAGAGGACCAAAGCCCAATCCTTTTATAGGTTAATAGTCCTCGCCTCCGACGTGTCACGCTCTGACTGGTTGCAGCTTGTCAGCCCATATGACGCCACGGGAGAGGCAGAGAACAAGGGATGGAAATTTCAGTTGGTGCTGCCGAATGCAGGCGCCATCTTGTAATGGAGTATGCAGGGGTGGCTCCTCACAGGGTGGCTGGGCAGGGTCCCAGGTTTTCTTGTGCTCAATTAACAACTTATCCATTGAGTTCATGAACTCTGTCACCTTGGGGAAGGCTTTACCTGGCAGCCCAGGGATGTGAAGGAGCGCCGGGACTGCGTTCAGCACCTGTGGAAAAAGCAGGCCTACTGTTTTTATCCTAATTAAGAATCATTAGTGTGTGTGTGTGTGCCTGCATGTGCACTCTCACACGTACATGCGCACAAAGACTCCTGTTTGGAGTCAGAGAACAATTTGTAGAGTAGGGTCTGTCTCCCATGTGAGTCCCAGGATCCAGCTCAGAACTCCGGGCTTCCTTGGGAAGTTCCTCACCCACAGGTCATCTCTCTTGATCCTGGATGCTACTTCTTCTGCTCAGTGTTCGCCTGAACCAGACTAGTTCCAGGCCTCTTTTTTCCTTTTTCTTTCCTTTTCTCTTTTCTTCCTTTTTTCCTTCCTTCCTTTCTTATTTTTTCTTTTTAGTTCCCTGCCTCTCCCATAAAGGACTCAGGGTCTGTTTGTCCCCAGACATCACCTGCTTCGTCCTCAGCTCCTTAAGGTTGTCTTAAGGCCAAGGTGAACAAATGCCTATTTTACTCTACAAACCTAACACTCTTGTGTGGTTTCCAGGTAGACAGGGGGCAGGGCCTTGACCCCTTTCCAGAGTTCCTGACCTTCCTCCCTTCCTGTTATATGAGATTTGCCAAGGTCAAAGTCTTTCTTCCTGCATTTGACTATCCCACAAGGCTGTCGACCTATTGCCCCTGAATGAATATTCATTCAGATAGGATTTACAGCATAAATGCACACTCTCCTGAGCCTCATACCTCTGCAATGAAGCCAGTGTCCTCTCCCAAACTTTCCTGTAATGTTTTGAGCAGCCTACTGAAGAAAGGGTCTTCATACTCGAAGCGCTGGGCATAAATGAGGGATGAAATCACATTGCATGTACCTTTGTTCAGGAGGGTGATGGGATTAAAGGGTTGTCCTAGGAGCAGAGATGCAAACAAGTCATGACATTGCTCATAAGTGCCTGCCCATATGGCTACCATATTCCCATCACCCACCAGCCTCCTTGGTGAAGGCGTCACAGAGGTGTCCAGCCTCCTCCGTCACCCACTGCTCCAGGGATTTCTTGCCCAAGCCAAAGTCTCGCATGGTGGACAAAGCAAATCGCCGCTGTTCTCGCCATTCAGGTCCATAAGGAGCTAACACCACACCTGCAGGGACATCTGTGTGTAACCAAGGATACGTGGCTGTGCTGTCTGCCCTGCTCCCAACATTTCCCTGTGGTCAGTCTGAGCCATCAGCGCCCCAGCACTTTGCTATCACAATCAGCACGTGCAACTTTGGAGGCTCCACCCTCCATGCAGTGATTTTCCTTCCATTATCTGAACACATCTCCTCTATTAGGCCCTGTTCATCTTCTGGTCACTGCTCCTCAAGCCCTATTCTCTCTGCCCTGTCCCCACTATAGCTCTTTGCCTTTTGCTTTGGGCCCATAGCCCATGTGATCATAGATGGGCATTGGAGGGCGGTCAGAAGTGTCCTCGCCACAGGTCACCAGCACTTCCCGCACTGCCTTCAGTCCATTGATCACGACCACGGGCTTCCAGGCCATCTGCAGGCTGAACACGTCACCATAGCGCTGTCGAAGCTGCAGTAGAGGGACAGAATGCTTAGAAGATGGAGATCCCTAGCAGACTGGAAGATCCATGCACAGCACATGTATCTCTGTGTGTATGTGTGTATGTGTGCAAACGTGTGTTCATTTGCATGTTACACATTATAGAACCTTGATCCTGCCCTGTGCTGGTCAAATGTTCTAACACTGACCTACATCTCTAGCCTGAGGTATGATACCTTGTGATTGCACAATTCTTTCTTCTAAATCACAAAGTTCTTATAGTAGTGCTTATTCAGAGGTCACTTTGCCAGAGAAATATCCTTCATACCCCACTACACATGAAAAAATTTCAGGTTCCTGCGATGGGCAGCAAGGCCTGAGACCTCACAGCAGCAAGAGATTATAGCAGACACAGCCTCACTCCTTACTTTGCTTTCCAGACTGACAGGCTACACTGGGAACTTGACTCCTCCCCTCTGTCCCTGAGACCTAGCCCGCTGAAGGGATCACAAGGGACCTGGGGCCTCCCTGACCTCTATCCTGTCCAATCACACTCCACGCCTGCCTCCATGGCCTTTTCCATATTGAACCTCTGCTCTTAGAAAGTCCACAGTATCCTCAGACCCAGAAGCAACTGCCACAGGGCAACCACTAAGCCTTCTTCCTCTCAGTGGCCATCTTTCTGTCTATCCTGTTGCTTCTGCACCACCGCGTACTGCTGGGGGCACCATGACCTCTACTGCCCTCCACCGCCATCTCTCTCACCTTGTGCAAGCTATACGACATGTTCTCAAAATCCACATGCAGGAGGTTGCCCAGCCCAGGTAGGGGCACAGGACCTGGAGGGTAGCGGGAAGTCCAGAACTTGCGTCGGTGCATCAGGTCCAGCAGGAGCAGGAAGATGGCCGTGAACAGGACCACAGACCACAGGCTATCTCCAGTCAGCAGTGCCATGGCTGCCCCTGCTTCCCAGGCTGGTTGGGGAATGCCTGATCCAGACACCTAGGATCAGAAAAGACACTCTGAAGACAGACTGGGCACCTGGTCCCTTATGAAGGGGAGAAAGCTGCACTTTGTTCTCTGCCTTGAGCCAAGTAGGTGTGTTTATTGTTCAGTCAGGTTATATAACAAGACGTCGGGCAAGTCCAGGGCAAGTCAGCCTCAGAGGTTCATGCTCTCTCTTCTCTCGATAGATATTATCCATGGGAGTAGCTTCAGCTTCTCCTCGGGGAGCTGAACACAGTGGTTATGTAGGGTTTGGCACTGTGAGCACCGTGGGCAGAGGATCAGTGGACCCTGCCTCATGGTGCAGGATCACAAGGAATAGCAAAATCAGTGTGTGATATGCCACACAGGCAGAGCTCTGGGGGCCTGAGGACATTGTCTCAGAATGGATCTAGATCACTGAGGCTCCACTGAACACTTGGTTCAGAGAACATAAGTTTGGAGGACAGACACAGACATTTCTCCTGCTTCAAATTGGCCTGAATGGAGCTGTGAATGGGGTCAGGACACCAGCCTGGGTTGTGGTCAGGAGTGAAGAGACAGAGACAACTGTGCTCTGGTCACTCATAGGCGCAGGCTGGTGGCTTCTGCCTGGTTTGCTCCAGGACCCTTCCAGGATGACTTCTGAGACCCAGTGGCTAGGCCTGGATGCAAGTTGTCACACCTTCTGCCTCTCCTCAGGTCTCCACCTCTCTTCTGTGTGTCACGTATGATGACGTGAAAGAGAAGCCATGGTGCTGACTGGGTCTGATCTTCCTACTTCAGGCTGAGTGAGGCCCTGAGAGGTAAGTGCACCGAGCAGGTGAGGGGTGTCACACACTGTATGTTGTACAGGTTCCTGGTCTGTCACCAGCTCATGGGATATGACCTGGATGCTCTGGTAACATCTGCCTGCTAGCACTGTTTGCTTCCCTTCATCCTCAGTCCATGGCCCCTCAGCCACATGAACACTTGTGTCCTGTAAGAGCAGTGTGACTTCCAGGGACCTGGGGTCTTGGAATCCATGTCAGCTGCACAGGTGTGCTGTGTCTGCAACAGTAAACTGCAATGGAGTCCTTGGTCATCAGGGTTCAGGGTGTTCCCAAATTTGCAATTCTATATATACCTCTCAACGGATGATTAATCATTGTCCCTTGGACTCCACCGGAAGAGGACAAATAGAACCTGGACATGTCTGTCCTGGACTGACCTGTGTGCCCTTCCCTTTGCTGGCTTCAACTGCCTGGGTTCACTGGAGTGAAGACCAACAGCGCCACCTAGAGCCATTCCTAGCTCTGTGCTTTCTTTCCCTAGGCCTGGTGGGAAGTGCAAAGGCAGTCAGCTTGGGAAGAGTGATGTGACTCATTGGGGTCACCGTGACCCTTGGGAAAGTTCATTTGGGTAAAGGAAGGCCTGGAGTTGTTTGGGGTTGGTGAAGCCTTTGTTTAAGGATAGTTACTTCACCCTTCATGGTTTGAGGCCACAGTGGGAACTTGGGCAATTATGATAGGATGTTACCTATGGAATCTCAAACCACAGAACCAATGCTGTCAATGGCATACAGTTTATATGTAAAGACATGTAGAGTTTATAAATATTTTGATTTAAATGAGAAGGTAAACATGAGAAAACTGATAAAAGACAAAACTGAAAGGAATAGGGAATCACATACTGCAGAAGAATATCAGTTAGGTCCCAGAGGGAAATGGCTCGGAAAAGCAAAGAGTCAGTTTTAAGAATGGAGGGCCTTGATCCCAAGGATCCACAGCAATGAGGCAGCTGTGCATTCATGGTCTTTGCTTTAAAAGTACTCATGTTAGCCGAGGAGAACATTTTGAGACATTGGGGACACTGAACAGACGGAGCGTTAGTGAGAGGTTCCTAAACACAGTGTTCCTGGGGCTCTGATATTGTGATTTCCTATTGTGGTGAAGAAATAGGTAAGTGATGTGCTGGCTCACACAAGGCTGACAGATTTGTAGGGATGTGTGCTGGACCACACAAGGCTGATGGACATGTGGGGATGTGTGATGGACCACACAAGGTTCACATTAGGACAGACATATAGTAAACCAGTGAGAGCTGCTACTGTGGAGGATTCTGTAGAACCTGCCGCACACTTAACACTAAAGAAAATATTTGTGGGTAGTGTTGTAAAAGGTACAAGAGAACTATAGTTTTGTCAGACTGAGACCGCAGAGGTTGTGGAAATTGAGTGGAGCCTAGTAAAGTCAGGACAGGAACCTGGAGGCAGGAACTGATGCAGGAACCATGGAGGAGTGAGTGCTGCTTCCTGGCTCGTCAGTGTCATTTTTTTGTATCACTCAGGACCACCTGCCCAGGGCTGGCATCACCACGGTGAGCTGGGCCCTCCCACATCACTGGTCAATCAAGAACGTGCACTGTAGACTTGCTCACAGGCAGTCTGACGGGCTCATTTTAACAACTGATGCTTTCTCTTCCTGGAGGACTCTAGCCTGTTTTCAGAGACGGTAAGTAGAGGGGGATTTATGACAGTTAACACTGATGCTAAAATCAAGGAACTTTTGGGTGGTGCAGAGGACAGGAGGTTTTGAGAGGAGGTGGGCAAGGAAAGATTGACCAACATAAAACATTGTCTTAAAACAGTTTAAAGAATAGAAAACAAAAACAAGCAACAGCCAAACCAAACAAAGCAAACCAATTTCTTCTAAAAATAGAAAGGAAAAAAAAACAACGAAACAAAACAAGCAGAAAACCAGAGCTACTGCTGAGTCATGGATGTAGCTCAGTGGTAAAGCATTTGTTTATCGCATGTTTGAGGCCAGGGGGTCAAAGATATCATCTCTACTTATTAGGATTTTAGCTTCACTGGGCCAGGCACAGGATGGCTTCCCTTAGCATACAGGGATAAGGAAGGTGACAGGATATGGCCAGGCAAAGGAAAGAGGGATCCTTCAACCGTTTAGGTACTTCCTTTCTGCCACTGCTACATTGGCTGTTCCTTTCTGGTCTACTGAGAGATGGTTCAGCCCACAGGCCTGTGCCCTTCCCCTACCAGAGGCATTTCAGGAAGGACTGGGGACCCCAGAAGCTAGAAATGCTGGAACATCTGGAGGTTACAGTAGGTTTGGGCTGCTGAGACTGGCCCTCCTTGTTGTCTTCATGGGAATGTCAGGTGGTAGAACACTTCTGGAAGTCAGCATAGTGGATCCAAAACACAGAGAAACAAAGAAAAGAAAAACTCCAAGGACAGAAGCAACCTAAGTTAAATGAAAGAGAAATACCATGTGCTTCACGTTTTCTGCTTCTGAGACCACATGCACGAGACCTGACGGGAGGCAGCTTGGGAGATGGTTCCGGGGTTAAAGAGTTTGCTGTGGAGGCAGAAAGATCTGAGTTCAGATCCTAGTACCTATGCAGGCCTGGGCTTGGTGATGCATGACAGTATCCACTGCTATTGTGGCAGGAACTGGTCCATCCTGGGAAATCACTGGCCGGCTACTCTGGCTGAATGGACGAGCTCCAGGTTCTTATAATAGTAATAATAATAATAATGTGGGAGATGGAGAGATAGCTCAGCATTTAGGAATACTAATTGTTCTTCCAGAGAAACAGGTTCAATTTCCAGCACCCACATGGCAGCTCACAACTGAGTAACCCCCAAAATCTGACACTCTCACATGATAAACATGCAGGCAAAACCCTAATGAACATAAAATAAAAATATTGAAGGGGACATTGGAAGACACTTGACATTGACCTGTAGTGTTCACATACAGATGCACAGGCAGAAGCATCAATATGAAAGCAATGCACCCCACCACAGATATGTACACATATAGAGACATAACCACAGACAGATATGCACAATCCACAACTGTGCACACATGAACACACAGTATGTACACATGTGGACACACAATACACAAAAACACATAATCATAGTTATGCATACACACACATATGCACATACTCACACAGACACATTTACATATACTAACACGCATACAAACACTGAGACGTACACAAACAATACATGAACACACACAGACACACGTGTACACACTCAGTGACACATGCATTCACACACACAGAGGTACATACACACAGAGATAAATGCTCACACACAGAGAGACACATGCCGATAGACACATGATCCCATAGATATACATGTTTACACAAACACCTGCACACACACCTGCAGACCCATGCACGCACAGAGCTACATGAACACAGATACATGCCCACACAGATATATATATATATATATATATATATATATATATATATATATATATGCATTCATCGACATAGGCCCACACACATAGGAACATACTCACACAGAGATACGTGTGCACACAGACACATGCAGATATACATGCATACACAACCATCTCATATGCCAGCACACACGAACCTACACCCCCCACATATGTTTACACACTACACAGAAGCCTATACACAAATGTACCTACACCATAAACACATGCCTATATAATGAGCATATGAACCCACACTCATACACCGTGAGGCATGGAGCGCTGGAGCATGCTGGCAGAGCATGCATAAGTCCTAGGGATCAATTCCCAGCACCATGAGAAACAAAATGGTAAGGCTGATAAATATAGTGATGTCTAACTGACATAAAACCAGAAAGATGCTCAGAAAAAAACCTTGGATTTGTGTGCATTGGAGTGTGGCCAGGGCAGTAGAGTGACCTTAGCTTGGGCATTTCTGTCCTGCACATTCCAGTACAAGTGACTGAGACCCATGAGCCTGTGGGGAGGCAATGTCTGAGACGTGGGACATGTTGATAGCTGTGTCTCCACATAGCTGGGGCACCATTTGTATCAGCAATGGGGTTTAGGAAGGAGGCCTCGGATTGCCTGAGTCTGACTTGGATTGTGTGAAGACTAAGGTCAGCAATGCCGTGTGAGTATACCCCAAGCCATCCTTATGTCTATGGGACCCCCAAATCCCTTAGCAGTGAGACTTGGTGATCTTCCCTGTGAGCAATGCCCTCGACCTGAGTCACATTGGTGGCTGGGAGTCCACCTCCCCCCCCGACACACCTGACTGACAGCTGGTCGTGTGATCAGCTCCTGAGCTCTGCTGTCCCTTTACCTGCTGCTGCTTTTCTTCTCTGTCCTTTCTCTGCAGCCATAACTGTGAGGACAGCAGCCGCCCAGCTCTGGGAGCCTTTCCAGGCGCTCATGTGCCTCAGGATCTCTGCACCAATGCACCCTGGTCTCCAGACACGACTAGTGCTGCTTCCTTTCAGGCTTATTACACCTGTCCCTGAGACCCATGGAGGCCTGACCTCTACCTGCAGTGTGTCACCATCTCAGTCACTGCTCACATGTCTTGATGATTGGCAAAGGGTCACTTGTCACTCCTGAACCTCAACATTTTCTTTTCTTTCCTTCCATCTTGCTCTTTTTCTTTCTTTCCTTTCTTTCTTTCTTTCTTTCTTTTTAAATAATGATCAAGGATTTTTTTTTATTCATTAAGTTTCAGTATCATTACAGAAAATGTTATGGTACAGAGTTGTTTAACATTATTCGGTTTTGCTCTTGATTTCCACATGAATGCTGGTAACACTAATATCTGTACAAGATCAGTCTTTGATTTTATTTTGTGTTCTGTACAATTTTAAATGTGTTGGTTAAAAAGGCTGTCAGCACTTAAGGAAGCATCCCCCCCCCCCCCCCCCCCCCCCCCCCGCCGCCCCGGTTTGTTCAAATAAAAAGTATCCAGTTACCGCCTGCGAGTGCGGTGCCAGAGGCTGCTCGGGTGAGAGCGCCCCCTGGTGCTCAGCAGGGACGGTTCTCGCGGCAGGGCGGGGCCTCCGCGCCGTCACTCCTCTTTGGGCACATAAACACGAGATACATGATAAAGAACAAGCAGAAGCTCTCTGTAAAGCAGTTATGAAGCATACTAAGAAGGGAAACCCCAGTGTTGCCTACACTAGTATAAATAAGCAGACAGTCTTGATTAAGAGCATAAGTAGTTGTATTTAAAGACGAGGAAAACACAAGTTAAGCAGGCACCTACCGCTGTCTACTAAAAGCTATCGCTATCAGACCGAGCATTGAACACACAAAGCAATTTGCAAGAAAGGAAAACTTTGCTTTGATATAATCAGAATAGAATTGTCTGTTAAGATTTATTCTTAGGTGTGTTTTTTCTTTAAAAGGTATTTAAGTTCATCTGAAATATAGTTCAAGATGTTGACTATACAGATCAACTTTTATCCAGATCAGAAAAACTAGCTGTGCCGTTGCATATTACAGGATACAGTCAATGATATGTGGACATGCATCAAAGCTTTCTCCTGTTGGTGACCATCATAGCCGTCCAATGACCATGACATCCACCTACTCGCCCTTGTGGAGTTCCACCCACTGCTCTGTCTTTGGAGGTAGCATCAATGATCCATTGGCACTGCGCATGCTCATCCTACGACTGCTCATCTGATTACCTGTGCTCTGGGCCCAGGGCAGTGGTTCTTGGTGGTGCCAAGTCAGTATACACCGGTGGTACTCTGGGCGCGGGTCCAGTTTTACGTCACATGACAACCTGGCTTTGATGGTGGTTGGCCGAGGATTCAAGATACCCTGCATCTTTCTCAGTGCAGGTACAACAA
This sequence comes from Chionomys nivalis, assembly GCF_950005125.1. Lineage (NCBI taxonomy): Eukaryota > Metazoa > Chordata > Mammalia > Rodentia > Cricetidae > Chionomys > Chionomys nivalis. The sequence continues at coordinate 39,726,579 of NC_080102.1, forward strand.
AGAGCTTGCAGGTGACCACAGCTGATACAGGATTCCCTGGTAGTGCAAAGATATTTTTTCTTACACCATCAATATCCAAAGTTGCAAATGTTGTTGGCAAGCTTTTTGTTTGTTTTTTTGTTTTGTTTTTTGTTTTTCGAGACAGGGTTTCTCTGTGGCTTTGGAGCCTGTCCTGGAACTAGCTCTTGTAGACCAGGCTGGTCTCGAACTCACAGAGATCCGCCTGCCTCTGCCTCCCGAGTGCTGGAATTAAAGGCGTGCGCCACCATCGCCCGGCTGTTGGCAAGCTTTTTTAAGTGGGGCAGATTACATCCTGCTTCTTCGGTGGTCTGGGCAGGAGTGGGTTTCTCTTCTTTCTTTTTTTTTTTTTTTTTTTTTTTTGGTTTTTCGAGACAGAGTTTCTCTGTGGTTTTGGAGCCTGTCCTTGAACTAGCTCTTGTAGACCAGACTGGTCTCGAACTCACAGAGATCCGCCTGCCTCTGCCTCCCAAGTGCTGGGATTAAAGGCGTGCGCCACCACCGCCCGGCTCCCTTCTTTCTTATTGAGTATTTTTTCTCTTTTCTCTCTCCTAGCTATGTGTACGTGAGACAGGGTATTGTCATTATGTACTCTGACAGTCCTAAACCTTGTTTTATAGCCCAGGCTAGCCCCAAACTTGCCATTCTCTGTCACAGATTCTGCAGGCTGTAGCATTGCACTAGGTGAGTTCCCATTTTATCTGTCCCGTGTCCGTTCTGGGAACACTCTCTCCGGCCTGGAGAGATGGGCTGAGACAGGACAGCAGCGTCCTCCACATCTTCCTTGATTCTGACCGGTCACCTTTGGCTATGGCAGGTTTTCTCCTGCATTCCTTCACTGCAGCAAGCTGAGCTGGGAGGACAGCAGCTTCTGTAGCAGTGAGAGACCCCCTAACCATGTGTGACACTTTAGGATCCTGGGGATCTGCACCATCATCTGTCCCCAAACAAGAGTTGTGCTGAATCCCACAACACGTCATTCACACTTCCTCACAGGAACCACAGAGTTCTGACTTCTGTCTGCGGTTTGTCACCAACCACGCAGAGGATGGGCGGGTCTTTAAGTGTGATCTAGGGTCAATCACTGGACACCAGCAGAACAACCTCTCTTCCTATTTTGTCCCTCTCGTTCCCTCCTTCATGTCTTCATTACCTCCAGACCTCCTCCTCCTGCTACCTTTATTTATTTATTTATTTATTTATTTATTTATTTATTTATTTATTTTGAGAAAAGATCCTGTTAGATATTTCAGGCCATACAGCCTAGGCTGGTCTTGAACTTGCAATCTTCTTATCTCGGCCTCCCTTATGCTATACTGCAGGCCTGTGCCACAGCTCTTGCCTCAGTAAACTTTTTTCTCACAACATTAAAGTTGTTCAAAGATGAGGTCTGGGACAGAGGGGAAAGACTGATTGTAGCCTGTTGTCTTGGGACACAGTGGAGACAAGGATGGGGTTGGATCAGGAATCTGAGTGGCAGCCACAGACCAGGTTTATTGGACATCAATCAGCACAAGCTGGGGAGAAGGATGGAGCTGCTGTCCTTGCTAGCGCACAACTGCACAGAGCTCGTAGGGGGCGGGGAAAACTGGCAATGTGAAGATGCCATGGTCGCTGGGTCGGGGCTGTCCACTGGGCACCGAGAAGCTAAAGCGCTGCAGGAGGCAGGTGAAGAAGAGGAAGAGCTCCATGCGGGCCAGGGGCTCCCCCAGGCAAGCTCGGCGGCCTGTAGGTGGGAAAGGGGCTCAGTCAGTCTGGGGCCTGATAGATGCTTCACCCTCCAAGGCACCCTGGGAAGAGACGTGGAGACAGGCATCCCACAGGACCTGCTGAGAATGGCATGAAGGCCTCATGTTTCACAAAGCGGCCCTGGGCATCCAGGAAGTGCTCAGGATGGAAGCGGAGGGGCTTCTCCCAGATAGTCTCATCCTTCAGCACTGAGGACAGGTTGATGAGGAGGGTCGTCCCCTGCCAGGAGGAACATGGTGTGAACATTGACTGGGTTGGGGTTGCCAGTACCCTGGTTACATGGTCACATGCACAGCTTCTTGCTGTGCTCTATGAATTCCTTTCCTAGAGCGTCTTCGCACCTGCACCACTGAAAAAAAAAAGGTGTCCCTAACCAAGACCTGTCCCTGTGTGCAGTGCTTCCCAAATCCCCTGTGGTTTATTTCATTGGATGCCCAACTCCCCTGCAGAATCATGGGCAATGGCTGCAGGTTGGTCCCATCACCATGGGCAAATCCAGAATGTGGCTGTCTTGGTCTTTACTACCCTTGTTTGCTAGTGGCCATGCTATGGTAGGAACAGCCATGCCTACCTTGGGGATGAGGAAGCCCTGCACTTCAACGTCATGGGATGTCATATGTGGTAAATTCATTGGGACGATGTCTGCAAATCTCTGCACCTCATGAATGACAGCATTGGTGTAGGGCATGCGGGCCTGGTCTGCCATCTCTGGACGCCGCGCCTGCCCTATGACTTCATCAATCTCCTGTTGGACGCGGCCTGGGGGAGGGGACAACATTCCCTCAGTTAAGAAGCCCCCCCCCCCATGGAGTCCATGGGAGAAAGATGGCTATCATCCCTTGTTGGAGAACCACAAGGGTCCTAAGTAAGCTTAAGGCGTGCACCTCTGCCATCCTTCTTCTTCCCTCCCAGCCCCAGCCAGCCTTACGCTGCACATCCGGGTGCAGGATCATGAGCAGCAGGGCCCAGGACAGTGTGATTGTAGTTGTTACCATCCCAGCACCAAACAGGTCAAAGACAACCAAACGCAGATTTGCATCATTGAAGCTGCTCTCAGGGTTTCCCTTGGCCTGGGCCAGAGAGAGACAGTAGACTCAGACAGAGTAGAGAGGAAGAAGCCCCACAATTCCCTCCCATTGTCTTCAGGAGGCCATAGTTGGGGGTTGACCTCACAGTTCATGGAACACCACATCCCATAGTTTCTCACCTTCTCCACCTCAGCCAGGAAGGCATCAGTCAGGTCTCGGGGTGGTTGGGCAGGGTCCCAGGTCCTCCTGTGCTCAGCCACTATGTCATCCACCATGTCCATGAAGATCTTTTGCCCAGCGAAGACTTTGTCAAACAACCCCGGGATGCGCAGGAGAATTGGAAACGTGTTCATAACCTGTAACAGCCGTGCAAAGTGCATGGTGTTCCTGCTGGTTTTAAGTTTAGTGTGTCAAGTAAATAAGATTTCTAATATAATGATTACGATTTCAGTGTTTGTATATGCATGATGTGAGGAGTACTGTTGCCATGACAATGATGTTGAGGTCAGGGGAACACTTCCAGAGTCAGTTCTCTCCTTACTACATGGCTCCAGGAATGGAACTCAAGCACCATGCTTGCTTGGTGAGCTCCGTTACCCACGGACCATCTGTCTGGCTCGTGGCTACTTCGGTTCAATGTTGGTCTCAGCCAACTTCAGTTCCCAGCTTTTTCCACAATGGACCCAGGGCCTGTTTTCCCCCACTCATCACCTGTCTCCTCCTCTGTTCCAACCTTTAGACTCTTGCAACCCGGGGTAGCAAAGGAATAGTCTATCCTGGAAACCACAGGCTTGTGTGGCTTTTATGTAGACAGAGGGCACAGGTTCTCTCCCTTTCAAGAAACCCTGAGTTTGATCCATCCTCCCTGTCTGTTGTCTGAGGTGTGTCCAGGTTCAGGTCTTTCCTCCTGCAGCTGACTCCAGAAGGCATCTCTCACGGCCTTCACACACAGCTTCCTCTGGGAGGAAGGACAGCATAGCAGTGGCTCTGCAGGCTGCCCTGAGCCTCCTACCTCAGGAATCAAGCCAGTGTTCTCTCCCATATTGTCGTCCAATGTTTTTAGCATATTGGTGAAGTGTGTGTCTCCATACTCAAAGCGACGGGCGTAAATGAGGGACGAGATCACATTGCATGCAGCTTTGTTCAGGAGATTGTGGGGATTGAAGGGTTGTCCTGGGAGTAGAGAGGCCAGCAAATCGCTGTGCTGCTCCTGTCTCCCTGTGCCCCTCTGCACCCCTCACCCATCACCCACCAGCCTGGTCGGCGAAGGCGTCACAGAGGTGGCCTGCCTCGTCCGTCACCCACTGCTCCAGGGATTTCTTGCCTAGGCCGAAGTTGCGCATGGTGGACACAGAGAATCGCCGCTGCTCTCGCCACTCAGGCCCATAAGGTGCTAACGCCACACCTGCAAGGACACCTGACTATGTTGTTCTCTTCTTGGGAGCAGTATCACCATAACCTTGCACCTTCAACCCCAAGCCATCTCCACCCGACTCCAGCATGCTACGTGGGCTCTGTGATGGATCAGTGGCCTTTTGTTGACCCGCTGAACCGCATTGCTCCCTGTGTCCTGTCCTTCTCTGCTCACGGTTACCCATGCCTTCTTGGTTTCCTCTCTGCCCCCACACAGCATTTTGCCTTTAGCTTTGGGGCCAGCGCCCATATGTTCAAAGATGGGCATTGGAGGGCGGTCAGAGGTGTGCTCTCCACAGGTCACCAGCGCTTCCTGCACCGCTTTCAGTCCATTGATCACGACCGTGGGCTTCCAGGCCATCTGCAGGCTGAAGATGTCACCATAGCGCTGTCGAAGCTGCAGCAGAGGGGCAGAGCACTCAGGAAGTGGCAGTCCCCTGAAGATGCTAGAACCAGGTGTACGCACAAGCGTGTGTGCATGTGTGTTTGTTTGTGTGTATGTGTGTGTGTTGCTATTATTGAACCATGGTCCTCACATACATTGGGCAGATGCTCTTCCACTGAGCTCCATCCCTAGCTTGAGATTTGGCATCTTGTGTGGCTGAGGCATCTCATCTTTTAAGTTTATCAAAGGACTCAGTAGATTTGGTCACCCAGCTGTGACCTTACCAGGGCCAGGAAACTGGGGCCCCTCAGCGTTTCAAACTCTGGTTCCTTGAGATGGGCAGTGAGGCCAGAGACCACACAGCAGCAAGTTTCAAGCAGCCATAGCCCGTCTCTTTGAACTTGGTCTCCTGAAAGGCATGCTGCTCTAGGCCTGTGATCTGGCACCACTGAGACCTCATCTGTGACAGAATCATAAGGGACTTGGGACCTTCCTAACTGCTACCCTGTCCAACCAGACGTGAACTCTGCTGTCACAGCCTGCCTCACCTCCTGTACTTTGCTTCCCCACCAAAACCTTTTCCTCCAGAAAGTTCAGAATGTCCTCAAATCTGGCATTGTCTGCCACCAGGAAGCTGTTAAGCCTTTATCCTTCTGGGGGTCCAGCTCCCTGTCTAACCTGTGTCTCCACCCCACTATGTACTGCCGTGGGCACTGTAACCTCTGTTCCCATCCACCGTGGACTCCCTCACCTTGTACATGCTGTATGGCATGTTCTTGAAGTCCACCTGCAGCAGGTTGCCCAGCACAGGCAACGGCACAGGGCCTGGTGGGTAGCGGGCAGTCCAGCGTTGGCGCCGGTGCATCAGATCCACCAGTAATATGAAGATGACTGTGAATATAGCCAAAGACCACAGGCCGTCCCCAGTCAGCAGCCCCATGGCTGTTCCACTGCTGCCCGGGCTTCCTAGAGAACAAGGACCAGCACCCACGACAGCCACCTGGGGTCAGAAGTCCCACAGCTTGGAACCTGCTGCCTTGTAAAGGACTGCCAGTGCTGTTCTTTGTCCTCTGCTTCCAGTGGCTGTGTTTTATTTAGTCAAGTGTAAGGAGGGGCCAGAGGTGTGAAGTCCCTCCCAGAGCTGAGCACAGTGGTTCCACTGGTCTGAGCATGGTATGCAGATGCCCAGGGCACCCCCGCCTCAAGGTGTACCACCATGACACGTAGTGAAACACCCAGAAGGCCACACAGGAAGCTTCGAGAGCTTGAGGACAGTGCCTCAGGGGACAGTAAGACCTTGCCAAAGCCTCATGGGATACTTAGTTGTGGAGACACTAGGGACTGACTGTCAATGGCTTCTGTAGGTGTGTGGACAGTGGGAGGGTCTCCCCCGCAGTTGTGGGAAGGAGGCTGTAGCCTCTGTGGGTGAGTAAGGGGCAGCTGGGGAAGGTAGATGGAGCCTCTGTAATCTTCAGTTCAGATCTGAGGTCACTCAGTTGATGAGGAAGGCCAGACACACAACCTGGAGATTTTTCAGATCCATTCTGAGATAGCTGAGCATGACCTGAGGATCCTGGAGAGGCCACTGATTTGGGCCAGAAACATTACACATGGTGGCCTCTGTCTTTTCTCACTCTTTGCTTCTTGGAGGGTCCATCTCTCTCCCAACACTCCTCCACATGGGGATATGTAGGCAGTGTCCTCCTAATCCCAGAGGCCTGTGGTTAGGATGGGTGACCGTGAGGAAATATGATGACCGTAAGCCTAACAACAAATGGCACTTGTGCACTGGGCAGTGCCGGGAACACGGCACATGCCAACTTATCACTCCCTAGTGTTAGTGAAGGTGCAGTCCCTGTCCTTGCTGGGGATCCAGAGCTGTGAAGATCAAAGACTCAGAAGTCCCAGTGGAATCCAGGCAGGTGATCTCTGCTGCCCCTCCAGTGTGGCAGAAGGGAGACAGGAACCGAATTAGAGGAGATGAGCCAAGTCCACAACATGCAGCTCCTCAGCTACGAATGGGCACTGGGTCATCTCCTCTAGACTGCACCTGCTGCCCCTTCTCTGCCCACATCTGTGTCACCAGGGCCCGTGGAGGATTCCATACTTGTTGACGTCTGCTTCCTCTTCCTCTCCATGACTCCTGGCCATGCAAATCCCAGTTACACAGGATGGCGCTCTAGGTTGAAGCACAGACAGGGGTCTTTCTCCAGCTCCAGCTTGACCTGAATGGAACTGTGAATGGGGTCAGGACACCGGCCTGGGTCACAGTCAGGAGTGGAGAGACAGAGACAACTGTGCTCTGGTCATTCATAGGCTCAGGATGGTGGTTTCCTCCTGGTTTGCTCCAGGACCCTCCCAGGGTAACTTCAGAGACCCAGTGGCTAGGCCTGGATGCTAGTTGTCACACCTTCTGCCTCTCCTCAGGTCTCCACCTCTCTTCTGTGTGTAACGTATGATGACGTGAAAGAGAAGCCATGGTGCTGACTGGGTCTGATCTTCCTACTTCAGGCTGAGTGAGGCCCTGAGAGGTAAGTGCACCGAGCAGGTGAGGGGTGTCACACACTGTATGTTGTACAGGTTCCTGGTCTGTCACCAGCTCATGGGAGATGACCTGGATGCTCTGGTAACATCTGCCTGCTAGCACTGTTTGCTTCCCTTCATCCTCAGTCCATGGTCCTTCAGCCACATGAACACTTGTGTCCTGTAAGAGCAGTGTGACTTCCAGGAGGACTTAAGTCTAGGTATTCATGTCAACTACAAGTGTGCTGTGTCTATAACAGCAGGCTTGAACTTGAAGTCCCTGGTCATCTGTGTTCAGGGGTGCTCCAAGTTCACAATTCTCTGTTCACATGTCAACAGATTTTTTTATCATTGTCCTTTGGACTCCACTCGAAGAGGACAAATAGAACCTGGACATGTCTGTCCTGGACTGTCCTGTGTGCCCTTTCCTTTTGCTGGCTTCAATTGCCTGGGTTCATTGAAATGAAGACCAACGGTAAATACAAGAGTCATTCCTAGGTCTGTGCTTTCTTTCTCTAGGCATGGTGGCAAGAGCTAAGTTAGTTGGCTTGTGAAGAGCGATGGGCTCATTGTGGAGTGACTTGCCTCTGACCGCTGCCCTAGGAAATCTTAGTTTGGGTAAAGGAAGGTCTGAGGTTGGTTGGGGTTGGTAAAACTCTCCTGCACCAATGGTTACTTTACCCCTCATGGTATTATAGGATTTTATCTATGGAATTACAAACCACAGAACTGTGCTTGAGATGACATAAGTAAAATCTTGAGAGTCAACCTCATATATAATTCCTGGATCAGGCCAGGTGATGGTGGTGCAGGCCTTTAATTTCAGCACTTGGGAGGCAGAGACAGGTGAATCTCTGTGAGTTTGAGGCCAGCCTGTGAAATCCAGGACAACTGGGGCTGTTACAGAGTGAAACTCTGTCTCTTAAAAACAAAACAAAACAAAACAAATCCTAGATTAGCATTGTTTATTCCCCGAATGAAAACAAATTCACACTGAGTGAATCTTAATTTCAACCTCCTATGTTGTAGAGGTAGTTGTCAGTTCTGGAACCTGAATAAGCCCATGACTTCTGGTCACAAAGAACAGAGTCCAAGGGGGTGGGGTGTAGGAATAAGCCCAGCAGCCACTGAATTGGGTTACCCAGTTGCACTCTTTCCTATGTGGGTGGAGCAGGGTATCACTCAGGAAAACCTGAACTCCAGTGGAATATGGTGGACACACTGGAGGCTCTTGGTTCTGAGTGTTGTACAAGTGTGAGCATCTCTGTGAGACCCAGGAGCACAGCTCACTTGAGACGATGCACCTCAGGTAGGAAGAAGGACAACAATCCTGGATCATAGATTATATAATTGTGCATGTAGGTCACAGGGAGGTTTCACAATACAATGCTGAGAACATCAAACAAATTCAGCAGATACAAAGTCAACACAAGAAAACCACTTGTTTCTTAATTAAACAATGATCCATTTGAGAACTGAATGACAAGTGGTATTATATATAAAATAGCATTAAAAGAACAAATATTTTAGGGCAGGACAGTGGCTCTCACAGTATGCTGCTTGCTGTGTAAGCATGAGGACATGCATTCATTCCCAAGCATCTGGACCCACCAACCACTAGTGCAATCCCAGTGCTAGGGAGGCAGGAAAGTTGGGTGCTCAGTTGTTGGCCAGCCAGTCTAGCTCAGTGAGTGGGTTCCAAGATCAGTGTGACTTCCAGGAGGACTTAAGTCTAGGTATTCATGTCAACTACAAGTGTGCTGTGTCTATAACAGCAGGCTTGAACTTGAAGTCCCTGGTCATCTGTGTTCAGGGGTGCTCCAAGTTCACAATTCTCTGTTCACATGTCAACAGATTTTTTATTGAGTGAAACCATCTCAATAAACAAGGTGGAGAACAATTGGAGAATACATTCAACTTTGACCTCTATTTTCTACACAGAAATGAAGGCATGCATACATGTGCATTTGTTCCCCTCTGAAGAAGTTACACACACACACACACACACACACACACAAATACACACACATACATACAATTAATAAAATGTTTTGCATAGTAACCTGTAAAAGTTGTCAGCAGGGACTGACTGGTATGTAAATGGAATGCACAGGAGAAGTAGAATTTTAAAGAGAACATTAAGACAAGAAGGCTTGCTTCATTGTTCATGAGTTGGAAAGAAATCCTGGGAAAAGTTCTGGTACTCAATGGGATCTACTCATTCAAGTTAATTCCTATCTTATTCCAAAATTACTAAAATTTATATGGAATATTGAGCGACCACAAATACTGTCAAATATCTTTAAAAAATGATATGTTTGGGGATAGTGAGATGGCTTAATTAGTAAACAACTTGTACAGGAACATGAGGATGGGAGTTCGGAACCTAAGAACCAAACATTGGCTCATGCCTGTAATCTAACACTATACCTGGGAGGACAGAAAGACCCTGGGGTTTGCTACCCAGACAGTCTAGTCACGTTGGTGAGAATGTGCTCAGAACAGACTCAGAAAGGGGCCTTGTGTCTAAAAACAAGATGGATCGTGATTGGAGAAAGTGCCTGACATTAATCACTGACTTAACATACATGTTCTTATGCACGCACATGAATACACACATGCACAAACACAGACACACACACATTGGAAAGCACACATTTCCTTTTTTGTTTATGTTGGTTTGTTTTTTTGAGATAGGGTTTCTCTCTGCAGCCTTGGCTATTCTGAAACTTGCTCTTTAAAGCAGGCTGGCCTCAGACTCAAGAGATCCACCTGCCTCTGCCTCCATGACGGGATTAAAGGCGTGTGCCACCACCACCTGGCTGTATCTCCTGTTTGCAAACAGGACTCAGCTCTGGCTTGTGATAGGGCTAAATCCCAGAAGACCCGGTGCATAAGCTACAATGCATTTCACATTGCAACCTCCAGCACAGCACCATGGCACACTGCAGAGCTTGTGAGTCATTCTTGAGAGACTGGAGCCGACCGAGAGTTGTAACTACTTCCTGACCACCATCCCCAGAGGTTCCTACTCATGTGGCATAAGAAGACAATATTCAAAATCTGGAGTATGCACTGAGCGTGTGATTCGTTCCTGTGAGTTCATCATTTAGGGTTCTGATAAGGAAGTCTGACATTACCCAGGACAGCCTAGGCTACGTCATTTCAGCTAACAAAACACAAGTCGAACAAGAGTAAAAACATATGAAGTTTAGTTACCCCTGGAATTCTATCACTTTTGATACCACACCGTGAAAAAAGCCTGTCACACTGATGTTCTGGATTACATATATGAGCCTGATCATGGTATTATTTCACAAAAGACAACATTCCCTAAAGGAGACCATCTGAAAAATCACTCCCCAGGACAGTCATGTGACCATTAGTGCCTTTCATTAGTATGTATATATGTATGTACTCTGATAAGGTTATAACGGTGCTGAACATTGCTGTCACCTAGCTCACTGTACTCAATGCCATGGTGTTACCATTGTCTGTGGCATTGCTTGGTAGCCTCGGAGCAGCACCCTCTTCCTCCCACTGCTGGCATGCAATAGGACCCCCATCTAAGTTTGAATTGGTAAGGCTCTGTAAACTGCATGAGGAAATTACCTAATGTACATTTCAGAACGCATGCCCTGGTGTAATAGAGATAGGTGAATGATGAACCCTAAGAATGTTCCATATAGAAGACAGTTTGGAATGACACTGGGCAACCCAGCAACCACGTGCATAAGAATGCGACTAGCTGTAGCCAATACTACACACAAAGATGAGGTTTAAATGGATCAAAGACCTGGAGGTATGAGTTCACCTGTAGTGATGCAGGGGACAGAAGCTTCACTACAGTTGGCTGTTGGTGGTCACTTGGATAGGACACCAGAGGCACAAACATCAAAGAACTGAAGACAACCTGAGCTTTATAATAGTTGAAAACTTTGTGTCTCACAAGTCACTGCCTGAGCTGGTGAGATGGCTTAGTGGGTAAAATGCCTGTGACCTAGCACCACAATCTGAATTCAATCTCCTGAAGCCACATGGAGGAGAGAAAGTTCCAGTACCTTCCAGTTTAGCCAATTCCTGTATTAGAGATTGATTTTTCATTTCCCAGCTGCTCAGACCCCAATAATCACACAGAAAGTGTATTAATTACAAAACTGTTTGGCCAATGACTTAGGCAAATTCCTAACTAGCTCTTACATCTTAAATTAACCCACTTCTATTAATCTAAATATTGCCATAAGGCTTTGCCTTTCTGGTAAGGTTCTGGCATCTTTCTCCTTTGGCAGCTACGTGGCATCTTCCTGACTCCACCTTCTTTCCCCCTGCATTCAGTTTAGTTTCTCCACCTACCTATATTCTGCCATGCCAGATTATATTTATTATAATATAATAAAATATAATATTACATGTGCCATACCACATCAATTTCCCTCTTACCACCTAATGCACACATGGCACACTCACCTACACACACCTAAATAGAAAATAAATGTTCTTTAAAACAGTCACTGTCAAAAGAGGGGAGAAGAAACAAACCATGAGGGGGAGAAGCTAATGACAACCGCATGTCTAACAAGACAGTCATACCCAGAAAACAAACAACAAAACAGACTAAAAACCACATGTGTATCAGATATCTGAAGCAAAACATGAGCTGAAGGCTTGCATAGACATTTCTACAAACAGACAAACCACCAACAGGCACATAAGCAATGCCCAATGTCACTGTTAGGATAATGAGGCCACAACTACACTGAGACGCTTCACTCTCATTAGTGTGGCTTCCCTTGAAACAGCCCTAAGAAACCCAGGCTACCAGGAGGTGGAGCTTGTGGAGCGTTGTGTGTTCTGCACAGGAATGTCAACGGGTACAGCTGGCACCGAGGACAACTGTACAGTAATTCCTCAGCAAAACCATCAAGGATGCCATCACCCAGGAGTTCCCCTCTGAGAATGCATCAGAATGAAAAGGATGCTCCCAGAAAGGTCATTGGACATCCATGTACCCAGCTCCATGGTTCACAAGTGTCCACTGGCAGGTGAGTGGGTAAACAAAACTTGGGGCCATAATGGTAGTCACCCCTTTCCATGGGACTAAGCTCTAAGGCTACCCTAAAATGACTGATTGAATCAAGCAATAAAACACACTGTTGCATTTTCTATGCATACACAACAATACTAAAGATTACGTGCTGTATTAGGGCAGTGAGAACTCCATAGCATTAATAGAGCAACATGATGATAGAGATAATGGCTCTGAAGATGCTTTTCTACTGTACATACTTCTCATGGAATGAAGGTATGTTATAGGTGTTTCATGGTATGGTGTGTGTGTGTGTGTGTGTGTGTGTGTATAGGCATACTTGCCATTGTGAAAATGTTCTTTCCACCTGAAATGAGATCCATAGATTGAATCAGGTCTCCAGGCTTGCTTGGCAAATTCTCTACCCTCTGACTATCTGACTGGCCCTGTGTGCTGATTCTGCTCAGTGTCCACCTGGACAAGCCCCAGTTCCCACACTCTTTACTAGAACCCAGTGTTGGATCCTAGAGTCCAATCACCAAGGAGGAGTCGCTCCGAGAGACCATCTCTCACACCACAGTTAATGTAAAAGCACGAGGATTGTATTAATTCTGTCATGGCAGGGTCTTTCAGCATTCGAGAAGCCAAAAAGACCCCAAATGTCTGGTACAGGCTACTTTTAAAAGTAAAAAGTCACAGAAATAAGGGGGTTCTGGGGTTGTTCTTTAATTATTATGATTGGCTTATTCAAAAGGGCTATTACCAATAATTGGCTGGAGAGCAGTTGCCAGATTAGATGAGGTAAAGGGAAACATCTGAGGGTCACTTTGCCCCTTTCCCAGGGCCTGAGTCAAAACATCAGTCACTGAGTCAATACCTAAGGGTTATCTTGCCCCATTCAATAACTGAGTTCTATTTGGAGAACATTCACAAGGACTCAGGGAGATGATGGAAAGTTCCCAACATTTCAGTACATGTATGTATAGTTGTTAGATCCTTGGTTCCCTTGGGGGGTGCACTACTGTTGAGAGGCCTCAAAATTGGCCTCAGAGTTGTCAGAAATGGCTTTAGAGTTATTTTAGAGTTTTACACCCAGACCTGTTTTTTTCACCCCAAACTTTCTTCCTCCTCAATTCCAATCTTTAGGATCTTGCAGCTTAGGGTGTATAGATAATCTCACAGGCTTGTGTGGCTTCCATGCAGAGAGAGGGCACAGGTTCTCTCCCTTTGTAGAAACCCAAGACTACAGATAAGCTTTGCATTTTCCCATTCCACAGAGTAAGGACAACAAATGTTATACCTAGGTTTCTTAGGACCTGACCATTATCTCAGTTTTCTCAGGGTCACTCAGGATGCTGTCATCCCCAGATAATAGTAAGCAGTCTAGAGAACACAACAGCCACATTCCCAAGAGGTTGGGTGGGTGATTTTTGGTCATTCAGTGGGTTATGGATGATTTAATCATTTATTGGGAAAATAGGAATATAGGATAAAAAGACAATTATTTATCTCAAATATTTTACATTGGTGTGTTTTTTAATATAGTGATACAAATTTAAGGCTATTTTTGTTATACTGCATATATGTTTCTATTCTTATTTAAAGTATTGTACTTATACAATTCATTTAAAATTATAACATAAAATTGTAGTCCTTGAAAACTATCATAACAAACTGTTTAGAATAATTAGAAAATGCAGATTAATATTAGCCATCTATGACAATTAAACTTGTAGTCATGTCAGTATATTTTCAAGCTTAAACAAATATATATTAGATAATCTTTAAACCCTTCAGTAACCTACAGGATATAATATTTAAGATGTTTAACAACATAAGACGTTTCATGGCAGTGAGACATGTCTGCTCCTGGCAGCACCAATGTACTTCATCTAAGCATGATGGGCATCCAAGATCCTCCATATGTTGTTTGCTTTTATGGTGGCAAAGCTAGCTATTTGTGCAAGAAACTGCCTTGCCTCTACTGCTGACAGTATACTGTATAAACTAGACAAGCAAGACACAAAGAAAAAGGACTTCCGAACTTTGTCAAGAGAAGGTGGGACAGTCCTTCAAAATTCCTGTTTCACATAAAAGTCTGTCAGATATTCTAGGCTTGTGGTCAAAGACAGATGCTCTAATGGTACCAAGGAAACTTGGATGACTGTCCAGGCAGCTAGATGCTTGCCATTTCTATAGTTTTGGAAGTTTCTTGCTTTGCATTTCCTGTTTATTTAGGTCATATTACATCCTTCTCAGGTCTCTGATGGAGTTGAAGATGAGATAGTTTAGTTATAGTTTTCCTTGTTACCAAATTCAGAAACTTACACAAAAAGATGTAAAGTTTATAAGGTTGAGAAACATAATAGCTTAAATTGTTCTCTAAAAATGTTTTGAGGTATGAAAAAGATAATTTAGGATTGGTAATACAAGGTAGTATAGAAAGAAAATTAGGTACACAACCTTGTACTCACCAAGATAGGACAGGATAATGAAGTATTTTCTTTGAATTTGCCAAATGCAAATGGACTATTATAAGTGTAATTCTTACTTAATAATTGTTCTTATTATATATAGTCTTATTATATTAAAATGAAAGTCTTTTTATTTAGACAAAAGTGGGGAAATCTTGCTGAATATTGGCTTATCTATGCAAAGAAGTGTTGTATTTGTTTAACTATGTAAAGAAGTGTTGCATTTGTTTAACTATGCAAAGATACGTTGTATTTGTTTATGTTGCAGCATAAGATATGTTGCTGTTTTTACCTTGCCTGCCAAAGACACTTGATTAGTCTAGTAAAGGTCTGAATGGCAAATAGCGAGGGAAGATTCATAGGCGGGACTTTGTGGCAGGGAGAATAGCTACGAGAAGGGATTTAGGCTTAATGAAGAAAGAAAAGGAGACAGCAGAGAGACAACAGAGGTCAGGCAACCAGACACAGAGGAAGTAGGAATGTAGGACATACAGAATGAAAGAAAGTTAAAAAGCCCCAATGCAAAATGTGGATGGATAAAAACAAGTTCAATCAAGTTAAAAGAGCCAGCGAGATAAGCCTAACCTAAGGCCAAACATTTGTAATTAATGATAAGTCTCCAAGTCTTTATTTGGGAGCTCGTTGACAACCCAAAGAAAATTCGAAACACACCTTACTCCTTTACACAACACCTATCAACCAGGTTGGTGACAGAGGAACAAGGATAGGAAGACAGTGGACTCCTCAGTCACCCACTGCTCCAGGCAGGAGTTGACAAAATCACCACAGCTCTCACCATTCAGACCCATAAGGTGAGAAGACCACACCTGAACATACACCGTGTGAGTGTAACCAAGGAGACCTGGCTATGCTGTCCTGTTGCCCACATTCCTCTTCTCATTGGGGTTCAGTTCCACCCATGGATCCTCCAGAATGTGCCACCACCCTCTAGCACATTTCCCTTGTGTTCCACCTTGAAATTCAATGGTTTCCCTTTCATTGGCTGATCACACACCACCACTGTTGCTCACTAAGCCCAATGCCCACATCCGACCGACTCTGCCAATACATGACTTTAGAACTAGGCATGAAGCATGGTTGGTCCAAGATGGAGACTGGAAGAAGGTTTGCACCACTGTCCCCTGCATAGCCTCCTCTTTATTGATCATAGCCTCAATCTTCACTCTATCTGTAAGTGGGACACATCTCTGTAGTATATTGGGAACTGAAGATAAGGGTCAGAGTACCTCCAAGAGTATCTCACAGAGGTCTGTGAGAACGCGAGAACCAGACTCGGCACACAAACCTTCATGTCTTGAGAGTTTTAATACTTATTGTACCCAGTCCGTCCTATGTACCTCTGATCTATCTGTTACCTTGTTTCTGGGCATGCCACATCTTGTGAGTTCAACAAAGAGTGCCTATCGGAAGGATGTGTCATCTGAGCTGTGACCTTGACCTTGTCAGAGCCTTGGAATTACCATTGGGCCTCTTAGCATGCTAGCATGTACAAACAAAGCTAGGTTCCCTGAGCCAGGCAATGTTGTCAAGATCACACAGCACATCTCTCCATGTGCTTTCTTGACTAAAATGCTCCACTAGACCCTGATTCCTCTTCCGGACCCTCAAGATCTCATCCTTTAGTGAGATCAGAGGTGACTTGAATGAACATGGCCACAGGCCACAGTTCATCTCCAGTCAGCTACCTAAGGGGTACAGCACGGCTTCCTTGGTCTTTCTGGAAACATCTTACATCAACCGCCTCAGCCAGATAAGAGGAAAGAGACGTCATATTGTCACCTGACAGCTAGTTCCCAACAAAGAAAGCAAAGCTGACCTTTTTCTTATGACTTGAGTTGAGCGCCTGTGTTTTCTCTTTAGTCTGGGTGAGGGGAGGGGCCAGAGCACTCTAGGAAGGTTTGCCTCAGTTCCCCACCTCTTCTTCCCTCCCCAGGTGCTTACTCTCTGGAGGGCATCAGGAGGTGGAGGCAGACTCCATGGTAGCTGTGCATGCTGGTTATGTTAGGCTGAGGACTGTGAGCATGAGGAACAAATGTCCAGTGAACCCCTGCTCCCAGGGACATAGAAGTCACTCATCTGACACGCCACACATGCAGAGCTTAAGAAAATATAGGACATCGCCTCAGACTAGCGTAAGGCCTTCCATCATGATTCAAAGGGTAAGAGAGGGCTGTTGAGATTGCTCCACAGTGAGATTGCTCCACACTGACTTCTCTTCCTGAGGAACCACGGTTGACTCCTAGCATCCACAGGAGGTTGACAACTAACTGTGACTCACGTCCCTGGAGATCCCATGCTCTCTCCTGTCCTCCCCAGCACTGCACACATGAAGGCAAATATTCATGCACATACAATGAAGAGGGAGAAAAGAGAGATAAAGAGGAGATAGTGGCAATCGATGTGGCTATTCCTGTAGGCAGCGAAGAGGTAGGACTGTGAAGTTACAGCAGCTTGTGAGAGTTTGGCCCTGAACATTACAAAAGCCAGGTCTGACTACTGATGGGCGGTGGGGGATTCCCTAACATTCTATGACAGAGAGTCAGTGGGAGGACATTTTCTTTTCATTTTTAACAAAAGCAAAAGCAAAATCAGGGTCTGCACAGCTCCAGGCATGCCATAGAGGATGGGGGCTTGGGGTGCTGCTGTCTGGCCTCAGATTATATTGAGATCAAGGTGATCCTTGAGGGGTGATGCATACCCCCATGTTCTCCCTGGCCCCATCAAACCTCCAAATTTTCAAGACTCCAAGATTCATGAGCTTTCCTAGTGAGCATAACACATTGTATCTGTCCCACATACTGGACAGGAGCACTCTCCCCGATCTGGAGAGATGGCCCCAGTCAGCACAGCAGGATCCCGCCCATCCTCCTGGATTCTGACACCTTTCCTACAGCAGATGTTCTCCTGCATCCCTTCACTGCAGCAAGCTGAGCCAGGCGGAAGGACAGCAGCTTCTCTAGCAGTGAGATGCCCCCTAACTATGATCCTGGGGACATCTACAAACATCTGTCACCAAAGCAAGAATTGTTCTGATTCCCAGCACAAACAATTCACATTTCCTCACGAGAGCCACAGAGTACTGACTTGTGCCGTGGCTTGTCACCAACCCAGCAGCCGTCGATGGGTATTTTCATGTGACCTATGGTCAATCACTGGACCCCAGCACAACGACCTCTCTTCCCCCAATGCTTCCCCCTCTCATTCTTCCTTTCATTCCCTCTTCCATCTCTGTATCACCTCCTGACCTCTTCCACCTAATTCCTTTGTTTGAGAAAGGATCTTAATGAGTAGTAAGGCCATATAGCCCAGGCTGGCCTTGAACTTGCAAATTTCTTGCCTCGGCCCCCCTCGTGCTATACCACAGGCCTGTACCATTGCTGTTGGCTCAGTAAACTCTTCTTACAACGTTACAGTTGTTCATAGGGAAAGAGGAGGGGAAAGACTGTAGCCTGTTGTCTTGGAACACAGTGCAGACAAGTATGGAGGTAGGGCCTGCAATCTGAGTGGAACCACAGACCAGGTTTATTGGACATCAATCAGCACAAGCTGGGGAGAAGGATGGAGCTGCTGTCCTTGCTAGCGCACAACTGCACAGAGCTCGTAGGGGGCGGGGATAACTGGCAATGTGAAGATGCCATAGTCGCTGGGTCGGGCCTGTCCACTGGGGACCGAGAAGCTAAAGCGCTGCAGGAGGCAGGTGAAGAAGAGGAAGAGCTCCATGCGGGCCAGGGGCTCCCCCAGGCAAGCTCGGCGGCCTGTGGGTGGAAGAGGGGCTCTGTCAGTCTGGGGCCTGATGGATGCTCCACCCTCCAAGGAACCCTGGGAAGAGACATGGAGACAGGCATCCCACAGGACCTGCTGAGAATGGCATGAAGGCCTCATGTTTCACAAAGTGGCCCTGGGCATCCAGGAAGTGTTCAGGATGGAATTGGAGGGGCTTCTCCCAGACAGTCTCATCCTTCAGCACTGAGGACAGGTTGGTGATGAGGGTCGTCCCCTGGCAGAAGGCACATGGTGTGAACATTGACTGGGTTGGGGTTGCCAATACCCAGGTTACCATGGTCACATGCACAACCTCTTCCTGTATACACGGGGTTCTTTCATTCACCTCAACCTCAGATCCCCTTGGTACCATTTTCTGGTACCATTCAAGGCCATATAACAAAGCCACCCTAAGTACCCAAATCAGAAGCTGCCCCTGTGTGTAGCTTTCCCTGCAATCTTGTGGCCTATTCCACTAGCCATCCTCTTCCCTGGGGAGTCCTGGGCAATGGCTGCAGTGTACTCACACCCAGGCTGGTCCCTTCACCATCTGCGAATCCAGGATGTACAGGTCTTGGTCTTTATAGCCTTTGTTTGCCCAGTGGTGACCCTGGGATGACAGTGACCAAGCCTACCTTGGGGATGATGAAGCCCTGTATTTCAATGTCACGGGATGTCATATGTGGTAAATTCACTGGGGCAATGTCTGCAAATCGCTGAATCTCATGAACGACAGCATTGGTGTAGGGCATGCGGGCCTGGTCTGCCATCTCTGGATGCCGCACCTGCCCTATGACTTCATCAATCTCCTGTTGGACGCGGCCTGGAGGAACAGCCTCCTCTCAGTGAGGCAGCCCTTTGGTGGCTCTTCCTTGACCTTCTACCACTGGGTGAGTAAGTGACTTAAGACTGCCATCAGAATTGTGGGAGTCTGGGGCAAGGTGATGTTGGAGCCCCCAGATGCTTCTCAAATACTTTTATCTTTCTTCCCTCACCCTCCCTCACAGGCTCAGCCAGGCTCACTCTGCACATCCGGGTGTAGGATCATGAGCAGCAGGGCCCAGGACAGTGTGGTTGAGGTGGTCACCATGCCTGCAGTGAACAGGTCAGCCACCACCATGCGCAGGTTCTCATTGTTGAAACTGTTGTCAGAATTCCCCTTTGCCTGGTCCAGACAGAGAAGTTAGGCTCAGGGACACAAGGAGTAAGGTCAAACTGATCCACCGTTGCGTCCATGCATCCTGAGGATACCGTCCATGGGTGGCACATAACCCCACTTGCCTGGCATCACAACTCACAGAACAATTCAACCCAAAATCCTGTTCCCATTTTGATGGCTGTCGTCACCTTCTCCATCTCAGTCAGGAAGGCATCTGTCAGGTCTCGGGGTGGCTGCACGGGGTCCCAGGTTTTCTTGTGTTCAATCAGCATCTTATCTAGTGAGTTCATGAACTCTGTCACCTTGGGGAAGACTTTGTCAGGCAGCCCTGGGATGCGAAGGAGCGCCGGGACTGCGTTCAGCAACTATGGAAGAAAGAGAGAAGGTCTAGTTGCTTTTATTCCTAATTAAGAAGTGTGTGTGTGTGTGTGTGTGTGTGTGTCTGCGTGCATACTGTCATGTCTCACATGCACAATGGTGCCTGTTTCGTGGCCAAAAACAGCATGCAGAGTCAGCTCTATTTCCCATATAGTTCCCAGACTTCCGGTTCAGATCTCCAGGTTTGCTGGGTAAGCTCCATCACCTTCCTTATCTATCTCTCTGCCTCCGGATTTCTGCTAGGTGCTCTCGGGCCTCAGCCTCTTCCACAAATGTCTCAGGAAATGTTTGTCCCCACCTACCCCTGCTGTTTCCTCAGGTTCTTCCTAAAGGCTGTCTTGTAGCCCAGGGTGAACAAAATGACTACCCTGCAAATCTAAGAGCCTTGTGTGGTTTCCATTAGACGGGGGCAGAGGCTCACCCTCTTTTTTTAGTTTGTGATCTTGGTTCGCTCCTCTCCCCCAGTTATCTAAGGTTTTCCAAGGTCAAGGCCTGTTCTCCTGCATTTGACTATTACAAAACAACCTCACCCTATCAACCCTGAATGAATATTCATTCTGATAGCATTTACAGCATAGGATTCCATGCACACTCTCCTGAGCCTCATACCTCAGCAATGAAGCTAGTGTCCTCTCCAAAACTTTCCTGTAATGTTTTGATCAGCCCATTGAAGAAAGGATCTTCATACTCGAAGCGATGGGCATAAATGAGGGATGAAATCACATTGCATACACCTTTGTTCAGGAGGGTGGTGGGATTAAACGCTTGGCCTAGGAACAGAGATGCAAGCAAGTCATGACGTTGTTCTTAAGTGCGTGCCCACATCTCTACATCTCACCTGTCACCCACCTGCCTCCTTGGTGAAGGCGTCACAGAGGTGTCCAGCCTCCTCTGTCACCCACTGCTCCAGGGATTTCTTGCCCAGGCCGAAGTCTCGCATGGTGGACACAGAGAATCGCCGCTGTTCTCGCCATTCGGGTCCATAAGGTGCAAATACCACACCTGCAGGGACATCTGTGTGTAACCAAGGATACGTGGCTGTGCTGTCTGCTCTGCTGCCAACATTTCTCTGTGGTCAGTCTGAGCCATCAGCGCCCCAGCACTTTGCTATCACAATCAGCACGTGCAACTTTGGAGGCTCCACCCTCCATGCAGTGATTTTCCTTCCATTATCTGAGCACATCCTCTCCATTAGACCCTGTCCATCTTCTGGTCACTGCCCCTCAAGTCTTATTCTTTACATCTTGTCCCCACTATAGCTCCTTGCCTTTTGCTTTGGGCCCATAGCCCAGGTGATTAAAGATAGGTATTGGAGGGCGGTCAGCAGTGTCCTCTCCACAGGTCACCAGCACTTCCCGCACCGCCTTCAGTCCATTGATCACGACCGTGGGTTTCCAGGCCATCTGCAGGCTGAACACGTCACCATAGCGCTGTCGAAGCTGAAGTAGAGGTTCAGAATGCTTAGTAATTGGAGGTCCCAGCATAGTGGAAGATCCAAGCTTATCACATATCTGTATGAGTGTGTACATGCAGACATGAACATGAATTTCACACACACGAACTTGAGTTTCTTTGTATGGCATTCATTATTGAACATTGGTCCATTGCTATGCTGGGCAAATGCTCTATCACTGATCTATATCTCTAGCCTGAAATTTAATTCCATGTGACTGGGGTAGCCAGTCTTCCAAACCCAGATAGGTCTCATAGTAGATATGGTCATTTAGTGGTGACATTGCCAGAGCAATGGCCTTGCCACCTTCATACCTATCCATCCAAGAGGAAATTAAGGTTCTTGAGCAAGGCCTGAGACCACACAGCAGCAAGAGATTATAGCAGACGCAGCCTGTCCTGACTGACACGCTACAATAAATCCTGATCCTCCCCTCTGCCCTGAGACCTCAGCCACTGATGGCATCACAAGGGACCTGGAGCCTCCCTAACCTCTGTCCTGTCCAACCACTCTCCCTGCCTGCCTCCATGGCCTTTTCCATACTGAGCTTCTGCTCTTACTAAGTCCACAGAGACCTAAGACATGGAAGAGGGGCCACAAGACAACCACTAAGCCTTCTCTCTCTTTGTGGCCATCTTTCTGTCTATCCTGAGGCTTCAGCACCACCATGTACTGCTGGGAGCACCATGACCTCTACTGCCCTCCACCGCCATCTCTCTCACCTTGTACACACTGTACGGCAAGTTCTCGAAGTCCACCTGCAGAAGGTTGCCCAGCCCAGGTAGGGGCACAGGACCTGGAGGGTAGCGGGAAGTCCAGAACTTGCGTCGGTGCATCAGGTCCACCAGGAGCAGGAAGATGGCCGTGAACAGGACCACAGACCACAGGCCATCTCCAGTCAGCAGTGCCATGGCTGCCCCTGCTTCCCAGGCTGGTTGGGGAATGCCTGATCCAGACACCTAGGATCAGAAAAGACACTCTGAGAACAGACTGGGCACCTGGTCCCTTATGAAGGGGAGAAGGCTGCACTTTGTTCTCTGCCTTGAGCCAAGCAGCTGTGTTTACTTTTCATCCAGGGTATGTTGGGAGGGGTGAGAAAAGGCCAGTGAACATCAGCCTTACAGATTCCTGCCCTCCGCGGGTGTTTATCCATGGAGGCAGCATCAGTTTCCCCTCAGGGAGCTGTACACAGTGGTTTCCCTTCATCCTCAGTCCATGGCCCCCCAGCCACATGAACACTTGTGTCCTGTAAGAGCAGTGTGACTTCCATGGGGACTGGGATCTTGGAATCCATGTCAGCTGCACAGATGTACCATGTCTACACCAGGAAGGTGGAACTGAGTCCCGGGCTGTCATTGGCCAGCTGTGTTAACCAGATTCACAATTCTCTGTTCACATGTCAACAGATAGTTAATCACTGTCCTTTGGACTCCTCTGGAAGAGGACAAATAGAAGCTGGACATGTCTGTCCTGGACTGTCCTGTGTGTCCTTCCCTTTGTTGGCTTCAACTGCCTGGGTTCACTGGAGTGAAGACCAACAGTGCCACCTAGAGCCATTCCTAGCTCCGTGCTTTCTTTCCCTAGGCATGGTGGGAAGGCAAAGCCAGTCAGCTTAGGAAGAGTGATGACTCACTGGGGTCATGTGACTCTGAGAGTGCTGTCTGGGAATGCTTGGTTTGCGCAAAGAAAGGGCTGGGGTTGTTCGGGTTGGTGAAGCTCTCATCCCCAGCTGGTTACTTTACTCCTCATGGTATGATAAGATGTTACCTATGGAATTACAAACCACAGAACCTATGCTTGCAACGATGTATGTAAAATATTAAGAATCACTCTCATATATATTTCCTGGATAAATGTTTCTTACCAAAATGAAAGCATAGGAGGCTCCTGAGCTAGGTCATCATTCTGAACTAATGTTTTGGAATATTAGTTAAGGATGTGTTACATTCTTTTATTCTGTAGAATATTTTTTAAATAATGCAAGGATGTATTTCATTCTTTATGTTACATTTGTTTAACTTTGTCAAGTGTTACGTTTCCTGTCTAAAACACCTGATTTGTCTAATAAAGAGGCTGAACAGCCAATAGCTGGGCAGGAGAGGGATAAATGGGGCTTCCAGGTGGAGAGAATAAATAGGAGGAGGAGAACAGAAGAGGGAGAAGCAAAAAAAAGGAGGGGAACTTCAGGGGTCAGCCACCCAGCCATATAGCCAATGAGGGAGTAAGAAAGAGATAGAAGAACACAGGACAGAGAAAGGTAAATGCTCAGAGGCAAAAGGTAGACAAGATAATTTAAGAAAAGTTGCTTAGAAATAAGCCAAACAAAGGTTGGGCTTTTATAAGTAAGTATAAGTCTCCATGTATTTATTTGGGTGCTGAGTGGCAGGACCCCAAAGATTAAGAGTGGAGGGAGAAAGAGAGAGAGAGAGAGAGAGAGAGAGAGAGAGAGAGAGAGAGAGAGAGAGAGAGAGAGAGAACCAACTACACCACCTACATTTTGGCATTCCAACAGATTCCAAATTTCCATGAAGGACCTAAGAAAGCTCACAGGAAAAAAAAAAAAAAAAAAAAAAAAAAAAAAAAAAAAAAGAGGATATAGCTCCTTTAAGAGTTTCTACTGGGAATTTCTCTAGTGCCAAGTTTCTCCCTAGCCTCATAATGGCTCCCTCAGTAAAGCTATCTCTTTCCTAGCTCTCCCTCTCTGTCTTTTTTCCATCTCCACCGTCCCTCTCCCTTATGTTCTCCTCTCCATCCCCTTCTTCCCTCCCTTCTCTACCCCCCACCCCATGCTCCGAATTTTCTCAGCGATCCTGTCTATTTCCCCTTCCCAGGGAGATGCATGTATTTCTCTCTTAGGATTCTCCTTGTTACCTAGCTTCTCTGGGGTCATAGCCTATAGACTGGTTATCCATTGCTTTATGTGTGATATCCACTTATCAATGAGTACACACCGTGGTTGTCTTTCCCAGGAATCCACAAGGACAATCGAAGCTTAGAGTTGAAGCAGCAGTGGAGCGGGTCCCTGACCTGGCCTTCCTTTCTGATCAGATGGATGACTACCTTAGTTGTCATCATAGAACCTTTCATCCAGCAACTGATGGAGACAGATGCAGTGATCCACAGCAAATCATTGTGTTGAGTTCCCAAAGTCCAGTGAAAGGGAGGAGGGATAATATGAGCAAAGGCTCGAGACCATGATGGGGATGCTCACAGAGACAGCTGACCTGAGCTAGTAGGAGCTCACTGACTCTGGACTAACAGCTGGGGAACCTTCATAGGACCAAACTAGGCTCTCTGAATGTAGGTAGCAGTTGTACGGCTGGGGCAGTCTGTGGGGCCATTGGCAGTGGGACCAGGATTTATCCCTGCTGCTTGAACTGGCTCTTTGGAGCCCATTCTTTTTGGAGGGATACTTAGCTCAGTCTAGATATAGAGGGGAGGGTCTTGGTCCTGCCTCAAAGTGATGTGTTAGACTCTGTTGAGTCCCCATGGGAAGCCTTATTCTCTCTGAGGAGTGGATGGTGGAGTGGGGGGGGGAAGGTGGGGGAAGTGTGAGGAGGGCAAGGAGTGGAAACTGGGATTGGTATGTAAAATGAAAAAAGAGTGGTTTTTTTTTAAAAAAAAAATAAATTTAAAAAAAATAAAGAGTTTCTGCTGGATAGTGAGCCTATTAGCAGCTGGTACCTTAAGTTTAAATAAAAAACTCAGTTAAAATTCCAGTCACAGTGCAGGGCACTTGCATTCCAGAGTTGAGGGGTTGCATGCAGTTCATGGTCAGACATGTTGCCACTGTGCCTTGAGCTTTAAGGCTTGACTCTCAAGATCCAAGAAGGACGTGAAGTCAGCTGCCAAAGCCATGGAGGTCCTGCCCATGCTGCTTAGCAGTGGCTTGCTCATGCAGACAAAAGCACTTCTAAAAGCTTCTAAACAGGTTACAGTGGGTTTAAACATGTGCATAGTTGTAAAAAAGAAAAGGGTATCGATCATCACAGAAAGAAAGAATTTAAAATAATAAAGTAAATTCTTTAAAGAGAGAAGTAAAGTAATATAAAAAATGAAAGCCACACAGATATGAGAAATACACAGGGAATCTGGAACCTGTGTGTTGCTGCATGACCTTAAATCTTTTGATTGCTGGCGAGCCAATGACAGCTGTTAAGACACACAGTTTTGAAAGAGGAACTGCTGAAATAAACCAGTCTAGACAGTTAAGAATTCCTTAACTTTATTTATTTATTTTAAAGGGTTCTACCCGTACACTAGAAGAGGGCACCAGGTCTCATTACAGATGGTTGTGAGCTATCATGTGGTTGCTGGGAATTGAACTCAAGACCTCTGGAAGAGCAACAGCCAGTGCTGTTAACCAGTGAGCCATTGCTCCAGCCCAAGAATACCTTAACTTTAAAATGAAACGAAAAAAAAATGCATTGCTTTGGAGAAGAGGTTTTGCTTTTATTTCCACAGGAAATGAGAGGCTATAGATTCCTTTAGGTTTGAAATGGATAAGGTTTGATTGGGGAAGAACCTCCTGAATATTGACAGGTGATATCTATCAACAATGGTTACATTTAATGTAAAGCTAGCTAGTAAGCTAGCTTTCACAGGACTTGGCCATTATCTCAGTTTTCTCAGGGATCCCTAAGGATGCCTTCACCCACAGACAACAGGAAGCAGTCTGGATAACATGATGCCCACATTCCCACAAAGTGGGGGTGGGCTGTTGTTTGTTATTTGATAGGTTATGTATGTTTGTTATCATTCGTGGGAAATATAGAAATATAGGATAGAAAGACAGCTATTAATTCTGAGATATTTTGCACTGGTATGGATTTTGGCATATGGATAAAAATTTAAAGTTATTTTTGTTGCACTGTATGTAGGTTTCTTCTCTTGTTTGGGATATTATGCTCATACAGCTCATTTAAAAATGCAATGTCTAACTAAGATATGAGGTTAGTAATTAATCCATATTAGCCAAATTTGCAGTCACATTAGATATGTTTTCAATGTGAAATATGAATATTTTAGACAGATGATTTTTAATCACTTCAAAGAACTACAAAATATGACATTTGAGCTGTTTCATAACCTAAGGTTTTTCATGACAGCGAGATACATCTGCTCCTGTCAGCACCAATTTATTTCATAAAGGGATGATGGGCATCAAAGAAATACCATATAGAATGTGCTTTAAGCATAGCAAGTCTAGCGATTTGGGCAGAAAACTGCTTTTGCCTTGACTCCTGACAGTATGCTACACAGACTGGATAAGCTGGACACAGGAAAGAACTGTTGAACTTTGCCAAGACAAGGAAGGACAGTCCTGTGAGATTCCTGCTTTACAGAAGAATCTGCCAGATATTCTGTAGGACATAGGGGAAAATGACTGATGAACTTTGTTAATACAAGGTGGGACAGTCCTTCAAATTTCCTGCTTGACTGAAATATCTGCCAAATATTTATGCCAAATGTCTGCCATCCTGTAGGCCAAGTATGGATGCACTTCCTTGGGGAATCTTGGACAATGTGTGTAGTGTACTCATACCCACGTTTGTTCCATCACTGTGTGGAAATCTAGAATGTGGTGGTCTCGATCTGTCTCAGTTTGTATTTTTATTGTTGTAAAAAGACACCATGACCATAACAACTCTTATAAAGGCCAACATTTTAATGGAGTGGTATACAGTTTCAGAGGTTTAATCCACTATCATCATGGTGAGACATGACAGCACACAGGCAGACATGGTGCTACAGAAGATGAGAGTCCTCAATGTCTCAGTAGACATTGAGCATATATGAGACCTCAAATACCACCTCCACAGTGATACATTTCCTCCAAAAAGGCCTTGTGCACTCCAACAAAGTCACATCTTCTAATAATGTAACCCAGTTTGGGGCCTTAATTTCCCCATAGGCCCAAGAAAAGTGAAAAAAAGAGAAAAAACTGGATATGGCTTCTTTAAGGGGCACTGCTGTGCAGCAGAGCACATGAACAGCCGGCACACAGAGTAGAAGCAGCAAGCAAAGCAATGTCTCCTCCAGAGTACGGACACCAACTTTCTAAAGCAGAACAGGTGAATGCAGCTCTTGCTTAAAGACTGGTGCCAATTAGACAGTTTTGGACAGGTCAGCAGGCTTAAGCCTCAGCTCTTACATTCTTGAGGAGAGGGTGGAGCTACCAGCCAGAGCCTCAAGTATAGGACCTATCTGCAGCTTAGCAATTCAAGCTTGAGTCATGCTGTCAAAGAATACTACAGGAGCACAGTTAAAATGGAACCAAATGAAAAAAAAAATCTTTAAACAGGTTACAGTGTGCACAGGTATTTAAAAAGAAAAGAAGAGAAAGGCGGCAGGCTCAGGCTGTGCCAGGAGACAGCATCAGTGCTGTGGTGGTCCATGGACACAGCAGTGGTCCCCAAAAGCTATCAGACCACTAGAACCTCAACCTCAGGCCTGCCTGCACCTAGAGGAGCGATCTCTGGAATGCCAGCAATACCTGCACCTGGAGTAGTGACGAGGGAAACTGTGGCCCTACCTGCATTGAGAGGAGTGACCATCTGAGCCTTGAGCCCATACACACCTGGAGAAACAATCACAAGAAGCTCAACCATGCATACATCTGAAGGAGCATTCAATGGAGCCACAGCCTCCAGGTACTTCAATTGGAGGAAAAGGGGACCCCTAAGGCACAGGCTCCACCTGTACCAATTTGAGAAAGAGATGGGTAAACAACAGGGTAAGAATACACACAAATAGCAATTCAGTGACACCAGAAACTAGTGGTTC
The DNA here is from genome assembly GCF_950005125.1 of Chionomys nivalis. Taxonomy (NCBI): domain Eukaryota; kingdom Metazoa; phylum Chordata; class Mammalia; order Rodentia; family Cricetidae; genus Chionomys; species Chionomys nivalis. Next base: position 39,754,754 of record NC_080102.1, read on the forward strand.
TACAGCAATAAGACCTGAACATCTCAACGCAGTTGAAGCAGTAGAAAATGACATTAAAAATAACTTTATGGAGGGCTGGGAGGTGGTGGCGCACGCCTTTAGTCCCAGCACTTGGGAGGCAGAGGCAGGTGGATCTCTGTGACTTCAAGGTCAGCCTGGGCTACAAGAGCTAGTTCCAGGACAGGCTCTAAAAGCTACAGAGAAACCCTGTGTTGAAAAACCAAAATAATAATAATAATAATTTTATGAAGTCAATTGAGACCCTTAAAAATAAAATGAAAATTTCCCTGAAGAAATGGAAAAGAAGACAAAAAAAAAAAAAAACAGAAAAGATCAACAAATCCCTTAAAGAGACCAAGATAAAAGCAATCAAACAGGTGAAGATTCCCACCTCTTCTTCCCTCCCCAGGTGCTTACTCTCTGGAGGGCATCAGGAGGTGTGGGCAGACTCCATGGATCTGTGCATGCTGGTTATGTTGGGCTGAGGACTGTGAGCATGGGGCACAAATGTCCAGAGAACCCCTGCTCCCAGGGACATAGAAAAGTCACTCATCTGACACGCCACACATGCAGAGCATAAAGGAAACATAGGACATCGCCTCAGACTGGAGTAAAACCTTCCAGATCCACTAATGGGGAAGGAGGAGGGTTGTGCAGATGTCCCTACAGTGAAGCACACTGACTTCCTGAGGACCCAGGCTTGACTCTCAGGACCTGCAGGAGGTTGACAGCTAACTTTGACTCATGTCCTTGGACATCCCATGTGCACTCCTGTCCTCCTCAGGCGCCGCACACATGCAAGCAAATACCCACGAATGCACAATAAAAATAAGGGGGTGGGGAGGGGAGTGGGGATGTTGGCAAATGATGTAGCTATTCCTGTAGGCAGCGAGGAGGTGGGACTGTGAGGTAAAGATACCCCAGCATGGAGAGTGTTTGGTCCGGAACATTACAAAAGCCATGGTCTGACCATGATGGGTGGTGGAGCATCCCTAACATCCATGAAAGAGTGTCAGTGGGAGGACACTTTCTATTTCACAAAAGCAATACTAAAAATAGTGTCTGCATAGAGTTGGGTCTCAAGCATGCCATAGAGGACGGGGTTTGGGATGCTACTGTCTGGCCTCAGATTATATGGAGACTAAGATGTGCCCTGAGGGCTGCTGCACGCCTCCACGTTCTCCCCGGACCCACAAAACCCCAAATTTCCAAGATTTTTTAACTTTCCTAGTGAGAAATACACATTATATCATGCCCACGGGCTTGCGGGAGCACTCTCCCCAGTCTGGAGAGATGGCCCCTGACAGCACAGCAGGATCAGCACATCCTCCTGGATTCTGACACCTTTCCTACAGCAGATGTTCTCCTGCATCCCTTCACTGCAGCAAGCTGAGCTGTGAGGACAACAGCTTCTCTAGCAGTGAGAGACCCCCTAACCATGTGTGACATCAGGATCCTGAGGATCTACACCAACATCTGTCCCCAAACAAGAGTTGTGCTGAATCCACAACACGTCATTCATACTTCCTCACAGGAAACACAGAGTTCTGACTTCTGTCTGTGGTTTATCACTAACCCCGCAGCCATCGTTGGCCTTTGCCTGTGATCTACAGTCAATCACTGGACACCTGGACACCGACACAACTTCCTACTTTGTCCCGATGCTTCCCCCTCTCAATCTCCCCTTTGTTCCCTCCTAGTCTCTTCATCACCTCCTGATCCACTCCACCTGCCATTTTTTTTTTTTTTTAAGAAAGGCTCTCAATAAATAGTCAAGGCTATACAACCCAGGCTGGCTTTGAACCTGCAATCTTCTTGCCTCAATCTCCCTCATGCTATACTGCAGGCCTGTATCACTGCTGTTCGTTAAGTAAACTCTGCTCACAACATGAAAGTTGTTCATAGGGGAGGTCTGGGACAGAGGGGAAAGACTATTGTAGCCTGTTGTCTTGGGACACAGTGGAGACAAGGATGGGGGTTGGACCAGGAATCTGAGTGACAGCCACAGATCAGGTTTAGGGACATCAATCAGCACAAGCTGGGGAGAAGGATGGAGCTGCTGTCCTTGCTAGCGCACAACTGCACAGAGCTCGTAGGGGGCGGGGAAAACTGGCAATGAGAAATTGCCATGGTCGCTGGGTCGGGGCTGTCCACTGGGCACCGAGAAGCTAAAGCACTGCAGGAGGCAGGTGAAGAAGAGGAAGAGCTCCATGCGGGCCAGGGGCTCCCCCAGGCAAGCTCGGCGGCCTGTGGGTGAGAAAGGGGCTCAGTCAGTCTGGGGCCTGATGGATGCTCCACCCTCCAAGGAACCCTGGGAAGAGACATGGCATCCCGCAGGACCTGCTGAGAATGGCATGAAGGCCTCATGTTTCACAAACTGTCCCTGGGCATCCAGGAAGTGTTCAGGATGGAAGTGGAGGGGCTTCTCCCAGACAGTCTCATCCTTCAGCACTGAGGACAGGTTGGTGAGGAGGGTCATCCCCTGGCAGGAGACACATGGTGGAACATGACTGTGGTGGGGCTGCCAATACCCAGGTTACCATGGTCACATGCACAACCTCTTCCTGTATACACGAAATTCTTTCATTCACCTCAACCTCAGATCCCTCTGGTACCATTCAAGGCCATATGAGAAAGCCACCCTAAGTACCCAAATCAGAAGCTGCCCCTGTGTGTAGCACTTCCTGCAATCCTGTGGCTTATTCCACTAGCCATCCTCTTCCCCGGGGAGTCCTGGGCAATGGCTGCAGTGTACTCACACCCAGGCTGGTGCCTTCACCATCTGCAAATCCAGGATGTACAGGTCTTGGTCTTTATAGCCTTTCTTTGCCCAGTGGTGACCCTGGGATGAGAGTGACCAAGCCTACCTTGGGGATGATGAAGCCCTGTACTTCAATGTCACAGGATGTCGTACGTGGTAAATTCACTGGGACAATGTCTGCAAATCGCTGAATCTCATGAACGACAGCATTGGTGTAGGGCATGCGGGCCTGGTCTGCCATCTCTGGATGCCGCACCTGCCCTACGACTTCATCAATCTCCTGTTGGACGCGGCCTGGAGGAACAGCCTCCCCTCAGTGAAGCAGTCCCTTAGTGGTTCTAACTTGACCTTCTACCACTGGGTGAGTAGGTGACTTAAGACTGCCATCAGAGGGGCTGGAGAGATGGGTCAGAGGTTAAGAGCATTGCCTGCTCTTCCAAAGGGCCTGAGTTCAATTCCCAGCAACCACATGGTGGCTCACAACCATCTGTAATGAGGTCTGGTGCCCTCTTCTGGCCTGCAGACAGACACATAGACTGAATATTGTATGCATAATAAATGAATAAATATTTTTTAAAAAAGACTGTGGGAGTCTGGGTCAAGGTGATTTTGGAGCCCCCATATGCTTATCAAATACTTCTATCTTTCTTCCCTCACCCTCCCTCACAGGCTCAGCCAGGCTCACTCTGCACATCCGGGTGTAGGATCATGAGCAGCAGGGCCCAGGACAGTGTGGTTGAGGTGGTCACCATCCCTGCAGTGAACAGGTCAGATACTACTGCATGCAGGTTCCCATTGTTGAAGCTGCTCTCAGGATTCCCCTTGACCTGGGCAGACAGAGAAGGTAGGCTCAGGGACACAGGGAGTAAACTCCAACATGATCCACCATTGTGTTCAAGACCGCAGGTGTTGGGGTCATGGATGACATACAAACCCCACTTGCCTGGCATCACAACTCACAGAACACTTCAGCCCTGTCCCCATCTTTACTGCTGTTCTCACCTTCTCCATCTCAGCCAGGAAGGCATCTGTCAGGTCTCGGGGTGGCTGCGCCGGATCCCAGGTTCCCTTGTGCTCAATTAACAACTTATCCATTGAGTTCATGAACTCTGTCATCTTGGGGAAGGCTTTACCTGGCAGCCCAGGGATGTGAAGGAGCGCCGGGACTGCGTTCAGCACCTGTGGAAAAAAGCAGGCCTACTGTTTTTATCCTAATTAAGAATCATTAGTGTGTGTGTGTGTGTGTGTGTGTGTGTGTGCCTGCATGTACACTCTCACACGTACATGCGCACAAAGACTCCTGTTTGGAGTCAGAGAACAATTTGTAGAGTAGGATCTGTCTCCCATGTGAGTCCCAGGATCCAGTTCAGAACTCCGGGCTTCCTTGGGAAGTTCCTCACCCACAGGTCATCTCTCTTGACCCTGGATGATGTTTCTGCTCAGTGTTCACCTGGACCAGACTCAGTTCCCAGCACTTTGTTTTTAGTTCCCAGACTCGTCTACAGAGGACTCAGGGTCTGTTTGTCCCCAGACATCACCTGCTGCATCCTCCTGTCCTCCCTGTAGGTTGATTGAGCCCAGGGTGAACAAAATGTCTATTCTACTGTGTACATCTAACAGGCTTACGTGGTTTCCATGTAGACGGGGGCAGAGCCTCACCCCCTTTCTAGAGCCCCTGAACTTGGTCCCCTCTTCCTCTCCAATTATCTGAGATTTGCCAAGGACAAGGGATTTCCTCCTGCATTTGACTATCACACAAGGTCCTCACCCTATTCCCCGTAAATGAATATTCATTCTGATTTTACAGGACAGAAGTGGCCGTGCATACTGACTGCCCTGAGTCCCATACCTCAGCAATGAAGCCAGTGTCCTCTCCAAAACGTTCCTGTAATGTTTTGAGCAGCCCAGTGAAGAAAGGGTCGTCATACTCAAAGCGATGGGCATAAATGAGGGATGAAATCACACTGCATACACCTTTGTTCAGGAGGGTGGTGGGATTAAATGCTTGGCCTAGGAGCAGAGATGCAAGCAAGTCATGACGTTGTTTTTAAGTGCGTGCCCACATCTCTACATCTCATCCATCACCCACCAGCCTCCTTGGTGAAAGTGTCACAGAGGTGTCCAGCCTCCTCTGTCACCCACTGCTCCAGGGATTTCTTGCCCAGGCCAAAGTCTCGCATGGTGGACACAGAGAATTGCCGCTGTTCTCGCCATTCGGGTCCATAAGGTGCCAATGCCACACCTGCAGGGACATCTGTGTGTAACCAAGGATACGTGGCTGTGCTGTCTGCTCTGCTCCCAACATTTCCCTGTGGTCAGTCTGAGCCATCAGCGCCCCAGCACTTTGCTATCACAATCAGCACATGCCACTTTGGAGGCTCCACCCTCCACGCAGTGATTTTCAGTTGCATTATCTGAACACATCTCCTCTATTAGGCCCTGTCCATCTTCTGGTCACTGCTCCTCAAGCCCTATTCTCTCTGCCCTGTCCCCACTATAGCTATTTGCCTTTTGCTTTGGGCCCATAGCCCATGACACCATAGACAGGCATTGGAGGGCGGTCAGCAGTGTCCTCTCCACAGGTCACCAGCACTTCCCGCACCGCCTTCAGTCCATTGATCACAACCACGGGCTTCCAGGCCATCTGCAGGCTGAACACGTCACCATAGCGCTATCGAAGCTGAAGTAGAGGTTCAGAATGCTTAGTAAGTAGAGATCCCTAGCAGACTGGACAATCCAAGTACAACACATGTATGTATGTCGGGGTGTGTGTGTGTCATGTGTGTGGCTGCACATAACCACATTTTATGGTATGCATTATTGAACCTTGGTCCTACCCTATGCTGGGCAAATGCTCTATCACCGACCTATGTCTCTAGCCTAAGGTATGAAACCTTATGCCTGCATGATCCTATCTTCTAAATCCAGCAATGTTCTCAGAGTAGACAAGATAATTAAGATGTCACCTGCTAGAAAAAGGTCCGTGCTCCCTCATACCCCACCATACATGAGGGAATTCGGGTTACTGAGATTCTTAGAAAGACCTGAGACCGTACAGCAACAAGAGATTATAACAAACAGTGCCCATCCTCACTGACACGCTACAATGAAACCTGACTCTTTCCCTCTCCCTGAGACCTCAGCCACTGATGGGATCACAAGGGAACTGAGACCTTCCTGACCTCTGTCCTGTCTAAGCCCACTCTACGCCTGCCTCCATGGCCTTTTCCATATATGTCTCTGCTCTTAAAAAGTCCACAGTATCCTCCTAATGAGAAGCAAGTTTCACAAGGCAACCACTAAGCCATCTCTCTCTTTGTGGCCATCTTTCCGTCTATCCTGAGGCTTCAGCACCACCATGTACTGCTGGGAGCACCATGACCTCTACTGCCCTCCACCGCCATCTCTCTCACCTTGTACACACTGTACGGCAAGTTCTCGAAGTCCACCTGCAGAAGGTTGCCCAGCCCAGGTAGGGGCACAGGACCTGGAGGGTAGCGGGAAGTCCAGAACTTGCGTCGGTGCATCAGGTCCACCAGGAGCAGGAAGATGGCCGTGAACAGGACCACAGACCACAGGCCATCTCCAGTCAGCAGTGCCATGGCTGCCCCTGCTTCCCAGGCTGGTTGGGGAATGCCTGATCCTGACACCTAGGATCAGAAAAGACACTCTGAGGACAGACTGGGCACCTGGTCCCTTATGAAGGGGAGAAAGCTGCACTTTGCTCTCTGCCTTGAGCCAAGTAGCTGTGTTTACTTTTCAGTCCGGTTGTGTAACAGGACATCATCAGACAAGTCCAGGGCAAGTCAGCCTCAGAGGTTCATGCCCTCTCTTCTCTCTATGGGTACTTCTTAATGGGAATAGCTTCAGCTTCTCCTCAGGGAGCTGACCACAGTGGTTATGTAGGGTTTGGCACTGTGAGCACAGTGGGCAGAGGACCAGTGGACCCTGCTTCAAGGTACAGGATCACAAGCTATAGCGAAGTCATTCAGTGATGTGCCACACTGGAAGAGTAGGGTGCCTGCGGCCATTGTTTCAGAATGTACGAGGATATGTTTGAAGCTCCATTGAACACTCGACTCATAGGACAGGAGGTGTGACTGATTCTGCAGGCACTGTCACTGTGTAGCAAGGGTCACTGAAGAGGCTTGTGTGGCTAGACAATGAGGGTGAGTGAGAGGCAGTGTGGGGAAGGCAGCTCCATCCAAGGGAGCCATGAGTACAGGTGTGAGGTCACTCAGTGCATGAGGAAGGTCAATGTCATAACCTGGGAACTTCTTAGCTCTAATCTGAAAAACCTAGGAAACTGTCCACAACTCTTAAGAGACCAGCAGGATGTCCAGGTACTTGTCACAGGGAGGCCACTGTCTAATTTTATTCACCTTTTACTTCCTGCTGGGTGGAGCCTTGTGTTCACCGTTATCATACTGGGGACGGATTGGGTGTCTCCCTCGTGCTACACAGGCAGTTTTGAGGGACTTGTGAACATTGCCACAGACATGGCAAAGACCGCCATGGAGGCACAAGGAGCGCTCTGTTGACAGGACACAAAAATACAGCACTTTAGGACACATGGCCTCTGCATCACAAACCCTGGCTTCAAACTCTACTACAGAGCCTCAGTACTGAAAACAGCCTCGTATTGGTGTGAAAACAGAAAGAAGGACAAATGGAATTGAACTGAAGACCCGGATATCAACCGACATACCTACAAACCCTGATTTCTGACAAAGAAGCAAAAAATATCAAATGGAAAAAAGAAAGCATATTCACCAAAGGTGTTTTCATAGCTGGATATCAACATGTAGAAGAATGAAAATAGATCCATATCTATTGCTATGCACAAAAGTTAAATCCAAATGGATAAAAGACTTCAACATTAAACAAATCACATTGAACCTCACTGAAGAAAAACTGGGAAGTACACTTGAACACACTGGCACAGGAGACCACTTCCTGAATATAACCCAATTACCACAGACACCGAGAGAAACAATAAATGGGACCTTCTAAAAACTGAGAAGCTTCTGAAAAGCAAAGGACATGGTCAACAAGACAAAATGACAGCCTACAGAATGGGGAAAGATCTTCACTAACCCCACATCAGACAGAGGTCTGATCTCCAAAATATACAAAGAACTCAAGAAAGTGGTCATCAAAAGAACAAGTTAAACAGAAAAAAAAAGGAATACAGACCAAAACAGAGAACTCTCAACAGAGGAATCTAAAATGGCTGAAAGACACTTAAGGAAATGCTCAACATCCTTAGCCCTTAAAGAAATGTGAATCAAAACAACTCTGAGATTCCATCTTACACCTGTAAGAATGGCCAAAATCAAAAACACTGATGACAACTTATGCTGGAGAGGATGTGGGGTAAAGGGACCACTCCTCCACTGCTGGTAGGAATGCAAGCTGGTACAGCTCCTTTTGATATCAGTATGGCAATTTCTCAGAAAATTAGAAAACAACCTACCTCTAGATCCAGCAATACCAGTTTGGGGTATATATCCCAAAGATACTCAATAGTATCACAAAGATATGTGCTCAACTATGTTCACAGCAGTATTGTTTGTCATAGCCAGAACCTGAAAACAACCTAAATGTCCCTCGACCAAAGAATGGATAAAGAAAATGTGGTACATTTACAAAATGGAGTACTACACAGCAGAAAAAATGACATCTTGAAATTTGTATGCAAAAGATAGATCTAGAAAACATCATATTGAGGTAGCCCAGGCCCAAAAAGACAATTATCATATGTACTCACTCATAAGTGGCTTTTAGACATAAAGCAAAGAAAAACCAGCCTGCAACTCAGTCCCAGAGAAGCTAGACAACAATGAGGACCGTAAGAGAGACATACATAGATCTGATCTACATGGGAAGTTGAAAAAGACAAGATCTCCTGAGTAAATTGAGAGCAAAGGAACCATGGGAGAGGGCAGAAGGGGAGGGGAGAAGAAGGGAGGTGAGCAGAAGAAAATGTATAGCTCGATAAAATCAATAAAAAAAATTAAAAAGAATAAAAAAGAGTAAATGTCTGTGATTGGTTTTGTAGTGAGTTAGGGGCAGGGAGAGGACGGTGGCTGCAGCCTCTTGAGTCTTGTGGACAGGTGTGAGGTAGCGGAATAGACCAGGAAGGCCTGACTCAGAACCTGGGCCCTTCTTCCTTCAGATCCAAGAATGCTGAGAAATGCCAACAACTGCGAGATAGTCACTGGTGACCTTTAGGTTAGGTGAGCTGCTAGTCACATGGTGATCTCCTTCCTTTATTCACCCTTTGTTTCTACTCATGCCAGAGGTCTGTGGTTAGTATGGGCGGCCATGGGGAAAATGCAAGATGATTTCCTAGCCCTCCAACAAATGGCACTTGTGTGCTGGGCACACTGTATGTACCAAGTCATAACTCCTGGGGTCAACGAAGCTGCAGGTGCTGTCCTTGCTGGGGATCCAGAGCTGTGAAGATCAAAGACTCAGAAGTCCCAGTGGAATCCAGGCAGGTGATCTCTGCTGCCCCTCCAGTGGCAGAAGGGAGACAGGAGCTGAGTTAGAGCCAGATTCACACTATACAGCCCTCAGCAAGGACTAGGCCCTGGGTCATCTCCTCTCAGCTACCCTTGCTGCCCCCTTCTCTGCCCACATCTGTGTCACCAGGGCCTGTGGAGGATTCCATGCTTATTGACGTCCTGAAGACCCAAGTCTGCTTCCTGTTCCTCTCCATGACTCCTGGCCATGCAAAACCCAGTTACACAGAATGGTGTTCTAGGTTAGACCACAGACAGCGATCTTTGTTCAGAAGCATGTGACTGAATTGTGCCCTGAATGTGAGTCAGGACACCAGCCTGGGTCACAGTCAGGAGTGGAGGGACAGAGACAACTGTGCTCTGGTCACTCATAGGCTCAGGATGGTGGCTTCCTCCTGGTTTGCTCCAGGACCCTCCCAGGGTAACTTCAGAGACCCAGTGGCTAGGCCTGGATGCTAGTTGTCACACCTTCTGCCTCTCCTCAGGTCTCCACCTCTCTTCTGTGTGTCACGTATGATGACGTGAAAAAGAAGCCATGGTGCTGACTGGGTCTGATCTTCCTACTTCAGCTGAGTGAGGCCCTGAGAGGTAAGTGCACCGAGCAGGTGAGGGGTGTCACACACTGTATGTTGTACAGGTTCCTGGTCTGTCACCAGCTCATGGGAGATGACCTGGATGCTCTGATAACATCTACCTGCTAGCACTGTTTGCTTCCCTTCATCCTCAGTCATGGTCCCTCAGCCACATGAACACTTGTGTCCTGTAAGAGCAGTGTGACTTCCATGGGGACTGGGGTTTTGGAATCCGTGTCAGCTGCACAGATGTGTCATGGCTACACCAGGAAGGCGGAACCGAGTCCCGGGCTGTCATTGGCCAGCAGTGTTCCCAGATTCACAATTCTCTGTTCACATGTCAACAGATAGTTAATCACTGTCCTTTGGACTCCTCTGGAAGAGGACAAATAGAAGCTGGACATGTCTGTCCTGGACTGTCCTGTGTGCCCCTTCTCTTTGCTGACTTCAACTGCCTGGGTTCACTGGAGTGAAGACCAACAGTGCCACCTAGAGCCATTCCTAACTCTGTGCTTTCTTTCCCTAGGCATGGTGGGAAGGCAAAGCCAGTCAGCTTAGGAAGAGTGATGACTCACTGGGGTCATTGTGATTCAGAGTGCTGACTTGGGAAAGCTCATCTGGGCAAAGGATAGCCTAGGCTTTCTTGGTGTTGGTGAAACTCCCATACCGGAATGGTTACTTCACTCCTCATGGTATGACAGGATACTACCTACGGAAACACAAGCCACAGAACTTATGCTTATGTTCTTGTTGTATGACATATGTAAATATGGCATATGTAAAATACTAGAATCAGCCTCATATATAATTCCTGGATTCCGTCACTACTCACATACTTTTGGAAGTCGCTTGCTCACACTTCCTGCTTACTCAGCTGCTACTGTTTCCTTCTTGGGTCTCTGAGGAAGTTGAAGACTAGATAGTTATAGTTTTCCTTGTTTCATTGCAGAAAGCAAGTTATGATAGAAAGTAAATTAGGTATAAGCCCTTGGACTCACTAAGAATAGGATAGATATGGAGTATTGTCGCTGAAAACACTAAATGCAAATTGACTAGACATTGTTGATGTATTTATTGCCCGTATATAATGTATACGGTCATTGTATTTATTGTATATAGTTTATCTCATATTACTTATAGCCATCTTTTTATTTTAGACAAGAAGGGGTAATGTGGTGATATTTCACTTGTATTTTAACAAAGAAAGCTTGCCTGAGGATCAGAGAGTACAACAGCCACCCTGGTCAGCCTTACATAACAGGCAGTGGTAACACACAGTTTTAATCACAGTAGACATGCTAATTTGCCATAGAAACTGGGTGGTAGTGGTGCACGCTTTAATCCCAGCCCTACAGAAGAATATAAGATAGGAGGAGACAGCTCTCAGTCAGTCTCATTCTGTGGATTCCTGGAGGCAGGATCATCATTCCAGACTAAAGTGGAGTTAAGAGCAACTGACTGGCTGTTTTGCTCTTCTGACCTTTCTTCAGGCTGAACCCCATTATCTGTCTCTGGGCTTCTATTAAACATGCTACAGATGGAAGCCTACAATGACCTTCCATTGTCTCCAGGAAGTTCGGATACTAGGTTAGTGTGTGACAACAGACTCTGTCCTGCCTGTCCTTACCCAGCACTACAACCCACAGCTCTCACCTTTCCACCTCAGTCAGGAAGGCATCATTCAGGGCTCAGGATGGACAGGAACTCAGATCATCTGGGCTCAGTCAACAGACTCTATTGCAAACCCATAAACGGGTTGTGCTCTGGGAAGTGTTTGCCAAGGTGCCATAGGATATGCTGGAGCAATGAAACTGCATTCAATACACATGACAGCCACAGAGAGTAGCTGAGGGCATATTTCCTTTAGTAGCTTTTAAGTTAACTTTATTATTATTAATGTAAGTATCTATGAATTTATGCAAGTATGTTTATATGTGGCTTCATGCATAGTGTTGCATTCATTTAATTTTGTAAAGATGTGTTGCTATTTTACCTTGCTTGCCTAAGGCACATGATTGGTCTAACAAAGAACTGAATGGCAAATAGTGAGGGAGGAGGTATAGGTAGAATTTCCCGGCAGGGAGAGTAAATGGTAGGAGGGTTCTAGACTGGAGGAAAAGAAAAGGAGACACAGAAGATAGATGTCAGGGACCAGACAGACAGACATGAAGGAAGCAGGAAAGTAAGATATACAGAATGAAAAAAGGTAAAGATACCCAAAGAAAAATGTAGATGAATAGAAACAGATTAAAGTAAGACAAAAGAACTAGTGAGACAAGCCTAGGCTAAGGCCCAACATTCATAATTAAGAATAAGTCTCCATGTCTTTATTTAGGAACTGGTTAGAGGTCAAAAGAAAATTCCAACCACTAATGGTATCCAACGTGAGCGCCAAATTCTCAGACAGGACCTCAGCAAGCTGGAAAAGGGGGTGAGGCATGCGTGTGTATGAATGTGGGTGTGTGATTGTGTGTGAGTGTATGTGTGTGAAGCTATACCACATGTTCTCTAAGTCCAGGCCAGTTTTGGCACAGGGTCTGGCGGGTAGCTGAAATTGGAGAATTTTCACCATTGAATCAGGTCCATGATTAAAAGAAGATGGACATGAATATGACCACAGGCCACAGTTCATCTCCAGCCAACTATCTCAGGACTACATCACTGCTCTAGGTCATTCTGCAAACATCTTAAACACTGCAACCACATAAGGTCAGGAAGGGGACCTCTTACTGCACCCTGGTATCTGGTCCCTAAGGAAGATGGCAAGACTGTCCTTTCCCTAGTGCCTTGAGTAGGGGCTGGAGAGATGGCTCAGAGGTTAAGAGCATTGCCTAGTGCCTTGAGTTAGCTGCTATGTTCTCTTTTCCATCTTGGTGAGGGGAGGGGCCAGAGCACTGACTGAAGGTTTGCCTCAGTTCCCCACCTCTTCTTCCCTCCCCAGGTGCTTACTCTCTGGAGGGCATCAGGAGGTGGGGGCAGACTCCATGGCAGCTGTGCATGCTGGTTATGTTAGGCAGAGGACTGTGAGGTTGGGGAACAATTGTCAGTGAACCCTGCTCCCAGGGACATAGAAAAGTCACTCATCTGACATGCCACACATGCAGAGCTTAAGGAAACAGGACATCGCCCCAGACTGGAGCATCCACTAAAAGGAGGAGGAGGAGCGTTGTGCAGATGTCCCTAAAGTGAAGCACACTGACTGCTCTTCCTGACAACCCAGGCTTCATTCCCAGGACCTGGAGATCCCATGTGCACTCCTGTAACACGAACGGGGGCCTGCTTGTTGTTGGGGTTTTTGTCCCACACGGTACCCCACAACTGTTTAGCACCAAAGAAAATCACACATAGGTCTCCATAAATTATAAGCTGATTGGCCCATTAGCTCTAGCCTCTCAATGGCTAACTCTCACATCTTCATTAACCCATTTTTCTGATCTATGGTAGCCATGTGGCTCAGTACCTTTTTTCAGTGGAGCAGATCACATCCTGCTGCTTTGGTGGTCTGGGCAGGAGTGGGAGGAATCAGCTTCCTCCTTCCCAGAATTCTCCTGTTCTCATTGTATCATTTTTACTTCCTGTCTGGTTTTCCCACCAATACTTCCTGCCTAGCCAATCAGTGTTTATTTAAAACATGATTGACAGAATACAGACAATTCTCCCGCACCACACTCCTGTCCTCCTCAGGTGCCACCTGATGGCTGATACACGCCTCAATGGACTCCCCGGATCCACAAAACCCCCAATTTCCAAGATTCTTCAGCTTTCCTAGTGAGAAATACACATTATATCATGCCCACAGGCTTGCGGGAGCACTCTCCCCAGTCTGGAGAGATGGCCCCTGACAGCACAGCAGGATCAGCACATCCTCCTGGATTCTGACACCTTTCCTACAGCAGATGTTCTCCTGCATCCCTTCACTGCAGCAAGCTGAGCTGTGAGGACAGCAGCTTCTCTAGCAGTGAGAGACCCCCTAACCATGTGTGACATCAGGATCCTGGGGATCTACACCAACATCTGTCCCCAAACAAGAGTTGTGCTGAATCCACAACACGTCATTCACACTTCCTCACAGGAAACACAGAGTTCTGACTTCTGTCTGTGGTGTATCACCAACCCCGCAGCCATCATCGGCCTTTGCCTGTGATCTACAGTCAATCACTGGACACCTGGACACCGACACAACTTCCTACTTTGTCCCGATGCTTCCCCCTCTCAATCTCCCCTTTGTTCCCTCCTAGTCTCTTCATCACCTCCTGATCCACTCCACCTGCCATTTTTTTTTTTTTTTTTAGAAAGGCTCTCAATAAATAGTCAAGGCCATACAGCCCAGGCCGGCCTTGAACCTGCAATCTTCTTGCCTCAGCCTACCTTGTGCTATATTGCAAGCCTGTGCCACTGCTGTTCGTTAAGTAAATTCTGCTCACAACATGAAAGTTGTTCATAGGGGAGGTCTGAGACAGAGGGTAAAAACTGATTGTAGCCTGTTGTCTTGGAACACAGTGCAGACAAGTATGGAGGTAGGACCTGCAATCTGAGTGGAACCACAGACCAGGTTTATTGGACATCAATCAGTACAAGCTGGGGAGAAGGATGGAGCTGCTGTCCTTGCTAGCGCACAACTGCACAGAGCTCGTAGGGGGCGGGGAAAACTGGCAATGCGAAGATGCCATGGTCGCTGGGTCGGGGCTGTCCACTGGGCACTGAGAAGCTAAAGCGCTGCAGGAGGCAGGTGAAGAAGAGGAAGAGCTCCATGCGGGCCAGGGGCTCCCCAAGGCAAGCTCGGCGGCCTGTGGGTGGAAGAGGGACTCTGTCAGTCTGGGGCCTGATGGATGCTCTGCCCTCCAAGGCACCCTGGGAACAGACATGGAGACAGGCATCCCACAGGACCTGCTGAGAATGGCATGAAGGCCTCATGCTTTACAAAGCGGCCCTGGGCATCCAGGAAGTGCTCAGGATGGAATTGGAGGGGCTTCTCCCAGACAGTCTCATCCTTCAGCACTGAGGACAGGTTGGTGATGAGGGTCGTCCCCTGGCGGAGGCACACGGTGTGAACACGGACTGTGGTAGGACTGCCAGTACCCAGGTTACCATGGTCACATGCACAACCTCTTCCTGTATACACGGGGTTCTTTCATTCACCTCAACCTCAGATCCCCTTGGTACCATTTTCTGGTACCATTCAAGACCATAATAGAAAGCCACCCTAAGTACCCAAATCAGAAGCTGCCCCTGTGTGTAGCGCTCCCTGCAATCCTGTGGCTTATTCCACTAGCCATCCCTCTTCCCCGGGGAGTCCTGGGCGATGGCTGCAGTGTACTCACACCCAGACTGGTGCCTTCACCATCTGCAAATCCAGGATGTACAGATCTTGGTCATTATAGCCTTTCTTTGCCCAGTGGTGACCCTGGGATGAGAGTGACCATGCCTACCTTGGGGATGACGAAGCCCTGTACTTCAATGTCACGGGATGTCATGTGTGGTATATTCACTGGGACAAGGTCACCAAATCGCTGCACCTCATGAATGACAGCATTGGTGTAGGGCATGCGGGCCTGGTCTGCCATCTCTGGACGCCGCACCTGCCCTATGACTTCATCAATCTCCTGTTGGACGCGGCCTGGAGGAACAGCCTCCCCTCAGTGAAGCAGTCCCTTAGTGGTTCTAACTTGACCTTCTACCACTGGGGGAGTAAGTGACTTAAGACTGCCATCAGAATTGTGGGAGTCTGGGTCAAGGTGAAGCTGGAGCCCCCAGCTTCTCTAATACTTCTATCTTTCTTCCCTCACCCTCCCTCACAGGCTCAGCCAGGCTCACTCTGCACATCCGGGTGTAGGATCATGAGCAGCAGGGCCCAGGACAGTGTGGTTGAGGTGGTCACTATCCCTGCAGTGAACAGGTCAGATACTACTGCATGCAGGTTCCCATTGTTGAAGCTGCTCTCAGGATTCCCCTTGGCCTGGGCAGACAGAGAAGGTAGGCTCAGGGACACAGGGAGTAAACCCCAACATGATTCACCATTGTGTTCAAGACCGAAGGTGTTGGGGTCATGGATGACATACAAACCCCACTTGCCTGGCATCACAACTCACAGAACACTTCAGCCCAAAGGTCCTGTCCCCATCTTTACTGCTGTTCTCACCTTCTCCATCTCAGCCAGGAAGGCATCTGTCAGGTCTCGGGGTGGCTGGGCAGGATCCCAGGTTCCCTTGTGCTCCGTCAACAATTTATCCAGTGAGTTCGTCAATGCCTTCATTTTGGGGAAGGCTTTACCAGTGAGCCCTGGGATGCGCAGAAGCACCGGAAATGTGTTCACCAGCTGTCAAAGGTACAGGTCTAGGTATTTTTATTTTTATTAAGAATTGTGTGTGTGTGTGTGTGTGTGTGTGTGTGTGCCTGCATGTACACTCTTACACGTACATGCGCACAAAACTCCTGTTTGGAGTCAGAGAACAATTTGTAGAGTAGGATCTGTCTCCCATGTGAGTCCCAGGATCCAGTTCAGAACTCCAGGCTTCCTTGGGAAGTTCCTCACCCACAGGTCATCTCTCTTGACCCTGGATGCTGTTTCTGCTCAGTGTTCACCTGGACCAGACTCAGTTCCCAGCACTTTTCTTTTTAGTTCCCAGACTCGTCTACAGAGGACTCAGGGTCTGTATATCCCCAGACATCACCTGCTGCATCCTCCTGTCCTCCCTGTAGGTTGACTGAGCCCAGGGTGAACAAAATGTCTATTCTACTGTGTACATCTAACAGGCTTACGTGGTTTCCATGTAGACGGGGGCAGAGCCTCACCCCCTTTCTAGAGCCCCTGACCGTGGTCCACTCTTCCCTGCCTGTTACCTGAGATTTGCCAAGGACAAGGGTTTTCCTCCTGCATTTGACTATCACACAAGGTCTTCACCCTATTCCCCGTGAATGAATATTCATTCTGATTTTACAGGACAGAAGTGGCCGTGCATACTGACTGCCCTGAGTCTCATACCTCAGCAATGAAGCTAGTGTCCTCTCCAAAACTTTCCTGTAATGTTTTGATCAGCCCATTGAAGAAAGGGTCTTCATACTCGAAGCGATGGGAATAAATGAGGGATGAAATCACATTGCATGCACCTTTGTTCAGGAGGGTGCTGGGATTAAATGCTTGGCCTAGGAACAGAGATGCAAGCAAGTCATGATGTTGTTTTTAAGTGCATGCCCACATCTCTACATCTCATCTGTCACCCACCAGCCTCCTTGGTGAAGGCATCACAGAGGTGTCCAGCCTCCTCTGTCACCCACTGCTCCAGGGATTTCTTGCCCAGGCCGAAGTCTCGCATGGTGGACACAGAGAATCGCCGCTGTTCTCGCCATTCAGGTCCATAAGGTGCTAAGGCCACACCTGCAGGGACATCTGTGTGTAACCAAGGATACGTGGCTGTGCTGTCTGCTCTGCTCCCAACATTTCCCTGTGGTCAGTCTGAGCCATCAGCGCCCCAGCACTTTGCTATCACAATCAGCACATGCCACTTTGGAGGCTCCACCCTCCATGCAGTGATTTTCAGTTGCATTATCTGAACACATCTCCTCTATTAGGCCCTGTCCATCTTCTGGTCACTGCTCCTCAAGCCCTATTCTCTCTGCCCTGTCCCCACTATAGCTATTTGCCTTTTGCTTTGGGCCCATAGCCCATGACACCATAGACAGGCATTGGAGGGCGGTCAGCAGTGTCCTCTCCACAGGTCACCAGCACTTCCCGCACCGCCTTCAGTCCATTGATCACAACCACGGGCTTCCAGGCCATCTGCAGGCTGAACACGTCACCATAGCGCTGTCGAAGCTGAAGTAGAGGTTCAGAATGCTTAGTAAGTAGAGATCCCTAGCAGACTGGACAATCCAAGTACAACACATGTATGTATGTCGGGGTGTGTGTGTGTCATGTGTGTGGCTGCACATAACCACATTTTATGGTATGCATTATTGAACCTTGGTCCTACCCTATGCTGGGCAAATGCTCTATCACTGACCTATGTCTCTAACCTAAGGTATGAAACCTTATGCCTGCATGATCCTATCTTCTAAATCCAGCAATGTTCTCATAGTAGACAAGATAATTAAGACGTCACCTGCTAGAAAAAGGTCCGTGCTCCCTCATACCCCACCATACATGAGGGAATTCAGGTTACTGAGATGCTTAGAAAGACCTGAGACCGTACAGCAACAAGAGATTATAGCAAACAGTGCCCATCCTCACTGACACGCTACAATGAAACCTGACTCTTTCCCTCTCCCTGAGACCTCAGCCACTGATGGGATCACAAGGGAACTGTGACCTTCCTGACCCCTCTCCTGTCCAAGCCCACTCTACGCCTGCCTCCATGGCCTTTTCCATATATGTCTCTGCTCTTAAAAAGTCCACAGTATCCTCCTAATGAGAAGTAAGTTTCACAAGGCAACCACTAAGCCATCTCTCTCTTTGTGGCCATCTTTCTGTCTATCCTGAGGCTTCAGCACCACCATGTACTGCTGGGAGCACCATGACCTCTACTGCCCTCCACCGCCATCTCTCTCACCTTGTACACACTGTAGGGCATGTTCTCGAAGTCCACCTGCAGAAGGTTGCCCAGCCCAGGTAGGGGCACAGGACCTGGAGGGTAGCGGGAAGTCCAGAACTTGCGTCGGTGCATCAGGTCCACCAGGAGCAGGAAGATGGCCGTGAACAGGACCACAGACCACAGGCCATCTCCAGTCAGCAGTGCCATGGCTGCCCCTGCTTCCCAGGCTGGTTGGGGAATGCCTGATCCAGACACCTAGGATCAGAAAAGACACTCTGAGGACAGACTGGGCACCTGGTCCCTTATGAAGGGGAGAAAGCTGCACTTTGCTCTCTGCCTTGAGCCAAGTAGCTGTGTTTACTTTTCAGTCCGGTTGTGTAGCAGGACATCATCAGACAAGTCCAGGGCAAGTCAGCCTCAGAGGTTCATGCCCTCTCTTCTCTCTATGGGTACTTCTTAATGGGAATAGCTTCAGCTTCTCCTCAGGGAGCTGACCACAGTGGTTATGTAGGGTTTGGCACTGTGAGCACAGTGGGCAGAGGACCAGTGGACCCTGCTTCAAGGTACAGGATCACAAGCTATAGCGAAGTCATTCAGTGATGTGCCACACTGGAAGAGTAGGGTGCCTGCGGCCATTGTTTCAGAATGTACGAGGATATGTTTGAAGCTCCATTGAACACTCGACTCATAGGACAGGAGGTGTGACTGATTCTGCAGGCACTGTCACTGTGTAGCAAGGGTCACTGAAGAGGCTTGTGTGGCTAGACAATGAGGGTGAGTGAGAGGCAGTGTGGGGAAGGCAGCTCCATCCAAGGGAGCCATGAGTACAGGTGTGAGGTCACTCAGTGCATGAGGAAGGTCAATGTCATAACCTGGGAACTTCTTAGCTCTAATCTGAAAAACCTAGGAAACTGTCCACAACTCTTAAGAGACCAGCAGGATGTCCAGGTACTTGTCACAGGGAGGCCACTGTCTAATTTTATTCACCTTTTACTTCCTGCTGGGTGGAGCCTTGTGTTCACCGTTATCATACTGGGGACGGATTGGGTGTCTCCCTCGTGCTACACAGGCAGTTTTGAGGGACTTGTGAACATTGCCACAGACATGGCAAAGACCGCCATGGAGGCACAAGGAGCGCTCTGTTGACAGGACACAAAAATACAGCACTTTAGGACACATGGCCTCTGCATCACAAACCCTGGCTTCAAACTCTACTACAGAGCCTCAGTACTGAAAACAGCCTCGTATTGGTATGAAAACAGAAAGAAGGACAAATGGAATTGAACTGAAGACCCGGATATCAACCGACATACCTACAAACCCTGATTTCTGACAAAGAAGCAAAAAATATCAAATGGAAAAAAGAAAGCATATTCACCAAAGGTGTTTTCATAGCTGGATATCAACATGTAGAAGAATGAAAATAGATCCATATCTATCGCTATGCACAAAAGTTAAATCCAAATGGATAAAAGACTTCAACATTAAACAAACCACATTGAAACTCATTGAAGAAAAACTGGGAAGTACACTTGAACACACTGGCACAGGAGACCACTTCCTGAATATAACCCAATTACCACAGACACTGAGAGAAACAATAAATGGGACCTTCTAAAAACTGAGAAGCTTCTGAAAAGCAAAGGACATGGTCAACAAGACAAAATGACAGCCTACAGAATGGGGAAAGATCTTCACTAACCCCACATCAGACAGAGGTCTGATCTCCAAAATATACAAAGAACTCAAGAAATTGGTCATCAAAAGAACAAGTTAAACAGAAAAAGAAAAAGGAATACAAACCAAAACAGAGAACTCTCAACAGAGGAATCTAAAATGGCTGAAAGACACTTAAGGAAATGCTCAACATCCTTAGCCCTCAAAGAAATGTGAATCAAAACAATCTGAGATTCCATCTTACACCTGTAAGAATGGCCAAAATCAAAAACACTGATGACAACTTATGCTGGAGAGGATGTGGGGTAAAGGGACCACTCCTCCACTGCTGGTATGAATGCAAGCTGGTACAGCTCCTTTTGATATCAGTATGGCAATTTCTCAGAAAATTAGAAAACATCCTACCTCTAGATCCAGCAATACCAGTTTGGGGTATATATCCCAAAGATACTCAATAGTATCACAAAGATATGTGCTCAACTATGTTCACAGCAGCATTGTTTGTCATAGCCAGAACCTGAAAACAACCTAAATGTCCCTCAACCAAAGAATGGATAAAGAAAATGTGGTACATTTACAAAATGGAGTACTACACAGCAGAAAAAAATGACATCTTGAAATTTGTATGCAAAAGATAGATCTAGAAAACATCATATTGAGTGAGGTAACCCAGGCCCAAAAAGCCAATTATCATATGTACTCACTCATAAGTGGCTTTTAGACATAAAGCAAAGAAAAACCAGCCTGCAATTCAGTCCCAGAGAAACTAGACAACAATGAGGACCGTAAGAGAGACATACATAGATCTGATCTACATGGGAAGTTGAAAAAGACAAGATCTCCTGAGTAAATTGAGAGCAAAGGAACCATGGGAGAGGGCAGAAGGGGAGGGGAGAAGAAGGGAGGTGAGCAGAAGAAAATGTATAGCTTGATAAAATCAATAAAAAAATTAAAAAGAATAAAAAAGAGTAAATGTCTCTGATTGGTTTTGTAGTGAGTCAGGAGCAGGGAGAGGACGGTGGCTGCGGCCTCTTGAGTCTTGTGGACAGGTGTGAGGTAGCGGAATAGACCAGGAAGGCCTGACATAGAACCTGGGCCCTTCTTCCTTCAGATCCAAGAATGCTGAGAAATGCCAACAACTACGAGATAGTCACTGGTGACCTTTAGGTTAGGTGAGCTGCTAGTCACATGGTGATCTCCTTCCTTTATTCACCCTTTGTTTCTACTCATGCCAGAGGTCTGTGGTTAGTATGGGCGGCCATGGGGAAAATGCAAGATGACTTCCTAGCCTTCCAACAAATGGCACTTGTGTGCTGGGCACACTGTATGTACCAAGTCATAACTCCTGGGGTCAACGAAGCTGCAGGTGCTGTCCTTGCTGGGGATCCAGAGCTGTGAAGATCAAAGACTCAGAAGTCCCAGTGGAATCCAGGCAGGTGATCTCTGCTGCCCCTCCAGTGGCAGAAGGGAGACAGGAGCTGAGTTAGAGCCAGATTCACACTATACAGCCCTCAGCAAGGACTAGACCCTGGGTCATCTCCTCTCAGCTACCCTTGCTGCCCCCTTCTCTGCCCACATCTGTGTCACCAGGGCCTGTGGAGGATTCCATGCTTGTTGACGTCCTGAAGACCCAAGTCTGCTTCCTGTTCCTCTCCATGACTCCTGGCCATGCAAAACCCAGTTACACAGAATGGTGTTCTAGGTTAGACCACAGACAGCGATCTTTGTTCAGAAGCATGTGACTGAATTGTGCCCTGAATGTGAGTCAGGACACCAGCCTGGGTCACAGTCAGGAGTGGAGGGACAGAGACAACTGTGCTCTGGTCACTCATAGGCTCAGGATGGTGGCTTCCTCCTGGTTTGCTCCAGGACCCTCCCAGGGTAACTTCAGAGACCCAGCGGCTAGGCCTGGATGCTAGTTGTCACACCTTCTGCCTCGCCTCAGGTCTCCACCTCTCTTCTGTGTGTCACGTGTGATGACGTGAAAGAGAAGCCATGGTGCTGACTGGGTCTGATCTTCCTACTTCAGGCTGAGTGAGGCCCTGAGAGGTAAGTGCATGGAGCAGGTGGGGGGTGTCACACACTGTATGTTGTACAGGTTCCTGGTCTGTCACCAGCTCATGGGAGATGACCTGGATGCTCTGGTAACATCTGCCTGCTAGCACTGTTTGCTTCCCTTCATCCTCAGTCCATGGCCCCTCAGCCACATGAACACTTGTGTCCTGTAAGAGCAGTGTGACTTCCATGGGGACTGGGGTTTTGGAATCCGTGTCAGCTGCACAGATGTACCATGTCTACACCAGGAAGGTGGAACTGAGTCCTGGGCTGTCATTGGCCAGCAGTGTTCCCAGATTCACAATTCTCTGTTCATATGTCAACAGATAGTTAATCACTGTCCTTTGGACTCCTCTGGAAGAAAACAAATGGAACCTGGGCATGTCTGTCCTCGACTGTCCTGTGTGTCCTTCCCTTTGCTGGCTTCAACTGCCTGGGTTCACTAGAGTGAAGACCAACAGTGCCACCTAGAGCCATTCCTAGCTCTGTGCTTTCTTTCCCTAGGCCTGGTGGGAAGTGCAAAGCCAGTCAGCTTAGGAAGAGTGATGACTCACTGGGGTCATTGTGACTCAGAGTGCTGACTTGGGAAAGGTCATCTGGGCAAAGGATGGCCTGGGTTTGTTTGTTGGTGGTGAAACTCCCATACCTGAATGGTTACATCACCCCTCATGGTATGACAGGATACTACCTACGGAAACACAAGCCACAGAATTTATGCTTGAGATGACATATGTAAAATACTGAGAATCAGCCTCATATATAATTCCTGGATGTTTTTGTTTATTCCCAAAATGAAAACAAATGAAACTGTTGAATTATGTCATCATACTGAACAAATCTCAATTTCAACTTCCCAAGTTGTAGAGGTAGTTGTCAGTGGGCTGAAACTGTTCTGGAGCTGACATGACCTCATGTCTTCTCGTCACAAAGAACAGAGTCCAAGGGCATAGGGTGTAGGCAATGCCCAGCAGCCACTGAATTGGGTTACCCAGTGGCATTGTTTCTTATGTGGGTGAGCAGGGCCATCATTCTCATGAAAACCTGAACTCCAATGGAATATGCTGGACACACTGGAAGTTCTTGGTTCTGAGTGTTGTACAAGTGTGATCATGTCTGTGAGACACAGGACCACAGTTCACTTGAGACAATGAATCCCAGGTAGGAAGGACCATAATCCTTAATCATAGATTATAAAATTGTACATGTAGGTGACGGGGAGGTTTCATGATACCATATAAGAACATTAAACAAATTCAGCAAAGATATTAGGTAACACAAGAAAACCACTTGTTGTTTTTTAACCTAACAATGAACCATCTGAGAATTGAATCACAAGTGGTATTATATATAAAATAGCACCAAAAAGAACAAATATTTAAGGGTAAGTCAGTGACTCTCACAGTATGCTGCTTGTTGTGTAAGCATGAGGACATGCATTCATTCCCGAGCATCTGGACCCACCAACCACTAGTGCAATCCCAGGGCTAGGGAGGCAGAAAAGTTGGGTGCTCAGTTGCTGGCCAGCCAGTCTAGCTCAGTGAGTGGGTTCCAAGTTCAGTGAAACCCTATCTCAATAAACAAGGTGGAGAACAATTGGAGAATACATTCAACTTTGGCTTCTGGTTTCCACACAGCAGTGAGGACATGCATACATGTACATTTGTTCTCCTCTGAAGAAGTCACACACAAACACGTGTACACATATAGAACACAATGAATAAATTATTTGCACAGTGACCTATAAAAATCATCAGAAGTGAGTGAAAAATATGTAAATAGAATGCACTGCCAAAGTAAAATTTATTTTGTTTGTTCTTTTGGTTTGTTTTTTTGGGGGATGGCAGGATTGAGACAAGGCTTCTCTGTGTAGCTCTGGCTGTCCTGAAATTTGCTCTGTAAACCCGGCTGGCCTAGAACTCACAGAGATCTGTCTGCCTTCCAAGTACTGGGATTAAAGGCGTGTGCCATCATACCTGCCAAGAAGTAAAAATTTAGAGAACATTAATATGGGAAGCAAGGATTGCTTTATTGTTCACAGGTTAGATGGAAATTCTGTTACTCAATAGGATTTAAGCATTCAATACAATCCCTACCAGATTCCAAAATTCCTAAAATTTATATGAAATATTGAGACCACAAATGTTACCAAACATTAGCTACACACAGCGCAAATGAACTGGAGGTGAAATAAGCCAACAAACAAAAAAAAAGTGGGATTACATTATGTAAATTCAAATAAAGTCTACCGTTATTAGTAGCTTAATGTGGGGAGGTATGGAGAGCTATCATCTATGGACAGAGTTTTTAACTTTTCCTTTTAAATTGTGTGTTTGTATGTGTGTTTAATATGTGAGCACATGAGGACTTCAGAGAACAATTATGAGGAGTTGATTCTTTCCTGCTGCCTTTACATGGTTTCTGGGGATCAAACTCAGGTTTCCAGTTTTGTGCAACAAGTGCCTTTCCTGACGGAGCTACCTCTCTGGCCTAGAACTTCAGTTCTGAAGATAAAAAAAAAAAAATCTGTGGATGGACAGTGGAGTTGGTTGCCTGTTATCAGTGAACTTGACAACATTGAACCTAGATTGAGAAATGCCCTTGGAGGTCATTAAAGGACATGTTTGAGGGTCTTTCAATAAATGATAGATAAGGGTTTTTGATCTAGAAATAGGATTAATCCCTTGGTATGCTCAAAATACAATGGTTTTACTGGACAATGGTGAAAAAACAGATTGTGGACTTTGTCCTAGCTCCTTCTTCCTGTCCAGCATGCTGTGAACATCCTCCTCGTTCATCTGTTCTGGATGTTTTGATGTTCTGCCCAAGCAAATGCACTACAGGGTGATAATGTATAAATCTTCCCTACTTGAGTTATTCTTTCAAGTATTTTGGTCAGAGCTCCCAAATACTAACACAGGGAGCCTGGGGGTTTTGTTCACTGGTAGGATCTGCTGCATATAAGGACTTGGCTCCACCACCAGAAAATAGGGAATGAGTTGGAAGCTAAAATATATTATTATTCACAGAAGAGTTAACTCAGTTTGGGGAGTTAATCCTTTACATTCCAAAATAAACGTCTGTGATGTGGGATGTTCTTCTGTATATATATGTGTTGCTTTTATTGGTTGATGAACAAAGCTATTTCAAGCAATGGCTTAGAAGAGTAAAGCCAGGTGGGAAATCTGAACAGACAGACAGAGAGAGAAAGAGAGAGGAGGAGGGGGGAGGGAGGGAGGGAGGGGGGAGAGGGGAGGGGGGAGGGAGGCGGGCAAAGTCAAGCAGATACCAGCCAGCTACCGAGAGGAAAGAAGACATGTGGAAAATGAAGTAATCCCTGGGCAAATGGCAATACATAGACTAATATAAATGGGTTAATTTAAGATGTAAGAACTAGCTAGGAATATGCCTAAGCCACTGGCCAAACAATGTTGTAATTAATAGTTTCTATATGCTTATTTGAATCAGGCTAAGAAATGAACAGTCTGTTTACATAATGGCACCCAACATTCAGCAACATATATCCACATAAAGCCTAAGAAAGTTTTTTTTTAAAGGGGGGGGGGCTTCTAGACCCAAAAAAGGGAGAGTCAATTGGAGCCTCTTGGTAGCCACATATTTTCAGATAGGCTCTGTTTGCTGGCGGTGAGCAAAGGTGTGGCTCCTTTAAGAGAAGGTTTCCTTGCTCGACATTAGCAGCAAAAACTGCATGGTTCCTTTAAGAGACAGTTTCTTTGGGGAGGTCCTGCTACAGAACCCTTGAATGGGGTTTGTGGGCAGCATGCTGTAAATTACTTGGTGTCAGCATGGGACAACTATTTCCTAGAGTTGGAGTGGTAAACAAGACTCCCAGAGCTAGCAGTCAACAGATCTCTGCCATGTTGGAAAGCCGAGCAGGATGGAACCAACAGCCAAAGTGGTGGCTCTGATACTAGCCATTCCTGCTTACAGTTTAAAGCAATAATCAAAAAAGGATTATGGATATGCAATAAAGGCATATTCTGACAAAAATATACCTCTAGATGGGTCTAATGTGTTTTAAAATGTACATGAGCATGGGTCTAATATGTTTAAAAATGTACATGGGCTCAAAAAAAGGAAAATGGGTATAGGCATTAAAAATTATAGAAATAATTTTTAAAAATAAAACAAAGTCCTTAAAGAGACAGTAAAAGTAACATAAAAAAGCCATGAAAAGATGGAAAATACAGAGTCTGGATTATGTATATTATTGTGTTTTCTTTGAATATTTTGACTGTGAATTAGCTAACTACAGAGACATTTCATTGTACAAGCCTAAGCTAAACCAACATATCTATAAAAGGTATCTTGACTTCATAATTTGAGCCTAAGGATATGTTACTTTGGAAAAGAGATTTTGCTTTTGTTTCCACAGAAGACGAGATCCTGTGGATTCTTTCCAGACTAATGTGGTTTGATGGAACAAGACCCCCCCCCCCCAAAAAAAGTCTCTGTTAACACTAAAAATATTTCGCTCAACAAACAGCAGGAAGCATTTGGAGAAAACTACGCCCAAATTCCCAAAACGATTGTTTATAAATATTTGTTTTCGCTTTAAAAGGGTTGATTATAAATGGTAATGGTCACAGTAAATTTCTTTAAAAATGGGGGGATATGATACAGAGATAAATACTTTATATCAGTATGAATTTTGGTCTATTGATGCAAACTGATGTCAATTTTGTTACACTATATATAGATTTCTCCTCTTGTTTAAGGTATTATGTTTATGCACCTCATTTAAAATGTAATGTATAATTAAAAATATACATTGATAGTCATATAACAATCAAATTTTACTCATATTAGGTTTTCTAGATGTGCAGAGATATATTTCATATATATAGGTATTTTTCAAACCTTTCAAAGACCTACAGAATATGGAATTTAAAATGTTTTAAGAACTTAAGACTTTTCTTAACAGTGAGATATATCTGCTTTTGGCAGCATCAATTACTTCAGAGATATTGAAGAAACTTGTTATGGAATTTGCCTTCAATGTGACAAGGCTAGTCATTTGAGCAAGAAACTGTTCTTGCCTGGACTGCTAGATTAGGTATGCTGTTAAGAACTGGACATGCAGGGCCCACAGAAAAGTGACTGCCAAACTTCCCAAAAGACAAATGGTTCTTCATAGTTCCTACTTCAAAGAAGAAACTGCCAGACATTCTGTAGGACAGAAGACAGCAACTGACAAACTTTGCTAGTACATGGCAGAACAGCTCTTCAAATTTCCTGCTTCACTGAAAAGTCTGCTGGATATTATGAAGATGAATGCCCCAACATTACAAAAGAACTTTGGGTGACTGTCCAGACATCATTTCTAGAACTTTGGAAGTTGTTTACAATGCACTTCCTGTTTACTTAGTTAATAATATATCATTCTGGGGTCTTTGATGGAGTTGAAGACTAGATAGTTACAATCATAATTTTCTTAGTTATGATCAAAGATAAATTAGATACATAACTATACACACAGATAGAATAGATAAGAGTATTTTTCTTAATTTGCCAAATGTAAATAAACTAAATATTTCAACTATAATTTTTGCTTTATACCTATTTTCTATATGTAATTTTACTATGTTAAGGTTAAAACCTTTTTTAATTAGATAAAAAAAGGGGGGAGATGATGTGGGATGTCCTTCTGTACATGTTTTACTTTTTTTTAAAAAAATATTTATTTTTTATTATGTATACAATATTTTGTCTGTATGTGCTTGCAGGCCAGAAGAGGGCAGCAGACCTCATTACAGATGGTTGTGAGCCACCATGTGGTTGCCGGGAATCGAACTCATGACCTTTGGAAGAGCAGGCAATGCTCTTAACCACTGAGCCATCTCTCCAGCCCCTACATGTTTTACTTTTATCGGTTGATGAATAAAGCTGTTTTGGCCAATGGCTTAGCAGAGTAAAGCCAGGCTGAAACTCCGGGGGAGGGGAGGACAAGAGAGGAAGGGAGGAGTCAAGTAGATGCCAGCCAGCTGTTGAAGAAACAAGACATGTAGAAAATGAGGTAATTAATGCCACAGTCACGTAGCAATACCTAGACTAATAGAAGTGGGTTAATTTAAGACGTAAGAGCTAGCTAGGAATATGCCTGAGCCATAGGCCAAACAGTGTTGTAATTAAAAGTTTGTGTTATTACTCAAGTCTGGGCATCTGGGAAACAAAAGTGCACTGTTTATATGTCTGACTCTTGAGGAGTCAGACTATGGGGAGTTAACATTTACTGGTGTCTAGGAGGTAAGGATTAAAAAAAAAAGGAGTCTGAGCTGTGGGCATTCTGTTTAGGTCAGAGTCTTGGAATGCTTAAGTTTGATCTAGGAGGGTAAGGAGACGAAGGTCGGCCCTGTGGAGTACTCCATGCCTCCAGAACTGTCCTCCCTACTCCTATCCCTACCAAATCCCAAATTTTCAGTTCTCTAAGACTTCTTAACTTCCCATTGACATTTGCTAGGTCACACTGGTTGCTGGAAGCATTCTCCTGTCTGGATAGGTATCTTCAGAGAGGACATCAAGGAATCATCCCCTGGGTTGTTGTCTGTCACCTTTTACTGCTACAAATTTTCTCTTTAGCCTTGAGAATGGCAACGTTTCTAACTGAATACTTTCAGCAATTTGCAATATCACAGGGTCTTAGGGACTACCATCACCAGTATCTGTCATCCAAAAGGAACTGTACTGATTTACACAAACTCATTTTCTTTGTCCAGTGCTCACCAAACCAGCAGCCACTGATGGGTATCTATGTGTGATACAGGTTTAGCTGGCACTTGCTGAACATCAGCACAGGTGTCCCTTTCTCTTCTCCCTTCCTTCATTTTTATTTATTTGTCTTATCATTATTAGAGATACAGGCTGCTTTTGAATTGTTTATACAGCTCCTACTAGCCTAGAACTTGTAGTATTCTGCTGCTGGCCTCACATGTTGAATCTGCATGCTTATGCCACTGCTCTTGACACAGGACTTTTTCATAACATACAAGCTATTGTGGAGGAATGACATGGTAAAGGTTGGTTGTAGATTGTTGTCTGATAACCCAGTACACAAGAATTGAGGTTAGATCAAGAAATCAAATGACCACCTTAAGACTTATTATGTATCAGTCTGGAATTGGTACCTCTGCTAGTGTACAACTGTACAGAGCTCGTAGGGGCTTGGGCTAACTGGAACTGAAAATGCCACAGTCAGTGTACTAGTACTGTCCACTGGGTGCCAAAAAACTAAAGGGTTTTATGTTAGCCAGGAGCTCCCCAAGGCATATGAAGCCAGCCCAGGATCTGGCTCTATCCCTCAAGACACCCTAGAAAAGGCACAAGGATACAAACAACCCACAGCAACCTGCTAAGTATAGCATGAAGACTTCTTGTTTCATAAAGTGGCCCTGGGATTCCAGGAAGTGTTCAGGATGGAAAGGGGGGGGGGGGGAGGGAGCTCTCATCCTTCATCACCATGGCCAGGTTGGTGATGTTTCCCAGCAGGAGGCACAGAGTATGAACCTGGGGTTAATGGGAATACCAAGATCCTAGCTACTAAGTTCATATGCACAAACTCTGCCCCTAGAGGCTTCTTGCCTCCCCCCCCACAAGGAGCCCCATAGTTCCCCTTGCCCAACCCCGCGTCTGTGTGTAGTGCTTTCTAAAATCGTTTAGCACTTGCTTTCATTTGTTCTCTCACTTCCTGGGAACTCTATCGGCAATGGCTGCATCACTGTACATGCACTCCTATTGGTATGCTGGAAATCCAGAATGAAGTAGCCTTTATTTGGGGTGGCTATGCTAGGGAGGAGAGTCCATGATTAATTAGGGGATGTTGAAGCCCTATACTTAAATTTCCTAAGATGTCACATGGGACAAATTCACTGATATTTTATCGCCAAAGTGCTGCACCTCATGATCGTGGCAGTGGTAAAGGGCATACAGGCTTGGGTGCTTTCTGTGGAGGCCACACCTGCCCGATGATGCCACCAGCCTCCTTTTGGACATAGCCTGGAGACAGCATACTCCCTCAGTGAAAAAGTATAAAGACTCCAACCCAATGTTTTCATCTCTGTGTTGAGGCTGATCCATGTGAGAAAGATACCCATTACTTTTGTGGAAATCTGGGTCAAGCCAGTGCTAGGAACCACATGTGTCACAAGTCTGGGACTGTAACCATAGTTTTGCCTCAAACCTCAGCCTTACACCACATTATCTAAGGGCAGGATCATGCACAGAACCCAAACCAACAGGGTCAGATGGCTACATTCCAGCAACCA
This sequence comes from Chionomys nivalis, assembly GCF_950005125.1. Classification (NCBI taxonomy): domain Eukaryota; kingdom Metazoa; phylum Chordata; class Mammalia; order Rodentia; family Cricetidae; genus Chionomys; species Chionomys nivalis. The sequence continues at coordinate 39,785,153 of NC_080102.1, forward strand.
CAAACAGGTTATCATCGAAGTTGCTCTTGGGGTTCCTCCTGTCCTGGGCCAGGCAGACAGTGGGCTCAGGAACATAAAGAAGTCCCATAATTGTTCTGTTTTCAGGCAGCCCAGGTACCAGGTTACTGGCTTTAAAAACAGACATACAACCAACCCACCAGACACTGATGTCCACAGTCTCACTTTTTCCATCTCAGCCAGCAAGGCATCAATAAGGTCTTGAGGATGCTATTTAGGATATCAGGCCATCTTATACCCTGCCATTACCTCACCCAGCAGAGGTGCCTTCTGCCTAGGGCAGACTTTGCCAGGCAGTCCTGGGATGTGCAGAAGCATCAGGAATGTATTCAGCACCTGTGACACCCAGAAAGGGTGTGGGTGCTCCTGTGTTCACTGTTCACCAGGACCTGTCTCAGTTCCCAGTTTAGCCCAGTATTAACCTAGCCATCTTCCTCAACTCATCACTGGTCTCATCTCCAGTTCTAGCCTTTAAAGTCCCTCACAGTCTTGGTTTATCAAGAGAACTTATTCTAGCTTGCAAATCTCAAAGGCTGGTGTGGCCATCACATGGGAGTACAAACCCTCAACTTCTTTGGAGTCTTAGACTTGGGCTGTCCCTCTCCTTCCCATGCCTGTGCAGCTCCACAGCATCCTTCCTGCATAAAAACTCTTCGGGAGAGGCTCTAGTGCATGAAGCTGGCTCTACAAAAGACTCCTGTGAGCACAGTGGTACCTTCTGAATGAAGACAAACCTCCATGTTTCCTTCTACCAGATCCAGCACCCAAACAAAACGTGTGGGTACACTCTAAACAACAAACCACATTGCAGATTGACCTAGGATTATGTGAGGACTGAATGGGAGTCCTGGAAATGAGGACATGGGTTAAGTTGACCTTATCCCACACTCTGGCGCCTCTCCTCCCTTCCTTGTGTCCTTTAGTCCATCACCCAGTGGCCTGTCAACTAGTACTGAAGCAGTGAGCGTTCTCAGTCATTAACTGCTCCAATGATTTCTTGTGTAGGCTGAAGCTGTGCAGGGTTAACACAGAATACCTGTGTCAACAGCTGCTCCTGTCACTTCCAGTTCATGGGATATGTGATAGTTTGAAAGAAAATCCCACCCCATAGACCCATGAGGTGTGGCATTAGGAGGTGTGGTCTTGGAGGAAGTGTGTGCCACTGAGGTGCTGCTTTGAAGTTTCAGATGTTCAAGGTAGGCCCAGTGTGTTTCACTCTCTTCCTGCTGCTGCCTGTGGATCCAGATGTAGAGCTCTTGGCTATCTCTCCAATACCATGTCTGTGAGCATGTTGCCACACTTTCCACAATAATGGACTGAATACCTGAACCAAATTAAACGTATTCCTTTTAAGAGTTGCAATGGTCATGGCATCTTTTCATAGCAATAGAACCCCTAAGACAAACAGGGTACCACATGCATGTGCATGTAAGCAAGTATCCCTGGTGGTGCATCCTATTCCCAACATCGCTCTCCACCTCTGGGCTCAGCAGCCAGCCCCACCCTGAGCCTGTCCTCCATCCCTTCCACATACCATTTCTCTTTTTTAGACTCCACTGTAGAATCCAGTAGCTTTTATTGTATCACTTGACTACATACATCATCATCCCCATTAGCTTCTGTTCTGGTCACTGACCCTTCTGTGCCATCTTTGCTAGCCACTGTGCCCCCTAGCCCTTTGTCTTTGGATGGGAACCAGTGGGTGGTCTAGGAAGTTCTCTCCACATTTTACCAGCACCTCCTGCATGGTTTCCAATCTGTTGATGACAACCAATGGTATCCAGGCTAGCTGTAGGATAGTTACCTCTCTGAAGCAGTGCTGCAGCTAAAGCAGAATATGGGAGCACTTACCAAGACCCGCCACATGAGGTTTGCTATGTGTGTTGCTACTGAACCCAGGGTCTCAGACATTCAAAGCAATGCTCAATCACTGAGTTGCTTCCCCAGCCTAAGATATGTTGCCATGTTGCTGAGAATTGTATTATCTAAGCTCAGAAAAGGGCTGGTATTAGATGTGATTACCAGCAGTGACCTTGCCAGAACCAGTACACCTATCCTCAGTTTCTTGAGGCACAAGACCTACATAACATTAAGAAGAGACTTGACCAGTCCCAGCACCTCTTTCCACTGTTTCCTGACTGAAATCCTGTTCTAGACCCTGACATCTCTCCAAAACCATCAATACCCAAACAAATCCTTTGATGCGATCAATGACTCAAGCCTTCATCATGTCTGTTGGCTCTGACTGGATCGCAAATCAGTTTGCACAAGAGCACAGTTTGCCCCTACGTCTTAGTCTTTGTCCTACTATACTTTGGCTCTTGGAAAGTGAAGACTGTCCTCGGGTCCTGTAATCCCTTTCTCTTGGAAAATGTTTGTGGCACCATTACCTCTGCTGCCTTCTGTCACCAACTCTCCCACTTTGTACTCGTGGTAGTTATATTCTCAACATACCTTAAATTAAAATTAAAGGAGGCTTGTGCCTTCCAAGGATTATGTGCCAGGTATTGCTGTCATTAGTCCTCCCCAGGATCCACAGACGTGGAAGTTTTCATGCTACAAGAGCAGAAAAAAAAATGTCAAGTAAATGTGGTGTCACACGATACTGCAATACTGCTTGCACATGACAATTTATTGGCCAATGTAAATTTATTATTTAAGAAAAATTCAAACTGCCCATAATCTGGGACCTCTATCATGGGGTGAAAGGCACAATGTACTGGTGGGCCCTCTGGACATTGTCATGAGACTGGACTTCAAAAGTATTGCACTGATAAGGTGAGTTGAGTCGACACCTGAGCCAATAGGCTTCACAATGAGGCCTGTAAGACCCAAACCCTTTCATGAGAATTTTATAAACCAATTACGGAGCTGTTGCAGCCAGCCAGCACAGGTCCATTAAGAGGAGAAACTTCCAGCTCACACAGCTCCTCCCAAGAGTGCCGAATACAAGATGGAAGTCTCTTGAGTGGCAGTCCCAACAACTATCACTTGGGGGAGCCAGAGATCAAAGACAGTGGAACGTTGGAAAGTAGGCCCAAACTCTCAGGAAATTTTTAATGGGCAGTTTCTGTTTTGCAAGTTGTAAAAATCGTGGATATTAGCTCCCAAACAACATATATAAATTCAATGCCACTGAATACATAGAAACCATGGCTAGGATGTACATAATTCTAAAACAATCGCAAGTCTACAATTTAAATATGCACTTAAAAGAGGGGCTGGAGAGATGATGGCTTAATGGCTAAGAGCACTGACCTTACAGGACTTAGGTTCAGTTCTCAGCACCCACATTATCAGCTCACAACACTTCCAGAGGCTCTTCTGCCCTCTTCCAGCCTCCACATGTACTAGGCACACAAGTGACACACAGTTGTACATGCAGGCAAAAGTTCCATAGACATAGAATGAAATAAAATTTAAAGTTTTTAATGAGTATTGGAAAGAATCTACTACATACCTACAAGCATAGTCAACATAAAAGACACCTCCAGACGCTGGTGAGGATGTAAATCAACAGGAACTCCCATTCATGGGTCATGAGAATATAAATGGTATATTCATTTGAAAAGAAGTTTAGCATTACTTACAACAAAACATATTCTCATCACATGACACAGTAATCTGAAAGCTTATACCTACAAAGGAACCCGCACAGTATTTATGGCAGGTCGACTCATAATTGCCCAAATTGGAAGCAATCAAGACATCCTTGGGCAAACAAGAAGCTAGAAAAACTGGGCATATCTAGACAATGGAGTATTTTTTGGCAGCAGCAAAGAAATAAGCTGTGTATCCATAAACATGTGAAGAAACCATAAATGTGAATTACTAAACTGGAAGCAGCCAATCTGAAATGGCTACATACATACATACATACATACATACATACATACATACATACACATACATACGTCTCTAATTATATGACAGTCTAGAAAAGGAAAAAATATGAAGATGATAAAAAGATCAGTGGTTGTCAGGTTTGGTGAGGAAATGGAGGAGCAGCTGGTGGCACACTGTCCTGTACGAGACTGTAATGGGGATACACGGGCATCATAAATTTGTACAAATCCACGAAGCATACAGCACCAAGAGCAAACGCTGATATAGGTGCATCACTTACAACAAACATGCTCCTCCACTGATGACATTAATAATGGGATAGGCTACACATGACTGGAGGATGCAGGTACATGGGAGCTCATCTTCCATCCAATACGACAGTGAACCAAAAGCTGCTTTTTAAAAATCTATTACAACACACATGCACTGACCTTAAAAACTGCAGGAGCTGAAAGGCACACTCAGCTAGGGTACTGCAGACATCAGAAAACTGTCATCAAAAGGAGCCTAACAGGGCCACTGCCCACCTCAGACTCTTTCTGAATCCAGTTTATGGAAAGACATAGACAATCATGACTGGTATCATCAGCAAATGGAAAGGCAAACAAAGGAACAAAAGGCAAAGTGACAAACATCTGCTGTCAGGAGAGTATTTTCCTCAAGATACATATTTTTCAAGTTTTATGACTTAGTCCTTGACACCTGAAATCTATCAATTGCATTTTAGCTGTGTTTATCATTTCTATTCAGGTCTTGTGCAGCTGCCTGAGCAGGGTCCCACGGCTGACACAGCACACCACTCACATCCATACCACCATCCAGGCAGGTGAGGTGAGAAATGGACCACACTGCTCGGTATAGTCATTAAAGCAAATTAACCTGCCATTTCTGCAGCCCTGAATTGATGAACACACTAGAACTCATTTATAATTACTTACTTCCAACTCAAAACACTATTTCCAATATTTCTTCTGTTCTCTTTAAAAAAAAAAAAAGTCCATTAACATTGAATTATACATTTACAATCCTTAAAATTAATGCTGATTAGGAATATATCCTCATGTCAACTTCAAAAAGTCAGAATTGTCCCATGGGGCAGAAAAGAACCCTGGGTCTGGTTTCAGCCAAGGTCCCCTTTGGGAGGCTGATCCTGAAGAAGGAAGAGACACACTCACTTAAAGTAAATGAAAAAGGACACAAGGTTAAAATGAAGTTTATTACGTTTTTGATTTTTTTGATTTTTTTTCGATTTTTGTTTTTTTAAATAAAACTGTTTGTAAAACAGCTATTTTATCCCCACGGCAGAGTGACCCCTGAAAGATGCACATATCCCTTCTTAAGGCCTTAACAAGATTTTTTTTTGTACTTTTTTCTTTTTTTAAAACTCATATATTTAAAAATTATACAATTTACAAAACAAAACAATACAACATAAAGATTCACGTAGCATGGGGCCACACATCTAACAAGCTCCCTTTTCCATTATAAAAATGAAAGCAATAAAGTGTTAGAGTGGGTGGTTCTGGCCAGCTTTACCCACCCAAATGGTTCACACGCTGTTCTCTCCCAGACCTGGCCTATTTCAGCAGCAGAGGCCTGGGCCTCCATGGGTTCCATGGATCCTGTGGGTCCCCATGGGTCCTAGCTACATGGAATGTGTCAAGGAAAGAGGGCGCCAGTATATCTGTTTCTGTGGGGCCACTTTACCTACTTGGTGGAGCCACAGTGATCCAGGACACAGACATGACCTTGGGGCATCTACCAATTCCACCACCATCACCCCCAAAAAGAAAAAAAATTAAAAATAAATAGTGTTTCTGGAAAGGAAAAAAATTTATTTTTGAGTTTAAACATCATTCCCCCACTTTTGAAAATGACCATCCCCATTCTGCCCTCCCCACAAACCTCCCCTGTGAGACAGACTGACCAGAGGAAAGGTGGTATCATTTGTCTGCTCCTTCAGTCCTGGTCTAGTGCTCACTGAATTGTTGTGAGACAGGCTAAAGATCAAGCCACACCTCATCCTTTATGAGATGAGTTTGTTCAATTCAATTTCACATTTAAATTTCATTATCACTGGAACAAATTTTGAGTTAACTAGATAATTTTAAAATAGAATCAAAAGGGATAGCGCACCTTTCATTTAAACAAAGTCTTTCCAGACTAAAAATAGATTTATATATATATATTTTTATCCCTCCCTTTTAACCCCCCCTTCCTCATCAGCCCCCTCCCCCCTCCCCCATATTGTCACTATGGAGATTGTGTCCATGGAAACAGCCATTCCAACATCTTGTGTCTTTCTTTCCTGTGGTGTCACCAGTTTGAGTGTGATGTGAGAACATAGGAAGGAAGTGCTGGCATGGGCAGGCGCAATGGGGGTGCAGGGCAGGGCAAGGTGGGGTGTGGTTGCACAGCAGAAGGATTCCATTCCATCATGTGTGTCCACCACCTTCTCATCTCCACAGTCTCACCTGGAAAACAAGCAGGAGACAGTAGGTGCTGTGAAGGTCTATATGGTCTCAGCACAGCTGTGGTAGCAATGGGAGGAAATGAGTTTCAATAGGTATCTTACACTCATACCTTTCTGTAGATGGCGGCTGGTTTTGAACACATCCAAGATCAATGCTAGCACTATCATGAGGCTTTGGATCAAACATCAGGAAAGAGCAGTGATTTAAGCTAATGGGCCTTGCATGGAAGGGATCAAGAAAAAAGAAGATTCCTCTTCATCTCTTTCTCAAGTCTCTCCTGTTCTCGCCACCAATAGATAAACTTCAGAGTAGAACTCAAGTCCTGCCTCCACAAAGCTTACCAATAAGAAACAGCTAAGAAGGCTAGATCATGTAAAGGACCTAAGAATGTATCATTCATAAGCATACATGCACATACCTGCCCTTTACAAAAGTCCAGTAAGGTGGAAGGCACTTTGCAGTATAATATAGTGCACCCTGAGACTCCAGCTCTGGGAATACAGGTGTTTTACCATGGCACTAAGGTAGCTTGAATCCATCTTCAAGATGAGGAAGCTCAAGTTCAGGGAGGTGACACTTGCAGCCCAAAGCATTTGGTTAGTTCAGTGCAGGATTTGGATGTATAGTTACCCAATCCTTTGCTAAGTAGGTTCCAGGGACTGTGTTTCATTGTATGAGCCATGGCTGAGAAAAGGTAATTAGGTTTCCTGTGAGTGCTCTGTCATTCCAACTTGAAGACGGTAAATATTCTCTTTAAATTTTACTGGGCATGTGGCTACTTGTCCATAACAACAGCAGTTGGAAGAATAAGGGAAGGGGATCTTGAAAAACCAAAACGATTATCACTAAGAATGGAAATGTGGTAAGACTAACTCAGTAGCAGAACCCTTACGTGGGACTTGGGTTCTACTCTACAACCACAAAACAATAAGCATCTGATGTTCAGCAAGGAGAATAGAGAATTCTCTTTGGACTCTCCACTGTGGACTGAACCTGAGAGGGCTTCCTTTGTATCCTTCTCCACCAAACTCTAAGCCTGACTCCCAACTGCAGCAGGCATCACTCAGCTCAACTATGCCAGGATTCAGAGGCAGACTCTTCTCTGAAGTACATGTGATCCCTACCTAAAGAGGAATCAAATTCTGACTCAGTACTGATTGATGGAATCGGGGAAATGTGATAGACTAAGGGTTTCCTTTTGGAGGTATAACCCCAGCAGCACTTCCCTAGAAGAAGCTAGGATTGAGGTGGCGCTCATTCATCTGTGGATGAGCTGCATGCTACTTTTTTCATCTCTTGGTGACAGAGCAGGGCATATGGGTAGGTGGCATTCCTAGCACCCAGGACAGACCATCACCTCAAATGATGGTTTCTGTCCCCTGTCTACTACATCTCAGGGCCCAGCAGAGAAGCCACATTCAGGAGTCCTTCTGTCAAAAGACTGTCTAAACCCGCAATGAACCCAAAGAGTAACAATCTTTCTTTGATTCCAGAAAGGGTTTCTTTTTGTATAGGACCCTTAGCTGTCCTATAACTAGCTCTGTTTTTCAAGATAGGTTTTCTCTGTAGCTTTGGAGCCAGTCCTGGAACTAACTCTGTAGATCAGGCTGGCCCCGAAGTCAGAGAGATCCGCCTGTCTCTCGCTCCCAAGTGCTGGGATAAAAGGTGGGCATCGTGCCTGGTGAAGTTACTATCTCAACACCACAGGACTACCATGATAAGATGCTTTCTCATCCTCAGAAATGGATGGGACATGGCCTACTGGGCAAGTATCCAAAGTCTTTACCTCTCTTACATTCTTAGCCTGGTGAGGACAGGTGCACAAACCCCACATGCTGAAGCAACATCTTCTAGTCCCTAGCACTGGGTATTGTCTGCTAGAAAGAGCAGTTTTAGCTCTCAGAAACACACAACTAGGTAGCATGCAGTGGCCAGTGTGCTCTGTATTTGCCAAGGCCTTGTCAAATCCTCCTGAGTTCATCGCTGTTATTTCTTTTACATAGGAAACAGAAGCATAGAGATACTAAGTAGCTTTAACCTCAGTCACAAAGCCCCTTTCACAACATTCTGTGTGAAGAAATGGGCTACCAGTAGGTCAGAACACATGCATACTCACTGTCCCATATCTGCTTTGTGTGACTTAATGGTGACTCTCTATCCTGAGCACGAGTATTCCTTGAGGACAGTGGTTTGTTTTTGTCCCTCACCACTGAGGCTTCAATAACTGATTGGCCTTTGAAGAGCAATGACTGACCACAATATAACAACTGAACAGATAAGCCTAGAAAAGTTTTTTTTTTTTTATTGTATGATGTGTTTGCAAAGAATATTCCAGATATTATGACTGAACACAGGGTCTGCTCTTTTACTCAACAGGTGACTACTGCAAACCCCAACAGACTTGAAACCCATCCCCACATGAAAGTCAGGTTTATTATAGCCAGATACCAGCCTACGAAGGATGGAGTTAAAACTGCTCAGTCTTTCTGTTCAAAGTCCATTCTGCTTCCAGTCTAGAGCTGGAAACATCTAAGAATGAGTAGGGATGATAACCAAGATCCCCAAGAGATGGTTTCCCAAGGCCCAAATTTTCTAAAACTCAGCCTAGATTTCAGGTTAAAACCAAGTTCCAAATGAACTCATTTTTACTTCACCCAAGCCTTCTAACACACATTTACTTCAGGGATCTAACTCATGGTCCCCTTAGAGTTCGACTCCGACCATCAGGGTCAATATAGAGACTCTTACAGAGACTGCAGAGCCTACTTAGGCACAGTGGCAATCAAGTGCATAAGTTCCACTGAAGCCGGGCGGTGGTAGCTCACGCCTTTAATCCCAGCACTCGGGAGGCAGAGGCAGGCGGATCTCTGTGAGTTCGAGACCAGTCTGGTCTACAAGAGCTAGTTCCAGGACAGGCTCCAAAACCACAGAGAAACCCTGTCTCGAAAAACCAAAAAAATAAAACATAAAAATAAGTTCCACTGGCCAGGCGATGGTGGCGCACGCCTTTAATCCCAGCACTCGGGAGGCAGAGGCAGGCGGATCTCTGTGAGTTCGAGACCAGCCTGGTCTACAGAGCTAGTTCCAGGACGGGCTCCAAAGCCACAGAGAAACCCTGTCTCGAAAAACCAAAAAACAACAACAACAACAACAAAAAAATAAGTTCCACTGAAGGCCAATATAGTTCTCCAAAACCCATATGCGTATCTCCCCACCACTTTGTCCTGAGGGCCACAGCACTGTACCAGAAGGATTATGCACAGTCTGTAAAACCCAACTGCTTCTATAAGTGCAGAGCTGACAATGTCTTGTAAGTCCACAGTCTTCTTATGTTTGGGTCTTGTGCCCCAAGAACAAATAAAGTGGTTCCGATTTGTCTTTCATACTGTGCTCTGCTCCAGGCATTGCTAACCCTACTCCCTGCAAGAGGAAGGCATAGAGAAAAAGCACAATAGCAATGCACTCACCATCCCCACGAGTCGTGGGGGGTCCACATCTGCATCCAGACCTATCCCACAGTAGAATGCAAACAGCCTTCTCTCAAGCTAGTACCTGAACTACCAACTAAACATTTTCTTGGAGGAGGAAAACCACATACTCTTAGATTAATTCAACTGTTCTTCAAATTAACATTGATTTTTTTTTTTTTTTTTTTTGGTTTTTCGAGACAGGGTTTCTCTGTAGCTTTGGTGCCCGTCCCGGAACTAGCTCTTGTAGACCAGGCTGGCCTCGAACTCCCAGAGATCCACCTGCCTCTGCCTCCCGAGTGCTGGGATTAAAGGCGTGCGCCACCACCGCCCAGCTTAACATTGATTTTTGCAGAAATGGAAAAACCTCCCAGTTGTATCCAGGAAGAGGGCACACTCCACAGAGAATATGTCTGCTGTGTCTGTGGGAAAAGAAGATCCCCCCCTCATTTAGAGAACAATACCTCAATACAGCTAGTCTCTCTGCCCACTGTGCAAAGCCCATGTCACAGTGATTCTGTTCTTTTTACACCCTACTTTTTTTCATCTCTTGGTGACAGAGCAGGGCAGGAAGGGTAAACCAAGCTTCCAGGGCCCATATCTTCTGAACTGCAGCCACTCACTACAATCAGTTTAATCCCTTGACATTGTTAAAAATCCACATGACAGTCTGTGGCTATAAGAGGCCGGAGGCTTGGACACACATGGAGCTTGGTGAGGAGGTGGTGGGAGCCTAGCAGGCCCCAACTCACCTGTGCTTGCTGTCCATTCCCACGTGCACATTGCCCCCCTCACCCCCGCTCCGACTGCTCTGTGCTGAGGCTGCCTTTCGCGGTCTTGTTCTGCAAGGGGAGGAGAGGGCACGGAAGGGGAGGCTGACACCGGCCAAAGCCAAGGGGAGACAAGACAAAAGGACAGAACAGAAAATACAGAGTCGGAACCAGGGAGGGTAGCGGTAAGGAAAGGAATGGCACATGGAAAAGGAAATAAAAAGCAGAGTCAGTACTGAATGACAAACAGGAGACACCCAGATGGGGCTTTCTGAGGCAAAATGTGATCACAGGTAAAAATAGAGAGAATGTTGTTTACCCTGAGATCCCCTCTGAAAGCATTCTTAGAAGGAAACAAGAGTCTGCCAGGAGCATTCTGAGGGCAATTTTCTACAGATGACTCCTTCGTTTTTTGTTTTTGGTTTTTTCCTGGTCCTTTTTGAGGACTGAGTGATCAATGACCACCAGATGTCAGTGTAACCTCAGCTAGACAGGTAAAGTGCAGGAAACATGGGCAGCAGAGCTCTCTACCCTGATCCTCCTCCTTCACCCCATCTGGCCTTCTGTGGCATCTCAAAAAATGAGTTACACTCATCTTTCCACCTTTCCTAAAGGAAATGACCATGAAAGCACCACTTAAACACACTGGGAAATGTCTCAGTGGTAAGCCATCCCTACACATTGTTGGGTTGCTTCTGCTGTGCTACTTGGGAGAGAATGAGAGCTTCCCCAAGCTCTGGAGTTGACTCTTATTTCCTAGCCAAAGACATGTTTCTATACCAGGCCCTGCATCGACTAAGAATTGATCCATGAACTGGTTGGAGTTCTACTAAACTCAAGTAGGAAGCAGCAATAGTTTCACTGAGTCTGATCTTCTAATTTCTTATATTAAACAGACAGACACCCCCCTCAAAACACCATACCACTTCCCATCTTACCATAAAGGGTGTTGGCCCCATGCCCCAGGGATTCTTTTATCTTTTAGCTTTGTGCACCCCCTAACTTTCAAAGACTAGGAGAGAGCTTCAGCTAGAGGTATATGTTGGTCGGACAGGCTTTCAATGCTTGGGACTTTAAATCTTTCAAGGGGAACTACCCTTATTCTCCAGCTACACAGCCAGTCTCACTTAAGAGTGCGGAGGGTCTATGACTCACCTTGTGCTTGGGGCATCTCACCGAGAAGTTCTCCTCATGCAGCAAACAATCTACAAAACCAAGGAGACAGTCAGATGAGCCTATGAGAGCTCAACCACAGCAGGGCTAAACTGGCTGAACTGAGAAAGAGGCACCTAAGACACCTCAATACTGACTTATTTCCTTTCTTATTTCTGAATGCACATATGCAATACTCGTTATTTATGTGAAAAAATAAAAGGAGTTGCATAAAAGACAGATGCCATGGGACACATACACTTTTTCCTAGTTTTGTTATGTTTAGTGGGTTTTCCAGGGAACTGCCATGGAGTGCTCACATGGCAGCTGGAGTTCAGACTCTGTCTTGCTATCTTTCTAATAAGAAAACATCAGTGACATCCAAAATCATCTATGATAATAACATGTTAACAAATCACCAAAAATTAGTATTTTAAAATGGTTGATGATAAGGGTAAAGAACCATGATATAGTTACACAAAAATCACTCCAACAACCAGGATATACAAATTTGTAACTAAACCTTAAATTTCATTAACTTTTTTTGCTGGGTGGTGGCAGTACACACCTTTACTCCCAGCACTCAGGAGGCAGAGGCAGGTGGATCTCTGTGAGTTCGAGGCCAGCCTGGTCTACAAGAGCTAGTTCCAGGACAGGCTCCAAAGCTACAGAAAAACCCTGTCTTGAAAAACAAAAACAAAAAAAACAAAAAAAAAAAAAAGACTGAAATGAAATCTTCCAAAACATATCAATGACTCATTTGTAGGAAGAAAGGGTGATTTCCACTAGAGACTTCTCTCTATATTTCCAAAATGGCAATGCTTAATTAACCAAAGATAATCTCTAAAATAAGTGTTCAGCTAACCTCACAGGATCCATAGGATCAAGGCAAAACCTTTTCTAAAAAAACAAAAACAAACAAACACTACCTGAAATACAGTGACCCCACCCCCTTTTGCATCTATTCAAGAGAGTCAATTTTCAAGACAGAATGGCGACCAAGCCTGGAAGCCAGGCTGTCACCTGCATCCCACAGCCCCTAGAGACACAGGAAGACACTTCTGACATGATCACAGAATAGAGGGAAAACAAAATCCCAAAAGGATGATTTTAATTCCTGGAGTGGAAAAAAATGATATATTGCAACTTTTAACACAGTGGCAGCATGCCTGATGGCAGCCAAGAATACATGTGCCTTCAGGGAAGTCCAGCTTTAAGGCACAAGAGTACAGTATGGAACAGGGCAGATAAATCTAATGAGTTCACTCTCTATATCACAGCTCTGAGAAACTGACAGCCAGGTCACTGGTGCAAGATGTGGTGGCAGAATGTTAATAATTATTGATCACACACTCTCAGAGAGCTCTTAGGCACCACAGCAAAAAGCTGTGGTACTTACCTTAGTAAGTTTACTATTTAACCAGCTTAAAATGAGACCCAGATTAGCAGCCTATACAACCACAGAGAAAAACACAAATGAAAACTTCTCAGGTCCTCAGTATCCTGAACAGTTAAGACACTTGGAGAATTTGGCTCACTTCAGTATTACCTGCCTATGGAGTCTCAGATCATCTTAACTACAGAGTGAGCTATCAGCTTTCTCAGATCAAGCCCCAAAAACTCAACTAACCTCTTGGCTTCTCCCTCCAGCATGCAACAAGCATAGCAGTAAACAAAATATGTTAATTAAAAACCCACACATTCATAGTATGACCAAGACTCCTGCTGCTCCAATCTGCCAGTGAGTTTAGAACAGGAGGAGGCAGATAACTGAAGCTCAGGGAAGCATTCTCTTCTCACCTGGAGTCTCCAGCAGACTGTGCCACCAATCTCTAGGCCTAGTCAAACATGGCATCTGTGAAGCTTGGCCACCATAATGCCACAGGGTTTACAAAAGCATCCAGGAGAGGGACCATGTCAGTTGCAAAAGGCACCATCAGAAAGGCACAAGTGCGTTCATTCATCCTCAGAGTAACAGAATAGTGTGACCAGCTGTGACAGGCCATTAATAAAATGTTTCCTAAAGTTAGAAAATGTTTCTTTCTGAGTTAAAAGAAAAAAATAGTCGCAACTAAAATAATATAAATATACATTACTTGTGGAGATGGAATTCTCCTGAAGAAGTCTTACAGAATGTGCCTACCTCTGCCCCTGCAGAACCACTGCTCTGTTCTCTTCTCATACAAATCTATGAATCATGAGGAATTCTAATTCCACTCTTTGCAAAAGTCAGAACATAGGCAGAAAGCTCAGAAGCTAGAAGGGTAGAGGGGAGATTATGTTATCCAACTGCTGTAAAGAGCCGTGTGGAGTCACACCTGATGGCTATGTGTAGAGAGCTGCGTGGAGTCACACCTGATGGTGCTGGCTCCCGCCCTCTGCGATCCCGAAAGCAAGTGCTCTCTGTGATAATCAACTCCTAATATCAACTAGGCCTGACTTATCACGCAATGATTGTCAGCTGCTTGCGTATGCGTGGACCTATGGGCAGTGCCCACCTGGCAATCTGTGGTTGGTTGCCCATGCCTACTTAAGGGCTGGGAGGTTTTGCCCGAGGAGAGAGAGTGAGAGTGAGTGAGTGAGTAAAAGAGAGAGGAGGAGAGAGAGAGAAAGGGAGAGAGAAGGAGAGAGATAACTGTAAAAAGGTCCTGAATAAAACTGCAGCAGGAAGAGCTCCGGTGTGTCGTGTGTCATCCTTGCTGGACGAGGGGGACCGCGACAAACTGCCCCAGTGCTACTGAGGTAAGAGCGAAGAGTACAAACAAGTGTAGTGACAGGTGTCTGGTCCCACATGGTCAGCCAGCAACAATCACCTGATTTGTTTTTTCTAAGACCCTGACACTACCTTGTAGTCCACAGGGCCTAGTCAGAATTCCTATAGGGTAGAAACCAAAGCAACAATTCATCAGATCACCACATGAGCTAGAAAAGACTCATAAAGTGGACCAGTCAACAAGATGGCTTCCAGAAACAAACACAACCTCCATATCACCTCTAGGAGAGAATACTTTCATTACCCTCTAAGCTTAAAGGCCAAGGTTACTTTGCTCAGTATTTCCTAACAAGGTCCATAAAGCTCAGGTACACTATCCATATACATATATACACTATTCATATACACTATCCATATACACATATATACTATCCATATAAACATATACACCATCCATATACATATATACACTATCCACTGTCCTTTGGATTCCTTGGTGCTAGACAAAGGCAGGCACCAGCTTGGCTAGCCACCTCAGCACATCATCCTCACACTAGTGGAGATGGACACTACAGCCTGTGGCCACTCCTAAAGCATGTGGAGGAATGAATCCTCAGAGCTGATAAAGCCCCTCCAGAAGAGGCCCTACCTTTATGTTTTGTCATGAACCCACCCTAGGCTCTGACCCCATTATTCAAACATCGGTCTTCAGCACAGAGAAAAATGTCCAGCTACATTTCTTCATGAAAGTTAAAGAAAAATGTCCCCAGGCAAGATTCTTCACACAAAGCAGATTAATGAGCTACTACAGTCTTATTTCCTGTCTCAATTGTTGTGTTGTTTGTATTAAACATTTTCCCAGAACCAGAACTCATGTTCTTATTACTATATCCTCTATCTGAAGACAAACTCTCCTGTAACGTTAACAATCAACACAGAGATGTGGGACTACACCGGGTGGGGAGCTGCAAGACTCACAGGATCATCTGAAACAAAGACTCTACTTTCATGCAGGCACTCAAACATGAAAGTTCTTCCAGAGCTATAAAGAGTTCTTCAAAGATTTGGATGCTGGCAGCAAGGCGGAGATGAAAACGTTATACTGTTACTCCACCAATAAATTAGGGCCACTTAAACCCGGAGACTTATCTTGATTGTGTGTGTGTGGGGGGGGGGGGACACAATCAGGGTCAATGAACACACTTCCCTAAATATAAGACATATTACACAGAACTCTTGAGGAGACAATAGAATAAGCACAAAAATCCATGCCTGCAGAGCTGTGCAGGACTTCGAGGTCCTTGCAACTTAGATCATCAAGACTGATGTGTCTACAGTTTGTAAAGCTGCATCTTTGATACCAGCTCTGCACTCATAAAGAGCCGAGTACAGCTGAGGCAATCATACCATACCTCTGAACCAGAACCTCTCTCTTGCTGGAAACTTGGCTAGCTTTGTTAAACAGACACATTATGGGATTAATAGGGGTAGGGGTGGAATGAGGAGCTCTGCCTAGACATGCGACAGTCAGCCTTATACTTGTCATTATCAGCTGTTTGGTGAGACACTTTGGAATTCTTAAAGGGGCAAAATTAATTTTAAGAGAGATATAGAGACAGATTTTTTTTCCTAATTTAAAAGATGGGAAACCCTATTATGATAGAGGAAGTTTAGGTCTCTGTATATAAACCCTTCCACAATGGGTGGTTTAAAATGGAACATTCAAATGACACAATAATTAACTTAGCTGAGATTTATATAATATCAGTTATAAACATTGGTTTGGTAATTGTTTTATCCCTAAAAAAGTTGGTTGATATGAGTGCCAAGATATAGACCTTAGAAAAAGATTACTAAAGAAAATAATGCAATTCTGACTGATAAGCTACAAGCCTTAGAAAACTTACAAAACTTAAAAAATAGAAAATAGAGATATTCAGACAAACATAGAGGAATTTAGGGGAGAACCAACCTTACCACTATATTATAAAATTAGAGGGGAACATCCCAAAGGTTATCAAAAAACCAACATTAATTTATCTAGTCACCATACAGGACCAACTGACTAATGACAGACATCTCCAAGACTGTTTAAAAGCTCAATGGATTCCCGTGGAAATGTTAGATTTGAGGAGACTTAATGAAGTGATAATCTCATATGGTGTGCATTCACCTTTTGTGAAGCAGATGTTAAATTCATGGTCAACTAGAAACAGAATTCTACCACAAGACTGGAGAGACTTGGTTAGAGCAGTACTGGAATCTGGTCCTCAATTGCAGTGGAGGTACTGGCAAGGCTAAGACCACTGAACCAAGAGTAGGGTTAGAAATTTCCCAAGCCCAACTCCTTGGAGAGGGTGGTTACACTGATGTACAAAGTTTATATACGATGAACACGCCTTGACTCTATGCCGTGTGGCAGCTTTGAATACTTGGAACAGAACTGAAGAAGTCAGAAGAGAACTGAGACATTTAATAAAGTTATACAGGGCCCAAAAGAAACCTTCACTGATTTCTTACAGAGACTGACTTCAACTGTAAATAGAATGATACCAAATTCAGAAGCAACACAAACTATACGTGAATCTTTGGATTTTGAAAATGCTAATTCACGATGCAAAAGGATAATTGGGCCTTTAAAGGCAAGGTCAGCACCCATAGAATAATAGATTCGAGATAGTCAATACTGAATCTCATAATCATGATCATGCTTGGATAAGAGAGGTGATTTCCAATGACTTGAAAAAAACCCAAAATGTCAGATGTTTCAATTGCAGTAAACAGAGTCACCTAAAAAGGGTAGGCAGGGTGTTCCTAGAAACAATGTATTTTCTAGTAATAATACCAAGAGAAGACTCCTGCCTCCTGGAGTATGCAGAAGGTGCAGCAAAGGACAACATCTGACCAATGAATGTAGATCAACAAGGGAATGACAAGGTAACCCTTTGCCATTGGGAAATGCCTTGGGGGGGGGGGGGCTTCTGCACACTCCCATATCAAATTTGGTTGAATCATTCTCTGTCACCATGGGGGAAACTCCTCTCCAGAGCAATTAAAGGACTTAATACCTCCACTGTAAAAAACAAAACAAGAAAAAAACCCAAAAACATAACAAAACAAAACAAACAAAAAAACATACTGCTCTGGATAATAGAACAGCCTTAGAAGATAAAACAAAAATTTCAGGAGAAACCATAAATTAAATATTATAAAGATTAGATTCAAACAAGAGAGATCTCTTGATTAGAAAAGGTGATAGCTCAAGAAACAGCATCACCATTCAATCTAAACTAACTTATAGACTGACAAATGCTTTTCATTTGATCAGATATAACTTGCCAAAAAGGAAGTTCTCCCAAATTAGGGTTGGGACAGGGTTTTTTGTCTTTTCAAGAGAATGAAAGCATCCAACTAAGGAACTCATGACAATGGGACAAATGAGACATCTGAAGAAAAAGGATGGATCATCCAGAGAAAATGTCCCAAAAAAGAGAGTAAATTGGTCTATTGGTATATCCCATCTCCAACAGAACAAAATTTCACAAATCTTCCCAAATGTTTGTTTCTGCTGTTCTCTACAGACATAATACAAGTGGTCTTCTCTAGTACCAGTTTAATTAAAAAGTAGAGCTGGCTTTGGAGTTGGAGCATGATTCTCTCCTTCACGAAACCCAACAATGGTTCTTAAAAGGAAAATCCAAAATCTCTGTCTCAAGTCAAAAGAACCACCAGATATAGGACAGAAGAAAAACCAAAATTAAGGGACTATTCTATTGCCACTAATCTCATAATTCTTTGGTTTATTTTGACTCTTTAAAACATCTCTTAAGTATAAATATTATTTCAAAATTTGTAAAATTAATATATATATAAAACTTTTTGTCATATTAATGATCATATAGAGTACTAACTAATTCTAGAAAAAGGCCTCATGACTTCGGGTTTGAGTTTCTATCAGGTAACTAGGAATTAAGTTTTTGTACTCTGGATGAACATAACAAATTATGGTCCTTAAACCTCTTCGAGATCTGCTGCATGACATGTAAAAATGTTTACATTTTCTGCAGTGAACCAGGACCATGCCTAACAGCAACCTTTGTGTCTCCAAATGTCGGGTGGGGCCCCACAAGGACGATTCCACCAGAAATAGAATAACACCACTAAGCTGAAAAGCAACACGCAAAGACAGGCTGTGGATGATAAACTGCTCAGGACAACTTCAAGAAGGCTAGGTGAGAAGGGCCAGTCTCACAGACTATTCTAGCCAGGACTTAAGACAAGCCCTGCATTTCCCATTACACAGAGACTGGACAACAAATGATACAGAGATAGCTCTTCCAGGATTTGATAATTAACCAAAACTTTTTTCAGAGTCCCCTAAAGATGCCATTGCCCCAAAACAAGAAGAAATAACTATAAAACATGATGCCTACATTCCCAAGAGGTGGGGTGAGTGAGTTTTCATCATTTGGTGGGTTATGAATATTTGTCACCATTTAGGGGAATTGGTTACAGCTTGTTATTGGTAATGGGCAGGAAAAAAAAGCTGAAAAAAGGAGATTAGATTCAGGAATGTTGTTCTGAAAAGAAAAGAGGGGGATATAGAAATGATAGGATAAGAGGGTAGATTATTAAATCTACCTTTAAACCAAAAAAGGACCACTAGTTTTAAATATTTTACATTGGTTTGAATTTTTGTATACTGATACCAAGATTATTGGTTATTTTTGTCATACTGTATGTTTCTACTCTTATTTATGATATTTTTGAATATTGAGGTAAATTTAAGATTATTTTTATTAGAAAATACTGTACATACATTTCTACTCTTGTTCAAGGTATTGTACCTATGCAGCTCATTTTAAAATGTAATGCAAGTTTCTAGTCCTGGAATTATCACAAATTATTAAGGATAATAAGGAAATGCAGGTTAGTAGTTAGTCACCTATAACAGTCATGTTTTCAAGGTCAAACAGATATATTTTAGGTAGACAGGTGGTCTTCAGACACTTTATAGACCTACAGAATACAACATTTAAGATGTTTTAATAACATACAAATCTTTTTTAAAAAAAAAAAAAAATGACAATGAGACATGTCTGCTCCTGGCAGCACCAATCTAATTCAGAGAAGATGATGTCATTGAAGAAACTCAGTATGGAGTTTATTTTTTCGTAGCCACTGGACAAGAAACTGCCCCTGCCTCAACTGCTGATGGTATGCTGTCTAAATTGGCAAACTTTGCCAAGAAAAAGCAGAATAGTACTTCAAAAATCTTGTGTCACAGAAAAGTGTCGAATATTCTAGGCTTGCAGGCCGAAGATACATGCCCCAACGTTACAGAGAAACCTTGGTGAATGTCCAGGCAGTCAACTATTTCTATCATTTCTTAAATTTGGAAGTTGATGCTGGGTATTTCTTCTTTACTGGGGTAATATTATATCACTTTCAGGTCTGATGTCAAGTTAAAGACTAAACAATTAATAGTTTTCCATGTTAACAAATTCAGGAAAGAAACTCACAAAAAAGATGTAAAGGGTATATGGCTGAAAGACATTTAAAAGAAGATAGTTTTGGGTTGGTAATGCAAGTTAGGATAGAAAGTGAATTAGGTACAACACTTTGGACTCACCAAGAAAGGATAAAAATGGAGCATTTTCTCTGGATTTGTCAAATGCAAATGTACTAGACATGTAAAAGTAATTATTGCCTATATATTTGTATATAGTTACTGTACTTACTATGTCTAGTTTTAGAATGTTAGCTAAAACCTTCACTTTTTATTTAGACAAAAAGGGGGAAATGTGTGATATTTTAATTGTATTCTGGCAAAAAAAAAAAAAAAAAAAGCTTGCTTGGAGTCAGAGGGCAGAACTAGCCACTAGCTGACCACAGAGGTTTGAAGGACTGTAGAGAGAGGAAACAGGAAGTGGTAAGGCAGGGCTGAGATCCTTTCTGAGATTTCAGAAGAATCCTTTTTGAGAAAGGATCTCAATCTCAGCCCTTTTGGACAGAGGAAAGAAGGAGGTAGGAAGCAACTAGCAGCTGCTTCCTGTTCTCTGATCTTTCAAGTTCTTAACTCAGTATTTTGACTTCTGATTTTTTCATAAATTAATACACACACACACACACAGTTTCCTTAGTCCCGCTATCCACATTTCAAGAACTCAATGGTCACATATGGGTGAAGCTACCACCTCTCCCCCACAGCAGAAAGGTCTACAGCATTTCTATTACTATGGAACATTCCAGTGAAGAGTGTGCTTTACCCCTGAGAAACTGTGCCAGGAAATAGACAGAAATAGACTGGGAGCTGGGAGCAGCATCCCGAGGCCCTTGCTGTTGCAAACCTGGCTGCATATTTAAGGGTAAAGATGGGGCATGCCTAAAGTCGAAGTGGTTACCTGTCTAAGTGTATAAGCTTCTGTTGCTGAACAGTCTTTGTATGGGAGACTACTTGCTCACCCAGGCAATGACTGGGACAGTCAATTACTGCATAAATCCCCCATTCAAAACCATTCCCCAAACTTAACACTTCAGAATTCCCATTTAAGAGAAGCTTCAAGTAAAGAAAACCAGATGTTCTCACGTAACTACAAGCAACACAATGAATATAAGGAAAAGGAACTGCTTGACTTTAAAAAGATTTAACAGTCTAACCACAAGCTAGGGTGAATAGCTCAGACAACATAAAAACGAGGTCAAGTGTGGAGGTACATGCCTACAACCTTAGCACTTAGGAGCAGACAGGATGATCAGTTCAAGGTTATTCCTCGTTACATAGTGAATTTGAAGCGAACATGGGCTACATGAGATCATATCTCAATAAAACAAATAGGGAGGAGAAAGAAAAGAGTACAAGTAGAGGTATAATGAAGGAGAAAGGAAAACAACAGTCCAAAACCCAAATCCCATTAAACAATGGTTCAAGGTTCCTTACTTCCTTCCTACCTATCCCCATAAAGTAGCTCTATGGCAATTGCACACAAATGTGTATATTCAACATTTTTAAAAACCTCTATACAATTTTTTTTCTTTTTAGTGTCTCTAATAGCAACTTGGAGAAAAGACATTAGAAGGAAAAGAAGGGCATAGAGGATGTCGACTCAATACAAATAGTTACCTGGGAAGGAGAAATTTAATTTAGGAAACTGACTCATAAGACTGGCCTCTGGGTGTATCTATGGAGCATTTTCTTGACTACTGACTGACTGATTTTGGCGGGCCCAACCCACTGTAGACAGTGTCACTCCTGGACAAGTGGTCCTGAGTTATAAAAGAAAGCAAGTTAAGGAGGTCAGACGGCTCAGTGGTTAAGAGCACTGGTTGCAATTCCCAGCACCCACCTGGTGGCTTACAACCATCTGTAAATTGAGTTCCAGGGATCCAATACCCTCTTCTGACCTTCAAAGACATCAGGTAGGCACACGGTGCATAGACATGCAAACATGCATACATATAAAGTAATAAGTTGAAAAGAAAAAAAAGGAAAAGGAAGCTTATCAAGATATTAAAAGCAAACCAGTACACAGCATTCCTCTGTGGTTTGAGCTTCAGTTCCTGCCTCCAGGTTCTTGTCCTGACATTTCTTAACAATGGCCCATGACCTCAGAGTTGCAAAATGAAACAGACCCTTTCCTTCCAAAGGTTGGTTTTGGTCAGTGTTATCACAGCAACAAAGAAACCTAACTAGGACACCAAGCATGTAATCCCACTACTGGGGGAATGGGAAACAGCCCGGCTCAAAACAAACAACAAAATGATGAGCTCCAAGTTCAGTGAGACTTTGTCTCCAGGGAATGAAGTGGAGAGTGATAGAGGCTCTGCCACCTTATTACACCTACAACTCCCCCTAAAACAAACAGGTTCCATTACAGCACTTCCTTTTTTAAAAAATATTTTATCATTTTTATTTTATGTTCATTGGTGTTTTTCCTGCATACTTGTCTGTGTGAGGCTATCAGATCCCCCTGGAACTGGAGCTACAAGGAGTTTTGAGCTGCCATGTGGATGCTGGGAAGTGAACCTGGATCTTCTGAAAGAATATCCAGTGTTCTAAACCTCTGAGCCATCTCTCCAGCCCCCACCATTATTTTTGTTAACTCTCCTCTGTTCCTGTACCCCATCTGTCTTATTTCTCCCCTCAGTAACCAGTACTCCGTTTTCCCTCCCTGCTAAAACCACTTCTCCATTCACAGTCCCCCTTTTAATTTTGTGACCTACATTCACACAAACACATACTATAAAAATTAGAATCTAAGATCTGAATGAGAGAAATGTGTAGTATTTGTCTCAATACTGTTTCCTTCCATCTACTTTTTTATAATAGTATTTTCCAATTCATCTACAGATTCAGTGAAATCCCTACCAAAATTTTAATAGTCTTCTTTTTCGCAGAAATGTGTAAGTTTATCATAAATTTCAAACGGAACAAAGAAGTACCTAAAATAGTGAAAACAATCTTGGAAGGAAAATAAAGCGTAAATTTTCCAATTTTCTTGTTCATATTTTTTTGGAGGAGAAGCAAGCATACTTGGTGACCAAACATGCTAAAGCAAACATTATGCCATTCCCAATTTCAAAACTACTACAAAGCTATAGTATCACGATAGTGGAATATTGGATAGAGTCAAGAAATAAGTTCACGCACAGTGGTCAAGTGATTTTCAACAAAATGCCAGAATTCAATGACAGAAGAATGGTCATTTCTGTCAACTGAAGTAGGGCAACTGGATAACTGCTCACAAAAAACAGATCTGAATTGTTGTTACTCCGCAAAACAGTCAAAGACTAAATAAAAGAACTAAACTTTTAAAACTCTTAAGAAAAAGACCACCAAAACCCCACTTTGGATTAGGTGTTTATTACTGTAGGATGTTACCAAAAGAAAAAATAAGATGAATTAGACTTTATCAAGAGCCAACTTTTCCTGGGTCTATCTCAGTTGGTAGAGTGCTGATCTAGCATACATGATGTCCTGGGGTCCATGTTCAGTATTATGTAACTTAGGTAGGGTGGTGTACACCTGTAATCTCAGCACTAGGGAAGTAGACACAAGGCATCAGGAGTTCAAGATCATCCTTGACTATATGAGCAAGTTTGAAGCCACTTGGGCTACATGAGACCTTGTTTCAAAAATAAAAAAACACCTTCAGAAAGGTGAAAATTAATGAAAGAAAATATTTGCAATCCATGTATTTGGTAAGGGGGGGCTTAGAATTCTTAATATTTTACAATAAAAAGAATAAAATAATTTAACAATGGGCAAAGAACTGGAATAGACACTTCTCCATAAAATCTGTACAAATGGCCAATAAATACATAGATGCTTAATATTATTAGAGATGTACAAAATCAATCAACAGCAATATAGCATTTCACACCCATCGGGATGTCTATAGTGATAATAAAGACACCTAAGTATGGTTGGTAAAGATTTTGGGAAATTGGAACCCTAATACATTGCTGGTGGGAATGTAATACTATGGCAGTTATCCAAAGGTTAAACATGGAGCTAACATGCAACGAGAACTGAAATCCTATGACCATACAAAGACTTGTATGTGACTTTTCTATGGCAGCATGACACACAGTGAAAAATTGAAAACAAACCCCATGTTCATCAACTGATAAAAGGTAAGTCCAACACAGCAATAAATCGTTAGGCAGTGAAAATGAATGAGGTGCTAACACATGCTGCAACATAGATGAACCTTAGAAATCAAAAGTGTGTGTGATCCCAACTTACCTGCGTCAATGGCACATGGGTAATGGTATCGGAAGGAGCAGCCTTTGTTGTAGCAGCCCAAGGTAGCGCCAGCCTCCTGGCAGTGGGAGCATTTCTGAAAGGAAGAAATGAGCATGTCAGTAACTCCAGACCTGCCCTCTCTTACAGGCTTATCTTTATCTCATCTGTTGGACCTCACCATGGCCTCTGTGGTTAGAGATATCTGTGGTGGTAGGATAGGCTGGTCCATCTCTCAACCACCACTCATTAACCACACCAAGAGAAGAAATCCAGCAGATTGTTTTAAGGCCAGGTCTCATGAATAACTTCAAATCAAACAAAACACACCAAGGCAAGTAAGTGACACTATACACATGGTAGACACACCAGTGGGTGTAGCTACTCTGGTACTACCCTACGGTGGGTATACCAGACCTGCCTGTTTTACCTACTCCCATGATCTACTGGTAAATTCCTGTTATTATGCACTGCCTGTAGATCTTGCTTCTATTTCTGCCATAGAAATCTTGTGTAGGTGGGGAGTTAAAGTATACACACACACAAACACACACTTTAAAATATGGGTTCCTGCACACAAATGATATTTTTATAAATGAATCCCTATTTTAAATGTACTAGGAAACCTGCCATGAATTTCTGGCTAAGCGAGACACTGTTCTCTAATTGCAATGCTCCTCCTTATATGGTCAGAAGCAGGGCATATCTCTATTGCCACTTCCATGTGGCTGCTGTAAGTACTCATCCTGCCAATCCCACCAACATTATCAAAATGTAACCACATGTGGCCCTACTGAGGAAAATATGCAGATTAGTTATCCTTCTTGGGTGTGGCTATGACCCACCCAGAAAATCTAACAGAAGACACAGACACTTGTTCCTGATTCTATGAAAAATAAAGTGTGTGTGTCTCCTTAAACCTTCACATCTGAGCTGGCTAAGCTTCCAGAACACTGGCAGCTGTGGAGCCTAAATGTACACCATGTCTCAGGATGGGATAGTTATGAACATTAATAATGTGTTCACCTGGTAGAACCGGCACACATCCACTGTACAGGTTGGAAAGGTAAAGTAGCAGAGGACAGGACCTAGCATTAGGTCAGAGTTAAGAATGCCTCCCAGAGACAAATGATGCAGAAACTTAAGCCTCCCTCTCAGAAGACCAAGAGGACCAAGCTCCTTTTAGGTGCAAATAATCACTAAATGTTTACCATGTATCCTTGCGCCTATGAGAAGAAAGCAAAGATCATTTAGCCTAGAGTAAACCAAGGTCAGTTAAGAGCACTTGTAGAATCTCCAGGTTATCTACTGTATATGACTCCTTCAGGATAAAAGGTCTCATTGCCAAACCAAAGGAACAAGAGTATAGCCAACCTGTCAGTGGAAAACTGCCAGCTGTTCCTGCTATCTATCTTTTTACTCAAGGTACCCAAACACTCATGTATCCAGAGAGTATGAGTTTCAGGCCCTCTCCATCTTGGAGGACGAATCTCAGTTCATGATAGCCACTGATGAATGAATAAATCAAGTACTTTTCAAAGTCTGCAAGTAAATGTGCTTCTACAACAGTTTTGCCCTTAAATATGGACAAGTTGGAAAACAACAGCATTCTGGAGGCAGAACCAAGCAGATTTCTATGAATTTCAGGCCAGCCTGGTCTATGTAGTGAGTTCCAGAACAGATAAGGCTACACAGTGAGACCTGCCCTTCTGGTACTTTACCTCAAAACAAAACCAACCAAACATAAAACCAGACCACCTTGTTCAGCCTCTCTTGAGTACAGGACAACAGGATCTGTGACAACTGCCTAATCACAAGAAGTCAATCCTGACAAATCCCACTGTGGGGACAACAGAGTGGAAGAATGAGACACTTGGACTCTGTCACACTGCTGAGGACTAACTCAACCAACCCAAAGACCAAGGACCATCAATCTCCAGACTTGTGATGGAACAGCACAGACACACTCTTTTCTTTTCAATTAATTTTACAACTTATAGTCAACATACCCTAATTGATATAGAGAAATCTGAGTGGAGATGGACAAGGAAGGGTTAAGTGTTACAGACTCTACAATCTAAATAACTACATTGTGACTCTTTCACTGCCTAATGATCTCTTACCAGCCAATTTCCTGACCTCTGTTCAGTCCATCGTCACGAAAAATACTAACAGTGCTCACCTCACAGAAACGTTAAGTGTTGAACGTACTAATGCAGAATTGGAATAGTGGTTGGATCAGAGCTGCTGTTCTGTCAGCCAAGATAACTACAGGCCAGAGATACAAGTCCTACTGACCAAAACTTGAACCCATAGAGTGGCCTTGTTACTGCTCACTTTCAGATGATGACAGAGTAGACAAGGGGCTGGGACATGGACGCCTGTTCCCTTCCTACTTCAACATCAGCTGTTCTGCCCCTCACTGAACCTCTCAAAGCAATCTGATCACAAACAGCCCAGTGCTGTGGGAACTCCTTAAGCCAATAACCTTTAAGATACCAACCCACTTTAGGCATGGTCTCATGTACTATAAATGGAGGCAAAAAGTGTGCACTGGTTTCTTGGCTGCCGAATTTGGTTCTAGTTCCCAGGGCACACAGAGGACTACAGATCGCTACTCTGTGAGTTTATAATCAAATAAATAAATCTTTTTTATACTCCATTTCGGGCTATCCTGGAACTTTTGTATGCCAACAAAATGGTGCCCACCATCTGGCATGGATCTACACAAAACATAAAAAAGCCTAAGAAAGCTTAAAAAGGAGGGCTTCTAGAGCCACAAAACAGGGAGCAAAGCACAGCTTCTTGATAGCTTCATTTTTTTTTTTTTCTTCTCCCCAGATAGGCTCTATTTGCTGGCTGCAAGTTTCTTTAAAAGGAGGCTTCCTGGTTTGTGTTAGCATCACGGAATGGCTCTGGCTCTTTTGGGAGGTACTGTTATAGAGCATTTAAATGGGGTTTGTGAGCAGAGGGCAAGTTGCTTAATGGTGACACAGACCCACTGTGTCCCTGGAGCTGGGGCAGAGAGTTTGGCTAGCAAAGCTGGTGGTGAACATGCCTCCAACATGTTGGACTGGGCGGAACAAACAGGGCCGTGGAGTTGGTCCTAGCCACACCCACTTAACGTTTTTTAAAGAAGAAAAAAGCACTCCTGGTCAGAAAATGATTACAAACATACAATAAAGACAGATTAAGATGAAAAGGACCCCTGAATAGGTCACAGTGCTGAATAAATAAATGTACATAGGCTTGGGAGAGAGAAGAAAAAGAGTATAGACAATCATAAAAAGAAAGTTTCAAAAAATAAAGTCTTTAAAGAGACCATAACAGTAATATAAAAGAGTACAGAAGTCATAGATTAAAGGAGTAAAAAAAAATAAGTCACACAAAGATGGAATATACACAGAGAGTCTGAATTACACATATTGTTGTATTTTCTTTGAATTTTTTGATTGCAGAGAAATATTTGCTTCTAGGGGCTGCTAAGCTAAACCAATACATACATACATACATACATACATACATACATACATACATACATACATACACACACACACACAAAAGTGTCTTGACTTTAAAATTTTGAGTCTAAGGACATGTTATTTTGGAAAAGAGGTTCTGCTTTTGCTTCCACAGAAGATGAAAACCTGTGGATTCCTTCCAGGTGGTTTGATGGAACATAACCCCCGGAAAGTTCTCCAAAAACCCTAGAAATACTTCACCCAACAAAAAGCAGGAAGCAGTTTGGAGAAAACTATGCCCAAATTCCCAAAATGATTGTTCATAAATGTAAGTTTACATTTAAACGGGGTTGATTATAAGTGATAAATGGTCACAATTTCTTAAAATAATAAATAGATAAATAAAGGAGATATGATAGAGATGAATACTTTGCATTGGTATGGATCTTTGTTATTGATATACATTTAAGATTGATTTTTGTTATACTGTACATATTTCTGCTCTTGTTTAAGTTATTGTGTTTGTGCAGCTCATTTAAAATATGATGTATAACTAAAAATTACAGATTAATAGTCATTTATAATAGTCAAGCTTTGTAGTCATGTTTGTTAGGTTTTCTAGGTGTATAAAGAACTGTAGAATATGGCATTTAAATAACTTAGGATTCTGTTGACATGAGACAGGATTGCTCCTGGCAGCACCAATCTAAAACCAAGAGAATGTTGGGCACTGAAGACACTCCACTTGGAGCTTGTTTTCTTCTTGGCAAAACTGGCCATTGGGCAAAGAACTGTCCCTGCCTTGACCACTGACAAAATGTACTGTGTCCAGACTGGACAAGCAGGATACAAGAAAAATGACTGCCAAACCTTGCCCAGACAGGATAAGACAGTTTTTAAAAGTTTCCTGCCTCTGAAAATGGTCTATCACTTACTCTAGGCCTTAGCCAAAGTTGGTTACCCCAATGTTGCAAATGAGACTTTGGGTGATTGCCCCAGTTGTCTGTCATTTCTTGTACCTTTTAGAAGTTGCTTGATTGCACTTCCTGTTTACTCAAGTAATATTATTTCCCTTCTGAGGTCTTCGATGTGGTTGAAGACTACATAGTCAGTTACTTTCCTCTTATGACTTAGCCAAGCCATTTTTAATATAAGACTTAAGACTTCTTAGGATAGGATAACTATTGAAACATTTAACATGTTTCTTGTTTGATGCTGTTCATGCTGGTTATAATCCTAATTTATATGTATGTTTTTGCCTCCTTTTCCCTGAACAATACTTGATATTTGTTCTTATTGTATATAGTTTTTTACTAGGCTTAGAACTCTCTTATTTAGACAAAAGGGGGAGGTACTCTGGTAACTCCTTCAGACAATAGCCTTTAAGATACCAGCCCACTTTGGGCGTGGTCTCATGTACTACAAATACAGACAAAAAGCGTGTGCAGGTCTCTTGGCTGCTGAATTTGGTTCCAGTTCCCAGCACACACAGGGGAACGTGGATCACTACTCTTTCTGTAGTCTATTCCCAGGTAAATAAACCTTTGCTACACTCCATCTCGGGCTATTGTGAAACTCTTTTGTACACCAACAGCCCAGACTACATTAATGTCTTGTCTTTTTCATGAAAACAGAGAATTCCTCACCAGAAAATTGCATCAGTAAAATAATATTTTCTTCTTTCAACTAAAAGCATGACATGGAGCTGGAGAGATGGACCAGTGGTCAAGAGAACTTGTTACTCTTCCAGAGGTTCCAAGCTTGGTTCCCAACACTCACATGGTGGCTTAAAACCATCTCTAACACCAGATACAGAGTTCCAGGGGATACCTTTTTCTGACTTTCTGAGGCACCAGGTACTAACATGGTGCACATATAAACATGTAGCCAAAACACTCATATAGATAAAATTTTAAAAGTACTACATTGTACCAAAAGAAGAGACATCCTACAGAAATTATTAGGACACCTTACTAACAGTTAAGTTCAGGGGTCCTCAAAAGTGTAGTCTGAAAACCAGCAGCACCAGGAAGAACTTAAAAAGGACAAATTCTTAATCCATATTCCAAAAAGCCCTCTAAGCAACTGTAGTATATAATGCAGATTCAGAAGCATTAATCAACTCTTTACTTGTAACACAGATCCAGAGATACAATGACTGGCTAGAATCCATGTTTCCTGAAAGCCAGTTAGTGTTTACTAAACTCCTGTACCCTATACAGCAATCTAAAGATTATAGGTATAGAATTGAGGCCCCCAATAATGTTCATCTGAATCCCTAGAATCAGAAACATTTAATACTTTGCATAGGTGGTAAGCCTCAAAATGGAGAGAATGTGCTAATTACCTGGGGATGGATCTATTTTCCACATACATACTGATTAAAAACAAAGGTCCTCTCTCAGAGTGGGGCAGAGCGGTAGGCTTCAGGGAGATGTGAAAATGGGAACAGGGTCATTTGCTGTTGCTGACTTTGAAGATAGAAGGAAGGGCCACAAGCCAAAGAATGTAGGTAGTTGTAGCTCAAAAAAGGCAACAAATAAAATCTTCCCTAAGCTTCCAGAAAAGGAGCAGAACCAGATGACAACTGAATTCCAGAGAGTGGGAGTTGCATTGGGTTTATAACTTGCAGAACTATAAGGTAACAGGTATGTGGTGTGCCAATAGCTCATACATAAAAATTACTGAGACGCTCATGGTGACAGAAGTTACTGTTCACTTTTCTGTTACATTCTCTAATGTAAAAACATTTCTTCCTCATGGGAAAAGCTACAATTTCATTTCCTTTTCATAAAGTCAGTTTTGTTATCACAAGATCCCCAAAGGTGGCACACTGAGTCTGTTTCCAGCGTTTTGTTTTTTCCTAGTTGAAGATGCAGAAGCTAAAGCAAAGCGGATTGCTAAGATCACATAGCCAGGGAGCAATGAACTTGTAACTTTAGCTTCTTTAACTAACCACAAGTTCAACACTGCTCATCCTGCCAATGCTCCTTTTAGCTCCCCTTCACTCATTCAACCATCCCACATTTTACAAGTATCTCCCACCTGATGCTTTTAATCCCAGCACTCATGAGGCAGCATGGTGGACATCTGTGTTCCAAGACAGCCTGGTCTACATAACAAAGCAAAACAACCAAAAGAGAAACTCCAAATACAAAAATTAGAAAATAAAGTACCTCCTATGCACCAATTGTCAAAGACAAAATATAAAAACCTATCTCTATAAAATCTCCATTTGTACATTCTATACCCAAACCTTTCTTTAGCCAGTATAATTTCCAATTAGATTTTTATTCCTTATGTTTTACCTGAAAGAAAAAATAGCTTAATTCTCCCATACTGCAATTATTTAAAGTCTCTGCATAGCAAATGTCCTTGACTTAGGCGAGGTGAGTACAGTGTCAGAACCCAGACAAAACAGACTCCGTGATGGCTTCAGTTATCATTTAGCTCAGGCTAGCCTTCGATTTCTTTTCTTTTTATGGCTATCCTGGAACTTGCTCTATAGACTAGACAGAGATCTGCCTGCCTCAGCTTCCCAAATGCTGGGAATAAAGGTGTGCACCACCATCACCTAGCCCACTTTTCTTTCTTTGAGACAGGGTTTCACTTTGTAGCCTTGGCTACCCTGGAACTTCCTATGTGGGCCAGGTTGGTCTCAAACTCAAAGTTCCACTTGCCTCTTCTAAGTACAAGGATTTGTTACCACCACACCCAACTAGATCCTTTTTTCCAAAAGACACAGCATACTGAACTGATGAAGAAAGGGAAATTTTCATTTTCTTTTAATAGAAAAAGTAAAAATTATTTTCAAGCAACTCTGACAAAAAACAAACATACAAACAAAAACAAAACAAAAAACCCTTCTATTTCTGAACACTGTAACTTGTAAATAAACTACAAATGTCTTAGTTTCTGTGCAGATTCAAACAGACATTCAGCTTGGTCTTTCACAAGTGTTTGTACTGTCTAGAGGCAGGCTCTAGAAGTGGAAAACTACAGGGGTTGAGTCAACTAGGAGGCATCTAATTCTCCTTTAAGGGAGGCTGAAAAGGAAAAACACCACATGACTCTCCACTCCCAGAACAGCACTTCCCTCTGAGATGTAACAGTGACCTGAATAATCGTGCTGCTTAACGAACATCTCTGAGCAGCCTAGGGAGCTGCAGCAATTGGGTCAGAGCATTGTTAGTGTACGGATGCCGATCAATTCTGGGCAAAGCCTGCAGATTGCACCTGTACCACTGTATCCTACAGCTTTCAGTCACCACGGTGTTCTTCTGTTCATACTTACAGTATTTATTCATTCATATTTAGCCATCCCCTAAACTGGGAGGTCTATCATCTCCTGACGAGGAGATGGAAGGAATGCAAGGTCTGCCACTTTAGAGACTTGGAGCAAACTAGTGAAGTTGACTCTTCCAATATTAGTTAAAAAGCTGAAACTTGGAAAAATGTGGGAAAAGTATTCATTTTTGGCTAACAATAAAAAGTTTATATATACCTCCTATATCCAGGGCAGAAACATCTGTTGATTTCACTATGCACTCTTACTAAATGACTGCAACATGGTCTCTATCCAAAGCATTACACTACCCATTATGGTCATAGGAGCATCTTCCTTTGATACAACTCTTCCTTTGATCAATTCTCTTTCCACAGGGCTTAAAAGGGTTGGTCAGGACCATTTAAGCTCTCATTTTTCCTTCCTTGCAGCAAGACACTCTCCTTAGGTTTCTCCATCAAAGTTCTCATCTGGGAGCACACTGTGTTTTGTCGGGCTAAGTTTTGAAAGGTGGCACTCGTGCCAGCCCTAGAGTTGATATATCAGAGCCAACTCAGAGGGCCAAGGAAGTCAGAGCTTTTTCTAGAACCATTTATTTGGTGCAAGAGGTATACAAATGTACTAGTTGCATTCATGCCTCACAAGCTGTTTTACAGGTGTCAATTTTCAGAACCTAGTGCATTTATTAAATGCACAGTTGTGAGTACAAGAAATCAGCTACCAGTCGTATTAGCAGCACTCACTGGTTAAAGGCTACTTTTGTATTTAAGACAAGTTTCCAGGTTTGACTGGCATTTTAGAATGAACATGATTGGTTTAATGTGACTATTATTCAGGACCAAATCAGCAAAGGTCTAGTGATGTGGGATTTCCCTCTGTATGCTGTGATCACCATTAATGAATAAAGAACTGCTTTGAGCCTATAGCAGAGCAGGGAGGGGCATAGCAGAGCTAGGCGGAGAGGACTGGACTGAATGCTGGGAGAAAGAAGGGTGGAGTCGGAGAGAAGCCATGTAGCCCCACTGGAACCAGATGGAACTTTAGCCAGTAAGCCACAGACACGTGGTAATACACAGATTAATAGAAATGGGTTAAATTTAGATGTAAGAGTTAGTCAATAAGAAGCTAGAGCTAATGGGCCAAGTAGTGTTTTAAATAATATAGTTTCTATGTGATTATTTTGGGGCTGGGCAGCCGGGAACCAACTACCAGTCTCCTCCAATAGTCTAGTGAACAAAGGCCAAAAAAGTCATCATATCAACCTTATTTTTGTAAAACAGGGAATTTGCTTTATCTTCCTCATAAAGTTGTGTAAAATCACTGTAAGAGAATCTTACAAGCTACAAAGGAATGTAATTGTTTTGAACTATAAAATTCATAAAATATATCTTTGTACAAATGTTTTATTGATATTCACTAATGTTAAGATCAAGTATAGCATACATTGTATAGCATGTATCGTATAGTCTAGTAAATTAAGACAAACTAAGTTATTTATCTATTAACTTATTTTTAATTTTTTAAGACTTATTAATTATATAAACAAGGTTCTTCCTGCATGTATGCCTTCAGGCCAGAAGAGGGCACAAGATCTCATTACTGATGGTTGTGAGCCACCATGTGGTTGCTGGGAATTGAACTCAGGACCTCTGACTGGTCTAATACAAAGCTGAACAACCAATAGCTAGGCAGTGCTCTTAACCTCTGAGCCATCTCTCCAGCCCCAACTTATTTTTTTTTTTCTACTTACATCAGTGCCTAAAATAAGCAGACCATGGGGACCTGCTGGTTTTATAACAGCCTTTTATAAGTGAGGCATTTCATCTTTCTAAGGATGAGAAAAGACAGCTCCTGCCAGCTTCATTCACACTCCTACCAACTGTTTACTTTCATGGAACTTCCTCTGAGGTCTTCTTAATATGGTTGACCAATCCATATTAAGATTTTTTTTTTTAAGTTTCTTGAAGCATTTTGCATTTGAAGATATTTAAACAGGGACAGAAATACACTTGAACACATAACAAAATAGAACAATTAACAGGAGTCCACAAACATTAAAAACTATGTAAGAAGGGCTTACTGAGCTCAATCTGGGCAACCTGAGTTCTGTACGTCTTGTCAGGCTCTGCAGACAGTACCTGAATATTGAGTGATAAACAGACCTGCTGCTGTAGGAGGAGGCTGTAGGAGGCCACTTGGCCACTTGTTTGTTTCCTGGCCGCCCAGATCCCCGAAATATTAATAAAGAAATTTTATTAATTAAAACACTGCTTGGCCGGGCAGTGGTGGCGCACGCCTTTAATCCCAGCACTTGGGAGGCAAAGGCAGGCGGATCTCTGTGAGTTCGAGACCAGCCTGGTCTACAAGAGCTAGTTCCAGGACAGGCTCCAAAACCACAGAGAAACCCTGTCTCGAAAAACCAAAAAAAAAAACAAAACAAAAACAAAAACAAAAAAAAAAAACACTGCTTGGCCCATTAGCTCTAGTTTCTTATTGGCTAATTCTTACGTCTTAATTTAAACTATCTCCATTAATCTGTGTACTGCAACGTGGCAGTGGCTTACCAGGTACAGTGTCTGTCTCTGGCGGCTCCATGTTGTTCCTCTGACTCCGCCACTCTTCCTCCCAGCATTCAGTTCCATTTTCCCTGCCTACCCAAGCTTTGCCGTATCAACAGGCCAAGGCAGTTTCTTTATTCATTAATGACATTTATAGCACACAAAGGGGACTCCTACATCAGGTACCAGTGCCCTGCCACTACTGCAGCCACAGGTCTTCAGCTAGCCTCACTCTTGTCATACAGCACTACTCACTAATGCTAGACTGTAGCTGATGGAGACCCTAATGCTACAGGAGCCAAAGGATCAGATGTACTACACATAACCAGGAATCTACCAACCTACCTGCCCTACCTCCTCCAAATCATCTGCTTTCCACAATGATTAGCAGAGGACAGAACACTTGTACACCTGTTTTAGTCTAACCATCATCTTTCAAAGAAAACAAAATGTAGGAACAAGGGCCAACAAGGACAGTTACTGGGTTTGGGATAGAGGGAGTCCTGGTATTGGAGGCGGAAATGCACACAAGAGGCTGACCTCAGACCAAAGGTCACAGGACCCAAGAGATGTATTGTGGTGTGATGTAAAATATTATTTTAACTATGTAAAGATGTATTACATTTGTTTATATTGCATTTGTTTAACTATGTAAAGAAGTTATTGTACTTGTTTTACCTTGACTGCCTAAGGAACCTGACTGGTCTAATACAAAGCTGAACAACCAATAGCTAGGCAGTAAAGGAATAGGTGGGGCTGGTGGGCAGAGAGAATAAATGGGAAAGAATGAGAGGAGAGGAAGAAGAAAAGAAGAGTATGAGGAAAAAAGAGAGGGGCACACATGTGGCCAGAAACCAGAGCCACTAGCCAGTCCAACATGAGAAGCAATGAAAGTAAGATATACAGAAGGAAAGAAAGGTAAAAAGCCCAAAAGCAAAACATAGATGAAGAGAAACAGGTTAAGTTATAAGAGCTAGCAAGAAATGAGCCTAAGCTAAGGTTGAGCATTCATAACAAGTCTTTAATGTCACAATTTGGGAGCAGGTTGGTGGCATAAAAGAAAAGCCTGCTACAGTGGTCAGCCCTGGTATCCGGTGGTGTAAGGAGATCTCTTCAGCATTAGTGCAACAATATTTTGAAGAGGCAGCTCACACACACCACTTGCTTTGGACACTTCTTTTTCAAGAAAGATTCCATTATCAACCAGGGCAATTTGGACTTGGAAGTAAAATCTCAATGAGAGTGAAGAATAAATTAAATCTCTAAAAAGTCTTTCTGAGTAACTGAAAGTAAAGCTAGAAACACAGTCTATCTTCCTGTTGAAGAATACAGATCTTCTGAGCTTAGATGCCAATGCAGCTGCTCCGCAGGGCAGATGCGATGAAGCAAGCCGCCAGGTCAGACATGCTGAATCTTTCCCGGTAAGACTGGTGCTACACAGATTATTAGAGATGGGTTGATTAGGATATGAGAATTAGCCAGTAAGGGCTAAAGCTAATGGGCCAAGCAGTGTTTAAAAGAATACAGTTTGTGTGTTGTTATTTCGGGGCATAAGCTAGCCAGGTGGCCGGGAGCTGGGTGGCAGGAACGCAGCCCGCAGCTCCTACAACAAAAGTGGTAGGTGTGGTGGCATAAAACTTAAATCCCATCACTTCAGAAGCAGAAGCAAGCAGATTAACTCAAGGCCACCCTAGTTATAGCTAAGGCTATAAAATTACACTCTGTCTCAAAAAATAATAAAAATCAAATCATAGTTTAGTAAAAAAGGTGATTCTTTAAAAACAAAAAAAAGATCAGATGAAGAACAGAAATAAGAATCCGAGCTAACATTGGGATGTGGAGTTGCACTGTTCACGGTAGCAGTACCTCTCCAGAAGGACTAATACTTGGCCTTACTTCTCTCTGACTTTGTGAGCCTGCTGTGTTTGTATGTTTGTCTGTCTTTAAGTCAGTAACATGGAGATGTATCTCCAGCTGAGAAAGATGAGGGGGAATCTTTTGTTATATGAAGACATTGGTCAACAAAAACTAACAGTAGTATTCCTAGTCACTTTCTATTACTTTCCATCCCAGCAGCTGGAGACCAGGTTGGAAGGGAGGACAGGTAGTTTGCAAAGTGGTCTACTGCTAGAGACTAAGGTAAACCAGGCATGCTGTCCCACAACACACTTCCTTTGTAGATGTTAAACATTTTTACAGGTTCCACACAATACCTTTAACTATGCTCAGTCATCCTGCTTTAGTGTGAACACGATGAATGATAATATACACACGTGAGATTATGCCAGGCACCAGTAATTATTCCTAACAAGTTGTCCATGAAAGGGAACGCTCATGATTATCACACATGGACTGAACGTCAACTGCCATTATAACAGATAGAGGTACTAGCCACTTGTGGGTTTTAAATGCTCTGCCATTCGCTAACTCCAATTCTCTGCAGTTTATAGTTTTCAGGATCAGCAAAAATAATTTTCAGAAGGTTTTTGTTTTTCTTTTCTTTTCTTTTTTCTTTTGTTTTTCTAGACAGGGTTTCTCTGTGAAACAGTCCTGGCTGTCCTGGAACTCACTGTACAGACCAGGCTGGCCTCAATCTTACAGAAATCCACCTGCCTCTGCCTCCCAATCTAAATCCACCGCCAATCTAAAGCAATTTCACAAACAAAATGCATCCACTTGTAACAATTTAAGGTAAATCCATTCTCCATTCCTTCTAGATATTAAAACATTACTCAGAAAGGGTTGCTTTAATCATGCTTCTCTTACACAAAGTGTACCCATGTTGTTATGCTAATACATTGTGAGAACCATGATTATTATGTCTCAATACAGGCTTCACTAGTGATGTTCTGTGAGCGACACCCAGTTGGTTTGTTTCTTAATTAGTTTGTATTTTATCTTACCCACAGGTATAAATACTTTGTTAAAATAATTTTAATTTTACAGCCCAGTAAGAAAATCACACAACCTCTCTGAAAGTATGTTTTGTCTACGTAAGTTTTTTCCATGTTAAGAGGTTAGAAAGGAAGGACTCTGGAGGAAGGACTAAGTTTAAGGCAGTAATCAGCACTTTTCCTCTGCAAACTGAGAAAAGGCTGAACCCAGCAGGAGCAGCAACCAGCAGCAGCCCGTGAGGAAGAGAGAACATCTTCTAAGTGTAGAAATACATCTTATAGACAGAGCTTAAAAACTTAGACCTCTAAGCTTCTTATTTTTCTTTTACCCTTTGTTCAAACAGTGAAGTGGCTGGGTAAAAAGAATGGTTATGTTTTGTGCTTTGTGAAGCTAAAAGATTCAGATGAAAGCTGAAATCACCAACCAGGGAAGTGACTCTTTATAGCACTGTTTCTTTCTAGGGCTCAGTCCACCTGTGAGCTCAGTATACATGTCCAGAAAGCCAATTACTAAGCTGCTTATGAGGCACCCAAATAATAATGACTATGTTTTGACACACTATCTGCCACAATCAGACACCTGTAATAAGATTTCTAACCTATGAAGACACTACTGAAACACAATCTCCAAAGACCATCCCAATGTTCTGCACTAAGAGCCTTTATTTTTGACTCTCTGTATACTTACATTTTCATTTAATTTCCCCTTTTTTGCCCAGGCCACTGCCTATCTCCCCAACACTGTCATCTCTGTAAACTTTCACCTGAGTAACTAAGACTTTATAATCATCTCCTAGAAGTCCCATCCCTAAATATAGGAGCTAAATAATGCATGAGGAATGAGTTTCCATCCTCTCCATACTTCACAGCTGGAATTAAATTTCAACACTGAAATGTTGGGAGACACTCAACCATATGGAAATGGTAGCATATTTAAAAGCTACTGCCAATAAAACTGCCTATATATCATGGTTCCCACACTCCATTAACCCTTGCCCCCAGCCTCATAGCCAGGCCTTAGGGACCATCACTTGATTGTGAAGTGATAATATGAGGTACATTGAGCACATTTCAGGTCACTCTGACTTTCACAGGCATTCTCACACAAGGCCCTTTTATTCCTGGTAACCTGTATTGGAAGGCAAAAGCTTTCAAGAGCACGGCAGTGCTAAAGTCTGTGACCAACTCACCAATACTAAGTTCTCTGAAATGACATCTTAGTTTTTCTAAGTATGATTTTGCCAATTGCAGCTGCCCTTCCCAAAGTGAAAGGTGTATCACAAATGAAGACTAAGGATACAACACTTGGAGACTGCACACCTCCAAATGTAATGATTACAAGTTCAACCCACTACACTTCGTTATGTTTCAGACTCTCCCAGGAAGAAGACAGTCAGTAAAAAGCCAAGGGTACTTCAACAGATAAAGAAAAGGGAAACTTCCAAGTAACATGACAAAGTTAGAAACTCAGAATGATTAAAATGTCTCTCTTCATTTGTTTTCTGTCATTTGTATGTATAGTGTACATGCATGTACTGGGCCAAGGATCAACATCCAGTGTCTTTTTCTCCATCTTTTCTTTGCGGGGGGGGGGGGGGGGAGCAGGAGAATGGACATCAAATCCCAAGAGTGGAATTATAGATACTTGTGAGCAGTCATGTGGGCCCTCTGGAAAAACAGCCAATACTTTAAACCACTGAGCCATCTCTCTAGCACAATATCTCCTGAAGGGGGGCGTGGTCCACAGGCTAACTGCTAATGACTACTACTGCCTGAGATGCATATGGGAGAGAAAGGAAGCAACAGTGAGACAGCCAGGAGAAGAAGCTGGTCGGATTAAAAATGAAGAATGCAATGTACTCTTGGATCCCAAGCTTTTGAGGGCACAGTAGAAGAACCTGGGAAAGCAAGAGACTATGGATCTTGATGTATACTAATATATACTGATTTCATCTGCCACTAATTCTTAAAAACACTCAAGTCAATCCAATAGCAGAGGGTCTAAGTGTGTAGGACTCTGGACAGGGCAGACTTAGGCTCAAGTGACCTTCTTGGTGCTTACACAAACTCATACCACCAAGGGACCGTGGCTTCACAGCATTTATACAGGTGTTGACATAAGCTGTTGACAAGCTACAATGCCACTTGGCTGAAAAGAAATTAGGAAACCATCCATAAGAACCCTTCAACAGGAAATGATCACACTTTTAACATACACAAGAGGTATTCTTGAACTAATAGAGATTAAGATACAAATCCTTGTTTGCTTCACAATTGTTCTTCCTCCAAGACTTCCTGTTTTAAGGAATGGCACTGCATACTGGTGGGCTGTTTTCATTCCCTCTAAAGTGTTCTCTGATCCCAAGGCCGACTCTTCATTCTCCTCTCAGATTCTCAGAAAGATTTTCCTGGTCCTATATAGCAGTCACCTAGTCTTCATCACATGGCTTCATTTCACTTTCTTGAGATGATTTATTCCTGGCACATAATGAATCCTGATTAGATACTAGGAGGATGAATGGAGTATTTTGTGCTAGTAAAGCAGGACAGGCATGCATACCCAGGTTTCAGAAAGATAACCTCAGGGACTAGAGAGTGGGCTCAGCAGCTAAAAGCACTTCTTTGCATACATGAGGACTTTCGGGATTTGGATCCTAGCACCACATTCACAAGCTGGGTGGTGCCATGATCCTCTTGCCTTAGTCTGCAAGGTGTTAGGATTACACCATGCTTCACCTTCAATGTGCTTTCAAGAATAAAGGTGAATTTGAGTATCCAGACTTGCTTTCTGAGATGGGAGGTGCAAAGTCTCAAACTACTAAATAGTCTTTGTGCAGAGGAGCTGTCCTTTTCAGAGTATTAATATACTTTTATTTCTACAACTCTACAAATTCAACAAAGGGAATCATCTAGCAATTATCATTTTGCTTCTAATTATTACCCTGCTACAGCACTTTAAAATTTGGATGCACACCTTCCTGAGCCTGGATGGAGGGGGGAAAGGGCCTTGGACTTCCCACAGGGCAGGGTACCCTGCCCTCTCTTAGGACTGGAGGGGGAGGGGGAGGAGGGGAGGAAGAGGAAATCTTGAATGGTATTATTTATAAGGCAATAAAAAATAAAAAATAAATTAAAAAAATAAAACTAGAAGTCAACAGCAATACTAATTCCAGAAAACCCACAAACATATGAAAATTAAACAAGCAGGGGCTGGAGAGATGACTCAGAGGTTAAGAGCATTGCCTGCTCTTCCAAAAGTCCTGAGTTCAATTCCCAGCAACCACATGGTGGCTCACAACCATCTGTAATAGGATCTGGTGCCCTCTTCTGGCCTACAGGCATACATACACACAGACAGAATATTGTATACATAATAAATAAATATTTTTAAAAAAAGAAAATTAAACAATGTTCACCTGAATCATCAATGGGTCAAGGAAGAAATAAAGGGGGAAATTAAAGACTTCCTAAAATTCAATGAAAATGACCACACAACATACCTAAATTTATGGGACACAATGAAAGCAATGTAGAAAGGCAAGTTCATAGCACTAAACGCCTACATAAAGAAGCTGGAAACATCTCACACTAGTGAATTAACAGAATATTTGAAAACTTTAGAACAAAAAGAAGCAAACTCACCTAAGAGAACTAGATGGAAGGAAATAATCAAACTGAGAGCTGAAATCAACAAAATAGAAACAAAGAAAACAATACAAAGAATCAATGAGACAAAGAGTTGGTTCTTCAAGAAAATCAACAAAATAGACAAACCTTTATCCAAACTAATCAAAAAGCAGAGAGAGAATATCCAAATTAACAAAATCAGAAATGAAAAGGGGGACAAAACAACAGACACGGAGGAAAAATAGAGGATCATCAGGTCATATTCTGAAAACCTGTACTCCACAAAATTGGAAAACTTAAAGTAAATGGACAACTTTCTGTATAAATATTACTTACCAAAATTAAATCACGACCAGATAAGCTAATTAAACAGACCTATAACTGCTGAAGAAATAGAAACAGTCATCAAAAGTCTCCCAACCAAAAAAAGCCCAGGAACAGATGGTTTCAGCTCAGAATTCTACAAGACTTTCACAAAGAAGAATATCAATACTCCTCAAATTATTCCACACAACAGAAACAGAAGGAACACTGCCAAACTCTTTTTATGAGGCTACAATTACAACCTTCCTCAAGACCCAGTAACACCACTTTTGGATATATATCCAAAGGATGCTCAATCGTGCCCCAAGAACATGTGCTCAACTATGTTCATAGCAGCTTTGTTTATCATGACCAGAACCTGGAAACAACCTAAATGTCCCTCGATGGAAGAATGGATAAGGAAAATGTGGTATATTTACACAATGGAGTACTACGCAGCAGAAAAAATGACGGCTTGAATTTTGCAGGAAAATGGATGGAGCTAGAAAACATTAGTTTGAGTGAGGTAATCCAGACACAGCAAGACAATTATCACATGTACTCACTCGTAGGTGGTTTTTAAACATAAAGCAAAGAAAGCCAGCCTACAAACCACAATCCTAGAGAACTTAGACAACAATGCAGAAACTAAGAGAGACTCACATAGATCTAATCTACATGGGAAGTAGAAAGTAGAAAAAGACAAGATCTCCTGAGTAAATTGGGAGCATGGGGACCTTGGGGGAGGTCTGAAGGGGGGAGGAGAGAAGGGAGGAGAGCAGAGAAAAATGTAGAGCTCAATAAATATCAATAAAAAATGCAAAAATGTTTTAAAATTTTATTTTTGTATAAAGTAACTTTTAATAAAAACAGAGGCCTGACAACTGAACCAAAAAAAAAATTTTTGAACGAAATGCTGGTAGTGGTGGATCCCACTTCTATCAAAGGGATTTCTATCTTTTGAGATTCAAGTTGGTTTGGAACTTTGTTCATTTGCACCAACTATGGGGGAGTTTGTAAGTTCTCTTTATTCATTTCTTGACAGTATGTGCCAACATTTTTCTAATTAGGCATCAGATCCTAAGTGTCTACAGCCCAAATAAATCTACCAAGCCTGGCTTACTTCATGAATCAGGAGTAATGTGGCCCTAGGCCATCACTGTATCAGATGTAGTCCTGTCTTCTTTGTATTTTCCTGTATCTCCTGTTCCCTGTAAGCGAAACTATGCCAGGCCGTTAGAGAAAACATGCATCCATAGCTTCAGTTCCTACTTCAAAATCCATTTGACTAAACAGTAAAGTAGTGAACTTTGTCTCGTTCCAATTGAACGTTCAAAGGCCTTAAGCTGCATTCTAGGAATTCTGGGAAATAGCTGCTACTGTGCAAAACGGATGGGTCTTTAGACCAGTAAAATGACTGCTTCACCTCAGTTCTCACCACAGTCAAGTAGGATGTTAGTTTCCTAATACTATGCTGTGAACTATCTTGTGAGGATTACAAAGAAACCCCCAACAGTCATAGTTTTGTTCTGACTGTTATCTAGCTGCCAACACTAACTTCAAGCTGGCTATGTACCCAAGCATGACCTAGAATTCTTGATCCTCCTCCCAAGTACAGAGTATGTGACACAAAGCTCATCTGGAAAACAGTAAATTGCCCTTCCTATCCCCTCTTCCAATTACATCATAATGTAGCTTATGAGATAATAAGAATAACAAGTTCTTTGCTCTCTTTTCAAGGCTTTTCTCTGTGGGGACTTTCTTTAGCCATACCTTATGATTTCCTATTTTACTTGGCTTGGATGTAAAAATTTACATTTGCCGGGCAGTGGTGGCGCGCGCCTTTAATCCCAGCACTCGGGAGGCAGAGGCAGGCGGATTTCTGTGAGTTTGAGGCCAGCCTGGTGTACAAGAGCTAGTTCCAGGACAGGAACCAAAAGCTATGGAGAAACCCTATCTCAAAAAATCCAAAAATAAAAAATAAAATAAAATAAATAAATAAAAATTTACATTTTGGTGGTGGTGGTGAGATGGCTTGGTGATAAAGGCACTAACTGTCAAGCCTGATGACTTAAATTCAATCCCTGGGACCTATGTGGTAGAAAAAACAACTCTTGCTTCTCTGAACTCCCCAGTAGTCTATGATACCTCCCTTCTATTAAAGGTTAATTTTAATTTTTCAAGTTTACTATTTTTACATTTATTTCAAAAGCTAAATAAAAATAATAATCAGTTGTTATTTAAAAACTCTATATTAAAGCATATTGCTGACTTAATCAGGTCTTTTGAACTAAAATGCTTCCATATCTAGTTTTTCTTTTTTTTAAATATTTATTTATTTATTATGTATACAATATTCTGTCTGTATGTCTGCAGGCCAGAAGAGGGCACCAGATCCCATTACAGATGGTTGTGAGCCACCATGTGGTTGCTGGGAATTGAACTCAGGACCTTTGGAAGAGTTGGCAATGCTCTTAACCACTGAGCCATCTCTCCAGCCCTAGTTTTTCTTCTGTTCACAACACATCAATTATAAACTTTTCTCCTCTTTTCCATTACTGGTGTACTTCCATGTACCCTGTTGTCCACCCCAGCCACTTGCTCGAAAAGCTAGAACCTTAGCAGCTATACCTAGGCCCCTGCACTTACCTTTAGCTGCCCTATCTAGCTAGTATAAAATCTGTCCAGTATAAACCCTAAAACATTTTGAGTCTATCCCCTCTGATTTTCTTTTCTCCTTCATATTCAGATGGCATCAAACACATTCTTTCTAACTTCTCTACTTGCCACTCACTTCTTCCTTCCTTTCTTGAGCTTCTTCATTACACAAACCTGGCCATATAGTTCCTATTTTTATAAATCTCTCTAGGTGTATGGAGATGTCCATCAATTGAAAGCCATTAGGATTACCTTAAAGCACACTGGTGCCCTCTAGAGTTCACACTTCATTAACTGAGTAG
The DNA here is from genome assembly GCF_950005125.1 of Chionomys nivalis. Classification (NCBI taxonomy): domain Eukaryota; kingdom Metazoa; phylum Chordata; class Mammalia; order Rodentia; family Cricetidae; genus Chionomys; species Chionomys nivalis. The sequence goes on from NC_080102.1 coordinate 39,829,426, forward strand.
GGATTAGACATAGGTAGAGAGGTATTTGCCCTGATATAGCACACACTCAACAGTTTGAATCTCCATTATAATACTAGTATTTTGAAAACTTTTACTTAAAAATAAAGCACCTTTATTCCTAGCATTGAGGAGGTAGAAGCAAGTGGATTCTGTGAGTTTGAGGCCCACCTGGCCTACTATTTATAGTGAGTTCCAGGACAGGGCTATATAGAAAGATCTGCTTCAAAAAACAAAACAAAAAAATCCATTATAGACTAAGGATATAGCTCAGCGGTAGATACTTGAATAGCATGTACAAGTCCCTGGGTTAAACAACTTCATTACCAGGCAGACTCTATTCATCCTTTGATAGATCTTCTTGACTTAAACCTCACTGAAAACTCCTCACAGAAACACTCAGAGCAGTGCATCCTAAGAGATTATAGATGAGGTCAAGCTGAAAATTTAAATTCACCACCACAGAGTTCCTTGAACTTTCTTATATACAGAGATTAATGGCTTTATCGAATTTTTGTTTTGTTTTGCTGTTTTTCAAGACAGACTTTCTCTGTGTAACAGCACTAGCTGTCCAGGAACTCACTTTGCAGATGAGGCTGGCCTCAAACTCATAAAGATCCTCCTGCCTCTGACTCCTGAGTACTGGGATTTAAGGCATGCACCACCACACCCAGCCATGTGTCTTTGTTTTTTGAGACAATGTCTTACTATCATGACAGGACTGGAACTCACTATGTAGATGGGGCTAGCCTCAAACTCACAAAGATTCATCTGCTTCTGCCAAAACAAAGTCAGTCAGTTGTGACAATGAATGTTAATTAAAATCCCTGCAGTTGGGAAGCTGAATCAGGAGGAACAGGAATTCAAGGACAGCCTATGCTACATAGATCTTGTTTCAAAACAAGAAAGGAAAGAAGTATTAACATGAAAGCCAATTAATCTGACTTTTAAGTATAATAAAATGCCATTACTTTCTCTTCCTTTTCCCATTTTACTGACCAAGAATACAGATGTTCAAGTGTTCTGAAAAGTTAAGTTTAAAATACACAGCCAGCATTCTCATCTTAAGGTGAGATGTAAAACAAACAGAAGAGTAGAGGAGTTAGGAAATGAGCTGAAAGCTGCAGTATGAGACTGAAGAGAGGTGAGCTGCTGGTGTGTCAGACAATGACATGTGCAGCCAGGGTTGTTACACAGATATACCCTGTCTGGAAGAAAAAAAAGAAAAAAGAAAGAAAAAAAAAAAAAAGAGGAACAGCTAAAAAGACATATGACCTTGTGACGCAGAACCTAGGAAGGCCCAGGTCCTTGTATGTCAGGTAGGGCTGGAAAATGGGAGCACTAGCTGAAAGTCTGAGACAAGAAGTAAAATTCCCTAACTCAAACCAACTTAATTAGAAGAACTGTTCTTCCTAGGGGAACAGGTACTATATTGGTAACAAGTGGGAAGATGTCAAGGTTTACACAGTAAATGCTTTGTCCATACTGTAACAGAAACTTCTAAATAATCATTTTTAGCATATTTTTCTCCTGAGTGAACAGTCATGAGCAACCAAACATTTTGGTTGAGTTTGAGACCAGCCTGAACTACAGAGCTAGTTCCAGAACAGCCAGGACTACACACACACACACACACACACACACACACACACACACAGAGAGAGAGAGAGAGAGAGAGAGGGAGGGAGAGAGAGAGAGAGAGAGAGAGAGAGAGAGAGAGAGAGAGAGAGAGACCCCGTCTCAAAAAACAAAACAAAAAGCAGCAGTAGCAATGAAAATGAGTTAGTAACTAGAGCAAACGTCAGGTGTGGTAGTTCACACCTGCAATCCCAGATCTTGGAAGGCTGAAACAAAATCATTGTGAGTTCGAGGTCAGACTGGGTTACAGAGTAGACCCTTCACCAAATCAGTAAAACTGAACAAAATCTAAAGCAATAAAATACTTTATAAAAAAAAAAAGGAAATATAATCATAGCGTGATTTGTGAGTAACCACACGTTGAAGAATGGTTTGTAGAAATTAACCAAATAAATGGCAGTAAAATATTACTCAGAAACTAAATGACATACTTATGAAAGCTGTACTGCTGAAAGTAAATAACCCCCCCTAACAAGCAGGGATCAAGGTTGGAAAGGGATAAAACAGGGACCCTTGTTTCCTCAAAGCTATATAGGCAAAAACGTAAGTTTACAATCTACAGAGACATTACTGATGAAAATATAAGCTACTCCTTTCCAAAATACTTCCCTTTTCTGTTTATCATTTGGGTCAGGAAAGAACTAATGACCCATAAAAATAAAGACTAAGGTATAAGAAACAAAGCCAAAGTGAAGTAACCAGAACCCAACCTTGTAATGAGTTTTTCCTACTCACCATCTCTCTGGCGATTTCCAGCGCTTCCTGCAGGCCATAGAGCCTGCCACAGACCAGGTAGATTCCATTGGCCCAGAGAATACAACCCTCATGGACCCAAAATTCGTTGCTGTCAAGAGGTAGTTCAGGAATTTGTAACTCCAGCTCAGGACCACCTTCCGAAGTGGTAGGTACAGAGGGCTTTGTGTCCAAAACAGCCTTTTCACTGCTGCCCTCAGTGGCTGCTTTTTTACAAGGGAGTCCCCTGGACAGGGACCGAGGGCCTCCACCACAGTCTTCTGAGCGGTGGCGCCGCTTGAACCTAGGATGAGCAGCCAGGCTCCTCTGCTCCTTCTGCTGCTGCTGCTGCTCCTCCTCCTCCTCAGTGTCTGTTTTAGAACCATTAGAAGCACTTTTGTGCCGAACCTTGACCTTGCTCTGCATTTCTGTGGACCTCTTAGGAGGTGGATTCTTCGGAAGAGTGGCGGCATAATCCTGGGGATAAAAGGGTCCAAAAAGATCACCCATGTTCCGGTAACTGGCCCACTTGCCACAGAGACAACAAACTAGGTGTCCCATAACAGAAGATTCTGTTACCACAGGCCCCTGTAGCATAAAGGATGAAGCTGGGAGCACCTTGCTTTCCGTGCTGCTGGGGGGAGGGGTCAGAGATCTCTGACCCTTCCGGCTCCTCACCAATTTGGTCTGTTCTTCTTCTTCAGCATTGATGATTGTACAAACAGCTCCAAGTTCACACTTATTTACTACATGGATATAAGGGAAAAAAGATTTGTTCTTGGCATCAGCTTTATCTAGAGGCTGGGTAGCATACTTTAGTTTGATCTCTGGTTCTTGAGGTTCTACGATGGGAACTGCTTGTTTGGTTTTCCGCTTCCTTGGCTGGGCCCCAGGCTTCCTTCTCTCCCTCCTTTGCCTCTGTTTTTTTGGCTTTGGCTCTCCATCTGCAGAACCTTCTGGTATCTGAGGAGGTTGAGTGGGTGGAGGTGGTGGCTGCTGCTGCTGCTTCTTTTGCTTATTCACACTACCGATGGGTCTCCCCTTTTTCTTTCCTGATGGGAAATACCCTTTTGGGGGGAAACTTTCTTGTTTGGGTGAAATCATGACGGTTTCATTCTCTTTCTCTTCAGCCTTGGGGTTTGCCTCAGGAGCCAAAATGCCCACTGGAGCTACATTCTTTGAGTCAGGAAAGATTAGTGGTGCTGCCCCACCCAGGGAACCATCTGGTCTCCCTTGGTTACCACCAGGCTTCTGTGAAGCTGTGGATGTCATAGTACCAGAAGGTTCCTTTCCAGCAGGAGCTGTATCTACATGTACCTCGGTCTTGACTTTATCATCCCCACTGCCACGCCAGTCTTCAGAAGGCCCTGGGAGAGGCTTTTCAACATTTGATTCCTGGTTAGTTGCACTGACTAGGTCAGTAACCTCACCTTTTCTCTTCTCCATCTCAGTTTCTTGAGTAACCACAGCCCCACCTTCAGGAGGACCAGTCTTCAGAGACAGTATATCATCCAATGTGACTGTGTCTCCCCCAGCCTCAGCACTATTTGTGGATGCACTCCTCCTAATATTTGGGGATGTGATCTTCTGAACTATAGCTTCCAATTTCAATCCCCGTCCCTTCCGTGGGGGCAGTATTTTGGTCTTAGCAGGGCTCATAAGGGTAACAGCAGGACAGTTTCTAATGTCTGGGTTTGGAAGATCCTTGGAGGCATCTCTCTTCGGGATAGACTTGATATCCTGACTGTGAGAAAGATGGGTGTAGGAATTGTATGCCTTATCAGCACCTTCCTTGGATGGGTGAAGGAGGCGCCCTTTATCATCAGTGCTACTGTTTTTTACATCTTGGGACTGTCTCTTACTGGGAATGGGAGAGATAAAAGAACGGACCCTCCTCCGCATGATTAAGGGATTTTGAGAAGAATGATCTTCTTGACCTGGAAGCCGCAGCATTACATTACTAGGTTTGGATGACTGTGTAGACTCAGTTAGTACATGTCCATCTGTCTCATGGGGTGGCCCATACCTTTTCTGATTAGACATTCCTGAAGGACCACTGCTTTTGGCTGGAGAAGTCTGCCGAGAAAGATCCCAACAAGACTCTTGTAACTTCTGAGAGCTGTGCTTCAATTCCATGCCTTTGGTAGGCAAACCATCATTAGACATGAGACAGCGCCCAGCTTCCTGAGTGCTTGGGTCATGGTACGTCCCTACTGGTGGGCCATACATCATACCATCTTTGTCGTTTTTCAGGGGGCTCCGTACTCTGTCAAGAAACTGCTGCTGCCGTGGGCTCTTCCGTGGCCCTTCTTGCCTATGTTGTGCAGCAGCAATCACTCCCTGAGCAGAACTGCTGGTCCAATCTTTATACTCCTCTTGTTGCTGTTGGTATATCTGTCTCTTATAATGGAGCTGGGAATTCAAACCAGTATTAGGGTCCCCATAAGCATGAGCCCTGGTGTTTGTGTGGTAAGCAGAGGCCAGGCTTTCTGAGTTAGGAGAAAAGGGAGCATGTAAAGAACTCCTATTGGCCCTCTCTGAAAAAGTCATGTGTGGGTTCATATGATGAGGGTCTCCCCCTGGACCTCTGCTCCTGCCTGGAGACATCTTCAGTTTTTCTGCAAAGTCATGGTACTGAGAAGAAGACCGACCCCTCATAGTCTCCCGGCTACCAACTCTACCAGGCACCCGCCTCATTGGTGTGGACCTACTATCTTGGGGGCCATAGTCTGAAATGGAATCATGGGCTGCTGCTCCAGGGCTGACATTGCCACGATAAGACTCATGCTTGATGCTGGTAGAATGGCAATGGTCTCCAGATTTCTTGTTGAAACTAGCTTGAGATTTGGACTGTTCAAAGTCTTCCTCTTTTATCTGCCCACTCTGGGATTTCAGTTTCGTTTCCATGGACACCAACCCACCTGGAAGAATGACTGACTGACTTAAACTTGGGTTGATACGCTCATTCCTCCCAATTCGGGCATCAGCACCCATGTGTCCCAATGCGTGAGCCCCTGGATCCCTGACAATCTGTCTTAGTGGAGAAATATCACAGATCACTGATCTCCTTTCAGAAAGGGAGCCCCCAGGCTCATGGGCTGATGATGGAGGTTCTATCTCAAACTTTCTGGGAATGGGATAGTCAGACAAATTGATCTGTTTCATTTCAGGAGCTGTGCTGCTTGACTTCCTTTCCCATGGTCCCCAATGGGGATTTTCTAACAGGGATCCGATGCTCTTGTTCAGAAGGCCCCTGCTGGCTAATTCATTGGTTTGACTGACTAAGATGTTGGGCCTTGCAGTTCCTTCCAGGGCACTAGTCATCCCTTGATGTTCCTGAGCACTTCTAGGATACCTTCTGTCAGTATGGTGGTGGTAACCCTGAAGTACTTCCTGTAGGAGGCTTGGAAACTTCTCATTTCTACCCTTTCGTTCCCCGTGGCTGGCAAAATCCCCCTTTTCTTGTCCTGAAGGATACTGAGGAAAACCACTGACATTTCGTGGTACAGCTGACCCAAAACTCTCTTTGTAACTGTAGCGCAAACTTCCAGGAGATTTGCTAGGCTCCGTCCTGCCTGTGAAAGTTGGGCCTACTGCAGAGTGGCTACTCTGGCCATTCCCCTCTCCATTGTGGCTAGAGCTATTATCACCATTCTTGTTTCCTTTGTTCCCTCCTCCTGGAGGATCTGGCTGTGAAAGTGATGTGTGGCTGGCTTCCTTTGTACCACTATTGCTAGGTGGCCTCTGACTGGCAGCAGGATCCTCCTCTTGGGATCCTTTATCTTGTCCACCAGATTTTTCTACCCGACCTGTCATGGCTTCCCGGGAGACAATCACTCCAATTGTCTTCTCATTGACTTTTGTGTTTCCCTCAGTCAGTGGTGTGTCCTTAGCACCTGGAGAGGCAGCTTCTTCCCTAGCTGTAGGACTGGTACTGAGTCTAGGGTCCTCGTTCTGAGCACCTTGTGTTGGTGAGGAGCCAGTTTTCTCTGAAGCTCCACACTTGTAGGTGGTGTCAGAGCTAGTGCTCTGCCCACTTAGTTGCCTCACTCTCTCACCTTGATCTTCCGAACTACTGGAGCAACCTCCATCCAATGACTCTGCCATAGGGGACTTTAGTTGTTCTTCAGGCTGTGAAGAGCCTTCTGAGTTTGTACAGCTATCTGCTTTCTTAGATGATGATGAGGGCCTCTTGGAAGTCTTCTTCTGAGGTGTCAAGGCATCAGAAAGTAACATGTGCTGGACAGTATTAGGAAGATTGGCCACTTGAGTACTCAGAGCACTCAAACTACTCAACCCAGGATCTGTCAATCGCTTTTCTGGCACGCCTTCTAATCCAAACCCTTTGAATCCTGCAGCATGAGAATTAGGACTAGGCATCATTGATGGGGTTGGACTGAGTTGGGGCATTAGCTGTAAAATTCGGTTTCTGGAACTCATGGGCACACTGCCTTGCCCACACTGAAGATTCTCACCACTCTGCATGAGAGGAGAAGGGGTAGAGCTACAGCTTGGAGACTGAACCACAGAAGCAGCTGGAGAAGGGTTAGAAATAGGGCTGAAGTTCTGGTGAAACTGCATAGGGGACCTTACAGGAACCTCAGGCTGATTGTACTGCCCCACCTGGGTCTGCAGGGGCAGCTTGGTCGCAGCATTGGTGTACTGCATCACATGCTGGGGGGCATGTTGCTGTTGTTGCTGCTGCTGTTGCTGCTGCTGAGGTTGTGGCTGTTGTTGTTGTTGCTGCTGCTGCCCCTGCTGGGTTCCTGGTGGAATCTTTGTCTGTTCAAAATTCTTCATAGTCTGAGGCTGATAGCTATAATTTGATTGTGTGCCATAAGCCTGTGCATTAGAACCCACATTATGACCTTCATACTGGGATCCAGCATTCACACTGTAACTGCCATCATAGCTTTGTCCAGACTGACTGAAACGCTGTGGTGAAGGAAAGGAGGAAGAGGAAGAGGAGGAAGCAGAAGACTGGTAGTGTTGGCCAAACTGACCCACTCTTAACTGATAACCAGCAGAAGATGGCAGAGTGGAGGGCCGCTGCATTGGTTGTAGATGGGATGAGCCAGAAGCTGGCTGTCCAGTGGCTTGGGGCAGAGGTTGATGGGATTGGTAAAGCTGTTGTCTCAACTGCTGTACTTGCTGCTGTTGCTGCTGTTGTTGCTGCTGCTGTTGCTGCTGCTGTTGGCTGGAGGCCTGCTGTTGATACTGAGCACTCCCAGGAGAAAAAGGCCCTGTGTAATCCTGCTGATAATGAGACACACCACCAAGGGCAGAGTGCTGTGCTTGAAATTGGCTCACATGACCCTCACTCCCATACTGATTGCCAAAGTTGCTCCCCTGGGGAGGTCCATAGCTCTGCACAGGACCAGAAGGCCTTCGCTGAGGAGGCTGTGGAGTTCCTGCTGCCACAGGGTCTTTGTTGCCTGCCATGTAGTAAAAATCTCCAGCTTCTTTCCTGAAACCCTGGTAGCCTTGATGGCCAGAGGTCTCGCTAGCCATCGCTGCAGCAGCAGCTGCTGTTCCTCGCCGTCCACTACTGTTGCTGCCAGTGCCACCACTACCACTATTTGCTCCCCCAAAATTCTGGAACATCTGGGCTTGACGAGGGCTGAACTCTTCTACACGGGATGAGCTGTGTACCTCCTGTGGGTAGCTCTGTGGGTTTCCGTGGTAACTGCTTTGCTCCCGAAAGGACTGCATACTGTTCAGCAGCACAGCGGCAGGCCAACAGCCCTCCTACAAAAGGAAAAGAAAGAAAAGCATGAGCCATACATCTGGTTGGTACAAACAAAAATCAAGCCTAAATAACCCACTGACCAGATAAAGCAGACTGCTTTAAATTTCACTCCTTTTTCCTTATTCTATCCATTTCTGATAATGCAAATAAGCAGGGAAATAGTCTAAAGAAGGAAGGCATCTGTGACACAACAAAGAAAACACTAGTATATACACACACATTCAATAAAGTCTTTTAAAAACATTATTAGATAAACAAACCTCACAAATTCAACTAGGATAAATATTCAACTGGAGTAAATAGTAGGATGTTATTATGAGCAACAAAACCCCTATTTCTTCATTAATCTTCAGTTATAGTAAGGAAGGGTAACAGAAACCACTTTCAACTCCTTATTTTCATTCATTAGACGGGCTGCTAAAGTGAGGTACCTCAAATAATGAGGCAGTTCTTTCAGGGACTATCCATGTCTGCTCCACTCACCAACTGAGAAACAGAACTATCCTGAGACTCAAATGCAGACCACTTCAGGTTGACTATAATTACCAACGGCCTATGATGACTATCTTCTGGGACACTCACCTCTTCGCCACTACAGATTCCTTAGTCACCAACATAGACATCCAATCTGATCCCCTCTTGACATAAAATTGTGTCCCAAATACCCCCTCTTGACCACCTACCCTCAACTGCCAGGCATTAAGTGCTAGATATAGGCCAGAATAGGTCAGTACTAGGGAGGCAGAATAAGTTGGATCTCTGAGTTTGAGGCCATGCTGGTCTACAGAGTAAGGTCCAAGACAGCCAGGGCTACACAAAGAAACCCTGTGTGTGTAAGGGGGCGGGACAGGGGGAAGGACACACATAAAAAAAGAGGAAAACAAGTTTAGGGTTGCTGCTCATCTGCTCTGTATTTGTTTACTTTTAAAGTGTTTCCTCATATTTCTCCTGTGTAGCCAAGTTAACTTGGTGTTTTCCATAGAACTGGACCCAAAGGATTTTACAGGTAGTTTTTTAAGTGTCTTCCAGCCCTGTTTTTAGATTGATGATAATTCTTCTCTCACCCCCTTAGCACTGTCTCTGAATATGTGAGCTCCAGCTTAGTTCTGTAAGACCTAATTTTTAAGCCATTTCATCGTCCGTGCAAAATGTCTGCTTCTGCTCCTTACTGTTTGAATGACATACGAATATTATAGCAAGAAACAGTCTCTACCTTTTAGGAGTTTACGTTTTAAGTTGAAGGAGAGGTAAGACAGTAAACATTTCTTTGCTTTAATTTATTAGACTGTACTGCAGCTGTATTGAGAGTGAGGAAACAAAGTAAGGGAGGAAGGAGGAACAAAGATGAGGGTACATAGTAGCAGTTTTAAACAAGATACTCGGGAGGAGATCTTGCTAACAGGTAATGCTTGTCCAGAGACTGAAAAGAGGTGAGAAGCCACATCTGTCCACTACGTCATGTGGGCTCTTTATCAGGTCATAACGCGTCCCTTCAGTGCTATCCTCCAATTCTGTTCCAGCTGGTTTTCTACTTCCTCCAATCTTTAGGACTGCCAAGAACAATTCCATCAACATCTAAACTTCCCTTGTTTCTAGCATACTTCTAGTTCTTAGAATTTAGTTCTTAGTGGCTGATGAGAGATAAACTGAACAAAACATTAAAGTTAGCAGTTAACTGAAGGTATGAAAAGCTGCTTCCAGAGATAATCTCCTTATAGACACTTTCTGTGTTGTTTAGTTAACTCTTCAGTAAAACTAGTTTCTGAAGGTTTGAACGTAAATCATGCCATTTGCTTCCTTTTTTTTCCTAAATCAGAGCTACCAGGAGACCACTTTAGGTATCAGCAATTTGGCCTGAAGCTGCCTGGTTATTTTAAACCATATCTCTATAGAGAAAACAGACATGGAAAAATTCCTCTGTGGCCCTGTTCCTAGCCCTGTACTAAACACTCCTTTACTGTGGATTATCCCTCTTTTCCTATAGTAATATAGTTTATAGACTTGAAAGGAAAAAAAATGATAACCATTATCTCCGGCATAGTACATACTCTTGATGGACATGAAGTATGAGTAACGAATGTGCTCCAAGTTTATCCTTTGTAGGAGTTTCAAGTAAAGCAGACAGGAAAAGTAAAATGTCAGAAATAAAAAATATAAACTTGAAATATTTGCAACTTATAATCAGCATATAAAATATCCCAATATGATCCTACCATATAGATACATAACAAAAGAAAAATATATATCCCAAAGTCAGCAGGTCATCAATGGGGAATTTTCACGCATATCTGGAAGAGATTTACCAACACACTTTTCTTCCCTTTCCTCAAACGTCACCTTACAGATGGGCCACAGAGGTGTACCAATGAGGTCCAGTACACAGAGGTGTACCAATGAGGTCCAGTACACAGAGGTGTACTAATGAGGTCCAGGACTTTGAGTCTATGCATTCCAGACTATCCCAGCTGTGACTGCTGTCTCTAGCCTGGTGGAAAGCTGGTGACCTCACCATTTTATAGAAAACCAGCATTAATTTTTATTGTCTTTGTCATCATCTAAGAGCATTACACTCCTCAAACCATTCTTTTCTCCCTAAAATACTCTCAAATATCTCCCAGAAAGTTCTTAGCTTTCCAAGGTTTAACTAACGACTTTCTTATTGCCAGAATAACAGAATATGTTCCTTACTTTAAAAAAATAAAATAAAGAACAAACAAAAAACTTCAGTCCTCAAGACAATAGTTCATCTTAAATCCCATGTGAGGATATACTATCTGCCCTCGTGACTCATTCTTCACCCAGTGACAAACTAGTTTACAACCTAGGAGGGACAGTACAAAGACAAGGGACAGGCTTCTGCCCCAGTTTGGAGACAGTGAAATATACTCTCCTGGCCCTGACTAGGCAATTTTTGAGGCTGGTAAAGACTTTCTACAAACAGGGATGGCAACCTAAACATTTAGCCATTTTCTCTGAGCTCAGAAACTACTTCTTGCCCTTGAGCTGAGGAGGTATCAACAATGCCAGGCCAGAAGATGCCGCTTTCCCAGTTTGGCCATCCTTCTGCACTGCTGTCCACAGATCGGGAGCTGGGGCAGTGGTGGTGCTACTTTTCAGAGTCTTTTCCAGCAGTGTTAAAGAGAAGCACAAGGGTGATTAGAAAGATTGGAAAAAGAGAGGCTGATCCGACCTAGAGGCAACTGCAGCAGATACAGACTCCCGCCAGCTCCCTCACAAACTTCCAAGAATATCTCCTATGATAGTTCAATCTCTGGTCAGCATGAACAGGCTCTCCCAATTCCAGTTCTTCCCATGTTGGCCCAATTCTTAATTCTTTTCTTCCTGTTTTTTGTTTTCTTCCCCTTTTTGGTTTTTTGAGACAGGATTTCTCTGTGTAACAGCCTTGGCCATCCCAGAACTCATTTTTAGATCAGGCTGGCCTAGACCTCACAGAGGTCTCGGTCTCTGCCTCTCAAGTGCTGGAATCAAAAGCGTGTGCCACAACACTCAGCTACAATCCTTAATTCTTGTACCAAAATTTTTCATAGAATACAAAGATTTTCTTTTCCTGAATGAACTCTAAATGATACAATTAAATGCTCCTCAAATTACCAGTTTGAATGTGCCACCTGTTTTCTACCAGGGCCCTGATTGATAAAGTTCTCTCATTCCCAGAATTCCAAAGTACACTATTATCACTTCTATTTCATATGGTATACAACAGGGACTAAAAACAAAACACTTAGAGACGTCAAACAAAGTACACAGCGACGGCCAGGGTTCTCACGTCAAAATGCTAGGTTATGCCATTTGTAGTGGGAATGATTTCTATAAAGTCGACTCATATTTATTCTTAGTAAGTCACCTGTTTTTCGTTTTTTTGAAACAAGTCTCACTCATTGTTCAGACTGGCCTGAAACTCACAGCAATCCTCCTGCCTCAGTTTCCTGAGTACTGAGACATGACTGTGAGCCAACGTGTGGCTAAATTTATTTTCAACAGCAAAGATAATGAACGTTGTTCTTTCCCTGACCACCTCAACAGATGAGTCCCAACTCATCTTTTTTAGTTTGCAAGGCTTTGCTTAATCACAAACCTGTTCTTTTCTATTTGTCCTAATCTCTGGTTCTGACAAGGACACTTTCACCTTCCTGATCTGGAAAAAAAAAATTATACAAAGTTCTGTGTTCCAGCATCAGTCATTGGAACAAAAGAATACACTTTCCTCCACTTACTATTTTGACAATGTCATATTCCCCACAGTCCTGGATGGCCTACAGTATCTTCTTGGTGTTTTCTGCTGTTTCTGTCCAACAATGTCATTCAGAAGTGCCCCTGAGCCATCACCATTCTCCAATGTCTGAAGCATCCATCCTTAGGTTCACAAATGCCCTCCTACTGTATCCTCTCCTACCCTACCAGGTCACATGGGCCCCAGGGTCCCAGGAGTTTGATGAAATGTGATTTTCTCTACAAGTTAGCCTTAAAGCAAGCCATTATTGGTTTACTTCACTTAATGAAACTGAACAGTAAAGTATGTTTACATTTAACCAGTATCTAAGGAATGAGTTACTAATATTACCAATAATTACTATATATTAAGAAAATTCCAACATGTCCAGCTGTCTGGTTTTTATGTGTATACATAGATAGACACAAGGGAAAAAACTGATGAATTATGACATGTTCTAAGTCACTTTCTAGGATACGCTTTAACTCAAATTCTTCTGATTCTTAAACTCATGATTCTTTCACTATACCATAAGTTAAACAAGAAACATCTCAAATCCACATTTGCTTTCCTTTTTTGAAAATTCTGACCAAGCCGGGCAGTGGTGGCACACGCCTTTAATCCCAGCACTCGGGAGGCAGAGGCAGGCGGATCTCTGTGAGTTCGGGTCCAGCCTGGTCTACAAGAGCTAGTTCCAGGACAGGAACCAAAAGCTACGGAGAAACCCTGTCTGGAAAAATCCAAAAAAAAAAAAAAAAAAGAAAAAGAAAAAAGAAAATTCTGACCAACAACTTGGGTCAGGTCTAAATTAACAATGGCTATTGCTAATTTATCGCATGCCTAACACATGCTACACACACTACCAGGCACTTTAAATGTTAACAGAGTCTCTCCTTACCATATCTACAATGTGTTAGTATTCCCTTTTATAAACCAAGGCTTAGAAGTTACATAAATAGTCATGTGTCTCATAAGCAGACTAAGAAACACTAAGAAAGGAATCTTTAAGTTTGCCAAATTGAGTTTTCTACCTTAAACCTGGATTTATCTGTCTCATCTGCTTTATGTGCATGTAAACTAAGTAGATTAGACCGTATATCTGTCCAGTGATTTGTTGAGTTTTTCCTAGTCTGTATCTAGTTTGCAAAAAGAATTTAGCTTGTCCTTGAGGACTGACGAGAACCTCAGTACAATTAGTGCTGACACCACTGGGAGCTCTCTGGCAAAGAAATCTCAAAAAAAGGACTCTGAAAACATCATAGGAAACCAAGTCAGTCGGAACTCAAAAACTTTTTGGTATCTCAGGAAAAAGAAACCTGCAGTGTTCGGAAGTTGGCTCTTGCCGAGCAGTGATGGCACATGCTTTTAATCAGCACCTGGGAGAGAAAAGAGGATCATCACGAACTAAGGCCAACATAGGAGAAAGGATTACACAGGAGACCCTATCTCAAAAAACCCACCCCAATTTTTTTCCAAAAAAATTTAAGGAAGACAGACATGGTGGCACACACCTTTAATATGAGCACCTGGGAAGTAGAAGCAGATAGGCATACATCTGTAAGAGGCCAGCCTGGTCTACATAGTAAGACCCTGAATCAATGCCAACTTAAGAGATCATATCCCATGTGGTGCAATAGGCTGAGCGCAGTACAAACGTAACAAAAGCACCATACATTCTTACGAATCTCTAAAGATATAAATTGGTAATTTAAAAAAGACTATTCCAGTGTGGCTTGTTAAGAAAACTGCCAACAAGCTGTAAGTCTTTTATCACTTGAAAATGATTAAGCAAATTATGGCATAGCTGCTTAAATAGTACATAAATCAGTAATTGTGAAGATTCTAGCCACACGAAATGCCTACTATGTGTATACCTGTGGTACAAGTCCATTTGGAAACTGGACATTCTTATAGATGGATGACAAAGAAAATGATGTGGATAAATAAAAAGATTTTGACCATCTACAATGGCAGGATTCATATGCCCTCACATACAAAGAATAAAATTTACACTACTGTATTACATCATCTCAGCTGTGACTGCTGACATCTCAGGTGTGACTGCAGCTCATATCCTAGCTCCATACCACCCCTATTGCTATCTAACTTACACAAAGGGGCATCCAAGAGTCAATTCAAAAAGCTACATGGGAGAGCTTGATACCTCAACAGCTACCAGAAAAGGGACAGGAAAGTAGAACTAGTGGCACCTGGGCTAAGATCTCCTTCTCAGTCTTTGTTACCTGTTGATGCCTAAGGCTTTGGGATGTCACTGAAATTTTCTTTCGCATTTAAATGTTAATAGTACAGTACAGTAATATTTTGTACCTTTTGTCTTTACAAAAGAATCACAATTAGCAATCAGTGCTGCCACTTAAAGGCAGTGTCTCTATAATTCCTTCAATATAATTTTTGAATTGAGTCAAAAGACTAACTCAAAACAGAAGTAGGCAAAAGCTGTATGAGGAAAACTATAAATTTTTTTTTAAAAAAGATTTATTTATGATGTATACAACATTCTGCCTCCATGTATGCCCACATGCCAGAAGATGGAACCAGATTTTATTACAGATGATTGTGAGCCACAATGTGGTTGCTGGGAATTGAACTCAGAACTTCTGGAAGAGCAGCCAGTGCTCTTAACCGCTGAGCCATCTCACCAGCCCAAAACTATAAATTTTTGAGAAGCCCCAAAAGGTTCAAAACAAAACTGAAATAAACTGGAAGAACACACAATTTCAGAAGTCAAGACTGTAACAGATTAGTTTAATAAAATAACAAAGTTTCACTTTTAAATAATTTCAAACACACAGAAAAGTTCTAAGTGCTTACATACACCTTTTGTCATGATTGCTCGACTTAGTGCTTTACCTCATCTGCTAAGTTTTCTACATATATCCAAAGCCACAAATCTCTGCCTGATCACTTTGAGAAACCTAAAAGAGAAAGGAAGCACTCACTCTTCTGCAGAACCAGCACACAAGTCTCCTCATCAAGAAGCCAACACTACTACTGCAGTACCAACCCAGCCCACAGACAGGCCCTACCTCAGTTATGACAACAGCCACATTTTTCCCCTTCTGGTCCAACATTTCATCCAAGTGTCACGTCTCTATTGTTGTCTATCGATCTGCAGTAACCCCTCTTTCTTTTGTTGGGTCCTTTCATTCCATGGGGTACCCCTCAGCCTCAGACTGGTCTGCATTTCCTCAATGGAGAGAATGGTAGCAACACAGAACACACAAGATAAGCAGAAATGGCAACCCATTCATTTTCCTCTCCAAAATAATCACTTTCTGGGGCAACTATAAGGGTCTGTCAATGCCTTGTTCGTGGTCAAATATCCACATCTCTATGAGCTCTAGCCATCATTCCTTATACATTTGTCAACGCGCAAAGCATTATCTCTTCATTCATTTGACACTCAAAGTGTTCCAGATTTGGCCAACTGGAAACCCAACTAGCATCAGTGTCCTGACATTTTCTGGTCTATTTTCTGGTCTATTTCCTGGCAAAAGATGCTTCAAATTCATCTGGTATTTTTCCTGCTTCAACTCCTAGAAGTACTCACTTCTCCAAAGACAATTCCTCTTCAAGATGATTTAGCAACAAAGATTTAGCTGATAGGACTGAAACTAAGATATCAGTACTTCCAGGTAGAAAGTACTATGCATGGGCTGGAGAGATGGCTCTGTGGTTAAGTGCACTGGCTGTTCTTCCAGAGGTCCCGAGTTAAATTTCCAGCAACCATATAATGGCTTACAGCCATTTGTAATGACATCTGGTGCCCTCTTCTGGCCACCAGGCTTACATGCAGACAGAACACTATACATAATAAATCTGTTTTTTAAATGCTATGTACATATAGTTACCATTCTTATAACTATTTTTACACATGTAGTTACATGTTAAAGTTCACACTTATTAATCCAATTCCAGCCCAACATTTCTGAGTTCTTTTCATCTTTGCACGCTTGTTAATTCCTTTCTCAGACAGCAAGACACCTAGCTCTCATAATCTTTAACAAATACATACCTGACAGTTTACTTCTTTTGCTCAAGACAACCATCTCCCAAAAAAATTCATTCTCATCCTTGTACCCTGCTCCTCCTACCTCCACAGCCATGGAACCTTCCACTATCTCTGTGGCACAATTCTATTATAGTTTGAAAAAACTAATTCCAAAATTCATCTGAAGAAAAATCTAAACAATATATGTGGTGGTTTCAAAGAAAATGGCCAGCAAAGGGAGTGGCACTATTAGGAGGGGTGGCTTTGTTGCAGTGGGTATGGCCTTGTTGAAGTGTGTCACAGTTGAGGGGAGCTCTGAGGTCTCATACACGTTCAAGTCATATTCAGTGAGACAGTCTTCCTGTTTACTGCGTTCAACATGTAGCAGCAACAAGAAGTTCCTTCTCCAGCACCATGTTTGCCTGCATGCTGCCTTGTTTCCTGCCATAATAATGAATTAAACCTCTGAACTGTAAGTCAGTCCCAATTAAGTGTTTTCCTTTATGAGTTGCTGTGGTCATGGTGTCTCCTAAGCAATAGAAACCTTAAGATAATAAGTGAGAATAGTAAAGAAAAATTGGAAAACTATAAAAAGGTGAAAAATACTTGCCCTATCCATATATCAAAACGTTTAAGTATAATTAAAATAAAGGGTAGAGACAAGCATACCACTTGGGGGGATGGGGGGGAATAACTGTTAGACCTCACCTGACAATATCCATAAAAACAAACTGCAGGTAACTTTTTTTTTTTTTTTTTTTTTTGGTTTTTCGAGACAGGGTTACTCTGTGGCTTTGGAGCCTGTCCTGGAACTAGCTCTGTAGACCAGGCTGGTCTCGAACTCACAGAGATCCGCCTGCCTCTGCCTCCCGAGTGCTGGGATTAAAGGCGTGCGCCACCATCTCCCGGCTTGCAGGTAACTTTAAAAGCTAAACATCATCTTTTAAAAAAAATTAAAAGAAAATACAAAACCATTTAGTCTTTGAGATCAAACTGACATTCTCAGTTTTATTCAATATATTTGTTTGTTTCATTGGTTTTTCAAGATTTTTATTTGTTTGTTTTGGGGGGAGTATAGCCCTGAACATCCTGGAACTTCTGCAGACCAGGCTGGCCTCAAACTCAGAGACCCACTTGCCTCTGCCTCCCAAGTGCTGGGATTAAAGGCATGTGCCACCACTGCCCAGCTTTCAGCTTGTTTTTTGAGAAAAGCTTTTGCGAGGTAGCTCAGGCAGCCTCTAACTTACAATCTTCCTGGTTTAGATTCATGAAATTTATGAAAGCACAAGCCATTTTTAGTTTCTCACTATTGTGTCGTCTTACCAAACAGAACTTAGCTTTCTTTGAAAAAAAAAAAATCATTGATTTGCCTAGGAACAGGCAAAATACAAGGTAGGTAACACTTCTCTCTGCCACAAAGACAGGATATGCTTTCCACCTAATGGAGATGGAGCCAGCAAGTGTAAGGAAGAAATTTTCATTTTATATAACTGTGTATGTGTGCATGTGTGTGTATGCATATACATTTACTGTAACAGGTTGAGTTAACAATGGGATCTATCCACGAAAGCAGCTTTTCCACCCAGATATGAACAAGGATAAACCTCAGTGGTAATGCAAGTGAAAAGAGACCTGGTATTTGAAAGGAATAAAATGGTAATGGAGACACAACAATAGAAACATTTGTTAAATCATAAGTGTGGTGATAACATGCGAACTTTGAGGGAGAAGGTATTATTAAAGCCTGGAATTTTTTTTTTTTGTATGTTGACATTTTTTTAACGGTTCCCTATATTATCAGTTTGAAAAAATAGTAAAATTTATGTAATTTAAGACCTTTTAGCTTCTGCCACCAACAAAACTTCCACATTCGTTTCTCATGGTCTATCTTTCAGACTCAGGCCTCAGACTTGTAGGCTTTAGATCTGCTCCCATGTCTTGAATACTAGTTCCCTTCCATTTTCACTGTCTGACTAACAAGAGTCCCCTGCTGTAACACTCTTTTTAAGAGTTGTCATTAAGGGCTGAAGAGATGGCTCAGTGGTTAAGAGCATTGCCTGCTCTTCCAAAGGTCCTGAGTTCAATTCCCAGCAACCACATGGTGGCTCACAACCATCTGTAAAGAGGTCTGGTGCCCTCTTCTGGCCTTCGGGCATACACACAGACAGAATATTGTATACATAATAAATAAATAAATAAATAAATAAATAAATAAATAAATAAATAAATAAATAGAGTTGTCATTAAGTGAATTAATCACTCCTGCCAGTCCTGAAGTTCCAGGCATCACAGATTCAGAATCAGACAAATTCAGTCTGAACTCAGCTTTGCAGCTTACTGCTACTAAAATGTTCAATGTATTATGCACTTTAAATCTCAGTTTCTTCAAGCATAGAACAGAAATGCCCCTCTGGTCTGACAGTGATAAAATAAATGATACACCACACCATTCTGTGGGCCACAACTGTGCAGCACACGGATGGGAAGCACTGCTGTTCTCTGAAGCTCATGGCAAAGTCTCAGGCACCACAGGTCTAAAGAATCATATTCTGCATGTCAGGCAATTGTGGTATTGTTTAACAAAGACTGATGAAAGGTCTTGAGGATATAAGGGCCCCAAACTGGAATCTACTAGAAGTCTCCTGTGAGTTTTGAACTAGATGGTTGACACACTCTGGTTTCAGTTTTCAAGTATCTTGACTGTTTTATAGAAAACAAGTAAGGGAGAAGC
Source organism: Chionomys nivalis (assembly GCF_950005125.1). Lineage (NCBI taxonomy): Eukaryota > Metazoa > Chordata > Mammalia > Rodentia > Cricetidae > Chionomys > Chionomys nivalis. The sequence goes on from NC_080102.1 coordinate 39,848,516, forward strand.
AGAGCAGAAGCATATTTAGTAAAGAAGTTATTTTAGTAATCTGGATGAGGGATGTTGGCTACACAGATGAATGTGGTGTTGATGGAAGTGGTGTGTCAAAGAAAGGACACATTTTGAATTCAGGGCCAACAGAAATTGCTAGTGTATCAGAAGTAAACATGAGGAACACAAACAGCACAGCAACACTAGCTGAATGAACACCAGTGCTTTACATCCTTTACAGGTGAAAACAAGTCTGTACCATCATGCCAGGTGTGCACAGCTGACAGCCTCACTTTATTAAAATGAAGACAATAAAGCAGAGGTGAAATGACTAATGAAGGCCCTAACAGTAGGTAGCAGATCTGAGCCCTGGTAGCAGGCTTGTGTCTAACAGCACTCTAGTACCATCTCCTACAGTGCAACTGCAAAAATGGGCACTACTGGGAAGGGGGATAGACTGGAGCACAATAGCAGTGATGTTGTGCCTGACATGCCATCTTTGAGATTCCCACTAGACATTTGAGTGGAGGGAGAGATGTCAGATAGACTGCTGACATGACTGGATCTAAAGTGGGGATATGGGTAAAAGAAAAGTCAGCAGCACAGAGAATTCAGCTAAAAGAATAAATGAGACCAATTGAAGCAGGTTGTAAAATCAATTTAGAGGGTCTTGAACTAAACACTTAAAAAAAACAAAAAACAAAAAAACGGGGCTTCCAGTGGCTGCCTTGCACAAGTGACTCCTGGGCCCAGTTCTGGGGCAAAAATGCCTGCCTTTCACATAGAGGATCTGCCGGAAAAGGAAAAGCTGAAGATGGAGGTTGAGCAACTTCGCAAAGAAGTGAAGTTGCAGAGACAACAGGTGTCTAAATGCTCTGAAGAAATAAAGAAATAAAGAAAGAAATAAAGAAGAACGTTCTGGAGAGGATCCTCTGGTGAAGGGGATCCCAGAAGACAAGAATCCCTTCAAAGAAAAGGGCAGCTGTGTCATTTCCTAACTCTGGGGGAAACTCTATTCTCACTCGTGGCAAGTTGTTCCTTTGTTTTATTTTTCCCCGAAATAAAACCAAAGTATATGTTAAAGAAGGTAAAAATGTAATTGAGAAGAAAACTGCTGCAGGCACTCTCCAGGAAGTTTATGTGCGACTTTGGTGTGTGCCTGCTTCTGACTCATGCTCAGGATATTCCCGTCTTCGGAGGGCAGTTGTGGGATGAAGGCATGACCCTACCCTTTCAGTGAGCTGCTTGCTGCCTCCAATAAAGTTTGTCTTGGGGGAAAAAAAACAGAAGGCAGAAAATAACAGATGATGGATCACAGTAAGATGAAGTATACAAAACTGGAGAAACAGCTCAGTGGTTAAAACCATACACTCATTGTTCTTACAGGACCCAAGCTCAATTCCTAATACCCTACAGCCACAACCACCTGCAAGGGGATCTGATGCTGTGGCCTCCCAAAGCATCTATAAACACATGCATACAAAATGAGAAACAATAAAAACAAATCTTTAAGTGATCTGAAGGGGGAAGTGAAGAAAATGAGGGGCACTTTAACTGGATGGGAGAAGGAAGTCGATATAGAAGAGAAAGAGGGAGGGGAGAAAAAGAGTAAAACACAAACAAAAACCAAGAACAGGCAGGCATCAGAAACTCCCTTTCAAATCATCGTTTAGGGGAGTTTGAGACTCCCAAAAATAATACACGCTACTGTTGTTGCCCTCAATAGTCTCCCAGAAGTTGAAGGTAAGTCCTTATTGTTGAAGGCACCATTCATTTCAGACACAGGACCCAGAAGACCTGAATATGACCTGAAGTGTTTTCCTGAAGAGTAGCTTTTACAGTACAGGAGGATACTATGTGTATTTCTGTGGTGGTCTGAATAAAAGTGGCCTCCCACAGGTTCAAAGGGAGTTGCACTGTGAGGAGGTGTGGCCTTGTTGGAGTGTGCTCATGAAAGTGTGTCACCAGGGGTGGGCACTGAGGTTATCAAGTGCTTGAGCCAGGCCCAGGCTCTCTCTCTTCCTGCTGCCTGTTGATCAGGATGCAGAATTCTCAACTACCTCTCCAGCACCATGTCTGTCTGCATGCTGCCATGCCTCCTGCCATGACGATAATGGACTAAACCTCTGAACCTGTAAGCCAGCCCCAATTAAAATGTCTTCCTTATTCAAAGTTGCCACGGTCATGGGATCTCTTCACAGCAACAGAAACACAAACTAAGACAGCTTCCAAGTAAGGAAAGCAACCAATAGCTCTTTCCAGCTGCAAAACCTATGAACCACAATGATCAGTACAGACAATACCTTTAAGGGTACCATACTGGCACACATCTTGGTGGTAACAGCTTTCTAATTGGAGTGAAGGCCATTCAACAGGAGGAAAACTATGCCTATTACTTAAAAACTAACTGCATAGGATAAGTGAGATTTGTGATTTTTAGAAAATAACCTACTTCTAACACTTGATTAAATATGCATAATTCCTAACCAAATTCTAAATATTTATCTTTATAGCCCTCATCAAAGGTAAGAGTAGTTCTCACTATCAAGAAAAAACTTTGAAACAGAGAGACCATTACTGAAAACCACAACTGATCAAAATACAGATGTGCCCAGCCAAAATGAATCCATCTACAACATTAACTCCTGCACCTAAGGATGGGGGCTGGGATGGAAGAACTGTTAAGAGCCAAAAGACCAGGAAATCTGCTCTGAGACTGTGTCCCCTATAAATGACATGCAAGTTTCACCTACAATACCTCAACAATTGCTGCCTCCACATACCACCAACAGACATACTAACATGGAAAAGGGGAGATCTCACAGGCTACCACTTATCAACAAAGATCTACAAGCAACAAAGGAATGGTGGGAGAAGAAATAGTCTTTCCCAGGGATGAGTCCCTAAATGGTTATCCATTACCAAGCAGCCAGCCTTGAAATAATATATAAAAGAAACACTAATAGGACTGAATAGATTGTGTGTGTGTGTGTGTGTGTGTGTGTGTGTGTGTAACAAAGAGAAGCCATGAACTCCAGAGGGAACAAGGAAGGATACATGAACAGGATTGAAGGAAGAAAATGAAAATGATACTTCATTTTTTATAAAAAAGATTTAAAGAAACAAAATACCATTAAACAAAGATGAAGCACACAAACTAGTTTATGAAACAAGTTTAATTTTTTAATTTTCATATATGTGATAGCAGGCTGTCACTTGGTGTGGTGGAGTTTTTTGTTGGTGGTGGGTTGTTTTGGGTTTTTTTTTTGGGGGGGGGGCTGTTTGTCATCTGTAAACAGGATTTCTCTATGTCCTGGCTGCCCTGGAATTTGCTCTGTAAACCAGGCTGCCCTGGAACTCATAGAGATTCACCTGCCTCTTCCAAGTGCTGAGGTTAAAGGAGTAAGCCACCACTGCCCAACTAATATGGTTATTTCCCCTTCAACTTTATCCAGTGTGGAACCCTGGTACTACTCCTAAGGCTGAGCACAGGGCACACATTCAAACATGAGGTAACTTAAGCTCACAGTGCATGCTATCTTTCTGACAAAAACAAAGCTCACACATGAAGAACAACATTTTAGAATGGGGGTATAACTTAGTGGTCAGCATGCAAAAAGTCCTGGATTCAATCAATCCACAGCTAACAACAGTTTTACTTTAAACAATGGGAGGAACTAACAGTAAAAAGGGTTTCTATAATCCCTGCCTCCATTCTCTGAACATCACTGAAGTAAAAGGAGAAGCAGGTTGATTTTTTTTAACCTTATCTACAAGGTGCTGAACATAATAGGTCACTACTTCTGATAAGTAAAAACCGCTTCACTTACATTAAAATTTAAATAATGCAAATCAAAAGATGGCTTTTTAAAGCTTTTTTTCCTTGAAAGAACTTTTGAAAATTATTCCAGGGGCTGACCCTTGAAAGCAAGCTTCTGAATATAGTATAACAAAACGTAAAAACACTAAGATCTGCTTCAAGCTAAAGGCAGGGTACTAGATATTTAGAATTTAGAAAGCTTTTAATACCAACCTGAACGTATCTGAATTTATGGGAAGTTAAGCCCGAACAACAAACTGTAAAACAACAGTGCCAACTAACAACCTCAGAAAAGAAATGTAAGATAAGACAAACAGATTTTAATGTGTGCTTGACTTTCTTGCACAAACCAATGAGAAAAGTAGTCAACCAAAGCATTCCAACTTGATTTTATTGAAGGTACCAAAGTCACAGGTCAACCAATCAAATGAAGCAAAAAGCAGAACAAAGTTCTAGAAGTCTGATCCACTTAGATAAAAGCCAATAATAGAGCTTTTTACAGTTTACAGGGTCCTCTCCATCTAGCTGAGGATGCAGGCATGGGAGAAACCTATATGAATGATTAAATTCTGTGAAAAAAAAAAGATAAAAATGGAAAAAGTAAAATTCCACGGTTGCCACAAAGTCACAACTCCAAAATAATGTATTAGCTCTCAATCTACTTTATTAAAACTGTATGTGTGATCCTGTATATGGGTAAACATACCTATGTGTATACATGTGACTTGCATGTGGATGCCTTGGATGTCATCTTCCGAAACATCTACCTCCTTCCAACTGAAGCACACTAATTAGGCTACAGTAGATGGCAAGTGAACCCCAAAGATCCTCCTGTGTCTATCTCCCCAGTGCAGGGGTTACAAACACAAGTCACTTCACCATGAATTCTGGATATCAAATTGTGTTCCTTGTGCTTACAAGACAAGTGCCTTACTGACTGAGCTACCCCCACCTCAACCTTGCAGCTCTTATATGAGCATCAGTAATCGAAAGGGATTTCTAAAACACTGAGTTTCCCTATATAAACAAAACTCAAAACCACTTAAGTCCACACCTATTGAGAAGAAATAGTTTCCTTGCAGTGTCCAACAATTGACATGCTGGAGGGTAGAGAGATGGCTAAGCAGTTAGTTAAAAGTTCCTACTGTTCTTGCAAAGGACCAAGTTGGGGTTCCTGAGCCTATGTGGGGGAGGAGGTGACCTCACAACTGCCTATAACTGCAGCTCTAGGTGATCTCTAGCCTCCACAGGCACTACACTGGCATGTAATATATAATTTAAAAGAAATATTTTTAAAAATGACTAGCAGGTTAGCTTAAGATCACAAAGAAACACAGAAGGAACCAGTAAGATGGCTCATCCTCTAAAAGTGCCTGCCACTAAGACATATGACCTGAGATTGATTCCCACCCCCCCCCAAAAAAAAAAAATCAACCCATCCCACACTACAAACAAGCACACATATTGTACACAAAAATAATAATGTATTTCTTTTTTTTTTTTTTTTTAAAGGTATATCAGCACAGCAGCGTAAGATTTTCATGAATGCTGTGACCTCTAGACCCCATTTTAGATTCTCTTATTATTACTAAGGGAAAGGGGCAGGAGGACTGTAAACCTAATAGACAGTGAGATAAAAGAAAACTCCTGATAATTGTTAGTAGCCTTTCCACAGAGATCTGAGAAGCAGTGAGCATAAAACCTAGCATCCCCTTCTCATCCCTCTAAGGTGAGGTCATCCTGAGGGGTCAAGACGGTAAGCGTTACACTACTAGACAGGTCATAGTCATGTCCATCCTGGGACAAGGAGTGGTGAGCACTACTCTCTTACCTGCAGTCAGAAGAAATGAGGTCAAGAAAAAATGAAGAAAGAGGTCAAAAAAAATAGGCTTTTAAAAAAATCTAGAAGGTGGGTGTGGCGGAGGCAGAGGCAAGCAATCTCTGAGTTTGAAGCCACCTTGGTCTAGAGAGTGAGCTCCAGGACAGTCAAGGCTACACAGAGAAACCTTGTCTCAAAAAAACAAAAAATAAAATAAAAAATATAGAAACAGAATTATATTTTAGTAAGCAGAATGAGAAAACTTTTATTTTAACTACTTCCCTATTTAACTTGTGTGCTATTGATTCTCCTGGATAATACATTGAAGAAAGCAATATGTTTAGAATCAGGAAACCTAAGTTTAAATACTTCCTAATTTTATCTCTTGTAAAAAAATCTATCCATACTACTCTCCTCATTTGTAAAATGGAATCAAGTGATACCTCACAGTAATGAACTACAATAATGTAAATTATCATCATAGTATCCCCACCCTCACCTTAGCCCTCTCTGAGGTCAACTTCTGAGCCAATAAAAAAAATTAATTAAAAAAAAATTTTAAGGTAAGAAATAAGCAACAAAAAAAAGGAAACAGATTAGCCACAAATCAAACAAAAGTCAACCCCACAAACAATATATACCAAAAACTACTTGGCAGCAGTTAGTTTCCATGCCATCAAATGATGAAAACTCCCCTATCCTGAGCTCTTCAGGCCATTCATGAAAACATGTTGGGGGGGCTGGAGAGATGGCTCAGCGGTTAAGAGCATTGCCTGCTCTTCCAAAGGTCCTGAGTTCAATTCCCAGCAACCACATGGTGGCTCACAACCATCTGTAATGAGGTCTGTAGGCATACATGTAGACAGAATATTGTATACATAATAAATAAATAAATATTTAAAAAAAAAAAAAAAGAAAGAAAACATGTTGGGGTAAAGTCCTCATTAGCCCGTTAATTCAACCAAGAATGCTAAGCACCATCTCACACTACACTGTAGGGGTCACAAGCCACATGCCTAGTTGCTACTCTTCCTACCCAGGGACACTACCTGGCTATCAGAACCTCACACTTAAGAGATAGATGGCCTCAAGTTTAAGAATTTCTCTTCTTTGCCTCATCATTGGCATAAAGGTAGTAAACACCTGAACCTCAAATCATTCTAAAATATGTCACACCTTTGAGTCTGAGGCTAGCCTGGTCTACAGAGGAAGTTCCAGGACAGCCAGAGCTACACATCCCATTTTAGAGAGAGAGAGAGAGAGAGAGAGAGAGAGAGAGAGAGAGAGAGAGAGAGAGAGAGAGAGGGGAAGAAGAAGGAGGAGGGGGAGAAGGAGCAGATTAAAAAATTTGGTTAATTTTTCAATTAACTGATTGGTCAAAATAAAGTACCAAAAATACAAACCAGAAAAGGTGGTAAAAAGGATACAGTAAGAAAGGCCACCAGAGAATGCAGTGAGGCAGTATATAAAAAGAAACACTAGAATTTTTTCCACAATTTTTCCCAAGCCACAGATTCAAGATCTTAAATACATGGAGTATATATGTATAGGAATGAGCAGATGAGAGCCTAGATTAAAGCATTTAAAGACATATTTAATTCTTTTTTTAAAATGTATTTATGTTTGTGCGCACTGATGCTTTGACTGCATGTATGTCTGTGTGAGGATGCCAGATCCCCTGGAGCTGGAGTTACAGAGAGTTGTGAGTTGCTATGTGGGTGCTGGGAATTGAACCTGGACCCTCAGGAAGAACAGCTAGTTAACTGCTGAGTCATCTCCCAGCCCAGGCATGTTTGAATTCTAACAATCCCACCATCTATGTACTATCAAGCAAAATGACAGGAACAAAATGCTAGGGGAGCAGAATTCTTATAATTTTTATTATGTGTGTAGATGTTTGGTCTGGTCTGCATCCATGTCTATGCATCATATGCACTCATGAGGTCTTCAGAAGGCAAAGGATCCCCTGAAACTGCACTTACTTATGTGTGTGCTGGGAATTGAACCCTAGCTTCTGGAAGATCCAGTGCTTTTTAATGCTGAGCTACCTCTCCAGGTCATAGGGAGGCAATTTTTAAGGAACTAAAGGTGAACACTGACAGGCACTGAAGGACCACTGACAGGAACACACTACACTCAGACAACATTCCAAACGCCAACTATTTGTATGACTCATACCCCAGACGTTGGGCATGAAAAACTCAAAGAACAATCTTTTAATGAGGGGTTAATAAAGATATTTTAACCATTTTTTTTGGGGGGGGGGGGTTCGAGACAGGGTTTCTCTGTGGTTTTGGAGTCTGTCCTGGACCTAGCTCTTGTAGACCAGGCTGGACTTGAACTCACAGAGATTCGCCTGCCTCTGCCTCCCGAGTACTGGGATAAAAGGCGTGCGCCACCAACACCCGGCTATTTTAACCATTTTTAATATAGATTTAAGCACTATAGTTAAGGGAGGAGAGGTGCTCATAGAGAAAAGACACACCTAAGAATATGGGTGTTAGATTCTCCAAAGGATGGCCAGAAAAGACAAATCTAACAGGTAATTCTTAATTATCTCTATTCAAAATGACATAAATAATTCAAAGTACCTTTTCCTCTGTTACTTAAGCTGGTATGAAGAACCTGAGTCCTACCAGTAATTAGCGAGAGGAAAGCTTTCAGTAGCGAGCAGAGAAAGACCTGCAGGAAACATGGAATCCTTCAACCACTTGGAAACTTACCTTAGAAGGGAGCAAGAGACACACACATAACAACATGTTTGGAAAGCAGAGTTTCTCTCTCATTCCATAAACTGTTTGCCATTTAGAAGTGTCCCTAAAATTCTATGTTTGGAATGTGACCTTCAGACTAAAACACAAGAGGTAAAATCAATATATAACTCTAAATGTCTGCCTCTCTTAGGAAAAAAGTTAACTTTCAAATTTTTACTGGTGCTGAAATTGACTCTCAAAACTTGGCTTTTCCAAATCTCACAGTTCTGTGAACTATACAGGTTTTAAAGAAATCTGAAAGATCTTAAAGATATCTGAAAGAAATAGAGTAAATAATATAGACACCTAAATAGATTTCAAAACCATTTTTTTCTTCTACCTCTAGGATTCTACTGTTGTCCAAACCTGCATAGGACTTATTCATGGGAGCCCCTAAGGTGGCTCAACAGTAGAAGCATTTGCTGAGCAAAACAGATAACTGAGTTCAATCTCCACCCAGGACCCACTTAAAAAGCCAGATGTGACCAACACATTTGTAATACCAACACTCCTACAATAAGATAAGATAGAGAATTGGCCAGAAGCTTGTAGGCCAGCTAGCCTAGAGCAGTGGTTCTCAACCCCTCTTGGAGTCCAATGACCGCTTGACAGGGATTATATATCAGATATCCTATATATCAGATATTTATATTACAATTTATAACAGTAGCAAAATTACAGTTATAAAGTAGCAATGGAAATAGTTTTATAGTTGGGGGTCACTATAACATGAGGAACTGTATTAAAGGGTTGCTGCATTAGGAAGGTTGAAAATCACTGGCCTAGATAGAGTGAACTGACAGGAATACAAGACCCTGCCCTAACAAACACTTTGAGAACCAACTCCCAAAAGCTGTCCTCTAACCCCCATTATAGGCATGCATGCACACACAGAGCCCACTCTAACAACAAGCAAGCTCCCTGCCAATGAGAGACCCTGTCTCAAAAGCAAGGTGGAAAGCATCTAAGGAACAACACCCAAAACTGACTTTTGGTCTCCACATATAACTACGGGCAATGTACATGCACCACACAAACATGCACTCATGCCAAAAATAAATAAATGAATAAATAAATAAATAAATAAATAAATAAATAAAGGATTTGGAGACATTTCTCTGAGGAAGGAAGAAACACAAATGGCCAACAAGGATATGGAAAAATGTTCAACATCATTAGTCATTACGTAAATTCAAGTCAAAACCACTATCACACACCTTTAATTTCATTCCAGCACTTGGAAAGGAGGCAGAGGCAGGCAGAACTCTGAGTTCAAGGCTAGCCTGTACTCAAGTTCCAGGACAACCAGGGACACAGAGAGAAACCCTGTTTTCGAAAATAAAAATAATAATAATAATAATAATGTTACATAAAACTAAAAATTACAAATGCTGGCCAGGATCCAGGAAAACTAGAAGTCCCATACTTTGAAACTGAACATAGCCGCTCCTGAAAGACTGTTACAGAGTTAATATATAACCATCATTCTGCAAAACAACTACTTTCTTTTTAAATAACATCTCATGTATTCTAGGATAGCCTCAGTTGAACTATGTAAACAACGATGACCCTGAACTTCTGATCCTCCTGACCCCACTACCTCCCTAGTGCTGAGGATTACAATATAGCATCACATTTGGTTTATGGGACACAGGATTGAATAAACACTTCATGTGCTAAGTAAGCACTCTTTAAACAAGGCTACATTTCGAACCATAAAAAATTACTAAATGCCAATGTTTATTGTCACATTATTCAAAATAGGCCGAAGGTAAAAAGAACACAAACATACATTAATAGATAATGGACAAAAGAGTCTACATTATACTTACAATGCAGCATTACTCAATCATAAGAGGACTGAAGTTCTGCTACATTGTACAAGGACAAACCTTGAAAACAATGCTAGTAAAATAAGCCAGAGACAAAAGGACAAACATGATTCTATATATATATCACATAACTAGAACATGCAAATTCAGAAACAGATTAGAAGATTGGAGGTTACAAGGACCTGAAAGAGCAGGAAATGGGGAGTTATTGCTTAATGCCTCAAGTTTCTATTTGGGGTAATGAAAATGTTTTGGAAACAGTGATAATAGTTGCACAACACTGTGAATGTAATTAGTGCCACTTAACTGTACACATAAAAAGGCAAAAATGACTATCTCTTATCTATCCACCCATATAAAAATACAACTTAATTTTTAAAACTTAAAGGAAAATTAATATATAGACACTTCAGAAGATAGTTTGGCAGTTTCTTACAAAGCTAAATCTAGTGATAAATTATCAGCAAGCCATATATCTAATTATCCAAACAAGATAAACATGAAAACATGCTTTATTTATTTGTCAAAAATTGTTAGCAACTCAGATGTCCCCTCAGTGGTAAACAGATAAACTGGTGATAATAAACCATAAACAAAATATTAACAATGATAAAAAATATGACCTATTAATCTTAAGAAAGAAATAGAACTCGCTGGGTGTGGTGGCACACACATAAAAATCCCAGCACACAGGAAGCAGAGGCAGGAGAATCATTCCAAGTTTGAGGCCAACCAAGACTACTACATAGCAAGACCCTGTTAAAAAAGAAGATAACAAAGAACCTTTGAAGAATTACTGTATGAGGGCTGGAGAGATGGCTCAGTGGTTAAGAGCATTGCCTGCTCTTCCAAAGGTCCTGAGTTCAATTCCCGGCAACCACATGGTGGCTCACAACCATCTGTAAAGAGGTCTGGTGCCAGAGCTCCTTTGCTGCCATGTTTACCAGAGAGCTGGCAGGGGGTGTGTCAAGGCTACAGACATAAAACACTTACTAAAAACTACCTTTAGTAATTATTAACCATAAATCTTAACTAATTAAACTAATTATTTTAATTAATAAGGCACATGATTATTAACAGTATTAAAATTAATAAAAGTATTAGTACTTGAAAAACTTCAAAAAAAAAAAAAGAGGTCTGGTGCCCTCTTCTGGCCTGCAGACATGCACACAGACAGAATATTGTATACATAATAAATAAATAAATATTTAAAAAAAAAAAGAATTACTGTATGAGAAAACCAGTTTGAAAAGGCTACAGACAGTATAATTCCAATTATATGGCATTCTGAAAAAGACAGTGAGAAAGATCTGTGGTTGCTAAGGATATGGGGAATGGGGGTGGGGACACAACAACTGGGGGAGCCAGGGATGGAGCTAGAACAAGCACATGAGCATACAGAGGGGCCTACAGAGTAGTCAATCCCTGTTCGAGCCATCATGGTAGAACCACAAAATTATGTATTGGTAAATTCCAAAGAATGAACTCAAATATGAACTATGAATTTTCAATACTAATATATCAATAATTGGTCACCAACAGTACCAAAAGCACTACATTAATACAAGATGTTAATAAAAGTTGGTTGAAGTTAGGGGAAGGAGGTATACAGAAAGGCTGTTGCCTACTGGTCATTTTTTTCTACAGCTCTAAAACTACTCGAAAGTATGACTCTGAATAAGAACTAAAAGGGCCAGAGAGATAGCTGAATGGTTAAGAGCACTTGTTGCTCTTACAGAGGATTTAAACTCTATTCTCAGCACCACATGGCAGCCCATAACTGTCTATAACTCTAGTTCCAGGGGATTTGATGCCTTTTTCTGTCCTCCATAGGTATCAGGCATGCACACAGTGTACAGACATATATGAAGGCAAAACACTCATACACAGAACGGAGAGTAGTGACGCATGTTTTTCATCTCAGTAGAGGTAGGAGAATCTCTGAGTTCAACACCAGCTTGGTCTACAAAGCAGGTTCCAGGACAGCAGGGCTGTTACACAGAGAAAACCTGTTTTGAAACACAAAAAGCACTCATACAGGGGCTGGAGAGCTGGCTCAGAGGTTAAGGGCATTGCCTGCTCTTCCAAAGGTCCTGAGTTCAATTCCCGGCAACCACATGGTGGCTCACAACCATCTGTAATGAGGTCTGGTGCCCTCTTCTGGCCTGCAGGCAGACACACAGACAGAATATCGTATACATAATAAATAAATAAATATTTAAAACAAAACACTCATACATAAATAAATATTTAACAAACAGGAGGAAATCAACTCCAACATGCTCCCTCTGACTTCCAGCACGTACATGTGCACATTCACCACACCATAACACATAAATAATAAACATATTTATGTCAAAGGGAAGAAGAAAAAAAAATGTCCAAGAGAGGAGGAATATGGATGTGACAGAGTGCCTGCCTAAACACACACGAAGTCCCAAGTTCTATCTCCAACACAGAGGAAACAAAATTCACAAACCAAAGAGATGACTAGTTAAAGAAATATGAGCTTTTACGGAAGGACATTTGAGAAAAGCCTTGAAAAATAGCAGCCTCATGAAATGCTTACTGGTTAATGTCAAAGACATGGACCTACAACTGAGAACGGAGACGTTTCTGAGTGCATAGGTAATATGAGGAAGCTGCGAGTTGGGACAAAGACAGACAGGTGCCTACAAATGATCCACACACAAAAACTGAATTTGGAAGACTTTCTGGCGGTAGATAAGAAGACACTGGGAAAGACGTTATTTTCAGGAAGCTAGAGAAGCAACTTAGGCAGGTCTTCCTCCATGCCCATTTAACCCACTTACTTCCAACTACATCTATAATAGCCATGAGATGCCTCCTGCAGAGGGTTCCTCAGCATCTCTGCAGGGTACCTTCAACACCCACACCTTATTATACAGATGTCTAGAAAGAAAATAATCATTATTCCTACAAAAATCAATTATAGACCTGTATCATAGAGGGATATAACCTTAAGGTACATAGTCCAATCAGTATGTGAGCCCCTTCTGTGTGCCAGATACTATTTTAAGGAACAGGGATGAAGATATTCCTATTCTATGGAGCTCATATTAGGAGAGGAAACAGACAAGAGACAAAATGTCAGATGATGACTTAAGAAAACACAAAGAAGAAAAAGAGGCTGCCTGAACCCTAAGCAGGCATAGAAGCTCTTCTGCATAGAGAGGTGGAAACAGCCATAGTGTGAAATTTTTATAACACATCTTACATAAGAGGAAAACAGATTTCGGAGGCATACAGATCCTGGCCCTGGTTCTATCACATAGTGACTAAGTAACCACTCTTAAATTACACCTCTCTAAAATCTATTTCTTTTATCCTCGTTTTACTGATAAAGCATTAACCTTGTTATAGTGCTATTTTCTAAGAAACAATTAATACAAACATTGTACCTGGTACTTGATACACGATCTCAAAGTGCTCATCTGTGATTTATTACATCTGTGGTTTAATATGCACAGACACTACTTACTTCTTTTTTTAAAGACTTTATGTATTATGTATACAATACAGTGTTCTGCCTCCATGTATGACTGCATGCCAGAAGAGGGCACCAGATCTCATTGTAGATGGTTGTGAGTCACTATGTGGTTGCTGGGAATTGAACTCAGGACCTCTGGAAGAGCAGTCAAGTGTCCTTAACCTCTGAGTCATCTCCAGCCCCGACACTACTTCTCTATCAAAAAATTTTGCTAGCCTCGAACTCAGATATCCACCTGTCCGTGCCTCCCAAATGCTAGAATTAAGGTCATGTACCATTACACCTGGTCCTAAAAACTATACATAATCTAGCCTAAATTGTCTGAAATAAATATGATATTCCTCAGTAGTAATTAAGAACCACTTCCAGGATCTCCATAGATATCATGTGGATGCTCAAGTTTCCTACATAAAATGGTTCATTTTTATAACCTACAAAAATGACCTCTCATATAATTTAAATCTAGATAACTTAAAATAATCATTACTACATAAAAGCTATCAAAATAGTTATATTGTATTATTCACAGAATAATGATAAAAGTAAAATTTTAAATTACTTTTCATTTCTGTTTGGCTGAATCAGTGGATGTGGAAACCACAGATACGGAGGATCAAACCTATTGAGTCTTCTGTTCTAGAAACAGAACACTATACTATTTTATAAAATAACATGAAGACCCCCCCCCAGCCACAAAAACACTTCTAAAAGCTATTTTAGCTAAGATACATATATTAACAATCGTGACTTTTTTCTTTTTTTCTTTTTTTTTTGGTTTTTCAAGACAGGGTTTCTGTAACTTTTTTCTTTAACATATTATTTCCATAGATAACTTATTTCAATAAGAATAACTATATTCACATAACTACTTTATCTAGATAAAAGTATACTATTATGAGATTAGTTTTTATACTGTTAATTTAGTGGTTAAATCTTTTTTTTTTTCCAAGACAGGGTTTCTCTGTAGCTTTGGAGCCTGTCCTGGAACTAGCTCTTGTAGACCAGGCTGGCCTCAAACTCAGAGATCCTCCTGCCTCTGCCTACCAAGTACTGAGATTAAAGGCATGCGCCACCACCACCTGGCAAATCTTACTTTTGATAGAAAATATTACAAGATGTTTATTTTAATAGGTGAATATACTAAATTAGGTCAACAAAAAAGAAATTAGTTGGCTATGAATTAAGTCTTGATTTACTTATAAATGGAAGACAAAACCTCCCCTTTTTCTCTTCTCAAATGACTTAATTTAGAATGAACTAAGGCAAAGATAAAACATTACTTCACTCTCCTCTAGAAACCTCCATTACTTATTAATTTGCAAATGAGCTCAGATATATGACTTTTATATGACCAATACTGCGATTTAACAATGGCAAAGACACTTCTTGAGCTGAATTGTCACTAGGATCCTGGAAAAAAATATTTTCTAATGAACCACAAGCAAGCCTCTTCAGCAGGTACAGGTGGGCCAATGTCAAATATTATAAATATTTCTATAAAATGGGGGTGGGGTGGGGACTGGAGAGATGGCTCAGAGGTTAAGAGCATTGCCTGCTCTTCCAAAGGTTCTGAGTTCAATTCCCAGCAACCACATGGTGGCTCACAACCATCTGTAATGGGGTCTGGTGCCCTCTTCTGGCCTGCAGGCATACACACAGACAGAATGTTGTATACATAATAAATAAGTATTAAAAAAAAGTGTTCAGGTAAGAAAGATGATGATGCTTCAAGTTGGAAGTGATAGATTCAAAATAAATTCTGGAATCCAGTTAACTCCTAAATTGTTTTCAGATATAATTTACTTACAATAAAATTATAAACAACACAAGATCTAATCAGGTTTGATGTCTATCAAGGCCTAGAACAAGCTGGCAGTGGTGGCACACGTCCTTAATTCCATTACTTGGGAAGCAGAGGTAGGTGGATCTCAGTGAGTTCAAGGTTAGCCTGTTTTACAAAGTGAGTTCCAGGACAGCCAGGACATAGAGAAACCTTGACTGAGGGGGGAAAAAAAACACAACAACAAAAACATTGAACATTGAAATGGATGTTACATAGAGAAACACTGTCCTGAAAAACCAAAAAAAAAAAAAAAAAAGGGAGGGGGGGGAACATGTCCATCCTCCAGAATAGAGATTCACAACCTTTGGTTCAACAACTCTTTGGGGGTCCAACAGCGCTTTCACGGGGGGGGGGGACGCTGAAGGGCATTATCACATAACAGATATCCTGCATACCCAATACTTACATTATGATTTGTAACAGTAGCAAAATTAGTTATGAAGTAGCAATAAATTAAGTTATGTTGGGAAGTCACCACATGAGGAACTGCATTAGGAAAGTAGAGAATCACTGCTCTAGAAACTTATGTCCCACTCCTAGTCAAGCCCCATCCACCCAAAGGGGGGGAGGATCAAAGCCAGACACTGACAAAGACCTGTAATCTCAATATTTGGAAGGTGGAGGCAGAAGATCAGAAGTTCAATGCTACCCTCAGCCACATAACAAGTTTGAGGCCAGCTTGAGATTTACTTGCTAATCTTGTTCCTGATTATCACAGGTTAGTTTTGGTTTATAAATAAGAGGATCCATTTTCTAACTGTTCATGCAGCCTATCTGTGAGATTCATCTTTATTACAGTACCAATGGATGGTTCCTTTTTGTTGTGGAGGAGCCTTCCATTACATGCATATACGAATCTGTTCATCTTGATGGACAAACATCTGGACTATGTCCAGGGTATGATCATTATGAGAATAAATGCTATAAGCATTCCTGCATACATCATAGTTGTGGAAACTTGTTTCTTATGAATAGATACATAAAAATGAAACTGCTTGGTCACAAAATATACATGTTCAACTTTCTAGGAATTTCTTTAAGTTTCCCAAAGTGGTTACATCGTTTTACACACCCACCAACAGTGTATCAGACTCCTTGACATACTGTCTGAGAAACTCTATCTATGCTACAACCAAACTAGCATCCTTTTAGCTCTCCAAACACACTTCTACTATTTTAAGAACTTTGCAGATGTACACCAAGAACACTTTTTCTTCTTACTCCACTTTCTATACTGCTTATTTTCTGGTATTTATTCATAGCACAAATACCATGAAAGATGAGAAAAGGCTTGATGTACTGGATAAAGGAAGTAGCATCTTCAAGGAACTGAAGAGTGAATCTAGCTAGAAAACAGCAAAAGCATCAAGATAAAAGCAGTCAGAGAGGTAGCAGGAGTCAGGCAGAAGGGGTCTGTTTTCTCTACAAGGTGCTATTGAAAACCATGAAAATATTTCAATCAGGAAAGAGAGGGGATTCTTATGCTCTGGGCAAGGTAGGATAAGGATAGAGCCAGGTCTAAGTAGAAATAGCAGGCCATGTTAAAGGTCACCAGCATTCCACTGAGTATGAGTAGTGGGAACAGGAGGAAAGAAGTGTCATTACAGGAGTTACATTATGGGGCTGCAAAGATGACTCCACAGTTGAGAGCACTAGCTGCTCTTCCAGGGAACCTAAGTTGGATTCCCAGTACCCACAAGGCATCTGGAACTCATTCCAGGCAATATTACACTCTATTCTGGCCTCTGCAAACACCAGGCACACAAGCGGTGCACAGACATAAAAATAGGAAAAGCACTCATACACATATAATTAAAAATGATTTTTAAAAAGAAAGCTTATTTTATAAAAATAGTATTGACAGTAACTTCATAAGACTGTGACTTAGGAAACTGGAAAAGTAGCGATACCATTGGTAAAAAGGAGACCTATGGAAAAGTTAACCTTAATATGAAACGGAATGATTATGTCTTTTTCCTTTTATTCGCTGTGGATAGTCAGTGTGACCATCAGTGTGACTATCAGAAGAACTTAAGGGAGATCATTTGTGGTGCCCTGTAAAGGGGCTTCAAGAAGAAAAAAAATGTCTGTTTCTAATTGTCGTAATAAAAACTGCAAAGACCTAAGTGTGTTGGATTATGCCTAGCACTTGGGAGAATCAAGTTCACAGACAGTACAAAAATGAGACCTTGTTTCAAAATCAAAACAAAAACGGTAGATATCCTATTGCCGAAAACATCCCTCGGTACGTTTATATTTAAGGCTTCAGATTAAGAGGGTAAACACTAGTGACTTCTCTACGTCTGTTATCTTGCTAGGTATTGTTTCAAACAGAGGGTCCCCAGTGACTGAGTAGAACTGCGGTACAAGGATGGTGAGAGAACCACGGGCAGCTATAAGAGGCTCTGGTAAGGGATGACAAAGTACATGAGACAAACTTTGTTGTCAAAAGCTAGGAAGTTCATCTTCTTTCCCAGCTAACTGGTGTCTAGCTTGCTTTTTGATTTCCTTTTCATCTATGATTACAGAATTTTAGAACCAGAAGAAACCCCAAAAAACAAGCAGTGGGAGCTGGAGAGATGGCTTAGCAATTAAGAGTGCTTGCTGCTCTTCCCTAGAACCTGAGTTGGGTTCTCAACACCCACATCAAACAGCTGTAACTCCACCTGCTCTAGGGGATACTCTCTTCTAGCCTCCACAGGTACCCACACACCACACATACAAATAAATAATACAATCTTTTAAAAAAGAAACAATCTAGTTTAACCCTTTGACTTTTGACTTTAGAGTTTAGGAAACTAAAAGAACAGTGACTTTACACTGATACAGTCAAAGGTGGGGCCCGCCGGGCTCTTTACCACCCAGGCGGAGTGCTTGTCATGCAAACGTTAAGTACCTGATCTGATCCCCAGTACCCACATAAAGGCTGGTCATACAGCTCTTTTCCACCCAGACATGTCCACGTGCACCTGAGTACCTGACCTGATCCCCAGCACCCACATAAAGGCTGGGTATACATCTGTTCTCCACACAGACAAGTCCACGTGCACCTGAGTACCTGACCTGATCCCCAGCACCCACATAAAGGCTGGGTTTACAGCTGTTCTCCACCAGGACATGTCCATGTACACCTGAGTACCTGATCTTATCCCCAGCACCGACATAAAGGCTAGGCACCACACAGCTATTCTCCACCCAGACATGACCACGTGCATCTGCATGCACATACATACATCTACACAAACATCTGGGACTCCAATTTAAAAGAAAAAAAATCACCAGGATGTGATGGGCTGTGCATGCCTTTAATCCTACACCTAGAAGGCTAAAGCAGGGGAATTTCTGTGAGTTCTGGTAGCATGGTCTATGAAGAGAGTTCCAGAACTGCCAGAGCTACAAAGAGAAACCTGGTCTACAAACAAACTAAAAAACTATGTAGTTCCAATCTTAAGAAAGAAACATTATAACAATATAAAGTTGTAGACAAAGACTGTTACTCTTCACAAAGATGAACCATGTAGGCTCCTCAGACCTCAATGGTTTCTCGCCATGATTATGTCTTGCTTCACTACTGGGCTCTAGGATTCAAGAGTTAAGGTCCTAGCAGTACTGTGTTCTTCCTTTAGCTCCACATCTCAGTTACAGGACAGCCCTGGTTTCACATCTAAGATCGAAAGTATAAGCCATTACTTTGGAAGTCAGAAAAATATCCACTGTGCTTCTTATTAAGTGAAGTGGCACATACCTGATCCTAGAACTTGTGAGGTGGAAGCAGGAGGATCAGGGGTGGTAGCAGACTATGAGAAAGGCACATCACTCCTAGAAGTGGCTCTGGGTATTTTTTCCAGAGGTTCAAGGCCAAAGTACCTTACCTAACAGTACTATTTACGTGGCCTACAGATTAATCTGGCTGCCCAGTCAATAGAATGTCAGCAGAACAAGGACCACCTTTTTTTTTTTTTTAATTTATTTATTATGTATACAATATTCTGTCTGTGTGTATGCCTGCAGGCCAGAAGAGGGCACCAGACCCCATTACAGATGGTTGTGAGCCACCATGTGGTTGCTGGGAATTGAACTCAGGTCCTTTGGAAGAGCAGGCAGTGCTCTTAACCGCTGAGCCATCTCTCCAGCCCCTAGGACCACCTTTAAAGACACTCCACATTCACTATCATGTTGAGCTTTCTTTCTTTTCCAGATAGGCTTGTTCACTATGTAGTTCAAGCTGGCCTTAAACTCACAATCCTGCTTCTGCCTCATGAGTTCTGGGATTATAGGTGGTCACCACCACATCCACCTATATATTTTTAAATCTCTTTGTAGTTATTACCAAATGACATTCTTATTTACTGTTTACATTCTGTTTTCAGAATAGCTCCTTCTCGAATTGGCCCACCAATGCATCTCCCATGCTTTAGAGCAGCCTATGAATACCTGTTATTGCAAATTACAAGATATATACAGGATCTTAACCAACATTCAGGGATGTAATGTTCAATCAAATCTATTTTACATTGTGCTGACTGACAGTCAAGTGTCCCAAATCTACAGAACAGCTTACAATAGGGGTAGTTTTCTAGCAGCTAGTATGTTCTCATTCTTTATAGTTTTTGGGTCTCCTAGAGCTTCGGCCAGCCTGGAACACTATGTAGCCTGGAAGTCAGAGAGAGACCTGCCTAGCTCTGAGAGTGCTGGGACTGAAAGCATATACCACCACACCCAGCCCTATGTTTTTATTTGTTTTACCAGACAGGTTTCTCTGTGTAGTGCTGGCTGTCCTAGAACTCACTCTGTAGACCAGGCTAACCAGAGATCTGCATGCCTCTGCCTCTCAGAGTACAGGAATTAAAGGCCTCACCACCGGGTTCTTTGTTCTTAAGTCTACATAAAGAATTACTAGATGAGGCCACAGTTATACCAACAATGTGTTATACAGCATATCTTCCTGCTAGTCCTGTGTATCACCTGCAAAGCAAGCATGGTCCTAATAAAGGAAACTCCAAATCTTATTTATAATCACAAGAATCTTTTCACCTATACGGTGGGTATAATGGTCACAAGATTCTGGAGAGGATTAGGGAATGTAGCTCAATGGCAGAGGTATCTGCCTAGCTAGAAGGAATCAGGCTCTGGTCTTAATCCCCAGCATCACCTCCACAAGGCTTTCAAGGGCCTAAAACTAAAACTACCCCCAAGAGGAAGTAATGCTTAAAGAAAGGGGGTGGGAGGGGTTCTGTTTTGCATAAATCTATGTCACCAGTCTCACTTGGCAAAGAGAAAGCATAACTGTGAACCAGTAACACAGACACGACAACCTTTCATGTCTTGTCGTGCTCTCAGCTCATGTTTCCAGCTCAAGGAAGAATGCCAGAACTAGGTAGGAAAGAGAAACCTCTTGCAGATTAAATCTTAGGCATACCAGCAAAGTTGGTCAAACATGAGCAAACTAAAAGTTCAGGAAACTCCCAAGGGTCACAAAAATCACTTTCCAGTATTTCACCCAAGTCCAAATTTCATATTCACCATAGTTTTCATGGGGGAGGGGGGCTCCTGGGATGACAGCAGAAAGATACAGATTTTAGGGTCACGCCTACCACTAGCTGATCTGAACCTCAAGCAGTCAAGTTATAATGAACCCGGTAACAAGCTTTGGGGTTTAGTAGAGGAGAGTCATAGTCAAACCCCACCTCTCACTAGCTCTATATGCTCTGAGGAAAAGGAATGGTAAACAACTCTCAGGTCTACGGGGTAGACATTTTAAGACAGTTTAAAATTCCTTGGCCAGAGTTTACAAATTGTTTTTGTTTTTAATGCAGATGTTAGTGTCCTTTCTGATCTCTAAGAGAAAGTTAAACTTAATAAAAGACCAATTCTAATATAATTTAAAATAGATGTGACCATTTCAACTACATACCACTTCATTTTACATACTTAAAAATATTCTGCTAGCCGGGCGGTGGTGGCGCACGCCTTTAATCCCAGCACTTGGGAGGCAGAGGCAGGTGGATCTCTGTGAGTTCGAGACCAGCCTGGTCTCTAGTTCCAGGACAGGCTCCAAAACCACAGAGAAACCCTGTCTCGAAAAACCAAAAAAAAAAATAATAATAATAATAATATTCTGCTAAAATATTTTACCATCAAAAAGGCAAATCTGTTATCTTAAATGTAAGGTCTTCTCTCACATACACATAAATGCACAAACCACCTCACTAAAGTTTTAGGAATTTTTCTTTATAAGCTATAAAACAGGCATACTTAATACACACTTGAGTGTTGATAGGTGCTCCCAATTTGAATAGATGGAACTTTTTTAAATCAACAAGGTTATAATTCAAATCCTAATAGAATTGTTTATTTTGGAAAATTCCAAATAATTCTTCTGTGCATTCATGTGTCTCCTTTTGTGATAGGCCTGACATCAATATAAAAGAAAATCTCTATTAAACCATATACAAGATTATTGACTCCATTCCCCCATCTGATGTTAAGACCATTTTTAAACTGCAGACAAAATAAAAAGATGATCTAAGAAAGACAGTGAACTGAGTGTGGTACACAGACTTATAATCCCAGGTGAATATCACTGGGATGCAGAAAGATCTCTGAATATTCAAGACCAGCCAGGTCTAAATAGACAAAACAAAAAATAAAAATAAATAAAAATTTTAAAAGGCACAGAACATCATATTATGCATATGTCCTTCAAATATTACGATACTGAAAGTCTAGAACAAACAAGCGCAGGATCTGAGGTCGGTCTAGAAGAAGTTATCTTTGAAAAGCATATGACCCATAGCCCTCACACACCAAAAAAAATAATAGTAATAATCAGGGAAACTAACTGGGGTTTTTAAGCATCTGCCAGGAGGCATCCTGCTACCATTAAGGAACAAACAGGGGGTGCAAATAATTACTGCATCCTGAGGTAGATGTTAATTCTACTAGCCTACCACTTCACATCGTGAAACTACTTCATCCCTATTCGAAGCCCGAAGTTGGAAATTTCAAGTCAGCCAAATGTCACCCAAAAGAACTTGAAATAGCACCCACCCCTTCCCAACATGAAAAGGCTTCCAATAAAAAGACCCAATCATCTTATTCACATTTCCCAAGTAGTCAGTGTCCAAAATCTTTTTTCTGAAAACTCTTCCACAAAGTAAAAATATAATGATGTGCTCTCGACCCAGGCTAGACTAGACCACTATTAATAGCGTGCAGTTTCTCTTCAGAGGCACAATAAAACACTGGAGATTTGAGGGAAAACTACCCGGACCAAGTTACTTTCCAATCCACTAAGACACATCTTGCATCTCAGAAAAGCTGCTACGGTCAAAATGAGAGCACAAAACAGGAGTGGGAGAACCACCAAACCAAACTCAAACAGACCTTAGAAATGTCTGGCCTACAAGGGAGTCTTTAACAGAAGTGTAACTGAGGCACTGAGAGGGTAGGTAACTTGCCCAGAGCTACAGTTTATTTGGTGGCCAAGTTGGAAGTGCATTCCTGGCCTCCTAGATTGGAATTTAGTACAGTTTCCCCAGCTGCCAATGCCATCCCGCGTAAAACGTTTTATAAAACTCTTCACTAAGGCTGTTAACATAAGGGTCCAATTACCATTCAAAGATCACCCTGTTAGATAATAGCTCAAAAAATTCCATCCATTTTATAGCATTTACCAGAGTCATCTAACCTTTGGCGGGAGAACGCAGAGCGAGGGGAGAAATCCCCAGTTCTGACTCGTCCCCAAAGGAGTTGAATACAGACAGGCAAGCAACGCTAGTGTCCGCACCCACAAACCGTGGAGGAATCCTCAGCACCACTCGCCCCAACACTAATTCCACTCCCGTCGCGGCGCACTCAAGACGTTCCACCTCCCGCCGCAGGCCGGATAGCCAACTCTCCTTTAAACCACCACTTTCCCAAGAAAAGAGAGAAGAGAGACTCAGAGGCTCGCCTTCCCACCCCCAGCCCCCGATAGAGAGCTCCTTCCCGGGTTCGGCGGGACCCCACGCCCTGCCTTGCTCACCGTGGCGGGGGAGGGGAGAGCGCACCACACAGGAAGTGCATCCTGCGCCCCGAGCTCGCGCCCCGCCGCCGGGTACCTGCCCTGGGCCGCCAGCAGGCGACAGGCAGCCGCATCCACATGGCCTCAGGTGTTCGCGCGGCCCCTCCCCGACCCGCTCCAAGCCCGGCCCTCCACCACGCCGGCCTCGCCTCCTGCCCGCAGCCGAGAGCCCAGCAACGCCGGTCCCCGCGGGGCTGCCAGGAGCGCGGACCCCTCTGCACCCCAGGCCGCAATGAGCAGGTATCTGCGCACGCAGCCCGAGCACTCCCGGCCCCCTTCAGCCTGGATGCCCGATTGGGCCGTTGGCCCTCTCAGCAGCCCACACCGATCCCCTTAACCCCCTCAGCGACTCCCGAGGCTCAACACTCGCAGGGCGGGCCGGGCCACGACCTGTGCTCCCAGCCGCCAGGGCGCGCGGCGCGGCCTGGCCCCGGGCCCCTCAGGCAGTCCCTTTCCTCCGGCCGGGCGGCGGTTACCTGCAGGAGCCCCCCGACCCGTCCCTCAGCCTCCGCCGGCACTGAGAGGGGAGGGGGCGGCGGCGCGGCGCGGGGTGGGGGTGGGGGCGCCTCTACCGCCTCCAGCGCGGACGCCCAGGCCGACGGCGGGGCGGGCCGGGGCCGCGGCCCCTAGAGGCTCGCTCCGGCCCGCGCGCTCGCTCGATTACTCCCCGCTCCGGCGCGCTTCAGGGAGGACTCCCCCGGCTGAGGCCGTGGCCGCCTCGCTGGGGCCGAAGGCGGCTCGGCTCCGGGTTTTTTCTCTCCATTCTCCCAACACACAGGAAATAACAGAGCGTCAGGTGACGGCGTGCAACCAATGAGGCGGCTCCGGGCCCCGGCGCGCGGGCGGGCGGGAGGGCGCGCGGCGGGGCGGGGCGCGCGGAGGGGGCGGGGCCGGGGGCGGGGTGGCGCGCGTGCCCACCCGCGTGCGGCAGCGTCGAGAAGCGCAGCAAGGAGATCCCACTCTGTGGTCCAGGACCACGCGCCCAGCGCTATCTCCAGCCCTGCGTTTGAGACTACCTCGTGGGGTACCCTCAAGACAACTTTCTGGGGAGTTGGTGGCACAGAACCTTCCACTGTGATTTCTGGAGTTGTCCCTGAGTCTCCAAAGCCGGAGTCGCGCCTTCAGCAGGCGCAGAAACCCACGAGAATATAATATACTTAGTAGAGCGGTCATCAGGATAGCTTCTGCTTTGCTCACGTCCACCGGGCCCAGCTGGGTCCCGCCATGCCAGCCTGGAGTGTACTCCTGCTGTCTCTGCGCATGGTGCCTAATGGCTTTTCCTGAATGAACAACTTAGTCTCTCAAACTCGGTACCCTCCATTATGAAAGGAAGGAAGCCAGCCTAACTCAAATTTAAAATAGATATGTCCATGTCAGTAGTTTGCAGTGGCACTGAGAGTCTGCACTCCTGGATGGCAGAACCAGAACTGAAGTTAACTCTGGGGCTGTGCCTCAGGCCCTACCTAACCTGCCTTCCCTTGTATCCTCTGTACAGAGCAAAGGGCTGACTTGCTTTTTCCTCAAGAAAATCTCCTGTCCTGTAGACTGCAGTGCCATGCGCCCAATCCCTGCTATGCAAAGTGAGACCAGCAAGGATGAATTTGAGTAATTACATTCAGCTTCTGGCAGACCAGAGACCGCTTCACTTTGGACCTCAGTTTCCCATCAATTGAAGAGGAAGGAGGAGAGTTTGAATTAGGTGTTCCTAAAACTACTGATTCTAAAGTAAGCCTGCATCTGGCCTAGATGTTGGGAGAGTATGTGGCTTCTCCTCCTAAAGCAACCCAAGTTGAGAGTAAATTGGGATCCAAAACGTGCTTTGGGTGTAAAATGGAGGCTGATGGGAATCAATTGTGATCTGGGGACCTGGTTTCATATATCTGGGGTCTACAGCTCCCTGAGGCTTGACTTTTGCCCTTTCACCTTCATTCCACCTAGCACTTGCCTCAGGCCACCCACAGAGGGTCTGGGGATCCCAGGCAGGGCCTGAGTGGTTCTGGGGCCCCTGGAAGGAGGACATGGTGAAGGCAATGATTTCTCCTGGCTTCTGTCCCATCTCACCAAGTGGGGGCTGATTCCAATGCAGGACAGGGCGATTCCTGGGGATTTGATTCCCCCACACCTCTTGCACTCCAGGCAAAGTGCCACGCCCTTCTGGAGCTGAGCTGAATAGGCCGCTAGGCCCTGCCCTCTGGCTGTTCCCATTGTTCTCTCAGTTTCATTTTCAAATTCTCAGACACTAAAGCTTTTAGGAGATCAAAGCTTGGCTTCAGCTCGCATCAGGATGGCAGAAAGGTGGAAGGGATTCTCAACAGACCCAAAGTGTTCTGTACAAAAAAAAAAAAAAACAACTGGAGAATATAGACATGTTCTTTGGAGACTAAGTGTTGAGG
The DNA here is from genome assembly GCF_950005125.1 of Chionomys nivalis. Lineage (NCBI taxonomy): Eukaryota > Metazoa > Chordata > Mammalia > Rodentia > Cricetidae > Chionomys > Chionomys nivalis. Next base: position 39,874,534 of record NC_080102.1, read on the forward strand.
GCATCCCCAGCTTCTTGAGCCAGTTCATGAAGCTCCCTTCTTCCTAGGTTTTGCTTTGTCTCAAGTGACTAAGGAAGCAGGAACAAAATACAGCAGATCTCACTAGGAAAAGAATGGAGAGAGACCCTGGGCCCAGTTTCTGCCTCCTTTCCTGAGGTAACCTCCTCCCTACTTAACAGAATACTGTGCAAGTGACCACTGTATGGAAACTTGCAGGTTCTGTAGCCAGGTCTACCGGGAGCCCTTTCAGTCCCTGGTGACCTACCATGTTCCTTTGTAGGCTGTCCCGTAGAGGGAAAGCATTCAGCAAATCGTGACCAGCAAACAGTTAGTAGTGTTCTTGTGTCGTGTGTGGCTGTGGACAAATCATTTCACCTCTCTGAGTGCCAGACCTTAATGTTACCTCACTTATAAGTATTGTGGGCAAAAGATAGCTGCTGTCTAAAGAATCCTTGCAGTCCCAAACACAATTAACTCCAGCTACACTTCAAGGTATGGTGGTGCACACCTGTAATCCCAGCTCCCAGGAGGCTGAAATAAGAGAATCACTATAAATTTGGGGCCAATACAGCAACTGAGCAGATGAAGCTCAGATAAATTCATTTACTGCCCCCAAAGTCCTACAACTCAACACCCCATAGGAGTAGTAATTTTGTTTTACTTTGAGTCAGGGTCTCACTGTGTAGCCCAGGCTGGCCTCAAGTTGTAATTCTCCAGACTCAGCCTCTGGAGTGCTGGGGTCACAGCCCTGACACTATTGTGTCCCTCATCTCAAATGTATCCATTTTTGTTTTCCTTCTCAACTTTGTTGTCTTTTAAGGAAAGCAGAGGAAATGAGCAGCTGGTTCTTTTTTCCCCATCTCTCCTAACCCAGTCCCCTTCAAAATACTTACTGAGCAGAGTCACTGTGTATCAGTTCCAGAGGCAAAATGAATCTTTTCTCTCCTCCTCTGATTCAGAGATGGCTTTTGGAAACCCTATGTCACTCCTTTTATTACAAACCCCTCGGCCCTTCTCTAGGAACCTGGGCCACTCTGGGATTACAAATGGAGCCTTCTGCCTCTAGGTCACTGATTCTGTCAGCATGGATTGATTGAGGAGACTGGCCCTGCTTGGTGGCAGATCAGTGACTTGTGAGAACTGAGCCAGGGTGTCTGCCTTCAGCTGCAGGCTAGTGACCTTCCCAGCACTGGCTGACTTTCTTGAGCACCCAAACAGCCCTTACCTTTCTCCTTTGACAGGCCCCTACTCTCCTTCTTCCTGGGAGGGGCCACCTGCTAGCAACACCAAGAGGGAAGCCTGGAATCCTTGCTCATAAGCCTGGGGCATGACCTCTAGACTTCCAGGAGGCAGCTTACAGACTGGCTAACAAAGGGGAACCCCCCCACACACATCATGCCGTGCCTGTCCCAAAACAGGTAACTTCCCCAGGCAAAGGGTGGAGATTCTGACCGTGCACAGGCAAACAGGCACAGCTTGATGCTTTGGGAATACCCTCATGGAAGCACATGCAGGTCTTTGAGGCTCTAAGCCATGAACAGTTCTTTCTCAGGCAAGGGGAAGGAAGACTAAGGCTGGGGATGGGGATGCCCAAACTATAGATAGACGGACCTACTGCTGCTGCTGTGCACAAGAGACCTCTGCCCAGAGTCATAGAAAGAGGTGAGACTGGAGTGGGGGCCTGCAGGGCCTTGTATCTTTTAAGGGTTTGACATGACTATGACTCTTACAGTCTCATAGTGGCCTCTGCTCACCAGCTTGCCCCTCCACTCTGCCCTCCAAGATCAAAGTTATGGTTCCCACTGGTCCCACTGGATTGTGAGTATGTCTGTACTGGTTATTAGACATTTCTACCTCCCTTTGGTGTCTGGCACCCTATGCAAGAAAAGGCAATATGTCCACAAAAATTTCATATCAATTATTACAAGACATACCAGGTACTGGGCAGACTTCCTTTTATCATCCTAATTAATGTTTGAAACAACCTCATGAGGTTGATAGTGATGTCATACCCTCTAGGTCATTTACAAATGCACCCTCTGAGATGCAGGGAATTTCAGTAACTTGTCCTAAGTCATTCATCTCGAAAGAGGCAGAGCTGAAATTTGGTCTCAGACCCCCAGAGACTGTACTTCTAATTATCCAGCTTCTTAGGGCTCTGTGACTACTGGAAAGAGGGGCAGACAGGTGGCAGGCCAGTCTACAGGTGACCAGGGAAAGACACCATAGAGAAAAAGGACTCAGCAGCAACTTCTCCCACCACCGGTGTGCTGAGAGCTGAGGGGACAGTCTGGGGAACTCACACCCAGCAGCATCCATTTCCCCACAGAGGAACAAGGAGGACCTGACAGGTGGCAGGAGACATTAGCTTTCCACCCAGCTTGGAATTCACTGTACATTTGGGCTGACCTCTTCCTGGGCAGCACTTGCATGCCGTACCAACCCAAGACACAGAACTGGGGACCGGTCTGATCTCACCAGTGTGTATGTTCTTCAGCAAATCATCTAAGGACTTAGCGTCTCAACTTCTTTTATCTATAAATCAGGATTTGAGCCATAGGGAGCAAGTGTTCTTCCTGCCTCCTGGGAATGGGGTCCCTTTCCTGGGCGATGCTTCTCACTCCTCACTAAAAGCCTGTAAGGCATCCACTTGCCACCTTCGAGATACTGAGCAGAAAGTAAGCACACAGAGAGGTGAGTGACAAGTTCCAAGTCAGGCAGCCAGCAAAAAGTAGACTGGGAACTGATACCCAGCCTCCTGGCTTCAGAGCTCTTCACTAAGTCTTACTCAGAGCACTACGGAGTTAAAGCTGAATGATCTGGCTATAGTACTAACGGAGACACAGTCTAAGCATTAACTCACTTAACCCTCACAGCAGAACTATGAAGTGGATAGTGTTCTTCCTTTTGCAAGTAAGGAAACTGAGGCCCAGCAGTTAGGCAGGGTCTGAGCTAAAACACAGACCCAGGCAAGAAGGGCTGCCAAGCCCCTGCATCGCTTCATCATGCAGTAACAATGGGAGGTTCCTTTCCATTGGGATTATTTCTGCTTGAAAGCTCAAGACTTTTAGCCACATCATTGTCTGGGCGCCACAGGAAGGCAATGCCACATGCTGAGGCATGCTGGGAAAAGACTTTGTTCCATCCTGTTTTGTTGACATGCTCTTCATTTTTAAGCCTAAAACCTAAGTTTCCTGCTAAGAATGCAAACGGTGGAAAAAAAAAAAAAAACCCCCGCAGCCATGATAATGGCCACTGCTTCCCGAGCCACACTGTTCCTTGGCTTGCGACTCTGTCATTTAACCTCAGCTTTCCCACGGCCAGAGCATCACCCCACTCTATGGCCCCCTACAAAGATGCTCAAACATGCACAGCTACTAAGTGGTAGACCCAGGAGCTGCCCTCAAGTCCTTCCCATCAAAGTTCACTCTTGACCACAGTGGCTACCTTGTAAGAGGATCCCAGCCAGGGCTTTTACACTGGACATAATAGTGGCTCATGTCCCACCCTGGGTCAGTCATACCATGTTGTACTAGGATCCAGGTGTAAGGGTGCAGAGCTCAGAAATGGGGACACTGAGGTTCCCATTCCAGTGACTTGGGAATGGCTGCCCTGCCACCAAGCCAACCATCTTCCAGAAAAGCTGCCCTGCTTCTCTCTACCTCCCAGATAGCTCTCAAGGACAACTGCCAGAGCACGTGTGTAATGCCTTGGGAACAGAAAGTAGTAGGAGCCATGAATTCTCCAACTCACAGTCAGCCTTGACTCCAGCCTCTTTTTTGTGAGGCGCTTTCATCCCTTCTGCCAACATACTGCAGTCCCATGAGTGCTTTTCCCTGGCTCCACGGTATGCAGTGGCTGCTGAGTGGCTTCCCAAGTCCCACTCTCCTGGATACAAAGCCCTCTCATGACTTAGCTCACTTTGCCAACCTCCACTCCCTTGTTTCATTGTCTCTGCCAAACCAAACAAGTTGTGTCCCTGTCCTATGCTGGCCTATCCCCAGAGGCAGAGGTGCCTGCTCCTCTTGCTTCGCAGAGACTGAAATTAAACCTTGCTTTTTTGGGTCTGAGTCAAATGCTCAGAAAGCTCTACCTTAACCATTCACTTAATGCTGATTGAGTCTTTATCACACGCCAAGCATTGAATAAAGGGTCCTTGTCATGATGTTTGTGGTCGCCTGGGGTTTCATCATGTTGTGGCTGGAGGAGTTCCGGGGAGAAGTGCTGCATGGACAAAGGCCCTGAGGCAGGAGGAAGCAAAGAGAGCAGAAAGGGGGAGGAGGCTGTACAGTGCAAGTCAAAGGAGAAAGTGGAAGTGCAGCTGCAGGAAGGTTCAGGTCACAAGCTTTGGGACTTTATCCCAAGGAAAGGAGTCATGGTGTCTTTTTGTTTGTTTTTTTTTTTCGAGACAGGGTTTCTCTGTAGCTTTGGAGCCTGTCCTGGAACTAGCTCTTGTAGAACAGGCTGGCCTCGAATTCATGGAGATCCACCTGCCTCTGCCTCCCAAGTGCTGGAATTAAAGGCACGCACCACCACCGCCGCCCAGTTGAGTCATGGATTCTTAATAGAGGGCATTGGCCAATGCTCACCTCTAATCCACCTTTCTAGCTGCCCTGTGGCTGAGCCTCTTAGAAGCTGAAGCCCTGTTTAAGTATTCCCATCCGTGTCTCTGACCGCTGTGGGTAATTTTTCACATCCTTTCTCTTGGGCTGAGCTCAAGGGCAATATTGACTTCTGATCTGTCTAATTTCAGCCCCATTCACTAACCCAGGGCCCAGAACAAGGAACTGTCCAGAAACCTCTGTTGCGTGACCTAGGTGACCACATATCCCCTGTAGGGAACAAGGCTGCCTGAGGGGTCTTCCTCATTCTCTGCAAGTTAGTTACAGAGTACAAAGGTTTCAATGAAGCCAGAACTCCAGAAGCCCTTGAGAGCAGAACATGTTTTGATGGCCATGCCCAGTATCTGCATAGGGACTGCATAGGATCTACCCGTGATCATCATACAAAGGACCAGAAACAACAATGTCACAGCTGCTTACAACACAGTCCACAGAAGCAATCCCACAAAGCCGACCTCTAATGTGAGGTCGCTTACTGCCCTGATTTCAAATGAGGGAACTGAGGCCCTGGAAAGGAGGATCCCCGGAAAGTCATGACAGCCCTGACCTAAGTTCAGACTCCCTGTGGTGGTCCTGTAAGGCTGACAGACTTCCCAGGCATTTCTTCCACAACTGTTTCCAACTGACATATTTCATCAGGATGTCAGTCACACCAGCAGTGGGAGCCAGCACACCAATTCTCGGAAGCTCTACCTCTCTGCATCAGAACCGCATGCTCAGCTCCCAGGCTCCAAGGCTGGCCGCTTAGCTGAGACAGAGAGAGGCTTGGGCCTGGCATGCTGCAGGTACTCAGTTAACACTGAGCTAACAGAGGCATCTGAGCTGACTTGAAATAACAAAGGAAAATATACCTGCAGCTTCCACACGTAGTAGCCTCCATGCTGAGTGTATTGCCTGTACTAACCCCCAGCATTCTCACAACAGTGCTGTGAGCCAGGTCCAATACTGGTTCCCACTGACAGGTAGAAACAGACAAAAGGCAGTAAATACATAGCCTGAGGTTGCAAGCTAGCAAATGACTGAGACAGGATTTGAACCCTTGTAGTGCACTTAAAACAACCCCATGTGTGTGAATGTGTACCCTGGGCAGAGGGTGTGAGTGTTCCTGAAAAGCCACAGTCTTGTGAAGCACCCCTACTTCCCACACACCCGATGTTAGCATATCCCTGCAGCAAGCGATGGCAGACTTGCTTACATGGTAGCAACCTCATCCCAAGTTTCGTGTCTCCTGATCCTCCTGTCAGTGGTCTCTGGACTCCCAGCATTATAATCTGCCTCTCCTCCCTTTTGGTAGCAAATGGGTCTAAGAACCTTTGATGACAGCCCTATGCTCTGGGGCCTTCAGTTTTTTCATCCCAGGGAGATGATTATTGCTCCTGCAGAGGGCTTCCTCACATGCAACTCCACCAGTGGCTGTTCGGGGGAAGTAAGATGCTACAACTACCCAGCACCGACTCAGTGGAGCCAAGTGGCTGGTTCTAAAGCTTGTGCTGGCAGGAGGGGCAGTGCTCATGATCTCTGGGATACTGCATGGCAGTGCCAGCTGCGGCCAGCCCCCAAACCTCAGTCCCCATACCTAAATGTACTCGGCATGTGGCACATGCCAAGGGTCTCCTGATGCTGCTCCCTTGCTCCACCCGTGTCCTCTCCCCTCGCCTAGTAGGGAGTAGAAGTAGGCAAGGCAGGCAGAGGTCGCCCATCTGCAGGCTGCCTGCAGAATGAGAGGGAAAACCATTCTTTCTGGAAAAACCAGTGGGCAGATGATCCTGCCCAAGGCACAGCCTACATGGAAACCATCCAAGAAAATCAGCAACAGGAAAACTAGAGCCCTTCAGAGAAGCAGGAAACCTAAGCAGGCCTTAGTTCTCCTCCACAGGAAGGGAAGCCGAGTTTCAGGATGGTGGCCTGCCACGCTCAGGGCCCCTCAGTGTATCAGTGGCTCTGCCATGCGTCCAAACAAGGGCTCAGCTGCAGAGGTGGGTGGGCCCTTGCCCCCACTGATCTTCGACCTCACACTCCTGCAGTCTACTTCCCTATCTTGCCCTCAGTAACCAGGGACACTGGCCAGCCTCACCGAGAAAATGCCAAGTCTCCTAGAGCTTTTCCCCTGTACTTTCTGCTCTGGGCTACCTGTACCTCCACCTTCCCTAGCAGAGCTCAGGGCAGGCAGAAACCATTCAAAGTAGGCAACAGGACAGTGCCTCACCCAGTTTACAGTAAGAACTCTTATCACCCAGCATGATAACCACGCCCATTTCATAGCTACGGAAACTGAGCTTTGGAGGAATTATGCAGCTGATGCATAGTATCCAGGTGCTGGGACTTTACTCTGGTCTGTCCTCTCTTCAAGCTAACAGCAAGCTCCCCCTACCCTGGAGAGATCAGCTCTCTAAGAGAGAACTAAATCCTGTAACCTTCATCACAGCCCTGTGACATGGGTACCACTACTACCCCAGGACACCAAGACTAAAGGCAGGTGACCTGTCAGAACGCTACACAGAGACTAAATCCAAGCAGCATGGCCTTGAGCCTTTGGCCACCTTCTGTGCTACCACTTTGGTAAAACCTACAGCTGGAAACTAGCAACCCTGCCTTTATGTCACCCCAGGGTCCAGTCTGGAGATGCAGCTCCAGGAACCTGCCTCCAAATTCTCCAAATCATTTCCCTCAGCAATGTTGCCTCCAGCTCAGAATGTGGACTGTCTGGCCCATGAATGCAGCGCAGGACCCTGGGTTTAATTCTCAATGGGAAAAAGAAGAGGAATGGAAACTAAGAAAGTTAAACCCATCTCTAAAGTAAAGTGTGGAACCATCCACAAATCCCCACAACCCAAGGCAGCCTGACAGGCTGACCTGGCAGAAGCTAGCATGATTCTTGAGAGTGGTCTAAGATATAAACGTATCTGAGGGCGTGTTTCAATGACATATTTATGCCCAGCCTGCCAACAGGTCCAGCTTGCCCTGCCTCTAGACCCTGTCCCACTGTGAAAAAACCAGGTGCCTCTCACCCCGTGGAAGCTCTGCTAGCTCCCTTCCTTCCCTTGGCCAGGTACATTCTCTTCTGCCTTAGCCTGGCAGACTCCTACCCATCCTTCAAAATCCTAAGAAGCCGCCTTCCCTCTGAAGCCTCTTTTTTTTTTTTTCCGAGACAGGGTTTCTCTGTGGTTTTTGGAGCCTGTCCTGGAACTAGCTCTTGTAGACCAGGCTGGTCTCAAACTCACAGAGATCCGCCTGCCTCTGCCTCTGTTGGGATTAAAGGCGTGCGCCACCACCGCCCGGCCTGAAGCCTCTCCTGATTGCCCTGTTGAGACTAACAAGGTGAAAAGGGAGATTCTGTCGATTTGTTTTTGATTTCTTGCACCATTCTAATAGCCACAGCTGCCACAGCTGTGCACCCGCTCTGTGCCTGCCATCTTAATCCCCACAGCGGATCTACAGAAAGAGATCACTGCTCCCGGGCCACTGCCTCTTAAAGCTGCAGCTCTGAGGCTTGCTCAAGGTCACACAGCTAGAGCTTGTGTTAAAGTAACAAACGACCAGGGAGCTACTGTTACAGCCGGGCTCAGTCTACGTGGGGGTGGCTGGAGGAAGGGGTTTCCATGCCAGCTGTGAGTGAACAGGCCATCTGTGGACCTAAGCAAGGTAAAGCGAGTTAGCCCGGTGCTCTGAGCATTCCTGGCCAGAATGCTCTAGAGCCTACAGCCTGGAATGGTCTTAGGAGAGAATCCATCTGTACCCCCTTTCCTTTTCCATCTGACACAGTTCCACGGAACACCAAAACACTGCAGGACATCAGAGTGGCCAAACCCTAGGATGCGCAAGATGGCAGCTGTTCTTCATCCAGCTCCTGTTGCCCAGCTTACAGTCAGTTCTTCCCTCATAACCAAGGCCGCAGTCTTGGCATCCGAAGCTCCATTGGGAAAGTTCTCCTTTGGGTAGCTTTGCCGAAAGAACTGGGCCTATCAAACTGTCCAGTACAGAATTAGGGATAGCTGTTGCATCTTGGTGGTCCTACTTCATTAGGGATCTCTAAGTTACTCTGCTACCTCGAGCTCCAGACACAAGTCTCCACGCTCAGCTCTGGGTAGGTGTCAGGAATTTACAAGGGTCCCCTAAAAGTCCCTGTGCTCGAGGCCACCCACCCAGGCTCTGCACCCAGAGGGCTGGGGCAGGCCACTAGTGTGGTCAGAGCTGTAAGAGGGAACAAAGCCCAAGCCCTGGAGGAGAAACTGAGTCCAGAGGACTCAACCAGGTAAAAAGGAAGTAAGAAGGTCCAGGGTAGGATCAACTGTAGAGGAAGCAGAACTAGAAGGGTCACAGCAAGAAGTTGAGACTGTGGCAAGCTGAGCTTCTGGTTCCATTTCCCTGACCCTCCAATATAAAGGATTCTTGGCTTAGTCTCAGCCCAGAACTCTCCCCCAGTAGAACATGAGCACAGCCTAGCCCTTTGTAAAACCCATTCCGATGCATTCCCTAAGAGCATGCTCCAAGCAGAATCACCCCCTGTGTCCATGTCACCGTACCTGCTGAACCCTGTGGCAGCCTAGAACCCTGAGCTGTGGCTGCCTCCTGGCCTAGAGAAGATTCACATTCCCTGCCCCCAAGGCCTAGTGAAAAAGTCAAGGTCCTAGGACATTTTGCCAACACACCCTGGCAGGCCAGGGTAGTACTGCAGCCAGGGGTGGGCATGGAGAGGTCACAGTCCCATCGCAGTATGGTCCAGGGCTGTCTCTGGTCACTTTCTGAAAGCAGCTGTGGGCAGAAGCAGCCTTCAGAGACTTCAGGTCATCCAGGCTAAAGGAGGAACAAAGTGTGTCTCTGGCCTGGGGGCAGGGGACCTAAGAGAAAAGAAGATGACCTGGGGCAAAGACTTGGAGGCAGGAAAGGTGCCTGAGCCTCCAACAGAATAAGGAGGTACTGGAAAACTAGGGAAGAGGGGACTCCTCTCCTCCCGCCATGCCGGCCTGTCTATATCCAGCTCTTCACTGTAAAAGAAATGGAAGAAGCACACGCCAGACAGAAAAAAAAAAAAAAGGCAGGAACAAATAAAATCCCTAACCGCCGCCCACAGGCTCCCTTGGTGGGTCTGGGCCAAGGCCTTGGCCTGGGTCACTTGCCTCTGCTTTTCCCAGGAAACCACTGGTGCCAAATTTGCATTTACCACAAACAGAGACAACACAATGTCATAATCCTTCTCCTGTCATTCTCCCCTCTCTGCCTCCTCCCACCTCAGACACACACGCTAACACAAAATGACGGCTCCCTCGACAGACTGAATGAGCAAAGCTCTGGATCTGCCTCCTAATTGTTGGCGTTTCTCTTCGGCCTGTGCTCTGTGCCCATCGCCCAACTCGCAGCAGACCACCCACTGCCCCCTCCTTTGTCCCGCATTACCACTGACAAATGGCCTGCTGGAGGTAAAAGAATATGTCAGGAAATAATGGGGGGGGGGGGAGCCAGCCCCTGCCTCCTCCTAAAGCTTCTGCACCTCACTGCCGGGGTCCCGGCCACAGAGGGCAGCTAGACCAGAGGGGACTGGGGCAGTAACAAGGATCTGGCCCCTGAGACCCTGACCTGAGGCCTTGCCCTTCACGCCCCTGCTGCTGCGGCTGCTCTAGGCCAGCAGCCCTAGCCACCCCTCCTCTCGCGGCCGCCCTCTTGGGCACTGCTCTGAGCATCCCCCGCCCTCCCCTCCCTCCATCGCTCTTTATGGCAGTTTCAAAGCTGCAGCCGCCACTCGAGCAGCTGCGGCCTTTGATGGGGACAAGGCAGTGAAGGCCGCCCAGGAGGCCCCTGCCTGGCCCGTCCCTGGCCCGCTGGCCCCTGCACGCCCCCGGGGAACCTGGGGCCGGCGCGGCGCAACGCCCAGCGGGCACGCCTCACACGCCAGAGCAAACTTTCGCGACCGTGGGAGAGGCCCCGCGCACGCCGTTACCTTTGCAGCTGCATCCTCCCCTGGCACTTGCCCCAGACCCCCTGACAGCCCACAGCACACAGGCCGGCAGGAAAACAACCCCCCGCGGAGGCAGGGAGGAAGGGAAAGCGAGAAACCGAGAAGAAAAAGGAAAGGGGGCAGTTTCTCCTCCCAATCTCAGTCTCTTCACAGCTCCTCCTGCCCAAGCAAGCAAGTGAAGTCACAGGGCCGGGGCGGTGACATCAGCTGAGCCTCTGACATCACGGCCCCTGCCGGATCACACCTCTGCAGGGTGGAGATGGAGGAGCAGCAGGGAGGAGGTATGGGTGGATAGAGGAGGGAGAGGAGTACCAGATCCCTCGATCGCCCTCAACTGCAGAGAGCGCTTGCCAACGTTGGGGGGAGGGGGGTAGGGGAGGGGCATGTGGCTCATCTCTAAAGAATACGTTTTATTTCTCTAGATAGGGGTGATTATGTGTCTATTTATAATTGGGCCCAGAGTGGATGGCTTAAAAGGGGCCAATGCCCACCGCAGATGGGGAAATCAAAGCTTAGAGCAAGGGATGAAGGTAAGAGTGCCCACTCACATACCTACTGCGCTATGAATTGGCACCTGCACCTTGGATAGTGATCATAAAGGCTAAAGAGGACTCCATTATACCCGGTGAGCTCAGAGGGGGAAGAGCCTTCCTGAGGCTGCACAGCAAGAAGGTGGCTATCCTTGGCACCAGGAGTCACTAAGGAGGTAAGGCTGGCACAGCGGCTGGAGAGCAGCTGGGCAAGGCCACTGGGGGCATACCTAGAACAACACACACACAGTGGCTTCAGTGGCAGGTCAGAGCAGTTCCAAGCCCTCCATCAGGGGTGACAGCAGAAGGAAGTCTGACCTGGAACTGTAGCTCTGTCCCTCAGTGTTGAAGTGCGAGTGCTAAGCAAGTAAACCCCTAGCCTGGTACCTCGGTCCCTCTATTTAACTCTATGACAATTCCTGAGACATAAGTGCCCATCTTTATATTCAGAAAGGGAATCCAAGGCCCAGAAAGTAGCCCCAGGAGTCTAGGTCTAGGTACAGGAAACCACAGCCACATCAAACCAAACCTGCTTAGGCTTAGCCTGTTGAGGCTTCCCCTGTCCAAATGTTTACTGCTGCTCCCTTTTGGCAGCAGTCCCAATAAAACCCTGCAGGCCCAATCTACCAACTGCAAAACAGTTCCCGACCCTGTGCCACATGGCATTGGGGTTGCCTGCTTCGTCAGTCTCCGCAGACACACGCATCTGAGCTTCTTCGATGCTTGCTGAGAGCCTACTGTGTGCTAGGCCCCAAGCCTCAATTATTCTCTACTTATCATCTAAAAAGTACTTCCACTCCTGACATTTCCCAATCCTGGAACAAGTGTTGCCACCATGCTTTTTGTACCAGCCCTTCCTCTACCAAGGGCATGCATGGTCTGTCTTTAGGCCTGACTTGGTGTAGAATCCACAGCAGGCATGGGGTAAGCTTCCAGGTAAACTGGTCGCTCAGATGTGTTTGCAAGGCCAACACAGAAAGCTAGAACACAGTTATGGATTGATTAGGATCTCTGCCTCTGGCCCTTTGCACTTGCTGTTTTCTGTGCCTGGGACACCCTCTCTCCCTACTGCCAGCCCTCCCTTTGTCACCCAAGGATCCTGACTTAGGTAACACTTCCAAGGGAAGCCCGTCCTCAAGACCAACCTAGATGCTGCTTCTCCGCGGCTTTCTGAACTACATCCCCCAGAAGGCAGCAAGAAGTAGTGGGGCAGGGGCGTCGAGGCGGACCGCTCTGGTTCCTGTCTTAGCACCCCAACTCACTGTGACCACAGATGAGCCACTTGGCTCCTCGAAATCCATTTCATCCTATGTGAAGATGGGAACAGTAACAGCAGTGTCCACTGGAGGGTCTCAGCGAAGGCTGACCCTCCCTGCCTATTCAGCCGCCTGTTCGACCCCAATGGGGCTTTAACATCAGCCAAGGACACAGATTGGTTTTGTTCTCTGATCACTGTCAAAGTACCTGCAAGCAGTGGACACTTAATAAACACACACTGGGCAGGCATGGTGGTCCACATCTTTAATCCCAGCACTACAGAGACAGGAGCAGGTGGATCTCTGTAAGTTTGAGTCTACATATGGAGTTCCAGACCAGCTACATAGTGAGACCCTGTCCCAAAAAAGAAAGAAAGAAAAATATACACAGCGGGACCTAGGCAAGGGCAGCTGAAATCAAGGATTGGAGAATTCAATTTGGCAGGCACCTACATTAAACTGGCTTTAAACTTTGGCTTTTCTACTTCCTTCCTGTGAGATCTAAGGCAAGTTACTTAATTTCTCTAAGCCACACAGGCTCCACCTGTAAAATGGGAGGAAGACTAGAGCTTCCCTTTTAAGGTTGTAAGATAGCATGAGATAAGGGATGCAAAGTGTTCAGAAGGTTCAAAACTGCGCCGGAGCCGGATCAAGGTTCGCTGCCTTCACTACTTTATCTGATCAGGGCCAACAAAGTGCGTCTGCAAAGAGGCCTTGGAAAGGGTGTGGCATCAGAGGGACACAGACTGGGCTCCCACAGAACTGGACCACACCTTGCCTTCCCTTTCTTGAAGCAGGCCTCTGCTTTCCTGAGACTATGGTTTCTGACAAGAAATACAAACAAAACGTCTACAGACACACGGCTAGCACTGAGCAGAACTGCAACTGTCATGGGGGCTCTGTCGTCCTCCAGACGTGTGCAACTAAGACCTCCTTGAGTGAGCATGAGTAAAGTGAGGGCGAGCTCCTTGTGTGAGCATGAATGAAGTGAGGGCGAGCTCCTTGAGTGAGCATGAGTGAAGTGAGGGCGAGCTCCTTGAGTGAGCATGAGTGAAGTGAGGGCACAAGCAGAAGCAGAAACACAGACAAGGGAAACGAAGGAAACAGCACCAGGAACGGCTTCCTGGAAGAGAGGGAGCAAGCTGAGTCAGAACACCCTGCCCAGGGAGATGGGAGCAAACACATGGACTTGGTGGGGACACCCAACCCAAAATGCGAAGCTCATTTCTAAGGTGGCAACTCCCAGGCACACTTGGATGGACACACCCAACCTCATTTATTTTGGAGATGTGGATTTGGGGAATTATGATGGCTGAACTGGAAGATCTGGAGAGTACCAAGCTTCCATCCTGTTGATGATCAAGGCCAACGTCACAGAAACAAGAACTGAGATGAGAGGGATGCTAGAATCATCTTTCCAACCATTATACAGATGAGCAAACTGAGGCCCAGATGACTGAACTATATTACCCCAACTCACACAGTTAATAAAGAACAGAGGCAGAATTCCACTAGAAGCTAATTCCAGCTACTGTTTTTAACCAATGCACTCTACTGCTTCTCATCAGAATGTGCATCCATTCCATGCTGTATGCACACACCCATGCTGTATACACACACCCATCCTGCATGCATGCACCTTCCACCCCATCCTCTAGTCATATAACTATCTATTCCATAATGCATCCATTCATGTATGCACGTACCATTCTAAATCACCACGCATGCACTCATCCACCCCATCCTCTATGCATGAACCTATGCCATCAGGCATCCATATACTCATCCATTCCATTGCACATGTGCACCCATCCAGTCCATCATGCATGCATGCACCAATCTAAATCATCATGCATGTATGCACCTATCTATCCTGTCCATCCCATCATGCATGTATGCATGCCTGCACCTGTCCAAACCATCACAGGTATGCATGCACCCATCCATCCCATTTGGCACGCATACACCCTTCCATCACATCACACATGCATGCACCCATCCATCAGATCGCACATGCATGCATGCATGCATTCAAGCAGTGCTTATTTGAACTCCTGCTGTTCCAAACAGTGAGATGTCAACAATGAAGGCAGCGCCACTGTACCCAGCTGCTTTAGAGCTCACTAAAATCAGTCCTCCTGCAAAGCCTGGCTTCAAATTTAGCTGCTCAAGACCACAGACCACTCTACTGCTGGGAAACCACAAACCAACCCCCTTTCAAAGGCCATTACATTGCTTGCATGGGAAAAGGAGAATGAAGACAATTGATCCAGTATCTACTTCTGGGCAGAATGCTGAGTTGTTTGGAGGACTACAGTCTCACAACAACAACCAAAAAAAAAAAAAGATTTGGAAATGTTCGGTCCAGGGGCTTGAGGCAACTGAACATCTGAGTTCTACCACCAGAAGAGCTTTTGGCAAGCAGTTCCCTGGTAAAGGAAGTGGGCCAACTGTATACACTGGGTTCTGAAGCCCCCAGACCTTTCTTCCTAAGAGCTGAGCGCCTACTCAGATCCAGACTCACTATGCTGTTCCATCCTAAAAGGCTGGCATGACTACCCGTTTTTTGCAAATAGAGAAAGGAAGACTTGTTGGAGGTCAACACAGGTCTGGCTGGCTCCAAAGATTGTGATCCTCAACACCAAAGATTTGCTTAACCTTAGACAAACAGCTCATCTCTGCTCTCACCTCTGAAGAGAATGCCAGAGGAAAACACCAAGTCTCTTCCAGCCTCAGCTCTCACTGCGGCCAGCCAACTTTCTCCTGACCCTCACCCCTCCAGCTTTAATCCTTCCCCCACCAGTGCCCACGGTGAGACTGTAAAACTACCCAGAGTGAAGCTTGTAAAACAGGAATTAAATGTCCTTCCTTGGGCCTCCATTTCAGGGAAGCAATTATTTTATACCCATTTTACAGATGAGGCCATAGATCGTGATCTATAAGATGATACAATCATTACTCTCTTCCAAAGTTCCTACAACAGATCTGTCATTGCCTGAAGAAGAATGGATGGCTGCTACAGCCACGTTCTCTGTAGTGTTATTAACCATGACCCCCAACATCTGGACAGCATAACACCACTCCTGAAAAAAAAAAAATGCTCACCGCCTGTTTCCTCCATAAAATGTGAAAAGAACAGTTCTTAAAAGAAAGCATGCACACCCATTTTGCAGATGAGGAAATGGAAGCCAGAAAGGGTGACCTAAAGTGTTCAGGAAAGCTGCAACTCTGGATTTGTGACCCAGAACATAACAGTCAGAGGAAGGCTGGGGTGTCAGTGGGCTGCAAATTTGAATGGCAAGCTTCTGTGGGCTGGCAGCCTGCCAAGAGCCACAAACAAGGGGTGTTCTGCTCACCCAGGGCCATCAGGAACCTGCAGCCTTCCCTGGGCACAGCTGCTACCCTGGCAGACCCCTAAAAGCCCCCCAAAGAATCTCTGCGCTCCAGAGCTTTTTTCCCATTCCAAACATGCCAGAGCCCCGCGGACCCCGGAGGCTGCTACTTAGCGCCAGATTAATCACACCGAATTCTCCATCCAGATATTGCGTGCAGGCCGAACTCCCACCGCTAATCGCCGTAATATTCTCCTCGGCGTGTGCAGGCGGCTGGGGCGATGTTCCAGGAATATTAATTCTCCACAGCCGGCTCACTCCCGCCGCACGCATGCGCCCCCTGCACTGCTGGCTGCTGGTAGGGGAGCGGGTCTGGCCAGGGGGCCAGGAGCCTGTGGGAAGCTGGGCCAGTCCCCAACTATCCCTGGGCACCAGGCTGGCCAAGTAAGAACCAGTGGTCCAAATCCTAGTCAAGGTCTTGATGCCAAAGAAGTGGTGGCTCCTGCCTGTGGGAAGGTTTATCCCCACCCCAATACTTACTGCCTCTCTCCCCTTAGTCCCGTCCCCTAGCTTCCTGCCTCACAGCCTGCAGGTAAGCTCAGGACCCCTAGAAGTCACACAGCACAGGTTCTCTGATGTCCTCTCAACACAGCAATGCTTTGACAAATGGGCAGCGAGGGGCCAGCTAATCCTAGGGGTGGGGGTTTGAGGAGCACACACACACACACACACACACACAAGGAATAAAAAAATCTTTCATCTGCTTGAAACATAAAATCGTGGGTGGCAGAGGAGACTGGCGATGTCTCATCTATGGGGCTAACCCAGACCTGGAGGGGGCAGGCTGGGTCTGTGGAAGCCAGGTTCTGCTGCTGGCCCTTGCTTAGTTCAAGGCTGTAGTGAAACTGGTAATGTAAGGGGCTGAGGAATGAGGGGACCCGGGCAGAAGGTCTGTGGCAGCTGGAAGGTCCCTAAGGAAAAGGAGTACTTGCTTGTCCAGGGCTGACTGGTTTTGAGGACATACTGACCTCTGGACCTCCTCTCTGTGGTCTGAGACACTGGTCTGTCTTTAAAGAGCTCCTGGTAAGCCTGGTGGTCCAAAGCAGGGCTCAGCTGGGGACCTGGAGACATTAGGCAGACCTCCTGCCCACCCAGAGCATGACAGAGAAAAGCCGCATTTTCAGCTTTTTAATCTCAAATCAGGCATGAGAGGCAACTTCAGGCTGTCCATTTAAGGAAACAGACACGAGACAGACAGCGTCCCAGTCAGGTAAGCCTTCAGGTCACCAGAACTTGAATTCAGGTAGTCCTCTTCAGCAGGTTCTGTGACTCCACTTCCTTCCCTCTGAAACAACCTTGAAGGTCCATTTAGCTCCCATAGGCCTATCAAACAAGTACAAGAATGTATTGATTGCCTACTGTGTGCCTAGCTCAGGAATCCAGAAATGTATGTGCCTTGAGCTCGGTCTGCTGAGGAGAAAAGTAAACTGAAGGTCATCGTGCAGCCTAAGGTGCAGGGTCAGGGGCCCCTCTCCACGGCCTGGGAGTTAGGAAGGGTTTCCAGGAGGTGATAAAACTAGTGTGGACCAGGCAGAGACTTCCATGGGGGTCACGGGTCTTGGATTCAGGCAGACTGACCAGATTCTCACAGCAGCATGATTTGGATGGTCTGCCCAATGCTAGTGCCACCTATGGGTGATGGCACCTGCCAAGAGAGCAATGAAGACAGCTTCTTGGGGAATCCTACTGTGGCCAGTAGGAAAACGGTGCACAGGAAGGGGTGGGCAGGTGGACATCCATAGATCCAGGTCATCTGAGCCAGCCCTGCTTTCCGCAGCCTGGGCTAGACCAGGCCAGATGAAGGTGGAGCCCTGGGTCCACTGGACAGAAGAGTATCCTGAACCTCATCATAACTCTGGACCAGTACTGGAAGCGAGAGGCACAGCCTGTAAGAACACAGGAATGTGGACCAGTTCAAAAGAAGCCAGCAGTGGGGGCTGCTTAAGAGTCTGGGGGGTTCAACTCTGTTCCTTTCTAGTACAGATCAGAACTGAAGTTTAGGACATGCGCAGCAGACCTGCAAGACAAGCCCTGACTCTGAGACTACACCCCCAACATCCAGCAAAGGCCTAGCTGAAGGACAGCAGCTGACCCCCTGACCCCGTGGGCCTGAGGTGTCTGGCACCTCTCACATGTTACCATGCATGTCTCATGAACACATGAAAGCCAAAATCTCTGGTTCTCAGATAAGGAAGCTGAGGCTCAGAAACAAATAAGCATGCATGGGCCTCTCTCACCTGCTAGAGGTCACAACTTCACAGGGTCTAGGTAAATATCCCCAGTCTGCAAGTGGGAGCTCATCCAGGTGCCGCAGGTAGAAGGCAATACCATACGGTTTCCAGGTCCAGACCTGTGTGTCTGTGCCCAGCTCCACCCAAAGCCCAGGTGCTTGGGGGCCAAGGACCTTTCTGCTCTCATATTGTCCTGAGGTCTCACTGCTTTGGACTCGGATGAGACTCGGTACCCAGCAGGCACTCTGAAACTGATGACACGCTAGGGCTCATCCCTCCCTTCTAGGAGGGAACATCCCAGCCTGTCAACTGCTCCCACGTGGGAAACAGGATCCCAGGCAGTGAACAGTAGGTCCCACAAGGCTTCCCAGAGGAGGAAGGTTTGGGCAGGAACCTAGATCAAGAGGCCTATCCAAGCTTCAAAGTACCAAGCGGGAGACATGGGAGAAGACGAGGGACCCATGAGACTCCCAGGCCTCTTCCTTCCGTGCCAATGCCTCTGTGCCTTTGGCTTCTGCATCTCTGGAGCACATGCTTGTGAGTTCAGCCCCAGCAGGCTCAATGTCACGAGAGCCCTACTGTGTCTGATCATGGACAGCGCAGACACGTGGTTTCCTCATTCCTTCCACTCTCCTCAGTTCTGCCTGGCTCCAGATCTCATATCCCCTTAGCCAGGTGCTTTCCAAGGAAAGACAGGACCTGGGACTTGTAGGTGTGGGGGGTAGGGGACAGGGATTCAGGCTTAGTTATGAAGCAAGGCAGGGGCAGGACATAACCTGTGTGGATGAGGGGCCCAGTCTCCATGAGGGAGGTAGCCTCCTGTTCAGGCCCAAGACCTGCAGCAGGCTGACAGCTATTATTCTTCCTTAGTGGTTTTCCTAGATCCCATCATTTACACTGCTGGCCGCTGGCCTCTGGCCACTGGTTCACAAGAAAAGACCCAGATCTGACCCCGACCTCCTTCTCCTGGCTGACTCAACAAACCACTTGACTGCTCCAAACCTCAGTTTGTTCTTCTGAAATATGGGCCTGACCACACCAGGAGTCAGAGTGATTAGTCACAAAGTGAGTGACCCTGGGGCTGGACATCTCAGAGGAATAAGAACTGGGCCTGTCCTGCACAAGAGACCACACACTCGATCTCCTTTAGTGATCCTGACAACCCTGGAGAGGGAGGGACTGCTGCCCTACATTCACAAGTGAGAACCTGAAGGCAAACCGATGACGGGCTGGTCCGAGAGCAAAGCTGCATACAGCCCCAGGGGAACCTTACCTGGTTGTAAAAGGCATTTTCCAGCTATGGAAAAAAGTGGACAGCGAGGTCAGGGGTACCTGAAGCCCTGGCCTGTAGAGGCAAGAAGCCTAGCCAACAGCACACAGTCTGTGAAGAAAGATCCCTTACCCCATCCCCTCCAGAGCCTGCAGCCATCTTGGCTCTACAAGGGCTTTTTTTCCTTTTCTTTTCCTTTTTTTTTTTTTTTTTTTTTTTAAAATCCAAGAGCCAGGAAGGGCCTGTCAGTGGCACAGGCGGCCAGGTAAGCCTCTGGGTAGAGAAAGGCCAGCAGCCCACTCCCCTCCAGGCCCCACTTGGCGCCTGCAGCTCCGTGAGACCTCCGGGCCCCAGCGCTGCGTTCACAGAGGCAGGCACCTGCCAATCTCAGCCCAGGGCCTCCGCCCAGCCCCCCCTCTCCCGGAGGACAGATAATTCTCTCGCTCTCCCAGCCTGACAAAATAACTAATGCTAACTCAATAAAGTCCCCCTTGAAGGTTTTTAATTACCAGACTGTGCCGAAGACTAAAGACTCCAGGAACGGGAAGGGAGGCCTGGGGAGCGGGTGGGGAAATGGTGGGGGTGGGCGTGGCAGAAGCTCCACCAGGCTGGTGGTAAAGTGCCCTCCCTCCCACTTGGGGAGAGGGCTGGGCTGGGCCGGTGCTGTCCAGGGTGCTGGGTCCAGCAGCCATTGGATTTAGAATTGCTGCTGGCAATAACAGCCATTGATGGAGGCCCAGTTAGGCTCCTGGCAGACTTTGGTGATTTTATCTTTGAGCTTCATGGCCAACCACACAGTGGACACCTCCCCAGTGAACAGAAAACACTAAGCCTGCAGTCAACAGCAAGACTGGACTGTCCAGTTTTACAAGGTGTCAGACAGAGGGTCTGGCTGCCCACAGGTAGAATACAGACCTGTAACACGGAAGGAAGAAGCTGTACACAAAGGTGACTGCCAAAGACAGTGTCCTGTGTGCTAACCGTGGCTTCGGGCAGGGTGACGTGCTTGGGACACAGTCTAGCATCAGTGGGACCAAAGCTACCCAAAAGGCCTAATGGGGGCCACACTCAGCAGAAGAGAGTGCCACAGTTGGCATACAAACCCCATAACTACAGCCAAGAGCAAAGACAACATCTAAAGAGACGCTCATAGCTGCCTCTACCCTAACACACTACTGTACTCCTCTCTTAGCACAGGCACCCTGTGAGCCAGCCCAACAGTTCCACAGAACCACTCTGGGATCACTCAGTCATAGGTCCCTCTTAGTCTTCAAGACATTTGATCTGGCATTTATCCTTCTCCTGGATGAATGGCAGGTCCTAGATAAGCCTTTCTGGCACTCCCCACCTTGAACTTTTAGGTCAAACGTCACCTCCTACCCATTAATCGACCTTCTCCAGCAGTACTTCTGTGCACCTCAACAGAATGATCAGCACCTCTTATCCTCAGGCTTGGAATACAGACTGAGCTCATTCTCAGACCCAGGGTAGAGGCACTGAGTCAGCCTGCTGGGGTCCCAAGCTTGCCTTGACCCTGAACTAGGCTGTAAGTGGGTATGTTTCTTTATATACACACTGGGGAGTAAGAATAGTCCCTAACTCAGATACAGGTTTTGAGGGCTACTAAATTCATATTTGTTACGATTCAGCACAATACCTAGTAAGTGGCAACCACCACCATCATCTTCTTCGGTAGTAGCCTATCTTTCCCTATCTAGGCATCGGTTACCAGGATGCTCCATCCTTTGCTCCCAGCACAGCCCTAAACACAAGAACATACTGAACTACCCATGAGACAGGCCACAAGGCTTAAACTGGCTCCATTTTCTGGATGTGGACACAGAGGTCGCAGGAGGCTCCACATTGCTCCATGGCCCCTCTGCCCAAGATGTGCTCCCTTTACTGTGTCTTCCTCAGATCTGTTCTTTTCAGTTCTGCAGAGATAGCACCTTGGGGGCAGTGCTGACAGCCGGTGCAGCTGTGCTCCGCTCTCCAGGGGCCTCAAGGGGTGGTAGGAAGGTCCCAACACCCAACCCTGACTGGAGTCTTCTGGCTGGGATCACAGCCCTACTACGATGGAGCTGCTGCCCACCAGCCGGCCCCTTGGCATCAGGCCCTGGATGGCAGCCAGCTGGGAGAAGAAGCATCTTGGCTGGCAGCCAGCTCACAGTGCCTGAGCTGTCAGCCGGGAGGCAGGCCAGGCAGGGCTGAGACCCCCTGCCCCTGAACAGGGCCCTGGCCAGGCCACCAGGATGGGGCCAAGCTCCTCCTCCCACCAGAGATGCAAGGGGGCCCTGTCAACGCCAGCCCTAGGCAGGGAGAAGGGACATAATCTTGCTGGGTCCCCATTTATTCAGCTCAGCTTTTCACAAGCAGCAACTGTTGTGGAAGCAGCACGTGGAGCAGGAGATTTTCAAGTCAAATAATAATAAAAACAGCAACAACTCCAGCTGACATTGAGCAAGCACTTACTCCGCACCGGGTGCCACTGCACAGACTCCTCTGGGAGGGAGGATGCCATTACTATCAGATGTAGCAGCTGAGCTCAGAAAGGGGCAATAACTCACCTAGAGCCACACAGCACGTCGCAAACAGGCTTGAAACTGGAACCTGTGCCTCAACCCTGACACTCCGCTGGCTTAAGCAGGCCCTGGTGCCTGCTCAGGGCAGAGCCTCAAGCATCTTTGAGTGCGGAGTTCAAGACGGGCCATGGGGGTGCAGAGATAAACACTCAGTCCAGGTACTCATATTTATCCAAAGCACTGAGGCTGGGGTTGGAGTGGTAGCCCACAGGTTAAGAGCACATATTGCTCTTCCAGAGGACCTGAGTTCCCAGCTTACAATCACCTGACTCAGCTCAAGGAATCTGACGCCTCCTTCTGGCCTCCTGGGGCACTGCATTCACATGCACAAACTCCACACTCAGACACTCACATATACACATAATAAAAATAAAAAATATTTCTTTAAAAAACAGAGCATTTGGAGCTTCTCACCCTAGTCAATTAAGTTTTTAGGAGACGGCCCTGCCACAAGGTCCACTGCTGCCTGCCCAAGGAGAGCTAGTGACACCCACAGCTACATGGATGAGGCGCTCAGGGTCGGGCTTAATGGATACCAACGCTCCTCCCAGAGAGGAGACAGGAAGAAGGACTGGAAAAGCACGTGTTTGTTCTCTGGGATACAAGTCAAATACCCTGTGGGAGTGGTCTTGAACATCTCTGGGAGGGGGCTTGGGATGGAACTTCCACCCAAACATTCCAGACTCTTCGGATATAGGATGCCAGGGACTGGGGTGAGGTTTTAACCCAAACATCCCAGACTCTTTGGGTATAGGATGCCAGGGGCTGGGGTGAGGCTTCCACCCAAACACTACCTGCCCAAGGAGAGCTAGTGACTCACGCACAGCTACACAGAGAAGATACAAACCAGGGCTCCCAGCATTCTCCTCATCAGACTCCCAACCCCACAGGAAGGCCCAGAGCCACGCTACTTGGCTCACAAAGTTACTTAGCTCAGGAGGTTAAAGGGGAGCTGGGATGCAGGGCAGGCAGTACCGACCAGAGGATGGCACCCCAGGGAAGGCAGGAGCAGCCCAGCATCACTCAAGAGAGCAAGGAAGGGTCACCGAGGAAAGGTGCTTCTGGTGACCCCACACGTGGGAGGGGCTGGGACTGGGGTCCATGGTGAGCAGACCCCCGCAGCAGAGGGCTACCCTGCTTGAGGGATCTTGGCACCTTTCTCATCCTATAGTACTAGTGCTAGGGAGGGCTGCCCAGATAATGCCCTCCTGTCCCCTATGAATGGCCAGGTGCATAGCACTCTTGCCAGCTGGTAAGATGCCAGCTTGGCCCTAATCGCTTCCCTCCGCACTTGCCTTTCCAGAGTTTGCCCTCCAGAAGGACAGATTCAACCATCGAAAATGAAGCAGGGCTCTGCTAGAGCCAGGGGTCAGGATAGTGGATGGCCCTTCTCCCAAGAGCTAGACAACCTCCTGTGCATCTGGGGGCCATCCTTGTAGCTGGTGGACGAGGACCGACAGGGAAGGAGTAGGGAGGCCACAGCATGATGTCGGGACAAACAAGGCTATGGTGTCCCCAGTATCCCATCCGGGGGACAGTAAATGACAACAGCAATGAACAGACACTAAGGGTTTCCTATACCGCACCCCCAGAACTGGAAGAATTTGCCGGAAAAGCCTTGAGAGAACCTGAGAGGACTGAGTGTTGGGTAGGCAGACATTATGAACCCCCAGAAAATCTGGGACCCTTCTTCAGCCCTCACTAAAGGAGGGCAGCAGCAAGGCAAGGCAGGGGTGTGGTCCTCCTGAGGGGATCTGCCAAAGCTTTGCTTCTTTCCCTCATCAACCCCACACTTGCACCACACGCCCCTCTCACTCGTCCTCCTGCTGGGCAGCTTTCAAAGCCATAGGGCTTGTCCCTTCCTGCCTTGGACAGAAGGGTTACAGCCCTGAACGGCAGAGCCCACGCCTCAAATCCAGGTCACTCAGGAACTCCGTGGTACTAGGGTACAGGGTAGAGAGGTGCCATTCCTCCTGAGAGCTCACCCCAAGACAAGTCATCAGTCCGTTCTTCTCCCAGGCATCAACTGGCCAACCTCTGCACTTCTCACCAATGATGGGGCCCCCTCCCCCCCATCTGGATCTAGCTGGGCAGGAGCCAGGGAATTAGCTGATACCTGGAGCGGGAGAGTAGAGAATAGCAGAGGAGGAGGAAATGCAGAGGAGAGGGAGGTGGGAAAGAGAGGAGGAGGAAGTGGAGGGGAGAGGGAGGAGGGAAAGAAGAGGGGTAGGAGGGAAAAGTGGAGGGGGGGCAGGTGGGGGGGAGAGAACTGTGGAAGAATGGAAGGGAGGAGAGGGAAAGGGGGGCGGGGAAGGAGGGACCCGTGGGGGAGGGGCAGTCTACAATCGCTGCAACATCAAAGCCTTCCCCGCCGCCGCAGCGCAGTCACGTGCAACCTCGTTCCTTGCGTTCCTTTGCTAGGAGAAGCTGCTGGGCCCGGGGCTGCTGAAGGAATTTTAAAACGAGGCAGATCGTCTAGAATGGGGGAGTAGAGGGGATGAGTGGAGTTATCTTTAAGTAGGAGACGGCAGGTTTGGAAACCTTTTGCCTGGAGCGGCAGGAGCTTGAAGGGCCCCTGCTCAGTGGCTGGGTAGGGGGCCAGCAAGGACCACCCAACTCCTCTGGTGGATGGAGCTACTGGCCAGCCCAGCCTGTTTGAGAAAGGCTGGAAATCTGGCTTTCATTTAAAAAGCTTTCTCCTTTTAATATTGGCTCCAGTTTAAAAGAGGAATGGATATACATATATATATATATATATATATATATATAATTTTTTTTTCAAATCCACCATTTGGGTCAAAATACAGCAGGTCCTCACCCGGCCCTGGGGTCTCAGCTGGGATGGGGCTTCTGATAGGCTCCAACTAGAGAGTTGTAGAGGCTCGCGCAAGATCACTTGGAGGAGATTAGAACCTGCAGGGAAGATTCCTAGGCCTGGGGCCACTCTGCCCCCACCCCCCTCCCCAGGCAGGTTGGTCTGAGGTTCCATAGACCCAGGGACTATGGGACAATAGGAAATGTATTGAAGCTTGTGGCAACAGACAGTTCTCGAGATTCCAATCCCCTACCTCTACCTCATGCCTAGCCTTGGGCAGTTCTGCCCTCCATGGAGAAGACAGCTGTCCTGGTGTACTGGTAGGAAAGCCCCCCTACACACACACACACACACACACACACACAGAAGGCTTCAGGAGGACCCCTAAGAGCGCTAGGCAGGCACTCAACAGAAAAAGTGGAGTGAGAGGTAGGTAATGCAATGCAGAAGCTTGGATGTTTAACTCCAGGGCACCGGGGAACCCTTGGGGACGGGGGAGGGGGATCAGGACACAGGGCTGTTCTTTCCTGAAGTCATTCTTCAGCAAATATTTACCTGCCATTTCCTCTGCACCAGACAGAATGGTGGGGCAAATGTGATACCACACCACCATGGCGGGGTGGGGGTGGGGGGGGCTGAGGGAGCCACTATTGCAACAGGTGGGTGACCAGCTCTCCAAGGAACTACTTGCCAGGAGAGAAGACTCTTCTCTGCAGAGCGACATAAGGCAGGGAACAGCAGGGTCTCCCTAAGCGAGGTAAGTCGGCAGGCAAGGGCAGGCAAGCCATGACGGGAGGCAGCTTTCAGACCTGTCAAGGGTATGCTAAGGGAAAGGTCTGGGTGGGGTTGAAGGCAGGTGCACTGCACCCCTTCCTTAGCTCTCTGTCACTGCGGTTTCCTATCTGGAACAGAACCCAGCACACTGGCAGGCATCCCCAAGGCTGACTGGCGTGTGTTTTCACCTGTTATGCCCAAATCCGTGGGGCACAACATACCAAGTCTTACAAGCAAAGCCTTTGGCCTCATGGACCACTGCAGACTACTACTACCCACACATTTTAGGATGGCAGGCCTGAATTCCAGGTTCTGGGCCCTCAAACTCAGGATAAGTCCCACAACTTGAAATCCTTGAAGTTTTGAGAAAGTGCCCTTTTAGAGGACATGTGGGCCCGGGGAAAAACCCATGCAGGTTCTCTATAGTCCTCCAGTCTACATGAGAAGGGCAGCAGAGACACCCGGTGAAGGGTCATGCTTACAGAACTGAGGGGCCATCACCCCACAGAAGAACCCAGAAGTGACTAAGGACAGCTCATGAGATGCTAGGAGCCCCATTCTCAGGTCAGGAGACAGGGGCTAGGAGGGCAGTCAGGGTGGGCACCAGACAGGACTCAAACTGGGGGCCTGTGGGAGGTGGTGAGGAATGAATGACCAGGCTTCTGTAAGGAAGCCAAGGTAACAGGAAGGAGGGCACAGGGTCTTCTCCATCCTGGCCAGGGGTGGGGGGTATGGGAGAACCTGAAGGCAGAGATGTAGCCTTGCACTTCCACCATCCAACATTCTACTCTGAAGCTCCCCAAATGATCCTCTATCCCTCATGGGCTCCAACTCCACTCTCCAGCCTCTGCAGGAGGGACATAAGCAAAGCTCATCAGCCAGGGAGGGGCAGAGACCAGAGCTGGGCCCTCTACTTCTCTGGCCTGCATGGACAGAATTCCTGGACGTTTCATAAGAGCTGAGGACAAGGAGGTGGGACACCCTCTTATTCAAGTCACAGACCACAGACCCATGTGGTGCCCTCCCACCCCACAGCTCAGACTCAACCTGAGCCAGCCCCACCTACGTGGTACAGCTGTTTTCAGACTGAGGTCAGCTGGTTGAAGCCCAACCTCCAGCCCAGACAGAGCTGAGTTTAAGACAGGGCAGATTATTATCTCGGCTATCTGTTGGATGCCCTTTGTGCCAAATTCTGAAAGAAATGCAGACTCTGTCTTCATCCTCCCTCCCCTCACCCTAGAAGTTCTGTGCACTGTGATACTAAGGGAAAACTGAAGGTCAATGAGGCCAAGCCCCAGCCCAAGACTATAATGGCTCAGTGCAGGGCAGGAATCTTGGGGCTCAAGAATATTCACTCATTTAACTCATCAGGAGGTGAAGACAACCGCATCCTAATTCTCCAGGCCAGACACGTGCACAAGCATGGAGAATTGAATTCTCGCATCTGATCATGAGCACTAGGCTGAGACTCCTCCAGGCTGTCCGACCCCGCCTCTACTCACCTTCTCCCATCCAGCAAACCAGGAGAGAAAAGAAGTCTGGCTGGCACTAGGGCTGGTCCATACAGCAGTGCCCATTCCATACGTCCACCCAGAGGACACTTATGGATGAGAGACCATGATGAGAGATGAGACCTATTCTGAAACAGGCGCTATGGAAGAGCCTAGAAATGGCTCCGGCCAAAGGAGGAAGAGGAAAAAGAGAAATGAAAGGCAAGGATTCCAGAGAGAAGAGGTGTGAGAAAAAGGCAAAGAAAGGGCACGGAAGGGGGAAGGGCTGGGGAGGAGCACATGGCAGGCCCCCTTCTCTCTCTGGTGTCTGAGACTACAGCTGGGGCCAAGGCACAGGAAGATCTGCCTGGTCTCTTCCATGGCAAGAACATCAAAGCTGGTTCCCAGCCAGCCCAAAGGTAGCATCCTTTGAGGTTTGGCGGTGATCCTGCCATATTTCAGGCTGATCCGAAGCAGGCGGCGCCCCACCCCCTCCTGCCCGCCTGCCAGGAGATCCCCATCTGGACTGTCTACTTAATACCCCATTAAGGGAGAAAATATACAGCCAGATCCCTCCCGGCTTCAGCTGCCCATTCCTCTGAAAAGATCAAGGATGAGCTAGATTCTCTCCGAAAAACTCCATAAACAGACTGCAGACTTGGGGAAAGGCAGGTAAAGCTCAACATGGTGGTGCCTAACGGGAGGAAGGATGACACCAGAGATCATCAAGAGCTAGCAGGAGGCGAGCCCTCCAGATCCAAGAAGAACAGCATGAGGCTATCGCGTGGGTACTTAGCACCTTATTTACAGGTGGGGAAACTGAGGAACATAGCAATGCAATGATTGACTCCATATTGAGAGGCTCCAGGTTTTGGCTGATAATGTACACACCTCTACCGGCAGCCTGGGCCCTGAGAACTATTTATCTGCACAACCCTAGTTTTCCAAACTAGGAACCAGATTCAGAGAGGCTCAGACACCTCCTAGAGAACACACAGCAGAATTCTCCCTGATGGGCAAGGGATGGCAGGATTTAAGCTGAATACACCCAGGTCCCCTCATGCAGTTTACAAAGCCCAGACAAAGCTTGCGTCACCTCGGCAGGGGGCTATCTCTTGTTCCTTGAGGCAACTGGTGAATGAATCAGCTGCTCCAGTTCCTTGATTCATACTGGGCAGTGACTACTTCCTCTTGCAAAGGGCCATCGCCTCTTTCCTCCCCAGATCTACGCTCCTTCCCACAGAGTATCACCCAGGAACCTCAGCCCCCAGAATCCTTCAGGATTTTCACTGTCCACACCAGTCATCCATGGGTGTCTCTAAACTGCTCATCTGATCAAGGATCTCTCAGTCCCCAGGAAGATCAAACTGTTCCTCTGGACTCTTGGCTCACACTGTAAGACCCTGGTCTTGGCACCCAGTGAGCTGCTCACTTGACATCTGTGGGATCAACATCAGATTGTCTGTTCCATGGCTGTCCCAGGACCGGGACCTCTTTGCACCTACCTTCCATCCATCCTCCGACACTCTGGCGTCCAGACCTCTGCTCTCTCTACCCTCTAGCCTGCCATCAGGGCACATCTGTCTCTCTTCTACTCACTCCTCCACAGGTCCTAAGTGCTGGAAGTGGAAGAGCCCCTTGAGAGTAAGGCACAGACATCCCTGAAGCCCACACCAGTAGAAATGGAGGTACAGAGGGCAGGGGGATCCTGGGCACTCAGTCAGCTGCCCCCTTCACGGTTCACCAACAGCTGACCCTGACACTCTACCTCCCCTCACCATCAGAGACAGAGCAGTGAGCACAGGGTGAGCCAAGCAATTTTCCAGACCTAGTGGGGCTCGGCAAGCCAATCTGAACACAGAATAAACCTCTGGCCTCTGCAAGGGGGGCATAGCAAACAGTGTGAGCACACTAGCTGGTGCCACCCCCACTCTGAGCAAAGAGCGTGGCTGGGCCAGAGATGCTGCGCTCGGCTGCCAATTCCCGTCTCAGCAGAAAGCCTCCATTTTGCAGGGAGAAATTAATGGAGAGAGAGAAGCCTGGGAAATTACGAGTTGCCACCTGCAATTTCTCCCTCCAAGGAGAGCAGCACGTTGGCTGATTAAAGTGGCAGCCACCCTGCCAGGCTGGGCCAGCAGCTGAGGACGGTCCACCTGCTAAGAGGCAGGTGGGAAGCAGCAAGGGGGACTACCAGGAGCCCCCCCAGGCTTAGGCAGCCTCTCCCAGGGAATTCTGAAGAGGGAAGCCTCCAGTGAGGGAAACACCCTTCTCCCCCTCATTACACTTTAAAAGTTAGGGATGGTTCACAGGCTGTCTGGTGACCTTTGGTACCCCATGGATTATGGGACAGGAGACACACCCCTATGTGAGCTCCTCAGGCTCGATGGGAGAATCATGGAAATGGCACCAAGGGAGAGAGCATCTCCTGTGCCTGAGGCTGAACCAAGCACCTTGGCCATTGTTGCTGGACTCCTCACCAGGATGCGGAGGTGCAAGAGGGAGGTCCTTCAAATGAGGAACACGGGCCTGGGCACCAGCTGGAATCATCTGATGGCAACAGTGGGGCCTTGGTGACAGCACAGGGTGGACAGTTAAGCTGCAGGACAGTCACATAGCACTGCCTCTGCCGCAGCTATGACCTACGTTTGACGAGGAGCACACAGGTGTGGATCCCGGCCACCCTCCACCCCCAGATAGTAAGGGTAGAACTTCCTCTGGTCACCACCCAAGACTCCTTCCCCAATCCAACCAAGGTTCTGTGATGGGTAGTGTAACTGTCACCTTGACAAAATCTAGAATCACCTGAGACCAGCTTCTGGGCATGCCTGTTGAGGGTTATCTTGATTAAGTTAACTGATGGGGAAAACCCATTTTAGCTGTGGCTGGTACCATTTCCTGGTCAAGAGAGCCTAAAACAGAGAAAGGCAGCTAAGCATAGGCGTGTATTCACCTCCCTGTCTCCTGACGGTGGACAGAATCTGCCCAGCTACTTCAGGCTCCAGCTGCTTGACTTCTTCCCCCTTGTAATGGACTGTGTCTTGACCCGGGAGCCAGCACAAACCCTTTCTCTGTAACACAAATTCTAATTGGTTTTAATAATAAAAACCCGAAGTCAGATATTAGGGGAGGAAAGCTGAAAGATCAGAGAAACAGAGCAGCCAGTCACTAAAGTTCTTACCTCTCCAAATGTTCAGATTGACTAGGCAAGATCCTGTCTCTATGAATCCTCAGACTGGATCCTGAGCTCCTGTCACCTCCTGCCTTACATGCCTCTCTCAGCCCTGCTGTATTTCTTCCTGTCTCCACCTTCCTAGTGCTGGGATTAAAGGTTTGAACCAACATAACCTGGCTCTGTTTCTCTTTTAGACTGGATCAATCTTGTATAGCCCAGAGTGGCCTTGAACTCACAGAGATCCCTCAGCCTCTGTGGAATTAAAGGTGTGTGCCACCATTGCCTGGCCTCTATGACTAACTAGTATGGGTAGCTCTGTACTCTGATCTTCAAGCAAGCTTTATTTGTTAGATCACAAAATAACATCTCCCCCTTAAATAGGTTTGTCAGAGTATTTATCATGGCAACGGGATCCATCCACACTCAGGATTTGAACAGAGGATGTGTGGCAAGGGTGGCAGCCAAGTCACCACTTGGGAAGTCTGTTACATCTATTCAGACCGGAGCTGGACCACTCCTTCCTTCCGGGAGTCCACTGACCTCTTCGGATCCCAGTCCTCACTAGGATATGAATCCGGACTGAAGTGTGAAGAGCTGCTCTCACCCTCACACCTCCTGCTCTCAGGCTTGTGCATTCTGGAGCACTGGACTCAACCTCCTGCTGCTCTGGAGATGAACCACAGGAGTGAAAAAGCCACAGAGATGGGACTCTAGCAGCTCCAGCGCTGCCAGCACCAGGCACAGCAAATGCCACCAATACCAGCAGAAGCCCAGGCCTCCTGAGCTAGCTCTTAGATTAGTTACTACTTATGGGTAAGCCAAAGACCTCCATGCCTGGTTCTCTGGTTCTTCTGGCTCTCCCCTGCCCATCCATGACCCTAGGCAGGTTCTCTCTGAGCCCCAGCTTGGTCAGCTAGGAAGCAGCATGCTGTGGCATCCTTCGGGAAGTGAACTTTGAGGCACCACTATCTTCCAGCTCCCTGGCCCTGGCCGTATATTATAATAATGGCCTTGGCCAATAGGGGCGCAAGCTATTAGAATGAGTTAAGACCAGATTAATCTGCTTAAAAAAATATGCCTGGTTTTTACGCTGTGCATTCCCTCCTAACAACTCAGGCTCCTTCCAGGCCATTATCTCGTTTTATCGTTAATTCAATTCCATAAACATGTATTAAGTGTCTATTATGTGCAGAGCCCTGGTCTGGTAGCTGGGGTGGGGTGGAGGGCCATGGGGGAACACCCAGGTATCTAGAGTCTGGCCAGAACCTAAGTGACCTTCAGGCCCTGCTCCTGAAACTGGAGGCAGTGTGAGAAAGCTCAGAGCAAGGGTGAAATTGTCAGGGTATTGCTTCCTGGAGGGCAGTGAGGACTGGGGATAGAGACGGCGGCATTTTGCAAAGTAAGGCCTACTGTGTTCAGACTTAGTTATGCGTTCACATCCATGGGCTCCCCTTCCAGTCACTCAGGGGTATGCACTGATGTCACTGCCTCTAGCACAAGTGAAGAAACTGAAGCTTAAAGAGGTAATTTTCTGGAAGACCCTGTAAACTCAAAATCAAACCTCACCTAGACTTCAGCTTTTAAAAAAAAAAAAAAAGTTTATTGTGGTTATTCCTTTTGTATGTGTGGGCACACGTGCCACAGTGCACATGGTTATCAGGACAACTTAGAGGAATCTGTTCTTTCCTTCCACCATGTGGGTCCTAGGGACTACACTCAGATCATCAGACTTGGTAGGAAGTGCCTTTACTTAAGAGAGCCCTTTCATTGGCCCTAAGTTTCAAATTCTATAGGTATATCCCAAGGGTCTCTGAAGTGCTGGGTAGGCACAAAACATCTAAGAATAAATGAAGGAATGAAGGAACACACACACACACTGAGCATCCCCATACTCAAAGCTGAATTTGATCTCTCTGATGGTAGCAGGGAGAAGGTAGGGACCAGGCAGGTGCTGTCACCCTATGGAAAAAGCTGGGTAAGGAATCAGACCTGATCCAGAGCTTGGTACTGCCTCAACCTGGCCAGCCAGCTCTCTGGGCCTCGGGGAAGACAAACATAGACCGGTTCTGCCCATAGTCATAGGAACTGCATGGCGTGTCCACAAAGGCCTTGGAGTGACACTCGCTGAGGGCATAGGGGCATTGGATACCCAAGCCAGTATCTGGTGCCTGCAGAGGGTGGATGGCTGACAAGATGCTGGCCCAGGCCCATGCTAATAAAGCCACTGGAGGACCAGAGGGAGCTGGAGCTGGGGATCAGGGGAGGGCAGTGACACATGCTCTCTCTTCTGAGGAAGGAATAGGGACAGTTACCAGGCTCCTCACATTGCCAAGATTGCCCTGGTAAGGACTTCTATGCAGCCAATGATCCACGGGGACATGTACTTGTAGCTTCCCACCCCCAGCCTGCCCTGCCAACCTCGAGGGGACCTGCTAAGGGAACAGACAGAGACAAAAGACTAAAGAGCCTAGAAGCTGCCAAAAGCCAGGGCCGGGTGTACCAGGACTACAACAAGAGCATATGCCAGGGAGTTCCATTCGGCAGCCAGGCTTTGCTGGCACTCCTCACCTGGGCTCCCTCCCAACTCAGGCCTGGCCACCTCCCCAGCCTCTGTCCTAACTACTCCTCTTCTTCCCCTGCCCTAGGCACCTCAGCCTCCTTCCCTCCCAGTCACACCCTTTCTCACTCACTCACAGACCCCTTTGTCCACACAGCTCTGACATCAGCAGTGCCCTTCTGCTCCCTCTCATCCAAGAAGATGTGGCTCTGCCTCTAGAGTCCCTGAGATGATTCCCATGATTTCCCCGCCTGCCAGGCTCGGGGTGGAACTGTTGGATTTCAAGTTAAGGTTAGGTTTTTAGTAACTAAATGCCGAGATCTGTCGTCTCTTTGAGCCTTGCTCTCCTCACCTGTAAAGCGAGGGATGAATGAAGCACACATGGAAAACTTAGCATATCAGCATGCTCCAAAGTTGGCTAAGTCTACCTAGATCCCGATCCCCAACCCTCCCAGTCCTGGCTCCCTGTGCCCCATAGCAGCTGAACCAGAAGGCAGAGCCACCTATTCTGCTTGGGGAAACCAGGAAAGCTTCCCCGGAGAAGGAGATATACATCTATGCAGACTCTGGAGGAGGCTTAGGGCAGTGACAGTCGCATGCTACTCATGCATCAAACACATGCTGGGGGGCTATGAGTCAGGAAGTACTGGTTCAATGAGAAGATGAATGGGTGCTGGGGACACAAAATCTGCATCCCAGTAACATCTCTGGGGCAGGCAAGCAGTAACGGGGATCTCATAAATGATTCATTGATTCCAGCTGTCTGGAGGGTCAACAGGAGGGAGGAGGTGCTGAGATTACAAATGGCAGGGATCCATTCTGGCTGTCTGTGTGCCTGTCTCTGTCTTCTCTGTGTGTGCGTGTGCGCGCGCCAGAACAGCTGCGGTTCATCCAGACGCAAGACATGAAGAGAACATTCCAGGCAGGAATGTTCCTGGAGGAAGAAAAGGATATGGTTTTGGAGAAGTGATGGCCTTGTGGCAGAAGGGCCTGGAGTGGCACTGAGCCTGGCAGTGTGCACTCATCTCCAGACAACAGGAAGCCAGGCCAGGCACCCCAGACAGGAAGGTTTAGGTACTCCATGACCTTGCATGTTCCAAGGCAGGGAAAAAATACCAGCTAGGTAGATCTGTGGCCTGCAAAGAACCCTCTGGGAACCCTGAGGGTTGTACAGTCATGTGCACAGGCACTCGATGCCTTCCCCAGCCGAGTGGCACAAACAGATTGATGAGGCCCAGGCTCAATCCATCTTGAGTTTAGCTCAGCTTCTGGCTGCATCCTGGTGACACTGGCTCATCAATACTGGAGAAAATACGGCCTGGAGGAAGACCAATTAGGAACAGCACCACAGACTGAGGACGAACAGTACAGTGCCTACCGATCACTACCCTCAGAAAATGGGCACACCAGTACGGGAATAGGAGCAGGGCACAGGTGGGGATCAAGCTGCCGAACTGCTACCCGTGCACAGTCTGCCACCTGCCAGGCCCTGCAGTCAACTGAGCTGTTGTCCTATGGTATGTCCTATAGGATGCGGCATATACTCAGGGACGCAGATAGGGGCTCCTCGGGGCTTCACCTCCTGTAAGAAGCCTGGGTAAGAGAGACCTTTCCCAGCCTGTGTGTCTCTGTCTAGAGTTAAGTGCTCCCTTTGCCCAAATCTCCTTTATTAAGAAATGGGGACATTTCTGTTTCCAAGTAGGGAAAAGTATGGGATGGCTTTTTGTAGTGCAGTTGTTAAGCTCAGAGGGACTGTTCTGGATGTCCAGCAGGGCCATTCCAGCATCACATGTCCACATCTAGGGCAGGAAGAAGGTATAGGCAAAATCATGAAAGGTGTCAAAAAGACCTGACCTGGTCATCTGCATTGCAAGGCAGGAATTTAATGACTGAGCCCAGGGCCACTGTAACAGGGGCAGAAATGGCTTCATCCGTGGTGCCCTGAAAACACAAGAGCCTGCTGCTTGTCCTCCTGGCAGCCTGCTTTCCATCTCTTCCATGAACCCTAGACCAGAGCCCTGGATATTTAAGATAAGCCTTGGCCTCCTCAGCTCACAGGTTACCCAGAAGCCGGGACTCAAAGGGGGTTCTGTCCTATAGAGTAACACTCTATAGGGTTTACATTTTAAGAGAACCTGGACATAGCCAAGTGGTGGTGCACACCTTTAATCCCAGAACTCGGGAGGCAGAGGCAGGCGGATCTCAGTGAGTTCGAGGCCAGCATGGTCTAAAAAGTGAGTTCCAGGACAACCAGTTACACACAAAAACCCTACCTTGAGGGGCGGGGGGAAGACCCTGGATAGGACAATAGTAATGCTGAAAAAATGGATCAGTTGGCTGAACATGATGACACATTCAGGAGTGAAGGCTGAAGGATTAGGAGTTCAAAGTCAACTTAGTAACCTATGTAACCATGTAACACAACATCAGCTACACAGTAAGAGAAGCCTGGACTACATGAACGCCTGTCTCAATCAGGAAGGATGAGAGAAAGAAAAAAAGAAAGAGGGAGGGGGAATTGAAGGAAGGATCAAGTAGGCAGAAGAGTACATATCTGTAAATTCTAGCACTCTAGCACTCTGGAGACAAGGCAGGAAGACTGTGGATTCAAAGCCAACCTCACCGATAAGAAGAAAGGAAAGAAATGAAAAAAGAAGCAATGCTAATGGCTGGGAAAAGAAAGGAAACACTGAGGATGAGGGAGGACTTGGAAGTCACTTTGCAGAGATGGGCCATGCTGTTTTGGATCTTGAATGTTCCTCAAAGGCTTTATGAGCATTTTTTGACTTGACACTATTGGGAGGTGATAGAAAGTTTAAGGGCATGGCAGATGGAAGTCTTCAGGGCACTGTGGCATGCCCTCTGAGGGGACTGTGGAACACCAGTCTCCTCTCTCTGATTCCTGGCCATGAGGAAAGCGCTTTTGCTCCGCTCCACACTCCTGCCACAGGCCGGAAAGCAATAGGAGGAATGGACCATGGACTATACTCAAAACTGTGAGCCCAAACCTTCTCTTTGTAAGTTGGTATTTCAGGCACCTGTTACTGTAACAAAAGGCTGACCACACAGGGAGGGTTGGTACGGTGTGCTCTACATGGCTAGCACACTGAGCAAGGGAAATCACTGAAGCCTCAAAAGTGTCATGAATGAATGAATGAATGAATGAATGAATGAATGAAATTAAACAAGCCACTGGGTGGGGCTGGGCAGGGAGCCTGCAGGACTTCATTTCTGACCCCTCCTAGTTGGTTTCCCTTTGGTCAGAAAGACCCCTGGGAAACTCACATATCCATGGCTCTGCCTGCCTGATGTGAGACAGGGACTGGAATGAAATCTTTCTGGATGTAGCCGCAGGCAGAGCAGGAGCTCCATGGCTGGACTTTCCCTTGTGGATGGGGGCTTGGTGGGGTTGGCCAGATAAGACCCAGTCCACAGAAGAGCCCATCGAAGGGGCTGTAAAAGTGTGTATGGGAAGATGAGAGCTGGAGAGGTCAGATTCGGGAACTGAGGCAGCCCTCACCTCCTGAGTACAGTCACTGGGACCAAAGTTCTCATTCCCTCCCACCACAACTATCTTCTATCCCAACCAGGGGTTGCCCTGGCCTGGCCATCTCTGCCTTAGGCTCCTCTTCTGAAAGGTGGCAACAACCATTCCTTCATGAAGAGGCCTGACTCAGATCTCTGAAGAGCCAAGCATCTCACTCCTGAGTCTACAAAGCAGATTAAAGTGCTGGGTGTCTAGCCTCTGATCTCCAACTTCTCCAGGCCCTGTGCCCTTTCCAGGGACCACATGTCTGCACAGCCCAAGACAAAATACCCACAGAAGAGCAGCTGGATCCAGGCAGTGGGGATGAAAGCCAGGGAGGCATACTGTTCTCTACTCAGGCCACTTCATGTCAGCTCGAAGGCTCTTAACCTTCCCAGTCTGGGCTCCCTTGTCAGGCCCATACCATCACCACACTATGCAGCTACCAGTAAGGAGGACGCTTCATGGCTGGATTTGCCCTTAATGGATGGGGGCTTGATGCACCTGGCCAGATAAGCCACACAACATCCCTGTCTAGGAATGCAGGTGCTAATGTCCACCTGGAGGCTCTGTCAGGAAACATGTGTCAGCAGTTGGTACTTAGTAGGCCTACGGGAGGCAGAAACAGCTGCTGGGACATACTGAATCTCTGGCACACAGCAGAACTTTAATACCAATGTGTGCAGACTTTACAGGCTAACAAGGTAAAGTTACCCAAGGCCTGAGAACTCCAGGTGGCCTGAGCTCACCCAGCCCAAAGCAGTACCCTCTCCATGTATGAGTGACAGGTGCAGCCCTGCCCAGGAGACAAGCTCCCTGGTGCTCAACCTCACTATTGTTCCTGCCTCCTGGGAGACGCTGCTCACACCCAACACCCCACACAGTTCCTCCAGGGCTTTTTTTTTAAAAAATCACCTGTCAGCATCAATCTTGCCTTCCCCAGGATGCCCCTGGGGTTCTGTTAAGACTCTGGTCTACCCGTGTGTACCCCAGATGACTCCAAGGCACCTAAGCCAGGCTCACAGCGGTCTAAACAGCCAATCTCAACTCTAACAGTACAGCAAGAGCCTCCATCTCAGGACCTCGGCAAAGCCTTTTCTCTGCCTAGAATGCTCTTTCCCAAGCTCTGGGCATGTCTGGCTCCTTCCTGTGTGTCATTTTCTAGGGTTACAACAGGACTCTGTCTGCTGCGCCCAGTGGATTCCAGGGGAGCAGAGAGCCTTGTTCTTGAGGGCCCTGGATTCTGATGGGGTTGCCCTATAGGGCACCAGCTCAGGGACCTCAAGATAAACTTGGAGGTGATGTATGCATCTGGAACTGGCTGAATTCGTCTCTCTGGACGTGTGCTCGCGCTCAGGGCAGACGCCTAATGCGAATCGCTTCTGTCATCAGGACACGAAGGGGCTTGACACAGACCAGCTGCTGCCGCCGAAGGACAGGCTGCCAGAGCGCCGATGGGCTCTCAGCAAAATTGATGGCCGCTGTCAGAAAGTGATTTCCCCACGGCCGCGTCGCAGGCCCTCAGAGGAGCGCAAATCCCAGGCAGCGATGCCTCCTGTGGCAGAGGGTGGGCAGCCAGCCAGGCAGGGGGCCAGGCGGGCAGCCAGGCAGCCCACACCTGGCCCAGCTGCTTTCCAGGTCCCAGGGGGGGAGGAGGGAGCAATTAGCAGGGAAAGGAGCCCACAGGCCTGCGCCCAGGAGGTGAGAGGTAGAGCAGAGGGCCAGCGGGGAGGACAGAAGCTACTCCATGCTTCCTTCATTCACTCTGCTCAGCACAAGCCCCAAAGTGCGCCGAATGGCTGGCTGGCTGGCCATAATTTCGAAGTACTGAAAGGCCTCTAAGAGACAGAAGGTAGGGAGCAGCATGATGGTCTGGGCACCAGTACCCAGTCACTTCACTTTGGGCCAGCAGCACCTCCCCATCCCGAACCAGTATCCCTAGCTCTCAGTGCAGTATCACATTCTGTCCGTGCTCTCCCACAGGTGGGAGGTGGCAGGGAACCGGACCAGGACACACATAATTCTGATGCCTGAGAACCAGGGTAGACGGCAGGCTGAAGTGTGTGTAAGACTACCACAGGACACAATCCAGCCTGCAAGGGAAAGCCCAGAAAGGGTCAGGGCGTCAGCAGGCACTGTCACTCAACAGGAGTGAAGCCAGCTGGAATCTTAGGGCACCGTACCTATCCGGGGATCCACTCAATAGGGCTCTGCCCAAGGCCCTCGAGAAAGCAGGGAGTGGGCAAGTGGGGCTGAAGGTGAGGAAGGCACAGAGAGCAGGCACACTGAGAGCCCAGCACATCCAAGCCAGGTACAAAGAGATGGCAGAGGAGGACAGGTAACCTAGTGGGTAAAATGGGTACAGAGGCAGACAAAATAATTTACAGTCATTTTCATTGAAACACTCACTGACACCATTCCTTGCCAAGGTCCTGAACGGGCTCTGGGACCAAAACTGAGTGAGACTCCCACATCCTTGAGGACAGCTCTACAGGTCCACGGGAGTGGCCGGGACCAGGAGCCAGTGCTCATATGAATGGGCAGGCACTGAGGCCAATGGGAAGGCAGAGAGGAGTATTGGTCAGGATGATGACAAGATGTCCTGTGAGGGTGTGACATCTAGAAATGTCTAAGAATTTGGGGGTCTCTGCTCAGTCCCCTGGATCTATGGGCCTGAAGTGTTACCATGTTCATTGCCCTTGGTGCTGCTGCTGTTCTGTCTCCTGCCTGCTCTGCTGGTTTCTCAAGACGCAGGAAGCCTCACTGACTGAAGAGCAGGATTCCCCTAGAACTCCCACAGCCCTCAGGGCTGACCCCATCCCAGCATCAATACCAAGGGGCTCTCAGAGCTCACACATGCACCTCCAGATCTAGCAGTGAATCCCCTGAGGGCCGGACCACACAGTGCCATCAAGACTGCCAGTACCCTCGTGGTGAGCGGTAAGGAAGTAGGGGTCGTGGAGGAGGGAGAATTGGCTTCCAAGACCCTGTGGGGGCAAGCAAGATCCATTATCCTTTCCAGGAACTTCTAGGGGTCACCAGGCAGGGCCCAACACATAGGATACAACAAGGGGTCAGCATGGCCCTTGTCCATTGGTCCTGTGATCCTGGTCTCATTTACAAGGTTCTTAGAAGCTCTAGAGGTTGCATAAAGATCAGTTGCCACTCAAGGCCCCTCCCAGCACCCCAGGTAGCCCTGCACCAACCTCATGGCTCCTGAATATATCTACTATGAGGACAGAGCCTGGTGCCCCACGCCAGACCCCATCTCCATTTCCAGATTGCCAAGCTCATCCCTAGAAGGCAACTGGGATGTAAACATTGATATCCCCACGCCCAATCAGGAACCTCAGGGAGGTCAGGGGCAATTCTCCCCTTCATGTGCAGAAGGCCACAACCCTTCCAGGGCCAGAACACAAGAGACCCTAGCAGGGAACACCTCGTATCCGTTGCAGCAGCTCTTCCCTCCCACACCTGCCCACCACTCCCAGGAGAATAAACACTCACATACTGTAACTCCACAACTTCATGCTACCACATGAGCTGCAAAAGCCAAGGCCATCTTCTAACCATGGAAGGAACACCCTGACTACCAGGGGCTCCAGAGGGATGGAACTGTTCTCATGCCACTAACACCACTGTCAATACCACCACCTCCTTTTGAGCTGCCTCACACCCAGGCCTCTCCAGTCCTTCTTTTCTTCCTGAAGCTGGCATGGAACACATCACTCCGCTGCTCCAGTGCCATCGATGGCTCCCACTGCCTTCTGAGTCACAGCCAGACTCCTTGGCTTCCAGTCCCTGATGCTGGCATCAGTAGCACGTTATGGTCTCATCCCCAAAACTTCAGCCAAAAGTCACCCTATCCCCAAATCCAAAATGTCCCTTCCTGACTCTGTGCCCACAGCTTCTCTCCTTGGAATATTCCTTCCCAAAGCCCCTTCACGGCCCAAGTAGAAAGTGTGCCCCAAAGGTCTCAAGGCTTTGGCGATCTCTGCAGGCCCCTGGAGCCCCAAAAGAGAGCACCAACTACAGTACATGTCTGCCTCGGCTGCAGAGCGAGTGCTCCACATGCCAGGCTGGCTGACTCACTCCCACACACCCTCAACACTTGCTGGAACGAATAAATTACCTCATTTAGCCACAGAGCACGCCTTGCTTGAGTGTTGGCAGTTCAGCCAAGAGCCCTCGCGTGGAAACCACCACACTGAAGGTGGCAATATTTCACCTCACC
This sequence comes from Chionomys nivalis, assembly GCF_950005125.1. Taxonomy (NCBI): domain Eukaryota; kingdom Metazoa; phylum Chordata; class Mammalia; order Rodentia; family Cricetidae; genus Chionomys; species Chionomys nivalis. The sequence continues at coordinate 39,914,938 of NC_080102.1, forward strand.
TAGAAATGTGCTGTGAATGCTGGCGTCTCAATGGAGCAAGCGTTTGTGTGTAGCTGGGAAGTGGAGCATCGACGGCAAGCTTTGGTTTAAACACACATGACAGGAAACCTCCAACTCCAACTGCACAGGGCCCACCATTCCCCCCCCCCCGGTCTCTTCACCATTCTGCAGGGGACACAACAGGAAAAGTACCTCCATTTCAGAGATGAGTACTGGCTCAGAAAGGCCATGGTGGGCCCACAGAAGCCTTGAATGTCAGGCTGGCATCACTGTGCTTGTCCCTACCTACTTGGGTAGTTGGTAGCAGGGGTGGATGGGGCAGCAGAGCTGCTGGAGAGCCGTTCTCTAGCCTTCTCACATGCTGGATGAGAAGGCTAGGAAAAGGAAACCATAGGGGCCCAGGGTGATCCACCCGCACAGGCCTGATGAGAGAAACAGCAGCCAGCCAGCAGGACCCAATTAGGCATATGGCTTCAAAGGCACCCAGGAGCCAAGATGAGCCAGACCCTGCTGGAGCCTAAGCAGGGAATCATCATGGCTTCTCCCTATGTGTGCCAGCCCAGCCCTGGGTAGCCCAGTTGGCCATGCTCCCAGAGCCCTGTGGAACAGGCAGGCCCAGGCAGCAAAGACCTCATTGGAAGCCAACAAGCCCCAGTACAGGGCTGTATGCCAGGGACAGACTGGGTCCTGACCCGAAGCACCCCCATGCATTTTTACCTACCTGTGGCCCTAGCTGTGGCCACAGACCCTGCTAGGACACCTTAGGCCCCACCCTGTTTTCCTAGTCTTATTTGCATATGCTAATTAGACACACATCCCTTGCTTCCCTTGGAGCCAGCTTGTTTGGGGAACGGCTGGATCTGGCTATACCTGTACCGTGCTGATGTCACGCCGAGCTATTTCCAGCCTGGTTGCCATGGGAACCACAAGGCCTCAGCTCCAGTTAGGAGTTCAATATATAATTTACTTACTCCCCCATCCCCCCAGCCCCACCCCAAAGAGATTGGGGCATATGGGGAACAATTGGCTAAAATATACAATAACACCCTCCACTTCTCTTGGAGGCCTGTGAGAGTAGAAGGGAGGAAGGCGGGCAGGAGAGCAGCACAGTGGAATGGGTAATCCATTTTTTTAAAAGGGGGATGGCAGGAGGGAGATAACTCCCTTCTTTAAGGAAAGACGGAAGTTTAGCACTTGGGTACTTCCAGGGAGAGACTCAGGCTTGGCCAGGGGTGGCACAGAGCCCTCTGCCCTATGGCAGCCCAATGCTGTCAGGCAACCCTTCATCAGGAATATCAGAAAGATAGGTCCCTCAAGGAAGGACCTACCTGCTTCTGCGAATCTCAGAGTCTTATGAAACCATTACTAATTCAGCTGGCACAGTCTAGGCACCTCTACACACACAGATGTTCCCAGGGCCTGCTGCCAAATGTAGGGGCCACCCGCCACCTCCAGGCTGGGTGTGTGGTGTACTCACGATGGACCCAGAGGCTGGCTGAAGCCAGAAGCCATAGAGTCAGTCAAAGGTGGCACTTGCCTTACTGAAGCTCAGGCTACAGGCATTTAGACATTTGCTCTGTGCCCTCCCAGTGAGGGGTGCTGGGGACACAGGAGGGTTCAGACACAGACCTTCACACAGGGAGCCCTTAGGCTGGCTGCAGAGTACTGAAAGGGTCCACTTTACAAGTAATATGAGCACGGGGCTACAAGGACATCTCTAAGCATGTAACAACCAGAGGTAGTCAGGGAGAAGAGGACACTGCAGGAGCAACCACAACACCAATGCCAGTTGCCTCTCCAGTGCTGCCCTTGTGGCCCTCAGCAAGTCAGAGCCTGCCTCCCACCCCAGTTCCTGGGCTTTTCTAGTCCTGACCCTACCAGAAGGAACCACAGACATGACCGTGAGAGTTGTCAATCTGACAGAATCTAGAATCATCTTGGAGACGAGCCTTTGGGCATGGCCAGATTGGGGGATGGGGTCTTGACTGCACCCACTGACTGTGGGTGGGACCATTCCCTGGACAGGGGATCCTTGACTGAACAAAATGGAGAAAGTCAGATGAGGAGCAATATGGATTCACCCCACTGTTTCCCGACTATAGAGAGGACATGAAGAACTGCTTTCAACTCCTGCTACCTTGATTTCCCCACCATAAGGGACTGCACCTTGATCTGTGAGCCAGAATACAGCCTTTCTCCTCTAAGTTGCTTTTTCCCAGAGCATTTTATCACAGCAACAGGAAAAGAATCTAAGACCACCATGCCTTTATCCATCAAGTTAGTGCCCATCTCCCCTGCATGTCAATCACTTGGGAAGCCAGAGCATGGCCAGTGAGCACTCCTGCTGCATCTCGAGGTGGGACACACAGTAGGTGCTCAGCATGTATGCAGGGATGGATGACAGCATGAACATACCTGCAGGCACAGAAATGAGCAAGGCATGTGCCCGCGGCCTCATCAGAGCATCAATCCATCCTAAACTGGGACCACCAGCTACGGGAGAGCTAGGGACTAACCACTCACAACACGCAGGGTTGCAGAGGTGACAGCTCCGGTCAGCTCCAGGAGCCTTGAGCATTCACAGCTGTGTTTGTCCACACCTCGGCTGCCTGCCTCCCTCACTGCCCTGGTAATGTACACACAGCCTCCCAGGAAACTGCAAAAAATGAGTTAATATAACATTATGGCTGAGAATTTAAATACACAGGAGTCAGGCAACACAGACTTACAGTTCCCCAAGCAACTGTAAAAACCACACAAGCAATTCAGGAGCAAAGGCGGGAGTGGATTTAAGGCCTTCTTGGCCACTGGCGGACTCCAGTGGCTGCACCCTGACCTCTCAGACAGATGGTCCTTCTAGTCCCAAGGAACACTGACGTGAGGGATGAGCTACCCAGACCACGTGGCTCACTGGACACAATCCTTCAGAGACACCAAGGAGCTGCCAGCAGGAGCTCTGGGGCCCCACCCCATGGTCCTGTCAGCTGCACCTCCAGCTGTGCCTACACCTGTTCCGGGCTCCATGGCTAGACTCTAAGGGCTCAATACCCTGTATGTGCCTCTGTGCTCCCGTCCATTCTGCAATGCATGTGTCACAGGGCCACTGTCCAGGACTCTTGTTCCCCTTTTCCTGTCTCAAATAATGGATACAAGAAAGCAGTCTTAGGGTGGAGAGACAGCTCAGTGGTTAAGAGCACCGGCTGCTCTTGCAAAGGACCGGGGTTCAATACCCAGCATCCACGTGATGGCTTACAACTATCTTAACTCCAAGTCTAGGGAACCCAGCACCCTCTTCTGAACAGCATGAGCATAAGGCACTCATGTGTACACAGACATACATGAAGGTAAAACACTGACAAAAAATAATCATAGCCAGGCGGTGGTGGCACACGCCTTTAATCCCAGCACTCGGGAGGCAGAGGCAGGTGGATCTCTGGGAGTTCGAGGCCAGCCTGGTCTACAAGAGCTAGTTCCAGGACGGGCACCAAAACTACAGAGAAACCCTGTCTCGAAAAACCGAAAAAAAAAAAAATCATAAAAGGGGGGAGGGAATAGGAGGAGAGAAGGGAGGGGAGACTGTGGCCAGAATGTAAAATAAATTTAAAATAAAACAAGAAGGAGGAGGGGAGGAGGAGGAGAGGGAGGAAGAGGAGGAGCACAGGCCCAGGCCCTGTTGAGTTCTCAGCACAACTCCATACCTACAGTCTTTTGTTTTGTTTTTTTGTGCTTTATGTTTTCAAGACAAGATTTCTCTGTGTAGCCTTGGCTGTCATGGAACTAGCTCTGTAGACCAGGATGGCCTCAAACTCACAGAGATCCACCTGCCTCTGCCTCGTGAGTGCTGGGATTAAAGGCGTGAGCTCATACTTACAGTGTGAGCAAGTCACCAGTTCAGCTGGTGCCTCAGTCTCCCCATCCTACCTCAGATGAATTAACATTCATGCTTGGCAGACCTGAGCTGCAGTGACTGCTACCACTACCCCCACTGCTGTCGCTACTGTTTTCCTTCCTCAACCAAGAACCCCGAGAACCGCAAAGCACAAAACACTGAGGGAAGTACCAGTGTGAGGGAAACTCGGTGACGGAGTGCATCTGTGAGGGATGCCTGAGCCTGGACGGTAGCTGGGAATGAGGAGCTAATTCTTAGATGCCTGGGCTGGACAGATGGTGAGCCCAGCACACACTGAAGCCTTTCCTGTCTTCTAAGGCAGGCTGAAAGAGTGGCAGGAGAGACCTTCCCTTGATGACTAGATGGTGAGATTAAAGGCAGGCAGTAATGAGTTAGGGTCTCCCTGGGGGGTATGGGGAGGAGACACTGGGGAGAAGTGCGGTCAGAAATTTTGTTTCTGAGACTTGGGCAGCTTCTGGGAGCACATGGCCAGCAGGATTCTCACAGGGCTGAGGGAACCACTGCAGCAGCTGGAGCCACAAATGAGCGCTGGGAATGGCTCAAAATGACAGAGCGCCCCTTCTTCAGGCCCAGATTGGGTCACTCACCTGGTTTAGTCTGTTGGATCAAAGTCCTTGTGGGAAGACTTTCCAGGTCCTGTATCTGGCAGGGTCTGAGTCCTGGGGAAAGCTGATTAGAGCAGCAAGACAGAGAGGCAGGGGTGAGGGGGTGCCAACATGTAGGGGAGTCACCCTAGCAAGACCTGGGTTCTAAGGATGCTGCAGCTGGAGGCTCTCAGATCATCTGGTTAAAGTAACTGGCGTCATGGAGAGAAGCCACGTGTTCAGCTGGAGGACTGTAATAACACTGAGGAGTTAGGATGACAGAGTAGGGAGAACTACTCCTGGTTAGCTGGCGGTGGCTCAGAGCAGGTATCAGCTGAACTAAGCAATGCATGGCCATGGGTAAGGGTATTCCAGAGAAACTGCAGGTGCAAAAGCTTGGAGGCAGGGCCAAGCCCAGCATGATGGAGCAGCAGGAGAGAGGTAGCCAGGCAACAGGGCGAGAACATGGCAAAGATGAGCACCAGTTAATGCTACTCAGTTCAAGGCCCAGAGCCAAAGGCTTAGGTCTGAATACCAGCATAGAATCTCAGATTCCTCATGTGGAAAACGGGGGGTGATATCTATAACCAACGCTTGAAGGGGCTGTGAGGCATGAGCCTATCACTGGAAATCTAGGCAGGTACCATGGGAACCTGAGCTGCTGCTCTTATTATGGGAAGGTACGGGAGCCCAACATACCCACAATGGCAATCAGGAAACATGAATTTAACTCCACAGGCCCATAGAGTTAGGAGAAGGGACATAGTAGAAAGCAGAAGCAATGACAGCACAAGAAGACCCATCCCCTCTGCCACTTGATTGGAATAGTGTGGCATGTTGACATCCTTTTCTGTCACCCAGAAATGGACATGCTTCCCAGCTTACAAGACAGGACACAGAAGAATCCCAGGTTGAGGTTCACAGGACAGGAGTCAAGTAGCCATAACCTTGCACCTGGCACAGGACTAAAGATAAGGAAATGATGGATGGATATATGCAAGGATGGGTGATGCATGCATGCATGAATGGATGCATGGAGGAACAGACAGAAAGATGGACAGCAAGCAGAAAGAGTCAGATACCTCACTAGCAACCTCGCTTCATGCTTCCCCAGGACCCATGAAGCTCACCAGCCCCCAGATAATCAGTGGTCCCAGCACCTGCATGTGTCCCTGGCTATTCTAGAACTGGGCCATGCATGGGGGATGTATCTTTCCAGGAGATCAACAGTGCCCCCAGGTTGGCCTGAATGACAGTGGCTTCTATGTAAAGTGTCCTTAAACTGTTCCCTCCCACCTGTTGGCTTCTCATCAACCTCCTCCTGCCATCTGGCAAGTGGGCCTCTGTGTCAGGCCCACTTGACTGTCACAGCGACCCAACATGTCCTGCCCAGCAAATCTTCTTCGCATCCCCAAAGGTATTGCTTCAAGGCAGGGCTGGCACCAATCAGGACCATCTGCTCAGCCCGAGGGAGGGGCAGGAGCTGAGATTTCACTTTATCTGATGTATCTGTGGAGTAGCATGGAGCTGGGCATCCTGCCAGGTAACCCTTGTGGGTAGGGGACCAAAGAGGGCCAAGTCCTGGACCTCAATAAGCTCATATCAAAATCAGAGTCAAAGCTGAGTAGTTTCAAGTAAAAGAGCCCCTGAGGGTGGGAGAATAGGGTTTGCTGCCCTGTCTGGGTTTCCAAGAGAGGCTGTGTGTGCAGGACAGGGAGGAGATGGCACTTCAAGCAGAAGGCCCCATGGGAGCAAAGGCCTGGCATCTCCAAATGCAAGAGACGAGGCTAAAGGTAAGAGGCAGAGTGTGAAGGCCATGGCGTCCCTCCAGGTGTACAGAGTTACTGGGTCAGTATGCATTCAAGGCACCGAGGAGACGCCTGCTTCTTTACACATCTGATTCTGCCTGGGGATACCAAGGCAGCCATGTCCCACCCAGAATCCAGCTTCCAGACTTACAACAGCTTCTCTCGGTGGAAACAGAAGGGCCCCTCACAGGCCGGTCCTGCTTCCAGTGACAGCTGTACGAGTGACCAGTCAAGGCAGGATGAGATGCTGGGCCCAGCTCTAGAGGCTGGGTGGCTCTCCTGGCATCACTCCTCACCCTGTGGTGCCCTTCCTAACACCCTCTTCCTACGAGCTTCTCCTACTGTGCAGTCAGACTGGTGAAACTGACCGGTGACAATGCGAATGTGAACTCAGCCCCCTGCAGACAGGGGGTGGCATGGCATTTCTACCTCTGTCTGCTCTTCCTGTCAGAACCTCAGACTTGGCAGAGAGCAGCAAACTCCCAGCCCTTCTCTACTTCAGAGTGCCATTCTGAGGGCTGGCTAGGCCACTCCACAGCATATGGCCCTTCAGCTTTCTGGGCCTCAGGGTCCTTATCGTACCATAAACTGAACAGAGACTCTAGGCTGGAAGGAGCTCCCACGTCCACCCGTTCTGGGACAGCACCGCCCTTGCACGCCTTCCAGAGGAGCCCACAAATGATGATCAACTGTCTCTGCGGTTAGCAGCTCTGTAGTGGTCACTCTGTCACTTCCCCGGGGAGGAAAGCCCTTCCTCTGCTGTCTGAGTCTGGGATGGGATTCTGGCAGCTGAGCCTGGGTCTCTCCAGTTCTGACTACAGACTGACATGGCTGTGGTGTGGCTCAGTCTCTGAGAACGCTGTTGAATGTGGCTCTTCCTGACTCCTCCATGAGGGAGGAGGGACTTGAATAGAAGGCACAGGAGTAGATAGAGGGGGCTGGAGATATGGCTCACTGACTGCTCTTCCAGAGGACCCGGGTTCAATTCCCAGCACCCACATGGCAACTCACAACTGTCTGAAGATCCAGTTGCAGGGGATCTGACACATTCACACCAATGCACATAAAATAAAGTTAAATAAACCAGGAGTAGATAGAGCATTTGCTGTGTGACCCCATAACACCCCACTTGAGGAGGGCACCTCTGACCTTGGCCATGAACTCCCATTGCCCAACTTGAAAAACGTGCAGGATATCCCCCATCGCTTGCCAAGACGTCGAGCAGGACCTAGGAAACACATCTCGAGTGGGCACCTCACAAGGGTGAGACATTCCCACTGATGGGAAGGACAGCTAGCTCACTTTACATATGGTGGGGAAAGCACACAGATAGTACTATTCCTACTCAAGACAGCAGGTGGAGGAAGCGGTGGGCATGGGCTGTGAATCCTGGCAGGGTCGGAGGTACACTAGATCAACAATTCCAGATGTCCATATCTGACATCTGACTGGCTCACTCCCAGGAAGTCCCTCCTCGTCAAATGCTACAGCCCTACCGTCAAACCATCTTGCTCAAATCACACACCACCCTCTTCCAGTTCTTCAAACACATGTTCTCCCTGCCCAGGGCCTTTCCGCTCTCCTTTGCCTGGCCGCTGATGGCCGTTTGCATCAGTTAATTACTAACTCAATCTGTCACTGCCGTTCCGGACTCCTCCTTCAGAAAGCCTCCCATCCTCTCTCTTTTTCGAAGTACTTATCTTGGCCACAGTGTCACTTGGTCACAATGTCAGGTTCATCTGTGAGTTTCTGATGAGCCATTAAGGTTCTTCCTTTGAGGTGGCCTCACTATGTAGCCTTGGCTGATCCACAACACTATGAAGACTAGGCTGGCCTTGAACTCACAGAGATTAGCCCGATTCTGCCTCCTGAGTACTGGGATTAATAGCATGCACCATCACATCCAGCTCCAGAACGTATTTCTAACAAGTGGCCCACTCAGACACTCTGAAGAAGAGCTTGGAGGCCTTCCCCAAGGCAGGACAAGAATGGGTCCCTTCACAATTCAGGCACCTAATAGCACAATGCAAGTACCTGAGATCCAGGCCCACTGAGGGGCAAGCAGTTACCCCAGTAGCACCACACTTATGGGTGAAGGCTCATTCTCAAACACAGCTCCACCCATACCCTTGAGCCTAGCCTGACTATCTATCTAGTCCCCCTACTTCTCCTTTGTCTTGGTCACAAGTTCCTGTCTCTGACTTCAAATCCCAGGATCACACGCCAGCCCATCCTTGGGCATCCTTGGGTAAGTAGCTGAGTCTCTGTGTGCCTCGGCTTCTCAACTGTAAAATGAGAAGGGCCAGGAGCATGGTATCTCCTGGGGTTGTGAGTAGAGTCTAAGGGATGATGCACACAGTATCTCATCCAGACTTTCAGGAACAACAGGAGCTGTCATACCTTCCAGGCATTGCTTTCCACTCCTTCAGGGAAGTCAGTCAGCCTCAGAGAGAGGCAAACAAACCACTGTGTCCTGGTACTCCCTCGCTGAAACTGGCCTAGCCCTGAATCCTCCCGCCCCCTCCCCCCCCCCCCCCCCCCCCCCCCCCGCCGCACTGCTCCCTCTCTGGAGAGTCTGCCTAGCAGCACAGCCTGGCCATCTGATGCTCACTACATCCACACCCACACCAGCCTTCTATCACTGGACTCTGCACTTCTGCTTGGCAGCTTTATTTCCCCCCTCCGCCCCCCTGTGAGATAGAGCTGAGAGCTAAGAAAGGCCAGGAGGTGAGGGATGTGATAAGCCACCTCCTTGCCAGAGTTACCTCCTCCCTAGGGAACAGTCACCACTAAGATACAGAGGGAACTGAAGGCAGCTAGGTAGTGCTGGGGATTCCTCTCTTCCTAATGGAGTCCATAAAGCCTTCCTTCATCCTTCATCCCAGCATCCTAGGCTGCTGAGGGATGCTCCCATCTGCCCCACCAGGGTGAGCCTGTGGCAGTCTGGCACCCAGCCTGAAGACACCTGTGGGAAAAACAGTCATAGGATGGGGGAGGGGGAAGCCTGGGCCTCTAAACTCCCCTCTCCAGGGCAAAAGGATTTATCATTCCTCAGAAGCCAAGTAAGAACAAGCAGGCTGTGTGTGCCAGGAGGAAGGGGGAGCTGAGACTGGAAAGACTGAACATGGACTCTGCCACGGTAACAGGGAGTCATGGATGTTAGGGGAAAGTGGTAAGGACAAGGGCTTGTGGGAATGGGCTGGCCACAGCAGATACATCACGGAAAGCAATGCTGGAGGCCACCATGGGAACTCGCATGTTGAGATGGTAGTGTGGTACCTCGCAGTTGGGAGGCAGTTCGGGCTAGAGCCAGGGCAAAGGAGGAGACAATGCTTAGTCCCAACACCTGAGTCTTCTTCCTCCCCCTGCTTGCCCTGTCCCCAAGCCAAACCACATTGGTTGAAAGCTTAGCAATGTGGTAGAGGGAATGTGGACTCAGGCCACCAGGTTCAAACACAGGTTGTGGCCTGGAATGACAGAAGACTCACAAGCCATCTAGAAGACCTGGTTATCTGCTGGTCTCTGTCCTGTCCTTCTCCATAGGATCAAGCCTAAGTCCCACATGGGGCCCAGGTCCCAGCCCTACGGCACCTCATTGGAGACCCCCTGCAGGGCAGGAAGCCCTTGACCCAGGGACTCTGAAGCTATCAGGTATGCTACAGCCTCCAGGGGCATCACCTTCCCATGCTATGGACCCGAGGTTCCCCAAGTACAGCAGGTAAAAATGATATACCTCTTCCCAGAGCAGACAGAAAAGTTAAAGGTCAGAGCACTGGCATGTTCTTTCCGAGCACAGGTCATGAAGCCCATGCCTTCCCTGTCTCCAGGTGCTTCACACTGTTCAGGTGGAAGCTTCTCCCCCCCAGGCCCTCCCCCATCTCTCTCCAAACCCTGCTGCCTCTCAGAAAGCCCACCAAATGATGACCCCTCCCCAGAGATGCCAAGAACACTCCCACAGGGTACTTAAACTGCCCCACCCCCCGAAAAAAGATTCATGGTTTTCTGGTCTTTCTTTCCTGTCTCTTTTCCGGGAGGCTGGAAAATCATCTGGGAGCACTGTATCCATTAAACCTGGACTTTTCTAATTCCGTGTGATTTGGTCTGATTTGTGTCGCTACGTCAGCTTATCAGGGTACAGAAGCGTTTCACACACCTCTCCCCTCTACCCAGGACCTTTGCACACACACATTCTTCCTACCTAGAACATTCTTTGTGGCGTCCCCACCCCCACCCATGGCTATTCTGGACTCCTCCAGGAAGCCCTCCTAAGACCCCAGATGAACTCAAGGTCTCGCAGGTCTCCACTACCAGGAACAGCAGGGACCGTGAGGGGTGAGGAAGCTGCCTTGAGGGTTGTATGTGTCCATGGAAACCACTGATTCAGCTTACACAGTGTGGGAAGTGCTCCAAGAGGCGGCGACCCCTCCGTCTAAAATCAGAAGCTTAGAGATGTAAAGAAGCCCCAGCACCCACTTTGCAGATGGGAAAACTGAGTTCTAGAGCTAAGGAATACCCTACAACTGTCAGAGAAGCAGCTCTGTTTCATGAGTTCCAGGCTCTGCCAGGTTCCCCACTTCTGGGGGGGGCATCACTCTCCCCTGGGGCAGCCCCAACATCCTACCTGGGGGCTGCCTGGTCCTGTGGATCACCCTGTGGGCGGGTGGCTGTAGGCTGGAGTATCACTGGGCGCCTGAATGCGCTACCGAGCCGGGCAGCTGGCAGCAGCGCAGCTCCGAACCAGCTGTTTGGATGACAAACTGCGTTCAAGCTTCATTAGGGTAATCACGGGCTCCCCTCCCGGCAGCGCCGCGGAGCGCGACTGTCAACCTGAACTAATCAAACCCGGCCCCAGGACACCCACCCGCCTGGCTGACAAGCCGCTAAGCCGCGGAGCCACTTTGAACAGCACTGGCTCACTCGGAGGTGGCGGCAGGGCTGGGCCCTGGAGACAGACAGCCTGGGAGTCCTGCTGCATGCTCCCTGGGACCCTGTGAGCTTCAGGGCTGCCAGGGCGGCTAGTCTAACCACCACTTCTTTTGTTGTAGCCAGAAATAGAGCTTAGTGATGAGGCCATTCCGAGGGAGGGGTGAAGCCAGACAGAAACCCTGGTCTGTGGGCCCATCATCACTGCCCCATTGCCTGTCCCTCTGGGAGTAACTGAGGACTAGAAACAGCTGAATGGTTTCAGCGAGTCCCTTTAGCCCTGCACCCCAACAGGAATTTGGGGATTCTGGTGACCAAGATGTGGAAAGAAGTTTGACAAGCAGTGGGGTCTCTGCTCAAGCAGACACAGCTGTGAGAGCAGGTCCCCCCCTGCTCAGCTGAGTGGCCCTTGGGCAGCTGTCCCTACCCACAATCAGAACCAGGCCAGAGTGACATGTCTGGTTCCTTCATCTGACAGCTGGAGAAAACAAGGCCCAGCAAGGGGGAGGCGGGGGGCGGGGACCAGAGGAAATGACAAATATCAGAAAGTGTGGGGTGTTGGGACTGAGGCTCGTCATTCATCCACCCATTCGCTTGACAATGGGAGCTCTGCATTGGGCACTCAGTACTTGCTGAATGAACAGATGCCTGCGAGGCTGCGAGCATGAATGGATGCCTGGTGCTAGGGACTCAGCCATGAACTCAGCAGATACTCACCCTGCCTCCTAGAGTCTGTCTAGTGGGAACAGCCAAGCAACAGATAATTAATTACACACGACACAGGCAACAAACTAGCTAGATAACAGCCACCAGGAGGGCCACTGCCTGGTCTGGGAAGGTCCAGCAGGCTAGCTGAGGGAGGGAACATGCCAGCTGGGACCTTCAAAGAATGGCTGAAGGCAGACAGGGTGGGGGTAGAGGGCACACAGCATGTGCAAAGGCCCAAGGGTCAGAAGAGCTTGGGGCTTTGGAGGACAGAGTTGCATCTATATGGCTGGAGGAGAGCTATGGGTGTGAAAGTCGAAGACTTAGCTAGACCAGGAGAAGACCCGGGTCTTCATCGTAAGGGTCGCAGCAGCCTCTGGAGGGGTTAAAAGCAGAACGAGTGGCTAGTTCAAATTCCAGCCCGACTGCCTTCTGATCCAGTATTAGCCCAGACAACTAGGACAGTCAATGTGCTGTCTCAGAAATGGATATCCTGGGAACCCATGCAGATGTGGCACAGATGGGTAAAGTCAGCCTCGACTGACAAGACACCACAGTGCTGTGGGCAGCAGGTGGGTGGTGACTGGTGAAGGTATGGGCAACCCTGGTCTGGATCTGCACGTAAGTGTTTTCAGCCTTGTGTTTGAGGTGTGTGCACCTTTCTGTGTTGTAAGGCCTCCAGAAAGTTAAGAAAAAAACCCTGGCTCCATCCCTCTATCTCTCTGTCTCTGGTTTTGCATTTGCACAATGGGAATAGTGCCAAGGACTACCCGGCTGTGCACACCCTGGAAACCCTACCCAACAGTGAACACAGGTCACAAAAGCGTCTGGCATAGTGGTTGAGCACTTGCTTAGCAATCTGCAGCACTGTATAGACTGAGCACAGTGGCTCAAACCTATAATCCCAGCATCAGGAGCTGGAAGGATGAGGATGAGGAGTTCAAGGTCATCCTCATAGGTAGTTCTAGCCCAGCTATGGATACACTAGCCCCTCCCCCACACACACACATATCAGAACAAAAGGACAAAGAAAATAGTGAGTTTTCCCCAGACTCTGGCCTTCTTGGACCCCCAGTTCCCCATCGGTTATGGGTCAGCGATGTCCACTTGCCTCAGAGGTCATGGGCCTAAGAAGGACAAAGGAATGGAACACACAGCTGTCAAATGTCACTCCTAGTTCTAAATAAGGTAGGTGCTGGGCAGAAGCTCACTGTCCAGTGCCACACACCAGCAGATACCAGTTCAGATTCAAGCCTCCAAATGTCACTGTGGAGTCCATCCTGTTCACCTACTGTGTGCTAGGCCCGGCCTAAGAGCCCCCTGCAGGAGGAGCAGCAACCTGAAATCGTGGCTTTTCCATGGGAAGATTCAGGAATGCAGGCCAGGTACATACTTTGCCTGGGCAGGCACTACAGCTGACCTAGAAAAAGAGGCTCCAAGAGGCCTTGAGCCAGGCACCCTGATAACTACACTAGTATTCTAATGGCACTGTCTTCAGAGCCTCATGGGATGGGCCTTGGTATCAGAATCAGCAGCAGCTCCATGTGACAGAGGGAGAAACTGAGGCTTCACAAGGCAGAGTGTCCTAGGACTCTTCAGTGAGAAGTCAGGAAGTAATTAGACGACTGGCATCTCCCCTCGCCCCTCCACCCATCCCGTGGTCACCATGGGGCACAGCTCAAGCCCCTGATGGGACATGATGCTCTGTGTGGGCCTCCCCACCACCTGGGGCCACTCAGCCAACAAACAGCCACTGTACGCTGCTAGCAGTCGTGAAGTTGGGCCTCGAGTGGTGACCAAGGCTGCAGGGATACCAAAGATGGCTCTATGCGCCACTTACACAACAGTGCCAAGAACCTCAACAGCGATTGTGGCTACACACGTAGGGCCTGCAGGTACCAGATGTCGCACTGAAAAGCCAGCTTGTTCAGCCCTCCCAGCAGCCTCACGGGGGATTGGCTGTTGACTCTAGATTCTGGGATGCGAGGTTGAGTTAGACCTGTTGGCAGCAGCTTTAGTGGTTCTCCTTCTCACAGACCCTTCCTGATCCCCTCAAAAGAGGGACCCCACAGAGCTGCAAGATGAACCTGGACTCCATGCCTGTCCCACACTTCTTGTAGTCCGTGTAGAGTACTTGGGGGTACCCCATAGGCTCTAACTCACTTTGTTCTTGACTATGCTCCTAGGATACGGGCTCTGTGGAGAGGCTGGAAGTGGCTCTGCTCACATCAGCTCAACCCCAGAGGTGCTCTCTGTGAAGGCTCCCTCAGGGGTGAGGAGCAAGGGAGGCAGACTGCAGAGTAGACTTTGTATGCTTTCCCCAGTATTCCATGACTGGCATACTCTCTCCTCTAGCCTCAGAGAGAAACCTCCACCAGGGCCTCGCTAACACGCATGCTTTCTCCAGCACTCCCCAGCCTTCCTCTGTAGCTCGGCTAACACCCAAGGCACACCTGTGTGTGCTTGCTAGCCTTCCGCTGGCCCTTCTTACTGTCACAGGAGCTCCCTGAGGACCAGGGCAGCATCTGCTTTGTTCACAAATGCCAGCACACAGATGGTACCAAATGGGGCCTCAGTATCCCTATGAAGTGACTGACTTGGCTAATCCAAGGCTGCCAGGCAAGAAACTGTGGGATAGAGTGGGGCAGCCATGACCCTGTCCCTGAGCAGAGTCGAATGGGAAGGGGGAAGGATTCCACAGCAGAGGGAGAGGCCTGGTGAGAAGTGGGCTGTAGGATCTTGGTAGGCCTCAGTGCAGTCAGAGGGGGGAAGAGAGGCCAGGAGAGCTGTGAAGGGGGTGAGAGGGAGGCCTCTGGGGTTCTGGCACTGAAGTGAAACTTCCCAGAACTCAGACTACCTCCCAGTCCATCTCCCTAGAAACACATTGCTACCCAGGTTGGCAACTAAGTATCAGAGGGCTAGTTACCACCTTCTGTTTCTGTATCTACTCACAAGCGTGGGTGGCCTTCCAGCCATTCAGGCTGTGTGGCCTTGGTCGGTTTGGGGCTTCTTCCAGCAGACTCAAACAGATGGGCCAAAAAGCCGGAGAAGCTTGGGTGAGTGCCCTGCTAGAGACTGTCAGGACCACAGCCAGAAGCTGTGGCAAACATACCCCAGCCAGGACCCGGTCAAGTGCAAGAATGGTCTGTGACCAGAGTAGCAGACAACCATCCCACACCATGCTGCATCCAGCTGGCAAAGCTGGCCTCAAGGCTCAGGTCGCTGGGTGGGAAAGGCCACACAGATACCCTTGGCTCCTGGACCCTCTGTTGGGATGATCTCGGCTTTAGCCACCAGATCTAGATGTCCCATGAGCTTCCCACCCAGCTCAGACCTGTTCCGGCTGGTGTCACTTACTCCCAGGAAATCTGACAGGCATCCCCCTGCCTCCCCACACTACATGGACAATCCTAGCTCCAGCCCCAATGTGGTCTTCCTCCTCTCTCTGCCATGACAGACCCTTTAAAAGACCTTCTAGGACCCAGTCTAGATGACCTGACACCTACCCATCCATGAACACCAAACTCCAGCTACAATGGTCTTTCTGTCCACCATAGGACCTTTGTATGTGTCTGTCTCCGGATTTTCCCCCTCCCCCATCTCTCTAGCCCCATACTAGGCACTTGAGGCCCTAGGACAAATGCCTCCCCAAAGCACCCTAGCCAGTGGTAGCTATATGCCCAGAGTACCATGTATTACATGACTGTCTCCCATATGCCTTCCTCCTTGCCGCTGTGTGTGAATCCTTCATGCTGCATCCACAGGGCCTGAGGACTGAAGGTGCTCCAAAACCTGGCTGATGCTGAGTGTGTGAACCAAGCAGTCTCCCTACTGCAGTCTGATCTGACCATTCAAGGGGCCCTGGGCCTCCCCTGGACATGCCATAGCCTTAAGACCGTGGCCCCTGAGCTCTGGCCTGCCTGTGGCCTCCTCTATGTCTCAGAACCACACTCCCACTCAACCCCTTCCCAACACCTCCTCTGACCTGCCTGTTCCTGCCACCAATCCTTCCCACAGTGCTCCTCGGCCCTCTTCTCCTTGGCATCCGCTCCCACACCACACCTCCTTTCCCATTACTTCTGCTCATAAGCCCAGGACCCAGGGTCTCTGCCCCACAGCCAGTACCTGGTGTCCCTACACTTTCACACCTCCCATCCGCCGCCCCAGCTGGTTTCTCTACCTAAGTGCTCTTCTCTTTCCTTGATGAAAAAACTCTTGTTCTTCCTTTAAAACCCAGTTCAGAAATGTCATCATTTTTGTAAAACCCTGATTTTTCTCCTGCATCAGTCAGGACTCCATCAGCGGTAAGGGAAAGAAACAACATGAAACAGCTCCAATAAGAAAGGGGATGTGTCAGTTTATGTAACTGACAATTCCAGGTGTGGCTCTGGATGTCATTGGATACGGAGGACCAAATAATGCCCTCTGCTTTTTGCCTCAGCTCTGCCTAAACGTCTCCCAGGTTCTCCACCCTCAAGGTAGTTGCGGGAGAGGATGGCAGGCAGCTTCGCCTTCACTTTCAATGGCTTCAGCAAGCATAGGAAAATCAAAGGCACCAAGGACCAGGCAGCAGGTCCCTGCACACTCAGACCCAAGTGAAAATACAGGAAAGCCTGTGACTAGACTAACAAAGACGGGGAATATACCCACTTCCCAATGGGTCACTGAGGCCAGAGGGGTGAGGTTCCTGTGGGCTGTGAAGCAGGTCCTCAGGATGTTCCATACCTGGATCCACGTTGCACACACCCTGTCTCCACATGTGCCCTGAGCTACATGACCTGCCATCCCTCACAGCTGGGTCCTCAGTGCCCAGTCTGTGACAGTCCCAGGGTAAGGGCTGAGACGCCCAACTAAAGGAGGTCAGCTGCACAGAGGAGGTCTGCACATGTGCAGTGTAGTAACGGGTTAACTGGTACCCCTGCCAGGCAGCAGATCTGCATTCTCACGGAGGCCTCAGGGGGACACAAAGCTGACATGGCAACACGGGGAGTCATAAGGGAGGTACCCAGGGGGCTCCCGGGTACAGCACAGCCCCAGAAGCCCATCTGCAGGGGCTACTTGGCCAATCCCGGAGAGCTGCGAGTGGAAGGGTTGGGGAAATAATTACCAAGGAGGCTGGGAGGGAGGCGGGGAGGCTGGCGAGAGGCTTAATGAAACTGCTAACGCGCGTTAGTGATTCCTGCCTGCTCAGAAAGGCGGAGGCAGACAGCCATGTTGCCAGCTCCTGCAAGAAGGCTGCCAGGCGGGACTGGCTGGGCACGCACAGGCGGCAACAATAGGCACCTCTGCACCATCGTCTCTCGACACGTGACTTTCAAAAGGCAATCTTAATACATTACAATTGAAATGACAGTCTACTCCAACATCCATGAAATTAGGCTGGAGTCCGTTTAGACACATTAGGGATACAATTCAGGTTAAACACAACTAGACAGCTAAGTGCTGGCGAGAATTGGGTATCTGGTCCCATTTTCCAGATAGGAAGCTGGGAACCCTGGAGGTCCTCATAGGGAGCCAGGAAGGTTCCAGAAATCACCCAGCCCCCTCAGCCCTTCTCATCACTCCCATATATTTGTATTCTTAGAAAGCTCTGTGGAGACAGGTGGACAACACAGTCCCAAAGATGCCCCCAAAGAGTCAAAACCAAAGTCACATAGCAAAGTCCCCCGGGGTAAGGGCTCTTCTTGGGGTTCTCTTCTCTCAAGATGTGCGTTTAACAGCCAATGTGATCTGCATTGTGGTTTTCAGTCTGACATCTCAGGTCTTTAGACATGGAAAGAGGCACAGAGATGTCAAGTGCTATGGCCAAGGATGGCTACAGTGGTACAATCCAAGAGCCAGTGTTTAATATCCTCAAAGCGTGGACTTTTGTTCAAACATTCCACAGGGTGCAATGGGTGCTAAGTACCCCTCAGCTGGCAGCTGGAGAGATACAGAGGTACAGACAAGCCACTCCCCACTTCTCCAGGTTGCAAAGGTTGCCGGAAAATACATGAGAATCACTGGGGAAGCAGCCCGAAGCCAGCAATGGCCACAAAAAACAGTGCCTGCTCTGCTCTGCTCTGTCCTGAGTTAGCATGTGATCCCCCAACTGCAGGACCGGAAACCAGGGCACAGAGGCTACATGCCTTGGAAAGTGGCCCTCAGAAGCTGAGCATGGAAGGAGGGTCTGGAAGGGGTTCAAAGCTGCCTTCTACTACAGAG
The DNA here is from genome assembly GCF_950005125.1 of Chionomys nivalis. Lineage (NCBI taxonomy): Eukaryota > Metazoa > Chordata > Mammalia > Rodentia > Cricetidae > Chionomys > Chionomys nivalis. The sequence continues at coordinate 39,933,072 of NC_080102.1, forward strand.
TGTCAAGGCAGCCTGAGCTACATGAGAATGTATCTCAAAAGAATGCACGTGCCCTTCACTGGTGGGAGTCCATTCATCCTGCAAGAACCCCCTCTGGGGTTCTTAACACCCTTAAGAACCAAGAAGTTACAAACCTACAGACCTGAGGCCAGTAATCACAGTTTAGGGGCAGAAGACACTGGGCAAGGGGTGGGTTCTCCATATCTGTGCACTCAAGGAACTGTGAGCTCAGAACTGTCCATTCCCCTGATGGACAGTCAGGTCAAGGAGCCAGGCAGGCCAGGAACTCAATGACTAGTTGGTCTCCCCATGTCAAAGTCTGGGCTGAACAAGGTTTGTGTGAGAAAGCAGGGCCATTTCTGCCTCAGTGGTACCTCCAGAACCTTCCAAACAGCCTAGGAAGGCTCTTTGTGGGATGCCCAGCCATTCATGAGGCCTGATTTCTTGTTCCTGGGTCTGTGTCTCCAGAGGAGTGACAAAAGGTAAGACCAGCACTGTGAGAATAAGGTTCTGGGACAGGAGCTCATTCTGGACGAGTGAGTGAGTGACAGAGAGAACGAGAATGATGGACAATCCAATACCACCCCACCTGCTTCTGCGGTCATGCTCCAGGGCAGCCTGCTCAATGAGCAGACTCCACTTCTGTCTGCTGCAAAGAAACCAACCCTGGCCCTCGGTCACTGTCAAACCAGAAACTGAGGCTGAGGGTCCTGGCCCCCACAGAATTCAAACCCACTCAGCAGGGCCTCAGGCATGCCTCCACACACTCATTGGATCCCCATCCCCCACCACACCCCAGGGGGACAACCATGCTCTGGCCTCAGACAAGGACCCTCAAGCGCAGAGCAGTGAAGACCAAGGTCAGAGTCTCCAGAACATACAAGGTCTCAGACTCAGACAGCTCCTCCAATCCCTCATCATCTCTTCCACACGCCAAAGCCGCCTCCTTCCCCATCATCAACGCAATAAAGAAGGGAAGGGGGAGGGGAGTGGAAAGTGGAGGGGAAAGGAAAGGAGGGGAGTCCCCCCCCCCCCCAGCCCGCAGCAGGCTCCTTTCTGGTCAGGGGAAAAGCCTCTAATGAAGGCCCTTCGATGCCGCTGAGCTGGCGGTGTCAGCCTGGGAGCCCTGCGGAGCTGCGGGCCGCGCATCTCTGCCCCCAATTAGCACACAGGTCCTCCATCAAAGCGTGTGCCTGCTGCCAGAGGCAGAGGCCACAGGGACGGCCCTTCCAGCAGTGGGAGGAGGCCAAGGCTCTCTGGCAGGCCCTGGCCTCTGCCCCTTTGCCTTTTGGTTGGGGGGGGGAGCCTAGCCCCCACCTCTCACCCTCTCCAATCAGCCAGCTCAGGGCAGACGCCGTCACCCCGGGGGACGCGCTAATGAAGATGGCCGACATTAATCTCTTCCCTCTCCCGACAGGTCAATTTATAGTTCCATGGGGAGCCCTGGCGCCCAGCCAGAGGGCCTGACATAACTCTCCCTGCTCCTGAGGAGGACATCAGGGGTGGGCTTTGATAGGCAGAGGGGGCTGGTGGTCCCTAGAACAGTTCTTCAGTTTAAAGCATCCACCATTACCACTCCCAGCAAATACAGGTGGCAGAGAAAAAACACAGGGCGCCTGGCCTGGAGGGCTGAGGGGGATTGCCAGCCAAATCAGTCCTGGCTCCTCAGTTGGGCACCCTCCATAACAGGAGCCCTACCCCCCAAAAGAGGCAGGCACGTAAGAGCCTCTCGGCTTCTGCTCAAGTGCGTTCCTCAAAGACTGTGAAGCTAGCCACTAGAGCCGGGCCCTGACTGGACCCTGGAGACCCATCAGCCTACTCTCCCAGCTCCCAGGCTGCTGGAGGAGAGAGACCTGGAAGTGTCCGACTGCACTAAGCACCCTACATGAAGGAGTTGTCAACAGCTGCTGGGGGTACCTTTGGGAGGGGTGCATTCACTCCACCTACCTAATGGAAGAGGGATGGGGAGGGGCAGACGCAGTGGGGGGCTGAGGCTGAACAAGGGTGGGGTCAAGGAAGCAGATTATCTTAGGCAAGGAAGATGGAAAAGCAGAGGACAACTGGCTCCCAGGGCATTGCGCTGGTAGTGGGCAGAAGCTGAGAAGCCCAGCCTCAGGGGACTCTCAGGAGTTTGGCCTAGTTTAGATCTGTGGACAGCTGAGTTCAGTCGGCCTGCTCAGAGCAGCCTTTTTACAGGCTTGGTAATGGTGTCCCAGGCTGACGGTCATGCAGGGGAGGAGCGGCAGGTATGTCTGGGTCATAGGGAAAAGGAAGGACAGACGTCTTGGGGCCGAGCAGAACTTCATAGAGGACCGAATGGACAAACGGGTACTGGGCGTCTAGCAGGTAAAGGCCTAGGTCTCTAGTTGGGAAACTGGGTGGGGAAAGGATCCCAAGCCTGGGAAGCTTTTAGCAGGCCCGAAATGCCAGACCTCGGTTGGGAGAGACCAAGACCTACATACTAGCTCCAGGTCCAACTGTGAACAGCACTGGACTTCTCTGCTCTTGGAGAAGATCATTTCCCAGGCAGGAAGGAAACCAGAGGGGAAGATTCTGTAGGGGAACAGTGAGGGCCTGGGCAAGGCACAGAGGTCCAAAGCTGCCCAGGGCTGTCCTGCTGGAAAGCACAAGACCTGGCTGCCCCAGCTCCCAGTCCCTGAGGCTGGCCCCAGTCCTGCACTTACTAGATGCTATGTGACCTGCCCAGGGGATGTTCCTTTCCCCAGGCCCTCTACCCTACCTCCTCCTCCTTCACCTAACCCCTCTGCAACCCTGGGAGTGTCCCCTTTTCCCTAGGATGAAGACTTGGGCCTCAGGTTAGGCACAGTCAGAAGGAACCTGAGTCCCACTGACCCCCAAAGCACACTGTCATGTAAAAGAAAGAACAAGGCCTAATAAAGAGCCCAGACGCTTACAGTGGTTGCATTATGGTGGCGGGACAATGGATGATTTTTTTTTCCTCTCTTTGCGACAATGAAATATTCATACGCTCATTCTGTTGCCTGTGTGTGCCTGGAGGGGGCTACCGTGGTTTTGGTGTCAAGCAACCGTGGGGTCAAATCCTGGTTCGTCCAGCTCCTAACTGGGGACCAAGAGCCAGCCATCTGCCCTTTTGGCCTCTGTTTTCTCATCCATACAATGGGGACAAACGCCCCTCACTCCAGTCCACCGCGCGCACAGTAGGCACGCAGCTAAGTGCCAGCCTCGGAGCATCACACCCCCGCGTTGTCGCCACCTGTCCAGCCTCCAGAGGGAACTAGGGACGCCCCCACGTGCCAGACGATAGCGCTGGGCGAGTGCCAGGCGCCCCCCTCCCACCTCCCCGCCGCGCCCCACTGCCCGCTTACCCTGGCGGCCGGAGGGCCGGCATCGGTCCCGCAGGAGAGCCCGGGCAGCGGGGCCGGGCTCCGGAGCGCGGGCCGCGGGCGCGGGCAGGGCGCGCGGGGGCGCGGGCCGCGCGCTCCGGGCCGTGCGCCCCGCGGCCGCCGCGTCCTCGCCTCCAGCGCGGGCCCCCGCGCGCCCCGGCCGGCCCGGGGGCAGGCCCTGCGCAGCGCCGCGCGGGTGGGGGCGGGCCTCGCGGGCCCTGGAGAGGCGCCCGGGCGGGCGGCGCGGGGCTCCCGGCGGGGCGCGGGCGGCGCCGCTGCGGTGGCCCCGCGGCTGAGTGGTGGGGCGCGATTTACTGGCTGCAATTCCCGGCGCCCCTCGATGGCACTTAAGAGAGACCGGGAGGGAGCCGGGGAGAGCGGGCGGAGGGCGGGCGGAGGAGGGGCGGCGGGCGCCGTGCGCCGGCGGGGGAGGGGCGCGGGCGGGGGCGGGCGGGAGGTGGGGAGAGGCCCGGATGGAGGCGGCGGGCGGCCGCGGCGCGCAGGGCTGGGGGGGGGCGCTCCACCCCCGCCCACCCGCGCCCAGCCCCCCGTGCGCCGGCGCTGCTGGGGGGGGGGACCCGCCCCCCTGCAGTGCCCCACCTTCCACCGGGCAGCTCCACCCGGTGCCCCCATCACCACCGCAACCAGAGAGCAGAAACTCTTGGCCCAAACACCAAATCCAGCCTGAAGCCATGCTTGGTTTGACGCGATGGTTGTTGTTTGTGTTTTTTTTTTAATTAGAATTAATTCCCATGATTTAAAAATGGGAGCTTTTTCTCATAAAAAATCCACATATCCACGCAGTTTGGAAAAGAGAAGGCTGGGGCAGATGCCTCCCAATCCTGCAGCGACTCTTGGCAGAGGTCTGGGCAGACAACACTGGCCTGCAGCTGTCCTCAGTTCCCACCAGGCCCACCTGCGGGTCCCTTAGCCCTGCACTCCTATTAACCTGCAAATCCCCGAGCCCTTGCAGACCCTCTCTGTAGGATGCCCGCCCCGTTTAAGGCCTTCTCTAAAGACTCCACACTGATGACACCCCCTCCCAATGCACACAGCCCCCCAGGAGTTGGCGGCGCCTGCCCCGCCTGCCTGCTTCCTCACAGGCTGGCATCAATGTCTCTGTGGCTGCCTGACACCGCAGGGCTGCTGCTCTCTGGCTGGATCTACCTCCATCCTGGCTCTAGGCCTAACCCACAGTAGGCACTCAGTAAGTGTTGGCTGAGCCGCAACGGAAGAATGGCCGGGATTGGGATTCCAGGAGGCTGCCTGGGCTGCTGCGGGCCCAGGGCACCAGTCCCTGCAGCTGATGTTCATTTTTAAAACCCCAAATGTTCGTTCGGGGCGGCTCTCGCCAACCAAGAAAGCTAATGATTTCCACGCTTCATCTTTTCCCCCACCTTAATCCCACTGCCAAGACTTCTGTGCCTCAACTGCCACTGCCCTCAGACTGGCATCCAGTCTCTCTCAGAAGATACAACCCACCTGGGGAATGTCCAGGGCCATCTGGGAAGGCCCAGCTGTGCTACTGCAGTCTGTCTGAGGTGGTTTCCAGGCCTCAGAACCATGGGGGTTCAGGGGAGCACTAGGTGCTGCCTCGGGAGAAAAATCTAAGTATCGTGAGCACAGAGATCCAGACCAGTGTAGCTCGGTTGAGTCTCCGAGGAAGGAATCTTCTTAGCTTCCTTTATTCCACCACTTTTGAGCAAAGAAGCAGCAAAGAGTCTACCTAGAACTGCCCCTTTCCAGCCACCAGGGACAAGTTTTTGAAAAATATGTCACAAACCCACCACCACAAGGATCTCATTTTGCAGAAACAAGACAGGCAAGACAAGGTATTCTCAGGACCACAAGGCTGGCAGAACACTAAGCCAGGAAGCTGCCCTCCCCAGCCAGCAGTGAGACCTCCCTGCCTGCTGGATCTAGAGCAATATCCGTGAGGCTGGGGCTGTCTGTGACCGAGGACAGGTGGGAAACTGTACCCAGGAGCTGGTCCCAGACAGGTCTCAATTGTGGAGCCATGCATGACCCACGCAAATGTCTAAGACCCTGTCCCCACTTCCTCAACTACCCTCTGGTTACAGCAGCTCTGTGGGTGCCCTCCTTCATGAAGGGACCAGGAAGCAAGCCTGGCTCAATAAGCAGCAGTAGGTCACAGCCCAGAAAACCTCTTGTTGAGCCTCGGTGTGACCGTGGCTCAGGGAACAGCGATTCAGGCAGAGAATGTGCTTCTGTGGGCTTTAGAAGCATCAAGCAAGACAGCTGGCTGCCAAGGAAGAGGAAAAGCAGAAGGTGAAGTACTCAGACTCAGAGGTGGGTCACCCTGGGTTAAAACACTGATTTCCCAGCCTCCAGTTGTGACTGACTGGCTTAGGGCCTCAGTTGCCTTCTCTTTTAAAATGTGTAGGTGCCAATCATAAACCCAATTTACTTAAGTGATTGTAATGAGCCCATCATGGGACAGTACCTGTAGAGAGCTCAGCACAACCGGGTAGCTAAGCTCAAGACTTGGGAACGGGAACAGTTAGAAGCATGGTCCAGTGAGGGTTCCCAGTCCAGCCCCCACTGCACCAGCCAATGTGGCCTTGGGTAAGTTGCTGATCTTCACTGGGCCTCAAGAACCCTGTCTGTAAATGAGGTTATTGGTGACAGTCCCCACCTTACCAGGTGCTGTAGAAATTAAATCCGGGTAACTCAGGTTCTGTGTTCTGAACAGCACCAGGTACTAGGAACACCCGCTAGTGTTCCGTTGCTACTGTTACTCAGTTCCAACTTCAATGAGACTTTCCTACTGTCCCCAGGGGGCAGTGAGGCTTTGCTTTGAAATTAGAATATAATGAGACAGCCCTGTGTTCAAATTCCACACTTGCAGGTTGGGGTCCTTGAAGCAGGTCGAAGTCTCTGCAGCTGAAACACGTGAGCTGAGCAGTGCAGCGACTGACTCTTCCAGTGCTGCCCTGGTCCCCCGCCCCACCCCCTCAGAGCTTCCTTTTCAGTGCACACAGCTCTCAGTCCTACAGTGGGGACCTTAGTCATAACTCCTGCAGGGTCCAGACAGGGCAGCTCCTCTGCCTCAGAGCAGGACTGGATGAACGGAAAAGTCCAGGTGAGCCCGGTCCGCACTGGAGGAGAGATGGGTGCCTGAATGCCAGAACAGCTGCAGGCACATCTGCCTTGTCAAGCCTTGAACCACCTGGACAGCCCTCTAAGTGCTGGGAGTCCCCGAGGCTGTCTAGGCTGCAGATCTTGGCAGTAGGTAACTGGCTGGTGATTGGGAGACCAGCTGGGCCACTGTAGTCTCAGAATTGTTCTGGAGACCATGGAAGGGGTCCCACCTGGAATGAGGAAAGCAGAAAGCCCGTAGAGGGTTGTCCTGATCCCTCTGGGTTTATGGTCCCTAACTCTCCAGTGTTACTGTCTCTGTGGTAATAATTATTGACATCCTTACTGAATTCTGTGTTATCTGCCTTCACCCCCTTCTCCCCAAATGCAGTAGCACAGGGTTCAGGTCTACCTTTCTTTTTGTTGTTGTTTGGGGGTTCATTTGAGACAGGGTCTCATGTCTCCCAGGTTGACCTTAAACTTACTCTGTAGCCAAAGTGACTTTGAACTCCTCCTCATTCTCCTGCCTTTGCCTTCCAAGTGCTGGAATTACAGAGGTCGGCTACTGTGCCTGGCTTCAGGATGTCTTGATCCCTGCTGTGTTTACTGTACCCCTCCCCCCAGCATACAGAACAGTGCCAAGCACACAGTAGGTGCTCAGTGAGTACTTGTGATGGAGTAGGACTCTGCAGAGGGGCTAGAGAGACAGTGGTTAGGAGTACATGCTGCTCTTGCAGGTGACCTAGATTCCGTTCCTGGCACTGTGCAGCTCACAACTGCCTATCACTCCAATTCTGGGACTCCTGTCACCCTCTTGTGGCCTCTAGGACACCTACACACACACACACACACACACACACTAAAATCAAAAATCAAAAAAATATAAAAACGAGTAACTCTTAAAACAATCCTCGGAGCCGGGCGGTGGTGGCGCACGCCTTTAATCCTAGCACTTGGGAGGCAGAGGCAGGTGGATCTCTGTGAGTTCGAGACCAGCCTGGTCTACAAGAGCTAGTTCCAGGACAGGCTCCAAAAACCACAGAGAAACCCTGTCTCGAAAAACCAAAAAAAAAAAAAAAAACAATCCTCGGGTGGTGACATTAGGCCCTCAGGATGGGTCAGTATTGTCCCACTGCCTGTGTGCAGCCCCTCTTCCTAGGAGAGAGCCCCAGTGAGCTGTTAAAGCCCAATGGAGAACTGAAAAGGGGGACCTCCTGGGACCTCTGCCACTCAGCAGCCAGGAAGGGACTTCTCAGTGCATCAGGGCTCCTTGGGCAGTTTTCTGGTTCACTGCTCATTCCATAGCTGTCTGGTGACACAGAGAGGCTCCCAGAAACCTAAGGCTCCCTCAGATACAGCCTTGAATTCTCCTCTAGAGCCCAATAGGACTTCTCCAGCCCACCCACCCTCTGAACTGGAGGGGCTTCTCAGCTAAGCCCCAGGACGTCATGTGGGGGCAGAGCTCCCCGCCCATAGCGTGCACATGGCACTCCCCCGCTACAGTTTACAAAGTGCGTTCACAGACATTATCACGTCGACTCCTAAACGCCCCCTAAAAACCACAATAAATCTCTAGCTCTGGCTCTGGAGCCCACCGGCTGCTGCGTAATCACTGAGCAGAGAGGCCTCGGGGCCCAGAGCCTGCCAAAGCCGCCTCGGCGCCAGCAGGGGCAGAGGGGGATCCACGTGGGCGGGTGGCAGGTGGCGGGTGGCAGGCCCAGCTGGGGCGCTGCGGGAGAGAGGAGCAAGCCCGAGGCCCAATCCTACAAAAGCAGAATGTGTTGTCTCAACCCAGAAGCTCGCTTGGGAGAGGGGCCAGCAGCCACAGGATCTTGAGGACAGAGGCTGGAGGACCGAGGGACCAGAAAACACTACAGGGGAAGTGGATGTTTAGTTAGCACTTGGGAGCATCATTAAAGGAACGTAATGGAGCCATAATTCTGTTGGGGGCCAGGATTTGTCAGCCTCGGTTAGCTCCCCTTACCCTCTCCTTTCTTCCAGCCCCAGATAGCTGTCCTCAGTCTGCATGATTCTGTGGCTGACTGTAGGATCTCCTCAGCAGATCTCTCCAGAGATGGGAGCCCCCTTGCATGCTGTTCTCTGCCTGGAATGGTGCTGCTGTCTTAACTCCCAGCATTCCTTGAAGAAAAATTCCGAGCTCTCCAGAACCCAGGGGTGGCTCGTCGGACCCCCAGCTTTATCAGAACCCCCTCTGCTTGAATCGAGTCCCTTTTCCACATAGTTCTAGAGAGCTGGAGGGCAGCTACTCTGTCATCCTGCTGTGAGGTGACCCAGAGAACTCAGAATCACAGCCACAGCGCATGGGGACAGTCAGCCCAAACTGATGACAAGCTACATGACAGAGTCAGTAAGCTCCTGTGTTCACAGCTGGGCTTCTAGCCCTGGGTAGCCACAGAGGTTAAAAAAAAAAAAAAAAATTTCCTAACTGTGTGAGCAGAATCAGCCAGTGACTGTGGTTGGGTTTTGTTTTGTTTTTGTTACATTTCCCTTGGTTCTCAAAGTTATAAAAGCTCAGCTTACAAATTGTGGAAAGTTCAGCAAAGTTTAACTAAGCAGGGAGAGGGAGGGCCTGGTCATGGGGGCTGCGGCTGCCCTGGCAGGCTTCCTTCCTGGCCTCTCCTCCCGTTGGTCACCTCCTGGGAGGCCTTGGGCTTGACTTCTGGGCTGTGGAGGCAGCTGACCTAACAGAGGGGTGGCTGTAATGTCTTAGCAGGCTGGGAACAGGTGGCATCATCTCTCAGGCCCTCCTGAAAAACTTTCACAGGCCTGGGATCGTGGAACTCTAGACCCCGGAAGTCTTAGCCCTGAGGTATCTGAGGCCGAGGAGCAGAAAGCTAGAGATAAGAGGTTTGTGGGACAGTTCTCCATGTTCCCAGAAAAGACTTTTGAGTCCACACCTAGAGGCGCAAGTATGGATCCCCACAGCCTGGCTGCTTGGCCTGGCGTCCCGGCTTCTTTCCCCTGGTAAGGACTTGTATCCAGAAATATCAGCCAGAAATATCAGCTAACCAAAACTCCTACAGTTGTTGTAAAAGGACTAGCAACCCACTTTTGTAACAAGCAAAGAGTCTATATCGATATTTCTCCCAAGAAGACGTACAAATAGGTGCTGGCCATGTCGCTCAGTAGGTAAAGTGTTGGCCTAACGTGTACTAAGCCCTAGGTGGGATCTTCAGTAGTGCGGTGCACACCTGTAATCCTGGCACTCAAGAGGTGGTGGCAGAAGGATTCGAAAGTTCAAGGTCACAGCAAGGTGACGCTTTGGGTAAGGCACTTGCTAACAAGCCTGACAACCTAGGTTCAAGCCCCTAGACCCTCATGGCAGAAGATGAGAATTCCTGAAAGATCAACTTGTCCTCTGGTCTCAATGGAGGGAGTTGTAGCACACACACACACACACACACACACACAGAGACACAAAAATAAATGTAATAAGAATTTTTAAATAAAATGTCAAGGTCATCCTTAGCTACATGGAGGCCAACCTGAGCTACATGACACTGATGAAGAAGAAGAAGAAGAAGAAGAAGAAGAAGAAGAAGAAGAAGAAGAAGAAGAAGAAGAAGAAGAAGAAGAAGAAGAACGACAACAACAACAACAACAACAACAACAAATAGTCAATAAAACATCATGAGTGATTGGTCAAAACACAAAGTATCATTTCTTACCCACTGGGATGGCTGTTACCAAGATAGGAGGAACTGAAGAGATGGCTCATGGTTAAGAGCACTGGCAGCTCTTCCAGAAGACTCTGGTTCAATTCCCAGAACCTACACAGCAGCTCACAACTGTAACTCCAATACCACAGGATCTGACACCCTCACACTTTCAGATATAGGAGAAAAAAAAATCAACGTGCATAATAAATAATTTTTTAAAAAAAGATAGGAAATAATTGCTGTTTGATGGGCAGTGGTGGTGCACACCTTTAATTCCAGCACTTGGGAGGCAGAGGCAGGCAGATCTCTGTGAGTTTGAGGACAGCCTGGTCTACAGAGTAAGTTCCAAGACAGTCGGGGCTACACAGAGAAACCATCTCAGGAAAAAAAAATTAGTAAGTGCTGGTGGACGTGTGGAAAAACAAGAATCTTTGTGTATTGCTGCTGGGACAGGGGGATCAGCTGTCGAAGTCAGCCAGGGCTCCACAGTGAGATCCTGTGGAGAGATGGCTCCGTGGGTAAAACCCTTGCCCCATAAGCGTGATGACTTGAATTCAAAACCCCAGGACAGCATGCAACAACATGCATCTGAAGTCCCTGCCCTCCTGTGATGAGATGGGAGGTGGAGAAGCCACCAAGCCAGGTAGCCTAACCTACACAGTGGCCACCAACAAGAGAGTCTGTCTCGGTATGGTGAGAGATGAAGACCAACATCCTCCTCCAAGCTTCACATATGTACCCTGGCATGCATTTACCTACACATACAAATGCATACTCATTTTTTTTTCTTTTTAAAGGTGGAGAGCTATTGAGGAAGACACTTGATGCCAATCTGTGGTCTCCACATGTATACATACACACACACAAAGAAAGGAAGGAGCTGGGTGGCGGTACTGCACACCTTTAATCCCAGCAGTTGGGAGGCAGAAGCAGGCAGATCTCAGTGAGTTCGAGGCCAGCCTGGTCTACAAAGCAAGTTCCAGGACAGCCAGGACTGTTACACAGGGAAACCCTGTCTCGGGACAATGGGAGGGAGGAGGGGAGGGGAGAGATAAGGGCTGAGAGAGGACATGTCCCCACATTATAATCTGTGCAGGAACATTTGGAGCAGCATTGTTCACAGTCGTGAGAAGACTAGGTGCGCACTTCCAGCCGAGCCGTGGTGAGTCCATTCCTTGGACTATTGCTCAGCTATGAAAAGGCACAGAGTACCACTGCGTGCCACCACCTGGAAGAACCCTGAAAGCAAGCTACGCTGTGTGGGAGAAGGCAGCCACAAAAGGACACAGACTGGCTGCTTCTATTTTGGTTTCTTGGTTGTTTGGTTGGTTCTTGGGTTTGGTTGTTGTTGTTGTTTTTGAAATAGTCAAGATTGTCAAAGCCATAGAGACAGAAAGTAAATTAGCAAAGTAGTGGTGGCCAGACCAGGAACTAGGGAAGGAAGGAATAGGGATGATTGCCAATGTGTCAGGGTTTCTTGGGTGGGGAAGGGGGGTGGTTGAAATAGTCTGGAAGTAAACAGTGCTGGTGGTTGTATAACTCTGCAAATATACTAAAATCCACAATCACACACTTTAAAGACGTGGAACCAGAAGTGTTGGCACACATCTGTAATCCCAGCACTTGAGAGACTGAGGCAAGGATTTTGAATTCAAGACCAGTCTGAGCTAATTGTATGTATGTATGTAATTGTCTGTGTATGTAATTGTCAGAGAACATGATGCCTTCACAGTAACAGTACAATGTAATGTATATAAAATTATTAGTCAAAGAAAAACAACTAGAAAAAAAAGTGTTACCATATGTAAATTTTCTTTTGGTGAATTTTTTTTTTAATGCAGTCCTCACACCTCAGTTTTACTCCCACGGGTCCTCAGGATCCAGCTCTGAGACCTGGTCAGGCTCCGCCACTGCCCCTTCAAGTCACCATCCTTGAGCAATGAAACAGCAGCGGCCAGACAGCAGATACTTTGATATGGGAGACTTAACACACTTTCTCCAATGGCCCCATCCACTCCTGTCTCAGGCCTGCTGTTCCTGGTCCCCAGAGAGGCCCTGTCTGGTCCTCACCGCTAGCTGACTCCTGCTTTCCATACAGCGTATCCTATCGTGTGGGCTCAGGATACCTTGATCAGCAGGCAAGGCTGCTGCTGGGAACTGCGGGACAGAGAGGAAGTGAACCTCTGCTCCATAAATCAGTTCAGTGTGAAAGCTGGGGAGGCGGGTCAGGAGAGGCCCTTGGCCCTGGCCCAGGCCTGAAGAGTCCCTCAATCTAGCCTTGGGTAGAGGCCACACAGGTAGAGAAGAGAGACATACTGGGAAAGAACCAGGGAAGGAGCTCAGGATGGGGACATTTTCTAAGCCTAGCAGACTGGAGGAGGAGCCCATCTGAGTGAGAGGCCAACCGAGGTAGCTACTGGTGGGCACTCCTAGCTCCACTTAGCCGCTCTCTTCCCCAGCCCCCAGGGCACTTCCTACCCCCATCCCCTTTGGCACCCCATCACAGGAGGTTAGCTGTCATCTCTCACCAGTCCAAGCTTCCTCACTGACTCCTCCCTACCCCACAGTGCACACACTTGCCGCTTCTCATTTATGCCACACTCCCTCCCCCAAAATAACCACAAAGCAGACCTTTCTGCAGCTTAGATACTTTGCCTGGCCCTCCATAACCCTCACGGCAAAGGCCAGGCCCTCTAGTTGGGCACACAAACCCTTCCTTCATGGGTGTACTAGCTGGTGTGCAGCCTGCCCTGGTCACTATGCTCCCGCTTCATATCTTCCCTCACTGTACCCCATTTCCCTTTCCGCCTGGGTATAAAGACTGTCTGTCCCAGCCTTCCCCGCCCCCAGCCGCAGCAGCATGGAGTCTGCACCTTCACCTGTCTTTTCTGAACACCCCCCCCTCCCCGGGAAGTGAACTTCTGTCCCATAAGTTACCATCCTGTGAAGAGGGAGGCCCCAGAAGGACCCCTGTGCCTTTCAGCCTGAAGAACAAGTCCGGCATAAAAACACAACTGACCAGAAGGTTTGTAGGTTTGTGTGTGATTCTCTCTCTCTTTCTCCCCACCCCCACTTTGAGACACTATCTCACTTGGTAGTCCTGGCTGGCCTGGAACTTGCTATATAGACCAGACTGACTTTGAACTTAGGGATTTGCCTGACCCTGCCTTCCAAATTCTGGGGTTAAAGGTTGGCAAAAACATTTTTTTTAAAAAGATTTATTTATTATGTATACAACATTCTGCCTCGATGAATGCCCGCACGCCAGAGGAGGGTGGTTGTGAGCCACCATGTGGTTGCTGGGAATTGAACTCAGGACCTCTGGAAGAGCAGCCAGTGCTCTTAACCTCTGAGCCATCTCTCCAGCCCCCAGAGCCATCTCTTCAGCCCCCAAAAAACATTTTTTTAATTAATTAAATTGTTTTCAAGACAGGGTCTCATGTAACCCAGACTGGCCTCTAACAGACCATGCAGCAAAGAATGACCTTGAACTCCTAACGCTCCTACCCCCACTTCCCAAGTGACCAGCTTGTAGATACAGGGCCCTTGCGCCTGCTTCAAATGACATTGGAGATTGAACCCAGGCCTTAGCTCATTCCAGGCAAGCACTCTACCAGTTGAGCGATAGCCCCAGCCTTAGGGACATAATTTTAAATGACATAAGAAAATGCTCAACTATCAAATCACGTGTGGTCACGAACTTGTGATTATCTTAAAGTTGACAAAATTAAGAGTGTCCATTGGTCTGTAATTGTGTCTACCTTGTAGAAAGGTAACTTTGCACCCAGATCCATGACTGTCAAGTGCAGGAGGGCAAGGACCTAGTCTGTGGAGTTCACGAGAAGCTAGGTGCTGAGATGGACCAAGATGGGTGAGAGGAGGATAGTGGGGGATGGAAAGGAAGGAGGGACACTTTGAGAGGGAGGGAGGGAGGGACAGAAGAGTGGGAAGACATGCAGGTGCTCAGATAAGTGGGAGGGAAGGGAATAGCCATATAAGACCACAATCCACACTAAGTGTGTCCCCCGCCTCCAGAGCAGAACAAGGATCCCCAGGGATGGGGCCCAGGAGGATGGGGCCCAGGAACTTCTGAGGAACAGAAACAGAGGCCCCTAGCTGTAATCTACCATGGGCTATCATGCTAGAGCCTGCCTCTTATCATGGGTGCTTGACATCACAACCACCCCCTACATTCTGCTGGTCCTTTTCCCAGCCCATCCTTAGGTCTCCAGCCTCCCTTAGGGTCCAACCAGACTTCTTGGCAACACCAACACCCTCAATGCTCTGTCATTCAGCAGATAGAGCCTGTTAGAGGTTCTTCAGCAGCGGCCTCAGCCTCCTGCTTCTGCCCTGCCCCTCCTCAAATCGCGTCTGCATCAAGCCAGTGGGATCCTTCCAAATGATGCATCCAGGGGCCTCACCATCTGGCTCCACTGCCTCCTGGAGCTCATCAGCTACCACCTGGCTCCTGCCCTTCCTCTTGCCGTGCTAGTGCTTCACCGCGGCTCGACTGTGCCAGGCCAGATCCCGCTCTGGGCTTTGGCTCTTGGCTCTACTCTCTGTCTGGAATGGCTCTTTTCGCAGAGGTATCAGCTCCCTCCGAATTGCTCTGATGGCACCTTCGCAATTAGACCTTCCTTGGACACCTATTTATAAACGAAAAACAAAATATCCACCCATTTCCCTTCTCTGCTTTATTTTTCTCTCTGGCACTTAACACTCTTGATAACAACATATGTTCCTTTCTTATTATGTCGGGTTTTCTCCCTGTTTTTGGTGTTTTTTTTTTTTTTTCCTTTTTTAGTCCGTCTCCCTTAGAATGTCCACGAGGAGGGGTTTTGACATCATCTGCTCACTGATATGTGTCCAGTACTGAGCTGGGGCCTGCAGGACACCGATGAGGTACCCCATAGTGAGTTTAGAATGGGCTGAATGTGGTGGCCCAAGCCTTTAATCCCAGCACTGGGGAGTCAGAGGCAGGTAGATCTCTATGTAGAATGAATGAATGAATAAATGAGTGAACAAATGGTGGAGTAAATGAACCTCCCCCAGGGTACAGGCTTGGTCCTGGACTGGGCTGGGTTACCCTGAGCCCCAAGTTGACTCAACCTGTCCCATGACCACCTGGATCTCTGGTCTCTCCTGGTCCCATTCCAAGGGCTACCTGCCCTCCCAGACACTGATAATGGTACAACCACAGGTGGTCCCTAGGGCTAAGCTGAATTCAGTGATGACATCCAGTCTAGAGCCAACCCAGCAGCACCTTCTCAAGCTGGCCTGGGTGCACCCCAGCCACAGGCTTCTCAGATGCACCCAGAGCCCCAAGCTGCATGGCTCCTCCCCCTATGCTGCATGTCTCCTCCCCCATGCTGCATTGCCCCTCCCCCTATGCTGCAAGTCTCCTCCCCCTATGCTGCATTGCCCCTCCCACTCTCTGCCTTCCATCTCTTCATTCCTTTTTCCTGGAAGCTTCAGGAGTGGGTGGGAGGGATGGCAGGATGCTGAAGGAATGAGGAACAAACTAGAAGACACGGCTGTCACAAACTTAGAGGGCATGGGCTTCCCCTGTCCCCAGGTACCACCTTGGACAACACTCAATGACAATGCTGGTTCTCCCTCTGCCAGTTTACTGTGCCAGGTCACTGGATGGGTCGGGCTTTCTCAGCCCCATGCCACTGCTAGTTGCTGACCAAGAAATCAATGAGATTGACAGCCCCCACCCCAGCAGAGCAGGGACTTCCGCAGGTTCACAATGGTGAGAAGGTGTTCAGATAGTCAGACACACCTCTGTGGACCCAGAGGAACATGACAGCTGTGGAGGCCGAGAGCCTGTATGTGTACCATGTGTGCACGCGCATATGTGTGCATATTACCCGACTTAGGACTCATGAAATAACTGACAGATCATATCCACACCCTGTCTCCTTCGTACCCCACAGGAGGGAGCAAAGGGGTGCATCTGGACCATCAGAGAGGAACATTGTAACGGGCCCCGGGGATCAGGATTCCCCACGCCCAGCATGCAAGTACTTGCTCGACAGGCAGCCACGCCTCACACAGCCTCACTTGTAGTCTCTGCGACGGGGTCTGATAAATGCCTGTGTTTCAGAGTGGTCGGAATTAGCTGTGATCACCCACTGAATGCCCTATTTAGATTATTACTGATTTTATTAGAAGGGCTGAACATCCATTCTAGAGGCACCACCGAGCCCCTGCCTCCCACCATCCACCCCCGGGGTTCACATATCACAGTAATGATGTGCACGGCGGCGCATGTCCTGGCTGGCTGCTTCTCTGAGGCATTGTGGCTTGCTGCTTGAGAAGAGGCCATCTCATTCAGTCCCCTGGAGAGTCCTGTAAGTTGAGCTGCTATTGTCCATCGGCAGATGAAGAAACAGAGAGGTGAAGTCACACGCCCAGGGTCACCCAGCAGGCAAAGGGCACAGCTAGAGCTTCACTCAGGAGAGCAGCGATGCCACTGTCGGGTTAGGACAGCAGGCTGGCGAATGACTGACAGCTAGGATCTGTGGGGTCTGAGGTCAGGGAGGGGTCCTTGGAAAACACCAACGAGCAAACCCGTAGTAGGGCCCAGAAATTTGGAAGGTGGAGGACAGGCCAAATGGTGAGCACAGCCTGGGTAAAACACAAAAGAGAGGAAAGGGCAGCTCAGGTCCTGCTTCCACCCTTCTGTGCCGTTTTGCCTCTGCCGCTCCTGCCCCCTCCTCCCTGCATGCTATTCCTGGGCTCTCTCCAGGCTTGGCAGTAACAGGCCTGCTGGCTTTCCAGCCACCGGCCTTTCTTACAGCACTGCCTTGCCTCAGAGGAGAGAGTTGAGCCTGAGAGACGGGGAATCTAGACGGAGTCAGTCAGCGTAAGAGCCAAGGGAGATGGCTCCAGGTAAATGTGTTGGTCACTTAAGCCTGACCAACCTGCACTGGAGCCCACTTCATAAGCCAGCCACAGTGGTGTGCTGTGAATCTCACCATTCCCTTGGTGGGACAGGAGGATGGGACAGAAGAGACCCTGCCTTGGCAAGCTCAACAAGGTAGAAGATACCCTACTCCCAGAAGGTGTCCTCTAACCTCCAGTCAAAATGACACCCATATATTCATGTTTCTGTTTGTTCAAAACAAAAACAAAAACAAAACAAAACAACCATGATTAGTAGTGAAAACAGAATGGGCAAAGAACAGAGTCAGGACTGAAATTCCAGCATCACACCCCAGGGCTCCAGAACCTGTTCACTGCCTGCCCCGGAGACCGAGGATGTTCACTAGCTTTGGAAGCACGGAGTGAAATCCTGGCTCTGCTGTTACACCAACCAAGTCTCCCTTTCTTCCCAAATCTTGGCTTTCTGTCTCATGAGTTGAGGTCATACCTCAAGAATTATTTGACTAGGAATGTAGCTCAGTAGGTCAAGTGCTTGCCTAGCATGCACAAAGCCCTCAGTTCCATCCCAAGTACCATGTAAACTGGATGTGGTGGGACATACGTGTAATCCTGAAATATAGCATTTCGAAGGCAGAGGCAGAAGGATCAAGAGTTCAAGGTCTTCCTTGGCTTTATAACAAATTTGAGGCTATCCTAGACTACATAAGATTCCATCGCAAACAAAATTTTTCCTTTTGTCTTAATGGTAGAGCACTTGCCTAAGATGGATAAAGCCCTAGGTTCCATCACTAGTACTACAGAAATAAATGTTTGCTGGGCGGTCATGGCACATGCCCTTAATCCCAGCACTCAGGAGGCAGAGGCAAGTGAATCTCTGAGTTTGAGGCCAGCCTGGTCTACAGAGTGAGTTCCAGGACAGCCAGGGCTACACAGAGAAACCTTGTCTTGAAAAAAGAAATATTCAAGATCTGGCAAGATGGCTCAGTGAGTAGAGGTGTTTGCCTGCAAGCCTGGTGACTTGACTTCAATCTCCAGAACCCATAAAAAGGTAGAAGGGGTGAGCAGGCTCCTAAAACTTGTCCTCTGACCTCCTCCAAGTGCACACTGTGCTACACACTCACAAACGCATGCACTCGTGTACACAGACACAGACACACACACACACAAAGAGAGAGACACACGCAGTAATAATAAAATTCAAACATTAAAAAAATGTATTTTAGGGGGAGGGTGGAAGGGAGAGGGGAGAAGCAGGGAAGAGAGCAGAGAAAAATGTAGAGCTCAATAAAAATCAATAAAAAATGTATTTTAGCAGGTATAAAGTCCTTGTCACGGAGTAGGTGCCCAACAAACGCAAGTGCCTAGAGAAACACAATACAGTGTGTGGGAATGAGAGACCCGAGTTCACTGCACCCTGGCCTCAACTCACTTTCCAGCTAGGAAGCTATGAATGGCAGGGCTCTGGCTTTGAGGTTATTCTGTGAGTCCTGCCTCTCAAGGAGTCAGAGGTCAATGATTGCTGCTAAACCCTGCTTTCCTCGGGTTTATATTGGGGTTCCCGGCTACTCGCTGTGTCCGCCATGGGCCACCCCAGGTACTGGGGAAGCCCCCAGAGGCAGATGTCTATGATCCGGACACTCACCTCTGCAGGAAGCCAAGCTGGGAGGTTCGTTCCCACTCAACCTGTTACAGGGGACACTTAGAGGGACAGGAGGGGTGTCTGTGGGGCAGCAGAGAAGCTGTGTCCTACAAGGCTCCCTGATGGCTCTAACTACCTTACAGATATGAGAACTGAGGTGTGGAAAGTCAAAGAAGCCTGGAGTGCTCAGTGTAAAAGCCTGTCAATCTCCCCTCCCCTCCCCGACAGTAGAGGTTGTTTGAATGCTGGTGAGGACTGGGACAGGGATGGGACGGTGAGGAGGCAGGGGAGGGACAGAGGGACAGGGGGATGAGGGAATGGGGGGGACTCCCCTTTGGGGGCAGACCCCAAAACAAAGCTCTGCTGAAGCATGGACTGAAGCCAGCCTTTGATGCCCCCACTATATCCAAATGCCTGCTTTAGGTGGTACGGAGTCCATTCCTTTGTCCCAAGGCAGCCTTCAGAGCGTAGGCACAGCAGGTGCTGCCCAGTCAGCTAGTGGGCTTCCCTCAGGTCCCTGCTCTCTCCAAGCCTTGGTTTCTCCCAGGTCTAAGACAAGAGCACAGCATACCGCCTGAAGTAGCTGTGGGACTTTAAGGGAGTTAACGGAGCACTGCAAGAGCATCTTCACCCAATGGGAAAAGGTTTGACGGTTTTCCAGAGACCCAAAGCACTTTTTCCTCAGAAAAAAACCACAGCTATGATGAGGACAACCTTGCCAAAGGGGACCAGGAGCAGCTGTCTAACCTGTACTATTCTGGTTTTCCCAGACCTGGCCAGACAAGTTCACTTGGCCCATCTATGTAGTCAAGACTGTCCTCGAACTTCTGATCTCCAGCCTTGGCCTCTGGAGTGCTTGGAGGGCTGAGACCTGTACTACCACACCCCTGCTAAGTCTCAGCCTTGCTAAGGGCAGCAGGGCATTGGGACAGAAACGTCTCAGTCAAGCCCTTCAGCTGCCATTTCTCAGCTACATGGTAAATATAGCTGTCAATCATCTCTCTGTTCTGAGCCTTGACTTCTCCAGGAAAAGCTTGTCTATCAGAGTCGTGGGGCTCAGCAACATGAGATCTGAGCAGAGAACCTTCAAAGGCAGAGCCCAGTCCACCTCAGGTATGGGTCAGGCTGCCTTCCTCTCAGCGATGGCGCTACTCACTGAGAGAAGGATGGAAGAGTCACGGCTGGGGAAAAGGCCAGGTCCTCAGCACCCTGCTCCCACAGAGTCCCTTTACCATGCCAGGCTTCTCTCAGCCTCCGGGAGGCAGGACAGTGTGGCAGAAAAAAAGTGCACGGTCAGGAGGTCACGGATGGGGAAACTGAGCCTCAGAGAGAGAAAGCAAAGTGGCTAAGAGAACGAGCACTTTCCTTCCTCGGAGCCTTCCTTCACTTACACCATAACCCCAGCCTGCACACCTGCCCTTTTCTCCACCAGCCTGGATCCGGTAATAGCCCCCTTTCCCCAGCCCACCCTCAGCCTTCACAATCTTCCTGCCCTCCAGGTCCTCAGTAGCTCCTCTTCACCTGTCAGGCCATCTGGCATATACCCGATTCTTAGGATGTGCCCTCCAGTTGGCTAGGTATTTCCTAGACACTGCCTCCACTATACCTGCCTTGGAGGAGGGCCTGAGAGTGGGGTACGTGTGGGTGTCATCCAGCATCCAGCATAGAAACTAGTACACACCAGCTGTTAACATCTGACACCCTTGTACCATGTCCATCCATCTCCCTATTCTGTCCCTCAAGACATGTTTATGGGGTCAGCAAGACAATCAGTTTGGTATATGCAGGCCTTACTGTGTAAGCCTCATGACTTGGGTTCAATCAGTGGAATCCACACAGACTTAGAAGAAGAGAGCCGAGTCCCAAAAGCTGTCCTCTGACCTACACACACACCCCAAATATATATATATACTTGAGTCAGGGTCTCTCTCTATAGCCCTCACTATTCTGGAACTATCCCGGAACTCACTGTGTAGACCAGGTTGTCCTTGAACTCACAGAGATCTGCGCACCTCTGCCTCCCAAGTGATGGGATTAAAGGTATAAAACCCCTATCCCCGGGTAGCAGTAACTTTTTAAAAAGTCATATTTATGGAGCCCTGTGTCTGGGACCCAGGACACAGCAGTGAGAAAACAGGCAGAGCTAGCCTGCGCTGATGCTAGCACCCTGGAGTCACGAGTACACTATTGCATAGAGAGGTCAAGTGCTAATAAGTGCTATAAAGAGTGATGGAGCAGAAAGGGATGGGGAGGGGTAGCTGGGAGGGTCTCTCTGTGGTTAGAGCTCTCAAGGAAGTAAAAGAGAGAATGGCGTGACATCAGAGGGAAGTGTCCTGGGAAGAAAGAAGAGGGAGAGCAAAAGTCCTGAGGTGAGAAGACTCAGGACCATAGGCAGGGTCAGTGAGCGAGGGGGGGGAGGGGGGGCGGGGGGGGCAACAAGCCGCAGGCAGAACTTTACTCCGACCTTGAGAAAGTCAGAACCAGAACAGGCTCTGGGCAGAAGAGTGGAAGCTCTGCCTTAAGCTTTGGCGACTGTGTGAAGAACAGGCTCCAGGGGTTCAGATGGGAGCAGGAAGACCCTGAAGCAGGACTACCACGCAGGAGAGACACGGGGGTGGGGGTAGGGCACACACAGCCCCGCTGGTACTGGCACCTGGAAGCCCAGCTAGTGATGGGGAGTTTGTTCCCTGTGAGCAACGGGGAACGACAGGAGGTTCTGGACACAGAGATGAGAGGTCAGGACTTTTCCAGTCCAGGCCTACTGAGTGCCTGCTGGCTCCAGGGAACAAGTCAGGACTGCTGAGCCACCTCCCCGGCCTCTGACGTCACTTTCCCAGCACTCCCATGACTGAGGTGGGTCCTCTTACTATCTGGATTTGGCAAAGGAGGCAAATGAGGCACAGATCCACAGAATCGTGTAGCTAGCAGGAGGCAGAGCTGGGACGAAAGCCCAGACAGTAGACCTGTCTCTAAAATCTACATTGGCCTCTTTAGCTGAGCCTGGTCTCTGCCCATGAGAGTGGCTGGTCCCCCTGCCAGGCATCAAGTACTGAGACTATTCCAGCTGGCAGAGCAGGGTCAATGCATCTACCCCCCAACTCTGCTTACAGAGAACGAAACCAGGAGGGAGAAACATTTACCCTAGACCCCAACACCAATCCAGGATATCAATGGGGACTTGCTGGGCACTGTACACTCTCCTGAACTTCCTTAATCTGAGCCTGATTTAGGAGGTCAGGTACATTCCTGGACCCCTCAGCCTGGACCTTTTTCTGCTTTTTCCTCCCTTTGGAAGGGGAAGACAATGGATGCCCCTGCCAGGTGGCCCTCAGACTCCAGTCCCAGGTCCCTCTACCTCTGTTCTCCTGACTCTCATTTCGTGCCCTGCCATAGGTCCTGTCCTGCTGACCCATTGTTCTCCCCTGAGTCCAGCTGGGACAGTAAAGCAGACCCATGACCTTCTCAGGGATCCAGGGCCAGGAAACCCAGCAGAGGGAACTACAGAGTTTGCAGATGGGGGCAGGTCCAAGGTCACTCCATAAAAATGGATTCCTAGAAAAACATAAACCAGTTGTTTACTTTGTGAATTTTATCGCCCTTAGGAAAAAAAGATCTCATTTTAATAAGGAAGAGAGAGAAGGCATTCCTAGCTGCCCTTTTATTGGGGAACCAGGACACACAGTCAACAGAAATTCACAGGAGGCTGTGGACCCAATTTATTAGCCACTGTGTCTCATAAAACCTAGCATTTTTTATTAAAAGAGGACGATGGCCAGACACCTTGCTTGTCTTTAAGAAAATTGCCTTTAATGTCGGGCAAGACTTGGTTTGGTTGTTTTTTGTTTGGGGGTTGTGGGGTTTTATTTTTTTCTTTTTCCAGAATAATTTTTCAAACAAAGCTCAGATTCTCCTGCCTGTACACGCCTGTTCCTCCAGCCGCAGGAGGGAAAGTGATTTCTGAATCCATCGGATATGTCGGATTTCTTTGTGGCATCCTCTCCATCGCTCAGCAGCCAGCCATGATGTCATAAGCCCATCAGATTTCCGGTAGGGAGAAAACACTGGGGAATTGGAAAGAATGGATGTTTTTTACCCGTCAAGAAGGGGAGTGGGAGTGGGGGATGGGGGGGATGGTGTGTTTGGAGGAGCCTGGCTGGGGGGAGAGAAGGGAGGCAAGCTCAATGTTTGTGATATTAAATGTCAGGCAGAACCTGAAAAGCCCAGCCACCCAGATGTTTTTTCAATATCCAGATGTCTGGCAAGGAACAGACCATGTACCCTCCTCCCGGGAGGCCCTCGGCATTTTGTCTTTGACCTCCAGTCTGCAGCGACTTCTCACTGCCAGGAGTGAGCATCCTGTATCCTCCCATCACCCACTCTCAGGGGTGGAATTTTTTTTTTTCTTCAAAATCTTTACACATGGATGATAAGGGTAACCAGGTCCAGGTTTTTAAAAGCTGTTGAAGCTGTGATTTGAAAAGTTCAGTCCTTGGAATTAGCTCCCAGAGAGTACACTGTGTAAGCCAAGAGGGGGGGGGGAATCCCTCAGCCAACACACACACACACACACACACACACACACACACACCATATGTGACTCTTAAGCCACAGGACTTCAAACCCCAAACAAAACCAGTGAGGCTGTGAACAAGGACTCGGGCTGACACGGAGTAGAGAGGAGCCTCCCCCAGGAGCACACCTCCCGCAAATCAGAAAAACACACCAACAGCTTTGTTCTTCCTGACAAAGCCCTTGCTTTCAAGGCACCGACAGTTGCCAACAAAAGCACAGGGTAGAACTAATTTACACTCCAACTAGGGCTTCCAGGAGCCATAAAATATGGGAATGGAATCAGCTTAGCCAAGGAAACTGCCTCCCCGCCAGGGCAGTGGGGACCCCTCAGGCCCCAGACAGGGCAGGTCACGGCCTCCTGGTGGCCTGGCCACGTGCCCCACTGAGGCCACCTCCCAGGCCTGTGACATCACAGTTAATTGACTGTGTAAATGAGCCAGGAACTCCAGGCCCCTCAGGGCCACGGCCCAGGGACTTTCACAGAGAAGCTGAGGACAGGCAGCTGTGGAGGAACACAACTCCAATTAAACCAGAGTCCTCAGATGACAAGCCAAAGGGGTGGCTGAGGGGACAGCGAGTCGGGGCTCGGGGATAGGGGTGGGAGCTGTGCACCCATCTATAACAGCCCGTGTGTTTTGCAGATGAGAAAATGGAAGTTAGTGGCCTTCCCAAGGTCACCCGGCTAATTAAGGGGACAGCCAATACTGAAGGAGAGAAACCACAGGTCTGCCACTACACAGCTCTTCCTGAATGCTATCTAATTTAATCCCCACAACAGCTTTTGAGGGGGAGAGGGAGTACCATTAACCTCCATGTCTACAAGAACCAATAGGGGAGCAGAGAGAGGTTAAGTCATCTGCCCAAGGTTACACAGCTCCTCATTAACAGAACTTGGCCTGAACTGAATCCAGTGCATGCTGCAGGGCAAGAGGAGGTAGCTGAGGATTAGCTGGGAACGGTGAATGTGATTTCAGTACACGTTTAAAATACTGGTGTCCCCACAGAACAGAAGGGAGTAAAATCACTGCAAATTAATTTTTTTAAAAAGCTAATTCAGGCAGGAGGGCTGACTGGCCGGGGGAGGAGGGAAGGGGAGCCTGCTTTGATTTTTTTTTTTTTTTTTTTTTGGTTTTTTGAGACAGGGTTTCTCTGTGGCTTTGGAGCCTGTCCTGGAACTAGCTCTGTAGACCAGGCTGGTCTCGAACTCACAGAGATCCCTCTGCCTCTGCCTCTGCCTCCCGAGTGCTGGGATTAAAGGCGTGCGCCACCATCGCCTGGCCACCTGCTTTGATTTTTGTTCCTGGCAGAGCCTGAATAAAGTATGCTGATGGACTCTCTAGCCATGCGTGCCTGCTCAAACTCCTAAAGTGGGGTGGGCTGGAGGGAGAGTCCATAAAAGCCTCATCGGGCATCTGCAAGAATCGGACAGCCTGCTATGGGGAAGGTGCCAGGAGTACAGGTCGGCTGGGTATAGGAGCCGTGAAAAATCAAATTACAGCCAGTTCTTCTAAGCGGGAGTCCTACTTTCCGGCCAAGAGTTTCAGTGACCTATGAGTCGCTTAGGCAGCCCTAGCCAGGGATCTGATTCCAGGCAAAAGGAACTGTTCGGATTCCTGTCCACAAGATGGGAGTGAGATCTAGTCATTGTGGCCCTGTAACCTAGTCATTTGGGGGGCCTGTCGCCTGCCACTACCTTCTCTCAGAGTAGTGGTAAAGAAAACTGCATGCAAGAAGCAGGAGCAGAAGAGAGGCCAGTCTGAGCCCAGGGGCTGGGACAGGAGCTCTCCTGGACCTCCCCTGTGAGGTGCCCCAGCCCTGTGTGTGTGGGCAACCTGTGCCTGCGCCTCCCTGCTGTTTCCCTTGCCAGCATCACTAAGGCTGACACAGGGCTGGCTTCTTTGACTTTGTTTCTGTGAACATGATGTGGGGTGGTGAAGTCCAGGTCTTCAGCCAGGGGAGAGGAGAAAGGAAACAGATTCCTGCATGCCCGGTCTGGCTAAACAGCTCCATTTTCCTATGGGAAAGTTTAGCTGCTCACTCGCCACTTTGTTTCCATCCAGTAGAGATTTGGCTTATTCCATCACCCCACTTCTGCTGAATGGTGATGACCAACATTAACCTCATTGTCTACATGGAGAGTCACCCCAGATTACAGGAGTCTCTCAGCATGAACTGTCAAGTCAGAGAAGCCTTCCTGGAGGTGGTGACTATGGTCCTGGGGCCTAGGATAGATGCGGAGCATGACACCTCTTACTGGTAGGTCTCCTGAGAGGTTCTCTTTGACACCCACCCAAAGCTGCCCACCTTCCCTGGGACTCATTCTCTTTCTGACTGTGACTGTGTCTTGTTTGTCATTGTGTCTCTGCACGGGTCTGGAATCCGTGTGAGGAATGAGACTAGATCTATGTAGTCTCACTGCTCCATTGCCCATGTCTAGCCCATGGTAGATGGTTTGTTTCATTTTAATCAACAGAATAAACAGGGCTGTCAGAATGGCTCAGCAGGTAAAAATGTTTGCAGCCAAACCCAAGGACCTGAGTTCAATCCCAGCAATGGAGAAGAGGAGGAGAAGAAGGTGGCCTAGGTTCCCAGCACCCACATCAAGTAGCTCACAATTTCCTATAACTCCCATTATAGGGGATCTAATGCCCTCTGACCTCTATGACCACCTGCTTGTACACAGTGCACATAAATTCATAAAGTCATGTGCATACACACACATACAAACACATAAACTAAAACAATATATAATGGTTTTTGAGCCATAGTCTCCCTATGTAACCATAGCCATCCTGGAACTAACTTAGCAGACCTGGAACTAACTAGGCTGGCCTCAAATTCACAGAGATCTGTCTGCCTCTGTCTCTTGAAAGCTGGTAAGCTGGTATTAAAGATGTATGTCACCACACCTGGCAATAAATCTTTTTTGAAAGAAGAATAAACACTACATGCAAAGGTCCCATAGGGACAAAGGGTTCAAAAGAAGGTGACAGAAAATGGGCCTGAGCCTCCCTGGCAAATCACCCTAGACAAGTCGGTATCTCCTCTCCAGCAGGCTCCCTCCCGCCCCCCCCCCCCCCCGCCCCATCAAAGCGCCTTTCTTCCCTTAAGGAGGGTGTCACTAATCCCCTGCCCCATTTGGTTTGCCCCAGGCTTGACACTTTTGAAAAAGGATATGATAAACATTAGCGGTCCCTGCCAGAACTCTCTGCCACTAGCTTCCCCCCTCCATTCTTCCCTTTATCCAGGCTACAGGACCACCTGGAGCGACAGAGGCAATGACAAGCAAACGCCAGGAGTCCCAACCAAACGCCAACCCCCTGTCTCATCTACATCGCCCCCCCTCCCCCCAAAAAAAGCCTGGCCGTTTCTCCTCACTGAAGCTGGGTAGAAAGAGAAAAGCAGCCAGAACACATGGTGTTGGTCCTGTTTTTCGATTCACAGAGTGTGATGGGACACCAACTTATCATCTTTGCCCTCAGATTTCCTCACAGGAGAGACGGAGACACTTAGGATGCTGCCGACATGCACCAAAGGGCAGATCGGTGGCATCAACGCGTCTCCTGTCCCGGTCTGCCCTGGGGGAAAGGGGACTGGTGAACCTGAGGTTTAGGGCTCCTTCCCACACAAGTTGTCCTCGCTAGAGCGAGGCTAGTTGGGCCGTGACGGAGAGCCTGCGCTCCTGTGTACGAGCCGCCCCTTCCCAGCCGCGAGCTGTTCAGTGCACTCCAGCAAACTTTCCAGCGGCATCTGCACCTGCCCGAGTCTCTGCGGCGCTACAAACAACCAGCGCGCATACACAGCCTCTCCTGCTCCCGGGTCGCTGGAGGTCCCCTGAGTCCCAGGTCCGCATATTCACACACTCTCCAGCCACTGCAGACCTCAGCCTTTGGGATCAGTGTGGCCCAGTTCCAGATCTCCCCGGCGCCTCCTCCGCACCACCTGTGCTCCTCTACACCGCCTCGGGGGCCCTTGGGTCGGTAGTGTCTACACCGCTGTGGCAGTCTCCGGGTCTACACCGCCCAGCACCTGAGCGAAGCCCTCAAGGCTCACCCGACGCCTCCTCCCAGTGCTTACCTTGCCCGCGTGCTTACAGTCCTATCCTGGCTGTGCGGTCTGGTTCACACATTTTGCAATCTTGTCATGGGCGAAAGGAAATCTTGTTATAATCTTGAAGCCACGTGGTTGCTTGCCCTAAGCCCCTTCCTTCTCCAGGTTTTTTTTTATTATTTAAATTTTTGTTTTTTGGCTTTTAGGACAATACTCGGCCCCAAAGACCGCTGGCTGGGAACTCCAAGCAGACGCAGCTGGCCGCGGGAGGCGTGGCCCTAGGCGGAGAGAAGGCGTGGCCTGGGCGGGCGAGGCGGACTCTCCAGCCCAGACCTCCCTCCGCCAGGAAACCGTGGCCTGCGACCAAGGCTCTGGTTCCAGCTCATGATTGGTCGGCCCGCCCGCGAAGCTGATGCCTAATTGGCTGAGACGAAGAAGGCTCAGAGGCGGTGGTGGTGGTGTGTAGATTTCATTCTTCGCCTTTTTCTTCCCTGAGGCGGCCGCTGCTCTGTGGGTCCCTCCTGAACTCTGCAGCCCTTTCCTCTGTGCCTCCGTGCTCCCAATCATGACGCTTAATCCCGCCCTGAATGACAACTGCATTTCTTTGTCCTTCCCCACCAAATGGTCCTTTGAGGTCAGGACTCGAGGTTTCTACTGCCCAGTAGTGTATCCCCAGTGCCTGCCTCATAGTAGGTGTGCCAAACACGTTTGTTGATTACATTAACAGACAATGTACACATGAGTTTTTGGAGCTATCTTTAGTGCGGGTAACAGTCTTAGGGGGAAACGGAGGTACAGAGAAATGCAGTCGCCCGAGAGGGAGTGACAGGGCTGACTGTGGTTACACACAGGGTTATATGTAGTCTCAAGCTTTGTAGATAGCAATGCCTTGTGGGGTATCAGCACCGGCTTTCTCATATGTCGAGGGTTGGACTGGAGCAGGAACTGGGTTACACTATGAGCTATTTCAAGGAATGCTCTGTCCCTAGCGCTGTGCTTGGCCGCCAAATGATGTAGCTCCTGCTTCCATGCTAACATCCTGGAAACTGCTGAGCCCTTTTCCTCCACGGGAACTTACCTACTCAACCCAGTCTGCATTGTCAGTCTCTGACAGCTTGGGCATGGTGCCTGTGTGCCAAGGGGAAGCCACAAGAAAGATCAAATCCTGGGCAAGGTGACTTGAGCCTGGGTGCTGACCTTTGGTGGGGATGTCCTTGGAGAAACCCTAAAAGGTCTTTCTGATCCAGGAGTGGTTTCTGAAAAGAGACTGGGAAAGGGCTTCCCCCGACAAAGGAGTGTATAGGCGCTGCTCTTGGAGTTGGTTCGTGGTGGGTTAATGGACCAGAAAACTGCTCCAGGGGAGCCTGTTTCCTGTACAGCGTGAAGCCAGAGTCGGGCATGCAGAAAGGCTGGCTTGGTGACTGATGAATGAGTTCTTGTGTCTGTGCCTCCACATGGCCTTCTTATAAGGACACCAAGTTGTTGGCTTTAGGGCCCACCCTAGCCCAGTGTAACCTCAGTTAGGTCAGTTCTATCTACGAAGACCTGATTTCCAAACCAGGATCATGTCTATCTTTCAACCCACCAGGCTCCTTTGGATCTGTGAACAGCAAGAGCGGACGCTACAAGGCTGCAGGGAGCAGATGCCCTTCCCAGCTGCCCACTGCTCTCTCTTGAGTTTACCTGGCACCTGGTGGCTTCTGCCTACCCGGAGCCCAGAAGAGAGGCAGTTCTCCAAATACCAGGACTTCTCAGACCTTCCAACCAATTGTGTGCAATGTGTGTGTGCTGTGTGGTGTTTTGAGAAGCACACCCCCACACACACTGGCCCATCCTTCCACCACCACCATCACCCCCCCGCCTCCTCCCTACCCCCACCCCAACTGAAGATGGACAAGGACAATTAAAGCCATTTCACAAGCAGCTGGTGATTAATCGCCAAGTTAATTAAAGAGGCAGTAATTGCACTCCCGTTTCAGAGGTGGGAATGATGTCTTGGGCAGGGATGGGTGGTCAGCTTAGGTCTGTCTCCCTGAGAAGGTGGAGCCAGCAAGGCAGGAAGGAAAACAAGTGGGTATGTTTTTGAAGCGGATGCCCCCACCATAGCCGACATGTTTATTTGACACAGCCGTGTGGTGAGTCTTAATGTTTATGCTCGTCTCTGTACATTTCCGCATCTTTGAAATATTGCATTAACGACGAGCGGGGGACTCACCGAGGGGAAGGCTACGTATTTCTAAACTCTAGTTCCAGATTTCTAAATGACCTCAAACGCCCGTGTGCCTCAATTTACACAATGGAGCGGCCCTTAAAATTATGTGCAAATCGAATCCCCGTTTGCCCACCCAGTACATCTTAAGGCTGCTGATGCTCCGTCTTCATTTCTGATTGATTTTCCCTGGCAGAGGCACCAAATTCGTTGCTTTAAGTGTCAGGCTCTCCCTGTCAAGTAGTTAATGGCCTATAAAGCACTTAAACCACACTGGAAGAGATGCTATTTGGAGGCACCCCGCTGTGTCCCCTCTCCTATTGTCAGTGATCACCCCTCATTTATTTGCTCTTATTGGTTTGGAATTTGCTCTCAGGTTTCCCTAAAGCCCAGGCCCTCCAGGGAGTGTCGAACTCTTCAGGAACTCAGATGGGTGCTGGGGTTGGCATCCAGGGGGCTGCTTCCGTGGGAGTGCCTTCCTTCCTTGAGTGCCTTTTGCTTGGGGGAACTTGGGTGTGGAACTGTTCCTTGTCATGTCTCCGTTTCCTTCTCTGTGATGTTCCAGAGATGGTGCCTGTCTGGAAGCAACTGGTGAGGGAGGGAGGAAGAGAAGAGGCCCAGGGTCAGAGTGAGCAGAGGCAGGGCAGAGATGGGCTCCAAAGCCAGAGCCAGTAGGAACATCCCTAGGTCCCAGAACCAGGCAAACCATCGCTGTGGGGTGAGAACAGCTGATGAGCTTCAACCAGAAGGGAAAGCACATTTGCATTCTCTGGCTGTTGTGACCAATTACCACAAATGTGACTTAAAGAAACACACATTCTTTTATGGTTTGGGGATGAAATCTAAAGCATCACCAATGCAAAGAAACCAAGTGGTGCACACAGCCCCACTACTCTCTCTTGAGCGTTAAGAGAACCCATTTCAGGCCCCTTTCACCTCTGAATCACCCTCCCTGCCTATGGCCTCTCCCACCCTCAGGCTCAGCACGGAGCCTTTCCCTGCACTATAATCAGTCCATGTACCTTTCTTTTTTTTTTTGGTTTTTCGAGACAGGGTTTCTCTGTGGTTTTGGAGCCTGTCCTGGAACTAGCTCTTGTAGACCAGGCTGGTCTCGAACTCACAGAGATCCGCCTGCCTCTGCCTCCCAAGTGCTGGGATTAAAGGCGTGCGCCACCACCACCCGGCCCATGTACCTTTCTTATAAAGATAGTTGTGACTCTCAAAATCCAGGGTTGTCACTGCATCTCAAGATACTTAATCCCATCTGCTATGTAACGAACATTACAGGCTCCCAAGATTAGGAGGGGGACATCCTGGGAGGACAAAGAAGGTCACTCAGCGAAGTGGTCTATGACATGGGTTGGGGCTTCAGTTGCAACATCCACTGGTTAAGCTGCCTTGGGTAAGTTGTTTTATCTCGCGGTTTCCTCACCCACAAAATGGGATCAGTGCTTGTTGCCTGATGACAAAATTATCCATGAGGTAGAAGGAACTTCCTACCAGAGTAGAGACTGAGAGAGGTCCTTCTGAGGAAGGACAGAAGAGGGGGTGAGGTGGGGCAGGCTGGAATGAAGAGGGGTAGCATCAGCTTCAGGGGAGGAGTGTGCACTCACCTTGCATGCGTGTATAAATTCTGTCCCGGGGGTGATGGACAGGAGACACAGACTGCATCTAAACAGGTTCCAATTTAAGTCATTGGGCTGAAGTCTTATTCACTTACCAGAAGCTTCTTTCTTTCCAGGCGTGCAACTCAGTGGTCTTCATCTCACAACACAGGCTGTATAACTACTACCGCTGGATGAGTCTAGAACATTCTCGTGACCCTATAAAGAGATCCTATACTCACCAGGCATCCCCTAAAGCAGGGGGGTATAGAAGGGAACACCCTAAAGGTCTCTATGGATTTAAACCTAGAAGGAAGATAGGACAGCCTGAACTCTGCAGTGTGGGACAGTGACTTAGCATTTGGTCTAGACCAGCCTGCAGAGGACATTTCCCTCCCTGCCCCAACCCCAGCTTCCTCACTTAGGTAATCTACCTCACCAGACACACAGGGCTAAGGCAAGGCTTGGGATCACACTATATAGCCACAGTAAACTTTTAGGTGTTTGTTCGTTTTTTAATCTTGAAACAGGCTCTCATGTACCTAGGTTAGCTTTGAACTCGGTGTGTAGCTTCGACTTCTGATTCTCCTGCCTCTAGCTCCCACACGCTGGTATTATAGTCACCTTCCACCAGGCCTGGTTTATGCAGTGCTGGGGATCAAACCCAGGACTTTGTACGTTCTAGGCGAGCACTCTCCCAATGCAACCACATTCCAGGACCGCGTCTACCACTTTTCTTTTTGGATCTGGTGCTCTGGCTCTGGAGCAAGTCCGTGTCTATAGGGTTCAGCTGTTCCTCAGAGAAGCCAGGAGTCCTCTTGGCTCTTCCACGGTACATGGATTACTGCCCAGAGAGGCAGCTGACCGAGGGGCTTCTGCAGGAGGGTGGTGGGGCATGGCTGGATCCTGCTCTGTGCCTCCCACGTGGACTCAGCCACTCTAGGACGAACGAAGGGATTCCAGAGGGGTTTCTCCAGTCTCCCCACCCTCTGACCCCTGGTTTGACTCAGTATGACTGATAACTTGGGGAATCCTATGCCCTTTCTATCAAGGGTGCCTGACCTCACCTACAGGCAGGAAGAAAGGCCATCCAGTGAAATGAGAGGGTGGTCAGGACATCGCTGAGCTGGCTGAGGCTGCCTCTGGCAGTGACAAGGGCTTCTGGGAGCAATTAGCAGAACCTCACTTACAGGCCTCATGGCCCCTGATTTGGTCTGCCAGCTCATATCACCAAAGCATCTTGTCAGCTGCTGTCCTGTCCCCCATGGTGGCTGGACCTAGAGCTACCAGGCAGGTGGTACGGCCTCTAGAACCCCTGTATATTTATTGTGGGGACCCTTCTGGTGGTGTAGATGCCCCAACATGCCCATCTCAATTCTCTTATATACAAAATGGGTTACATTTCAAGCATTCAATTTCCACTTCCCGGAAACTGGAGAGAAAATAAAAAAAAAAAAAAAAAAACATCATTCTCCCTCTTCAGAAAGAAGAGGCACTAAGAGGCAAGCGCAGGGAAGAATTCATTTTTTCTTTAAACAAATGACTCTTGAGCCCTGAGTATAAGTCAGGGTCCAGACAAAGAGACACAAACAAGGCTTCTCTGTGCTGGGAAGCTTAGGGCCTCCTGGGGGGAGACAGGAGTATGTGTGAACTGATTTAATATGAGGTGATGAAGAACAAATAAACCACCTGGTGGGGGGAGGGGCTTAGGGAAGCTTCAGGGGAAAAGGGTATCTGAGCATCCTCTTCTTCAAGCAAGAATGGGATGAGAGGCCTTGGCAGGGGGTGGAGGGGAACACCAAGGTGCCGACTGGAGCACATTTGAGCAGCAGCCACAGGTCAGGCTTGAAGTGACTTTAGGTCAATGACAGCTGATCTGTTAGGATCAATTTTTTTTTCCTGGCAGGGTTGTATATAAGCTAGGCAGGCCTTGAAATCAGTACGTAGTAAAAGACCTTGAGTTTCTTTAAAATTTTTGAAATCATACTTATTGTGTGTGTGCCTGAACACGGGCATGTGTGAGAATGCCCCAACACGTGTATGGAGGTCAGAGAATAGTTGTGAGTGGTTATTTCTCTCCTTCCATGATGTGAGTCTCAGGATGGAAATTCACGTCATCAGCCTTGGCCTTCGAAAGCCTCTTTACTCCCTGAGCCTCCTCACTGGCTCAATTCCTGAGTGCTGGGATGTCAAGTATGTGTCGTCATGGTACCAGGAATCAACCCCGGAGCTTTGTACATCCTAGACGTGCGCTCTTCCAAACAAGCTCTCTCCCAGCCCAGGACCACCTATTCTTACCCTTTTCGCAGCAGAGAGACTGGAACAGATTTGAATCTGACAGATGTTGAAAGACAGATGGGTGAACAGAGGCCCCCATTGTTGCACATAGCAGAGGCCATTGTGACGTTGTGAGTCACCTTTGGCCATGTCGATGCCCGTTTCTCCCAGGATCAATTGTGGGAAAGGCCACCCTAATGCACTGAATGAACTTGTCTCCTTTGTTACAATGAATTTGACCATGAAGATGACTTGATTCATGCAGACGATGAGCTTAACATGGCCGGATTTGAGCTATGGAAATAGTGACTTGGTGCAGAATCAGGGAAGGTCTAAAGAAGAAGAGGTTAAAGAGACAGAGGAAAGAAGACAGGGATCTGAGGAGAAAAGCAGTCCCCAGGTCATCTAAGACCCATGGCAGAGTGGCTATGTTCTCACATAAGGCAAGGAGGTTAGCCAGAATCTTGTCCATAGAGCCTGAGGACTGGGAAGGAGACAGGCCAGAGAGTAAAAGGCAAGACTGCTGGGCCCCCAAAGGCCCACAGAGTGGTAAAAGAAAGCCCACTGCAGACATAGCCACTTGCAAAGTAAGTTTTCAGTCAATGAGAGGGCTGTAAAGGCAAAGCGGTGCCAATTACAGGAGCATTATCCCGGATTAGGAAGCTCCTGAGAGGCCGCTCATGCTTCCAGACATGCTGTGCCTGGGATTTCTAGGGGACACCTGGGATCCCAATGTCCAAGCTATCAGATACAGGCTGCCAGGCAAATATAACTCTGGGACCTGCAGTGACCTGCCTCTATGTCACCAAGGATGTAGTTCACTAGGAGGTAGGAGTAGCCCTGCTCCCCACAACACATAAAGCAGGAAGGAGGAAGGGAGGGAAAGAATTTAGATATGGACCATCTCTGCGGGGGCTTTCAGTGGTCTTCCCCAGCATCAGGTCCCTTGATCTTCTATTCCATCTCTACCCATGACATCACTCCTTGGCCTGACCCATGGAGACATGCTCTCATTTGGAGCCAGCCCAGAGTTGCCCTATCTCTTCTGGGCTTGTCCTATCAGCCTCTCTCAACACTAGTTTCTGCTTTGGTAAACCAAGGAGATCAGACATCCCACCCCAGCCCACCCCACAACCCCACTTACAGGTCTGTTTTCAGAATGAGGTGTTGCCGATAAAAAGTCCAGAGACAAAATTACCGGTACAACCTTCATGCCTGAGAGTGCCTGTTGAAAGAAGAACCCTTCCCACTGGGAGCCCCCAGGGGTCTCTTTCCATCATTTCCCACAGAGAAGGTTCAGCAAGTGCAGTCCAGGTGGTGGAGTGGAGGATGTTCCCTGAAATACTTTACACAGAGGTTGAAAAATCGGAAACAGCTGAAGAGGCCATTGATAGGGGCCTGATTAAATTAGGGCCATTCGTCCTGTGAGTCCTCCGCTGTAATTAGAGTCTGGCAGCGTCCACACGCTGTCTTGGGCAGATCCCCACGTGGGGCTTTGTGAGCCAAGCCAATGCAAACACCTACAGAACGACGGCACAAGCTCTTCAGAGCTCTCCCACGAACGCCCTGCACTTCATCCATCCAAATACACAGCTGTGATTAACCAGAGAGAAAGGCCTTCCCAATAGCCTGGCTGTAATCTCTAGGGAGGGACTTCCAATGGCAGCAGGGAGGTGGCGGGTGCATCAGAGAAAACTTCACCTTGCTGGAGTTTAAATGTTTTACCACACTCTGTGTCCGTGGCACCTGCTTGTATTCACAGCGAAAATTCAATGCCAAGTGCAGAAAGCAGCACTTAGCCAGCGTTCAATCAAGGCTCGGGGGCCATAATTATAACCACAGTTCAAGGAGGAGCCGGCAAGGTTCTCCAGTGCTGGAGTCTCTGTTCAGGGCTGAAGCCCCTCCAGTGGGCAAATGACATCCCCAGGCATTTAGGAGGGACAGATTGACGCCACTCAGCTTGGCTGGGCCAAGGCAATGGCCCACCTCTCCCGGAAGAGCTGTGTGCCAAGAAAACTATTGAACTACATAAAAATCCATCCCTGAAGTCCCAGAGGCATCCTTAGGCTGGAACATGGCCTTTAAATTAGATGGAGGAGGGGGAAAGAGGCAGGTTGTGCCTGTAACTCGATTTCAGGTTAGTGAGAGCTAGGGGCCAAAGAACTAACGATGCCCCCAGCTGCACCCACCCACTAAAGTCCTGTGATGGTGGCTGTGAGGGACACCCTAGCCCCACTAAGCATCACTGATAACAAGCACATGTTCCCATGGAAACTGCTGCACAGAATCCTCTGGAAAATTTTTTCTGGGGGTGGGGACACAGCTCCTGTACCTAGTTCCTGGGTTTGGTTTCATGAGATGCTTTTCTTTTGCAAAGGTTGTGGCGAGCTGAAGCCAACCGAGGGGTCGGGCGGGGCTGTCAACTTCCAGCCGATTACAACTCTTGGGAGAAGCTGAAGGTGGGAAGCTGTAGGGGGTCCCTTGAAGTGATCCTGATGTCCTAAGGCTCCGAAGAAGCTACCGGGTGAGAAGACCTCAGAGAGTCAGCAGCCTACGCCAGAAGAGTGTGTGGAAATCTCTCCGGGCAGGGGCAAAGACTAACTCCACCAATGAGATGGTCACATCAGCCTTCCTTGAAGAGCCCGGGCTCCTCTTTACCTTCCCCATTCAGCCATCCTCTCTCAAGTACCTCCCAGCTGTGCCCCTTTCTAGGGGTGCTGCTAGACCCAGGAACCACCTCCCCTCTGCCTCACTCCCTGTGCTACCCACCTCCAATCCCCTGTAGCTGGAGAAGCCCTAATCTGCCTCCTGAGAAGGATGCTTCCCTTTTCTGAGGAGGTCTGTCTGCTCTCTATCATTGCCCTAGCAGCTTGAATCAAGGAAACATACTCGGCAGGGCCCGGGGACCTCCCCGTCTGTCCACTACACCCTGAGTGGTCTGGATTGTCGCTGGAAACCCAGGCTCAAGCAGGCAGGTAGTGACTTAATCGAGTCTGAGTTGCTGCTAGGAGGTGGAGCTGGGTCCTAAGGGAGGTCTTGTGCCTCTCCTCTCCCTTCCCATTCAAGGCCTGTCCCCAAGGGGTTCACATTCAGGGGCCCCTTCTCCTCCTTCATCCTTGCCATCCGCATCCTTGCACCAGCTCCTCTCTCCAGGCTCTTAGGCTTTGGTGGGTGCTCAGCCTTCTTTGTTGACTACTGGGAGACACAAAATACTCTTCTCTAACTCTCCCTAATATGGAAACCCCTTATTAGGTCCCACCCTGAACCCTACAACTTCCTTTTCTTCCTCCTCCTCTTTTCCTTCTCCTTCCCTTCCCAGACTCGATTCTTGACCAATAGAGCCCTTCATAAGCCCTGCCCCCCAACCTTGTGCCTGTTTTTGCCGCAACCAGACCTTAGGCATCACATCACTCTGGCAACGTCTGTGTTCCCGGGAGGGGCAATGGGTCAGTCTTCCATAGTTCCTCGGCCACAGTAAGGAGCTGAGACTTTATTGCAAGAGAAGTAGAAGCCACAGAAGGCTTTTCACAGGCAAGAGACAAAAACAAAGTAGGTTTTGCCAGGTCCCCTCAGCTTCTTTATAGGGAAGAGGCAGTGGGGACATTGGGGACTTCTGGGAGGCCTGAGTGCTGGGTCCTCAGCCAGGGCACCATGTGAATTCACACCAGGCTTCCTCACTCTCTGAGAAAGGGCAGGGGAAACCTGAGTCCCAGTCAGAGAGTCCAGAGACTGGTCATAGAGCTCAGGATGCGGGGGAAGTAGCAGCCAAGTGTTTGCTGACTGCAGTTCCCACCCCAGCATTGACCTTCCTCTCAGGCTGCTGGAGTCAGGAGCCTGGGGACAGCTCTGTGCCACACAGTTTCCCTCCTTCACAGACCAGGAACTCATTAAACCAGCCTCGGGGAGCACAGGCCTTCACTTAACCCAGTCCATGAGGAGCTTTGCTTGTTGGATGTTCACAGAGTGGGCCTCGATAGAACCAGACTTGTAGGTTGCTGGTCACTGGGCCCAGAAAAGCCTGGTGCCACTATCCAGAGGCACAGTGGGCTTCCAGAGATGAGCCTGTGTCTTCCGCTCTAGCCTTTCTCTTCCTTCAAGAAGGGTCTCACTTGCAGAACAGAAGGTGCTGCCTGAGGGGAGATGGTTCAGTACTGCTGCGTCCAGGCTAGGTGCCTGCACACTGACACCTCCGTGTCCCCTGGGTGCACACAGGCTTTGGAATGAGAACATTCCAGGAACTTTTGAAGTAGCCTAGAAAGCAGGGGAAGCAGATTGGCCTGTCCGTTTCACAGATAAACTGAGTCTGGGAAAGGCAAAGGAGAGGCAGGTAAAGGAGGGAAGAAGGGTGAGAAACGATCCCGGGAGCCCAGACACAGAGACCTTGAGTCCCTGTCTTCCAAGGAGATGGTTTCCTTATTGCTGAGCAGCCTGGAGGGTGAAATGAGGGGTTCTTTGAATGAATTTCTGGTGGGGGGAGGGGGCAGAAAAGCTGAGACTCACTTTTGTCCACCCTGGTTTGAGCTTCTTCAGCGCAGAGACCCGCCCGCCCACCTACCCCCCCACCCCCAAAGCAGAGCGCAAGCCACACAGAGTCACACGGAGGTGGCATGGAGACAGCTAGGCTGGTCTCCAAGGGCCAAAAGCAAATAAATAAAGACAGGGGGGAAAAGGATGAAGCTGCGGGTGGTGGGGCCAGAAGAGGCCACAAGGAAGGGATTTGGGGGAGCTGGGTCTTAGGGTAGAGCAAGGAAGAGGCCTGGAAAGCCAAGGGCAGTAAGCACAGTGAGGTGAGTGCCCACTCAGGCTGATGGGAAATCAGCTAGGGGTTCTTGTTGGGAGAAAGAAGCTCCTGTATAAACAGTCCTCTACCCCTACCGTAAGCAAGGAACCTCCCTGCTCCAGGCCCTGGTTCACCGCCACTTGCCATATCCTAAGCCTCCATATCAGGCCCTGGACCCAGCCAGCTTCTGTGCAGTTCTTCGCTGCCCACTCTTCATTTCTCCTTAGCTATACTGTTTCCCAGCTCCACCCAGTATGTGGCAGACAGTCATTTATTGCATTGATCTCACTGTGTAGCCCAGGCTGGCCTTGAGTTCACTGCGATCCTTCTGCTCAGCCTCCTGAAGGCTGCAGTGATGGGCCTGAGCCACCACGCCTGGCTGTGAATTTGTGCCTTTGGGCTGACTGAGCAGGGAGCACGGCTCAGTGGCCGGGTACAGCCCTGATCTGCCGGCGGGCCCAGATGGAGACCTGTGTCAAGAGAGCCATGTACACGGCTCTGTAGGGAATGGCAGTAAAGGATGAAGAGGGAAAGAGGTGGTGGACAAAAGAGCTCGGGGGGTGGGGGGGACTGAGGAGCACTTTGCCCACAGGATCAGGGGAATAATGACTCTCTAGATGGAGGAGAAGGCTGGGCGAAAGCCCAGAGATGGCAACTGGCTGGCAGGAAGGATGGGAGATTAGGTCAGGGAGAGGCCTGAATGTGCAGGTGACAACATGGTCTACGGGCCCTGTTCCTGGCCCAGATCATGTCCTCAGACAAGAGAAGTGGCTCCGGGTCCCTAATCCAAGAGAAGGCTCAGGGCTTATGGAACATCTCCTAGAGGTTTTCATAGACGAGGTTAAATTCATTGTCTTCCTCAAACCTATTCCATTTCTCCTAGGAGAGAAAAGAGAAGGAACGAAGGAGGGGAGAGAAAGGAGAGAGAGAAATATTAGGTAGGAAAAGAACAAATTTGAGCCAATGTTTAGTCATTGATTGCATTGATGACTAGCTCTGTGTAGCCCAAGCTAGTCTTGAGTTCACTGCAATCTTTCCAGAATGCTGCAGTGATAGGCATGAACCACAACGCCTGGCTATGAATTTGTACCAATTTATTTTTGGTGGGGGGCAGACAGATAGCTTACTGAGTCACTTCGACAGGAAACATGGTCTCTGTCCCCAAGCCCACTTCTTCTGCCATGCCTCTCCATAGCTGCCCTCCACCCTCTAACCCCAGCAGGCTCCCAGGGCCAGTTCCTGGCTTCTCCCCATGATCTTCCTTTGGTCTGGAATGCGATCCCCTCCACATAGACACTCAGCCCTTAAAAATTCACCAGCAGGTGCATCTTAAGAAGACCAGGGAGCCCTCCCTGTTCCTCACACTGCATGTACTCCACACAAGGCTACCAGTTTCTCTGCACGCCTTTGGGGTCAGTAGTTTATTCCTGCAGAGTAAGTTTCTAGAAGGCAAGTGTACCTCACTTTCCTGCCTAGCATCCCAGAGCCTGCCCTTGTATAGATACTGACTGAGATCTTTCCAGTGGTCTGGGGTGGGAGACCCTGCTTCCAGTTAGGGCCTAGTTCAGGGTTTTGAAAACTAGAGATTCAACAAACACTTCCAGCCTGGAGCAAGGGGGCCAAGTACCAGTTCCTGCACTCCTTAAGGCTTCTCCACCGTGTTTTGAGACCACCCACCTTGCAGGCTTCCCACACCAGTGTGACCACACTGCTGCTTTGTAGAGTTCAAAGCTCTGGGGCTCACGTTACTCTTTTGAATTCTGGCAAAGCTGGCAGCTCAGGTCAATATTACTCATCCACTTTAGAGATGAGCACACTGAGGTTTTCTTTTTTCGAGACAGGGTTTCTCTGTAGCTTTGGAGCCTCCTAGGACTAGCTCTTGTCGACCAGGTTGGCCTTGAACTCACAAAGATACTCTGCTGGGACTAAAGGCGTGCGCAACCGCCGCCCGGTTGAGCACACTGAGAGGACGTGTGACAAAGTAGTGAGCCCAAGGCCCGGTCACAATAACAGCTAGAGCTGGCACCAGTGCTCCTCCAACTCAGACTGTAACCGGCACATGCCTAGGGCCATCTGGACGCCTTATGCTCTCACTTGACTGGCCAGTGTAGACACTGCACAGTGCTCACCAGCAGTGGTTATAATCACCACACTGTGTGAGTTCACGCTGGGTCCTGGGTCGCCCTCTCAACACCGTGAGCTGTTCTCAAAGAAAGCCTGGGAGGTGAGGATTATCCTGGCTCCTCCGAATACAGACCAAGAGATTCAAGCTCCTCCAAGGCTGCAGGGCTGCTGAGGGACCAACCGAGTTCAAAGCTGCCAGTCCTCCCAACCGCTAGGCCAGCTTGTGGGGATGGCACAGTCAATTGCGTGTGGCCCAGTTCTGGGGTCTATTAAATTCCCATGGCAGAGATGAGGGAGGGAGGGGTGAGAAGGAAGCAGGCTCCGTGTCCCCAGGCCCAGGCATACCTTGGAGGGAGGACTTTGGCTGGAGACGGGGCTGCCGGTCTCTTCTTCGAGGCAGGCGTAGACCTCTGTCTCTCGGGGCTGTAGACCCTGTGGGAAAGAGGGCACCAGTGTCAACGGCAGGTGACATAGAAGGACAGTCAGTCCCCAGGTTCCTGCCTGTTGTTAACCGGATGTGCTGTGGAAGCCCAGAGAAGGACAGAACACCTGGGCTGTCCCCATTAAAACTGCCAGTCTCTGAGTCACCTGAGTCCTTGCCCTGATTGTACAGGGCCAACTCTGTTTATACCACACCACTTCCCTCAAGGACCACCAGCAAAGCCCAGAACGGGACACAGTCCAGACTCCCCCTGGCTGGCAAAAGGATGCACTGTCGCCCACCACCCCTGACAGTCCTCAGGTCCCCGAGGCCCCAGCAGCAGAAGGAAGCGCCCTACATGACACCTAGGGTCCCTGCTAACTTCTGCCCTCACTCCCTGGTTCAGGGACTGTCCATGACGGAATCCCATCCACTCATCCACCTTCTAAGTCTCCTCTTACTACCCATCCAGGGCTCCCAGATGACCCAGGCACACAGTGGGAGTTCACTCCTCGTTCATCAGTCCTGTGCCTTGCTGGAGGATTCCAGAATCTAACTCCAGAGCCCAGCACACGCTGCTCTCTCCCCAGCCTATTATTTCCTTTGGTCCCCTCAAGTGACCCTACTCTGGCCATCTAGGGCCATCTAGGGCCAGAGTCATTCCCTAAATATGCACCCTTGGAAACACATGCTCCCACTCTTCCCCTGACCACAGTCCTGCAATCTATGACTTCTCCAGAGAACTTCCCTGGGGCTGGGAAGCTGGGACCCAGCCTCTGTGGCTCTCTTCGATGGGGTTCACATCCAAGGTACACCCACAGCCTTCAGCAGACTGGGAATCTCTTGGGGACAGGGACCATGCTGGTTTGTCTGTGGGCTCCAAACTCTATAGCTGGTCTCGGCACAGTGACAGTGCCACCAGGTGAGGATTGGTGAGGGAACTTCTCCCCTACTAGGTGTGTGGGGCCAGTCACTCCTGAGGGTCTTTAGCAGCCAGAACACAGATTCCAAGATGGTGAAAAGACCCTGGCTTTGAAGTCAGACAAGACCAGGTTCAATTCTTGGCTCTGATACCTGCTGTCATAGGCCTCTTTGCTGCTCTGTGCCTCAGTTTCCTCATCTACAAAATGGGAATTATCATATCTGTCTTATAGGCCCAACACGTGAATAAATATGAGGCTGCACATAAAGTTGGCAAACAGTAGGTGCTTAATATGCAGTTGTTCAAAGATCGCCCAGGAAGGCACCACCCCAGCTGCGGTGTTTCGGAGCTCTAGAACACAGCTTGCAAAAGCCCAAGCAAGAGGCAGAAACCCTCCCTTCCCCAGTGTACTTGTCACATGGATGCCGGCTTGTTGCCAAGGAGGCGGTTTCCCTGGCAACAGTCAAGCAGGGGTTGGTGAGGCAGGCTGGGGAGACAGGTGGTGCTCAGAGGCAGGAGTGGGGGGGAGGTGTGGGGGGGGGGAGAAGGGAAGAAAGCGCCCAGAGGTAGCCACGCATGAAAACCCCTGTAATAAACCATTTGGCGCTTGGGAGACCCTAACTTCAAGGGCATCAGACACAGGCAGGGTGGCGAATCCGTCCTGAGGACTGCTCAGAGTGTCTCTCAGCTAGACAGAGGGAGGGGGTTGGGAGAGGATTTTCCAGCCTGCCTCATCTCCAAGGGAAGAGAACTTCCAAGGCCAATTCTGAGCCCTGTGCGCCTCTGTGCCTGACCAGAGAACTAACCTCTGCCCAGTGCACAGGGTAGAACATGTTGCCCAGACACACTATGACCCCTCAGGCCTTTCTCAGACTCACAGACCCAGGGACCACAGGTGGTTCCCTCTCTCTCATGTCTCCAATATTCTGGCCACCCTAGCAGGTGCAAACCCAGAGAAGCCAGGGACCATCAGAGTCAGGGAAGGGCACCCTGTTCCTGGTGTCTGTGCTACAAAAGGCAAGCGTGGCCATCACTCAGCTGGTGTCCAGTGGAGCCTTTGACAGTCCTGACCTGCTGGCTGCATTTGCATTCAGGGTTTGACCTGCTGTTCCCGGCTGTGAAATGCAGGGGAGGGCCTTGTCAGTAGGGCACTTCTGAGCCTCTCGTCCAGTTCAGTTTTCTGGGCCTTTCTCAC
This sequence comes from Chionomys nivalis, assembly GCF_950005125.1. Taxonomy (NCBI): domain Eukaryota; kingdom Metazoa; phylum Chordata; class Mammalia; order Rodentia; family Cricetidae; genus Chionomys; species Chionomys nivalis. Next base: position 39,975,900 of record NC_080102.1, read on the forward strand.
CAATGTGCGGCAGGGCTAACGGGGAGGTTGCCTCCCTCGACTCTCTGCCAGATTGTCCAGGCTAGGCTCTGCTGGCCTCTGCTCTACAGCGGTTACTTGTCTGACTCTCAGGTCCTACAGACCCCTTTGCCTCCTGTTGCCCAGTGGGCAGTTAGAAATGTTCATTAGCCTGGTGGAAGAATCAAGGCCAGCCTCCAGGTTGGTCCAGGGCACTGTGAAGCTAGCTGTCTGGGCCTGGATCTCCTCTGGAGATTACAGTTTAGAAAGAGGCAGTACTGCGGAGCACCCCAGCTCTGGATCAGGGTTCTGGTATGATTGAAGTTGCCAATCCACTCCTGGGAAAGATTTTCCATTATCACATCTGAGTGTGAGAAAAGTCACTTCATGGGGCTGGAGAGATGGCTCAGCAGTTAAGACTGCTCTTCCAGAGGACCATGGTTCAGCCGGGCGGTGGTGGCGCACGCCTTTAATCCCAGCACTCAGGAAGCAGAGACAGGCGGATCTCTGTGAGTTCGAGACCAGCCTGGTCTACAAGAGCTAGTTCCAGGACAGGCTCCAAAACCACAGAGAAACCCTGTCTCGAAAAACCAAAAAAAAAAAAAAAAAAAAAACAGAGGACCATGGTTCAAATCCCAGTACCCACATGGCAACTCACAACTGTCTGTAACCCCAGTTCCAGAGGACCTGGTACCCTCACACAGACATACAGGCAGGCAAAACACCAATGCATAGAAAAACAAATAAATCTTTTTTTAAAAAATCACTTCAAAGAAGACAAGAGGAACTGGAGGCCAGGGACACTGGGCCAGGCAGAGGCAGAGAGCAGAGGTGAGGGGAGGTCTTCAGAAGCTACTGACACCCCATTTGTTATAGTTATCCCCTCTACCCTGCATCAGGTCTTGAATCTAAGCTGCCCTGGAAGGTCAGAGCAAGCGTCAGGCCACAGCCCTGAGCTTGTGCAGGACGAGGATGAGGAGGGGGCTTGAGGGAGACCGTGACAACCTAAGGAAGAGCAGGGCATGACGCCTGGAGAGAGGAGCCGGGGGAGGCTGTCGTGTGTATTATTTTGGAAAGGACCATCTGAGGAGAAAGTAGGTATAGGAAGGACCTCTTGACGGGTAGACAGTGACAACTTGGAGGCTGTGAACAGACTTCTAATCTTGATCTAGGGTGGGATGGCAACTTCTAAAGGATTGCTGGCCTCAAGAATTGCTTCTGTAGGCATAGTCATGTACAGCCTAGTCCACATAGTGAGGTCCAGGCCAGCCAAGCGAGACTCTGTCTCAATTAAAAAACAAAACAAAGCCGGGTGGTGGTGGCGCACGCCTTTAATCCCAGCACTTGGGAGGCAGAGGCAGGCGGATCTCTATGAGTTCGAGACCAGCCTGGTCTACAAGAGCTAGTTCCAGGACAGGCTCCAAAACCACAGAGAAACCCTGTCTCGAAAAAACAAAAAACAAAACAAACAAACAAAAAAAAACAAACCAAACAAAAACAAAACAAAAAACAAAAGAATTGCTTCAGCACCTCCACCTGCAAGAACAGGAAGGGTGTCTGGCCTGAGTGACTGACAGAACAGCCAGCATTTCCCAGGGAGAGGATGTTAGAAGCACATAGTGCCTGAAGATTTAGAATTTGGCTGAGAACTGCAAATGAGACATCACGGTGGAGCTTGGTCCAAGGCTCAGGGATGTTTGAGACAAAAGCTGGGGCTGATCCAGACATGGATGGTATTCAGAACCCTTCCCGATGAGATCACTCAGGGGTGGGGAGTGATAGTAAAAGAGGGCAGAGGTCCCAGGGCTGAACCCCAATGTCTACACCGATATTTGGAGATGAGGGTTCCACAGCTCCCAAGGAGGAATCAGTGAGAGGAGGCTGAAGAGGTGTGGCGGTGAATCAGGGGAGGATCGAGAAAGAATGAAATGTTCTAGAATCGAGGAGGAGGGAGCACTCAGGGAGCTGTCAGAAGCTGCTGAGTCACCAAGGGACCTGGGGACCCAGAACTGCCTGTCGGATACAGCCACGTGGAACCAGAGTGACTGTCAAGGAGAGCTCTGCTGAAGGGTGGCTGCAGGGCTAGCCAGTCAGAAAGGAGCGGGTGAGGGCTAGGAGATGCCATAGTGGGCCAAGTCCTTGCCACAAGTGTGCAGGGCCTGAGTTCAAATCTCCAGAATCCATACAAAACCAGGTGCAAGCCATGTATGCCTGTTATTCCAGCACTCCTACAGTGAGATGAGAGGCAGAGACAAGAATTCCTGGAGGCTCGCAGGCCAACTAGCCTGGAGTATGACGCAGTGAACACAAGCGGACCTCGTCCCAACTACGGTAGAAAGCAAGGGCCAGCATCCCAGGTTGCCCTCGGACCTCCACACACTTGCTGAAACACATTGAAATCCACACTCACATATACAGATGGTATGCACACACGTGCACACACAGATTTTCTTTTTAAATGTCAAATAAAAAAAAAAATCAAGAAAAGGCACCCTGGGGCGTTCTGTCATCTGTAGAGAAGGGAGAGCAACTGGAGGGGACACAGTTCAAGAAGAGAAATTTAAGACGGAAGGAATCAGAGTGTGCTGGGAGCTGCAAAGGCAATGCTGGATGACTAACCCTGCATTAATCATCAGGACTAGGACTCAGAAGGTTTAAGTGGTAGAATCAGCAACTTCCAGACAAGTCCGAGTTAACACAGTGAGACCCTGTCTACAGCAAAACAAGCGCAAGGCTTCGCTTCTGTCAGGCTGGCCCGTTTAGAAACTCTAATAGGTCAGGATTCTAAACACAAGTTCAAGTGCTACAGTGCTTCGGATAAAGTCTGAGTGCTCTTCCACGTGAAGGCTAGTTAAAGGGGGATGTATGCAGACCCACCACCGCACTGGCAGACACTTAACACCTGATAAGACAGAGAAAATCAATAGGGACCAACAAGGATCCGGACCATTTTAGCAATGTGATCAGCAAATTTGCTCTCACTGGCACCTAGAGAACACTCACGCACCGTGAGTGAGGTGCGGCTGCTTGCCTAGGGTGTGCAGAGCACCAGGTGAGACATGAAGCCGGTTTCAGTGGCGCTCACACTATAAAAGTCAGAATATGTGTACATACGAAAAATAGATTTAGCCAGAGACAAAGAATATTACAAAGCAGCTGGGGGAGAGGACTCCGTGGTTAAGAGCACTGGCTGTTCTTCCAGAGGACCCCAGTTCAATTCCCAGCACCCACGTGGCAGCTCACGGCTGTCTGTAACTTCATTTCTACAGAATCTGATGCTTGCTTCTGGCTTCCCTGGACACCAAACACATAAGTGGTGCACAGACATACGTGGAGGCAAAAGGTTCATACATACATTAAAATCAAGGAAATTCAAATTCTGTGCAACTCTACGTTCTTAAAGTACAGTCGGACAGTGAAACTCAAGCTCATAATTCCAGCACCCTGGCGGTGGAGGCAAGAGGATTAGGAACTCGTTAGCCTGAGCTATGGGTGTCAAAACAAAAGCTGAAAATAAAAGCAAGTATAAGGGCTGAGGCTCCTGCTCGGAAGTACAGTGCTTGCCTCTTGCCTAGAGTGTACAAGACCCTGAGTTTCATTGCCAGATGAGCGAGGAAGGGAGTGGGGAGGGAGAGGGAGGAAGAGATTGATTGGGAGAAAGAGAGATTGATTTTCACATAGCAGCTGACACTGTACTCTCTCCTAGTGTTGAGCTGCTGGGAAGGAAGAGGGAATTTGGGGGAATCTGGGACGGCATACGCTGCAGCAGCTGGTGGAAAGTCCCTGGAGAGGAGAAACTAAGGGCCTTTGGGAACTGTCCTGTTCTGAGAGCTGTCGGTGTTGCCCCCCACGGGAACGTCCCTTGGCCTCATTGCCGACTCCCCCACCCTCAGCAAACATAGCCTAATTCTGATCATGCTCTGGGTGGGGATTTATGGCTAGGTCTCACGTGTGCATCAACAGGGTTCTGGAGACAGGAGGAGTGATAAACACCCTCCAAATATGTCCTTGGCTACCCAAGAGGCCAGCTGTGGGGTCGGCGGCAGCACCTGGTGGCTTTGGGTGACACCAGGCAGTAAATCCCTGACTTTGTCTACACCGAGCAGACGCTACTCACAGAACTGTAAGAAACACAACTCGGGGGGAGTCCCACGTCCGGGTGACCAGGCAGGCACAGTCTCCTCAAGCCCTCCCCTTGTAACTGTGAAAACTGTGCGGGGGTGGGGGGTTGGGGGGAGAGGGTGCACGTGACACAACAGGGTATGTGACACACGGAGTCTCGCATGGAGCCTTGCTGTGACTGAAGGGATAGATGAGGAAGGGACTGGTGGACGAGCGAAAGCCCTTGATGTGTCGAGGGTGTGGGGCGGTGCCGGGCCCTTTCCTCTTTTTGTGACTTTGGCTGTTGCTGCATCAGGGTCACTTGTGCAACAGAAATAGGAAAAAGCTTGCAAGCCGGGTTGGGGATAATTTGCTTAGCTGAAGGAACTTTCTTCATCCTTGCCAACTTTTGCTCTCACTGCCTCATGTTCCAAAAGGGGGCCCACACATTGCCTCTCCCTTAGCCTTTGTAGAAATCCATAATTTGTAGAACTGCTGTGTCTATTTTGTAGATTAGGAAACACTACCCTCACACAGCTAGCCAGGCTCTAGGTCAAGCCCGAGAGAGGTAGAAGGGCTCTGGGACTCACCGTGTAGATGGATTCTGCTGGAGGCTTTGTGGTTCCGCCGGTGGATTTGGGACTGGGGCAGGTCCTGGTAATGTGCTTGCCCAGGACTGACATCTGTTTCTGTAGGGAGAAGGAAGCCAGGGCTGTGGAGGCTGAGAAGAAGCAGCTCTCCCATCTCCCTCCCCTTACAGACCCCATCGAGGGAGGAAATTGCTGATTGCCATGGAGCCACACAAAAATTAATCACTCAATCCTTTCCACTCGCCGTCTCCAGGGAGAGGTGCCTGAAGCTACAGGGGCAATGTCACAGCAGAGTGCCTGACTCTAGGGACAAAACTGTAGGTGGGCCCCAAGTGAATGCCAGCCAGCCCCTCACCGACTGTGGCCCTGAAGGAAGACACTTTCTCTCTAGCTTCAATGTCTTCAGCAGTAGCCCCTTAGCAAGACGATTACAAAGTTTCAAGGAGGGGACGTAGGAGAGGTGTTTGGTGGCACTCGGGAAACCCTCAGTCAACCACCTCACGTCGGCTGAACACCTCTGTTAGCTGGGCAGTGTGAAAGGGTGGACACATTCCTGCCCTCCTGACCTTAAAGTTTGTGGGAGAGATGGGCCATACATCGCAAATTTACCACAGCAGAGCTTCCAGTATTCAGAGACCAATGACTCAGGAAGGGGTTATTTGGGGGAAATGCGAGGACTGGAGTGTGTTCAGCAGTAACAGAGGCAAGGGCTCCAGGCAGAAGCACAGCAGGCAGGCAGGCATGTACCAAACCTGCAGGACTGAGGATGCTCAAGGAGAGGTCAGCCTGAGGCTAACTGCCCCGATGGGCAGGATGACGGGCAGGGCAGTGAGGAGAGCAGAAAGCATCGAGGGCTCCAGGTAGGGTGCCTAGAGCAAGCCAGCTTTGGAAAACTCCAGAAGGCTAAAAACCAAATGGCAAGTGGAATTGGAGAACACTGGGTCACCCTGCTGGAAAAGCACAGGGCCCCAGGGACAGCCAGAGGGAGGCAGTTTGGACGCCCCCCTCATCACAGGCACCACACTGCCAACAGTGGAGCAACATCGGTCTCATCTCAGGGCAGGAGCTAATTAAAAACCCTGGCCACCTGCCAACCCCCAGCCCATTTACTCCCGGATTAGCACTCAAGAGCTACTTAACTCACAGGCAGAAACCGGTGCTACCCCCAGTCTCAGCATCATCCAGCTGAACATGGAGTCAGGGAGGGAGACATGCCCTGTTCCTTGTGCTCAACAAACCTGCAGACGAGTTCTCGGGTCATCTCCGCTCTGTGCATGAAGAAGTAAAATCTTGGAGAGGGTAGGGGATTGTGCAGACACGCAGTCAGTAAGTGGCAGGGGCAGAATTGGAACCTGTGTCTGTGTTTGCTAAGACGCCAACCCAATGCTACCTAGAGTGTTGGCATCTGTTTGTGGGAATTCATGGGTCTCATACAGACAGGTGCGGCCACCTGTGCACGGTTTATAACTCAGAAAGACCCCTGCACTTGTCACTTAATTCTCTCAGCAGCCCAGGGACACTCAGGGTACATTGGTACCACCTCCTTGTCAAGAGGGCTGGGGTTCTGGCCCCTCCCCTTTTGAACCTGCTTGTCTAAACGCCACTAAAGCTCAAAGACAGGAACTCCCAGGCAGTGGCTGTTTGGAAGCTTCCTGGATAAGCACTTTGGATCCAGGCTGGAAAACACAGGTCTTGGCATGAGACCCCTGTGGGCCGTGGTACAAGCCCTCTTCCATGCTGGGCCTGGCTGAGCACCAGGGATCCTGTGGCCTATTGGGTTTGCCACTGAGAGCTCAGGGAGGTGAGCTACACTGTTGGCTTCAGGAAAGTGCTCAAGTCCACAGGAGGCCATGGATTGTTAGGGATGTGCAGAGGAGGGACCAGCAGGGGAGAGGAGGGCGAGCAAGAGAGTGGGGAGAGAAGAGCAAGGAAGGGAAAATGGGCAATGACAAGGCCACAGAATACAAATGACACCAGTGTCTCTACTGGGGGGTATGGTGGAGAACAGTGGGAGCCACGGGAGCTGGACGGGGTCAGATTTGCTCCATAATTGGCCTCAGATGCAGGTGCAAGACGGATTGAAGTTTGGGAGCAAAGGGGAGGAGGTCCAAGCTGAAGTGGGAATCCTATGGGACAGAGGGGGAGTACCCTTGCAAACTCGGTTGGGTTACGTTTTGCTGTGGAGGTTGGGGATGCTCTGTCCCTTGGAACCAGCTCTGTCTACTCAGGACCCTGACCCACGCTGCCAGAACTTGTCCTTTCAGGTTGTGGTTATTCGGGGAGTCAGTCAGCCAGCCAGCCAGAGTGACTTCTCCCATAGTGCCTAGCTCTCTGTTACCCATGTTTCCTCTCCCCAGTAGGCCCAGGGAGGGTCAGCAGGCCTGGCCTGAGACCTAGCTCTCTGTACCTCTGCCCAAGAAACCTGTTAAACCTCAGTTTCCCCCGCTTTGAAATGGGAGCCATAATGTCAACCTTGCCCTCCTTGTGCCCTAGCTTGCTCCTTTTCATCTTTCAGGAATCAGCATGCATATATCCCATGATTCCTTCCACCAGCACCTACTATGTGCCAGGCTCTGGCACACACCAGGATATCAAGTCCCTGTCCTGTAGGGTGCTTCACTCAGGCAGGGAGACAACAGAAATGCTGAAGCCAGAAGCTGGATAGTAGGGTTGGGGGGAGGTGATCGAGGATCCTGATAAGGGTAATGGGGCCCAAGCCAGGGCCAGGAAGAAGGGGCTGGACCCTGGATAGGCTGAGGGACAAATGTGGGAGTGAGTGGACAAGCCACACACAGCTCCAGGGTTTAATCCTGAGCCCTCAGGAGGCCTAAGGTCCTGAAGAGTGTTCCTTTGGTCATTTGAGGTAGAGATACCCTATGCCCCATATATATGAGTCACCATGTTCACCATATCAGTCTGAAGCTTAGGGAGGGGCCTGGCAGCTCATCAATGGATGAAAACATAAACCCTGGGACAGATCAGTCACCCAGTGCCTAGGGAAAGGTGTCCAGGACCTTCCAGAGCTGTTTTCACACACACATATCCAATCAGGTGGAGTCATCACACCTGCTCCCATGGTGGACATCACAATGGCCATCATCTTAGCTGTCCTGGTGCTCAAAGCAGCCCAGGTCTTCTTTAATGCTTCCCACCCTCACCCTCCTGTCCACAGCCAGGATGCCTGGAATTGTCTCCTCTTGGACTCTCCTCTGCGGAGATCTCAGTTGAGGCAGGGAGGAACTGGTTAGCCTGCCCAAACTCACAGAGCTGGTAAGGTGTGGGGGGGGGGGGCGGGGGGGGTAGAGCACAAACCCGGTCTGGAGTTGTGCTCTCAGGCCCCTTCCCCAGCCCCCACTGACCACCAAGCAGGCTATCTTGGGATTTTAGTCGTTGTGTTTCCTCGGGGTTCCTAATCTCTGATATATCCTAATGCCTGGTGCATAGTAGGTACTCGGCTAAGATCCACTTTAAAAGTCAACCCATGTATTTGCTAATAACTATGAAAGGACTGAGAATTATAATCCCACCAGCAGATTCTTACTGAACACAACTAAGTGCAGAGTCCTATCCCACAAGCCAAGGCAGGTGACAAGGAAAAGACCTCTGCGAGGTGAGAATGAGGGGTGCCCTAGCGGGGAGTCAGCTCTCCTAGGGAGTAATCATGAGCAGGAAACAGGCAAGCCAAGAGCCGGAGCACACTGTCCCCTTCACATACGCTCCAGCCCTTGCTCTGTCATGTGCTCACTATATGACCATAAGCAAGTCACAGCTTCTTTGGGCCTCACTCTCTGGGGCTGTGAGATGGGAAGATGTGTGTGGGAGGGTCAGGCACACAGCATTTCTTAGGCTCTCCCTTCTTGTTCATGGCTGGCTATCAGGGGTGGGGAGCAGGCTCTGTCTGGGGACCTGATGGGAGCCTGAATCTTCTGCCGGATTCTTAAGGGATGAGTAACCTGGGAAAGTCTAAAGAACCCCTATTTCTTTCAACTGGGTGGAAGTGGGCCTCTGGGCTGATGGAGTATCCTGCCCAGGGCCTAGGATACCCTATGGGACAGGGCAATTCCTCTGGTCCTAGAGGCCTCCCCAGGTCCATCGTGTGGATGGAGGATGCAAGACTCAGCATAAATGTGTTACGTGTCCACTTGGTCCTCACCTTCTTCCAAAGCAGTAGAACTGTGCCCAGCACACTCAGGGCACCCAGCAGGCCGGTAAAACTGAACAGCAGGGTCTCCTGGCGCTTGAACGAAGGTGGCTGGTATGCTGTGTCTGCGCGGGAGGGAGGAGTGCAGGGAGCAGAGAGTAAGTTTCCCAGGAGAGATCAAGGCCTACATGGCCTACCAACCCCTAGCCCCAAAGCTTAACATTGCCCTTTTGCCCATTTCTAACTCTCTACCACCCCTGACCTTGTCGGGGTCCCCTCTGAGACCCTTCAGGGCCTTGCTTTGGTCCTGTGTGTCTTGATTGCCCTGATACTCTAAGGATAGGACTAGGTCATTTGCCCCTTTAGTGGCCCTGACTCAGTGGCCTTGGCACCACTGAGGGCTGCCTAGGGGACCCTGGTGAGTCATATCATCTTTGGGGACCTCCTTTTCTGTATCTGAAATAATGACAATATGAGTGAGGGACACTGGGACCGACAAGGACAGTTACACCAGGGGTAGACAAGGGGCAAACGTCCCCTCATCTGGAGCCCTCCCTCCACCCTCCTTCCCTGTCTCCATCTGGCTGGCAGAGGACAAAGGACAACCCACATCTGGGCCCATAAAAGTTACTGAGCAAGTGTCCAGGCAGCATCCCTCATAGGCTAGCCTGTGCAACATCGGGCAGAGTACTGCCGTGAAGGTCAGGCCCAAGGTCACATCCAGTCAAGCAGTAAGACAAAAAGTCAAACCCAGGGCTGTGGGATTCCAAAGTCCCAGCCGCTTGCAGTGGGACTCACAGAAGTGGCTAGAGAAAGAACCGGGACTTTGACCACGGCTCGCTTTTAACTTTGGGGGTCTCACACCATTGAGAATGGTAACTAGGGATTACTTTCAGAATGATGTAAAGCAAATGCTCACTCAAGCAAGACGCTCACAAGTCCTCGTGTGCATACGCCTAACCCCACACTGCCCTGCACTGCTAATGGGATCCCGGCACCAGTGGGCTGAGTGACCTCTCTCAAGTCACTTGTCCAAGGTGGCTAGAGGCAGATCCACACACTGGGCCCCTTCTCTTTCAACACAAAGGTGGATGCCTGGCACACCTGCAGGGCAGGGGTTCCCGGCGGGGGCGGGGCTTCTGCTCTGTTTGCAAAGCTAGAAGACAAGGCAGAGAAACTGCTGGGTGGTCCCAGCATTTCATTCACCTGGAAGGATCAAGAGGAGGCCTTACCTCTGACCAGAATGAAGGTGCCGCTGCCCTGCACCGAGATGTGCCCTTGGACTAAGCAGTAGTAAGTGCCTGTGGCCGATGCATTTGGCAGGCTGAGTTTAACCTCGCAATCTAGGGTCTGGTTCTCTGCGCCAGGGCTGTGTTTGCAGTCAATTGGCTTCTCCACACTTCTCTTGCCATGGAGATCCTCATGAAAGAAGCTAAAGGTGAAGCCCTTGAATTGTGGTGTGTCCTGGTAGTTGATTCTGCAGCTAAAGGAGACAGCCGTGTTGGCCAGAGAGACCATGATAGGGAGGCCGGTGTGGGTCACTGATATCCCTCCTGTGGGGGGGAAATGACAGGATAAAGTGACGGCTCACTGCAAGATTCCTCACCCAAGCGTGCCTCCTGCGTGTGGACTGCACAGGGTGGTCCTCAGAGAGATTCCATTTCTCCAACGGACAGAGGCCAGGCAAAAGCTCTGACTGAGGAAGAACGAGAGTCAGGAAGGTCAACCACTAGAATGGATTCTTCAACAGGTGGGAGGTGGGACGCAGAAACACCCCTGGGGCTGAGGGGACCTCAGAGCCTGAGCTCCTAACCCCTCTCCTTTCCACAAGATGAAAGGCACCCCCATTTGTTACCCATACAGACCTAAGGGACCAATAGCTAGGGAAGAAATGAAGGAGAGAATACAGGAAACCAGAGCACTTCCTGGCGGGGGACAGAGGGAGCAGGTCTTCATGCCAACAGGGGAGGCTGGCCAGCCGGCAGAGATGGGCCATTCCCAGAATCAGGGCTGGGAGAACATTGTCAAGTCTCCAGGTGGTATAACAACCATTCCTCCGGGAGCCATCCTCCAAAGATGCAGAGCTGCTCACATGTGGCCACTTGTGCCCAATGCTCATCACAAGGCCAGTTCCGCTGGAGCCATCCTCCCTAAATCACACTCATCAGAAAACAGTCTAAATACTCCCCCCCCTCCCCGCCCCCCCCCCCTCCACCGCCTGCCCAAGCAGCAGCCCAGCCCGGCTTGGCCTCCTCCTGCAAGCTTCCGAGAGGCTGTTTAGAATTGGAGCAGGGTCAGCAGCCACCACCCCCGACTTTGGCAACACAGGTCTCTCAGCTTCAATATTCCATGCCTCCTGGGCCCTTCCTCTCCAACAGCTGAGCAGCAGACAGTTTTTAAATTGAGGTCGGCAGCAAGCAGCCAAGAACATGCAGGCCGGCTTGTTAATCGGGAGAAGATCGTGCGTTTTGAGACGCTTAGAAAGTCTCAAGATTTATTTTGCCGAGGAAAGTGAGCTGTGGGCCTCCTGCCTGTGGGCTGGCATGGAGCCAGGAGGGTCTCTTCTGGCCTCTTCAGCTTTCCCCTGGGGAAAGGGCCCTCAGGGGAGGCTGAGCCTTCTGGAAGATTCCAGGGCAGGGATGGAGATGATCCTCCAGTGATTGCTTACAGCTTTGAACAGGCTGATATTTTGAATTTGCTGTGGAGCCTCTAAGAGACTCTCCACCCCTTAATGAACAGGGGGCATTGATAGTGCCAGTGTGGTACAATGGTCACTTTGGAAGTATTTACTGAGTTAGTGCCCAGGCCCCTTCCCTGGCAAGGAGTCCCTGTCCCGGGCTTCCCTTAGGCTGGCATTACCCTCATATTCTCTGGCCTCTGTTGCGGAGCAGCTGCGACTTGACTATACTATATATACAACATAATACTGGCAGAGCAATGTTCTAGCTTTGTTATTAAGAAGCCTCCTCGATTCAGGGTAGAGGCGGTCTGAGGTACCACATGACTGGATAGAGGAGGCAAGAGACAGGTGTTACAGAATGATCTCCCAGGGTTCCAGACGGGCTGGAGGGTGCATGAAACCATAGCATGGAATGATTGAGAGCTCTGCCCACACCACCAGCAGCTCACCTGTCCCCTTCTGTCCCATGCCTCTGCCAGTCCTCCCCTCGGCAGCTGTCCCCACAGATACCCTCTCTGTGGCCTGTTTGTGTCCCCCTCTGCCTGTGATTCTTCCCTGAAGAGTCCTCTGTCCAGAGCCCCTTTACCCGTGCTCCCTTCCTACGGCCAACTCCTGAGATCCTAGTCCTGATTTCTCAGAGGCTCCCGGTACCTGATCCTCCTAATGGGCTCTCCATACGCTCCAGTCAGGCTGCCAGGGTAAGCAGAGCCTGCCTGGCTTCCCCAGGGTTCCAAAGTGAAGGGCAGAGGTTGGAATCCCACAGAAGAGACAGAAAGGGGTCATCCTTCCTTCCCTGGGACCTTTTGTTTCTCCAGTGTTACAAGGTCAGTCTCAGACTAAGGGAGGTAGACATGCTGCCCGCATGACGAAGCTACTTTAATAATTTTTCTGGCAGGAAAGATAACCATCTAATTGTCTTAACCCTCCCCCACTTCCCCCCATCTGCCTCTCCCGGGGGCCAAAGCACCTTTCTAAAAAATGACAGAATCTGCTAGATCAATTAAGTCAATCTTTACAATTCTGGAGATAGATATAAAAATAGATGTCTATTGTTCAACAGCCTTAAGGGGTTGGCTGTTTTCAGGTTAAAGGGCCTGACTCTGGCCAGTCATAGTACACAGAGACCTGGGGATGAGAACCTTGGGCCTTGATGAAAGCGCAGTGACTGGAGAGATGGCTCAGAGGTTAAGAGCACCGGCTGCTCTTCCAGAGGTCCTGAGTTCAATTCCCAGCAACCACATGGTGGCTCACAACCATCTGTACTGAGATCTGGCGCCCTCCCTTGGCGTGTGGGCATACATGGAGGCAGAATGTTGTATACATAATAGATAAATCTTTAAAAAAAAAAAAAAAAGAAAGCGCAGTGTCTAATGGGGGAGAGGGGACTCAGCTCCTTCCATGTCGGAGAAGCAATGACAACTAGTCTGAAGACAGCCAAGATCCAGGAGGAATCTCAGTCGGTACAGGGCTGCTAGGGTGTCTGACCTGGAGATGGAGTCCATCACGGTCCCTCCTTTGTGGGGTGTCAGTACCCCACAGTCTGGACCATGGAGCTACTGTGGCTATCCAGTCCATTAGTTTGCCAGTGAGAAGCAGCCCCCATTTAAGATCCAGAGCTGCAAATGAGCTCACAGAAATTCTAAGTCCATGAAACCTTCCCCTCTAGCATTTGCTGTGCCCCAAACACACACACACACACACACGCACGCACGCACGCACGCACGCACAAGCACACACCACTCGGTAAGGGTACCAGGCAGCTTGCAGGTACTACCTGGCCTGTCAGCATCCCCTGTGATGATAAAGTAGAGATGCTTGGGGTGGAAGGGAGGGAGGATAGAAGGGAGGGAGTACTCAGTCTCTCAAGGTAGGTCAGGAGGTGCCTGGGAGTTGAAAACTTCCTTGACTTGGAGTGGGTATCCAAAAATAGAAGGAAAAGAACATGAATAGGAAATCAACCTAGCCAGGTATGACACAGGCTAAATGCCAGTCTAATGCCATGAGGCAATTATAGTAACCTCACTCCAGAGCGAGAGAGAAAGAGAGAGAGAGACTGGAAAGATGGCTCAGCGTAGAGCTGGAAAGATGGCTCAGCAGTTAAGAGCACTGGCTGCTCTTCCAGAGACCCCAAGTTCAATTCCCAGCACCCACATGGCAGCCCACAGCCATCTGTAACTCTAGTAACAGATCCAACCCCCCCCCCCGCCCCGCTTTCTGGTCTTTGCAGGCACTGCATGCAAGGCGTACACAGACACATTCAGGCGAACACTCATAAACATATGATTAAAAAATAAATAAAACCTCTCCAGGTATGGGGGCACACACCTTTAATCCAAGCACTCTGGAGGCAGAGGCACGTGGATTTCCGTGAGTTCGAGGCCAGCCTGGTCTACATAGCGAGTTCCAGGACAGCTTAGGGCTATTACAAGGAGAAATTCTGTCTCGAAAACCCAAATAAATAAACAAATAAAAACTCAAAAAGAGAAGAGGTGGTTCAGTGGGGAAAATGGCTGTCACCAAGCCTGACGGTCTGAGTTTTATCCCTGCGACCTACATGGTAGAAAAGGAACAGACTCCCTCAAGTTATCCTCTGACAGCCACACTCATGCAAGGGAATGCACACACTAAATAATTACATGTTAAAAGAAAACAAGCAGAGTCTCGGAGGCTCAAAGCTCCAGGATTCACGAACAGTGGCACTGTGCTTGGAACGAGGCTTCACCTGACGTTGCTGAGGGGGCAGAGTCAAGGGCCATAGGCACAGGATGGAGAGGGAGTGGTGTTCCTGGAGGAGCCAAGCACGGTAGCCACCAGCCGCCAAAGACAGCCTGTCAGATCCTGGACATTTGCACAGTCCAGTAATGGACAAGTGGTTACACGCCCTTTGGCTCATGCCTCATGGATCTCTGAACGTTGGCAGTGTCTCACTCACAGGACAATGTGGCCCAGACAGGGAGCTGTCTGAGTGTTCTCTGCAGTTCTGCTCATGCAGCTGTCTTCGGAGATAAGTACCCCAGGAGCAGGACTGAGAGGACCCCAGATTCCAGGGACTGAGGAGGGAGAGGTTCATGGGGTGTATTTTTGTTTTTGTTTGCTTGCTTGCTTTTGTTTTGTTTTGTTTCTGTTTTTCAAGGCAAGGTTTCACTGTGTAGCCCTGGCTGTCCTGGAACTTGCTCTGTAGACCGGGCTGGCCTCAAACTCACAGAGATCCGCCTGCTTCTGCCTCCCGAGTGCTGGGATTAAAGACGTGCGCCATCTCTCCCAGCCTGAGTGGAACCTCCTGTCCCTGCAGTTCCCAGAACACAATGACCCCTGACCCTACATGAGGGTGACCATGTGGAAGGACAGGAGTGGGAGTGGAAGGTCCGAGTGGGAGAGCGATGTCCCCACCCGCCACAGATTCCCAGCTGCACGGAGGTTGCCAAGGTCGGCACGGCCGTTACAGGGTTGGAGATGTGAAGAAGCAGGCATCATTGTGACCAAGTGACCAAAGACCGTGACTTTCTCGGAGTGACCAGAGCTGCTGAGGGTCCAAAGGACCCTGGCACAAGTCAGAGTGGCTCTTCTGCTCACGCTCAAGGTGCCGCAGGTACGTCTTCAATGCAGGCTAAACAGACAAATCTGGCACAGGAAGACAGTCCCAAGAACCTTGTGGGTTTTCTGCAAGGGAAGGGACTCAATGCTGCTCTTTGGAGAGGTCAGGAAGGTTGCAGATATGCGGCCTGCAGGGTTCCATGAGGGCACAGTAGGGCAGTGGGTGAGAAGGCAGGGAGGAAGACCAGGAGTTTTCTGTCTTGCAGTGGCTGAGAGCCCCTCCTTTTGACCCAGGTGGAAAAGGGGGAAGCAGGAAGAATTGAAGGTCAGGTAGGGTGTCTCTGGATGGGAACCTGGGAGCCTATGTGATGGTGGCCTAGATAAGAAGAGGGAAAGCAGGAAGACTCGAGGGTCAGGTGTGTGTAGGGGGGGTGACATCTGTCTCTGGATGAGAGCCCTGAGCCGTGTGAAGGTAGAGGGAGAGGAAATTGAAAGTCAAGTAGGGTGGGATGAGATGTCCCTAGAACAGAGGGGCAGCTCTGGATTGGAACCTGTGAGCTTGCAAGGAGATTGATGGGATGATACAGGGCACAGAACGGAGAGGATACCAGGGTACCCCCAGAGAGTGAGGCCTGGGGAGGGCACATGCAGGGGGAGGCAGAGGAGCAGGGCCAGCTGGAGACAGGAAAGGGCTAGACTCTGCGCACTGCTTGGCTTTGTCCCATTTGGTCTTGAAGTCCTCTATGCCCCTCCCTGTCCTCACATATGGTCCTGACTAGGAAGCACAAGCCACGGCTAAGCCCACCCACCCCACTTCCCAGAGCAGTTCAGAGAAGATGGACAGCTCTCTGCAGCTCTCCGCTGTCAGGGAGCGCAGAGCCTGGCCGCAGATCGGATGGGGATGAGCGTTCCTGACACAGATTTGAATCCTGGCTCTCCCACTCAAGAGCTGTGCAACTCTGAGCAGGTGACTTGGCTTCTCTGGGCTTCAGTAACTCTTCTCCAGCAGGGGAAAAGGAACAAGGCCACCCTCACAGGGTGTGGTGGCACAAAGCTCACACTTCCGGTTTAAGTGACACACCCACAGCAGGACCCAGTTGGTTTTTAGTACCTCAGGTCCTTCCCTGACTGAGCAATGGAGTTGGTGTCACCTTGGAGTATCAACTGGTGGCCCAGCCAGGAGGTGTCCAGCTAGGTGTCCAGCTTGTGTGAGGGGCAGGCTGGAAGGGTCTTCTGCCCACATCTGTCTTCTGCTTCTCCCTGCCTGTTTGCAGACCCTTGGGAGAGACAGCCTATTGCCACGGGTGCCTGAGTCCTTCCCTTTCACGGTCTGCTGACGCCGTGACCACTTCAACTAATGTCAAGGCTGGGCGGAGTCACCAGGGACCTCTGTGCTGAGTCCAGGATGGGGAGTAATTTGTAATCAGAGAACCTGATCCGAGAATGTGGGCCCTCACCCCGACAGTCTTCCTTTGTGTGGCCAACTAAATCCCCTCCTGCCATCTTCCTATGGGACAGGGTTACTCGGACCCCTCCAGCTCTCCAGAAGACTCAGACTCATCCTAGCCCCGCCCTCCCTGGTCAAGCAGGAGGCCCAGGAGGGAGTCTGAAATCAATCCACAGCGTCAAGATAAGCCATTTATAGAGAACAGAACCTGGAGGGCACATTTCACGTGGAGTGGAGCCATGGCGTGTGACCGGGTTTCAGTTATTCTCAACTGGGTTCAGACAGGGTCACCTTAAAACATGCAGCTTTTACTTTGGGGTTACTGTCCCCTTCAGCCCCTGCTCTTGGAGACACTCTCTTCATATCCAGGTCCGCTTTCTGAGCTATGCTTCCGGGTCTGGCTTCCCCACACAGCCTAGACTCTTAGGAGAAAACAGGAACTGCACTCGGTCCCCTTTCACGGATGAAGTAAACCAAGGCACAGAGACGAGATGAGGTTTGCCCGAGCAGTACAGCTATTAAGCAGGGATGAGTCTGTACTCTGGATATCTGAGCCCCCCACCCCCATACACACACACACACACACACACACACACACTTGTATTCACTATTCTGCTATTATCTAAAATGTCTGAGCAAGCAAAACTCAAATGAAAGAAATATACTCTTTTTCCAGGGAGCTGAAAGATGAGAGAGGCATTTCCCGAAATGTGGGTTAGCAAACAGGCAGACGGGGCTGACCCGTGGAAGGCTGAGGGGAAAGCAATACTCAGAACTGACCTGGATCCTAGAAGCATTAGGGGGAGCTGCTATTGTCCATCCAGCACCAGGAGACCCCGTGGCTCTCAGAGGAGGAAGTGGCTAACCAACAGTCCTCCCAGGGCGGACAGTGACCCTTTAAGCAGGAGGCAGAAGAGAGGAATAACCTTGACAGATGCCACTGAAGGTGCAGAGAGGTTAGTGCTTAAGGCTTCACCTCAGCCCCGCTCACACTGCCTCTGATCCAGCTGCCTGACCTCGCTTGTGAGCTCTCCAGCTCTCCGGAATCCACCAGCCCCTCCTGAGCCTTGGCTGGCTTGCCGCTGCTCTGCCTGCAACTCAATCCCTCCCAAGGCACTGAGAGTAGTAAGGGCCCAGGCGTGCTGATCAAAGGTATCCGCCCTGACTCAGGTCGATTTTCAAGGAAAACACTTTGATTCCCAGCTCCAAAAGAAAGCCGTTCCCACGGTCTTTCTATGAGGCCTGGGGTTTGCCCTCCGATCCATTCCGGCAGCTCTCAGAGCTGCGTCTCTTTAAAGCGTCCTCTAAAGGGTCCCCAGGAAGACATAGACTGTGGCTGCTGGTTTGTCCCTGAGTCCCAGCCATGTGCCTGAGCGTGAATCTCAGGACACCGCAGGGCAGCCGGCCAGTCATTCATGACGTGGCAGGCAGTCGCCAAGTGGCTGGTGCAGGCGTTGGAAGGCGACCTTTGAACAGCGGGTGTCTTATGGAGTTTTTAGTGCTAATGTTCTCCAAATGCCACACTCAGATTGACTGTCATGTCCTTCAACACCTCTGAATCACGGTTGCATACAGATGTGGCTTGGCTGCAGGCCCTGTCCACAGCCTGTCTGCATCCCATTCTCACGTTTCTAGACCTCAGACCCCAGAGTGCAGGACAGCCATGAAGACTCACACAAAATGAGCTTTTTGTCGAAGGTTTGACCTGGATTAAATGCACAAGTGTTGACTGGGGTTTCTCTAGCCATGGCCTTTCTTACGAGTCCCTTTACAGTATGGTGAGCAAGACCTGGGTCAGCTGGGGACTCGATGTCTCCCTTTTGACCCATCTGTACCCTCAAAAGGATGGGTAGAAACAGTGACAGAGCCAAGAGTGGGGACAGGACTCTGTTTTTTGTCTTTGAATGGGGGATGGTAAAATGTCCTGAGGACTCCCAAGGGTCCTGAGAAGGGGGCTGAATAACACAGCTGGACATGAAGCAATAGAAGGGAAGCCTCTGGGGCTGTAGAAACCCAGAGGACAGGACCGTGCCAGTCTGAGAAAGGACAGGAGCTTTCTGGGAAAAGACCCGTGGACTGGGCCATTATTTTCTGAATTATAATTCTTCAGGTCCCACCCCACCTCCTCCCTCCCTAAAAGTGAGACCAGCTCAGCATAAAGATTCTGGAAACCACAGGGAAGGATCAAGAAGAAAGGCGGACTGTCTGCAGTTCGCCACCCTGACAGAGCAGCTGCGAACGTTTTTGATGTCTTTCTTTCCCATCTCCTTACCAGGCTGAACTTTGAAGGAAGAAAAGAGGAGGAGGCAGCCGGGTAGGGGAGGGGCAGGCAGGAGCATTTTAAGCCTAAGAAAGCTCTTGGGTAAAGCTTCTAGAAGTTTCCCCACAGGGCGCTGTCGGGGCACTGAAGAGAAGCTGGTGAGAGAAAGGGTGAGTAGGGCATCAGGGTACAGAAGAGGTTGGAGGAGGTGGGGGGCAGGTAGCTAAAAACCAGGTAGCCTCTGGGAGTTTTTACTTTAGAAGGGAAATGTCATTGCATTTTAGAAAGGAAACAAGAGAATACCACAGAGTTCTAACCAGCGGACCTGGGCTACCTAAAACCTCCCCGGCATTGGTGATTCATTTGGCTTCTCCTTTCTTCCCTTCAGTCTGCCTTTAAAACACAAACTCAGGCTTGGAGATGTAGCTCAGTTGGCAGAATGCTTACCTACCATGCACGAAGCCCCGAGTTCAGTCCCCAGCATGACATAAACCAGGTGTGGTAGAGCATACCTATCATCACAGAAGCTGGGCAGTAAAAGCAGGAGGATCAGAAGTTCAAAGTCATCCTTGGCTGGCTACATAGCAAATTTGAGGTCAGCCTGAGCTCCAAGAGACCCTGTCCTTAAAAAAAAGAACTAACTACACTGTCGGGCAGTGATGGCACAGACCTTTAATCCTCTCAGGAGGCAGAGGCAGGGTGATCTCTGTGAGTTCGAGGCCAGGCTGGTCTACAGAGTGAGTTCCAGGAGAGGCTCCAAAGCTACACATAGAAACCCTGTCTCAAAAAACTATAATAATTATTATTATTAATAATAAAAAATAACCATACAATCTCCCATCCTGATCCCTCGACCTCAGTCCCCCCAACTCCTGCACTCACTTGCCTCCTCCCGCTCCCTCAGTCTCTGACTTGAGGCTCCTCTTTCCCTTCCCTCACCACAGCTTTGCAGGCTGCCTCTGTGAGCATAAGGAGAGTTGCAAAGACAACGGCGGCTGGTCTGTGATTCCCACTGCTTCTGGTCTTGACTCCTGACCCTCTGTCTGTGGCTTCCCTTCTTTCTGGGATCTCCACCTGTCTGCTATCTTTGATATCAACCGGCTTTTTTGTTTGTTCGTTTGTTTTTTTACCTTGTCCACCTCCTAGGATCTTAAGATCCTTTGGCACAGCCTAACATGCCCTTAGATAGGCTCAGCTGTCTCCTGAGCAGCAAGAGAGGGCTGTCTGCTGGAAGTGAGGCTGTATGAACAGCTCACTGTCTCCTGGTCCCCAGGCTCCTTGGTATGATAAGGTCTGAGAAGGGCACTTGGTTCCTTTGAATGTAGGCCTATGCTCACCCTGACTTGATAACACAGCCTGCATGGCAGAGGCCACCCCTGCCTGGGCTCCATGGCCCGCTTCTGCTGGCTCAGCAACAACAGGTGGGGTGTGGTTTGCCCTTCCTTTCTCTAGAGTGCATGCCGTCCTCAGGCCGGATAGGAGCAGATGTCCAACCACTTCCAAGCACCCCGCTAGACCACAAAACCTAGAAAAAAATCCCAAGTACAGTCACCTATCAAATACATGGTGAAATCAGAAGCCCCTCCCCACCCAAGTCCCAGCCACGAGTTCCAACAGGATGCCAGGTCAAGGCCCGGCCATCTCGGACCTGTAGGTCCTCATCTGGGACAGGCTCTATGCTGATTACACCCTCAGAGAGGACGGGGCCTAGCACAGCCTTCCAGAGGCTCTGATAGTGTGTCCCGAGACCATGAGTGACTCCCTGTCACCTACAGGGGATCTGGGAAGACTCTAGGAAGACCCCAGACTCTGAGGTACCCAGATACACAGGAGAAGGTGGTAGCGGGGAGATGCTGGGCGCAGAGGAGTCCACTGGGTGGGGTATACACTGATCCCACACTGGGGAATAAGCACCGAGCCACACAATTCACTGTCCCATGTTTGAGGTTTCACACATCCTCAGTGAGGGTGTCAGCGGTACCAAACATGACTTCCTGCCATTGTTAGCAAGAGATTTGCATGAGAAGCTGCCAGATACCTCAGCGGGATGGGAAGGGAGGTGGTGAGTAGTCAGGTAACTTGGCCAAGGTCTCCTGAGAACTCAAATTCAAGCTGGCCAGGCCACCTTCACCAGGCTTTTATGAGCTTCATCTGCCAACTTCAAGTCTCCCTGACCTCCTCAAGCTCATCTGGAGTTTCCCCTCCCCTTCCTCTGGCTTCAGTTGCCACTCCAGTGCCTGATGGTCATAATCCTACCACAGTAAACCTGGGCTAGAGTCACCAGGAGCAAGGAAGGGCAAGTCCCAAGCTCACTTGCGAGTCTCTCCAACACCTGTCCACTCCCACTCACAGTACCCAAGAGACTTTAGGCCAGAGCAGACCCAGGCCAGACGGTGTAAGAGCACATTCAGCCCAGGTCTAACCAGGATGAACATCTATCCCAAACCCTGGGGAAAGCTGGGCTGTCTGAGGCTGATAAGCTTACTTTACTGCTGTTGTTACTGTTTTCTGAGCACTGAGCACCCCTGGGTGCTGAGCACCGTGCTGGAAGTCACGGATGTAAAGCCCCATGCTGCGGACGTTCCATATCCAGCCACACAAGGATGACAGAGTAGCTTCGGTGGGAGCATGTGCCCCGGAGCCCAATACACAGGGATGCACAGAGACACACAGCCACACCTGGAGACCATGCCCGTATTCACAGCCCTAAACAGGATGGCCTTGGAATGCCCAGTTTGGCTTCAGACAAGCAGTGTGCTCACTTCGCAGGGGACTCTACAGCAGGTGTCCCCACAACATGGCAGGCTGGTGGGCCATATTGGTTGTGTCCCAGCTACTCCGCCATCACAGATGGTCTATGAACAGGAAGCACTGCCGTGCTCCTGGAAAACTTTAGTTATGGACATGGCAATTTGAACTTGGCATAATATTCATGTCACAAAATATTTTTCTTTGGCTTTCTCCCCCAACCCCAAATCTTTGAAACATATGAAAAATCCCTCATAACACTCTCAGGCCATATCAGGGAGGTGGCGAGCTGGTCTAGGGGTCACAGCCCGACACTGTGACTCCGTAGCAGAGACAGATGCCACCTACCTCTTATCAGCGGCATATACCTTGAAAGGCATAGTGTTGAGTCAAAGAGACACACCACAGAAGAACATACACAGCAGCATTTAAATTAGATCAAGTTCAAAAGCAGACAAACTAGGCTCCCACACGCTTTCGTGTGTGTGTGTGTGTGTGTGTGTGGTGTGTGTGTGTGTGTTTCCATTCCCAGTGCTGAGACAAGAGAAACTACTCTACCATAGTGACTTTGTGCTGAATGATGAAAGCATAAAGAAACAGGTCCAGGCTTACCAGCACCCCCATGTCCACAGTCATTCAGAAGAAAACAATACCTCTCAGGGAAGAAACAGTGTCTGCAGAAGAATGTCCTAGAATGTTCCAGAATGTTCTCTCTCTTGCCCCGTGTCTCAATCACGCCACATGTTTTTTGGGGGGGGGGATTGTATTTGTTATTCTTCACTGTACTTTTCAGTGTGTGATTTATATTTCACGGTGACAATGAAGAAGGCATCGAGGACAGGACCTACTGGGACGGCGCCTGAACCTCCGCCAGACCGGCATTATAATCTGCTGGCAATGGTCTCACATCCCACTGCTCTGGGAGAATTTCCTCTTCAGTCAACAGAACCTCTCACTGTTTCTTTCCCCGGCTTTGTCTTCTGGCCTCCCGGCCTTTCCATGCTGTGCCCGTGTGCCACCTCACCTGCTCTGTCCCTCTGGGTCCAGACCCCAGCCGATGCCCTCTCCAGCAGGCAGCCTTTCCAGCTCTCCCTGAGCCCACCTCAGCACCGCTGTCTCTCTGCAGGCCTCTGCCTCCCAAGCTCTTTATTGGGATTAAACGAAGATGAAAGGCAGGGGCTAGTGGTGACAGAGGCTGGAGGGGCAGGAAGGGAGGCAGGAAGCCTTAGCTTGCAGAAGGCAGTGCTACTATTCATGTTGGGGAACAAAGGGAGTGGTGACATCTGAGGCCAGAGAGCACAGTCAGACGCACGCGTGAACTCTATCTGGGTTCTGTTCCCTAGGACAAGTCTCATGATCTCCACCCAGCTGCGAGAGCGGCCTGGGCCTTGTTCACGTCTGTTCCCCATGGCGTCTAGAGACCTGTGGCCCCGGAGGCTCGGCAAGCCACTTCAATTCACTTCCTCCTCCACGGGTATTTGAGAAAGAAATCAGCAAAGCTCCAAGTTTAAAAACAGTCAAAAGAGAAAAAAGGCTGACATTTGTCAAAGACACTGAGGCCCAGACACAAGCAGATTACCCCAGGTCACACAGAAGTCAAAAGATGCATTTAAATCCCAGCATTTGAAAAACTGAGGCAGGAAGATGGATGGAGAGTTTGAGGCCAGCCAGGCTGTACAACAAGTTCTAAGCTACATGTTGAAATTGTGTCTCAAGAAAAGAAAGAAGGGCTAGCAAGATGGTTCTGTGGGTAAAGGCACTTATGGGGTAATCTTGGCAATCTGAACTCAATCCCCCAGAACCTGTGTAAAAGTGGAAAGAGAACTGGCTCCACAATGCTGCCCTCTGGTCTACGAGAAACACTTGCACCACACTCCCAAACAACAATAATAATAATAAATAAAATAAGAGGGAGAAAGAAAGAAGGAAGAGGAAAAAAGGGAGGAGGAAGAGAAGGAGGACTCTTAGATTATCAGGTATGGTGATGCAAGCCTGTAATTCTAGCACTTAGGAGGAAGCTGAGACAGGAGGATTGCCATAAGTTGGAGGCTATTTAGGAAGCCCCGTTTAATGAATGAGAGAGAGAGAGAGAGAGAGAGAGAGAGAGAGAGAGAGAGAGAGAGAGAGAGAACGCTTGCGTGGTGCATGGATGTATGGGAGAGCCCTTAAAGCTTGCGGTAGGGGTGTTGGGGAAGAGCAGAAGCTGTGATGGGCAGGGGCAGGACTAAGAGAGGGGCTGTGTGTTCCTGTAAGCAGCTTCAGAAGCGAGGGAGCAGGCTTTATTTTCTCATGCAAGAGCAGGAAGAACTTCTCTATGGCAGAGGGTTTGTTGCAACACAGGGGGGAAAAATCTGTTTCTGTTTTTGTGTGTAGCTCACCCTCTTTCAAACCAGCTTTCCTGCAGCTGAAGTGGCTTGGCCAGCAAAGCCTCCTCCAACTCAGTCCTTAGCCTTTGGAGGGGAGAACCACACAGAGAAAAGATGGGAACCTGGGGGACAGTAAGTTAAATTGACTAAGTGGGGCTTTTTTTCTTATTTTAAGGTAGGGAATGAGGGTTGTTGAGGCAGGATCTCACTCTGTGGCCCAAGCTAGTCTGGAACTAATAGCAATTATCCTGTCTCCGATTCTCAAGTCCTGGGATTACAGGCACGGGCCACAACACCTCACTTAACTGGAGGTTCAAACACACTGTCAGCAACAGGCACCGTCTATCTTTTGGCTGGTTTTACATAGGCCTGGGGTGAGCAGTGTGGCACACATTGAAGGAGACAGAACACAGGGTTTGTATCCCAGCCTGCTATAGAGGCTGCACAAACTGGATCCTGCCTCCCCAGTGTAAATGTTCCTATGGAGAATGTTCTTTGCAAAGAAAGTAACGGGACCAGCAGAGCCTTCTGGACAGGGTTCTGGCTGGGCCGAAGCTGTGTCTGAAAATGACCCTAGCCTATAGCCTAACCTCTGTTCTACTGCCTGACTTCGTGTGGACAGACCTCCGTGGGTTTGTCTCTCACTCAGTGAATGGGAGCGGAGAACATTCAGTGCTGGGTCTATGTGAAGGTTCAATAAACGCTAATTCCTGGTTATCAGGAGAACTGTTTGTGATATAAATGGAAAGAGGGATGTGACGCAATCAGGGCAGAAGCAACTCCTCGTCACCTCCTCAATGTCAAAGCGGCACTGGGGAGGGGCCTCAGTGGGAAACTGCTTGCAGCGCAAGTGTAAGGACCTGAGTTCAAATCCCTAGAATTCACATAAGTCACAGTAGCATGTGTCTATAATCCTATTGTACCTGCCACAAGACTGGGGGACACAAACAGAATCCTTGGAAGCAGGCAGGCCAGCCAGCCTGGCATGTGCAGCAGTGACAGACGAGCAGACAAACAGAGAAATGCTGTCCCAAACAAGGTGGACGGCAAGGAGGGACACCTGAGGTGAGTCTCCGACCTCTGCACACTCACCACGGCACGTACACACTCTTACCAAAGAAATAAATAGAAGTCAAACTGAGAAGGAAGAGCGTTCAGTTTCCACAGTGGGATACCTTGGATCAGTCACGTGCCAGCTGCTAGCCAGGCCAGGGCAAGGTCAGAGCATCTGGCAGATCGTCCCCAGAACTGCCAGGGAGTGGTGCTAGGTATCCTGAGAAGGACACCCTTGGAGCTCCACTGGCCTGAACAAACTCGCCCCTACCCCAGAGCCTGCTGTGGATCCAGACCTTCCCGATTCCAAGGGAGCCTGGAACCGGGAAAAGGCAACAGTGTTGGCCCTGGGGAGACTCACTGGGGTCAAAATCCTGGGCCTCTGGCTGTGTTCCTGGAAGTGGGAAGTGTGGCCCCTCTCTAGTGACCTTAACAGCAACTGAGCCCCCAGACGCCATGCTCTGGCTGGCTACTGTCCTGTCCCTGTCCTCTACAGTGAACCAACCACCGACAATAGCACCTAGGGCAGCTCTGCCCCCTGGCAGATTCAACATGAGAAGCCTACCAGGCAGCCATGTCAGAGCTGTTTTTCCCTGTGCAGATTCCTCTCCTGACCTCAAAACCCTCCCCCACCCTCCTTGTTTAAGGACCAAGGGTCCAAGCTATGCTGTCAGGGAAGCTGTTAACACCACGGTGAAGACACTGCGCTGTCCCCCACCCCTTCAAACGTCACCTTGGCGAGGCATTAGCTAAACATCTCCTGAGTCCCCAAAGGCTTCCCCTGTGAAGTCTACAATGTTCAAAAGCAACCAGCAAATCCCCAGAGACGGGTCCCGAGAATTAGCGGCTCCCGCCAGATGAAAGACACTCTGATGTACGTGAACAAGAGGACGTGAGGCGACAGACTTGCCTGCTAGCTGCAGGGTCCAGGGCACCAGCAACAGATGGAGGAACCACCAAGCTGGGAGGCAGCTGGGAGGATGCAGGCATCCTACCCCAGCCCCACACCGTGGAAACCAGCTCTCCATCCAACGCAGCAGCCGCCGCTGTGAACAGGACACTTCATCAAAGTCTTTCTTCCTCTTTAGCTCACTGGAGGCTCTGGCCCCTGCCGGCAGCCACAGTTCCCTTTTGTGTCCTAGTAAGTTCCTCCTCTGGATGCCTTTCTGCTTCCTCAAGCTGTTCCCCCTAACTCCGACTTCCCCCTGAAATAGCGGGGGCAGTCTTAGTGGGGCTTCCGACAGATAAACAGCCTGGGACTCCAACTTGTCAAGCCACACAGTAGGAAAAGAACCAGGGGTGGGGACCTAGGCCTCCCCAGGCCAACTTCGTCAGTTTTTATCCTCCGAGGGCCCTTGCAGTATGGGACTCCTGTCCAGGAAATAGCGGTGCTCCTTGGGTTGGTACCTTACACTTCTCAAGCCCTGAAACCGGCCACAATCCCACCTGCTCAGAAGTCTCCTCTGCAATGTTCCTGCACCCCTTGATAAGGCATCCTGAAGACTAGGATTTCTTTGGGGCGCAGGTGGCTGGAGCATAGAGGAGGGGAAGGGTACAGTGGAGGAGTGGAAGCTGACTGCAAGGCCAAAGGGCCTGAGCCACTTGTCCCAGCCTCCGCAGGAACCTAACACCTCCAGGTGTAAGAGAAGGCACTGGCCAAGTAGGGCCTGGCAAGGCCCTTCAGAGAAACTCCTCCTGGTTCACCTTAACTGTCCCCATGCCTTCTGGAGGTTTCCCTAACCTGGGTTCACCCCGTGCTCCCAAAATGAGGCACAGGCACTGCTTTCCCATGGCCTCTGCTTTCACTGGCCCCACCTTTCTAGGGGCACCAGCACAGGGGCCCAGCAAAGTGATGATCTACCGCCAATCCTTAGCAGACACTACAGAGAACTCTTGAGGTCCTGGAGCCGTATGTCTGTCACCTGAGAGGCAGGGGTTGAGCGGGCAGGTGGAGGAAATCAACAGGAAGAGGGCTGAGTGCCAGACCGGCTGAGTACTGGCTTTTCTCATTAGTGCCATCAACCTGAGAGAGGCCTACACGACCCCACCCACCAATGAGAAACTGCAGCCTGAAGAGGTTGAAGCAAACTTGTCTACAATATGGACAAGTCTGTGGGGGCACGACCTCGAAGGCCAGACAGAATCACACCTGGATTTTCTTTGCTATTTCAGACACCACGGTGGAGGTTGGGCGCATGGCTGAGGTCCCACAACATCACCACGGGGCTTGTGTTAGTGTCTTGCCTAAATCCCTCCCCTTTGGCCTCTGTACAGTAACAGTGAAAGCTGCAGGGTGTTCGGGAGCAGGAACCCCGAGGCTGGACTGTAGCGGCAAGCTGCCATAGGCCACCCACCCGCTGAGGAAGACACGAGCAGGAAAAGATGCATCGCGAAGGGGCGGGCTGGGACCCAGGAGGTATTGGCTGTTGATCCATCAAGGTGATACATGATCGCGGGTGTCACAGCGAAGCACGGATAATCTGCTTCACGCCGCTCCCCAGCTCCTGCCGGGAGCAGGTTGTCTAAGCACTCCGGTGCCATGGTGATAGACGTCACGTTAATGCCTCGGTGCACACAGGGAGCATTTTAAAGGCTTCGGTCTGTGCCTCCGCGAGTTTCCTCATGACTTGGCACCTGTGTGGCACCCGGCTTCTCCAACACTCTCGTGCTGCCCCCGTGCCTGCCCAGGTGCCAGCTCGCTGCTCCCGCCTGCCTGCGCTCGGCGCTGCTTGGCATTCCTGAGACAAGCCTCGGTCCCTCATAGCTTACCTGCACCTACACTGCAGGCAATGGGGGGACCTCGTGGGACCCTCCTACACACATAACAAGCCATCTGCTCTCCTGTCTCCTGCAGACCCTCAGCTCTACAGACTTCGTGCCTGAGAAGGATGTTTGCTCAGAGGTCAAGGGCTGCCCAGGCTCCGGGTAGGGCTGACGAGGCCCACACCTACACCACAGCTAGGACTGCAAGAATGGAGACCGAGACACCAGATCACTGTAGGGCTTCTGATCTCCTGGGGAGAAGAGCCCCTCTGACCCGGGTGACCACACGCAGGAAATTAAACCAATAGCCCATTCAGAAGCCTAATGGTCACCACAACTTTCCAGCTTTCTGACACCCCGTGCTGTAAATGGCAGACCAGCTGAACTCCGTTCCATTCGTTGGTTTTTCCTAGCCTGCACCCTGGGCAGGAGCCACGAACAAGCAGAATGAAAGCCCCGATGACATTGAAGAGGAAGACAGGCAAGAATTGAGGCGTCACAGCTCTGGGCTATTATGCCTTTGAGCTTGACTTTGTAGATGACCTCACTGGGGACAGCACCTCTTGGTCATGGCTTGAGTCTTGCTACGCACCCACCCACTTACCCCACCCTTTACATCTCTCTGGGCACACCCAGATTGTTCCCATTTTATAGATGCAGAAACTGAGACACAGGCAAGACAAAGTAGTTTCTAGCCAGTAGTCTAGTCCGGTGGTTCTCAACCTTCCTAACACTGTGACCCTTTAATATAGTTCTTCATGATGTAGTGACCCCCAACCATAAAATTATTTTTGTTCTTGCTACTTCATAACTGTAATTTTCCTACTGTTATGAACTGTGATGTAATGATGGTCTTAGGCGACCTTGTGAGTCTTTCAACCCGAGAGGGAGGGGTCGTGACTCACAGGTCGAGAACAGCTGCACTGGACTGAGTACCTGAAGAGTCGAACAGCACACAGAGCAGAGGGATGTCGGGGAAGGAACAAGCATGGTGGGTTCCTAGCAGGGCTTCGTGGATGGCCCTGAAGGACATGGTCTCTCACAGTCCCCCACGGGCACCTGCATATCAAGACTAAAAGTTCCTAGGAAGGGTGGAGTCACCAGCCTTCATGTTCCGTTTACTTCACGGATGTTTCTTGTGTGTCAGGCAGTGAAGATATAAAACCTAAATCAGAATTTTGCCCTCAGAATGTCCCAAGACAAACAGACCCCAGAAAGGGAGCTGGGACCCAACCGCTGCTGCCTGGCCTGAGCTGGGAGGGTCCTCTCCCAGAGGCAGAAGTGCCAGGACAAGAGATCCCTGGCCCAGCTTCACCTCTTTCTCCCCAAGACTCCAGCTCCCAAGAAATCTATCAGCAAGGAGACCCCGGCCAAGAGTGTCCCTCTGTTCCGTCCTGGTAGTTAAAACATGAGGGACCCATTCTGTCGGTCCTAGGGACACTTCTGTCTAGGATGTCAGAGGGACATCTTCCTGTCCTCCCAGTGCCTCGTGTACCCAACAGGGGCAAGGGCAACCTTCTGTCCTAGGGACACTGGGCTTGCATTTGGGAAGGACCCTCTCCGGTACCATGTAACTGATCTTCAGTTAGGTGCTGCAGGCCTCTGACTGAGCCAACCATCGGCCCGACGGGTCTGACTGGGTCCTCACCAACACGAGACAAGAGAACTGTCAGTGACTCCGGAATGGATGTTAATACAACCATGTGTTGATCCTCAGTGGGCCACCTCCTTACCTAGGAGGGAATGAACTCTGCCACTGGAAGCAGGCAAGCCCACCTGGGACCCATCACCCCGCATGCTGATGGGAGGTTCCTGCCCTGGCAAGAAGCCCAGGCTGGCCCATCTCCAAATCCCTTCTCAATTCAGGCTGCCCTACATCTTTGGCTGTTCCTTCCACATCAGACCTAGTTTTAAAGGCTTCTCATGTGTGTGCTGCCTCCACTCTCACGGAAACCTCGTGTGGGAGGAATTATCGTTGCCCCTAATTTACAGATTCGGAAACTGAAATCCAGTGACTAAGATGACTTGCCTCAAACCCCACAGCGAGGAAGCAGCCAGGTAGGAACTCGGAATCCTGCGACTGCCCTTTGACCCTGTGTGCTCTTGCCGTCCTTGGGATTTTCCAATCAAAGCTGCTGTCCTAACCCTCATTTTGCAAATATAATGAGAAGAATAGGATAAACTACCTGTTTAGAGGTGGAAAGGGGATCAGAGGACCTAACCTGGGGTTTGCCTGATAAATGCTCACCCACAATAAGACCGATGTCTAGAAATAATGAAAAACAAAGGCATTTCAACATTTCTTTCATGTTCACCATGCAATCTTGTGGGGCTCTTGACACGGCTGTGTCACTGGAAGAAACAAGCACCACCGAGGAAGCTAATTGCTGGAGGTCCCAGGGAGCAGCTGTCAAAGCTGAATCCTGTGCTTCTGCCACGGGATTTCCCTTCTGGCCATGATGGACAGTCCTGGGACTGGTCTGTGCCGATGGCGCCACCTGGTGGCTGACATGAGAATGCCCTCAAATGAGATGCCCCCACCCCCCCACCTCCACCCCACCCCCTTTTAAGGCCCCTTTTAAGAGGCCACCACCTTGCCAAGTTAGGCCCGGGGATGAAGGGCGGCAGGGTGGGGCAGCAGAACAGAGGTCAGGGACAGGCAAGGATACAATGTGTCCAGGAGGTGGCAAATCTACCTGCTGAGACCCTGCTACCCTTTGGAGGTGGGGAGGGAGGTGGCAAATTCACTTCTTCCAGACAGCTGCATCTACTGGAAGCCCTTTCTAATCTCTTCTGGGGGAGCCTCCTCAGCTGCTCACTGACCGTCAAGCAAACCCACCCCATCTTCTGGAGGCACAACCAGGGACTTTCCAGACGGGTTCTCCAGGGGCAGTCTCAGCCAATTAAGGAAACAATTAGCTTCCCTGAGGCAAACTCATGTTTTGTCAACCCAGCTCTGTGTTCTATGGGACTTGTGTGTACAGGGCCCCCTCTGTATGTGTGTGTGTGTGTGTGTGTGTGTGTGTGTATGTGTGCGCGCGCGCTGTGATCCCACCTTGAAACTGGTGAAGAATCGAAGAGACCGAGGTGAAATCACTTGGCAAGAATAAGGGTAGTAACAGAAAGGCAGGTGTTAGCTGGGTGTGATGATACACACCTGTGATCCCAGTACTTGAGAGGTGGAGACAGAGAGTTAAGAGTTCAAAGTCAGCCTAGGCTACGCGGGGCTCTATCTCTTCTAAAGACCTTGTGTATAGGTTCCTATACAGGGCAGGTGTTGGAGGAGCAGCTTATAATAAGGGGTTCATCAAGGAGACATGAAGGCCACAGACCTGGAGGGTGTGTGCTGACTGGGATGAAGGACTCTGAGGATGACATGTCTGGGAGGGTGACAGCCTGTGGGGACAGAAGGTGGGATAGGAAAGGAGGTCCTCCTGGTACTTCCCCCACTTGCCAGGGCAGCTAAAGGTTGGAGCTGCAGGGTGGGATTCATGGGACCGGGCAGCACCAGGGGGTCTCCTGGGCTCTCCCAGGCTCAGCCTCATTTCTCAGGAAAACTTTGCCTCCCCTCCTGCCCCTCCCTCCCCTCTGCCTCCCTCAACCCTTTCCACTGTGGTTGGGGCACCCTCACCACCAGGACTACAGAGAGTGGGTGCTGCCATGCGCATCTGTGTCACTCCCAGAAAACCTCAGGTTTAAAAGCTAGCAGAGAATTTAGGCCTGCACCCTGACTTCTTTTTTTTTTTTAAATATTTATTAATTTATTATGTATACAATATTCTGTCTGTGTCTATGCCTGCAGGCCAGAAGAGGGCACCAGACCCCATTACAAATGGTTGTGAACCATCATGTGGTTGCTGGGAATTGAACTCAGGACCTTTGGTAGAGCAGGCAATGCTCTTAACCTCTGAGCCATCTCTCCAGCCCCCACCCTGACTTCTTTCAGGGGTCCCTTCAATGATCCACAAGGAATTCTGGGTCATGTATTCATTCAGGGCACTGACCTAGGTGGGCACTGTTCTGGCTGGCCACCAGGGATGGCAGGACCTGACACCTAATTCAGTATGACTGCGGTGGGCAACAGCTCAAACAGGGCCCAAAACCAGAAGCCTCAGGCCAAGGTCAAGGTATTCCTAAAGCCTTTCCAGAAGTTCCTAGGCTACCAGGTGAAGTGGTACACACCTGTAATTCCAGAGACAGAGGCCGGCAGATAAAGAGTGAGTTCAAGGCCAGCACAGGGTACCTAGCTAGACTGTCTCAAAAACAAAACACAACAATGTCCTAGGATGAGCAGGGCAGTACGGGGATGGTCTGAGAGGTGAGAGCTGGAGGCTGCTCAAGGAAGCCAGACTGCGCATGCTCCTTCCCTTGAGCCTCCTCGATTGAGAAGTGCCTTCTTTCTGGTATCTACGGGTGGTTGGGGGGTGGGGACGACAGCAACTATCGTTTCTGTCTGCAACCAGTATCAGTTTCTTTTTTCTTCTTTAAATGTACTTATTTATATTCATGTGTGTGTGTGTGTGTGTGTGTGTGTGTGTGTGCGTGCCTCAGGGGGAAAAAAAGATCCAGCTCCTGGTCCTTTCCCCGCCCTCTCCTCTCCTAGATGGTCTGGCTTCTAGTGGCATATCCATTCATGACATACCTGAAGAAGCTGAGAGGTGAGGGAGGGGCAGCCAGGGTACAGCTGAGCTGTGGGGACAGGAGCAAAGGGCAGGATAGGAGCACTGGGTTGCTGGGTCACAGACAGGCTCAGTGTGGGGGGGGCATCAGTGGAAGGAGGGGCTGGGCTTCCCCCTCTCTTCCATTCTCCCCTATCAGTAAGGAGGTCTCTCTGTCTCCCTGGCATCCCTTGCCCTGGATGGGTAGGGATTCTCCTTGGACCTTTAATCCCGAGATCCTTCCTCCCAGTCCACAGAGCAGGTTTTGTTTTCCGAGATGAGGTTTCTCTGTGAGACAGTCCTGGCTGACCTGGAACTAGCTCTTGAAGACCAGACTGGCCTCGAACTCACAGAGATCCATCTGCCTCCCGAGTGCTGGGATTAGAGGCGTCAGCCACCATTTCCCAGGCACAGGTCTCCATTCTTGGCGCAGATACAGCAGGGTCTCTGATTCCCCTCCCCCTACCGGTCCAGGATAGGTCTTGCCTCTTTAACCTGCCTCCTTCTCCACAAAGGACACTCCTGCTTGCAGTCCTTGGTGCCCAGCTGGGCCTGAAAGAGATTGAAGCTCCTGGTACCATAGCTTCCTCCCTCAAACTGGGCTGGAAATCCTCCATGGAATGCTTTCTGGTCTCGCCTTTCCTCTGAGCTTGGGCTGGAGCCAAGTAGCTGTGGAGACTCGCATTGCCTCCTTTCCATACTTGAAGCCCTCCTTCCTCTGAGACCCCGACAGCCTACAGTGGTAGCCCTGACGCTTGCCACCCACGTGGCAGGGCCTCTCCTGTCCTGTAGCGAACCAATCAGGGCGGCCCTCGGGGGAGGGGCTGCTTTAGAGGATCCTTTCCCCTTCCTTCCACTCAATCTTAAAACCACCCGCTCCACACTGAGATTGACACACGTTATTTTGGTTTAAAAAAAAAATAATAACGTTATCGAGCTGGGGAGATGGTTTGGCAGACAAAAGCCTGACGCCCCGAGTTCGGTCCCCAGAACCCACGTGAGAAACCTGTGATATTTGTTCATCTGTGATCTCAGCATTCCATGGGGAGAAGGGCGACAGAGACCAGGGAACCTCCCAGAAGCTCACAGGTTAAGTAGCCCGAGTGGACAGCTCAGAAGCAGAAATAAAAAAGATCACATTGGTCGGGTGGTGCACACTTTTAATCCCAGCACTCAGGAGGCAGAGGCAAGTGGATATAGGAGTTGGAGGCCAGCCTGGTCTACAGAGTGAGTTCCAGTACAGCCAGGGCTGTTACACAGAGAAACCCTGTCTCCAAAAACAACACTAACTAACTAATTATAACTAAATAAATGTAAAAAATGGGGTCTCACGTCTTTAAACTCACTGTGTAGCCAAAGCTGACCTTCAACGCCTAACCCTCTGGCCTCTGCCTTCCAAGTGCTGAGATTACAGGTGTGAGCTGGCACACCTGGTTTATACAGTGTTGGGTGGGGCTCAAAACCAGGGCTTGGTGCATGCTAGACAAATATTCTATGGAGCTACTGAGCTAACTGAACTTGGTCCCCAGCCTTTACTACAACAAAATCTATGGGAAGAGTAATAAGTTTTAAGTCTGGATCCAGTTCCCAGATAGGAACAGCACAGATTCCGGCCTTGTGACTTGGTGAGTCTTCTGAATGAGCCTTCATCTTAAAACTCCTCGGATGGCTCCTGCTTGAACCCTGTGCCGCTTTGAAACCTCCCTGCAGGAGCCTATCCTGAGTTTTCTGAACCAGCAAGAAGCTGAAATCCTTCCCATCCCATCCACTGAGTCCTTTTTTTTGCTTCACACCTCGGAATGCTCTGGAAGCCACGAGCACCCTTGGGCAGCAAACGATAATTGCACTACATACAGAGGTAACATCAAGTCAGACAGAATACCCCAAATCCCAAGTTAAATGCATTCCCAAATCAATTTTTCCAAACTATGCATGAGTTGGCCAACACCGTCTGACCAGATGGGAGGCAGGACGGAGGGAAACAAGATCTGAGGCTGAAAAGAATCACGTTTGCAAGCTTGGAGAAGTGTCTGACCCCATGAACATGATGCAACCACACACGGAATTCCGAGGTCGGAAAGAATGTGTTTTTACTGTGTGTCACCGACACGCAATACAGAGAAGTGTAGGGAGCCCAGCAACCGCCTCTTAGCTGCTCTAGAGAAGAACCCACCCCTCCCCCAAAAGATCTAGTGCCCAAACTCCTGAGAGTTTTGGCTTTGAGACAAAGTCTCACTGTGTGGCCCAGATTAGCCTTGACCTCATTATGTAGCCCAGGCTCGCTTCAAACTCATAATCCCCCTGCCTCAGCCTCTGGAGTGCTGGCATTACACTCAGGAAGCCCAGTTTCCCAAACAACCTTTCTGGGTGATAGTGGTTCTGCCTTACTCAGGAAATCTGGGTTCAAGGCACTACCCTGCCATTTCCTGTGGGAGACCTTAGAAAAACTATCTAGGAGGTTTAACGTCACTTTCCTCGTTGGTAAACTGAGAATAGTCCCTGTCCCCTGCCACAGAGACGCCTGCGAACTCTGAGAAGCTGGAAGGTTTGTAGGGAGCCTCTCCGCAGTAGGGTGGCCGGGTTCTGTCTGAGCACAACTGTCAATTAGGACTCTATGGGGTGGCCTGGAGCTCCTGTATCTCAGGGTGGTATTTCGGGATCAGGATTTTGAACTCTCCTGTAAACCAGGCAGGAGGCTATGCCTCCGGGATCTGTATCACCCCGGCTTAGCCTGTCCCTGTATATCCTAGGCCCTCTGCCATGCTAGCCACAGCTGCCTCAGCACACAGACTCCAGAAGGAAAACCCGAAAGGCGGTTCCCCCACTCAGGCCTGACGGATAACAGGCCCCTCCTCCTGCTGTGGAGAACTCCAGCCCGTACTTTGCCTCCAACTCAGTCTGCCTCCTCTTCATCCTGGCATCAAAAGCCTGTTTGATCAGCTTTTTATCCCTTTTCTGAAAATTGTGGCGGTTGAGAGATGTTCTGAGTGTCAGAATTGTGCGTTCTGCACCCTGGCCGTCACCAGGGCAGCCACAAGCCTGACTGTGGACAGCTGCCCGGCTCTCTGACAGTTCCTTTATCGTTTCCACCTCCCCACCTCCCTCCCCATCCCGGGGTCCTGGACCCTGGTCCTCCCTGCTTTGCCAGAGTCACCCAGAGGAGAGAGTCGACTCAGGCTCTACAGAGGGTCAGGAGCCCTGGGAAGGGATCGAATGGCCCTGTACCCTGGGGTGAGCCAGGAAGAGAGGGGGCAAGCCAGATCTGTGGGATAAAGTGGTGTCTCTGTTGTCTGTCCCCCTCCCTCCCCCTCGCTGACAGTAAGGGAGATTGATGGAGTCCTGCCTGAGCGGTCTGTATGGAGTCTTTAGTAATAAGCTTTCTCATTTGGTCGCAAATCCCAGGTTTACTGAGCAGTTTTTCAACCGTTTTCTCCCTTGAGCTTCCCAAGAAGCCCCTGGGGGAAAGGGAAGCTGAGCTGAGCTGCCTTCGCTGGTCAGGTGACAAGAAGAGCCAGGGTGCACTGGAACCTGTGAGTGTCAGGAAAGAGGTCAGTGGAATAGGGCAGAGGTCGGGGGGGGGGGGCTCAGAGCGAATCCCAGAGTTCAAAAAGGGCAACGTAAAAAGTAAAAAGTCTGATAAGAAAAAGTGGGGCATCGTGTAACATGCCTGTGATTCCAGGAGGGAGGCGGGGCTACGGGTCATGTCTGTAAGCCCAGGTGGGTTACCCTCCACTACATAGCAAATTTGAGGTTAGCCTGGATTACATGAGACCTTGCGTGTGGTGTGTGTGTCTGTGTGTGTGTGTGAGAGAGAGAGAGAGACAGAGACAGACAGAGACAGAGAGAGAGATGGGGGAAGGGAATCAAAAATGTACCCCATTTCAGGGAACCCCATTGTTTTCTGCCTCTGTGGACACTGAAAGGCTGGGTCTTTCATGGGGAATTTGCTTGATTGCTCTTTGGGGAAGAAGATGCCTGTCCCAGTCAGGCCTCAGCACCAACCCTTTCTGTTTAAAGGTTCCCTGTCATCTCTCTGCACAAGGACAGCTAGGTGATCTTTCCCAGGCCAGCTGATAGGCTTTGAGCCAGTGGGTAGCTGGCCATACCCAGGTCAGTGAGGGGCAGCCGGCCTGCCCAGGTCAGTGAGGGGTAGCCAGCCCTGCCCAGGTCAGTGAGGGGCAGCCGGCCCTGCCCAGGTCAATGAAGGCAGCCGGCCCTGCCCAGGTCAGCGAGGGGCAGTCACTGCTGGAGCTTAGCAGGTTGGCTACCTCAGAAGGGAGCACAGATCCAGGTTCTGCAGGGCTGTCTGAAGTGGGAAGAAGTGACTAGTTTTATGCAGAAGACAGAGGAACAGGGAGTAAGGTGGGGACAATCTGACCAGCTAAATGACCTGAAAATTGGGGGAGAGCAGGAAAAGCAAGACACCATTGCTGGGGAGTGGGGAAGGGGGTTGCTGAGCAGGCTAGGTCCGGCAGAAACATGTTAGGAAACTGGAGAGAAAGGAGGGGAACAATGGGCCTTATGAGGAATGACAAGCTGTGACCCTCTCTCTGAGTCATGGTGGCTCTAGCTCACCTGCCCCAGGCAAGGGCTGGATGGACAGGAAGGGGATAGCCCTGCAGGAGGTCTGAGGGTGACAGCAGAGGTGACCCGTGGCTGGTCCAGCTTGTCCTGCCCTTGTTCAATTGCATCAATTACGTTCAAGTATTAACCCTCAGCCCCCATCCCCAAGTACAGTAAAAATCTTTTATCTTAAGACAAGATTGAAGTGCCCTGTGTCCTTGGAAGAAGAGCAGTAAATACCTTAGGAACACATGGGAAGGGAACCAGAGTCAAGAGATGCTTGGTGGGTGGAGAGACAGCTCCGCAGGCAAGAGCATTGGCTGCTCTTGCAGAGGACCCAGTATCGCTTCAGCTCACAACTGTCTGGGACTACAGTCCCAGGGGACCCAAAACCCTTTCTCTGGTCTCTGTGGGCACCAGGCACACATACTCTACATAGACATGTAAGCAGGTAAAACACCCATGTGCACCCATACCCAGAAAATATGCATGGGTCCTTTGCTGCTTATATGCCTGTGACCCCAGAAGCTGGAGGAGGGGAAAGGACCCTTGCCTGGAAACTAGAGGGAGCCCTGCCACACTGACAGCTTGACTTGAGACCTCTGCCCTCCAGAACTCTGTAGGAATCTGTAGTTGGGGTTTTTTTTGGTTTTTTTGTTGTTGCTTTTGTGGCTCATTTGTTTGCTTTTGGGTTTTGGTTTGTAACTGAGACAGGGTTTCCTGTACACCAGGCTGGCCTAGGACTCACTGTATAGCCGAGGATGTCTCTGAACTTCTGGGTCCCCTACTCCACCTCCCAAGTGCTGGGTTACAAGAGACACCATCTCTGGTTATGGAGATCGAACCCAAAGTTCTGTGTATGCTAGACAAGCACACCTGCCAACCGAACTGCACCCCGCAGCCCAAATCCTTAAGCTTTAAGACATTCCTTTTATGGAGCCTTGTGGAACTAAAGACTGGATAAAGCAACGGGGTGAGGGCTGAGATACAGCTCAGTGAAGGGCACTTGCTTGACAAGTGCAAGGCCCCTGCTTCCACCCCAGCACCAAGAAAGGAAGAAAGAGAGGAAGAAAAGAAGAAAGAAAGAAAATCAGAAGGAATGTGAAGTTTCCTCGGGAGGCAGTAATTGAGGCAAGAGTTTTATTTTACTGAGTATGTTCATTTGTTTTTTTGTTTTGTTTTGTTTGAGACAAGAGCTCTCTGTATTAGAGGCTGGCCTTGAACTCACCATGATCCTCCTGTATCAGCATTTTCAGTGCTATGATGTCGAATGATTAATAAAAACCCAGAGACAGATATTGGGGTTCAACCTAAAGGTCAGAAAAGCAAAACAGCCAGCCCCTGACTCTTACCTTTACCTCATTCTGTAATGGCGATCCTGCCTCCAGGAATCTCAGATTGAGACTGTGTCTGAGAGCTGTCTCCTCCTGTTTTACATTCTTCTCTAGCGCTGGGATAAAAGGTGTGCACCACCATCACCCGGATCTATGGCAAGTTAGTGTGGCTGCTGGGATTAAAGGTGTGTGTCACCACTGCCTGGTCTTTGTAAGGCTGATCAGTGGGGCTGTCTTACCCTCTGAAGTTCAGGCCAGCTTTATTCATTAAAATACAAATGAAATATCACTACAATGTGATCCCAGACATGAGCCTCACACTCAGCAAAAGGCAATTGATTTCAAACACTGGGATTGTAGGTGTGAACTGCTATAATTCATTCTGGACCAGCCTGGGCTACACAGTGAGTTCTAGGCCAGCCTGGACTATGAAGTCCCTCAAGATGTATTACTAGATGAAAACTCTTGACAGTAGACGTCCTTAGCTCATCTACCTGCATGGTGGGGCTTCTAACCCTACAGTAGCTGGTTTGTTCCCACGCATGCCCGGCTGCCCACTAGTAAATTTTCTTGTCCATAGGTTAGCCCCTCTCTGGTTAAAAAATAAAGTCAGAGTCATAAGACTGAGTTTAATATTCTTAAAAGTCAAATGTGTCACAACTCTCTTCTGTTTTTATTTGGCACTAATATGAATGTTTTCCTTTCTATTTAACCCTGTTCTTGGCGTGAAAATCAAGACCTCCGGGAAAGGGAAGAGGGAGGGTGGCAATGACGTAATAGTACTCACTTATGAAATTCCCAGAGGAAAATCATGAGCTGGAGAGATGGCTCAGTGGTTAGGAGGGCTTACAGCTCTTACTGGAGTTCAGTTGCCAGCAGCCACATCAGGCAGTTCATACCTGCCTATAAATCCAGCTCCTGAGCTCTGATGCCCTCTTCTGGCCCCCTAGGGTACTGCACGCATATGCACATGGCCACACATATATATACCACTTAAAATAAAAAATAAATTCTTGCCTGGAGGTAGTGGCACAGGCCTTTAATCCCAGCACTCAGGAGGCAGAGGCAGGCAGATCTCTGTGGGTTTGAGGCCAGTCTGGTCTACATAGTGAGTTTTAGTACAGCCAGGGCTAAACAGAGAAACCTGTCTTTAAAATCCAAAATAAATAAGTAATAGGACTTCGTGCATGCTGGGAAATAAGTATACTGAGATATAGTCCATCCCTTTTTAACCTTAAAAAATACATATGTATGTGTGTGTTTACATTTAAAAAAGTAAAACTCTTTAAAAAGAGTAAAACTCACTCTCTGAACACAGGCATAGAGTCATATAATCATGACCACAGGAACAATCCAAAACATCCCATCACCCCCAAGTCTCCCTGTTTCTCCCCCAGCAACCACAGGCTGCTCCACATTTCCAGACTGTCTCAGAAGTGACCGTGACGGGCACGGCCGAGCCTGGCTCTCCCACTTACCGCACATGTCCCTCTACACCGCCTTGCAAGCCGATGCCTGCCCACCCCTTTTTCACAGGCTTCCTTTATGGTCTCTGGTGGATGAACCACAGTCCACTCATCTGCTCTCCAGGTGAAAAAACACGAGCTGCTTCCTGGCTCGGGTGACTCTGAGTACAGCTGCTGGGGTGTTCCACTTCTCTGGAGTCCCTTTGAGGTTTCAGAGAGTCTGAAAAGCCTGGCTGGAGAGAAGAGCACAGCCCAAGGGTGCTCAGGTCACATCAGGAGCACAGGGAGGGGACAGGTGGCAGCTGGGCTCCCTCTGTCAGGCCGCCGCCTTCCACGGAGAACAGGTGTTCTAACCGTTGTCTTCACTAATCGTCCTTATATACCTTACTAATAGCAGTGAGCTAGAAAACATCTTTTGATGAACTCCGTCTCTGCCTCCTACTGGCTCATCCCGACATTCTTCTCCGCATCAAGGTCAAGGAACCTGTGTTTACTGCCGTGGAAGAACCTTTCAAGATGCTATGGAGGATGGAGAGGAGCTGTGTCTCCATCCCCCCTCACCCCCCCCCCCCCGCCTCCACTGACTGAGTGACCATGAGAAGAGGTGCAAGCAGGCATGCCCCATCACTGCTCCTGGGAGTCACCTGGCCTCACTTAATACCCATAAGCCTTCTGATCTCACACAGCCCAGCATGCCCCCTGTAGGAGCGCTGCGATCGCAGGAATTCTTGCTGTACAATGGGCTTTTGTGAGCCTTCTGGCGACTAACCCAAGCCTTCACACGGATGCAACAGATGCTTGACCACTGGGCCATCTCTCAGCCGGCATGCTCAGCTGTTGATGTGGGTGCTTGGGCTCACACTTAGGTCCTGATGCTTGCCAGGCAAGCACTTGCGGACTGAACTATTTCCTCAGGTGAAAACATAGGTAAGTAAATAAATATAAATGACTTCTAAGCAGCTCTGGTGGTGCTCTCTTTACATCAGTGCAGTCGTTGCATGCACATTCGGAGGCAATGCACTGTTCACCTAGACAGAATAGATGGTGGGCACAGCCTCCATTTATGCTACCTGGATGACAACGTCCCTGGCATTGCCCACTGCAACCTGCTACTTCAACCTCCTAGCACATGACCAGGGTCCTTAAAAGCCACCATTATCATATAACTGTTATTATTATTATTGTTATTATTATTGGCTTTTTGAGACAAGGTTTCTCTGTATAGCCTTGGAGCCTATCCTGGTACTCACTCTGTAGTCCAGGCTAGCCTCGAACTCAAAGAGATCCACCTGTGTCTGCCTCCCGAGTGCTGGGATTAAAGGCGTGCGCCACCACTGTCCGGCTATGACTATTACTATTGTGTGTATGTGTATGTATGAGTGTTCCTATGGGGGATACACATATGCTATGGGACATGAGAAGGTCAGAGAACCACCTCAGGGGTTTGTCCTCACTTTCTGCCTTATTTGAGACAGGTTCTCTTGTTCACAGCAGCTGTGTGTCAGGTGGCACAGACACAAGTGACCAGGCTTGATTGGCAAGCTCTTTACTCATGAAGCCATCTCTCCAGCCCCAACTATTATTTTTCTGAAGATTTATTTTATTGCTGGGTGGTGGTGATGTATGCTTTTAATCCCTGCACTTAGGAGGCAGAGGCAGGTGGATCTCTGAGTTTGAGACCAGCCTTGTCTACGGAATGAGTTTCAGGACAGCCAGGGTTATACAGAGAACCCCTGTTTCAAAATACAGTGACACTACGCCCCCCCGCCTCTGTCTTTCCATCTCTCTAGCCCCCCCCAATTGCTAATCTTTTTAATGGAGGAAGGGTCCCATAAAGTCAGAAAGGGGCAGGGTCTTTGCTCTGAGCATGGCTTCCTCAGACTTGACTTTGGCACTATTTTTGGATGCTGCTGCATCCACCAGGCCAGGGTGGGGGATGACAGCAATGGCTCCTGCCAGCTGACAACCTGTGCCCTGACCATGCCCATTCTGAGGAACAAACATTGAATCTTGTACATTGTTTCCACCCGTGTCCTCTGTAGCCCCAGGGAGGGATGTTTGTTCTCCTAGCCCTGGTGCTGCTGCTGGGCCCGGGAGTCTGCAGCATCCCTGCTCACGCTTTTCATAGCTTTGCTGAAATGTTACCAGTCAGCTGCCATGTCCCATGTCAGCAGAGGACAAAGTCCTCCTTCGTGTTGTTTGGCCAAAGGCTCTAGGGTCACATTGCTTCTTCTGTTTCTCTCAAGCCTTCTAACTACTGCCATTAAAGCCCTTGCTCTCCCTTAATCCAACTCTTTCCCACCAGACTGTCATAGCCATTACTGCTCCCGATTCACTGTAATGACCATTTATAGGTCTCTGGCCCTGGCTCCATAGCCTGCGTGCTTTCGAGTCAGCTCCCACCAGGCAGCCAGAACGACCTCTGCCAAGAGGAGCCATCAGCCCCAGTTCCGTTCAGAACTCCAGAGCAAGCTGGGTGTGGTAGCACACACCTGTAATCCCAGCTCTTGGGAGGCTGACACAGGAGGACTGTGAGTTCTGGGCTACACAGTAAAACACAAAACAACAGCAACAAAAACCCCTTCAAACAGCCTCCTCATCCTGCTGGGTGGCATCCTCCCCATCCAGCCCGGGGCATCCTCCCCATCCAGCCGCGGGGCATCCCCCCCATCCAGCCGCGGGGCAGGCTCCCAAACCAGCCATGGGGCAGCCAAGTCCTTCCCGAGCCAGCAGCCTCCTGGCCCCACCCCCTCTCTGCCCAGCTCCCTTGCTTCCTC
Source organism: Chionomys nivalis (assembly GCF_950005125.1). NCBI lineage: Eukaryota > Metazoa > Chordata > Mammalia > Rodentia > Cricetidae > Chionomys > Chionomys nivalis. The sequence continues at coordinate 40,018,378 of NC_080102.1, forward strand.
TACCATAGCTCCATGTTGAGAATGAGGAGAAGCCCTGCTTCAATTCTCCTTCATCCGCTGCCGTTTAGAACATAACCCCCCTCAGGTCTGGACTCCAGTCTTGCCTTCTAGTTCAGATTGCATCCCAATCCATAACATTCCCTGATCGCTCTGTTTAAAATCGCAACTAAACCCTCTCTACCTGGATGTGCCCAGTCCCTTGACCCCAGCAGGTGTCAGCACTGCCTGGGGCTGTTCTGGGCACTTTCTCAGCACTGGGCACTTTGCAAAGGGCCTAGGTGGGGAGAAATGACCGCAATTACAATGGAGACTTTAACACAAACAGCTGAAAGGTTTCAGAGGGCACGTGTCTCTGCAGGACGGACCCTGTGGTCAGGTAGTATCGTCTTTTCAGATTAAGGAAGAAATGACTCCCAGAAGGCATCCTCCAGCTGTGATGGTGGGTGGAGACATTGATACTTCCAGGAGGAAAAATCAGCCATGAACACGCTGCAGAAAAACTACATGCCTGAGCCAAGTCAGGTATTTGGAGGCATAAGATGGGAGCTGGGGGAGCCGAGTTGTTTGCGTTTGAGGAGCTTGTGCTCAAGGTGGACCAGGGCTGAGCGTACGTGGAGAATTACTGCTGCCTGCGCCTGCCTGTCATCCTCCCCCACCAGGGCGGCTGAAACAGAAGGATTACTGTGAGTTCCAGACTAGTCTGGGGACATAGTAAGACTGTCTTATGCTTCCTGCTCCACACCCTGGCCCCAGTGAAGAGGATCATTGCTACTGGCTTGCAGAAGGCTTCTCTTCCAGGGTTCCCACCTTCGCACACACAACTGATTTCTAGATGCCCACTGCAGGAAGAGCTCAGCCTGGATCCCTCAGTGCAGCCCCTTCACAGATGCGTCCCTTCAGCTCAGCCTCTCCCTACTCAGCCACGAGGAAGGGGTGAGTGACACACCCCAGCAGCACCTCCCCCCCTTTTAGCCTCCACCCTGCAGGTGTTTTGGGAACCTTGGGCTCAGTGCTCAGGTCCTCCGTCTCAGAGACCTGAAATGGATTAAGACAGAGTTCTACTATGGGCTAGGGAGTCAGTGAAACCATTATGGGTCAGCATTGGAGTGGACAGTGAAAGACAGGCATGTCAAAAACACCGCAAGGTGCTGAGGAAGAACCGTGGGCAGGGTTCAGACAGATCCTGGGCAGTGCCCAAATTTTCAGAAGCAAGGACTGGCAGCATTATATGTATTTGTTAGAAACAGTGGTGGGCTTTCTGGAATTGGCAGGACCAGTCCTGACGAGTGGGACACAGACGCACACAGACGCACACAGACACACACAGATATAGACGCACATGACAACGGTTTCCCTTCTGTGTTAGCCAGACTTCATCGCTCTGGCAAATGCCTGGGAGAGACGTTTTGTGGAGGGAAGACTTATTTGGGTTTACAGTTTCAAAGATTCCAGTCCGTGGTTCACCTGTGACATTGCCTTGGGCTCGTGATGACAGAACGCCACGGTGGCAAGAACATATCCCATACAAGGCTACTCATGACAGGTAGAAGGCAGAGAGATGAAGGGCCCCACAGCAAGCTAACTCCTTCAGAGACAAGCTCCCACTGGCCCGCTTCTTCCAGCCAGGTCCCACCTACCACAGTCTCGTCACCTCCCAACTGCCTATTCAATTTTTAACCCATCAATGGAAGGAACCATGGATTAGTTCAGAGTCTGTCTTTGGAAACATCATCCCAGACACATTCAGGGCTGTGCCTTACATGCCTCCTCGATGTCTCCAGCCAATCAACTTGAGTTGATCAAGATCAACTACCAGGGCTGGTATTATGGCTCAGTGGGCACTTGCCACCAGCCTAAAGATCTGAGTCCAATCCCCAGGACTTACATAGTGACTTCACAGCTGTCCTCTGACTTCCACATGCATACCACATGCGTGCACACACACACATACACACAAACACACACGGAGGAAAAGATCAACCATCACACCTTTTGTGTCCAGATTCTGGCTGAGCACAGGCCACATGGGACAGACAAGAGCATGAACTCCCTGTTACCACAGAGCTGCCATCTGAATAGGTATGAGGTACTGAAAAGGTTCACATTAGGGCAGGAGTGATAGCCAAGTACTTGTCATCCATGAGGACCCAAGTCTGAATTGACATGGACCACACGAAATCCAATCATGGCAGCATGCATTCGTGATCCCGGTTCTGGGGAGGCAGAGATGGGAGGATTCTTAGGGCTTCTATCCAGTCTAGTGGAATTAGTAAGTTTCAGATTCACTGAGTAGTCCTATCCCACCCCCCAAAAAAGAAAAGAAAACAAAAAACAAAAACAACAAAGTGGACAAGCTGGAGGGATGGCTCAGAAGTTAAGAACAGTTGCTACTCTTCTAGAGAGCGCAGATTTGGTTCTCAGAACCCATGCAGCTGCTCATAACTGTCTGTAATTTTAATTCCAAGGGATCTCATGCCCTCTTCTGTCCTTCCTGGGCACTGCACACATGCACACACACAGTATATACATGCACATGCAGGCAAATTCTCATAAACAAAAAAATAAACAATAGTAAGATAAAGTGCCACTGAAGAAGACTCGGGACTCTGGCCTCTGGCTTCCACAAGCATGTGCACCTCTGCACACACACAAATGGGAACACAGACAAATACACAAAAGAAAATGCTCACCTTAGTACAGAAACACCAGATGGCCAGGAGGGGTGAGCACCGTAAAGCTGAAGCTGTTTCCTTGGTGGCCTTACAGCGACCATCCCTTCTCTGAGCTGGCTCCTCCTGGTCTTCTCTTGGCTGTGATCCATTCTGGATGTCTGACTTCAAGGAAAGACGAATGTACCCAAGAAGCCAAGACTTCACTGCCTCATAATCTGGGGAACAAAGAGATAATGAGGCTGGCTGCCTGCCTGCTGGGCCTGCCAGGCTACCTGCCGTTCATTCACTCCGTTGGTGGGATCCAGAGCCACAGCTGAGCTGACCCCCACTTGCTCTAGGACCCTGGGTGAGAGGCTCAGCCTCTCCCTGTGCTTTCCTGCCTGGAGCTGGGGGTAGAAGGACCTCACAGCTGAGGCTGCTATGTGGAGTAAGTGCAGTCTGAGATGTGTGCCTGGCTCCTGTACTCAAACCTGTGCCTTGTGTCCCTGTCCTGCGTGGAGGCTGAACTCACTGCCTCCTCCACTCCAGAGGACAGTGCAGGATGAGGGGGAGGAGCTGATCTCTGCAGGTGCAAAGGGAGACTTGCTGGGGGTTCTTCATTTTCCCTTCTCCTTCTTTCCCTCTCTCCTTCTCCTTTCTTCTGCCTCTCCCTCTCCTCTAAGTAGCTTAGTTTTCTTTTTGAAACAGCATCTCATGTAGCCCAGGCTGGCCTCAAACTTGCTATGTAAATGAAGATAACCTTAAACTTCAGCTCTTCCTGCCTACACCTCCTGAGTGCTGGGATTCTGGGTGTACATGACCACACTCAGTCTTTGTAGTGCTGGATGGAACCAAGGGCTTGGGGCGTGCTAGGTCCATACTCCACCAACTGAGCTACAGCCCAGCCCTCGGTTGCTCACTTTAATGCTATATTGTGAGCTAGCTTATGGAGAGACAACCACAACAAGGAATCAGAGGCCACGGGCAACATAAAGTTCACTATGGAAGTGAAACAGGACGTCAGCCCTACCCAAGGTGATAGGAGATGAGAGGACCACACCAGCGGACCTGCTGAGCTGCGCCGGGCTCCTGGCACACGGATGCTGAGGTCCTACGCATGTGGTTTAAGGCTAAGACTCAGTGAAATCCATCACACAGCCATAGACAGTATGTCCAACATTCAATGCAGCACCCGGCTTATGGCCCAGGACGACCCCTGCATGTACATAAGGGACATTCACAATGCCCAGAAAGTTGTAGTGTATAAACCTGTTCTCTGGGCACTTGACCCTGTGCCCGCACCTTCTGCCACTTTTATAAAGTCATACTCAGGAGTGGCACCAATGTAACCGGAAGGGAAATACCTGCCCTATGTGTTCTTGTTTAACTAAGATGTAGAGGATGTCCATGAATAGAAACGCATCTGCTTACATTAAACAACAACAACCTCAAGTTGCACAATGAGCAAGCGAGGACAGCTTGCTCTAAATACTCCTCGCCTATTCGTTCTTTCAGATTCATGTGGATGCTTTGTACAAATGTAGCCCAAAGCAGGCCATACGTAGCTCCTGGACCTCCTTAGCATGTGACTCTGGTTTCGATCCTCAGCACTGCGGGGAAAGATTATGAACCCAAATGGAACTGAAATGAAAAGTATAATCCTCTTTTTAAAACAGAGAAAAATGAAGCACACAGGTGTAACTATATACTGCATGTATATACTATATATATATATAATGTATACAACTGGTGGCTTCATTTCTCGGAGAGGAGCTGTTTTGAGGGAATAGTAATTTAACCCAAGAAATGTTCAAAACGGGTGGGGGAGGAGTCTCCAGTTGTCCTCAGCAAGCACGTTGGCACCATTCTGAAATATAGGATGTAGATTAAACACACTCACTATGCTATATAATATGATGCATACTGTGTAATTCACCACATATAAACGTGTATAGATACAGTGAGTAAGTAGTGATGTTAGGATTTTAGGAAACATCGTTTGCAGCATGAGAGAAAAAAGAAACACACATGTGGGGAGCAGATGAAGTCCTGAGTGGATGTGTATTATTGACACGTGCACGGCCATGTCAGGGATCCTGGTGCTTCAGGTCCATGGGAATGGTAAGGCCTTCCCCAGGTCAGGCTCAGAGGAATGGTAAAGCCTCCTCTGGTCCAGGTGCACACGTGTGCAGAAATTATCAACTGCAGCTTCCACCTGACTGCTACCTGAGAGCCCCCGCTCCCCGCAGATACCTCCCATAGATCAGCTAATGGCCCCATCCTTCTTGGTGTTGTACATTATAAACCAGCCGGGTTCCTGGCTGCTGGTGGCACCCATCAGAGTGCACAGCCCACACAGTCCTTGCTTTTCTGTAAGTGTGTGCATCTGTCTTTCTTAATTTCCCATCGTTCCAGCCAGGTCAGTCCCAAAGCCATGGAGGTCTTGGCACAAATATAAAATCAAAGAGAATATGTATAAACCCTGTCATCCTAAATTTAAGCTGGAAAATAAACATAAACTCATGCGTTCTCTGTGTGTGTGTGCATGCGCGCGCATGTGTACACACATGCATGTGTGTACCTGCCTGCCTGCCTGTCCTTTTTTTAGACAGGTAGTCTAGACTGGCCTCAAACTCACTATATATACAAAGATAACTTTGAACTTAATAAAAAGATTTATTTTCATTATTTTTAATTATAAGCAGGGACGTGTGTCTGCATGTGGGTATGTGCACATACGTTGTCAGGTAAGGGCCTCTACCCACTGAGCCATCTTACTGGCTCAAAAGATGTCTCCTAATAACTATCAGAGGACACAGCATCCACATACAGATCTGAGGTTACTGTTGGTTTTATCTGGAATAGACCCCAACTTTGCCACCTTTCTATATCTCCTGTACTAAGAACCAAAAGGGGGGCAAATCATTTCAGATGTGAGACCAGATAAAAACTCAAGTTCAGAAGCATATGGACCATGCAGGTCACCTCATCCTCCGCCGTGACGTGAGTTCAAGGTCAACCGAGGTTACAGGAGCATTTGTCTTAACAAACACACAGAGGTAACCAGACAACTGAAGCCGGACCTGTCATGTCTGCTGCTGCTCTGAACCTGACCTCACTGCTGAAGATCACTGCCAGAAAAATACTGGGACGGCATTTACCCCGTCCTGTGATAGGCACAGGATGCCTGAGCTTTTTTTTGCCCGTGACTCTTTGTTTCATTATAGTCACACGTGCAGAAGTGTGTGCAGTCATCCCAAACTGCCCCTCTGTGCCAAAGATGAAGGCAAGCCACAAACTCTACACGACTTTTTTATATTTATGGGGTGGGGGGGAGGAGGGGAAGAGGGAGGACAGAGTTAGGAGAGGAGATAGAGAGGTGGTAGAGAGGAAGCGGGGAGATTCTGTGAAGTCCAAAAAACTTCCAGGAATCAATTTTCTCCTTCCATCGTGAGTGAGGGATCAAATGTAGTCCTCAGTCTAGGTAGCAAGAGCCTTTGCCCACTGAGCCATCTCCCTGGCCCCCTAGACCACTGATGCTTCCCTCTCACGCTGGCCTCCTGTGCCTTTTAAAAAACCACTCCACTTAAATATCAAATAGAAATTTAGTTGTATTTTGTAAAGGGACCCATCTTCTCTTTCAAGCCAAATGAGGGTGCCCCCACTTTTTTCTCCCCTGCCCCTCCTCTCATCTCAGGCTCTTGCTCTGGGTTTCCAGGAAGCCGGATCTGTTCAGCAGCTCTGATTGATAACACAAATCACCCCCGAGGCTCTGAGGAAGGAACTTGGATGTCAGATGGAGGTGCAGTGGGAGCCGCGGCCCTGCCCCCACCTCGTTTATTCATTCACGGCATGGCAAGCTCCGAAGGGCCAGAGCAATTTCATCAGCTCTCGGAATTGGCACACTGCGAGCCTCCTCTCCCCGGACCACCGCGCTGCCAGAAATAGACACCACGTGGCCTCCTTTTATGATAAGGTTAGGGGAAACGAGTGCGTGGGGAGAGGCCGGCAGGAGAGTGGCAGCTCGAGTCGCAGGGATAAAACCTGCACAGCACCGGTCCTCTTGCCGGGGGCAGGATCAGAAGCAGGAGCAGAGTGGCAGCCGCTGGCCTCCCCAGGCGCATCCTTTGGTGGTCCCCTCACTCCCAGCAGCGGTCCCTGCCCTCAGCCTTCTTCATCACTCCTGCTGGGGCTGCAGGCGCCCTGCCTTGCCAGGCTTTGTGGCTCCCCCGGCTCATTTTCTGATAGAGCTGTCAGTTTTTATTGCTGATAGGAGAAATCATTTTCTCTCTTAGCTGAATGTTAATTGGCCTTTCCCTCTCTCGTTCGGTGAGAACATGTAGTCCCCTTGTCTCTTCGTCACCTCCCCCCAGCCCCCCTGGGAAAGGTAGAAGAAGCATTCTAGAAAGACAAGGAAGGTGGTTCTTGCTAAATTGCTAATTGGTAATTGTTAATTCAGAGATTAAGAGAAAGCTAAAGGGGAGTGGAAGGAAATTCTCCATGAGCCTACGTGGACAATAATATGTTCTCATCGGCTGTAGAGGGCCCAAGGTTCAGTAGGGGGATGGGTAAAGTCAAATGTGGAGGGGCCAGGTACCAGGACAGCCAGCCCCTCCTGCTGAGATGACTGAGACACACCCAGAGGAGACAGTCTGATAAACTGAAGGGTCAGCTGGAGCAGGGGACCGTGGGACTCACGAGTCAGAGGAACTATTCAGTAAAGACAAAGTTAGAACTTGAGGACAGGAGCTAAGTGGGAGAAGGAGGCGACAGAGATGTCCCAGGTAGGACACTCGGGCACTGGAGGAACAGGGAGATGTGTGAGTGAGAATGCAGAACAGGGCTGTGTTCCCCCCACCCCCTCCATCCCTATAATTCTCTTATATTTAAAACTAGTGGGGCGACAGAGATGGCTCAGTGGGTAAAAACACAGGGTGCTCTCCCAGAGGCCCATTTGATTTCCAGCACCCACATGGCTCAGAACCGGCTATACCTCCAGTTCCAGGGCATCTGACATCCTCTTCTGGCCTCTGTTAGTACTGCACACATAAGCACACATGCAGGCAAAATACCCACACATGATCATTTTTTAAATAAAGTAAGCAGTCCAGGAGTGGTAGCACAAGCTTGCAATCCTATTCCATGGGAGATGGAGACTGAAGGGCAGGTCTGAGGCCAGTCTGGGATACACAGGGAGGACCCACTCCCCTTCACTCAAAGGAAATGAAGGGGGAGGATAGCCTTAACGTGCTTAAAGCAGACAATTCAATGTTTTCAGTATGTTTACAAAGTTGTGTACCCATAGCTGACTTCAGGGCATTCTATAGGGAAGTTCTCTCAACACGGCTTTGGTAAAGACCAGGCCTGACCAGATGGCAATGTCTCCGGTCAGTTTGGCAGCAGAGCCACGAGATGGTTTGGAGCTGAGTGAGCCAAAGTCGCCAGCAGTAGCACAGCAGGTAGTATGAACAGGGCTAAAGATGTCTGTAGTAATGGGAGGAAATCTACTGACCTCTTATATTCTCCCTTGCCAGGAAAAGAGCTGGGCTAGGTTCCCTCGAGTCGTTTCTGCTGGCTGGCTTTTTTAATGGCGGCAGTCATACAGATCAGTGTGATAGATGGTGTTGTCTCTTTACAAAGACAACACTGCAGAGTGGGCACATCACAGACAAATGCAGGATTCTGAAGTGTCTACACCTTCAGTTTAATTCAGCAAAACCTTCTTTGGCACACCATTGGCTGTGCTGAATGAACACTCCCGGCCCTCACGGGCATATGGGACATCGTTCAGACCACCAGTGTGATGGGGTGAGCCCAGGGTCTTGAGCAGGCTTGCCTCTGTGTAATGCAGGAGACCCATTCAAGTTCAAGATCCTTAGTTAGGGAAAGGGTCCAAGAGCTGAGTTCACCCCTGCAGTAGCCTTAGGGACAGTGCTATGATAATCATATCAATAATCTTCTTCTTCTTCTTCTTCTTCTTCTTCTTCTTCTTCTTCTTCTTCTTCTTCTTCTTCTTCTTCTTCTTCTTCTTCCTCCTCCTCCTCCTCTTCCTCCTCTTCCTCCTCCTCCTCCTCCTCTTCTTCCTCCTCCTCCTTCTTCTTCTTTTTTCGAAATAGGGTTTCTGTATTGCCCTGGCTGTCCTAGAACTCAGAGGTCTGCCTGCCTCTGCCTCCTGAATGGTGGAATTAAAGGTGTGTGCCACCACCATCCAGCATATCAATTTATTTTATTTTATGTGCATAGGTATTTTGCCTACATGTCTGTCTGCTTGCCATGTGTGTACGTTGCCATAGAGACCAGAAGAGGTGCTGAAAACCCTGGGACTGGAGTTACAGATACTATGAGCTGCCATGTGGGTGCCGGGAACTGAGCCCTGGGTCTTCTGGAAGAGCAGCCAGTGGTCTTATCCACTAAACCATCTCTCCAACCCATTCATTTTTATTTTTTATTGCAAGCAGGAAAAAAAAAAAACCCAACCCAAACCCAGTGAAACCAACTCTCATAGTAAAAGAGATGCAGAAAAAGTTCATCGACTCACGTGAACTCTACAGCCCACCACACAGTGACACAGGAGTACTAGACAAAAGAAAAAATAGCCAGATAAAATAGAACTAAGTAACTAAATAACCTGTCGGTGCATGGTTGAGTTAGCAAGCAAGAACAAAATAGTATCCCAAGGGTCCAGAAACAAAGAAGGGAAAACCTGAGGGGCGATCACATGATTCCCCTACAGTGCCTTGGGGAAGGATGTGAGAGAGGAGAGGCAGAGGCAGCAACTCAGCAGCCTCGGTTGTAGAATCTGTGTTGAGACTGGAAATAAGATCTTCAGCAGACAGGAGGGGCAAGAGCTGAAAGTGTGGCTCATTGCAGAGCCAGACGCCTGTGAGGGCTGATCTCTCAGCCAAGAGTGAGCTCGGAAGAAAGCTCCCCTGGCACGGAAAGATAACGAAGAAGCTTGTTTATCAGGGCATAGGCAGAGAGCAGTGGGGAGTTTAAAACCCACCTCCCCCCACCAACCCAAACCTCATTTGTGTGCTTTGTGGGGGCGCGTAAGGTCCAAATGTGTACTCGGTGTATGTTCTGGGATTCTACCAAGAGAAGAAAATGCTATCAGACAGGTGATACCTGGACCACCTGGGCCAGCAGATGCAGATGGCTGGGAAGTGGGGCATGGTCAGAGCTTAGCAGCAAGAGATGCCCACAGGGGAAACAAGCCCTTACCCCCCAACCGTGAGCTTTAGAGTATCAGCCGTCAGCCAGCCGTCATCTTGAATGTCAGAAGACCACAAATAAAGGTTAGAGACTCAAAACTGTGAGATACCACAATAGTAGTTTTGGTTTTTCAAGACAGTATTTCTCTGTGTAGACCTGGCTGTCCTGGAACTAGCTTTGTAGACCATATTGGCCTTGAACTCACAGGATCCACCTGCCTCTTCCTCCCTTGTGCTGGGATTAAAGGCATGTGCCAAGACCGCTCGGCTGAAATGTTAAATTTTTAAATAAAAGAAGCCGGGCGGTGGTGGCGCACGCCTTTAATCCCAGCACTTGGGAGGCAGAGGCAGGCGGATCTCTGTGAGTTCGAGACCAGCCTGGTCTACAAGAGCTAGTTCCAGGACAGGCTCCAAAGCCACAGAGAAACCCTGTCTCGAAAAAAGAAAAATAAATAAATAAAAAATAAAAATAAAAGAATAACACATTATTAAATGAGAATAAACAGACTTGGACTTTTTTTTCACTGTTTTTATTTTCTTTTTATTTATTTTTTGAGACATAGTCTCACTGTGTAGCTCTGGCTGGCCTAGAACTACGTACACCTCGAATTGCCTGCCTCTGCCTCCTCCCAGGTGCTGGGAGTAAAGGCATATTGTTTGTTTGTTTTTGTTTTTTGTTTTGTTGATGGTGTATCTTTGTAGGTCAGGCTGGTCTGGAACTCATCCTGTAACCCAGACTAATCTCAAACTCAAGATCCTCTGGCCTCAGCCTCCCAAGAGCTAGCTAGCATTACAGATGTAATTACAGATGTGAGCACTTGCTTGAGATTCGAACAATGTTAACAACGTCAATTTAGCATCCCTTAAGTGTCTGAGATCTTAAAATCTCAAAATGACCTTGGGCAGAAGCTATGGGGGCTGGGGGAGGGGCAATGGGAGGGGCAATGGGAGGGGGTCGTGGGTGTGCAGAGGGAGGGGAACTGGGAGGGGCTGTGGGAGGGGAAATGGGGGTGGCCATGGGAGCACAGTAGGAGGGGCCATGGGAGTACTTTGGGAGGGGCCATGGGAGGGTTTTAGTGAGATCCGTGTGAGTCTGAGAAGCTGCTGGCCACTGTGAAAAGCAAGTACACAGATATTTACCATTCCATTCTAATTCTATATACATTTGAAAATTCTTACAATAAAACCATAAAACAAACCAAAAAGCTCCAAATAGAACTTCTAGAAACAAACAATGCGATTTTCAACTCAGGACAATCTGCCTGGTACCAATATTGGACATAGGTGAAGGAAGAATTGTGACCTGGAGGAGAATATGATAAAATCCATAATGTGAAGTATAGAAATGAATATATTTTTTAAACTTCAGAAGACATTCTGAGACACCGAGATTAAAACGGGGAGCATAGTAATGGTTTATTATAAATTCCAGAGGTAGCCAGGAGGCGGTGGCATACACCCTTAATTCCTAGCACCTGGGAGGCAGAGGCAGGTGGATCTCTGAGAGGTCACAGACCCATTCTAGCTGTGTGTGGCACCATTCTATGGGCTGAGTCAGGGGACTGGATAAAAAGGAGAAAGAGAGCAGGCATCATTCATCTCGACTGCTACCACACTGTGACCAGCAGCCTCCAGCTCCTTCTGACACACCCCCTCCATGGTGGGCTGTACCCGCTAATCGTGAGCCAAAACAACCCACCCTTCCTTCCTTCCTTCCTTCCTTCCTTCCTTCCTTCCTTCCTTCCTTCCTTCCTTAAGTTGCCTTATTAGGTATTTTGCCACCACAAGAAGAGTAACTACCGCAGCAGCTAGCAGACACAGAACTCTGGGTTTGATCCCCAGCACTGATTAAATTGGGTGTGGTACACACCTGTAACGCCAGTACTCAGGAGGTGGGGGCAGAAGGATCTGAAATTCAAAGTCACCCTTAGCTTTATAGCAAGTGCTAGGCCAGCCTGAATTACCTACCTACCTGAGACCTTGTCTCTAGAAGGGGGGAAAAGGGGGGGGGTAAGTACTCAAAGAATGCCTGAGAGGTTTTTTCCTTTGGCGCATGTGTACTGGCGACAGCACCTGGCGTCTTGTGCCTACTAGGCTACTAGGTAAGCTCTTTACCACCAAGCTACACCTCTCCCTGGATGAGAGGTTTTGAGACTTTGACAGAAGAGGCTCACTAAGCTGGGTGATGTTGCTGCATGCCTTTAATCCCAGCACTTAGGAGCCAGAGGCAGGTGGATCTCTGTGAGTTCGAGGCCAGCCTGGTCTACACAGCAAGTTGTTCTAGGATAGCCAGGACTGTTACACAGAGAAACCCTGCCTCGTAAAACCGAAGAAGAGGAGGAGGGGGAGGAGGAGGAGGAGGAGGAGGAGGAGGAGGAGGAGGAGGAAGCCTACTAGAGAGAAATCATACAATACAAAAGACAAAAGCAACCACAGAGACAACTAGAAAGAAAAGGTCTGCCACCTCCAGCAAGGATGCTGCCTGGAGCTTCTCTAGCCGCCTAAAGCTCAGGAGACAACTGATAACGTCTCCAGGGAAAACGGCTGTCAATCAAGAATCCTGGTTTCACTAAGAACTGATCTGTTTTTTTCCCAATTTATTTTACTATTTTAAGTGTGTGGGTGTTTTGTCTGCATCTACACTACATGTGTACTTGGTGCCATGGAGACCAGAGAGGGTGTTGGATCCCCTGGAATGGGAGTTACAAAGAGTTGTGAGCTAGCTTGTGGGTCCTGGGAATCAAACCTAAGTCCTTTGCAGGGAGAAGCCAGTGCCCTTACCACTGAGCCGTCTCTCTGCCCTGGAACGCATCTTCAAATGAAGCTGCTTGAGCCAGGTCCTCTCGCTCAGACTTTCAGGAATTACTAAAGAGACTCAGGTACTTCCGGAAGGATAGACGGCTTCAGGAAGGGGAGGAGAGATGGGGGGCACCAATAGCAGCAGCCCAGCATGAGGGTTCATGCTGAAAATCTCAGCACTCAAGAGGCTGAGGCAGGAGGATCACCGCAAGTTCATGGCCTGCCTGAAATGTACAGTGAGTTCAAGGCCAGCCTGGAATACATGGCAAACCCTGTCTCAACAAAAACAAAAATGCAAACCAACAGTCCCATTTGCTTATTGTAAAGTTCTTGTCTAATACTAAATGTATCTAACACTATCCTAAGGATCTAGCTTTAAAGAAAACAGGGAAGGAAGGGAGGGAGGGAGGGAAGGAGGACGGGAGGGAGGACGGGAGGGAGGGAAGGAGGGAGGGCGGGAGGGCGGGAGGGAGGGCGGGAGGGAGGGCGGGGGGGGGGAGGCCAGGCTGTGGTGGTACTCCTTTAATTCCAGGACTCAGGAAACAGTGACAGGCAGATGGATCTCTGAGTTTGAGGCCAGCCTGTTCTACAGAGCCAGTGAGTTCTAGGGCAGTAAGGGCTACACAGAAAAAGTCTGTCTCGAAAAACAAACAAACAAAAACTCAGAAAGAAAGAGGTGGGGGAAATGGCCCGGTGGGTAAGAGTACTTGTTCTCAAGCAAGAGTTCAAATATCCAGCACCCATTTAAAGGGCCAGGCATGGCTTCACGTGCTTATAACCCAATAAGGGAGGAGACAGGCCAGCCCTGAGAGCTCTGCTGGCTTTCTGCCTAGTCAAAATGGCAAGCTTCCAGATCAGTGAGTGGGCTGGCTGGTTTCGTGGTCCACCTGACACAAGCTGGAGTCACTTTGGAAGATGTAACCTCAACTGAGAGAATGTCCCACCAGATCGGCCTGAGGGCAAGCCTGTGGTGTGGTCTCTTGGCAAGCCCAGTTCACTGTGAGTGGTGCCACCCCTGGGCTGGTGATCCTGGGTTCTATAAGAAAGCAGGCTGAACAAGCCAGTAAGCAGAATCCTCCATGGCCTCTGCACGGTCCTACCTCCAGGTTCCTGCCCCGACTTCCCTCAGCAATGGAGCATAACCTGAGAGCTGTGAGCTGAAATGACCCCCACACACCCCCACACCCCCCCACCCCCGCAAGCTGTTTGTGTCCTGGTGCTGACCACAGCAGTAGAACGGAAACTAAGACAGTGAGAGGCCTTGTCTCAAGGCCAGATGACAAGAAGGAGGTCCTGCTCTGGCTTCAGCATGTGCACGCACGGACACGTGCCCTCGCACACTTGTGGGCACATCCAACACACACAGAGTCTAAAAACATCTCCTTATGTACTTAATCCCGACAACCCTTAGAATTGGGTGATTATTATCATACCCCTGTACAGACAGGGGAACTGAGGCACGAGAGAAAGAGAGTCAAATCCTGTCTGGTGTCACAGATCTTGAAGTAGATGTTTCCAAGGCTTAGCCGCAAGTCCACAGTCCTCCTCCCAGCAGCAACGGCAGGAGTCAGGTCCCCTGTGGTGGAGACAGTACCTAGCTGGGTTTAGTGTCTCCTTGACAGACTCTAGATTTGCCAGGGAGATGGGCCTCTGGGTACCCAGAGGGATTAAGATGAGCCTCTGAGAGGTCAGGCAATGGTGGTGCATGCCTTTGATCACAGAGTGAGTTCCAGGACTGCCAGGCAAAAAAAAATAAAAAGATTAGTCTCTGAGAACGTCTAGGGGAGATCATATTAATTAATGCGAGAGGACTCATCTTAATTGTAGGGGAGACCCCTCCACACGCAGGGGATCCTGAGCTTCATAAAACAGATGAGTGGTAACATATTCTCCAGTGGGTTTCCTGACTGTGGATACAATGTGACCAGCTGCTTCAAGTCCCTGAGGCCCTAACTTCCCACCATGATGAACTGCTCCCCTGAACTATGAGCCAACATCTTTCTTTCCCCTAAATTGCACTTGTCAGAGTATTTTAATAATGACTGGGAAAGACGTTATCATACTTGGGAGGGGAAAAGCAGAATCTCACATAGCCCAGGCTAGCCTCAAACTTGCTTCTGTTCCTCCTGATTCCATCTCCTGAGTACCAGGATTACAAGTGTGCACCACTGTTCCTGGTGTACACGGTGCTGAGGTGTGAACCCAGGACTTAGTGCCCGTGAACAAGTACTGTACCAACCAAATCAAATCCTCAGCCTGCCTAGAATACTTCAAACACTAGATTCAGTCCCAGCATCTCTCTCTCTGTGTGTCTGTCTGTCTGTCTGTCTGTCTCTCTCTCTCTCTCTCTCTCTCACACACACACACACACACACACTCAGATGAAATTAATACACACACACACAGACTCAAATGAAATTAATTTTTTTTTCAGAAGGGTCTCACACTATAGCCCTGACTGGGCTATGTAGACCAGGTCAGGTTCTGTCTCTGTCTCCCAAGTGCTGGAATTAAAGATGTACACCATCACACCTGGGCCTACACTGGCAATTTAAAGATTTATTTTGCTTCCAAAAATTATCCTTGTTCTTGGCACGCCAACTGATAAAATTTATATAAAGTGTACTGCGAAGAACAGCTCACAGGAGCAGAAAAGGCAATGGTCACACTGACAGTGTGGCCATGGTGACATTTCCAGGACATGTTAACCCTTTAACTCCTGTCGTAGGGCTCTTTTATTTTTGTATCTTTTATTTATTCATTGACAATATTATACAATGTACTTGTGTGTGTATGTGTGTCTGTGTGAATGGTATGTATAGAATGTGGCAACCAGGAAAGGACACGTAATATACCCTGGACTGGTGACTATGAGCCACCTGATGTCGGCGCTGGGGACCAAGTCAGCCCTCTGCAAGAGCAGCAAGTGCTCTTAACTTCTCAGCTGTCCCTCTAGACCCAGTGTGGTTTGATCACATCCGCCCCAGCTTCCCTCTCTACTCCCCTGTTCACCCCAACACACTTCCCTTCCACCATTGTTTCCATAGCAATGTTTGCTGATTTTCTGGGCTGGATCTGTACAGCTAACCCTAGCCGCGGTGGGTTTTCAGGTACAGCAGCCACCCTGGGTCCAAAAGACCATACTCCACACTGACCCCACTACCTCTCTCTGGCTCCAACCTATCCACCCTCTTCCCTGACGCCCCCTGAGCCCCTCTCTAAGTCTTTATTTTTGTTTGTTTATGGGGTACTGGTAACTGAACTCAGTCCCTTGAGCACCCCGGGATAAGACTGCAGCATTCTCACTGGTGTCTGATTCAGCACCAGTGGGCTCCTTCGAGCCAGCCCTGTTTCCACAGTGATTGTTAAACTTGAATCTCACAGGGAAATTGCAATGGCTTTTTCCAATTTCTCAACTGGCTTTTCTTGGAATTCAGAATTTGAAAAAAAAGGTTGTTTGATCTAGGGTTCTAGCTCAGTGGTAGCATATGTGTTTAGCATGTAAGGCCTACTCAGTCCCTGGCAACATGAAAGAGAGAAAGAAAGAAAGAAAGAAAGAAAGAAAGAAAGAAAGAAAGAAAGAAAGAAAGAAAGAAAGAAGGGAGGGAGGGAGGGAGGGAGGGAGGGAGGGAGGGAAGGAAAAGAGGGAGAAAGAGAGAGAAAGAGGGAGGGAGAGAAAGGGAGAGAGAGGGGAGAGAGAAAGAACAAGAATTTGAGGAATTGAAAAGATTCTAGAGAAAATGGAATTATTCCACTCAGGAAGTTGTGGGAAGAAGACTGCTTCAAGTTCAAAATCAACCTGGTGGGCTACAGAGAGTCACAGGCCAGTCTAGGCCACAGAGAGACCCTATCTCAAAACAAACAGCTAATCAGACAGACAGATGAGCAAACCAAAAAAACCTGATGTCTTAGTTTGGGTTTTTATTGCTGTGAAGAGACACCAAGACCATGACAACTCTTAAAAAGAGAACATTTAGTAGGGGTGGCTGGCTTACAGTTTCAGAGGTTCAGTCCATTGCCATCACAATGGGGAGCATGGCAGCATACATGGTGCTGAAGCTGAAAGTCCTACCTGCATCTTGCAGGCAACAGAAAGTCAACTGACTGTCACATTGAGGGAAGCTTGAGCAAAGGAGACCTCAAAGCCCGCCCCCACAGTGACACACTTCCTCCAACAAAGCCTCCTCACAGCACCACTCCCTTTGGGGACCATTTCCTTTCAAACCACCACACTTGGTATAAAAATAATGGCACTGGGCTGGAGATGAAGCACAATGGTAGGGTCCCCCCCCCCCCACATACCTCGCTTGCGCGTGTGCGCGCGCACACACACACAAAGACATGGTCTCACCATGTAACTCTGGCTGGCCTGAAAATGACTACGTGGACTAGGGTCAAACTCAGAGAACTCTACCTGCCTTTGTCTCCCAAGTGCTGAATTAAAGGCATGTGAATGAAAAAGAAAGAAAGGAGAGAGAGAGAGAGAGAGAGAGAGAGAGAGAGAGAGAGAGAGAGAGAGAGAGAGAGAAAGAGGAAAGGACATGCCTGCTCCTAGGTGTGGAGGAGAAAGTTTATTGTAGATATGCAGGAGAGTATGGCCAGAGGCAGGGATATCTGGGGGAGTCCAGAGTGGACGTGACCAGACAGAGCTGGACCATGTGGGAGAGAAGGGGAAGGGAAAGGAGAGAGAGGGGAACCAGGCCCAACAGCCCAGGAGGTCAAAGTTCCAAAAAAGTGTGGGTAACCAAAATGTCTGTATTATATAGGGAAGAGGCTCTGGGGGAAGGGCAGCCCAGCCCCTGGGTTGGAGAGTTCAGGACAGAGGGTGGGGTATGCCAGCCATACTGTGTACCAGAGAGCTACAGAGGAACGCTGGGGGAACCTGGTGGCTGGGTCAGCTTTGGTATATTAAATATATCAGCTATTTGTGCTGGGGTTGAAACTTAACAGATGCCCCATCTCACCTGGCCCAACACGGTGCTACTTAATCAATGCTACCAGGAAATTTTCCCTTCTTTTCTTCCACGTGTCACCACCGCCGGTGTCCTAGTTTGCTGTTTGCTTCGGTGATAAAATACTCCGACCGGAAGCTGCTTCTCCGACTTTTCCATCCTCAGCGCACACAGCTCGAATCATAGCCCCAGGCCAGCTCCACTCCACAGCTACCGCTTTCCTTGGCAGGCGCCCCACAGGCATCTCCAGTTGCTCTGCAGTTGCATCTTCGCCTACTACGCCGGGGCGGAGGAGGTTAAAGCAGAAACTGCCGGGAAATACCACTTCCCTGGCTTGACCGCCTCCCGTCCCTTTCCTGCCTAGGGGATGGCACCGCCCACAGTGGGCTGGGCTCTCCTACGTCGGTTAGCAACTGAAATGCTTCACAGGTGTGACCCAGACCAACAGGATTTGTGCAATTCCTCCTCCTAAGTAACACTATATTGTGTCTTGTTGACAAGAACACACCAGGGCAGCCAGCTTGGTTTTCTATATGTGGGAACAAATGATATTGGATCTCTAGAAACAGACATGGTAGCTCCTGCCTTTAGTCCTCGCACTTAGGGGAGCTGAGGGAGGCAGACCACCCTGAGGGGTACACAAACCAGGACTAACTATACAGTGAGTTCAATGCCAGCTCATACCACATAGTGAGACCTTGTCTCAAAAAATCAAATAAAGTAAAAGAAATAATAATAAATAAACTAAATAAAAAAAATTAAATAAAGTTGGATTCCTACTTCAGACAGTGTACACATATCAATAATTTAAAGGCCTAAAAATGTTAAAAAAAAATGCATGTTGAAACTTTTAGCTCAGTTGGTAGAGTGTTTGCCATGCAGACATGAGGGCCTGAGTTCAGGTCCCCGGCACTCACAACAATCCAGGCGCAGTAGCTCTTGTTTGTAATCCTAGTGCCTGGAATGCTGAGGCAGGTGGATTCCAGGCCAGGGCACTGTGGGCTCCAGGTTCACAAAGAGACCCTTTCTCAAAAAACAAGGAGTCGAGACTGGGGAGACGGCTCAGCAGTTAAGAGCACTGCTCTTCTAGAGGGTGTGGGTTCAATTCCCAGCCCACATGGCAGCCCACAACTGTCTGTAACTCCTGTTCCAAGGGATCCAACACTCTCACACAGACATTCAGGCAAAACACAACATACGGGGGCTGGAGAGATGGCTCAGAGGTTAAGAGCATTGCCTGCTCTTCCAAAGGTCCTGAGTTCAATTCCCAGCAACCACATGGTGGCTCACAACCATCTGTAATGAGGTCTGGTGCCCTCTTCTGGCCTTCAGGCATACACGTAGACAGAATATTGTATACATAATAAATAATTAAAAAAATAACACCAACATACATAAAATAAAAATAAGTAGACGGTTTAAAAAAATAGGGATTGAGGGAGATGCTAGCCTCTGTACACTCACAAATGTCTGTAACTCCAGCTTCTGAGGATCCAGTGCCCTCTTGTGGCCTCCATGGGCACTGCACAATATAGTCAGGTATACACATGACACACACACAAAATTAAAATAAATAAATTTTTACAAAAATAGAAGGAGAGTTCTCCCAAGAGCATTCTTTGTGGCCAGAGAAGGTTGAACAGAAGATCCCTCAGCGGCAGAGAACTTCAATTCTATTTTATATATAACAGATTATTGTGGAACAGTAAACATAAATAAACAGCAGCTTTATAAATGAATCTGTATATTTGCGTACCTATATAAATTTAATCCCAGCACTCGGGAGGCAGAGGCAGGCAGATCTCTGTGAGTTCGAGACCAGCCTGGTCTACAAGAGCTAGTTCCAGGACAGGCTCCAAAACCACAGAGAAACCCTGTCTCGAAAAACCAAATAAATAAATAAATAAATAAATCTCGGAATCATAAAACAGTCTGCAGAGGAATACTGTAAAATGACTTTATCTAAAATGTTTAAAAGAGACAATGCAGATGGAATGTTCAGGAATGTGGACACTTTAGTACTGCTAAAAGTAAAGAGGAAGGGGCTGGAGAGATGGCCCAGTGGTTAAGAGCATTGCCTGCTCTTCCAAAGGTCATGAGTTCAATTCCCAGCAACCACATGGTGGCTCACAACCATCTGTAACAAGGTCTGCTGCCCTCTTCTGGTCTGCAAACACAGACAGAATATTGTATACACAATAAATAAATTAAAAAAAAAAAAGAAGTAAAGAGGAAGGGGCTAGAGAGATGGCTCAGTGGTTAAAAGCACTGACTCCTCTTCCAGAGGTCCTGGGTTCAATTCTCAGAAACCACGTGGTGGCTCACAACTTACAATGAGATCTGGTCCCCTCTTCTGATGTGTAAGCACACATGCAGGTAGAACACTATATACATAATAAATAAGAAAATCTTTAAAAATATAGTAAAGAAGAAAGTCAGGTGATGTGGTGCATACCTTTAATTCCAGTACTTGGGAGGCAGAGGCAGATGGATCTCTAAGTTCAAGATCAGCCTGGTGTACAGAGAGAATTCTAGGATAGCCAGGGTTACACAGAGAATCTCTGTCTTGAAAACAAAACAGACAAAGAAGTAAAGAGACATTATGTAGAATAATAGGAACGATTTGTAGGCAAAGGTTGCTCATCTGTTTCCTGACAGCTCAGACCCAAAATAATCACACAGAACTGTATTAATTACAACACTGTTTGGCCTGTTAGCTTAGGCTTTTTGTTAACTAACTCTCACATCTTAAATTAACTCATTTCTATTATTTTATATTTTATCACAAGGCTTGTGGTTTACTGGTAAAAAGTTCTGACTGGCGGCTACATGGTGTCTCTTTTACTTTGCTTACTTTCTCCTTTATCTCTGTTTGAAATTCCTACCTTGTTCTCTTCTGCCCTGATGGTAGGCCAAAGCAGTTTTATTCATTAACCAATGGTTCACAACATTCAGAGGACAATCCCACATCACCTCCCCTTTTCTCTCTAAGTAAAAAGGAAAGTTTTAAGTTTAACATAGTAAAATTCCATCTAACAAAACAGTTATCAAGCAAAAATTATAGTTACAATATTTAATTTGTTTATATTTGGCAAATTGAGGGAAATATTATCTATTTTATCTTTGTGAATCTAAAGTTTTGTATTTAATTTATCTTTTATAATTATAACTCTTTTAACTCCATCAAAGACTCCAGAAGGATATAATATTACCTAAGTAAACAATAAGTTCATTGTTTTTTTTAAATATTTATTTATTATGTATACAATATTCTGTCTGCGTGTATGCCTGAAAGCCAGAAGAGGGCACCAGACTTCATTACAGATGGTTGTGAGCCACCATGTGGTTGCTGGGAATTGAACTCAGGACCTTTGGAAGAGCAGGCAATGCTCTTAACCTCTGAGCCATCTCTCCAGCCCTCAGTAAGTTCATTGTAAGTAACTTCCAAAACTCTAGAATTCACAGAGACATCTTGCTGCCTGGACAGTCACCCAAAGTTTTTTTGTAATATTGGGGCATCCATTTTTAGCTGACAGTTCCATACCATCCAGAAGACTTTTCCTTGAAGCAGAAATTTAAGGCAGTTTTGCCTATATTGGTAAATTGTCAGTCACTTTTTTCTGTGTCCTGCAGAATGTCCGGCAGTTGTTTCATGAAGCAGGAACCCCAAAGGCCCATCTCACCTTTAGGCAAGTTTAGCAGCCATTTTTTTGTGGGTCCTGCATGTCCAGTTATACAGCATACCATCAAGCAGTCCAGGCAAGACCAATTTCTTGCTCAAATGGCTGGCAAACACCATAAGGAATCTCTTCAATACCCATTATCCTCTTGAAGTAGATTGGTGCTGCCAGGGGCAAATGTGTCTCATTGTCATGAAAAGTCCTAAGTTTTTAAAACATTTTAAATGCCATGTTTTGCTAGTCTTTGAAAGGTTTGAAGAACAACTATCCATCTGAAATACATCTCTGTACATCTAGAAAACCTAACATGACTACAAGTTTGACTATTATAGACGACTATCTACTAACCTGTATTTTTTAATTACATTTTTATATGAGCCGCACAATATGGCAGAGGTTGTTCACCACCAGCTCTGGGACTACTGGGTGGGAGCCGTCCTCCCCACCTCATCTCTGGGTAGCACTGTGCAGCACATAAACCCTTTTCATCTGAGTAAAAGCTAAACCTGCCATGTAGCACACTGCGTGGCCTGGAATCTCTGTGTATGGTGGCAGGAATCCGCTGTGCTCTCCTGCCTGTGCCCTCCTAGCAGACCCAATCCTGCCTGCCCAGACGAGGAGCGCTGAGCTGTGGGCATAGTCTCAGCTACTTTCCTCCCTACCCCAAGTGGGCACACAAGCACCCGAACCCAAAGTGGGTGGTGGGGCATCAGCCCTACGTTGGGTGCCATTTTGTAGGTGGGCAGAGGCTGCTTGTTCATTTCCTTGCTGCCCAGACCTGAAGTAATCACACAGAAACTGTATTAATTACAGCACTGTTTGGCCTATTAGCTTAGGTTTTTTGTTAACTAACTCTTACATCTTAAATTAACCCATTTCTATTATTTTATATTTTATCACTAGGTTCATTGTTTACCAGTGAGGTTCTGGCTGGCGGCTACATGGCGTCTCCTTTACTCTGTCTTCTCTCCTCTAGCTCCGCTTGGAATTCCCGCCTTGTTCTCTTCTGCCCTGATGGTAGGCCAAAGCAGCTTTATTCATTAACAGTGTCTTGCAGCATACAGAGGGGATCCCACATCAATGATGCATTGAAAATAATATAAATCTAAACTTCTACACACATAAGGATCTTGTTTGACACACACCTTTAATCCAAGCAGTCGGGAGGCAGAGACAGGTGAATCTCTGAGTTTGAGGCCAGCTTGGTCTACGGAGTGAGTTCCAGGATAGCCATGGCTACACAGAGAAACCCTGTCTCAAAAGAAGAAAAAGTTGTCGAGAATTGTCATAGAAAAGAAAATGGGGATACAGGCAAAAGAACAATAACAACAACAACAAAAGAAAAACCCAAAAAGGAGTGTCAGGGTTAGAGGGAACTGAGAATCCACCATTGGTTGCTTGTTTGGATTTTCCCGTGATTTGACAGTGAACTGTCCCCTGTGGGTTCGTGCACTGAGCACTTGGTCCCCAGCTGCTGGCAGGTCCTTTTAAAGTTCCAGCGGGTTTCACCTCCCTCCGTCTCTGCTTGCTGTCAACAGGGAGGTGAATAGCCTTCTCCACACACCCTGGCTGACATGATGTTCTCTCTCTTAATGGGCTTAGAATTAATGGAGCCAAGAACTACGGCCCGAGCCCTCGTTTGAAATGTGAGCCAGAATCAATAGCTTTTCCCTTGCAGTGTCGTGGAGAGCCAGCAGATGGTCAGCAGGTGAAGGCTTCTCCAGCTAAGCTGGATGCCCTGAGTGCAGTCCCTGGGACTCACATGGTAGAAGGAGAGAACTATCACTACGCACACACACACGCATACACACACACCTGCACACACAAGAATATACACACTCATACATACACACATGCACACATGCACACAAGCATACACACACAAGCATAAATACACTCACACATACACATATGCACACATGCCCACATGCACACAATCATACACACATACCCGCACACACACAAGCATACACACACACCTGCACACACACAAGCATCCACACAGTCACACATACACACACACGCATACACACAAATATACACACACCTGCACACACACAAGCATACACACACATACACACATGCACACACACATACATACATACACTCACACACTCTCACAGACACACACACATGCATACACACAGACACACGCATACATGCACATACTCTCACAGACACACACACATGCACAATACTCTCACAGACACACACACATGCACATACTCTCACAGACACACACACATGCATACACACAGACACACACATACATGCACATACTCTCACAGACATGCACACACATGCACATACTCTCACAGACACACACACATGCACATACTCTCACAGACACACACACACATGCACAATACTCTCACAGACACACACACATGCACATACTCTCACAGACACACACATACATGCACATACTCTCACAGACACACACATGTACATACTCTCACAGACACACACACATGCACATACTCTCACAGACACACACACACATGCACAATACTCTCACAGACACACACACATGCACAATACTCTCACAGACACACACACACATGCACAATACTCTCACAGACACACACACATGCACATACTCTCACAGACACACACACTCTCATAGACACACACATACATATATACACAGGCACACACGTGTGCACACACACATACCATTTTTTAGAGTACTGCTGGTGTTGGGTATTCTGTCACGATGATGGGAGGTGTGACTAACACATACTCTAAGAATCAAATACCAAGACATACTCAGACGCTGACTCTGGACGGGGCTCTGAGGGGCAGAGGGAAGAGGCTGGGGGGAGAGGCTGCAGAAGGTTGGATTTGTCTGTGAAGAAACACAGGGAAGGAAAGAGAATGGGAAGAGACCTCAGACTCCAGCACGGCTCCAAGAAGGCAATAGCCAGGCCAAGCAACAGCTGCCAATTTAGAGGAGTCTGGTGCCAGTTAGAAATGGCCCAACTCCAGTCTCCCTGATGACTAGTCGGTGGCTGGGAGCCACCAGGGCAGGAGGGACAGGAATTCGGTTTTGACCTGAAGATATAGCAGCTGTGCCTCCCTCGACAGAATCCTCTGAAGGGAACCTGGCTAGCACAATGCCCATGGTTACCCCAGGTGCCCTCACAAAAAGTCACAGAGTGCACACTCTCCACCTCTCAGCATGTGATAACAAAGCAGCTACAATAGAGAGGCTAAGGGACAGCAACAGGCTAGTGTCCACAATTAGGAGGACACACAGGCGCTCTTAAACAATTGCGCACACAGCAGGTCACAGCAGGGTTCTAAACACTGTGCTGTGGCCACGGTGCAGCACAATCAGCAATGGATCAGAAAACTAGTCTAAACCCATGTTTTGAAATGGAAATTCATGCACGAGTTAAGGATGAGCCGATGGGCAACACACGTTTATAATCCCAGAACTCTGGAAGGTGAAGGCAGGAGGATCGAGAGCTCAAGGTCAGGCCTGGGGAATAGCTCAGTGAGCAAAAACATCACCCACACAAGTGTAAGGACCTGGGTGAGTTCCAGTCCCCAGAACCGATGTAAACACAGCGCAATTGTGCGCACCTGTAATCTCGATGATTTCAGTGGGAGATGGGACCAGAGACAGGAGAGTTCCTGCAGTCATGGATTAGCTAAACCTGGAGTATTTAACAACAAACAACAAAATGCCCCACCCCCCCCCAAATGTGGGAGTCAGGACTGATACCTAAGGCTGTTCTTTGATCTTCAGAAGTGCACTGGGGCACACACACATGAACGTACACATATATGTGCACATACCATACACACAAACACGCCTCTTGAACACAGAAGAGTTCAAGGACAGCCTTGGCTATAAGGTGAATTTTAGGCTAGCCAGGGCTACATGAGAGCCTGTCTTAAAAAAAAAAAGTTAGGGAAGATCTCAGGAGAGAACAAGAGTTCATTTAGGAGTCAGATAGCAAGGTCCTCACAAGATGAGCCTGGAAGGACACACTAAAGGGGGGCACGGAGAGGAAACCTTCAGCGCCCATGGTAGAACAGAAGACCCAAAACTTATAACTAATAGCTAATAAACAAAAACGAGATCAGAAGGAGGCAAATCACAGAGGAAACAGATTCGTCAAAGTCAAAACCAAGAGAGAAGCCAGGAGCCGCAGCTGGATCTTCGCAACGACGATAATATCGACAGATCTCTGGCAAGAGCGCCCGTGCCTGTGAGGAAAGAACAAAAGCCGCATAACGCAGCCAGAGCGGATTCAAAACCAACAATAGCTCACATTTACGAGCTGGCTTCACGCCTCATTCGATAGCAGAACATCTGTTTACAGGTGAGATCGAATCGCACATCCTCTCCGCGGAGCCCTCCGCCTCTGTGCAACCACGCTCCCGGAAAGCCACTCCCGGCCCCGTTAGGCACTTTTACTTCCTGCCTGTGGCTGGGCTGTTTCCTGAGCTCGAGATGGCCTCTCCCTCCCGCGCAAACAGTAAGATTCACTACAGCCTCCTTCGGCTGTTCCTGACAGCAGTGCGCCTCCGTCCATTCTGCCTTTCTCGTCACTAGGAGGACCGTGGTGTGGTTCAGGATGGTGACAGGCTCCATTTCAAACGTCCACACGTGGGTGGGGCTGGGAAGATGACTCAGCTGGTACAGTGCTTGCCACGCAAACATGAGAACCTGACCTTGGATCCCTCGAATTCATTAAAAAAAAAAAAAAAAAGACCAGATGTGCACGGTGCTAGGGAAGTGGGAGGGAGGGGTCTCTGGAGTTTAATGGCCAGCAAGTCCAGCTGAATTGAATTGATGAGTTCCAGATTCAATGAAAGATCTTTTTTTTAAATATTTATTTATTTATTATGTATACAATATTCTGTCTGTGTGTATGCCTGAAGGCCAAAAGAGGGCACCAGACCTCTTTACAGATGGTTGTGAGCCACCATGTGGTTGCTGGGAATTGAACTCAGGACCTTTGGGAGAGCAGGCAATGCTCTTAACCACTGAGCCATCTCTCCAGCCCTCAATGAAAGATCTTGCCAAAAATGAAATAAAAAAAAAAGAGCAATTGAGGAAGACATCCAGTGTCAACCTCTGGCTTCCACAGGCATGTACACACATTTGTGCATGCACACACACAAATATATACACATGTAACACACATCCCAACACACATAAAAAGTCCACCACTATCATCCACATGCAACAGCCAGCCTCCGTTGTGTCTGGGCACAGAAGCTGCACTTCCTTGGGTGCTCACCATCCTCCATGAGTGAGAAGAAAGAGGAGGAAAGACTTGTGGTCCAGGAGCTGGCAGGAGGGATCCTGGGCACCCAGGTGGGGGAGGGGAAAGCATCTCCAGCCCCCGTTAGGAGGTACAACAACAGGCAGCGAAATAACAAACGCCCTGGAAGAAAGGAATGTGAGTATCTGGACAGCTCCAGGCCTGCCAAGAAGGCCTGCCGTTCATTCTGCACAGGCCCCATGCAGAAGAAAAGCATGGCCATGAGAGGGGGCTGCTTGGCCTTAGGCCAGGCCTTCCTTGATGGCCACCACCCAAAAGGCATCATCCAAGATGCCCAGGCTACTAGGCTCAAGGTCAAAGTGGGTTTCGGTTTGCAGAGCTGGCATTACACTGCTTTCTTCTGCAAAGCCCCTTCCAGTGGCCAGGCTGGATCCCAGGACAGCACAGTGATTTCCCTCTCCTCTCCTCTCCTCTCCTCTCCTCTCCTCTCCTCTCCTCTCCTCTCCTCTCCTCTCCTCTCCTCTCCTCTCCTCTCCTCCCCTCCCCTCCCCTCCCCTCCCCTCCCCTCCCCTCCTTTCCCTTCCCTTTCCTGTCTTATTTAAACACTTGAAACGTTTCTTTTCTTTTAGACTTATTTATTTTATTTTGCATGTGTTAGCGTTTTGCTCACGTGTATGTCTGTGTGCCATGTGTGTGCCTGGTGCCCACAGAGATCAGAAGAGGGTGTCAGATCCACCGGGACTGGGGTTCCAGAGGGTTTTGTGAACTGTCACGTGAGTGCTGGGAATCAAATCCGGTCCTCGGCAAGAAAACGGTGCTACTAGCTGCTGAGCCGTCTCTCCAGCCCCACTTTTAGATTTTGTTTGTTTGTTTCGATAGATGCCTCATGTAGCCCAAGCTGACCATGAATTCATACAGTTGAGGATGAGTTTGAACTCCTAATCCTACTGCCTCCACTTCCCCAGTGCTGGGATTAAAGGTGTGTACCAAATGCAAAACCACCCGGCAGCAAAATGGCTACTTTAATGATGAAACAAAAATAAATATTTAAAAGAATGTTTGTAGATAAACATATTTTTATTTTGTGGATGTGTGTTTTGTCTGCATGTATGCCTGTGCACCATATCCGTGCAGTACCAACAGAGGCCACAAGAGGGCTTGGATCTCCTAGAACTGGAGTAACAGCCAATTGTGAGAGCCCATGTGGGTCTGGGAACAGAACCCTGATCAGAGCAGCCAGGGCTCTTGTCTGCAGAGCCACCTCTCCAGCCCAACAAACAGAAATCTTAAGAAAGAATGACATATAGTCTCCGACATGTGATTCGTGCCTGTGATCTATTGGGAGGCTGAGACAGGAATTACTGTCAGGCTCATGTACAGCCTGGGCTACATAGTGGTTTCTGGCCTAGCCTAGACTCTAATGGCCAGCTTTCTCAGCATACCACAATGACAACAAAAGAGAATGGCACACAGATCAAGGTGACAAGCTGGCGTGACTGGATGATGTCAGCTGGCGTGTCACTGCCCACCACTTTTAATTCTGGTTATTGCTAATTATTAATTTCTTCTTGTAGCAAGTATATCACTATTGCTGATTTTGTGTGTGTGTGTGTGTGTGTCTGTGTGTGTGCGCACTAGGATTTGAGCTCAGGGCCTCACACACGCTAGGTAAGCATGCATTACTTGAACTATATCCCTAGCTGTCCTTTTCTGTGGTTTTCTTCTCAGGGAGGACGGATTTATTTATTTTGGCTCAGAGGTCTCCATCCATCAAGTCTTGGAGGGTGTGGTAAAACAGAACAGCTCACATCACATGGCCAAGAGAGAGAGAGAGAGAGAGAGAGAGAGAGAGAGAGAGAGAGAGAGAGAGATCCAAGTTCATCATTTGCTTTTGGTAGATGTGAAGGCAGATAGAGGTAGTGGGGATCTGTGGAGGGGAGGAAGAGAAAGCTTCATGTGTAGCCAGGTCCTGCTGCTGATGGCTAATGAGAAGGCACCATCCTGCGTGATTGGTTCGGTTAGGGATGCATACTTAGCTCACTTTGATTGTCCAGAGATGATAGGAAAACTGTCAGCTGTCAGTCAAGTCAGATAGGGTGGTGTGTTCCTCTCTCCCCATCTTTGGGTGTATGAGCCGCCCCACGCTTAGCTGTGTGAGGCAGGGTTCTAACACTATGATTCTTGTGGATTTGTCCTTTGGAGCTATCTGAAATCTGACTGTAAAACACGGGCCCCAGCTACTCATAAATAAGGTCACCTTTGTGCTAAATGAATCGGCTCACCTGGATTTGTTTCCAAACTACTCAAAGTCAGGGAGATCAACAGAACGAGACGTGAGATGGTCGTGGGTGTTTTTCCTGGGTCACAAGGAAACACTGCCAGCCACAGGCTCAACACAAGATGTCCCCAAGCCTGTGCCCTGGCTTCCAATGCTGCCTGCTCATGGTGGGGAGGCTTCCTGTGAGACACTGACTGTACTGTGAGGCATCCTCCAACCTTCCTGGGGCCATTTCAGACTGTGGCACCTTTCTACCGAGAACACTGAGGAGCTGACTGCGAAGGAGGAAGGAGCAGAGCGCCAGGAGAGGAGTCAGACCACCTGGGGAGGCCTTGAAGCCCCATGCCAGGTGGAAGAGGGAAGAAGAGAGACAAAGAAAAGGTTGGGGTGGCCGAGATCAGGTGTCGGTGCTGTGTGCTCTCCCAGCTTTCCTGCAATAACAGGTGAGCACAGGCCAGGAAGCTAAGAGGGAAATACAAACAAAGCTTTCCACTGCAGCTCTGGAGGGCAGACATCAGGGATCAAGGGAGGCGTTCTTCCTTCTGCCTACAGAATGAATATTTGTGTCTCCCAAATTTTACTTATTTATGGACTGCTGAGATGGCTCAGTGGCTTAATGGCCCGAGCTGGTGGGAGGAGAGAAACAACTCTTGCATACTGTCCTCTGACCTACACACACACACACACACACACTGTGGTAGTGTGACTGTAATTGTCCCCCATCATCTCATAGGAAATGGCACTATTAGGAGCTGTGACTTTGATGGAGGGAGTGTGTCACCGCGGGGGCGAGCTTTGAGCTTTCTTATGCTCAGGATACTACCCACAAGATGTAAGCCTCTCAGCTACTCCAGCACCACACCTGCCCACATGTTGCCGTGTTCCCCGCCATGATGATAACGGACGGAACCCCTGGAACTGTAAGCCGCCACCCCAATTGAATGTTTTCTTTCCAAGAGTTGCCATAGTCATAGTGTCTCTTCACAGCAATAAAACCTCTAACACACACACACACACACACAGATAAATGTAAAAAATTAAAGAAAAATGTGCTTATTTATGTTAAGTTGGGAGCGTAGACCCCAGCCCCTTGCATCTATCCCAGCTTCCAGGCCTGAGAGTTTATATTGGTCTGGACTCCAAATCCCAGCAGGCCAGGTTCTGACCCCTCCCTGGGTGGTGGTGGGAGGGGTCAGGACCACTACCAAGAGTATTTAAATGAACTCCCCGAAAGAGGTCAACCTGGTCTCTTTCCTTCCTCCCGGTGGTCGCATTTGTGCGGCTTCCTGGGGCCACCCAAGAGCGCAGAACTCCTATTAAACCTGGATATTTCTTAATTTGGCTTGTTTTGATTCGGCTTGATTGGGAATTTGCGTCGGCAGAGAGCTCACATTAGGAAAATATTCCTAACAATTTTTTATATTTATTTTCTGTGCTGGAGATGGCATCCAGGGCCTCTCACATGTTAGGCAAGTACTCTGCCACTGAGTTATGCCCCAGCCCCCTCCAAAATTCCTCTTTGAACCCATATGATGGCAAAAAAATCAGAGTCAGCCGGGCGGTGGTGGCGCACGCCTTTAATCCCAGCACTTGGGAGGCAGAGGCAGGCAGATCTCTGTGAGTTCGAGACCAGCCTGGTCTACAAGAGCTAGTTCCAGGACAGGCTCCAAAACCACAGAGAAACCCTGTCTCGAAAAACCAAAAAAAAAAAAAAAAAAAAAAAATCAGAGTCAGGTGGTGGCGCACGCCTTTAATCCCAGCACTCAGGAGGCAGAGGCAGGTGGATCTCTGTGAATTCGAGGCCAGTCTGGTCTACAAGAGCTAGTTCCAGGACAGGCTCCAAAACCACAGAGAAACCCTGTCTCGAAAAACCAAAAAAAAAAAAAAAGAAAAAGAAAAAAAGAAAGCAGTCGCTCCCTAAAGCCAGGAGGCAGCTCTCACTACCCACAAATCTGCCAGCATTTGCTCTTCATCTTGCCCAGCTCCAAGACCACGAGAAGTAAATGTTTATGCCCTGCCCCTCCGCCTGGGGCTCCCTCACAACCACTGAGCAGACCAGGGACCCTGGATCTTTGGCATTCCTGGGCTGGTGGCAGCTTCACGGATCCCTGCTTTCACTCTCTGATGCAGTGTCTGTGCCAAACCCCTCTTCTTAAGACACCAGTCAGGCTTGAGGGTCACACACTAATCTGGTGTGACTCTGTCTGAGCCTCAGCACAGCTGCCAAGATCCTATTTCTAAATCAGGTTACACACTCAGGGAGACTTGAAGTTAGGCAAAGAATGTTGACCAACCTGGTTCCTTCATTTCCAACTGCCCGCTCTTGACTAAGATTCTTCAGCCTACTGAGCCCCAACCCTAACCCTGATGAACCCCCAACACTGACAAACCCCCACCCCCTCACCCACCCCTACCTCCTCAACCACCCCCACTCCCTCATTCACCCCTACCCTCACCCATCCCCACTCCCTCACCCACCCCCACCCGCTCACCCATCCTCACCCACACTGTCACCCTCACCCATCCCCACCCCCACTCCCTCCCTCCCTCACCCCATTCCCTCTTTCACACCCGCCCCCTCACCCATCCATTCACGGTCCCTACTCCCTCCCTCCCTCACTCCCACCCCCTCACCCACCCCCTTATCCACTTCCACCCTCTCACTCACCCCTTGCCCTTGAATTTTCCTAGCAAGCAAAGCTACTAAGGCAGAACTGCTTCTCTGGGTCCTGGCTCTGCACATAGTCAGCCCCTCCCCCAGGCTTTGATAACACCACATTTTTTTCCTTCCAATTCCTCCTGCAGCCCATTTCCAGAGAGGATCAAAGCAGTCACCATCCCGAATGTATCCCCTTCCAGGCCACTTCTCCCTGCCAAGTGCTTATCTCAGAAAATCTACCAGAATCTGCATTTATCTTGAAGATAATTGGAGCATTAACCAGGACCTCTCCACTAACGGCTCTGTCTGTTCCAGCAGCCCTGCCTGACTTTTGGTGCAGCGCAGTGTTATTCCTAGATCTGCAGAGTCTCCCAAAAACCAATGAAGAGACTCAGTCCTGTATGTAAAAACAAAGAGCCTTTATTCTTACACAAATTTGCAAACGGGCTCTCTGTGTGGCCAACGTATTGGCATGATCAGAGAGCCCTGAGCACTGTTGGGGTGCCCTGGCAAAAAGGGGATGGGTGTGTATTGGGCAAAGGGACATCAAGTGATCCTCCTATTTACAATAGTTGTAATGTTAGGAATTTCCTCTGGATGGTCTGTTCCTGGGTGGAGCATGGGTGGTCTCAGTTTGTGGTCTTTCTTGGAATCAGGTATTGCCTTAGGGCTCCCTTCCTGTTGGTCTATAAAGCCTGTCTTGGCAGGTGTGTGCCAAGCTGCCCTGGGTCCTATAAAAGGAGGCTTGGGGCAGAGGGAAGGCACTATGCTCCCTGAATGGTAGAGACTGCCCCCTGGACACTCAGTGCTCACCCTGCCATTCCGGTGCTTTTAGAACCTCAGGAGGCCCTGGCCCCTTCTATGCCTCTCTGTGAGTTTGAGACCAGCCTGGACTATGTAGTGAGTTCCAGGCCTGTCAAAGGAACTCCGTGGGGAGGGTGAGAGAGCATTAAAGGGTTCTTACTGGGAACCATGCTGGAGGCATTCTCTGTTCCAGAAAGACAATGGAATACATTAGCAACGTCTTGTTTCCTTCTGCTCTGCCAAGCCAAAGCGTGGGAACCTTTGGGGAATTCACTTGACAAGCTAAGAACACGAGGCCTGTGCCAGCGCTGCCACCATGTGTGTGCTGTTCCTGTGGCTCCTGCGCCTGGGGAGGCATGACTGTGGGATGTGTCGGTGACCTGGAACTGTGTAGATGTGACTGGGGGGGGAGGGGAGAGGATGGGGGGATTGGGACAGTGGTTCCGTGCAGTGACTTCTGACTTCGTTCTCTCTTTGTACTGAAGGCGTCTCTGTTGCTCCCTCTGAAGCAGACACCACCAAGAGGATGATGAGAACACAAAGCCTAGTGAGCCTGTCCTCCTCTTCCTCCTCCTCCTGGGCGGTGTTGAGGCTCTGCTGCACCTTCCTCACACAGCATAGGCATCTTCACTGGTGTGTGAGAGGGATTAACACTGCTTCCGGCACCCTGTTCCTGAGGGAGCACCCTTTCTTATGCTTTAAAAGTGCCCCCCCTGAAGGCCAACAAGATGGCTCAGAGGGAAAAGGCACTTGCCTTGTATAGCGGTTTGAAGGAAAATGACCCCTAAAGGGGGCGGCACTATTAGGATGTGTGACCTTGTGGAGTAGGTGTGGTCTTGTTGGAGGAAGTGTGTCACTTTGGAGGTAGACTTTGAGGTCTCATATATGCTCAAGCTACCGCCCAGTGTTTTAGTCTACTTCCTGTTTCCTGCCTATCAACGTGTAGCAGTTACCTCTCTAGCACCATGTCTGCCTGCGTGCCACCATGCCCCGACATGATAATGGACTAAACCTCTGAACTGCAAGTGAGTGGCCACAATTAAATGTTTTCTTTGTAAGAGTTGCTGTGGTCAACTGGGCAGTGGTGACACATGCCTTTAATCTCAGCACTTGGGAGGCAGATGTCTGTGAGTTTGAGACCAGCCTAGTCTAGAGAGCAAGTTCCAAGACAGGCTCCAAAGTCACAGAGAGAAACCCTGTCTCGAATGGTGTCTCTTCACAGCAATAGAAACCCTAACTAAGACAGACGTGTATGTGTGTGTATCTGTGTTGGTGAATATGCGCGTGTGTTGAATTATGAGCGACAGGGCTGCGTCCCCGGCACCCAGCCGCCCGCATGGCTAGCTTATGCCCTGAAATAATTACACGGAAACTGTATTCTTTTAAACACTGCCTAGCCCATTAGTTCCAGCCTCTTATTGGCTAGCTCTCACATATTGATCTAACCCATTTCTAATATTCTGTGTAACACCATGAGCTGGCTTACCAGGAAAGATCTTAACCTGCGTCTGTCTGGAGTGGTAGAATCATGGCGACTCCCTGACTCAGCTTCTTTCTCCCAGCATTCTGTTCTGTTTACTCCACCCACCTAAGGGTTGGCCTATCAAATGGGCCTAGGCAGTTTCTTTATTAATTAACCAATGAAAGCAACAGATTAATACAAGACCCACCTCCATCACGCATGTGTGCAGGTAGCTGAGAAGGCCGGAGGAGGCTGTCAGGTCTCCGGGAGTTACAGATGTTCTGAGCCACCACATAGGTGCTGGGAACCAAACCCAAGCCCTCTGCAACAGCAGCAAGTGCTCTTAAGCATTGAGTCATCTCTCCAGCCCCTGATTTAAAAATAAAACAAAATTTAAAAGAGGACTCAACAGGTTTGGTTCTGATTGCTTAGGAGACAGAACTGTCCTTTACTGAGACAGGGAGCCTGTGAGATGAGCAGCTTGGGCATAGGCAGGGCTGTGGACTGGGGTGTGTCAAGCCTGAGAAGGGGGTACAAATGGGGGTGCCATAAATCTGTCAAGCACTTTAGAGGTTCAGGGTAAAGATGGAGCCAAAGATGGAGCCACGGGAATTGCTGGGCATTGGTGGTGATCAAATCTACAAGAAAGCACCTTTTTTTCCCCTTTTGTTTTTTGAGACAGGGTTTCTCTGTGTAACAACTCTGTCTGTCCTGGAACTCACTTTGTAGACCAGGCTGGCCCTGAACTCACAGAGATCTGCCTGCCTCTGCCTCTGCCTCCTGAGTGCTGGGATTAAAGGCCTGTACCACCACTGCCTGGCCGAGAAAGCACTTCTAAAGAAAGAGTAATGTTTTAAAGTTAATTTTCTTTAACACAGAAATGTTATTGTCACCCAAACACACAGTGGCAAAGATCTCCACTAGATTACAAAAAAAAAAAAAAAAAAAAAAATCCAGTTTCTTCTCACTGCCCGCCGCCACTGCCACGGCTGCCACCAAAGTCACAGGAGGGAGGTCTGTGCATGTTATGTAGCCTCTTACCTGCTGGCCTTCCTCGTGGGGAGGGGGTACCTCCTCTCCCAGCATCAAGAAGATACCAGACAGCATGGGCAATGGGGCGGATGATGACTGTCTCAACAAGGTCATCAATGAGCTAATGGAAACCACACTGAGGATGTCAGCGCCCAGGGTGTTAGCAAGCTCGCTAGCTAGCGTGCCTGCTGGTGGGGCTGTGGCTGTCTCTGCTGCCCAGGGCTCTGCAGCTCCTGCTGCTTGTTCTGCCCCCAATCCAGCAGAGAGGAAAGACAGAAGGAGGTGGAATCTGAGGCCACGGAATTTGGCTTGTTTTATTAAATCCCTGCTCTCATTGTAAGCATGACAGCCCAGATGGAAAGGTATCCTGGCAGCCAGGAGTCAAGGAACACCGCAAAGTCACACTGCTCAACAAACCTCATGCAAGAGATTTATTAGGAGGGGAAAAAACCCAGGAGGGTGAATGCCTCTGTTCTGGTGAGAAACCGCAGCAAAGTGAACAGGACACAGAGCTTATACTGAGTTTCTTGGGAAGGGGTAGAACTTTTTAGGGTGGAGTTTTCCAGGGTGGAGATTGGTGGAATTTCACACCCAGAGATTGGACTTTTTACTCTATAGGGTGGGGGCTGGGTCCAGCAGCGAGGAAGTTAGAGTGTTCTTGGGTGGAACCTGGCAGTTAGAGGTCCACGGGGAGGGACCTGGCCACTCATGTGCCTCGGGGGGCTTACACTCATTCTGAGCTGTGGTGGTGCAGGCCTTTAATCCCAGCACTTGTGAGGCAGAGACAGGTGGATCTCTGTGAGTTCAAGGCCAGACTGGTATACTGAGCAAGTTCCAGGACAGGCTCCAAAGCTACAGAGAAACCCTGTCTCGAAAAACAAATAAACAACCCAAAAAAATGAACAAAGAAACAAACAAATAAATACATTCCTGCTCTCCTGAAAATAAAGCCTTTTTATGCTTAAAAAAAAAAATCCAGCTTCTGTATATTTTGCCTTGTGTGGCGGGGTGGTGGTGGTGCTGGTGGTGGTGGTGCTGCTGGCGCTGGTGGTGATGGTGGTGGTGGAACCTGGGGCCTGGTGTCTGCTGCGCCCCACTCTACCCCTCATCCCATCCCAGCCGCCTGTTATTCTGAAAGACTGTGGCACCAGCTGGAATGAGCTGGAATGAGCAGGCAACTCTTTCAGCCCGTGGTTCAGTTTCTTGCCCTTGAACCTATTATCAGTGTCTCCCGAGTGTGAAACAGAGCTGACAGGTGCCAGCTATGCAGGGACCTACATAGAGACAAGAGACAAGGCTGCTTAAGCCCAGGAATCAAGAGAACAGCCTGGTGGCCTGGTTATTCTGCAGTGATAAAGGACCCTGATGAAAGTGACTTAAAGGAGAGAGTTGACGCTAGCTCACAGTTCCGGAGGGATACAGTTCATTGTGGAGGGGAAGACAGGCCAGCGGGCAGGGAAGAGCCAGAGGCTGCACTCAGAGAGGAGAGGACAGAGAATGCACCCGTGCAAGAAGCATGCTCAGCTCCATTTCTTCTCTCTATAGTGCGGCATCACACTCAGGGCACAGGTACTGCTTGCCCGCAGTGGCAGAGCTTTCTGCCTCAATCAAAGTGATGGAGATAATCTCCCGCAGGCAGGCCTGGAGGCCTGTCTCCCTAGGAGCTCTGTATTCTATCCGGTTGACAATTAACACTCACCAGCGACTGGGCAGGACAGAACTCCGCCAGAAGCAGGTGTGTCTGTGAGATTGTGACATAGATGCTGCATGGAAAAACATGTGGCACCAGGTCATCTTAGCATCCATCTGCCTTTCTGCCTTTTTTGAAATAGAATCTCACTAAGTAGCCTTGGCTAATTCGGAAGTAATTACGTAGACCAGGCTGGCCTCGAACTCACAGAGATCCTTCTGTCTCTAGCTCCCAAATGCTGCTGGTATCGAAAGTATGCACCACACCTGGTCCGAGCTACTTTCTTTTTCTTTTTTTTTTTTCTTCCTTTTTTTTTTTTTTTGGTGAGACAGGGTTTCTCTGTGTAACCCCGACTGTCCTGGAACTCACTCTGTAGACCAGGCTGGCCTCAAACTCAGAGATCTGCCTGCCTCTGCTGGCACTAAAGGAGTATGCCACTGCCCAGCATATTTTCTCCCCCCCACCTCTAAGACAGGGTCTCATGTAGCCCACGTTGGAACACACACACACACACACACACACACACCAAGCAAATGAATAAGATGCTGAAGTTAGAGGCTGGAGAGATGGCTCAGTGGTTAAGAGCACTGACCTGAGTTCTGTTCCCACATGGCAGCTCATAACTGTTTGCAATTCCAGTTCCAGGTGACCTGGCACCCTCACACAGACATATATGCACATAAAATAAAGTAAAATAATCTTTTTTTTAAAAGATGCTGAAGGTAGTAATAACATGATAATGCTGCTTTGGGGGCAGGGATTATTTATGGCTTTTGCTTGCTTACTGTGTGGTTGGCATGACTGAGGTTTTCATTTTCTGGTAACTGACAAGGAGCTGGGTTCTTCCTTCTCATTCCACTTCCTTTGAGCAACTCCATCCATTTTGTGTGATTTGGCAAGTTATGTATTCTGAGCCTGCCAGCCAGAGTCCCTGTCCCTAAGAAAAGCCTAAGGGAGGGCTGGAGAGATGGCTCAGTGGCTAAGAGCACTGCCTGCTCTTCAAAAGGTCCTGAGTTCAATTCCCAACAACCACATGGTGGCTCACAACCATCTGTAATAAGGTCTGGTGCCCTCTTCTGGCCTGCAGGCATACACACAGATAGAATATTGTATACATAATAAATAAATAAATATTTAAAAAAAAAAGCCTAAGGGATTATCAGTCTGGGAGAT
Organism: Chionomys nivalis; assembly: GCF_950005125.1. Lineage (NCBI taxonomy): Eukaryota > Metazoa > Chordata > Mammalia > Rodentia > Cricetidae > Chionomys > Chionomys nivalis. The sequence continues at coordinate 40,056,012 of NC_080102.1, forward strand.
GGTGGTGACATTGTCTCTACTGGAGCCATCTTCCCCAGCTGCACGCAGAGGAAGCCCCACTCTGGGGCAAAGAGGATGGACTTCACAGAAGGCCCCGGTTCCCAGTGCTGCCACCATATGTCCACCCTTGGAGGCCCCGGTTGTCTTCACTAAGACCAAATAAAATTGATGGATAATTTATAAAGAATAATTTATTTGGTTCCCTGTTCCAGGAGCTGGGACAGCAAGCTGGAGGGGCAGCTTCTGGGGAGGGCCTTCTTGCTGAGCTACAGAGTGGCCGAGAACAGAAGTGCCCACTGTCCTCTGATCAGGACCTACTCTCTCCAAAACCAGTGCAAGCCACTCCCACGAGGCTAATCCAGCTGGGTGTGATGGTGCCCACACCTTTGATCATAGTGCTGAGGAAGTAGAGGTAAGTCCGGCTCTGACTTCAAGGCTAGCCTGGTCTAGGCAGAGACGTAGAGGATTCCAGAGGCATGTGGTGTGACTCTGGAGAGAGAGAGAGAGAGAGAGAGAGAGAGAGAGAGAGAGAGAGAGAGAGAGAGAGATAGTTGGAGAGATAGCTTCCCGGTTAAGAGCAAGTACTGCTTTTCCAGGGGACCCCAGTCGGTTACTGGCACTCACATGGTTCAGTTCCTGGCACTCACATAGCCAATCAGGAACCAGCACCTTGGACTCCAGATCCAGAGGATCCAAAGTTTCTGGCTTCCACACTCCGACACTCTCGAGCACTCCCCCTACCCCCACACAGTACACATTATTACGAATATTTTTTAAAGAACTAATCGGTTCATAAGAATCTTGCCTTAACCACCTGTCTGGCTCTACAGTTTGATTCTGCAGCCCACAGGTCCAGACCAGATGCCAAAGCCAGGGTTTAAAAACAAAGCATGTTCCTTAGATTCTCTGACTCCAAGGGGTCCGTGCACATCTGGAAAGCCTCACCAGCGCAGCTGTGCAATGCTATTTACTCATGCAGTTTAGAAAGCAAAGCCCTTCTCGGCCTTCCCCTCCAAATGAAGGCGAAACCACGGGGTTGGAAGACACTGGCAAATTAGCAGCTAGAAGCGACAGGCTCTCTTGGGGGGACAGGTCCTGAGGTCCCTACCCCTGAAGTCTTGGACTGGCAAACCTCAGGATACCCTGAAGCGACCGCGCAGACTCCCCAGCCTCTGCACACTTGTCATGGCCAGCAGGGGACCGCGCTAAAGGCTGGCCCTGGCTGCGGTGGTGGGTGGTTAGCGGGACTCACCTTGCTTCCTAAATGGCAGCAGAGAACCCGGGATGAAATGTTTCTGGGGCGCATCTGAGGACCTCTGAGCATCTGTGATGCCTTCAGTCTGAGGCTTTTCCAGGCTCTACATGGGAACTGGCTGTGCCCTGGCTCGGAAGAGGAAGCGCCAGGCGCCAGGTGCAAACATTTGAACAGCTGCTGTGTTAAAAGGCAGAGCAGGGATTGCTAACTGCGGATCCCAGCAGCAGTAAGGCCCTCCCGGAGTGCCTCTGGGTTAAGCAGGGGTCCTTGCATCTCAGCCCTAGCATAGTAAACTACCACGGAGCTGGGGGCAGCTGAGGGAATTCGACCTACCTCGAGCTGCCCTTCTTTAGTAAAGGTTGATTTACCCAAACCAGCAAGGTCAAAGGCTGCCCTGGACTCCGTTACTGGTGAGGTGAGGCCTCCAGCTGTTATTTCCTCAGCCTCCCGGAGTAACTCTCCGCATTTGGCCTGAAGTTCAGCTCTCAGAGAATCTGTGTCTGTGAGCGGGGTGTGCTGAAGGCTTGCTGGGCTCCTTTGGGGTGTATGTGACCGCTGCTGGTGTTCTCCCTCTTCCCAGACCGCAGGGAGCTCTGGAGTTAGGGTCAGCCTTCTGTGCCAAGGGCAAGGGCTATGTTTTTGTACCACTGTACCCATTGGTCATTGCTGTGAGCTGCTCTCAGGACAACCCCGAGCAAGACTCCCTGCGGTGAAGGGCAATCCCTGTGGAGCTAAGGGAACGCTCTGCGGTAGCTGAAGGAAGGACCCGCGGATTGTTTCCCTATGGACCCTGAGCCCCGCTTCTCCATCCTCCACAGCCCCGCTTCTCCATCCTCCACCCTTCTGTACCTTTGATTTACTACTCCTTTGCTATGCAGCCTGTAAGAGTAGGTAATGGTCATATCATAGCTTCTTTTTATTCCAGACAGGCTAAGATTGGAATATAAAACCTAACTCCTTCTAAGACAGACTTTGATTCAAGGGTCAAGTGGCCAACCCTGGTGACTGGTGTGGTCTGGTGACAGTCCCAAAATATTAATATGGCTCTTCAGGGCTTATTCTTGTGACTATGCCCCCCCCCAAAAAAAAAGTAGTTCTGTGAATTAGGCACACACATAGAAGGTAAGTCCTGTATTCAAAAAAAAAAAAAAAAAAAGCAGTTCCGCTTCAGCTTCCAGGCTGAAGAAATCCCATATGCCCAGGCACGGGAGTGTGAGGAGGTGTGACATGTTCGGCAGAGTCATACATTTATTCATCCAACAAATATTTACTGAGCACCTGCTATGCTCCAGACGTGATCTCAGGCTGGAGGTACAACTGTGAAGAAAACACAGCCCCTGCCCCGGGACAGCTGACATTCAAGAGAAACAGAAGCAGCTAACAAGTGCTAACCAGGTGGCCATAAGCCCCTTCGATGCCCAGGAAGTCTTGGAAGGGGAGGACTCTTCGTGGCTGGTGAGGGTCAGGGAATTTGGTCTGAGACAGGGGCATTGGAACAAGTGCCTGCAGGAAATTACCGGCCTGAAGAGGTCTGCTGAGGTGCCTTAGTGGGATCCAGGAGGCTGAGCCCTTGCAGGCTCTCAAAAAAGCAGGGTTGGTTTTCTGTGGGTGTGGAGGGTAGACAACGCTGGGGTCAGCTAGAGGCCTCCTCGGGGATAGGAGCCGGGTGAATCAGGGACAGAATCACCGGCGTCTCGCGGTACACTCCAAACACAGGAGGAACCCACAGCCATCGTAGGAACTGGGAAACAGACATCCTCAAGAACACACGGCACCAACACTGCGTGCGGGACCAGGGAGTGTACGCCACCAGCCATGCCTGGATGGGTGTTCTGTGAGGAAATGCAGGGACACGATCTAAGTGGCTCTTTTTCCAAACGTGACTGGAAAGAAAAACCCACCTCCCCCATTAGAGGTGGGAGTCGGAGGTTCTAGTCAATGCTACCTAATCAACCGCACAAAATGCAAGCCTCGCCGGGTCACTGGGGAGATGAACGCAGGAGATGCAGGATGCCTGCTGAGAATGTGCCCGGAGGGGCAGGGAGCACGAGGCACATTTCCAGCATAACGATTTGTGCGGGGTTTGTGCTATTTTTTCTCTTTGGTGCAGGAACTAGTGAGCCTTCTTGTCAAGGGCTCTCAACCTGTGGGTTGCCCCCTGGGGTCAAACAACCCTTTCATAGGGTCACTTGCATATCTGCATATCACATAGTTACATTATGATTCATAACAATAGCAAAATTAATTATGTAGAAATGAAATAATTTTGGGGTCACCACAACATGAGGAACTGTATAAAGAGTGCAGCGTTAGGAAGGTTGAGAGCCACTGCTCTATGTGGGTGCTGGGAATTGAACCCAGGTCCTCTGGAAGAACAGCCAATGCTTTAACTGTGGAGCCATTGAATCATCGCTCCAGCCTGATTTTTTGTTTGTTTGTTTTATTTTGTGTTTGTTTTTTGTTTGAGTTTTGTGGGGGGAGGGGCATTGCTTCACTATGCTGTTCAGGTTGGCCTCCAACCAACTCTTAGCCTTTTTTTTTTTTTTTATGTATTATGTATACAATATTCTGTCTGTATGTCTGCAGGCCAGAAGAGGGCACCAGATCTCATTACAGATGGTTGTGAGCCACCATGTGGTTGCTGGGAATTGAACTCAGGACCTTTGGAAGAGCAGGCAATGCTCTTAACCGCTGAGCCATCTCTCCAGCCCCAACTCTTAGCCTTAAATAATCCTCCTGCCTCAGCTTCCTGAGTGACTGGAACACTATGCCCGAGTTTCCCTCTCCTGTTTAGTTTTTAGGACAGTGCTGGGAACTGAACCCAGTGCCTTGAGGTGCTGAGCAGGCTCCATCCCTAAGCTCCTAGCCTTTATTGGGGGTTTATTGTAGTTTGTTTTTGTTTTCTTGAGACAGGGGCTTACCTTGTAGCCCTGGCTGGCCTGGAACTCACTATGTAGAATAGGCTGGCCTCAAGCTCACAGAGATACACCTGCATCTGCCTCCCAGTGCTGGGGATAAAGGCTTGTGCCACCGCTATAGCCCAAGCCTTTATTTTTTGAGGTGGGGTCTCATGTATCCCAGACTGGCCTTAAACTCTGTATGTAGCCTAGGATGAGCTTGAACTTCTGATGCCCCTGCCTTTGTCTCCCAGATGCTGGGATTAAGGGTATGTGGTGCCACAGAGGACCAAAACTCAAGCCTTCACAAATGCTAGGCAAGCACTCTACTGAGCTATATCTCGGAGTCAAATTTCCCCTGCTTTTTATAAAGTTTATCTCCACCATTTTGTTTGTTTGCTTCTGAATCGTGATCCACCAAGCATCAGGTAAGACCCTTAACTCTCTTTATCCAGAGCAGTTGACCTCTCCCAACTTTCTTCCCATGAGGTCGGGGCTGTGAAGAGACGGGGTCGTTTATCTTATGAACTTTTTTTTTTTTTTTTTTTTTTTTTTTTGATTTTTCAAGACAGGGTTTCTCTGTAGCTTTTGGTTCCTGTCCTGGAACTAGCTCTTGTAGACCAGGCTGGTCTCGAACTCACAGAGATCCGCCTGCCTCTGCCTCCCAAATGCTGGGATTAAAGGCGTGCACCACCTACCGCCCGGCTATGAACTTTTTTTAAAAGTTGTTCTATTTGCTAGGCTGAGAAATGGGAAAAGGTGAAAAATCTTTGCAGACTATTGACCTGAAGATTAGTATCTAAAATAGATAGAGGATTTAAAAATCTAAACACTGGAGGCCCAAGTAATCCAACCAATAAAGAAACAAAAAGAATTGAACAGACAGCTCTCAAAGGAAGCAAGAGTGCAGGCCAGGTGCAGCGTAGCAGGGCTGCAGTTCCTGAACTCAGGTGGCCAAGGCAGGAAAAGCCATGAAGGGATCAAGCGGGCAATGGGCAAATCAGTAGTATTTGAGAGGATAATAAAAGCCCATCTGTGAGCTGCGCAGTGGTGGCGCACGCCTTTAATCCCAGCACTCGGGAGGCAGAGGCAGGTGGATCTCTGCAAGTTTGAGGCCAGCCTGATCTACAAGAGCTAGTTCCAGGACAGGCTCTAAAGCTACAGAGAAACCCTGTCTTGAAAAAAAAAATCCCATCTGTGTCATTCGGAAAAACCCTTTCAATATTAAAAGAAAGAGAAAAATATAATCCAGCGCAAAGTAATTCGTCAGACTAAGTCAGAGAGTTTCTAAATATCTGAGACCGGCCTGGGCTACATAGCCAGCCTAGACTACGGAATAAGACTCTGTGCTGAGAGAGGGATTAACTCTTTCTTGTTTTGTTTTGTGTTGGGGTCTCATTATGTTCTCCAGGCTGTGCCTGAAAGCACCAGGCAGGTTTTGAGGACTCACATATGCTCAAGCCATGCCCAGTGTCTCAGTTCACTTCCTGTGGCCTTTGGGTCAAGATATGAGGACTCTCAACTCCAGCACCATGTCTGCCTGAAGGCTGTCATGTTCCCCACCGTGATAATAATAGACTAAACCTCTGAACTGTAAGCCAGCCACCCAATAAGTTTTCCTTTGTAAGAGTTGCTGTGGTCATGGTGTCTTTTCACAGCAAGAGAAACCCAACTAAAACACGTTTGGCTCTGTTCTGCTTCTGTTTCTTGGGTAAGATTCTCTAACATTTCCTTCATTGTTCATGTGGTTTTTCTTATGTCCTTAAATGGTTACAGTAGCTATGATATAACTAACACGTGGTGACTGGGGCTCACCCCTTGGTATTTCAGAGAAGTGTGTCCCAAAATAATTTAGCACCCAAACTCCTGATAAGGCTTGTTTTGAGACAGGTACTTGCTATATAGGCATACACTGGCCTTGAATTTATAATCTTCCTTCCTCACCCTAAATCCTGCAGGGGTTACAGCCCCATCCCAAATGCAGCAAATTCTAGAACCGATGCCATACCTGAGATTTAAAAACTCATTGAATGGACTCAATACTGGCCCAAGTGGACAGAAGAGTCAATATTCTTGAAGACAAAGTCATAAACAATGATCCTACCTGGGAGTCATATTGCTGCTTAGTGGCTGAACTGAGCATCCCCATCAGCATCAGGTAAACTCCCATCTGAAGAACACGGACAAAGATGGAGTCATGTGCACTCGTTTCTGTTACTTTGGTTCTATTTGTGCATCTAAGAGTGCCAAGGACCACAGCAGAGTCCCCTCTGCCCAGGTCAGCAGTGCACTGACTGTGTTCGGGTGAGACTTTGGAACTGTGGTGTTCTTTTTTGTTGTTGATGTTGTTATTGTTGTTTGGTTGGTTTGGTTTTTCTTTTTTTTTTAAAGATTTATTTATTTATTATGTATACAACATTCTGCCTCCGTGTATGCCCACACGCCTGGCGCCAGATCTCAGTACAGATGGTTGTGAGCCACCATGTGGTTGCTGGGAATTGAACTCAGGACCTCTGGAAGAGCAGCTGGTGCTCTTAACCACTGAGCCATCTCTCTAACCCCCTGGTTTGGTTTTTCAAGACAGGGTTTCTCTGTGTAGTCCTGGCTGTCCTGGAACTCGCTCTGTAGACCAAGCTGGCCTCAAATTCACAGACATCTGCCTGCCTGTGCCTCCTGAATGCTGGGATTAAAGGTGCACACTACTAATGGGCTGGAACTGTGGTGTTTTGAGTGGGAAATGCTCCTCACAGGCTTGGGCATTTGAACTATTAGTCTCTAGTTGGTGGCACTGACGGAGAGGTTATGGAGGCTTTAGGATGTGGAACCTTGCTGGAAGAAACATGTCACTGGGGTGGGCTTTGAGGGTTTCTAGGCTTGCCCCACTTCCTATTCTCTCTCTCTCTCTCTCTCTCTCTCTCTCTCTCTCTCTCTCTCTCTCTCTTTCTCTCTCTCTGCTGCTGCTGTTGCTGCTGCTGCTGCTGCTTCTTGATCCATGGGTGAAGAACATGTAACCAGCCAGTTCCATCATCCATGCATTCCCCACCACGATGGACTCTGTCCATCTGAAACCACAAGCCAGAATAGACCCTTCTCCCTGAAGCTGCTTTGGCTGGGACATTTCATCACAGCAGCAGATAGTAACTAATACAGAAGAGATTATATTGGCTCGCAGTTAGAGCAAACAATCCATCAGCACGGGAAGCAGAGCGAGATGAACGCTGGCGCTCGGCTGACTGTCTCTTTTTCCTTCTTTCTGAAGCTTCAGTTCACAGCACAGTGCTGCAAGAGGTAAGGCTGGAACGTCCCACCTACAATAACCTAATTCCAAAAACTAAAAATAAAAAATCCCTCACGGACATGCTCAAATGTATATTTTCACCATGATTCAAAATTTAGTCAAGTTGAGAGGGAGAATGATTAGCCACCTGAGAGAACTAAGGGGCCTGACAAGGGAATGAAACACACATGCTTGCATTTCTTCTCAACAATCCCCCATAATATAACCATCCCTTTCTGACTAAACCCTGTCTCAAATAAATAAATAAGAAATAGTAAAGTTTTAAAAAGTGTTCTATGATTTTTTAAAAGATTTATCCATTATGTATAGTGTTCTGCCTGCATGTATGTCTATAGGCCGGAAGAGGGCACCAGATCCCAGCCACCATGTGGATGCTGGGAATTGAACACAGGACCTTTGGAAGAGCAGCCAGTGCTCTTAATCTCTGAACCATCTCTCCAGCCCCTCATATGAGCTTTTTGAGTTGGCTTTTTTCTTGAGTTAGGGTCTCACTATTTAGCTCTGGCAGCCTGAAACTCACAGAGATCCTCCTGCCTCTGCTTGCCCAGTGCTGGAATTACAGACTTGTGCCACCACGCCTGGTTAAGTTGTTGTTTTGAAACAGAATCATGCTTTGTAGCACAGGTTGGGTTGAATTTGAGATCTTCCTAGCTAAGCCCCTCAACCTCTGAGATTAGAGACGAGCCACCATGTAAGACTCTGGTCTGAATTTCTTTTTGTAAAAGTAAACTTAAATTTTGATACAATTTTAGATTTACAGGGGGAAAAAAAGCTGCAATGAAAGTCCAGAACTTTCTCTCCACCCCCTCCTCCTCTCACACTGTCAGCACTGACAAGCCAGAAATGAACACTGGTCCACTACTGTGAGCTACCCTAGGCTTTATGTAGACTCCCCCGGCGATTCCTCCAATGTTCTTTTTCTGTCCCAGGATCCATCCCACGCTGTGTTTAGTGTCAGGGGTGGTTTCCATTTCAGACTTAGCTGGGGGCTTCCTCTTTTGATGGAGGAGGGAACTCCTGGGGACTCTTGTCTCTCTGCTGGGAATGTGAGCATTTACTAAGTCCCCCGCCCCACTCCCCATATGTGCCTACTATTCCCATCTGAGGAAACCTAAGCACTGGGTAAGAACACAGAGCTTAAAAACCACTCACAAATTCTCCCCGCCCTCTCTGTACTGCTGCTGTCCCTAGAGAGAGCCTGGGTCCGCATGCCCTTGGAAGTTCTCAGCCAATCAAATCAGCAGCCTTTGAGTAAATCACTCCTGTGTGCAAAGCCCTCTGGTAGACAGCAGGGGGCAAAGTTTTAAAACCATCATAACCTGCTACAAAAAATCCAACATGCAGTGGTGGTACATGCCTTTAATTCCAGCATTTGGGAGGCAGAGGCGGATTTCTGTGAGTTGAGACCAGCCTGGCCTACCAATAATGTTCCCAGGCAGGCAGGTCTACACAGAGTAACCCTGTATTGAAAAATCAAAAGAAAAAAAAAAGAAAGAAAAAGAAAAGAAGGAGGAGGAGGTAGGAGGAGGAGGAGGAGGAGGAGAAGGAGAAGGAAAAGAAGAAGAAAAAGAAACAAAGAAAGAAGAAAGGAAGGAAGAAAGAAAAAGAAAGACAGACAGACAGAAAGAAAAAGAGAGAGAGAGAGAGAGAGAGAGAGAGAGAGAGAGAGAGAAAGAAAGAAAGAAAGAAAGAAAGAAAGAAAGAAAGAAAGAAAGAAAGAAAGAAAGAAAGCGAACAGACTCTAAGATGTCTTTTCCAAAACCTCTCCTGGGTCAGCCTGGCTGCCTGGCTCTACAGCCAGGAGAGGGAAAAACAGCAAGTACTTAATAGTCCCTGAAAACAGCTGGCAAATTATTCCAGCAGAGGGCACTACGCTCTATGCCAGGGCATAGAAGCTCTGCATTGGAACAGGGAAGGCAGGAGCTCACTGATGGAGGCCATCAGCCTCCACAGCAGTCACTCTGGGGCATTCCCAGACCACATTTGATGCTGTTCCCCTGGTCTGCTCTCAGCCAGGACATGCCAGCAGCTGCTGCTGGATGCTATGAACAATGATTTCTTTTCTTTTTTAAAGATTTATTTAGCAGGGCGGTGGTGGTGCATGCCTTTAATCCCAGCACTCGGGAGGCAGAGGCAGGCGGATCTCTGTGAGTTCGAGACCAGCCTGGTCTACAAGAGCTAGTTTCAGGACAGGCTCCAAAAACCACAGAGAAACCCTGTCTCGAAAAACAAACAAAAAAAAAAAAAAAAAAGATTTATTTAATATGGGGAAGTAGAAAAAGAGAAGATCTTCAGAGTAAATTAGGAGCATGGGGACTTTGGGATAGGGTTGAAGGGGAGGGGAGAGGCAGGGAGGGGAGCAGAGAAAAATGTAGAGATCAATAAAAATCAATTTAAAAAAGAAACTAAAAAAAAAGATTTACTTTATGTATACAGTGTTCTGCCTGTAAATTTGCTTGCAGGTCAGTAGAGGGCACCAGACCTCATTATAGATGGTTGTGAGCCACCATATAGTTGCAGAGTTGACCTCAGACTTCTAGAAGAGCAGAAAGTGATCTTAACCTGCTGAGGCAGGTTTCCAGCCCATGAGCACTGATTTGATGATGTTTTGCTGTCTGTCTGGTGTTTGTGCTCTTTACCTATGCCGGCCATATACGTACTAAACACTCATTCCAAACCAGAACTACGGCTATCACAGAATGTTCTCCAGGTAGGAGAGAATACAGAACTGACTGACTTAGAGGGGATAGTTAGGCTTTATCCAGCTGTGGCAGAAAAGCTGGATTCCTCTAGCAGAGGTCCCTAGAGTCCAGGTTCAGGAGCTAAGAAGGTTCTAGTAACAACAGGTCTGATCCTTACCTAGTGCCAAAGGCTCAGGCTATGTCCTGATGTGTCTCAGACACGCCCTGAGAGCTGAGGTCCCTTGGGAAGAGGGGACCCAGCTTGTGGCATTCACAGATGCTGGCCACATTAAGTGTCCCTCACCAACCCAGGCCTGGGGAGGAAGCACTGGACACAGCCAGCGGTACTGACTGTGAATCCCGCTCTTCACTGGGTGGCTCTCTGTAGAAACCAGCAATGGGCCCTTCAGATTCAAGGCAGCTGACACTCCTCTTGGCTTCTGGAACACCACATAGGCTACCTGAAAGCCCTGGGGGAGAGAGAGAGAGATATCTGCGGGGAGCCTTTCCACTTGTGACACAAGGTCCCCATACCTGGACCAGGGGAGATGGTGCCAGGCTGTTTCCTGTATCATCCCACAGTCTGGGTGAGGAACAGCCATGCTCCTAGCTAGCCAACTGCTGCTGGGACACCTGTGGGCTCAGTGAAAGGCAGGCTCACCCCAGGCTAGGGCGGGTCATGAACAGACAGGGCACAAACTCAGGGTCGGACCCCCTTGGACCTCATGGAAACATGGGGGACCTGGGGAGAGGGGAGAGGAGCAGGGCTCCCAGAGCCAGGGCATCAGTCTTGAGAAGGAACCGGAGCACAGGTATGGACAGGAGTTGTTCTGCTTCCCAGTGCAACTGTGTTTCCATGACAACAGCTCCACGTGGGACTCTGCTGTCTCAGCCTTAGGACCACCAATCAGAACTTGCCCAGCCCCAAGAAGTTCCCCTTCCTTGTCAAATAGGAGTGGAGAGAGTGGGCAGGGTCAGATGCAGGTCATGAGGAGACTTGGGGGAGACTGGAAGGATCAAGGTTTGCCTCCTATCACAATGTCTGTATCCCACATTCCAGGGAGATCTGACACCCTGTTCTGTCCTCTGTAGGCTCAGTGCACACGTCCTGCAAATAAATATGGAGATAAAACACTCATAACACAATAAATAAATAAATAAATCTTTAAAAATAAATAATAGACAGTTGAATCGCGGTGCAACTGAGGAGCCCCTGTGGGACTCTGAGTGGAGAAGAGAGCTGCATCAACAGTCTCTCCTTGGCAGTTCATTCGCCTGTGAGAGGGCAAGGGGTGAGCAGCTTGGGGCTGAGAGACTGTAAGCAAGGAGCCATGGCAGAGAGGGGGAAGACACTTGCTGCCTGGCCTGACATCCTGATAATTCCTGGGAGGAGAGCACTGACTCCTGCCAGTTACCTTCTGACCTCCACACGCACTCCATGGCACATGTCCGCTCCCACAAGTTAAAAGTTTGTTTGTTTGTTTGTTTGTTTGTTTAAAAAAGTGTAAGTAGCCGGGCGGTGGTGGCGCACGCCTTTAATCCCAGCACTTGGGAGGCAGAGGCAGGCGGATCTCTGTGAGTTCGAGACCAGCCTGGTCTACAGAGCTAGTTCCAGGACAGGCTCCAAAACCACAGAGAAACCCTGTCTCGAAAAACCAAAAAAAAAAAAAAAAAAAAAAAAAGTGTGTGTAACCCTGTCTGTCCTGAAGCTAGTAGACCAGGCCGGTTACAGTCTCAAAGAGATCCTTCAGTGTCTGTGTCTGCCTCTGTCTCCGGAATGTTGGGATTAAAGTTGTGCACCACCTCACATGACACTAGAATTTTAAATTTTTACAAATTGAAGTGAGAGCAGATAAAAGTGTCCCAGCTGGGCATGGCTGTAATCCCAGCTGAATCAGGAAAATATCTGTGTGTTCCAGACCATCTGAGGTTACAGTGAAAACCTGTGCCAACCCTTTTTCTTTGATATAGAGGTCGCACTTAGCCTAGGTGGGCCTGAACACTGCTCCTCCTGCCTCCATTTCCCCAAGTGCTGGGATCAAATGTGTGCACCACCAGGGTGATTTATGTACAAGGTAACCTAAGACAGGATGTACATGATGAAATATATATACCTATGATGGGTAAATCTAAAAAGTAAGAGAAGATGCCCAGGCCAGGCACCATTGTCTGTCCTCTGGCCAAAGTTCAGGCTTTGTTAAATAACTTAAAAGGGGAGGAATATGTGGGGGTCCACAGAAGTGGGTCCATTCCACCTTGACTTTTAACATCAGAGAGCTCAAGCCTACTCTTAGCCTTTCCAAGTTATTGACACGAAGTCTGACTTAAGGAGTGGCTACAAACAAGAGATCCTGACCCAGGCTGTGGTTACTTGGTGTTTTGGGTATTAACAAGGCTGGTAGAGGTGGGTCTGGTCCACCTTGACCAAAAGTCAGAGAATTCAAGCCTATTCCTGCTACTTCATATTTAGACAGGAGGTTTGGCCCAGGGAGTGGCTGCCTGCAGGATACTTATCTAAGGTGTGGTTGCTGTGTGTCCTGCCTAAAACATCCTCATGCTTAACTCAGGAAATAGCCGTTTGATGTCTGAGGTATTGAAGCAAGTAATTGTTCTGTTTGTCCGTTGTGACATGTTAAAGCAGTCTTTTGCCTTCTTCCCCCGTCTTGGTTTGGGGTGTATAAGCGTATGGAAAACAGACATGGACAGATTCAGTACTCACTGGTGGCCCTTCAGGTACTATCCTAAGTCTCTGTATTTTCTTCAGATCTCTGTTCTTGCCTGACATTTCTAATCCACACGGTCCCACCTCGGGATGTCCGAACCCACTGAGGCTGGACCCTGACAGATGTCACCCCAACATGTGGCTACAACACTTCCTGCTGCTAGACCAGCTCCCTGCCAGCTGAGCTTCACCTCAGCCCAGTGTCAACTGTTTAACCCCATGTTCACTGTTCTGTTCCTCTTTCCCTCTATTGGTTGGAAAGGGTTACTTTTTTTTTTTTGGCTAAGACTTTAAAATTTTCATTCAAGTGTGTATTCATAAGTGTCCATTATACTTTTTTAATGATGGCTACTTTAAAATCTTTATTGAAGTCAGGAGCTGTGCTGCACGTGTTAATCCTCATTCTCAGGTTAGGGGTGAAGGATAGGATTATATGTCCAAGGCCAGTCAGTCTCGGCTAGATAGTGACATTGTATAAACCCGTTTGAAATAGTAAGAAAAATTTAAAAAGCCCTGTCAGTTCCAGCGCCTCTGCCATCCTGGGGTTGACGTCCATGGGAGATTTGCTGGTTCTTGTGAGTCATTGGCAACTAAGACAGACATTTTGGGTATTATATAGACTCTAGATTTATTTCAACCTGCGTTGCAGCCAGTCTACTGCCTTTTCTTGACTTTGTCTTTTGTGTTTTTTTCAAATCTTAATTTCATCTACCTTCAAGTTGAAAGCCTTGAGTTCCTTTTTCCTCTACGAAATCTTCAGGGCTGTTTAGTAGAGGAGGAGGGGTGTGGCTATCTATCCCTGTCAGGGAATAACTACTTTTCTGATGCCCTAGCTCAATCAGCGAAGTATTCCTTCAGGTTTAATTTCTTCAGAGCAAGACACCAGCTCCCTTGTTCCCTGTGAACAAATGCCTAGCTTTCCATTTCAGACTTAGCCAGGGGCTTCCTCTTCTGATGGAGGAGGGAACTCCTGGGGATTCTTGTCTCTCAACTGGGGGACGTGAGCATTTACCAAACCCCTTCCATCTCCCCATATATGTGCACTATCCCCATCCGAGGAAGCCTAAGCACTGGGTGAGAACACAAGACTTTAAACACCACTCACATATCTCCCCACCTTCCCTGCAATGCTGCTGCTTGTGTGTGAGCCCCTATGGGGAGCCGAGAGCAGCCTCCCCTTCCCAGTTCTCAGCCAATCCAATCAGCAGTCATTGACTGAATCCCTCTCCTGTGTAAGGCCATCCGGTGACTGTTAGGGGGAAGCAGTTTTACGATGACCATATTCTACTTTTAAGAAGCAGACATGATGGTACAGCACTCAGGAGGCAGAGGCAGAACTCTGTGAGGCCAGACTGCCCTACAGATAGAGTTCCAAAACAAACAGGTCTACACAGAGAAACCCTGGGAGGAAAAAAGCAAAAGGAAAAGCCAACCTGCATCTGGAGAGAGCCACAGCGAGACCAAAGTCAAGGTGAGAAGCAGGTAACAACAGTGTGAAGAGAGACAAGGTGACATTTCCTTCTGGGGGGACTGGACTGAAGAGGGTTTCTGAGGAAGCTGACTTTGACACCCAGCCTTGAAAAGAGGGTAGGACTTTCAGGATAAAGGTAGAAGGGAACAGCATTCTGGAGGGAAGGAACAGAGGCTCAGCAGTAGAGAAGGCAAGAGTCAGGTCCAGAGAACAGACAGTTGTGGAATATTATTTTAACTAGGCAAAGCTGTATTACATTTCCTTATGCTGTGGAATATTACTTTAACTGTGTAAAGCTGTGTTATTTTTGTTTATACTGCATGTGTTTAGATATGTAAAGATGTGTTACATTTGTTTCATCTTGCCTGCCTAAGGCACCTGATTGGTCTAATATAAAAAGCTGAGGGGCCTCGCAGGGCGGTGGTGGCGCAGGCCTCTAATCCCAGCATGTGAGAAGCAGAGGCAGGCAGATCTCTGTGAGGCCAGTCTGGTCTACAAGAGCTAGTTCCAGGACAGGCACCCAACCTACAGAGAAACCTTGTCTCGAAAAAAAAGCAAAAACAACAAAGCGGGGAGGGCCAAGGCTGGGCAGGAGGAAGGATAGGCAGGGCTGGCAGGCAGCAAAAATGGAAGAAAAAGAGAGGAAGAAGAGAAGAACGGGAGGAAGAAGAGAGGAGAGAACGAGGGAGATGTCTAGGACCCAAATAAGGAATCTGACAGCCACCAGAAACAAAGTAAGACATACGGAAAGGAAGAAAGAAATGGAAAAAAAAAATCCAAAGCAAAAGGGAAAGAGAAATAGGTTAATTTAGGTTAAAGGATCGAGGCAGAAATGAGCCTAAGCTAGACTGAGTATTCATAACTAATAAGAAATCTCTGAGTCATGATTTGAGAACTGGTTGGTACAGTGGACAGCAGAGTTCCCACCTGCAGGACGAAAGAAGGACCCCTAACATCATCTAATATATGGCTGGAGACCCACCTCTCCCAACCTACAACGAGAAGCACCCAGATTCTCACACAGAGGTAAAACCAGAGCTGGGGCAGAGGGACTGGCGATAGCTCTTCTCCTGTCCTCCAGAGGTCTGCTTGGCAAATTTCAAAAGTTCAAGAGGTGCAGATTTCTTCTTTTACTGTGAAATTCAATGCTTGCCTGTGCTCATTTGGGGAGTGTTTTGTGGTTTGGGTTCCTAGGGTTTTGTTTTAGGGTGGGTTTGTAGGGGCTGAGTCTCTGCAGTGTATCCCAGGCTTCCCTCGAGTCCCCATCTGCCTTTCTCAGTGTTATGAATGCCCCATGCCCACAGCCGGACTCTCGGTTCTTCATCTTTTCTGGACTGAACCAGTTTAGAATCCTTCCTTGCCTCGGGGTAGTGTCTACTAGAGCCCTCTATTACAATACATTCATTTTTTCATTCAATTATCAAAGCTGGATAGTGCCAAGCTTTTGTTGCGTGGCCTCGGACACGTAGGGACATGGATGACATCTTAAGCTGTAAACACAGTCGTCTCACCTCTGTGGGAGCCAGAGCGGATCCTCAGAGCACTTTGTTTGCTGTGGGGTCACTGGGCCTGCTCCAGCTGCTGTGCCATGCCGGCCTGCCCAGGGATAGGTCCTGCCATCTGCGTCTCCTTCAGAGCCTTCTCCACTGTCTCCAACAACGCTCTGCCAAGCCGCCTCACCAGAGCAGGCAAGAACCATTTGAGTCCTCCCAGCCTTGGAAGGCGGGGCCTGCGGGGGCGGGGCCTACGTTTTGGGCGGGGCCTGTGTATGGTTGCTTGCTGGGCGGATCCTGGGCCTCCGGGAGGGAGGGGGGAACACGTGATCCAGGCAAGGAGAAAAAGTCATTGGGCGGGACTCGAGCTTTTGAGTCCTTCCGCCTTTGTGACCTCCTGAGCGAGGAGTGACAGCCGCGCTGAAAGAGCAATGGGTGAAAATGCCCCTTCAGGGCCCCTTAGATCGGAGTGGGAAGGGGGAGGCCCAGCGAGAACCCTCATGCACCCACTCACTTACTCGGGCCGGTGGAGGGGACGCTCACCGCCCTCCCCACTGGGTGTTCAGGCTCAGTCAGCAGTGCTGGGATGCAGTGAGCCAGAGTGTGGGCTCCATTGGAGTCTCGGCAGAGGAATGTGAGCTTGGCTATTTGGGGTTGCATTTTGGGGTCAGCAACATGAGGAGGTAAGCTCTGGGACACACCTGACCTGAGTAGGGCCAGCTGGAGTCCCGGAATCATGCTGTCTGCCATAAATCTCTCAATCTCTCCGAATGCGTTTGGCTATCTTCTGTACCTCCCTGTGGCTCAGTTCCATGGTCTGTGTACTGAGAATGGCAGTGTTCCAACTCAACATGTGGGCAGTCGGCTTGTGTGAAGTGCCTGGCGTCTGCTCTGAAGGCTTAGAAAATGCTGGCCAGGGTGGTCTCCCCGGTTTCTATTTGCAAGAGTTCAGTTCTCCAAAGTCCAAAATATTTAGTGCAAACTCCAGTGTTGAGTAGGGTGCTACTCTGAGTGGTGTTGTAAATCCCAAGCCATCTTAAAGACATCCTCCAGGACCTCTCATTGTTTCTTTGAATGTAGCTTTAGCGGGCTTGGAACTCCCTATACCAGTCTGTCCTGAACTGGCCGCAATTCTCCTGCCTCAGCCTCCTCAGGGCTAGGATTACAGATTGCATGGCTATACTTGGATCTTATATAGTATTTCCAGAGACAGAGACCCCAGCACAAATTTTCATTACAGTATTTTTTTGTTTTGGTGATTTATGTTTTATGAGACAAGGTCTCATGTTGTCAAGGCTGACCTCAAATTCCTGATCTGTTTCTACCTTGTCTTCTACTGAGAAGACAGGGACGTGCCACCAAATCTCATATATCATAGTATATTGTTATGATCAGTGCTTTATTAAGTGTTGTTTATCTCCTGTGACAATTTATGATGTAAATTTTATCATGGGTGTTTATATATAAAAATATATAGCTAGCATTCATCATTATATGGGGTATATTAATGGTTTCAGGCATCCGTGGGGGCTCTTCAAATGGGGTCCCCTACAGTTGAGAGTAACTCTAATCTACTTACAGCAAGTTAACAGAAAGGAAACTGAGGATGGAGAGGTTTGAATCCGCCAGTCCAGGGTCATACAGCCCACAGTGGCAAGATTCAAGGCAGCACCCCCAACCCACACCTTCCCGTTCTGTCCCAACATCAATGGATTACATCCGAAAAGCCTGTTTAGATCTCTCTTCCCCAGGGAATCCAGTTATCTTTCCCTCCTCAGGATATCTGGCAGTCCGGCTGTCGAAAGGCAGGACACAGGCCATTAGCACTGAAGCCCACGCATGCTGCCGCATACATAGACAACGGGCTTAGGACATGCTGGTTTGGTGGATGCAGGAGATGAATGACTGCTTCTACCTTACAGGTCTGCTGTCAGAGATGAAGCTGGCTGTGCCCTGGGGTCACATTGCTGTCAAAGTCTGGGGCTCCCAGAAGAACCCTCCAGTTCTCTGCCTGCATGGCTGGTTGGACAACGCCAACTCCTT
Organism: Chionomys nivalis; assembly: GCF_950005125.1. Classification (NCBI taxonomy): domain Eukaryota; kingdom Metazoa; phylum Chordata; class Mammalia; order Rodentia; family Cricetidae; genus Chionomys; species Chionomys nivalis. Next base: position 40,073,872 of record NC_080102.1, read on the forward strand.
TGACAGGCTCATTCCTCTTCTTCCACAAGGTGGGCTATGGACTGAGGGGCAGTGGAGGGGTGGAAGCTGCCATGCAGACCTCTTTATCGGTCTCCTCTCTGCTGCAGGTTTTCATTATGTGGCCATGGACTTCGGAGGTCATGGTCTCTCGTCCCATCACCACCCAGGTTTCCCATATTACCACCAAAGTTTTGTGAGTGATGTCCGACGGGTGGCAACAGGTGAGCAACAGTGAAAGTGAGTGTCTTGAAGGAGTTGTGAGTGTGTGTTTGTGTGTGTGGGGTGTGGGGGTGTGGGTCCTCTGTGACATCCCTTCTCATCCCAGGAGTAGGATACAGTGTCTAGGAGGCGGTGCTGGCTGGGAATGGATGTCTGGGGTCTGACTCAAGTCCTACCAGCAACTGAGAGGAGTAAGCTTGCTTCCTCCCACAGTGGAGCTGAGCCCCCTCAGCTGGTCTCCTGGGGGGTGCTACAGGGATTAGAAGGAAGTCCCATTCCGGGACACAGGAAAACGTTCAGAGTAAGATTGGGCCGGGCAAACTCTTTCTGGCTTTGTATTTTCAGCCTTTAAATGGATCCAGTTCTCCATCCTGGGCCATAGCTTCGGTGAGTCAGTTTGGGCCAGGCCCTGAGTTCTGTGGAGGGCTATAGGAGAAGGAGGAAGATTGATAGAGTGGGACCTGGAACTTTCCCCTGCCCCTCTGAGGAGCAATAAGAGGACCCTCCACTGCTTATCTTAGGGACTGTGCCTCTGGTCTCAGATGAGGGAAGGGGTGGCCTAGTGAGTGTTTTCAGGTGAAGGGACCTTGGTGGCCCAGGGAGAGGCTCCAGGTTGAAGATGCAAAGTCCCAACCCCATGGTGGGAGACAAGCTGGGGATGGGATGGCCCCTAGGAAAGTGCTTGGGTGAGGGTATTGGAGAGGGGTCACATGGGATGTCAGCTCTGTTCTCTTGTCTGACAGGTGGCTTTGTGGGCAGCATGGTGAGTAGCTGACTGTTCTGTGGTCACGTGGGACCTTGGGAAGCAAGCAGAAGGTAGGCTAGGAAGAGCTCCTTCACACAGTGGATACGGTGCCCAGAGCCTGTTCCACATCCACACTATGTTCTGATAAAGGTCCCTTGTAGAGTTCTTACTTGTCCCACCTAGGGTCACTGGGTCTGTGGCTGGGTCTGGGAGAAGCACCCTGAAGGCACAGCAGACTCCGGCGTTGTGAAGCCTGTGCCTTCACCCACTAACTCCATCTTTCTTGTCGCTCTCTAGTTCGCCTGCACCTTCCCCGAGATGGTGGACAAACTTATGCTGCTGGACACATCGCCATTTGCCCTGGACTCTAATGTATGAAGAGGCTTCTTTGGAGGCTGTGATCAGGACCCCTGACTTGTGGGGGGCAGGGCAGCTTCATCTCTGTCTCCTGTGTTGGACATTAATGAGGCCGGAGAATGTGGCAGAGGGTAGATTAGTTAGCCAGGGATCTCCTCCAGAGAGGGCAGCATCCTGAAGCTTGTGACCCTGAGAATGTCAGGGCCCAGGGTATGGGAACTCTTTGGAAGCCCAGTGTGTGGCCTGGATTCCCCAGAATGCTGATGGATCCCACATAGACCGGGAAACAGCAGAAGGTGGATGAGGGGGCGGTCATGGGTGAAGGATCTCTGGGCCTCAGCAGCTGCTCGCTCTAACACTTAACCAATCCCTTTGTGCTGTGCACACGGAGCACAACCAGATCCATCAACCGTGCGTGTGGCTGATGGACAAACACCACCAGCAGCAGCACTCACAACAGCCAGTGCCGTCCCGTATCTGAGGCTTGGCTCTGTCCTTACCTGTGTGACCCTGAGGATGTGAGTTTGATCCAGGGGACTCCGCTGTGTCCATTTCCACCTTTCCTTTTTTCCTTTACAAACTGGCAACCCCTTCCCTGAGGATAAGAACTCATTCTTTCTTTTTGAGACAGGAGCTCATTCTGTAACCAAGGCTGGCAGTGAACTCCTGGAAATTCCCCTGCCCCAACTTCCTTACACCTGCTGTTAGATTTTGTTTGTTTTTTATATTGATTATTTAGACAGGATCGCTCTGTGTAGACCGGCTGTCCTGGAACTAGCTATGTAGACCAGGCTGGCCTAGAACTCACAGAGATTTGCCAGCCTCTGCCCCTGAAGTGCTGGACTTAAAGGTGTGCACCACCCTTCCCTGCTGGAGTTAGTTTTTATCCCCACATCTCCAGTCCCTGCACACTATAAACACTCAGTAACTTTCCATTGCACAAACCATGGGTTAGTTTGACCAAATACCCAGATTATGGTAAACTTTGACCTTTGGTCTCTGTAATGCCCCACTGATGAAACAAATGTAGAGCCTTGAGGCTTCCTCCTGGGTGGTATTGGGTTACACTGAGCCCCCCAAAGCCTGAACCTGCTGGTCTACTGCCATTGGGGACATGATGTATGGCCGGTGGAACCTGCCTGTACTTCCTACCCATTAGCGATGACAGCATTCACTGACGTCACTGAATTTGCTGTCCTAATGAATCCTAGCGTCACCCCTCTACAAAGCACATCCCTCTGGCTGTCCCAGGGAACCTGTGCTGAATGAGAAAGGACAGCGAGCATGGACGGACCCTCAGAGGATCATGGAGGGCAGCAGGCAGGACCAGGGGAAGGACGGGACCCCTCATCTGGGGCATCACTATTCACCAGCTCTGGCTGAATCCCTAGGAAATGGAGAACATCCTGACCTACAAACGGAGGAACATAGAACACATGCTGAAGGTGGAAGCTTCCCAGAAGTCCCCGAGGGTGTCCAGCCCTGAGGAGCTTTTGCAGGGGTAGGTGCCGGCAGCCAGTGAATGGCGGAGGTGGACTGAAACCCTTGTACCCCGGGGGGCAACATTCCAAGTTAGGAAGAAGGTACAGCGTCCTCCCCCTCCTCACAATGTCCTCCCCTCCACTCTTCCATCCCCAGTCATCCTTCCCCTGGGGTGTCACTCAGTCCAGTCCTCCTGGACACTTCCCAGAAGCCCCATGTTGTCACCACCTCTCTTTCCTCATGCTGCCTGTGGGGTAGGGGCTCTTATTTCTCGCCACGTTCATGCTCTGTGGCACACCTCTTCTCTCTGACTACCTGCAGTTCTCTCCCACTCTCCTGCTAGAGCTCCCTGGCAGCCTCCACCCCAGAACAACCACCCTGCCTCGTGGCCATGTTGGCCTCTAAATTCTGCACTCATGGACCAACTGGGAATGCCGTGGTCATATCCGTACTCACTGCTTCTGGAGTGTGCACGGTCAGACAGGGGTTCCCTTTTCTGTGTTTGTTGTCTAGAGGAAGGGACACACACAGAATAACAGGCAGATGCGTTGATGCTGTAAATCCCCAGATTCTGAAGGACATGCGCATTGTTCATGGGTAGCCTCCCTTCCCTCCATCTCTTCCTTCTTCTGTCCTTCCTGGAGGTCGAACCTAAGCCCTCAAGCCCTTTATCCCTGATCCACATCCCCGGCCTTTTCTGTTGTTTGTTTCTTTGTTTAATTTAGAGAGATTTTGCTATAATTCCAGCCTGGTTTGAACTCACTATGTAGCCATGACTGGCCTTGAATTCAATTCCTCCTGCTTCAGCTTCCTGAAGCGCTGGAATTCAAAATGGGCACAGTATCTACAGCTGCCTGTGTTCCTTTCTGTGTAACCCCTGGGTGTGCTTCCATTAATGTCTTCTGTATCCCAGGTTCCTGGCTAACAACAGCCACTTGAGTAAAGAGTGTGGGGAACTCCTACTGCAGAGAGGAACCACGAAGGTGGGCACAGGTAAGGACCGTCTGTCATTACTGAGGGAGAACATGGGAGGGTGCGTGTGCCAAGCTGACACTCGGTGCCTGAACTGCTTCACTGACTCCCCCATTGCCTCATACACAGTCCTGGGATAGCAGAGAAACTGAGGCTGCACATTGCAGAGGACCAGGTACAATGTCACACAGACACTGTAGAAGGCCACACTCTGGGAAGGTTGGCAGGGTTTTGGACTAAAGTTGGTGACTGTCATGGCTGTGCCCTGCCGGGCCCATGTGCAGGAGGTTTTCAGAAGATGTGGAGGTGCTGTGTCTGACAGTCACTGACGACGTGAGTGTCTTCTGTATTTCTTCTTCCATCGTTTGTCCAGAACTCTTGCTAAGGGTCTGAGAGGTATAGCTCCCCATCAAGACTGTGAGTGTGGCAGTGAGCCACACTGTCCCTGGCTCCATGGGTGCAGAAACTGCAGGTGGCACAACCCCAGGGGGCACCCTTTACAAGGCCCTTTGTGGAAATGACCCCTCCTGGGAATGGGCAAGGGGGACGCTGGGCAGAAAATGTAAATTTTAGAAGAAAAAGATGACAATCATCCATCAGATGTTTCGAAAAGTTAAGGGTTTGACTCCCAGTCGCAGGGAACCGTCCATCGTGACGGGGAGGGTGAGGTGGCAGGAGCAGGAGGCAGCTGGTCACATTGTGTGCACAGTGAGGAAGCAGAGAGAGGTGAATGCTGGCCCTCAGCTCACTCTTCTGTTCAGTCCTAGATGTCAATCCAACGGGGTGGTGCTGCCCAGAGTCAGGGTAGGCTGCCCCACCTCCGTCTATTCTAGAAACTCCCTCAGAGATATGCCAGAGGGTTGTTTCCATGGTGATTCTAAAGCCTGTCACATTGACATTCCAGATTAACCATAATAACAAACAACCAGTGAGTAAATGTGAATGTGACCGTCCAGGATTGGACAGAGGCCTCTGCCTTGGATTCATTAGGCTGAGGTCACCTGAGAGTTCAGCAACTAGAAAAGTTCCTAGATTTTAGAGAGAGACCCATACTTTGTGCTTTCTCCAGGTCTGGTACTGAACAGGGACCGGAGGATCTCTCTGGTAAGTACCACTGTCTTCCAGCTTCCCTCACAGAATGCCTGTGGTCTCTTCTTAAAAGCAATTTTAAAATTATATGAATAGACACATTTTAGCTCCCTGTAAGTACACTGCCAGGTCGTATTAAATATACTGTCTTATGTAACCATCACCAACACCTATAGCCCAACCTTCACCATCCTCAGTAAACACTGATCCATTAAAACACTAAGCCTGTCTCACCAACAACCCCTAATTTACTTTTCTGTCCCCGTGAAGCTGCCTGTTAGGGCCTCATGAACGCAGAACCAATGTTTGCCCTTCTGAGCCTAGGTTTTTCTCAGCATCATGCAGTCCAGACTCTTTGATGGGAAACACACATCCATGGTCACACTTGTGAGACTGAATCCTGTTCCATCCTGGGGACTTTAACCCCAGCACATGTGGGCAGAGGCAGGCAAGTCTCTGAGATTTGTTTCTTGAGACATATTTCTAACATATATTTTTTATTTTACTAATTTTTATCTATGTAATTTTTCTTTTGTGTGTGTGTGTGTGTGTGTTAGTGTAAGGGCAGAGGGACGCTTGTGCAGAATCAGGACAACTCATGGGAGTCTCTCCTTCTTCTGTGAGTGTCATGGATCATAGCTTGGCAGCCAGTGTGTTCATCCACTGAGCCGTCTAACTGGCCCACAGCACATTTTCTATGTCCATTCCTCTGCTGACAGACACTGGGGTTGAGGTTTTAGCAATTGAGAGCAATGCTACTGTAACATGGGGTACAAGTGTCTGAGTCCTTGTTCTGGTTCTTGGCTTTGCCAGTAGAGACTGCTGGAGCCCACGGTGACTTAGGATTAATCTTTGGAGAAGGCGCTAAACTGCTGTCTGCAGAGGCTGCTCTATTCTATGTTCCCACCAGCGATGCACAAGGGTTCTGACTTCATCCCCAATCTCTCTCACATGCGCAGGGAGGAGGGGTGCTTGGCATTGAACCCCAGGACGTGTACAGGCTAGGCAAGTGTTATACAGTGAGCTATATCCCCAGATCTTTCTCCCATTTATGTCTTTATACATATGTACACTCACTGACAGACTCGCATCTCAAGTGTCTTTTCATACATGTGCATGGACACACACAGACCCTTGTCTCAGGACTTTGCATCATTTCCACACTCCCTTGCTGAAGTCTCTCACAGACATGTGTAAAGTTAAAGAAGCCAGTTATGGGGCTAGAGAACAGAGGTCATCTCCCCTGGAGGAGGTCCCAGGGGAGTGTGAGGCACAGCAGGGCACATCGATCTGGGTCCAGGTCTCACACCCTGTGTCATGCAGAATGCCTCAGAGCTGGTGGTTCATTTGACTTTGCTCTTGGCTTAACCTTACTATGTAAAGAAGAAAGCAAGGTGGGTCAGGAAATGGGAAGTGCCTTCAGTGTGGTCAGCCCACAGTGGAGACATCAGCTGCCATAAAACTCAGAAGAGCTTCAAGGCTGCAGGCATGAGTGGAGGTAATGTCCCCTAATCCTTGTCCTGGGGCCAACTTAAAATTAAGTTTGAGACCTGATTGTGCCCTTGAGACAGACAACCCCAGTTCCTGAGGAGAAGGAGGGAGATGAGAGGCCAAGGCCCAAGCCTGACCTATCTACTTCAGACTCCTCCTCCTGTTGGCTGTGGCCAGGGTTCAGAGCTGCCCTCTGCACCTCTCCCCTGCAGACTTGAGAAGGTGAAGCCACAGGGTCTCCCTGGCAGGCAGCCCTCTGGCCTTGTCACAGCTCCTGCGGTTGCTCTGACATGAGAACCGAACTGAGAGAGTGTGCGGCCTCATGGGCGATGTAGGAATCTTTATATTGAGGACAGACCCATGGTGACTTTAGTCTGAGGAGCAGGACAAGCAGTGACCAGGTTGTGTGTGTCTGTGTGAGAGCATGTGTATGCTGTGCACGTGGAGGTCAGAGGTCAGCCTTCAGTGTTGTTCCCAGCCACAACACTCACATTTATTTGTTTAGGTTTTGAGGCAGGGTTTCTCAGTTAGCTTTGGAGCCTATCTTGGAACTCGCTCTGTAGACCATACTGTCATTAAACTCACAGAGAACCAACTGCCTGCCACTGCCTCCCAAGTGCTGGGATTAAAGAATGCGCCACCACCGCTCAGCCTCATATTTATTTATTATCTACTTATTTTAGAGATTATCTCAAACTTTCCAAATAGGCTGAGCTGTCTGATCAGCATACTCTAAGGATTGACATGTCCCTGCCTCTTGAGGGCTGAGGATGTAGGAATGTCACACATTGTCCAGTTGTTTTAAACAACAGATCAGAATCAGGCCTTGTCACAAGCCCTCTACTGAATAAACCATCTCCAGCCCAAGAGTAAATTTTTTCAAAGTATGTCTGAGAACTGGGTATCAGATACTCACCAGGCCCCGCGTATAGCAGGCAAGCTCTCTGCCACTGACCTGCAGATCAGCCCAGCTGTACTGACATCGCTAACTCTATTAACTATATCATTTCTCCACGAAGTCCCCTGGTCCTAGCCTGTAGACCACCGCTGCCCTGCAGGTGTCCTAGTGTCCGTCAGTAGCTGCACGGGGCTGGAGGTCTCCTAGCGCTCTGCAGCACAGGCGGATTTAATAGCAAGGACAGAGCAGTTGTGCTGGGGGGAGACTCAGGTGCGGTGGACTCAACTCTGATGTGGACCAAACACACTCTGTCAAGTGGAAGCAGTCTCATGAAGGGAATGAGGTCTGCGTGACAGAGCCCGGAGCCCACCTCTGGACTGTGCACCGGGAAGGGGCTGCAGGGGGCTCTCAGTCCTCAGTAGGTCCAGAAGTCACCTCCAGTCAACAGCCACACCCGACCTAAAAGGGTTCTGTGAGTGGAGTCAACATTCACAGAGGGGAGAATGGATATGGGGGGTGGGGGGGTGGGAGACAGAACTTTGGCAGATAGAAGCTAAGAAGCCTTGATGAGTAAGGGACTTGGTGGACACTGGCCTCCTGGGGAGGGTGGCCCTGCTGACCTCACTGGAACCTCATTTCAGCTGCCCTGAAATAAAGAATCTGACTGCAGGTGGGCATGGAACATCATGGTAAGGATTCACCCTGGTTTTGTTTCTGCAGCCAGAGAACGTCATTGACTTTGTCAGCAAGGAAATGTTTGCATATTATACCAGAAGCCTGCAGGCCAATGTGTTACTGATCAAGTGAGTCTAGACAGAGTGCCCCTGACAGACTCAAAGACCAGGAACCTGAGGGAGCCTGGCACAAGGTGTCCAGTTCTCCAGGGTGACACCACATGACTGTCCACTCAGCCTTTCTCAGGAAGCATCTTTGTCAGCAGGTGCTGGGCGGGGGAAAGTCAAGGAAGAAGCAGCCTGGGAGCAGAGGGCAGGGGTGAGGACTGCGGCACAGATCGGCAGTCCTCTGGGGAAGCCTGACATGGGCTGTGCTTATGATTCCACTTCCCACGCTGAGAAAGCAGAATGCACGTCACAGACAACAGACACGGCACTGGAATCTGGGGAGCTTGAGTCCCACTCTATTAGGACAGGTCGTCCTGTTTGCGTGCACAGCTTCAGGAAGGAGGCACCTGGAGTGATGTGGAGGGGACACACCCCTAGCCAGATCCCCAAATTAACCGTGATGACCAGTGGGGTGACAGACATCCAGGATTGTCTTCACATTCAGGAATTTTGAATTAGAAACTTCTCCTGGGCTAGCAACCCATAGTTCGTCTAGCCCAATCCTTTCCTTGATGCTTGGTGGTGGCAGCCACAGCCGTGAGTTCAGGAGAAACTTGTTAACACTGATATAAATTAAGACAAATCAAAACTTAAAAACAAGGAACCGGCTGGGCATGGGTGATCACACCTGCAATTCAGGGAGGGCATGGCTAGTCTGTGAGAAGTCTGAGCCCAGCCTAGGCTACAGTGTCGTCAGATAGGGACGGGGATGTTTGTACGATCTGTAAATTAGACCTCAGTAGGTTTTATTATACAGAAAAGCCTGGCCTTGAGATCTTGTTCAAATCTCAGCCCCACTTTCCACAGAACAGCTGTACCCAAGCAGACACTCAGCTTGGGCTAGCCTGCTACCAGCTCTAAGAGGAACCTGGTACTAAATGACTGAACCCCAGGATCAGTCTAGGCTCAAAGGAACATAGCTGAAGAAAAATCAGAATCAGTCTAGGCTTGGGCCCCTCAGGTCCTGAAACACAGACAGGGCAGAGGGCTCCATTAAGACTCAGAGATGAGAGACCCCAACTTCTTGCTGCCCAGAGCAACACAGGGGTACTTTGATGTGAGACGAGAGAATGATGTGAACAAGGAGCCACTCCTCCTCATCCTGGACATGCTAAGAGCCATCTTAAAGGAGGTAAGGCATGTGGCCCGGGAGGGTCACAGGTGTTTATGTCTGCTATGAAATCCACATTAATAAAATTGATGGCCTTATATTCCCTAAGTGGAATATAAGGGCCCCTCAAGGCCAGACCCCAGAATACTGGAACTTAGAGTTCAGGACCTTAACCCCTGGCCACGCCTACTTGTGGGGCGCACATCTTAGAATCAGCCCCGCGCTTCTCTTCACTGCTTCTGGAACCAGCACATTGGCAAGTGTGATGGCTACAGGGCAGGAGGAGGCCCGTGGAGGATCCAGGAGCCTGTGTAGGACCTGGCCCCCTCTGGTCATCATGCATTTAGAATCCCCGAGGCCTGGAAGCTCTGCACAGCCAGGTGCTACCCCAAAGGGCATCTGCTATTCAGGCTTCTGTGCAGTGGAGCTGTCCCGACACCCGCCTTGCAGAGTGCTTCATCTCCATCAGAACTGGCAGAATTGACCCTGACTGTGAACGCCCAGATTAGCACTGTAGCCTCACAGCTCAGATGCCTACATTACTGCAACAGCTCCAAGTCCCCAGGCTGCTGGGAACAGAGGTGGCCTCTGACGCCCTTGGAAACGCAGCTGTGGGAGAGTCTGCTGTGTGGGCACCATCTCACCTCCTGCCCCTTTCTCCAGCGGTTCCAGTATGTGGAAATCCCAGGCAATCACTATGTCCACATGAATGAGCCCCACCTTGTGGCTGGATTCATCAGCTCTTTCCTACAGAGCCAACTCAGGACCTCTTCAAGGCTGTAGCTCTGGCCTTGGAGCTGTTCACACTGTCTACCTAGCACCCTCTGCCCACAAAATAGGTGGGGTGGGTCTCACTGTGCTCGATACCAAAAGAGGCAGCAGAGAATCCTGTGGCAGAGCTAGAAGCAAGGAAAAATAGAATATTCTAACCTTTAATACGCGGCTTCAGGAAGGGCACAGTGATCTGGGGCTTACAGTTGGTGAGCTCTACTAAGCTGGTGCCACTGAGGGAGCAGGGCTGTGGTTGGGTCTCTGGATCTTGTGCTTATCATGGGTCTCTGTGGAAATAAAATCTTCCTCCCTCTTTACTGCCTTCCAAACGGCTCTGTTGACAGTAGCGATTCATGGAGGATAACAGGTTCAGGGCAGAGAGCAGTCACATTTCCCAGGAAAGTCCTCACAGGCCCGAAGAGGCAGGGGCAGCGCCTCAAGATCAAATCTTCCTCTTGTGCTGATTTCCAGCCTGCGTGGGTGTAGAGCTGGAGCTAGGGGACACAACAGCTTCTTGGCCTGGCATCTGCTTCCCAAAGCACGGTCGCCGAGGCAGCAGGCCTGCCGGTCTTTGTGTTCTCCATGCCAGCTCTCCACATCCAGAACAGCTCAGTAGGGTCGGAATTTGCGTTGGGCACGCATCAGTTCAATCCTCTGCTTGTCCTCCTCGAACTTCTTGCCCAGCTGTGCTAGGTCTGGGGGTGTGAAGGGAACAGGACAGGTCCCACTAAAGGGACCTCCTCTCCCTCATGTCCCAGGGCGGCTCTGCACACTCTCCCTCTCCCTCCCCATACCCCTTCCATCCCGACTACATGGTCAAGGTCAGGCTCCTGCAAGGAAACAGAACTGGATGCTGACTACAGCCACTCTGGGGGCTGAGGTGAGACATGATGGTGTACGAAGTTCTGAGAAGACAATGCATCAGGGAGAAGAGAGGCCCAGAGAAAGCAGGACTCCTAAGCCCTCTGCTCCCCAAGAAGAAGCAGTCCCAGGGATTCCTTTTTCTAGATGAGGCCTTGCAGCTGGGGGCTCCACAATTTACTGGGTAAACAGTCGCCAAGGGACCCAAGTCAGAGGTGGCACCTGCTGCTCTCAGGAGGGAAGGTCGACAGGGGCTGCGCAGGTGAAGGTGCGGCCTGGGGCCTAGGATCAGGAGCATGTTAGGTGTGGGAAAGACAGTGTGGCAGGTGTTAGTGCCAACAAAGGTGGGGTTTAAAGACAGCCCACCCCATGCTCAGGAGAGGACCAGGTTTCTCAGACCCTGGCTACAGCGTTGATACCTGGGGTCCTGCCGGAACCCCTACCTCAGCTATCTTGTTGTCGTAGGCCTCCATGAAAGTGTCCACTTCCACCCTCAGGGCCTCAGGGTCGAGCACTGAATCTTCGTAATCACTGATCCACTCTGAGGGAGAAGGGAGCACAGTGTAACAGAAACTGTGCTGGGAAAGCGTGTGCTGTTGGGCTCGGCATGCTGGTCAGCTTTGACAGGAAGATATGAGGGGACTTCTTAGGTCTGTTCTGTTTACACACAGCGTCAACCACATAATGAGTAAGATGCAGCTTAGGCTACAAGAAACCTTGTCTGTCTGAAACAAAACAAAATAATCCAAAGTATATAAATGTAATAGCAGAAATCAGTGCGTCAAGACAGAACGGCGTGTGATTTTAGACTTTCTTAAACAAGAAAGGAAAACTAGCCAGTAACCAAAAAAAAAAAAAAAAAATCACTGGAAGGAAAAATAATTTGAAGCCAGGTGTGAGCACTCTAACAGTACTGAGTGGAGGGAGTGGTGGGTGGTGGAGGACAGCAAATCTGCAAATCTGAGGTCAGCCTGGGCTATCTAGTGCGTTCCAGAACAGCCTCTGGGGAAGTGAGGCTCTGCTGTTTGGACAGGGGAAAAAAAAACAAAAAAAAACATGTTCTAAACTGTGAGAGCAGAGCCCTGGTCTTTCCAACATCCTACAATGAGGGTTTGCAGGCATTTTTACCTGATCGCCAGAATTTTGTAGGGCCCATGTCAAGCGCCCATTCAGAACCCACTGGTCCCCTGACACAGGCTTGCTTACCTCTGTGCAGTACGGGGGCACATTGAGGATAAAAGGGTCCTATTGGCAGGCCACGTGGACTGGGTGTCTTGGCGAACTCTGTGCTGTCTCATGTACAGGTAATGAGAAGCCTGCGTCTTTTCTGAGAACAGCTAGTGCAGGAGAGAGTTCGGGGTACCCTGAGTTGAGGCCAGCGCCACTGTCATGCAAGTTCCTTTCTCTGTGTCATTCTAGCTCCACCGGCCAGCCTGTTCGTCCATCCCACCCCCGGGAGCCAGGGACCATGTACTGGGGTGATCATGGCCGGCAGGGGCACAGTGAGCCAGCGGCTCGGTTCTGCGCTCTCGGGATACTCGCTGCCTCACACCATCAGCCTCCATCGCACTGGCTGTTGTGCTTGGCACACCGACCCTCTTCCCTCCAGCCATTCTTCAGCTTGGGGCTGACCCGTCCGACCCCTCATGCCGAGCGAGCCCCACCTTCCCAGCATCTACACCGCTGGGATGCGACTCCCATAAAGCTAGGGAAGCTTTTCCTTGGGACGGGGAAACAGCAACGGCTACCACACTCAGAAAGCGCTTATTGAAGAAGCAGACACGAGCAGGTCAGCGATGACAAACTCCAGTGGCTGAAGCTGGGCGCTGGGCGCGACCTGGAGGAAGCGCTCCCAAGGCCGCTCTGAGCAAAGCCCGTGGAGTCAGCGGCCAGAGCCGGTGCGGCGGGCTCCTGCGCCCCGACACCTGGACACCTGACGAGCTGCTGCGACCTCCGCCACCCGCAGGCCACCTCCCTGCGAAGAGGTCAGTCCCCGGCCCTCAGCTGCTCACCTGAATAACCCGGTGGGCTGGGTATGCTCCCCTCGTGGCTGCCCGCTCCGGCTTTTTTTCTTGAGGGCCACCATCTAGCGGACCCGGGAGCGCAGGGATGGGCCGGAGTTGTAGTTCTGGACAGGAATTGTGCTTCTCCACCCGGCATAGCTGTGTTTCCATAACGACGACTCCACGTAAGGCTCCGCCTTCTGAGCCCTAGGATTCCCTCACGGATCATCCCCAGGCCTAAGACGCTCCTTACCAAAATGGAGGTGGAGGGAGCGGCAGGGTCTGCTGGGACTGGTGAGGGCTCATTGGGGAGGCTGAATGAAGGCTGGCAAGTTAAGTGCTCTGACTGCACTTCCAGTGGATCCGGTTTGCTCCTTTCAGTCACAAATATCTGTAATTCCGTTCCAGGGAGATCTGATGTTCTCTTTTGGCCTCTGTGGGCTCAGTGCACACGTCCTGCAAACAAACAAGGAGATAAAACACTCATAACACAATAAATAAATAAATCTTTAAAAATAAATAGTAGGCAGTTGAATCGCGGTGCAACTGAGGAGCCCCTATGGGACTCTGAGTGGAGAGGAGAGCTGCATCAACAGTCTCTCCTTGGCAGTTCATTCGCCTGTGAGAGGGCAAGGGGTGAGCAGCTTGGGGCTGAGAGACTGTAAGCAAGGAGCCATGGTAGAGGGTGAAGACACTTACTGCCCAGTCTGACATCCTGATCCATCCCTGGTAGGAGAGCACTGACTCCTGCCAGTTACCTTCTGACCTCCACACGCACTCCATGGCACATGTTCGCTCCCACAAGTTAAAGTTAAAAAAAAAATACATGTGTGTGTAATCCAGGCTGACCTGGAGCTCTTGGACCAGGCTGGTTTCAATCTCACAGAGATCCATCATGTCTCTGTGTCTGCCTCTGTCCCCAGAATGTTGGGATTAAAGTTGTGCACCACCTCGCACGACACTAGAATTTTAATTTTTACAAATTGAGGTAAGCTCAAATAAATGTTTCCCAGCTGGGCATGGCTGTAATCCAGCTGAATCGGGAGGAGACCAGTGTGTTCCAGACCATCTAAGGTTACAGTGAAAACCTGTGTCAAGCCTTTTTTTTTTTTTGATGCAGATGTCTCACTTAGCCTAGGTGGGCCTGAACATTGATCCGCCTGCCTCCATTTCCCCAAGTGCTGGGATCAAATGTGTGCACCACCACAGTGATTTATGCATATTGCTTTACCTCCATGGCAACCTAAGACAGGATGTGCACTGTTATTTCCTGTCCGTGGGCACCCCCAAAAGACCACCAGGGAGTCTGACTCACCAAAATGCAAAAGCAAGGTTTATTGTGTGCACAATACAAGCTGGCAGGAACCTCGTCAAAGCAACTGGCACAGCATCAGCAAGAGGCGGTCCCCTGCCCTTCTAGAGGGCCTTATCTAAAGGCAAACCCCAGAAAAGTTACATTAGCAGGGTGTGGGGTGGTGGATTCAGTCCTGATTGGCTCGTAGCCAGGGACGGTTCAGAAATTTTACTTTTGGACATCACCTGTTGCTTGTTAAGTTTTCTTATCGGCTGGCCTTCTGGTGGGGACACTCTCCAGTCATCTGTACTCTCCAGGTGACCCCATTACTTTTGCCCCTCGCCCTTTCTGAGGACTGGAATGTTTTACAGGAAATAGCTTATACAAGACACACGATGGAGGCAGAGGACAAAATGGAGGAACTTTGGTTCTTCATGCCCCCTGTTCTAGTAACAAGTATAGTGAACCCAGTCCTGGGTTCCTGACAGCTCTCATAAGTATCTTCAATCCTGAGAGGTCTATGGATTTGTGATATCTGGACAATAGGTTGTATTGTACGCAGCCTGCCTTTCATGAGTTTTACTAGTCAGTTAAGAATGCAAGGCCCAGCAAAGCAATGATTGCTCACACCTTTAATCCCAGCACTCAGGAGGCAGAGGCAGGTGGACTTCTCTGTGTTCAAGGCCAACCTCGTCCACAAGAGCTAGTTCCAGGACAGGCCCCAAAGCTATAGAGAGACCCTGTCTCAAAAAAAAGAAAAAAAAAAAAAAGCAGAATCACCAGGGGTCCCAGTAGAGATGAGAGTGGTCAACCAAGGGGAGCTCCTTAAACCAGATTTCAAAGCAACCCTGTCTGGCCTGGCGTTCTCTTTTCCGCTTTGCCAGTCCTTCTGTAACTTTAGCCATGCTGTCTTTGATTCCTCCCGAATGATCAGTGAAGAAACAACACTCTTCCCCTAGCGCTGCCCAGAGCCCACCCTGCTGTAAGAAGAGAAGATCTAATCCCCTCCTGTGCTGCCAGACTACCTCCTCCAGGGAGGATAAGGACTCCTCTGGGTGGGGGATGGATTTTTCTATGTGTTCTATATCCACATCTATGGCACACATAGACTGGAGTAATATTGATTCTGGGTTACTAGTGCTGAGATTCCCGTGCCCAATCCCCCCAGGCTAGCGCCTAAAGTAGGCTAAGGGTGAGTGCTGGCATAGGCTCTCTCCTATGTCTCCATAGCCATGAGAGCTGGCTCCCTCCTTGCTGCAGGTCTAGGAACTCCTGATCAGTGTGATAGGTATTCTTGGAAGAAGCCTGATGAGTACACAATGTCCCCTGGTCTGGTTTAGGACTTCAATATGCACACAAGGGGTGAGCCCCATAGAGCAGGATCACCAAGTGTCATTGTGTGGGAGCAAGTACTGATCCTGTGTGAGATTGTGGGGAGACAGAATACAGATGGAAGCTTTATCTGGGGGAACCTGCCCTGTACATAGTCCCTGCCCAGTCACTTGTTCTAGGGTAAGGCCTTGTCTGCTCTGTTGCCACCGGCAGTGATTGATATCAGCCTTCGTGGAAACAGAAGCACTTACCGCTAGGCCCTTACAGTAAGGAGGAGCTATATCATAACATTGCCAGCAAGCTTTGTTCAAATTGTGTTGGGAAGCATTCTGTACCAGGTACGATCCACCCAATAGAGCCATTAAACGGTGCTTGTGTCCCATCAACGGGTTGATGGTTTACGTGGTCATGAGTCTAGAGCTGACATTCGCCTGAGTTGGTTGTGGAGTCATCCTGCCGGACAGAACTTGGTGTGACTGGCTGGGGGCCTGGGGTGGATTAATGACCCAGTTGGGTCCTATCAAAACTTTAATGTCAGTACTGAGTCAGCCAGTGCGGTAGAGCTGTAAGCCCAAGGTCTTATCGGTGGTCCAATCGGTCTTTCTGCCACCTCCGTGAATTTGATGCCAAGCTGGTTGCAGTGCCCTCCAGCAGTCGCCCAGGGGTGGTTGGGGTATCCATCCTTATCATAGCAGGGGGCACAATCAACTCATTTGCCTACGGAGCAAGTCCCTATCCCGGCTGTCTTTATATCTCCTGTCCGTTGGACAGTAATTAATTCCCCAGTGACAGGGGGCGACCAGTTAATCCACCCAGTGGACTCACATCCCCATTTGGCACAGTAGGCATCCCCGGCACCCCCCAAGTACATTGTCGCTCCCAAGTGAGAGTGGGCAGGACAGATATAGAATCCCAAGGATTAAGTTGATCTCAGACATCCAGGAGTTTTGCATACATACATGGGGATGGTTCCCGGTCTGAGGGGTCCCACCTTTCTCCTGCCAGGCCACAAAGGTCTATATAGAGGTCAGGGAACCAAGGGTCCTTGGGGTTCTGAGCAGAAGAGGTGCTATTAGCTATGGTACCGTCCTCATTAACGATCATTCAGGTTTTGTTCCATGGGGAATGGAGGTTATACATGGAGGAGGAAGAGGGGATGTGAGTAGCTAGCAATAGAAACAAAATCAAGGGGACTCGACTCGATCGCCGCAGCAAAGACGCAGTTTTAGCCGATTGAAGGGATGTTTGGAAGCTTCCCACATCCACACGTCTCCTTTGCAGTCTCTGAGACGGTGAACGGATCCGCTGGATGGGCGTGGGAGCAGCGTACTCAGGTGGTGATGCCATCCACTTTGCCGTTGGCTGGTCATCAGAACAACAAATGAACCCTTCATCTCGGCTCCAAGGTCTTGTGCTGATGTCTGCAAATGAGGACCCAGTCACCTGGCTGAAACCTGTGGGATTTGGGGGAAGCGGCTGCTTCATAGATGGCCCTCAACTGGGGCCAGGCCTGCTGGTGGGTTAACTGCAGCCTGTGGAGGGAGTTCAGCATATCCTGGTCATCCAGGGTAGAGACTAGGCCGGTCTGGAGGCTTGGTATCATGGGAGGGGGTGTCCCATACATAATCTTAAAGGGAGTGAGGCCCATCTGATACGGAGAGTTCCTCATCCTAAACAAGGCAAAGGGGAGGAGAGTCACCCAGTCTGTGCCAATCTCCAGAGATAATTTAGATAAGGTCTCTTTTAGAGTTCTCCTCATCCTTTCTACCTACCCTGAGCTCTGGGGTCTATAAGCACAATGGAGTTCCCAATGGGTCCCCAGTGCCGTGACTATTTCCTAGCTTACTTGTGATATGAAGGCTGGGCAACTGTCAGACCCAATCATGGCTGGGAAGCTGTACCTGGGCAGGATTTCTTCAATTAATTTCTTTGCTACCACGTTGACCACCTTGTGTTTGGTTGGACACGCCTCAGTCCATCTGGAGAAGGTGTCTATGAATACTAACAAGTACTTCTATCCAAATTTTCCAGATTTGATTTCAGTAAAATCCACTTGCCAATACATACCTCTCTTCTATGAGGTTCAGTGTGGCTGGCTTTATGTTGCGATCTTTGATCCATTTGGACTTGAGTTTTGTGTGTGGTGATAGATATGGATCTATTTTCATTCTTCTACATGTTGATGTTCGGTTATGCCAGCACCACTTGTTAAATATGCTTTCTTTTTTCCATTTGATATTTCTTGTGAAGCTGACTTTGAAACCCAGCCTTGAAAAGAGGATAGAACTTTCAGAGTAAGGTGGAAGGGAACAGCATTCTGGAGGGAAGGAACAAAGGCTGATCAGTATAGAAAGCAAGAGTTAGATCCAGAGAATGAACTTTTGTGGAATATGATTTTAGGTAGACAAAGATACATTATATTTCTTTATGCTGTGGAATATTACATTAAGAATGTAAAGCTGTGTTACTTTTGTTTATGCTGCATTTGTTTAAATATGTAAAGATGTATTAATTTTTTTTTCACCTTGCCTGCCTAAGACACCTGATTGGTCTAATAAAAAAACTGATGGACCAAAATCTGGGCAAGAGAAAGGATAGGTGGGGCTTACAGGCAGCAAAAATAGAAGAAAAAGAGAGGGAGAAGAGGAGAGAAGAACGAGAGGGAGAAGAGAGGAGAGAACGAGGAAGATGTCCAGGACCTGAAGCCAGGCATCTGCCAGCCATCAGACATGGAGGAAGGCACACAAAAAGAGAGGAAGAAAAGCTGGACAGCACCAAGGCGAAAGGCAAAGAGAAATAGGTTAATTTAGGTTAAAGGATCGAGGCAGAAATGAGCCTAAGCTAGGCTAAGCATTCATAACTAATAAGAAATCTCTGTGCCATGATTTGGGAACTGGTTGGTGGTCCAAAAGAAAAGGCCTGGTACAGTGGACAGCACAGGGCTCCCATGTGCAGGAGGAAAGAGGGCCCCTAACATTGTCTAATAGTATGTCTGGAGACCCACCTCTCCAGCCAGTAGCGAGAAGCACCCCCCAGATTCTCCCACAGAGGTAAAATCAGAGCTGGGGCAGAGGGACTGGTGGTAGCTCGTGGCAGGAGTAGTGGGCTGGGGTGGAGGGCACGCAGGCAGTGATTTGTCCTCTAGGGTCATAAGTACCGAATCCAAGGGGCTCACAGGAATGGGAAGGCTGGCAAGGAAAGAAATAGGATAATAATGGATTGTGAATATGAGGACGAGGCTGGAGGGAGGGAGGGCGACGGAGGTCATGGGCCAGCAGGACAGGTGGGAGCCAGCAGAGGCCATGTCTGTCGATGGAACTGATTGAACCAGGGAGTTTGGAGGGCAAAGGCACAGGAGAAGCCAGCCCAGAAGTCAGGCAGGCCGCAGACTGTTACCCAAGTTCAAGTGTCTGTGGCAATGTGTCCTCGGGGAAGAATGGAAAGACACTGTGTTCCCAGTTCCTCTGCTGCCTGAGTTGCTGCTGTATAATTTGGTAAAGATCCATGTCTACAGGATATGAAACCATTTCCGCTACTGATAGATACCACTGCTTGGACCGTATTTTCTAGCTCTCATGGGCTGGGGGGCGTGGCTCAATTGGCCTGCACTAACCCTGGGTTTGAAACCCAGCATTGCATAAGACAAGCAAGGGCAAACCCCAGGATTCTGGAGATCTCAGTTCTAGGGCATTCTTGGCTGCATTGTAAGTTCCAGCCCTGTCTCAAAGAACAAATGGAACAGAAAAGTTTGCATTGTTCCTAGATCCTAATCTCCCACCAGAGCCAACCCACTCAGAAAAGTCCGAGCTCAAATTCTGTCACAACCTGATGACCCCATTCTCTGGTCCTTCTTCTACCCTGGCCTACTTCCCTGCCTCTACTTACCCTACATGGTGGCTCTGCCCAGACTCCCCTTCCCTACTGCAGCCTGTGGTCTTTGTAGGAGCCCCGGGACAGACAGGGCTCATGATTGAGTCCTGTCCTCAGTACTTGTCAAGTGGGAAAAATGCTGGGCCCAGGGCAGCTTTCCCAGGGCAACTTGGTACACACCTGCCAAGATGGGTTCTATAGATCAGCAGGAAGGTGGGCCTGAGTCTCAGCTTTGCCCTAGGACAATGCTAGTCCTTAGGCTTCCTCCTGTTCCCATTTCACCCTGGGACCTCTTCCTTGCCTTCCCAGGAGAGAGCATTAACAGCTGGATACAAACCTGTTCTGTTTTTACCCTCAGAATGAATAATTCAGTTTCTTTTTTTTTTTTTTTTTTTTGGTTTTTCGAGACAGGGTTTCTCTGTGGTTTTGGAGCCTGTCCTGGAACTAGCTCTTGTAGACCAGGCTGGCCTCGAACTCACAGAGATCCGCCTGCCTCTGCTTCCCAAGTGCTGGGATTAAAGGCGTGCGCCACCACCGCCCGGCTAATTCAGTTTCTTTATTAGCTTCAATTCAAAATCATTACAGAATGTAAAGTTCAAGTCTTATGAAAGTTGCTAACTTATTATAGACTGTTAGGAAATACAAGTTAGTCATTCATCTTTAAAGTACTGATATAAGCCGGGCGATGGTGGCGCACGCCTTTAATCACAGCACTTGGGAGGCAGAGGCAGGCGGATCTCTGTGAGTTCGAGACCAGCCTGGTCTACAGAGCTAGTTCCAGGACAGGCTCCAAAGCCACATAGAAACCCTGTCTTGAAAAACAAAACAAAACAAAAAAACAAAAACAAAAAAAAACAAAGAACTGATATAATTAATTGCAGGAATAAGCCTTATTAGTTCCCTGTATATGTCTTCAAAGTCAAACAAGTAATGAAGAACAAGGCTTGTCTAATAAGATATACCTAGGCAGTCCTCATACTTCAGAGATCTGCAGAATATGGCATTTAAAATGATGATTAAAAAGCTTATTATATTAGACAGAGACTCTGAGATTCTAGCAGTAACCTAAGGTCTTCAAAGAAGATTATAGAACACCATGAGGTCTCCGCCTGGATTACGACGACACTGACCACTGGGCGAGCTGCCCCAGTGCAACCCCTGCTGCCAGGACCCAGTCCAGACTGTGGACAAACAGCAGGACCTTGGAGAATTGATTGCACCACTTTTGCCTAGACAAAATAGAGAGAGCGCTAACAAGCTGGCTATAGCTTGCTTTTTCTAAAGCTACTAAGTCTCTTAAAAATTTTTAAAGGTCTGAGGATATAAAAGTTCATAAGCTTTGAGAATCTAAAGATATGGAAAATTGATGTGGCATTCCCCTCTGTATGCTGTGAATACCACTGGTTAATAAAATAACTGTCTTGAGCCTATAGCAGAGCAGGGCAGAACAGAACTAAGCAGGGAAAACTAAACTGAATGCTGGAAGAGAAGGAAGGCAGAGTCAGCGAGAAGCCATGTATCTCTGCTGGAGACAGACACTGGGAACTTTACCCGGTAAGCTACAGCCACGTGGCAAAGCACAGATTACTAGAAATGGGTTAAATTAACAAATAAGTGTTAGCCAATAAGAAACTAGAGATAATGGGCCAAACAGTGTTTTAAATAATATAGTCTCTCTGTGATTATTTCAGGTCTGAGCTGCCAGGAGGCCAGGAAACAAGCTGCCCTCCATCAATAGAAAATATTTCTGATTTCTTCACCCCTCTACAGTATAGTTCTGATAAGGTGATAGATAGAGCAATGACTACTTACTGTTTGAGTCACAAGCTCAAGATTTTAGGTTTATTCTAGTTGCCATTTAAATATTAACTAAAAGATGTTTCTCATCAGACCATAGGCGTCTCTGTCCAATCCATACATGGTTCTCTGGACAGCAGAAAAATATACATGTTTCTAACCAAAATCTGTTGCTTTTGCTAGGACTCAAAGGTATGAGTCTATTCGTTCTGTTTACAGATACCTGTTATCTGCTCTTTTTCTACAATATGGATTTCAATAATGTGTTATTTTTCTTTAAGTACATAAACTTTAACTTCTGTTCCTAGTTTAAACTTATCACAATAGACCTCCTCTTGGCTGGCAGACACATTTAAGCATCAGTTGCTGACTACATCCTGCTCTGAATGACTGCGAGCCCTGGACTTCCTGAAAGCTAGTGTGGACCAGTCCTGCTGATGTGAACACTCCCTGTCCCTTCAGAGGAGTCTGATGAGTGCCCCATTGCCTGAATTTCCACCCTACCTTTGCCTCACCTTTTAACCTAATTGGGCCCTGATAACAACTCCCCAATATCAGCTTGATGTAGTTGCGGAAAGGAACACATTGTCCCATGCACCCTGCCCAGAATAGGTTGAAAGGCTGAGACAAAGGGGAACTCCCTGGCATGGGGGACAAAATGACTACCTATAGTGTCCATTGATACACCAGATAAATAGGCCCAGAGTTGTCGATTCACGGATTAACTAAAATAGTTCTTTTTTTTAAATATTTATTTATTTATTATGTATACAATATTCTGTCTGTGTGTATGCCTGCAGGCCAGAAGAGGGCACCAGACCCCATTACAGATGGTTGTGAGCCACCATGTGGTTGCTGGGAATTGAACTCAGAACCTTTGGAAGAGCAGGCAATGCTCTTAACCTCTGAGCCGTCTCTCCAGCCGCCCTAAAATAGTTCTTAGGTCCCAATAACACCTCCTTAAAAACCTTGGCAAGCAGGACACAAAAGTGAGTCCTGTCATTGGTGCTTGAGAAGGGGGTGTAGGACTCAGCCAACCATGATAAGATTAATAGGAACAGACCACCCAAGGAAATTCTTAACTTCCAACCGTTATCACCTGCCAGTGTTGGACCTTGCCACGATGAGCTTAATGGAGGCCTGAGTCTCAGGAGTTTACCCTGAAGCAATACCGGGTTCCAGGAAGAACCACAAACTGAGATTACCCAGGCATCACCCAGGAACAGACCATCCGAAGGAAATTCCTAATGTTCCAACCGTTGTAGATAGGATCACCTGCCAGCACACTCACCAGGACACCCCTAGACAAATGTCAACCAATCAGGTCCTGAATCTTATAAATCCCTCACCCCCACCTTTACTACTATAAAAACCCAACTCTAACTGACAGGGCGCTCCGATTATTTCAATACGTTGGACATGCGGAGAGACCGAGTTTGCAAACTTGTATAAAATAAAGGCTCTTTGCTTTCACATACGGGACTGGGTCTCCTTGTTGATTTTTGGGGGGACTTTGCGGATCTGGGCATAATAGTCTTCTGTTCCCAGAGTCTGTCCTGTCACCCCTTTGGGGAGCTCACAAATGATTTCCAAGTGTCCGGGTCTGGGGTTCTCAGGCTAGGACAGTGAGTCCCTCAGTGCCTGGACCACCTCCTGTCTGTCGTCCCCCTCCCCCAGGTCTGCCTGGCAAATTTCAAAAGTTCAAGAGGTGCAGATTTCTTCTTTTACTGTGAAATTCATTGCTTGCCTGTGCTCATTTGGGGAGTGTTTTGTGGTTTGGGTTCCTAGGGTTTTGTTTTAGGGTGGGTTTGTGGGGGCTGAGTCTCTGCAGTGTATCCCAGGCTTCCCTCGAGTCCCCATCTGCCTTTCTCAGTGTTATGAATGCACCATGCCCACAGCCGGACTCTGGGTTCTTTATCTTCTCTGTACTGAACCAGTTTAGAATCCTTCCTTGCCTCGGGGTGGTGTCTACTAGAGCCCTCTATTACAATACATTCATTTTTTCATTCAATTATCAGAGCTGGATAATGCCAGGCTCACGTGGGGACATGGATGACATCTTAAGCTGTAAACACAGTCCTCCCTCCTCTGTGGGAGCCAGAATGGATCCTCAGAGCACTTTGTTTACTGTGGGGTCACTGGGTCTGCTCCAACTGCTGTGCCATGCCAGCCTGCCCAGGGATAAGTCCTGCCACCTGCCTGTCCTTCAAACCTTCTCCATGCTCTCCAACACCGCCCTGCCAACACCGCACCACAGTAGCTCAGCCTGAGGCTTGAGGTGGGAAGCACCAGAATTCACGTGAAAGTTCCCAGCTAGGGAACACACTCAGGAAGGCTAGGCCTGGGCAGGGCGGGGTCAAGGTAAGGATTACTGTTTGGGGAGGAACCGGATCTAGAAGTGGGACGGTCCTGGAGGAGGTCTGCGGGGGAGGGAGAGGGGAGAGGCTTGCCTGGATTAAAAATCGGAGGGCGGGGCTGGAGCTTCTGAATTCTTCCATCCCTGAGAGCTCCTGAGGGAGTGACAGCCGCGCTGAAAGAGCAATGGGTGAAAATGCCCCTTCAGGGCCCCTTAGATCGGAGTGGGAAGGGGGAGGCCGGCGAGAACTCTCATGCACCCACTCACTTACTCGGGCCGGTGGAGGGGACGCTCACCGCCCTCCCCACTGGGTGTTCAGGCTCAGTCAGCAGTGCCGGGATGCAGTGAGCCAGAGTGTGGGCTCCATTGGAGTCTCGGACCGCCGCTGAGTCCCGATTGCCCTTAGATTAGAGGGACGTGAGCTTGGCTATTTGGGATTGCATTTTGGGGTCAGCAACATGAGGAGGTAAGCTCTGGGACACACCTGACCTGAGTAGGGCCAGCTGGAGTCCCGGAATCGTGCTGTCTGTCATAAATCTCTCAATCTCTCCGAATGCGTTTGGCTATCTTCTGTACCTCCCTGTGGCTCAGTTCCATGGTCTGTGTACTGAGAATGGCAGTGTTCCAACTCAACATGTGAGCAGTTGGCTTGTGTGAAGTGCCTGGCGCCTGCTCTGAAGGCTTAGAAAACGATGGCCAGTTTCTATTAGCTAGGGTTCAGCTTCCCAGCGTCCATGATGTTTAATGCAAACTCATGTTGAGTTGGATGCTACTCTGTGGTGTCATAAACGCCCAGCCACCTTAAAGACTGTCCCTCCAGGTGTCTTATTGTTTCTTTAAATGTAGCTTTAGCGGGCTTGGAACTCCCTATACCTGTCTTTCCTGAACTGGCTGCAATTCTCCGCCCAGCATATGATTTAAATTTTATCATGGGTGTTTATATACGAAAAACCATGGTTAGCATTCATCATTATATGGCGTTCTCTATTGATTTCACGCATCCGTGGGGGCTCTTGAAATGGGGTCCCCTACAGTTAAGAGTCACTGTGATCTACTTACTCCAATAAGACAGAAAGGAAATGAGGATGGAGAGGTTTGAATCCGCCAGTCCAAGGTCATACAGCCCACAGTGGCAGGATTAAGGCAGCACCCTCAACCCACGCCTTCCCGTTCTGTCCCAACATTAATGGGTTACATCTGAAAAGCCTGTTTAGATCTCTCTTCCCCAGGGAATCCAGTTATCTTTCCCTCCTCAGATATCTGGCAGGCTGGCTGTCGAAAACCAGGACACAGGCCATTAGCACTGAAGCCCACGCATGCTGCCGCATACATAGACAACGGGTTTAGGACATGCTGGTTTGGTGGATGCAGGAGATGAATGACTGCTTCTACCTTACAGGTCTGCTGTCAGAGATGAAGCTGGCTGTGCCCTGGGGTCACATTGCTGTCAAAGTCTGGGGCTCCCAGAAGGACCCTCCAGTTCTCTGCCTGCATGGCTGGTTGGACAACGCCAACTCCTTTGACAGGCTCATTCCTCTTCTTCCACAAGGTGGGCTATGGACTGAGGGGCAGTGGAGGGGTGGAAGCTGCCATGCAGACCCCTTTCTTGGTCTCCTCTCTGCTGCAGGTTTTCATTATGTGGCCATGGACTTCGGAGGTCACGGTCTCTCGTCCCATCACCACCCAGGTTTCCCATATTACCACCAAAGTTTTGTGAGTGATGTCCGACGGGTGGCAACAGGTGAGCAACAGTGAACGTGAGTGTCGTGAAGGAGTTGTGTGTGTTTGTGTGTGAAGGGTTTGTGGGTGGATGGGGGTCCTCTGTGACATCCCCTCTCATCCCGGGAGTAGGATACAGTGTCTAGGAGTAGGTGCTGGCTGGGAATGGATGTCTGGGGTCTGATTCCATTTCTTTTAGCAACTGAGAGGAGCAAGCTTGCTTCCTCCCACAGTGGAGCTGAGCCCCCTCAGCTGGTCTCCTGGGGGGGTGCTACAGTTATTTGGAGGAAGTCCAAAAAACCTTCAGGGTAAGGCTGCAAACTCTTCCTGGCTTTGTGTTTTCAGCCTTTAAATGGACTCGGTTCGCCATCCTGGGCCACAGCTTCGGTGAGTCAGTTTGGGCCAGGCCCTGAGTTCTGTGGAGGGCTATAGGAGAAGGAGGAAGATTGACACAGTGGGACCTGGAACTTTTCCCTGTCCCTCTAAGGAGCATAAGAGGACCCACAAATGTTAATCTTAGGGACTGTGCCTCTGGTCTCAGATGAGGGAAAGTGTGGCCTAGTGAGTGTTTTCAGGTGAAGGGACCTTGGTGGCCCAGGGAGAGGCTCCAGGTTGAAGATGCAAAGTCCCAACCCCATGGTGGGAGACAAGCTAGGGATGGGATGGCCCCTAGGAAAGTGCTTGGGTGAGGGTATTGGCAAGGGGTCACATAGGATGTCAGCTCTGTTCTCTTGTCTGACAGGTGGCACGGTGGGCAGCATGGTGAGTAGCTGGCTGTTCTGTGGTCACGTGGGACCTTGGGAAGCAAGGAGAAGGTAGGCTAGGAAGAGCTCCTTCACACAGTGGATGCGGTGCCCAGAGCCTGTTCCACATCCACACTATGTTCTGATAAAGGTCCCTTGTAGAGTTCCTACGTGTCCCACCTAGGGTCACTGGGTCTGTGGCTGGGTCTGGGAGAAGCACCCTGAAGGTACAGCAGACTCTGGCATTGTGAAGCCTGTGCCTTCACCCACTAACTCCATCTCTCTTGTCGCTCTCTAGTTCGCCTGCACCTTCCCCGAGATGGTGGACAAACTTATCTTACTGGATACTATACCGTTTGCCCTGGACTCTAATGTACGAAGAGGCTTCTTTGGAGGCTGTGATCAGGACCCCTGACTTGTGGGGGGCAGGGCAGCTTCATCTCTGTCTCCTGTGTTGGACATTAATGAGGCCGGAGAATGTGGCAGAGGGTAGATTAGTTAGCCAGGGATCTCCTCCAGAGAGGGCAGCATCCTGAAGCTTGTGACCCTGAGAATGTCAGGGCCCAGGGTATGGGAACTCTTTGGAAGCCCAGTGTGTGGCCTGGATTCCCCACAATGCTGATGGATCCCGCATAGACCAGGAAACAGCAGAAGGTGGATGAGGGGGAGGCCATGGGTGAAGGATCTCTGGGCCTCAGCAGCTGCTCGCTCTAACACTTAACCAATCCCTTTGTGCTATGCACACGGAGCACAACCAGATCTATCAACTGTGAGTGTGGCTGATGGAAAAACACCACCAGCAGCAGCACTCACAACAGCCAGTGCCGTCCTGTATCTGAGGCTTGGCTCTGTCCTTACCTGTGTGACCCTGAGGATGTGAGTTTGATCCAAGGGACTCCACTGTGTCCATTTCCACCTTTCCTTTATATATGTAAATTATGGATATATTATATCCATATGGGTATGGATAAATTATATCCATAATTTATTTTTTCTTTCCCCCCTTTTTATTACTTTACAAAAATACCAATCAAAATTCCCACTCCCTCCCCCCCTCCCACTTCCTTCCTGCTCCCCTACCCTACCTTCCCCCAAACTCTCTCCTGTCCTAGCAGAAGGCAAGGCACCCTGCCTGTGGAAAGTCCAAGGCCCTCCCCCCACCTTTCCATTATCTCCTATACAAAATAGCCACACCTTCCCTGAGGAAAGGAACTCATTCCTTCTTTTGAGACACAAGATCATTCTGTAATCAAGGCTGGCGATGAACTCCTGGCAATCCTTCTACCTCAACACCCTAACAGCTGCAATTAGAGTTTGTTTGTTTTTTGTTTCATTTTGTTTTCTAAGACAGGGTTTTCTGTGTAACCTTGGCTGTCCTGGAACTAGCTATGTAGACCAGGCTGGCCTAGAACTCACAGAGATCTGCCCCCCTCTGCCCCTGAAGTGCTGGACTTAAAGGTGTGCACCACCCTTCCCTGCTGGAGTTAGTTTTTATCCCCATGTCTCCAGTCCTTGCACACTATAAGCACTCAGTAACTTTCCATTGCACGAACTATGGGTTAGTGTGGACCAAATACCCAGATTATGGTAAACTTTGACCTTTGGTCTCTGTAATGCCCCACTGATGAAACAAATGTAGAGCCTTGAGGCTTCCCCCTGGGTGCTGTTGGGTTACACTGAGCCCCCCAAAGCCTGAACCTGCTGGTCTTCTGCCATTGGGGACATGATGTATGGCCGATGGAACCTGCCTGTACCCCCTACCTATCATTAGCGATGAGAGCATTCACTGACGTCACTGTATTTGCTGCCCTAATAATCCTAGCGTCACCCTTCTACAAAGCACATCCCTCTGGCTGTCTCAGGCAACCTGTGCTGAATGAGAAAGGACAGCGAGCATGGACGGACCCTCAGAGGGGCATGGAGGGCAGCAGGCAGGACCAGGGGAAGGACGGGACCCCTCATCTGGGGCATCACTATTCACCAGCTCTGGCTGAATCCCTAGGAAATGGAGAACATCCTGACCTACAAACGGAGGAACATAGAACACATGCTGAAGGTGGAAGCTTCCCAGAAGTCCCTGAGGGTGTCCAGCCCTGAGGAGCTTTTGCAGGGGTAGGTGCCAGCAGCCAGGGCACGGCGGAGGTGGACTGAAACCCTTGTACCCCGGTGGGCAACATTCCAAGTTAGGAAGAAGGTACAGCGTCCTCCCCCTCCTCACAATGTCCTCCCCTCCACTCTTCCACCCCCAGTAACCCTCCCCCTGGGGTGTCACTCAGTCCAGTCCTCCTGGACACTTCCCAGAAGCCCCATGTTGTCACCACCCCTCTTTCCTCATGCTGCCTGTTGGGTGGGGGCTCTTTCTTTCTCCCCACGTTCATGCTCTGTGGCACACCTCTTCTCTCTGACTACCTGCAGTTCTCTCCCACTCTCCTGCTAGAGCTCCCTGGCAGCCTCCACCCCAGAACAACCTCCCTGCCTCGTGGCCATGTTGGCCTCTAAATTCTGCACTCATGGACCAACTGGGATTGCCGTGGTCATATAAGTACTCACTGCTTCTGTAGTGTGCACGGTCAGACAGGGGTTCCCTTTTCTGTGTTTGTTGTCTAGAGGAAGGGACACACACAGAATAACAGGCAGATGCGTTGATGCTGTAAATCCCCAGATTCTGAAGGACATGCGCATTGTTCATGGGTAGCCTCCCTTCCCTCCATCTCTTCTTCCTTCTGTCCTTCCTGGAGGTCGACCCTAAGCCCTCAAGCCCTTTATCCCTGATCCACGTCCCTGGCCCTTTTTTTCATTGTTTATCCATTTTAGAGA
This sequence comes from Chionomys nivalis, assembly GCF_950005125.1. Lineage (NCBI taxonomy): Eukaryota > Metazoa > Chordata > Mammalia > Rodentia > Cricetidae > Chionomys > Chionomys nivalis. The sequence continues at coordinate 40,102,641 of NC_080102.1, forward strand.
GATTTATCTATAATTTCAGCTTGCATTGAACTCACTGTGTAGTCATGCCTGGCCCTGAATTCAAATCCTCCTGCCTCAGCTTCCTTAAGGGCTGGAATTCAAACTGGGCACAGTATCTATAGCTGCCTGCGTTCCTTTCTGTCCAAACCCTGGGCTTGGTTCCTTTAGTGTCTTCTGTCCCCCCCAGGCTCCTGAGTAAGAACATCCATTTGAAGAGAGAGTGTGGGGAACTCCTACTGCAGAGAGGAACCACGAAGGTGGGCACAGGTAAGGACCGTCTGTCATTACTGAGGGAGAACATGGGAGGGTGCGTGTGCCAAGCTGACACTTGGTGTCTGAACTGCTTCACTGACTCCCCCATTGCCTCATACACAGTCCTGGAGAGAAGGGAAACTGAGGCTGCACATTGCAGAGGACCAGGTACAATGTCACATAGACACTGTAGAAGGCCACACTCTGGGAAGGTTGGCAGGGAAGGTTGGACTAAAGTTGGTGACGGTCATGGCTGTGCCCTGCCGGGCCCATGTGAAGGAGGTTTGCAGAAGATGTGGAGGTGCTGTGTCTGGCAGTCACTGACGACGTTAGTGTCTTCTGTATTTCTTCTTCCATGTGTTTGTCCAGAACTCTTGCTAAGGGTCTGAGAGGTATAGCTCCCCATCAAGACTGTGAGTGTGGCAGTGAGCCACACTGTCCCTGGCTCCATGGGTGCAGAAACTGCAGGTGGCACAACTCCAGGGGGCACCCTTTACAAGGCCCTTTGTGGAAATGACCCCTCCTGGGAATGGGCAAGGGGAAGGCTGGGCATAATATGTAAATATTAGGAGGGAAAAAAGAAGACAAACAGGCTTTAGACAATTGTATGTTGCTGCAGCAGAATTATCTGGGAACTTGAAGAAGCAAGGGTTTATTTGACTCCCAGTCGCAGGGAACCATCCATCGTGACGGGGAGGGTGAGGTGGCAGGAGCAGGAGGCAGCTGATCACATTGTGTGCACAGCGAGGAAGCAGAGAGAGGTGAATGCTGGCCCTCAGCTCACTCTTTTGTTCAGTCCCAGATGCCAGTCCAAGGGATGGTGCTGCCCAGAGTCAGGGTAGGCTGCCCCACCTCTGTCTATTCTAGAAACTCCCTCAGAGACATGCCAGAGGGTTGTTTCCATGGTGATTCTAAAGCCTGTCAAATTATAATAACAAACAGCCACTGAGTAAATGTGAGTGTGCTGGGGAGGGCTCGGAGCCACTCTCGGTGAGGTAAAGACTTGTGTGACGTTGTTTGATGAGACAGAATGAGCACCAGTTGAGCCCAAAACCAGGGTCCAGTTCCTGTTTGTGCCACCTGAGCAACCATGGGACTCCCCAGTTTTGTTAGGAAACAGACAAAGTCATTAGATTGTTGCTCTCGCAAGCTGACAGACTCAACTGAGGTTGTGAAAATTGATTTCTAAAGAACCTAATGACACAGGATTCATCTCCACCTACCCAGTCCCATGGGGTTGGGCAACTCGTCAAATCCTGTTGGCCAAGAGGAAGACACTAGGGAGTGGACGGGCACTGCAGCTGACAGACCCTGGCAGAGACATGGAACTCCTGTCCTGTGTGACTATAATGCCAACCGCTGATTGAGGCCTCCTGGGCTGCACATTGGACCTGTAGGGAAGGCTATAACACCAAGTGAGAGTCACAGGGAGCAGGCCTGGAGTGTTCCAGTACAGACTGCCATTCAGATCTATTGGGCTTTAGTCCTGAGCCTGTCTCTCTACCCTACAAACCCAAAGGAAGGTTGAGGGCCTAGGCTTTCGTGTCCCACAAAGATGGCCAGCCAAAGGTTCCCTGGACAGAAATGGGTTAATCCAGAAGAGGCATGCTCCCAGCCAGTCCATGGAATCCAATTAGGCCCCTGAGTTTCCTGTAATGTGGGCACAGATGGTGAACGGTCACAAAAAGGACATTGGGCATTGCTGAGTAGGTGAGCCTTGTGCTGGGGAGCAGGCAAGTGGCTGGAGCACTGTGGCGGGAGCACTATGGCTGGAGTACTGTGGCTGGAGCACCCCTCTGTAGAGAATTAACTTAGGAGAAGGTAAATCCCGATCCTGCTGGCTCTCTGCATACATAGAGTGTTTGGAAACCTTATTCTCGGCCTCAACCCCCAACACATACACACATATATGTGTGCATTCTCTCTCTCTCTCTCTCTCTCTCTCTCTCTCTCTCTCTCTCTCTCTCTCTCTCTCTCTCTCTCTCTCTCTCTCTTTCTGTCTCATATGATCTGAGAAATACAGGTGAGGAAGAGGTCTTAGGCATCCACTTCCAGGCAGAGAGTTCCCAATAAAGCCAGGGCATGAGTCTAAAGCTGATTTAACCAGGCAGATGAACCATCATCAGGAGCGAGCCATGAGCTTGGCCTTCCACACATGCCTGTCTGAACACAAGTGTTCCAATCCACAGCCTAGTGCTTACTACAAACCAGGTGTGGTGGCCTGCCAGCCTGAAACCCTAGCCCTTGGGAGGTGGAGACAGGAAGACAGTGCCTGGGTTGTATAGTAAGACTCTAACTCAAGCAAACAACAAATGCAACGCATCCTACTGCTACAGGTGCTCTGCAAAGGGAGAGCACCGCTCTGTCCACAACCCCTGAGGACAAAGCGACAGGCCCTACCAGTCTCTGGACAGGAAAGCGCTGCCTGCCCCTCCAGGATGCTGAAATTTCTGTCATAAACCCGGCTGCATTCAGTCAAAAGCAGCTCCATCTGTCTGTCTTGAGCAGTTTCACAGAGACACTTGGCAAGGGAGCTGGTAAGAGACCTAACAAAACAGTCACCCAGTATAGGCACTGAGACCTCTCTGCAGGTCCATGCTGGATCTGTCTGACTTTGGCAAGTCCCAGCAGAGACAGGGAGGATGGAGTAGAAGACTTCTGAGTTCCCTGATGTTGCAGATGGCAGGGTCTCATAGGTGGGAAGTTGGAAGTTATCGCCACGGGCAGAGCTAGCAGCTGGCCGTCTCTCTTGGGGGCTGTCTGTAAGTGTTCAAGGGTCAAGGCCTGTTTGATTTTTGTCTCTTTTTCAATGACATCTGTTTGTTTCTGCTTTTTTAAAAAATTTACGTATTATGAATACAGTGTTCTGCCTGCATGCTAGAATTGGGCACCAAATCTCATTATGGATGATTTTGAGCCACTATGTGGTTGCTGGGATCCGAACTCAGGACCTCTGGAAGAGCAGCCAGTGCTCTTAACCGCTGAGCCATCTCTCTAGCGCACATGTAGAGGTCGGAGGACAACTTTTGAGATTTGGTTCTCGCTATTCACTATGTGAATTCCTGGGATTGAACTCGGATCTTCAGACTTGTTGGCAAGTGCCTTTACCCACTGAACCATATTAATGGTCCCAGAAGACTCTTAGTTTGTTTTGTTTTTGTTTTTTTTTTTTACAAACAAAGTCCTCAGAGAATGGACCTAGGACCTACTTTCCACTGCCCATGCTCTGGGGCAGAGGGATGAGTAGGGAATGTCCCTGGTCATTCAATTGTATAACCTGGGGACTGGAAGACCTTCACCATAAAGGTGTCCCCCGATACTGAGAACACTGCTAAAGGAGGGACAAGAAAGGCCAGCAGATATAGAAGCCACACTGTAGCAAAGACCTGCCAGGAAGCTGAGGGTTAGAATGGCGCGTGCTTCTAAACACAGGGCTGGAGGCTGGTCCAAGCAGGGCCAAGTAAGTCTGATCTGGGGAGCCCACGGCTTCATGTGGGTTCAACTCAGTGCAGGTCACCCTGTCCAGGATACAGACAAGATGGCAGGGACTGGCACTACAGGCTGAAGGTGTTTGAGAGGTCAGTAGGACTTGAGACACACAACCTCCTGCTAGGGATCCCTGAAAGCCACTGTCCTGAGAAGGAATTTCCACACTGGTATAGTGAAGGGACCATCTGGCCATGGCCAGCTGTGCCCTGGAAGGGCACCTTCATTTCACTCCCAGACTCCCCAGTTTCATAAAGGGAAGGAAGGTCTGGCTCCTGCCTGGAGAGAGGTCAGAAATAATGTCCACTCTGCAGCCAGATTTGTCTGCTCCCAGAACACAGGTGCCCTTACCCAGAGGTGCACAGGGACATGTGGGGGGGAGTCTCTAGTGTGGGGTTCACTCACAACTCTGCCACATGGAGACATGGGGTCCTGCCCTGAAAAGCAAGGTAAGAACGAAGTGTGGCAGCTTATTTTAAATTCTAGAATAATCCGTCTGGCAGCTGTGGGGAAAGGCTTCTGAAGGCAAGGTGGGGATTCACTCTAGAGACTGAAATGACTTGACTCTGATTCCTGGCTGTGACCAGCAGGGGGACATCAGAAACTCCCTTGAGACCCTCACCAAAAGTGGCTTTGCTTTCTAGAAAACAAGCCCTTCTTGCACCTTCTCAGGGCTACCAGGATGCCAAGTGAGTGAAGCTGGCCAGGAGGTCACAAGGTGCTTGTGTGGGGCCCTACCTCTCATCCAGACACACATCCACTCCTGCTGGGACTCTGGGCTGCTCCCTCCACCCAGCTAGCTAACACTTGTCTTAGAATCAGACTCTATATAAGGCAGTCGGACACTGACTAACCTCTAGGTCTGAGCAATGCAAAGGGGTGAGACCCAGCCCCTGTCATCAGAAAGCTCCCTGTCTAGTGGGGATTGGACAGAAAAGCAGCAAGTGACGTTCCACCTGCAGAGTGGCAGTTGTGCTGCGGGGGCAGGGGGTGAATGGGGTAAGGCCTAAAGGGAGAGAAAACAGCATGTGTGACGCGGGTTCCCTTGATCTCTTAAGGGTTACGCTAACACAAAGACTTATGTGTGTGTGGTATGTGTGTTCCTGCGCATTTCTGTGGAGGCCACAGGTTGATGACTGTGTCTTCCTCAATTCCTCACCACGTTTTAAAGAAGTTGCATGACATCAGGAGGCAGAGGCCAGCCTGCTCTACAGAGCTAGTTCTCGGACAGTCAGGGTTGTTACATAGAGGAAACACCATCTCAAAAAATGAGAAAACGTCGAAACCAGGTAACTTACTAAAAGTGCAAGGTTTGGTGACTAGTTCATTGGTAGAGTGCTTCCTCAGCATGTACAAGGTCCTGGGTTCCAACCACAGCACTGCAGGAAAAGACAGGAAATTTAGGTGACGGCTGTGGAGGTTGGCAGCCCGGAGTGCAGTAAAGGCATCTACCCTGCCTATGCCCAATCCATGGCTTTAGCTCAGTTTTAACTACACCCCATGGTGCAGACAGAGTTGCTTTCACTCCTCTCTAGACTTCTCTTGGAGTACTTTCTCCTCTTGAGTGCAGAACTGTCGCATTAAAATCTGATGTCTTTTTTTATGCATTCTACAATGTGAATAATCATTTACTTGTTTGATTCTAAGACTGATATTTGTTTGAAAGTTTGAAGATTGGGGACTTAGCCAATTTGCAAGTGTTTGGATCTGACTTCACCTTTTCATTGGTGACTGTGCACGAGGGAGCTGAGCAGAATTGTAGGCAGCCCTCCCACTAACCTTGTTGGAGCAGGGTCCCCAGAGTTGGCTTTTCCATTCCCTGCCAGTTCCTGGATTCTTCCAAGGCTTGTGAGTTCCTACACGGCAGCAGAGGCTGCTCTGCCCACCCCCACACTCTTATGTACATAATAATTTCTCCAGGAATCATTAACATGGCCCAGGAGGGCATGGCTACACCCTTCAAGATGGGCAAAGTTGTCAATCATCCATGGCAGGAACCGAGTGTGGGAAGAAATGCCATGGTTCTCGATTACTCTCTGTTCCTAAATTTCTCTGAGATGGGAGTTGGAGTCTAGAGTGGTGCACATGTTTTTTTTTTTTTTTGGTTTTTTCGAGACAGGGTTTCTCTATCTTTAGAGCCTGTCCTGGAACTCCCTTTGTAGACCAGGTTGGCCTCGAACTCACAGAGATCCGCCTGCCTCTGCCTTCCGAGTGCTGGGATTAAAGGCGTGCGCCACCACCGCCCGGCATGGTGCACATGTCTTAAATCCCAGAACTAGAGACAGAGGCAGAAAACTCTGAGTTGTGGCCAGCCTGTCTACATAGTGAGTTCTGGACCACCGAGCACCACACAGTGAGATCCTGTTTAACAACAAGAGAGAAGGAAGGAGAGAGAACCGTTTTGACGCCATCCACATCCTTCCTGTCTTTTGGGGCCCAGGAGATGTCCATGTGCTGTGGACATTTTGACCAAGCTCTGCTCTTGAAGAATTCCAGAACGGAAGTCCAGGGCGGGCTGACGTCAGGGTGGCTTTCATGAGCCCAGATGGCAGATGTGAGCCCTCTGTGGAAAGACTGGGACTTCTGAGGAAGCCAGGTGAATCCCTTCCTGTAACAGGTGATGCTGAAACCACCATGCTTTGTGCTTTCTCCAGGTCTGGTGCTGAACAGGGACCGGAGGCTCTCTCTGGTAAGTTCCACTGACTTCCAGCTTCCCTCACAGAATGACTGTGGCCTCTTTTTTTTTTTTTTTTTTTTTAGTAGTTTTAGAATTATATGCATATTTTAGCTGCCTGTAAGTACAGTGCCTTGTCATATTAAATACACTGTCATGTGTAATCATCACCAACACCTATAACCCAACCTTCGCCATCCTCAGTAAACACTGATCCATTAAAACACTAAGCCTGGGGGCTGGAGAGATGGCTCAGTGGTTAAGAGCATTGCCTGTTCTTCCAAAGGTCCTGAGTTCAATTCCCGGCAACCACATGGTGGCTCACAACCATCTGTAATGAGGTGCCCTCTTCTGGCCTGCAGGAATGGATACACACAGACAGAATATTGTATACATAATAAATATTTAAAAAAAAAAAACAAAAAAAAAAAAACCAAAACACTAAGCCTGTCTCACCAACAACCCCTAATTTACTTTTCTGTCCCTGTGATGCTGCCTGTTAGGATCCTCACAAAAGCAGAACCAATGTTTGCCCTTCTGGGCTTGGGTTCTCCTCAGCATCATGCTGTCCAGACCCTTTCATGGGAAACACACATCCATGGTCACACTTGTGAGACTGAATCCTGTTCCATCCTGGGGACTTTAACCCCAGCATGTGGGGGCAGAGGCAGCTCTCTCTCTCTCTCTGTGTTAGTTTAAGGGCAGAGGGACGCTTGTGCAGAATCAGGACAACTCATGGGAGTCTCTCCTTCTTCCGTGAGTGTCATGGATCATAGCTTGGCAGCCAGTGTGTTCATCCACTGAGCCGTCTAACTGGCCCACAGCACATTTTCTACGTCCATTCCTCTGCTGACAGACACTGGGGTTGAGGTTTGTTTTTTGTTTTTTCTTCTTTTAGATGTATTTCTTATGTGTACAGTGTTCTGCTTGTATACTAGAAGGGGGCACCGGACCTCATTACAGATGGTTGTGAGCTACCATGTGGTTGCTGGGAATTGAACTCAGGACCTTTGGAAGAGCAGCCTGTGCTCTTAACCACTGAGCCATCTCTCCAGTCCCTGGGGTTGAGGTTTTAGCAATTGAGAGCAATGCTACTGTAACATGGGGTACAAGTGTCTGAGTCCTTGCTTCCAGTTCTTGGCTTTGCCAGTAGAGACTGCGGGAGCATGCGGTGACTCGGGATTGATCTATGGAGAAGGCGCTAAACTGCTGTCCGCAGAGGCTGCTCTATTCTATGTTCCCACCAGCGATGCACAAGGGTTCTGACTTCATCCCCAATCTCTCTCACATGCGCAGGGAGGAGGGGTGCTGGGCATTGAACCCCAGGATGTGTTCAGGCTAGGCAAGTGTTATACAGTGAGCTATATCCCCAGATCTTTCTCCCATTTATGTCTTTATACATGTGTACACACACTGACAGACTCCACCCCAAGCGTCTTTTCATACATGTGCATGGACACACACAGACCCTTGTCTCAGGACTTTGCATCATTTCCACACTCACAGTTAAAGACAGTTGTGGGGCTAGAAAACAAAGGCGACCATCTCCTCTAGGGGAGGTTTCCGGGGAGTGTGGGGCACAGCAGGGCACATTGACCTGGGTCCAGGTCTCACATCCTGTGTCCATGCAGAACGTCTCAGAGCTGGTGGTTCATTTGACTTGGCTGTCCCCTGATCCTAGCCTGTAGACCACCGCTGCCCTGCAGGTGTCCTAGTGTCCGTCAGTAGCTGCACGGGGCTGGAGGTCTCCTAGCGCTCTGCAGCACAGGCGGATTTAATAGCAAGGACAGAGCAGTTGTGCTGGGGGGAGACTCAGGTGCGGTGGACTCAACTCTGATGTGGACCAAACACACTCTGTCAAGTGGAAGCAGTCTCATGAAGGGAATGAGGTCTACGTGACAGAGCCCGGAGCCCACAGCCGGACTGTGCACCAGGAAGGGGCTGCAGGGGGCTCTCAGTCCTCAGTAGGTCCAGAAGTCACCTCCAGTCAACAGCCACACCCGACCTAAAAGGGTTCTGTGAGTGGAGTCAACTCACAGAGGGGAGAATGGATATGGGGGGGTGGGAGACAGAACTTTTCCGCTGATGGAAGTTAAGAAGCCTTGATGAGTAAGGGACTTGGTGGATACTGGCCTCCTGGGGAAGGTGGCCCTGCTGGCCTCACTGGAACCCAGCTGCTCTGAAATAAGGACTCTGACTGCAGGAGGGCTTGGGACTTCATACTAAGAATTCATCTGGTTTTCTTTCTGCAGGCAGAGAACATCACTGACTTCACGAGCAAGGAGATGTTTATGCAGTTTATCAGCAGCCTGCAGGCCAATGTGTTGTTCATCAAGTGAGTCTAGACAGAGTGCCCCTGACAAACCCAGGGACCAGGAACCTGAGGAAGCCTGGCACCAGGTGTCCAGTTCTCCAGGGTGACACCACACGACTGTCCACTCAGCCTTTCTCAGGAAGCATCTTTGTCAGCAGGTGCTGGGCGGGGGAAAGTCAAGGAAGAAGCAGCCTGGGAGCAGAGGGCAGGGGTGAGGACTGCGGCACAGATCGGCAGTCCTCTGGGGAAGCCTGACATGGGCTGTGCTTATGATTCCACTTCCCACGCTGAGAAAGCAGAATGCACGTCACAGACAACAGACACGGCACTGGAATCTGGGGAGCTTGAGTCCCGCTCTATTAGGACAGGTCGTCCTGTTTGTGTGCACAGCTTCAGGAAGGAGGCACCTGGAGTGATGTGGAGGGGACACACCCCTACCCAGATCCCCAAATTAACCGTGATGACCAGTGGGGTGACAGACATCCAGGATTGTCTTCACATTCAGGAATTTTGAATTAGAAACTTCTCCTGGGCTAGCAACCCATAGTTCCTCTAGCCCGATCCTTTCCTTGATGCTTAGTGGTGCAGCCACAGCCGTGAGTTCAGAGGACATCGATGCTCCGGCTCGGACTGCTGCTAGGATGACTGGAGGCTCAATACTTTTTTTTTAAGTTAAAATTTCAACTCTTTATGGAGTTGCAGAAATGTTAATACTGTTATAAATTAAGGTATATTTGAATTTAAAAACAAGGAACTGACTGGGCATGGGTGCTCACACCTGCAATTCAGAACTAGGGAGGGCATGGCTACGCTGTGAGAAGTCTGAGGCTAGCCTAGGCTACAGTGTGCTTCAAACACGGATGGGGAATGTTGCGTCATCTCTACATTATACCCCAGAGGGCTTATTTTAAAGAAAAGCCTGGCCTTGAGACCTGGTTCAAATCTCAGCCCAGCTTTCCGTGGCCCCATTTTCCACGGTACAGAAAGCTGCACCCCAGCAGACACTCAGCTTGGGCTAGCCTGCTATCAGCTCTAAGAGGAAGCTGGTACTAAATGACTGAACCCCAGGATCAGTCTAGGCTCAAAAGAACATAGCTCAGTCTAGGCGTGGGCCCCTCAGGTCCTGAAACACAGACAGGGCAGAAGGCTCCATTAAGACTCAAGAGATGAGACACCCCCACTTCTTGCTGCCCAGAGCAACACAGGGGTACTTTGATGTGGGACAAGAGAATGACAACAAGAAGCAGCCACTGCTCTTCCTGCTGGACGCGCTGAAAGTCACCCTAAAGGAGGTAAGGCATGTGGCCCGGGTAGGTGACAAGTTGGACATGTCTGTTCTAAACCCCACCTCAAAGAATCAATGGCTTCGTATTTCCTAAGTCGGTGCCTCACCCCTCCATGACCAGGCCCCAGAAACCTGGGACACATAGAGTTCAGGACCCTAACCCCTGGCCACGCTTACTTGTGGGGCGCACCTCTTAGAAGCAGCCCTGTGCTTCTCTTCACTGCTTCTGGAACCAGCACATTGGCAAGTGTGATGGCTACAGGGCAGGAGGAGGCCCGTGGAGGATCCAGGAGCCTGTGTGGGACCTGGCCCCCTCTGGTCATCATGCATTTAGAATCCCCGAGGCCTGGAAGCTCTGCACAGCCAGGTGCTACCCCAAAGGGCATCTGCTATTCAGGCTTCTGTGCAGTGGAGCTGTCCCGACACCCGCCTTGCAGAGTGCTTCATCTCCATCAGAACTGGCAGAATTGACCCTGACTGTGAACGCCCAGATTAGCACTGTAGCCTCACAGCTCAGATGCCTACATTACTGGAACAGCCCCAAGTCCCCAGGCTGCTGGGAATAGTGGTGGCCTCTGACCCCCTTGGACACTCAGCTGTGGGAGAGAGTCTGCTGCGTGGGCACCATCTCACCTCCTGCCCCTTTCTCCAGCGGTTCCAGTATGTGGAAATCCCAGGCAATCACTATGTCCACATGAATGAGCCCCACCTTGTGGCTGGATTCATCAGCTCTTTCCTACAGAGCCAACCCAGGACCTCTTCAAGGCTGTAGCTCTGGCCTTGGAGCTGTTCACACTGTCTACCTAGCACCCTCTGCCCACAAAATAGGTGGGGTGGGTCTCACTGTGCTCGAGACCAAAAGAGGCAGCAGAGAAACCTGTGGCAGAGCTAGAAGCAAGGGGAAATAGAAGATTCTAACCTTTAATACACGGCTTCAGGAAGGGCACAGTGATCTGGGGCTTGCGGTTGGTGAGCTCTACTAAGCTGGTGCCGCTGAGGGAGCAGGGCTGTGGTTGGGTCTCTGGATCTTCTGCTTATCATGGGTCTCTGTGAAAATAAAATCTTCCTCCCTCTTTACTGCCTTCCAAACGGCTCTGTTGACAGTAGCGATTCATGGAGGATAACAGGTTCAGGGCAGAGAGCAGTCACATTTCCCAGGAATGTCCTCACAGGCCCGAAGAGGCAGGGGCAGCGCCTCAAGACCAAATCCTCCTCTTGTGCTGATTTCCAGCCTGCGTGGGTGAAGAGGCAGAGCTGTGGGACACAACAGCTTCTTGGCCTGGCATCTGCTTCCCAAAGCACGGTCCCAGAGGCAGCAGGCCTGCCGGTCTTTGTGTTCTCCACGCCAGCTCTCCACATCCAGAACAGCTCAGTAGGGTCGGAATTTGCGTTGGGCACGCATCAGTTCAATCCTCTGCTTGTCCTCCTCGAACTTCTTGCGCAGCTGTGCTAGGTCTGGGGGTGTGAAGGGAACAGGACAGGTCACAGAGTACCTGTGCAGGACCTGCCAGCCACCCCACTAAAGGGACCTCCTCTCCCTCATGTCCCAGGGCGGCTCTGCACACTCTCCCTCTCCCTCCCCATACCCCTTCCATCCCAACTACACGGTCAAGGTCAGGCTCCTGCAAGGAAACAGAACTGGACGCTGACTACAGCCACTCTGGGGGCTGAGGTGAGACATGATGGTGTACGAAGTTCTGAGAAGACAATGCATCAGGGAGAAGAGAGGCCCAGAGAAAGCAGGATTCCTAAGCCCTCTGCTCCCCAAAAAGCAGTCCCAGGGTTCCCTTCTTCTAGATAAGGAAATTCAGTGTGTAAACAGTCACCAAGTGACACATGTCAGAGGTGGCACCTGCTGCTCTCAGGAGGGAAGGTTGACAGGGGCTTCTCAGGTGAAGGTGTGGCCTGGGGTCTAGGACCAGGGCGCGAGCATGTGAGGTGTGGGAAAGACAGTGGGCAGGTGTCAGTGTCAACAAAGGGTGGGGTCTGAAGACAGCGCTTGAGCCTACCCCATGCTCAGGAGAGGACCAGGCTTCTCAGGACCCAGAATGTCCTGAGAGCCGGATGCCTACTGACAGCAGGAAGAGCAGGTACTCCCATAAGGAACACTTGGGTAGGCCCCCAAGTCCCTCATGCGCCCCACCCCTCAGTCCCTCAGCACTCTGTAGTCAGACTGGCTGGGCCTCCTGGGCAAATACGATCTATCTCTGAGAAGCAGTAGGGGCACTGCACACAGGGACTCTGACCCTGAGCCTCTATCGGATGTGCCTCAAGCCACCCTGTTTCTTGCCCAAGGCCTGCGGGGTGCCCTCAGGTGTCACTTACGCTCCATCTTGGTCTCTCGGTGCTGCCAGGCATAGAAGTTGAGCAGCTCCTTGCGGGCACGCTTCCTTTTCTCCTTCTCAAGAACGCGCAGGCTGGCCGCTTCTGTTCTAGGGAGCACAGGCCTACGGCCCCGGCGGGTCACCTTCACCCAGCCCTCCTCATCAGGGACGCCTTCCTCCTCCTTGGCCTTCGTTTCCTCCTGTGTGGAAGAGGATGTTGAAGGGCAGGGCTGTGAAGTAGCAGGATGCCTGACTGGCTAGGGGCCCGCTGCTGCCTCCTGCAGGAAAGCACCTTGAGCGCAGTGTCTGCTGGTCTGAATAAATGTTGATCAGACATCAACACTGCCCTCACCTACTGACTATTTAGAGTCCTTGTCACCCAATCAGATGGCCCAGGTTTCCACAAGCAAAACGGGAGCCTGCACATCCTCTGGTAACCAAGGACAGGCACCACGTGACAACACAGAGTACTTGTGGAACCACCTTCCCATGGCTACAGCGTTGACACCTGGGGTCCTGCCGGAGCCCCTACCTCAGCTATCTTCTTGTCGTAGGCCTCCATGAAAGTGTCCACTTCCACCCTCAGGGCCTCAGGGTCGAGCACTGAATCTTCGTAATCACTGATCCACTCTGAGGGAGAAGGGAGCACAGTGTAACAGAAACTGTACTGAGAAAGCACGTGCTGTTGGGCAGGTTGAAAGACTCTGGCGACCAGAGCTCTTAAGAGCATGGTTGTTCTTACAGAAGACCCACGTTCAGTTCCAGGCTCCAACATGGTGGCTTCTAACCACCCATAACTCCAGCTCCAGAGATGCACCCTCTTCTGACTTCCTTTGATACAAAACACGCATGTGGTACTCACACAAAAGATGTTTAAAAATTAAAAAAAAAAAAAAGAAAGAAAAAGAGCAGACTCTAAGAGGTTTTCGTTTGTCTCCTCCAAAACCTCTACTGGGGCAGCCTGGCTCCTGGGCTTCACAGGGAGGGGGAAAAACAGCAGCGGCCTTCTGAAAACAGCTAGCAGGCATCTCCTTCCAGCAGAGGGCACTAGTGTTCATGCCAGGGCATAAAAGCACTGCAATGAGACAGGGAAGGCAGGAGCTCACTGATGGAGGCCATCAGCCTCCACAGTCACTCTGGGGCATTCCCAGCTCCCATTTGTTGTTGTTGCCCTGGTCTGCTCTCAGCCAGGCCATGCCAGCAGCTCTGCACACTGATTTGTTTATTTATTTTTAAAGATTTATTTATTATGTATACAGTGTTCTGTCTGCATGTTTGCCTGCAGGGCAGAAGAGGGCACCAGGTGTCATTCATTAAGGATGGTTATGAGCCACCATGTGGGTTCTGGGAAATGAACTCAGGACCTCTAGAAGAGCAGCCAGCGCTCTTAACCTGCTGAGCCAGGTCTACAGCCCATGAGCACTGATTTGATGATTTTTTTTGCTGTCTGGTGTTTGTGCTCTTCACTTTTGCCGGCCATATACGTACTAAACACTCATTCCAAACCAGAACTCCGGCTATCACAGAACGTTCTGTTCTCCAGGTCAGACAGAATGCCCAAGTGACTGGCTCAGAGTAAGATACTCAGGCTTCAGGCTTCACCCAGACATGGCTGAAAAGCTGGGATCCACTAGCAGACGCACCTGGGGTCCAGGTTCAGGAGCTAGGAAGGTTCTAGCAGCAACAGGCCTGGCCCTTACCTGGTGCCAAAGGCTCAGGCTATGTCCTGATGTGTCTCAGACACAGCCCTGAGAGCTGAGGTCCCTTGGGAAGAGGGGACCCAGCTTGTGGCATTCACAGATGCTGGCCACATTAAGTGTCCCTCACCAACCCAGGCCTGGGGAGGAAGCACTGGACACAGCCAGCGGTACTGACTGTGAATCCCGCTCTTCACTGGGTGGCTCTCTGTAGAAACCAGCAATGGGCCCTTCAGATTCAAGGCAGCTGACACTCCTCTTGGCTTCTGGAACACCACATAGGCTACCTGAAAGCCCTGGGGGAGAGAGAGAGAGATATCTGCGGGGAGCCTTTCCACTTGTGACACAAGGTCCCCATACCTGGACCAGGGGAGATGGTGCCAGGCTGTTTCCTGTATCATCCCACAGTCTGGGTGAGGAACAGCCATGCTCCTAGCTAGCCAACTGCTGCTGGGACACCTGTGGGCTCAGTGAAAGGCAGGCTCACCCCAGACTAGGGCGGGTCATGAACAGACAGGGCACAAACTCAGGGTCGGACCCCCTTGGACCTCATGGAAACATGGGGGACCTGGGGAGAGGGGAGAGGAGCAGGGCTCCCAGAGCCAGGGCATCAGTCTTGAGAAGGAAGATAGGAAGTGGAAATTGGCCTCTGGGAGACTGCAGAGCAGACAGGGAAACCAGAAGTCAACGAATGTGGCTGACCTGAGAGAATCAGAGCCCATGACCTGACAACCGCCTACAGCACAGACCGCAGAGACTACCCAGAGCCACAGTCTGTCTGAAAGTCTACTGCTGAGCCCACCCAGGCCCCACCCACCTGCCCCCACGCAGTGGAACCTGGCAGTACTGGGCAGCCTACCGGAACTGGCTTGGGGTGAAAAAACTTCGACGCTGGCTCCTTAGGGCTCTCGGCAAGGTCAGGCTTCTCCTGCAACTCCACTGTCTTGATGGTGCCACAGGAGGCCAGGAGTCGAGACAGGCACTCCTGCCATGGTCAGAGGGGAGCAGAGCATGGACACCCGCGGCTCCTCAGAGTCTCCAGGCACCCACAATAGCCCGGAAGGACTCGGAGCCCAGGTCGACACTACCCAGGGGGCCTGAGTGCCCAACCCTGACCAGCTCCCAAGACAACATGGAGGCAGATCTTTCTAGCCTGCGATGGCAGAGGAGGACTGCCAGTGTCCCTGATGTCAGATGACCAGTGTCCCTGACTTCAGATGACCAGTGTCCCTGACGTCAGATGACAAGTGTCCCTGATGTCGGATGACAAGTGTTTAAGCTTGGCATGCTGGTCAGCTTTGGCAGGAAGATTATGAGGGGACTTCTTAGTCTGCACTAATTACACACAAGGGTGTACAGCCACTGTACAGCCCAGACCTTCTCTCCACCCTGTTGTCCAGATTGGCTTTGAACTCACTCTGTAGCCAAAATGGGCCTTGAAGTTCTGATCCTCTGGTCTCCAAATCTGATTTATGTAGTGCTTAGGACTGAACCCAGGGTTTTAGGAATGCTGGGCCAGCAGCCTATCACCGATCTACCTTCCTAGCTCTGGTGTTTCTCTTCTCAAAAACGGAGTCTGTCCAGCCAGGCCTGACACTTATCTGAAATCCCTGCACTTAGGCCAGGCGGTGGTGGCGCACGCCTTTAATCCCAGCACTCGGGAGGCAGAGGCAGGCGGATCTCTGTGAGTTCGAGGCCAGCCTGGTCTACAAGAGCTAGTTCCAGGACAGGCTCCAAAACCACAGAGAAACCCTGTCTCGAAAAAGCAAAAAAAAAAAAAAAAAAACCAAAAAAAAAAAAATCCCTGCACTTGGGGTGGGTGGATCAATGCCTTTAATCCCAGGACTCAGGAGGCAGAGGCAGGAGGATCTCTGTGAGTTTGAGGCCAGCCTGGGCTATAAGGGCTAGTTCTCCAAAACTACAGAGAAGCTGTGTCTCGAAAAACAAACAAACAAAAAAGTTTTAAATTTCATTTGTGTGTTCATACACAGGTATAAGTGTATTTCATATTACAAGTGTAGAGGTCAGAGGACAACTTTCACTGGACGGTGGTGCCGCAAGCCTTTAATCCTTGCACTCGGGACAAACGCAGGAGGATATATGAGTGTGAGCCCAGCCTGGTCTACAGAGCAACTTCCAAGATAGATCTAAAGCTATACAGAGAAAACCTGTCTCAAATAAAAAAAAAAAAAACCAAACACCATCACCACCAAAAATCTTGGAGGAGTCAGTTTTCTCCTTCTACCGTGTGGGTCCCGGCGTTCTGACTCAGGCCACGGGACATGGTGGCAAGTGCCTTTACTCACTGGACTATCTCACCAGTCCTCAACCTCCTTTTTAAGCTGAGTGTGGTGGCACACTGGCCTGTGATCCCAGGGCTCGGGAGCAGGAGTTCAAGGTCAGCCTCAACTACAGGAAGAGTACCCTGCTCAGGCTACAAGAAACCCTATCTAAAACATAACAAAATAAAAAAGTAAATAACTGTAATAGTTTCTGCAAATAATCAGAAAGTATGTTTGGACAGAACTGCAGCTGATTTCTGTTAGTTTATTTATTTATTTTTCGAGATAGGGTTTCTCTGTGTAATAATCCTAGCTGTTCTGGAAGTAACTCTTCTAGACCAGGTTAGCTTCAAACTCGGAAACTGCCTGCTTCTGCCTCCAGGGTGTTGGTGGATTAAAGGAGTGCACCTCCCTCCCATTCCCCTCTACCCCCCTCCCCCCCATCTCCCTCACCACCCCCCCAGACCAGACTTTCTTTAAAACAAAAAAAAGAATGAAGCTGGGTGGGGTGGCACAAGGCTTTAATCCCAGCATTGGGAGGCAGATTCAGGACAAGCTCCAAAGCTAGAGAAACCCTGTCTTGAGAAACCAAAAAAAAAAAAAAAAGAAAGAAAGAATAAGGAAGAAAGGAAGAAGGGAGGGAGGGAGGAAAACAATCAGTAAACAAAAAAATCGCTGGAAGGACAATTAATTTCGACCAGGTGTGACAGGGAGTAGTGGGTGGTGGAGGACAGCAAGTCTGAGACCAGCCTGGAGTTCCAGAACAGCCTCTGGAAGAACGAGGCTCTGTTTGGACAGGGTTTATTTTATCTATCTATCTATCTATCTATCTATCTATCTATCTATCTATCTATCTATCTATTTATTTTTGGTTTTTCGAGACAGGGTTTCTCTGTGGCTTTGGAGCCTGTCCTGGAACTAGCTCTGTAGACCAGGCTGGTCTCGAACTCACAGAGATCCGCCTGCCTCTGCCTCCCGAGTGCTGGGATTAAAGGCGTGCGCCACCTAAAAAAAGCCATGTTCTTATTCTGAGAGGCCCGGTTTTCAACATCCTCCAATGGGGGTTTGCAGGCATTTCCACCTGACCGCCAGAATTTTGTAGGGCCCATGGCAAGCCCCCATTCAGAACCCACTGGTCCCCCGACAGACGCCTACCTTCGTGCAGTACGGGGGCACATTGAGGATAAAAAGGGTCCTATTGGCAGGCCACGTGGACTGGGTGTCTTGGCGAACTCTGTGCTGTCTCACGTACAGGTAATGAGAAGCCTGCTGCTTTTCTGAGAATTTGACTGGAACAGCTACGAGTGCAGGAGAGAGTTCGGGGTACCCTGAGTTGAGGCCAGCGCCACTGTCACGCAAGTTCCTTTCTCCGTGTCCCGTTCTAGCTCCACCGGCCCGCCTGTTCGCCCATCCCACCCCCGGGAACCCGGGACAATGTTTTCCTTGGGGTCGGGGAAACAGCAGCGGCCACCACACTCAGGGAGCGCTTATTGAAGAAGCAGACACGAGCAGGTCAGCGATGACAAACTCCAGTGGCTGAAGCTGGGCGCTGGGCGCGACCTGGAGGAAGCGCTCCCAAGGCCGCTCTGAGCAAAGCCCGTGGAGTCAGCGGCCAGAGCCGGTGCGACGGGCTCCTGCGCCCCGACACCTGACGAGCTGCTGTGGCCTCCGCCACCCGCAGGCCACCTCCCTGCGAAGAGGTCAGTCCCCGGCCCTCAGCTGCTCACCTGAATAACCCGGTGGGCTGGGTATGCTCCCCTCGTGGCTGCCCGCTCGGGCTTTCTTCTTGCGGGCCACCATCTTGCGGACCCGGAAGCGCAGGGAAGCATGGGAGTTGTAGTTTTTCTTCCCGGCGCGGCTGTGTCTCCATGACGACGACCCCACGTGGGGCTCCGCCTTCTCAGCCTATGCCCGCCTCCCGGATTTTACCCGCCCCAAGGTATTCCCCTTCCTCGTCAAAATGGGGGTGGTGGGGGTGTGCAGGCTTAGATGGGAGTCGTAAGGGGGGCCTGGGGGAGGCTGAAACGAAGGTTTGGAGGTTAAGAGCAGTGGCGTCTCTTCCAGAGAATCCGGGTTCGGGTTCACTTCTGATCACTCCAATTGTCTGTAATGCCAGTTTTAGGGAAATCTGACGTCCTCTTCTGGCTTCTGTGGGCACAGTAAACACGTGGTGTAGACAAACATGGAGATAAAACCGTAATAAAACAATAAATAAATAAATCTTTAAAAATAAATAATAGACAGTTGAATCGCGGTGCAACTGAGGAGCCCCTGTGGGACTCTGAGTGGAGAGGAGAGCTGCATCAACAGTCTCTCCTTGGCAGTTCATTCGCCTGTGAGAGGGCAAGGGGGGAGCAGCTTGGGGCTGAGAGACTGTAAGCAAGGAGCCATGGCAGAGAGAGGGAAGACACTTGCTGCCTAGCCTGACATCCTGATACATTCCTGGAAGGAGAGCACTGACTCCTGCCAGTTACCTTCTGACCTCCACACGCACTCCATGGCACATGTCCGCTCCCACAAGTTAAAAGTTTTTTTTTTTTTTTTTTTTTTTTAAATGTGTGTGTAACCCTAACCCTGGCCGGCCTGGAGTGGTAGGCCAGGCTGGCTTCAATCTCACAGAGATCTGTCAGCATCTGTGCCTGCCTCTGCATCCCGAATGTTGGGATTAAAGGTGTGCACCACCTTGGCTGACTCTTACAATTTTAATTTTTACAAATTGAAGTGAACTCAGATAAAAGTTTCCCATGGGCATTGCTGTAATCCCAGCTGAATCTGGAAGACCCTGTGTGTTCCAGAGCATCTGAGGGTAAGACTCTGTGTCAAACCTTTTTCTTTGAGGCAGAGATCTCACTAGCCTAGGTGGGCCTGAACATTGCTCCTCCTGCCTCCATTTCCCCAGATGCTGGATTCAAATGTGTGCACCACCGGGGTGATTCATTTGCATTGTTTCCTGCTGTTAGACAAGCTCCCCCTGCCAGCTGAGCTTCTCCTCAGCCCAGTGTCAACTGTTTAACCTCCACGTTCACAGCTGTTACTTTCCCCTCCATTGCTTGTGATCTTAATTGTAAAGGGTTCTTCTTAGCTAAGACCTTCAAAATTTCATTCATGTGTGTCTTCACAATTGTTCATTATAATATTTTTATGATGGCTACTTTTTTGTTTGTTTTTTTCAAGACAGTGTTTCTCTATAGCTTTGGAGCCTGTCCTGGAACTCACTTGGTAGACCAGGCTGGCCTCGAACTCATGGAGATCCACCTGTCTCTGCCTCCCAAGTGTTGGGATTAAAGCCATGAGCTACCATTGCCTGGCTTCATGATGGCTTTTAAATTTTTCTCTGGCCTGGTAAGCCTCTCTGCCAATGCAATAATCCAAATCAGACCAAATTAAACCGAATTAGAAGCCCAGGGTTAATGGATGCCAGTGCTCCCGGGTGGTCCCCAGGGAAAACACAGAGGGGACAGAGCTCTGCGAAGACCATGTGTTTATTCTCTGGGGGGCAGTTTAAGTAGCCTATGGAAGTGGTCTTGATTCTCCCTGAGGGGTCACTGTTTGGCGGGCTTTCTTAGAGGTGGAGTCTGGACTGAGGCAACTCCCAGGGGAGGGGGCTTGAAATGGAGAGGGACTAAGGTAAGGCTTCTGACCAAACATTCCAGACTCCTTGTGTATATGGATGCCTGGGGGTTGAGGTGAAGCCTCTCAACCAAACAATGGCTACTTTAAAATCTTTATTAAAGTTGGGAGCTGGGCCACGTGCATTAATCCCCATTATCAGATTGTGGATGGAGGATTAGATTATATGTCCAAGGCCAGTCAATCTTAGCTAGATAGTGACATTGTAAAACCCTGTTAAAAAATAAACAGAGAGGGCTGGAGAGGGGCTTGGTTAAGAGCTCTTCCAGAGGTCCTGAGTTCAATTCCCAGCATTCGTATGGCAGCCTACAACTGTCTGTAACTCCAATTCCAGGGAACCAGCACCCTCTTCTGGTCTCCTCAGGCACCAGGCACACACATGGCACACAGATGTGGATGTAGGCAGTATACTCAGACAGAAAGTAAATAAATAAATTTAAAAAATAAAGTGATAAAATTAAAAAAACCTTGTCAATTCTATCGCCTCTGCCATCCTGGGGTTGATGTCCATGGGAGATTTGCTGGTTCTTGTGAGTCATTGGCAACTGAAACACAGACATTTTTGGTATTGTATAGACTCTTAATTCACTTAAACCTGTGTTACAGCCAGTCTGCTGCCTTTTCTTTCCTTTGTCTCCCCTACTCCACCCCAAACCTCGATTCATTTACCTTCAGGTTGAAAGCCTTGAGTCCCATTTTCCTCTATAAATATTCAGGGTTGTTTAGTAGGAGGAGGAGCAGTAGGACTAAGTACTATCCTATTCTGTCCTTATCAACGAATAACTACTTTTCTGATGCCATAGCTCACCCAAAGAGTGAAGTAGTCCTTCAAGTTTAATTTCTTCAGAGCAAGACACCAGCTCCCTTGTTCCCTATGAATAAATGCCTGTCTGTCTATACTGGAGAAAATAGGCCTTGTAGCTAGTGTGCTGCCTAGTTTTATGTCAACTTGCCACAAGCTAGTTATCTGAAAAGAGGGCACCTCCTCTGAGAAAATGCCTCCAGAAGATCCAACTAAATCCCAGCACTTGGGAAGCAGAGTCAGGTGGATCTCTGAATTCAAGGTCAGCCTGGTCTACAGAGACAGAGTTCCAGTATAGATAGGGCTACCCTGAAAAACCAATAAATAAGTTTGCAAAGTTTAAAAACAAAAAACAAAGGCCAGGCAGTAAATGCACACGTGTTTAATCCCAGCACTCGGGAGGCAGAGGCAGGCAGATCTCTGTGAGTTTGAGTCCATCCTGGTCTACAGAGCTCCAGGACAGCCAGAGTTCCACACAGAGAAACCCTGTTTCTAAAAACCAAAACAAAATGATAGAAATGCTTGTCTGGCTTAAGTCCAGTTTTTAAATGAGAAACATCCCCCTAGGTGTTAGAATTCAGGCATTATGGGGGCCCCTGTCACCTGGCGGGATGAACCCAGGCAGTCCCCTAGGCATTCCAGGGTTCTACGCTGCTGTGTGTGCAGGAGTGCAGAAGGTCCCTTACAGAGATAAGCCCACCCATTTCAGCTGTCTTTCCTGCTACACTTCTGCAGGTGGGGAGGGGGAGGGAGGAGCAGGCAGGATTCTTTCTGTCTCCTTGCCCTTCCCTTCCCCCAATAAAACTTCCCACTTAAGTTCTATCTGCCTGGCCATGTTTGTCCCTTATCCATCATGGCGCCACCCGCCAGGCTCCCTCTCACCACTAAGTTCATGTATTTGGTGCTGTATAGGAAAGCTAAGGGGTCTTTTAGGAGACAGGCACTTGCCGGAGGCACAGGGGATGCAAGCTTGAGGGCTTGGTCTCTCCCCAGCCTGCTCTGTTTCCCGCGTGGATGAAAATGCCATTGGCCAGCTGCCTACTCTTTTTTTTTGCCGCAGCAGACTCCATCACCCTGGATCTGTAAGGCAAAAATCAACCCTTTCTTCCTTGCTTTTGTGAGCATGCTTTTTCAACAGAAAACTCTGTAATCCAGCAGGAGTACGCTGCTCTAATACATCTGACCACGTGGTGTTTATGCATTTAGGACTAATTCTGTGGGAATTTGGATTCTAGGCAGAAAAAACTGCTTAATGTTGGAAGCATAGATTAATGGGACATTCTGGTGGGAACTTGGAAGATAATACTCAAAGAGAATTGTGGACAGCAGAGTCCTGGCTCTTGAGTTTGTTTTTTTTTTTGGGGGGGGGGAAGCTGGGTGGAAGGACTCTTAACCAGAAACAGGGCTATGGGCAGGTATTTGATATTTTGGTAAAACTGCCTACATCCTGTCCACATCCTGAGAATTTACCTGAGGCTGAATTTTGAAGAATAACACATTTAAGAGAGTGTAACACTGAGTCTATGGCTTGGCTATCCATGGTTACTCATGCAGGTCTACACAGCAAGGAGGACAGAAAAAATAAAGGGTATGCCACTTGGGAGAGGAACAGCTCGCAAGGCCTCATGCTGCAGCACAGTCCTGTGTCGAAAGAGGCTATTACTTTCAGGTTATTGCCGGTATGGATGCCTGCTCTGCACCCACAAGACCATTCCCTGGCTCAGCCTCCGAGTGTGAGGAGGAAACAGTAGTTTTCTGCTCTTAGAGTAGTTTACCAGCTTCCATATAGAAGCTGCCACAACCGTGCTCCAATGGGTCAAGGCCCAGCCCCAGTCGGCCAGAACTGGCAGTATCATTAATGTGGTACTGGTATGTGAAGATTTCGAATTGGCAAGGCTACACACAGCACAACTGTTAGTGAAGCCTGGGATGCATGAGACCACAGATGGCGGAGATGCCAAAGCCATAGACATTTGACAGAAAACTGCATACAAGAAGTGGAGCCGGCCAGAGAGCTGTAGACAGTAAAGCTGGAGGGGCAGAGAGCCACCCAGACCCTTGAAACTGAAGCTTCCATCATTACCTGGAGCTACAGGACTGGGTGTTCATACTGCAGGGTTTTGGACTTTGCTCCAATATTTCCTATGTCCCCATTCCTCCCTTTAGGGATGGAAATGTGCATTCTTAGATATATGTTGGAAGTATATAATCTTTTTTGATTTTAGAGGGTCAGTTAAGAATTTGCCTTAAGACCACTGGCTGCTCTTCCAGAGGACCAGGGTTTGACTCCCAGCATCTACAAGGCAGCTCACAACTGTAACTTTCAGTTCTCCCAGGGATCTGAAGCTCTCTTCTGGTCTCTGTAGGCACTAGGTGCGTGCGTGCATGCGTGCAGCCAGGGCCAACAAGATGGTTTAGTAGGTAAAGGTTTTTACCCTTCAGCCTGATAAACTGAGTTTCATCCACGGAATCCACATGGTGGAAGCAAAGAATGGACTCCCAGTAGGCCCTTGATCACAACACATGGATCATGAAATGTACATACGCAAAATAAATAAAGACATTACAGCTCAAGGTTAGGAATAACAAACATTTATTGAGAAATGGAAATAAGCCCCTCCATCCTACAATGCCTTTCTCTCCTGAACAAGACACAAAGTAGTAATGCAAGGGAATGGGACATGAGGGTTGGCCCACCTTCTTTTCTGTTTCCCAAGAGGACATTCTGAAATGCAGGAGGCCACCCCCACCCCACAACGTACCACACGGCCAGGAGGCTGAGGCTGACTCGGTTCAACTGTGCTGTACAGAGCACGCCTGATTCAACAAGAGCAAGGAAACCGGGAAAGGCCTAAGCCATCCCTACTCTACACAAAGCAAAAGGCATGCCAACTGTTCCGAGTAGCAGAGGCCCTAGTATCTTGGTGTTCTCTTGGGCCAGGAAGGGCGAAGCATGGGGGAATGTCTTCTAGTTGTTGAGAAGAATTGAGTTTGTACCCATTTAGAAGGATTTAAGAGAAGCAGACGTCTTTAAAGAGCAGAATGCAGCACCCTAGATACCGTTGCTGGATTCCTTACCTGGGCAATCTCAGAGCTGAAGGACTGATTTTGGCTCAAACTAGATCCTTCTAGATGGGCAGATCTAACTCCAGGAGAACATGAATTAATTGAAGTCCTTTTTTCTGGACTGGTTTTGAGAGGGTCATGGTGTCTCAGCTTCATTTCCTCAGCTTTGTGCCTTTACAGCACAGCACATACTACTGGTATGAATGCCCTTAGAATCCTGCTACAGCTGTGACAGCTTAAAATGTCCTGTTCCCACTGTCAGAGGACTACTGACCAGCTTTGGAACAGTGCTGCCCAACCATCGGCCCTGCCTAAGCTCCATAGTTCTGCACCACAGTCTAGGAACACGCTGTACGAAACAGCCCACCAGCTTGTGGTAGTTGGCTCTACTCTTGGACCACTCATGGCAGCATAGGTCACGCACTCTAACATAGACGATGCCATGGTGGCAGCTGCACTTTGGGCAACCCTGATTGCTATTCTGTAGATAACTGAAGCCAGAAAGGCAGAGCCAGCCAACAGCTCCCATTCAATCAATCTCTCCCGAGTCCACTGTGCTGCAGCCTGTGGGTACAGCCTGGAAGAAGGCCCAACTAACTTGCAGCTGGTACCTGCACCAAAACCAGGCTGTGGTGTTGCCCTGTCATGTGAGAGCCAAGAGGGCTAATGGCACAGGTTCCTTCTTGTGCTTCTATCTGGAAGCAGAGAGAACTGGGCCAGGGCCTTTGGCACAACTCCAACAAGGGTACATGAACTCTGGGAAATCCTTTTGGGTTGCCCAAGATAGCACAGGCAGCCAGAAGCTGGCAACATGGCCACACTACCCTACCCTGTCATAGAGCTCTGCACATTAGCAGTCAGGCTGAAGATAACAGTGGTGAGAAGACCAGAGGCCAGAGACCTGACCTGGTGCCCACCGAATGGCAGGAGGTCCCATTCATTCTGTTTTGTTTGTAAAACTTCAACAGAACAAGAAAACTCCTGAAAACAAAACAAAAAAAGCAGTCTCTCTGACAGCCCTCAAGCCCTGTGTCCCATGGGGCCACAAGGCTACCCCAGGGAAACAGTGCACCATTCCTAGGGATGAAATCAGCCTGAGGCCGAGAGTAGGGGAGGCACACAGACAAACACAGCCTACCTTGGTGATGAGCGGAGCAAAGAAGAAACACACTACAGAAATGTAACGCACAGAAGGGCAAGGTGTGGAACAATATAGAAAGGTGGGTCCCGTCCAGTGAGGAAGCTCTCCCTGGTGCCTTGTCCCTTGCTCAGGGGGCTTCAGTCCGACGGCCCATTGGTCACAAGATTTGCCTTGGGAATCAGAGCCACCCTCCTCTTCCCTGCTTCTGGCTCCCTCACTCCCTTACTCAAAGTTTGATTTTGAATTCTGTGGGCTGTGTGGTCACAGAGGCCCCTGATGACTTGAAGAGAGCTTTGAGAATGGTGTCAGGGTCCACTTCGGCTGGAGGGTTGGAAGAGGAGGCAGGATTCCCCCGCCGAGGCAGCTCACTCTCCTTCTTCACTGAGGGGCTGTCACTCAGCCGCCTGTGAGAGCAGAGAACCAAATCCCTGTTAGTTTCTCCTTAGGTGGGACTGGGTCTCACCACTGTTGGGAGCTAGGCATGGGGTATAAGGCTCTCCATACCCTCTATCTGACTTTATCTTGTAGGAGACTTCTCTTTTTCTTATTTTCTACTAAACAAACGAAGACAACAAAAACCTAGCTGCAGCCTGCTGAGTGCCAGAGTTTCAAGTCTAGAAATACTGCATATTCTTCTAGGTGGGCACACATTACACAAATATTTCAAAGTCTAACATAAATCAACTACAATAACTCTGGTTAGCCAATGACTTCCTAATTTATCACATCATAAAAACCTTCAATATTTTTTTAAAGACATTTTTTTAAAGACAACATTCTGCCTCTATGTATACCCGCACGCCAGAGGAGGGTGCTAGATCTCATTACAGATGGTTGTGAGCTACCATGTGGTTGCTGGGAATTGAACTCGGGACCTCTGGGAGAGCAGCCAGTGCTCTTAACCGCTGAGCCATCTCTTCAGCCCCCTTCAATACTTTTTTTTTTTTTTTGGATTTTTCAAGACAGGGTTTCTCCGTGGCTTTTTGGTTCCTGTCCTAGAACTAGCTCTTGTAGACCAGGCTGGCCTCGAACTCACAGAGATCCGCCTGCCTCTGCCTCCTGAGTGCTGGGATTAAAGGCGTGTGCCACCACCGCCCGGCGTCCTTCAATACTTTTTAAATTTAAAATTATGTTTATATGTGTCTGTGCATGTGAGTGCTCACAGATGGTTTAGATGCCCAACATGGGGAACCAATCCTGGGTCCTCTGCAAGAGTAGCATGCACTCTTATTACTGAGCTTTCTCTCTCTCCATCCCCTTTCCAAAACACTTACTCCTGGGACAGTTTTACAGATTTGTCTAATCACTGTCTATTACCCAGGTTAAATTCTGCCTCTGCGTGTCCAAGTCTATTCTAGGCCTGCCTGGCACAATTCCACCTACCTTGGCAATTCTCACCTTCTCCTTGGGTATTATTGCCCCTTTTAAGAAAATTCTATCCTGCCAGCCTCAACATTCTATGCATCTCTGGCTCCAAAGTCCTCAACAGTAAGCCAGGCACACGTGCCCAGGAGTGCTACAGCACCAGCTCAGCACAGTCAGTTACTTTTTACCTAGAATTTGTCAGTCACACAAAGGGGAGGAGACTGGTTTGCTTTCCACTCCCCTCAGAGTTCACTGTATTCAAACCTTGGGGACAGTCTGAGATAAACCGCTTGGTTCTAATCTAAGTGCCCCAATGACCGCTGAATATCAGAACAGAGATGGAGAACCAAAAAAAAGGCCGTGATGAGGCTTTACCCCCCAGAACAGAAGAGGTGACTATGTAGAGCAAACAAGCAGAGAACTTTTCCCAGCTTGGTCCCCTTGGCACTTACAGCAGGATGGGTTGGTCTGAGGTGATGACATTCCCATTCATATGAAGGTTGCACTTCATGGGTTGCCCTGGAAAAAAAAAAGAAAAAGGTTCCATCAAGAGACCTGTTCCTCATTAGAGGACAAAGGTCACCAACAGCATGACCAAGGGTCAAATCCTCCCACTAAAGCCGGACATTAGTGGCCCAGCTCTAAAATCTAAGTATTGAGAGATTCATGCAGGAGGATTCCAAGTTTACAGTCAGCCTGGGGTACCATGTGCAGAACGAACAGAAGCTATCTAGCATGGAGATCTGGGGGCAGTTAACTGGCCATTTTCTGAATGTGTGTCCTACAGAGCTGGAAGTCTGACCACTCTTTCACCCACTAGACCCCTAAACTCCATCCTCGGAAAGTGATTTGAAAAGTCTGTCCCCATCTCCACGCTTATTCTTTTTTTTTTTTTTTTTTTTTTTTTTTGGTTTTTTCGAGACAGGGTTTCTCTGTGGCTTTGGAGCCTGTCCTGGAACTAGCTCTTGTAGACCAGGCTGGCCTCGAACTCACAGAGATCCGCCTCCCTCTGCCTCCCGAGTGCTGGGATTAAAGGCGTGCGCCACCACCGCCCGGCCACGCTTATTCTTGCTAACAAACTCTTTGTCTTTTGTAAAATGTGTGATCCCTGAGCATGGTCTACTGCGTGATGAGAATGGGCCTGGTTCAGTAAGTCCTCGCATAAGCCAAACCAATGCTAGTACTGCCTCTGAAAATTCCAAGTGAACCTCTCTCTTTCCGGTATAAAGAATACAGCCTCAAGTACTCATCACAGCAACAGAAAACACACTAACACATGTAGACACTAAGGTAACCTGAGAGTGTACGGGACCCTCAGTAATGAGACTAGGAAGCAAAAAGGTCAGAACTCTGCTTCACACTGGAGTCGGTGACTGTGTAGGACGGGGATGGAACTATGTAGTGAGAAGCAACTCAAATAAGTCTGTGAGACACACAGTAAGGAAAATTGGTGTGGGACAATGGTCTGTATTCTGTCAATTTTATTTTAAATAGACGCTGATTGGCCAGTAGCCAGGCAGGAAGTATAGGATAACCAAACAGGAAGTAGAGGTGGGTCAATGAGAACAGGAGAATTCTGGGAAGGAAGTCCTAGTCTGCACTTGTGACCCAGCCACAGAAGAAGCAAGATGCGACTACCTCACTGAATCAGGTAGCGAGCCACGTGGCTAACAAAGACAAGAATAATGGGCTAATATAGTTATAAGAGTTAATAAGAAGCCTGAGCTAATGGGCCAATCAGTTTATAACTAATGTAGACCTCTGTGTGATTTCTTTGGGACTTAATGACTGTAGGAACCGGGCAGGACAAGAAACCTCAGACAACAAGAAATGTTCATACCATGACCCTACATGAAACAAATTTAAAGATGTATGTGAGACTCTCCCCGTCCAACAGGATCAAGTGCTGAGGCTGCACTCGTACAGTGAGTCATGGCGCAAAGGAACAGAGCTTTGTGAGAGCATTTCTGTACCAACCTGAAACAGGTTCTGATAGATTACCATGTGCGTTGCAAACCCTTGAGCAACCCTAAAGAAAAGTTCAAAATACACACTGAGCTCATTGAAGGAACCAAAAATCTGATTGAAGTGGGAGCGGCGGGGCAGCGTCCCGGGCACCCAGCTGCCCGCATGGCTTTACCCGAAATAATTACATAGAAACTGTATTCTTTTGAACACTGCCTGGCCCATTAGTTCCAGCCTCTTATTGGCTAGCTCTTACATATTGATCTAACCCATTTCTAGTATTTTGTGTAGTACCGCGAGCTGGCTTACCAGGAAAGATCTTAACCTGCATCTGTCTGGAGTGGGAGAATCATGGAGACTGGCTGACTCGACTTCTTTCTCCCAGCATTCTGTTCTGTTTACTCCGCCTATCTTAATTCTACCCTATCAGAGGCCAAGCAGTTTCTTTATTAATTAACCAATGAAAGCAACAAATAGAAAGATGACCCTCCTCCATCAATGAAGAACTCTGTGCATGGTGTAAGGGTGAGCATGTGGAGGCCAGAGGTCAACATCAGTGTCTTCCTCTATTGCATTTCACCTTATTATTCATTTAGTTGTTTACTCATTTAGTTACTTATTGTTTGAGGCAGAGTCTCTCACTGACTGGCTAGAAAACCTAAGGATCCACCTGTCCCTGTGCCAACAGTTGTGGTATTGCAGAAGCATGTAACCTTTTATATGTGTGAGATGGGTGAGGGAACCTCAACTCAGGTCCTTATGCTATGCTTGCACTTAACCCACTGAGCTGCCTCCCTAGTCTTGTAATTACATCTTCTTTACAACTCAGGCTTGAGAGAGAGAATATGAATGAGAATGAGAATCTAGCCAGCACTGGATTCTCACAGGCAGGTGGATCTCTGTGAGTTCAAGGCCAGCCTGGTCCACAGAGTGAGTTCCAGGACAGTCAAGGCTACACAGAGAAAGCCGGTTTCAAAAACCAAAAAAGAATCCAACTATAGACTTGGCAAAGACTGTATGGACATTTCTCTAAAAGATACACACATGGCAGACAAGCACATGCAAACCAGAGCACCTCCAAGGCTATTATTCTCTGCCTCGCTGATTCTAGTCCAGGGCCCTGGTCCTTAGCAGGTTCTCATCACATATACAATGAGCAACTAGAAAGTAGCATGGCACAAAGCTCCTCTCTACTATTTAGCTTGAGATATATATATATATATATAAAGTTGTTTATTCACTGGTAGATCTCACCCAGAAGACTACATATAGCCAAGATTCCAGGCCTCTGAGAAACCTGTGTCCTAGCAAGCCCAAATGAGAAGCTTGCTTTCCCAACAAGACCCTAAGATACTCATCCACAGTGATGCACTATGCACAGAGTGCATGTCACTGCCTCTTCCTGTTACCCTGAAGGTCCCAGATGTCTACCCGGTGGTGGCTCCCTTCTAACTTACCGTCCAGACATCGGTTGTTGTACTTCTTGTAAGCAGTGATGGCATCATCCTTTTTCACAAAGACAACTTCTGCTACCCCAGGATGGACCAGTCGAGCGCGTTTGAGGGCTCCACACACACAGAAAAGCTCCTGCAAAGGACAAGGGAGGTTGGAAAGAAACCCTGACTCCCTGTCATTCACACTCTCCAAGGACTGCTCTGCAGCCCCATGCCCAAGATTTCAGGGCAGATTCTTTTCTTTTGGTATTTTCAGCTTGCAGTGCTTGGGACATCCCACAAAGTCACCTCCAAGTTCTCTCTGTGCAGGTCAACAGTGTTTACAATTTGGAACCTCAGAGAGCTCTGTGATAGAACTACAACATGGTGCACAAGTTCATTAAAAGCAGCTGCCAATGCATCCCAGGAAGGGGCTGTTGAAACTATGGATGCTGGTGTTCTACTGAGGGCAACTGAGAGTCAGAGTGTTTGGTGACAGAGGAATTCCCAGGATTTGACATGGTTCTCTGAGCACTAAAATCAGGCGAGTCCCAGCAAATTAGGCACAGAGAGTGGGTGCTGCCTTCTACCAGCTGAGTGATGACTTCTACTGGACTGTGTGCTCTCCTAGACGGCTCCCTGCCCCAGCCTTTGGGATGCTGTCTTTGTTCTCTAATCACCTCGCCTTAGAGAAGGAGGCAGAGGCCAGAGAGGGATAAGATGTATGAGGGGTCAATCAGAACTTAAATCTATTTATTACATGCCATCATGTCTATAATGTTTTGAGACAAAAAGGCCATTGACAAGATCTCTGAAATGACTTCAATATGCACCCCTAGCTGTCCTAAAACTCACTCCTCAAACTTAGAAGTCCACCTGCCTCTGCCTCCCAGGTGTAGGGATTAAAGGCGTGCACCACCAAGCCTGCCCAACCCTACTGTTGTTCTTTTTTTTTTTTTTGGATTTTCTTTTTTTTTTTTTTGGTTTTTCGAGACAGGGTTTCTCTGTGGTTTTGGAGCCTGTCCTGGAACTAGCTCTTGTAGACCAGGCTGGCCTCAAACTCACAGAGATCCGCCTGCCTCTGCCTCCCAAGTGCTGGGATTACAGGCGTGCGCCACCACTGCCCGGCCCTACTGTTGTTCTTTTAATGTCACTTATCTGCACAAAAAGTAGTAGTATTTATTACTGACAAAATATTCTGAGTTTTATTTTCCACTTGCATCTTTTCAAAGATCTTTCACACGAAGTATCTGGTAAAGAGAAAGTGCTCGATAAGCTGTTATTCTACTGCTGTCGTGTTACCCAGGCTGGCCTTGAACTTCTGATACTTTTAGCTCAGTCTCCGGAATAGCTAGAATTATGAGTAGAGGCCATTTCAGCTCACGGTTACCTTTTTTTTGGGGGGGGGGGGGGGAGGAAGCTTGTTTCTGGTTTTGAAACTGTGTTTCTCTGTGTAGCTTTGGTTGTCCTAGAACACACTCTGTAGACCAGCCTCGAACTCAGACATCCACCAGCCCCTACCTCTCAAGTGCTGGAATTAGAGGTGTGTACCACCACACCCAATCTCACTATTACTTTTAGAATCAGGAAAAAAAGTTTCAATTCTTTATAGTTTGCCAAGTCTTAACTAAAGCCAGAATGCTCTCAAGCTCTTGGGTGCACACTTGTGCATGTACTCTGTGAATGTTTGTCTATGTGTACTGCTTCTGCTAAAGAAGAAAGGGAGGCCTCTTAATTCTAAAGCTGTCCACACAGCACTTTGAACTTCAGTTACCCAGCAAAAAATATGCTGGTCACAGGAGGAGCTGCTAGAATCTGAGATACAAATGCAGGGAGCAGCTGGACTCTCCAGCTGTACTCATTTTATGACCTGACAGTCCAAAGGGTGCTTGGGTTTCTAAATGAATACCTCTGTTGTCTGCCTAATATCCGCTGAGTGAAAAGAAAGTGCTGGCCGTTTCCAGGCTCACATTTACCAGGCACCTTAGCTATGCCCATGACTCTCAAAGTCAGGACAAGAAGGCAATCTACAGAGGTCACCTACCAAACCCTGCCAAGCCATCTTGCTCCTTCAGAAGATGAAATCACAAAACTCACAAAGGAGACAAGATGTTCCAAATACTCAGGGGAAACACCAATCAGCAATGCTGTACAATTACAATGGTCCCCATAAGCTCTTATGTTGGAATGCTTGGGCTGCAGTTAGTGGAACTGTTTGGGAAGGATTAGGAGGTGTGGTCTTGTTGGAGGAGGTGTCATTGGCTTTGAGATTTCAAAACTCACCCTATTCCCAGTATTTGTTCTTTCTGCCTCCTACTTGTAGACCAAGTTGTGAGTTCTCAACTGTTCCTGCTACCATGGCTTTGCTCCATCACTGTGGACTCTACCCTCTGAAACCCTAAGCCCCATATTAAATCCTTTCTTTTTAGTTGTTTTCCTCATGGTGTTTGGCCACAGAAAACAGCAAGAAGAACGTAACTAAGACAGGTATGACAGGGACCCTGCTAGCCCTGTCATGAAAGACATGCCATGATGTAGGCAGGCTGGACAGGAGGTTATTTAGAGGCTCTGCAGAAGAAACCAAACAGTTGCATCAATGCTGTGCTCTCAAGGACTGCCTCCAAGGCTCTTTCCTCATAAAGATCCCCTATCTCTGCCACCCCAGGACAGATCTGCTGAGCTCCCGTGAGGCCTCTGGCCGGTGCCCGAAACCTGGGCCTTCCAACACTAGGAACTAACAAAGTAGCTCACCACACTGTACATAGTATGGCTTATAGTGAACACTTGCTTTATTTCTGCACAGTTATGGAATTCTGGTACATGCTAAGCACATGATACCCAAGTGACTACCAGTCTCCAATAAAGCCCCAGACACTGAGTCTTTAAGTTGTTTTTTTCCAGTGTGATACTAACTTGTTGTGGGGAATAAGTCCATCCTGTTTCCCTAACTGCACCTTTGGTGACTTGGCCCTGTATCCTGGGTGGTAAAAGATTTGCCCTGAGCATGAGTATCCTCTGAGTTCCAGCAAATCCTTAATGATGTGGTCCTACAGACTTGTACTGCAGAAGCAGCCTATGACCTAAAGGTACTTACAACAATGTCCTCCTCTGTGACTCGAGGGTGCAGATTATTCACAGTCATCTTGGTGCCTTCCAAGGGGCTGAGTGCAGGCTGCCAGAGACAAGAATATGACAAAGAGTCAAAAGGCAGCATGTACTAACACAAAACCACTCCAGGCACAGCAGAAACCCCATTCAGAGTTCATCTATCACACTGGGTCTCTTGGGACTATAGAGGCCATCAGACTCCTGCTACTTCTTAGGTGTGCAGACCCTTCAGACCCAAGCCTCTGCATGGAATGTTATCCATGCTCCCAGACTCAGTCAGCTCAGGCTTAGTAAAGGCATAGGCTTAAATTCCTGAGAAGCGTAACATGTTTCTTCAAGGTTCTCAGTAGCTTTCTTCTGGGACCCTCATGCCATGTCACTACACAGAATGACCTCTCTCCAAGGGTCCTCACTGGCCAGCAAGCTCATTGAGGGTAAGGGTCTCCAGGTACTGGATTTTATTCACTTGAAGAAAGGGATGGCAAACATCCACTTCACAGGGGAGTTCTGAGGACCCATGGGGCACACACAGCACAGTGACCACCCACACAGGCTGACACTGGCTGGAATGGTAACTTTTACCTTACCTCAGCAGGTGGCAGCTCTTTGGGAGGCTCCTCCTTGTTCACTAGCGTCCGGGACATGTTGGTCAAGGCTTTGGTTCGAACAGAGGAGGGGAGAACAGGAGCTGTGTAGGCATCATTCTGAACCACTTTTGTGAGAGGGAGGGCCTTGGACATGGACAGCTTGGAACTGCTCAGTCCAGTCTACACAAACAGGCAGAAAGGAATCTGAGAAGCCAGAGACACAGTCTTTTTGTTTTGTTTTTAGAGACAGAGTTTCTCTGTGTAAACACCCTGGCTGTGCTGGAATTTATTTTGTAGAGCAGGCTGGCCTCGAACTCACAGAGATCTGCCTGTCTCTGCCTCCTGAGTGCTAGAAGTAAAAGTGTGCCATGACTGCCAGGCCAAGACACAGACTACTGTCTGAAGGGCTAACAGCTAGCTAGAACAAGACCCTCGAAACTTCCTAGTCCAAGCCTGAGGGGTGAGGTTATCGGTACTAGCAATATACACTGGGGTGTATGGATGTGTGTGTGTGTGCACACGCAGGCTCAAGATCTACAAGCGCATACAGCCCAAGCACTGACTGGAACCCTTGATGGGAAGGAGGCACAAAGAAGCCACTTTCCACAGGGCAAGTAGATTCCATACAGCTTTGAGCAAGAAACTCATCCAAGAGTAAGAGGCTCACCCACACTACTCAAACTTTTGGAAACCCTGCATTTACAGCTGATCAGAAGGCCAAAAGCCTGAGATCAAGCTCATTTCTAGATCAGCTTCTCATCAGCTTGCAGAATGGCTGGACACAGGGACTCTTTTTTAGTGATTAATTTTTATTTTCTATGCATTGATGTTTTGCCTGCATGCGTATTTGGAGCTGGAGCTGGAGTTAGAGACAGTTGTGAGCTGCAATGTAGGTGCTGGGAATTGAGCCTGAGTCCTCTGAAGAACAGTTAGTACTCTTAACTGAGTCCCTAGGAACTCTCCTAAGAAGGCATGGAACTCCTAGCTTCTGGTCTCTGACCTGGCAATACAGAGGCATCATGACTAGCCGTAGCCTCTGTGGCTCTAAGACTGTGACGACAGGCTGGCAGAGTTAGTATGCACAAGCCATTGGAATCAGTCCCCTCCTGAACTGAGGATATGGTCCCTTGGAAACAGAAACTCCTCATATTAACATGTCTAG
Organism: Chionomys nivalis; assembly: GCF_950005125.1. Taxonomy (NCBI): domain Eukaryota; kingdom Metazoa; phylum Chordata; class Mammalia; order Rodentia; family Cricetidae; genus Chionomys; species Chionomys nivalis. The sequence continues at coordinate 40,137,214 of NC_080102.1, forward strand.
AATGATGCATGACACTAAAGCCAGGTGGTTTTGTGACTTAAGGTTTGCTGGCACCAAACAGGAAGAAAGGAGAAATTCCACAGCCAAAGAAGTAGATGAGAGTATGGGGTGGAGTCAATTCACCAGGCTTCTGAGTACTGTTTTTTTTTTTCCTTTTTAAACTTGAATTTTAAAACTGGAATTAGCCAAAGACTAAGCCAGTAGACAGGCAGACACCTCCAAATAGTCTAATTACTGAAAAGGCCTCTTCCTTTTATAATGAAATTAACTGGCATCACTCAACTTGACAACCACTATAAAAACTTAACTAGTAACCAGGAGATTACTTCACATTTGGGATCCTGGCCAAAGCTGAGTATTTGCAGCAGGACCCTCCTCAAGCTCCCAGACACTGCTTTCTCACTTCTCTGCATGATGTCTAACCAGCACCCTTACCATGCCACCCAACTTTCTTGACTTGCTGGTAAACTTTGACTGCTTACAGTTTATCCAGCCTGCTGTACAGTTACAGTAGCAGAAAACAGACCAAGACAATACCCTTCAAGTGTCTCAAACCCGACCCCTGGGAACTGCAGCTCATTTCATTTCACTGCTAGGGGATATTTTTTTAGACAGGGTTTCTCTGTATAAGTATGGAGCCTGTCCTGGAATTCGCTCTGTAGAGCAGGCTGCACTTGAACTAACAGAGATCTGCTTGTCTCTACCTCCCAAATGCACCAACACCACCCAGCTTGCTATGGGATCTTTTTTTTTTTTTTAATATTTATTGATTTATTTATTATGTATACAATATTCTGTCTGTGTATATGCCTGCAGGCCAGAAGAGGGCACTAGACCCCATTACAGATGGTTGTGAGCCACCATGTGGTTGCTGGGAATTGAACTCAGGACCTTTGGAAGAGCAGGCAATGCTCTTAACCGCTGAGCCATCTCTCCAGTCCCTTGCTATGGGATCTTTTTTTTTTTTTTTTTTTTTTTTTTGGTTTTTCGAGACAGGGTTTCTCTGTGGTTTTAGAGCCTGTCCTGGAACTAGCTCTTGTAGACCAGGCTGGTCTCGAACTCACAGAGATCCGCCTGCCTCTGCCTCCCGAGTGCTGGGATTAAAGGCGTGCGCCACCACCGCCCGGCTTTGCTATGGGATCTTAAGCAAGTCCTAGACACCCCAGTCTCAGCAGTGGAGCTGGACAGTTAACAGCATAATCAGTGAGAGGCCCTTTACTCTACAACTACACATCCACTGTAGAGTACCATACCATGTGGTGGACAAAGCTGCCTGTGGCTGCAAACTTCATCTGTTTAGGAACAGGTGCCGCAACATCATCTTCTTCATCTAGGTCGTATAAGTTCTGAGAACAAAGAAACAGTAGTTGGGCTAGGGATGTCGCTTAATGATCCCTAGCACCCCAGAATAAACAAATCAGTCAGATCGGTAAATACTACTATGGCATGCAGGCCTACAACAAACATCTGAACCAAGAACAGAGAAACAGCTGCTGAAATGAACAAGGAACTAAGGAAGGAGGTGGACACATGAGTACAGGGGCCTGGAGAGACTTGGGATTCAAGTCCTTACAAAGTGACTCTTACCCACAGAACCCAACAAAAACTGTTTAAAACTACTGTGATTTATAGGTGCTTGGAAATTCTTTTTTGGTAGAAATAATCCAGTAGCCCAGCCTGGCTCGAAACTCAATCCTCTTGTCCCCGGCCTCTCAGGTACATAACACATGGCTAGAAATAACTTTTTTTGTTTGGTTTTGGTTTTTTTTTAAAACTTATCACAGTTATTTTTTTAAAGATTTATTTATTATGTATACAGTGTTCTGTTTGTAGATATGTCTGCAGGCCAGAAGAGGGCACCAGATCTCATTACAGATGGTTATGAGCCATCATGTGGTTGCTGGGAATTGAACTCAGAACCTGTAGAAGAGCAGCCAGTGCTCTTAACCTCTGAGCCATTTCTCCAACCCTGGTTTTGGTTTTTTTTGTTTTGTTTTGTTTTTTTGTTTTTTGAGGCAGGATTTTTCTGTGTAGCTCTGGTTGGCTGTCCTGGATCTTACTCTGTAGACCAGGTTGGCTTTGACTCTACGAGATCTACCTGACTTTGCTTCTAGACTGCTGGGATTAAAGGTGTGTGCCACTATTGCCTGGCTCAGAAGTATCTTTTTATAAGTAGCAAATGCTTATCCAGAATCTCTACATTTTATAGTCAGTTAATGACACAGTCTGAGAAAAAAAATTTCATTGTGGGAGAACAAAGTATACTTACACTATTTACACAAGCCTAGATGGTAAGATAGTAGAGCCTAGTAAATGGCTAGTCTGGTATATGTCATTGCATGCAGTCTATCACTGACCACAATGCCACTGTGAAGTACATGACTATCATTTGGCTTGGAAAGTCATCCATCCCACAGGCTGGTCTGTAGGAGTAAACCTAAACCTGACAAAGAGTTTCATGCCAAAGGATAAAATTCACAGGAGAATTGTTCTAGTGTTTACAGGAGAGTATTTCTAGTAAGGAAAATGTGAAACCAACAACTATCCAGCTGTTAAAGATTTTTATACAAACTTGAAACACATGAATAAAAAGAATGTTACAAAATTGGGTGAGAAAATAACCTTAATTCCACTTAAGTATTACAAATAATTAACAACAGCAACAACAAATGAAAAAAAGACAGAGAGGGGGCTGGAATGGTTCAGTAGTCCAGTATTTCTAGCACCATAAGGCCCTGAGTTCCATTCCCAGCACATCAAAGCAAAACAACAACAACAAAGGGGGGGGGAAGAGAGATGGCTCAGCAATTGAGAGCACTTGCTGCTCTCAAAGAGGACCTGGATTTGGTTCCTAGTACCCAAATGATGGGTTAAACTGCCGTTCCAGGTACCTTCTTCTGAACTCAGTGCCAGGCATACATGCAGTCCACACGCAAACAAACACTGATACACATTTTAAAAACAAACTTAGAGAGGAGCTATAGCAGAACATCAACAGTTCCTGGCTTGGTGAGCAGGAACATGAGGTATTTTTCTACATCAGGCACATGTAATGCTTATAACAATTTAGTAGTTTTCCTCTCTTCTACTGCCATTTATGCCTCTCCTTTCTCAGTAAGAAGTATCTTCCCAGGGGCTGGAGATATGGCTCAGTGGTTAAGAGCACTGGCTGCTCTTCCAGAGGTCCTGAGTTCAATTCCCAGCAACCACATGGTGACTCACAACCATCTGTAATGATATCTGGCGCCCTCTTCTGGTGTGTAGGCATACATGGAGGTAGAATGTCGTATATATAATAAATAAATCTTAAAAAAATAAAAAAAAAAAAGAACTATCTTCCCAGAGGCTCAGGTGTAGGTGCTGAAATGGTACAATGTGTAGCACCATACACCAGGAGGTAGAGGCAGGAATGAACTAGAAACCAGCCTACATGAGACCCTGTCTCAAAAACAAAACAAAAAATGTTTCTATTTTTAGAGACAAGGTCTCCCTACATAGCCAAGGCTGTCCTAGCCCTTGTAACACTCCTGACTCTGCCTCCCTGATTACACATATACCATACCTAGATTAAGACCAACCTTCCTTCCTTCCTTCCTTTTTTTGTTATTTGGTTTTGTTTTTGGTTTTTTGTTTGTTTGTTTGTTTGTTTTTTTGAGACAGGGTTTCTCTGTGCAGCTTTGGCTGTCCACTCACTCTGTAGACCAGGCTCTCTGGACTAAAGGTATGTGTCACCACCGCCTAGTTGTTTCATTTTAAAAAACAAAGTCTCATTCTATAATCCAGGCTATCCTGAACACTATATATCCCAGGGCTCAAATTCATGGACTCTAGTCCAGCCTCCAAGTGCTGAGGTTAGAAATGTGAACCATCATGTCTCCAAAGAGGGTCTGCTTCTTTTTCTGCAATAGCATCTCATTACATAGACCAGGCTAGCCTCAAACTCACAGAGACTCAATTGCCTATGTTCCCTAAGCACTAAGATTAAAGGTGTGTGACATCACTCCTAACACAAGTTTCTTCTTAAAACTCACAAACTCTAAAGTGAAAACCTTCTTCTAACACTTTGAAATAGGAGCCACAGGCCAGTCCTCAGTTGATTTACCCAAGCACACCTCATCAAACTATATGCATGCATACACACTCAGGTGTGGGTACCACACACTCACACACGCACACCCATTCATTTTACCTGTTTGGCCTGGTGGTTATTGACAACATTGATCCTCATTCCAGCAGGAGGAGCATGAAGTGGCACCATGGCCTTTTGCTGTGGAACCTAGAAACATCCAGTGGTCATAATCCATCCCAGAAGGTTCATGTGCATTCTAAGTGCAGGTCGACGAACTTGAAATATGTTGGCATGTACAAGGATCAGCCAAGGTCAAACAATAATAGGCCTGAAGAGCTTAATGAATTTGGTAAATAATTGGTGCTGCTACCTCTGTTTAAAACACTAATGCATATTAAATGCGGTTTCCTTTCCTTCTGGAGTACTGGTTGTGTGGGGTGGCTGGGACATCGGACAAGCATTCTTACCTCCTGGGCACCATCCTGTTCCTCCCATTGACTGGATGAGTGAATAATGCTAGATACACTAGTTCACGTTTCTTTCAGACTATTATTTTTTTTAATATTTATTTATTATGTATACAACATTCTGTCTGTGTGTATGCCTGCAGGCCAGAAGAGGGCACCAGACCCCATTACAGATGGTTGTGAGCCACCATGTGGTTGCTGGGAATTAAACTCAGGACCTTTGGAAGAGCAGGTAATGCTCTTAACCTCTGAGCCATCTCTCCAGCCCTTTTTTTTTTTTAAAAAAAATACAGACAATTATTTTTTAAAATAAAACTGAGGTAATTATTCTGAAGTTGAGTGAGGAACAAATAAGATAGAATTTGCTAAGTACCTGCTATAGCATGTGTACAACATGCTTTGTGTTCTCATTTTTTCCTCTACTTTTGCCTCACTTTGGAAAGTCATTCATTCTTGTGGACCTTTCCTTTGAAAGACAATATTCTGTATGCCACAAGACTGTCTCTAATGTATTCTCCATGTCCTTTTCTAAGGCAGAAAGTGCTAAACCAACACTTGAAACAAAACCTTGCACTTTTCCATTCTCCAATGTTTCCTGCATACTTCTAGCTTACTTCCCAGGTTTCTGGAAATGTAGGCAGGAGCCAGAGCCTACCTGGATGGTTTTGGTGAGTTTCAGAGCAGGGGTCACCGTCCCAATGGGTGGGCTTGTGAAGGTAGCAGGGGATCTCCTCTTCAAGCTGATCTTCTCCCGGGCATCAGCCACCTGCCAGGGATTCTGGGGCACAGTGCTCTGCTGCTTTCGTGAGTTCAGCATCTCTCTGGCATCCTGTACCTTTCCTTTGATCCGAAACCGAGCATCTTTCTGCAAAAGCTTCTCTCGGGCATCTTTGACTCCAAGCTTGAGCCGAGCATCTGAGATACCAATCTTCTGCCGGGCATCAAATCTCTGCTGGAAGGTGGCTGTGCGAGTTGGCTGGCTAAGAAGACTATGTTGGATCCCAACTCGAGATCGGATGCCTCCAACTCCTGGTCTGGTGCTGAGCCTGCAAGTACAAAACTGTGACAGTAAATGGATCTGAAGACCAACAGGAGCCCATGGAGGAGAGCTAGAAACACTGAGCATAGAGCTTGCCCCATAACTCTCAAAACCTAAACATACCAACTTCTTTCTTTTTTTAAAATATTTATTTATTTATTATGTGTACAATATTCTGTCTGTGTGTATGTCTGTAGGCCAGAAGAGGGCACCAGACCTCATTACAGATGGTTGTGAGCCACCATGTGGTTGCCAGGAGTTGAACTCAGGACCTTTGGAAGAGCAGGCAACGCTCTTAACTACTGAGCCATCTCTCCAGCCCACCAACTTCTTTCTTACCTCTGGCTTTTAACTTGCATCATAAACAAAAAATTATGGCTAGTTCACAACAAGTTAAGACTGTTTCATCCCTGATCATGCTTTCAACCCTTTATGTACCTGGAGGTATTTGGTATGCCTGTTTTCTGGGTAGAAGGCAGTGAAGCTGCCTCTTAAAACAAATGGTGCCACTATGTAGGCAGACACCTCTCACTAGGACTAAGAGAGCCAACATGTAGGTCTCAGCACTATTAAAAACTAACAAAATGAAGATAAAGATTTAATAGCCATGCTGGATGGTGGTAGCACATGCCTTTAATCCCACGACTTGGGAAGCAGAAGCAGGCAGATCTCTGTGAGTTCAAGGCCAGCCCGGTCTACAAAGAGAGTTCCAGGACAGCTAGGACCGCTACACAGAGAAACCCTGTCTTGAAAAATAAAAAAGACTTAATATCTAGGCATGGCAATGTTCATAACCACAGCATTCAGGAAGCTGAGGCAAGAAGACTGCTGCTGAGTTCAAGGATAGTCTGAGCTACATTGCAAGACACATCTCATATAATAATAATAATAATAAATAATAATATAAAAAAAAACACAGCCGTGCAGTGGTGGCACATGCCTTTAATCCCAGCACTCGGGAAGCAGGGCAGGCGGATCTCTGAGAGTTCGAGGCCAGCCTGGTCTACAAGAGCTAGTTCTAGGACAAGCTCCAAAGCTACAGAGAAACCCTGTCTCGAAAAAAACAAACAAACAAAAAAAAAACCCAAAAAACAGAAAACAAATACAAAAATAAAAACTCACACAGGGGCTGGAGACAGAGCTCAGTGGGTAAGGGAGTGTTTTTCTCTAGCAGAGGACTTGGGTTGTTCCCAGCTCCGGCGTGGTGGTTCACATCATTTGTAATTCTAGGTGATCCAATACCCTATTCTTCTGAGTTCTGAGGGGCACCAGGCCCATACACAGTACATGTATGCATTACAGGCATGCATGCAAAATGCTCATACACATAAGTAAAACTTAAAAAAAAGAGTAGCTCTGCAATAACAAGAATGCACAATTTCAACAACTCCTAAAGTTAGAAATGGGCTAGAGCAATGGTGAAGTAGTTAAAAGCTCTTGCTATATTCTTCCAGACCAGAGTTTGGTTACCAGCACCAGTGCCAGGAAGCTCACAACCAACTGCCTGTAACTCCAGCTACAGAAGATCTGATGCCCCTTGCTAGCCTTTTCAAGCACTGCACAAAAAAAAAACACACATGCATACACATAAATAAAAGATAAAACTAAAATATTGTTTTTAAAAATTAGAAATGAGGGCGCTGGAGAAATGGCTCGGTGGTTAAGACCACTGGCTGCTCTTCCAGAGGACCTGGGTTCAATTCCCAGCACCCACATGGCAGCTCACAACTCTCTGTAACTATAGTTTCAGGGGATCCAACACTCACACAGAATATATACAGGCAAAACACCAGTTCACATTGTAATAAGTCTGCACAAGAGGGTCCTTGACGGCAGGGAGTCCGAACCAAAACCATGGTGGGTGAGAGACAAAGACTCCATACAGACAGAGCTTAAGAGTGGGGAGCTTTAGTGCAATAAAGGGAGTGGGGAAAGGAAAGGGAAGGGGGGGAAAAGAGGGGAGAGAGAGGGATGCAGAGAGAGAAAGGGAAGAGGAAGAAGAAAGAAGTACGCAGAGTTTCGCCTTTTAAAGAGAGGGGATATAGCCTGCCCTGTGTGATGCACTCTGTCAGGTCCTCAAAATGCAGAACCAGGTTCATCCGAATGCTAGCACACATTAATCTTTAAAAACGAGAAATGAGGGAGCTGCAGAAATGGCTCAGCGGTTAAGAGCATTGCCTGCTCTTCCAAAGGTCTTGAGTTCAATTCCCAGCAACCACATGGTGGCTCACAACCATCTGTAATGAGGTCTGGTGCCCTCTTCTGGCCTGTAGGCATACATACAGAATATTGTATACATAATAAATAAATTTAAAAAAAAAAGAGGAAGGCAGATCTCTGTGAGTTCGAGTCCAGCCTGGTCTACAAGAGCTAGTTCCAGGACAGGCTCCAAAACCAGAGAAACCCTGTCTCGAAAAACCAAAAAAAAAAAAAAAGAGAGAGAAATGAAGTAAACTCCATTAAGCGGGCCGCATTCCTGTGGTTTGAAAGTCAACACCTGGCCCTGCTGAGTAAAGTAAAGGATGGGAGTCTGCAGGTTTCTCCTGCCTGACCTACCTACTCTACCCACAGGCCTCCATCCATGCCAGCCAGTAAAAGCAACCATTCCTAAGGCGGGTGTTCTGCCTTGAGATGTCTATGCCATTATCTCCTTTCTCAGAAACCCTCTCTGATTCTCCAACTTTCCTTTGTGTCTGTTACAACTGTGCTTTCCTTGTTTTCTCCCCAACCCCTAAGCTGGAAGGAAGGGCAGAAAGGGCATTTGACCTGCTTGCTTCAGATCAAGCTTATGTATCTCAGCATTTCCTCCAAAGCCTCTGTCGGGTCAGGCTGGCCCGCCTCCGTGACAAGGAGAACAAAACAGCCCAGGAAAAAAAAACATATGTACTTAAAACAGGTAAGCTATTTCTAATTGAATATTTCATGGTGTAAAAAAGTGTTTATAATAAAACCAGCTAATATGATGCCCACACATGGAAAGGATAAAAGATCTCTGTTCAAAATCTCTCAATAATAATTCGAAAATCACAAGGTTTCGCTTTGTTTTGTCTTCTGGTTTTTCGAGACAGGGTTTCTCTGTAACTTTGGAGTCTGTCCTGGAACTCGTTCTGTAGACCAGGCTGCCCTCACACTCACAGAGATCTACCTGCCTCTGCCTTCTGAGTGCTGGGATCAAAGGTGTGCGCCACCACTTGATTAATTTAAAATCTTCAAGAAAAGTTAATAGTTAAAAATTCATATATAGGTCATCTCAATTTGCTCTAGTATGCCATGTATAAACTCCTAAGGCTATAATGGTCTATTCATGCTAACAAAATCTGACTTACAGATGGATGTCTTTGTCAATGTTTAGTCTTCCCATAGACTATATCTATGGTTTAAAGTTTATACTAAAAGAGCTTCAACTCAAAGTTGTAATTTTTAAAAAATTATTTATTTTATCTTATGTGTATTGGTGGTTTGCCTAAATGTGTATCTGGGTAAGGCATTGGATCCTAGAGTTACAGTGAGCTGTCATGTGGGTGCTGGAAATTGAACCTGGGTTCTCTGGAAGAGCAATCAGTGCTCTTAACCACTGAGCTATCTCTCCAACCCCCAAAATTATAATTTTTAAGACAAACTTAATGGAGAAAAAATAAAATCCTAATTTTATAAAAATTACTTACTGTAAACAGTTAAAGATCACTAAGACATAGAAGTTAATGGTCAGTTACCTGATAAACGATCAAATTCTTTTTTAAAAAACGCTTTTCGCCGGGTGGTGGTGGCGAACGCCTTTAATCCCAGCACTTGGGAGGCAGAGGCAGGCGGATCTCTGTGAGTTCGAGACCAGCCTGGTCTACAAGAGCTAGTTCCAGCCGGGCAGTGGTGGCGCACGCCTTTAATCCCAGCACTTGGGAGGCAGAGGCAGGCGGATCTCTGTGAGTTCGAGACCAGCCTGGTCTACAAGAGCTAGTTCCAGGACAGGCTCCAAAACCACAGAGAAACCCTGTCTCGAAAAAACCAAAAAAAAAAAAAAAAAAAAAAAAAAAGAGCTAGTTCCAGGACAGGCTCCAAAACCACAGAGAAACCCTATCTCAAAAAAAAAAACCAAAAAAAAAAAAAAATTCATTTCTTTTCTTTTTTTAAGATTTATTATGTATACAGTGTTCTGCCTGCATGTGTGTCTGCATACTAGAAGGGGCACCAGATCTCATTATAAATGGTTGTGAGCCAACATGTGGTTGTTAGGAACTGAACTCAGGACCTCTGGAAGAGCCGTTCCCTTGGATGGAGCACAACCCCACCTGGGTAAGCTGCATGCTTAGCCTCATTACAGGATAAGGATGCATGGGAAAATAAGACCTGTCAATAGTTTGCTGCTCCTGTCTCTGACTGTGTAGGCCAAACTAGAAAAAGCCTCCTTATCTGTAGAAAAGATGAATTACTCCTCACTCTCACTTGACAGGGAAAGGAATTCTCTTGCCTGTGGAAGGTCTGAGAGTCTACATTCAGACAGGCAAACTGCTGTGGAATAATCTTCTTATGCAGTGTGAAGAAGTGTCATTCTGACTGGCTTAGGAAAAAGCTAAATGGTCAATAGCCTGGCAGGATTTCCAGGCACAAAGGGTGCTGGGAAAAAGATGGGCAGTCACAGAAGACGTGGAAGAAGCATGACATGTAGAAGATGAGGTAACAAGGCACGGAGCACATGGCAGCATGTAAATTAATAGAAATGGGTTAAGTTGTAAGAGCTAGTTAGAAACAAGCCTAAGCTATTGTGGCCTAGCTTTCATAATTAATAAGAGGTCTCTGTGTCGTTATTGGAGAGGTGACTGTCCTGAAAAAGGAAGTCCAACTACAGAAAATAGCAACTGTTTTGCCCTCAAAGTCTCCAGAACAGACGTACGAGGATGCTGTGAACAAGTGAGCCTGCACCTAAGCCTACCATCTGACTGTACAGGATCTGTACGCCATTTCAGTTGGTTGGGTCCTTTACCCTGGCTTTCCATTCTTCCTCTTAATAAAAGCTAATTCTAGGGCCCACACCCTAACACCCATGTGCCCTGATTAAAGAAGGCTGCCAGATATTCTGCCACCACACTCAGTGGTGGACATTTATCCAGACTATCCAAGTGGTGTCTGTGAAAACTGCCAGATGATCCTATAAAATGGCTCAATAGGGTTCTAGTTCTCTTTTAAATTGCCAATTAGATGCTGAATCTAAATTTAAAGCTTCTTTTACAAAGCTTCCAGGTTGTTTCTTATGTGAGAGTTTGGTGTAATTGCTAATTATAGTCACCTTCTCCTTCTTCAGAACTCTGGTACACAATCTGGCCAGTTGACAACTGTATTTATCTTACTAAACAAAACTGATGTTAGACTTGTCTCTAATGTTCCTACAAGGTTGTACAGTTATTACCTCCTGCATTTTTCTGGATCTGTTACCATCTGTCGAGTTTCATTGTGGTCCCTTGGAAGGACCCTCCTCCGAAGTGCTCTTAATACTGCCCTTTCTACATTGTCCCTTTCGTCAGCTCAAAGAGAAATCTGCACCCTAAACTCCTATAAACAGTTTGGGTGACCTCTGAAGGGGGATCCAATTCCATCCAACTCATCCCTCTTTTTGTCACTCTGAACAGTTTTTGGCCCTCAGAACTAGAACAACCAAACTAAAGTCTTCCTAGATCAATTAAACTGCTTTACCAGCTCCTAAAAGCCCAAGAAACATTTCAGATCAGCTTAACACCCAACCTGGTTCTTTGGCTGCTGCAGTACTGTGACTAGGCCTGGCTCCAGCTTGAGATGGGATCTGTGCCCTCCTCTGAAAACGATGCTGCTTCCACACCAACAGATCCTAACTGGTTTGAGATGTGGCCCAAAGACACAGGGACCAAACAAAAATTCCACCACAAGCCGGGCGGTGGTGGTGCACGCCTTTAATCCCAGCACTCGGGAGGCAGAGGCAGGCGGATCTCTGGAGTTCGAGGCCAGCCTGGTCTACAAGAGCTAGTTCTGGGACAGGCACCAATGCTACAGGGAAACTCTGTCTCGAAAAACCAAAAAAAAAAAAAAAAAAAAAAAAAATCCACCACAAGCTTCTATGTATGTGTGTGCCTCTAGTTCCCTCCCATTCTGCTCCTACCCTGATCACTTCTTCCATCCTTATTATCCTCATAGTCACATTTTTACCCTCTTTTTATGGTGTTTACCTTCTGAACTTCCCCTATACCCATCTAAAAGGTTCCATGTAAGCTATCCCAATGGCTCTCACCCTACAAGGGATGGGGCGCCAACACTTACAACATGGCCAACTGACCAATCAGATTAAGGAAGACCTGACCTTGGTACAACACAGTATTAGGCACTTTACAAAATCAAATAGATTTTCTGGCTATGGTGGTCCTCCAAAATCGCAGAGGACTTAATGGCTGCTAACAGGAAGCACCTGTGCCTTCCTAGAGACAGGATGCTGTTTTCATAGGAACCAATCTGGCCTAGTATGGGAAAATGCTAAACAATTAGAATCAAACACAGAGAAAGGACACCGGACTACTTGGGGACCACAGACTGCCCCCTTGGCAGGCCCAGTCACTATGATTGTGCTAACTTTACTCAATGGTCCCTGCCCTTTCAACTGTCTCACCGAGTTTCTCCAACAAAGACTATAAGCTAACTATCCCCAGGAGGAGTATCTCTTAGGGCTCTATCTAGTCTTGCTCAGGGACAGAGCACACTGTGCTGCTGATCAGGTGAGAATGCACAGGAACAATACCTGACAAAGTCCTCAGCTGGTCACGTATAAGTCACCAAGACAATCTGGACTGACTTTTTTTTTTTGGTTTTTCGAGACAGGGTTTCTCTGTGGTTTTGGAGCCTGTCCTGGAACTAGCTCTTGTAGACCAGGCTGGTCTCGAACTCACAGAGATCCGCCTGCCTCTGCCTCCCGAGTGCTGGGATTAAAGGCGTGCGCCACCACCGCCCGGCTGGACTGACATTTTAATCTATAGCAATGCCTTACTTGGTGAAAGGGATACACTGAGAAAGAAACAGCTTAGCACTGCCATGTCACATAACCCCAGGGGCCACCTCCATGCATGTCACTTTTATCTGTACAGCAAGGGTGCATTTGTGGAAGAAAGGTTTTGGCAGTTAGGGATACAGGCACTGCTCCTGCTGGGAGTAGCTCTCTGCAATCTGATGCATTCATCCCCTGATTACAGGCATTCTTTTCATAGCTTTGGGGGCTTCTGTGTTCCAGCTTTTTATAATCACATCTCCTCTCCTGCATGAAAAGACAGCTATTCATCCCAGCAGGCAGCAGCACTGGTTACAAGACAGGCATTAGTCATCAGGGATTCTTCAAACAAACACAACTGCTGGGGGCAGGTCTCTAACCAGAGTCAATTATGTTACCTGCCCCAGAACTGCTGAAGACTCTCTCAAAGCCTCACATCCCATTGTAGGGACAACTGAGTTTCCCAAACACATTCTGCACATTTATCCTCGGGAAGGTGAAGGAGGGCGGCTTTGAGGAAGACTCTTAGCTGCCCCGCCCTAGATAACATCAGTACTGCAACTGCGCAATGGCTCCAAGCACCCCCAGGCACGCCTTGAGATCCTGGGAAGAGCACTGCAGGCCAAGAAGAGGTGCAGATGCCACTGGACCCTTCCTTCTCTCTCCTAGTCTCCAACTAGAACCTAGCATACACTAAGGGTGTGTGGGGACTAGGGATGCCTTGCCTTTCTGATTCTGTGGAAGACAGAGCCAAGACCAGCTCCAGAGGTCATGAAGGTAGCCCCATGGGTTACATAAAGTGGATTTAAATACAGGAAGGGGGGTTGTGTTAGAGTATATGTGTGTTGACATAATTAAAAAAAAGAGAACAAAATAATTATTTGTGTGTGTGGCCACGTGTGCAGCAGAATACAAATGTGGAGATCAGATGACAACTTTCACTGTGTTCTCTCCCTCTACAAGAGGTCTGGGGATAGAACTCGGTTGCTAGGCTTGGTGGCAAGCTTTTTTACCTGCTGAGCAACCTCGTCGGCCCTGAGATCACTTGGGAGAGGGGTGTCTTATTGTTGTTTTCTGAAGATTTTATTTATTTTTTAAATTTATATGTTTGATTAATCGTGCATGTCTGTGTATTGTGTGCACAGGGAGGCCAAATGAGGATATGTTACAAAGGGTTGTGTAGGGCCATATGGGTGATGGGAATTGAACCCAGATCCACTGGAAAAATAGCCAGTGCTCTTAACCGCTGAGCCAGCCCTGAGGTCATTTTTATACAGAGAAAACAAACAGAGTTTAACCCAAATTAGTAGCAAGACAAGATACTAGGAAACATTTCTTTACTGAAGTATTTTCAGATATTTCACTTGAAAGCCTCTTTCTTCCTCTTGGTTCATGTTTCGAGCTACATTTCCTTCAGTTTATCTCAACAGGAGTAATAGTGAGGAGCAGGATAAACCATAGGTCTCAACCCAACTTCACTTTCCTCCCACCCACTGTGGCTCCAAGGACTCCTCAGGCATGACGTGCAGCTCTCAGCTGATCAGCTCCAGCACACTCTAACTGCAGTGATCCCAAGAACTAGATTAACCAGACAAAGATTCTCACGTCTACGGCGGAAGTCAACAGGGCACAGCCAGCACTACGGGGCTGAGGGTCCTTCACACTGGAGACACTAGAGACAAGTGTGTGTGAGACAGCAGAGTCTACCAAGAAAAGAATCAAGGGCCACTCAGACCACTCTGACTACTCCACAAACACCCACTCATCTAAGTGTCTTTCGTGATTAACCGGGGACCCAAATAATACTGTCCTTTCTATGAGGTGCAAGAGGCCTCACCAGAAGTTGCTCTGGAAGACACTTGACCACAAATGCAATTGGTGCTGGGCTTTCCAGCTCCTGCTCGGACTGCTCCCCAAGGTCCTGACTGCGAGAAGGGCTAACAGGCAGGTGGGCTTACGGAGGCTGTTTTCCCTGGCAGCCTCTGGCTTTTGTCATATCCACTAGGAGGAGAGCGGCTGCCTCAGGAGCCACGCACTCTTTCCAAGTTACTAAACACAAGACTCTTCTCAGGAGAGCTTTGCAGCATGACAATCGAAGTTGCCAGAATAGCGATTCCTTCTAAAAATTACTACACAATATATTTATTGTGGGAAATGACATCACAGATATGGAGCCCCAGATCTAGTTTGTTGACTGTGCAAGTGAAATGGAATTTCAATGAGTTTTAACCCTTGCACCACCTTCTGTCCCAATCCAATCTTCACATAAAAGCAAAATTCTCACACTGAAAATCAGTTTATTTTTCTTCTTTAAACCTTCAACAGTGACAGTGAAGAAAGCCACCACCTAGTGAGCACTTGGTCTGGGGAAACAGGCGTTACTTGTGTTTTAGACATGTGGAAAGAGAAAGGACAGTAAAGCAACTTACATAGGATCACACGGGAAGGAGAAGCAGAAGTAAACCATGGTCTCTGAGTGCAGACCTTCTTGCCTATCCTGTCCCCATGCAGTGAGTTCCCTGCTTCTCTTCCTTTAAGGAAAGCTCCATGACACCTCCCACCACATCATGACAAAGTATATTTGCTGTTTTCTGAGACAGGGTCTAACTAACTCGGGCTGGATAACCATTCTCCTACCTGAGCCGTCCTAGTGCTGGCATGGCAGGCATGCTCCACCACCCTCAGCTCTAACTGGTAGGAACTTAAAAAGGAAAGAAAATTACGGTTCAGATCTAGAATGTTCTCCAGAGAATTCATTGTGGAAGGGTTGGTTTCCAGCTGGATGTGCTATTTGGGGGTGGAGTGGGGTGGGGAGTGGACAGGGTTGTCTGTGTAGCTCTGGCTGTCTGGAACTCCACGTAGATCGGGCTAGCCTTGAACTCTGAACTCAGAGATCCACCTGAGACTACAGGTGTGTACCATCACACCTGGTGGTGCTAAGAAACAACTGCATCAGGAAAGACTAACCTTACCAATGGATTACTCCACTAAATGGGCAGCTAGGGGGTGGGGCCCAAAAGCCGGAAGCAGGTCACCTCCTTCAAAGGGTGTATGTTTTGTCCTTTCCCCTCTCTCCTCCACTCACCCCTCCTGCTTTTTGGCTGCCTTTAGGTGAACACCTCCTGCTACAGTACTATTCGGGCCAGTAATTCTTTTCTCTGTTAGTTTACTATCTCAAGTATTATCATACCAATGTCACGGCTAACAAGCTGCCAGGAAGACCATTATGAGAACGCTGCCCTGTCACCACCTCCCAGCTGGACTCTCAAAACTTTCAATTGGCTTAACCATCGTGGCTGTCAATGACTATCTCCTATGGGTCATTTCATTATGGCCCAGAAGGCAGCGTTAACTGGGCGGTGATGGAAGCAGTAATGCTGAGATTAGAGGGAAGTACAGTTCAGTGTGGGAGACGAAAGTGTCCACTAGACACAAGCATGGGGAAGGATGAGCGTTCACGAAGCACATCAATGTCTGGGAAACACAACCTAACATCTCTACAGCAGGGCATTTACAAACTCAACAATCTATAAATGTGTTGAACCACTAGCCAATCTCACGTCTTCACATGGCAAATTTAAGCCACTGAAGGGCCCAGAGTAAGTCTGAACAATAGTCCACCTACCCAGCTTGTTCTACTTGCCCTATATACTCAGTCACAAGGAGAGCAGATGGTTAAAAATTATGACAATAGCCGGGCGGTGGTGGCGCACGCCTTTAATCCCAGCACTTGGGAGGCAGAGGCAGGCGGATCTCTGTGAGTTCGAGACCAGCCTAGTCTACAAGAGCTAGTTCCAGGACAGGCTCCAAAACCACAGAGAAACCCTGTCTCGAAAAACCAAAAAAAAAAAAAAAAATTATGACAATACCCCAGCTGTGTTTAGAACCAAGTTAAGATAACCAGACGTGTGTACGCAACCCCCCCCCCCCCCGTTAAGCTTACACAAACACTTATGTTATCACAAGTGGTAAATTACAAAAAGCACTCCCCTCAAAACCTAACCTCAAGAGTATAAAAATTCCTTTGACTCCCCTTCCTTGACTCCCTACCCTGCGTTGTTTTTTTGTTGTTGTTTTTAAGAAGCTGATGGCCGGGCGGTGGTGGCGCTCGCCTTTAATCCCAGCACTCGGGAGGCAGAGGCAGGCGGATCTCTGTGAGTTCGAGGCCAGTCTGGTCTAGAAGAGCTAGTTCCAGGGCAGGAACCAAAAAGCCATGAAGAAACCCTGTCTCGGAAAAAAATCCAAAAAAAAAAAAAAAAGCTGATGGCTTCTTCTCAGGGTCACAGACCCACACCCCAACCTGCCTGTGGCCCTAACTTGTTAGGCGTTCTGGTAGCCCGTGGTGATGGACTAAAGTTACTTCTGCTCATCTAATTTTGGTGGCCTCGGCTTCAATATTTGCACGATTCCCAGACCCACAGTCATAAAAGCTAGAGACGGCTACCAATGTTTAAGAGTCTAATGAGTCTTAAAAACTCCAAGACATCCATCAGTGAACACCACCAATGCACCCTGTCGTTTTCCTTTCTTCTCGGTGGCCAACTCAGCCAGCAGTTAAAACTCTGTGCACTCTGTGGCTTGCCTTCTCGCAGGTTCTAGCTTCCCACTTGCGAAATGGGTACAAAGTAAATCAACAGTACGAGCCGGGCGTTCGTAGAGCACACCTTTAATCTCAGCACTCGGGAGGCAGAGGCAGGCGGATCTCTGTGAGTTCAAGGCCAGCCTGGTCTAGAAGAGCTAGTTCCAGGGCAAGATCCAAAGCTACAAAGAAACCCTGTCTCGAAAAACCAGAAATAAAATAAAATAAACAGCACGGGAGTTCCTGGAACACCAGTTACTCAGGAGGCTGAGGCAGGAGGACCAATAGAGTTCAGGAGTTCGAAACCAGCCTGGGCAACATGGAGGACGCCAGCTTCTCAAAACAGAAACAAACTCGCCTGTCATCCCAGCACTTGAAAAATGAAAGCGGGAGGATCCAGGCACTTAAGGCCAATCTCTACGACACACCGAGTTCGCGGCCTGCTCCCGCTATGAGAGGCCCCTGTCTCAAGAAAACGGATAAACAAAGCAAAACAAAAAAATTGCAGACACTATAGTGCCAGGAACAAGACACTCTGCATCTGAAAGCTATACACCGCCTCTCAGCGGGCCCGGGTTAACCACAGCGGCTAGAGAGAACCTGCAGAATCGGGCAACCCAACTCTGGGCTAGGGTCTCGATCGCTCAACTTCCGTCCTCTTCACGCCGCGGGCCACAAAGCGCGAGCAGAGACTGCGCCACCGTGGTCCCCGGACCCAGTCGCCGAGTCGGAGAGGCCGGCCCTGCCCAGCCCTCGATCCGCCCGCGGCTGGGCCTCCCGGGCCCGGGAACCAGTGGGCTGGCGAGCGGATGGGCCCGCGCGGCCCGGCCAATAAGGAGCGCGGCGGACGCAGGGGGGCGGGCGCAAGCGGCTTCTCGCGTCGCGCCCCGGGCTGCTCCCTCCTCCGTCCCCGAATCCCGCGAAGCAGCGGGCCCCACGAGCCCCTAACAGAGGAGAAGGCCGCTCACCGTCCCTTGGTCGCCGTTCCGCGCTTCCGGATGAGCTCATCCAGCGAGATGTCGGCCATCTTGCGTCGCCAAACCTAGCGGAGAACGGAGAAGCCGTCAGCAGCGAGCCCGCCCCTTGGCCACTCAGGGAACGACGAGCAGCTTCCGACACCCGGACAACCAACTCTCGCGACAGTTCTAACGACGCTCGGAACGAGAGGGGATGGGGCCGCTCCCCGTGAGCCTTTGCGGTGCCCACTTCTAATCTGCATATAGAAGGCCGGAGCGTAGTGGATTCTTTTTTTCCTCCTTTTACAAAGGAAGAGATAAAAGGATGCAAATTGAAACCATTAGAAAACTTTCCCGTAAATAAGTTTATGGGTTGGACAGTCTGGAACTCACCACATTTGTGATGAGAATATAATTCCTTACCCCTGAGGAACGACGGTTTATCTCTCATGCCTTAAACTTATGAGTAAGGAAAATAACGATTCGGGGTGACGCCCGAGTCCTCACTGCTAATGTGAGAAGAATTTTTGCGCGGGTAAAGGTTCCCCCTAAGGCGACCCGCCTACTTTGCGGGATGCCTGGGCGAGGCAATCTGCCCGACCCCTACGAGCCAAAGAAAGTTAAAAAGATGACAAGTTTTGGGGGTGGGGATGAGGCTGCGTAAGCCAGTGTCCCGCGGACTCTGTAAGGCTTTGCTTTTGGCTGGAGAAACCACACTTCTGACGCTTGAACCCAGAGTCCCGCTGCACCGCGTGGGACGTCCCCAGGGTCTCGCTCTGCACAAGCTCCCCGGAGGACCTCACTGTTACACGCACATACTACAGAAACAAGTGTTCACCCTGTTAGGAATTCCTTTTCTTTTGACGAGTTCCTGATGTGTTTGGAGCGAATCGATTTTCCTCATCCATCCGTTAGGGATCGAAGATCAACTTCCAGGAGCAAAGGGGCCTCAGGTCTTGGAAGAGCAGACACTCGCTAGCCCATATGGTGGGAAGCCAAGGCAGAAAGGGGCCCGGCCCGGTCCAGCACATCTCATCCGGGTTTGATCTTGGAGAATAAGACCAGATCCATTTCAAATCCCTCACACCCTAATTTTGCATCCTCAGGCATCAGACAACACAGACATAACCTGTAGGGCCTGAGATTCCAGGTGAAGCACGCAAGAGTCCCATGTGCAGTTCCAGGGACATACTAGGACAGGTGAGAGGAGGGGCTGCCCTGTGACCCTTGCACACTCGTCCTGGCTCCACTCTGGCCTTACTAGCTGAAGGCAGGTGGGGGTGTGTTTATGTGGTTTCTTGTGTCTAGCCCCACCCACTAGCATTTCCTGTCCCTTCCAGCCACCTGTATTCTTTTATAAGTACACATGCTAGGTGTCTTTCCCCTCTCCCGACCTTATTATTTAAGATTTATTATGTATATAGTGTCCTGCCTGCATGTATGCCTGCAGGCCAGAAGAGGGCACCAGATCTCATTATGAATGATTGTGAGCCATCTATCTTGTGGTTGCTGGGAATTGAACTCAGGACCTCTGGTGCTCTTAACCTCTGGCCCATCTCTCCACCACTTCCCAGTGCTGGAATTACAAACACACACAAAAAGCTCCCCAGCCCCTCCAGACGCCTGCTTTTCTTGATGTTTCTGGGAGCTGACTGTGCCAACCATATACCCTCAAACTCGGTTTCACTGTCTGAACGGCTGCCCCTGAGGGAGCAGGCATTGACATCCAGCAATCTCAACAGTGGTGGCTTTCCTGCCACCCAGTTGTAAGAGCGGCACTCGCTCCCACCTGATCTGTCTCCAAGTGACTGTCTTCCCAATATTACCAGTCCAGCATCTTACCCCATAGGATCCAGAACTGTAGATCAGGGAAGGGCAATAGCAGAGGCATCACAGGGAAATCTCAACATGGGACCGTGAACCAGGAAAGAGCACAGATGAGCCCCCCACTCTGCACCTTCCACAGAGCTGTCCTGACCTGGGAGTGACTGTCATCAGTAAGGTAACAGGACAAGGGTGGGCTTCCCATCTACTTTTCCCACTTCCCAAACTCAGAACAGACAATGCAAATGCATATCTGAAATAAAATACATGTCTGTCCCACGTGGCCCTCCTGCCCCTCCCTGGCAATCCCCATGCAGACTCCAGAAGGGTCAGTATTAGCAAAGTTTTATTTCAACTCTTTTCTGCCCATAAATGACTAAAAAAGCCGGTGTGCAGGAGGCGATGCCACCCGCTGGAGGCAGCGCCAGGCACCGAGTCTGTCTCCAAGATAAGAGGCACTGCTCAGAGGCCTGCCCCCAGGGTGGGGACCAGGCAGGAGCGAGGTTTGGGACGGAGGAACAAGCCAGCATGGTGGCTCCAGCCCGAGCCGGAGATCCCAAGGTCTACCACACTCTGGTGGGCTGACAACGTAGGGCACCCAAGGCTGTAAGGAGCGGGCATGAGGTTTCAGAAGGATCCATGTACTGTCCCAGGAACTCTTGGTCAGCAGGGGGTAGGGAGATGGGGGTGGAGGAAGTAGCCTGTCACTGCCAGACACCTTCCTAAGAGAACCTCTGGGTGTGGCTGTATAATGTAGTGTGAGGGGCACAGGCCACACCACGGCCTGAGGCAGGTGGGTGGATATAGGTGTAGACATGGGTCCTGGGACTGTGGCTGTTACCCTTCCCTTTTCTTTTCTAGACTGTGATCCATGACAATGGGTAGATATGGTACCGACAGCTCTGTGTGTGTGTCTGTCTGCGTCTGTCTGTGGTGTGTGTCTAAGGGGGTCATGGGACATCTCTGATAATGGCTAGTTAGTGCCAAACAGGAGCCTATGCAAAAAGTGGTCAACAGGGCCACCTGATACAAAGTCCTGATCCCAAAGGGGCCCCTCGGGGGCCAGTACAGCTGGATGACCAGGGCCGGGCAGACCAGGCTGAACCCAGGCCCCAGTATGGATGTGAGCTTATGTTAGGTGTGGGACAGTGGTGGGGAGGGAAAGGGTGGACAGGTAGCTATGGTGAATACATGAGCAGCAGGCATGGTAGTGGCCAGCGTCCAGCCATCAGAAGGTAAAGCATCGCTCCTTGGGGTGGCCCACACGCTCCAGGTTTGGCAAACAGGCAAACTGGATCATGGGTGGAGGTCCACACATCAGTATCAGCGTCTCCTCCCCAGGAGGTGGGAGGTGGTCCCTGATCATCTCCTCATTCACGAAGCCCTGGCTGTAGTTCCAGTCTGCAGAACGAGAGAGCAGCTCAGTCAGGATGGAATCCTTGTCTGTCCTGACCTCTCCCAGATGCTATTCATCCCTAAACCCACCAGCTTCTGACAGCCTGCAACCAAAACACAAGGCCTTCCCGCTTGCCCTTGCCCACTATACAATCTGGAACCCTGCCTGTGGCCCCCACAACTATCTAGGATTATTTAGTGCAGTGCTAGAATGGAGTTGGGCCCATGCATGCTAAACAAGTGTCCTGCCCGGGATATGGCATATGAGTTTCATTTTATAGAAACAGATGCCCAGGGGAGCCAGAACTGTTCACGGTTACACCCTAGTCTCCCTAAGGAGGTGCCCAGCCCAGGCTGGTCAGAGTGGTATTCTCGACACCTTGAACCCCAGCTGCAAGCTCACCGCCTGACTCCTCTGCCACCTCAGAGTCAACCCACAAGAAGTAGGGTCTGGTTCACAGATGGATTCTGGTCCCCGACCTGAAACTGTTACTCAGTAAATGAGGCACAGGCCAGGACTGAAATCCCAGCACTTGAGAGAGACAAGGAAAGGGAGGACGTGAATTCAAGGCCACTTTGAGGACTGGAGAGTGAGACTGTCTCACCATAAATAAACAAAAGACTACCCTAGAAGGGGTGGCAAGTAAGAAGGGTCCGAGGTCCAACACTGCTGAGGCCAGGACAGACTCTAGGCCTGGGCTCTGGGCGGCAGCTGCTCCTTCCAGGTCCTGTCACCACCTCCCTCTCCTGGGCCTCTGTGCACACTACTTCCACCTTCCCGTCCCTCATAATAGGTAATGTGGCAGAGGGAAGCCCGCACTCGATGGCTGGGGTGGGCTCTGGTTCAGTGTTGACTTTTAAGGACTGGCTGGTTCCGGATGCTCAGAACAATTCTGACACCTCCCGGTCCACCTGAAGGTACCTGCTCCGGGCCAGTCCCCGAGCTGTGCCCCAGAGGCACAGACATCCTCTAGATTGGTTTCAGAGGTGGGCAGGTGGAGGCGGCGGCCAAGCAGAGGTGCTGGGCCACTGACACCTGCGACTGAGGCTGCCTCTGAGACTCAGGGCTCCGCCAGGCCCCTCATGGCCATCACTCAGGATTGTCTCTTGCTTGTCTCCACCCTCTGAAACCCAGAGGGGCTTCCTCAAAGCCTTCAGCACCAACAGAAAACAACACAGAAGCTCAAGGTGAAAGAGGCACTGGGGCCAGGGAGATGGCCCAGTGGGTAAAGGCACTCGCTGTGCAAGCCGAGCCTGGAGACCCGAGTCCGATTCCCAGAACTCAACTCCACAAACTTGTCCTCTAACCTTCACATGTGTGCTGTGGAATGCATCCCGCATACACACGCGCGTGCACACACACGCACAGACACACACACACAATTACAACGTTAATAATGTTTTCAGAAGGCACTGACTGACAGGGAGGCATCGCCTTCTGATATCTTCTCTATGGGTCTCCAGATGCAGGAGGCACCAGTACCATCCCAGGAGAGACTCTAGGACTGGGGAGAATCCACTGGGTTTGATCAATCATGTCCTCCAACTCATGGAAACCGTGAGCTAAGTAACTGAACACATGTATTTCCCTCTGAGAATGCCAGGGTGACATACAAGGCCCACTGCGCAGATATGCAACACGGCCAATGTTTCTGTGTGAGCCTCATCCCTGACTCCACTTTAGGCCAGCCCTTGTTTTTCTTCCATTTCTACATTCCGTTTGTACCCCTCTGACTCAGTGTGTGAGTCACTGTAAGCTTCCTAGGATTCCTCTGGAACAAGGCGTGGTGCAGCCAGACAGCTGCCTGGGAACGAGCCATCTGACAGCGCAAACGGGAACAGAGCAGAAGTTCACAGACGTTTTTGCACGGTGTTTCCTATTCCAGGTCCCAAAGGCCCTGGGGAAACCTAGCATTTGCCACACGTGTGGGCTGCTGGTCCTGTGTCTGGGTCCTAAGGGCCTGCTGCTGCTTCCCTATGGGTCAGGATGGTACTCAAGAAAAGGAAAACACCGGCTCATTACCCAGCTCTTGCCCTGCCTGGCCTTGTTATGAAAACCAGCCCCGCGAGATGGTCTGCATTTCCACAGACCACCATGAGGGGGCAGCTCTGGCCCTGACCCCTCTGTAGGACAGTTGCCAGTTAGCAGCTCCCAGGCAAGCCCACTTCTCACAGGCACTTTCTTTATAGAAGAAGCCATTCAGACACCCACACCCAGTGCCCCACTGACTCACACACACTTGGTATTGAGTAGCTGTTTCTTCCCACTGAAACTCCTTCCTGCCCTGGGGAGGACGGAGGAGGCCAAGGCTCATAAAACTCTATAGAAATTTGGGAGACTCACTGGGGCCTCCCTGGGGTTAGGAAAGACAGGAAAGTGGTCTATGGAAGGGGAGTCTTCAGTGGGGCTGCCTGCAAGCTTCACTGGGATGGAATCACTCCTTTGCGCGCTCTCTCTCTCTCTCTCTCTCTCTCTCTCTCTCTCTAACCAAGAAAAATACAACAGCCTATCTTTTTGCCCTCCCCACCCAGGGTTAATAAAAACAGCCTATCTTTTTGCCCTCTCCACCCTGGGTTAATAGAAATAGTCTATCTTTGGTCTCTCTACCAGGGGGGACTAGAAACAGTTTATCTTTTATCTTTGCACTCTTTCCCAGAGGGGACTAGAAACAGTCTGGGGGGGGAAGCAGGGGTAGCTGCTTTTTTTTTTTTTTTTTTTACAGCAAAGACAGTAGTGTTAGTTGCTGTTGTTTTAAGGAGTTAGGGTCCCAAGTGGCCCAGATTGGCCTTGAACTTGCTATGTGGTTGAGAATGATGAACTTCTGGTCCTCTTACCCCACCTTCTCCTGAACACTGAGATTGTAAGCATGTGCCACCAGGTCCAGCCTGTGTTATGCTATAGGTCAGACCCAGGGCTTCATGCCTGCAGTGAGCCCACGCCAACACTGATGTGAGCTCTTAGCCCCTCATTTTTGACTCAAAGCAGGAAATGAAGGACAGCTCAGTTCGCAGAGAGCAGGCTCACAGGAGTTTGGGGGCCTCGTTCCCTCCTTTCAGTTTGGGCCTGGCTCCTCCCTGCCCCTCTCCAGAGTGAGTGACCAGAGAAAGTACATATAAAGACTGTTCAGATTACAAACCACACAGAAGCTGCCACCCCAACCCTCAGCACTGTCCCAAGGAGATAGTGTGGGCTTCTCTGTCCAGTGGGGTGGCGTGGAGAGGGCAGGGCTGCCCTGCTCTGCTGCTCCCTAGCTGTGGGGTGTGGTCACTTACTTCCCCTCTCTGAGAGCTGGTTCCTCCACAGCCATGAATAGGCCATGGGTGTTGAAGGAGCCCGGTGAAGGCTCAGGGCTAAAGGTGGGTGCCTCCCACTCGACCTGGGGCTCCCTGTACTCACCGTCCGGGGCTTTGTCCACTGTGTACCAGAGTTTGAAGCGAGCGGAATGTTCGTTCCTCAACTCCTCCAGCTCAGGCCGCAGCAGGATGTCCTTCTCGGACTACAGGAGACAGACCTCCAGTCAGGACAGGTGACGAACATCTCAACAGGGGCAGGCCCAGGAGTGGGTCGTCATGCCCCTGTGGACCATACTCAGCAGCTCGGAGGTGACAGACACCTCAACAGGGACAGGCCCAGGAGTGGGTCGTCATGCCCCTGTGGGCCACACTCAGCAGCTCGGAGGTGACAGACACCTCAACAGGGACAGGCCCAGGAGTGGGTCGTCATGCCCCAGTGGACCACACTCAGCAGCTCGGAGGCAGGTGCTGAAGCTCACTAGCATCCTTGCCTGCAGGGCCCCTCAAAACATCTGGCCAACCGGACCTTATAAATGGGGCCTGTGAGCCAGGTATGGAGACACATGCTTATAATTCCAGCATCTAGAGGCAGAAGCAGGAAGACCATGAATTCAGGACCAGCCTCCACTTGTGGGTTTACAGTATCAAGGTGTTTTTGACAGCTGTGCAGGGGCCAAGTCTTAGGACGGTTGAGACTAGACTGGAGACAGGACATGCTTCCCCTGGGTTACTGTGCCTGACACACGGGCAGTGCCGAGCTGGGCCTGATGGATCCTGGGGACAAGATGACCTGAATCATATCTGGGAAGCACAAAGTGCCAGGGTCTGGCCTCTACACTGCTGTGACAGGTGGGACTCGGCCCGGTCTCCCCAGAGACATCACATGAGTTCATATTCAGCCACAAAACAAAGGACCCGAGAGGCTCTTGCGAAAGTCGCCAGCCTAGTCTACCAGTGAGAAGTGTAGGCTACACAGCAGGTCACAAAAGCCAGGCTTCCGCCATGCTCAGAGGCCTGAGTCCTGGGCATCTCAACTCTGTCTCTGCCCAGGCCAGTGTCCTCCCACTCCACCAGAATTCCAAGGTGAACTCTGCCCAGGGTGAAGGCAGCAGCCAGTGTGCAGGAAGGAATTTAGGGGTAGGGAGATGCCTCAGGGCTCCCTCTTCAGCAGCCCCCCATACCTGCTGTCACCAGAATGTCTGCCCTGGCCCTCCTTCCAGACATCCTCGGCAGCTCTGCAGAGCCCTGGCTGCGCCCTGAGCCTGCCTGTGCTGGGGACTGTTCACTGACCTGGTTGGCGAAGAGCAGGTAGCACACGGTGTGGTCGTTTGGGTCCTTCATGACAGCGCGGATCACTTGAAGCATTGGGGTGATGCCTATAAAACAGGGTCCCCACTTACTGAGTGATGCCTGCTAGGGGACACCGGTCACCCAAGCAGGGAAAAGCGTGGGACACTGAGGCCTGGCCTCACACCTACCTCCCCCATCCTCACATCCTGACCCACCACAGCTCAGCAGGGGCTCCAACTCTTACCTGTCCCTCCTGCAATCATGCCTACAGACTTCACTGTCCTTACAACAGGGTTGGACTTCTTGTCTGCGCGGATGGCAAACTTTCCTAGGAAGGGAAAGATGGGTAATTGAAGCAGCTGAGCCCTGTGGGAAGACCACACAGCCCCCAGCCAGAATGGCTCTGTACAAATGAGTCCTCTCATGGGAAGGAGAGAGCACAGGGGGGCAGAGTGGAAGATACCCACTCAGACACTGGCTGGCTGGTTTGGGGGCACCGAGTAAGCAAAGCAAGCCAGTCTGTAAATGAACCTGGTCCCCGAAGCACGGCCGGGGCAGCCCCTGAGCAGGCCACTTACCCTCTAAACAGCCAATGACCAAGGGAGGGGAAAACACCACTTGTCCCCACCTCCCAGCTTTCCCAGACACAGAACCCCCAGCTCTCCAGTTCCCAGGGATGCCCACTCCAATCACCTTTGCCCTGGTAGACCAGCAGCCCATTGGGGCCCCGGAACTCAATGGTGTCTCCGATATTCATGTTTTCCAGGTACTGGGACATCTTCCCTCCAGCAGGAAACTTGGGATGGGTGTCCTTGAAGTAAACCTGCAAGCCACACAGGTATCTCTAAGTCCCCACCCAGCCTTGGGGTACCCCAGCCTCTCCTAAAGTCCCATCCACCCAAATTTAAGCCTTCTACCCCTCACTTCACAAAGGCAAGGCTTCCACCTGCCCCGCAGGGCTACTAGCGGCAGGGCCATGCTGCACCAGCTGAGGTTCTGTGTCCACATCTGCCAGCGCAGTGAGGCTCTGGGTATCAGCTCGCCCTGCCCTCCCTCCTGGTACACACTTCAGTAGTCACACAAACATCCCCCTCAACAACTTCCTTCTGGGCCCCTGTGGGATTACTGGCTTGGGAAAGGGGAGGCCTATGATACAAATGGCCTAAGAATATGGACACAGAGGAGCAGCAGTGCCTGTCAGGCTGGGCCGTCTTCCCAGGGGCCTAGACCTTGGAGACA
Source organism: Chionomys nivalis (assembly GCF_950005125.1). Taxonomy (NCBI): domain Eukaryota; kingdom Metazoa; phylum Chordata; class Mammalia; order Rodentia; family Cricetidae; genus Chionomys; species Chionomys nivalis. Next base: position 40,164,363 of record NC_080102.1, read on the forward strand.
ACCAGGAGGCTGACAGGGAAGGGGAGAAGTGGGCAGAACACTGTCATAGGCTCTGGTACATCCAGGGCCAGCAGGAGCCACGGAGACTCAGGAGGGGCCAATCGATGGCTTTTTGTTTTTATCCTCCCCCCCCCCCCCAGACTCCCCCACCTTCCTGCACTCTTTTTATCTGACCAGAGATTCCAACCCAAACAGATGCTCGGTCCATGACCATTTCCTTTGTTTCTAGACAATGTCCCAAGCCGGACTGGGGCATACAGGACCCTGTCTAGTTCTATGATGTCCCACCTTTTATCTACCCCTCAAGGCCCTGCTTTGCACTTTTTTTTTCTTTTTTTCTGAGACAGGATTTCTTTGTGTAACTGCCTTAGTTTCCCTGGAACTCATTCTTAGACCACGCTGGACTTGAACCCACAGAGATCGCCCTGCCTCCTCCTCCCCCCACCCCCCACCAAGAGCAGGCATTAAAGGTGCATACCACCATGGCCTGGTTCTGTTCTGCACCTGTCAGCCCTCAAGTCTTCTGACTTCAGAGCCTTTACACTTGGAAGGCAACACCCACTCCACTAGGTCTTCCCCTTCTCTGCCACCTGAGTAGGAAGTAGATCTCCACACCCCACCCTGCCACCTGCAGTCATGCCCTGGGGACCCTACCTTGACCACCAAGTCCACGAAGCCCTTGTCATCATCGCTAGAGACGGGAGTGTAGGGCCGAATGACCAAGTTCCCATCGATCCTACTTGAGAGGTAGATGTGCTGGCCTGTAAGGCAGGGAGGGGTCGCTTGGGGTCAGGCACCATTCCCCCAGGTGCTTTTCTTCCCATGACCCTACACCTGTTTCACAACCAAACTCTGGCCCAGCCTTGGCTCCCACTGCTCCCTCCCACCTCAGAGGGATTCCCAGCATGTCTCAAAACCTATGCTGGTGCCACTGCCAGGGACACAGGCCCCTCCCCCACTGGACTCCAGGAAGGATGAGCTAGGTTGAGCAGACTCACCAATGGGAAGGCCCAGGATGTGCTGGGGCGAAGGCAGGGCGAAGCGGAAGCGCCGTGTGTCGTGACTGATGATCTGTAAAGAGGGAGAGCTGCTGGACCTCAGAGGTCCCCACGGCAATCCCTCAGCAGTGACAGTGACGTCACCAGCACACACATACTGGGGGGGACAGTCACATGTCTGGTGGGCCTCTGCTCTTGCAGAGAAGGCCACAAAACAGGGGGGTAAAAGGAAGAATGAACATGTGGTTCCAAAGGGGGATAACAGACAATCTGGAAAATTCCACATGGTGGTGGGAAAGATCCACCCCTACTCTCAGCTGGAGCCTAAGGTAACACAGAACTAAAAAGGAGCAGAGCTGAGACAGAACCATTATGTGCCAAACCTGGCAGCGGAAGGTTCTACAAGTCACTGCAGCCAAGAGTCCACAAGGAGTGAGTGGCTGAGGCTGAGCTATGTAGAGCCAGGAGCCATAGCAACCTCTACTGCCTGGGAGGTCCTGGGGTTGGCCACAGCCAAGAGCCCAAAGTCAGGCCTCCACCCTCCACAGACTGGGCACTAGGGCAGAGTCAACAGCTGGACTGTAGACTCTTCCCCTCCAGGGATGGACGCAGCTGCTTAAGAGGCGGAGGAAAGGACCGAGAGACCTCCTGAGACCCCTGTGGGAAGATCAAGCAGTCTGCCAGTGAGTTCTAGCCAGAGCTGATTGTGGATCCTCTCCTGGCACCCAAGCTGGCTCGAGGAAGAGCCAGCATCTGCAGAGTGACACCCACAGGGGAAGCATCCACAGACAGCCGCAGCACTAACACGGGTGTAGGGAGGGGGTAAAAGGCAGGTGTCCCCATCTTAGGTCAGACTGAGAAAGAAGGCGTTGGCCCTCAGGAAGAAGTCAGCACAAGGAGGCTGTCGGGCAGGGGAAACCCCACCCTGCACATTTGAGCGGAGGAAACATTGGAGAAGGCTCTCTGGGCACCACCACTCAGAGAAAGCTGTGGGCCACCTGCCTCCCAGAACCTTTGGGCTCGGTCAAATGAGGCCTCAAGCTGACTGGGAGCAGAGTCCAGCAATACTGACTGGGCCTAAGGGCCAACGGCAGACACCACCCTCTGGAGATTTTTGGGGAGGAAGATAACTACTAAGACAGTGTCTCGCAAGGCAGCTTGGCAGGACCACAGAGCAGGTTCACCTGCTGACAGGGAGGGGCAGCAGCAGCCTGTGGAGGGGGAGGGGAAGAAGCTGAACTCCAGAAACGCCGTGTGCCCATTCAGTGGGGACAGGAGGGTTCCCATTGTGCGGACTTGCATCTTCATAAAGCATATAGACAGTCTCAGAAAACAAGCAAACAAACCAAACAGAAGAAAGCAGTTTTGGATTCATGGAAACCCATCTGCATTGTGTGGGCAAAATGGAAGCAGGCTTCAGGCTTCCAAAACAGACTACTGGACCATCCATGGGTGGGGAGGGGAAGCCCCACCGCACAAGCATTAGTTTTACAGTGACACACAAATCATTAAATTAAGATGAAGCAAAGAGGGGAGAAGAAAATGAAAAACGAAAACAGGTAAAGAGGGCTGAGGTGAGGGGCAGAGCTCTGGGCACCTTGCTTAAAGCCCTGGGTTCCATGCTCAGTAACACACCAAGCCAAGAACCTGACAAACAGGGGCTGGAGAGATGGCTCAGCAGTTAAAAGCACTGGCTGTTCTTCCAGAGGACCTGGGTTCAACTCCCAGCACCCACATGGTGGCTAACAACTGTCTGTAACTCCAAGATCAGACAAACATGCAGGCAAAACACAAGTGCACATAAAATAAAAAATAAATAAGTTACTAGAAAGAAAGAAAGAAAGAAAGAAAGAAAGAAAGAAAGAAAGAAAGAAAGAAAGAGAAAAAACCTAACAAACAAGGTTTAAAAACATGAGGGCCGGAGAGATGGCTCAGTGGTTAGAGGACTGACTGTTCTTCCAGAGGACCCAGGTTCAATTCCCAGCACCCACATGGCAGCTCACGACTATCTGTAACTCCAGTTCCAGAGGATCCAACACACAGATGCAGATGTAGGCAAAACATAAAAAATGCACATAAAATAAAAATAATTACATTGTTAAAACATGATGCTGGCTGGGTGTGATGGTACACACCTTTAATCTCAACACTTGGGCAGCATCTCTGAGTTCAAGGGAAAAAAACAAACAACAAAAAAAAAAAACATGAGGGGCTGGAGAGATGGCTCAGAGGTTAAGAGCATTGCCTGCTCTTCCAAAGGTCCTGAGTTCAATTCCCAGCAGCCACATGGTGGCTCACAACCATCTGTAAAGGGGTCTGGTGCCCTCTTCTGGCCTGCAGGCATGCACGCAGACAGAATATTGTATACATAATAAATAAATAAATATTAAAAAAAAAAAAAAAAACATGAGCCAGGCGATGGTGGCACATGCTTTTAATCCCAGCACTCGGGAGGCAGAGGCAGGCAGATCTCTGTGAGTTCGAGACCAGCCTGGTCTATAAGAACTAGTTCCAGGACAGGTTCCAAAGTCACAGAGAAACCCTGTCTCGGAAAAAAACAAAACAACAACAACAAAAAAACATGATGCTGGGTCTGGTGGCACTCGGGCAGTGCTCGCCTTTAGTCCTAGCACTCAGGCAGAGGCAGGGGCATTTCTGTGAGTTTCAGGCCAGCCTCACTTACTGTAGTAAAACCTTGTCTCAAAAAGAAACAAATAAAAACATGAGAATTCCACTTTGGTAAGAAAAAAAAGTATGCACGTGTCTACATATGTACATGTATGTGTCTACACATATGTACAAGACTTACTGAGAGGCCACAGAGGTCTCAGTAGGAAAGGATTTGTTTATTTTGAATTTTCCTTCTGTCTCCTCTACAACACTGAGAACATTACAGACTTACATCCTTGAGCACCATCAATTCCCCACGGAGATAATCAATTCCATGGTCACACATTCCAAGCGGAGACCTGGGTCCAGGGCCTGAGGACAATGTGCCTCCACTCCTCTAGGCTTTGACTCTCTGCTCCCTGACTCAGTTTTCCTGCCACACCCCTCTGGAAGCAACAAGGGGAAGCCAGGAATAGAACAGGGAGTGCCTTGAGGAAAAGGGAGTGCATCTATGCCGGAGGGGGAGCAGCTCAGCCTGGGTCCTGACCAGAGGAGTGGTCTGGTGCAGACATAGTTCAAAGAGGCAGCAAGAGGAAGACATCCAGGCTAAGGAAAATCAGGCTGCACCTACCACTTGGGCAGGGGAAGGGAGCTCTTATCTCCGAGGGGCAGGATGCTCAGCCTCTCACCCTGCCTCCCAGGCTAAGTAGGGGTGTGTACCCAGAAGTCCCAAAGGGCCTCTTCCACTCTCATAATCCAAGGACAGTGAACATATTGGGAGGCAGCCAGAGGGTGTTACACTACCCCACAGTAAAACAACACCTGTCTTCACCAGAGCACCCCCAGATTCTACGACTGTCCCCCACAGACAGAAGGGAAAGGATGGGCTGGGGAGGGTCAGGGGACTCCCACCTGAGATTCCAGCTACTCCCTTCAGCTGGGGTCAGCTGGGGTTCCGCCCTAACTGCCTGGGCCTAGGGGCCTCCTGGAGGTGCTACAGTGCACAGGGTTAACTCAAGGGGCCCTCCACCTAAGCCATGTGGGGAAATCCATCACCCATGTCGGGGTGAGGCTTTTCGGTGGTGCGGCTGCTTCGGGGTCACCCATGCTTTGAAAGTAAGTCCAATAAACTCACTGGTTCCCCAGGGTGGCTTATGGCAGACTGGTACTTTGGTCTGTCATTGTGCCCTATCTGGAGGGAAGGAGTTCACACAACAGAGAGCAGGGTCTGAGTCCCTCTGTCACTTCTCCGTGCCATTGTAAAAGGGGCAGGTGACGGGGTGATGAGGTTCCCAGGAGCCACAGGGATGCTGGGAGGTGGGGTGGGGCAGTCACCTCCTTGTCGATGAGCCGCAGCGGGTACTTGATGTCAGGGTTCTCGAGGGTGATGGCCGGTGAAGAGCGCTGGAACAGCTTCATGAAGAGGCTGTAGAGGAACCAGACCGGAGAGAGCACCACGTGGCTCAACTGCAAAGAAAGAGTGGCCCGGGTCAACGGCGACCCCCCCAGGTGACACGTCTCCAGCACCCCAAGCTTTTCCTCCTGGGACCTTCTTCCTCCAGTCTTGTCCAGGGAACTCCATTTGGCAGCCTACTAGAAGAACCACTAAAACCAGACTCACGACGCCTGCCACATCTCTCAGCCATCTGTGCCCAGCGCCTCGAGAAAAGTTTTGAAAAACCTTGAACTTCAGATCCTCCTGATTCCACCTCCCAACTGTGGAGATTACAGGCATAATGTGTCCTGCTTGCTGGGCAAGGACTCTACTGACTGAGTCAAATCCCAGGCCCAAGTTCCAGTTCTTAGCCCCATTCAGAATCCACCTCAGAGCCCTGTGCTGACCACAGGCCTCCAAGCATCTATGAACCAGAATCCCAGGGGTCATTGACCCCACACTTTCTCCTCCTTCCTTCCCCTCAGAGCCAAGGAAACAAGCCAGGGAGATTGGAGAAGTTGACTCACTCCCCATAAATAATGACCCCAAGTCTCTCCCTGGTGCTGTGGTGTGCCTTCAGTAATGGGCTGGGCACTACTCCTCACTGGCTGAGTAGCCCTGGGCAGCTGTTTTTGGAAGTTGGGCTTAGCTCAAAGAGTGAGTCACTGGATCTGGCCCAGGCCCTTTCTCGGCTTCCTGGTTAGCCGGGATGTGAACAGCCTCAAGCACAGGCTCCTACTCTACTGCCCCAACCTCCCCGCTACGGCAGACTGAAATCACAAGCCAAAAGCTCTCTCCTCTCTGGCTATTTCTATCAGCCATTTGGATCACAGGAGAAGGGCTCTCACCCACTGAGCCATTTGGTTAGCCCTGTTGTAGCCCCTAAGGAAGGATATTCTGGCTCTTCAGCCCCACTGTCCCCTCTCTCCGCACCCAGCAGCAGCTCAGAGAGCACTCTGCAGTAAGCACGAAGGCTCACTGTGAGGCCTTCCTCCTAAGGAGCAGTGAGCTAAGCTGAGGGCTCCCCTGATTCCCAGAGGGGTGTGCAACCTAAGAAGTGGAGGGACCATAAACCTGACACACTCCTCACCCCCAAACCGGTTCTGCAGGTTCCAGCAGCCCCAGCAGTCCAGGGCCCTTTGTTGGGTCCAGAACAAACTACCTCTCTCCTAACGAAGGCCACACCCCATGGGGCCCGGTATGTGACCCATGGGTCTAAAAAGGGCCAACGGCTGGACCACACCCACTTAGTGGGCACTACTATGCCCAGCATCATGCAAGCACCTTTTCTGACCCCAAGGCTCACTCACTGAAGGACCAAGTTGGCAAGAGTGTAAGCTCAAAGAGATACAGGTTTTTGTTTTGGATTTTTTTTTATTTGTTTGTTTTATGTTGTTGTTGTTTCATTTTGGGGGTTTTGTTTTGTTTTTGTTTTTCGAGTCAGGGTTTCTCTGTGTAGCCCTGGTTGTCCCAGAACTCTCTTTGTAGACCAGGCTGGCCTCGAACTCACAGAGATCCACCTGCCTCTGTCTCCCAAGTGCTGTGATTAAAGGCCTGCCTAGCGAGACCCAGTTTTGAGGTCCAGTCCAGAACTCAGAAAGGGTCCCCTAGGGCTTGGGGCTCTGGAGAAAGTGAATGAGGTTTCCAAAGGCCATGCACCCTGAGCTGGCACTGCCCCAAGGTCAAGGCCATGTGTCCCTGGGCTCACCCCACTTCAGCCCTTGACTGTAAGTCTAGTGGCTCCTCCAAGTCACAGAGGGGAACCAGGCTTGCCAGAGTCACACCAAAGTCTCAGGATCATATCCATGTCACCATCTGCCAGCTTACTCAGGGTAAGCAAGTGGCTGGCCACAGGGACAAAACCAAATAAGAATGAGACTGCAATTTGACCTCAGGGCTTTTCAGTCCCATCTTGTTCCTGAGTCACCTCTGGGGACAGGTCCTGCTGTGCTCACATCACTGTCCACAGCCCAGATCCAGACACCAAGCCCCTACAGAAGGCCCAAGCATATTTCCAACCCCAGCCTCCCAAACCGACACGCTGCTCCACTCCCCCAACACGCACTAGCGTTCCCACCACCAACCTTAAAAGCACCTGTTCTGTGGCTCCAACACGGGCCTCCCCTCCCTGCTCCCTCCACAACTTACCTTGCTCCAGCCTTTGCACACTTTCCTTTCTGCCCCCAAAGCCCTGCCTCTAGATGCATCTGACCAGCTTCTCCTATGAATCTTTCAGAACCCAACTCAAATGTTAAAGCTTTCCTGAGGAGCCATGCCTAGCTCTCCTGGTGACTTGGCACAGCCTTAATTTCTCTGTAAGCTCTCTGGAGATGGGAACCATTCTGGAGGTTTTTCTTCTACTAGATGGTTCCATGGCATGTAGCAAAACCACATCCAGAAACTACCACTGTTGGCAGTCTTGGGGATGAGCACCAATGACTGCACAACTGGACCTATGCCTGGCATAACCTGTTCTATCTCCCCCAGCAGGACTGTTCGGAGTACACAGGTTCATTAGCTGGAGTCCCCTTGGCCCGCAGGGGGCCTCCCAGGGCCTGCCACACACCTGGATAGTGCCTGACCCTCTACCATGGGCTCCTATTGTGATTTGAATGGGGAATATCCCCCATAGGCTCATGGATTTGAATATCTGGTCCTGAGTAGATGGTGCTATTTAGTTATGTCCTAGAACCTTTAGGAGGTACAGCCTTGCTGGAAGAAGGGCTAGGGACAGACCAGCTATCTCTGCTTCCTGTGCATGGTTGATGTGATCCCCCAGCTGCCTGCTCCTGCTGCCATGCCTTCCCCGCCATGGTGGACTCTAGCCCTCTGAAACCATGAGCCAAAACAAACTCTTCCTTAGGTTGCCTTCGGTCAAGGTGCTTTATCACAACAGAAAAACAGCTACCACAGAGTGCAGCTGTCACCACATCCCCATTTAACAAAGGAGGTTCGGAAGGGCCCAACACGGAATTCAGATAGGTTCCATGTGTGGACCAGCCCACAATTCTCCCTCACCCTAAACCCCCCAGTACCCAGCAGTTTTGAGGGCAGTGTCTACAAAGACACCCCTGTGTCAGGACTCTGGGTGGGTCCCACACAGTCCCTCCACCAGTCCTGGGTTCAGAATGGCCCACCTCTCCTGTCTCCAGGTAACTTATGGTTGCCTGGTCACCACTAACCCAGCACTTATTTGGTGCAGGAGGCACTCAGCAAATACTTGTGCAATTGCCGAAAGGACAGCAGCATCCCTCTCGCCTGACCCCTCATGCCTCTCTGACTTCTTGTGTTGTCTAGAAAGCTCCCTAATGAGGGAAGGATGCACCCTATCCTATTTCCTTTACAAACCTCAGGCTTAACATAGGCTGTGGAGGGAATCAGGCCACTTGCCTCTTGCCTTGGAGCATGCTCAGAAGGTACAGGTCTCAAGAGCCAGGCCCTGCCTCCTGGCTGCTCCCAATAGGCACAGTCCTCTTACCTCAACCCTCAGGCTGCATCTGGGAGCTGCTCTTGTCACTCTCAATTCAGATAAGAAAACAGGTACTTAGGTGACAAGCCTGAGTCCAGGGACACTTCTAGACACTGGGAAGGGGGAGGTGAACCTTCTCTAATGTAAAAATTCCTATCTAGAAAGGTAGCTGTGACAAGCTATCCTAGCTGTCATTCATTCAGTCAACAACCCCAGCAGGCACTCCTGTGTCTAAAGTAGGTGTGTAGGTGTGTGGCCCAGGCCTAAACCCCACGCCCAAGGAGCTCAAACTACAGGGGGAGACAGGCCCAGTCACAGGGCAGGTGCATCAAGGCCAGGAGCAGCAGAGTTAAGGCTTGATCTCTGACAGTGAGAGGCCCAACCAGACTCACTCACCGGGCACTGGATGTATTCTGTCCTCACTGGCACCAAGTAAACAGGCTGTCCCCCACCCCTTCATGGCACCACCCTAGCCCCAGCAGCAGTGGCCAAGTAAACAGGAGGTAGATGGCTGAGGCCAAGTCACTGCCCCAGTTCCTCCTCAGCTGTGTGCACGCATGCACACACACAGGCGCACACGCACGCACGCGCGCACACACACACACACACACACACACACACACACCTTACCCCAACCAGTTTCAAGTCCTTGGGAGCAGCTGCTTCCCAGACCTTCACACTCCGGCCATACTGTGTACCAAGAAACCCACCCCTTCTTCTCCTTGCTCTAACAGCAAAGAGGGGTAAAGAAAACTGGGTGCCAGTGTCCAAGAAAGGAGCCCTGAACTCACTTAACATCATAGCTAACGGGTGCATGGTCTGGTCCCCACCTGCAGGACACCCTGCTTGGCTGCTCACTCTAGCATTCTCCCCTCTAGGACTGTGGAATCCACTCTGCCTAGGCTGGATAGGGAGAATGGGCAGAGAGCCTAGCCCCACCCTCCCTTCCCTACAAGTGCCAGGTCCTTAACCTGGGCTTAAACAAACCAGTCACCGACTTGCTTACCTGCCCACCACCCACTCGCCTGCTGTCCTGCCAGATCTAGTGACCACAGCCCTCCTGGTCTTGTTCTAAGTGGGAGGAAGTGGGAGGAGATGGAGGAAGTCCTGAAGTGGGGGGCTCTGGGCTGGGCTCCAGACTCTGGGGGAAGGGAGCCCAGGAGGAGGAACAGGTGCTTAGTGGAGCCACCCTCTCAGCATTCTAAGCCACCAACCAGGCTCGGGTTGCCAGGAGCCAGTGGGAAGGCCTTATCGACTCTACAAGAGGAATGGGGCTGTCAGGGCTCGCGGGAACTCACGGACAGGCAGAGAGGCAGTCCAGAACAGTACGCCAAGCCTGCAATGTTTTCCAGACGGATAGCTGACTTGAGTGCTGTCCTCTGGGCTGGAGCCCCCAATATATGCAGGAAGCCTCCCACAGGGCCTGCATGGCCCAGATAAGACATCTGGTACACCCGATGCCCAGCAGCCACCCACAGAGCACATGGCCTCTAGGACAAGAGGCTGGACTGTGTATACTGTAGGCATCAGACATTATGTGGGACCCCAGTCGGTCCCCTAAGTCAAGGGCAACACCAACCAACCCTTGGACTGATGAGGCCAGGGTGAGGGTCTCCTGATAATTAGGGGAACTATTGTTAACTTAGCATGAGTGGATCCAACAGCCAGGAGCTGGGGTGCTGTGACAAACCCACCAACATGGTCCAGAAGGTGGGGAGAGCCTGGAAGGCAGGGGAGGGCAGAGGGCCAAGGGCAGTCTCTGGGGAAACTGGTCAGAATGTCACTGTGAGGTGATGTCACTCTGGGGTAATGCCACAGGTTTGCCTTGGGCCAGGCTGCTCCTTGAATGGACCATTCTAGATTGACCACTCTCTCAAGAGCAAATGCCAGGCCAAGAAGCCAATTGCCTGTCTTCACCAGAAGTCTTGGGTCTCACAGAGAGAAGGACAACCTCCATGACAGGGGCTGGCCTAATTTTTCCCACACCCCAAGAGCTGGACACCTCTAGGTTAGGGTGTGTTTATGTGGTTGGGGCTGGGCACACTTCACATGGATGCTCTTAAGAAATAAGGAAGAGAAGGAGGTCTCCAGTTGCCGAGAGGGGGACTCAGTCAACCCAGAGGGACAGCAGGAGGGTAGATTTATTGATATTAGAAGGTCCCAGAATCCTTAGTGCTCTGGGCCGGTGGCCAAGTCCAAGTGACACTTCAGTGACAACATAGCTGTGTGAGTAACAGGAATGGATGGTCAAGGCCTGCATGTGACAGCAGCAAAGAGGCAGACAGCAGGAAAGATCCTGGCCAGCCACCAGCCTCGTTTATGGCAAGATGATGCACCCACCCCTGCTTTACAGATATGCTACACACTTTGTCCATGCACACAAGCACCCAAAAGTGCTCACTCTAGCCCATGCCAGCTCACACGTGTCCACTATTCACACACGCGTGTCTTCACGCCCACGCCTTCATTCTCACACACTTGGACACCCACAGCACACTGCCCGTTCACAAAACCCTCAGGTGCGCACTCATTACAGATGCATGCGTTTCACATTCTCACGGGCGGGGCTCAGTCGCTCCAACTTTCTCAAGCTCACAAGTCACGCCCACTCACGCGGGCACACACGTCACTCATTCCCTGTCACGTTCGTGCACACCCAGGAGGGTCCCCCAATGTCCGCCCCGCGCCCAGGCCCCTCTGGCCTGCGGCAGAGCCGGCGTGGCGCGGCCACCAGCAAGGGCGTGAGTCATGGTCCGCAAGGGGCCGGGTGGGGCGCGGTGCGCGTGAACGGATGCTGGATGTCCCGGATCGTACCGGGTCCCCACGGTGCGCGCCTGGTGACCCCTGATCCCTGCCACCTACCGTGCTCAGCTGGGACCCCATGGTGGCGGAGAAGACAGTAGCTGCACGGCTCTGCACCCGCTACTCGGACGGCCGCTCCCCCAACGACCCACCCCAGCCGCAACACCTCGGAGGCGGAGCCGCTAGGCGGAGCCAGTCAGGAGAGCTGTGGTGGGCGGGTTGGGGCGGGGCTCCTGGTGTTCCCGCCCACAACTTCCGCCCTGCGGGGAATGGAGTGTGTTCTGAGTGGCTGTCTGCGCAGCACGGAAGGGGCTCGGCGGGACCGGCTGCGGTGGCGCCGCTTTGTGGCCTCGGGCGGTAACTGGTGGCCTCTGGTCCTGCTTTGTACGGGTGTAGAGAACAAGGTGCCCCCCTATCCCCCTCCCCCCGATGATAAGCTCTCAAATTGGAACCTTCGGTCCTGGAAGTTTGCAGGAGCTGACTATGCTGGCAAGAACACAAATCGCACCCCAGGGCATGTTACCAACACCTCAGACCACTAAGTTCAGGCCACAGTCCTGTCCTGCACTTCAAGCCTTTGAACCGGTCGGTCGCTCCTGAACAAATTTCCCAAGTGTACTGAGGCCAGCTCCGGATTAAAGTTCACCTCTTCAATCAGACTGGTTCTGCCCCTGCGCTCCCTGGAGGGACCCGCCTGGTGCAGACTGGCCTTTGTAGTGTTTTACCCTACCTGCTGGTTCACGGTACTCTGCGTCCTTGTACCCATCCCCCGCATCCCCAGGCTGACTCTGCAGTCAGCCCCCTGTGTGCCTGGAACCCAGAACCGAGTCTAGAACGTAGGTACTTTATAAACACTTGCTGAATTTGTGACCTAGTGGGGAAGTGAATGAGTCTCTGGTATTCTGGAATATTCTCCAGCGTGGTACTGGCCAGAAAGACCGCTTTGAGAGCACCAGAACCTGCAGATCCTGGATGTGGAGACAAAGCGGGAGATGCAGAAGGCAGGAGAGGCTAGAGAGGGCTGAGACACGGGGGTGGGGGGGTGGGGGGGGCTTACTAGGAGGGTTGAGTGAGGGAGTGAGGAAGGGACTTGCTGCATGAAAATAGGGAACTAGGGGGCTGGAGAGATGGCTCAGCGGTTAAGAGCATTGCCTGCTCTTCCAAAGGTCCTGAGTTCAATTCCCAGCAACCACATGGTGGCTCACAACCATCTGTAAAGAGGTCTGGTGCCCTCTTCTGGCCTTCAGGCATACATGGAGGCAGAATATTGTATACATAATAAATAAATAAATATTTAAAAAAAAAAAAAGAAAGAAAAGAAAATAGGGAACTAGGGCCTGTTGTGACCCAAGTATTCAGTACTGAAAGAGGCAGGTGGATCTCTGTGAGTTCCAGGCTACACAGTGAGACGGGATCAGGTGTTTGTTCTATGACAAAACACCATGACCAAAGACAGCTTTAGGAGGAGTTTATTTTAGCTTCCAGTTCCAGAGGGGTAAGGCGTCCGCTGGGGGTGGGGTGGGGGGTGTATGGTGAGCATGGCTGGAGGAGTCAGATGCTGAGAGATAACATCTGGACCTTAAATGTAACAGAGAGAGAACCAGCAGGGACAAGTATATAAGTTCTCAAAACCCAGCCTCAGTGACAGTACTTCCTCCAGCAAGACCACACCTCCTGAACCTCCCTAAACAGCAACACAAATTGGGGAACAAACGTTCAAATACCTGAGCCCTGTGTGGAACAGTTCTTTCAATCCACCCCAGAAACCTTGTCTCAAATAATACAAGGAATAAAAAAATAAGGAACAATGGCTGCCACATCTGCAATTCCAGAACTTGGATAGTGGAGGCAGGTATAAGGGGTTCAAGGTTATCCTTGGCTACATACTGAGTTGAGGTTAGCCTATACTACATGAAACCCAAAGAAATAAGCATAGGAGGGGCACATACCACCCTGGAATATGAGGGTGGGCTGGACGTCAGTTAAGTATGTTCTCCTTTTTAGCACTTTTGAGGCTGAGGTAGGAGGATCACAAACTCAGGCCAGTCTGTTCTACAGAGTAAAACCTTGTCTCAAAAGGACAAGTAAATGTGGGTGTGAGGCTCTTCTTATGCCTAAAAGTAATTAGCTAGGAAATGTGTACAGGAGACTAGAACTCTGGTCTTCACAGCAGCACAGCAAGCCCTGTTCCTCTTAATCCTCTAAGCTGTCTCCCCCGCCCTCACTGTTGCCTTCCTTAGGATCATTATTGACTGTCCATCTCTTTCCTCTCTGCCTGAAGCTCTTCATAGTTGTTCCTCTTCCTGAGTGTAAGGTGGGTCATAGGTCACAGTCAACTTTCCAGACTGTCTGCACTCATACTTAAGCCTCTGGCAGTCTGTCTTTCTTTCTCTCTCTCTCTCTCTCTCTCTCTCTCTCTCTCTCTCTCTCTCTCTCTCTTTCTTTCGTTTTCGAGACAGGGTTTCTCTGTGTAACAGCCCTAGCTGTCTTGGAACTCGCTTTGTAGACCAGGCTGGTCTCTTCATAGAGATCTGCCTGCATCTGTCTCTCTAGTGGATATCACACCAGGTGTCATTCTAGCATGACGCCCTGACCTCTGACCTGAGGAGACAGAGCTGATATCAAAGTGGAGAATAGTGGAAGCTGATGCCAACCTCTGGACAGATCTTGTCAGCTTAGGGAAGGGAAGAGTCATGTGGTCAGGAAAGTGACTGTGACTGCAGGATGGTAGAGAGGAAGGGTCACAAACTGGAGAGGTGACTCAGAGGTTAAGAGTGTGTGCTATTCTTCCAGAGGACTAGAGTTCAGTTCCCAGCTCGCCTAGCCACCGCATCACTAGCTCTAGAGTAGTGGTTCTCAACCCCAAAGACCATCAGAAATCACAGATATTTACATTATGATTCATAACAGTAGCAAAGTTATAGTTATGAAGTAGCAATGAAAATTTTATGATTGTCACCATATGAGGAACTGTGTTAAAGGATCACAGCATTAGGAAGGTTGAGAAGCTCCAGGGGAACCAAATGGCCTCTCCTGTCCTCCATGAGAACCTTGCGCACATGTGCACATACACAGACATAAATAAAATACAATAATTTTTTAAAGATTTATTTATTTATTATGTATATAGTGTTCTGTCTGCATGTATGCCTGCAGTCCAGAAGAGGGAGCCAGATCTCATTACAGATGGTTGTGAGCCACCATGTGGTTGCTGGGAATTAAATTAGGGACCTCTGAAAGAGCAACCAGTGCTCTTACCCTCTGAGCCATCTTTCCAGCCCCCATTAACTTTTTTTTTTTTAAAGCTGGTCATAGTACACACAACTTTAATCCCAGCACTTGGGAGGCAGAGGCGGGTGGAGCTCTGAGTTCAAGGCCAGACTAGATTACAGAGCAAGTTCCAGGACATCAGGGGCTTCAGAGAGAACCTCTGTCTCAAAAAAAACAGAAGAAAAAAAAAAAAGCCACCTGAGATACTCCACTTTCTCTACTCTCCACTCTCCAGCTGCCTGGGTCCCAAGGCCTACTAACCCAGTGCTTGGCGGCCTCCAGCCCTGGTAAGAACCAAACTCCAACATAGAATGTGGTCAAAGCTGTCTGAGTTGGTACCTGTTTGAAGACAGTGTCTTTCTCACTATGTAGGTCAAGCTAGCTTCCAACTCCCAGTGATCCTTCTGCCTCTGCCTCCTGAGTCTTGGATCACAAGCTTGTCCCACTATCCCTGTCTTGTTCTGTTTGATAACTGAGCTAGCTCTCATCAACAAATTCTCTTTGGGGGGTTGGGGGGGCCTCAGATCTATATGCAGTGATTGGACTCCGCCCAGAAGTTGCTGATTCCCAGGTGGATGTTGTGCCTCTTCTTGTGACCTTTCCTCTGAGCCCCAGCCTACTCCCCACTCTGTCAGATCCAAGCTTCAGCTCAGGTTGGGATGTTGCTCCAGGGATGGTAAGCTGAGCAGGCTGAGGGAGGCTGGGGTCTAGTGTTTTTGGATAGATTTCTTCCCAGGCTCTTGTGAGGAGCTGGCAATAAGGCCGTCCTGGGGCATCAGGGAGAGAAAGTAGGTGACATTAGGAACAGTTAGCATTAAAACTGTTGTTTTCTCTTCCTTCCCTTTTCCTTCCTTCCTTCCTTCCTTTTTGTTGTTGTTGTTGTTGTTTGTTTTTTCAAGACAGGGTTTCTCTGTGTAGCCCTGGTTGTCTAGGAGCTCACTGTGTAGACCAGGCTGGCCTGGAGCCCCCTGCCTCTGCTTCCCAAGAGCTAGGACTAAAAGTGTACCAACACTGCAGCCTTTTCTCTTTCTATGCAGATCCGTCTTCTGTCTTTCCCAGACTTTCGGTTCATCCCCTGGGTGACCCAGCATCCCTGTTACAGTTCTTTCGTGGTTTGGTTTTGTTCCTTACAATTGTATTACTTCTTTTTTTTTTTTGGAGACAGGGTCTCACTAGGATTGCAAACTTGCGGCTGCACCCAGCGTCAGCTGCTCTTGCTTCCCCACCAGCTCTCCAGCCAGGCAGCATGGTGACAGATAAAATCTATGTGGTGTCAGCTTTCACCACTGTTCACGGCACCCAGGGTAAGGTAATCCTCCCGTGTGAATGTCTCAATCCCCAGTGACTTCATCCCAGGTTTCAGTGTCCTCAGTGTTCCTTGCCTGGAATGGCTGTCACTGAAGCGGTTTAGAAACTGCTTTAGGGGAAAGAAAAGACCCATGACCTAATCAACCCCTCAAGGCCCTGCTCTGACCTAAGACCAGAATTTCCCTGTCACTCAATTTCCTTTAGGCATTGGCAGAGAATCCCCAACCCACCCAGACCCCTGATCCTCAAAAAAGGCTTACATTCTTCCATTTGGTGTAGGAGTGAGCCATGGCCCAGAGAGAACAGAGAATTTTTTTATTTTATGTGTTTGTTTGTTTATTTATGTAGATATGAGTGTTCATGTGCTACCATGCATGTGGAGGTCAGAAGGCAATCCATAAGATCCAGTTCTCAGATCTCTGTGAGTTCGGGGCCAGCCTGGTGTGTAGAGCGAGTTCCAGGACTGTTACACAGAGAAACCCTGTCTCAAAAAACAAAACAAAAACAAAACAAAAAAAGGGAAACAATTTCCCAGGGAACAAACTCAGGTCATCAGTCGTGGAGTCACCTGGCTAGCCACTTCAGGGGATTGAATCTGCGGTCCCGAGGGGACTACTTCCTGAGGGGCTACTTCCCGAGGGACTCTGTACTCTAGTCCCTCCATGGATTGGTGAGGATTTGGATAAAGGTTCCCAGGCAGAGTTCAAGGGCAGATTTGAAGTCCCTAGGTTAGGAGCTCCAGTGGCGCAATCGGTTAGCGGCGGTACTTATATGAAGTTCCTAGGTTGGAGTAAAACTGTCCCAGAGGTACCCCGGGTGCTACTTAGAGGCCCAGGAGTCATGCTATTATATTACTGTGTAAAAAATGCATATGTATGATATATAAAATATTATAGTTAAATTCTTGCATCACATCTAAATATTGCCTGGGGTGTACTTACAGTAAAACGGTAGGACTTCGGATGTCTTAGTTGTTTGCCAGGTAAAATATAAATCCAAATGTCAGGCAAACAGAGTAACTTTCTACTCAAATGTGCTGAACAAAATATGTGGGGCAGGTACTATTGGATTAAGAAGTGGGGCTGGGGCTGCCAGGGCAGTGAGACAGACAAGGTATTCTGAGAGTAGCTGTTAGCCTCGGGCAGGGGACTTGGACTGGAGAACCAGCCGGCCAGTGACAGACCATTCTAAAAGTGCTCTGTGAACCAGGCCTGGAGTGCGCACCTGGGTTCTCAACACCCAGAAAATGGAAGTGGAGAATCAGGAGTTCAAGACCATGTTTGGGTAATGAGTTCAAGGCCAGCCTGAGATACATAAGACCCTGAGATACAAACACTGTACTGCGCGCACACACACAGATCCTTCAAAACTCATGCTACAACAAAGCATAAGATCTCCCTGTGGCTGGGCGATGGTGGCGCAAGCCTTTAATCCCAGCAGACTGGGAGGCAGAGGCTGGTGTATCTCTGTGAATTCAAGGCTGGCCTGGTCTACAGAGTTAGCTCTAGGACAGCTAGGGCTGTTACACAGAGAAGCCTGTCTCGAAACACCCCCCCCCCAAAAAAAAAACTCTCCCTGTGACTCGAGAGAAGGCTGAGTAAGGGAAGCAGCGAGGGAGTGACTAGCAACATTCCAGACTCAGGCCCTTGGTCAGAGAATTTCCGAACTCTCAGGCTCAGGGTTCACCAGCTAGGAAGACCAGCCCCGAGCCACTGGACTGAGCAAGGTGTTGGTCAGCGGCCTGGCATGAAGGACAAGCAGGCTCTGGGGGACAGCAGGGGAGCATATGGAAAGCCCAGGGAACACCTGAGTCCACCTGTGGAATGAAGGGGGGGCGCCAAGGAGGGGGACAGTAAGGTGAGCCCTGGAGAGACACTGGAGTGGGGTGCTGAGCTGCAAGGAACTCTCTGGAAGGAGAGATGTTTCAGCTCAAAGGATCACACCACGTCGTTTCTGCTTCAGGAAGCCCCCAGATGGGTAGGGAGGGTAGGGTCTCCACCCCCTGGGAGGGGAAGCAAGAGCTAATCACATAAACACCTAACCCCTCCAACTAGATCCCTGCAGGGCCTGATAAATGTTCCATTGTGCTCTAAGGACATAATCCCTGGGCTCTTACAGTGTGACGGAGATTATGTTTCAAAGTTTTTACAAAGGAAAGGGGAGTTGGGGATCCTCCAATGAAGGAAAGGTAAATACAGGCCAGTAGAAACCATAGGTAACTTCCTGTGGGGTGTGGGAAGGACCCTCAGTAGGGAGGGGGCACTGGGGTGATGAGCTTGATTCTCTTCTCACCAAAGCCACCCCTGATCCAGCACCATCCTTGAGCAATCTCTAAGCAAGCAGGGCTGGTCCTGTTGAAATAGGCATTGGCACCCCTGCGTGGTGTGGTAATCCTCTCAGGAAGTCGCCCAAGTCCACAGAATACTTCCCAGTCAGGAGGATCCATTACCTGAGGGGGGCGGGGGAGAAGAACCTGGCCCGGTCCCCCAGAGAGCAAGTAACCCCTAACCCAGAGCTGCTGTCTGAGGCAAGGCCAAGGCTCAGAGATGCAGAATTTTGCCTGAGGTCACACAGCCAGACTTGGGACGAAGCTAGAATTCGCAGCTTGCAATGCTTGTTTCTGAGCTGGTTTTCCCTACTACCTCCTGCCTCTGGAATTAGGTACCTCTCTTTCCACTTTAGTGTCTACCTCGGATGCATTAGGGTGGGTGGTCAGAGATTGACATGCTGCTGGAGCAGGGTAGGGGAGATTCTGTGTCCCTCCACCCATACTGCCAGGAAATTTCAAATCTTGGCTGTTTCTGTGACCTTAAATGAATCACTCCTCTCTCCCAGGCTCTGTTTCCTTATCCATTAAGTGAGGGATAATCTGAACCTAGAAAGATCAAGGATTAGCTGTGTCTGGTGGTATATGTATTTGGGAAGTAGAGGCAAGAATATCATTAGTTCAAGCAGGGTGGTGGTGGCGCACGCTTTTAATCCCAGCTCTCAGGCAGCAGGGGCAGGCTGATTGATCTCTGTGAGTTCAAGGCCAGCCTGGTCTACAGAGGGAGTTCCAGAACTGACTCCATAGCTACTGTGAAACCTTGTCTCGAAAAACAAAAACAACAACAACAACAAAAATCAATTCAAAAATAGCAAGTTTGAGGTGACTCGGTGGCTAACAGCATCTTCCAGATGAGCAGAGTTCAGTTCCCAGCACCCACAAATATGCTCATAACCATCTTTTACTCTAGTTCCAGGGGATCAGACACCCTCTTCTGACCTCTGAGGCCACTATATACACAAGGGCACAGACATACTTGAAACATAAGATAAAAGCATATCCTTAAAAAACAAAGCAAGTTTGAGCCCCTAGCCCTGAGCTATTTGACACCCAGTCTCAAAACTGCTTTTAAAAAAAGAAGAGACATGAAAGAAGAGGAAATTAGGGGAAAATATGCATATACTATCAAGGAAGAACAGGGCTAGGGTAAGCAAGAAAGCTTTCTACAACGGGGACATTTGAAACAGAGGCCTGAGGAAGGTGTGTGAACAAATCTAGTAGATAAATGGGGAAGAGCTTTCCTGGTCATCTACAGAGTGAGGTCCAGGACAGTCAGAGTTGTTACACAGAGATACTCTGTCTTGAAAAAGCCAAAAAAGAAAAAAAATTAAACAAACCATACATGTTCTCTCTTTGCCGAAACATTTCTGTCTGAGGAAATCAGCTGACAGTACAGATTTGTCCATCCCAGGGCGCTCCCTGGGTTCTATTCAAAATGATGAAAAATCGGGAAAGAGTTGAGAGCTACCTCTGGCAAGCTTGGTCACATGAGTGGCAGCACCTCCGCATGTTGGAGCAGCAGGCCCCATTATGTTGGCTTCCAAAGAGGTTAAATGCTCACACAGAGAAAAATAGTTGAGTAACCTATGAAATGGATAAGCCAAAGCCACATCCTTACAAGCTGGGTTATTTCTATTGGCTGAGCAGTCACAGAGCTCAAGGGAAGGACACAGCGGTCACCTCTCTATGGTAGAACATCAAAAGAGTGTACAGACATGTTTTGGGTTTTTTGAGACAAGGTCTTTTCTTTTGTTTTTCGAGACAGGGCTTCTCTGTGGTTTTGGAGCCTGTCCTGGAACTAGCTCTGTAGACCAGGCTGGGACAAGGTCTCTGTATGTCGCCATTGCAGTCCTAGCACTTGTTACGTGGCCCAGGCTATCCTTGAATTTACAACTCTGCCTCCCAAGCACTGGGATTAAAGGCCTGTGCCACTTTCTTTTTTTTTTTTAAGTTTTATTTTCTGTGTATGAATGTTTTGCCTGTGTGTATGTCTGTGTACCACGTATATGACTGTTACCCATCAACATCAGAGAGAGAGAGTCAGATCCTATCGAACTGAAATTATGCATGCTCAGCCGGGCGGTGGTGGCGCACGCCTTTAATCCCAGCACTCGGGAGGCAGAGGCAGGCGGATCTCTGTGAGTTCGAGGCCAGCCTGGTTTACAAAGGGAGTTCCAGGACAGGCTCCAAAACCACAGAGAAACCCTGTCTCAAAAAACGAAAAAAAATAAATAAATAAAAAGAAATTATGCATGCTCTTATTCCCAGGTATCCTGAGCCAGAAGAAGGAAGATCTCTTACATTCTCCCCCTTGAGTTGTTTCCTGAGTCAAATCCTTGTCTCTTTGATGGGTACCTATTTATATTGGGATCTAATAACCATCAGCTAGCTAATGGTACCCAGACAGGAATTATCATTTAGTTAAGGCAGTAGTGATGCAAGAGACAACAGCAATTGACTGAAGCAGAAGGGCCAAAGGCCCTGTGATGGCTGACATCAGAGCTGCTATCTAGAAGGACCTGGAAATGAGAATGGGGACCAGTTATTTATTTCCTCTCAGGTCCCCTTTGCAACAATTTTTTCCCGAGTACAGACAAATTATTTCTAATGATTCCTGAATGGTTTATATAGAAACAACTTTCTCTTGAAGCTGTACAATAACCCCTCTGTTTTACGTAGAGCAGGTCGAGTGCCCTATCATAGCTCTATAGAACTATTTCAGGTAGTGACTATTCCTGTTGATAGATCTGGGTCTACTTGGTTTTAACAGGTACCTTGCCTGGTATGCATAGGAACACTATATGCAGCTATTTTGTCCCCTATGCTAGGGAGTTTCCTTTTGATCTAACATTCTAACCTGTTGGGGGGACAAGAGGCAACAGACTCTTCTGTAACTACTTCCTGGTAAAACAAGGAGACTGGAATTCAGGCAGTGGGGCATTCATCAGAAGCATCTGGTTCGCTGACCCAGCTGTAGAGACCTTATGGAAATCTGCTGAAACCGATATAGATGAGAGACAGAAGTTAAAATTTAGAAACTTAAATTTGGAACTTTCAGGCCCATAATCCTAGTAATTGGGGGAGACCAGGAGAGAGGCGGGGAAACTTAGGCTGACTTATCTGGAACCCTTTTGAGCCGTGAAAGTAGATCCAAGTTTTATGACTCCCTTGATTCTCTGAAGCTTGCATAACTTACAAAAAGACATAAAAGTAATCTGTACTGAAATCCACATTGTAGAAAAAGAAGGTAACAACAGATGTCTATAAAACAGCTGGGGTAGACTCACACCTTTAGTCCTAGAAAAAGCCATATCTTTGGTTTAAAAAGCATAAACGTTTTTTTTTTGTTTGTTTGTTTGTTTTTTTTTTTTGGTTTTTCGAGACAGGGTTTCTCTGTGGCTTTGGAGCCTGTCCTGGAACTAGCTCTTGTAGACCAGGCTGGTCTCGAACTCACAGAGATCCGCCTGCCTCTGCCTCCCGAGTGCTGGGATTAAAGGCGTGCGCCACCACCGCCCGGGATAAACGTTTTTTTTCCTCTTTCCAGAGAGCTAAATATAGATTGGACAGAGAGGTCTTTAGCCTGATGAGAGAAGCACTTTTAAGTCTATCTTTAAAAGATATCTGAAGTAAATTTAAATATTAACCTTGTCACCAAACAGTAAGTAGCCCATGCTCTACCACTTTTCAGAACTCTATTGATCAATATTAAAACTCTGAACCTTTGCAATCTTAGCGTAACAATAGCATAAAGGGGAAAGAAATCTGAAACATTTCCCACTTTCACAGACCTTAAATCACTTACTTACACATTTACAACTTATATTTACATCTTAAATCACTTTCTGAGGCCTCCAGAACTCACATAGACTCTCATAGGCTTAGACCTTCATATACCTTAGAACATTTTCTTAGACCCTCAAAACTTGCATTGACTTTAACACTTTTTTTCCCTATCTAATCATTTACCAGAGACACAAGTAGTTATTACTGAGAAGAATTATTACAAGTCATGTTCCTTTTGTGGAAAGTTATATCTGAAACCTGTTTATCTTTTAATATGAAGCCTATTAGCAAGTCAAACTTGTCTACCTTTACAGGAGACTTAAATATTTATTTATTTATTATGTGTACAATATTCTGTCTGTGTGTATGCCTGCAGGCCAGAAGAGGGCACCAGACCTCATTACAGATGGTTGTGAGCCACCATGTGGTTGCTGTGTGGTTGATGGAAATTGAACTCAGGACCTTTGGAAGAACAGGCAATGCTCTTAACCTCTGAGCCATCTCTCCAGCCCCCTACAGGAGACTTAGTAGGCAAAGCAAGTCTTTTTTTTTGTTTTGTTTTGTTTTTTGTTTTTTTTCGAGACAGGGGTTTCTCTGTGGTTTTGGAGCCTGTCCTGGAACTAGCTCTTGTAGACCAGGCTGGTCTCGAACTCACAGAAATCCGCCTGCCTCTGCCTCCCGAGTGCTGGGATTAAAGGCGTGCGCCACCACCGCCCTGCTCAAAGCCAGTCTTGAGTTTTACATATGAAATGAGATAGTATGGTGACCACAGCTTTGGGGAAAAGGATCTGGTTCCCTGCTGCTGCTAAGCTGACAATGTTACAGTTAGCCTAGCCATCGATGCCATCAGAGATGTGAGAAAGATAAATTACAACATGAAGTATAATCCAAATGGCCCATGTACCAGCTAAAAATGACAGAGACCAATCCATTACCTAGACAACCATCCCAGGCTCCTATGTTCTCCATGGAGTTAGGGGCAGAGGTACCAGGACAACATCAGACTTTGGCTGCCAGGCCCAGAAGGTAAGAGGTTTTCCTGTGGAGGAGGAACATGGGGGAGACTGACTTTACTTTGTCCAGGTAAAATGGGGCAGGTGGCTCTCAGGTGTCCTGCTTGTCCACAGTTTGGGCCTGGGCCTGGTGGCAGGTACAGCAGTAGGCATTCTTGCCCAGTGGTTAGTGTTACCACAATTCAAGTGTGGTCATCATGGTGCCCTGTCATTATTTTTGGAGACTTTGGGGTCACAGATAGAAGCTGGAGAGTCTCTGTCACAGGAAGCTTTTTCACTAAACATTTTAAATGCTGTATTTTTCAGCTCTCCGACACATTTGAGGACCATTATCTATTAAGTATATCTGAGTTAAACAAATCTTGGCTTAACCTTTAAAACACATATAGGCTAAATAAAGCTTTTTCCTATAATTTATCACATTAATATGTAGCATGACTACAGTACAGTTCTGAACGTATTAAAGAATTTGATCATTTATAAGGTGGCTGACTATTAACTTATTTCTTAATTATCCTTAACAGCTTACATTAACTTATTAACTTTCATTAGACTAACACTTGCAGGGGGAGGGTTGTGAGCCTGGATTGAGGGAGTCTAGAGGCTAGCATTGTCCTTGACAAGTTAATAGGCACCATAGCCACGCGTCAATGAAAGGGCCACAAGTTCATTTTGCCAGAGATAAGGAAAATGATTCCCTTTTTAACAAACAGGAACTTTCTTCAAGCTCCTGAGGAAATGGAGGCTTTTGTCTAAATGCCTGAACTTGGGAACGACTTTATAGTTTTCTCTCTGTTAAGTCTGAACTTTAAAAAACAGCTTCTGATCCAGGTAATGGTGGTACACACCTTTAATCCTAGCATTCGGGAGGCAGAGACAGGTGGATCTCTGTGAGTTCGAGGCCAGCCTGTTCTACAAGAGCTAGTTCCAGGACAGGCTTCAAAGCTACAGAGAAACCCTGTCTCAAAAAACAAAACAAACAAAAAACACACCAAACAAACAAACAAAGAAAACCCCACAATTTCTGAACTAAAGCTCCTTTAGTATAAAAATAAGACTTTTAACTCATAAACATAGCTCACCGAGAGACCAGGAAGTTTCCTGATTGTTTTACAGTGTACCATTACAGACTATAAGAGTTTTTTATATGACTCGGCTTATCAAAATAGCTTAATAAAGTTAGCAAAGACAAGTAGGCTAGACATGCATTCTCAAGCATGAATAGACCTTAGGTAAGGATCTGTAGACCAGGCTGGTCTCGAACTCACAGAGATCCGCCTGCCTCTGCCTCCCGAGTGCTGGGATTAAAGGCGTGCGCCACCGCCGCCCGGCAGGAGAGGCATTTTCTAAGCCAGCGGTTCTCAACCTTCCCAGCGCTTAGACCCTTAATTACAATCCCCATGCTGTGAAGACACCAGCCACAGAATCACCCCTTGCTTTTTCACGGCTGCCATGTTGCCGCTGTTATGAATCTCAGTGCAAACATCCGACGTGCAGGCGGTCCTAGGCTACCCCTGTAAAAAGGTCTTTCAACCCCCAAAGAAGGATGGAGACTGATAGGCTGAGAAGCTGCTCCAAGCCCTTTGCCAGACAACTTAGGTCATTGTCTTGCTGCATTATAAGATAGGAATAGCCCAGCCTCTGGTATTTGGTCCTCATAGCCGTGGCCCTAATTTTTAACCTTTTTACTTATTTTTAGGTTCAAATGTTAATATAGAACATTTTGTAAACTTAAAATGCCCCATAGCCTTATGAATGTAAATATTTTAAAAGGTGTTCCTTGCTCTCTCCTTTTGCGGCCATCACTGGATCGCCCCCATCAAAATGAAGTTCCATCCCTTTCTGACGCCTGACCGAAGTAAGAACCGCAAACAGCGTTTCAATGCACTTTCCCTCATTCAGAGGAAGATCGTTTTCCCCCTTTCCAAAGAGCTGAGTCAGAAGTACAATGTTTGATCTACGCCCGTGCAAAAGGATGAAGGTCAGGTTGTCCGAGGACAGTACAAAGGCCAGCAGACTGGCAAAGTGGTCCAATTGTCAGAAAGAAATATGCCTACGTTATTTCATGTTCCACATTGAACAAGGGCAGCGAGGAAAGGCTAATGTCACAACTGTCCGAGTGGGCAGCCACCCCAGCAAGGTGGTTAAAGCTGTGCAGAGACCGCAAAAAGATCCTGGAAAGGAAAGCCAAGTCTCGGCAAGTGGTACTCGCTGCCCCTCGTGGCCCACTGCAGACACTTGGGAACTGCCCCTACCTGGGACTGGCTGCTCTGGGGCCCCGCTGCCCACTGCTGCCGCTTGGGGACCTGCAGCTTTTCTGTCTCAGCAGCCACTCTGGGATCTGAAGCATTTTTACTTTTATCATTACAGAGCTATATGGATAACTCTATGGGTTTTAACAGAGGAGAGGATTCAGGAGTTCACATAATTTTGTGATTTCAAGATTTAAAATAAAAAAGCAAGGATAGTAAAAAATGGCATGGCTATACTTGCCTAAGCTCATGGCCTCACACGGCAATTTCAGAGCTTCTACAATGGCAGACACCTGGGAGCCTGTAAATTAACAGCAGCCTCTAACACTGGCCTCTGATGGGTCTGTTAAACAAAAAAAGCAGGCCGGGCAGTGGTGGTGTACGCCTTTAATCCCAGCACTCGGGAGGCAGAGGCAGGCGGATCTCTGTGAGTTCGAGACCAGCCTGGTCTACAGAGCTAGTTCCAGGACAGGCTCCAAAGCCACAGAGAAACCCTGTCTCGAAAAACCATCTTTTTTTTTTTAAATATTCATTTTATTTATTATGGATACAATATTCTGTCTATGTGTATGTCTTCAGACCAGAAGAGGGCACCAGACCTCATTACAGATGGTTGTGAGCCACCATGTGGTTGCTGGGATTTGAACTCAGGACCTTCGGAAGAGCAGGCAATGCTCTTAACCGCTGAGCCATCTCTCCAGCCTCGAAAAACCAAAAAAAAAAAAAAAAAAAAAAAAAAGAAGCATGGCCTATGCCAGGGCACAGCAGGCAATGAGGGACGGGCACCGCCTGGTCCCAAGTCCCCCCACTGCCAAGTGGAGAGCATGGCTTGTGCCCCGCTGTGCAGCCCAGCTTCAGCTATGATCCCAGCCTGACCTGGCAGCCAAGCTGCAAGAGCAGCTTCAGGAAATGCAGCCTCCCGAGGATTGTGGATGATAGGGGTGTGAATTTCCAGGAGATGTTGAGGCTGGCCCACTGTCTGTCTGGATGGTTCGTGGGACACCAAACCGAGGAATGATGTGGTCCAGGAGTACCTGAGCCACCACATCTGCTGTTTCCCTGGAGACTGGAAACACTTCTATCCATCCTGTAAGAGCGTCCACAAGTGTTAAGAGATAACAGAGTTTTTATGAGTAGGCATATGAGTGAAATCAACCTGCCAATCTTCACCCAGTTGGTGTCCATGAAGCTGGTGTAGAGACTGACATATGTGGAGAGCCCCCTGTGGGTTGGCCTGGACACTGTCTGGCAAGAGGAGTGAACCTGTAAAATAGAATCTTGAAGATAGATGGGGTCAAAAAGGGGCTCCAAGAAGCAGAACAAAACTTTGGGGCCTATGTGTAAGATCTGGTGGATGTCTGAAATGATTGACAGTGCCTGGTCTTGAGGAAGGATGAGACGGTTATTTAAACAGAACCATCCGCCCTTTGTTTTTGTGGCCCCCCCTTTTTATAAGCTCGTCCCTCTCTTTAGGTTGATAACAGGACTGATAGGAGGGAGTTAAAAACAAAATGTGTTCTGTGAAGTCGGAGGAGCTGGAGGCCCCCGGGCCACTGAGTCAGCCTTGGCATTGCCTAAGGTCACTGGGTCCTTGGAGGATTGATGTCCCCGATAGTGAATAATGGCTACTTCTGCAGGAAGCTGGAGGGCCTCCAAAAGTTTGGTTATAAAGGGTCCATTAATATGGGAGTGCCCTTGGTAGTGAGGAAGCCCCTTTCCTTCCAGAGTACAGAATGAGTGTGGGCTATGCAGAAGGCATATTTAGAGTCAATGTAGATATTAGCCCTTGGCCCTTGGCTATCTGGAGCACCCTAGTCAAGGCAACTAATTCAGCCTTTTGTGATGAGGTTCCCATTGGCAGGCGGGTCGCTTCGACTATGTCAGTGGAAGTGACCACTGCATACTCGGTTTCCTGATTTATCTATGAGGGAACTTCCGTCAACAAACAGGGTGATCTGTAAGTGGCTGGTCCAGGAATCCCAGCAGGGGTGAGGTTAAAGCCTCTACAGCCTCTGGGCAAGAGTGAGAGGAGGTACCAGAGAGGAGGGAACAGGACGGAGAGTTGCGGGGCTTAGGGCAGGACTGGAAGCCAAAGTAATTTGGGGGTTTTCTAGATACAGTAAGTGAAGGCCCAAGGAGGGAGAGAGAGGAGGCAGGGTTTGGAGAGAGACAGGAATGAGGGCCTTCTGCAGGGGGGACACAGAGGTTCCAACCAAATACACACAAGTGACACAAAAAGCTGTCTGGGTCAAGCATGGTGACATGTGTTTGTAAGTCCAGCACTTGGGAGACTGCCATGTAAATGCTAGGAACTGAACCTGGGCCCTCTGGAAGAGAAGACAGTGCTCTTAACCACTGAGCCAGCTCTCCAGGCCCCCTCAGTTCCTTTTGGGGGTTCTTAGTCTCATCAATAAACGAATTTAGCAACAGACTCGAAAGGAAGTGCAAGGACAACTTTCTTAGATTTTAAAAATATAAATATAATATAACAGGGCAGGTAAGCTGTAAATCTCAGCAGATACCAGAAGGGAAATGAGGAAAAAGCCATGCCAATTTTGATGGAGATTGACAAGTAGACACAGAGCAAAAGGAGAAGGGGCCTTCAGAGAAAGAGTGGAGAAGCCTAGAGCGCCTTGGAAAACATGCTCCTGCCGGTATCCATCTAGAAGAAAGAGAAGCAAATAATAAGAAGAAAGGAGAGGTCTGAGTGACTCAGGAAGTGGAACCGTACAGGGCAGGCGCCTGCCTAGAGAAGAGACTTCTGGGCAGGAAAGGTGCACTATCTCCCGAGGGGACCGTTATTCCTCCCACCTCCTCTAGGGAACTTAGAATGCCAGGTCTCTACCAGGTGGAACTTAGAACAAAACCCAGACCCCCCCCCCCCACACACACACACCTTTATGCAAGGCGATTTAAATGTCAAGGGAAGGCAAAGCTGATGTTTACCTTTCTGGTGTTACCAGGGGAACAGGAGGTGGGACCTACTGTAGCAACTGGACCTCTCCATCCCTCCCTCTTCTCAAAGTGACACACAGTCGCCTTTCTCAGCTTTCCACTAGTCTGCAGCTGTTTTTTAGTTGTTGTTTTTTTAACTCTTTGCTCTCTGGGGGCCAGGCACTCAGCTTCCAAATAAATACTTAGAGATTGTTTCTTACTTATGAATGCCTGAACTTAGCATTATCCAGTCTACTTTTTGCCTTTGGGCTTTTACCTTTTTCTATTTCTTTTTTTTTTCTTTTTCTTTCTTCTTTTTTTCTTCTTTCTTTCTTTCTTTCTTTCTTTCTTTCTTTCTTTCTTTCTTTCTTGACAGAGTTTCTCTATGTAACAGTTCTATCTGTCCTGAAACTTGCCTTGTAGACCAGGATGGCCTCAGTCTCCCAGAGATCCACCTCCTCTGCCTCCCAAGTGCTGGAATTAAAGGTGTGCACCACCACTGCTTGGCTACCTTTTTCTATTTCTGTAAATCTTTTCTTTACTTCTTACTCCATGTCTGGCTAAGTGGCTGCCCCTCCCCCCGTGTCCTCTCCCTCCTTCTTTTCTCATTCCTTGATCTTCTCTTCCCAGATTCCTCCTCGTATTTATTCTCTCTGCCCGCCAGCCCCACCTATCCTTTCTTCTGCCCAGATATTGGCCGTTCAGCTCTTTATATATACACATGCCTGTTTTAGACAGGCAAAGTAGAACAGCTTCACAGAGTTAAACAAATGGAACATAAAAGAATGTGACACATCTTTGCATCATTAAACAAATTTCCCAAATCATAAACAAATGTAGCACATCGTAAAATAATATTCCACAACATTATTCCTTGCCGCCATAACTGGCCCATTGAAGACAGGGGACATGTAGCTGAGCCTAGCTTGTTAGAGCTGTGAGGACACGACACTAAAACCCCAGTCACTCTCCTCCTCCTAGTCTTCTTCCTCTCTCTGTCTCTGTCTGTCTCTGTGTATGTGTGTGTATCTCTCTGTCTTTCTCTCTCTCTCTCTCTCTCTCTCTCTCTCTCTCTCTCTCACACACACACACACACATACACACACATACACACACACACTCACATACACACAATCTTTCTCACTCTCTCTTTCTGAGAGAGTTCCCCTATATAGCCAGGCTGTCCTGGAATTCCCAGAGATCCCCTGCCTCTGTCTCCGAAGTACTGGGACTAAGGGCGTGTTCAGCCATGCTGGGTTCCTAGCCACATTTTTTTTTTTTTTTTTTTCCGAGACAGGGTTTCTCCATAGTTTTTGGTTCCTGTCCTGGAACTAGCTCTTTTAGACCAGGCTGGCCTCGAACTCACAGAGATCTGCCTGCCTCTGCCCCCCCCCCCCCAGTGCTGGGATTAAAGGCGTGAGCCACAACCGCCACATTCTTAACAGGGTGTGTCACTGACTGCTAGACAGAACACTAATTCAAACTAGCTGCCTGGAAGGTACTGGGGTAGCTCTCTAACTGGGAGGAGGATCCTTGGGAGAAGGCTAAGGTTCCCCCGAGTGTAGAGCCCTAGCTCTCCCACCAACATGGGCATCTTCCTACCTGAGCCCTGTCACAAAGAAAAAAAAATCCTCAGGACAACTCTGATTGATTTGTTTTTTTCACATGTCCATCTCGGACGACATCAGTGGTGACAAGCTGGCAGCCTTACTTGGCTCAGTTTCTTTGTCCAGTTACACTAGTGGGGGGTGGAGTTAAGTGGGGACCTAGAAACTCTCCCTGGGACCAAAGTGGGTAGGCCTGTGGGTCTGGAATGTCCTCAGAAGGACCTTTGCACCCAGGGCCACCTGGGAAGGGAAATGCCTGTGCTGATTTCTGTGGGAGTCGCTACTGGGCTCTGGAGTTGGAAAAGGGTCTACACCTGGCTTGTTGTGTGGCTTTGAGCCATGGAGAGATGAGCGGGAGCTCAGGAGCCTTAAAAACAAACAAACATTAAAAAACCAAGTTTTGATTTTCTGTGAATAGAGAAAGAGACCCGGAAAGAGTTTCTGCCCTGTGCAGCCTGCAGTGGCCAGCTTTGGCCCAGGAGCACAGCCATGATCTCAGACGCTAATCTTCACTCTGTGGTCTGTGTTTGCCTTGCTTTCCCCTTCCCTTTTCCTCTCTTCACAGTGGCGAAATTCGGAACAGCAGAGCTCGGAGAAGACTCGTGCATCCTCAAAAAGGCTCTTAACTCTCACCACCCCAGGTCTGCCAGTCTGGGAAACCTCTCTTCCCACATAGGATGTCTTTGGGCAGCTTGAGAAGAGGCCACTAGGAATGGAGACTGAGCAGGATTGGTGACAGGGTAAGGTGATTTTTGACCTGGTCTTGTGGGAAGGGACTCATTGCCAAAACGGGACTTTCCAGCTAAACCTGGATTCCTAGGACCCAGAGAGAGGAACTGCTTAATCTTAAACAAAAAGAGATTTTTAAATTTATTTATCTTAGCCGGGCGATGGTGGCGCACGCCTTTAATCCCAGCACTCGGGAGGCAGAGGCAGGCAGATCTCTGTGAGTTCGAGACCAGCCTGGTCTACAAGAGCTAGTTCCAGGACAGGCTCCAAAACCACAGAGAAACCCTGTCTCGAAAAACCAAAAAAAAAAAAAAAAAAAAATTAAATTTATTTATCTTATGTGCATTAGTGTTTTGCCAAGGGTGTTGGGCCCCCTAGAACCGGAATTATACGCAGTAGTGAGCTGTCATGTGGGTGCTGGGGATTGAACCCTGGTCCTCTGGAAGAGTAGTCAGTGCTCTTAACCACTGAGCCATCTCTCCAGTCCCAGGAAAGAATTTTTTTTTTTTTTGGACGATGAATGGCCCAGCAGAAACTGCGGAGGAGGACCAGTGACCCATCACCATAGTTACTGGCCCGTCACTTGGAAACTCCTAAGACAGAACTGAACCTGGCTGTGGTTGTACTGACACTTGAGGCTGAGGCACGCAAGCACACCCATGAGACATGAAACCTCCTGCAGCGCACACTGGCTTAGCCCTGCCTTGTAGACAGAAGGATTCAGAGATAGGAGTCCGCACAAGTCACCAGCAGGGGAGGAACGTATCAGCTGACCACCCCCCTCCCCTCCCATTTCTTAATCCATATTTAACCCCAGTTGTGCTGTCCACTCCTTTCCCTCCTCTCTTCGTTCACTCTTTTTTGCTTGGTTGGTTTTCTTTTCTTTTTTTTTTTGTTTGTTTTTTTTTCGAGACAGGGTTTCTCTGTGGCTTTGGAGCCTGTCCTGGAACTAGCTCTTGTAGACCAGGCTGGTCTCGAACTCACAGAGTGTCAGGAGCCGTGTCCCCCCAAAATTTACAGGAAGCACCGCCGTGAGGAGTTTTGCAGAGAGTTCCACTTTCCAATTGTATTGAGAATAGTCTTATTGACCAAGCCTATCTCACACCCAAATTAACTGTTAATAGAGAGTTATCTGTTAGCGGAACCTGCCTCACATTCCAAACTATCTAGAGAACTAGGTGGGTCAACTTGTGACTTCCTGACCAAGGAATCTTGACCTGACCGATCGTAACCTCTCGGACTACGTGACGGGCGTGGACCACGTGGCAAGGTCCCGTGCCCCAGCCCCCCAAGCTCCCCATTCAGGGGCTATATAAGCTGTAACCATGACCCTAATAAACGGAGGCTTTGACAAATACGCTTAGCTTCCTTCCCCTTATCAGCCTATGCCTTTCAGGTGGTGCCTCTCCGTGACCCTGGAATAACTGGCCAGCCAGGCGGGTTACAAACCCTAGACAGAGTAACCCGTCAAGGCGGTCTACAACAGAGATCCGCCTACCTCTGCCTCCCAAGTGCTGGGATTAAAGGCGTGCGCCACCACCGCCCGGCGCTTGGTTGGTTTTCGAGACAGGGTTTCTCTGTGATGCTTTGGAGCCTGTCCAGGATTTTGTTCTGTAGACCAGGCTGGCCTCAGATTCACTAAGATCCGCCTGCCTCTGCCTCCCGAGTGCTGGGATTAAAGGGGTGCGCCACCACTGCCTGGCTCGGCGAGTGAATCTCCATGACTCTGAGGCCAGCCTGGCCTACAGAGCAAGTTCCAGGAGAGCCAAGGCTACAACAGAGAAATCCTGTCCAAAAAGCCAAATAATAATAACATATTCACTATGATTTTGCTTGTGGAGGCTGCATACACAGAGATCAGAGGAAATGTGAGGCTGCTCCTCTCCCTTCACCTTTGTGTGGGCTCCGTGGAACAAGCACAGGTTGCGGGGTTGCGAGGCAAGCTCTTCACCTGCTAACCACCCACTGGCCCAAGGCAGGCTCGACTCACTCACGTAGCTCAGGGTGACTTGGGATGACCTTCACCATCAGTGCCTCCTACTTCTCTCCGCTGGAATTACAGCAGCTCTTCACAAATTTGTCCGCTTGGGAAGTTTGTCTCTCCCTCCCACTGACTTATTGGCAGCGTTTCCTTCTACCTGGGCGGATTCTTGGCTATAACTTGACAGTTGTGTAAAATCCTTCCGATTTGAATCTAACACCAAGTTAGTTGGCTTCCTGCTTGGATGGGCCCAGCCTTGGCCAGGCTGCTCTTTTGGTGACCTTTAATACTATATACATTTAAGCACTTCCTTAGTTCCTGCCCCAGCAAGGTGCTCCTGGCTAATGCTATTCCAGTCCTGGTCCTAAAAGTCTTGATTATCTTCCCAGAATGACTCTAGAAACAAGATCTGCTGGACAGTATTCTATGATGTAACACAGGCTTTATTCAAATATTCACTTATGGTTTTGGCTTGGCATGACTGCATTCATCTTAAATTATAATGGCCAGGATTGTCCCATGTTTTGTTTTTTTTGGTTTTTCGAGACAGGGTTTCTCTGTGGTTTACTTGAACTCACAGAGATTCGCCTGCCTCTGCCTCCCGAGTGCTGGGATTAAAGGCGTGCGCCACCAACACCCGGCAGGATTGTCCCATGTTAGCCCTGCAACCAGACATGGTGCTGTGTGCACTCAGGATGCAGAGGCAAGGGATCCACATCTCCCCACCCTCTTCCCTGCTTCATGTCTGGGAATCCAAGAGTCTGACTGCAGGCTCTTTGAAAATTATTTATTTTGCCAGACAGTGGTGCCACACGCCTTTAAACCCAGCACTTAAGAAGCAGAGGCAGGTGGATCTCTGAATTTAAGGCCAGCCTGGTTTATAGAGTTCCAGAACAGCCAGGGCTACAGAGAGAACCTGTCTTGAAAGAAGAAAAAAAAAATATGTATATGAGTGTTTTGTCTATGTATGTCTATGCACCATGCGTGTAGTGCCCACAGAGGCCAGAAGAGGGTTCAG
Organism: Chionomys nivalis; assembly: GCF_950005125.1. Classification (NCBI taxonomy): domain Eukaryota; kingdom Metazoa; phylum Chordata; class Mammalia; order Rodentia; family Cricetidae; genus Chionomys; species Chionomys nivalis. The sequence goes on from NC_080102.1 coordinate 40,197,898, forward strand.
ATCTTTAATAGGCCTTCAGAACTTAGCACAACTGACTCCATGATGTAAGTGCCATTCAGGCTGTAAAACTCAGCACGTAGACACCTGCCAGAAATGCAGACAAAGACCTGCTCTATCAGTCCATAGTTCTGGGAAAGTCTCTAATTGCACTAACCTTGCTTTTTGGCTTCTGTTCTGCTTCTGGCTAACTCTTCTTGTTAACTGATATGTGTCAATCAGGATATGGATTTTCTGTTTAAAAGCTCACCCTGAGAAAGACTCCGGACTTCACTGGGATCCTGTACACTCAGTGTAGTCACCAGCCGGCTACTAAAGACTGTCTATTGGCTTAGACCTGTGTCTGAGCAGTCTTCTCTGGTAGATACCCCACGACAGAATCTCCTCCAGCTGTGAGCATCTTGTGGGTTCTGGGAACTGTACCTGGGTCCTCTGGGAGAACAGCCAGCTCTGAACTTCTGAGTCATCTCTCAGCCCCTGACTGAAGGCTCTTAATGTAAGCTTCATTCATCATCAAAAGGTATGGAGGATGTAGCTGGGAAGTGGTGGCCCACACCTTTATTTAATCCCAGCACTTGGAAGCCAAGGCAGGTGGGTCTCTGAGTTTAAGACCAGCCAGGTCTACAGAGTGAGTTACAGGACAGCCAAGGCTACATAGAGAAACCCTGTCTTGAACTCTCCACATTAAAAAAAAAAAGGTATAGAAGTGTAGAGAGCCGCGTGGAATCACACCTGATGGCGATGTGTAGAGAGCTGCATGGAACCGCACCTGATGGTGCTGGCTCCAGCCCTCCTCCGCGATCCTGAAAGCAAGAGCTCTCTATGATAATCAACTCCTATGGCTAAGGCCTGATTCATGCTATTATCACGCAATGATTGTCAGTTGCTTGCGTATGCGTGGACCTATGGGCAGTGCCCACCTGGCAATCCGGGGTTGGCAGCCCAAGCCTACTTAAGGGCTGGGAGAGGTTTGCCCAGGGAGAGAGGGAGTGAGAGAGAGAGAGAACGCATTGTCAAAAGGTCCTGAATAAACTGCAGCAGGAAGAGCTCCGGTGTTGTGTCTTCCTTGCTGGACGAGGCGGCCGCGACATAGAAGAGACCCCTCCTCTCGTCTCTGAGCTCTGATTCTCTTCAGAGACCCTGCCATGCTGTTAGCCTTCTGTCTGTCTTTCTGTCTGTCTATGACACTAATAACTCTAATAAACTCTTTAGTTCTCAGTAACGTGTAAATGTCCCCATCTAAAACTGATTCCATCAGGCAAGGGGGACAGTGTCACGTGCCTTTAATCCCAGCACTCTGGAGGCAAAGGCAGACAGGTCTCAGAGTTCGAGGCCAGCCTTGAACAGACAGACTTTGCCATCCCAGGTGAGATGTAGCATCTCAATGTGACTGTCACCAGTCCTTCCTTGGTGGCCAGAGATCAGCGTATGTTTCATGTGCTTATTGGCTATTTTTATACTTTCTCTAGAGAAATAACTATTAGAATTTTCTCCTTTAACTTTATTTTGATTTTTTTTTTTTAAATTGAGATAGGGTCTCAGGTAGCCCAGGATGGCCTCAAACTATTTTTTTTTTTTCGAGACAGGGTTTCTCTGTAGCTTTGGAGCCTGCCCTGGAACTCCCTTTGTAGACCAGGCTGGCCTCGAACTCACAGAGATCTGCCTGCCTTTGGGCCTCAAACTATTATATGACTGACAATGATCTTAAACTCTCCTGCTGTGACATTCTGAGGTCAGAGGTCTGCCCCACTATGCTCTGATGTGGCATAGGGTCTCTGCTACCAGTAAGGCCAGCAGTCAATGAAATAGAGCCTTCCTTTAAATACTTAGCTATCCCTCCTAATTTAAACCCAACTTCACTTGAAAAACCCCGCGCCTCTGAAAAAGCCCCAAATAAACCAATCTCTCCTGGTGGGCTTGCAACCTTTTACCTCCATTGGTATGATTTGAAAAAGCAGCGTCTGAGAGAAAGTCGCCATGCCTAGCTCAGGTGGAGGGGTTTTTTAGTGGGGCAAAGTGAATGTGAAAAGGGAGGAGGGGAGAGGGGAGACCAGGCTGTGGGGACCAGAGTGGCAGGAGAGGAGAGGGGAGGGGAGGGGAGAGGGGAGACCAGGCTCTGGGGACCGAGTGGCAGGAGAGGGGAGGAGAGGGGAGGGGAGAGGGGAGACTAGGCTGTGGGGACCGGAAAGGAGAGGGGAGGGGAGGGGAGGGACAAAGAGGGAGAGATGGGAGGTGGGCAGGGCCCTTTTAAAAGGGGACATAGCGAATGTGCACATATACCCCAAGGTCAGGCCAGTACAGATGCCTGAATACTGACATCCATGTCCCTGGAACACATGCTGTATGGATATGTAACATATCCAACGAGGCTCAAGACACCCCGGAAACGGGAACTACACCAGATAACCTGCTTTGACCTCATTCCATGCCTCGTCTACAGCTGTCTCCTCTGTGGGTGTAATGACCACATCTACCTAGTAATTGGGAAGCATCAGGTTAATGAGAACCTACTTCAAACCCTGAGGGAATAAGGGAAAGATCTTCAGTAGCACATGTCCCGTCCTGGCTAATGCCCAAAGAGAAACTCGCCTTGACAGAAAACCTTGCAGCTTCTGTAGACCGTGAGCTCTAGCGTTCCCCATAGGCTGTTGTTTGTCAGTCTCTTTTAGCTTCTGGCCTCAGGTTACATGGTCAGCAATTAAACATGTTTTACATAGGCAGAAACGGAGCTGAGCCTTTTGGGGAAGAGAGATTTATGTAGCAGAGATGCCACCACAGCTATCCCCAGAGCACACCAGCATGGGAAGATCGCAAAGCAAAGACCCTACCGTGCTGTCCTGGAGCTGTTCCTTGCCCTGCCCGATGAAATCCTGCTTTCCCTGATACAATTTCCCTGATAATATCCGTTCTGGTGGGCCAATTTTAACAGTGATCTAGCCAAGCTTTAATGTTATAAGTACAACGCTACTTTCCTTATTTTCCTTTACTTATTTTTTTATATTTTTATATTTATCTTGTGTGTATGAATCTTTTGCTCTCATATATGTCTGCACACCATACATGCAGGCAAAGAGTGGTGAGCCTCCATGTGGGTTCTGGGAATGGAACCTGGGTTCTTTACGAGCTCTCCAACCCTCCCCCTCTGGGCCCTGTTTAAACTGTTTAGAATGTTGCTTTCTGTAGTCTGAGACCATACTTCCTCAGCTACATTTTAGTTTTGCCTGACAACATTCTCTAAATAAATTTATTGGTAAATACTCTGTAACTTTATTACTCAAATTCCCTCCTATATCGTTCCCTGCTGTTGGAGTCATTAGCAATCTTTCACAAAGTCCAGCGTAAAACTCCGCGTCATAGGGGACTGGACACTCGGAGTCCTCAGTCTTGATAGGCTGGCTCCGACGTCAGAACCAGAGTAGCTTCACAGCGGCTGAGAGGTAACGTGGTGGGGTCAGTCAGTTCAGCAGGCACGGTTCTAATAATGCTGCTGGAATGATCAGAGAGAGGGCCCGACGGAGACACCAACCAACCGACGGACACTCCAGCCGACGGAGACCCCAGGCGAGCTGCTTCCTCCAGCAGCGGCTAAGCGCACCAGCCGAGCTGCTGCCCACTTCCACCAAACGCGCTGCCGCTTCCAGCAGCAGCTGAGCGCACCAGGGGTTCTCTAGGCCGCGCTTTCGTCGGTTCTTTTTGTTGAGCTGTTTCCCTCCTCTCTGATCCTCTGATTTGCTGGCATAATGACAGGATTCTTTATTCAGAGAGGCACAGAACCCTCCCTTTTAGCCATCAGTGGATTTAGGCCTTGTACAGACTATTTCATTTCATATTTATTCATCTACAATATGCACAACCAGGCATAATTCATTAACGAAAGGACACAAACCCTCCCAGGAAACCTATTATTCCCAGAAACCACAGGGCTTTCCAGTCCTGGCGAGCCCTCCTGGGGAGCCCTATAGTAAGTACTATGGCTAGTGTCATCGTCACCCTCAGTCTAAGGGCAGGAAAACTGGAGCAAGCCTCCTTTTCAGTATGGACTCTTGCCTCCCTCCCCTCATGGCTCCTCCCCTTACTTAGCCCCTTATACTTTCCCCACCTACACTCACCTCAGAACTTCCCATTGACAAACCAAAGTTTAATGCCACCAGGGTTCACCCCGTGGAAACAGATTTTTTTTTTTTTTTTTTTTTTTTTTTTTTTTTTTTTTTGGTTTTTCGAGACAGGGTTTCTCTGTGGTTTTGGAGCCTGTCCTGGAACTAGCTCTTGTAGACCAGGCTGGTCTCGAACTCACAGAGATCCGCCTGCCTCTGCCTCCCGAGTGCTGGGATTAAAGGCGTGCACCACCACCGCCCGGCGATGGATGAGATTCTGCTTCAATTAAATACACACACACACACACACATATATATATTTCCTACCAACTCCTAATCCCCAAGACCCTGAAGTCATGTGCAATTAGGGCACAACCATACTCAGAAGGCAGGTGGAGGTGGCTAGAACTAGAAATCACAGGTAACAACAATCTAGTGACCTTCCCCGGCCACTCCTTTACAAGAGAATGTGGGCTGTCAACAAGCCCTGTCACGATGGACTCTTACAAACAGGCACAGTTGATCTGATAAAACCCTACGGCTGTTTTGCTCAGAGGGTTGCACTCCACCACAATCTGGGGTAGAAGTGCACCCTGGAGTGAAGGAAGGGGGGCAGAGGCACATTGTCACACGCGAGCTTCCTGGCTTTCCAGACACTCTGGGAGAAGCTGGGAAGGTGCTGACCATTTCCAGCCCTGAAGATGCTCCCAGCACCCCTGCAGGAGACAGACCAGTTCCTTTCTGGGTCTGTCACTCTGCTCCTTGCCCAGAGGGAACCTGGACACCCTCCTGTTCCTCTCCAGGCCACAGCAATTTGCTTCACAGCAGCAAGGGTTTTTTTTGTCCCCAAACCGGTTTGTGCCTGCCTAAACCACTCAAATTGTCATCCACAAGCTGAGAAAACAGGAAAACACAAGGGAAGGGTGTGGCTGAATGGATGGACCTGAACCCTGTGGGAAACCTTGGGCAACACTGGGCTGGAGAGATCAACTGTGCAGTAAAAGCACTGGCTGCTCTGCTAGAGAACCTGGGATCTGTTCCAAATTCCCACGTCACATGTCTCTCAGCTACCGTGACTCCCGCTCCAAGGGATCTGACTTCCACAGGCACAAGTCCATATAAATAAATAAATTTAAAAACCACTCACAAGGCCAGGTGTGTGGTGGACACTTCAATCCCAGCTCTGGAATAATGGCAGAGGCAGATGGTTTTATGTGGGCAGCTTGGCCTACAGAGTGAGTTCCAGGACAGCCAGGGCTACATAAAAAGACCCTGTCTCAAAACAACAAAAACCACCTACAAGTTGGGGGTGGAGAGCTGACTGACAATTAAAAGCACTGCTCTTTTGTTGTTGTTGTTATTGTTTGTTTTTGGAGACAGGGTTTTTCTGTGTAGCTTTGGAGCCTGTCCTGGAACTCACACTGTAGACCAGGCTGGCCTCAAACTCACAGAGGTCCACCTGCCCCTGTCTGAGTGCTGGGATTAAAGACATGCCACAAGGGCTGGAGAGATGGCTCAGAGGTTAAGAGCACTGGTTGCTCTTCTAGAGGTCCTGAGTTCAATTCCCAGCAACCACATGGTGGCTCACAACCATCTGTACTGAGATCTGGCTCCCTCCTCTGGCGTGCGGGCATACATCAAGGCAGAATGTTGTATACATAATAAATAAATAAATCTTTAAAAAAAAAAAAGACATGCCACAAAACCTGGATTTAAAGTTTTTTTGTTTTGTTTTTTAGATTTTATATGTATGAGAGTTTTGCCTGCATGTATATATGTATTCATATTATGTGCATATTTGTTGCCTGGTGCCTGAGGAGGCCAGAAGAGGACATAGGATCCTCTGGAACTGGAGTTATCAATGACTGTTAGCCAATATGTAGGTGCTAGGAACTGAACCTGGGTCCTCTGAAAGAGCATCAAGTGCTTTTAACCACTGAGACATCTCTCTAGAGGCTCCCCTACAGGTCTATTTCTTTCTGTTCTTTCTTTTTTGTTGTTTTGTTTTTTGAGCCAGGGTTTCTCTGTGTAACAGTTCTGGTTGTCCTGGAACTCACTCTGTAGATCAGGTTGTCCTCGAACTCAGAGATCCACCTACTTCTGCCTCCTGAGTGCTGGGATTAAAGGCGTGTGCCACTACTGCTCAGCTCCACTTCTTTTTTTTTTTTTTTTTTTTGGTTTTTCGAGACAGGGTTTCTCTGTAGCTTTGGAGCCTGTCCTGGAACTAGCTCTTGTAGACCAGGCTGGTCTCGAACTCACAGAGATCCGCCTGCCTCTGCCTCCCAAGTGCTGGGATTAAAGGTGTGTGCCACCATCGCCCGGCTCCACTTCTTTTCTTATAAACAGATTTTATGTTTTTATGTCTGGGTGTCTGGCTCCCCTCTGCTGGTGACCTTGCCACATTGGGCGCCATATGTCAGGGACCAGCCTTGACAAAAATACCACTTACCAGGGTAGGGGCGTGGGGATTTAGAAATATAAGTAAAGAATACAAAGATGCATGTGAAAATAATAAAACAGAAACCATAGGAAGTACCCAGAGGGCGGTCCAGTGGATACTGAAATCGTTTTATACCCCACCACAAAAGGGAGAAGAGGCAACCAAAGACTTCTTTAACATGATACAAAGGACAACTCCAACAGTTAATTGCTTTAACACTCTGAGACATCAAATCATTAGCATTCTGTTGTTTAGGCAGTGAAGCCACCCTAGACCAAGTATCCTGAAGGCAGCCGTTCCCCAGGTAACCTCCAATTACAAAAGTAGGAGCGATGGTAGGTTTGTATATCCTGAACATCTGTCAGGATGGAAATAGGCTCACATTTTTGGGCCTCCACAATTCCTCCCTTTTTATTAATTTTAATAAAGCCTGTGCTTCTGCAACGGGACAGATGATCACATTTGCCTTAGGTAAATACTTCCCTATTTCCCAGACTCAACCGGTTTAGGTTCGTGTATTCTAAACATGCATGTCTATATCTTAGGCGCCCGGGAGGGAAAAGGATCAAACCTGTCTAAGGCAGCCAACATCTGTAAGCAAAGGGTTAAAGAAGAAAGTATTTCTGGGTTCTGTGTCTCTAAGCCAAGTTTCTGTCAAGAGAGTTCATCTGCAATTAGATAATGCTTTGTGAAAATACATGCTCCTATGGTTCAGTCTCTCTGATTAAAGGAGTCGAGGATCACCAGGGTTGGAAATACCCTTTTCAATTGGTCTAGAGTGTTTCTTCACATTTTTCAGCTGTATCAAAATCTAAATTTCTTATTAAATATGTCAAACCGAAGAATTCATTGGGAATGGCAAACTTTTTTAACATCTTACAGTGAAATAAAGCAGTTACAAATATTTCCAGGTCAATACCATAATTCTAGCGTAGAAATTAACAATCAGGGGCTGGAGAGATGGCTCAGAGGTTAAGAGCATTGCCTGCTCTTCCAAAGGTCCTGAGTTCAATTCCCAGCAACCACATGATGGCTCACAACCATCTGTAAGGGGGTCTGGTGCCCTCTGCTGGCCTGCAGGCATACACACAGACAGAATATTGCATACATAATAAATAAATAAATATTAAAGAAAAGGAAATTAAGAATCAACACCAATTTGTCATATCACAATTCTCTTAGATCCATTCTAATTAGAAGACAAAAAAAAAGGTTTCTCTGATGGGTGAGAGACCAATTTTAATTCTGCTTTTAAGTAATTGTCTCAGTCTCTGAGCAGCAGCAAAAAACCCTTAGGCTACCTCCTCATAGTTGAAGAGGGGCATCAGTCACTCCTTGTAGTAATGAATGAGTCCTTTCTCCCCAGAAGAGAAAATTGAGGTCTCAATTCTCAGGTGCTATATTTCAACAACAGATTGAATACCATACTGGCAAAATGAGTTGTGTCCCCCAAAGTATAAAACAAATGTTTGTTTAGTCTGCATTTCTGACCTGGCTCCAAGGTAAACAGGACTTACTAGGTCTGGAAGTTTGTGTAGCAAGTCCATTGAGAAGCTGGGAATCGCCAGTAACCACCACAATCTTCTTTCTCTTCTCAGATTGTAGCAGGTTGTAGTGAGTCAGGAACATTGGTTCGGGTACCCTTTCCTCGGCCTGCGGCATGGTGGTACGAGGAAGTCAGAATCACGGACTCTCACTCTGACTCTTCTGTGGGGGGTCACCATCAACTGTGATGTCATCAGGGCTGGCACTCCTCTGCTGTATATGCTGTGATCTCATCCAAAGTTTGCCTTGGTTCCATCGTGCCAAAATCTGTCCGTGGCAGATTGCTCACAGGCATCTATAAAAGGTACATGACACGCCTTTAATCCCAGCACTTGGGAGGCAGAGGCAGGCTGATCTCTGTGAGTTCGAGACCAGCCTAGTCTACAAGAGCTAGTTCCAGGACAGGCTCCAAAAAACTACAGGGAAACCCTGTCTCGAAAAAAAAAAAAAAAAGAATTTCTCTTAGTGGCTCAAGGTCTCCCATGGGATATTTTAAGTAAGGTCTCAGCTATTATACATCTTATTAAAAGTTTGTAATCTTTCTAATCCAAGTTGCAAGTCTGCTTAGCTGACAGGCTTAATTTGCTAATTTGCATTTTCACAGACACTAGACTGGCCTGAAGCTGCATTTCCTGAAGCTACTCTTGCAGCTTGGCTGCCAGGTCAGGCTGGGATCATAGCTGAAGCTGGGCTGCACAGCGGGGCACAAGCCATGCTCTCCACTTGGCAGTGGGGGGACTTGGGACCAGGCGGTGCCCGTCCCTCATTGCCTGCTGTGCCCCGGCATAGGCCATGCTTTAACAGACCCATCAGAGGCCAGTGTGTTGGCTGCTGTTAATTTACAGGCTCCCAGGTATCTGCCATTGTAGTGGCTCTGAGACTACCTTGTGAAGCCACGAGTTTAGTACTATCCTTGCTTTTTTATTTTAAATCTTGAAATCACAGAATTATGTGAACTCCTGAATCCTCTCCTCTGTTAAAACCCATAGAGTTATCCATATAGCTCTGTAATGGTAAAAGTAAAATGCTTCAGATCCCAGAGTGGCTGCTGAGGCAGAAAAGCTGCAGGTCCCCAAGTGGCGGCAGTGGGCAGCGGGGCCCCAGAGCAGCCAGTCCCAGGTAGGGGCAGTTCCCAAGTGGCTGCAGTGGGCCACGAGGGGCAGCGAGTACCACGAGGAGAAACAGACAGATGGGCACACCACAAGACCATGCCGCAGGTCTCCGAAGGCGGCTGGTTTGGCAGGTGAGAGACAGAGACATGGATAGGCGTGCCATGCAGAGTGAGGTTGGATATTTATTTAGTGGATTATAAAAGGGAAGGGGAGAGGGGGTAAGGGAAGAAGGGGAAGAGCAGAGAGAAACAGAGAGAGAGAAAGAGAGAGAGAGAGAGAGAGAGAGAGAGAGAGAGAGAGAGAGAGAGAGATGGGGGAGGGGAGAGGTAGGGAGAATGGAGCCAAGCAGAATCTGCCTCTTAGGGAGAGAGGTGGAAAAGAGAAGGGACTCAGGCTGGAAGGTGAAGATCAGCTTACCTCTGTGGGTGGGGGAGGGAGTGGGCGTGGCTTGTCTCTTAAAGGGACAGAGCAGACCATTATGGGCTCCTTGGCTCGTGGGCCAATTAGCCTCTAGGCATTTCTGTTGACCAGCTCTGGGCACTGACTGTGGGAGGTAAAGACCTTCAAACTCTCCTGTCCTTTGCCTTTTTTGACTCCACAGCACAGCAGGGTCAGACTCAGCAGGCTACAGAGCTGTGTGTGGACTGCCACAATCTCAACAGTAACCTAGGCCATTGCTAGGCCAAATGCTGCATTGTCTTCACTCTTCCCACCTGCTCAGCAGCAACAGAGGCTGCGGCTAGGTGACCACAGCACTGCTGCTTGCATGGGCAAAGACAAGTCCTTGCTTTGGCCTCTCCGAGTCCTGGAGCAGCCCGAAGGTGCTGGTGGGTTTGCCACCAGCACAGGGCGGGAATATAATACTTACAAACTCTAAATATCTCTGCCTTTGTTTCTGCTCTACTTTAGCTCCTCTAGCTATCGAAATACATCTAAGAAACTGTACAGATATCCAAGCTACCAAGGAAGCCGAGACAGGAGTATCTCAGGTTCAAGGCCAGCCCAGACAAACATAGTGAGATCCTATCTCAAAATAACTCATTGATACCTCCAGCTGTCACTCAGCTTTTGCAATATCTGACACCAGCAGATCGATTGGGGTAGAGCTCTGCTTCCTGGCCGGCCACAGTGCTCCTGGTACACAACACCAAGGAGGAGTCAGGGTCAGCAAGGGGAAGGAGGAGAGGGCAGGACAAGGGTCAGGGCTGACTGGGCTACCAGCAGGGCAGAACTACAGCTCTAGTCCGTCCGTCCCCCCGCCCCCCCCCCTCCCGCAGCTGGGACTGAGCCTCACCTCAGGGCATGGCTCTCCCCCACAGCTGGCTGATGCTTTTGTTTTTTTTTGTTTTTTTTTTTTTTTTTTTTTTTTTTTTTTTGGTTTTTCGAGACAGGGTTTCTCTGTGGTTTTGGAGCCTGTCCTGGAACTAGCTCTTGTAGACCAGGCTGGTCTCGAACTCACAGAGATCCGCCTGCCTCTGCCTCCCGAGTGCTGGGATTAAAGGCGTGCGCCACCACCGCCCGGCTGGCTGATGCTTTTTTGTGAGGGCTCTCTCAATGGTGCTGGCTGTAGTTCCCAACGAGGAGACTGGGGGAGAACGTACCCATGAAGAAGGGAGGCTGGACACAGGATTTAGCGGTTAAGGTTAGGTGCGTGCAAACCTGGGGGCTGGAGCTTGGATCACAGCACACACACACAACAAATGGTGTATATGTGTTTCTATGTTATTTTGATAAAACACCATGACCAAAGTAACTTCCAGAAGAAGGGGATTATTTGGTTTACACTTCCATACCACAGTCTGTCCTTGAAGAAAGTCAGGGCAGGAAGTCTGTAGCTCGTGTTCCAGGGAATCTGCTGCTCTCTACTGTTTGCTGGCCTCCAAAGACACCAGGCATGCATGGGTTGCACAGATACGTATACAGGCAAATGCTCATAAGATAAAATTTTTTTTTTTTCTGAGACAGGGTCTTGAGCCGGGCGGCGGTGGCGCACACCTTTAATCTTAGCATTGAAGAGGCAAAGGCAGGTGGATCTCTGGTTTCGCGGCCAGCCTGGTCTACAGAGCGAGTTCCAGGACAGCCAAGGCTACATAGTGAGACCCTGTCTCTGCATAACTCTAGCTATCCTAGAACTCGCTCTGTAAACCAGGCTGGCCTCAAACTCACAGAGATCTGCCTTCCTCTGGCTCCTGAGTGCTGGGATTAAAGGTGTGCTCAACCCCAAATAAATTTTTTTTTTTTTTTTTTTCGAGACAGGGTTTCTCCATAGCTTTTGGTTCCTCTCCTGGAACTAGCTCTTCTAGACCAGGCTGGCCTTGAACTCACAGAGATCCACCTGCCTCTGCCTCCCAAGTGCTGGGATTAAAGGCGTGCGCCACCACCGCCCGGCAATAAAATGAATCTTAAAGGAAAGATGAAAATTGTGGAATTGTACCCTAGCTAAGCGATGCCTCTAGACTACTGAGCCCCTCTGCTCTTCAGATTAGAAAATGTGCGCAAAGGCCTCCTAGGTCCTAACACTCAGCTCAGCCTTTCTCCCCAGTGTGATGAGAAGGTGGAAAGAGGCTAGAACAGGGGCACCTGTGATTCTCTCTTGGGGGCGGTCCACATAACACCTATCCCAGGTATTACCAAAGCACTCAAGGATGGTCCCCAGGGGCACTCCCACATAGGATGCATGGGAAAAGGCTTGCTCAGCTACCCGGTTGCAGCCTTGGGTTTCTAAGGCTCTCTGTAGTTTGCATGAGTTCACCTGTGCTATAAACTGGGCCCTTGCTATTCTCTGCTTTTGGCTGATTTCTTGCACCTGGTTAGAAGAAAGTCAGTTCTGTGGAGCCTTCCAGCCCTGTCCCCCTCAGGTCCTGCTCCCTTCCTGCCCCGTCCGTCTCCTATATGGAAACACCCCCACCCCTTTCCCACTGCTATGCCCAGATTGCGGAGTCCCCCAAAAACCAACAAGGGGATCGAGTCCTGTATGTAAAACCAAAGAGCTTTTGTTCTTGTTCAAGTCCAAACTCAGCCTCTCTGTGTGTCCAATGCATTGGCACAATCAGAGAGCCTTGAGTACAGTTGGGGTGGGACTTTTTATCATAGCAGAGATTGGGGTGAGGGATTTCTAAGGTTCAGGATCCCTGATTGGCTGACATTTGTCTAGGTGTGTCTTGGTAAAGGGGGATGGGTGTGCTGGGCTAAGGGACATCAGGTGACCCTATCTACAATAGTTAGACTATTAGGGATTTCCTTTGGATGGTTTGTTCCTGGGTGGTGCCTGGGTGGCCTCAGTTTGTGGTCTTTTTTGGAACCAGGTATCGCCTTAGGGTAAACTACTGAGACTTGGGCCTCTATTGAGTTTGTTGTGGCTGGGCCTTATACCCACCATAGTTCCTTCTCTCCTGGAGTTTGTTCTGGATGTCTTGGGGCGGGTAGGTTACAGAAGTACGAAGTTTTTCTGGACTCAAGTCCACCGGAGGCAGGGTAATCATGGATTGTGGGTGCCTCTATGGATAGGGATGGCCTGAAGCGCAGGTGAGCCTGTAAGCGGCCCTGGGAGATCACATGACAAGTTCAAACTGCAGGCAAAACACAGCGGGGTGTCAGAGGTGGACAGACCTGAGAGTCTAGCTTACTCTAGAAGCCAGCAAGTTTGGGATGCGGACATCTCAGCTGTCTCTTCTAGTTACCCAAGCCTAGCTACACTTCCGCTTGCAAGCCGGTTCTGGATTACACGGGGCTTGGGGATGAGAGTGGGATTTTTTTTTTTTTTTTTTTTTTTTGGTTTTTCGAGACAGGGTTTCTCTGTGGTTTTTGGAGCCTGTCCTGGAACTAACTCTTGTAGACCAGACTGGTCTCGAACTCACAGAGATCCGCCTGCCTCTGCCTCCCAAGTGCTGGGATTAAAGGCGTGCGCCACCACCGCCCGGCGAGAGTGGGATTTACACCAACCTCCAGACGTACCTGGAGTGCACACCGCTTCTGCCTGGGAGTGGAGGAGAGATGCCGGATGCCAGGTGGGTTATGTACCCGTTTCGTTCTGGAAAGCTGAAGGGCTCGCGGGACCCTTAGGGAAGGCATTTAGGTTGCCTGGGTCAGAGAGGCTTCCGCAACACATCGTTATCGCAGCCTCGCTCTGTAAGAACATCCCGCGGACAACAGCGCCCCCACGTGGATAGTTGAAAAAGAGAAAGACACTGGTGTCGGCCTTCGTTCCAAGGTAGCAATAACAGCCTCAGCCATCCCAAGGGCCCATCTATCCCTTATGTTTTGCTGCTCTGGGGCCCCAGGTAGCTCACCCAACTCTCAGTTTCATTACACCGAAAGATGGGATCCAAGGGGCTAGTGATGTAGTTGGTAGAGGGTGGCCTAACATGCACGGGGTCCTGTGTTTGATCTACAAGCAACACATACAATGTGGTGGTGCAAAGCTGTGACCCCAGCACTGAGGAGGGGAAGAAGGAAGGATAAAGAATGCTAGGGCTGGAGCTGGAGAGATGGCTCAGAGGTTAAGAGCACTGACTGCTCTTCCAAAGGTCCTGAGTTCAATTCCCAGCAACCACATGGGGACCCCCAACCATTTGTAGTGAGATCTGGGGCCCTCTTTTGGTGCTGCAAGCAGAATACTGTACACATAATAAATAAATATTTAAAAAAAAAAAGAATGCTAGGGCTGGAGAGATGGCTCAGAGGTAAAGAGCACCGACTGCTTTTCCAGAGGTCCTGAGTTCAGTTCCCGCAACCACATGGGGGGGGCTCATGACCATCTGTGATGAGATTTGGTGCCCTCTTCTGGCAGGCATGCATGCATGCAGACAGAACACATACAGAATATATAAATAAATCTTAGAAGAGGGAGGAGCAGGAGAAGGAGGAGGAGGAGGAGGCACACATTTTTAATCCCAGCACTCGGGAGGCAGAGGCAGGCGGATCTCTGTGAGTTCGAGGCCAGCCTGGTCTACAAGAGCTAGTTCCGGGACAAGCACCAAAGCTACAGAGAAACCCTGTCTCGAAAAACCAAAAAAAAAAAAAAAAAAAAAGAAAAAGAGAAAGAAGGAAGGAAGGAAAGAAAGACAGAAAGAGGGAGGGAGGGAGGGAGGGAGGGAGGGACCTCCACTTGAGTCTGAGAATGACCTTGAAGTTCCGTTCCTCCTGCCTCCTCTTTCTGTTGCTAAGATTCCAGATCTGTGTCTCCATTTGAGACCAGGGACTTCTTAGGAAGTCTTGGGCTGGGACTTCTTAGGAAGTCTTGGGCTGGGACTTTGGACCCCTGATGCAACTGAGAGTGCACATGCCTTATTTATCTTCCCAGAGGTCAGAGTTGAAATCGTTACTGTGATCTGGGTGTGGTGACACAGCTTGGAATCTCAGGAAATCTGAAAGCCTGAGGTCAGCCTGAGCTACACATGGAGACCCTGTTTCAAACAACCACCCAAGCCAAGTGTGACGATGATGATGATGGCTCCAAGCTCCAGTCAGCATTCTGTCTCCAAGCTGGGACGACCCCTGACAACCTCCTCAGTAGGTGTGGGGAGTAAACAAAAAGGTGCAGTTAAGGAGCCCTGCAAGGGTGAGTGAGAAGAGGTGGCATCCTGAGAAGAAGGGTCGCAGGAGGAGGGGACCCTCCCCTGTAACAGCACTGACGCCCTGTGGGGTGCAGCCCTGCGATTATGCATGCGTGAAATCAGAGGACAGCTGTTTTGAGTCATCTCTCTCCTTCTGCCTTAATATGGGCCCTGTGGATAAAACTCAGGCCAGCAGGGATCTACTGGCCCTTTAAAGGCTGAGCCACCTCAATGGTCCACTCTTGGATATTTTTATCTGAAACCCATCAGGGAAGGATCTTGGGATACAAAGGCTAACAGTAGGGCTGGTGGGCACATGGGTCAGTTGGTAGAGGGCTTACCTAGCATTCATAAAGCTCTGGGTTTGACACACGCTGGAAACCCTAGTGCTCAGGGAAGGTGGGAAGGCCGGAGGGTAAGGAGTTCAAAGTCATCCTCGGTTATACAGTGAGTTTGAAGCCATCCTGAGCTACAAAAACAGAAGCATTAAAAAGTCCATTGTAGTCGGGCGGTGGTGGCGCACGCCTTTAATCCCAGCACTCGGGAAGCAGAGGCAGGCGGATCTCTGTGAGTTCGAGCCCAGCCTGGTCTACAAGAACTAGTTCCAGGATAGGCTCCAAAACCACAGAGAAACCCTGTCTCGAAAAACTAAAAAAAAAAAAAGTCCATTGTAAAGTGTATCGGCTTCTGGGTACCCAGCCTGCTGCTCTGGCCACTGGCCCTGCTTAGTGAAACTTTCCAGATTCTGTTTGCAGATAAAGAACTTGCCAAAGGGCTGGAGAGATGGCTCAGTGGTTAAGAGCATTGCCTGCTCTTCCAAAGGTCCCGAGTTCAATTCCCAGCAACCACATGGTGGCTCACAACCATCTGTAATGAGGTCTGGTGCCCTCTTCTGGCCTTCGGCATACACACAGATAGACTATTGTATACATAATAAATAATAAATATTTAAAAAAAAAAAAAGAACTTGCCAAAATGGGAGAAAAACAAAAAGAAAGAAGAAACTCACCAGTGGGCAGGACCATGGTACAACCTAATGAACCTTGCCGGTTAACTATTCATGTAGAGGAGCATGTGGTGAGGGGGAAGGGAGGTGGAAGAAGAAGTTAATTTTGTTGCAATAGCACTCAGCCTCATTGCTAAACAAAATCCAAGCCCATGTGTACCGTGCATACTGACTTTTTTTTAAAAAAAGAATTATTTATTTATTTATTATGTATACAATGTTCCTCCTGCATGTATGCCTGTAGGCCAGAAGAGGGCACCAGATCTTATTATAGATGGTTGTGAGCCACCATGTGATGGCTGGGAATTGAACTCAAAAACTCTGGAAGAGCAGGCAGTGCTCTTAACCTCTGACCCACTTCACCAGCCGCCCCCCACCACCACACTTTTTTTAGGCCAGTGGAGTGTTTGTTCTTTTTTTTTTTTTTTTTTTTTTTTTGGTTTTTTTCGAGACAAGGTTTCTCTGTGGTTTTTGGAGCCTGTCCTGGAACTAACTCTTGTAGACCAGGCTGGTCTTGAACTCACAGAGATCCTCCTGCCTCTGCCTCCCGAGTGGTGCTGGGATTAAAGGCGTGCGCCACCACCGCCCGGCTTTTTTTTGGTTTTTTGAGACAGGGTTTCTCTGTAGTTTTTGGAGCCTGTCCTGGAACTAACTCTTGTAGACCAGGCTGGTCTTGAACTCACAGAGATCCTCCTGCCTCTGCCTCCCGAGTGCTGGGATTAAAGGCGTGCGCCACCACCGCCCGGCTTTTTTTTGGTTTTTTGAGACAGGGTTTCTCTGTGGTTTTGGAGCCTGTCCTGGAACTAGCTCTTGTAGACCAGGCTGGACTCGAACTCACAGAGATTCGCCTGTCTCTGCCTCCTGAGTGCTGGGATTAAAGGCGTGCGCCACCACCGGCCGGCTAGTGGAGTGTTCTTTCACTGCCTGAGAGCCGGCATTACCAGAGTTCACTACACCGCCTGGCTGTTACACAACTTTGTTTCAATGTTAACCTTTTAAATCCCTGCTGCTAACCGCCTCTGGAGTGCTGGGATTGCAAGTGTGCACCACCCTGCCCCGCTCTAACCTGAAATCCAAGCAGCTGAACTATCCCTTCCTCGGTCATCAGACTCCTTTTGTTTCTTATCACAGGTAGTTCAAAGATAGCCAGAATTTTTAATGTGTCAACATATGTCTTATCCCAGCCAAATAGCCATTCTTATCAAATAAAATAGGTCCAGTCCCTTCAGTTCCCTGCAAAGGGTCTAGCACCTGCAGACTGGTGGAGTTATACAAATGAGCCAATCTTAGCACGTGTGTGAGCCAGGAACCATTGAGCATCTGATGCTGTAACACCAGCCTCCCAATGCCCAGGTTCAGTCTATACCTGAGCATTGGTCTCTGTGTGGCAGACACGTCCTCTCTCTCAGCTGTGGGTATGGGTGACTCACAAACTGCTGAGGAGGCTGCCGCCCACAATGTCAGGTGACAGACACTTGGCCATCACTGTAACCCTGGGGTAGATTAGCTAGTCCTCAAGAGGTGATCAGATCAAGTGATCTTGTTCAGCTAACCTGTTACAGAACCCGAGTTTTGTTTTCTTCAACACCCAAAAACAATAATTAAAGAAAAATCAATTTCAGTTGGGTGGTGGTGTCGCACGCCTTTAATCCCAGCACTTGGGAGGCAGAAGCAGGCAGATCTCTAAGTCAGAGGCCAGCCTGGTCTACACAGTGAGTTCCGAGACAGGTAGGCCTTGGAATTTGAAAGCCTGTCTTGAAAAGCAAACAAACAAACAAAACCAAAGAAAGAGAGTGCTTGCTGCTTTTGTAGAGAACCAGAGTTCCGTTCCCAGCACCCATATTGGTCAGTTCACAACTATCAGTAACTGTAGCTCCAGGGGATGGGACCTCAGGTCTCTGAGGTCACACACATGTGGCATACACACACAAACAAAAATCCAATCTTCTACACAGCTCGAAAGAACACATACACTAGTGCTGCACAAACAAAGTGACCAAAAGAAAGTGAATGCTGTCCTGGAACTAGCTCTTGAGACCAGGCTGCCTCGAACTCAGAAATCTGCCTGCCTCTGCCTTTGGAGTGCTGGGATTAAAGGCGTGCGCTGCCATGCCCTACACAGACTCAGGGAACTTTAACTTAAGAACATTTTGACTACCCTGAGATTCAGCTGCTTGGTCAGCTCATAGATCATCTCTTGAGATGACTCCTGGTCTCATAATTGATGTCATGACTTTTACTTAAGACATGTTACTGTTTTTAGAATCGAGGCTTTCTGTGGTTTGACAATAGCATGTCAGGCTGCACAAACAGAAGGAGGGCATAGGCTGCCCGCAGGCCTTCCAGCTCCCACCTCCACCACTCCCTCTATACCCTGCGTGACAATATTCATGTTTTATCAGTGCATTCTTGGAAGCCATGCCACATGCTGGTCAGGCTTCATTTCCTTCCTTCTTTTGATGTGTGTGTGGTTTCGCATGTCTCGTCTGTATGCATATGTAGAGGCTAGGGGTGGACCTGAGATGTTCTCAATTGCTTCCCTACCTCCTGTTTTAGATCTCTCACTGAAGCTAGAGTTCATGGGCTTGGCTAGACTGCCCAGCCAGCAAGTCCCAAGGATCCCATCTCTAGCTCTTCAGCATTGGGGTTACAGGTTCTTGCAGCATGGCTAGGCATGGCTAGCTTCTTCACACAGGTGCTAGGTAGTCAAAGCTGGTTCCTCATGTTTGTGCAGTAGCCACCGAATCATCCCCAGACCCTGGCCTGCACCTGACAGAAAGCTCTTGTGACAGACATGGCTGGACTTCTCCTTAGTATCCATTCTCAAGCCCTCCTTTTCCGAGACAGGGTTCTCTGTGTAGCCCTGACTGTCCTGGAACTCGCTCTACAGACCAGGCTGGCTCTGAACTCAGACTCGGCCTCCTGAGTTAAGGTGTGCACCACCGCTGCTGGGCGAGAATGATTTCTAATATTTACTTTCTTTTATGAGCTTGAGTGTTTTGTCCGTCTTTATGTATTTCCACCAAACGTGTGCCTGGCACCAGTGGAGGTCAGAAGAAGGTGTTAGATCCCATGGACCTAGAGCTACAGACGACTGTGAGCCACCATGTTGGATCTAGGAACTGAACCTGGGTTCTCTGCAAGAGCAACAAGCATTTTAACCATCAGCTGTCTCTCCAGCATTGCACTAGACTGTTACCTTGGTCCTTGTTTTCTCACCTGACAATTATTTTTCCCAGTTACCCTTGCAACTATGGGGAGTACGGCCTAGTCAATATTGGCAGAAGTGTGGCCAGCCCTGGTGGCACGCACACCTTTAATCCCAGCACTCACGTGGCAGAGGCAGGCAGATCTCTGTGAGTTTGAGGCTAGCTCAGTCTACATAGTGAGTTTGAGGTCATCCAAGGCTACATAGTGAGACCTTGCCTCAAATTAATTAGTTAATTAATTAAGTCAGGGCAGGAAAGCTGGCTCAGTGGTTAAGAGCATTTGCTGTTTTTCTAGAGGACCGGGGTTCAGTTCCCAGCACCTGCATAGTGGCTCAGAATCACTCCAGTTCCAGGAGGTCTGACTCCCTCTTCTGGCCTCCAGGGATATCAGGAGGGCGCATAGCACACACACAGAGATGCAGCAAGCACTCATATACAAAAAACAAAACAAAAAATAAACAGACATACATGCACACCAGTGCACATAAACTAGTTTTTTTTTTTTTTAAAGAGCTAAATGTTCAGAGACAGAGGAAGATCCCAGAAGCCTGGGGTGATCTGGAGGGAATTACTAATTGAGCCCCACTCCCCATTTTCTATCTCGTATCTCAGAGGAACAAAGCCTTGGTTGTTTCTAGGTGTGCCTGCTTGTTACATGTCTGAAATTCCCACGTTGGGAAGCTGCTGCCTTGCCTGGGGTTCCAGCAGCTAGCCTAGGACACTCCCTGCCCGTCCTGAAATCCTGTGGTTCTGGGAGGCAGCAGGGCGAGACTCCACCTCATCTGTCTTCGCTCATTTTCCTCAGATGAACTGTTTTCCCTTAACCCCAGCCCCGACCTTTCATGATTGATCGGGGATTGAACTACATTTAAAACCAAAATAGAAAAAAAAAAAGTCCAAATGGAAAGTTAGCTGCCGTAGGAGCCAGGGTTTTCTTGCAGTCTCTCTGGGACCATAGAGTTTACTGCCCTTGTACAACGCCCAGAAAGGAGCATATGGAATAGTGTTCCTTTTGCCCCCTTTTACCAAAACATGAGTCATTTCTTTTCTTTAATTGACTCTGATTTTTTTTTCTTTAAGCCTGACTTCCCAGCATGCCTAGGATACAGCATTTCCCAGTGAAGAAATATTTAGGCTCATGTGGTTTCTCTGAAATCTGGCAGACAGCTGGAGAGTTCCCTGGGGAAGGGGACAGAAGGGGGAAGCTAAAGGCTTGGGCTGTACCAAGGCAGGGGCGGGGGGGGGGGGGATGACTGGAGCCTCCGGCACAGACAGGAATGCGGCAGGCCGGTGTTGGGCAGTACTGTGGGACACAGGTTTAGGGTCCAGGGCGTACCCAGCTGTTGTTTCCCGGGGCACAGCTGCACCTGTGGGCCTCTCTGGGATGGGCAATCCCGTCCCAGGGTTCGTGGAAGACAGCACTGCGTAGTCAGATTAGACAGACTTGGAAGAAGCCTGGGGAAAGGCTCAGTTGGTAAAGTGCTTCTCGCAGAAGCATGAGGATCCTCAGACCCCATTGCGGGGGTGGGGTGGGTGGGAGGGGTTTGTTGTTGGGAGTGGCGCACTTCCTCAGTTCTGGTGCTGGGAAGTAGGAACAGCTGAATCCCAGAGGCTCAGTCACCCTAGCCAAGCAGTGAGCTCCAGGGTCAGTGAGAGATCCCATCTCACAAAATAAGATGCGGAGCTGGAGAGTTGGCTTGTCAGTTAAGAGTGCTGACTGTCTCCCTGAGGACCTAGGTTCAATTCCCGGCACGCACAGAGGCTCATAACCACCTACAACTGTAGTCTAGGGTTTTGGTTACGATTTTTGGCCTCGGAAGGCACCGTACACATGCGACACACAGAGATACATGTTGGCAAAACACCCCCAAAATGAAAATAAAGACTAACGGAAAGGTGGGGAATGATTACAGGAGACAGGAAAACACGCAGCGTTCACCTCCGTCCTCCACGCATGTGTGCACATGTGTCTCACACGCGCGCGCGCGCACACACACACACACACACACACACACACACGTACAGACATGCCCTCACACGATCCAGGAAGTCTAATAACCTGAATTCAATCTCCAGGATCCACATGGGAGAACTGACTCCCTAGAGCCCACACACATACACAGAGAAATAAATAAATAAAATGTGATCTAAAAGTAATTAAAAAAAAAAAAACAAACCCTGGAAAATAGAAAAACTGAGTTAGTCAGCCTAATTCCCCTGCTATAGGCCCCAGGCACAGGAGCTGGTTCAGCCCTTTAAGTAGACAGTGATTTACAGCAGGCCCGAGTTTCTTTTGACCAAGAAAGGTTGAGGAACTCCGGGAGAAGGGGGAATCTCTGGGTTTTTTTTTTTTTTTTTTTTTTTTTTTTGGTTTTTCGAGACAGGGTTTCTCTGTGGCTTTGGAGCCTGTCCTGGAACTAGCTCTGTAGACCAGGCTGGTCTCGAACTCACAGAGATCCGCCTGCCTCTGCCTCCCGAGTGCTGGGGGAATCTCTGTTTATAAGCACGATGTTGACAGGCATCTGCAGGTGACTCTCAGGTTCAGCCACTGAGGACCACAGCTCCTCTGACCTCATTGCACACGGTTCTATTGTTGTTGAACATGGCCTTTGCCCTATAGACCAGGCTGGTCTTGAACTCAGGGATCCCCCTGACTGTGCTAGGATTAAAAACAAAATCTGGATTAATCCCAAGAGCTGGGATTAAAAACATAAACCACTTTGGGGCTGGAGAGAAGGCTAAGCGGTTAAGAGCACTGATTGCTCTTGCAGAGGACGTGGGTTTGTTTACAATTTGGTGCCTCAGAACCAATTGTAACTTCAATTCAAGGGGACATAATGCGTCTTCTGATCTTTGGGCACCAGAAACACTCAAGATACACTCGTGATACATACCACATACAGGCAAGACATTCATACACATAGAATAAATAAACCTAGTTTTTAAAAAAAAAAAAAAAACACGAGCCACTGTGCCTGATGTGACTTTTGTGTCAAGACAGGCTTTCGTGTAGCCTTGGTTGGCCTCAGACTTGCTAGTTAGTCGAGGATGAACTCAGCCTCCTGATCGAGTGCTGGGACCATACATGTTTCATACTACACCAACTCCCTCTCCACGACTGTCAAATATACAGTTCAATCACACTGTGCTTGGTAGTACACAGCACCACTTTATGGCTTGATTGGAGTGGAGGATGACCTTGAATTTCTGATCTTCCTGCTGATATTCCTCAAGCTTTGGGATTTACCAGCAAACTGGATTTATTCCCTGCTGGGGATCAAACCCAGGACTTCATGCATGCTAGGCAAGCATTCTACCCATAGAGCCTCACTTGTATTTTGAGTCTTGTGAGGGCTTGGAGACTTGAGTCTGTTGCTTCTCAGCCTCCACTGTCACCATCCCATTGCCTCCTACAAGACTCCAGAGTCAGGAGTTCCACCAATTTGGTTTTGCCCTTGGGTGGAGGGTGATGGACCTGGGGAGTCTACCGTCCCCTTGGGCCAAGATGATACTTCCCCCTCCTTTGTCCCTAATCCTAGCTTAGCTCAGCAACATTGGAGCAAGGTACAAACATGCAGATGTTACCCAAAACTCAGAGGGACTTTCTCTCTCTCTCTCTCTCTCTCTCTCTCTCTTTCTGTTTTTTTTTGTTTTTCGAGACAGGGTTTTGCTGTAGCTTTGCAGCCTGGAACTTGCTCTGTAAACCAGGCAGGCTTCAAACTCACAGAGATCCACCTGCCTCTGCCTCCCTAGTGCTGGGATTAAAGGCACGCGCCACCACCGCCCAGCTTCAGAGGGAGTTTTCTAAGGCAGAGTGGGTGTTTAGTAGGCTATCGTCTTTGCGGCAAAACCCAGAATGGCAGCATGACGTTGAAGCCAGGAGTTAAGACTCCAGTTGTGGGTGCAATATAGCATGCCGATTCTGACTTAAAGGCACAGGAGATTTGCTGGATCAGTGTGAGCCATCTTGTCGGGGAGTAGGAAATTCAAGGGCCTCTGTGACGTAAGTGGACAGCAGAGCAAGGAGCCACGGGAGGCAAGACGTCCAGAACAACTCAGTAGCCAGCAAGTTGAAACTTGGGGAGCCTGGCTCTGAGTTGTTTTAGGCATAATTAAACACAGCATAATCTTTTAATAACTGTCCTTGCGATGATTAACTCAATCCCAAGTACACAACAGAGCATACCAAAATCTCTTTGAGGTACAAAGTAAACTAAACACAGATCAGACGTGATTGCCCTGAAACTCTTTGTAAAGTCCGTGTGACAGCGTCCATAAAGATGGGTTCTAAGATTGCCTGAGAAAAACAGATTTACGAGAAAGGTCTGGAGGAGAGCCTGGTGCCGGCGCTGGCCACACAGGCTGCATAAAGGTCAGCAGGCTAGTATGCACATTGGCTCCAACCTCTGGGCAGAAAATAGGTTTTCCATTCCTCCCCCTGAAGGAACAACTCCGTGTGCTCAACATTCCTGGTCCTCCCTAGTGCGTATTTGTGAGCATAAAGACCTCCATGTTCCCTATAAGGAAACACCCTGTCAGTGGCACAGAAATGTCCGTTCCTGTTGCAGAGACCAGGCTTAGAACCAGGGATGCTGATAGCATCACCACAGCCTGGAACTGGAAGCCTGAAGAGGGGGACACTGGAGAGCATCCTCCTGTTTGCAGCACCAGCTTGAGTCCAGGAATGATGGCGGGGTTGTAGGGGTGGAAGAGTGTGACCCAACCCTGACCCTGCCGGAAGAGACTATCTCACCCTCACTGGAAGCCTCAGGCACTGAAGGCAGGTCTTTCCCACCTGGTCCACACAGACTCCCCAGGTGTATGCCAAATAACGCTCTACTGCTTCCTAGGGATTCCCCAATCCCGTCAAGTGGACATCCAGATAGGCTCAAGCTCTCTCACCACTTGATGGACATTTAGATTGTCCCCACCTTGTAGCTCTAAACACTGGCTCAAGGACCCTGCTTCCTCTGCCAATGTCCACCTTCAGGAGTGGCAGCTGCTTCTTGGAAGAGGCCACCTCCCTGTTCTTTGGTTCTGCCCCTTCTAATGGCTTGTCATGCTTCTTTTACTATGTATACCCGACATTAAATTCTCTCCTCCCTTTCTGATTTTTTTTGGGGAGGGGTGGATAGAGTCTCATGTAGCCCTGGCTAGCCTCAAACTTAACACATAGCTG
Organism: Chionomys nivalis; assembly: GCF_950005125.1. NCBI lineage: Eukaryota > Metazoa > Chordata > Mammalia > Rodentia > Cricetidae > Chionomys > Chionomys nivalis. Next base: position 40,222,035 of record NC_080102.1, read on the forward strand.
AGGCTGGTCTCTACCTCACAGGTGCTGAGCGTACAAAGTGTAGCACTGTGCTTCATGCATTGATTTCTTTGGGTTAAAATAATTGTCAAGGTTCCCAACTAGCCCCGCTGCTTGTTTTCTTTTTCTTTTCTTTTCTTTTTTTTTTTTGGTTTTTCGAGACAGAGTTTCTCTGTGGCTTTGGAGCCTATCCTGGAACTAGCTCTGTAGACCAGGCTGGTCTTGAACTCCCAGAGATCCGCCTGCCTCTGCCTCCCAAGTGCTGGGATTACCGCTGCTTGTTTTCAATGACTGAAACAAAGGCACTAAGCTAGTCAGTTTGCAAAAGAGAGGAGGTTTGTTTGTCTTGGCAAAGAATTGTAGCCGTTCCAATCCATGGCTAGGTAGGCAGTAGAGATTCGGTAGAGCGCTGGATGGCAAGGGAGGGCACATACTGTTTACCATGTGCCAGTGAGCAAAACGGGAAGGGACTGGGTCCCACAGTTCCCTTGGAGGGCATATCCCCACCCCCCGAACCTAAAGACATCCTACAAGGCCAAGCTCTGAGAGGTTCCATTTCTCAGGAATACCACCTTCAGGGATCTTCGACACTGCATCATTTCATTCAGTCACCTGGGACCTCTTCGTTCATCTAGCAAGCAGTCATGGGTCTTCCCCGTGTCAGACTCAGTCTGGCGGCAGAGGCAGTCAGTAAGAGCAGCTGACAGGGGACCAGTCCTTAGACGACTCAGCCTGTGGCTCTTGCTTCCTCTTCTGCCTACTCTCCGGATGTGGTCCAAAGAGATGAGACGCTAAGTGTCACGCGACTTCCGGATCATGTCCTTGAAGACATCTGCCTGGGTGCTTGTCTGCCTGTTCTGCTGACTGGAAAGCGGCAGCAGCTGAATTCATGACAAACAACAGCCCAGGGAGGGTTGGGACACCCCTGGCCTTGGACTAACAGGAGGCGAATGTGACCTTCTGCAGACCACTGGGCTTCTTGTGCAGCAGCTTTCAGGCTACTGTAACCAATCCATGCTGGGTGTGTGTGTGTGTGCGTGTATGCTTCTCTTCTTGCAAGTTGGTGGAGCTGGCCTGAATCTGAGTCTTGTTGGTATATTATTATATTAAGGGCACTAGGAATGACTTCTAGTCCCCACTTACTGGTTTCTTCCCACATAGACTTTCCTGGAAGTTTTTTGCTGGCTGGTTCTATGTTGACCTGACACAAGCCAGCATCATTTTGGAATAAAGAACCTTGATTGAGAAAATGCCCCCACCAGATTGACCTGTGAGCAAGCCTGTGGTTACATTTTCTTAATTAATGATGAAGGAAGGCCCAGACCAACATGGGTAGTGCTACCCCTGGGCTGACGGTCCCGGTTCTATAAGAAAGCAGGCTGAGCAAGTCATGGGGAGCAAGCCGGTAAGCAGCACACATCCAAGGCATCAGCATCGGTTCTTACTTATATGTTCCTGTCCTGACTTCCCTGGACACTGGACTACAAGATGAAAGATGGAATAAACCCTTTCCTTCCCAAGCTGCTTTTGGTTGTGGCGTTTACCACAGCGATAGAAACTCTAAGGAGGACATGCTTGCTCCCCTAACCCCCACCCGCTGCCCTGCCCCAGGAGAGGTCATGTTTGACTCTTTGCCCAGCCCAGTCCTCCAGCCTCACAGCAGCATTCCCAGCATGCCTAGCGCCCAGCTGGCCCTAAGCAGAGGTCTGCAGGAAACACAGCAAGCCAACTTCCAGGAATGGAGCCCACATGCTCATCCATCCTTGGCCTCTCCTCAGGCACTCAAATGGAGGGCAGTCCCATTTAATATTTAAACAAAAGGCTGAATGTTGATACAGCAGCCAGGGGAAATTAGTCCCCTAGCTCTGAGCTGCTGGGAAAGACTTCCCTGCTGGCCAGCACCAGGCGGACCAGCCTGGAAGATTCATTAGGTAATTGACAGAGTTTGCCTGGGGCCTCTGTGGGTTCTGTCTTCCTCAGCCCTGGACAAAAACATCTGTAAACAGACTATCCAGTGAGAAACCATAGGGGCCTGAGGATCTGATTTCATGTCTCTGAGACATGTTCCACCATAGCACCCCTCCCTTTTCCTTTCTCAGAATCCAGCTGCACAGTGAATGTTCCGACTTCCCCATAAAGAGGCAGCCTGAGGTTGCCAGGCTGTCTACGCACTGTGGGGTTGGCCCAGGGCAGGGGAAATGCTTGCAGGGTATCTGGAATCAGGCCTGGGCAGAGGGTGCCATGGGTGAGCTTATGGAGAGGGAGAGATGTATTTCATGTCTGTGTGTTAGCATGTTAGGGTCTCACTGTATGATGATCATGAGGCTAAACACCCCCCAACCCTAAGAGACATTTCGCTTGTTCCAATATGTACAGCTACATATAGTGTTTGTGTTGTGAAAGCCCGTAATTCTAAGACAGAAAGAAATGAAAAAGATTGGTGGCTCATGCCTATAATCCTACCTCTTGGGAAACTGAAGCAGGGGAATTGCTGTGAATTCCACACCAGCCAGCTGTGACTGTAGAGATTTTTATTGTTGTTATTGCTGATGTGCGTGTGTGTGTGTGTGTGCCCCTGTGAGTACGGGAGCTAGTGGAGATCCCCTGGAGCTGGGATCACAGGGATTTGTGAACTGCCCCACAAGGTGCTTGCAACCACATTTGGGTCCTCTGGAAGAGTAGCCAGTGCTCTTAACAGATGAGTCATCTCTCCAGCCCCCCACAGTTAAGACCTCCTCAAATGATACCATGATTAACTGGAGAAACAACTGGCTTATAATTCTTTTTTAAATATTTATTTATTTATTATGTATACAATATTCTGTGTGTATGCCTGCAGGCCAGAAAATGGCACCAGACCTCATTACAGAGAGTTGTGAGCCACCATGTGGTTGCTGGGAATTGAACTCAGGACCTTTGGAAGAGCAGGCAATGCTCTTAACCTCTGAGCCATCTCTCCAGCCCCTGGCTTCTAATTCTTAGTCTTCATCACAAACCTCATCTGCTCTTGAATACCTCTGGAGCCAGGCAGCTCAGCCCCTTACAGGGCTGTTCGAGGTATGTGCGGGCAGAGCCCACAGGCTGGTATGTCTCCCTGCTTGGCCTGCTAGAGAGCACTCCAGGGCTCCCAGCAGCCTCTTGACCTCCCATCACTCACAGGAATGCCCAGCCAGAAGAGTCATAGAACATCAGCCCTGGGACTACATAGCAGGGCGCTTCCAGGAGTTCTCAGAAGCCAGTGAAGCCAGAGTCCCCACTGTTCGCTGTATCTAGCCCCTAGCCTCACACTTTTGTGTTTGTATTGAGCCCCATGTAGGCTAAAACAGACCTAGGGCTTTTGAAAGGCTGTGAATAGGCCAGGACCCCACTTCAGCTATTGGTGAGCCCTGAGAAGTGAGGTGGGACCACAGGCTCCTCTTATGCCTTATCAGCCAGCCACCCAGTTCTGAGCCCAGCCTCTCCAAGTTTTGTGACCCATGAAATGGCCACCCTCCAGCTCCTCTCCCATTTGTAGAACAGGGTGTGTTTGCCGAAGTCCGTGTTCACAAATGTGCTATGTGACCACAAGGCATTAGATGTTGGTAAGTCACTTTTATTATAGCCTCCAGTGTCGACAACAGGGAGGGCATTTAAAACACTTTTCCCAGACAGGTGGTGGTGGTGCACGCCTTTAATCCCAGCATTCGGGAGGCAGAAGCAGGCAGATCCCAGTGAGTTCGAGGCCAACCTGGTCTACAGAGTAAATTCCAGGACAGCCAAGAGAAATCCTGACTTGAAAATCCAAAAACCAAACCAAACCAAACCAACTCCCCCCCCCCCAAAAAAAAAAAACACTTTTCCCACACCAAAGTAATCTCCACATACCCTGATCACTGGGATGGGCTGTGGCAGATCTGCAGAGCCGTGCCCCAAGGGAGGAAAGATGGAGTTCCCAGCAGCTCTGCCCCTCCCCTTGGGCTCACTCAGTTGGGAGAGCCCCACCTTTCGCAACGCTTCTACCCAGGCTTCTCTGAGCTCTGCTCCTGACCCCATCTGTCTTCCAGCGACCTTAGAATGCTCTCCAGTGTTCCAGGCTTGCTGATCTAGCTCAGTAAAGCCCCAGATGCTACTAATTCTAGAATCACCTGCCAGCCCAGAACACGAGCCCAAGTATCTTCACCAGGGTCACTCTGGCCTGGAGGGGCAGGAGCACAGAGGTCACACATGCTCCCCAGGTCAGCCCTGGTCTCCTCTAAAGTCAGCAGCAGCAGGGCAGAGCCCTCTTTGCTTCCCGCTCGTCTTGTCTCCCTAGGACAGGCAGTAACAGAGCTGAGATTATACGAAGGCAGTCTGGAGGGCCCTCACAAGTACATCTTCATGGCTTCGTGTGTTGTGGGGCAGTAGCGGGCATGGAGCTGGGCCAACAGAGCCCTGGACGTGGCCTCGAGGTGTGTACCCTGACTTTTCTTGTTCCACACGTGAACAGCATAGGTGGCATTGAGCAGCCGGGTCAGCTCCTCAGGGCTGATGTCTTCAAAGTATTTCTTCCAGTTTTGCCAGGGGATGGGGTAGAAGGCCTCAGGGGGCAGGGCAGTAACTCCTCGGCAAGTGTGGCTTTCCTTCAGGCTGCGGATGGAGCACCATTTCTTGAAGACTCGGGTGAGCAGTTGGGGGCCCTGGTGGCCCCAAATCCAACCATTGTAGTGGTCCACAAAATCACGTATGCACAGCTCCAAGAAGTCATGGTGGCGCTCAAAGGCTAGGAAGGCTCCGTTGAGGACGTATTGGGATTGGACGCCCAGCGTGTTGGTCAGGTTCCTCAAGTTCTTGAGGACGATGAAATCTGTGTCCAGGTAGATGCCACCGAACTTCCAGAGGAGCGCGATCCTAGAGGCATCAGAGAGTACCGGCAGCAGGTAGGGTTCCCAGCTGTTCTGCGCCTCCAAGTACCAGGCTGCCAATGGTGTGTCCCGAAACAGCTCCTTCAGGTCCAAAGGCTGTATCTGGACATTGCGGAAGCATCTCAGGAGAGAGATGCCAAGGTTCCGAGGCAGGCCTGACTTGTACCTATGTAGCCCCTTCATGAGCACCACTATCTGGGACTCTGGGTGTGCCCTGGCAGCAGACTCCACAGAACACATAAACAGAAAGCTAGGTTTGGTCCTGTCTGAGGTCTCTAGGAAGAAGATGTTGCCTGGGGCAAGGATGCCACGAAAGGCCAGCTGGGGGCAGGGGAAGTCCACTGGCAGGCTATTCTGTTGTCCTTGGTCCTTGGGTGCACCCACAGTGTGCCAGTAGATCATGACAGAGACGAGGAATGTGAACTTGAAGCTGATAATGAAGAGAGTGAAGACCCGTTGTCTGGGGGTGCCCCGGAGCATCCTCAGCAGGCAGTCGGGAGGCTTGAACATGGTCTCCCCAGATCACAGCAGGAGATGCCCACAAGGAGTGATGGTCTGTAAGAAACGAACACCAGCACTCAGGTCTGCTGACTGCAGGACTCCCTGACCCTCAAGAAACACGGGAACTGCCAGCTTTTAAGGCTTGGGGTCTCTGGGACCCAAGAGGCATGAGCTGTACCCTGGCCAGCTGTCCGCTCACCTGTAAAAGAAGACCAGACTAGAACCTGGACAGGGTCCTTTTCCCTTGGGTAGCAAACTTGTGACTGGCTGGAGACCAGAACCAGTGTTTCTCAGTGAGCAGCCAGAGTCTAGCAGATACAAGAACAGCCAGAAGCAAAAACTTTGCCTCACAGAACCATAACCCTGACAAAATCGGCCTCTCTTGGCCTACTGGGGTGGTAGCCTGTCCTCTGACCCCCCTCAGCTCCATGAACAGGCTTTGGCCCACTCAAAGACAGGCTGTTCAATGTCTCAAACATATTCGGCATGAAGACATGGGCTGAGAACTGCAGAAATGTCTCAGTGGGCAAAATGCACAAGCAAGCACAAGGACCTGAGTTTGGATCCCGGGAACCCACGGAAGACAGAATGGCAGTGCATGTGTGTAGCCAGGGCCGGGGAGGTAGAGATAGAGTGTCACTTGGGGCAAGTGGTCTTTGATCTAAGGATTTATTCATTGTAAGTTATTTATTTCATGTGCATGGGTGTTCTTTCTGTGCATATGTGTGTGTGTCGCATGCACAAAGTGTCCTCAGATACCAGAGGAGGGCACTGGATCTCCTGGGACTAGAAATGGGAGGTTGTGACCTGGCATCATGTGGGTGCTGGGCAGGTATCAACCCTGGGTCTTCTGAGAGAGCCTGGTGCTTGTAACCACAGAGTCAGCTCTCTAGCCTCAAGTTATTTCCTTTTTAATTATAAATTGGGGGGGGGGCACACTATATACAAGTGCAGATGTCTGCAGAGAGCAAAAGAGGGTGTGGAGTTAAGAGTTATGGGTGGATGGGGGCTGGAGAGATGGCTCAGAGGTTAAGAGCATTGCCTGCTCTTCCAAAGGTCCTGAGTTCAATTCCCAGCAACCACATGGTGGCTCACAACCATCTGTAAGGAGGTCTGGTGCCCTCTTCTGGCCTGCAGGCATACACACAGACAGAATATTGTATACATAATAAATAAATAAATATTTAAAAAAAAAAGAGTTACGGGTGGTTGTGAGCCATTTAACATGGGTCTTAGAGACCAAACTCAAGTCTTCTATCAGGGCAACAAGTGCTCTTAACTGCTGAGCCACCTTTCTGTGCCCCTCAGACCCTTTTTTTTTTTTTTTTTGGTTTTTCGAGACAGGGTTTCTCTGTGGCTTTGGAGCCTGTCCTGGAACTAGCTCTGTAGACCAGGCTGGTCTCGAACTCACAGAGATCCGCCTGCCTCTGCCTCCCGAGTGCTGGGATTAAAGGCGTGCGCCACCATCGCCCGGCCCCTCAGACCCTTTTAAGGGGGGGGGGGAACCGGTCCTCGAGACAGGGTTTCTTTGTATATCCCTGGCTGTCCTGGAACTCATTCTGTAGACCAGGCTGGCCTGAACTCACTGAGATCCACCTGCCTCTGCCTCCTGTGCGCTGGGATTAAAGGCATGCACCACCGCTGCTTGGTGGCACTGGGACTAACACTGGTACTAAAAGCTTGAGCTACTACACCCGGTGAGGATGGCCTTGAATTCAATATATAGACCAGGCTGGTTTTTGACTCATGATCCTCCCGCCTCAGCCTTCCAAGTGCTGGGATTGCAGCTATGTACCACCATGCCCTACTACGTCACACATTTGCTCCTTAAGAAGTATTGGTCTGATCTATTGGGAGCTCACCAAGGCCAGCTGGACTGTGACTGAAAAAGCATGGTATAAAACCGGACTCTCTGAACATGCGGACAATGAGAGCTGATGAGAGGCCAAGGACAATGGCACGGGGTTTTGATCCTACTTCATGTTCTGGCTTTGTGGGAGCCTAGACAGTTTGGATGTTCACCTTTCTAGACCTGGATGGAGTGGGGAGGACCTTGGACTTTCCACAGGGCAGGGAACCCTGACTGCTCTTGGGGCTGGAGAGGGAGAAGAGGAGTGGGGGGAGGGGGAGAGGGGCGGGAGGAGGGGGAGGGAAATGGGAGGCGGGGAGGAGGCGGAAATTTTTTTTTTCAATTAAAAAAAAAAAGAAGTATTGGCATTCTAACCAACACGGTAGCATTTCATGCATACAAACCTGTCAAACCCTTACAAGCAGCTGGAAGGGTTAATCCTCACCTGTGCCTTAAGGATGGGGAGGAGGACAGTCTATATCCCTCATGCTGTCCCCAGGCAGAAAGTGGCAGGATGTGTATGGAAGAGTGGGGGTAGGGTGGGGTGGGAGGCCTATACTTTTACCACATTACCTTGTCCTGGGGAGAGAGCTGGTCTGGAAAAGGAGTGGCCGAAAGGGTGCGTGGCTCACTGAAGGAACTCAGTCCTGTACCCAGGAGACTAACAGCGGCCCTGGCCCCGGATCACATCATAGCTGTTGTATCTTCCAGGTGGCGTTCACACCCCTCAGACTCTTGGCCACTCCAGGGGACAGTTGCATCATTTTGACATTAGGAACCAGGACACTTGAGTGGACACAGGCAGGCAGGAATTACGGGAACCTGAGAGTTGAGTCCCTTCCAGGACTCTTGGAATGGCCATCCCACATGGTCAGCCCAGGGGTCTGAGCTACCTGGATGGACTCTTTCCAGGTTAAAGGGCTACTGACCAGCCTGGGCAGCCCATGACGAGGAGGTGGAGTCCTAGCCGCCTGCAGGCATCCTGGGTATGCGCACTGGGTTAGGAGCCCATCTTCTATGCCAACAGGAACATGGTCTGTCCTCTGATGCGCAGGCCTGCCAGCCCACCTGCAAAAGACGGAAGGCAGAAAGTGTGAGCAAGCTGTAGGCCACCAGCAGCTCACCACGTTGGCTTTCAGAGTGCAGTCCTGTGCTCAATTGAGTACATTAGCCTGTGTTCAGCCCTGTGGAAGCACCATCTGGAGACGGACAATACAATCGACTAGAACTCCCTGGGTGGAATTGCACTTGGGCTGGGCACCAGAGAAAAGAAGGGTCAGTCAAATGGAGGAGGTGTTGGCCCATGAGAACTCTGCATCTCATCAGCATCACAGGCTCTAAGGGACTGTGGGAAGCATGAAGGAACCAGCCTGCTCCTTCTCAGCAAATGACAGTCAAAGGCTGAACCCCAGCACTGGAGAGGCAGAGGCAGGAGAGTCACAAGTTCCAGGCCAGCCTGGGCTACATAGTGAGACCTTGTCTCAAAAGTCAAGAGCAATAACAAGATAAAGTGATAGCTGGACACGGTGACCGGGTTGCAGGATTGGGGGCCACGAGTTCATTCATAAGGTTAGGACCAGTTTAGGCAACATAGCCAGACGCTATTTAAATACAAACAGTTGAGTGGTAGTGATGGTGCATATCTTTAATCCCAGCACTCATGAAGCAGAGGCAGGCCCATCTCTGAGTTCAAGACCAACCTGGTCTATACAGTGATGAGTTCCAGGACAGCCATGGTTACACAGAGAAACTCTGTTTCGAAAAACCAAACCAAATCAAACAACAACAACAAAAAAACAAATAAACAAACGAAAAACCATTTCATCACCAGGGAGATGAGGCAAGAGGCTCAAGGGTATCCTTGGCTATATAGCAAGTTCAAAGCCAGCTTGAGCTACATGAGATTCTATCCATAACAGCAGCAATAGTAGCAAAGACCCAAGCCAAATCACATCAGAGCCTTGCACAGACCCTAAGTAATATGAGAGACTCAGGTCTCCAAACCTCTGACTTCACATCACTTCCCCCAGCTCCTAGTCTAAACCATATCTGCCGCTGCTGCCTCTCAGAACTCAAGATGTTGCTTCAGGACCGGGAGACCTGCTACGGTCTCTTCTCTCTGTGTGATGGCTCTTTCTCCACTCATAACTCAAACCCCGAAAACTCCAGCGTTCCCTGCCTTCTGCTCCCCTATACTCTGCCTAGCTCTTATCACAACACACTGTGCTCATTTGTTTAGGTAACTCATTTGTAAAGAGCCAAACAAGGACAGATAGCATGTTTTACTGAGTGACTCATGTAGAACAGGCTAGCCTCTAACTTATCAGATAGCCCGAAGATGACTCTGAACTTTGGATCTTCCTGCTTCCTTCCTCACAGGGCTGGGTGGTGAGCACCACACAAGGCTTATGCCTTGCTGGGGATGGAGTCCAGGCCTTCATGCAAGGAAGGCAAACACTACCAACTGAGTTACCTCATAGCCTCATGTTGTTTCTGAGTCAGGGTCTTAAGCAGCCCAGGCTAGCCTTGAACTCATGATCCTGCTCCCAACCTCCACCTCCTGCTGCGATTAGAAGCATGTGATACAACATTCAAGGAAAAGTACACACACGCACACACACATTTGTTTTTGGAGACAGCGTTTTTCTGTATAGCCCCAATTGTCCTGGAAATCACTCTGTAGACCAGGCTGACCTCAAATTCAGAGATCCACCTGCTTCTGTCTCCAGAGTGCAGGGAATAAAAGCGTGTGCTGCCAACCGCCCAGCTGGAAAAGCATACTTTGGGTTTGTATTTGTTCAGCGTCTGGAACCCTGTCTAGCTCTTGATAGGTGTAGTCAACAAATGAGCAGGGGAGGAAATCAGTGAGCCGGCAGAGGACTCACTGAGCAGAGGGGCAGCTGCTGGATAACCAAGGGCACCAGTGAGCGGCTCAGGACCCCAGCCAGGGTCATGCTTATGAGGGAGTTGCCACAGACCCCAGAATAGCAGCAGCTTTGTCCTCCTTTGGCGAGTGAGGCTGCTTTGGTTATAAGCACTTTCTTTTTTTTTTGGTTTTAGTTTTTCCAGACAGGGTTTTTCTGTGCAGCCCTGGCTGTCCTGGAACTCACTCTGTAGACCAGGCTGGCCTTGAACCAAGAGATCAGCCTGCCTCTGCCTCCCGAGTGTCCAGATTAACAGGTGTGAACCACCACCCCCTTTGGCATAAGCACTTTTAGCCCAGTGGGAGACAGACAGAATTCACCTGAATGTGGATCAGCAGACATCAGCAGAGTGAACCTCTGAGTATTTGGGACCCCAAGTCCTAGGAGGCCCTAACTGTGCCGTGATATAGGGTAGAGCCCAGGCCTGAGGTGGGGGAAGAGTGTGCCTGACCACAGCTGGAGGTGCTAGACGCAGGCCACACCATATTTGGTGTCCGAGCTGAAGACCCAGGAATAGAAGTTATATCCTGGGCCAAGTTGGCCACAGCTCAATACCCATGTGACCTCAGACTCAAAGCATGCTCCCAGCCCCCCTGGGTGGGACTTGTGGCTGCACCCCAAGCCCTGGTCCTTGTCAGGGCAGCCTGTCTCTGTTACCCCCCCCCCCCATCTCCAGGCTTCCTTCCCTAGGGCAGGAAGCTATTTCTAGGTAGTGTGTTAACTGGTCACTCTGCTGCTCCAGGCCCTTCCATGGCTTCCTATTATCAGGCCGTTCCATGATTCACTCAGCCAATGAGACTGAGCAGAAATACAGGCTGGTACCAATTCCATGCACCCTTAATGGCTGTACCTCCATCTGTCTCCCTGGCTGACCACGAGCCAGGACAGTGCCATGGGGACACTCAGAAGCAGCCCACACTGAACTCCATAGATCCCACCTCTGGGAAGATTGCCAATAGAATGGTTCACAGAAAACCAGGGCTGAGCCAACGGAGGGTCAGACGTTCTGATGGTGACTTGGGCAAGGTCCCCACCCAGGCTTGCTATGTGAGGTACCAGCTCCCCTCCCCAGGCCTCTGCAGACAGAACTCGCACCCTGTCTAGGGGGTCCTCATAAGATTCAAGGAAACACAAGAGACTCTGTTCAACAACCAAGTAGGGTCTCTTGGTGACACACTCAGGAGAATGAGGACATGGAGCTGAGGAGCTAGGCTGGGGCTGTGCAGTGGGAGACCCAGGAGGTCGTTGCAAGGTGGGATGGGGGGAGGGGCAAAGGGGTGTCCCCATCAGTGTCTATGGATAAGTCTACTGGGGTTTCCAGGTCACCAGACAAGTCAGGCTAAGATGGGGTGAACCCCTGACCTATATGGTATGTGGCCCTCAAAGGGGCAAAACTGCAGGTTGGCTGGAGACTCAGCCTTGCTGAGCCTTCATCTCACGCTTTTTGTTGTGTTTTGTTTGAGACAGGGTCTCTCTGTGGAGCTTTGCTATCCTAGAACTTGCTCTGCAGATCAAGCTTAAAACAAAACCCATTTGGCCTTAGAGAGCACAGTGTGTGTCTAGGGCCCCGCCTGAGTGACAGGTGCTTTTCTTCAGGTATCTGTGAAGGGCCTGGGAAAGAAGAGACATTGGTGGTAGGTCCCTAAGTCTGAGGTACCTATTTAGCATTATCAAAGTGGACTTGGCTGCCAGGTTCTCCCAGCATCCCTCAGTTTCTACCTGGCTGGCATATCCCCCCTCCCACCCTAAACTTCCCCAGCCTAGGGGTTGTGTTGCCCTTCCCATATAATCCAGTCATTTTGGTTATCTGCCCTTTTCTCTCTTGGCCAGTCTCTTAGCCCAGGCTGCCCCTGTTGGTCAGCGGCTCCTCTCCCCTTCCAGCTCTCTCTTCACATGGCCTAGCTCAGTCTGGCCATGTCCTCTAGACTATGCTATGCTCTCCCTCGTATCTACAGTAAACCTTCTCCTCCACCACACCTAGGAGCAGGCATGTCTGCCCTTCTTCTTTTCATCCAATTGGGATAATCTCTAAGGTCATGGAGGACACAGTGGCCCTTTCGCTCTCATCTCCAAGTTCAGCAGTATCGCTGTGCGTGGCCAGGAAGCAGCCTTTGGCCAGGACTGGCCCTCTTGTTTATTGCTGTCCCCCAGCTATCAAGAGCAAACAGTCAGAGCACACAATCCCCATCCCGTGATCACACTTGCTCCTGGTGCAGTCAAGTCAGCTTCCCTTCCTACTCTAGTGTCTGTCTACAGGGACTAAAGTATGGCAGAGTTCCCAGTCCACTCCAGCGTCCCTTCCCAGCAGGACCATGTATAGGACATGTGCCACAGGACAAGCCACCTCCCTGAGACTTGGGTCCCTTGCAGCGCCCAGGTTCCCGGTAACAGTGGGAGGCCTAGAGCAGAGGGCTCACCCAAGGCAAGGGAAAGAAGGATCCTACTCCACTGTGCTTCCTGGGCCACCAGGGACACTACGCTGGTGCTCTGTGGCTGGAGAAGTTCAGCTGGTAGAGTGTTGGCTTAGCAACCATTTAATTCAGAATTTCATCCCAAGCATCACACAAACCAGGCACGGTGGCCTATAATTCTAGCACTTGGGAGTTAGAGGCAGGAAGATGAGAAATTCAATGTCCTCTTTGGCTGACCTGGAATATGAGACTTAAGAAAAAAAAAAAAAAAAAGGGTGCCGGGCGGTGGTGGCGCATACCTTTAATCCCAGCACTCGGGAGGCAGAGGCAGGCGGATCTCTGTGAGTTCGAGACCAGCCCGGTCTACAAGAGCTAGTTCCAGGACAGGCTCCAAAACCACAGAGAAACCCTGTCTCGAAAAACCAAAAAAAAAAGGAAGAAAAGAAGGAAGGAAGGCAGCCAGGCAGCCAGGCTATAGCATTAATTATCAGTGCCCTAATCAGCAGGAAGTAGCCTAAAAAACTCTGGCCACATTCCCAAAAAAATGGATTATGGGTGTTGGTCTTTGTTTAGAGTGTTGGTTACAAGGTATTATAGATAATAGTCAGGAAAAAAAGCTAAATGAAGGTGATTAAGTTAGATTCAGGGTTCTTTTTTTGGAAAAAAAAAAGGGGGGGATATAGCTATGATAAGATAAAAGGGTAGATTATTAATGATTCGTGCCTTTAATTCCAGTACTTGGGAGGCAGAGGCAGGTGGATCTTTGTGAGTTCGAGACCAGCCTGGTCTACAAGAGTTAGTTTCCAGGACAGGCTCCAAAGCTACAGAGAAATCCTGACTTGAAAAACAAAACAAACTGCCGGTGGTGGCGCACGCCTTTAATCCCAGCACTCGGGAGGCAGAGGCAGGCGGATCTCTGGGAGTTCGAGGCCAGACTGGTCTACAAGAGCTAGTTCCGGGACGGGCACCAAAGCTACAGAGAAATCCTGTCTCGAAAATCAAAAAAAAAAAAAAAAAAAAAAAAAGAAACCAAAAAAAAAGAAAGAAAAACAAAACCAACAAAAAAAGGGTAGATTATTGAATCTACTCTGAAAAGACAAAAGGGAGGATACAGATATGATAAGATAAAAAGATTATTGAATCTACTTTTAAAAAGCAACTACTAGCTATAAATGTTTTAAATTGGATTGAACTTTTGTATATTATACAAATTTTGTATATTGATGCAAATTTGAGATTCGTTTGTTTTTTTTTTTTTTTTTTTTTTGGTTTTTCGAGACAGGGTTTCTCTGTGGTTTTGGAGCTTGTCCTGGAACTAGCTCTTGTAGACCAGGCTGATCTCGAACTCACAGAGATCCGCCTGCCTCTGCCTCCCAAGTGCTGGGATTAAAGGCATGCGCCACCACCGCCCGGCTTTGAGATTCGTTTTATTAGAACATATTGTACACACATTTCTACTCTTGAAGGAAGGACTGTATCAGGACCAAACTATACCCCATTTCCTCCCAAAAGGGCAGGCCCATTGTTATTGGCTTGGTCCAAAATTGAGTCTAGGCTTGGCTCAAGCTGGACTATAGACAGCGGCTCTCAACCTGTGGGTGGCGACCCCTTTGGAGGTTGAATGACCCTTCCAGTGGGGTTGCCTAAGACTGTCCATCACATCAGATATTTACATTATGATTTGCAATTGTAGCAAAAGTACAGCTATAAAATAACAATGAAAATAATTTCACAACACAAGGAACTGTAGTGTTAGTTAGCAGGTTGAGAACTGTTGCTCTAGACTTCTGGCAGTTAGACAAGCCAGCATTCCTCAGGACCTTGACCACCAAAAGGCAGCATTTCCCTTGCCTCTGGCAGAAGGGATATAGGCTGTCTATTGACCCCTGGGGCACCAACCAGATTATCAGAGCCCATGCTGGCCTCCAGCGGCTACCAGCCCTATTTACATGTACTTGTTAAACACCCAAAGCTTGTTAGCATCCTGGCTCTTCTCACCTCCCACAGATCCTGGATGATGCTAGCAGGCTTCCCTGGCCCAGGTACCCTGTATATAAATATGGCAAGGGTGTCCCCTGCCCACCGCTCCTCTTGCTAGTCTCTCCCCCACTATTCTTTTTTTTTTTTTTTTAATTTTATGGTTTATTTAACTTTATTTTATGTGCATTGGTGTGAAGGTGTCAGATCCCCTGGAACTGGATTTTCAGACAGTTGTGAGCTGCCATGTGGGTGCTGGGAATTGAACCCGGGTCCTTGAGAAGAGCAGTCAGTGCTCTTAACCGCTGAGCCATCTCTCCAGCCCCTCTCCCCCACTATTCTTACTATCTTATCTTCACTCTTACTATTCTTTGCTATCCTGGCTTTTCTTACAGATAGCCCTGGCCACATCCAGTCTGCTTCTTTCTCTCTCTGCTCGGGACTCTTCCACATGCCTCTGGATGTTTCCTCTCTCTTTTATCCACAATGAGAGCCTTCCTCCTAATCACAGAGCAACATCTACTTCGGTGGTTTGTTCGTTCGTTCCTTCCTTCCTTCCTTTGACAGGGTTTCTCTGTGTAACATCTCTGGCTGTCCTGGAACTTGCTTTGTAAACCAGGCTGGCTTTGAACTCACAGAGATCCACCTGCTTCTGCCCCCTGAATGCTGGGATTAAAGGCATGTGCCACCACTGCCCAATGGTGTTTTTTTTTTAATTTTTTATTATGTATGTACTGTTTTGCCTGCATGTATTACTGCTTGCCAGCAGAGGGCGCCAGATCTCATTACAGACGGTTGTGAGCCACATGTGGTTGCTGGGAACTGAACTCAGGACCTCTGGAAGAGCTGCCAGTGCCAGTACCCATTGGCGGTTTCTTTACTGTGCCCTCACTTACAGCAAAGTAGTAGAGAGGAGAGAAGGCCCAATGGGAGTAAAAGGACAGCTTGGTTTTGATCCTTCTTCTATGGAATCAAACGCAACACAGAAAAATAAACAAGTTACATCTTTAGAGAATCTGGGGTACAGAGAAAACACAAACTTTTTTTTTTTTTTTGGTTTTTCGAGACCAGGTTTCTCTGTGGTTTTGGAGCCTGTCCTGGAACTAGCTCTTGTAGACCAGGCTGGTCTCGAACTCACAGAGATCCGCCTGCCTCTGCCTCCCAAGTGCTGGGATTAAAGGCATGCGCCACCACCGCCCGGCAAACACAAACTTTTTACCCACATGTAAATGTGGTCCAAAGAACCTTTGACTGACACACAGAGCAGTAAACGGAATGGAGATGCACTGGGACCCAGAAACAGGATCTCAGGAAACTCCAGTGATTGTGGTGGTCCCAGGCTTCACTTCTAAGAGGGAGATGGGAGGAGGCCGGAGCTGTGACCTACACAGCTCAGAGGGGTTTATAAACTAAGGGGATGGTTTGGGTTGTTTATGTTTTGTTTTGGTTTTCTGTTTTGTTTGGAGGCAGCCCTTTTTCTCCATGTAGCCCTGGCTGTCCTGAAACTCACATTGTATATCTGGCTGGCCTCAAACTCATAGAGATCCTCTGTCTCTGCCTCCTGAGTGCTGGGATTAAAGGCGCGTGTCACCACCATCAGGCTGGGGAAGGTTTTTATTGTAGCTCTGAGGGAGAGAACAGATCTGAAAGAGTCCAGAGCAGAGAGGAGTAAACTGAACACGGCAGCAGACTGGACCTAGCCAGACGAGAAGCAGGAGCAGAGAGACGGGAAGAGGGAGAGGGAGAAATGAAGACAGAGAAAGAGAATATGGGCAAGAAAGAGGGCGAGAGAGAGCCGAAGCCGAAATAGCAGGGTTGTGCGGAGAATGAGGGGCGGTGAGAGGGAGGCTGGAGAGGCTTAGGGAAGGGTAGGAGAGAAAAGCTGAGAAGTGCTAAGAACCAGCAGGGACTTTGAAACTGAGGGAGCCCAGAGAGGTCAGCATGGGCTTTGGTAAGTCTAACAGACACCACAGGTAACCACAAGTTCCTTCTGCCAGCCATAAGGGAAATGGCTCCCTTCTGTAGAGAGGAACTAGCCTCTCAAGTTCTAGGGAATACTTTTGTCTAACTGCCAGAGTTTGGGGAAATGGAGTTTCCTTTGAATTTGACAAAGGGCTCTTAGCTATAAACAGCTTAGTAGAGGCGGAATCCCCCATTTCTGCTTTCAGTATTGACTTAATATGGGCTAAATAAAGTACTTCATCTGCTAAAAAATAACAGACCCTCCATTCCTCCTTTTCTTCAGCTCCCAGACACATTCCCAGAATCCTTTTCAATGGAGAAGAAATGCAAACTGAACCACACAGATAACATCTCACCTAATCAGATTGGCAAAGCCTCAAACACTGGCTTCTAGAAAAGTGTAGTCTAAGTAAACATTTTATATGGTATGCATCCTAAACAGGACTGCTCAGCAGCAGACAGCATTCAGTTATCAGAACTCCAAGACGAGGGCTGGAGAGATGGCTCAGCAGGTTAAGAACATTGACTACTCTTCTAGAAGACCGGGGTTCAATTCCCAGCACCCACATGATTGCTCATACCTGGCTGTACCTCCAGTAGCAGGGATCCTACCTCCTCACACAGACATAAATGCACGCAAAAGCAATACACATAAAATAAAAACAAATATAAGTAATTAAAACAACAACAAACCTCCAAGGCATGGACTGGGGAGAAGGCTCAGGTAGTAAGTGTTTGCCTGAGCACCCGGACCTGAGTTCGATCCTCAGAACCCACACAAAGGAGCTAGGTGTGGTGGGGTGTGCTTATAATAGCAGAGCTGGGGAGACAGAGGCACGTGGATCCCTGGCAACCAGTCTGACCTGGTGCCTCCAGGTCAGTGCTTGTCTCAACAACAAAAAAACCACGGGGGACACCTGAGGACACACCAGAGGGTGACCTCAGTCACACACACACACACACACACACACACACACACACACGAGCTAACGTGCTCTGGGGATTTGTCCTACAGAAAGGTGACATCTGCGCGATGTCATAGGTCAGATTTGTTTGCAATCAGAAAGATTAGAAAACCCCAAGGTCCTTCTTAAAGGGGACTGAATCAGGACACAGTCACTCCCTAAGCGTCCAGGCAGCGCACACCTACACGGTCTCTGAATGCAACTGGATTACCTCTGACTTTTCTTCAGGATCAAATGCAGTAACTAATCCAGGGGAACGCTGCCTATAAATTACTGACCCCCATCCAAAGACAAAACCTGTTTCTGAGACAAGGACTCACTGTGTAGCATTGGCTGGCCTGTAGAGATCCCCCTACCTCTGCCTCCCCAGTGATACGATTTAAGGAATAAGTCACAACTGTAACTACCATAACCCACCTGACCTCCTGAGGGCACAAATAAGGACACACATTGTGACCTTCCCAAGAGCACCTTCCCTGTTCCAAGGGTCACTCCTGTCCTGTACCGGAACTGCAGTTGGCTTCCTTGGGCCAGGGTGAGGTTACCCTCTGAAGCCCTGTGAAAGGCACAATAAGGCCCCATGAACCTGAGCCCCAGGACCTTCACTCAGCCCCATACCCCCAGGTGACTGTGTGCAGACTGCTTTTCTGTCCTGGTTACTTGCTGGGTAGATGGCCGGCGAGTCTTTATCATATAAAACCAGGGCTGGCAACTCTCATAACCCTCCAAAGGGCAGCTCGAAGTTTCCGCCTGAGTCAGAAAAGCACTGGATTTGGTCCACCTGAAAGTTTCTACACTTGCCCAGAATGGTGATGCACATCTTTGATCCCAGCACTGGGGAGGCAGAGGCAGGTAGATCTCTCTGAGTTCCAGGCTAGCCTGGTCTACATTGGGAGTTCCAGGAGAACTGGGACTACAAAAAGAGATCTGACATCAAACAAAAACAAAACAAACAAAGAAACAAAAGAAAACCATGTTCTGGCTCCAGCTCAGTGGGTAGTGGTTGCCTAGCGAGGATAAACCTGCTGTGGGATATAATCCTTCTGTACACAGTGAATATATGCTCCTCTCATTGATTAATAAAGAAACTACCTTGACCCATAGCAAGGCAAAATAAGACCAGGCAGGAAAGTCAAACTGAAAATACAGAGAAGGGTGGAGCCAGCCGCTGGGGAAGCAAGATGTTAGAAAACAGGTAAAGCCACGAAGCTACACTGCAAAATGTAGATGAACAGAAATGCGTAATTTAAGTTGTAAGAGCTAGTTAGTAATAAACCTGAGCTATAGGCCAAACATTCTGTAATTAATATGTGTGATTATTTGAGACCCAATGGTCAGGACAAAAGTTCCACATCTATTTACGTAAACCCTAGGGTCCTATCCACAACACTGTAGACAGTGAACATGGTGGCTCACTCCATAATCCTAGCATTTGGGAGGTAGGGGCAAAGAAGATCAAAAACTCAAGGTAATCTTCAGGTGAGTTCAAGGCCAGCCTTGACTACGTGAGAGCCCGTCTCAGAAATGAAATAAAAAATAACAAGATTAAAAGGATTGGGGCTGGAGAGATGACTCAGCAGTTAAGAGCACTGGCTGCTCTTGCAGAGGAATTTGATTTGATTTCCTGCACCCACATGGATGCTCACAAGTGCCTGTTCCCCTCTGGCTACTGAAGGCAACAGGCTCACATGCGGGTGAACAGACATATATGCAGGCAAAACACACACATACAATTCTTTGAAGGTTAAAAAATAATATTAAGCTGGACACATGGTAACACACACCTGTAATCATAGCATTTGGGAGACTGAGACAGGAGGATTGATCTAAGTTTGAACCAAACTGGACCACATAGCAAGGCTGTTTCCATCTCCCCATCTCCTCACACACCCAATTGAATTAAAATACACCTAAAAGCGTAGAGTGCTTCTTTGCCTAGCTCATGCATAATTAACATAAAATTATAAATAATAGGAGGCAGAGCAGGAAAATGGCTCATGCTGGGAAAGCCTTGAAACCTGAGTTCAGTCCGTGAGACCCATGGAGGGAGAATCAGCTTTACAGCATTGTCCTCTGATCTCCACACACGAATGCCTACACACACACACACACACACACACACCACACACACCAGTAATTTTTTAAAAATATAACCAAGTGGCGGTAACCAAATCTGGTCTACAGAATAAGTTCCAGGATAACCAAGGTTACAGAAAAATCCTCTCTCAAAAAAACAAAACCAGCCGGGCGGTGGTGGCGCACGCCTTTAATCCCAGCACTTGGAAGGCAGAGGCAGGCGGATCTCTGTGAGTTCGAGACCAGCCTGGTCTACAAGAGTTAGTTCCAGGACAGGCTCCAAAACCACAGAGAAACCCTGTCTCGAAAAACAAAAAAAAAACAAAAAAACCCAAAAACCAACCAACCAAACAAAAAACCCCACCCCAATATATGTGTACACACACACACACACACACACACACACACACGGGGGAGGATGGGTTAGCTTGGCAACAGAGTATATTCTTTGCCTCCATGAATGAAAATGAGGACATGACCACTCCTAGGTATGGTTGAGGAGGTTTTTATTGTAGATCTGAGAAAGTACAGACAGAGGGATCTGGGAAGAGTCCAGACTGAACTGGGTCGGGCCATGATAGAAAAGAAGAGAGAGGAGGGGGAGAGCCCAGCACTCGGGAGGCAGAGGCAGGCGGAGATCTCTGAGTTCGAGGCCAGCCTGGTCTACAAGAGCTAGTTCCAGGACAGGCACCAAAAACTTCAGAGAAACCCTGTCTCGAAAAATAAAAAAAAAAAAAAAAAAAAGAGGAGGGGGAGAGGCCAAGCAGACTAAGAGAGAAGTTGAGGACCAAGAAAAGAGAACCAATGAGAAACTGAAGGAAGGGAAGCAAAGTCCCGCTTCTGGGCTAGAGAGTGAGGGTAAGAGGTGGGGCGGGTAGAGAAGTTTCCACTGTTAGTAACTCACTGGATTTGGTCCACTTGATAGTTTCCACACTTGTCGGGTGGGCACGGTGGCCCAAGCTTCCCGTTTACCAGCCTACACCAGCAGGCGTGGCCTCAGAGGTTGTATTTCCAGATGGAGTGAGCCTGTGGGAGAACCTGGGCCGAGGGGAGAGGGGCAGGCTCTGGACTGGAAAGAAAGGCCATTCTCCCAGCCCAGGAGGGAAGGGCACTGTACTCAGAAGGAAATGAAGGTCCCCAGGGAGAGAGAAAGGGATACTCAGTCACACTGTGACTGCTGGGCTCCACTTCTTAAAATCTACTCAAACTCAAAGCCCCCAAAGGGAAACAACCACGTGAAGTATTTCCCCATCCCTGGAGTGTTTATCAGTGGGGGATGTCAACACCTGAGGACTCCAGATGTCGGAGACTCAGTCAGTCCAACCCTAGCAGCTGGCATCAAGGGAGCCCCAGATATCCTTCAGTTGGGGTGCAGAAGCCCTGTCCCTGCTGAAGAGTCTCATCTCCCCCAAAGGTACTCAAAGAGGGCCCTCTCAGCCCTTTTCTCCCAATTCTTGCCCTTACTTCTTCCAGATACAGGACTTCCTCCTACTTCCCGGGTCCCCTGGGGCCTCAGTCTATTTACTGGCCCCCTTCCTCCACCCTAGGTCTCTGCAGAGCCCTTTTCTGCCTATTCACAATCAGCTTCTAAAAGTAGCCAAGTCTCTCAGTAAACATCCATCTACAAACACCCACACACACTAAGGAAAATTAAATTTAAAAATCTGCTCCTTGTGGGGGGGTGGGGTGAAGCCTAGTTGCTAGACTGCTAAATTGCACTAAGCCCTACATTTGATGCCCTGCACCCAAAAAAACTGGACACTGCGGTCTATAGTCCCATCATTCTGGGAGGCAAGAGAATTGGAAGCTTAAGGACCACCTTAACACTACATGGTGCAGAAGCCTTTACAGAGCTGAGACTCTTATCTCAAAACAAACAAACAAACCCATAAAACTCAGCTCCCGGAGCTGGGGACAGCTTAGCAATTCAGAACACTTGTGGCTCTTTCAGAGGACCCAGGATTGATTCCCAACTCCCAGTTTAAGAGGATTGGACACCTTTTTTGACTTCCAAGGACACCAGTGGGGTTCACCTACATACAAGCAAAATGCTCAGACACAGAAAGAAAATAAATAAATCTCAAACCAAACCACCATGGCAAAACCCCCAGCTCTTCAAACATGTCCATGTAGCGACAGGAGCAGAAAGCTAAACTACAATAGAGAAGGAACCATTTGTGGAAGGCAGGACAAGGGGCAAAGCCATCGCTGAAGAGCTGGCACTGCTGGAAACATCGTACAAACCCTTGGTTCCTCCTTTTCATTTCTAGGGAAAAGGAGCTACACCCACAGCCTGAGGAAGTGTGCCAAGACTCAGGGCTTCAGGGGAGCCAGCTGGGAGACATTCTTATCCTCACACATTGACCAGTTAATTCTTTTCTGGGAAAATCCAGCAATGTATACCTGTATGCATTTATTAGAATGTAATAGTATCTAGGTGGGCACAGCATGGGGGGTGGGGTAGGGCCTTTAATCCCAGCATTTGGGAGGCAGAGGCAGGCAGATCTCTGAGTGGTCAGTGTGGTCGCCACAGAGTTCCAGGGTAGGCAGGGCTATACAGTGATACCCTGTCTCAAAACAAAAAGTACCAATAGCTAAAAGAAACAAATGTATTACATAACAATAAGCAGGGTAGTTGAGGTGGCTCGGTCAACAAAGGTGTTACTTTGGGTCATTGAACGGTATGGACTAGGATTTCCATACCCACCAAGAGCAGGCTGATTTGGGTTGTTGCGGTAGGTTCCGGCCTACCCTGGGCCATTCATCACTCCTCCCACTGAGTCACAACCTCTCTCTGAGACTAGGATCCTGTCAACCTAGACAGTTGCAGGGCCATAATTGACGCAAGGAAAGTAAACCCAAGAGAATTTCCATGTAGGAGCCCTCATACTGAGCGGTTCAGGCAGGGACCAGCACATGAGCCGCTGGAAAAACGTTTTCAAAAACAAAACACACACACACAACAAAACAAAAACCAGGAGGCCGAGACTCTCTCCACCCAGCTCCAGTGCATTTAGGCCTTTGATTTGAGGACTTTCCTTTGTGGGATTTCCGCTTAAAGCGCATAGGTGGCTTTAGGGACCCACACAAGGTCAGAGGCTGGGGTAATTGCGGGTGCAGTTGAGGGGCGGAGGCAGCCCTACTATATCGGATTCCTCACTCTTTAGGAGAAAGCAGGAAGGTCAGAGCGGTGTAGGGGGAGAGGTAGGCACTTCGGAACCGGGTGGGGTTGCAGCAGCTGGATTGTCGTGGACGTGAGAGATTCGAGAGCCCACGAGGAGACTTTTAATCTCCAGCAAACGAGAGGTTCAGCAGAATGACAAGCAGATGAGACCTTCTAGCCCCATGCAATAAAACTGAGGTTAGGGGGTTCGCCCTAACAGTGAAGACGCGTAGATAGATCTCCCAGCCGCAGCCTCTTCCAATCCCATCAGACTTCCAATCCCACCTCAATTGTTCTCATCTGGAGGAGAGGCGAGAGCGTGCTGATCCCCAGACCGAGCGCTGGGATCAGCGGCTTCATGCCGGCTTTCCTTGCTCTCCAGCTCTTTCCCAGGCCATCCCTTCCACCCGAAGACCCTTCCCCGTGCGGCGGGTCCGAGGCCAGAGCATCCGGAAAGGCAGCGCCGACTCCCGGTCCGCAGCCCTCCTTGCAGCGCGCGGTGGTCCTGTCCTCTCCGGGACTCGCCCCGCCGCGGCCTCCCAGATCTCCTGCGCGCCCAAGGTCGCCGAGCAGCGCTTTGGCAACGAGCTTCGGATCTCCAATCGTCCCCCCCTCCCCGGTGGACCTCACCCACCAAAAGCCGACGGGGCTGCGGGGTGAATCTCGGAACCCTAGCCGGCCCAGACTAGCCCGCGCAGGGCTCAACTTCGGGGCGCAGCTCGGGTACAGGCGGTGATGGAGGGACCAGAGCACGGAATTGGTGCGCGGATAATTGTCACCTGTGGAACAGGTGGCAAGGCGGGGACCCGGGTCTCTGGGGTCTCGAGGCTCACCTCCCCGCCATGCCAAGATCAGGGGAGCCCTGGATCCCAACGAGTACTCCCGCCCGCTGCCTTGACCCAGAACCCCAAGTACCTCTGGCTCCCGCGGCGGCGGGCAGCTACTGCGGCCCTGGAGGGCGGTGGCGTGAGCACAGCGGACAGGAGCGCCGCCCCTCCAGCCCTGGGCGGGATCAGCCCGCCCTGCCCCGCGGGTCCCTGCACAACCTTTCGCCAGAAGCTTGTCCTCAGTGTCTACAGGGAGCCCGGGGGGGGGGGTAGGGTGGGATGGGAGGTGTTGACTGAACGGGGACCACGACCTGAGTCAACGCTAGCCGGTAACCAACAGGTGTGAACTGCTTTCTCAGCCTCCGGGCCACCCACGCTACACTACGTACAATCCTATTCTGAGACCCTAGAGTTCTTTCTCTAATCCACGCTGCCCTCGAACTCCTAGCAGTCCCCCTGCGTCAGTCTCCCAAGCGCTGGGAAGACAGGAGTGAGTCCCCAACCCGTGGTTCCGTTTTCTCATTTAACAGATAAAGAAAAAAACAAAAACAAAAATCCAGGCTTAAAGCGGTTTGGGTAGTTACTTGAATGTTCTTCAGTTGAGAAGGGGCGAGTCTGAACTTGAGTCGGCCAGACGCCACTTCCCAGCGTCTATGGAAAACACTCTCGGCTCCCTGGCCTGCTATGATCCAGGGAAGGGCTGGGCCCACTACAAGCTGTCCCTTAGAGGCAGTTTCCCAGCCAGCTCTCCTCCCCTGCTGGACGTCCGCCCCCCTTCGTCACTCTCACCACACAAATCGGCATCCAGGACTCTGAGAAAATGGAAACACCCTATCCCGATTCTCAAAACACTCCGGGTAAAGAGGTTTTGAATAAGTCAATCTGTAGACAACTCTCATCCCCCCAAAGCCGGTTCTGACACTACCCAGTTCTTGGGTGTGCCCACCCCTTCTTTTCCAGGAGATCCTCAGCCTCCAGCTGACAGCCATCTGGCGAGCCTGTCTGTCCCTCTCGTTCCCATTAGTGCTCCTTACTCCAGGGTTTTATTTTGCTTTGGATTTTTCAGACTGGGTCTCATTTTAGCCCACAACTTTCTTGGTAACGGATATATATGTGTAAACCATAGTGGTTAAACTTGTGACTTGCCTCTGCCTCACAAATGCTGGGAAGACAGGTTTCTCCCATCTGAAAACCCAAATAATGTTGTGTGTAACACTACACACCTTTAATCCCTGCACGCAGGAGGCAGAGGCTGGCAGGTCTCCATGAGTTCAAGGCCAACTTGGTCTACTTAGTGAGCTCCAAGACAGCCAACACTACACAG
Source organism: Chionomys nivalis (assembly GCF_950005125.1). NCBI lineage: Eukaryota > Metazoa > Chordata > Mammalia > Rodentia > Cricetidae > Chionomys > Chionomys nivalis. The sequence continues at coordinate 40,246,891 of NC_080102.1, forward strand.
TGAGACCCTGTTTCAAAACAACTACACACACAAACAGATCCTCAGACAAGGGTCTGGAAAGATGACTAGCTTGGAGAAAGTGTTTATTAGACAAGCATGAGATTTTGAGTCCTTCCATCCATGTTTAAAAAACCAAAACAAAACAAAAAACCAGTCCCAGCAGGGTGCAACTGTAATCTCCACATTTGGGAAGACAGTTGTCTAACTCAGTGATATTTAGCTCTAGGTTCAGTGACATTCCGTCTCAAAAATTAACATGGACAGCCCATTATTTTCATCCCAGCACTCAGAAGGCAGAGGCAGACAGGTCTCTATGAGTTCCAGGCCAAACTAGGGCTACACAGTGAGGGGGCCCACAGGGAGAAGGGTTAAGGGTTGAAGATACCTTCAACAGTTAAGTGTTTGCTGTTCTGCATGAGGAGCCAAGTTTATTCCTAGAACCCACATCAGGTAGTTTAGAACCGCCTGTACCTCTAGCTCCAGGGAATCTGACGCCCTCTTCTGGATTCTGAGAGCACCTGCACCCATACATGCACACATACATACATACATACAAATTTTAAAAATTCTTAAGAAGGCTATTGGTTTGATGTAGACAGGTGCTGGGACATACTGCCCTTCAGATAAACTACATTAGCAGAAGTTCGACAGCCATGACAGGGTCTTGAAGGGAGAGAGCCTTCAGTTCCAGAGAATAAGGGTTTCTTTTTTTCTTTTTAAGATTAATTTTTTATTTTATGTGTGTGAGTGCTTCTTGCCTGTATGCGTGTCTGTGCACTATGTGCATGCCTCGTTCCCACAGAGGCCAAAAGAGGACCTCAGATCCCTTGGTACTAGAATTATAGATGATTGTGAGCCACCACGTGGGTGCTGGAAACTGAGCCCAGGAGGTCCTTTGTAAGAATAGCAAGTGACATAACCAGTGAGCAGAGGCAGGTGGATGACTGTGAGTTCGAGGCCAGCCTCATCTACAGAGCGAATTCCAGGACAGCTAGGGCTGTTACACAGAGAAACCCTGTCTCAAAAAAACAAAAAATAAAAATAATAAAAAAGGAAAAAAAGAGAGGGAGAGGATATTTTAATTTTTATTATTTTAAAGAGGTAACAGTTATCCATGCTCCCTGCCTCAATTCATCTTCAGGCTCCTGAAGTGAAGTTGAGGTTTAAACAAAAGCCAGAGTCATCCCTAACTCAGCAGCTGTCTGTCAGTCAAGGTGTGGTTCCGCCTACTGAGGACCATTCTTGTCTTTCCTGTGTGGTGAGTCACTACTTGTCAGCCAGCATGGTGACTCTTTCTGGGAGAAAAGTTTTCCCGGGGCTGACCCTGGTTCGTGACCTTCTTCTCTCCCAGCACAAGTTTCCTGGAAGGAAGTAGGTTTTTTTTAGGGTCCACTGCTTCAATAGTCTGATTGCCAAAGTGTCCCTTTGGGAAGGTTTCATCCCTGCTATGCCTGTTATAATGCCGGGAATCACCAGGTGGCAAGGCACTAGCTAAAGTCAATTTATAATTCGAGATTGTCGTGGGCCTGGGTTGAAGGTGGGGAAGGGTTGGGAAACAGACTGCAACGCCAGACTAGACTGGTTTATCAATTTTCTCCTCCCCTAGAGAGCTGGGGGGGGGGGGCGCCGGCGGCTATGCACAGGCTCTGTAACCTAACACCCAGAGGGTGAATGGTTAAAGTTTACCCAGAGCCTCTGCATTGAACAGGCTTTGGGAGCCCTGGGAAGGCCTCGAGGTGATACCATCTTAGCAAGCCTGGAAGCATGCGGGGCTGAGGGCAGGTGTTGCACCCGCCTGCCTAAGTTTCTCCAGGGTGAACAAGAGGACTCGAATGGACGCTTTCGGAGGGACGCTGAGGTGCCAGGAAAGAACGTGGGTAGAGATGCTGAAACCCTGGCTGTGGAAACGGTCTAGAGTCCCATGTGTCCTCACGCGGAGGCCTGGGGAGGGTTTCCCAAGGCCGAGAACGAAGTGAACCAGTTTTGAAAAGATCCAGGGGCTGAGGGCGGAGCTTCCTGGGAGTTCGCCTAGCAGGAGCAAAGGTAAGCCCCTGAGTTCCAGCCCCAGCGCTGCAAAAGAGGAAAGGAAGTGAGGTAAGGTCTCTCGCTCTAGGGGGCCGATATTCTCTGGAGTCTGATCTGCAAGAGCCAAATAGTTCTCACCACGGAGGAAGTGCTCCTGAGTAGGAGGCGGAGGGAGGGGAAAACAAGCCATTTGGAAACACTTTGAAAATGTTTTATCCTGCGATAGGGATGGGTCTCAGCGCAGAGTGCATGCCTAGCATGCTTGAATCCTGAGTCCAATCCCCAGCCTATATAAAGTAGGTATGGAGGTACACAAGTTTTTTTTTTTGTTTGTTTTTTGTTTTGGTTTTTCGAGACAGGGTTTCTTGAAACAGCCCTGGCTGACTTGAACTCCCAGAGACCCACCTGCTTCCGCCTCCCACGGGCTGGAATGAAAGGTGTGCACTACTATCACCCTGCAGTGGTGCACGCCTTTCAATTCAGCACTTGAGGAATGGAGACCAGAGAATCAGAAGTTAAAGGTCATCCTAGGCTATACAGTGGATTGCAGTCCAGCCTGGGGTACATAAGACCCTCTCTCAGAAAAACAAACCAGAGCTGAAGAGACAGCTCAGCGGTTAAGAGCATTTGCTAAATGTCGCAAGCAAAAGAGTAGACATGTGTCGCTGGTACAACAAAAACTATATTTTATCATGCCGAGGGTCTCTACACAAGGCTCACACTCTAAATTCCTAACGACGGTCCCAAGCCTATCTCTCCATGGCTGCTCACCATGGAGTATGAAGCATCTCGAAGGTCAGGTCCAGTCTCTAGCAGAAGTCTCTGATCCGAGGGTGGGAGGATCCTCTCCACCTGCAGGGCAGATCAAGGTGGTGTCTCTCCAGGTGTGCTGCAGAGCATTGCTCTTGACCTCTGCTTATGTATACTGTCCAGTGGGTGTCATGGGCTTCCAGTCTTGGGTCTCCTTATCTTGAGTTAAGTGACGTCCCAGGGTTCAGGTTATCGGGTACAGCCTTGGATGTACTGGGGAGCCTAACTAAGCTATTTTTACACGTCTAAAAGGCATTTTTTACTATGTCCATTATGGTCCTTGTGGCATAAAAAGTGCCAGTGACGACCACACATAAGAATTCTTTTTTTTTTAGCAGGGCGGTGGTGGCGCACGCCTTTAATCCCAGCACTCAGGAGGCAGAGGTAGGCGGATCTCTGTGAGTTCGAGACCAGCCTGGTCTACAGAGCTAGTTCCGGGACAGGCTCCAAAGCCACAGAGAAACCCTGTCTCGAAAAACCAAAAAAACAAACAAACAAACAAAAAAACCCAGAGGACCATGGTTCAAATCCCAGTACCCACATGGCAACTCACAACTGTCTGTAACCCCAGTTCCAGAGGACCTGGTACCCTCACACAGACATACAGGCAGGCAAAACACCAATGCATAGAAAAATAAATAAATCTTTTTTAAAAAAATCACTTCAAAGAGGACAAGAGGAACTGGAGGCCAGGGACACTGGGCCAGGCAGAGGCAGAGAGCAGAGGTGAGGGGAGGTCTTTAGAAGCCTCCCGAGTGCTGGGATTAAAGGCGTGCGCCACCACCGTCCAGCAAGAATTCTTAACATCATAGTTCCACGGCAAACTGCAAATTTAGGCCAAAGCGGGCAAAGGAGAAAGCATACAGCGAACATCCCAACCACTGAGAGACAAATGGAAGGCGAGAACCCTCAGGCAATGAAGCACACAGTGGTTGAGCAAAACACGGTGAAGCAAGTGTCTGATGTCACATCGCAGGACACTGCAGTGATCTCTACAGCACATGCGTATTTCCCCAAATTTGTATGCACTTCCTCCGGGAAAACCCCATTCAGAAATAAAGGGTAATGGAATCACTTTCAAATAGAATTGTTGTAGAGTAAATGGTACCGGTACCGTCCATACTACGGTACGCCTGTAGTGCGGAGCCTGCACTGGTCATACTTGAAACAAGAAGGCCCCCTTTAATTATTTAGTTTTTTTTTTTTTTTGGTTTTTCGAGACAGGGTTTCTCTGTGGTTTTGGAGCCTGTCCTGGAACTAGCTCAGTCTGGTCTCGAACTCACAGAGATTCGCCTGCCTCTGCCTCCCAAGTGCTGGGATTAAAGGCGTGCGCCACCACCGCCCGGCCTCAAAGGCCCCCTTTATTGTGTACCAAAGCCGTTTAAACGCGGATCCTTAACTGATAGCCACGCCCCAGCCAAACCCACCAGAAACCACTCCCCTGTCATCAGGAACTCCTGAAGGTCTCAAACTCAGAGTAGCTACAAACACAGGAAAAAGCAAGTTGTTTTGCTCAGAACAGCTGCAAGCATAACAGGTTGTTTACAGGAAATTTAGGATCTACAGCCCCCAACAGGTACCCAGCAGGTGTGGAGCTGTAGGGCTCCGAGGTGAGCCACTGAGCCTAGCATCATCCTGACCCAATCAGGGTCAAGCATGTGGGTCCTGGCCATGGTCCAGGTATTTCTCCTTTTTATTAATGAAAAGAGCACCTACGAGTCCAGTGAGTTTGCAATTAGCGTCCAGTGCTGTTTTCAGATTTGTGTATGCTAATCTCATGGAAAACCAAGAGGTGGGTATAGAGTAGCAGCAAGTCTGGCCAGTCTCCAGAGGTGCCCATTTGGATCTGAGACCAGGGTATACAGATCATCTCTTCTGGAAGAAAATGACATTTATTTGATGGTGTAGAAGCAAAACTCTGGAATACAACCTTCCTGGTGTCGCCATGGAGACAAAACATCTCCTGAAGAAGTTTCTTCAATCCCGGTCTGCACAGATGTGTCTGCTGGGATCATGCGTGCCTGGTTTGCTCCTCCTGGTACGTCAGTCTCTGGAGCTCGCTGTCATAGTCCTTCCAAAATGAAGTTTATTAAACAAGCCCAAAATAATCGTAAAGAACTTCCATGCTCAACGGTTCAATATAACGTATGCGAAAAGCCAAAAGCTCTTGTTTATCTGGTGGAATACGTTCTACATTGGGAAGCAAGAATACTGAAATCGAGGCAGCCTACCAATCGCATCACGTCAGATAAAGAGCATTTCCCGAGCTTGCTAACTTTATGAGTATAAGCAATAGTGTCTGCTTTGAGTGTGGCTGAAAAATGTTGGACTCTCTCTGTCCTCCCAGGGTCTATCCATAGTAATCTCCATTGACTGTAATCATCGCTTGTTAAAGGGGAGGACAATGGAAATGTCATTAATGGCTTTCCTGGCCTTCCCTAGTGAGTCATCTTTGTGTTCATTGATATGTATATATAGTGACATATATATAGTTATAGTTGTATAACGTACCCAAGTTAAAAGCATGTCCTGTTCACAGATTAGGGTAATATCTTGGACATGTTTACCTGTCCTGAGAGATGTGCTATAATTCTATAGACCCACAATTAGGTTCAACAGAACCAGAAGGGGAGGCCAAGGTGTCCATGGTGATTTACAGATGTCTATTGTAGGTTAAAAGCTCTTATGGAGCACGTGTTGAGGACTCCATTGCCAAGGTCTGTGAGTTGGTCAGAAGGGGTGTCAGTTCTGATATCTGCAGCTCATTGGACAGAGGGTGGGTGGCCAGAAGGTACTGTCCCGAGTCAGATGGTGTGTTCCTCCGGGTAGCAGAAAACCTCTGTATTAGGCCAACTAGTCCATAGGAAAGAATCAGTGGGTATAGCAATCCGTCCTCAGGTTTCTTAGGCAATGGGTGTGTGTAATAACCTGGGGCCGCATTGTCTGGATAGACTAAGAGTAAATGGATTCTGCAGAATGCATGCTCGCACCAGGAGGTTTGCCTTGGTTCTGGTAGAGTCTTGTAGACTGCCGTTTCTGTTCCACATCCTGTAGAAAAGAGCAGAGACCAGTCTGTCTCTACTCCTTGAAAAGTGAGTCTTGCTTGGAGACCTTCTCCTTGTCTGTTTCTCTGAGTAAGCTGTAGCAGATAATTTTGAGAGATCTGGTTGTGTCGGGAGCCATTTTCCCAAAGATTATAGCAGGGACCATTGTCCTGGGGATGTTTGCAGAGAGCCCCACACCCCAACTGTATTGAGAACTGTTTGTTGGCGGAGCCCACCCCACACCCAACTATCTTGAGAGTTATCTATTAGCGGAACCTGCCCCACATTCCAACTATCTAGAGAACTGTTTGTGGTTGGAATCACAAAAGGAACGATTCCGCTTGCATAGAGAACACTAGGTGTGTCGACTCCTGACCAACTCGAGACCTCGTGACCGACTCGTGACCAAGTGTCACTGGTGACCATTGCTGCAAAATCCCTTCCTGCCCTTGCCATGCCCTTGCCCCCATCCCAAGCCAAATTACTCATTCAAGGGCTATATAAGCCACAACCATTACGCTAATAAACGGAGACCTTGACAAGAACTCTGCTTGGTCTCCTACCTCTTTCCCGCCCATGTCTTTTCAGATAGCGCCTCTTCGGGACCCTGGAATAACTGACCTGCCAGGCGGGTTACAACCCTAGAATAACAGACCCGCCAGGCGGGTTACATGGTTGACTACAGCTAGTCTCTTCAAATTTCCAGCTGTATATTTATGAGTATCTGCCAATGTTGTTTAATAAATTTAGTTCCAGACGAAGGCCTATAATCAGTTTGTGAGTAGTAGCTAGTCCATCGGATAAGGCATTAGTAGTCAATGTTTATGGATCGGTAAGATTTCTGGTGTCTGCTATATCGGCATTGATGTCCGAAAAGACAGAAGGTGTTAGCCAGCTCCGTGTGAAGAGCCAACTGACACAGTCCAGCAACATCACTTGTCAGGGTGTTCTTGCCGCAAACCTGTTCCCGAGGAGTAGGGAAGACTGCTATTCCCCTAAACTCAGGTTCAGAGCAGAGTTCCTCAGGTGGGAGCCATGCTTTGAAACTGAAGGTCAGTGAGATCTTCTGGGTCCTAGGTGTAATGTTAAGTCTTGCAGGCAGGCTGAGGTCAGTCATTATCATGGGCTTGCTGGTAACCATTGGTGGGGAGGTAGGAGGGTTGACAAATGCTGGCTTGTCGTGGGCTGTGAAGAATTTGCTGCTCTCATCCAGTTCTCTTCGATCAATGATGCACGATGTTAGGCTGCCTTCTTTGGTTCCACAAGATGGGCTTATGGACCACAAAAAAGTCTCCAATGCCACATTCCTTGAGCTGTGGTACTGGAAGCATCATGTAGAAATAATAGGGACATCCTGGGTGTGTCTGTTTCCAGGGTTCCGATTTGGAAAGATCCATGCCTGCAGTTTTTCACCATTGTAAGGTTCTGTTGTCTGCCTTTTTTTACATGATACCATGGCACAAAAGAATGATAGAACCTAGGGCATCCTCAGGCTGCAAATTGTATCATGCCTGCTAATGTTGATGTAAACATATACATTTTCATTTTCAATCCCTGTAGTTTTATTGTATTGGTAGCCAAATGGGGTTCATTTGCCATGCATATGGGGCACAGAATGCTTAGAGAAATTTGGTGTTGGCTATTTCACAGTCAAGCATGGAGTCTCCCATGCCTGGTATCTTGTCTTTTTCTCCACCTGATCTTCACTGTAAGGTGGAGGGATGATTTAAGAGATATTTCTCTCTATGGAAGCTATAGATGGCTATTTCTCCAAATCTGTGTTTCATTCCTCAAAACTGGTGTTTTCTGCTTCCTCTTGGTCATTGGTGACTATGGCTCTCAAAATCAAAGCAGGCATTAGCCATCCTCCGCTTGTCACAATGGCTATACCAAACTGTATCCCAATAGCTTCACAATGAGCATTCTGAGCATAGAATGCTTTCCTGGTGTATGTGACGGTTAGAAAGAAGTGTTCATGATCCCAGTTTTCTGGTAGGAATCCATCAAGGTGTACTAGGGTAAGTCACCAATATCATGCTTGAGCCTTGGTTTACTTGTTTTGTAGCTGTTGATATGGTCGCCTCCACTGTAGCTTCATTTATTGTCCCTGTTGCTGTAGACGTGGGTGTTGATGATGTCCCTGATTCTGATGAGCTCAATGGTGTTGGTGTTGGTGATGGCGAACTGGACAATGGGCACTTGAACTTGACTCTTTGGGTAATAGTAAGCTTATAGAGTTCAACAGGAGGAGTCTGAGGAACAGTGTCCTGGGTGCCATGGCGCAGCATATCAATGCCATGGTGTTGCTCCATCATGTGTTCTGGTTTATTTCCCGTTCAAGTTTCTATGGCCGTGCCTTGCCATGTGCTCCTTCCCTCCCTGTCCAGGCACCAGTGTTAGCACAGGTGCTGAGTAAATTCTTCCTAAGACTCTTACTACCCTTATGAATGAGCAAGCCTAGTGTATTCGGTGTGGTCCTAGGCACATTATGCTTGTAGATCATCTAATTCTCTAAGATTCAGATCTTCTTTCTTGTCTGTGGTCCGGATTCCATTGTCTGTTCTAGGCTCCAGGGCTTCTGTTTCCTTTAAGTCTTGATTATTTCTGTCCCTGTAAACACATTTATGGGGAGTTATTCTGTGTGGTCTGGAAATATCCAGTGGTTGCTCTAAGTCTAATTTAATAGCCTCTTCTAAGGGAGAAGCTCTATTCAATCTTGGTCTAGGATTTAACTCGTAGCAAGCAATTTCAATAGCCTTCCTTAACTGGTATCCTTAAGTTTTAATAACTTGATTTTGAGCAATCCATTCCATTATGCTATATTACCAGCTGTAGTGGGGTTACATGCTAGATGGAAGTCTCATTGTATGTCCAGAGTCTGGGGCTACTTCTGAACTTCAGATCCGGTAACGTTTGTTCCTTGAGCTGACTCAATAATTATTGGGCAGCTGTATCTGGCTGTCCAACACCAGAGGGTGTATAACGTTGCCAACTGGTCTGGTTTATGACTTTCTTTGGCTAGCCTGTGCTTACATCTACAAGGGTGCAGGCATACAGGGCCCCTGTGAGTATTCAAGAATCCAATTAAATCTATTTGTAGTTTATAATTAAATTGTCTAGGAGACCATGTTACAGCCGGGACTTGATGTCTGAATCTGGTTTTAAGTGCTGGGCAACGGTGGCAGTCTCTACTGACCTGTTTTTAGGTATGCCAGGACACATTGGGGCTCTTCTTAGGAAACCATTGGCACTGAGTGTGTGTGCGCCTGCCTGTCCCAATGTCTTATGTCTTAACCCTAGGATTTCTTCCTTACTGGTTATACTACTGCTCCCAGGTTTCCTAATTTTTCAGTCAGGGTTCCTTTTAATAATTATTCTCATAGGGTTGTCCTGATTCAGTTTGGTTCTCCATTTCCCTAGTTTTTAGTGTGAGGGTAAACTTTCAAGTTTACCAACTATGTGATCTATCGTCCTTGCTGGTTTGTACTGAGTGTGTTTCCTAACAAGTTGTAATATTCCAGTCTTAAGTGAACATGATGCCAGTTTGTCTGCCAGTCCATTATATTTGGACGACTCATCTGTCTTGCCTGTGTGGGCATCTACATAAGCTACATAAATTTTGATGTCTTTGCTAAGTTTTGCCTGCATATAGCTGTACCATTGCATACCCACTATGAACCGGAGAAGATATAGATTTTCCTTTTGCCTTTCTTAGCTGTCTAATAGCCAGTAATGCTGTTACCACTTCAGTGTGCTGAGCTGATTTAGTGGTTAGTAATAGCCATTCCATCCCCCAGTCTGCAGGCTCCCACTTTCCGGTTAGTTTTGGTCCCATCCGTTGTTGATGAGCCATCAGTGAACCATGTGTTAGCCAAACGACCATTTCATTATTCCCCATAGTCCAATAGGTATCTCTTTTCATAGAGGGGTGAGCGGTTTGGAGTCTGGGGATTATAGGCAATTGAGCTATTTCTTCAGTGCAGGAAGTCACAGATGCCTTTGCTACACATCCTGGTCACAAAGGAATCCAGGCAGGTACCAATTCCACTGAAATACTTTTCCTTCTATGGCTGAGCCTTTGAAGGATGCTCTGCCTTTAAACGGATCCAGTCCATCATTAGAATAGACTCCCTTATGGCCATAGATAGGGTGGTTGGCAATGACTGAGTGTAGGGTTCTGCATGCCTCATAAAATGACCAGATCTGTTTCTCAAAGAACGAGTATCTATTCTGCACATATAGGGAACACTTGCAACAGAAGCCCACAGGCAAATGTTGATGGACTCCCTTTTGCTTTATGAAGAGTCATGTTGTCATAGTCCCTAATAACCATGATATCCATAATTACAGTGTCATCTGGTTCAATATTGGTCAGGCTGATTGCTCAGAGAGGAGCTTCCAGGCTGTCTCAAAAGCTTCTCTTTATTCCTCTCTCCATTGGAAACCAGCTGCCTTTCTAATAGCCCTGTAGAAGGGTTTCGTGATAATCTGTAAATATGGTATGTGGTCCCTCCAGTTTGCAAACGTATCAATCAGGGGTTGCACCTGAGTTTTGTCCCTGGGTTCAGAGATATTTAAAATCTTGTGCAATATGATATCTAGGACCTGGGGTCCTTCAGATGTCCATAACACACCTAGAAATTTTGTATCTTTCCCTTTCTCCTTGCCTTATTAATGGTCCAGCCATCATGTACTGGGGTATCGAGCACTGTCTCCATTTGGTTTTGAACATTATCCTTATTGTATCATGCAATCAAAATATTATCTATGTAGTTTAAGAGTAGGCAGTCCAGCCTGATGGTGGTGACTCATGTCTTTGCTCCCAGCACTCAGGAGGGAGAGGCAGGCAGATCTCTGTGAGTTCAAGGCCAGCTTGGTCTACAAACCAAGTTCCAGGACAGCCAAGGCTATGACACAGTGGAAACTTGTCTTGAAAAAACAAAAAAGAAATAAGGAAAAAGAGTAGACAGTCCAATATAGGTAGGTTCTCCAGAGACTGCCTTAGTGTCACATGGGCAATGATCGGGTTCTTATAGTCTTGAACACTCTTGAATCTGTGTTGTTTATCACTGGAGGTGAAGGTAGCACTGTCTCTGGAGTCCACGTGGACTGGTATGCTAAAGAACATGTCTGATGGGAGCTGGAGAGATGGCTCAGAGGTTAAGAGCATTGCCTGCTCTTCCAAAGGTCCTGAGTTCAATTCCCAGCAACCACATGGTGGCTCACAACCATCTGTAATGGGGTCTGGTGCCCTCTTCTGGCCTGCAGGTATACACACAGACAGAATATTGTATACATAATAAATTTAAAAAAAAAGAAAAAAAAGAACATGTCTGATAGCCTATGGTACCAAAGGATTTGAGGTTGTAATTCCTAATCTTTAAGCAAATATTTTCTTTTTTTTTTTTTTCTTTTTTTTTTTTTTTTGGTTTTTCGAGACAGGGTTTCTCTGTGGTTTTGGAGCCTGTCCTGGAACTAGCTCTTGTAGACCAGGCTGGTCTCGAACTCACAGAGATCCGCCTGCCTCTGCCTCCCAAGTGCTGGGATTAAAGGCGTGCGCCACCACCGCCCGGCAAGCAAATATTTTCTACAAAGCAGTGGTGGTGCATGCCTTGGAGGGAGGCAGAGGCAGGTGGATCTCTGTGAGTTTAAGGCCATCCTGGTCTACAGAGTAAGTTCCAGGACAACTAGGGCTACCAGAGAAATCCTATCTTGAAAACCAAAACAAAACAAAGCAAAATAATGTATCTTCCACATCAGTAAACTTTCTGTTATTTGTAGAGAAAGTTAATTACTCCCCTGACTATTTTGGCTTCTTTGCTGGTCAGAAAAAACTACTGAAGGGGGCTGGAGAGATGGCTCAGAGGTTAAGAGCACTGGCTACTCTTCCAGAGGTCCTGAGTTCAATTCCCAGCAACCACATGGTGGCTCACAACCACCTGTACTGAGATCTGGCACCCTCCTCTGGCGTGCGGGCATACATCGAGGCAGAATGTTGTATACATAATAAATAAATAAATCTTTAAAAAAAAAAAAAACTACTGAAGTCGAAGGATCGTGTGGATTCAATAATATCTTCCCTCGATAATTGACTTGCAACATCTTTGATGATTTCATCACCTCTGTGGAGCAGGTATTGCTTGGTAAATGATCCCTTAATTTTGGGGAGTTTTATAAGGGGGATTTGGACTTGAGTGATATATAGTCTAAGGGTTTATTTATTTATTTTAAAAATATTTATGTATTTACTTTTCAATTTTGTGTATGTTGTTTTTTTTTTTTTGTTTGTTTTGTTTTTTTTCGAGACAGGGTTTCTCTGTGGTTTTGGAGCCTGTCCTGGAACTAGCTCTTGTAGACCAGGCTGGTCTCAAACTCACAGAGATTCACCTGTCTCTGCCTCCCAAGTGCTGGGATTAAAGGCGTGCGCCACCACCGCCCGGCTCAATTTTGTGTATGTATATGTGTGTTGGAGGCTATGCACATGGGTGCAGGTGTTTAAGGAGGCCAGAGATGTCATATTCCTTGAAGCTGGAGTTACAGGTGGTTGTGGGCTACCTGATATGGGTGCTGGGAATTGAACTCAGGATCTCTGGAAGAGCAGTACAGCCCCTATTTATTTATTTATTCTTTTGGTTTTTTTGAGACAAGGTTTCTTTGCAGCCCTGGCTCTCTTGGAACTTGCTCTGTAGACCAGGCTGGCCTCGAACTCACAGAGATCCGTCTGCCTCTGCCTCATGAGTGTTGGGATTAAAGGCGTGTGCCACCACTGCCTGGCCTGGTTTAAGTTTTTTTAATGTGATGCCATTGGGTAAATAATTTGAGGATGACATCCATCCTCAGTACACGATTAGATGCTGGTATAAATGTTGTGGGAATATTTAGAGGTAAGTTATAGACTAATAATTCGATAGATTCTGTCATTGCTTTGAATGGTTTTCGTGCTACTCCTTCAATCCTAACCTCAGTGTGGTGGTTTGGCAGGGGTGGGCAGAGGCTGCAAGTTCTCATCTAACTCCTTGTGTCTGTCAATCAGCCCCTTCATCCTTGAACCATTCCCGTGATCTCTGCTGGGATCTGTAGGAAGGGTCTGGGGTCCTTTTTGATTCTGGAGCTGTGATTGCATCCATTCTTTGGTCTGCCTAAGGAATCTGTCTCTGAATCATCTTTGGGGCTGTCTTATTAATATCTGATCTCCTCTTCCAAATGGTCTTCTATCCCTGATTTTCTGACAGAATGGAGGGTTGGCTCTGGGTGGCAGCCTTGCCTGGCCTCTGCTTAAATAAAGGCCACCTTTCAGGTGAGGCTTTCCATGATATTGGTTTGGTTCGATTCTGTATGTTGGGCTGGAGGGATACCATATTCTGTCTCCAGTTCTCTAGGCTGAGGGATGTAGTCGATGGTTCCCCAGTGGTTTGGCAATTGGCCAGAGTTGATCTCATTGTCGTTCTCTGTCATTAATTAGAATTTTCCTCATGCTATGGAATAGCACAGCATCCGCGGTGTTGGGCTGTGTCTTAGTTAGGGTTTCTATTGCTGTGAAGAGACACCATAACCATGGTAACTCTTATAAAGGAAAACATTTAATTGAGGTGGTGACTTAGTTTTGAGGTTCAGTCCTGTATCATCATGGTGGGGAGCATGGCAACTGGGAGTATGTATGGTGTCGTGCAGGCAGACACGGTGTCGGCTACATCTAGATCAGAAGGCAATAGGAAATAGACTCTGACACCGAGCAAAACTTAAGCAAAAGAGACCCCAAAGCTTGCCCCCGTAGTAACATGCTTCCTTCCGCAAGGCCACACCTCCCAACAGCACCGCTGCTGGGTGCTGAGTTTATAATGGCCAATTATGTTCAAGCTAACACAGACTGTTCTGGTAAATTAAAGTACACCCAACTTTATAGACAGTACAGCTGCTTCTTTCCCATCTTCCATTTTCCTTCTGCCTCAAATCGAGTTAGATCAAGTATGGGGAAACCCTACCTCCATGCAGCCGTTATCCAATCCAATAAAGACGGCTTTCCCCTCTGGCTCTATCTAAAATTCGTCCTAGGCCTTCAAATATGTGGGGATTTCCCCCGAGTCCCTTTGACTCCCTTCTTCCTGAGGTTAGCATGGCTGTGTCAGCTCCCTTTTCCCATAAGCAGGCTACACAGTGTTGTAATTTAAAAAACGCTGCGAGCCGGGCGGTGGTGGTGGCGCACGCCTTTGATCCCAGCACTTGGGAGGCAGAGGCAGGCGGATCTCTGTGAGTTCGAGACCAGCCTGGTCTACAGAGAAACCCTGTCTCGAAAAACCAAAAAAAAAAAAAAAAAAAAAAAAAAAAAATCATAAAAAACGCTGCGCGAGAGGAAGGTGTTTTTTATTGGGGGAAAGGGAATAGAAAAGGAGGGAGGGGAGGGAGGAGACCAGGGACAGGAGTGGGAGGGGAGAGGAGGGAGGGGAGGGCCTACCTTTTAAAAGAGTATGTAGTGAACAGGCAGAGGAGGTACCCTTAGTGGCTGGAGCTGAGAACGTACCCGTCAGGACCCCAAGGGCAGGCCAGTGAAGATGCCTGAATACTAACACATAGGATGCATCCTTTGTTCCTCTTTGTGTAAAATCTGGTCTTATTGTCTACAACCCTGTTCTTGTAAACATCTGGATCCTAATTCAGTGGTCGCATGAGTATTATTGGTTAAATGGCTAGGGGTAGCCTTAACCTTACTGGCAGTTACTGGTAGAGAGACCTTGGTGGTGCTGAGGCATCCGATCGGGACCTTACGAGCTGCCTCCAGAGGCCCCAAGTTCGGTCCCCAGCATCTACATTAGGCCACTCACACCACCTGCAACTCTAGTTCCAGGGAATCCCATTCCCTCTTTTGGCTCCCGTGGATTCCACACACTCAGTATACTCTCACACAGACACACAAGCACACATAAATAAAATAAACCAAGAGGATCAAGGGCTGGCAAGATGGTTTAGGGGTGAAAAATGCTTGCTTCCAAGTCAAACAACCTGAGTTCGGTCCCACATGATAGTTATATTACCAGGTTTTAACACATTTATTCTTACATAGACCTCCATGAGCATACGTGTGTGCGCATACACGTAAATAAAAAATAACAATTGGAATAATCAGACCAGGCATGTTGGTAAAATCCCAGTACTTAGGAGGCAAAGGCAGGAGGATTGCTGTGAGTTTGAGGCCAGCCTGGTCTACATTGTAGTTCCAGGCCAGGCAGAGCTACATAGACCCTCTTCAATAAATAAAATTTTTTTAAAAAAAGAAAAAAGGATTCAAAGATGGAAGCCTTAGGGAAAGAGAAAACCTGGCGCCACTGTGGTTAGGGAAAGAAAGGTGTATTTGAAAGACCTGGATAAATCCAGACCTCCCCAGCAGGAAGAAAATAGCCAAAAATCCAAGCAGGAAGAATCAAAAATCTAGGATTAGCCGGTTAGTGACTGTTTCAGGAACTAGCTGAAGATAGTTAGATTGTAATCTTGAAAATAATCTTGAGAAACAGGGAGTTTCCCCCTTGTGATTGTCATTGTAATGTGTTTTAAGAACTAGCTGAGCTGGGCGATGGTGGCGCACGCCTTTAATCCCAGCACTCGGGAGGCAAAGGCAGGCGGATCTCTGTGAGTTCGAGACCAGCCTGGTCTACAGAGCTAGTTCCAGGACAGGCTCCAAAGCCACAGGGAAACCCTGTCTCAAAAAACCAAAAAAAAAAAAAAAAAAAAGAACTAGCTGATTATGACCTTGGGAGTGGTCCTGAGAGGCATGGGGTTGCCCCCTTGTAATCTTCACTGGTATTTTGGGATATTTCTGTGACACACTCCCTGCCAATTCTGGATCACTGGGCTGTGGTTTCTTCCCTTAAAAAATCGCTTCTCCTGGTCACTCGGCGTCGAACTCTCCCCCTGCGTGGGTTCTGAGTCTTGGCCCCAGTGCACTGGTTCCGGTCTCATCTCATTAAAGCCTCGTGTGATTGCAGCAAGGACGGTCTCGTGAGTTACTGAGAAGGGGGGGTGCGTGTTATCCCGAGACTTGAGTGAGAGTCTCCCCGGCACTGGGGGTCTTTCATATTCTGTTCTCAGAGAATCAGAAATCCCTGCCAGCCTGATTGATCTACAGAGGGAATTCCAGGACAACTAGGGCTACACAGAGAAACCGAGTCTTGAAAACAATACCAAAGTTCTGAAGGCTGAATCTGAGTGTGGTGACTCGTGCTTGTAATCCCAGCACTCAGGAAGCTGAGCCGGGAGGGTTGCCTTCAGTTGGAGACCAACCTAAACTCGGGAGCTGTGAGACCAAAGCACTGGCTGGACCTTAGGTTTAGTCACGCCCCCTGGCTGCTTCCCGCGCCTCCCCCCCCCCCCCCCCAATCCTTGCTGCAGCAATCAGGTTCCCTGCTGAGACCTTATCACAGAGAAGTCAGGAAAACCAGATCTGCTTCTGGCTGCCGGGTTCCAAACAACCTGATTTACTGCCCTATAGCCTATCTAGTACCTTTGAGAGCTAGAAAGTAGCTGGGTACGGAAGCCCTGGGGCACGTTCCTCAATTGCTGTGAAGCCTTATCTCAGCCATTCCCCTCTGATTACAAGGGAGGAAATTCCTTCAAGGTGAGCTTTGCCGTAGTCCAGGTCTACAGCTCAGTTCTCCTCTGCAGGTGGCCTGGGTAACTAAAGGGTATTTCACCTGAAATCTGATCTCAGTGTTTCGCTATTGAGCCTGAAAAGAATCTTCATTATTGAAAACAAGTTTGGACTGTTTCAAAACAGGAAAGCAAGTTCCAGGCTAGCCAAGACCAAGACCACACAATCACAATGAGTCCCTTTCTCAAAAAGAAAAAAAAGAAAAATCATGAATGAATGGCTGAGTGAATGAATGAGTTTTCAGAAACAGGTACTCCCCCCACCCCCACCCCACCCCACCCCACCCCACCCCACCCCAGGCAGTTTCCACCTCTCACTGGTTTCCAAGAGAAAAAAGGTGCTTATCTAACTTCACATGAGCTTCTTCTGGAAGTGAGACCGTTATGGGAAATGAGGGTATGTCCAGCTCAGGAGGTCCTAGTGTTAATCCCATAGATGGGAGAAAGACCACCGACTCAAATCATCATGGCCAAATTAAAGCAAGCAATTAATTAAGGCAAGCTGTTTTATCTGTGTACACCGGCTACTCCCCACTAAGGTGGGGTTTGAGGTCAGCATTGGATGTGAGGAAGAGGTGGCTTTTATAGTTCAGGGGTTGGGGATTTCCTAATGGGGGGTTAGCAGACAAAATAGGCAGGGTTACAGGAACTTGTTGGTCCTAATGACCTCTTGAAACAAAGACATGGTCGCAAAGTGGTCAGGGTATTCCTTATAACAAGTTAGTCATGGCCGGGCGGTGGTGGCGCACGCCTTTAATCCCAGCACTTGGGAGGCAGAGGCAGGCGGATCTCTGTGAGTTCGAGACCAGCCTGGTCTACAAGAGCTAGTTCCAGGACAGGCTCCAAAACCACAGAGAAACCCTGTCTCGGAAAAACCAAAAAAAAAAAAAAAAAAAAAAAACAAAAAACACAACATAGTCATAAAGGTAGGGTTGCAAGATGATTATACGCTTTTTCAAAGAAAGACATGATTGTCATTCCTGGGAGGCAGAACAGAACCGTCTGTAGTCAAGGTCACAGGTAGGACTGTTTGGTTGGAAGTGTCACCCCAGCCCCCTGGCATCCATATATACAAGGAGTCTGGAATGTTTGGCTGGGTGTCAAAGCCCCCTCCCCTGGGAGTTGCCTCAGTCCAAACTCCACCTCTGAGAAAGGCCGCCAAACAGTGACCCCCTCCCCAGGGAGGGTCAAGACCACTCCCACAGGCTATTTAAACTGCCTCCCAGAGCCGGAACACATGGTCTCTCGGTTTTCCTTTCCTCTCTCATTTTTCCCAGAAGGCCTTCTGGGAGCGCTGGCATCCATTAAACCTGGGCTTTTTCTAATTCAGTCTGATTTGGTTTGATTTGGATTACTGCGTCTGCAAAGAGGCTTACATGGCCAAAGAAAAAATTTAATATTTGGAGGTCCCATTGAGATGGGCTGTTTTTCCCACTGGCCTGGGGCTACATGATGGAAAATGCCCTTGTCACCATGCTCTCTGCCACGCTAAGATGGGCTTTGCCTGGGTGAGCTCCCCTTTATCGTACAGGCCGAAATGGGATAGTCTGCTGAAGTCACGGCTGTGCCAGGCACCTGACCCCACCAAAAGTGGTGAGGCAGTTCTTGCTGAGGTGAGATTTGCGTGGGACAGTTTCTGTCCCACGTGGTTCTCACACCCCTCTGTTTTCTGACTCCAGAGTCATATCACTTGGCATAGACTTGTATAAATGAGCTCTTGCAATTCGAAGCCGGATCCTCTATTGCCCTTGGGCTGCCTTTTACTCCCATTCCCCTTCCCTGTTCCCCTCTTGGCTTCTCTAGCTGTTTGCTGTTTTGTCTCACGATGGGCCTCTATGAAGGCTCCGTTCCCTCCACTCTGAAACCGTATAGGTGTTCTGTCCTTTGCTTCTGTTCTCTTGCAGCATCTGCTAATCTGGTCCTCAATGGGACCACCCGTGTGCTTCCCTGGCTTCTGCCGCCTACACAGGGATTTTAAATTGGTCAACTGACACAGGTTCCAAAAACAAAACAAAACAAAAAAAAAACAACAAAAGAAAAACTTTTGTCTGTCTGTTAAAATAATGTGGCCACACTGTGCTTTTGTGTCTATACGTATTTGTTTCCATAGTATGTTTGTCTTATTTCTCGGTGTATGTGTATGCATTTTAAGATCTGTAAAACTTGTAACTCCAGATTACAGCAGCTCTGGAAAAATATACGTGGGTAGCCACCATTTTGACCTCAGCTCCATCTTTGGTAAGTGTACCCACTTGTGCTGGACCTACCAAGGAGACATTTTACCTCCAAAATTCTTTAACTTATTAAAATATTCCTTTTAATCTTATATTCACTAGCATTGATAAGCCATAACTAATTGGGTAAAATACATGTCTAAATTTAACTTATATGTCTAATTTAAATATAACTAACAGGTAATGGTACCTAATTCTCAAGTGCCTTTGCAGATCCAAGCGTATGGCATTTTAAAAAAAAGAGCTTCTAACACAATGACATGCCAGCTCCTGCAACATCCTATAGCTCCTCCAAGAAGATACATGGTTGCAAAGACCTTCCCCCTGGAGGCTTGCCTTTGGGTATGGCAAAGCCACCCACACAACAAAAAACAGCCTTCCACCTCATCAGTTTCCTGGATGCAACACCAGGGATTGATTGTCTCATCCTGCCAAGACAGGTAGACTAAATCATCCCCCCACAGGAAAAAAATCTTCTGGCCTCTTGTACTCAGCAGCTAACGGCAGGTACTGCTTTTAAGGCTGGTGCTCTCCAAAGAAATCTGGTCTGGTAGAACTAACAGTCTCAAGAGCCTATTTTAACCCCACCCATTTTCAAGCATATTTTACAGCTTACTCCTGCTGTCTGGACCCAAGACCAACTTACAAAGGGCCCTCCAGACAATGTCAACATCGGCACCAGCTCTTGGCTCAAAAGGACACTAACCAACTAAAATCTGGTTTTAAAGGACATATTTGCTCTCATGTCTCATGCCTCTCCTGTACAACCAGGGCACTTCTCTGTCCCATTCTTTCTGACAGTTAATGACCCTTCCATGGCTAGCCCCAATAATAATATAGCCACCTGCCTTCTCAGCTCCCTCAAGGAACAGATGCCTGAGGTCTCCAAGATGGCAGTAAACCGGACACCTCTCCAGCCACACCTCTTGCCGAGCGTGAGCCCACCAACTCCCAGCTCTCCCCTCTCCCATGTCGCCCCATGCACACAGAATTAGCCAGACTTGAGCCAGCACCCCTTTATCCAAAGAGTCTGGAATGTTTGGTTGCAAGCGTCACCCTAGCCGCCTGGCATCCATATATACAAGGAGTCTGGAACGTTTGGCTTGGGGGAGTCATAGCACCCTCCCCTGGGAGTTGCCTCAGTCCAAACTCCACCTCCGAGAAAGCCCACCAAACAGTGACCCCTCCCACAAGCTATTTAAACTACCTCCCCACCCCCAGAACAAACATGTGGTCTCTCTGGTTCTCCTTTCTCCTCTCTGTATTTTCCCAGAGGGCCTCCCTGGAACGTTGGCATCCGTTAAACCTGGGCTTTTTCTAATTTGGTCTGATTTGGTTTGATTTGGATTATTGCATTGGCAGAGAGGTTTACCAGGCCCAAGAAAAAAACTTTAACAGGGACATAGCCCAGTCCTTGAGAAACAGGTTTAAACATAAACAGTGTAGGACCCAGCAGTGACAAACTCAACAGAGGCCCGAGTCTCAGTAGTTTACCCTAAGGCAATACCTGGTTCCAAGAAAGACCACAAACTGAGACCACCCAGGCACCACCCAGGAACAGACAATGAAGAGGAATGAGTCTAGTTTACCTTTACTATAAGACGGATTTTAAGTCCAAGATGGAGGCAGGCTGTTTTATCAGTACACACACACACACACACACACACACACACACACAATTAAAGAGATGGAAAGCTGGCTCAGCAGTTAAGAAATTCTTCCAGAGACCCAAGTTCAAGCCTAGCACCCATGTGATGGCTCACAACTGTGTGTCCCAGGAAATCTGATGGGTTCTTCTGTTTTCCACAGGTACTAGGTACACACATGGTGTGCAGACATCTGTAGTTGGTTGTTTTATTATTCTTTACTCCAGCCACCAGCTCCCAAATAAATCACAGGAGGCTTATTTTTTCTTATGAATATCTAGCCTTAGCTTGGCTATTTCTAGCCATCTTTTCTTTTTTTTTTTTTTCTTTTTCTTTTTTTTGTTTTTTGTTTTGGTTTTTCGAGACAGGGTTTCTCTGTGGTTTTGGAGCCTGTCCTGGAACTAGCTCTTGTAGACCAGGCTGGTCTCGAACTCACAGAGATCCGCCTGCCTCTGCCTCCCAAGTGCTGGGATTAAAGGCGTGCGCCACCACCGCCCGCCGGCCCATCTTTTCTTAAGTTAAATTATCCAGTCTACCTTTTGCCTCTGGGTTTTTTTGTTTTTTTTTAATCTTTATCCTATATGTCTTTCTTTACTTCTTACTCCGTGGCTTGCTGTGTGACTAGGTGACTGGCCCCTTCTTTTCTTGCTCCTTGATCTCTCCTCTTCTCCTATTTATTCTTTCTTCCTGCCAGCCCCGCCTATCCTTTCTCCTGCCTTGCTATTGGCTGTTCAGCTCTTTATTAGACCAATCAGGTGTTTTTATACAAGCAAAGTAACACAGCTTCACAGAATTAAACAAATGCAACATAAAAGAACAACATAAAAGATGTGTTACAACACATCTTTGCATCATTAACCAAATGTTGCACTGTAGATGGAAGTTTCTGTCCTACCAGGTCCCAGGTCCCACAGCCGTTCAATCTCAAAGAAACACACAAAGGCTTATATTAATTATAAACTGTTTGGCTTATTAGCTCAGACTTATTATTAATTAGCTCTTACAACTTAAATTAACCCATAATCCTTGTCTATGTTTAACCACGTGGCTTGGTACTTTTTCTCAGTAATGCATTCTCATTTTGCTTCCTCTGCATCTTGCTGGTGACTGATTCTCTGCCTTTCCTCTTCCCAGAATTCTCCTAGTTTGGTTGCCCTGCATATACTTCCTGCCTGGCTACTGGCCAATCAGCGTTTAATTAAGCCAATATGAGTGACAAGTCTTTGCAGTGCATAAGGGCTTTATCCCACAGTATTTCCACAATATAAACAAATGTATCGCCGGGCGGTGGTGGCGCACGCCTTTAATCCCAGCACTCGGGAGGCAGAGGCAGGGGGATCTTTGTGAGTTCGAGACCAGCCTGGTCTACAAGAGCTAGTTCCAGGACAGGCCCCAAAACCACAGAGAAACCCTGTCTCGAAAAAAACCAAAAAAAAAAAAAATAAAAAAATAAACAAATGTATCACATCTTTAACTAATATTCTTTTTTAAAATATTTATTTACTTATTATGTATATAATATTGTTTGTGTGTATGCCTGCAGGCCAGAATAGGGCACCAGACCCCATTACAGATGGTTGTGAGCCACCATGTGGTTGTTGGGAATTGAACTCAGGACCTTTGGAAGAGCAGGCAATGCTCTTAACCTCTGAGCCATCTCTCCAGCCCCTTTAACTAATATTCTATAAGAGACATCCAGTTGGGCAAAATACCCACACACATATGGTAAAATAACTTTAAAATGCTTAATAAACTAAAAGAAGTGAACAAAGGCACTAGAGAACGGTATGAATGCCTGATTAATTCTATAGAATGTTGGGAAAAGACTATGGTATTGAACTTTAGAGCTCAGTAAAACATTCTTGATAATCATGAATAATAAATTATCCCAGCTAGTTGTAGATTTGCACACCTTTAATACCAGCATTTCAGAGGCAGGGGCAGGTGGCTCTCTGTGAGTTCCTGGCCAGCAAGGGTTATATAGCTCAACAATAATAATAGCTTATTATTATTATTTATCCCTCACAATCCATAGGGATTGTGAGGGTATTTTTAGGAGTCCTGCAGTTGCCAAATCCCGTGGGTGCTCAAGTCTTTTACATCAGGTATAGTGTCTGTTAAACTGTAATCCCAGCACTTGAGAGGTCAAGACAGAAGGATCAGAAATTCAAAGCCAGCCTTAGCTGTATGCAAGTTTATAGTCAGCTTAGGCTATATGAGATCCTGTCTTTCTCAAAATGAAAAAAAAAAAAAAATGTAACCCAGACTGGCCTCAAACTCTCAATCCCTGCCTCAGCCTCCCCAGCTCTTGGACTGCAGGCCTGCATCAACACACCCCCAGCTACGCACACAGTCAGTAATTTCTGGTTTACTTATTATGCCCGAAGCAAGGCAAACAGATGTGATACTGGATTGCTCAGGAGAAATGCCCCAGGGGATATTGGGACTTGTTCAGAACAAGAGGAAGCCTTTTTCTTCAAACACAGTCATTCCCGTTGTTTGAATGTATATATTCAGACTGTTCTGATTCCTGAGCGACTATATGGCCTTCAGAGACTTGTATCACAGCAGGTGGGGAGGAGGAGATGGAATTAGCTCACTGCCTGTCCTCCTGCCTGTGTTGGGGCAGCTGCAGGGTGTGGCCCTGAAGATTCAGATTTCCATTTGTAAGCTTTCCCTTGGGGTTTGAAATCCCTCCCTTCCTGTCCTGCTACCAGGGTGGGTAGAGAGGGTGACAAGGGACATACTGCCTAGGTCTTCTTCCTCCCTTTGCAGGCCTAGTCTCCAGTCCTGTGTACCGCTTCCAGCACAATGGGAGATGTGTCGTCTCTTCCCTGACGTCTAGAGTAGGTACCTCATAGTGACATGGCTGGCATGCGGGAGGACATCCCTTGTGTAAAAAAGAAATTGTTACGGTCCCTTTTCACTTAGGATGAACTTAGGGTTCCTCAGAGTTACAGGTGAGAAGCAGGCATCAGGCCCCTCTCTAGCTGGAAGCTGCGGATCTGTTTGTTTTAAAACTCTCGAGATGGAAAGTGACAGGCAATCTGTCATAGGACCTGAAGCCATGATCAGAATAGTCCCAGAGTAGTCCTTAGAAAAGGCCTTGAATCCCAAACCAATACAGTAGAGGATCTTCGAAGAGGGCTGTGCTGGATTGTGCATCCCTGAAGTCCCGCCCTATTGGAGAAAGAGGGCAGGCATTTCTTAGGGTTGGGGGATTTAGAAGCCACTGCCTGGCACCAAGTCACACAGCAGCTGTTTTTTTTTTTTTTTTTTTTGCTGACATCCCTTTCTGTAGAATGGCATATTAAACACAGCTTTGTTTCCCTAGCCTCTTGACTTTATTGTTACAGAGGGAGTTTATTTTTATCTCTTATCTATCTATCTATCTATCTATCTATCTATCTATCTATCTATCATCTATCTATCATCTATCTATCTACCTATCATATATCTATGCTTAAGACAAGGACTATGTAGATCAGGCTGGCCTCAAGCTCCCAGAGACACACCAGCCTCTGCCTCCTGAGTGCTGGGGTTGATGGTGTGCACCACTATGCCCAGCAGAAGGGTTCCCAGGCATTCCCCACACTTGTCATTTCTGATGACCCCATGCGGAGGTGGCATCCATACAGTGACAAGTAATCAATCCACCAGATGCAGCTCAGTGTCTCTTCAGCTTGATCAGTGGGTGCACAGTGCGTCTTGTCTGTCTGATGCTACAGGAATGAGCCTGAGTCCAGAGAAAACCCACTGAGATGTCCAGGTTCTTGAGTTCCACAACGAAGATTGTGGTCACGTGGCTGATGATGGAAACAGAGACAGTTTTTCCATGAAGGAAAAGGAACTCCTGAGAGCAGGAGTGGGTTGGAGAGCTCCACCTGAGCCTGCACATCGTGTCATTTACATATTCATGAGGCACCTTCCCTCTCCCATCCTCCCTCTCCCCCCCTCCATTTGGAGAGCAAGGGTCCCTTTCTCATGCCTGCTGTTTTGTTACTTGTAGCTGTGTGTGTGTGTCTGTCGTCTGTGAACTATGCCCATTCTTCCTATCACTGGTTTATTTTCTTTGGAAAACTTTTTATTCGGCCAGGCATGGTAGTGGTGCACACCTTTAATCCCAGCACTTGGGAGGCAGAGGCAGGCGGATCTCTGGGAGTTGGAGTCCAGCCTGGTCTACAGAGAGAGTTTCAAGACAGCCAAGGATGTTACACAGAGATACCCTGTCTCGAAAACTACGCACACACATACACACACAACAAACAAACAAACAAACAACAACAAAAACCCTTATTATGTATTATTATTGCAGGGCAGATATCACATATGTAGAAGTCATAAGACATCTTTTTTTTTTGGGGGGGGGTTGAGACAGGAGTTCTCTGTGACCTAAAGAAAGTCCCCAGAAGCCGGGAGGTGGAAGCACACACCTTTAAAACCAGCACTTGGGAGGCAGAGGCAGGCGGATCTCTGTGAATTCGAGACCAGCCTGGTCTACAAGAGCTAGTTCCAGAACAGGCTCCAAAACCACAGAGAAACCCTGTCTCGAAAAAGCCAAAAAAAAAAAAAAAAAAAAAAAAAGAAAGTCCCCAGAAAGTGACCTAGCCAAATGTTTTCCAAGGAAGTCTACAAAGGAATCAAAGCATATTTCTGGATGGGGGTGGAGGGGTGAGGATAGAGAGTAGGGGTGGGTGTGGCTTCCAGGTACTTAAAAGAACCCATGGGAAAGGGATTGGTCAGAGTCAGCCAGAGCCATTCAATGACAGGGTTGTCATTTCCTTCACATCTGGGGTCCCGTGGCCATCATCAGACCCAAATGCCTAGTGACACCAGGTGTCTTATGTCTTACATAATCTGTGTGCAGCATGACCTTGTAACCTTGCGTGGTGTGGCTCTGTAAATCCCGTGCGCACACACTAAACGGCCTTTAAAAGACAGACACTCCTGCTCCACCCTCTCTCACCACGTTGCTTGCAGACAGGCCTGTGCATGCCCCTCCTTTCCTTCTCTTTATTAATAAAGCTCTTAAAGTGGGTTTCGTTGAATGCCTTGTGGTCCGTTCTCACACATGGTAATATCAGGCAGTGCTAGCCAGAGTATACCTACCCCTAGGAGACAGGCAGGCTGGGATACCTATACACTGTGTCTCAGCAGTTCACCCCCTGTGACTGTGGGCCCAGCAGACCCTCAGTGGGTTTTTTTTTGTTTTGTTTTGTTTTGTTTTTTTTTTTTTTTTTTTCGAGACAGGGTTTCTCTGTGGTTTTGGAGCCTGTCCTGGAACTAGCTCTGTAGACCAGGCTGGTCTCGAACTCACAGAGATCCGCCTGCCTCTGCCTCCCAAGTGCTGGGATTAAAGGCGTGCGCCACCACCGCCCGGCCCTCAGTGGGTTTTTTGTTTGTTTGTTTTTGTTTATCTTCTAACTAGGAAGAACGATCACCCTTCCCTCACGTTTGGGGTAGCACCCTGTTAGCAGAAGCCTGGGCAGCCCTGAGCTGTGGTTCTGGGAGCCAGTGAACTCCCTAATAGACATGGGTCAGGCTGTCCGTGTCTGCTCAGCTTCAGCCCTAACCGGATTAGCTGGGCATCTGGCTCCAGTTCTGGCAGGCTTCCTTGCTGTTCCCCTGCAAGGCCAACTGATTGATGCTGATTATGTCCTCATGACGCATGGCTGGGTTTTCCTGGACTGACACGGTATTTTTCTAAGGGAACCAAACAGTGAGAAGCCTGCCCTGCTACTGTCAGTGTGCCTTTATGCTGTCCTCACCCTGCCCCAGCCCTGCATCTTCACCGCCCGGGAAAATGAGATGGCTCTCCCTCCTTTGTAGGTTATGTCTTCCCTTTGAGGCTCTGGGTTTCCGTCCCCTGCTGCAGAGTAGTGCCGAAGAAGAGGTGGGAATAGGTTTCTCAAAAGAATTGCAGAGCACACCCAGAATGTGCAGGGTTACCCCACCCCCCACCCCCAGTACCACCACCACCCACTTCATTCTAACCCCCCACACCCCTACCACCATCACCACTACCACCACCACCACCAATCTCCCATACCACCACTACCAATAACAACCATCTCCCACACCATCACCACCACCATCACCAATAACAACCATCTTCTGCGCCAGCACCACCATCACCACCACCCATTCCACTCTACTCCCCCACCCCCACCATCACCACCACCACCATCACTACCACCACCCACTCCACTCTACTCTCCCACACCCCCCCACTATCACCACCACCATCACCTTACTACCACCATCACCACCACCACCAGCAACCCCCGGACCACCACCCACCACCATCCTTGTGACATCCTCACTACCATCCCCACTCCCATCCCTGCCATCCCAGCTTGTCACCACTACCCTTACCATCATCACCATTACCCTTGTTACCACTACAATCACCATTATAACCAACACCATGACCACCACCATCATAATTCCTATCACTGCCTGCCCTTGACCATACCGACTTACAGGTGTGTGCTGCCATGTCCGGCTTTGCTGATATTGCTTAGAATCACTGAGCCTGTGACATGCTGTCATAGCACTGAGACACACACTGGAGAGTATCCTTCTGGGGAGGCAGGCCAGGCCTAGGCTCAGAAGCTTGTGACATTTTCTCAGCAGATGCTGTGTGGCGTGACGCTCAGTGTCACACTGATAGTACGTGGTTCCTGTATCCCCGTGTCTTGGGATGTCTCTAGCAAGCCAATGCCGCCGTGTCTATGGTGGCATTTGGCTTTGCTTCAGAAGGTTTTGGTGAAGTCTGTATGGCAGGTTTTTTGTTTTGTTTTGTTTTTGTTTTTTTGTTTTTTTTGGCAGGGTCTCTCTTTGTAGCCCTGGCTGTGTCCGTATTTTTAACGTATTTTGAGTGTATTCATCCACTGTTACTCCTCCTCTTCCTCCTCCCATGCCTCCAAGTGTAGAGCCGCCCCTGCCAGGGAGGCAGTGTCCAAGCGTAGAGCAAAATGTCAGAAGATCTGCGTGCAGCAACCTAACCAAGGTACTCCAAGTGTTTGGGCTCAAGATTAGTGCAAACAAAGCACTTCTCGTTTTTATTATTAAAACATGAGGTGATGTTTACATTTAGCCTAAGCAAATACAAGTCTAGCAAGGTGATATGCCTGGCGTTATGTCTTAGCATCTTTGGTCAATGTGCAAAAGGAGCAATGAATATTCCTCCCAGGTCTCTGTCTTTCCTACAGAGACAATGTAGAAAAGCCAGGGAATTCTCTTCATGCTTTGCTTTCATGTATATTTATTTTATTTAGTTTTTCAAGAAAGGATTTCTCTATTTATTCCTGCATGTGCTGGAGCTCACTGTGTAGACCAGGCTGGCTTTGAACTCAGAAATCTGGCAACCTCTGCCTCCAGAGTGCTGGGATTAAAGGAGTGCCCCACCACTGCTGGGCTTCAAGTACATTTTTTTTTTTTTTTTTTTTTTTTGAGACAGGGTTTCTCTGTAGCTTTGGAGCCTATCCTGGAACTAACTCTTGTAGACCAGGCTGGTCTCGAACTCACAGAGATCCGCCTACCTCTGCCTCCCGAGTGCTGGGATTAAAGGCGTGCGCCACCACCGCCCGGCTCAAGTACACTTATTTATCTTAGTTTATGTAATTCTTTCTAGTAGGCCATCTCGTGGAAAGAGCGTTCTACACTCTGCCTCAATGTAGTTAACAGTTCACAGCTTTCCTCCTCTTCTTCCTCCTCCTTCTCCTCCTCCTTCTGTTTTTCTTGTTTGTTTTTGAGACAGATTTTTCTGTGTAGCCCTGGCTGTCCTGGAACTCACCCTGTAGACCAGGCTGGCCTCGAACTTACAGAGATCCATCTGCCTCTGCCTCCTGAGTGCAAGTTCACGGTCTTCTTACACGGGTTCCCACATACAAGGATCTTATTTTTTTTTTTTTTTTGGTTTTTCGAGACAGGGTTTCTCTGTGGTTTTGGAGCCTGTCCTGGAACTAGCTCTTGTAGACCAGGCTGGTCTCGAACTCACAGAGATCCACCTGCCTCTGCCTCCCAAGTGCTGGGATTAAAGGCGTGCGCCACCACCGCCCGGCCAAGGATCTTATTTTGATTATAATTGTGTGGTGACATACGGGCCTGGTGACACAGGCCTGTCATCTAGCTCCTTGGGAGCCCGAGGCAGGAGGATTATAGTTTGGAGACCTGGGCCACAGTGTGAGTTCAAGGCCAATCTGGGTAACCTAGAGGCTCTGCGCCGAAAATTGCAAAGGAGTCCAGGACTGTGGCTCTTGACTAAGCTGAAGTTCTTGACTAACATTTGTGAGGCTCCGGGTTCAGTCCCCAGTGCCACACACAGGGAAAATGTAGGGAGTGAGACCCCCAGTGTGTGGACTATGTCCATAGGTGGCCTTCACATGGGCTGTGTATTTGGATATAAAATGAGGTCATCTAAATAAAACCCTGCCTGTGGTTTGAATACTGTTTGTGTACTCTAAACTTTCCTGTTGAAGGCTAACTCCACCATCAGCTAGGCATGCCATTCCCATTCCTGCCCTTTGCCTTGTGGTTCCATTAGGACCCTAGCAGGTTGGATATGGCCACTCCCCATGGTGGTGAGTTGGGTGTGTGTGTGTGTGTGCACATGATTATCTTCTCTATCAGTTTTTCTCTTCTAAATACACTCACAGGCTCACCTGGAAATACTTGTTTTACCAACTGTCTGGGCAACTCTCTATTTTTATTTTATTGAATAATTGACTGATTGATTGAGACAAGGTCTCTCTCTATAGCCCTGGATGGCCTGGAACTCAGGGAGAATCACCTGCCTCCGCCTCCCAAGTGCTGGGATTAAAGGCCTGCGCCACCACACCAAGCATCTGGGAAGCTCTTAAGAAAATGGGTCACTAGCCGGGTGGTGGTGGCGCACGCCTTTAATCCCAGCACTTGGGAGGCAGAGGCAGGCGGATCTCTGTGAGTTCGAGACCAGCCTGGTATAGAAGAGCTAGTTCCAGGACAGGCTCCAAAACCACAGAGAAACCCTGTCTTGAAAAGTAAAAAAAGAAAATGGGTCACTGGCGCTAGAGGGTCGTTAAGAACACTTGCTGCTCTTGCAGAGGGCCTCAATTTGATTCCCAGCATCCAAAAAACGGCCCACAACCATCCATGAACTCCAGTTCCAAGGGATCTATTGCCAACTGACCTCTGTGGGCACATATGGTGCACATATATTCATGTAAGTAAAACATAAAATAAGTCTAACACACACGTGCACACACACGTGCACACACACGTGCACACACACACGTATACACACACACAGTGGAAACTAAGGTACCACACAATGTGAAAGCCATGGGTTGTTTCAGCACCCTGAAAAGAGATGTCCTTCACCACAATGTAGCCAATGCTGCTGGCCCTTTTACTTTCTCAACCAAAATCCAGGTAAGGGCTGTATTACTGCCCGGTGGGCTCTGTGAGAGAGAAAGGACCACCTCCCATGCATGGCCTCCTGCAACGTGGAAGCTGTGCATCTGGTTGTTACCTCCAAGCTAAGGTGAAAAAAAAAATCGTATTTTCACTGAGCTGGAGAGACAGCTCAGCAAGCAGGAGCATTTGCTGTTCTGGCCGAGGGTCTGAGTTTGGATCTTAGCACACTTAATGTTGGGTGTTTCCCACCCAGCTGACTGTAACTTCAACCCCAGGAAATCCAGTGCCCTCCTCTAACCCCAGGTTATTCGTACATGACCACAGATGTTTGCACATACACACAGATACATAAACAAATAATACATTTTTTTTTTTTTTTTTGGTTTTTCGAGACAGGGTTTCTCTGTGGTTTTGGAGCCTGTCCTGGAACTAGCTCTTGTAGACCAGGCTGGTCTCGAACTCACAGAGATCCGCCTGCCTCTGCCTCCCAAGTGCTGGCAAATAATACATTTTTAAAGTGTGTTTTTCTCTCTGCTTCCGTAAAACATAACCAGACTATTGGCAAACACAGCAGGAACATGTACTTATGCACCCCATCCCCACCCCGTCTCCCGAGTGTGTGTTCTCGGGGATAAATAGACATCCTCCGACTTGTAAACTGCAAGAGTGAAGGCCATGTGTGTGGATCCTCGGGAGTGGCAGTTGGGAGTTGGGTTCAGGCAGCCCTGAGCCAGTGACCAAAGAAGGCAGCGAATACAGCTGGGACAGCCGGGCAGTGCCCAGCAATGAATGTCATCTCTATGGAACTCTGACAACACTGAAAGAGAACAGGGCTCTGTGACAGGGTCATGTGATGGCGAAGTGTCGGCATGACTGAAACATGTCAGGAATTTCAGCCCTTTGGAGGCGGAGGCGGCAAATCAGGAGTTCACAGCCGTGTTTACCCACCCTGATTTTGAGCCATCCTGGGCTACATGAGTCACTGAATCAACAAACATAGCAACAACAACAACAACAAACAAATCACAGGGATGCCAGTTCAGTTACGAAGAACTTATCACACAAAACATTAAGTTTGGCCTGGTGGTGGTGGTGGCTCACGCCTTTAATCCCAGCACTCAAGAGGCAGAGGCAGGTTGATCTCTGTGAGTTTGAGGCCAGCCTGGTCTACAAGAGCTAGTTCCAGGACAGCTAGGGCTGCATAGGGAGACCCTGTCTCAACAAAACAAAATAAAATGTAAAAAAAGACTTGAGTTGAGGGTCTGAAGAGATGGCTCAGTGGTTAAAAGCACTGTCTGCTCTTTCAGAGGACCTGGGTTCAGTTCCCAGCACCCACATGGTAGTATCAGCTCAGAGGATCCAACTCCCTCTTCTGGTCTCTGTGGACACTAAGCATGTACATGGTGAACAAGCATACATGTAGGCAGCACACTCATATACATAACACAAAATATAAAACAACATCAAGACCCGAGTTCGTGTCCCCAGCACTCACATAGAAAGCTGGGTGTGACAACACGGCCTTGTATTCCCAGCACTGGAGAGGTGCGGACAGGAGGATAGTCTAGGGGAATACAAAAGCTTCCGTTTTGATGAGAGACCTAGTCTGGTGGTTTCTTGCTGAAAGACTACATTTCCCAGCTTCCCTTGCAGACTATGGCAGCTGTTTCCGCCCCTGTTAGGGGCCTGCACCCCATTTTCTTCTGTAGGTATTTTAGTTAGTGGGTGACAAAAGGCTTCTTTGGCCGAGACTAAACATGATCTGGCCTAAGGTCAGACTGAGCCTCCTTCTGCTTCTGCCAGAAGCCATAATAAGCTAAATAGAATAGAAACAAACCACCCAAAGGAAGTTGGTTTTTTTTTTTTTTTTTCGAGACAGGGTTTCTCTGTGGTTTTGGAGCCTGTCCTGGAACTAGCTCTTATAGACAAGGCTGGTCTCGAACTCACAGAGATCTGCCTGCCTCTGCCTCCCGAGTGCTGGGATTAAAGGTGTGCGCCACCACCGCCCGGCGCCAAAGGAAGTTCTTTACTTCCTACCATTATCACCTGCCAGAGTAGGACTCAGTCACCGATAAATTTAATGGAGGCCTGAGTCTCAATAGTTTACCCCGAAGCAATACATGGTTGCAGGAAGAACCACAAACTGAGATTACCTGAACACCACCGAAAAACAAACCATCCAAAGAAAATACCTAATGTTCCAACTGCTGTAGATAGGACCACCTGCCAGCACACTCACCAGGACACCCCTAGACATTTGTCAATCAGGGGTCCTGAACCTCAGAAACCCCTCACCCCCACCTTTACTACTATAAAAACCCAACTCTAACTGAACTCGGGGCTCTCCGTTTATTCCAATATGTTAGACATGCGGAGAGACCGAGTTTGCAGACTTGCATAAAATAAAGGCTCCTTGCTTTTACATACGGGACTCGGTCTCCTTGTTGGCTTTTTGGGGGACTTCACGGATTTGGGCATAAGACGGCATAGTTGTTTTTTAGTAATCTAACATCGTCAAACAACTTAAGCCGTGAGCAATCAACGAAGACACCTGCTCTAGCACGTGTGTATCCACACACCTAAAGTAACAAAAAACGAAAAACTGTGAGTTCGGTGTGAGTGACGCTGGCTCAGGAACACAGCCTGTCTGCTCTGGGTGCCCTGTTCCACCATGGAAGAGGGTCCACGCGCACAGTGGACTGTCAGGACATTTCCTGGTTATGGCGGTGGGAGTATTGAGTAGATGGCTCACTGCCAATCGGGAAGTCTCTGTAGGTTCAGGATGTGGCTGTAGACGTCCTTAGAGCAAGGGCTGGTGGGGGCTGTAGGGCAGTTACACTGAGGGACACATTCTCTGATGCAGATCTATTAGACACGAGACAGATAAGTCAGGCACAAACGTTTAGTTAGAGGACTCCAGATAACTGTGAGAACTGACTCAGGACAGCCAAGGACAGGCAGTCTGCTGGGCCTTTAATACAGACAAACGCAACTACCTCAGAGAACTGCAGCGCACAGAAGACCCTGACGGGAGCGTGCCCTGGGTAAAGATTCACCCCACCAAGGTCACACAGCCTTTGACCACCTGGAGAGCAGCAGTGACCCCCACTGCAGACAGAGTTTCTCTGTAGCCCTGGCTGTTCTGGAACTACCTCTGTAGACAAGGTTGGCCTCGAACTCAGAGATCCACCTAAAAGAGCATAAATTTGTTGGATTAGTGCATACCTCCCTGAGTGTTGGGATTAAAGGAGTGTGCCACCACAGCCTGGCATCTTATATTTCTATCTTGGCAGTGCTGGGATTAAACCAAGAGCCTTATTTTCACATGCCAGGCCAATGCTCTACTCTTAAAAATATTAATTTAATTATGTGTATTGGTATGAGGGTGTCAGATCCCCTGGAAATGGAGTTACAGACAGTTGTGAGCTGCCATGTGGGTTCTGGGGATTGAATCTGGGTCCTTTAGAAGGAGAGCCAGTGCTCTTAACCACTGTGCCATCTCTCTGTTCCTCCCCCGCAAAAAACTTCATATATTGAGATAGGGTCTTACTAAATTGCCCAGGCTGGACCTTCACTCAGCCTGTAGCCCAGGAAGGCCTTGGACATTTGGTTCTCCTGCCTCAGCTTCCTTGGTTGCTGGGAAGGCCTGGTTATGAGGTCCACCTTGACTTAGATTTTTTTTTTTTTTTTTTTTTTTTTTTTGTTTTTCAAGACAGGGTTTCTCTGTGGCTTTGGAGCCTGTCCTGGAACTAGCTCTGTAGACCAGGCTGGTCTCGAACTCACAGAGATCCACCTGCCTCTGCTTCCCGAGTGCTGGGATTAAAGGCGTGCGCCACCATCGCCCGGCTTGACTTAGATTTTGATGAAGGGATTTTGCTGACAGCACACTGTATGTTCTGAATGTAAATCTGATATCTGGGTTATTTTTATCTGGCCCTTTTTAACACACAACCCTGAACTCTAAAGTAAATGGAGATTTACTTTAAATGTTGGCCAAAAGTCTGAGTTGAAAGGATTAGCAGGGTGGTGTCTTTTTGGCTTGTAGACACTGGCTTCTTGTGTCTTCATGTTGTCCATTTTGTGTGCCCCTAGGTCATAATCTTTTTTCTCTCTTTTTAAATTTTTTTCTTTTGCACAGAGATTTTTTGAATTGTGGACTAAAAGAGCATAAATTTGTTGGATTAGTGTTCTAATTCTCTTTTGATTTTTTTATTGATATTTATTGAGCTCTACATTTTTCTCTGCTCCCCTCCCTGCCTCTCCCTTCCCTCCTTTAAGGTCCCCATGCTCCCAATTTACTCAGGAGATCTTGTCTTTTTCTACTTTCTATTTCCCATGTGTAGATTAGATCTATTTAAGTCTCTTTTAGTGTCCTCATTGTTGTCTAAGTTCTCTGGGATTGTGGTTTGTAGGCTGGCTTTCTTTGCTTTATGTTTAAAACCACCTATGAGTGAGTACATGTGATAATTATCTTTCTGTGTCTGGGATACCTCACTCAAAATAATGTTTTTTATTCATTTCCCTGCAAAATTCAAGCTGTCATTATTTTTTTCTGCTGTGTAGTAGTACTCCATTGTGTAAATGTACCACATTTTCCTTATCCGTTCTTTGGTCAAGGGGCATTTAGGTTGTTTCCAGGTTCTGGATATGACAAACAAAGCTGCTATGAACATAGTTGAGCTCATGTCCTTGTGGCGTGATTGAGAATACTTTGGATATATACCCAAAAATAGTATTGCTGGGTCTTGAGGAAGGTTGTTGCCTAATTTTCTGAGAAATCACCACACTGACATCCAAAGGGGTTGTACCAGCTTGCATTCCCACCAGCAATGCAGAAGTGTTCCCTTTTCCTCACAACCTCTCCAGCATAAGTTGTCATCAGTATTTTTGATCTTGGCCATTCTTTTTTTTAATATTTATTTATTTATTATGTATATAATATTCTGTCTGTGTGTATGCCTGAAGGCCAGAAGAGGGCACCAAACTCCATTACAGATGGTTGTGAGCCACCATGTGGTTGCTGGGAATTGAACTCAGGACCTTTGGAAGAGCAGGCAATGCTCTTAACCTCTGAGCCACCTCTCCAGCCTGATCTTGGCCATTCTTACAGGTGTAAGATGGAATCTCAGAGTTGTTTTGATTTGCATTTCTCTGATGACTAAGAATGTTGAACATTTCCTTAAGTGTCTTTCAGCCATTTTAGATTCCTCTGTTGAGAGTTCTCTGTTTATGTCTGTACTACATTTTTTAAAATTGGATTATGTGTTCTTTTGGTGACCAATTTCTTGAGTTCTTTGTATATTTTGGAGATCAGCCCTCTGTCTGATGTGGGGTTAGTGAAGATCTTTTCCCATTCTGTACTCTGTCGTTTTGTCTTGTTGACTATGTCCTTTGCTTTACAGAAGCTTTTCAGTTTCAGGAGGTCCCATTTATTAATTGTTTCTTTCAGTGTCTGTGCTGGTGGGGTTCTATTTAGGAAGTGTTTTCCTGTGCCAATGTGTTCAAGTGTACTTCCCACTTTCTCTTCTATAAGGTTCAGTGTGGCTGGCTTTATGTTGATCCCTTTGGACTTAAGTTTTATGCATGGTGATAGATATGGGTCTATTTTCATTCTTCTACATGTTGATATCCAGTTATGCCAGCACCACTTGTTAAATATGCTTCCTTTATTCCATTTGATATTTTTTGCTTCTTTATCAAAGATCAGGTGTTCGAAGATGTGTGCATTGATACCCGGGTCTTCTATTTGGTTCCACTGGTCCTCCTGTCTGTTCTTATGCCAATACCAGGCTGTTATCAGTACTGTAGTTCTGTAGTAGAGTTTGAAGTCAGGGATTTGCTTCAGGTAAAACATCGAGGGGTCTAATAATTCCCCTT
Organism: Chionomys nivalis; assembly: GCF_950005125.1. Taxonomy (NCBI): domain Eukaryota; kingdom Metazoa; phylum Chordata; class Mammalia; order Rodentia; family Cricetidae; genus Chionomys; species Chionomys nivalis. Next base: position 40,282,564 of record NC_080102.1, read on the forward strand.
TCCAATAATTTCCCCTTCTTTTCCTCCCTCCTCCCCACCATCTTCCATTTCAACACTATATCATCATAATCATAAGCTTTTAATATGTCTAAAATTTATTTCTTTTCAAACATTTTTTTCATAAGTTCCAGGGAGCCAATTGGACCTATCTAAATGGACCATACTCACCCAGAATAAGTATCATTTAATTCTTCTCTTATCATTCCTTGTCTCAGGAACCCCTGGGAATTTCCCTCCTCCACCCCCCCCCAAATACCCTATATCTTCCATCTCGGGACTCTCCTCCCTTAATCACCAGGATCTAAATTTTTTCCAGACATAATTTTCTGCCTTTCCAGCATCTTTTGAGGTCTAAGCTGCCAGCCACCCTGTTCCATAGATCCCAGAAAAAACACAAAAGTAATCAGCCACCCAGGACATGATCAAGCATCTCAACTCTCCAATGCCCACAAAATCAGTAGTAAGCAGTCATGAGAGACCTTAACGCACCTGATTTCCACCCATTAAAGACCCCAAACTCCCCATTTTTATAATAAACAAAAGGGTGGAATGTAATGATTTTAGCCTCCTAAGGCTGACACTTCTGGGTTCTAGGGGCCATGCATGTGCAGACAAGCCCTTAGGCAGAAGTGCCTAATGGCCCCTGGGATGTTAGAGTATGACCTATGTGTGGTATGGGTTACATCATCCACGTATGACTCAGCTAAGCCCTTGCGTGCATGCATCAGCCCTGTCATCCGTATATGACGTAGACATGTCAATCTCATGTGCACATGCTCTATGTGGCCTTTAAAAGCTGGACATGCCATCTTCCTCTCTCTCTCTCTGCACACTGACTTCCCCAGACCTATACATGCCCTAATAAACTCCTAAGTGGGTTTGTTGCGTATTGCGTGTTTTCTTCTTACCTGCACTAGTAATTTCAATCACAGCTGGGTGTAGCAGAAAATCTGTTTACACAGTAAAAACATGTTTCTGTCTAAGGTGCCTTCTGATTGGTTTAATAAAGAACTACATGGCCAAGAGCTAAGCAGGAGAGATAGGTGGGACTTCTAGGCAGAGAGAGGAAACTCCAGATGAATGTAGGTGCATGAGAGACCCCAGGCAGACATGGAACAAGTTGGACACATAGAATGAGACAGAGGTAAAATGTAGATGAATAAAAATATGGGTTAATTTAAGTTATAAGAACTAGTTGAAAATAAGTCTCTCATAATTAATAATACATCTTTGTGTCCTTATTTGGGAGCTGGCTGGCAGGAGAGAGAAAGACTCATTACAGGTGGGCTTGTTGGATGTTGGGTGTGGGAAGGGTCATGGAACCCTTGCCTGAGTATTCACAACCAGCTGTAAGCAATTCTGCTCTAATTGTATGTGGCCTTGGGGAGAAGCTTGAGGATCTAGGGTGGTGTCTTAGTTATTTTTCTGTTGCTGTGATAAACAACCAGGCCAAGGCAACGTCTAGAAGGAAGAGTTTGTTTGAGCTTACGGTTCTATAGAGATTAGTCCATCATGGCGGGGAGGCATGACAGCAGGCATGGAGCAGGAGCAGGAAGCTGAGGGCTCATATTTTCAAATGCACGAAGCAGAGAGGAAAGAAGGAGGAAGGATACGGTAGTTTGAGTGTAATTGGTCCCCATAAGCTCATAGAAAGTGGCACTACTAAGAGGTATGTCTTTGTTGGAGTAGGTGTGGCTTTGTTGGAGGAAGTATGTCACTGTGGAGGCGGACTTTGTGGTCTCATATATGCTCAAGCCAAGCCCAGTGTCTCAGTTCACTTCCTGTTGCCTTTGTATCTAGATATAGAATTCTCAGCTCCTTTTCCAGCACCTTATCTGCCTGCACTCCCCCATATCTTGCCATGATGATAATGGGCTGAACCTCTGAACTGTAAGTCACCTCAATTTAATGTTTTCCTTTATAAGAGTCTCCATGGTCATGGTGTCTCTTTACAGCAATAGAAACCCTAACTAAGACAAAGGGCAAGATTATATACTCTCAAAGCCCACCCCTACTGATGTACCTCCTCCAGCAAGGGTGTGCCTCCTCATAACCTCCCCAAAGCATAGCCAGTGGGGAACCATGTGTTCAAATGCCTGAGCCTATTCAAACCACTAGAGTGGAGAAAGACCAGAGGTGCAGGGGCTTTATCTACGTGGCCATGGGAAGGCCATCATCTATGCTGGCTGCAAACTTTCCAGGGTGGCTACTCTCAGGTCCTTTCTGCTCCTTTGTGGAAACCTCACTCATGGCTCTGTCAGTAATCTAAACTCACAGGCCTCAGGTTGGACTTTGGTGGAATCTCACTTTGGTTTGTTTCTGGGACCCAAGAGGAGGGAGAGCATTGCTTGCATCTCCTCCAGAGAAGGAGTTTTGGCAATACCAGTCTGGCCTGGAATTCTTGATCCTCCTGCCTCAGCCTCCCAAGTCGTGGTGCTGGGCTCAGCCACGGACCTGATTTCCTTCAGTTGCTTCCTTATCCTGACTCAACTATAATTGTATGTCTGAGGTACCTGGCATGGGGAGTTTGGGAAGAACACAGTCGGGCTGCAGGAAGCAGGTTTTCCTGTTTCTGTCATGTGGCAGGACCTTCCTTGTCACAGTGTGGCTGCCACACTTCTGTTCTGGAGAGACAAGGCAGGGAATGGCACCTACAGTCTGGGCATCTCTCTGCCTTTGGTGTTAGAATCCATTTATACCTGAAAGAATTATTGTTATTATTAATATTTGCTTGGTTTTTGCTGGGGTGGGGACAGGAGAACCTGTACAGATTTCCTTGGTGTCTCAGTCCGTTTCTGTTGCTGTTAGCTAGTATCAAAGATGGTGGTGATTTACGTGACTCCCGGTTCTGGAGGCTGGAGGTCAAGGGGCATGGTGCTGGCTCTCTGTGATCTCGTGTCAGGGACCCTCAATAGATTGGACATGGGAGGGCATCATCACGTGGCAAGACAGTGCATCAAAGAAAGCTCATCGGTACTAGGGAGTCACTGCCTTGATAACCAAGTTCACTGCTCTGGTAGCAGACATGGTCCTCATGATCATATGGCATTGATATAAATATCAAACAATAACAACCATCAATTACCTATCTCTAGACCCTAGGATGGAGGAACCTGGCATTATGGGAAATGTGTATGACACGTTAGGGCCCAGAGAACAGAGCTCCTCACCACACCACACCTATAGGCAACACGGAGCCAGGGTCACCCTGCACTAGGAGCTAGGCCTGGGTTGACCCTGCAAGGTTGGCGTGGACCTCCTGTCACGCCCTCCTGGCTCCTCACGTGTTGACTGTGCACTAGCTGCCCTGGGCTCCTCCTTTGCCTTGAATTTGCATCATCCTGCCTGTGTTTGTGCTCACAGCGTTGTTGGGAGCTGTGGAATCCACATGCCTCCTCTCTAGTTGCGTGGGTCGCTCTGAGTCAGGTATTCTCCACCCAGGTTTGGGGACATAACACAATACCAAAATAACAAGGCTCATGCAAATGGGACATGTGAACACGGTGATAGTAAAATGCATCAGCCGAGACGGTCGGAAGTCACGCTGCTCAGAAAAAGGCTGGAGTCAGGGTGGGAGATGCTGCTCAGCTGGTCGAATGCTTGTTTAGTGTGCAGGAGGCCTCGGGTCTGAGCTCCGTCCGGCACGGCTTAAACCACGTGTGGTGGCGCATCCTGGCAGCAGAGGTCGGAAGGTGGAGACAGGAGGATCGGGAGTCCAAAGTCATTCTCAGCTACATGTAGAGCTTGAAGACAGCCTGGGATACACAACAATGCGATCCCAAACAAAAGCGGAGAGATAGGCGTGGAGCCAGTACCCGTAACCCCAGCTGCTCAGGAAGCTGAGGCAGGAGGATCTCAAATGCAAAGTCAGAATGGGCAACATAGCCTAAACATAGCAACGAAAACTGTGTGTGACTTTTGTTGTTTATCCTTTACGGAGGTTGCTCTGTTTCGTGAAAGGATCTCACTATGTAGCCCTGGCTATCCTGAATTTCACTATGTAGATCAGACTGGCCTCAGACTCATAGATTCATCTCCCTCTGCCTCCCAAGTGCTGCAATTAAAGGCATATACGTTACACTTGGCTACATTCAATGTTTATATGGAAATTAATATATAGGTAATTAATGTGTTTTGTTTTTAATTTCTTTAGATGTATTTATTTGTATTTTGTGTGTTTGTGAATGCCTCGGGTATGTGCCTGGTTCTCTCGAAGGCCAGGCAAAGCAGTCAGATCCTCTAGAACTTGACAGTTGTGAGCCACCATGTGGGTTCTGGGAACCAAACCAGACTGTGTGCTATGGTGTAACTTGACAAGCTAGAGAGAGACCCCTGGAAAGAGCGAACTTTAATTGATAAAATGCTTCCATTAGTTTGGCCTGTAGGGAAGTCTGCAAGGGTTTTTTTTTTTTTTTTTTGGATTAATGATTGACATTAGAGGGCCCAGCCCACTGTGGGCAGTGGTCCTGTGTTGTATGAGAAAGTAGGTTGAACAAGCCATGGGGAGCAAGCCAGTAAGCAGCACTCCTCCACGGTCTCTGTTTGAGTTCCTGCCTCCAGGTTCCTGCCTTGACTTCCCTCAGTGAGGGACTGGGATCGGGACGTGTCAACTAAAAAAGCCCTTCCTTTCCGAGTTGCTTTTGGTCAGCTTGTGTAACCGTAGCAACAGAAAGCCAACTAGGTCACGTGGTGACCCCAGGCTTTGCACCAAAGACCCGAGTTCTAAAGCTCACGCCTCCCTTCATTTATAGCTGTGCCATCCTGACCCTCAGCTTGGGCATCTGCAAGGCTCAAGTGGAAGAGGATGGCAAGAGAGAAAAGTTCAAGAGACAGCATGAATCGGGCACTGGGGGCAGCCTCCCCACACCACCCCCTGTCCCTGGGGAAGAAGTTCCTGGGGATGTCTGCCCTGGGCTTTAGGTTCACAGTGTGGCTGTCCCATGCCGCCTGGGGGAGCCCATGGCAGCCTCTTATTAATTCCACTTCCACACTCGGTGCACATAACCCGCTAGCCAATATGGTGCCAACTTGCCGGCACTCTCCCTGAACCCCAGTTTGTTAGTCTTTGTCCCGCGTGCCAGGCAGTACCTGAGCTCCCTCCTCCTCAACGGGAACCACTTGATTTCTGCAACAGGTACCCGGGGCTCAACTCCCTGGACACCAAATCCTGGTGTCCAGTTAGTTGCATGGCAGTGTCTTTGGGGACCTTTTCATCTGCGGTCCAGCCGTGGTTACCAGAATGAAGGTCATAGGTGGCCTGGCCCGGGAAGGTTGTAGCCAGAGGTGCCACCCCAGCACTAGATCAGAGAAGCTTCAAGGACTGGGACCTTCGTTTCCACGGGGTTAACACAGTCAGGTCAGCCCTGCCCATTGTCTTTAGTCCTGCGTATGGCTGCTTAATTCTGTCTCTGGTTCCTGAGAAGCAAAAGCTGGCTTCTCTGTGAAGGCTCTTGTCTCTCCAGGGGCTGAAGCTGCCTGGGGTGACTCTGCCCTTCATCAGGAGTGGCATAGGCACATGTGTGTTTTTCTCAGCCTCTGGGGCCCATCTGTCCCTGTATTTGTTTCCCAAAGCCAGGGCCGGTGGAGATTCAGCAGTTATCTCCAGGTGATGCTTGTTGGCTGAACTGTACTCCTGGGAATCGAGCACATCTGTCTCAAACACTGGCCGTATTGCCTGAGTTGGCTGGGATATCTGAGGGGTGGGGACAGTTTCTGGGTCCGAGTTAGACAGAACCCTATCAGTCATATCCTGAAATGCAGCTTTGTTTTGGAGGGCCTCCTTCCTTCCTTCCTTCCTTCCTTCCTTCCTTCCTTCCTTCCTTCCTTCCTTCCTTCCTTCCTTTTTTTCTTTCCTTTCTCTCTCTCTCTTTTTTTTTTTTGATTTTCAAGACAGGGTTTCTCCGTAGCTTTTTGGTTTCTGTTCTGGAACTAGTTCTTGTAGACCAGGCTGGCCTCGAACTTGCAGAGATCCGCCTGCCTCTGCCTCCCGAGTGCTGGGATTAAAAGCGTGCGCCACCACCGCCCGGCTTCTCTCTCTCTCTCTCTCTCTCTCTCTCTCTCTCTCTCTCTCTCTCTCTTTCTCCCTTCCTTCCTTTTTTCCTTCCTCTCTCCCTCCTTCCCTCCCTCCCTCCTTCCTCACCCCTTTCTTCTTTCTTTTCTTTCTTCTTTGTTTTGTTTTTTATAGACAGGGTTTCTCTGAGTAGCCCTGGCTGTCCTGGAACTCACTCTATAGACCAGGCTGGCCTCAAATTTAGAGATCTGCCTGCCTCTGCCTCTGAAGTGCTGAGATTAAAGGTATGTACCATTACCACCTGACTCATTTCCTTTTCTTTTTTAATTTCTTTCTTTTGTTTTTTTTTTTTGTTTTTTTTTTTTTTTTTTTGGTTTTTTCAAGACAGGGTTTCTCTGTGGCTTTGGAGCCTGTCCTGGAACTAGCTCTTGTAGATCAGGCTGGTCTCGAACTCACAGAGATCCGCCTGCCTCTGCCTCCCGAGTGCTGGGATTAAAGGCGTGCGCCACCACCGCCCAGCCTCATTTCCTTTTCTTAGACATGTTTAATCTGCAAGCAGTTAAGAGTGGAGAGAGAGCACATAGCACTCCCTTGTTTCCCCGGGCGCCTCTGTCTGAACTGCTCCCATTTCCTGCTAGCCTGGTTCTAGGCTCCATCCTGTCTTGGTTACTGTCCTATTGCTGTGAAGAGATGCCATGAACAAGACAACTCACAGAAGAGTTTGTTGGGGCCTATAGTTCCAGAGGGTTAGAGTCTATGACTATCATGTCGCGAGCATGGTGGCAGGCATGACACTGAAGCAGCTGCTTAGAACTCACCATGTTATCTGCAAGTACAAGATAGATAGATAGATAGATAGATAGATAGATAGATAGATAGATAGATAGATAGATAGATAGATGATAGGTGATAGATGATAGGTAGACTGATGTTGATAGATGATAGATGGTAGATAGATAAATGATAGATGATAGGTGATAGATAGATGATAGACAGATGATGAATAGATAAATAGATGATGGATAGGGAGATGATAGATAGATAGATAGATAGATAGATAGATAGATAGATAGATAGATAGATAGATAGATAGGAGAGGGAGAAAGAGACATATACTGGGTATGACATGGGGTTTTGAAACCTCAAAGCCTACCCCCAGTGACAAACATCCTTCAACAAAGTCATACTTCTTATTCCTTCCCAAATAGGTTCCCCAACTGGGGCCGAAACATAGGAGCCTATGGGGGCCATCCTCATTGAGACCACCACAGTCTCCCTCCAGCTGTGCAGTGGGTCAGGCAGATGTTGCTCCTATTTGAGAGATGTCACAAATCACAGTGACTCTCACATTGTTGACTCTCTGGAGGAGCACAGGGCTTAGTCCCTATTGAATCCCGTATCAGCTTTGTCTTCCGTGCACCCAGAGGTGAGTCGGAAGAGGCAGCTCTGTACCTGTACTCAACCTGCCACATGCATATCTCTCTCTCTCTCTCTCTTTCTCTCTCTCTCTCTCTCTCTCTCTCTCTCTCTCTCTCTCTCTCTCTCTCTCTCTCTCTCTCTCTCTCTCTCTCTCCTGCATACTGCAGTATCTGAGGCCTTGCCATAGGCTCAGCGCTTTGCTGTTCATGGTCCCAAATCACGCATGACGCAGGGTGAATCACGGGCCTAAGCGTGTCTCCTTTGACCTCCTTTCTCTTCAAGTCTAAGCCCCATTTCCAGGCATAAACCCTGCCCACAGTTCCACAGAAAAGTTTTAGGACTTCCTGACCAAGTGCTGTGACACACTACTGAGCGGGGGTGGGGGTGGTAGGGATAAGGTTGTAAAATCCCCGAACTTGAATTTTGAAACATCAGAGGCATCAGCAGTGTGTGTGTGTGTGTGTGTGTGTGCGTGCGCGTGTGGGATACCACACACCAGGCTTTTAAATTGTACAATTTGTTTTGATTTGGTTTTTAGAATTTATTACTATTTTACATTTTATTTGTGCATTGGGGAATACACACGGATCGCAGCGTGGGTGCGAAGCCAGAGGACTTCTAGGAGTTGGTTCTCTTCTAGCACGCAGGTCCTGGGGATCACATTCAGGTCACCAGGCTTGGGGGCAGGTGCCTTTACCAGAGGAGCCATCAGCCTGAATTCTGTTCTCTTCACAGGTTTGTATCCAGTTTATGGTTAGAGTCCCACTTTTTGTTTTTTCCTACAGTCTCACAGAATGCCCTCCTGGGGAGCACAGGAGGCAGCATCACCCACGCCCAGGGCACTTCCCCCTTTGGGGTCAAGTGGGGTCTGTCACCATCTGGAAAGGCACAGGAAGCCTTTGCTTGATTCAACCCAGGTCTAGTGGGATGCTATCCAAGAACTGAAATGAACCTGGCTTAACCAGCCTTGGCAGCCTTGCCCTGGATGGCTGGCCTGGCTACAGACTCGCTTCCTAGAACCAACGATGCTGGCTGTCCTTGTTTGGTTTCTGTTGCTGCATAAATATCATGACCAAAAGCAACCTGGGGAAGGAAGGATTTATTTCAATTTACAGCCTGAAGTCCACCATGAAGGGAAGTCAGGGCAGGAACTGAAGCAGAGACCATGGAAAAATGCTGCTTACCGGCTTGATCCTTGTGATGCGCGTAGCTTGTTCTCTTTCTAAAGTCTTTGTTATCATCACCATTATTATTATTATTACTATTTTATTATCGAGACAGGGTTTCTCCGTAGCTTTTTTGATTCCTGTACTGGAACTAACTCTTCTAGACCAGGCTGGCCTCGAACTCACAGAGATCCGCCTGCCTCTGCCTCCTGAGTGCTGGGATTAACACCATTATTATGTGTATGATATTCTGCCTACATGAACGTCTGTGTATCACATGCGTGCAGTGCCTGCGGAGGCCAGAAGAGGGTATTGGATCCCCTGAAATGGAAGTTACCGAAGGTTGTGTGCTACCACGTGGGTGCTGGGAATCAAACCTGGGTCCTCTGGAAGAGCAGCCAGTGTTCTTAACCATTGAGCCATCACTCCGGTCCTCAGTCAGCTTTCTTTTTTTTTTTTTTTTTTTTTTGGTTTTTCGAGACAGGGTTTCTCTGTGGTTTTGGAGCCTGTCCTGGAACTAGCTCTTGTAGACCAGGCTGGTCTCGAACTCACAGAGATCCGCCTGCCTCTGCCTCCCAAGTGCTGGGATTAAAGGCGTGCGCCACCACCGCCCGGCTCTCAGTCAGCTTTCTTTTTTTTTTTTTTTTTTTTTTTTCAGAATTGTCTGTATTTATTAGTTTTTCTTCTTGCTATAATTGGGACAGTCAGCTTTCTTATACAACCCAAGACTACCTGCCCATGGCTGGCACCACCGGGGCTGGGTCCTCCCACATCAATCAGTCAAGAGAATGCCTCACAGACTTGCCTACACATTTTCTCCACTGAAGATCCCTCTTCCCAGATGACTGACTCTACAGGGTCCCCAGAGCTAGCTGCCTGATCAGGGACCACTGTGTTCAGCTGCTTGTCCTTGGATGGACTGAATAGGAACTGACCCTTCCATGCCCTGAAAAGCCCAAGGGGACGATGCCAATGATGACTCTATAGGGGACTTTCCAGCATGTTCTGCTGGCAGCTAGGAAGGTCATTTTTTAAAAATAGATTTCCCGCTTATTGCAAGGCTAATACATGTATAGAATGCATTTCGATTTTATTCACCCCTCTAGTTCCGTCTAGACCCTTCCCCACGGCCTTTCCCAACTTCATGTCCTCTTAGGGAGGTCATATTATATGGAAAGTAGCCACCTGCTCCTTCCAGCTCTCCAGGCCTCAGCAGCCCGTTGCCTTTCGTTGGTCTCCACCTCTGCATCCAGTCACCTTCCAATCCCTTTACCATTTCCCAGTTTTTGATCCTTCTCCTCCAGGGCCAGGGGGTCTGGGTTTTTGCATTTCCTACTGTGTGGGCCCCAGACCAGCTTACCCAGTTTGGGCTAGGAGAAGCCCAGGAAACAGACATTTTTCCTGCAAAGCCTGAAGACCTGGCTCATTTGGGACCTGGCCAAGCCCTTTCTTCTCCAAGGTCTGTTCCAGTCTGTGAGGTGGGGGAGGGTGCAGAGACTGCCCAGTTCCGGGCTGAAAGGAAGGGCCATCAAAGTTCCTGCAGATCAGAGCCCACCAGGCTGGTCTTTGAGGCCATGGACACAATGGTGCATGGCCAGGAGCCAATACATCAAGTCTGGGAGATGGGGGAGGGAACCAGGCAGATCTCTGAGGCTTCTGGGTAAGTCAAAACAGAGTCTGGTCATCTGGGTGACCATGAAGTGCATTCTAGTAGCTGAGTACTGGTACTTTAGCTTCCTCAACCACAAGACACAGCTATTCGTACTATCTCCTCAGAACTGCTTTAGGCACTGGGCCTATGGGACTTCATTCCTAACACCTATTTGCCTGTTATACATGTGTGTGTGTGTGTGGTGTGGTGTGTGTGTGTGTGTGTGGTGTATGACGGTGTCTAAGGGGGTGTGCACCTGTGCATTTGGGTATAGAGGCCAGAGGTTGGCATCAGGTGTTTTCCTCTATGGCTGTCCACCTTATTTTTTTAAACCCTTGTGTATTTACTTGTGTGTATGCACGGGCATGCACATGCATTGGTGCATGTGTGGCTGTTTGTCAGTGGGCGACCTGCGGTGTCAGTATGGCCCTTGTACCATGTGGGTCCCAGGCATTGAACTCCTCAGGTTTGCTGGAAGAAACCTTCACTTGTCACGCAATGTTCCTGGGCCTCTTTTCTATGGGTCTTTTGTTTGCATGTGTCTCTGTGCACGGTGCATACGTATGCCTAATGCTCTTGAAGGCCAGAAGGTGTCAGAGCCCCTACAGCTGGAGTTGGAGACAGTTGTGAGCTTCCGTGTGTGTGTGTGTGTGCTGGGACTCAAACTCGAGTTCTCTCCAAGACAAGGAGATGCTCTTCCCTGCTGAGTCACCTCTCCAGCCCCTACTTTAGCTTTTGAGGCTGTCTCTCATTGAACTTGGAGCTCACTGATTTGTCTAGACTGGCAGCTAGTGAGCCCCTGGGATCCATCTCTATGCCCTTGGAGCTGGGGTTCCAGAAGCCACACTCTACTCCTCCCCTGCATCGTCTCCTCTGGGCTGGGGACTGAACTCGGGTTGTCATGTCTCCCAGTTGCCTGTTCCTTCCCGGTTGAACTTTATGTCTGCAGAGAGGCAATGGGCAGCTCCAAATGGCAAATCGTGGTCATCAGAGGCAAGGGTGAAGACAGGACATCTCTCACAGACCCTTTTCGCCCTTTTTCCTGCCCAGACTTGCAGACTCCATGGCTGAAATTAGGGAAGCCATTTTGAGAGCATATGAATGCAAGTCCCACCGTCATACTGGCTGAGATGGCGAGCAGGGGTCTGGTCCCTGCCGCCATCGTCGTGTTGAGATGTTTGATGTGAAACTGAACCCCAAGCACATCTGTATCACGAGACTGCTTTGTGCGGTTATAGCAACTGAACACAAAATTGTTTTTTGAGACAAGATCTCATGTAGCCCATACCCTCAAATGAATTATGTAGTGGAGGAAGACCCCAAGCTTCTGATCTTCCTGGCTCCCTCCTGGAGTGCTGGGATCATGGGATTTCAGGCATGCACCACCAATGTCCAATTTATACTGTGCTAGGGGTCAAACCTAGGGCCTTGTACATGCTAGGCAAGTACTTTATCAACTGAGCTACTTTCTCACCCCCTGAACACAAAGCTTAACTGATTTAGCACCAAGTAAGTACTCGACACATGGGAGTAATGGTCTCCACCTTTGTTGGACCTTACTGGGTGGGTTTAAGCCCATAGTCACTCACTGCCTGTCCTTCCGCACTTGAAGATCTTCTCATCTGGCTCTGGTGTACCTCCTCGCTGGACTGTCTACCCCTTCTGTGGCTGGTCCTTCTCTCTTGCTGTAGCTGCTTCCTCTTCGTTTGACCTCTGGCTTGTTTTGGTGGGTTCCAGCTCTGGGCAGTTCCAGTCTGTCCCTGAAAGCCAGCTCTACCCGGATAGCTCACGGGTGCCCCTGCAACTTGGCCCTCCTCTGAGCTCCCAACATAGGCAGACCCATCTGTATGCCAGAACCCTACATTTCTTGCCCTGGCTCTTCCACCAGGTAACTACTCATACCTAGCAAGCCCTTAACTTCTTCACGATCTATTTATACTTTCCAGCAAACTCCTTCACCCTTACCAGGGTCCAGCCACAGCTCCCTACCTCCCAGCCCCATTCCCAGGCACTACAGACTTTCTCTTCTCCCCTGGACCATAACCACTCAGAGAAGCAGCAGCATTGGCTATGGCAAGCTGAGGGCCCATAGGAGGACAGTGACAGTCAAGAGTTTTGGGTGCCCATACAAGTAGGGACTTTCCAGATGAGGTGCAGATGAGGGCCGCTGGAGGCAGAAAGCCAAGCAGGAGTCCTATTGCGTGCAGCGGCTCCTCAGCTGAGGTTTGTTTTCAGTGGCCAGGGGTGTGGTTTAGTTGGATGTGACTCACCTGGGGGCAGGAAGTCATATTGGGTACAGGGACTGGAAAGGCTTTAGAGCCCAGGCTCAGCCCCAGGCCTGGTTCAACTAGGCCAGACCCATCCTTTCTGGACAATGCCCCCCATGTCACCCCAGCTGCCTCAGTAGGACCAGCACAGATGCGAAGCACAGGGAACCAGAGAAGAGTCATGTGGACACCCTTTTAACAGTCTGTGCTGGGTCTGCAGCGGGTGTCACAGCCACCGAGTTCCCAGTGAGCGAGGCAGAGGGCTGGGTAGGACACGGGAACCACAATCGGGACAGACGGGGACTGAGGCGCAGAAGAGCACACAGCCCGTGTCTCTATCACTGGATACAGTGCGAACACAGGCTCTGGGCCCTTCTGTCTTTTCTGGCCACACACACAGCAAGCAAGTCCTCTGCTGCTGGGTCACGCTCCCATTTTACTTTTTGAGATTTTTTTTTTTTAAAAAACATCTTTGGGTGTTTTGCCTGTGTACCGTGTGTGCCAAAACCAAAAGAGGGTGTGGGATTCCTCGGAACTGCAGCCACCAGCTGGGTACTAGGAATTGAACCCAAGTCTTCTGAGTACTCTTAACCCTTGAGCTTCTCTCCAGCTGCTGCCCCCTCCCCGCAAAAAAGAAAAGATCCAAAATGGGTTTCATTCAGCCAACATGAACAATTAGCTTTTGGTAGCAGCAATGAAACCTAATACTGCACAGCCACGCCCCCTTTTCTCCCCAGCACACCTCAGACAGGGCCTCTGGATGGGCAGTGCACTCGTCTGCACAGCATGGCACTCAGCCCTGAGTCCTCATTGAATTACTGGAAACACTGACTACATGGATTCAGAAGACACCCAAGCAAGCCTGCTGCCCAGTGAGGAGGCCCCAGATCGGGGAGCAGATGAGAAGAGCAAGTTGGGCCTCCCCCCGCCCCCCGTGGCTGTCAGTGTTTCATGTTCCGCATCAATGTTCAGAAGATGAGCAGCTGCCGTGTTCCTCACGGATGGGTGGTCATGGGGCATCCCTGACAAAGACGGGCTGAGTTCTCAGTGCTCAGAATGTTCAAAGCCCTGGCTCCCTTCCCAAGACTGAACCAATAAAGAGAAAAGGGGGTAACACACCAGCAGCACCCCTTCCTTTCCTGCATATCAGTAATCAAGGCCTCTGGGAAAACATACCCTGAGGGTACCCTGACCCTGTCATGACAACCCACAGTAAGAGCACGTGCCCATGTGTGGAAGCCCCCTCCCCTCCCAGAGGCACCCACCTGCCAGTCCCACCCATAACACAGAGTCACCCACGCCCAGTTTCCCATGAGTCATTGCAAAGGCTCTGGTGAAAGACAACACAGGCAACAGGGTCTGCTGTGCTGTCTGTTATATTTAGAAGTCTACAAATTGGATCTTTTAAGAAAGATTCACAAAATAATCATCTGAAATCACATTTTGGTTCATCAAATTTCAAATATATTTTACTGTGCTGAACAATATATTCTGGTGCTGTCTAAAACACAGCCAAACGACTATCGATTTACATTTATCCTGTAACTTTTGGAACATCAAGGTCAAGATAAAAAATATTAACAAAATCACCCAATTATAATTACCATTCCCCAAATCTGAGCTGATCCTGAAGTCACATGGCCGCCTCGGGTGATTTCTAGGTGTACTGGGAGCCCTTAGCTGGCCCTGCAACACCTGTCACCATGTCACAATGAGCTCCCTTGGCACTGTGGAAGCTCGGGCTTGTTAAAAAGAACTGATTGGGGATCATTTTTAAGTGTAGAGAATGTACAAAATAATTTACAAAGTGACAGATGGCTTTAAGTGTTGTTTGAAATCTCCTCGCTGTGTGAGGGACACAGGAAGTGATCTGTCAGTGAGAGGCCGGGCACTTCTGGTCTGGTTTTTGTTGTCTGCGCCTTTGCAGAGGGAAGCATGTGCTGGAGCTTTATTTCTCTGACCCATCCAGCACCAGCTAGCTCTGGCAGCCCTGAGCCCACAGTCCGTGGAGACTCTCAGGTGCTCTGGGGAAGGCTCCCAGTTCAGGGAGCAGTGGGAGAAGCCCGCAGCTCAGGCTCCCAGCTCCTAGAACTGAAGATTCCACAAAGACAAAGCAAGGATGTGCTCGACTGACACAAAGAGCTACGCTAAACCAGAAATGAAAGCAGAGCTCCACTACATAGAAATGGGGGTGCCTCAAAGGAAAGACGCACACTCCGAGTGTGCAGGCATCTCGCCAACCAGCAGGACTTGCCTGCACAGCAGCTGAGGCTTCGGTGCAGCCAGATGTGGTCCCAGGTCCGTCTGAAGCGGAGTTTTACCAGGTTAGACACAGCCTGGCACCAGGATTAAGAGCCATAGCGATCCTAGAGAGAACCAGACCAACATTTACTCCAATACACTGCATCTGTCTCCTCCTGTGCATGTACCCCACGGCCGTTGTTGCAGGCACCCAGCTCCTGGCACAGAGAGTAGATGAGTGTTGGCAGCACGGCTTCAGCGTCTCTATGGCAGGAGGTGAGTGGGGTTTGGAGACCTGCCTGGATTACACTTTAAGTGAGCTGCCCAAGGAAGGTCTGGAGCTCCAGGCTGTACTAAGGATTGCAAGGCAGGGGCCAGCACCGAGGAACTGTCTCAAGTCTGAAACTTTGATTTTGGTCCCTGTGCATCTTCCAGAGGTTTAGTCTTTGCTCTGTTTCTTCACTTATAAGTGCAGGACAGGAGTGGGAGTACTCTAAAAACAAGATGATCACCCACAAAGCAGGGACAGTGACGGCCAGGAGGACTGGGGCCAGGGGGACCTGAGGGAGGAGACCTTAGGCTTGTTACACGGAGGGCTTTCCTCACGTTTCCACCAAGGCCGCAGCAGTGTCTGTCTGCAGACCAAGAGCCTCCATGGACGCAGAAGGGGCAGCGTTGACCCGGTCTCCTCCTCCGGGCCACATTTCACCCAACAGCATGCTTCCAAATGGCTGCACTTAAGCAAGCCATTCACAAGCTTAGAGAAGTCCTCACTGTCCTAACAAACAGGCTCCGCCTTTTCCTTACTGTATATTAGGTGAATTAAGTCCAACACAGAAAGATAATATTTTCACAGATACATAAAAGTATGTATGTGTAAAGTAGAAGCAAAACTGTCCAGGGGACTAAGAGGACCAACTTGGGAGGGCACGAGCGAAGGGCAGAGGTATGGAGGAAATTCTATACATTAGGAAAACATCCTTAGGTACCAGAGTATAGAGTAATACAAATAAAACTCAAAAAGAGAGCGAACAGTGCGATGTCCAATGTGTGGAACAAGCAAATTAGATAAGCATATTTTCACCCCACATCTAACGGCTTCTGGAGAATCTGTAGTTCCAGAGAGCCACACAGAACATGCCACTGAGAAGTGGAGAACATACAGTCACAGAGCAATAGGACTCCTTCATTTAGAAAGATACGCAGCCACAGGTAGTGGTGGCGCACGCCTTTAATCCCGGCACTTGGGAGGCAGAGGCAGGTGGATCTCTGTGAGTTAGAGGGCAGCCTGGGTACGGAGTGAGTTCTAGGACAGCCAGGACTTCATAGTCTAGAACTAAAACAAAACAGCAGAATCCCAGAGCAGGGAGACGGTGGATGGTTTTTAGCTTAGGAATCCTCTCTTCTGTGGGGCTGGGAGATGGCCCAGCAGTTTATAGCGAGTGTTGATTTTGCAGGAGATTGAGTTTAATTCTGGCACCCACATGGCAGCTCATAACCATCTGTAACTACAGTTCTGGGGATCTAACCCCTTCTGTATGGCCAGGCATGCATACACAATACATGCAGGTAAAACATGCAGACCTATAAAATAAAATAATCTAATTTTTTAAAAAAGAATTCTTCATTCTAAATTCACAACTAGGGAATTATATGAATCCCAGTAGGAACTTAGAAAATGCTGCCTGAGGCAGGGTCTCAGCCCAGGCAGATCTGGAACTCGAGATCTTTCTGTCTCAGGGCTAGTCTGCAGCACAGCTTCGCGCTCACAGCTACATCCTAGTTCCCTGGGAGCCTCGCGGAGCGCCACTCACCTGAATGGACGTCATGACTCCATTGGCAAAGACAGAGAGTTTTCCAGCAACCGATCGCACGCCTTGCTTGAACTGCGCCATGTCTGGGGCGTTGGGCAGCACGTTCGAGAGGTTGTAGCTTCCTGCACACAGAGAGATGCCAGCTCGCCCCTCTTCTAAGGACATGTGTAGCTCTGCGAACCCACTCTGCCTCTGCTGTCACCTCCCAAGCTACGACTGTGCCCACAAAGATGAACACACAGTGGGGCAGGGCTCAGAGGACAGTACTGGTTCCACCACAGTAAGGTGGACACAGCACTCTGTACAGTGACTCTCAAGGCTCCAATGGAATCAGACACGTTAGCCAGCAGTGGCCATGGGGAACTGGAGGTACTGGGAAGGCCTGTGACAGCTCCTGTGCTGGGCAGAAGGCACGCTCCAGGCATGGAGGATATCGCATTCATTCATTCTCCAGATGTTCGATCATTCATTCAGCACACCTGTGACAAAGGCTTTGTCAAGTGCCAAGGGCACAGAAAAGAGCAGATCGGTCCTGCTGTAGTCAGGTCACCAGGTACCTCATTCCTGCTGTGGGTGAGGTGCAAGTATGGGGAGGCTTGCGGAGTCCCCACAGGCCCAGGACAGCTGGCCGGAGGAAGAACTGAGGAGGCAGAGGCAGGAGCCAGGCTGCAAGCCAGTGACTAGGTGTGAGTGCAGGGTACCAGCCTGTGAGCAAGGGCTCAGCAGCGTGCTGGCTGCTCTGGCAGAGAAGAGGCCAGTGGGCAGCAGGGATGAATGACAGACACAACACACGCAGAAAGGTCTGGGTCATGGGAACAGCTCTAGACAGAAGAACCTGGGGACACCCAGAACTCAGGGCTCTGCCCTCTCACCCTCCAGCGGAGTCATGGATCTTCTTTAATGGGCTATTTATGGACCACATTCTCAGAAATGGAGACAAACTGAGAGAAAAGTCCAAGATTTTAAGAATAATGAATCTAACAAGGATCAAAACACTTGGCCTGCTACTTCTCTGAGGCAGGCACTGTAGACACTTTGCTGACACTCTGGGTCTCAGGGCAGTGTTGCCTGATGGATGTGGGTAACAACTAAGCAGGCAAAAGCCTGAGAGCCGACTGGGTCTGGGTTTGCAGGCCTGCATGCCTGTGTAGGCTGACGAGTCACAGGCGACATTCCACTGGAACCATCAGTCTGTTCTTGAAAGGGACACTGAGGGGGCTGGAGAGATGGCTCTGTGGATACTGTATTCCTCAAGTGTGAGGACAGAGTTCAGATCCCCAGAACCCACACAAATGTGAGGTATGACAGCCCACCAGCAATCCCAGAGCTTGAAGGGTGGAGACAGGATTTCCCTGAGCAAGCTGCTGGTTAGACTAGTCCAATCTGTGAGCTCTGGCTTCGGTTAAGATACCCTGACTCATAGAATAGAGCGGAGAGTGATGAGGGACTATTAGTTCCATCCTCCACAAGCATGCATGCATGAGCAAGGGCATGTGTACACACACACACACACACACACACACACACACGTAAACACACAGAGGCATGCACATATACACAGGTGCCTATGTATACATGCACACATGCATGCATGCTAAAAACACCAAGAAATAAGCTGTACCCTGAGCTTTTTTCTAACATGGCTATCATATACCTCCCTCTACTCTGGCATCTATGGTCCTAAATGCCCCATCCCTTCTCGGATGGCCCAGTCCATATACTCACTGGCCCTGCTCATAGAAGTGGCCACAGGCCTTGATGTGATGGGATAGCTTTGATACCCACACATGCTTCTCACTCAACCCTTCCATCTTCTCTAGCAGGGATCAGCCCTGAGTACCACCCCATCAAGGATCTATTGCACAGGAGGTACTTTATCTGACACACGGGAGTGATCAGGATGAGCCAACAGGATCCCTTCTAACACTCGCTTAGGCTCTTTGCTGAAGCGCACAACAAAGAACGAATCCTTGGTAAGGCTGTCCAGCTAGCTCAGGGCGGTGGCTGCAGGTGTCGCGAGGGGAGTGGTGTTGGGGTTTCAGATGGGCTCAGTAGCAGGGGCGGGGGCGGGGAGAGGAGCAAGCTCTGCTCAAAGCAGACCACCAGCCATAGTCAGGGGGTGGCCTGACACCCTAGGGAGCAATTCACAAAGGCCTTCCCCAAGCTGCTGCTATGGCCCCAGCGTCAGAGTTCAGGGGACCTCTGTTTGGTGGTGGGGCAGGAGGCAGGCTTGAGTTAGCCATGTTCCGGAACAATGTGAAGGGCGGAAGGGTGTGTTTGCTTCAAAGAGCTTTCTTGTCTTTTCCTCTTGTGTGTGTGTTTAAACAAACAATCATGTTCGGAGTAAATGTTCCAAGAAATTAAATTAAAAAAGCATGTGGATATTTCAACAACTGGGTCTTGGGGCTGGCTCCGAGATGACTAGCCAGCATGGACAGGGTAGGGGCTCTGCCCGGAGACCTCGGGGAGGTTGGGTGCAGCCTTTGTGCTAGGGGTGTGTCACATCACAACAGGAAGTCCTGACAAAGGCCAGGATGTGAAGGTCAGACGTGAAAAGGTAGCAGACTGCTGGCTAAAGACTTGCTGGGCAGTGGCTGACCAACAACATTCCATGCCTGCAGTCAGGAAGGATGGGCACAGGCGCCATGGTCCTGCCTAGCCTCGTCAGGCAGCAGACCTACAAGGCTGGCCCACCAGTCTCTCTGAACACTGCTGCCTACCTGCCGGCCACTGCACCAGCACACTCCAGCCTAGAACGGCTCTCCCCACTTAAGCAGGCAAGCTGGCAGTGCCACTGTACCTGAGGCCATAATGACTACACATGCCAGAACCTCCACACAGAAGGTTCCAGACAGTCGAGACGAACCCTACACATTCTCTGTTGAAGCCGCATCCACTCTAATGTCTCAAAGGCAGCGTGGCTGCCAAGATGGTCACCCCACACAAACACTCAGGCCTTCTGTAGGCCAAAGCCAGTCTGGTTGTCAAGTAAATGATGCAAACCAGCACACAGAGACCTCAGTCTGCAGCACTGGCTCCAAAGACCCCTTCTTGGTTCTTTTCCTGAAATGACCTCAGAGGCTGCTGTCATTTCACTCTCGCCCTGTGGCCTGGTGGAGGCTGTGTGGGGTGCCCACACAGGAAGGCCTTCTGGGACAGTGAGTGCACAGGTAAAAGCGGAGGCATTTCTCTGGGCGGGCAGTGAAGGGCCTGCTCTGGGGCTCACATCTGGGCACATGGTTAGACTTCAGCCCTGGGATGACCAGACACCTCATGCAGGATGTAGAGGGGCAGCAGAGACAGGCTCTTCCACTCCTCAGTGCCTGTGTGTCCTGAGGGCTGAGGGGCCTGAGGTGACTCCTGGGTGCAGGACCCTAAGTGGTTGGTACCTTACACAGTATCTCAGGTCCAACTCCTCCACAGGCAGGAGACGGAGGCTAACAATGACCCCAGCTAGTGAGTGGTGGGCACCTCGCAGGAGCCCCCGCCTCCTGTATTCGCAATGTTCTGGATACCAAACTGCCAGGTGACAAGGGTGCTATGGCATAAACTTCATGATGCGGTCTCCTCTCACAGGACTCCTGGAAGGACAGCTTCAGCTCTCACTGCTCACACAGGGGCAAAGGTGATGGGGCATGGGATCCTGGCAAGGGAAAGGCCCTATGGAATCGCACGTGCTGGGATCCCCATGACCCCTCACCTGCTGGCTGTTTCCTCTGTTCATCGAAAAGATCTGCGGAGCTTATGGAGGAGCTGGTAGAGAGCCTCTCCAGCCGTGCTCGGGTCTCAAACTAGACAGAAAAAGGCAGAGTAAGAGAACTGGAATGAGTCTGCTCCCCTTGGCTACCTCCTGTGTCACTCCCAGCCAGGCCCTGGAGGTGGAATAAAGGTGTGCTCTATAGTGGAGTAGGTCATGGCAACGCAGGGCAGCATTCCACATCACTGTCAGTGAGGTCAGGATGAGGGGCAGCCAGAGCTCAGTACTGCTCTCAGCCACCCTAGGAAACCCCTCAGTGCTGGGCACACCGCTTAGGCCATCAACTTCAAGTACTTCAAATTTGTGTGTGTTCAAGCGTGCACATGTGTGTGTGTATATGTGTGTGTGTGTGTGGTACCGGGGATAGAACCTAGGGCTTTGAGTATGCCAGGCAGGCATACTTGCAGGAGTGTACCCCAGCCCATTAACACATTTAAAAATAAACCAAGCAGAAGAGCTGGAGGCCCCTCTGGCAATGAGGCCTCTAAGAGACAAACCAGCATGCCCGAGTTCTAGCCCCACAGCCCCTCTGCACTTGAGCACTAGAGGGAAGTGGGCTTGGCCCCAGCTTAGCCAGACTCCTGGATGAATGTGTTCATTTCTAAGGCAGGTGACAGCTGGCTAATGAAGCTGTCGCCCACAAACATTTCCAGGCTCCATTTAACTATGTTAAACTGATCAAAAGCAATTACTGCTACATAAAAACCTGAATTTACTCAAAAGCTGACTGATGGCCACTCTCCCCAGAGAGGCAGAAGAGCAATGAGACGGGGTTCCTGACTCCACAGCTGCCCAGGGTGCTCAGGCAGACCTGGGCTCTGGTCTTGGCTTCAGCGTTATTGTCTGGGGGCCTCTTCTCCCTCAGCAGCCCACCCTCTCATGGTCCCCACAGCTTTTTTCCTGGTTCTCGGGGCTCCTGTGGGAGCTTTCTGCACCCTTACATCTGCCTGGGCTTGTCTTCCAAAGTACATGTCTGAGGAAATGGCCTTGACGTTGCCAAACTTCTTCTGGGCTTCATCCGTGTTGTCAACAGGCTCGTAGTCCGGCTTCCGGCGAGTGCTAGGCCTAGAGCGAGAAACAGCCAGGGTTGGTCACACCAAGGGCGGTGAAGCAAACCTAGATCATATTTCAACTTATGTGGAGTCTCCCATCTTAACTGTGTTAGCCGACGCTGCCCACACTGTGATTGCGCAGGACAACACTGGCCATCAACAGAGTATAACGCACGGGGCAACCTTGAACTACACGTGTAAGGTTCCTTGGTGTGAACAGTAAATGATGGGCTCCTGCTTCAACAGGAGAGCTGTGGAGGCGGAGGCCAGGCTACCTCAGTCAGGTGACCTCTGCAGTCAGGTGACTGACGAGTTCAGAGTTCAGGCAAGGCCAGTTATTGGATGACTAGTCCACGTGGGAAGATCCAAAAAGAGAATAGCAGGGGCTGGGGGCTGAGGACAGAGCAAGGGACTTGGCAGCAGCAGAATGTCCTGGGCCTTGTTCTTAGCGGTCACTACATGACTGTGTGCTAGTCAAGACTATGAAAACTGAGCCAGAGGCGAGAGGATGTCAAGTCTGAGGCTAGCCTGGGTAACTCAGGAAAATTGCCTTCAAAATAAAACAATAAAATTAGACTCCCAAGGGCACGTGTGTAATTCAGTGCAGTGTGCCTGCCAAGCACACTCAACACCCCATAGAGAGCACCCACACACTCATGCATGTGCACATTCCCCCACATATCCCTAGACCACATGTACACACACCTGTATACACACTCACACATAGCACTCCCCCACATGCACATGTATATATACCCAGAAACACATCCCAGCATCACACACACACACAAACACAGATGCACACACACAAGACGAAACTGCAGAACTGTTGCCTAGGAAATAGGGACTCCTACAGTTTACAAATAGTCTTCACATGGGGGAAGGTGACTCATTCACGAGCCAGGTCACCCTGACACATGGGCTGAGACTCCCCCAAGGAACTGGCCTTCACACCTGCTTTCTAACAGCCACAGATGTTTCCGGCATGTGCCCCCAACACACAGCCACTTCCTAAAGCAGCACAGGACACTCGTGACACATACATCAGCCCCTGGTCCTATGAGAGGAGCCCCTGGCTGCCCAGCCTGCAGCTCCCACCTGTCTGAAGAACTGGTGCTTTGCACGGCAGGCTCGAGGTCTCTGCTGCTGTCCTTCTTCCAGTAGGAATCGGTACTGTCATCCCAGCTAGAAAAGGAGCTGCCTCTTAACTCCATGGGGTCATCAAAGTACCTGCTATAACAAGAGGAGATAGTGACTAGGGAGTACTTAAGGATGCTCACTCCTTTTGGGTCTCTTGCTTTTGGGTATGGGGAACTGACTTCCCTGCCCAGCCATGTGCTGAAATGAAGGGCAGACATGACACTAGAGGTGGCAATGAACATGAGCTGACGTGAGGCATCCATTTCCAAGGTCCCCCCAGCAGCTGTGCTCCCGCTGACCTCGCTCTCTAAAGGCTTCAGGGAAGAGGGGTCCCTCTGTTGTAGCCTCAGGCTGCTGACACTGCCACTCCCTTGGACAGTTGTGATGCCATAGGGTGGAGTCCAGAGGCTGGTCGACCCCTCAGAAGAACATGGCGGGGTGGGGGGAGTATCAGCACTAGATGGGGAAGGACTAGGATACTCAGTTCTTTTCAACAATGGCGCTCAGTGTTCTAGAGATGACCACTCCAAGACACGAGCATTCTTTTTTTTTGGTTTTTCGAGACAGGGTTTCTCTGTGGCTTTGGAGCCTGTCCTGGAACTAGCTCTTGTAGACCAGGCTGGTCTCGAACTCACAGAGATCTGCCTGCCTCTGCCTCTCGAGTGCTGGGATTAAAGGCGTGCGCCACCATCGCCTGGCAACACGAACATTCTTCATCTATGTGAGTGAAAACCTTATCTGGACTGGAGGGGCAATGGGTGCCTTTAAATTGCAAAACAAGATGTCACCTGCATGGGTGCCCTGAGCAGTCCACACATGGGTCTTCCCAAGTCTTCACTCATCCACGAGAACCTCTCTATGTGCTGGCACTCTGTAGGGGATACCTAGTCACTCACAGGCAACACTCTATGCCAGCCTGCGCAGCCATCAGGCCCATGCCAGGACTCAGCAGCTCTCCCCATCGCCGACCTTCACCCAGCGTGGGCTTTGACTTCTGGGTCCATTTTTCCTTCACGCTGGTCCTCACACTGCACCTTCCTCCCCTCTGGACACATTGCTACAGGTCCCCAGGAAAAGCCTCTAGCAACTAGCACGCTGTCTTGTCGCCAGTCACGCCCCCCACCAAAGACCATTTGGACTCCATGGGGCTCAGCAAACAGTCCAGTATTATAACAATGCATCATTTATAATCTGGAAATAATGGAATCCACTATAAAATATGTCCCCTTGCTTAACAGAAACAGCATTCTTCCATAATTCATAATATGCAAGTTCTAATGGCTGATGAATAATTTGGAAGCAGTAAAAGCACTCTGTAGCACTGCCATGCTGGCTTTCAGAGTGTGTTCACTTCATCTCTGGTGCCAAATCAGCCAATCCAATCCTGCTCTG
Source organism: Chionomys nivalis (assembly GCF_950005125.1). NCBI lineage: Eukaryota > Metazoa > Chordata > Mammalia > Rodentia > Cricetidae > Chionomys > Chionomys nivalis. The sequence goes on from NC_080102.1 coordinate 40,306,473, forward strand.
TCCCTGTGGCCATCAAGTGAACTAGAGTGATGCTTCTGTCCCTAAATAACCTGCAGGCCACCATCTACATGGCACCAAAATCTCTCTGCTCTACATCCAAACACCCACTTTTCAAACTGAAACTGGTCCCTGGCACAGCGGCCTTTGGGGCTGACCCTTCTGACTGAGAGAGGATGCTGGAGGCTCCAAGGCACACATAAGCCCCCCACGAGTTCTTCCGTGACCTGAGGCTGTGGGGATGGGAAAGGTCCCACTCAGTAGGCAACCTTAGCCAGAACCCTTCCTTTCACCAACACTGCTACCCAAGCTTGGAAGTGGCGCTCCAAGAAGTGAGTCTGTCTCTTCCTACCACCCTCCATGGGCATTACGACTGAGCAGGGAAGTCGGTCCTCAGACCCTCGCCCAGCCCTCCTTAAACCGTGTGTGAAATGGCCTGACGTGTCCAGGTTTAGACACGAACCTGAATTTCTCTCGTGTCAGCTGTATCTCGGTTTTCTCAAATGCACAGTATGGGCAGACCCAAGCATGCTGCTGAAGTCAGAGGCAGGTAGGGAGCAGGCAGCCTCTGACAATGCCAGCAAGCTATGAAAGCTCTCTCTAAAATACTGGGACTCGGGTAACTCAGAGCCGTGCTTAGAAATAAAGAAAGAGCTATCTGCACGATTCCTTACCTGGGAGCTTGGATAGGAAAGTCAGTGATTTCATAGTTGACTCTAGATAACAACCTACGTCTGTTCTACTACGACGTCCATGTCTGCGGCCATGTGACACCAGGAAGCCTGTGTGACCATGGCAGCACCATCATTGACAGATGTGTCCCTTCCCCACTAACTCCAGAAGTGAAAGGGTCCTCGGTGTGGTTAACGCAGCTGCCCACCTGGCCACTCGCTGAGCCGCATGTCTCTGGACAAGTCCCGAGACTACAGTAGACAAGCCACAGCAGAGCTATGCGCTGCTGGTAGTGCCTCAGCAAGGCAGGCACCACCAGGAGGCTTCATTTACAAATGAGGAGGCTGCAGCAGGGAGCATCTTAATAACCCGGCCACTGTTATGTGGTTCACATGCGGCACAGTCAGCCTTCAACCTAGGCTACTTGGTTTCTGCACCTACGTGTCAAAGCCACCCCAAGTTCCTGTGAAGACAGCTTCTGGGCGGCCCTGACAAGGTGACATATTCCAGATGACACTTGTCCCCACCACATTCAGCCTTATGCCAGCCTCACGTTTTGCCTCAGCAGACAGTAGACACAAAAGGACAGAAGCAGGCTGTCCTAGTACCGTCGGATCCCCTCAGAGAATAGCCATGGCTTTCCCGAATAAATCCATCTGCAAATGCTATCTTCTCCCAGACTCTGTGGGAGCTTTCAGAAGGCAGTGTTTCAACACAGAAGCCACTGAAGGTTTGGGCATGCTCCAGCCCTTGCCTCTCTCCACTCCTCACAGTACAGAAACATCTCCTCCACCTCTGACTTTAATCTTCAGTTGCTGACTGTAGCAACAAACATTTTCCTGGTTGTAACACTGCCCCTCACTGCTTCCCTGCCCTCTGGTCCTACGCACAGATTCGCATCAGCCAGAGCTTTCAAACGGTGCCAGGCACTGATGTGTACTGGTTCCTAAGGACAACCCCTAATGCACCCTTGGCTGCGGCCAGGCTGAGACCACCTGGGGCTGGAGGTGAAGTACGACTCGTCTGGGTCCTCCTGGTACTTCCTCCTTGGCTTTGCCAGTGTGGGCGACTCCTGCTCGATGGTCTGCATGTCTGAAGTCACGGAATGGGAGATGCCACTTGAAGAGACAAAATAAAACAGGAAGTATTACATCACTGGTTTCCTAAAGGCTTGTGTCTTACTGAACAAAAAAATGCTGTAAGCTGTACTCTGAACAAACTTAAGCTCATCAGAAGGGCTGGGAAACCCAATGGGAGCTTTGGAAGCTAGAGGTCATTCGGAGGGCAGGACTGGGAAGAAGACAGCCACATGCATGGGGTGTGCCCAAGACATCCACTCCATTGCACACTTCTTGGAAACTCGGGCCCATTTCCTTCTCTTCAAGAACCATGTGCGCCATCTGTCATCACATCCTCCCCCCACCCCCGTCTCATAGCCTAGGTTAGTCTTGAACTTGCTCTATAGCCGAGGCTGGCCTTGAAATTCCTGATCTTTCTGCCTCTACCTCCTGAGTGCTAGGACTAGAGGCGCACACCACTATACTTAGCTTTACCCTAAAGCTAGTCTGTACTTGTTATTTTGAGACAGACAGGGACTCTTGTAGCTCAGAATGAGTGAACCCCCAATCTTGGTTTCTATGGTACTGGGGAACCAACCTAGGGTTTTGTGCACATACTACCCATGAAGCTCCAGCCAGAGCCATAATATACTAAATACCAAAGCAAAGCCACACAACCAGGAAAGGAAGAGCACCAGGGAAACGGTCTGAGGTTGAAATGAGCCCCTAGAGCCCTTTGCCATGAGCAAACTGCACTGGGCTGACCTGGCCAAGCAGACCGTACCTCCTGCCGCTCCCAAAGCCCATGCCTAGCCTCTCGGCTTCCACCTTCTTCTGGCCTCTCAGGTTCGAGTTTTCATCTTTCTTCATGTGAATTTCGAGATCCTTGTAGGCCAAGCGTAGTGATGAGACCCTGTTGGGAAAGCACACGCTCGTGAGGTCAGCTTTCAACCACAACTGACATTAAAATCCCGGGCAGACTGCAGACAAGAAAGCCCCCTTGAGCTCCAGCATCTCTGTCCTTCTCTAGTTAGCACACTTGCAGATGCTGTACCAGCTAGGACTTTCTGGCTCTTCCTCCGCTTTGGGGTAGCATGGCGAGTTCCTTGGTTACTTCCCACACAGGGTCCTCCCTTTGACTGACATCTGATTACACTTCCCTGGGACACACCAGCATATGTGGTTAGTAAACTGTCTGTGTCATTTAAGATGAAACTATGATCACTTTAGGCGATCTGACGCCCTCTTCTGACCTCTGCAGGCCCCTGCAAAAACATGCTAACTCCCACAAGCAGAGAGACATCATACATACAATTAATTTAATTAAAAAGATGAAAATATATCTAGAATTGATTTCATAAATATATAAATCATCCGCTGTATTTCAAATAATTTCCTCTAGTGTCTCCTTATGTATCATTCTGAGAACATTTAAAATGGACACCCAGGCGCTATCTCTAGCTTTAAAACCATTTTATTGTTATTATATGCATACATGTTGTATGTGGGGTGGGGGACATGTATATGGTGTGTGTGTGTGAGAGAGAGAGGGGGGATACAATCTATGGAATCAGTTCTCCCACCGTGGGTTCTGGAGTTTGAACTCAGGTCACCTGCTGGGCCATCCCATGTGTCCCAGCCATACCCTGATTTCTATTAAAGAAGGCATCACTGGGCCTGGAAGGTGTGTGCACATTGCCCTTGCTCCCAGGCTTCCACAAGCTCAAGCTGGTCATACAGAAAGCTATGTATGCTGGTCATTCAGAACGGGAGTTTGCATCAAAAAGTGGCAGTGTCATGAGAAATGACATGCCTACCATCTGCTTCCCAACGCCCTGGACAGAGCCAGGGCCCCCTCAGCAGCGAGCATCAGAACCCTGTGCAAAGTGACTCCTGTGCCGTGGCAGGAAAAAAATACACCAGAGAAACTCTACTCCTGTTCGTGTTCTTTCCTTCTTGAGACAAGACATGGGGATTTCTTGGGTCGGCCCTGATTTGACAGGTGTCTTTTTTTTTTTTTTTAGCTGTCTTATATCGTCTTCCTAAGCAAACATGGTAAAACGTCAGGTTTCTTTAGAGTCACTACCTGACAAACTGGGGCAACAGGTCCCCTGGAGAAGAACGGAAACTAGGAAGATCATAGGAGGGGCTCTTAGTGACTGACAAGGGACTCTCCTTGCTCACAAGCATGTGCTCTCCACGGTGATGGCTGGGCTGTAGGATGCACAGAAGCAAACCGGGTAGCCAGCCAGGATGAGGAACTGCCAAGGCCATTAGCTTCACAGTGTGACAGGGTATGGCATGCTGACACCTCCACTGATCCCTGAATCTGTAGCTATTCACACTCACTAGAAATGTCAGCTTCCAGGATCTCACCCTCATTCTCCCCTAGTGAACACAGAGCTCAGACAGGGGTGAAATTGGTCTGCATAGCAGGGACAGGTGGTCAGTCACATGAGGTCCTAGAGAAAGGCAACAAAGCTACCAAACTGGGTTCCCAAGAAAATCATTCTTTCCCTCCCCACCAGACACCTCTGCACAGAGGCTTTCTGCATGCCTGGGAAACGCTCTACTCGCATGCTGTGTGATATCTGCACACTGTGAAGACATGTTGCTATGACTGGTGTAATAATTGATACTAAGTATCTATGTTCTTATTTGTGGCTGGTGGCCATGATGAGAAAGTACCACTACACCCTCAAGCTGCAAGCTAAGCCCTCTTCAATGTGTTTTCAATGTATCCTAAAGACAGACACATGGAAGGTGGGTGTGGCCAGCATCTCATGCTAGTCTCTCTGTGTCCTGCTTCTCCAGCTTCCTGATCACACAAAGGAGGGCGTGGGTGCATCCCGCAGCTCTTGTCTCACCAGGCTTTTGAGTTTACTTCAAGCCCTGGCAGCACAGGCAGAGCCACTTCCCAACAGCTGCACTAAGCTGCCTCTGCCCTGGTCAGAAAGCAATGAAAAGAGAAATTCAAGTCTTCCACTTGACTCCTGTCATAGAGAAAGTCTGTCTACACAGGTCAGTGCTGCCCCTGGCATTCTGAGAGCTCAACAGGAAAATAATCTCAAACCATCCACGCTTAGTCTCTGAGTTTCACTCAGCAAACCAACGTCAGCACAAACAGAAACAAGTCACACTGCTAAGCACCTGCTGCGTGCCAGTGGCACTAACTGAACTCCTACTGTGCTCCAGGTACTGTTGTCAGAATTTCAATAAATGTCATCTAAACTGTACCTTGAAAGAACCTCACAAATCAGGGTCATTTGTTTTGCCCGTTATTCAGTGGACTACAATTCTAGCTAAAGCAGATAAAAAACACAGGAAGATAAGAGATCCCACAGAAGATGGTCCACACAGAAACAAGCACCACAGAAGACAGTCAAGACAGAAACAGGACATTACTAAAGATGGTCTGCACAGAAATAAGACATGACAGGAGACAGCCCACACAGAAACAATCATAGAAGACAGCCCATTCAGAAACAGAATACTACAGGAGACAATCCACAGAGCACCACAGAAGACAGTCCACACAAAACCAGGACATCACAGGAGATAGTCCACACAGAAGCAAGCACCACAGAAGACAGCTCACACAGAAAAAAGACTCCACAGAATATATTCCACACAGAACAGTCACCATCAAAGATAGTCCATGCAAAACCAGGACATCATAGGAGACAGTCCACACAGAAGCAAGAACCGCAGAAGACAGTCCACACAGAAACAGGACATCACAGAAGACAGTCCACACAGAAACAATCACTGCAGAGGACAGTCCACACAAAACCAAGACTCTACAGGAGACAGTCCACACAGAAACAAGACTCCACAGAAGACAGTCCACACAGAAACAAAACATCACAGGAGACAGTCCACACAGAAACAAGCAGCGCAGAAAATGGTCCACACAGAAACAAGATTCCAAAGAAGATACTTTTCACAGAAACAAGACATCACAGGAGACGGTCCACACAGAAACAAGTACCACAGAAGACAGTCCACACAGAAACAGGACTCCATAGAAGATACTTCACACAGAGACAAAACATCATAGAACACAGTCTGCACAGAAACAAAACATCACAGGAGACAATCCACAAAGAAACACCCACCAGAGAAGACAGTCCACACAAAGAGAGGATCTCAAAAGATACATTCCATACAGAAACAAGTACCACAGAGGACAGTCCACAGAGAAACAAGACTCCACAGAAGAGAGTCCACACAAGAACAAGACTCTATAGAAGATACTCCACACAGAAACAATCACCACAGAGGATAGTCCACAGAGAAATAACCACCATAGAAGACAGTCCACACAAAAAGAGGATCTCACGAGAGACAGTCCACACAGAAACAAGTACCACAGAGGACAGTCCACAGAGAAACAAGACTCCACAGAAGACAGTCCACAGAAGAACAAGACTCTACAGAAGACACACCATACAAAAACAATCACCACAGAAGATAGTCCACAGAGAAATAACCACCACAGAAGACAGTCCTCACAAAAAGAGGATCCTACGAGAGACAGTCCACACAGAAACAAGTACCACAGAGGACAGTCCACAGAGAAACAAGACTCCACAGAAGAGAGTCCACACAAGAACAAGACTCTATAGAAGATACTCCACACAGAAACAATCACCACAGAAGATATTCCACAGAGAAACAGAACACTACAGGAGACAGTCCACACAAAAACAGGACATCACAGGAGACAGTCCACATAGAAACAGGACATCACAGAAGACAGTCCACACAAAAACAGAACATTACAGAAGATACTTTACACAGAAACAAGACATCACAGGAAACAGTCCACACAGAAACAATTACCACAGAAGACAGTCCACACAGAAACAGAATGCCACAGATGACAGTCCACACAGAAACAGAACATCACAGGAGTCAGTTTACACAGAAACAAGATTCCACAGGAGACAGTTCATACAGAAACAAACACCACAGAAGACAGTCTACTCAAGAATGAGACTCCCCAGAAAACAATCCACACAAAAACGAGACTCCACAGAAGATAGTTCACAGAGAAACAAGACTCTTTGGAAGACAGTCTACACAGAAAAAAAGACTCCCTAGAAGGCAGTCCAGACAAAAACATGGCTCCACAGGAGATACTCCATACAGAAACAAGTACAACAGAAGACAGTCCACACAGAAACAAGACTCCCTGGAAGACAGTTCATATAAATGAGACTCCATGGAAGACAGTCCACACAGATACAAGCACCACAGAAGATGGTTTGCACAAAAAAAAAAAAATCAGACTCCACAGAAGACAATCCACACAGAAACAAGACTCTTTGGAAGACAGTCTATATATAAACGAGACTCCGCAGAAGACAGCACACACAGAAACAACACTTCGCAGAAGGTCCACACAAAAACACGACTCCACAGAAAGAAGACTCTTTGGAAGACAGTTTACATATAAATGAGACTTCACAGGAGATGGTCCATACAGCTCCCCAGCCGGGGGGGGGGGGGGGGGGACTCACCTGGTGTGACAACCTAAGTTGATCCCTGAGCTCCCTATTCCTGCCATGTTGTTCTCTGACCTCCACACATGTAGTGACTTTGTGTATATGTGTGCGCGCACACACACAAACAGATACATTAAAAAACAAAACAAAACTAAAACCCAGGGCCCTGCTGTCTTTTCCTCTGCACTAATAGTACCTGCTCTCCCTCCTCGGCCTCTACCTCTGATCTGCTTGCTAGACATCTCCTATGGGGAGAATCACACTGTGTAGTTTTGTGTGTGCTTTCTTCCTTTGGGTAAACTTTCAATGTGCATCCAGGTATTCATTCTTTTCCTAGCTATCAGATCACACTGTGAGGACACACATCCTTTATTCAGGAGACACATTCAGGTTCCTTCTACTCTGCTGTGGGGGGCGCATGCTCTGGGAATGCTCTTGTATATTCCAGGCAAGTGCTCTTCAACTGAGCTAAAGCCCGAGCCTCAGTTGCTTTCCCATTGCTACCAACAGCCTTACAATGCTTGTGTCCTACCAGCATTCCCGACAGTCTGTCTGTCCTGGGGACAGACTACAGACTCTCACGCATGCTAAGTGGGTACTGGGCCACTAGCCCAGTAGTTTTCAACTGTCTTAATGCTGCAACCCTTTAATATAGTTTCTCATGTTGTAGTGACCCCAACCATACAATTATTTTCATTGCTACTTCACAACTGTAATTTGGCTACTGTTGTGAGTTATATGTAAATATCTTATTTTCCAATGGTCTTGGGTGAGTCCTGTGAATGGGTTGTTTGACCCCCAAAGGGTTCGTGCACCACAGGCTGAGAACCTCTGCTCTAGCCTGTCTTTCTGTTGTAGTTGCCTTCCTGGATAACAACTGGCATCTTACTGACACTGTGCCCCGTCTACCATTCCCGCCCATGGCTCCCCCAGGGTCCACTGCTGCTTCCCAGAGCCATCAGTGCTGAACCTTCCCACACGCACCAACACAAGCCTTCATGAAACTATGCCTGAAGAGCACACTCACCAAAAATACAGGGTACCTGGAAAACAAACCAAGTTAAAAGTCAAAGCATAGACGGCAGAAGCAAAGGAAGCTCACATGGACTCCTCTTTCGGTGCGCTCCTGGCCAGGCCTTCCTGCTCCCTCCTCTTATCCACGGCCTGTGCTTGCTTCTCGATTTCAGTGAAGGATGCGTTCGTCAGTTTCTGGGCTCCCAAGCTTCCTTTTTTGGCTCCAAGCTGCAATATATGTTAGATTTTATTCTACCCAGAGTTAAAACCTATAACTGCAGCAATACACTCTGAGGCCTGTGACCTGCCAGGTCTGTGACAAACATTTCCTTCTCCTGCTTAGTCTCCTCAGTGAGGCTGGCAGTCTCCTTACCCCACACACAGATGATGACACTGAATGAAACACATGGGATCCATGGGAATCAAGGGAGTATCCAGGACTGCCGAGTGAGGTGGAGCTGGAGTGGGTATAGGAGAAGAGGGGGAGTATGGGTGCTCCCACCCCAACCCTTGCCTGCAAGAATGACTCCCTTACTGCAGGCATCGCTGTAAGGGAGAATTCTTCACAAAGCCACCCTCTGGTCCTCACAGGCGTCTCTACTTGGCCACAGACAGACCAGACGACAAGGTTAAACATGTATTCTAGAAAATACGAAGTATAATACTCACTGAACAAAACCACCACATTTATTGTGCTATGGCTCAAAATAAGTGAAGGCACTGCTCTGCTCAGGGCAAGATGAATTCCAATATTGATGGGGGACGTCCTTCTGTATATGTGCTGCTTTTACTGGTCGATGAATAAAGCTGTCTGGGCCAAATGGCTTAGCACAGTAAAGCCAGGTGAAAAAATCTGAACAGAGATATATATAGAGAGTAGGCAGGGTCAAGGAGACACCATGTAGCTGTCAAAGGAGAAAGATTCCTCATGGGGATACATAAGATTAATAGAAATGGGTTAATTTAAGATGTAAGAGCTACCTAGGAATATGCCTGAACCATTGGCCAAACAGTGTTGTAATTAATATAGTTTGTATGTGATTATTTGGGTCTGGATGGCGGGGAAACAAAAGCACAATCTGTGCCTACAAACAGGCCCCAAACATTTAGCAAGACTCTCCACATAAAGCTTGTGAAATCTTTAAAAAAAAAAAAAAAAAAAAAAGGATTCTTTTTTTCTCTCCCTCTTTTAAAGATATATTTATTTTATGTATAGGGATGCTTTGTTGGCATGTACCTCCACCCACCAGAAGAGGGCATCAGATCACATCAGACTACAGTTATAGAAGGTTTTGAGCTTCCATGTGGGTACTAGGAATTGAACTCAGGACCTCTGGAAGAGCACTCAGTGTTCTTAACCGTTGAGCCATCTGGCCAGCCCCATAAAAAAAAAAAAAAGGATTCTTGACAGACAAGAAAAGAGTCAAGTGCAACTTCTTGGTAGGTGTCTTTTCTCTGGTAGGTTCTGTTTGCTGGCAGCAAGCAGAGGTGCAGCTCCTTTAAGGGATGCTTCCTGGCTCAGCATTAGTGGCTAAAATCTTGCAGCTCTTTTAAGAGGCTCTGCCATTAAACACTTAGATGGTGCTTAATCAGGCTTCTTGGTGGTGACATGGACCTAGAAACTCCACAGAATTGTGACAATAAATGTGGCTCCCATGAAGCTAGATTCTCAAAAAGGTAAGGAATGGGGTGGAGTCGGCTGCCAAGGCTGCAGTTTTAATCCTAGCCATACTGTTTAGCAAATGTGGTCAGAAAAAGAGATATATAGTAAAGATAGATTCAGATGAAAAAAAAAAAAACAACAAACCTCTAAGTAGTTTACAGTGTGCTTAAAAATATACATAGGCTTGGGAGAGAAAAGAAAAAGCATAAAGTCCTGGAAAAAAAAAAGGAAATAGAGTAGTTGGGCACCCCCTTTAGTCCCAGCACTTGGGAGGCAGAGGCAGGCAGATCTCTGTGAGGTCCAGTACAGCCAAAGATACACAGAGAAACCCTGTCCCCCCACCAAAAAAAAAAAATTAAAAAATAAAAATACACAAAGAGTCTAGATTATGTATATTATTGTGTTTTCTTTGAATTTTTTGACTGTGAATGAGCTAAGTACAGAAATACATTTCATTGTACGGGCTGCTAAGCTAAACCAACATATATATTTTAAAGGTGTCTTGACTTCAAAATTTAAGTATAAGGACAGGTTACTTTGGAAGAGAGGTTCTGTGTTTGTTTCCACAAAGTATAGAAAGCTGTGGATTTCTTACCAGCTAATATGGTTTGACCAAACAAGACCCCTGACAGCTTCAGGACTACTGGCTGAAATGAACCAACCACACAGGATACCCCATGAAAGACCTGATTACCAGCATCCCCAATCAGCAGGAAGTAGTCTAAAAAACTACACTCACATTCCCAAATATTGTTTATAAACGTTTGTTTTCATCTAAAGTGGGTTGATAATAAGGGTTTAATGATGACAGTCAAGGTCTTTCTAAAGAAAAAAAGGGGATATGATAAAGAAATTAATATATTGGTATGGACTTTGGTTTACTGATAAAAATTTAAGGTCAATTTTGTTATATGTATATTTCTACTCTTGTTTAAGGTATTATGTTTATACAGCTCATTTAAAAGTGTAATGTATAATTAAAAATTATGGATTAATAGTTATCTGTAACAGTCAAACTTGTAGTCATATTAGATTTTCTTTTTTTTTAAAATATTTATTTATTTATTATATATACAATAGTCTGTGTACATGTATGCCTACAGGCCAGAAGAGGGCACCAGACCTCATTACAGATGGTTGTGAACCACCATGTGGTTGCTGGGAATTGAACTCAGGACCTTTGGAAGAGCAGGCAATGCTCTTAACCGCTGAGCCATCTCTCCAGCCCCCATATTAGATTTTCTAAATGTACAGAGATATATTTTAGATAGATATGTATCTTTCAAAGATCTTCAGAATATGGCATTTAAAGTGTTTTAAGAAATTAAGACTTTTCTCAACAGTGAGACACGTCTGCTTCTGGCAGCACCAATCACTTCAGAGAGGTTGATGGGCATCGAAAAACTCGTTATGGAATTTGCCTTCAATGTGACAAGGCTAGTCATTTGGGCAAGAAACTGTTCTTTCCTGGACTGCTTGGTAGTATGCTGTATGAACTGGACATGCAAGACCCACAGAAAAGTAACTTCTAAACCTTCCAAAAGAAAGAATGATCCTTTAAGGGCTCCTTCTTCACCAAAGAAACTGACAGACATTCTGCAGGACACAAAAGAAAGTGATGTGGGATGTCTTCTGTATATGTGATGCTTTTATTGGTTAATAAATAAAGCTGTTTTGGCCAATGACTTAGCAGATTAAATCTAGGCTGGAAAACCAAACAGAGATATATAGAGAAAGCAGGCAGAGTCAGAAAGTAGCTACTGAAGTAGGAAGATGCCAGATCACTTTACCAGTAGGCCACAGCTCATGGCGGTACACAGATTAATAGAAATGGGTTAACTTAAGATATAAGAGTTAGCCAGGAATATTCCTAAGTTATTTGCCAAGCAGTGCCATAATTAATATAATTTCTGTATGATTATTTGGCTCTGAGCAGCCAGGAGACAAACAAGCAGTCTCTGTTTACAAAATGGTGCTCAACAAGGGCCAACTACATCCACATAAAACCTGAGAGAGCTTAGGAAGGAATTCTAGACACAAAAGAACAGAGTTAAGTACAGCTTCTTGGTAGCAGCATTTTCTCATGTGGGCTCTGTTTGCTAGTGGTAAGCAGAGGCACGGCTCCTTTATGAGAAGGTTTTCTGACTTAGCATTAGTGGCAAAACTGCACAGCTTCTTTAAGATCTGGCTTCCTGGTTTGTGCTGGCAGAACAAACAACTCTGGTTCTTTCAGGAGGTTCTGCTACAGAGCACTTAAATGGGGTCTTTGAGCAGTGTGTTACAAATTGCTTAATGGTAACATACCCGCTGCGTCCCTGGAGCTGGGGCCATGAGCATGGCTTGTAGAGGCTTTGAACAGTCCACCATGTTGGACTGGGTGGAGCAAACAGACAGGGCCACGAAGTTGGTCCTAGCTACATCCACTTAGCATTAAAAAAAAAAGCGCTCCTACTCAGAAAATGATTACAGATATGCAATAAAGACAGATTCAGATGAAGAACACCTCTGAATGGGTCATAGTGTTGGATAAATGTACGTACACTTGTGAAAGAGAAGAAAAAGAGTATAGACAGTTATAAAAATAAATAGTTTTAAAAAATCAAACAAAGTCTTTAAAGAGATAGTAAAAGTAATATAAAAGAGTACAGACAGTCATAGATTAAAGGAGTAAAGAAAATTAAACCACATAAAGATGGAAAATACACAGTCTGGATTATGTATATTATTACAGTTTTTTTTTTGAGTTTTTTGACTGCAGAGAGACATTTGATTCTGGGGGCTGCTAAGCTAAACCAACATATATACTTTAAAAGTACCTTGACTTCAAATTTTGAGTCTAAGGATGTGCTACTGTGTAAAAGAGGTTCTGCTTTTGTTTTCACAGGAGATGAGAATCTGTAGATTCCTTCCAGGATAATGTGGTTTGATGGAATAAGGCCCCCCAAAAGGTCTCGGTGGTATATAGATGAATAGAAACGGGTTAATTTAAGATGTAAGAGCTAGCTAGAAATACACCTGAGTCATTGGCCAAACAGTGTTGTAATTAAGATAGTTTCCAAGTGGCTGGAAAAGGAAAGCACAGTCTCTATCTACACAATATAGTTTTTTTTTTTTCCTTCCTTTTTTCTTTTTAAAGACAGGTCTCGCTGTGTAGCTGTGGCTGACCAGGAACACACTCTGTAGTCCAGGTTGGCCTCCAACTCACAGAGATCCACCTGCCTCTGTCTCCTGAGTGATGGGATTAAAGACATGTACCATCATAGTGATTTATGAAAGCCAGTATCATGTGCAGTGAGTATATGCCAGTTTTTAAAAAAAAAAAACTCATAAGAGAAAATGGATCTCTAGTCTTTAGAGTCAAACTCCTGTATTTTTTTTTTTTTTTTTGGCATAAAGCATTTTATTGGGGGAGAGAGGCAGAGAGAGAGAGAGAGAGAGAGAGAGAGAGAGAGAGAGAGAGAGAGAGAGAGAGGAGAGAGAAAGAGGGAAAGAGACAGAGAAAACACATGTGTACGCCGAAGAAGCAGAAGAGGGGAACTCCTGTATTTTTTACACAATGTAATACTTACTCCTTTTTTTGCTTGATTTGGTTTCTTTTTTATAATAGATGAAACTTCTGCCAAAGGGGGGAAAAAAGAAGTCAGACAGATAGAATTTTATGCATTACTTTTCTATTCTAGTGTGTCTTATAAATAAGATGCCTTGCTTGTGTATGTTGTCAGGCATGTTCTCAGGTTCCCAGGGCTTCATCAGCACAGAGTCAGGGTATAACCATATACCACTGCAGCTCAGAGCAAACACCTGCTCTAAGTACACACTAGAGAAACAGTCTGTGCTTATCCCAGGACCTGCTCTCCACAAGCATTAAAAACACTCTTCTGGGTGGCTGGAGAGATGGCTCAGAGGAATAGAGCACTGGCTGCTCTTCCAGAGGTCCTGAGTTCAATTCCCAGCAACCACATGGAGGCTCACAACCATCTGTAATAAGATCTGGATCTGGTGTCCTCTTCTGTACTGCAGGATACATGAAGGAAGAAACCTATATACATAATAAGTAAAAATCTTTAAACAAAAAACAAAAAAAAAAAACCCCACTCTTCTGTGAGATGGTTTAGTGAGTACAGGCACTTGTTGCCAAGCCTGATAACCTGAGTTTGATCCCAGGACCCATGTGGTGGGCTCCTATGAGCTGTCCTCTAACTTCCATACACATGCCATAGCATGCACCCCACTCCACAGATAACTAAAGTGCAATAAATAATTTTAAGAGGAGCTAACTCTCCTATTGAATTATATGCATCAAGAACTTCTAAAGTACAGCTATCACCCAGGTGAGACAAGGCCTGGACTTGGGGTTCTTTCTCTGTGTGATACAGCCTAATGTCAACCCCTAAACATTTATTGTCCTGATCCCCCATATCTGCAAGAACCCTGAACCCCTTTCTTGGGAAGACCATTTTTAATCAAATTTTCTTAGCAGACCTAAAGAGTTCTAACTCTCAAAGACTATATGGTTATGTTATGTTCTAAAGCACGTAAGAATTCAAAAGTCCTTCTCTCATATAGGTAAGAACATGTGACCCGTGATGACTGACATAGAAATCCAACATTCTTTTTTTTGTTTTTTTGTTTTTTTGGTTTTTCAAGACAGGGTTTCTCTGTGGTTTTTGGAGCCTGTCTTTGAACTAGCTCTTGTAGACCAGGCTGGTCTTGAACTCACAGAGATCTACCTGCCTCTGCCTCCCAAGTGCTGGGATTAAAGGCGTGCGCCACCACCGCCCGGCGAAATCCAACATTCTTAAATAAACAGTCTTCACATGCCTGTTTTGAGAGGTGCTGAGACTCGAGCGCCTCACTGGGATGCTCCATCACCCAAGCCTGACCGCAGCTGCACAGCCCTGCACACTTGCAGCTGGCACTGGCCAAGGTACCTTTGCTCTGAGGCTCTCCCCCAGGGCCACCACCTTGTCTTCTCATTTACTCACTCTCCAGGAAGCAGCTGAGAGCTCCTTTATCAGCAGAGGAGCCGGCCTGCTCCTGGGGTTCTTGCTTCCATTTGTGTGTGGGTGTTTGCCTGCACGTTTACCTGTGTTCCATCTGTGTGCCTGGGGTTTCTGGGGGCCAGAAGGCATCAGATTGCCCGAGACTAGGGTTACAGACTGGAAACTGAACCTGGGTTCTCTGCAAGAGTAGCCAGTGATCTTCACTATCAGGCCCTCTCTCTAGCCTGTTCCTATGGTTTCTTTGGATGCCTTCTCTGCTGCTTGTGGCCTCTTTGCTGTCTATTGCTACCTTGAGCCTTATTTGCTGTCCGTGGCCCTTGGAAGCACTGCCCCACCCCATGCCATCTAAGCTCTGTCCAGCCTTGGGCTCCAGCCATATTCTGTGATGGGGTTTTGGCATCCTCTCTTCATTTGCTCCCAGGGGATGACAGAGCCTAGCAGCCCTCCAACTTCAATCTTCAGAGCACTCCTACGTGATGAGAAACCGCAGCTTTGTGGCCCCAACTTCAGAAGATTTTGCTCATTCCATGCAGCCTTATCAGATTGATGAGATGACTGCACTGTCTGAGGCAGGGGAGTTCCCAGAGTTGGGCCAGGTGTCCTAGGTCATGAGCCCCATTCCCGTCAAGATCTTTTCTTCTACTCCAGAGCCCTGACAATCAAGTAATGATTGCACCCCTGTCTTTGTTTTCTCTTTTAAAAAACAGTTTTGATGCTGCGGATTGAACCAGGGACTCAGGAATACTAGGCAAGCACCATGCTGCTGAGCTACACCTCAGTCCTCATTTTTTTGTGTTGTTGTTATCCCGCTTATGGTTTTGTTGCTAGGCAGGCGAATCTCTGTGAGTTTGAGGTCAGTCTGGTCAGTTTGAGGTCAGTTATAGGATGGCCAGGGCTACAGAGAAATTTTGGTAGTTAGACAAAAGTCACGTTCAACTGATTCCCACCTGCCAAAAGGAGTCATTTCCCTTCCTTCTGGTAGAACTGACATACGCTCCATTGACATAAACCTGTGCTTGCATATCAAAGCCCATGCTGGCCTCTAGGCTTCCTCAGTCCCTCAAAGCCCCTGCCCCGCCCCACCTCAGATTACTGCTGTCTTTATTATACCTCAACCCAGCCTCAATGTACTAACTCTATCCCTTGTTATCTATCCTCTTACTCTCTCCCTATACACTATTCTCCTTTCTCTAGTAGACAGTCCTGGCTAGGTCTGATCTGTTTCTTCTCTCTGCTCTGGACTCTTCCAGATGCCTCTGGATGTTCTCTTGCTCTTATTCACAATAAAAAATGAGCAGTCATATTGACATTTTCTTTACTGCACCCCCTCACACATGGTAATCACCATCACCATCATCAACATTCTCACTACCACCATTACCATCATCACCACCATTACCACTGCTCGGTGCTACTGGCAATCAAACCTAGTAGGCAAGTGCTCCACCACTGAGCCTCAGCTCCTTAAGAACAGGAAACTGGGGCTGGAGAGATGGCTCAATGGTGAAAGCATTGACTGCTCTTCCAGAGGTCCTGAGTTCAGTTCCCAGCAACCATATGGTGGCTCACAACCACCTGTAATAACATCTGGTGCCAACTTCTGTCTGCAGGGACACATGCAGGCAGGACATTGTATACATAATAAATAAATAAATAAATCTTTAAAAAAAAAACAGAAAATCGAGTCAGACGGTGGTAGTTGACACCTCTAATCCCAGCACTCTGTGAGGCAGAGGCAGGCAGATCTCCGTGAGTTTAAAGCCAAGCTGGTCTACAGAGAGAGTTCTAGGATGGGTTCCAAAGGTACACAGAGAAGCCCTGTCTTAAAAAACCAAAAGCCAAACCAAATCAAAAACAAACAAAAAAACAACAACACAAAAAAACTAAACAAGAAAAAACCCAAAAGCAAAACCAAAAAACCCAGGAAACTGGAGGCTGGAGAGACCGCTCAGAGGTTAATAGCAATGGCTGCTCTTACAAAGGACCTGGGTTTGAATCCCAGCACCCACGTGGTAGCTCACATCCATCTGTTATTCTAATTCCAAAAGATCTGACCCTTCTTCTGACCTCTGCAGGCTTTTGCATGCATGCAGTGCACAGACATACATGCAGGCCAAATACCTATTACAAAATGAAATACATAAATATTTAAAAAAATAAAAACAGGAAATGGCCTAGCACTATGCTCTAACTAAAGCCCGGGCTGGGGTTTTCCTACTGACTTACACACAGATCTTAGCATCCCGCCACTGACTGAATCATGAGAAGCAGCCTGTCATGTATTTATTTATTATGTATACAATATTCTGTCTGTGTGTATGCCCGAAGGCCAGAAGAGGGCGCCAGACCTCTTTACAGATGGTTGTGAGCCACCATGTGGTTGCTGGGAATTGAACTCAGGACCTTTGGAAGAGCAGGCAATGCTCTTAACCACTGAGCCATCTCTCCAGCCCCCAGCCTGTCATGTAGTAGCTGCCTCTTTCACTGCTTTTTGGCCTTTCCTAAGGTCTTAGTATCAGCATTTTCTAAATTTCACAAAAATACACGCTCTATAGTTTCTTTAAAATATCACTTTCTGAATCATTTTATTTTATTTTATTTTTTGGTTTTGTTTTTTGTTTTTTGAGACAGAGTTTCTCTGTGTAGACCTGGCTATTCTGGAATTCACTCTGTAGACCAGGCTGGCCTCAAACTCACAGGAATCTGCCTGCCCCTGCCTCCCAAGTGCTGGGATTAAAGGAGTGTGCCACAACCACCCAGCTTTTCTGTATAATTTTTAATACACAGATATATATTCTGGTTTTAGAATTACATTTTGGTGGCATAGGAAGAATAAAGCCTGGGGCTGGGGGTACAGCTCAGTGGTAGAGCCCTTGCCTAACATGCATGAAGCCCCATCCCACTCCAAGACACACACGCACGAATGCATGCACGAACCCTTATGGTGGGAAGGGGAGCATGTAAATCCCCTGCTGTAGCAGACTGCAATCTTCAGCTCTAAGAAGAGACTAGCGCTAGACTTCAAGTGTGAAAAGGATTCCACGGGGACTCTCTTTTCCACAGCTCTGTTTTAGACTCCTATTGCACATGCTTCATAACCTGCTCCTGACTGAGAAGTCTGACAGATGGTGAAAATGACCAGAGGTTTAGTTATTTTTCATCAGTGTGGCTACTTTCCAATACATGAAAATTAATACACATCAATATCAGATTATAACTCCTTAAAAATGGAACACTGGCTTTGAAGTTTAGAACGTGGAGAAAATGCTGAATGTCTGATGAAGGGTGGTGCGGGGCTCTGAGCTCATACAGTGGGCACGTTTGTGAACCAGCCCCTGCAAGGTGCACAGCTACAGTGGCTAAATGGAATAGCAGCTTTGCCTGATAAAACTCAGGAATGGGTTCAGTCACAATGCTGAACACTGTAAGAACTGAGACGGGCAGAATTCAAAGACGACCCCTGGACCCTTGGCATATTACCTACTGTAGCCTTCCCTGGGGCGTTCAGACCTTCCACACTTGGCCCTTGTTCCGGTCCACCTGAAAATGTAAAGCACTGATGTTAATGCTCAGTCCTAGGTTTCTCATCTGGGAACATCAATCACCTTGCTTTTCAGGTCCACCATCTATTTCGTCATTATATTTTTGATGGTGCACACGGCCAAGATGGTGCTTTACCACTGAGCTACATCCCCACCTTTTTCATTATCATTTAAAGACGGGGTTTCGCTATGTAAATCAGGCTGGCTTTGAACTCACAGAGATCCTGCCTGCCTCTGCCTCCTGAGTGCTGGCATTAAATGTGTGGGCCACCACGCGGACCCTCACATTTTTAAATACATTTTTCTTTTCAGTTGACATATAATAATCCTATGTATTTATGAGGCACGCTGTGGCATTTCGACAATGCCCACAGTTTGTCATGATCATGTATCGTACCAAACATTAGCACCTCTCTGTGTCAGACACATCTGAAACCTCTCTACTGTTAGGCAGCGTTAACAGATGCAGGTTATCCTAAGGTGCTGTGAAGCATGGCTGTCATTCCCCTATCAAACCAGACCCCTGGCTCCATTACCACCCTCACACAACCTGCTCCCTGCCATAAGCAATTTGACATAAAATTGCTGTAAGAGCTGGGCACGTTGGTGTCCTCCTGTAATCCCAGACTCAGGAGGTAGAGGCAAGACAATCAGAAGTTCAAAGTCATCCTCAGCTATATGTAGCCCAGTGTGAGACCACTTGGGCTACATGGGACCATGTCTTTAAAAAAAAAAAAAAAAGACAGAATTCTGCCCATTAGAATGTCAATGCATGTTTAAAACAATGGTTTTATAGAATGAAAATTAATGGTCTTTTCAACTGCTACCATTTAGAATTCCACTTTGTAATTGCTTTGGACAGGGTTTTATATAGCTCAGGCTGGCTTTCAACTCCCTAGGCAGCCAAGGATGACACTGAACCCTGACTTTCCTGACGTTGCCCCTCAGTGCTAAGACTGTAGCTATGTCTCAGAACTCTCCCTCATCATGTGTGGTTTACAGTAAGGCACTCAGTTACTACACTGCACATGGCACATCCACATACGCTCTGTCATGGGACACGTGTCACATGCAACCCAAGGGACACAGCAATCTCCAGAACAGGGCGTACTGTGCTAGAATGGAGACAAAATGCAGAAGGCAGGTGTGTTGGGAGTGGCCACTGTCTGCATCTGGAGCTGCAGGCCCAGAAAAGAAGGGGGAGGATGCCAGGCTGGACTCCTGTGTTTCTCCAAGGCATTTCAACCACAGGATACAAAAAAGAAATCCACATAGCCAGTCAGTGGTGGCACATGTCTTTAATTCCAGCACTTGGGAGGCAGAGGCAGGTGGAGCTCTGAGTTCAAGGCTAGCCTGGTTTACAGAATGAGTTCCAGGACAGCCAGGGATACACAGAGAAACCCTGTCTTAAAAAATCAAAAAGGAAGCTGGGTGGTGGTGGCGCACGCCTTTAATCCCAGCACTCGGGAGGCAGAGGTAGGCGGATCTCTGTGAGTTCGAGACCAGCCTGGTCTACAAGAGCTAGTTCCAGGACAGGCTCCAAAACCACAGAGAAACCCTGTCTCGAAAAACCAAAAAAAAAAAAAAAAAAAAAAAAAAGAAAAGAAAAAAGGAGAAAGAAAGCAATGGTTGTAAACCATAGGTGAAAAGCATCCATGCTGGGGTTACCTTAGAGTTAATTCATGGCTTCTGAAGCTGCTCTCCTACCACCCTTCTCGTGACAGACAGCACTAACTTTAGTCCTTGCAGCAGAGTCCATTTCTCAAACTGTCTTGCTGCACCCCAACCCAAAGGCTGCCACTGAGCCTCTCTCCACAAGCCAGATGTCTTTCCTGGGTCCCACATCCCAAGTTCGCTGCTTGGCTGTCAAAGGTACATTTTATTGTTAATTTACTGTAACATTTGGGCTGATGAAAGAAAGATGCTCAGTTTTAGACACAACAGGCACCTAGGTCATTTCTAATGCGTACATTAGATCACACAATGACTGACAGCATATTTACAGTACATGTACAGCTGGGTGTGGTGGCGCATACCTGTGAGCCCAGCACTCTTCAGTTATCTCAGTGACCTAGTGAATTTTCGGACAGCCTGTGAAACATGAGACTCTGCCTCAAAAAACCATTAAATCAATAAAGTTCTGCAATACAGTTAGCAGGTGTGTGTGACTTACTTACTTTGAAATAGTTATTAAACAATTTTAAAATGGAAATCTTAGCCAGGCATGGTAGCACGTACTTTTAATCACAGCACTCCAGAGGCAGAGGCAGGTGGATCTCTGCCAATTCGAGGTCAGCTGGTCTACACAGAGAGTTTCAGGATGGCCAGGACTACACAGAGAAACCTTGCCTTAAAAGTTTTAAAACTAAATTTAAAAAAGAACTCTGAAATCTTGCCTTCTAATTATAGAAGTCCACACTTCAATACTGCATCACAGCAGACACTGACGACCCAGTTATCCTATTCTCTAGCTGACGTCTTGCTCGGACCCTTCTAGAATGTCTTTAGAATCCATGGGCTAACACAAAGGGTTTCTATTTTAACTTCAACAGTTTCAGCTTGGCTACTAGACCACAGAACAGTGTTCTGTGTTGACTTCATGAGCCCCACCTTCATTTTTTTCGGGAGTGGTTTCCATGGTCCTCGGTGTTAAAGGAGCTGGTTCTGGCTGTGCTGATGCCCGCACGGTACCACTGACCTGAGGTGAGATGAGAGAAGTCATTAGCAGGAAAGCAAGGATCACTAACAGCAAACCAGCATCAGGGTAGCAGTGCAGGAGCCCCTTCTGAGCATGTGCTAGAGGCAAGACTCCCAAAGGCATCTGTCCACAGCCCTGCCTAAATGTTCAAATGTCTCACTTTGCTCACCATTTTTGTTTGTTTGTTTGTTTGTTTTTTGAGACAGAGTACCATGAATTCCAGACTGGCCTAGAACTTGGTATTGTGGCAGAAGACGACCCTGAACTTTTGACTTTTCTCCTTTCATTTCCCAGTGTTGGTATTACAGATGCAAGACAGCCCCAGCTTATGATGTCTGGGAACAGAACCCAGGGCCTTGTGTCCTCTCTAGCAAGCGCTCTACCAACTCAGCTATATTCCCAGCCTCTTCCCTTCTAAGGTGTAAACTTTGGAATTTTTGTTTTTGTGAGACAGGTTTTAGTATGTAGCTTTGGCTAGCCTCAAACTCAGAGATCTGCCTGCCTCTGCTTCCTGAGTGCTGGGATTAAAGGTATGCACCACCACACCCAGCTGGAATAATTTCCGATTTATGCAAAAGTGATACAAATCACACAGAACATTTCTATGTACCCAGGCTCCTCTGCACATCGTCGGTACAGGAAATGGTCATGGATGCAGCACCTGGGCATTGCAGGCTCTGAAGGCTGCTGTATCTACAGTCATTTCCTCCCCTCTTGGAGCCACTCGGGGACCCAACCATGAGCTCTGGTGGCTTGTCATCATTTTTCACGGCCTTGAAGCTTTTGAAGGACGTTGTCCAGTGCTTCACAGCAGAGTGGTCCTCTTCTTGCCTGTGTCAACATGACTCAACACTGGAGACAGTCCCCTGACCCTTGGTGAAGGGATGTGGCATCCTTTCCAGTCTTGGCAGGTGTCTCCCAGCCTGACCTGCACCTGAGGAATGGCCAGCTGAGCACGTCCTCAAGACTCCACTCACAGCTCAGGGTCCAAGAGGAAGACGTGTCCCTCCCCCATTCATGTTGTACTCACTGAAGTCACACAGACTCCTGGTGGCAGATGCTCTTTGGGTGGTAACAACACTGATTTTGTAGTTCAGACTGCCCCAGTTTTGACCATGGGGGTGGGGTGGGTCTTTCAGGCTGCCTATGAGTCCTTTGGATGAAGCTCTGTCCATTTTCCCCAGGTCACCTCACTTTCCAGCTTGAGCTCTAACTCTACAAGACGGTCTGCATACCTGGCTCAGAAACCTCAGTGGTCATTTCCGATAGGTAGCCTGGCTCCACTGCTGGAACATGGGAATTAGAAAGCAGGAGGGCTGAAGGTCTGGAGAGACAGCTCAGTGGTTAACAGCACCGGCTGTTCCTGTAGAGGACTCAGGTTCAGTTCCCAGCACCCACATCAGGCTGCTTACAACTACCTCGAACTCCAGCTCCAGGGACATGGTGTCCTCTTCTGACTTCTGTAGGCACCAGGCACACATATGTTGCACACATATACACACAGACACTCACATACACATAAATAAGTCTTTAGAAACCAAGGCCAGATGCTGAGGGTGTTTGCTGAGCCGGGATATGTCACTGTCTCTAGACATTCTTGATTTTTTTTGTTGTTTTTGTTTTTTGAGATAGGGTTTCTCTGTAGCTTTGGAGCCTGTCCTGGAACTAGCTCTTGTAGACCAGGCTGACCTCGAACTCACAGAGATCCACCTGCCTCTGCCTCCCGTGTGCTAAGATTAAAGGCTTTTGCCACTGCTGCCCGTCTCTAGGCATTCTTGGCATAGGGTGGGGAAGCTGGGCCAACACGCGTGCACATTTATCTAGCGTCTCCATCTGCACATGCGCAGACATGCACTACGGAGATGACACAGATACACACGAGTTCCTCTTTAACTCTCCAACCCAAGACCACACCACGCTGCTCCTGGCTCTCTCTTCCCAGCCCATCTTTTTACTGCTGCCATTTCTCAGCTACTAAGCATGGCTATTCAGTCTATTCTGTATCTAGTGCTGTGTTAAACAATAGCAACATTCCCACCCAGGCTGGCCTCAACTCACGATCCTCAACCTTAGCCTCCTGAGTGCTGGGTTACATATCTGTGTCCCCATCATCAGCTTCTGGTAACTCCTTATTATGTCATCAATGACAACATATATATGCAAGTTATAATAGCAAAAAAGAAATAAATCAAGATTTATCGTGTGTGTGTGTGTGTGGTATCGTGGGCATACATGGTCACAGATATGTGGGTACAGGTGTGTGCAGAGGTCAGAGGTTGACACTAGATATCTTCCTTGATCCCTCTCCCTTTATTTACTGGGGCAGGGTTTCTTGCTGAGCCTGGAGCTTGCTGACTCAGCTAGTCTAGACAGACAGTATGCGTCAGGGACACCATCTCTCTCTCCTGAGCCCTGGGATTACAGGAAGGCTGCTACCTGTTCAGCTTACATGGTTCCTGTGTCCAAACTCCAGTCCTCATGCATGGCAAGTATTTTATCTATTGAGCCATTTCCCCAGTGGATTTTTGTGTTTTAAATTTGATTTTTCAAGTCAGAGCCTCACACTATGGCCCAGGCTGTTCTGGAACTCACTCTACAGCCAAAGTGGACCTCTAACTTGAAGCAGTGGTGCATCTCAGCCTCAGCAGCATAGGACCATGATGGATAGTGCTTGCTTAAGCCCTCCAGGTCTCCAGCCTGCACAGGGGAGGTTCTAAAGGGAGGTCTCAGGGTCCTTGGAGGGAAAAAAGGGACCCTAGTTCCTCTGGCCATGAGATGAGCAATCTTGCTTCTCTGTTTGCTCCCCACCAGTGTCCTAATGTTGAACAGGCCCAGGAGCTACAAGAAGAACCATCTCTGACTGCTATGAAACAGTCTGTGCACTGGCAACACGCACTACTCTCACTGGTTAATACAGAGCTCACTGGCCTAGAGCTGGGCAGGCAGAGATTGGGTGGGAGAGCCAGACGAGGGAGGAGGACACTGGGAAGAAGGGCAGAGTTGAGGAATCACCAGGAGATGCCAGGAGGTGCAAAGCGTGCAGGATGGGCAGTACATAGATGAGGTAAGTGAGCCTTGGAGCAGCACAGAGATGAATAGAAATGGGTTCAATTAAGTGATGGGAGCTAGTTAAAAACATGGCTAAGCTATCAGCTGATCATCTGTAAATATTAAGCCTCGGTGTGGGTATTTGGGGAGCAGCTGGTGGGACAGAGCTGATCGGTGGTCTAGATGGAAGACTTTGCCTACACCAGGCTGTAACCTCCAAACCTGCATCATCGTAAATCTTTCTTCTTGGGTATGTGCCACCATGACAGGTATGAACGTGTAATTTCATTTTAAAACTGAGCAAGTAGCAGCCCCTCCTCAATGGGACAGTAAGAATCAGGGAGAATCCAGACCACGGGGCTCTAAGCCAGAAGTCTGCAAGTGTTGCTTCCCAGGACCTGCTAGTGTTTTGGGTCTTGCAAGCTCGACGTTCCCTTAGCAAAGTGACTTGAGAAGAAGCCAGTGAAGCGCTGTGGCTGTCCTGCTGCGATATAACTGCGCATGCCACCCCTGGACACCACCGCACTGCTTCTCTGCATTCTACTCGTGCCATTCCATTCTCACAGCGACTCTCGACGTCAGGGCTCCGAGATTTACTCCATGACGTCAGGGCTCCGAGATTTACCCCATGACATCAGGACACTGAGATTTACCCCATGACATCAGGGCACTGAGATTTACCCCATGACATCAGGACACCGAGATTTACCCCATGACGTCAGGGCTCCGAGATTTACCCCATGACATCAGGACACTGAGATTTACCCCATGACATCAGGGCACTGAGATTTACCCCATGACATCAGGACACCGAGATTTACCCCATGACGTCAGGGCTCCGAGATTTACCCCATGACATCAGGGCACTGAGATTTACCCCATGACGTCAGGGCTCCGAGATTTACCCCATGACATCAGGGCACTGAGATTTACCCCATGATGTCAGGGCTCCGAGATTTACCCCATGACATCAGGGCTCCGAGATTTACCCCATGACATCAGGACACTGAGATTTACCCCATGACATCAGGGCACCGAGATTTACCCCATGACATCAGGGCACTGAGATTTACCCCATGACATCAGGGCACTGAGATTTACCCCATGACATCAGGGCACCGAGATTTACCCCATGACATCAGGGCACTGAGATTTACCCCATGACATCAGGACACTGAGATTTACCCCATGACATCAGGACACTGAGATTTACCCCATGACATCAGGGCACTGAGATTTACCCCATGACGACAGGGCACTGAGATTTACCCCCATGACATCAGGGCACTGAGATTTACCCCATGATGACAGGGCACGAAGATTTACCCCCATGACGTCAGGGCACTGAGATTTACTCCCATGACGTCAGGGCACTGAGATTTACTCCTATGACGTCAGGGCTCTGAGATTTACCCCATGACAACTGTCTTTATTCTTCAGTCACCAAGCTCTGAGTTGGCTAAGAAAGCACTCAGTTTCCCCAGAGCTAGGTACAGAGGTGACCACATTCCAGTCAGCAAGACAGGAGCAGGGGTGTGGATGCCACTTCTAGACTGTCTCTGAAACAAGACAGGGCCCTTGCTTTCCCGGACAGGTATACCTTGCCTATGAACTGTGAAAGGGAATGCTTCTGGGCCCCAGGTTAGACCCCAAGTCAGAAGTCATGGAAAGAGAACAGCACAGGAAACTCATCAGGCAGCCTGTATCTTACTGCATCGCAAATGCACGCCTGTTAGGGCTTCAGAATAAGCACATTTTAAAATTATGTGAAGCATGGCCAGAGAGATTGCTCAGGGGTTAAGAGCTTGCAGTGCTCTTGCAGAGGACCCGAGTTCAGTTCCCAGTACCCATGTAGGGAGGTTCACAACTATCTGTAACTCCAGCTCCAAGAGTCTGATGCCTTCTTCTGGACTCCATGGACACTGCACTCACATGTACAAACCCCCATATACATACACATGATCTAAAACAAACCTTGAGAACAAAGTAGCAAACTTACCTCCTGGGAGGCATGGGCAGCAAAGAAATCCTCCTCCTTTGGGGGAGGGGACACAGGTGGAGCTGCACAGCTGTCAAGCCACAGCTGGAAGGAAAATAAAACAGAGCTTAGCAGGGAGTTTACCTCAGCTCTTCTCTTCCCTCCACTCCCCTCTGGAGCTTGCAGCTTACACTGCCTAGTACCTCACACACAACACCAGAGTGTCCATACAGGGCCCTGAGCACACTGTGGAAAAAGCTGTTACTCCAAAGTCCACACCCTCAGGAGGTCAAGGACCCCAGTTCCTGAAACCCTTTTAGATATTAATGTAGGTTCTAAACCACAGTGACCAGGCCTAGTCCAAACCCAAAATTTCCATCCTCACTGAAGTTGCTTATGACCTCGATATAACACCCCTGATGCTTTCAATCCATCTCCAGACACTAGCAAAGATGAGCTGTGGGAAAAACATGTTCCTGGCTGAGGCTGAGGCAGGCACACTGCTCTGTGCTTCAGTCCTCAGACTAACAAATGAGTGGCCTTCCTGTGCCCCCTCAGGGCATGCCTGCCTTCCTCACTGTCACGCTTTTTATTCTAATGGTTTCGATGGTAAACACAGCCCCAAGGGCTGAGCAGTGTCTAGGGCTCCCAGGCTTCCAAAGGCTGTGATGTGCCTTCAAGAAGACCCATCAGCCCTGAGCTAAGGCCCCTGTGTGGTCAATGCTTACATGTCACCAATATATATTAAACAAAGCTGGCAATTAATTAATTAACTAATTAATTAAGTGGAAGCCCAGGGTTGTTCACAGGCAGCAACATTCTGTCACGGAGCTTACGCCCATGAAATGAGGTTATCCTTTTATTTATGGTTGACTGATCTTCATTTTCAAGACCCTGACTGGCCTAGAACTCACTGTGTAGATCAAATAGATCTCATAATTGAGGTGATCCTCCTACCTCTTCCTTCCAAGTACTAGAATCCTAGGTTTGAGACACCCTGTTAGCTTATTTTTGTTTCTGAGATGGGGTCTCATAGCCCAGACTGGGCTTGGACTTGGGTTCCTCCTGCTTCTGCCTCCTAAGTGCTGGAATCCCAAGTGTGAGCCAGCGCACCTAACACTAAAATGACAAATCTTTAACTGGAAGCACACATTAAGTAGTTATGTATTGATTAGTTAATGGAAACATGACCTGTATGACCCACGGCCAGAAGGAACCTAACGTCTCCAGCAGTGATCCTCTGCCTCCATGTGTACTGAGAGCTGACCTGACCTGGAGAAGGAATGTGCTTTCTTGTCTAAGACCTGGATTACTTGGCAGAGCCAGTAACAGCCTGGTGCCAGGGTCTTGGGGGAACTGTGACTTAAACCTGAGAATTCAACTCTTGCCCCTTAAAGGGCTGTGGTTATCAGTCCCAAGGCTGCTGTGTGCTTTGTCTGAGACACACTTGGTACCCTATGTTCCCTTTGTACGACACTGCTTGGTTACCTTCCTGCTGACTTTGTCCCATTGGGCGATAGCTTTCTGTTGATCCTTGCAAACTGTATACAAGACGCTGTACTTCTTAATAAACTCGTTTGCACACACCACCAACTTGGACAAGACCTCCGAGCCCCGCTTTCCTACTTCCTTTATCCTCGTATCTCCTGGCCCTCTCCTTTGGGCCCTGTCACTGAAGAATGACCTGCTGGTCCAGGTCACATGTGAATTGACAGGGCAGAGTCCTTCTAATAATGAGGGTCTTCCATGCCCTGGCTCCTCACAGGAGACTTCAGAGAGTTTTACTGCTTGGGATTAAACGAACGCTTTTTACTGAATGAACTTTATCTACAGGGACTCACATCAGTGCCGTGCTTCCGGGTGGCCTGGGTGGCCAGAGACTTGACTTTCTCCCGGTAGAGCTGAGCCGCACGGCTGTTGTACTTGGCGTTGGTGTCACTGGTGGTACACCCGTGCTGGTGGAAGAAGGAAGACTACAGAGAAAAGCAGGCAAATTAACAGAAATATATAAGACTTCTGACCTCAGGCTCAAAATGCTACTGAATGAGGGACTTAAAAAGTTCAAGGGAAAATGAAAACAACTGGACACCATGAAAGCTCTAAAGTAAATTTCCCTACAGGAGGGAATCCTTGGGGCCGACCAGACGGCTCAGCAGTGAAAGGCTTAGGCTGCAAAGGTGACAAACTGAGTTCAATCCCCAAGACCTATGTGGTGGGAAAAGAGGCTCACCGCCTACAAGCTGTCCTTTGACCTCTACACGGGCACCATGGCATGTGCACTAGCATGTGCACACACATACAAAGACATGAATGGAATAAAAAATTTAAAAAGAAAATCCCTTCAAATATAGTGACAATATTTTTATTTTTAACACTTATTGGTTGATGGATGGGTTGTTGGGGGTGCATGTGTGCACACATGACATCTTGGGGGACTCTTGTTATCCTTTTCCAGAAAATGAGTTCCAGGTATAGAGGTCATGTCACCTGGCCTGACAGCAGGCTGAACCATCTTGGGTCCTAAAGTTAATATTTGATAAAACTAGACCCAAGACTAGATAGAGAATGGGTTAACTGGCCTTCATATCTGCACCAACCACCTATGCTGACTTGAAGGCTACTCTGATGAGGGTTTCCTTGTGAGAGGCAGGGGCTCGCTATGTATCTCTGTGAGTTCAGGCCAGCCTGATCTACACAGCAAATTCCAGGACAGCCAGGGCTGCATAGCCTCAAAAGAGAAACCAGGCAGGACAAAGGTCTTAGAGAATAAATGACAATTCTTCATTACAGGGTCTCACTATATAGTCTTGGCTGGCCTTGAACTCATGGAGCTCCTTCTGCCCCTGCCTGCTGGGTGCCAGGTTTACAGACATGGTCACCACATGTGACAACAGATGACTTCTTACACCTGGCTGAACAGCACCTCTGAAAGTGTTTCAGTCACCAGTCCGTACCGTTTGGAAAAGAAGGGAGTGTCAGTGTCTCAAAGGACCTTTTGGGCTAGCATCTTTTCTCCTCTTTTGACAACTTCATGTATGCATATAATGTGTTTTGGTCATTTTTGCCTTCTATTAGGCTCTCTCATCACTGCTTATTCCCAACAAGGCCCCTTCTCCTTTCATGCCTACTGGAGGGCTTGCTTTTTTGTGTGACCCACTGAGTTCAGTCAAGTATAGTTATTTATTGGAGCCTGTACAACTACCCCATGGCTACATCACTGAAGAAAATGACCCCCTCCCCCGCTACACACACTAGCTTCTTTGAACCGGTTTCCGGTCTACCACTAGGTAGACCTGATTCTCTCTAGTTAATGTAAATACACATATTCCAGTGTAAGCACAGAGGCTCTCCTTCAAGGGTTAAAACCTCCTTTTTATTTTAAAGATTTATTTATGCATGTATATGAGCGCTGTATTTGCATGTGTGCCTGCATGACAGAAGAGGGCAGCAGATCTCATTACAGATGGTTGTAATCCACTATGTGGCTGCTGGGAATTGAACTCAGGACCTCTGGAAGGGCAGCTAATGTTCTTAGACTCTGAGTGATCGCTCCAGCCCCTCCTTCTGTTTTAAGCACACCAGGTCTACTAAATCCTCACTTGCTTTCAGATTCCTTAAAGCACTTAGACTCCTTCATTTTCTTGTGAATTTACTTCTTCAGTTGTGCTCTGACTCTACCACCAGAGGGGTTGGTTTGTCACCAGACACCCAGCATTCAGTCCAATAGGTACTCACTCAATGAGTTTCTGAATAAAAAACGCCTTTGATGCTTCTGGCTGCTGAGCCTGCTTTTTGCCATCTGCCCCCACCATCTCCACCCCCACCCCAAACACATAAGAATTGAACTTCAGTAAAGAGGAGGAAAGGGCCAGTCTGCGGGACTTACAGCATTCGAGTTCCCTCCAACTTGCATGCATCGAAGCTGAAACCAAGACCAGTTCGAATCCAGCTCTGTGGATCTGGAAAGAAACAAGATCCCACAGTGTGAAAACTTCCTTTCTCTGGCATCAAACTGCTAACGAACCTTTCATAACATTTCCTAGAGCACTGAGATTTGGGACCTCTGTGCAGCCAAACACAGTGGTGTGTACCTGTATCCTCACCCGGCAGGCAAAGGCAAGAGAACTACAAATTGGAGTCTTGCCAAAGTTCCATGTGAACCTATTTCAAAAACCACAAAGGGTGGGACTGATAGTTGCTATTGTGGGTGCTTTACCTGCATGTATGTCTGTACAGCTTGTGTATGCCCGGTCCTTCAGAGGCCCGAAGACAGAGTCTGATCCCCTCAAGTTACACACAGTTATGAGCCTCCACATGGATGCTAGGGAACCAAACCTAGGTCCTCAGGAAGAGCAGCAGGTGCTCTTAGCCACTGAGCCATTTCTCCAACCTCTTTAAGCGGGGGTATTTAACTTAGTTAACAAATTCCCTCAGAACCCTGGATTCCCACAACAAAAGGTTCTGATTGTGGAGGCCTGAGCATGCCCCATATGAGCTTTGAGCAGTGCCCACTCCAATAGGAAGAACTGCTGCCCAGCAGAGAGTCCTGTGAAAGCTGAGTGCTGAGAAAAAAGTGCTTTTGCTAACCAATGGAGTAACGGGAAGGTGGCCTATGAGGTAAGGAGACAGTGGCCTCCCTCGCCCTTCACTAGTGGCTACCCAACACAGCACTTCTGTAAGTAGAGTGTTTAAGTAGATTTTGGCGGAATGAATGCTGACTTCCCATAGTCAGCAGTGCAGAGGGAAGAAAGTATGTGGTGAACAGTGTGGACTGTGGTAGGTCATTTGTTTCCAATGTGTGAGGGTTCTTCCTTCAAGGCCACGTGTCCCCTTCCATGCTGGTGTCGTGCTAAGGCTCTTTGCTTGAATCCCTCGAGAGGCACAAAGCTGAGTCTGAGCTGAGGATGTGAACAGCACCACCCTGGGTGCTGGGCAGGGCCAGGGCAATTCCAGCCACTGCTGAATTCTGGGTCCCAGGCATCATCAAGTCTGGTGTTTATACATACACTCCTACCTTGTTTCGCTGGATGCCCACCAAAGACAGGTTAGAAATTATTGGTCCTCGTAAAAATCACTACCTTGAAATTTAATCTAAAATCACAAATTCCACTTGATTAAATATACCAACCATGACACACTAAAAGCTCCGACTGCTGGCGTGTGCTGGTGCTCATCTGTGTGCACGTGTGTGGCTGGAGAGGGCGAGGAGGAGGGGGGAGGACGGAGGACCCAGAACAGGGGCTTCCATGCTTCACTTACATATGTGGGTGCTGCTTAGACCTTTTCCACTGAGCATCCGAATGTTTTCTTTTGAGTGGAGACATGAGGTTGCTTAGGATGGTCTTGGACTTATGAACTCAAGTGATGCCCTCAGCCTCCCTAGGGCTGGGTTCCTGGCATGTGCCACTCTGCCAGGCTTGTGATGTCTTGTTTGTTTGCTTGTTTGATTTTTTTTTTTTTTTTTTTTTTTTTGGTTTTTCGAGACAGGGTTTCTCTGTGGCTTTGGAGCCTGTCCTGGAACTAGCTCTGTAGACCAGGCTGGTCTCGAACTCACAGAGATCCGCCTGCCTCTGCCTCCCCAGTGCTGGGATTAAAGGCGTGCGCCACCACCGCCCGGCATGCTTGTTTGATTTTTGAAACAGAGTCTTTTTATGCAGTCCTGGCAGGCCTGGTCTTTACTATGTAGACCAGGTTGGCCTTACACTTGGCAGTGATTGTCCTGGGTAACGTGTGCCCTGGATTTTCTCCTGTCCACAGCCTAGGCAGCTGTCCGTTGGCTCGGTACTTTTTAGTTGTTATTTTTTGAGTCATCCATTAGTGTGTGACTCATGCAGTTACATTTATCTGACTTTGAAAAGGAACATGGTTGGACCTGCACAGGCCCAGCAGATCTAGCTGCTCAGGTTCCAGGCTCCAGGCCAGTCCTCCTCCTACCTGATTTCCTGTAACTGTGTGTGTGAGCGTGTGCCTTAGAGGTGAGCATGAGGACAGGCCAGATGATAAGGAAGGGACCTGGGAAGGAGAAAAGGACAGAACAGCCCCAAGCAGGAGTGTGCTTCCTCTGCTCTGGACAGGGTGTGGCATTGTATCTGAACAGCTAATGACAAATCTGGGAAAAAACATTTTCAAACGTAAATCTGGAAGCTGGGAGAGGGATGGTGGGTGTTGGGTCTGTAATCCTAGTGCTTCAGGAGGCTAAGGAAGGAAGATCTCCAGTTCAAGGCCAGCCTAGGCAGTGTAGAGAGTGAGTTCAAGGTCAGCCTGGGAAAAGTATAAAAGCCTGTCCCAAAAAGTGCAAAGAGGCTGAGGATCTAGCTCAGTAGAACAGCTGCCTAGCATTCACTGGTGTGGCACTGTATGCATCCAAGTTCCTTGGTTCTGTCCAAAGGGGACTCACACACTGACAAAAACACACACACACGAACTTATACACTTAGCTATTTTCACAAACAAAAATTAACTCATGCCTTTAATTGCAGCACTCAGGAGTTTGAGGTCAGTCTGGTCTACAGAGATAATTGTAGGAATAGCCAGGGCTAGATAGTGAGACCCTAGTGAGACCCTGTCTAAAAAACAAAAAGAAAAGCCAAATTATCAAAAACATAAATGTAAGACTTGAAACTATAAAACTATGGGGAACTATAAAACTAAACTATAAAACTAAAACTATGGGGGAAAAAAACAGGAGCTCACGGCTGTGGGCTTGGTGCTCGTTCTTTGAGAAGGATTTGAAAGGCACACACACTATCTGGACGTCAGGAAAGTTTCCAACAGGTGTATCAGAAAACAGAGTAGAGTCATCATCAATCAAATGGGAGGAAATTCTCAAATCATTTCTGTTATAGGGGCCAATATACAGCAAACAAAAAGAAGTTTGAAAACTCAATACAACAAACAACTCAATCCAAACCAGGCAAGAACTTGAACAGAAAGTCTTCTAAGAAGATACACAGATGGGCACAGTGCACAAGACGACACTGAGCGCTATCACTGGGGAATTCACATCACACCCAATGGCTGTTAATAGAAATGAAGAAGGAGGGAGGGAGGGAGGGAAGGAGGGGGGAAGAAAGGGAGGGAGGGCTGGCCTGGGGTCTAGCTCAGCAGCAGAACACCTGTGTAGCATGCATGAGGCCCCAGTTTAGTCCCTGGCACCACAGAAAAGACAAAAGGGCATGATCAGGAGGGTGAGGACCAGGAAGAAGAATAGAGACAGGAGATGAGATGGAAAAGAAGAGGAAGAGGAGGAAGAAGAGAGAAGGAGGAGGAAGAGGAAAAAGTCAAGTGACAGATGTTGGTGAAGATGAGCAGAGACTGGAAGCCTAGTGCATTGCTATGGGGGATGTAAGAAGGCCCAAACACTCTGTAACAGGTAGGGCTTCCTCAAAACAGGAGAGATGTAATCACCACCTGAGTCATCAACAGCACTTCTGGGTACCGGCCCAAAAGGACTCAACAGTTCCCAATGTGATGTGCGTGCACCTGTGCTCAAGGCATGAGCTACAACATGGGAGCAACTGTGTCCATCCACGGCTGGACAGAGAAGCAAAACAGTGTCTCAGATGGCTGGGATATTGTTCAGCCTCGCCAAAGGACGGGAACACCGATTATGAAACAATGGACGAGCCTTGATAAGAGTGAGCCAAGCAAACGGAGCCAGTGCCCGACAAACACCCCAGCTCTATTCACATAATGTGTGAGGTTTGAGTCAGCGTCCCCAACAGGCTCTTGTGTTAAAGCCTGTGGGCCCAGCTGGTGGTGCTGTTCTGAGGTTATGGCAGCCTTAGGAGGTGGAGCCTTGCTGGAGGACATCACTTAGGGTGGGCTTTTAGTTCTTACAACCTCACCCCACTTCCTGACCTCTTTCTGATCCCTGATGGTCAAGCTGGCCCAGTTTCCTTCCAGTATGATTTTTTTTCACCATTATAGACTCTCTCTGGAACCCTCAGCCAAAATTAACTTTCTTTTTTAAAAAAATTTTTTAAGGTCTATCTATCTATCTATCTATCTATCTATCTATCTATCTATCTATCTATCTATCTATCTAATCTATATAGTGTTCTTCCCGAATGTATCCCTGCAGGCCAGAAGAGGACATCAGATCTCATTACAGATGGTTGTGAGCCACCATGTGGGTGCTGGGAATTGAACTCAGGACCTCTGGAAGAGCAGCCAGTACTCTTAACTGCTGAGTCATCTCTCCAGCCCCAAAATTAACTTTCTTAAGTTGCTTTTGGAGATGGTGTTTCAGCAAAGCAACACATTAGAAACTAGCACAGGAAGTATTAAAGTAGGCAAATCATAGAGTTTAAAGACAGCAGAGGGAAACATTGATAAAATGCACCACAGGCTTGCTTACAGGCCGATTTGGTGAAGGGCATTTTCTGAATCAAAGTTCCTTCTTTCAAAATGATGCTGGTTTGTGGCAGGCTGACATAAAACCAGTCAGCACAGCTAGGCATCAGTGGCACATGCCTTTAATCCTGGCACTCAGGAGGCAGAGGCAGATGGATCTCTGTGAGTTTGAGGCCAGCCTGACTTATAAAGTGAGTTCCAGGAGTGGGGGGAGAGTGTGCTGGAGAGAAGGCTCAGTGGTTTAAGAGCATTGATTGCTCCTGCAGAGGACCAGACGACCTGGGTTTGATTCCCAGAACTCACACGGCACCTCACCTTCTACAACTCCAGTTCCAGGGGAATCTGGTACCTTCTGGCTTCCAAAGGCCAGACACATACAGAATGAACACACACATACACACACAGACACGCACACACATACACATATGCAAAATACCCATACACATACAAATAAATAAAAATTTAAAATGTTAAAGTAAATGGGTGGAGGGCTGGGGCTGCAGTTCAGTGGGGCCCCAGGTTCAATGTCACTAATAAAAAAGCAAAAACAGCAAAGAAGATAAGCATGACAGTCACAAGTCAAGACATTTAAGGACCCTGAGCTGTACATGAAGAAAGGCGAACTATATATCTGTATTATTTGTGTCTTATATCATGATAAGAAAAAGTGGAATAGATAAAAAAAAATTTAACTGGTCATTAAATCCCTCAACATTTAAAGAAGAAATAGGAGCCAGGTGTGGTGACACCTTTGATCCCAGGGCTTAGAAAGTAGAGGCAGATGGACCTCTGTCGGTTGTAAGGCAAGCCTGGTCTACATAGTGAGACCTTGTTTCAAAAACGAAAAATGAACTAAGTAAATAAAAAATAAAAAGAATCTGGGAAGTGGTGGTACACACCTTTAATCCTAGGATTTAGGAGGCAGAGGCAGGTGGATCTCTGAGTTCCAGGACAGCCAGGACTACAAAGAGAAACCTTGTCTCAAAAAAACTAGTAGTAGTAGTAACAGTAGGAATTATAATAATAGTAATAGTAACAATAATAAAATGAGACAAAGACATTCTAGCACATTCCAAACATCTGGAACCAGCGTCTCAGACAAAAGATGACTAACATTTTCTCCTTTAAATTCTTCCTGCCAGGTATTGTCTCCAGCAGGGAGACAAGTACTATATGCACCCACGTAACAGTGCAATTTCTCCAGCCCGTGAGGGAAAAAAAGCTCACTTACCGGATAAAACTCAAGTGAACACCAAGTGACCGGTGTGACCCTGAGCAGTCGATGCAAAGAAACACCCCGAAGGTTATGCTTGCCCAGCTGGGGTTTTTGGCACCGCAGTCAAAACATACCTGAAAAGACATTAGATGTGGTCAGCAACTAACTGACATCAGTCGGCGAGTCATCCAGGAGGTTGGAGGGGGAGAATCACACTTTACATCCAGAGGCTGGGGAAACTCAGCTCACAGAGACCTGGCCTTGCAGGCATGAGGATCTGCATGCTGTCCACCCTTAGAGCCCACAGTGGGGGCGGGGGGACCAGCTGGCTGTGCTTACCTGTTGCTAAGGAGGAGCAGACTGACAGATCACCTACTTGGCAAGTTGCAAGCCAGTGAGAGACCCTGCCTCAAAGAAACAAAGTAGGTGGCACCTGAGGAATGACCGCTGACCCCTGAGGTTGTCGTCTGGCCTCCACACACACATGAACACATGTGCGCCCACACATTCACATGGACATACTCACACAGGAAGAGAAAGGATGTCACCTAGGTTTTCCAAACGTTCACATTTCTTTTATAGTGACGATGACGGCAATAATATAAAGCTACATTAATTAAATACAGTAAGAATATAGATTTATCTCAAACACTGCTTCTCTCAGAACTCTCAGTAGGGAGCCTTAGCTCATAAATGCATGCTGCTGAGGAACAGGACTCTGCCGGGACACTCTGTCCCATCCCATCACGGGGGCAGCGGTTGTCACCCACATAGCAGGCTTCTGGGTGTGAGTCTCTCTCTCTGCCCGAGAAGGAGGGGCACTAGCCAGATGCTCAATCATCCCCCACCTCTTAATAATCATATCCTTGTGCAATCTCCGCCTCACTTTACCAAGGTGCCTCGGAGAATGAGGTGGGAGGACAATCTACCACTTCTGCGATTGGCCGTGTCACCGCCGTTTCCACTGGGTCACTACCTCCGGGAGAAACCAGATACAGTTTCTCAAGGACACTCAAGAGAGCCCTGGGGACAGGCTCAAGTGGCAAGGAGCTGGGTGAGGCCCTTGCTGAACAGCTATGGAGAGTGGAGGCTTGCCACACCAGCAGATGGAGTGATTGCTCAGATGACAGACATGAGCGGCATCACAGACATGACACACTAGCCGGCCAAGTCACTCTGCTCCTGACCTCAGAACCCATGTTGGCGAACATGTCTGTGGATGGAAGATGCTAAGTCTGGGAGTTACTCCAGTGTTCCTCTCTGAAACACGGCTATCCCAACCGCCAATCCAGGGTACTTTGAGAACTGCTAGACACACAGGTCAGACAACAGAATGTGTCCTCCACTCTGTCAGCACAGAGAGTCCCTACAGGGCTGGGCCTTCCCTGTTACCTGTTTTCTCTATTAGCACAGGTGTTTAGTGCTGGCTGAACGGTTCTGGATATTTACCTCCCACGGACTCTTATCAAGTAGTCTTTTCTCATAGGCACTCAGCAAATGTTTGCTAACCAAGTAAACAGCACACCAACTTATTGCCAGCTCACAAACTGCCACCTGACCCCTCCATGATAATGAGAGAAAACACTCTTTATCTGATAACACGTGCACAGAGCTATTTAAAGATACACAGTGCTGGGCACCAGAGGGCTCAGTGGGTAAAGGTGCTTGCTGCCAAGCTTGATGATGACCTAAGTTCAATTTCCGGATCTTCATGGTGGGAAGAAAGAAATGAATCCCTCAAGCTGTCCTCTGACCTACACAAGCAGGTCATGAAAAGCATACCATGGTACTCATGTGACCCCACCACCATCCAAAATAAATAAATAATCATACAGTGTCTTCCATGGAATTTAATATTTATAGTTAATTCAAATCAGAATAGCAATTACATTTTTTCACAAACAGGAAATTAGCTTTAATATTTTTCAGCCCCCCCCTCCCGACATACTTTAGACACATTTTATACAGTGAACACTACCCTCAGCTGCTTGCAGCCTTGGGAAGCAAGAGAAACTACAAGCTGCTGAATAGCTGTCGCCATGCTGGACTCAGGCTGACCAGCGACAGCAGGCTTGGAGAGTGGACAGTGACTCACTGGGCTATGTGTCAGACACTGTAACAGAAGCCAAGGTACACAGGAGTGGACGGCATCGTAAGTCCACCAGCGCACAACGAGACCTAGTCCCTGATGGCCAAGTGCTGTCCCGTGAGGTGCTGGTCATAAGGGGAGAGATATAGGCACAGACATTAAACAGCGCTGAGGAAGCAGCTGTGCACTTCCTATCCTGTGCTGTCCCTGCCCCCATGGTCTAGTGGGTGAGACAACTCGTTATCTGATCCTATGGCTTTAGGTGAAGGGATGCACAGCCACCCCACTGCCTGGGACCCCTGGGAAATCTCCTGCTGCCTTAGCGGGCCTGGGGCAGACTGAATGTTCTGCAGTTACGAGTTGAAATTCTCGAGGCTTTTCAAACAAGGGCATAACCTCTCTATTTTCAGCATTTTACAAATTAATAGCTGGCCTTCACCATCATTTCAGGGAGAATAAGGAAACAATCAGACATCAGAGCTGAGATACAGGAACCAGGGTAGGAACAGTGGGACATGCCTGGGAAGTGGAGGCAGGGGGATCAGAAATTCAAGGCTGATTTCAGCTACACTGGACCCTAAGTGATTTGTGTTCTTGGCACCTACCCCTAGCATTTCACCAGTGTCTCCCATATCAGACAGCACAACAAATGAAGCCCTTCATCTACTTTAAACACGACTTCATTTTATGAATGTTTTATGTCTGTCTGTGTACCACATGTGTGTCTGGTGTCGGCAGAGGCCAAAGAGGACACTGGTGCCCCTGGAGCTGTAGTTATGAATGGCTGTGAGCCACCATGTGGATGCCAGAACCAAACCCAGGTCCTCTGTAAGAGCATTATTAAGAGCTCTTAACCACTGAGCAACCTCTCCAGCCCCGTTTACTTTTAAAAGAGTTATTCTAAATTGCGCATGTGTGCGTGTGTAGGCGTGAGTACAGCTACCCTTGGAGGTCAGAGGCACTGAATCCCTTGGGACTGGAGTGACTGTGAGCACCTGGCACGGGTGCTGGGAACCTGACTCAGGCTCTCTGCAAGGGCAGCACTCAGTCTTCACTGCTGAGCCATCTCCCCAGCCCCACATCTTCTATTTTCACCCCACTGCAGGCGTCTCGAAGGCATATGTCATGTCTATACCTTCAGCATAAATGTCCTCAGTGCTTTACATGGCAATGCACACAATGGGTGCTGAACAAACACCAGGAAGCAGCCTGTGAGCCGAGGCCATTCACCCAAGCAGACCGCCATCACATCCAAGGCAATGTGGATGGCGAATTCCAAATAAAGCCAATCTAGCTGCTTTCTTTTTGCCTTTTCTGACTTGTGCATTTTAGTGTTCCTTTTTTTATTACCCCCCTCTTTTCTAGACAGGGTCTTCTGTAACTCGTTTGTTCTGTAGCTGTAGATGACTTTGAACTCCTGATCCTCCTGCCTCTCCCTCCAGGTTCTGGAATTAAAAGTGTACAGCACTATACCAGGCCTACAGCCCTATTAAAGCACAGGCTACTTACAGGGCATGCCCTTATAAGCTCAGATGAGTCTTTATACATTGGTACTTATTTAATTTTTAAATTTTCCTTTGTGAAAGGACCTTGCTATGTGGTCTAGCCTTGAATTTGCCAATCCGTCTGCCTCAACCTAAGTGTTTTAAAAAATGCTGTTAAGCCAGGCATAATGACATATTCTTGTAATTTCATCATTCAGAAGGCTGTGGCAGGGGGATTGCAAAATTCAAGGCCAGCCCGGGGTTACACAGTGAGTTTAAAGCTAGCTACACAGAAAGAACCTGTCTCAGAAACAAAACAAAAAAAGGAAGAAAGAGAGAGAGAGAGAGACAGAGAGAGAGACAGAGAGAGAGAGAGAGAAAGAGGGAGAGGGAGAGAGGTGAGTTGGGGAGCTACAGCACAATGGCAAAGTGTCTAGAATACACAAGGCCCTAGGTTCAAATCCCAGTACTACAGAA
Source organism: Chionomys nivalis (assembly GCF_950005125.1). Lineage (NCBI taxonomy): Eukaryota > Metazoa > Chordata > Mammalia > Rodentia > Cricetidae > Chionomys > Chionomys nivalis. The sequence goes on from NC_080102.1 coordinate 40,346,277, forward strand.
AATGGGAGGGGCTTGTTGTTAACCAGTCCTTCTAGCAATTAAAACGAGTTTTTACTGTTCTTCATGGCTTGAAGCCATTTCATCATCAACAGTTTCAAGCCAAGACCATAAAGCAGAGCCAAGTGCCATGAGACATGACCAGAAGCTACTCTGGCATCTTGCTTTAGAAATCTTATCACTAGCTAGGCAGTGGTGGTGCACGCCTTTAAGCCCAGCACTCAGAAGGTAAAGGCAGGCAGATCTCTGTGAGTTTGAGGCTAGCCTGGCCTACAGAGCTAGTTCCAGGACAGCCAGGGCTACACAGAGAAACCCTGTCTCAACAAACAAACAAACAAACAAATCATATTACAGAACATAATATATCCACAGGTGTGCTCTTTAGAATAAAATGGAAACAATGGCTTCATTCATGTAGACTAAAGTCACAACAGGGTTTTCTTGGATCATCTAATCTAATCTAATCTAATCTTTACAACCACCCTTTCGGTTAGATCCAGTTCATAACCACATTCTCAGACAATGAAAATAAAGTGCAAAGTGAACAAGGGATGTGCTTCAGCGTGGTAAAGCTAGAACACAGCAGCACACCCCCCATATATATAATGTGTGTGTGTGTGTGTACATTTTAGGGCAGGTCTCACTCTGTAACCAGACTAACCAGAAATCCACTATGTAGTTTAAGCTGTTCTTTAACTATTGGAAATCCAACTGCCTCAGACTCCCAAGTTCTGGAATTGTAAGTATGTACCATCATGCCCAGGGACAATAATTTTAATTTTTTTGAGAGAGAGTCTCATGTAGCCCAGGCACGCTAGAACTTGCTATGTAGCTGAGGCTGCCCCTGAACTCCTGATCTTTCTGGCTTCACCTCCCAAGTGGTGGGATTACAGCATATGCTACCATGACCAACTACATTTTAATATGCAAGCAAGCCCACATGGGTTCCTTAAAAGTGTCTCTTGGTATCATAACACTGACTTTTTATTTAAAGGGAACATCTTCCTTTTTGTTGCTGTTTCTTGCTTTTTATCTTTCTTATTTAGCAGCGTCTTTTTGAGGACTTCAAAGAGAATACATACTGGTGTGACAGGCAGAGAAAGCACTAGCATATGTATTTTCCACCCTGCCAGCTGCACATCCAATCGTGTGTGGTAACAAGCAAGTCCCTGCTACACACAGATCAATTTACATTTGAAAAAAAATCAAGGAAATAGTAAAGCAACAGACACTGTTGGAAGCTGTCTCCTCGTTCCTGCACTCACCAGACATTATCACCCCAATGAACCATTTCCTTCACTAGAAGCCTATAAAAATCTGGACTCTCACCATCAAGGCCTAAAATGCCTGGATTTTATAAAACGTTGGAACTTTCTAGGCCACCAGTTCAGGACTCATGGCTGTGCTTGGTTACCAGATGTTTCCTTGGAGGTGGAGGTAGAGACCAGACTGAACTCCAAGAGGGTGGGGAGAGTCCACGGTGACACGACAGCCCTTTGTACTCTCCAGGTTCCACCCTACTCCGTCATCCCAGGAAAATGGTCACTTTAACCCTGTGTATCATAACAACACTGCCTGCCACGTGCTGAACGTTATGAGGTACAGTGGGGGTGGGGTGGGGACGCTTACAGGGAAAAGAAATTGGAGGGATGGACCTCAACCTCTGAAGGGATGAAGGTGAACTTTGGTGGACTTCCTCAGAAACACGGAAAGCTGGCATCCAAGGCAGAAAACCTTAGCTTTACTGGATCTGGAAATGGGATGCCACCAAAGGGCAATGGGATCAGGATCTAACAGGTCATCAGTCCTGAGAAACACTAAAGACAAGCACCATGGTGGGGATAATTCCTTCTTTCCCAGAGCCCAGCACATTTAATGTTCTGACCCCTAGACATGCTTCCCCCTGGTCTAGGTGGCTGTAAGTGTTCCCCCTCAGCTCACAGGAGCCAGAGTGTATGCCTCTCGAGCTTTCTCAGAGATCAGCTATCCAATAGACAGGCGTACTTCCACTCCCTGCTCTCCCCCCCACCTTGTCTGTGCTTCTGGGTCAAGGTGCTCTGGTCTCCAAACCTAGGCACCCCCAGATGCCATGAACCGGTTCTCTCTCTCTCCGAGTCCCCAGGTACTGGCCTCTGATCCTGGCCATCCCGAGAGGCCCAGACCCCAGTTCTCTCTCTGCCCTAGACATCTCCAGATGCCCATGCCGCCATCCTCTGTCTACGCCCAGGTGCTCTGTCCTCCGGTGCGGGACACCCCAGATGTCCATGCCCCGGCCCTCTCTGTGCTCCCAGGTGTTCTGCTCTGTGCTTCTGTACATCCTCTAGATGCCCATGTCTCAAGTTCTCCCTAGGCCCCTAGGGCCTCTAGCCAGGCTCTCGATGGACCCCGTACTCCCTTGCCAAGCCCCTCGTGTGTGCCCCCCCCTTCCGTCCCTCGCTGGCGAAGGTTGGGGAGCGGCGGCTGCCAGGCCCACAGTGCGACGTGTCACAGGCCGGGCGGCTCCTCCCATGGCCGTGGCCACACCGGGGTCCAGCGAGACGTGGGGTCCCGAGCCCGCCTGGGGCCGTTACCTTGTTAGTGGGCACCGAACGTAGGCGCTTGAAGATGGCCAGGATGTCCTGCTTGCTGGGGTCCCCCATGGTCACCGAGAACCGAGGTGAGGCAATCCCCGACAACCGGGAAGAGACAAGGAGAAGCGGTTGCCGCCTCCCGGAGACCGAGGGGCGGGGCTGCGCGTGACGAGGGCCACGCCCCCGCCGCACATAGACCCCGCCCACAAAGCGGACGCACGCGCCGTTCTCCCTCGCTCTGACGTTCCAGCGGCGCGTCAGGACCCTCCGGGTTCTCACCTAGAGGCCCGGGGCGACAGGCGCATGCGCGGACGTAGCGTCTCCTTCTTGCAGACCATCAGCTCTCAGAGCTGGTCTGCTGTGTAGGGCAGAAGCGCCAGGCTTTGCGCAGGGGGCAGCGCGCTTACCCACCGTACCCGCCAGCATCTCGCTGATGGCTCCTCCCACGGCCACGGTCACACGTTCTTCCTACTGGGTGGCAGAGCCAGCGGGTCCCATCCTCACGGGATCCTGGAGAGAAGCAACGGAGGAACGTTTATTTGTACTCTCTTTCTCAGCTGAAGCTAAGCCGTGAATGAAAGTCCGTGCTGCAAACTGCTGCCTCGTTTTCTCCTCTCTCCGGTGAAGCTAGGCTAGCCTAGAACCTACTGTATAGTCCCCAGGCAGCACTTGACCTGGAATCTTCCAGTATCAGCTTCCTGCGTGCTGGGATTACAGGTCTGCGCTGTGCCATACCGGTTCGGTAATCTTGTAACTATAATTTGTTCTGTCAGTGGAGAGAGTGCCCGCCTCAAGGCCACAGATTCTGACAGGATCAGAACTGAGAAGTCTAGAAAGACCAGAAACATGACTGTATAGTGCTTGGGGCGCCATCTAAACTTCGAATAACATTAGTAGCTAGAAGGCTTGAGCTCGGGAGCAGGTGCCTCTTTTACAAGGGTCAGCGTGGAGCAGCTGACAAACATGGCCTCAGGTAGGGCACAATAGAAGAGAAACAGGTTTTGGTGTTGAATGCAGTGCCCCAACTTCTTCCCGGTTCGGCTGGCTGCTTCTCAACCAGGCGGCTTTAGTCATTTCCTAGCTTGTACGGAGGAAGTGGGGTTGAAACATGCTGCCCGGAGCAGCACAGCAGCTTCAGGGATATTCGGGAAGGGGACTTGGTGTGAAGTTGGGAATACTTTCCTTGCACACCCTCAGGGAAATTGGCACCTCACAAAAGCTGTGCATTCACCAACCCAGAGCTGGATCAAAAACAACCAAAAAACCCACAAGGATCAAAGGGTAGCAGCAGTAAGGAGACAGCTGAAAGAAGGCCCAGACAGGGTGGGAACAGTTGTGTGTTTGGCCTCTTTGTTCAGGATCGAACTCAAGGCCTTGCATATGCTAAGCAAGCGCACACTGCCCACTGAACCACATTCCTGTTCCAGAGGGTCTGCTTAGCCATGTCCTCCCCTCTCTCTGACTTCCTTTGTCTTTCCCATGTAATGCTCCTTGCCATCTCTCTTCCCTCTGGCCCTGTGCTGCATGCTGTCAGTGTTAGCAAACGGCACGAGGTGGACCTTGGCAGGTGGGTCCAAACCACGGCGGCTGTTAATAATACATCTCTATTTCCGACTTCTCCAAAAACGACAAAAAGTCTCTTTTGTAGATTTCACTTCTTTTTCTGCACATCCTGCTATACTACCCAGCATTCCTCTTTGTAAGCCCCCTCCCCATGGGCGTTGCCTTGGTCCGGACTCCACCTCCGGGAAAGCCCACCAAGCCCCTCCACTCCCACAGGCTATTTAGGGGGAGGGGCAGCTACATTAAACGTGGGCATCATTTATTCAGTCTGATTTGGTCTGATTGGAATTATTTGTGTCAGTGGAGAGGCTCATCTTAAAAAATACACCTAGCACCTGCAATATACATATTGTCGTTCTTTTCGCAGTAGATTGTGGGAGGTTGGGTTTTATGGGATTAAACTGCACCTCTTGCAATAGAGCATATATGTAATTATTATAGATTTCAAAAAAATAGATGTTGTCTTCATCAGCTTCTGCCTTGCAGAATTATTTTTTCTAAAATATTTATTTATTTATTATGTGTACAGCATTCCTTCCATGTGTGCCCGCAAGCCAGAAGGGGGCACCAGGTCTCATAGATGGCTTGAGCCACCATGTGGTTGCTGGGAATTGAACTCAGGACCTCTGGAAGAGCAGTCAGTACTCTTAACCACTGACCCATCTCTCCAGCCCCCAGAATTCTTGTCCATTTATCATATCTACAAATTTTGGATCTGCTTGTTGCTTGCTAGAAGGCATACCTGAAATGGGCATGTCTTTTCTTCTCTTCTGATCTAATAGGGCATCAACTTCACACTGTATTTCCATGCTGTTCCTATCCTTAGATTTAAAAACAGAACATTTGGCTCAAAATGACCCTATGCTGGTCTGGAGAGATGGCTCAGAGGTTAAGAGCACTGACTGCTCTTCCAGAGGTCCTGAGTTCAATTCCCAGCAACCACATGGTGGCTCACAGCCATCTATAATGAGATCTGGTGCCCTCTTCTGGCGGGCAAGCATACATGGAAGGAATGTTGTATACATAATAAATTAATAAATCTTTAAGAAAAAAATGACCCTATGCTGTTAAAGATCATATTTGAACAACGAGGAAGCAGGCCTCATACCCCAGAGAACCTATCGTTGTGAGTTTTTCCACTTCCGGTCACACCATACGTAAACAAAAGACCATTATTGCCACGAATGAGGTCATCTGCCAATGGACTAGCCACAACAGCGAAGTTTCCTACGAGGGGTATGAGTGCCAAATCCCAGCTTAAGTGAATACTGAGTCTCCTGATAGTCTCCCTTTCTGCTGAGTCAATGACGCTTAGGAGTGTGGGGCTGCACAGTCATATTATTAAGGATTTCTACATATAGCATTCTTGGTCAGGAAAGCTCAGTGGGCACACCCTCCAGCACACCCCAACTGGATCTTTAAGGTTTGAGAGAGTTCATTCTCTTTGCCTCGTCTCTCACCTTCTGCTCACGTCGTTATCTCTAATTCCTTCTCACACTGACTCGGTTGCGGGTGTGTTTGCTTAGTGGCATGCCTTGGCAGGGCCTGCCAGAGGCACCCACTTCAAGCAGAAACCCTTCCCCGCCTGCTCAGCCTGAAATAGACCTGCCCTTTCCCACTTAAAACAAACCTGCTTTCTCATTCACTGGCGGCTTTACCTTTCATCTTATGTCTTTGCCAAATGTTCAACACCAAGCTTCTAGAGAATCTAAATAAGTGGCAACTTGTTTGATAAATAAGATATCTAATCTGTAATAAAATGACTGGTCCCCAGAGAGGGTCCTTTTCCCAGAGTTGGGTATTTGGGTCAAGACCCCTATGGCTTATCAAAGGCAGTACTCATCTCTGTGATTCCTTAATCCCTGCTCATGGGACACACCCCCACTTACAAGCCCCCTTTTTCTCCTGTTCCCCTTTTGGCCCTGGGATCTTCCCCTTATAACTTTTTCTTGCCTTCTCAGGAAACAGTCTCAGTTTGGTACAAACTGGTTCAGTTTTACCCACAGAATGGCTATCTTGATTTCTTTACCGAACTCATCATCTACAATTAAAATGTTTTATTTTGATACTAAAAGAACTTCAATTCAAAATCTTTTTTTTTTTTCTGGTTTTTCGAGACAGGGTTTCTCTGTGGTTTTGGAGCCTGTCCTGGAACTAGCTCTGTAGACCAGGCTGGTCTCGAACTCACAGAGATCTGCCTGCCTCTGCCTCCCAAGTACTGGGATTAAAGGCGTGCGCCACCACTGCCTGGCCCAAAATCATTATTTTTAAGACTAAATCTGATAGGAATGTAATGTGAAGTCTTAGTCTTATGGAAGCTGCTAACCTACTGTAGACTATTGAGGACCACAAGTTAAGAGTCATCTTATACATGAGCAAGCTCTTTAATTGTGGTCACGCTGAGTACTGATATAATTAATTATAGAGATAAGCCCTATGCAGTCCTCTATATGTTTTCAGACACAAGGAAACAAGTAACTAAAGACAAAATTTGTCTACTCAGATATGATATACCCAATAGACAGTCCTCAAATGCTCAGAGATCTGCAGAATATGGCATTTAAAATGTTTAATTTAAAAGGCTTTTCATAATAGAGAGACAAGCGAGCTCCTGGCAGCATCTATTTCCTCCAAAGACGATGGATGAGAGCAGAAGACCCTCCACCCGGAACTTGCTTCGTAAGTGGCAGCACTAGCCTCTGGGCAAAACCGCCTTTCACCTCCACTACTGCTAAGATCCTCTTCAGACCGTGGACAACAGGACGCCAGGGAATTGACTGCCTCAAGTTGTCTAGACAAAGGCAGGCTGGTCCTCCCATGAGTCCTTACTCCACAGACGCCTGTGGGATCTTCTGGGACCTTACAGGCCTACCTCTGTCAGCCAAACACAAATGTTGCCCTGAGACCTCTGCCCTCAACGACCATGGAGGACCCCGGGGTGGCTGTCTAGGTAGTCAAACAAGCCATTTTTAATTGCTAATCCAGGTAAAATTTTATTCCTCTCAGAACTCTGATGCTGTTTGATGACTGGTAGCTTTTTAACAGCAGCAACCAAGGCTTCAACTGCCTTCCCAGTTCTCTTCCCAGTGTAAATAAAGTTCAGGTTTCAGGCCTCGCTCTCCTAGAGCTGATGTTAAGTCCAGATACAATCTACCTTGTTACTGGACTCAGAAAAGAGATAAACTCACAAAGCAAACTTCAATGTAACTTAGTGTTCCTTTGTTTAAAGGAACTTGCTTTGCAATGACTGCCCTCAGCGATCAACCACCTGAGTCTCCTGAGTGTTAAGGTGATGCCATGACGAGGGAAAGGAACAGGTGCTTTCTGGTTTATTTACATAACGATAGGAAAGCTTGAGGTGTGAAAATCTAAGAATGTTTTAGGGTCTAAGAAGGTTTTTTTAAGGTGTGCAAATAAAGTTATTAAGGTGCTCACATGTAAGTTATTAAGGTGTACATGTGCAAGTTATTATGGTCTGAGGATAAAGAGAAATAAAACATGTTCCCAATTTCCCTCTCTCATTATGCAACTGTTATATTAAGACTCCAAAAGTTCATAGTCTTCACATTAATCAATAGAATTCTGATAAGCTATTAATCGGGCTCTGGCATCATAGCCACAAGCTCAAGATTTCAAATTTCCTTTGGCTGTTTCCTAACTATAGACTTAAAAGGTGCTTTTCATTGTGCTAAAAACATCTGTCACGATTTTCTGGATAGAAGAAAGAATGCTAATGCTTTCAACCAAAATCATTTTTCTGCCATGAGTATACAGCAGTTTCTACAATGCAGATTTCAGTAGAGAATATAGACAGTGGGGATGCTAATGTTCTTAAAACTTTTCACAAACTCAAAAAATTCTTGTAAGCTCCAGGAAGTTGACTTGGATTCTCCTCAAACAGCTCAGGCACACTTCAGATAAGTACTGCGTAAGCCTCCTGCCTTTCCCTGGTGTTGACAGCCCTCTTTCAATTACCATGACCTAAGAAAAACAATTTTTCCTTAAACTTAACCTTGTCCTTGCTCTGTCAGCACCACACCCCATCCAAGAGACCCCAGACAGTTCCACAGAGCCTGGACAGAAGTGAGACAATCAGCTACTCCAGGACAAGGCCAGCTCCTCAGTTTTCTCAGGTCCCTCAAGATTTCGACACCCACAAGCAGCAGGAAGCAGTGTCAAGAACTGGGCACCCTCATTTCCCTATCCTTCCTGCCTGACTCCTCATCTTTTTTAATAAATAAAAAAGGGAGAAATGTTAGCATCCTGGCACATCCGGTCCCACCCCTTGGGGACCTGGCAGACAAGCAGTAGACTGGTCTGCTGTGTGGTCTCTGTGCACCCATCTCTTTAAATGGTGGAACTTGGCCTACTCCTTCCTCTTCTTTCTCTTCCTCTCTCCCACCTGTCTCTGTTTGTCTTTCTGCCTCTCTTTGTATCTCTCTCCCACTCTAGCTCTCTGCCTATCTGCACCTCTGTACTCCCCTTCTCTCTCCCTACTCCCTTCCCTTCTCAATAAAACTCCCCATGTAAGCTCTGCCTGAACGGCATGTTTGTCTCTTACCACTGTGGTATGGATCCACCCACCAAGGTCCACCTCAGTTCCACATCCCCTCTCCATATAGTCAGTCATTTAATGCACACCTCCCGCTCGCTCTTCTTCCATTCATCTAGTGCACACCTCCCACTTGCTCTTCTTCCACTCATCTAGTGCACACCTCCCACTCGCTCTTCTTCCAGCCGCTGCCTGTAAATTATGCTATTGAAACACTGATGCCTTTTAAATTAATGTGATTCCCCTCTGTATGCTGTGAATACCATAAAGAAACTAGCTTGGCCTGATAGGGTAGAGTAGAGCTAGGTGGGAAAAAACTAAACTGAATGCTGGGAGAAAGAAGGCTGAGTCAGAGAAGCCATGGAGCTGCCGCTGGAGACAGACATGCTGAAACCTTGCTGGTAGGCCATGAGCCTCATGGTAAAATATAAAATGGAAATGGGTTAATTCTAGATGTAAGAGCTAGCTAACAATATGCTTAAGCTATTAGCCAAACAGTATTGCAAATAATATAGTTTCTGTGTGATTATTTCAGGAGTCTGGGCAGCCGGGAACATGCAAGCGCACTCCTACTCCAACAATTTGGAAAGTGTATTGCGTGCACCCATGTGCCAGAGTGCTTGTAGATTCAGAGGACAAGTTCTTTCATCATGTCAGAGGCTTGTTCTTTCATCCTACCACATGGCTTCCAGGGATTGAAATCATGTCTTCAGGTTTAGTGGCAAGGATTTTTATCTACTGAGACATCTCTCAGCCAACACTGGTGTCTTCAGTGTGCATTCCCTACATAACTGACCTACTGTCTATCACATTCAGAGGTATTTTCTTTTCTTTCTGTGGCACCAGGGACTGAATGTAGGGCCTCATACTAGACAAACGCTCTACCTCTGATCTACATCCCCAGGCCAGCCACATTTTCATCACTCAACAGTCCTTATTTTCGACCCAGTAACACAGCACTTTATAGAACTCCACATTTAAGCCTCTTTGTCACCTTCCAGATGTCCTTCTCACTCTTCCAAGTAGCTCTCAGGAAGCACCTGTCTCTGACAGTCCTGCTGAGCTCTTGTCTCCTCATATCCAAGTCCTCTCACACACTGGCTTCTTCCTGGCCCTTGTACTCATCTTCATCCTCAACCTTTCTTTCCTCCCCATTTCTCACCCACATGAGCTCTCTGTCCATGCTGTTCCAAGTCCTTGTGCCAATACTTTCTCCACGGCTGGCTAGCCAGCTGCTCTTTGGCCAGAGCTACTCTGGCAGGCCTGCTCTCTGCAAGTTCAGATGCTACCAGTGTGGCCAGATTGCTGGAACTAGCCTTCTCTTCCTGAACATAGTAGCCAAATGTGTCTTCCCCAGAGTTAACCCCATAGCAAATGGTACAACTCTCAGAGCCTCTTTTCAGAGTCAGTCTTGATTTCCTCTCCCTTGTATTATTAAAGACTTATCCTTTCTTTAGGGGTATTTTATCTCTTCAAAATTTCTTCCATGGGCGAAAAGGCTTTAAACTGAGATGACAGATTAAAAGTAGTAATCAGAGAAGATGATCAAGTCTTTTTGTTGTTGTTGTTGTTGTTTTACCTCCCAAAAGACCTAAACGGCAATCCTTGCCCACCATGGAGATTCATGGGAATGGCAGGTGGCTCTGTTCACATCTCTTTCTCCATTTCCCACCTTTAGGATAACACTTCTTCAGTTCTTTCTCTGACTCCACTACCCTCAACTGCTGTCACTGTCTTCCAAAGAGTTCATTCTAAAAATCTCTGTTGCTGCTTGCCTTTGGGCACTTTCTTACTATCCAATTTTATGCACCTAATTTCAGGATTATTTTGCCCAAACACCATCAGGATATTAAGTCCTAACCACAACCCTGAGTCTGAGACTTTTGATGTTTTCTTTCTTTCCTTTCTTTCTTTCCTTTCTTCCTTCCTTCCTTCCTTCCTTCCTTCCTTCCTTCCTTCCTTCCTTCCTTCCTTCGTTGTTGTTGTTTTCCAAGACTAGGTTTCTCTGTAGTTTTAGTGCCTGTCGTGGAACTAGCTCTTGTAGACCAGGCTGGCCTCGAACTCACAGAGATCCGCCTGCCTCTGCCTCCCCAGTGCTGGGATTAAGGGCGTGCACCACCACCGCCCGGTGACTTTTGATGTTTTCTAAGTAATCTTCATGGTGGAGTTCCCCTTAGACCCCCACCATACCAATTGCTCAGTATCTGTGCTTCCCCAGACATCTCTCATCTACTGGCTGCGAGTCCACCTCTACCTATTTGGTTTTGCTCTAAACCTGCTTTTAATTTTAGCCTTTCCCCCAAAGAATCTAAACTCCAGTTCTCTGTCGCCCCTCTGTGGACCACCATTACCCTCTTGACTTCTAGCTGTCCTTCACAACACTTCAGTGACAATTTCAGCGTCACTGGACATGTTCATTCAGTGGTATTCAGTTTTTCCACCCACACAGCCCAAGTTAACTACTGTTCTCCCATTTGCCAGTGATTTTCTCTCTATAATCCATGTGTTGATAACCAGAGGTCTACACAATTTCCATCTGCAATGCTTACCATTTTAAAACAAGTTTTTATATTTATTATTGTATATGATTACTTTGCCTGCATGTATGTGTATCATGTCTGCTGCCCTAAGAGATTAGAAGGCATCAGATGCCTCATGCTCTGGAACTGGAGCCACAGCTGGCTGTGAGTCACCATGTGAGTACTGGGAACTGAACCACTGAGCCAGCCATCTCTCCAACCCATTAAAGATGACTGACTGTGTCTATTGGGTGGTTTTGTATATGAGGATAGTATCTGTAGAGGCCAGAAGGCATGAGATTCCCTCGAGTTGGAGTTACAGGCATTTGGAAGCTGCCTAATGTGGGTGCTCGGTACCAAACACAGTATGTGCTCTGAACTGGTGGGCTACATTCCAAACCGACAAAATCCCTTGTTATTCATAAATAAATACTCTCTCCCTTCCAGCGTTCTCATAAAAATAGATTCTTATGGAGCTGGAGCAATGGCTCAGTGGTCAGGAGCACTGGCTGCTCTTCCAGAAGACCTGGGTTTAATTCCCAGCAACTACCTGGCAGCTCACAACCATTTGTAAATATAATCTCAAGGAAATCCAACACCCTCTTTTGGCCTCCATGGGTACTGCACACATGGTATACTGACATACATGCATGCAAAACACCTATATGCATACAAATTTTTAAATAGATTATCATACCTATAAATTTCTCCATATTGCTCTTGCCTACTCAACAATTTCATTTTTCCTCAGTATTATAGATTGAACTATATACTCAGATGTATAATTGTATACATGCCAGAGTCTTACACATCCACAGCCCAAGCACACAACATTTCTAAATTTATTGATTTTTGTGTGTGCATATTTTTGTGTATGCAATTGTGCGGAGGGTATATGCAAGTGTGTATGTGGAGGCCAGAGGTAAAGTTGGTTGGGTCTACCTTTTCTTTTGAGACAGGATCTTTCACTGGCAGCTGGGCTAGGATCAGGTTAGACTGTCCAGCCAGCAGGCGTCCTCATCTCCACCAGCCTAGTGCTGTCATCACAGCAAATGCTACTATCTTCAATTTTTTACAAGCATCAGGCTCTTATGCTTTTGGCAAGCACTTTACCAACTAAGGCATCCTCTTGGCCTCTCAAGATTTTTAAATTTTTCATGGATTAACTTTATATTCCTCACATACAGAACCACATATGTTAACCAGAATTCTAAATATTCAAGGACACACCTATCAATCCAGGTAGATTACGTTTTTGCATTTTAGAAATTTCCCAGAGGACTTAAACTTATATTCAGCAACGGGTATGTTACATCTTGAAAGTCTTCTCTTGCCTATGGTTATAAACATCCTATTTATGTTTGTCAGCTTATTTTATTTTAGGAAACTAGGGATGGAACCTCAGGGTCTTGCTAATCTTGGGCCAGCACTTTACCTCTGAGCCATACCCTAAGCACACAACTTATCCTTATTTCTGAGGCATTAGTGCTATCTTGTTTCTTTACACAAGAGCTTTACTGTTGGGGACTGCAGACCACAAGACTCTGAATTTCCTGTACAACTATTTTCCCTCTTCTCTGAGCAGCCTGCAGCTGTTCTGAGTACAAGACCCTCAGGAGTTCCTGATGGCAGGGGAATAGTTTCTGGTGGGCTGCAGCTTAAAGATCCCAAGAGCTGGGGCATGGTCAGAGCACTATATAAGTTGCCCTTAAGCACAATAAAGGGGACATTCTTATTTCAAGGATGACCTGTGCCTCTGTGTGTGTATATATGTATGTTTAAATCTCCAGGCCCTTGCCCTACTCGTGAACAGTCCCGTAATGCAGGCGCCACACTACAGGCATAGTACCGTAGTACATGTAGTAGAACGGACTCGCCACTTTACATGTTAAAATACATACTTGAGTACTTGGTTCATCAAGAGACACATCAGAGACATGTCAATATTAAAGCAGTCTTCTCCTAAACTTTTCCAAGTTATACAAAACTTGCAAAACATTTGGGATTGTTATCTAATAGGCACCAGACTTGGCACAACTGATGCCATGTTAGAGGCACCAATCTGACCTTAAAGTCTAGCACATAGGGCCCAATATCTTCCAAAATGGGAACAAAGACCTAACCCATTCAAGAACTAGTCCATAGTTTCAAGAAAATTTCTTTTTTCTTTTTTTTTTTTTTTTTTGGTTTTTGGTTTTTCGAGACAGGGTTTCTCTGTGGTTTTGGAGCCTGTCCTGGAACTAGCTCTTGTAGACCAGGCTGGTCTCGAACTCACAGAGATCCGCCTGCCTCTGCCTCCCAAGTTCTGGGATTAAAGGCGTGCGCCACCACCGCCCGGCTCAAGAAAATTTCTACACTCACTAACCTTGCATTTTAGCTTCTGTAGTTCTTGCTAACTGAAATATGATAACCAGAATGAGATATTTTTTTGTTCAGAAAAGACTAAAATTTAGGCAAGTTCCCTAGGCAGCAAACAGCTGGCAATAAAGACCTTCTTTTTGGCTTTAGGAGTGTCTGAGTGATCTTGGTGGTGGTGGTGCACGCCTTTAATCCCAGCACTTGAGTTAGAGGATAGCCTGGCCTACAGAGTGAGTTCCAGGACAGCCAGGGTTACACAGAGAAACCCTGTCTTGAAAAAAACAAGAGTGTCTAAGTGGTAGTCTCTGGTGAGCTTATCTCACAACAGTTTCTCTGATAAACAAGTGTTTATTTCTAATTCAATTTAGTACAATGTACACAATACAATATGCAAACATAAAGTATACATGTAGAGATATATATACCCTTACATACATATAGACAGAAAAAAATATCCATATGTCTTAGCATCTACTGTTGTGTCAAAATGCTGGGTATAACTGAAATGAGTAAAGACTTAAAACTTATTTTGGCTCATAGCTTCAGTCCATGGTTCTTTGGTCTCATCACTGTATGAGGCAAAACTAAACATCATAGAAACACTTGGCAGAGTGCTTTCCTTATGATAGAATACTGGGTTAGGAACAAGATACTCTTTCCAGGGCACTCCTCCAGTTTCCCACTTTCTGCAAAGAGGTCCCAAGGTCTGCCCATTCAAATACCAAATAATTAACAGATTAGTCCATTGATGTCAACAACCTTAGGATCCAACCATTCCTCAACAGTACCACTAGCTGAGGAGCTTTCCACCTATCAGTGCTTGGGGTGACATTTTATACCCAAACACTAATACCACAATGTATGGGATAACAGTAACAACTGGACACAAGTGTCATAGAATGTCCCACTGATAATGACATTTGAAGTTCATGGGCTTCCTTAACCCAAGGGCTAAACGTGGCTGCACTTGGGTGGGGCTACTCCCTGGCCAGCCCTTTACAAAGCAGTCATTTCCTAGTACCCTTCGTTTTGGCTAAATAGGCATTGGCTCTCAGTCTGGTGCCTTGGTTCTTGTTAGATTTATTTTGGGGCTTATTTTTGAATTTAGAATTACCCTGAGGTGGTTGCCACAAGGTACTGACTTTTATCTATTCCCCCTCTGCCCACGGTCTGAGGTCCTTCCTAAAACTTTTGTATCTTCCCGTCTAGATCACAGGGTCTGTAGATGTAGGAGCTTAGTTAGGAGTCTCTCAGATGAGGGTCCTGGTATAACTTCGTAAAAGATTAGATAAAGAGTCTTCTTCCTTCAAGAGCAGACTAATCCAACATCCAGCCAATTGGTCTTTTAACCTCACTAAAACTGATGTCAGGCATTGCAAAGTGTTTTTTCTTGAACCATGGGGTGATTCCTAGGCCTATTCTTTAACTGCTTTTCATGGCACTCCTGGAAATGTTAATGGCCCTGCAGACAGGGTGTGAGAACTGGAATTATAGGTGCTCACAAAACAAGCCCCGAGGCTTCAGACAGGGACAAGGCACAGAGCAGTGTGAGTGGCAGCCCTACCTAAAGTCTCTTCCTTCCCTTTTTCTTATTTTTGGAGACAGGGTATCACTTTGTAGCCCAAGCTGGTCTGGAACTCACTATGTAGCTCAGGTTGGCTACAACCACCTCCTGAGTGTTAGGATTGTAGGCATGAGTCACCAGACTAGCTCAAACAAAGTTTCAGAAGCCAGAGTCTACTGGAATAGAGTACCAAGTCAGCAGAACAAAGACAAAGCCTACAGACCATTACAGTGCTCAGCCAGTCTGCAGTCCAAAGGGGAGATTAAACTGGGGCCACTAGAAGGTGACAGCCAGAATACAGGACAAGCAGAGAAGGTTATATTATGGTGGGTAGAGGTACACATTATAGACAGCCAAGAGTCTATTGACTAAAATTGAAGCCAAGGTTCAGGCAGTCACAAGGCAAATTTGCACCATCATCAGAGTTGGTTTTCTTCTTCAGGCCCTCTAAGAATCCCTTTGTGGTCATCAAAACTATCAGCAACTGATTGAGGTAACTTTTGCTCAATACAGATGAAAATCAAAAATGTCAAAGTATAGCTTTCCTCTTGTTAGCAGCTCTGAACTGCTGCCACAGATGAAGAACAATGCAGAGAGACTTATTGGATGGCCAGCCAGGCAAACAGAGTAAAAATGTGTTGGCTAATACTGTGAAGATCATGAGAGGAAAAAGATGAGAACAGATCCTTTTTTTATCCTGGGGTCCTTCAGTGTTAATGCCAGTACCCTATAAAGACCACAGCTCAAAGGATGAAACATTTTGAGTATTTTTATTTTCACCCTAAATTAGCCATTGGCATTCTCATTTTTATAAATTCCTAACTTAAATGTGTGTGTGTGTGGGGGGAGAGTCAATCAACACTCAATATGCTCTTGACAAAGCAGGTAATAATCGAGTTTTGCTCTCGAGACTGTCTCTACCAGGAACAAATGTCTATTTTCAGCTCTAGTTCAGCTACTGAGCTGCAGGTCTCCGGCAGATGCAGTGACTGCCCTAAGCTTCAGTTTCCTCATCTGTGAAATGGGGACAGCTATTCCAATTTGCTAGGGAATAGGCAATATTCAGAGGCTGAACCATAAACATGGTGCCTAGCATAACAAAGGTGCTCAGGAAGTGAGAATAACTAGAAATTAGTAATAGTCTTTTATGACATGAAAGCAGAAGGCTTTAGTTCAGTGTCAAAACTATGGGAAGCTGTCCCTTCCCCTAGGTCAATATGAGATGTCAGGCACTCTTAGCTCTGCATTTTGCTAGCTGGCATCACTCTCTAATCTACCAGCTGGTCTCTCAGTACCTGGCCTGGAGTTGGATGCAGAGAATCTCAGTCTGCAGACTTGTCTCTGTTGGTAACAAAAGCAGGGAAGCTTGTTGTCTGGAATGCAGCACAAGCATGTTGTAAAGCAACAAGGGGCAGGTTACCCACCTCCAGAGTGTCTGGCAGGTAGACAATTACTTGCCAAGTACCCGTGGAGTGAAGTCCTTTGCTTTTTAAGTAGCAAGGAAACTATTCAAAAGCAGTATTATAGTATAAATCAAAAAGAAATTAGCAGTCGAGAGTGACCAAGTGAGGTCCTTTCCTGATGACCCCTTGTAGTGATAGTTTACCTAGTTTGTACCTGTTCCTCATCTTGACAGTACACACACACACACACACACACACACACACACATTAGACAGCAATGACAACTTTTAACACAGCCATGGGGAGGTTTCAAGGAAATGAAGAGGCACAGAGCCTTCAGAAAGTCCAGAGTCCTCAGAAAAGAATCTGAGAATGGAGTCTTCCGCATGAATGTGGCCATTAGCACTCCCTCTACTTGTAGGTAGCAGAGTACACCATAGGGTATAAAACAGGAAAAGCTTGGCAGCTCCACTGAAGCCGAAGAAGAGTGACTCTACTGACCTCCACCTGAGAGGCTACAGATGGAACACTAAGGTGGCCATATACTTATACTAATGGACACCGAGGGTTAATCACAGGCTGGTGAGGTGTGCTGAGCATTGGCATAGTACCTGCTTTAGGAAGAGCACCACGTACTCCTCACGTGCATCCTTGAACACTTTTCAGTTGTTAGAGACACATATGGAAAGCTCTTCAATAAACAGGTATTCCCAGAACCCACCTTCCCTTCACTCCCAGGAAGCTCCTATCACCAAACAAACTGTCTGAAGCCACAAAAGCAACAGATTAGCATGGTATGGAGAGTACAGTCCACAAGCCTGGGCGAGTGTGGTCTTCAAGCCTGAGCACACTTGTCAGGTGTCCACTTTCATCACATCCTAGGGATTAACACATTCTGTCCAGAGACTTGCTTAAGCTGGACCATATTGTTCTTAATCTATCCTTTTAACTAAATGCCCTTCCTCCAGAAATCCTTGAAAAAGAAGCCGAATGGACAGACTTTAGAAATGTCTAATCCATGTAGCTTTGTACTTGTCATTTAAGTCTCAAAATACTGATACAGATAGTATTCTCATTTTTTAGTAATGAAAGTGAGACCAAGGACCACTTGGCATTTAAGACAATGACCTTGTGTCTAAGGTGCCTCACATGCCACAGCTGCTGGGGCCAGACCTAGGTTAGAGCATTGGACAGCACAGCGCTCTCCACTGACAAAATGGAAACAAGCATGTAATGAACAAAGGCAGCAGAATGCTCACAACTATGCCACCAACATAGAAGTATGCTTGGAACCCAGGACACTGAGTGTTGGTGTGACCGCCTCCTGTCTATATCTACCTGTTTGGGCTTTGCTCCAGTGAGAGGCAGAGCAGGTAGAGAGAGCAACTTGCCATGGAGAAGCACAGGGATTGGATTTGGAATTTGGGGAGGCCTGCGAAGCAACGGGGCACATGGGGTAAACAGAGGTGGGATGGAAACAAACCTCTGTGTCAATTTCAACATAGACCAAGGACAAGTATGAAAAGGTCCTGAAGGAGCTTGATCAGACCACATCAAGTACACAGAGAACACGAAGCAGGTGTTCAGGCAGTGCCAGCAGTTTGAAGCACTTGCACTTCTTCTGAGAGGGCTTTACACACCACATTGCAGATGCCCAGACGGCCTGTTTGCAGAGCCAGCATACAGCATAGCCTTGATAGGCTTAAAACTTCTGCTCCCAGGACAGTCCCTTGTAGATGTTGTCTCATCCCTGCTGCTAGCTTGACCATTGACATCTTGGTGACTGTAGGTCCTGGGGAGGCCAGAACAGAAAGACACTCCAGTTTGACTTATGACATGGTGTGCCTGCATCTGGAGAGACCCAGAAAGCAGGACAGAAGATGGGACAGAAATCTGCTTTGTCATCCATCAGGCAGAATCGTTGAGAAATGAATGTCAGGGGACTGGAGAGATGGCTCAGAGGTTAAGAGCATTGCCTGCTCTTCCAAAGGTCCTGAGTTCAATTCCCAGCAACCACATGGTGGCTCACAGCCATCTGTATTGAGGTCCGATGCCCTCTTCTGGCCTTCAGGCATACACACAGACAGAATATTGTATACATAATAAATAAATAAATAAATAAATAAATAAATAAATAAATAAATAAATATTAAAAAAAAGGAGAAATGAATGTCAGGTCAAAGCTTGTTGTCAGCAGAAAGTGACATCCCCTTTGTCTCTTCTAAAAAGATGGCAACAGTCATTTAATGGCTGTTCTGCTGTTATTTCGTCTCTGTGACATCCTAGAAAGTAGGCAGAACTGTCTCCATCTTGCTGATGAGGAAACTGAGCTGCTACACAGTTTTTAGGGGACAGGAAAAGAGACAGGGCTGGGACTGTGTCCTGCTCTTCTGTGTGTGAGCTACCTTCCACTGTGTTTGTGCCTGAATCAGCACAGCCTGTCTCTCTGTTCCAAGCCACGGGGAGGGGGATGATACACGATGTAGTCACTCCTAGGGCTGCTGTAACAGAATCTGGGCTGCATGGCAGGCAACAAGGGAAGCTCGCCACTCAGTTCTAGAAGACACAAGTCAAAAACCAAGGTGTGGCCACTTCTAGCTTGTGGAGTCTGCCACAGTCCTCAGCTTTCCAGACAGCTGCCCACTTCTCTCCAGTCCTCTGGCCATCTCCCCCTGACTATCCAGTATAGATTTCTCCTCCTTTATAAGGGCTGCTGTCCTTATAAAGAGGCTGCTTTACTGAACCTGCTTTAAGTTGTTCACCTCTAAAAGACCCTGTTTTCAGCAAAGGTCACCCCCCCGAGGTTAAGACTTCAGTCATTATTTTTGGAGAATGCAATTCAATCCCTAGATATTCGGCACTGAAGGAAATTGAGGCTCAGAAAAGGTAAAGACCCGCCTATGTGGATAATAAGTGGCCTATCAGGTCCAGCCAAGACCGTGTTCTTGCCCCAGGAGGCCGGACTGGGACTTGTAGTTCTGCCCTCCTCCCAGACTATCTTTCACTTGGGGAGGGAAACCTCCAGCTCTCCTGACAGCAATGGAGGAGGGGACATTCTGACATTCTCCTCTAATGGCTTCTTCCTCAACATGACCTGAGCCAGTGGGACTGCACAGTTGCTACCCACACAGCACTCCCAGGATCCGACGCAGGGCAAGTCTCAGTGTGCCACCTGGTTTGGTGTGAAACTTACTTGTTAGTGGGTCCCAGGTTCTGGAGTATGGTGTCTGCATCTGTACATGTGACGGCCCAGGAATGGCATTCCTGTGTCTGAGAAACAGATTTATGCAGACTGCAGAGACCATCATGCAGGCTACAGGGCCTGCTGTGGCTGTGAGAATGATGGCTGGGCCCTGCCTTTTGTAGATCTGCCTTTCTGTCTTGATTTAGCTACAAAACCGTTTATCAAAAGCTGGGAAGAGCATCAAAGCAGCTGATGGCTCCTGCTGACCCCTGCTTGGCTGCAGTCCAGGCAGCAAAATATCTGCTATGTTGGCCCACTAATATCCTGGCCCCATCTGCCTCTCTGCACACTGATGACCATATGCCAGCCACTCTGGGTGTGAAGTGAATGCTGGGAAGCAGGGTACAGAAGCCACTTCAGCCTGCAGTTCTGGCTTCCTGGTCCTGTAGCTCACATCTGTCTGAAGAGCCTGTGCTTTTCATAGTAGTCTAGGTGTCTTGCCTGCTGTCCTTCTTCCAGTAGGAATTGGCACTGTCATCCCAACTACAAAAGGAACTGCCTCTTATTTCCATGGGGTCATCAACATACCTGCAGGAATAGGAAGGAAAAATGATGATGGGGTGTTTATTTTAGGTCCTAATCTGGGTCTTGTTTCTGGGTGTGGAGTACATGTCTCCTCTGCCCAGTCATACACTGAGATAAATAACATCCACATGATGTGGCCAATAAACAGGAACAGATATGAGGTGTCATTTCCAAGGTCTTTGAAGTGACTGTTAAACCCAACCTATTTTCTCTTTGGGGGCTGTAGGAAAGGGAGTACTATATCATAAGAGTTGCAGTGCTACACAGAAGACGGGAACTTTAGACCAGTGGTTCTCAACCTTCCTAATGCTGCAACCCTTTAATACAGTTCCTCGTGATGTGGTGAACCCAACCATAAAATTATTTTATTGTTTCTTCACAACTGTAATTTTGCTACTATTATGAATCATAATGTAAATATCTGATATGCTGGATATCTGATGTATGACCTCATACGGGTTGCAACAGTCACATGCACCCAAAGCTAACTTGCTAGACACAGGGAAAAACTGCTTTATGCTGAGCCTCTAAGACTTCGGAATGCTTATCAGAACATGACCTGGCTTATTTGCACAACACAGGTCCCCCTCAAGTCATAGACTTCATTTTCTTCTAGCACTGTTACGGATGCTCCTAGGATCTTCTAGCTGCCAATCTCTTCCCTGGTCACTGTGTTCAATATGAATCATATAAATATCACTCACTGACTTTCTGGAGTTGATACAAAGCTACAGACCGTGGATCACTGGACTCTTCTCCAGAACTCTTGCACTGTGGTCTAAAAGTACCCTTGAAGAGATGCTGGGCCTCTGGGTTGGTTTTCTCCTTGTCAGCTGAGCATCATTAAAGAAAGTATCACTTAGAGAACAGCACTCAATGCCAGCACTCCATCCTGTGTGATAAGGGAAAAAGATTCCCCAAGAAGTTGTAGTACTGTTAGCCAGGATAGGATGGAGGCAAGAGAGATGTTCATGAATGGTGATGGTGGTACCATGACAGTTTGTGATGGAAAAAGAGCCCAGGGGGATGGATGTGTCTCCAGTATGAAGATGGATTTCACAGGGATCTGAGGAGAGAGACAGAGCCCACAGCTGAGGGTTTAGGCAAGGAAGGGTGATAGGAAAGAATGCAACTGAAAAGACTGGAAGTTCACAGGAAGCAAGGCAAGCACCAAGCTCCACGTTATAAAGGGTCACAAGAATATGGATGTGTTAGATCAGAAGGGCAGAGAGCCAAAGACAGATAAGAACCATACCAAACCTGAAGAACTAGGTCAGGAACCAGATGGGCCAGGTCATGGTAGAGGTGCTAAGAACAAAGACATTCTTTTCCTGGCAAAGAAAAAAAAAACGAGGCAACAAACAGAGGCAGATAAGCCCAATGTAGGTAGCAAATAGGGGATTTCACAAGAAACATGGAAAGAAAACAGAACTGCTAAATGTGGCTATGTCTTCTCTGGCAAGAAGGACATTAAAAACATGTCTGTTACATTATTCCCATCCACCCAAGTAAGAAGATGTGGTATTTGAAGTATCTCTGGCTTTTAGCTAGAAACCCACTAAATACTCCTTTGCAGTTGAATAGATCAGCACCTAGGCTCTGGATCTAACTGAAGAACAGAGACAAGAATTATTGTTCAAAGAACAGAAACCAGGACAACCCGAGGAAATAGAAGTAAAATCAGAGAAGGGTTCCAAAGGACTGAGTAGTTGCTGACTTTCACATGTATCAGGGCTTTTCTTTAAGGGCTCAGGAAAGGACTAAGACCAATTCACTGGCAATTATACAAGCTACTCAGTAAGTGCTTTCTAGGGGGTCAGAACTAAGGTAGAGGGTAACAGGGCAGGACATAGCCCCTGTCCCTGTTCATGAGGCTTGCAAACTGGTTCACAGAAGTTGTTTTGGATTCAGGATCCCACAGACCTTCTCAGCAAGAGGCAAAAGTCTGAGAAGCTGGTAGGCCTCTGAAGGGCATAGAGGAGGTACCAACACTAATAGGGGGTGGAGTCGGGGGGCTAGAACCTCTGGGCTCTTTAAGACTGTTCTCACACAGAAGTGTGTAAGTTTAGCATCACTCCAAGGAACAAACATTCTTCACTTGTATGAGTTAAGAGCTTATCCTGGAATGTAGGGGGCATTAGGATCCTTTCAAGTACCCTAGAGAAAATACCACCTTGTATAGGTGCCCTGAGCAGTCCACACATGACTCTTCCCAACTCTTCACTCGTCCACAAGAGCCTTTCTATACTCTGGCACCCTGTAGGAGATAAGAGGCAGTTCCTTTTGTAGTTGGGATGACAGTGCCAATTCCTACTGGAAGAAGGACAGCAGGCAAGACACCTAGACTACTGTGAAAAGCACAGGCTCTTCAGACAGATGTGAGCTGCAGGACCAGGAAGCCAGAACTGCAGGCTGAAGTGGCTTCTGTACCCTGCTTCCCAGCACTCACTTCACACCCAGAGTGGCTGGCATATGGTCATCAGTGTGCAGAGAGGGAGATGGGGCCAGGATATTAGTGGGCCAGCATAGGGGATACCTATTCACTCACAGGCAACACTCTATGCCAGCCAGCCTGCACAGCCATCAGGCCCATGCCAGGATTCAGCAGCTCTCCCAATCGCTGACCTTCACTCGCATGGGCTTTGACTTCTGGGTCCATTTTTTTTCAGGAGCTTTTCCTTCATGCTGGTCCTCACACTGCACCTTCCTCCCCTCTGGACACATTGCTACAGGTCCTGTCTTGTCACCAGTCATGTCCCACACCAAAGGCCATTTGGACTCCATGGGGCTCAGCAAACAGTCCAGTTTCATTATTCTGAATGCGGTATTATAACAATGCATCATTTATAATCTGGAAATAATGGAATCCACTGTAAAATATGTCCCCTTGCTTAACAGAAACAGCACTCTTCCATAATTCATAATATGCAAGTTCTAATGGCTGATGAATAATTTGGAAGCAGTAAAAGCACTCGGTAGCACTGCCATGCTGGCTTTCAGAGTGTGTTCACTTCATCTCTGGTGCCAAATCAGCCAATCCAATCCTGCTCTGACCCTGTGGCCATCAAGTGAACTAGAGTAATGCTTCTGTACCTAAATAACCTGCAGGCCACCATCTACATGGCACCAAAATCTCTCTGCTCTACATCCAAACACCCACTTTTCAAACTGAAACTGATCCCTGGCACAGCGGCCTTTGGGGCTACCTGTCTGATTGAGCCAAGAAGAGAAAGGTTCCTGAAAGCTCCAAGGCAAATACAAAGGTTGACCCTGACTGCAGACAGTACCATGTTATGGGACAATGCACATAAAGTTAGGCCAGTGCCCATTCCCTTTATATCCCCTCTGTCAAAATGGGTTAAAAAGCTTCTATCAGGTGGCTGGAGAGATGGCTCAGAGGAATAGAGCACTGGCTGCTCTTCCAGAGGTCCTGAGTTCAATTCCCAGCAACCACATGGTGGCTCACAACCATCTGTAATAAGATCTGGTGTCCTCTTCTGTATTGCAGGATACATGAAGGAAGAAACCTATATACATTATAAATAAAAATCTTAAAAAAAAGCTTCTATCACACTCTCCTTGCCACTATGATAGTCTGCCCAAGCACGTAGATCAAGTGACTATTGATAAAACACACTGAAACTGTGAACCAAACAGCACTGACAAAAACAGACATTCCTATCTAGCAACTCCACTCTTGCCTATCTAATCACATTAGATATCTGTGCAACTATTTTCAAAGCAATATTACTAAATCATGGAAACAACCAAATTGCCAATTCCTAAATGAGAGGATAAAGAAAGGAGATGATGATACGTGCAGTGGGACTTTACTCAGCCTTCATTCAGATGAAGGGAATTTTGACCTCTTTCACATAAACATGAAGCATGAGAACAAATACTTGAAAGAGAATTAAGATGTTAAACCATGTGTTATGAACATTTATCACAAGAAGAAAAAACTGGGACAAATAAACTTGCACCAGCAACCAAATCTATCAAAATTTTAAAAAGAGACAAGAAGCCAGACAGTTGTGGCGCACACCTTTAGTCCCAACACTCAGGAGGCAGAGGCAGGCGGATCTCTTTGAGTTCAAGGCCAGGAATGAGCTAGTTCCAGGACGGGCACCAAAGCTACAGAGAAACCCTGTCTGGGAAAACCAAAATAAATAAATAAATAAAAAGAGACAAGAACATGACCATGCACTCCAAAATCCTTAGACCACAGTCTCAGACAAAACAGGATGACTGATAATCTTAAATGAGTAAGAATATGGAAAATTGCTACCCTTTCTTAATAACAACCTATTTAGCTATATGGCTATTTATCCTACCACACCTTTACAGTCTTTTTTAATTAATATTTATTATGTATACAATATTCTGTATATTCTGCCTGTGTGTATGCCTGCAGGCCAGAAGAGGGCACCAGATCTCATTACAGATGGTTGTGAGCCACCATGTGGTTGCTGGGAATTGAACTCAGGACCTCTGGAAGAGTAGGCAATGCTCTTAACCACTGAGCCATCTCTCCAGTCCTATAGTCTTTTTTTTTTTTTTTTTTTTTTTAAGTCAGGTGTGATGGCATGTACCTTTAATCCCTGCACCAGGAAGTTAGAGGGACGTGGATCTGGTCTATATAGTGAGTTCCAGGACAGGCAGCACTATGTAGAGAGAACCTGTCTCAATTCAAAGCAAAATTCCCAAAACAGTGTGACAGAAGTTTTTGTTAACAAAAAGGAAAATTATGTTGTAACTATCACTAGTTTTCATGTTATCATGTAAAAAGTCTCATCAATTTTTATCCTATGGGGACAAATGCTCCTTTATGGTAATCACATTGTGTCAATATTCCTTA
Source organism: Chionomys nivalis (assembly GCF_950005125.1). Classification (NCBI taxonomy): domain Eukaryota; kingdom Metazoa; phylum Chordata; class Mammalia; order Rodentia; family Cricetidae; genus Chionomys; species Chionomys nivalis. The sequence continues at coordinate 40,371,430 of NC_080102.1, forward strand.
AGTCCTAGCAACTACAACAAAAGAAATTGCTCCCACAGTTCTAAACAGCCTGTGTACCAGGTCCATTTCCAGAAAGGAATAGGGACAAGCCAGCTGCTGCAGAAAGAGGCACCAACCTGCACTCAAGGCAGCTGATGCAGACCTTGCTGACCTCAAACGTGACTAGGGTCCTTTTACTATTATTTCACTTCACTTCAGGGGCCCTATTCCTCCCACAATGGGGCTGTCTGCTCAGAGGGCAGCAACTCTGTCTGACATTCAATGTGGTGGTTTGAATGAGAATGGTTCTGACAGGCTCTTATGTTTGAATGCTTGGATTCCAGTTAGTTTGGGAAGGATTAAGTGTGACTTTGAATGGGTGTGACCCTGTTGGAGGAGGTAACACTGGGGATAGGTTTTAAGATTTAAAAAGCCCACACCAGGTCTGTCTGTCTGTCTGTCTGTCTGTCTTTCTGTCTCTCTCTCTCTGTCTCTCTCTCTGTCTCTCTCTCTCTCTCTCTCTCTCTCCATGATTTAGGATGTAAAGCTCTCAGTTTCTGCTGCAGCACCATGTCTGTCTGCTTCTTGCCATGGTCATGGACTAACTTTTTAAAACCATAAGCAATCACCCAATTATATACTTCCTTTTATAAGAACTGCTGTCTTAGGATTTCTATTGCTGTAGAGACACCATGACCAAAGCAACTCTTATATAAAAGAAGAAAATTAATTGGGGCTGGCTTAAAGGTTCAGAGGTTTAGTCCATTATCTTCATGGCAGGAATTATGGGAGCATGTACTACACAGACATGGTACTGGGGGAGCCCAGAGTTCTACATTTGGATTGGCAGGCAGCAGGAAGAAAGAGAGGCACTGGACCTGGCTTGAGCATTTGAAACCTCAAAGCTCGCCCCCAGTAACATATTTCCTCCAATAAGATCACATCTAATAAGTGCCACTTCCTGGTGATCAAGCACTCAAATCTATGAGCCCATGGGGGCCATTCTTATTCAAACCACCAGTTGTCTTGGCCATGGTGTCTCTTTTCAGCAGGAGAACAGTAACTAGGATATCTGCAGAGGTCCACAGTGTCAGAGTAGACTCAGAGTTGCCAATGCAGTCCAAGCCCTTGGTAAAGAGGGAAGACCTTCACATCATAAACATGTGAAACCACCAGCTAAAAGCTAAACAAATCCATCCACTCACACTTTGTCCTGCTAGGGGATTATACTGGATGTCATACCTGGTATGAGGACCCCACCTTCATGTGAACTCTCAACCTTGTATGGTGTGTACAAGGAACCTCCTTCTCTCTTGAGTGTTTACTCTGCACTCTTTAACTTCTTATAAGACACTGGAGGGAAAGGAATTGTTGCTTGGATATCCCACATCAGGCTTTTGTCTTTAATATCAGAACTTTATTTCTCCCAAGACCTCCACACAGGTCTGATAGAAAATGGCTCCTTTTTCCAGGTTATTAATTCATGAAAGATCACATTCTAAGATTTATTTTTATAGTTACGTGTATATGTGTGAATATGAATATGTGCACATGAGTTCAGGTGCCCATGGAGACCAAAACAATAGAGGCACTGGATACCCCTGGAGACGGTGGTCCACACAGGTGGCTGTGAGCTGCCTGATGTGAGTACTGGGAACTTATCTTGGGTCTTCATGAAGAACAGTATGTGCTCTTAACCAAAGCTATCGTTCCAGCCTGAGTGATGCAAGGTTTAAACCCTGCTTCACTGTTGGTCTGTCATTTTACTTGATGTCAAATCAACAAAATGCTGGGGCGTAATTGCACACGCCTTTAATCCCAGCACTCGGGAGGTAGAGGCAGGTGAATCCCTGTGATTTCGAGGCCAGCCTAGTCTACAAGAGCTAGTTCCAGGACAGCGAGGATTGTTAAACAGGGAAACCCTGTCTCGGAAAAAAAAAAATCAAGTCAACATAATACAAAAAAGCAAGGAAAGACTCACCAGATAAAACTCTAGTGAGCACAAAGTGACCCTGAGCAATTGATGAAAAGAAACATCCATTGGTTATGCTTGCCCCGTTGTGATTTTTGGCACTGCAGTCAAAACATACCTGAAATAAAATGGTTACATTTTGTTATATATTGCTAAGAATTAATTTATATTAACAGGATGGGTTATCCTATATAACACAACACACAATTAGCTTAGCAGCTGTCTAACATTCCCACTTTAAATTCTGATAACTAGGAAACATGACCTATTTGTTTGGTACTGTGGCAGCAAGATTATCCATCTCCTTCTCTGCCTGCTGTTTTCCCCTGTGCACCTACCTGGAACAGGCCATTAACTTTCAGCAATGACTTCCTGACTCCAGGTATCACTATTGCCATCTCCTACAGATGACTGTGCCCCTCATCAGGCAAGCCAAGCTGCTACTGAAGATAGGATGTCTACCCAGCAGACCATGGCTGATAAACAGTACACAGGCACCATGGGCTACACTATCTGCATCTCCAAAGAGTAGGATGTACTGTTTTCCTAGCCTGGCAACCTGGAGAATGTTACCTGCTACTTCCCAACACGTTCATGGTCTAGGATAAATACAGGTATATCTTCCTGGGGGTATGGACAAGCACACCCACATCTGGAGCTGGTGTGACAGCTACTGGCCTCTGAAGGCGCTCCCCATTTCACCTCCTGGCTAGATACTGTCAGAACTTCCTAGGCCGCTGACAGAGAAATTAGGCACAGACCCTGCCAGTTCAAAGGTCTGGGAGACTCTGGTGAAGATCACTAAATTAAATGGAATCTACTGACTTTAATAAAGCTTTGCCATCTCTGTTCAGGGTACCATATTATACTGCATGGAATAATTTAGTATATACGAGATAGCTGAGGGCATGCTGCCTGACACCTAGAACACAGACATGGCATAATTAGCTGATCACACAGATGGTTACGGCCAGTGTCACCTCCCATCTTGCTCACAAATGGGTAGATTCTGATGCAGTCTAAGGAGCTCCCATCTTGTATACAGGCAGTGGCTGAGCTCTTTTACACAGTACTGCTAAACTGTAAGAGGAAGCTTTTGTTTGAAATAATGTCTAACTCTGTAACTCAGGCCAACCTGAAACTTATTTAGCCCACCCAAACTAGCCTTGAACTTGTGACAGTCCTCCTGCCTTAGCCTCCCAAGTGCTGAGACGATAGGTATGACTCACCGTGGCATGCTCAGAAAGACTTCCAAAGGTTTGCGAAGCCTTCAAAGGCATGTGGTCCAACTTCTATGGCACAGGCAGGGCTGAAGAAAGTCACCTAGGTAGGTCCTCACAACAGAACCAGAACCAGGTATATGGGAAAGCACTCCACTATTAAATATGACAGATGAGAAATTCCAGTCTTGGTCCTGGTCAGATGTTTGGGAAGGAATCGTGTAAGGGAGGTAACTGTGACCATGTTTCATCATTGACACCTCATCTCATTACTGGAGAGTAATGGTATCACGGTGGTCTTCCATCACGAAGACCTAAAAGTCCAGTCACTTGTAGGATGTATTATGTTGTATTTACTTTTTTTTTTTTTTTTTTTTTTGGTTTTTCGAGACAGGGTTTCTCTGTGGTTTTGGAGCCTGTCCTGGAACTAGCTCTTGTAGACCAGGCTGGTCTCGAACTCCCAGAGATCCGCCTGCCTCTGCCTCCCGAGTGCTGGGATTAAAGGCGTGCGCCACCACCGCCTGGCTGTTGTATTTACTTAAAACCAAAAAAATCTTGTCTTTCTTTTGTAATAAGTGCCATTTCTTCTTGTACATTTACTTGTACAGCTAAATAGTATGTTCAGTCACATCCCATGCCAGGAATTCTAATGCAAAATAATATGAAAAGAAGAAAAGTGTCATCTAGGGTTTCAGAAATTTAAATTTAAATTTTGTGTGTATAAGTGTTTACCTGCATGTATATCTGGGCACCCCATGTGTGCCTGGTGCCCATGGAAGCCAGAAGAAGTTTGGGGTTTCCTATAATTGGAATTACTAAGGATTGTGAACCGCCACGTTGGGTGCTGGGAACTGGAGTAGCTACTACTCTTATCCACTGAGGCATCTCTCCAGCTCAATTTTTTTTTAGAACTTTAAACATTTGTAATAATATTGGGGTGGAAGAAGAGATGGCTCAGCTGTTATTAACACTGGCTCCTATCAGAAGACCTAGGTTTGGTTCTCAGTAGCCACATGGTGGGTCACAAACATCAAATTCCAGAGAATAGGATGCCCTTTTCTGGCCTCCATAGGCACCAGGCACACAGACATACATGCAGGAAAGCACCCATACATTTAAAATAAATTTTTAAAAATTTAAAAAACTGTAATGTTATAGCTATAAATTGGTTAGCATGTTTGATACATTGGCTTTGCACTCATGGCCCCAGATTGAGTTATCAACACAATTACTGTGCTGTATTAACAATACACTATTGTGTATGTAGTATGCACAGACGAGAGCTTGGGGTCTGTAAGCCACACCCTACACTACTCACCTCTTTAACATCCAGCTAGGAACCTAGCACAGAAATGAGTGCAGAGCAGGAACGTAGTCCCTCTGGGACACTGTCCCTTAACATCCATCGGGCAGTGGCTCTATCTCTTGTGCAATTTCTGCCTCACTTTTTACCAAGGTGCTAGGCGTGACCAGTGAAATGTGGCAAGAGCGTCAGGATACAACTTTCAAGATGGTAAACAGCGTACTGAAAGTCCCAGCACTCGGGAGGCAGAGGCAGGAAGATTTAGTTCAATGTCAGGTGGGTCTAAGTAGTGAGGCATTACCTTAAAAAAAAAAAAAAAATACTGGCACGACTTCTCTCTTCAGCGGGTCAATACTAAATAACCATGAATTGAAGACACTCGGACAGCTCTGTGAGAAGCTCAAGTGACCAGGAACTGGATCGCGACCAGCTCGCGCCTCTCAAATGAGGTGCCTTTAGCTCTTCCTGGGGAGACGCCACCAAACTCGGCTAGAGCAATGTGAGTGGACCGGACGTCTACCGGAGCACGACCGAGGGACCGAGGGTTGCTCACAGGCGTGGGCGAGCGAAGTCACTTCGATCCCGCGCGGGCGAACTCGGTCGTTTACAAACTGGCCGGCTCCGCCTCCCACGCCCGCCGCGCGGTCCCGAGCGCAGGCGGTTGAAGATGGCCAAGATGTCCTGATTGCCAAGGTCCCCCATGGCCACCCGAGGATCGACAGGTAGGGGGCCCTGAGAAGTCCTGAGAGAAACTGTCGTCGCCTCAGGGAGACCAACTGCCGACAGGTAGCGCGTGGCAGCAAGCTCCGCCCACGTCCCGCCCACACTCGGAGCTCCAGCCACTCTCTCCGCCCCTCACGCAGGCTGCATCTCTGGCCCCGCCCCCTGCATTACCCGCGAACTCCTCCTTCTGCTCCTTGCCTCCGGCTGCGAGCTTGGCACGCATAAGGTGCTCTGGTGCGCGTGCGCCAGGGAGCCCCGGGAGAAGTGTCTGGGGAAGTTGTGAGGTAGCTGACTTAGGTTGCTCCCCTCACACTGGATTGTCACTATTTTATTCTCAACTAAAGCTAAACCCTGAATCTGGTAGAAAATTGTTTGTTTGTTTTTTATAAAAGAGATTTTTTTTTTTTTTTTTTTTTTTTTTTTTGAGATAGGATTTCTCCGTGTAGCTTTGGAATCTGTCCTGGAACTCGCTCTGTAGACTACGCTGACCTCGAACTCACGGAGATTTGCCTGCCTCTGTGCTGGGATGAAAGACGTGCATCACCACCGCCTGGCTGTAGAGAGAATTTGGCGACTGAAGAGAAGTCTCAGTAAGAGTGCTGGGTGCTCTTCCAGAGGACCTGGGGTTCGATTCCCAGTATCCACATCTCAGGGGACATCACATCCTCTTCTGGCCTCCACAAGCATGCAGGGTACACAGTATATATTATATGTGTGTGTAGTGTATGTATAAATGATTTTTATTTGCTGCAAGAGTGCTTTGCATACACACACACAAATGAGGCAGCGTTTTATGTAGTCAAGGATAGCATTATGTACTCATAAACTCATGTAGCCGAGGATGAATTTGACTTTGTGATCCTTCTAGCTCCCCAACCTAAGTGTTGAGATGACAAATACACATCACTACCCCTGATGTTTTTTAATTAAAAAATTTTTCATGCAATATATTTTGACCACGCCCTCCCCAACTCCTTCCAGATCCTCCTCAGTTCTTCCCACCCAACTTCATGTCCCTTCTGTCTTGGAAAAGAAAAGAAAACGAACAACCCAAGATCCCCAATACAAAATAAAGCAAAAAGCCCACAAAAAATGCTATTGAGTTTGTTTCCTGTTGGCTACTGTTTTCTGTTAACTACTCCCGGGCATGGGTACAATCCCTGGAATGTGGCTGATATACCCAATGAAACATTAATTATGCAGGTCTGTGTGTATGCATGTGTGTACCCTGGGACTCCTGGAGCTAGTGAAAAGGAACTCAGGTCCTCTGCAAGAGCAGTAAGCTTTCTTAAACCATGAGCCAACTTCCCAGCACCCCCAAGCTCACCTAACACTTGGGGCTCCATCCCAGCCTTACACAATACAGGTAGCCTGAAGGTTGGAACTCCGGAGCAGGTGCCTCTTACCAGGGTGAGTACAGGGTAGTTGGAAAACTGTGGCCTCGGGTAGGGTGCTGTGGTAGCAGTAAAACAGGTTTGAGAGTCAAGTTCAGCACTGCCCAGCTGCAGCCCCAGTTCAGCTAGCTGCTTCCAGCATTTTCTTCTCTAGAGGTGCCATTTGCACATCTGCACTGCTCTCTTAACTCTTCCTAGAGACACATGTTATTCTCTCTTCACCCTTAGGGCACCGATGACAACACGGCTAGACAAGACATCAGACCCAAGGTCCACCCAAATCTAGCAGACCAAACCAGTGACTTCAATTAGGGTCACTGACAGGAGCACTGTGGTCGTGGTGGAGGAGGATAGAAAATTATCTCACAGCAAGTGAGCAATTATGGGCAGCACTGAAGAAAAGCTCCCACCCCCAGTAATCACAGACTGCTGCCCCAGCCCCTGGGAAGGGACTTGGCTTAATGGGCTCTGAGAAGTTGGGAGAAGTCTGGGGGGTCACTTTGTCAGCTGCACATGGGCCTCATGTGCACCGGCTCTTGGGGTTACTTAGCCCTCTCCCCTTCACCCGGGACTGAGACAGCAATGGCCTTTGTCATGCCCAAGGACAGAGAGAGTTTGACAATACATATAAAGGTTTAGCGCTGGAGAGCAGTTTCCGGTGAAGTCCTCCAGCGGCCTATGGCCCCCCATTTCCACTTCAGAAAATGGAAGACTGTTCAGTGACCAGTTGGTCCAACCGCAACCAGAATGAAAGGTGAATGTGTCTAGTCATAGACTGAATCCTCGGGAAGACACTACCAGGGACGAATGTTGAAAGAGACCACAGGACTCCTGTGTGGGTCAGACACATTGAGAAATAAACTCACTGAATTATGAGCTGCCTCGTTTGGCTCTGTTAACCTCTGTACTCTCAGGTGGTACACTCTTAAGACATTGAAAAATACAGTGATTTGCCAGGCAGTGGTGGCACACGCCTTTAATCCCAGCACTCTGGAGGCAGGCGTGTCTCTGAGTTTGAGGTCAGCCTGGTCCACAGAGTGAGTTTGTTCCAGAACAGCCAAGGCTACACTTGAAAACCTATCTTGAAAAACTCAACAAATAAACAAATTTAGTGATTGGCTGCTGGATTTAAAAAAAAAAAAAAGATTAGAAACTAACACCATTAGCCGGGTGGTGGTGGCGCACGCCTTTAATCCTAGCATTTGGGAGGCAGAGGCAGGTGGATCTCTGAGTTCGAGACCAGCCTGGTCTACAAGAGCTAGTTCCAGGACAGGCTCCAAAACCACAGAGAAACCCTGTCTAGAAAAACCAAAAAAAAAAAAAAAAAAAAAAAAAAAGAAAGAAAAAGAAAAAAAAAAAGAAACTAACACCATTACCTCTTAATGGTATGAACAGAATAGCTTCATTAGTATATTTGTAATTTGAGGCAAAAAATAATCAACATGAAACACTGACAGAAAACCCTGTACTTTTCCTCGGCGTGTGAGTGCATGCATGCACACTTGGTTATGGTAGCTCAAGGCGTTTCCCTAATAACTCTCCATCTTTTCATGGAGGCAGGGTCTCTGCTTTGAACCTAGAGCTAGCTCCCAACAGCTAGTCTACCGAGCAGCCTGCTCCAGGATCTGCTGTCTTCACTGTCTGAACGCTGAAATTATAGGCAGGCTGCTATGTCTATCCAACATTTTATATATAGGTGCTGGGGATCTCAACTCAGGTCTTCATGCTTGCAGAACAAATGCTTTATCCACTGAACCATTTTCCAAGACCCCAAATTCTGTCCTTAAGTGCTTACAACAGATGTATTTATTATCCTCAAATACTAAAAACAAACTAAATAGCCTTCAACTGGATGAATAAATCTGTTTTTCATTGGAAGTTTCTTATGCATAGTTATAGTTATCCATATGAAGGAACAAAGCACTAGCACACAAAACTACATGTGTGAATCTCAAAATAATAACATGAAAAGAAGACCAATTTTCCTTTTCATAAATATGTAGTATACATGTGTATGCAGGCTCACACGTGCAGATTGGTTGTATTTAAATATACGTGCATGTGGAGGCCCAACATTAACATTAGGATTCTTCCTCAATTGCTCACCTTATTCTTTGAGGCAGGGTCTCTCAACCAAACTTGGGTATTTTGACAGTTCTAGTCCAGCTAGTCAGCGTGTTCCTACCTTTTTTTTTTTTTTTTGGTTTTTCGAGACAGGGTTTCTCTGTGGCTTTGGAGCCTGTCCTGGAACTAGCTCTTATAGACCAGGCTGGTCTCGAACTCACAGAGATTCACCTGTCTCTGCCTCCCAAGTGCTGGGATTAAAGGCGTGTGCCACCACCACCCGGTTTACTACCTTGTTCTAAGGAAGGATTCTGCCTCTGCCTTCCCAGGTTTGAATTACAGGTGGGACGCCACACCTACCTGGCATGTTCTGGGAGCTCCGGACATCTTAGCTTCAATCCTCTCAATCACCGACCCGTGTCTCCATCCCCAAAGGCTACCTTTTATATGATCCTATTCATAATACATTTTGGAAATGGCAAGAACTATAAAGAGAAAATAGGTCAATACATGCTGGGCATGGTAGCTCATGCCTGTGAGGAAGCTGAGGCAGAGAGGTTGAGGTTAGCCTGGGCTACATAGATAAGACCATGTTATCCCCAACAAGGGGAGAGTTGTACTGATGGGCTCTGGAACTGGGGACTCTTGGCCTAGCTGGGTGACTTTTTTTTTTTTTTTTTCCAGACAGGGCCTATGTATCTAGAATTCACCACATAGATCAGGCTGGCCTCAAACTCAGAGAGATCCCCTTGTCTCTGCCTCCTGAGATTAAAGGTATGCACCCACCATGTCAGACTCCAAGTGCCATGGGAACCAGTGCATACAGGCAAGGGGCCCAGTACTGTGTCCTCCGAGGTAGGTGCTACCAGGCCAACAATACAGTCTAGCTTGAAGGAGCCTGGGCTATCATGCCTGATCTGAAGCTTACTGTTGGGTGGCAGCTTTTATACTTTGGTCAAGTTGCTTCTCGGTGATCCAGTCTCCTTATCAATACAATAAAGCTAACACTACCTAGTGTGCTGGGCTGCCATGAAAATTAAACAAGTCAGTAGATGTAAGAGTTTAGGATAGGGTATCACATGGAGTAAGATACAGATGTCTACTCCTAATGCTCCATCTTAGTGACAAGCAAAGCAAGGCCCAGGGAACTCCAGAGCTTTCTGCAAGGGCTCAGAATCCTGTCACACAACAGGATTCATGCTTCGGCACAGGATCCTGTCACACCCGACAGCAAATCCTAGCCACTTCCTAGATGGTGCTTCCTAGCCTCCTTTATAAGGGCACTAATCCTAAGACAAGGGCTTCCTTTGCCCTCACCTTTGCCAATATCCCAAAAACCATCACTGTGGCAGGATGTCAAAAAACAGGCATCAGAGACACATGTATCCTGTAGTGGTGGTGTTCTGGCCCTGAGTCTGGTACCCACAGGCTAGGCCAGATTGAGCTCGGCCTGGTATAGCCTGCAGTGTTTTGTAGCCATCTGTCTTGGCTCTGGTTCTTTCCAATGTAGTTAACTTGGGTCTGGTTCCATCCTGGCCCAGGACCCTTCTGCCTCTTTCTACTAGAGGGAGGACCACACAGGTGGGTCTGAGAAGTCGCTACCAACCCATTTATATGGGTGCCCAGGGTCCAGAAAGGGGCCTGTGTCTCCCTCCTGTAGGTATGGGGAATATGGATGGGGAGGCATAGAACTGCCCTGTCTCCCAAAAAGCTCTGTGGTATGGGGTCAATTGTCTATATTCTCTCAATTATGCTTTAAATAAACACTGATTGGCCAGTAGCCAGGCAGGACGTATAGGCATGACAACCACATAGGAAGTAGAGGTGGGTTAATGAGAACAGGAGAATTCTGGGAAGAGGGAAGCTCCCTCTGCAGTCCTATCTAGACACAGAAGCAAGATGTGACTATGCTGCTGAAAAAAGTACTGAGCCATGCGGCTAACATATATACTAGAATAATGGGCTAATATAAGTCATAAGAGTTAACAAGAAGCCTGAGCTAATGGGCCAATGAGTTTATAACTAATGTAGACCTCTGTGTGATTTCTTTGGGATTTAACGACTATGAGAACCGGGCAGGACAGAAAACCTCAGACAACAGCTCTGAGCGAGGTCTTGTGCAACAGAGCAAGGGGGAGAGTGCTTGACCTATGCAGAGATGATGGCGGTACAATAGGCAGCTCAAAGAGCAGGTGTTACCCAGGGAGCCAGCCTGGCACCCAGTCATTCTAACTGATCACCCTTTACAGAAATGAGGCTCAGGTACTTGCCAGGGTCAAGGTATTATCTGTCTGCAGTCCAGCTTGACCTCCTAATGGGGGAGTGGAGAGGGGAGAAAGGACTCGGATGCTTGGTACTGAAATTGGGGGAAAACAGTGTAAGGACCAGAAGTGCTTTGCCTCATCTGCCTATCTTAATATCTGGAGACTTCCAGAATCATCTATGACCAGGGACATTCTTGTCCCAGTAGAGGGCTGATTTGGCATCTTCCCAAGGGTACCCACTGGTTGTTCTATACTTGGGCTATTGGAGCCTAGTACACAGTAGATACTCAATAAATGCCAGGTGTGTATATTTATGAATAACTACTTCGTGGATAAATGAGTCCATCTCCTTTCCCATCAGGAGAGGCAACCTGCTCTATATGCCGTGTTGTTTGTTGTGTCCACGAGCAAGTCTCATCTTCCTCTCATGTGGCCTGTTTGCCCTTGAGCCATGGGGTCCTTTACAAACCTTCTTTACCCATCCTTATGAGTACGAGCAGTCCCCTATAGGCTTGCCCTAATAGCCTGGTATAACTCAGCCACACAAGCTTCTTAGGGCAGGGTAGGCCAAGCCAAAGCTCATGGTCCCAAATAGTTGTCATTAATCTGCAGAGACCTTTGAAGTCCAGTGTTTTTGCTCTGGCTGTAGCAGAACCCAACTCAAGTCAGGTCACTGGACCATGTTTATATTACAATAGGGAGGGACAGGGCTGGGCAGATAAGAGTTTTCTTTCTTTTGAACTCAGGACCTTTGGAAGAACAGGCAAATGCTCTTAACCACTGAGCCATCTCTCCAGCCCCTAGAATTTTCTTGTTAGCTCCCATGGAGCTCCTGCCCAGGTAGGGTCTGGGGCTCCCTACATTCTACCTAGAGTCAGCTTAGGGGCCCTAGTGCTCTTCAAGAGTAGTAACAGCTCTGATCCAGTGCAGGGGCTATGGGAGGCCAAGGGGATCCCAACCTGGGGGCTAGGCAAAGGGCAGCCAAAGGTAGTGATGGGTCCTGGTCCTCAGCCTATGTGATCATAACCGTGACAAGGACCTTCTATCTAGACTGGTCAGGGCTACCAAGTCCAGCTTTATTTCCTCAGTTGATCCCAATAGAAGACAGGGTTCTTGGAGGTTCTCTGTGCACCTAGCACCAGCTGGGAAGGGACCTGCACTGATCACATTACACCCAGAGAACAGCTATTGGGAGAAAACAAAACAGTGGCACACAAGGGTCAACACACAGTAGGTACACACAGGTATGGGGAAGAGTGGTTGCTGGTCTTGTTCTGTTAGGTCAGGGGAGAGAGTGGCACCAGGAATGCCCTCCACATGGGTGCCCAAGGTGCCTCAAGTCCTCAGTCTCTGGTGGCAGGAATGCTGAGACGTGGCCCTGAGAAGGGGTCCTGTGTACTCGATCTTGCCCAATTCCAGTTGGTGAGACCCAAAGGAGACAGGTCTCATCTATCAGCTGTGTGAACATGAGGGTGGATGCAAAGCAAAGGGTCTGTCAAACGCACAAGATCAACTGTTTATTGATTTTTTGTTGTTGTTCTAAAATACTACACATTTAAAGGAATTTCTAAAAGTTAAGGACTATAGCTTAGGAACAAGGATGTCTGTTGATAAGCTGTCATGACACACAGCCACAGTGCGACAGGGCACTCACGGCAACACTGAAGACACACAAGTTGCTGATGTGCAACACTGCCCACTGTCTGAGCTAACAAAATAAAGGCCCTCCCTGAGCTTATCCCTGGGGCTCAGGACAGTCCCATTGGACTTGAGAATAAGGGTACCCACAGGGATGTGTGCTGGGGGTAGAACCCTCTAACTCTTCAGTGAGTGGCACAGGGACTGTGCAGCCTGTGACAACTGCAAAGACCTAGGAGCTGGAGCTCTGGCCAGTGAGAATTAGTCTTCTCAGCAGCCTCCACTCAGAGGCCTGAGCCACATCTTAACTGAAAGGAGGCTGTCGGCCAGCCATGCCTGTGCCTCAATGTCATGGGCTTCAAGCAGTTGACAATACCTGCTGTCAGAAGCCACCAACTCTCATTTCAACAGTAGATGAACTTTATAGATCCTCTGATATCAAATAATATACACAGATATACATCAAGACATGAGTCTAATGTAAAGCATCTTAATCTATAGATGCAGCTGCTCTGAAAAGTTAGTCTTCTTTTAACTTTCCAAATCACTAATAAACTGTTAACTTGAAAAACTGAAGCAAGAATACAGTGAAAGTAATTTCTAAATACGGTGATGCTGGGGAATGCTGCATAACACTACCCCTGGAACTGGCACTGCCATTGACCCCTGCTGCAGCAACCCCACATCTGGACAATGCAGAGAATCGAAGACACCTTACATGGAGAACATCTCAGATCAATCTAGGCCATAATTTACGTGACTGGAAAAGCATATAAAAAAGTATAACTGTACATTGCCTTTAAATTAAAACCTCAAACTCTTTACTCAGAAAATGGCGTTGAAGTCTGTTCACTGAACTTGCAGGTAGGGACTCATCAGAGAAAACAATCAGTGGAACAAGAATCAGTGTGATCCATCATTGACTCAAGAGAGGCAAGGGCAAGAAGGTGCAGATCCATGATACAGAGAGCTGGTAGGAACAGGGAGGGGCTTGGCTTTTGCTGTTGGACCGTGTCTTCCTGTGCCTAGATCTGCCCAGATGTGTTTGGAAAGGGGCCAAGTCCAGTGAAATCACCAGCTCATCTGCCTTCAAACCACACCAGGAAGCCAAGAACAACAGAACCATCATCTTTTGCAGGTGGAGTGGATGCCTACATGGCTGCTGGGGGCGCTAGAGGTATCACTGCACAGGCCAAGGCTAACGGAGCTCCTGAATTGCCCATTTCCGTCTCTCCGCCAGCCTGCCCATGCATGGCCTGTCACTGGATCGCCTCGACATAGTTGGCTGGGTATAGGCCAACCTGGCCGCTGTCCAAGCGTCCCTTGCACCAACCCTGTTCATCCTCATCCTCTATCTTGGTCAGCTCATCTCCTGCAAGACAAAAAGAGGGTAGCCTCAGTGACAGGGCGGGTGACACTGACCACAGAAAGTCACCTGTGCATCCAAATCCTGTGTGGATATAGAACATGCTTCTACAAGAATCCTCAGAGGTTCTCCAGGGTGGAGGGACAGGGAGCCTCCTGAAGGTGGGACAAGACCATGGATATTTCACTACTAAACTGTACTCGTTGCTTTTGTTCCAGAGACCACTGTGATCTGAAAATGGCAGCTCTCAAAGTAATCCTGGAGCAACTAGCAGTCCAGGTGGTAATAGCACCAGCCTTGCACCTATCCTGTGTGCTCTAGGCTGCCTTGCTTAGCAACATGTCCCCATGTTTTCATTTTGTGTGGTGGTTCAAGGTATCCTCTGGCCCTTTGAGGTTCTGCTTCCTGAGCTACTGCTCGCCTGGCAGAGTCCTGGATCTTCTCCCTAGACAATTCCATTCGCAGATGAAAAGATTACCGAGGCCTGAGTGCTAACACACAAGGTGCCCAGAATGCAGAAAGCATGAGTGAAGGGAAAACTGTCTTGGCTCACAGTGAGGATATGGGCAAGGGTCTAAAAAGATTAGCACAGCAAAATCTACAGTAGCGAAGAGGATAAATGGGAGGACTAGTAGGGAGCATGAGATACCCAAGCTACACAGCTAAGAGGAGGGACAGAGTTCTGGATCAGGGATGGCATTCTAACTAGCCCCTAAAGGCTTTGAAGGACACACTTAAGTCACTATTGTCCTTTCTTATAATCTTGCTTCTAATGACAGGCTAAATTGCAAGCATGGCTTCTTGCAAGAGGATTCTGCCTAGAAAACCAGAGACAAAGAGCTAACAATGAGGTAAGTATCCAAGAGGGACTGTAGCTATAGTTTGGTGGCTTTGATAGTTAACCCTCTGCCATGGCAAAGAGGCAAGTTAACCACATAAACATCAGAACACAGAGATCTTAATATAATTAACAGCACACAGATACCTATAAAAAATAGCAGACAGTGAAGGGCAATGGCTAACAAAGCACAAGTCAGACAGCCTTCAACTGGCCCCAACATGAACAACACACTATCATCTCCCTGTTGGGACAAGGGATGTGTGAAGACCTGGCAGGGGGAAGGTACTGTAGTTAAGATCCACACATGAAACTAGAAGGAACTTTACAAGACTTTGAGAAGAAAAGACACCCAGGTTGGGTACCTGGGAAGGTCACCTACCAGCCTTGAAGCTCAGCTCATCGTGTTCCTGCCCCTCATAGTCATAGAGGGCCCGAACTCGCACTTCTGTTCCTGAGGTAGTATCCTCGTCAAATGGGTTAGAGTCCCCGTTGGCATCCGTGGACGAGAAAGGGTTGTTGGACTCATCGTCAGACCAGTCAGTAGGGTAATTCTGAGTCTTCTCATAGCTGCTGACACTGCAACAGAGAACACGACACGAGGCTCTCAGCATGCACAGGACTGAGGGAGGATATGAGGTCCCCACCCAGAATTCCTGCCCCAATGGCAGGTACAGCCAGGCCCCTGAGCCTTCATGCCATCCACACTCATCCTGGGCCCTAGAGAAGCTGGGGAGCTGCCAAAACCCCAGAGTAATGCCTGCAGGTAGACCTTGACCCCCTTCAGCAGGTCCCCAGCTTAGACTGCCTGTCTGTCTTCCTGTAGTCGTGCTGCTCAGGCCTTAAAGGGTTAACAAAGGACAGAGGAAAAGCAACCAAAGAGTGTTAGCTGTGCCCTCCCAGAGAGGTGGAGAGGCCTGACTGTCCCAGAAGGCCTGGAATGCAGAGGGCAGGTGCCCAGGTCCTGCAGGACTCATGCATTGCTGAAGTGCTGAGGGGTGAGACCCCAAGAGACCCCTGGATAGAAGAGAAAGGAGACACACAGAAAGCGAGGTGGAAGTCAGAGCGAAGTGTGTGTTCACCAACTTTTTGGCCTTAATGTCCTCCTTCTCACTGACGGTGCTGCCCGTGTCGTCCTCATCCTCGAAGGGGTTGTAGCTGGGCTGTAACTGCGTGGACTGGGCAGGGTTGCTCGGGACACTAAGGTTGCTATGGGGGAGAAAGAGAGCTTTCAGGGATCACAGTGTGGGGTCCACTGGGGGCCCTGGTGACTCCAGCTGCAGAAGATAGTGACAGACCCTCTAGAGTTATAGCAACTCCTCCCTCATCTGATAATGAGGGTGCTGTGTGACTAACAGATTATTTTAGTAGGATATGTGGCTATATTTCGATGTGTCACTATACTGCGATCATCTATAAGTCTACCACAGGTGCACAAGTACTTCCGGGCTCAGGGTTTCTCCAGTCTCCTATCCCCTCATTCCCACATAGGGCTTAGTCAGTAGGAAAAACTGATGGAGGAGCTCCTAGGAAGCAGTAGTCCTAGAAGGACTGTATTCATGGGGTAGCGGCCTCGCTAGCTCTCCAATGCTCCTTTTAACTACTAACTAGGCCAATGGCAGCTCCCTGGTGCTGGAGTTTCCACAGTCAGCACTAAACTTTTTTGCACACAAAGCCCTCTAGTGCTCTGGTGTCAAACCTTCCTTGTAACTTTGCCAACTATCTCCCAGCTTAGTGTTAAGCAGAGACACTAGATGCTAGGGAGCAGGCTGTTGGCGCTGCAGAGTGTAGAGCACTATCAGGGAGACATTACAAGAAAAACGTATAGAGTCACCCTGGCTCCCTCAGCTACAACTGCCATCCACACCAGTGGCCAGGGCTTTGGGCAGCATTAAAACTGAGCAGCTACCACCCCAGAGCCACCACAGGATGGTGGAAAACCCCTCAGATGCCAGAGTGACCTTGGCTGGCAGTGTGCTGGATACCACCTGACCCCTCTGCCCTCCTGGGCTCCTCATTCTAGCTGACTTTTCTGAGGGACTTGGTGCTGTGCACTAACTAGTGCATTCTCCACAGGATCTCCTCTGAGTCCCAGTTCCTTCCTTCCTACCCCTAGCCCTGAGCACACTGAAGAAAATGGTTTGGTTCTGAGGCTGAGACCTCAAGATAGAGCTCTCACAGACTCCAAACACAGTAGCTGAGCAGGGCCAGCCATGTGTGACTGGGGAGCCTGGGAGGGAAGCGCGCTTAGTGCCTTAGTTATACCCCAAGCCTATTAACTAAAACCTGAGCTATGGTGACGATTACCTAAGTACAGAACAGAGGCCTCTAGCCAAGTCCTACAGCACATACTTTGCAGAATGTTCTAACAACAACAGTTGGTACTCCTCCTATCCACAAGTCTTTTTAGACAATGAAGTCAGAGATTTCTGTCTTGAGGACAAGGGAGTGTTCTGTTCATGGTGCTGGAACTGAAGCCAGGGCCTTTGCTTGCCTGACAAATGATCTGCTACTGAGTTACACCCCAAGCCTCTTCAGAAATAACTATCACTACGTAAGGGGACATGTGAGCACTCCCCATTGTCCTGCATCTACTGGCACCCGAATACAGCAGTCAAGCCACTGGCATCATGTCTCTATCTGTTGTTTCCATCCAGAGCTGCACCATGGACATGAAAACAAGCAGTTAACACTAGCATCTCCCTTACCAGGACAGGTACAATGAGCAAAAGGCATTCTCTAGATCTTTCAGGAACTCCAGCAACAAGCAGAAAGAGAATCGAGAGATGCTTCACCCAGAGCTCAGAGTTCCCAGAATAATTGTTCTTGGGGTCTCTGTCCCATGTGGAATCATCCAAGTGTTCAAGCTGGTGGCATCCCAGGACCAGCAGATCCTCACTCCTGACCAGATGGTCAGTTTTGGACTGGAGCTGTGCCTGACGCTCACCTTTCAGGCTTGTTCTGCCCAGACTGGTCCCCTGTTTGGTTGATTCCCATTAGGGTGACACCATCAGAAGCCTTCTTCTTCTCTCTCCGGCTGAGAGTTCGATTCAGATCTGCAGACCACTCCTAGGCAAGCAGCAGGCCATGGGAAAGAAATGGGAGGCTCATTTCTGGGAAAGCATAGTGGTCCAAAATATCTGCTCAGCCAGCAGCTACCCACCTTGAGCTATTAGTAACATTCAGTCTTGTGGCCTCTGCTCTCCTGTTTCCCAGCAAACCTCAAACTGCCTCTTGGGCCTAAAGGCTATGAAAGTCAGTACCCATTTAACCACAGGACCCTGACAGGAAATAACAGACTTTATAGGACATGAGAGTGACAAAAGAACCAGGTCTGAGGCTAGGGAGGTAGTTCAATAGTAGAGTGCCTGCCTAGCATACAGGTAATCCGTATGGTCATGGATTCTACACACACACACACACACACACACACCACTGAAACATGCAACCATGGCTGATAATGCTTACTGTCCTGAAGAGCCTTCTAATCCATTCCCTACTCACCACGGCTCTTAGGCGCTATCACCCCACCATGGCATGGGCTCTGGGGGACTTGAGCCTCTCATGTAGGCAAGCCAACCCGGTGGGGAGCCTGAATGAGGCACACAGCTTAGTCTTTGAGGATCAAGGATCTTTTCCATTTATGCTCTAAACTCTAGGTCACAGGGTTGTCAGCTCTCTGAAGGGTCCTGAGAATGCCTGCCACATAGGAAAACTGAAGCCAGAAC
Source organism: Chionomys nivalis (assembly GCF_950005125.1). NCBI lineage: Eukaryota > Metazoa > Chordata > Mammalia > Rodentia > Cricetidae > Chionomys > Chionomys nivalis. Next base: position 40,389,919 of record NC_080102.1, read on the forward strand.
TACAAATAAAATCAGAGGCTAGGTGGCTATGGCATAGCAAATGAGACCGACAGGTGAGCACTGAATGATCAGGTCTCCAAAGGGGACCTTTAATCATGTTTAATCAGAGTGGCATGCTGGCAGCTAGCAGAGAAACATAGCGTTTGTGTCCCCACAGGTTTTCTATTTTCCTAACAAGGGACTTTCACCAACTGTTGAAACATATAGGTAAAAAGGGGGCTAGGTCTTGATTTTCCAGAAAAATCCTGCGGATTTATGCACTTAATGATTTCTTCTTACCTCCCATCTCCATTTATCAAACAAGTGTAATTATAACCCCGTGAGATGGCTGATCAGGTGAAACAGAAAAGCATTTGCCTAGAAAGAGTGACGATTCAATTTCTATCTCCAGAATCCATGTAAAGATGGAAGGGGAAAAACCAACTCTACAAAGTTAACTTGTGGCACTCTGGTGTGCCCCCACCCCCGCCACCACACACACACACTTTAAATTTAAAATTTTAAATCAAATTTGCTTTAGTGTACAGCTTTGTTCTATCTTACAAAATATTAAGGTCACAGGGCATTTTAGCTACATTAAACCAAGTTTTTGACTTGTCAGGTGGGCAAATAGAGAGGTCAAGAGAGATTAAGGTCCATAAAGAGTGGCTCATAGCCTTGGGCCACTGACCTCAATCCAAGTCACCTTATCTATTAATGGGTGTACTGATAGAAATAGTGAGAGAAGAATTCAGGTGGAATCTCAAGTTCCCCAAATGACCTCTGAATATGAGTGGACTCTCACAAGGCAGCTCTTGGGGACTGGTGGGATCAGTGCCAGAACCTTTGGAAGAAAGGACTAATGTCACCCTCTCTGCCCACAGAACTGGGGCCTCTACAGACAAGCGATTAAGTGGGCTGACTACATGCAGCAGGGAGCTTGGCAATCTATAAGTTAATCAAAAAACAGAAACTTACTTCATCCTTGTGGCATGAAAAATGAAAACAACTTCATTAGAGAAAGTCAGAGACAACCCGGCAACAACTATCAATGTGAACACAAGGAACACAGGAGGGTTGGTTCCCCAGCCAGGGCCCACAGAGTGGTCCACAGACTCTGGCCAGGGTACTCTCTCCAGGAGGACAATTAGCCCCATCTTCCTCACTGCTGCCCTCTTTGAAATAGTAACCACCCTGGAAGGAGCAGGAGACTATCACACACAACAGTGTCCTGCGCCACTCTACAGCAACAAGCAGACTGGAAGCGGAGTACGAGCTATGCCTCAGGTACCACTCAGCATACTTCTTCCCAGGGCTGTGCCACTAGATGAGCTGTTTCCTCTATGGCCACGCCTACTAGAAAAGTTCCTGGACTCAAGTGTCTCCTAGGGACCCTCACGGTCTGCAGCCTTTTGTCCAGTAGACAGATGCAGGGGACGCAATTTGGAGAAATCATATGAATTTCTAAAAAATGGAAGTGTGGGGGTGAGGACAAATACTGGTCAAAAAGGGCTGAGGAACTTGCAGGAGCCTAGGTCTATGTGACAATCTGACACAGATCAGGTTATGACTTTCAATAACCCCAGGTTGCTATTCCTACTTTAACATGGAAAAACTAAGCCACACAAAGGGGTAGTTGCTTGCCCAAGTCCCACTGCTGCTAAAGGGTAAGGACAGATGCAGTCTAGGATGTGGCTACTATCAGGCCAGAGAAGCCATAGCCACACTAGAGGCATGTGCCCAGTTTGGAAGATTCTTACTAGCAGTTGCAAGGTCAGGGCTCATACCACACCAAGTGAATGAGGAGAGAATGCCTTCCTTCAGAGAACATGGCTGGAGGGGCTTCTGTCCACTTTTACACAGCTGTCAGGGAGCTGGGTGGGCCTGGTGATCAAACCCTAGCCTAAAGATACACAGACCCTTGGATTTTGTAACATAAAGATACTAAGCACTAAGGCCCACAAAACCGGAGAACAGGCAAACTAACTTTGAGACAAGCTTCGTGGATTTACAACCTAAGGCAGGAAAAAGCCACCAAAAAACAGACAAGGAGAAAACCTCAGGGATATTGGCAGCACCTGTGGCCCAACATTTGGCCTGAGGGACAGACTGGTCACTTCAGTTCCTGGATACCTTGGCTGGGGGGTAAACACAAGGTTTTATCTGGGACAAGAGGGGATGCCAATGGTGAGTGACAGCAGCTGAGGACTTCAGATACAGCACTGGGACACTAGACACTGCCGCAGTCATGACTATTGCATAGACAAAGTAGGAAGTGAGAGCAACATTCAAAGCTCAAATAGAGGGGTAGCGGTCACTTCCCAGGTGGGGAGAGTTACAGGCATACAAAACCTCCTTAAGGCCGGGCGGTGGTGGCGCACGCCTTTAATCCCAGCACTCGGGAGGCAGAGGCAGGCGGATCTCTGTGAGTTTGAGGCCAGCCTGGTCTACAAGAGCTAGTTTCAGGAAAGGAAACAAAAGCTACGGAGAAACCCTGTCTCGAAAAATCCAAAAACAAAACAAAAAAACCCCCAAACCTCCTTACCTCAAACTGTGGCCAGTTCATGGCCATGCCTGGCCCATGGTTGGCTCGGAACCACCTAAGGTCCTCTACGGCATCAGCTGCTTTGATGTTCTGTTCCAGCTCTCGGTAAATGGTTTTGTAGCTAAATCAAGACAGAAAGGCAGATCTACAAAAGGCAGGGCCCAGCCATCATTCTCACAGCCACAGCAGGCCCTGTAGCCTGCATGATGGTCTCTGCAGTCTGCATAAATCTGTTTCCCAGACACAGGAATGCCATTCCTGGGCCGTCACATGTACAGATGTCAGACACCATCCTCCAGAACCTGGGACCCACTAACAAGTAAGTTTCACACCAAACCAGGTGGCACACTGAGACTTGCCCTGCGTCGGATCCTGGGAGTGCTGTGTGGGTAGCAACTGTGCAGTCCCACTGGCTCAGGTCATGTTGAGGAAGAAGCCATTAGAGGAGAATGTCAGAATGTCCCCTCCTCCATTGCTGTCAGGAGAGCTGGAGGTTTCCCTCCCCAAGTGAAAAATAGTCTGGGAGGAGGGCAGAACTACAAGTCCCAGTCCGGCCTCCTGGGGCAAGAACACGGTCTTGGCTGGACCTGATAGGTCACTTATTATCCACATAGGCGGGTCTTTACCTTTTCTGAGCCTCAATTTCCTTCAGTGCCGAATATCTAGGGATTGAATTGCATTCTCCAAAAATAATGACTGAAGTCTTAACCTCGGGGGGGTGACCTTTGCTGAAAACAGGGTCTTTTAGAGGTGAACAACTTAAAGCAGGTTCAGTAAAGCAGCCCCTTCATAAGGACAGCAGCCCTTATAAAGGAGGAGAAATCTATACTGGATAGTCAGGGGAAGATGGCCAGAGGACTGGAGAGAAGTGGGCAGCTGTCTGGAAAGCTGAGGACTGTGGCAGACTCCACAAGCTACAAGAGGCACTTCTAGCCTTCAGGGGGAGTGTGGCCACACCTTGGTTTTTGACTTGTGTCTTCTAGAACTGAGTGGCGAGCTTCCCTTGTTGCCTGCCATGCAGCCCAGATTCTGTTACAGCAGCCCTAGGAGTGACTACATCGTGTATCATCCCCCTCCCCGTGGCTTGGAACAGAGAGACAGGCTGTGCTGATTCAGGCACAAACACAGTGGAAGGTAGCTCACACATAGAAGAGCAGGACACAGTCCCAGCCCTGTCTCTTTTCCTGTCCCCTAAAAACTGTGTAGCAGCTCAGTTTCCTCATCAGCAAGATGGAGACAGTTCTGCCTACTTTCTAGGATGTCACAGAGATGAAATAATAGCAGAGCAGCCGTTAAATGACTGTTCGCCATCTTTTTAGAAGAGACAAAGGGGATGTCACTTTCTGCTGACAACAAGCTTTGACCTGACATTCATTTCTCAACGATTCTGCCAGACGGATGAAGGAAGTAGATTTCTATCCCATCATCTGTCCTGCTTCCTGGGTCTCTCCAGATGCAGGCACACCATGTCATAAGTCAAACTGGAGTGTCTTTCGTTCTGGCCTCCCCACGACCTACAGTCACCAAGATGTCAATGGTCAAGCTGGCAGCAGGGATGAGACAACATCTACAAGGGACTGTCCTGGGGGCAGAAGACTTGAGGCCTGGCCAATGCTGCACCAGCCCAGGTGGATTTTCAGAATGCTGATCTTGGCTGTGGCACCGGAACAGTTTCCCTTGTTGCCCAGACCCATTTTGAGCTGGCAACATCAAGCCCAACATGCCTGCCCTGCTTAAGCCTTCCGTGGCTGAATGTTGGTTCTGTAAATAGGCCCTCTGAGCATTCAGAAAGTCGTGTGAAAAGCCCTCAGGGTGACTGTCCCAACCCCCAAGTATGCCATGCAACACCCGAGTCTATTCAATACCAGCCTCCCCGTGTCTCACATGGATGGAATTTTTTTTTCTTTCTTTTTTTTTTTTGCCTCAGGGAAACTTACCTAGCCACATTGGACAGGTCCAAGTGCTTCTGAACTTCCAGTAGAACCTCCCGGAAGAAGCGCAGGCGCTTCTCTTCAAACTGCTGGCACTGCTCGAACACCTGCTCCATGTTCTCCATGTACTGAGGTGTGGTCTGATCAAGCTCCTTCAGGGCCTTCTCATATTTGTCCTTGGTCTATGTTGAAATTGGCACAGACAGAGGTTTGCTTCCATTACACCTCTGTTTAACCAAGGTGCCCCGTTGCTTCTCAGGCCTTCCCAGATTCCAAATGTGGAAGCAGGAGTTCTGGAGCCTAGCATTCTCCATCCAGTGAAGTCCCTGTTATTCTCCATGGCTAGTCACTCTCTCTAAGCCTGTCACTGGAGCCAAGTCCAAACAGGTAGATATGGGCGAGAGATGGTTAAACCAACACTCAGACGGGATACTGACTGGCTTATAAGGGCTCTAACTTCATCAAAAACTTCCCATCTGAATGGATTATTGGGAGGCAGGGCCCAGTTTGAAGAAGTCTCAGAGATCATGTCTCTGATGGATCTGTCTTGTCTCTCGATCCTTCCTTTCTGTGATGTTTCTGCCTGCCAGAGGTAAGCAGCCTTCTCTACCACATGCTCCCACTGTCATGGTGCTCTTATTTGCCATGTACTAGAAAGTACAGAACAACAGAGCCGGGGAGACCTTCCTAAAGCCTCTGAGACTGAACAAACACAAACTGTTCCTCCTTCAAGTTGTTTCTCATATATTACACAGAGTGAAAAGAACCGACTACCTGAGTGGTCAGGTGCCCGTGTACTGCTGATGGATACCTTCCAGGATGAAGTGAGGGACTAGAGTCTAAACACTGATTTGTCACAAGGTTTTACATAATGAGGCTATGAGAGCTGAAGACAGTAATTGGTATGCCTGAAACTACTTTTACTCTACACAAATGCACACACACTTTCAGGTAAACACCCAGGCCACTGGAACAACTTCCCTGTCTTCTTACATTGGGCAACAAATCTACTCTATCTACCCCAGGACTCAGACACCCCTTTCTGTACATTGTAAGGAGACTACTCTTCTGGGAACTTTTACTGACTTCCTGAGGCAGGTTCCACCCACATTTGGGCCCCATTCCCATTTCTGCCCATCTCTTGGCATCTGGTTCCTTGCTCTTTTATTAACTTAAAAATGGTCAAGCTGGCTGGGCAGTGGTGGCACACGCCTTTAATCCCAGCACTCGGGGAGGCAGAGGCAGGTGGATCTCTGGGAGTTCAAGGCCAACCTGGTCTACAAGAGCTAGTTCCGGGATGGGAACCAAAGCTACAGAGAAACCCTGTCTTGAAAAAAAACCAAAAAACGAAAAAAAGGTCAAGCTGGGTCCTCTATAAGGAAAGGTATCACTTATGCAAGAACATAGTTCCACAGACCCTCTGGCTACACCCTGACATCTTTAGCACTATCCTGTGCTCTAAACTGGAAGCACTGTGTAGGAATGCTTAACCCTACACATAAACCCTCACTCAGTACTGAGGAGCAGGAGCCTTCAAAGCACAAAGCTTCTAGAAGCCTTTGAAGAACCACAGACGTCCCTCTTACCGCATTCCCCTCTTCCCACTTGATTATACTGAGGCTATGTCCTGCCCACAACATTAAGCAGGGACCAAGCAGGGTCATCACTATTGAGAAAATCCACTAGCAGAGATGTACAAAGTTCCCAATGGCCCCTCAGAAATGCTGTACCCCTGATGTGATCCTCACTGCACGAACACTGCAAGATACATTTCCTGCCTAGCCAGGAAGGAAGTCTGTGAGCAACAGCTGTTGTTAGCTGGCATCCCCTCCAGCATTCTAGGGCTACATGGATCACTCAGGCTCTGAGACCACCTAGGGAGAGTGAATTCCAAAAGGGAAGTCACTACAAGTGTCTGTCTCCTTAACTGACACTTTCAAGTTAGACCTCTCATACTCTAGGTCTGTTCTGAGAAAGCACTGTACTGAGCAGAAGCACCTATCTCTGTATGGTGAAAAACAACAAGGCTTCTCTCCTTCCGTTACACAGAAAGACAGACACGCACATATGCATGCATGTGCTTTACTTTTCTTCTAAACACCTTCCTGGGCAGCAGATTCCCTGTGATCCTAACAAGTTCTTTAAGCATTCCCCAGGCCTTATGTTTCTTGAGCTCAAGTATCCACTCCATGGAGGTGCAGATCTCTCACCTGAGGCTGTTCCAAAAGTTCCTCAGTTCCTGACCCCCAGTGGGCTGTGGGCTACTTGAGCCACAGACCCTCATGGAGATGACATTTCCCCTTGCTAGGAGTGAAGGTTTTGAAAACAGTAGTGCAGGCTCTGGAGTCAGAATCCCTGCTCTCACATTAGAGAGCAGCCTAGTGTTTGTCCTCGTTGATCTTGGCTCCTTATTCACAAAGCAGGAATGCCTGCCATCACAGAATCCAAAGGGATGCCAAGCCTTATCAAGTACGGCAAGGGTATCAGGTAGGTAATCTGCTCAGCACTCCCACCTGACAACTGTTGAGACAAAGCCTGCTGTGAACCCCCTCATCTGCTCCTATAGACTCAGGCAGAAACATGGGACCTGCGCCATCACTTTTAGAGCAGTGGCCAGGGGAGTTTAGAAGTCCAGCCCCCAGGAACTTCTCAATGACAAGATGCCAGCTAGTATTTACTTTCTGTGACTCGGGGATCTTCGAAGTAAAAGCTCTCTCTGTACTAGTGAAGCACATCAGATTAGAAAGTGCTCTGACAAACTCATGTCCGTGTGACCTTCTCACTGAGATAGGACCACCTCACAGCAGAAGAGGAGGGCTACCAGGACATGACACTGGATATTAAGACGTATGTTCTCTCTCTCTCTCTTTTTTTTTTTTTTGGTTTTTCGAGACAAGGTTTCTCTGTGGCTTTGGAGCCTGTCTTGGAACTAGCTCTGTAGACCAGGCTGGTCTCGAACTCACAGAGATCCGCCTGCCTCTGCCTCCCGAGTGCTGGTATTAAAGGCGTGCGCCACCATCGCCCGGCTGTTCTCTCTCTTTTTAGCTAAAAGACACTGTTCTGTCAAACCTAGCTCCTGTAACCTCTGCTATTAAGGCTTGCTATTGGTGTGGTCACAGGACAACTGCCTCTCTCTAATGTCTACCTGATGTGGGAAGGTCATTTGTCTATCTGTTGATTTCATTGGTTAATAAAGAAACTGCCTTAGCCCTTTGATAGGAAAGAAACTTAGGTAGGTGGAGTAAACAGAACAGAATGTTGGGAAGAAGGGAAGTTAGGCAGACACCATGCCTCTCCTCTCCAGGGCAGATGCCATGGAGCCAGCCGCCAGGTCAGACATGCTGATTCTTTCCCGGTAAGCCACCACCTCATGGTGCTACACAGATTATTAGAAATGGGTTAATCAAGATGTGAGAGTTAGCCAGTAAGAGGCTCGAAACTAATGGGCCAGGCAGTGTTTAAATGAATACAGTTTGTGTGTTATTATTTTGGGGCATAAGCTAGCCAGGAGGCCGGGAGCCAGGTGGCAGGAACACAGTCGCTGCTTCTTCTACATCTACCTTCCTTATGAATTCCCAGACACACTCTCCTTCCAAGCTGCATCTAATCCTCAGATCTCTGCAGCCTTCCCTTCACATCTCGAACCTAGTCTGACCAGCCTTCAGCCACACTCTTCCCTTTTCCTTGGCTCCAGGTCTTCCTCAGTATATGCAAAGCTCCTAGATCTGCCTGGTTATGAAGAGCAATGGTCATTCTATGCTCTAGCCCTGGTTATGTGCTCATCCTCATTTCTGCACCCTGAACAAGCTGCTCTTCAATCTACCATCCCAGCTGTTCTCAAATGTATCTCCTGGGAAGCCACCCAAACTAACTTGTTCCCCTGAGCACAAAGACCACACTCTCCCACCTGTCTGGCACTTGGCTCTGTCCTTAGCTGAGGCAGATACAATGCCTATGCCAAGATGAGGCTCAAGTGCTCATCTGTAAGGACACGAGGACAAGGATGCTTTATTGTCATTTATCCTCATCTAGCCACCAAAACAAACAGTTCTAAAAGGCTCACTATGGGCTACATGAGAGAATAAGCAACACTGACCTCAACATGACAAAGTGAGGGTGGGGTTTACCTTCAGGACATCCTGCTTGCATTTTTCTATCTTGTCTTGCAGTTTCTTCAGCTGTTCGGGATTGAGAGATGGATCTGCTTTGCTGTTGGCTTCTCGAGAGATGGCCAGTTTCTCCTCTTTGCATGCTGTGTGGTGGGCTTTCTTTGCTGCTTCTACCTACAGGGAGAGTAAGTTCTGGATGCAACACTGTTGCAAGTTCAGGTCATCAAAGACTACACAAACTATAGAGCTGCATGTGCTTTAGGACAAGAGGGAAAGGCAGGGACAAAGTGTGCTTTGTCACAATAACAACTGGATGGAACAGGCCTCACTCTGTAAATATTTATCCATATGTGGTTCTAGGTACTGGGGACACAGGACAGAAGTTGACCCATGACTTAATTTGGAGATTTAAATTAGGTGGCCAAATGCAGGCATAATTAAATGTTGGGGTAAGTTGGAAGGGACTAAGTGTTATGGATGAAAATTAAGCAGGAGGGAGATACTGGGAACAACAGAAGTGTAGGGACAGAATTCTATAGAGAACAGTAGGAAAAAGGCCTGAGATTGTTTGGAGTAAAAGGAAGAGGTGTGGATACCCAAGAAAGCACATGTCAGGACAGCCAACAGAAGGAAGTTCCAAAGGAACCATTGCCTGGTGTGGTGGGGCATGCCTTTAATATCCAGGCAGATTTCTGTGAGTTCCAGGTCAGTCTGATCTACGTAGTGAGCCTAGGCCAGTCAGTTAGACCCTGTCAAAAAGAAGACCCTCGGTGGTGGTGGGAGAGAACGAGAGAACACGCTCACAAGAGAGCCCTCACATGAGTAAAATGGCTTAAAATGGACTGGCAGGAATGGGTCACAATTTCCGAGGATTCTTCTTTTGTTTTTGTGTTTTGTAGTTGTTTTGGGCTTTTCTTTTGAGAAAAGGGTCATATACAGTCCATCCTGGTCTCAAGGTCATGATACAGTCCATCCTGGTCTCAAGGTCACGAGCTTAGAGCAGTAGCAGTGGTTCTCAATTTTCCTAATGCTGGAACCCTTTACTATAGTTTCTCACATTGTGATGACTGTAAATCATAAAATTATTTTTGTTAGGATTGAGCCAGCGACCTGACGCAGAGTCAGCAATCTCCACCAGAGCTGGAGTGGGACAGCACAGCTACCTAGGACAGAGCGAACAAGCTCCACCGGGAGCAGAAGCCAGGAGCAAACCCAGTCCCGGGACACTGGTGGACAAGAAGAAGTCAAACTCTCACTGTTTGCTGATGATATGTTTACATAAGTGATCCCAAAAATTCTACCAAGGAACTTATACAACTCATAAACACTTTCAGCAATGTAGCAGGATACAAGATTAACTCAAAAAAATCAGCAGCCCTCCTGTACGCAGATGATAAAAGGGCTGGGGAAAAAAATCAGAGAATCAATACCCTTCACAATAGCCGCAAATAGCATAAAATATCTCAGAGCAACTCTAACCAAACAAGTGGAAGACTTGTATGACAAAAACTTTAAATCTTTGAAGAAAGAAATTGAAGGAAAGATCTCCCATGCTCTTGGGTAGGCAGAATTAACATAGTAAAAGTGGCAATCTTACCAAAAGCAATCTACAGATTCAATGCAATACCCAGCAAAATCCCAGCAAAATTCTTCAAAGATCTTGAAAGAACGGTACTCAACTTCATATGGAAAAACAAAAACTCCAGGATAGCCAAAACAATCTTGTACAATAAAAGAACTTCTGGAGGCATCACAATCCCTGACATCAAACTCTACTACAGAGCAACAGTACTGAAAACAGCCTGGTACTGGCATAAGAACAGACAGGAGGACCAAAGGAACCGAATAGAAGACCCAGATATCAACCCACACATCTTCGAACACCTGATTTTTGACAAGAAAGCAAAAAATATCTAATGGAAAAAAGAAAGCATATTTAACAAGTGATGCGGGCATAACTGGATATCAACATGTAGAAGAATGAAAATAGATGCACAAAACTCAAGTCCAAATGGATCAAAGACCTCAACATAAAGCCAGCCACACTGAACCTTATAGAAGAGAAAGTGGGAAGTACACTGGAATGCACTGGCACAGGAAACCACTTCCTTAAATATAACCCCAGCAGCACAGACACTGAGAAAAACAATTAATAAATGGGACCTCCTGAAACTAAAAAGCTTCTGTAAAGCAAAGGACATGGTCAACAAGACAAAAACGACAGCCTACAGAGTGGGAAAAGATCTTCACTAACCCCACATCAGAGATCTGATCTCCAAAATATACAAAGAACTCAAGAAACTGGACACCAGAAGATCACATAATCCAACAAAAAAAAAAAAAAAAAAAAAAAATGGAGTACAGACCTAAACAGAGAACTCTCATCAGAGGAATCTAAAATGGCTGAAAGACACTTAAGGAAATGTTCAACATCCTTAGTCATCAGAGAAATGCAAATCAAAACAACCCCGAGATTCCATCTTACACCTGTAAGAATGGCCAAGATCAAAAACACTGATGACAACTTATGCTGGAGAGGTTGTGGGGTAAAGGGAACACTTCTGCATTGTTGGTGGGAATGCAAGCTGGTCCAACCCCTTTGGATGTCAGTGTGGCGATTTCTCAGAAAATTAGGAAACAACCTTCCTCAAGACCCAGTAATACCACTTTTGGGTATAAATCCAAAGGATGCTCAATCGTGACACAAGGACGTGTGCTCAACTATGTTCACAGCAGCTTTGTTTGTCATAGCCAGAACCTGGAAACAACCTAAATGCCCCTCGATCGAAGAATGGATAAGGAAAATGTGGTACATTTACACGATGGAGTACTACACAGCAGAAAAAATACTGACAGCTTGAATTTTGCAGGAAAATGGATGGAGCTAGAAAACATTATTTTGAGTGAGGTATCCCAGACACAGAAAGACAATTATCACATGTACTCACTCATAGGTGGTTTTTAAACATAAAGCAAAGAAAACCAGCCTACAAACCACAATCCCAGAGACAATGAGGACACTAAGAGAGTCTTACATAGATCTAATCTACATGGGAAATAGAAAGTAGAAAAAGACAAGATCTCCCGAGTAAATTGGGAGCATGAGGACCTTGAGGGAGGGTTGAAGGGGGAGGGGAGATGCAGCGAGGGGAGCAGAGAAAAATGTAGAGCCCAATAAATATCAATAAAAATTTTTTAAAAATATTTATTTATTTATTATGTATACAATATTCTGTCTGTGTGTATGCCTGAAGGCCAGAAGAGGGCGCCAGACCTCTTTACAGATGGTTGTGAGCCACCATGTGGTTGCTGGGAATTGAACTCAGGACCTTTGGAAGAGCAGGCAATGCTCTTAACCACTGAGCTATCTTTCCAGCCCAATAAAAAAAAAAAAATTTTAAAAGGAGCAAAAAAATTATTTTCATTGTCATTTCATAACTAATTTTGCTACTGTTAAGAGTCTTAATGTGTGCTTTTTAATGGTCTTATTTGAGCTCTGTGAAAGGGTCATTTGACCCTTAAATGGGTTGTGACCCACAGGTTGAGAACCACTGGATACTCCTCCCAGCTCAGCCTTCTAAGTATCAGCAACAGTACGTGACTTCCAGGGTTCTAGCAGCTATTTCTCCCCACCCCCACCCTCTGTCTCCTACCTTTCCTCCCTCAAAGATACATACATACTTAAAAGTGACTTACATATTTGAACCAAAGTCATAGATTAATTTATTCTAGAAAAAAGAGAAGAGTGTAGTAATGGACCCATGGAGGGAAAACAGTTTCATTTACCAAGGCTCATGGGCAGGAAGAAAAAGACGGAGACGTGGTAAAAGTCAAGATGTAGAGAGAAGAACAAGCAAACATGAAGGCATGTTCTGGATGATTCTGAGCAAAGTAGCACAGCTCCTGAGAAAGGTGGAAGGGGCAGCATTCCAGTGAGAGGTGGAGAGCACACTACAGGCAGGAAGTGAACACACTGAGGTCAGAGTAGTCAGAAGACATCTACCAGTTAGTTAGCCAAGGCCATATAGGACTCATTGAGTTTGACTGGTGCTTTTGAAACAGTGGGGATCAATGTTGTATGCCAATTTGGGAGAAAAACCCATATAAAGAAAAGGACCATTCTGAATTAAACCTTTATACTAGTCCAAAGGTCTCCTGAATCTCTGGCACAGACAATTCTTTAGGCTGCAGAGAGAAATGGAGCTGGGTGAAAAGCATGAGCTTAAGGCTCTGCCAGTAATGTGAAGTTCTCGTCCTGTCTGCAGTCTATGATGAGCTGTATGGATTAAATTTAAAGAAAGCACATAAGGCAGGGTCTTGACCCAGAGATAGCCTGTTCTCCACCAGCTATGCTCTCTTGTGGCTAAGGTGAGTTCCTGGAAGTGTAGAAGGGAGCCCTGTCAGTGGAGAGAGGCACAGCAGGGCAAGAAAAGGGAGAGAGGCACCTCTTTCAGCTTCTTGGCCCAGGGCTTCTGGGCCTTCCGGAAGCCATCCTCTGCTTCCTTGGTCTCCTTGAAGCCTCCCATCATCTGTTTGTGAAAGGCTTCCTTCTGCCAGTTCTTGATCTTCTCAAAGTCTTCATTCATCAGTGACGTCTTCACTTCTAGGTGCAGCTCGCTCACCTTCTCTGCTTCGGACATGACAGCCATCCAGGCCTTCTCCACAGTCCCATACTGTGGTCCTGACACAGGAGAAGAATGTTAACTCGGTCTCTGCTCACAGCAGGGTTTCTGTCACCCCCATAGCTATCCACCTGGGAGCAGTCCAGCTACACACAACTTTTCTAAAGCCTTTGAGCTCTCGTGTGTGCGCACAGATATGTGCATGTACACGTGAGTAATGTGTATATTAGTTTCTTGCATCTGACTTCTATGTAGAAAGGAGTTGGGAATTAGGCCTTCTGTGTGCACAGTAAGTGCTTGTGCAGCTGAGCCAGCTCCCCTGTTCCCTCTGCGGTCTTTGAGACAACCCTTTCTGCATTTTGGAGATCTCACTTTGTTTAAGGTGGCCAGAAAAGGGTGAACTCTCTGAAGTGAGTTGCCAGCCTCTCAACCAAGAACTCTCTTGCTCCCATGACAGCCCAGGATTGTGAGTGGCCTCCCTCAAGATGGAACACCTTTATTCACTCCCATGAGCCTAGAGGATAATAGTGTCAACAAAGACAGGACAGGGAACATCTTGTAGTCCCCAAACCCCACTCCTCACTGGCTCAACTCAGATCAGAGACTGCTGGTTGCTGTGAGCACTTCAATGACGACGCAGCTGAGTTTCACCCGTTTCACCAATGGCTTTCTTCTTGTCCTTCCTACCCAGACCCCTTATCCAAAGTCCTGATTAAGAGTTCCCCTCCTGAGCCTTGGGGAATAAGAACAAGAAGGGAGTGAATTGACATAGTGTCCCTATACCATCCAGATATTTCCACATGGGCCTGTGTGGTTTCTCTTTCCTCTCTTCCCTCTCCCAGCACAGACTTCCTTCCCTTCGGCTGAGGACAGTCCTCTATCCTACAGGCACCCTCAGGCCCTCAGCAAGATGCATTCCTAGCCCACTTGTGAACAATTCATCAGGGGATCCCCGGAAAGTGAGCAGTTAGTACCCATGCCCAGGGTTACTTTACCTTTCTCCACAAGCTGCTTCCAGCGTCGGGCCCACTCAGTGAGCTGCTGTGCATATGCCTTTTCAATGCGTGCCCGCTCATGCAAACAGTTCATGAGGTCACCACACAGGCGGTGCCCATCATCAATCCGCTTCACAGTCCGTTTGTAGTTCCCGACCTGTGAGACAGAGCTTAGTGTTACGGTTAGGCGCATACTTAGGGTGGTTGTCCACCTGCTATACCCTCTAGCATGGTTAGCCTATCTGTTGCTATCATATATTATATATAGGGTTCCCTCACATCACTCTAAGGGTCATCCCATCTCCCCACCCTGATGGCTACCCCCTGTTTTATTACTAACAGGAATAAATAAGTCAGCAAACCGGAGTGTCTGAGTATATACCACCAGGTCATGTCCTGTAGCAGAAACCAACTGGGAGGTGAGGGAAGGAGGCAAATGAGCAAGGTGCAGGGCTGAGTGAGGCTGACAGGTCTTCAGGCAGATGGAGGAGCAGGGGTGGCTTCCTAGAGCAGGTAACATGCAACTAAATCCTCACGCAGGATTATTACTACTTTCCAATGACAGTAGCACATATTTTTTCCCACCGAGTGCCTACTATGTGCCAGGCACCTTGATAGGTATTTCTTTTTTTTTTTTTTGGTTTTTCGAGACAGGGTTTCTCTGTGGTTTTGGAGCCTATCCTGGAACTAGCTCTTGTAGACCAGGCTGGTCTCGAACTCACAGAGATCCGACTGCCTCTGCCTCCCGAGTGCTGGGATTAAAGGCGTGCGCCACCACCGCCCGGCTCTTGATAGGTATTTCAAGTGGCAGCAACTGCCCCTACTTCACAGATGAGGAAACAGGCTTAGAGATGCTAAGAACTGGCTAAGACTGCATGGTCACACTGGCTGGGATGAACTTCAAGGGAGTTTTCAAAATATTTTTAGGTAAGACAGCCTGGACGGCAAACCTCAGATTCTAATCTGCTTTGTCAAGGGCAAGTTTTGGCTACTCCTTTTCACATACGAAGGGAGAAACTAGATTACCTAAACTAGAAATAGCTATGAAAATATTTTTAACTCTGTGTGTGTGGTATATGCACATACATGTGCACATGTGGGTGGAGGCCAGAAGTCAATGTCAAGCATCTTCCTCAATTGTTCTACTTTTTGTTCTTGTTGTTGTTGCTTGTTTTATTCTTTGAGACAAGGTCTTGATGAACTTGGTGCTCACTAATGGATCTGGCTATATTAGCTGGCCAGCAAACCCAGGGATCCTCCTGTCTCTACCTCCCAGCATAGAGTTCCAGGCATGTACCATCACACCCAGCTTCTTATGTGGGTGCTGCAGAACTGAACTTAGGTTACCATGCTTGCCCACCAGTACTTTACCACCAAGTTAACAACTCCTCAGCCTGTTTCACCCTATAGCTTCAGCAGCAAGTCATAGGGGAAGGTCCACGGAGAACAGCACAGGAAAAGGACTAAAAATCAGTTGCCTACTAATGTGTTCAAAACTCTTAAACCACTCTCTTATGTTTTCTAACAGTCTCTACCCACTGACTCTCCAGTATGTTGTTCAGCCTGAAAGCCTCAAAGGCAGGCATGCCTGTGCCTGCTCTACAGAAAGGGCAGCCCTCTCTGCAGTGTTGCACTCCCAAGTCCTCCTTCTCCAGTGCTGAGCTAGCTAAGGGAAGAGAAGAGGTGCTGGAGATGGCCTGCAAGAGTTTGGAAAAGGAAAACACCTTTGGAAAAGGACAAACATGCAGGCACTGCATGTAGATGCAAAAGAGTGAGAGATGGTGGCTTCTGTACCTAGAGGGAAAGGCTGTCCCTTGGGCCAGGGCTCTAGGCAGGCTGAGGTGATGACCTCCTCCTGCAGGGCCCCGAATCCTGCTGAAGAGCTAAGACCCCCAGAAGTCAGACAGCCTAGGGATGCCAGAGGCCCAGCATGATTTTGGCCACCTACTAAAGGGTGGGACTCTTGGATCCACCATTAATCGTGTGCCCTCCACAGAGCCCCTTGCAGCCCAGGCAAAGCCTGACTCTTCTCAGCAAGGTTGGGAGTTCAATACATACAGCTGAAGCTGGGCTGTGACTTAATCCCCCAGCTTTTCCTTTTTCTTACTGCAAAAAGGAAAACAAAAACAATCTCCACAACCCACCCTGAAGCACTGACCTTGCTCTTCTTCAAATGGGCCTTTGTGGTCACTTTCAAATTTATAAAAGAAAAAAATAACAAAACTCAACTTAGTACTACTGGGGTGGGGGCAAGAGGAAAATCAACCTGATTGAGTTGCAATAGCCACATGGAACCACACAGAGACAGTTTTCATCTGTCACAGCAGAGCCAACTGGAGACAATCATCCAGATGTATATGTTAGTATCTGGAAACCTGTTCACCTCTTCAGTGTTCAAAGCCCAGGGGAAGACTTCAGGAAAGGAAAGAATGCCTGCTAAGGAGCTACAAGCTGTGCAGGCCAATGGCATGCAGCAGCTGTGACCATGCTGAAACAAGAACTCCTGTCAATTGAAGGACAGCCTCCTAGCTCCCAGGGTGGGAAGTGCCTCAGCAGGCAGACATTTCAGGTTATTAATGGGCCTTGAGGTGGCAGAGAAAACTGAACTGGTTCTGGGATTGCTTCTGGGGACAGGTGGTCATCTAGTCAGGCAGAGAGCAAAGGGAAGAAGGGAAACAACATTTAACAGTTCAAAGACTCAGGGAGAACCTGTGGCCCTAGTATGACCAGAACCAGGCAAGACCACTGTCAAGCGCATGTTCACCTAATTTGCCTTGGTCCTGAGATACTGAGGAAATTCCTACCTCACATGGAACCCAAACAGAAAACACTTCCTGAAACCCCAGAGAGGCTTAGCTGTCATGAGGCTGACCCACTGATCCCCACATGAGAAGGGTGGAAGTTCTCTTGCAGGCAGTGGTCTGGGACTCATGTCCCAGACTACCTACCCTGTTCTCCTCTGGCCAGACAACGGCCATCCTTGTCTCTGCCATAGCCAAACTCACTTCCTGCACATCAGGCTTGGGTAGATCCAAGCAACAAAAGCTTCACCATGCATAAAGCACCTACACCCTACAGCATGTGTACTGATGTCTCTGTCCATTTTTCTTTCTCTAGGCCGTCCACACAGCAGGCTTTTAATGAAAACATGAGCAGTAAAACCACAGAGCAACCAGAAGAGCATGTAGGCCAGTGCACCTCTGCAAGTTAAAGTGACACTCTTTAAATAACATTTCACAGATTTAAGTTACATGAATGCACATCCACTATCCCAACAAAAACCAAAGATTCAGAAACAGACATCCTAAACAACTGCAGACTTTAAAAACTATCTCCTAACTGTTACATCTAAAATCTAAAATCAACAGGGGGCGCTGGAGAGATAGCTCAGCCATCAAGCCCTTTCCAGACCAAGTTCAATTCCAGCACTCACACCAAGAGGTTCACAACTAACTAACTCCAGCTCAGAAAGAGAGAGGAGAAAGAGACAGAGACAGAGACTGTCTCTTAAAAATCTGCCAGGGATTTAAGCTGAGAAGCTGTCACCAAGTCCTAGCCACCATGATGAAAAAGGCAGGACTACTGCAAGGAGCACTCAGGGAGCTCCTTACACCCAGATGACCAAACCTCAGAGAGAAAAAGAAACCTCAAGTACAGGGCAGGGCTGGGCAAAGGC
The DNA here is from genome assembly GCF_950005125.1 of Chionomys nivalis. Lineage (NCBI taxonomy): Eukaryota > Metazoa > Chordata > Mammalia > Rodentia > Cricetidae > Chionomys > Chionomys nivalis. The sequence goes on from NC_080102.1 coordinate 40,407,776, forward strand.
TCCTGCTGGATGAACTAGAAGAAAACAGACTTCTTCAACAACCAGGAGGTACTGAAGTCATTAGGACCAGCATTCTGTGTCAGGCTAATACCCTGACATTGCAGGCAGATAGGAGACTACTCCCTACGATATGAGATGTGTGGCACAGAAACGAACTGGAAGGGAGGACTCACCAAAGATTAGAAGCTGTTTATATAAATCACAAATGCTAGTACACAAAGCAGGGATAAAAAGCTTCAGAAATGTGACTATCAAATCTGCACCACAGGAAGGGAGGAAGCAACGGCTTTCCTGTTTGGGAAGTAGAAAAGTGCAGAGCGGGATCTGAACTGCCCAGCCCATAGTACCTTGTCTGACAAATGGCTCAGCCAGTCTTCTCCATGGATGCCTCCCTGGCAAGACCACCTGCGAGCACTTGCATCACCTGCATCCTTCGGCTGCTGGAACTGATTTCTCCAACATGGCTCCTGCCAAATGTTCCAACTGGGGACCACATGTGCCTTTGAGAACATGGTGCCCATAGCCACAGCTTCTCTGAGTTACCCCAGGTACATTGGCCTTGGCCCTTAGCTGGGCTAGACTCTCTTAGCAACAAGTGACACATCCTGTCATTATGCATTACATCACAATGTTTGTGTTTTGCCAGGCAGGGAGTGATAACCCATCCCATGCATTCTCAGTGGGTGGGAATATTAGTGTTCCCATCTAAAGGATAAGGAAACAGAACTGAGGAACTATGGTCACCCATGTTCATAGAGATAGAAAGAAACAGAGACTCACATACCACGTCCCCCCTTGGGTCAATCAGAGAGGGTAAAGAGTTGCAGGCTAGGGCCAGACCCCACTCCTGTTTCCACTGTATCCCAATGGCACTTCATCCCAGGAACCCTAAACTTATATGCTACTAAGACAACTTGCCAAGGGTAACCTTGGTTTTACCCTTGTAATAAAGGACTAAGAACCACACTTGCCCCCTCTCAACCCTGGAAGAGGAAGGCATCTGTGCCAAGTTGCTCAGCAGAAAGCTGAATGTCCCTCCAAGCAAGTCCATGCTCTGGAACTCAAATGTCTAACCCAACACACTGATAAAGGATGCCTAGAAACTGCAGCCTTCTCCACTGGGTTGGAAGACACAAGGAATGGCAGGCCTCTGGAGGGCGATGCTTAATTACAGCTCTGTAGGTGGCCACAAGATGGACTAAAAGACCTTCTGACTTTGTGTTCAAGCCCCTAGGCTCTTTTGGCCTTTTTTCTACCGTATCTCACAAGAGCAGCAGTACAGATCTGGCTCTGGCCCAAGCATGTGATCTGGCCAGGCCTTTTCTCTGCATTTCTGACTCTCAAGCTAGAAAGGGGGTGGAAATAGAGCACTTACATGCCAAGTGTCCTAGAAGCTTACACTCCAGGTTGGACTTCCTCCCTGCCAGCTCTACTCTTAAGTTGCATGGCAGGACCTAAGTTGTTTTCTGGCTATTTCTTCATCTTGTCCACACAGTAAAGGAGTGAAAAGCAGCTTAGGTGACCTCAAGAAGCCCTTCATGGTTCTGGAATCTTGAAACGAATCGTATCTGTCACCGCCATTAGCCAGCTAACTCCAAACAGCCAATCAAGCATTCCTAACTCTCAGCTTCTGATGTTCTGGCAACTCCCTCTTGCCATCCACAAAAATTTAATAAACATCTGCTGTGAGGCACATATAATATTACAGTGAGCAAACCATCACTACATTGGCCTGATGGGACTTATGGCTAGATGAATACCATAGTTTTGGAAAGGAATATTCCTCAAGTGGTCAGAGCTGGCCTGGAAACATGTGAGGTGAAAATGAAGGACCTTAGACTTCTGGAAGGCTTGGGACAGGAAGTCACAACCCACACAGCATGAGCTATGGACAGCACCACTCCTCTGACATCTATCCTGCAGCTCAAGCCACCCTGATTACCTTGAGTGGACATCTGCTGCATATCAAAACAGTGTCAATATTCTCTATTCTCCACGCCTATAGACTGGGCACTCCATAACGTCTTCTCAGAGCCCAAATCTGTCTTGGTAGCTAAATCTGGATTCTCTTTCCACTTGGAGAGGTAGAGGTCTCAGAAGTTGCTAGGATACTTCCCATCATGGATACTGAGGCATTCTGGAGTCCTTTTTCCACAAAGTTCTCAACCCAGGAGAGCTATAAGAGCCCTTCCCATCAACAGCCCAAAAGAATCACATTGGCAGATGGCAATCCCAACTATTACCGTGATGAAACACCATGACCAAAACAATTCGAAAAGTAAAGGGTCTGTTTCATTTACAGTTCCATGTAACAGTCCATCATCAAAAGTAGTGAGGGAATGAACTCAAGTAGAGCAGGAACCTGGGGGCAGGAGCTGATGCCGAGGCCATGGAGGGGTGGTGCCTACTGGCTTGCTCACCATGACTTGTTCAGCTGCTTTCTTATAGAACCCAGGATCATATGCCCAAGGGATAATACCACTCACAATGCGTTGGTCCCCCCCCAGAATCAATAATTAAGAAAATGCCATCATTATTAGGGCATCCCTGGCAAGATAGCAATGCCCAATAGTGGGTTGGTAAAAGACATGTAGATAACCTACCGGCTACTCAAATTACTTCAGAATTCAGTGTTGAGACTTCTGGGGTATGGTATGCCATGCTTTTTATATAGAAACACAGTATGCCAAGTAGACTAATTGCCAGGTCATGCCTGCATTTTCTCCTACAGGTCCCTCTTCTACATTATTTTGCCTTCCTAAGAGCAGATGTGCTGATCAATGAGTGGAGTGGAATATGTCAATCAATATATTACAACTAAAGAGATAATAACAAAGGTAAATAGATTAAAACCATTTCAAAAGCAAAGAAGGCATCTGGGGGTGGGAATGGTTATCATTCCAAATTATAGAATTTTCGCTTATAGGATCCTTATCAGGAAATAGGTTGGAGCCACTGGCAAACAGTTAAGGACAAGGTCCTCTGGCCTCCACCCCAATAACAAGGGAGGGTTAGGTACCAATGCCCAGTATTTTCAGTGCAGACAATATTTAGAGTTAGTAAACAGCAGAGCAGGATAGGTGTTTGCTGCTATCTCTTGCAGATGCCCAATTTCATCTGCTTAATTGCTGGTCTCAGCTGTCCAGGGTCTGGTGAGCCAGGCTGGGATCCAGATGGGCTGCAGAAAACCTCTCCCAATGGTAAGTAATGGGGCTAGTGATTGGCATTTACCCATTATTACATCTTTCCAGGTCACAGAGGTAAGCTTGTAGACCCTGACAAAGGTGCTCAATGTGTGTGTGTTGCTTCTTACTTAGAAACGCAGCATGCCAAGAAGACTGGCCACCAGGTCATGCCTGCATTTTCTCATATAAGAAAATGCCTTCCAGCTCTATCTTATGCAGGCATTTTCTTAATTGAAGTTCTCCTCACAGATGATTTTAGTTTGTGTCATGTTTACATACAACTCGCCAGCACATCCATGAAGGGGAGCAAGCCGCTCCTTAGCCTCCACACTGCTAGAAGAGAAGTGAAGGCACGAGTCAGCAGAAGGGCTCTGCTGATCCGCTGCTCTGTGCTCCAAGCATTACACAGTAAAATAGACTAACTCATGCGAGTAGTGAGGAACCCAATCTGCACCTGTCTTTTGAATAGTCACTATCATTTCTGTAAAAACCTTGTGAAGCCATAGCGTTCCTCCTTTCCATAGTGGGATTCATCCCAAATAACTCCAGTAGTGTATTAATTATTGGGCATAACTTCTTTCTGTATTGACAACTGGATGACCTCTCCCCACACTGTGGGGCCCTGGTGTGAAGTATGCACTCAGTCAAAGGAACCTTTGTTCTCATAGTCAAATCTACATAAAGTTAGTCCCCCACAATTATCCTTTATGGCAGGGCATCTGACAAGGAAAGGAGCCTTGCTAACAGACCAAATGAGAACCTCAAAGACAGGCATTGAGCAGGAGAGACAGCATGTCTACCCTTACTGAGAAACGATCTGGGAGGCCCTAAGATCTCTAACAGCTGACTCAGGAGAATGTAACCCACTGGCCTGTGCTCTACACTACTAAGTTATTAATATTCTGTATTTACTTTCACCTCGGTTTCACTGACACAAGATCTTGTTCTAGGAAACTGTTTGTGCCTTTACCCATAGAAATACAGGGAAAAAGTTTAGGTTGCTAAACAAGCCCCAAAGAAAGAAATTCCTTCCCGCCTGGGTGTCAGAGGATACAGCACCTGTAGAGTACCCTGTTGGTTAGCCCTAGGGGTTGGGGGGAGGGGGAGAGGTACACAGTGCTATCTGCTTTCCTCTTTGAGGCTTACACTGGTTGCCATGGATACCAGAAATGCTGTGTTCCCAGCTGTTGCTTAGAGAGTGTACAACAAGGTACCATTTTTCTTCCCTACTTCTTTACATTTATCAATTACATACATCTAGCGTAACTAGTTACATTCAAGAAATGCAGTTAGTATACAAAAAAAAAAAACCCTTTTCCCCCTCTTTTTAGAATTCTGTACTGATGTAAAGCCCCATCCTTAATTAATCCTCCCAGTATCTGTCAGGGAGCTTCACAGCCACGCCCCCTCTATGACATAAGTAAGACAATTGGCCACTTCTTCATCAGTCTTATCCATCTTGTTGGCCCTAAGAAATGCATGCTTGACATTATTGTTATTTACCAAGAATTGTTAATTATGTCTGTGTGGATATATAAACTAAAAACCTTGTGGAACATCACTGGGAGAGATCCTGGGAGAACACTAAAAGAGCATTGAAGAGAGCACTGGGGGAAGGTAGGAAGAATAAACGGGACATGATGAAAAGGTATATATGAACTGACATTTCTTTCACACTCGGGAATCTTTAGTCAGTCTTCGCTTTCCTTCTGAATCCTGAGAAGTTTAGAGGAGGTTGGCACCCCAACATAAACCTTGATACCTTGCTGAAGCCTATAGAATCTTTGGTGATATCTAGGGCCTGAATATTTTACCCCAAGCCCGCAGTATCTCAGTGAAGCTGGGAGGATTGCAGAACATTCTTTCTTCCTAATACTACAACCTGCAGCATCAGTCCCTGTCACAGATACAACATGGTATATACACCTACAGGGCAACCTCTCGTAAAGCACAGGGCCTCCATCTCAGCAACTTCCTACAACCCATTAAACTCCCACTGTGACCCTTCCAACAGGGATGAATCTTCTGGGTCTTCCATTCCTATCATCTTCTATTGATTTTTGGGTTTTTAACTCTGGGGCATTTGTGCTTAAAGAAACCAAAATGTAAGGGGGTATCTCTAAAAAAAACTTTCATGTCTGAATCTTGCTTTTCAGGGACCAGATAGAGCTCTCTCATCCTCATTTCTACAAGATTCTGCTAGTTTCACCCTGAACTTTCTTGTAATTTCCAAAGTGCCTCTACCTTGGAGAGGAGAACCTAGGGGCACCTTGGTAGGATGTTTTCCTGAATCACTGGCCTGTGTCATACCTCACTGGGTTCCCTATCTGCATGGGATGATGCTCCTTGCCTGCAGAGCCCTAAGAGAGCCCAAGGCTGAAGCTTATGCCTGGGTCTGCTGGTGCCTCTACTGCTTTACAAACAGGCAGCTTCTGTCCCAGCATAACAAAGTCTAAGACTTCACTTCTGTCCCAGATCCCAGTGTTTGGTAACAGCCATACGTTGACTGCTGCCATCCTGTTTCTGGAATTGGTCTTCAAAGGAAGGGGAAGACAATGGGGTTTGCTACCCAGCAAAGGAAAGGAAACAGAGTTCACTGCCAAGCAAAGGAAAGGGAAGGAAATTGGGTTCACTGCCCAGTAAAGGCATCACTTGCTCTGATTGTTTATACAAAACATGAGAACAACTTTGCCGGGCAGTGGTGGCATACACCTTTAATCCCAGCACTCAGGAGACAGAGGCAGGCAGATCTCTATGAGTTCGAGGCCAGTCAGGTCTACAGAGTGAGTTCCAGGACAGACTCCAAAGCTACAACAGAGAAACCCTGTCTCAAAAAACCAAAATCAAACAAAACAAAAAGATAATTGAATTATCAATCTTAAATCAAATGTTCAAACTGACAAACTTAAAAATGGATAAAGTGGAACCCTCTTAATTCTAGTTGCCGGATCCTAACTCTAAAATCAGAACACATGAAATAATAGGGAGGAAAGATGCATTTAAATAAACCTATTTAAAAAGTTCTTTACATTTATTATTTATTTAGTGGGGGAGGGTTGTATATGTGCATCTACTCGTGTGTGTGCGTGCGTGCGCATGTGCCTACAGAGGCCAGAAAAGGGCACTGGATTCCTGGAGTCAAGAGTTACAGACGGTTACCCAGAGTGGGTACTGGGAACTGAACTAGAGTCCTTTGGAAGAAGAGCCAGTGCTCTTAACCACTGAGCTTCAGCCCCAATGAACCTTCTCTTAACTGAGTTTCTCCACAAGGCTGCTGGTAAAGTTTGCTGCACACCAAGTCCTTGGTGCATGTGGTGTGGTGGTGTGTATCGTACAGTGGAGGAAGGTAGGCATCTGTGCCTATAACATGGACCAGATTTGCATGCCCCGCTCCCAAGGCCCCTCCTTGAACTCCAGGCTTCCACATACAGAAGTGTGAGTCCTCACTCACCCTTCAGCACACAGCCTAGAAAATGAAAAGAATATGTGACAGCTGTTGCCACAGGCTGGCACAGTGAGAGCCTCTTCCTAGTATTAAGTTCTCATGGAAGACCAGAACCACTCCAGTGTAGGAGAGACAGACACCCTGAAAGTTCTGTGACCCCTGGGATCCAAGTCAAGAGACATGTGGAAATGGGCCAACCTGTCATAAAAAGCCAAGCACCCTGGAAGGAAATCAACAGACTGAAAAGTGGGGTTAGGAGTGGGATAGTAGTCCCTTTAAGAACTCTTACTCCCAGTCCCTTTATCCCAACCCTGATTGTGATCCATTCTGGCCCTGGTCTCTCATGTCCAAGCCTGGTTTATAGTTCTCACTGCCTGCCCTCTCTCAGGCTATACCTGGCCACCCAGCTACCTTCCCGCTCTGCCAGCCCAAACCAGTATTTGTCCTCAAAGTCCCATGGAGCCAGGATGCTATGAGGAATCAATACCAAAGACCATTGAAATTCTAAAGTTTCCATGTGAAAAAAAAGATGTGACCCCAACAGCTTAAACAGGTGACTGAAATCCAAAGAAGAACACAAAAGATAGATAAGCTTCTTGACAAGCAACTGAGGGACAGCCCTCCCATCCCCCAGTAGCTGTCTGGCATTGGAAACCGTGTCTAGACAATGAAGGGACTAGACAGCAACAAGATGGAGTCTACTTCCCCCGTCTGTGTCTGTGCAATGCTCAGGTGTGCAGCTGAGGACCAGGGAATGCAGAGAAACAATGGCTCGGGAGGAACCTGGTCCTACCGGTGAAGAGCCCTGTGACCCTAGGGATCCAGGTACCCTAGGCACACCAGACAGCACCAACAGTGAGGAAGCACCCGGCATTGGTACACTATTGTAATCACAGAAACGCTATCACTGACTGGGCATCATGATCTATGACCATGCACATTAAATTCTGCATTAGATTGCATGACTGGATTGCTCTGACATCAGCAATGAGTGAGTGCATGGGATGATAATTGTATGGATGGTATATATAGCATGCCTGGTCCTGGGACTAAAATGAGACAGTTTCATCAGGTGGCACCCAGCCAAACACACTACCCAGATAGCACCCTGCAGTCTTCTTGAGGGGGAAGTAAACAGAATTGGAAGCAGCTGCGATTACCCTACCCCATCACGTCTACTAAATATGTGGAATAGCCAGACATCTAAAAACCAGCACCATATTGCTGAAAACAGCCAGTGCTCAGCTACCAAACTCAAGTTCCTATAGAGGATGTGCCAGGTTCTGCAGGATGATAACTCTTGGAAGACCCTCAGCCATTTATCTCACTATCAGGCCCTCAACTACAAAGTCCCTCCATGCACCATGCCCAGTGCTAGGTGCTGGGAACACAAGCTAAACAGAGTCACTCTGCTAAGTTACAGAACAAAAAGCGCCAACAGGTGTGGCAGGTATGCTAGGAGCTGGCACAAGAGTACTGCCATCACTAATGTGGGACCAAGAGCTCTGTGACAAGAACTATCCTTGTCACTTTCATCTTCACAGGAAAGCAGCAACACCTCAGAGTGTAGAAAAACAAGGCTCTTCAGGACAGAGTTCCAGGAGGCCACAAGCAGGGCAGGTCTTGGAGCTTGTTTTCCTACCCATGTGAAGTCAATCTGTCTGTCTGTCTGTCTGTCTGTCTGTCTGTCTGTCTATCTATCTATCTATCTATCTATCTATCTATCTATCTATCTATCTATCTATCTATTGGTTTTGGGGGACAGGGTTTCTCTGTGTAGTTTTGGAGCCTATCCTGGAACTAGCTCTTCCAGACCAGGCTGGCCTTGAACTCAGAGACCCGCCTGCCTCTGCTGGCCTTGAACTCACCTAGACCCGCCAGCCTCTGCAAGCCCGAGGGCTGGGATTAAAGGCCTGCGTCACCACCACCCAGCCCATTTGAGACTGTAAGCAGAGCTCACACCAGGGAGACAGCTGTGAGGACTGAAAGCAAGGCTTGGGTAGTCACTCATGATTTCTAAATGTTCTATGGGAGTTTGCCATGGCTGTAGAAAAGCACAGAGATCCTAACTGTTTCTGGGTATATGCGTAATGGGCTGTCAGAGTGAATGCAACCCAGCACAGAACACACAGAGGCACAAACAACACAGCTTCACAGGTGCTTCTGTGACACTAGTGGGTCATAGCTCATCTGTGGTCCAACAAGAAGGGTCTGCCTACCCACACACCTGTATCTGCAGGGGCAGAGGGCAAGTCCAGTCTTGCTCCAGATGCTGTCTATAGCCACAGCTCTAAAGCAGCTTTCAACCTTTCCAATATACCCTGCTGTTGAACAGCTGGCAATATATCTGTCCCTATGACCCTTGCTGCCTTAAATGTTTCCAGGGCAGAGGTGTCTCTTGCCATCCAGATTCCAGTTCCAGCCTCATCCTTACTAGACAGCCGTGGCCCGCTAGTCTGGGAAGATCATGTCTGCTCCTTCTCTTCCACTCACTCGGCACCTATAGCAGCAACTTCTTAAGTCCTAAGACTTGTTCTCTACATGCCCTGCCATATCCTCACAGGATCTCATACACGATCTGTTCAGTAATGCATACTCTGTTCTATTTTGTTCTGGGGCCAGGATTTTGCTGAGTTGTCCAGCCTGGTATCCCACTCGTGAGCTGAAGCAATCCTCTGGATTCCCAGTGCTAAGGACTATGGGCATAAAACCACTGCATCTAGCTAAGTGGGTACTTTTAATAAAATAAAATATTTAGCCAATCACAGTTCTTTCATTCGGAACACAGGAAAGAAAAGTGCTAGTGAAGTTTGAGTCCTCTATCTTCTAAAACCAGAGCATTAGTGATCACTTGTTTCCCTTAGCCTGTAACAGCAGATGACATGTTAGCCCCACAAACACCAGGACTGCACACTCACCTTTTCCTCCTCTGGAGCCTCCTGTCAAGAAGGCACCACACAGTGCTTAAGACTACAGTCCCATCTGGCAGCCTCTCTTGGGGGCCAGAGTTAGCCCCCTTTTACTCTGAGGCTCAGGTAAAGTGCACAACTTGTCCAAGGTCACATAGCTAGTGACAGCACAGCTGGGGTCAGGGCTGACATGCTACTTAGCTGAAAGCCCAGTCCTCCTCACCCTGTCCATGTAGCCCAAAATGAAAAGAAAGTTCCAAGGGTTTTTCCAAGGGGGGTTAATTACGGTCAAGACTTTACTTCCTTGGCTGGAGTGGAAACTCAGTGTTAGGACCCCTGCCTAGTATACATGAGGTACTTGTTGTGTTCCATCCCTAGTACCATCACTAACAACAACGAGAATACAGTTGGCTTTTCTTTAACTAGTGGACAGGAAAAATTAAGTGGGCTGGGGAGAATAACTTGCGAAAACAAAACAGGTCACAAGGTAATTTCATCAGGAAGGGAGTTCCCAGGACACAGGCTGGCAGGCAGATGCTCTTACCAAGATCCTGGCCCTTTGTTCAGCCCTCTAGGCTGCTTGCCTGCATTATGCAAAATAATGTCACATCATGGTCACTCATATGTAAAAGCTGCCTGTGAGATTGGGCTGGGTCACTGCTGTGTGTTGTCTATTACACAGCGCTAGACACCCAAGAACATTGGAGGGCAAACCAGCAAGACCTTTCACAGACACATCTAGTGAAAATCGGACTTTCCAGACAAGTGAACTCCCAACTCCACTGAGGGCTGGAGCATTCCCATAATCCCTAAAAGAAACAATGCCCTGTCTCTGCCACCACTAATTTGATGGGAAGTTCCTGCCTGATTTTGAATTAATGTTCATTTCGTTCTGACTCTACCAAAACCACAAAGGTACACTGGACGCCAGCAACCTGGGATCTATGTTCAAAAGAGGAGACATTACCTCCCAGAAGCTGTCACTGGACACTTCCACTCCCACAGAATCGTCGTAGGTGACAGACATTTTTGCAGAGGATGAGGGGATGGCAGCAGACACTCTGGTTCAGGGATTCACTTCAGATGGTCAAAATACGTAGACAGACCTATGAAAGAAAAACACAGACAGTTGTAGCTTCCCCATTCCAGGACAAAAAGCAAGGTATCACTATTGAATGCATGGCACCCACCTCAGCGTATTGGTATCTCCTACCCTACTTCAGCCAGCTTCTCTTCCCTGTCCCACCACTCAAGTCTCAGTTCACGTACCTCCCAGAGATGCCTTAGGAACTCAACTGACTACAGTGTCACCAGTGACAGACACCACAGAAGCTCTTCTGAGAGCCAGCCTTAGTCAAATAAGGATCAGGGCACATTACTCACATTGTATGAAGTTAGTTACTTGGTTGTCAACTTGATTACATCTGGAATTTACTAAAACCAAAAGGACTGGGTGCACCTATGAGGGATTTTTTTCTAAATTAAATCATTCAAAGCAGAAAGACCTACCTTTAATCCCAATCTTCTCAAGTGGAAGATCCACCTTTAATCCACAGCCACATCCTTGGTTATATAAAGGACATGGAAAGAGGCTTTTGCTCTTTGCCTGCATGCCATTGCTCTCAGTGGCAAGTCCATTCCTTCACTGGCATCAGAGACTACTTCTTCAGGATTCTGGTGTGTAAAGACCAGCTGAGACACCCAGCCTCATCGACCCAACAACTACTGGATTCTTGGACTTGCCATTGGGAGATACTATTGTTAGACTAGTTAGCTAAACCAGAGCCTTACAGGTTTAGCCACTCTAAAAAATCCTATCCTCTAGAGAAAAATCCTATCCTGTTCCTCTAGAGAAGCCTGACTAATATAGTTAGCAAAGACAAATAAGAGTTACTTGGCACACACCTGACACTCTAAAAGTGTCCATCCAGTAAGCTCCCAAAAGACAGTGAGAAACACTAGGGAACAGAACAGTTTTTACTGTTGTTGTTTTTTGTTGTTGTTAGTTATTGTTTCTGGACAAGCGTTTTCTCTGAGGCTGTCAGCTTGGGAGGGAACCAGTGGCTACCTGCTGCCAGGAAGCTTATATGCTTTTCATGCACACACTTATTTGCTGTGCATCAAGGCTGGCCTTAAGAAACACAGAGATCTGCCTATCTCCAGATTAAAAGGCATGTTGCCACCAGGCCCAGCAGAAAATGGTTTTCTATACACATAAATCCAGCCACTTTGCATTTACTATCTATACATCATATACATAGACACATATATCATATATAGAGACTATATCTAGACATCACAGTCCCACAGTCACAACTTATCTCCTCCTCTCTATGACTTTTCTTTTTCTTGCCTTGGTACACCAGAGGACTTCCAAAGACCAAGCTTTCAACACTTCACCAATGAGGAAGAGTGAGGCTCAAGTGGAGAATGCTGGCTCAGCAAGTATAAAGCCCTGTGTTCAACCCCAGCACAAAATGAAAAATAAGTATCTGCCATTACCTCTGGCTTCAGGTTTTATTTCTTCTAGCTCCTGGAAGGGAATGCTTACTGCTTTAATCCGCAGCCTTTCTCCTTTTCTTTTTTTCTTTTTAATATTTATTTATTATGTGTACAGTATTCTGCTTGCAGCACCAGAGAGGGCCCCAGACACTACAAATGGTTGGGGGTCCCCATGTGGTTGCTGGGAATTGAACTCAGGACCTTTAGAAGAGCAGTCAGTGCTCTTAACCTCTGAGCCATCTCTCCAGCCCCCTTTCTCCTTTTCTAAAATACACATGAAGAACAAGAGTCCCTCCACATAATGCAGGGCAAACTGGCAAGATTTTACAGGCAGGTGGTTCAAAGGTATGGGCAACGGGCTTCCTGTATATGGGTGGTCAAAATGGGTCAACACAAATCTCATCTCTAGAAATCTGCAATTGGTGATGTCATTTAAGTGACAGAATCAGTGCTCAGGATTCAGGATCACACAGGAGCATTCTGTAGCATTGTTGGTGGCTCTCATTCATTATCAACTACTGTTGGCGAGTCTCATTTATTCATCCAATAAATAAGTTTCTAAGTCTCAAGCTGGATATGGTGGCACACACCTTTAATCCCAGCACCCAGGCAACAGAAGCAGATGGATCTCTGTGAGTTCAAGGCTAGCCTGGTCTACAAAACTGAGTTCTAAGCCAGGACTGTTACAGAGAAATCCAGAGAGAGAGAGAGAGAGAGAGAGAGAGAGAGAGAGAGAGAGAGAGATTGATTCTAAATCTCAAGAATGGACCAGGGATACAAAGAGATCTACACCTCAATTCTCTTAAATAAAATCAAAAATATAGCTGCATGTGATACTGTGTGTCTAACCCCAAGCTTCTCAGAAAACTAAAGCAGAGGGACTCCCTGGATCCAGAGATTCAAGGTTAGGCTAGGCAACATAGTAAGACCCTTTTCAATCATAAATGTTCAGTACATAAATTAATTCTAGTCTAGGCTAGAATGGGAGCTAAATAAAGGACTAGATGTTAAGGTTAGTTAAATGCACACAGAAGAAAGGCTTTGCCTTTTGTGTTGTAAGTGAAATAAAACAGGTAATTATTGATACTTACTAAACTAAAATCTAAGGATGTGGGCTGGAAAGTTGAGTCAGTGGTTAAGAGCACTGGCTATTCTTCCAGAGGACCTGGGTTTGACTTCCAGCCCCACATGGCAGCTCATAACTGTCTGTAACTCCAGCTCCAGAGGATCCAACACCTGCTTCTGGCCTCCAAAGACACCAGGAATGCATGTGATGCACAAACATCACATGTAGGCAAACACCAATACTCTTTAAAAAAAAAAAAACTAGGATGTTACATATTCATACATGATAAGCTTATTCATAAAAATAAAGCAACATATTTATGTAAGACAAAAAGAGTGTGGTGGTTTGAATTTGTACAGCCTCCATAAGCTACATGTTTGAACACTTGGTTCCCAGTTGGTGAAACTGGTTGGGAAGGACTGGGTGTGGCCTTGTTGAAGGTGTTTTACTAGTGGTAGACTTTGAGGTTTCAAAAGACTTCTGGGATTCTCAGGTCTCCCTATGCCTTTGGTTGTGAATCAAGATGTGAGTTCTTAGCCTGGCACACACTCTTAATCCTAGTGCCCAGGATGTAGAGGCAGGAGGATTTCTGTGAATTTGACTCCAGCCTATCTTCATAGTAAATTCCAGGACAACCAGGACTACAAAGATAGACGCGTAACTAAGGATACCGAGAGCTGCAGAGAAACAGCTCTAAGGTAAAAGAAAAGGGCACAGGACATAACCACACCCCAAGAGAACAGGGTTTCCGGCACAAAACTCTGGCTCTCTCTTCTAGTATGGACCCTAATCAAAGAGCCTTCCCTTCTGGGTGAGAACCAGCTACCAAGAAGAACAGGTAGGTTGCATCCAAAACGAGCCACACTCAACCCTATAGATAGTCAAAGACCATCAAGGAAGGAACTAGAAGAGCTGTCTGATGTCAGGTGTTCAGTCACAAAGTAATGGCTAAATTATGCTCCCAAAGAAGGTTCTTTTTCTAGAGGTGGCCACATTTGTGTCAAATATAGCAAGGTTGCTTTAGCCAGGTATGAGTCATCTTTTGTTCTACCTGGGAGTACATGGTAAGAACATGGAGCTGCGTGTGCTGCACACCTCTCAGTACCAGCAGGTAGTCTATGCTGAGCTTTAAGCAGGTTTATTGTTCCTCAGAACCCCTATACACTTTGCAGGCAGGAAGCTAAATATCCAGAAAGCACTGGTCCAACACCTGCTGTGGTTGGGTATAGTACAGTATCCTCCAAAGGCTCTTGTATTGAAAGTTTGTTACTCAGCTGATAAGAGAACTAAGAAAACTCTGATGACATCAAAGATTAATCCCCCCAAAACTGTTTTGCTGTGTAAGATTGAGAATATAATAACATCACTGGGAGGTGGGCCCTACTTGGAAGAAGGTCACTGGGGACATGCCCTGGCCCCTTTCTCTCTCTGCTTCTCAGACCCTATGGAGATGAGCAGCTTTGTTCCACCACACCCTTCTGCTGTGATGCTCTGCCTTACCACAGGACCAGAAACAATGGAGCCATAGCCATGAACAGAAACCCTGAGCCCAAATAAACACTTATTCCCATTACATTGTTTGCTCGGATAACTGTCACAGTGGCAGATGCAAGGAGGGAGCGAAAACAAAACTAAAACGCTAAGACAGCCCAGCATCTAGCAAAAGTTTGCTCCACAATGTCTGTTGCATCTCCACCCGGTCCTGCTCAAACTCAGCTTGCTGCAGGCCTGGAAGGCCATTCCTTTAGAAACAGGCTGTGGTTTGGGGGCTTCCTACTGAAAGGGATCTCAAAAGCAGATGTCCTCTCATGATTCACACCCTCCTCTGGGGGTAGGATGTAACAGACCACCTCCTGAGGCACTAAGAGACTCAGATAGGCTTTAAGGTATGGTTGAGTGACAGAGTGAGGCACTAGGTTCAGGGGTACACTGGTGATAATAGTTACTAAAGAACTCTGGGCCGGGCGGTGGTGGCGCACGCCTTTAATCCCAGCACTCGGGAGGCAGAGGCAGGCGGATCTCTGTGAGTTCGAGACCAGCCTGGTCTACAAGAGCTAGTTCCAGGACAGGCTCCAAAACCACAGAGAAACTCTGTCTTGAAGAAAAAAAAAAAAAAAAAAAAAAGAAAGAAAGAAAGAACTCTGGAAAAGTTCTTCCTAAAGACGGGTGGGCCTGATACATGGTTTATGCAGTTCACACTGTCTGGCACTCAGAAACTGACTGATGACTTCATCCTAAAGAAACTGAGTTCTAATGCTTGAACAGAATGTTCAGAGTTCTGAGGACTTCCCAGTGCTGTTGGTGAGGGAGAAGGTTACTCCAAACATTCAGTATTAAAGATGACGCTAGCAAAATGATGAAAACACAAGGATCTGCCATTACACCGGTCGGGAGTACAAAAACACATTATACACTAAGAGTCTCAATACCAGTCTAGGCAGGTGAGTGACTTGGTGAATGCACAAGGGCTCCCAGTTAAGGGCTCCTCTCCTCCCTTTTGGATCTCTTAGACGCAGAGCTTCTGCGGCCACTCAGTGAGCTGCTCATCATGGGTAGGGCAATGGGCAATGCCTCACTCCAGCTTCTCCCAGAGGCCTTGACATTTAATATTCCAGTTAATTAAGGGACAAGAACAGCACAGGCTACTCTGCCCCTGAAAGGAGATGCTTTTCTACTTTTCTTGTTGCCATAACATAACACGAGACAAAACCAGCTTCAGGTGAGAAGGGTTTATCTGGGTCCATGGTTTGATGACACAATCCAACCCCAGTGTGAGCTAATTGGTCACACTGCACCCACGGCCAGAAAGGAGAAAGCAACAAATGCTGGTACTCAGCTGATTTTCTCCTTTTTTATTCAGTCTAGGACCCCCCCACCCACCGGATGCTGCTGCCCACATTTAGGGTGGGCCTTCCCTTCTCAGTTGAACCTGGTACACCCTTAGAGACACACCTAGATTTATGTCTCTTAGGTGATTCTAAATCCAGTCAAGTTGACAATAATGATACAATAAACATGCAACCTGAGAGCAAGAAAATCCTAATTATAAAAGCCAGGCTGGTGGCCAATACTTGTAATCCCAGCACTTGGGAGGCTGAGGTAATAGGACTGCTGGGTTCAAGGCAGCCTGGGTTGTAGAACATGCTCCAGGCCTCCTGAACCACAATGTGAGACTGTCTAAAGCCAGCACACAGTAAGCCCTCCAGAGATACTCACTAAACAATCCTGTTTTAAGAGGCACTCCTTTGAAATCCAGGAATAAGGATGGAGCAAGAGTAACTAGGTCCCTGCTTCCCATGACTTCTGCTGAAGGTCAATACTGGTCCCAAAGCCAGTTTTTTGCTAATGTGCAGAGGCTTAGAGGTTAACAGAGGATGTCACAGTTGCCCTTGGTCCCAGTGGAGGCTGGCACAACCTCCTTCTACCATTTCTGGCCTGATAACAGGTATCAGGTAAACAGAGGATGTGTTACATAAGACCTCTAGCTTCTCTTTAATCCCCTTAGTTCATTCCAAAAGGAAAACCAAGAGGCCATTCTTGAGACCTACAGGTTATTGCAGAAAGCAAGACCATCTAAGTACTGTGCTTGCCCGTCTCCCCTGAAAGAAGAGCAGGAAGCCCTCCTCTTTGATCTTTGCTAAATACTAGCTACAGAGGGAAGCAGATGTGTCCACATGGCCTTTCCAGTCTGTTCTGCAGGCTCATTGTTCACAGAGGTCTCTTTCTTACTCATGACCTGCACAGAAAATTCTTCTGTTACTAGGAAATGATTACAAATTTCTCTCTCTCTCCCTTTTTGGTTTTTTGAGACAGGGTTTCTCTGAGTAGACCAGGCTGGCCTCGAACTCGATATGTAGACCAGGCTAGTCTCGAACTCAGAGATTCACCTGCTTCCGCTTCCCAAGTGCTGGGATTAAAGTTGTGTGCTACCACTGCCCAGCTGACTGCAACTTCTAAGCTACTGTGCAGTCCTGGGGTGAGGGAGGTGGAGTGCCCACCATTCTTTAAACAGGGGCCCATTTACCCATTCATTCCATCTACCATGCACCAGGAACTATCCTAAACTGGTGTCAGAACAGTAGCGATAAACAAGACAAATTCTGTCCCTGCCCTCCTGGGGCTGAGACTGCTCTGGGATACCCTGGCATGCAGTTAAGTGAGTCACATAGTGTATCAAATTCTAGGACAGAGGAAAAAGTCTGAGGGGCAGAGGCTTGTTGAGATAAGTATGGCCTCTGAGGGCTTAGAAAGATAGGAAGTAGGAATAGGTGGTTCCTAGTAGCGAGACAGGAGAAGGTGACAAGCCTGCCCTGCACTGGACAGGGCAGGAGGACAGGGAGGTCAGTACAAAAGATCCAGTGAGGACCAATGAGGTATCCACATTACCTCTGTGCTTTGTGTTTCAAAACTAAAGACATGGTAATAACAGACATCAGGGGCCTTGAACCAAACCAGTGATTCCTTGCAAGAGCGCCTGCACGTAAAGATGTATGGATAAAGGGTTTACTGTGTCACTCACTCACCCTTGGAGTTTCTATGATGAGACTTTCCCTTCATTCTTTAAAAAAAATTTATTGTCTTATTGGGGCAGAGGGCAGATGTGAGGGGACGTGAGATGGGCGGGATCAGGATCCATGATGTGAAAGGCACAAAGAGCAAACAAAAAGAAAGTTAGAAAAATGCTTTTAAAAACCAAGTATGTGCTGGGCGGTGGTGACACACGTCCTTAATCCTAGCACTCCGGAGGGAGAGGCAGGTGGATCTCTGTGAGTTCGAGGCCAGTCTGGTCTACAAGAGCTAGTTCCAGGACAGGCTCCAAAACTACAGAGAAACCCTGTTTCGAAAAACCAAAACCACAATCACAACCAAAAAACAAAACAAAACAAAAAACAACCAAGCATGTGGCTAGGGATGGTTTAGCAGTTAGGAGTATGTACTGCTCTTGCAGATGATGTAAGTTTAGTTCCCAGAATCCATGTTAAGCAGTTCACAGTCACTGGAACTCCAACTCCAGGGGATCCAATGTGTTTGGCCTCCTCCGGCACCTACATCACACTCACATGCCCTCTCCCCTCACATATACATTCATATAATTAAAAATAAATCTTAAAAACCAAGCATGTATGTGTTTTGTATCTGTCCTTAGCTCTCCTCAATATGAGAAATTACTCTCTCCTAAGACCCATTTCAGCTGCAAGTTTATTTTACAGATGAGTTCAGCCAGGATAGCCAAGAGCAGGTGTTTACTGATAGACTGTGTAGCAGCAGAACACAAAACAAAAAATGAAAGCTACTTCAGTGCCATCAAATGCTGATACCAGAGCTAGGAGAAGTGACACAGGCCTGTGATTCCAGCACCAGGGAGGCTAAGGAAGGAGAACTGACAAGGCCAGCTTTCCCAACCAACAAGTTCCTGTCTGAAAAGGAAAGAAAAGACAAGAAATTTAAAAGAAAAGTATGGGACTCCAGGTAGCCAGTACAAGGGCTGTGCAGAGACAGGAACTAGCAGCAGCAACATATACCCCACCTCTGGAGGACAGCCCCTGAGATCCCAAAGTTCACAGATGCATAGTCCTCCGTGGACACTTGTGCCCCTGGTAGTGAAGGGAGTGTCTACCTATTATTTACAGCCTCCTAAGCTGTTTGAAATGTCATCTAACAGCACTAAATGCTTTTGAAATACAACACATGCAAAAACCAAAACATTTTGTTTCATGAATGACCTCATGTTGGGATGACAAGTGGTCCCAGAGGACCACATTCCAGGACACCCTCACAGCTTCAAAAAAGATTTTCCCATGCACTGTTAGGCTGGCCTCCCTCCCCTCTGTCAGCTCCTCTCCCCCATTTTCCTCTGGCATCATCACTGTCATCTGTCTCCTAGCATGTTCCCAGCACCCAGTCCCACTTCAGTCTGTTTTCAACACTGTGACCCTCTCTAAATCTATGTCAGCCTAGTAATACACTACACCACCTGCATGCCCCTGCAGCAGCCTCCACAGTAGAGCCTTGCTTACTTCTCACCAAATTGTCTAGTGCACAAGCCTCACCCCACCCCTCACCCACCACCCGCATTCGCCACAGCACACAACTCCAACCAGGCAGTTATTTCACTGGCGCTGGCACTACACCAGATACAGTTCACTCCTTCTCTCTGCCTGGACTGTCCTTCCTCCTACACTACAGACCTGTGCGAGGCAGGCAGCACGCTAGTACCTTCAACTCCCACAGCACGCTCAATTTCTTTTGTATTTGGGGTTTTATTTGCTTGTTTTGAGGCAGTCTTTCTAAATAGCTCCAGCTGTCCTGAAACTCCAAGTAGATTAGGCCAGTTTCGGACTCACTGAGATCTACCTGGCTCTGCCTCCTGAGTGTTGGGATTAAAGGTCTGCACTACCAGGCCACAAATGGAAACTCTTGAGTGGGCATGAGTCTGTATCACTGCCCTCTTTTGTTCACCGCCCTGACTCTAGCATCCCCAGTTCCTCGGTTACCAGTCACTCTGTTTAAACTTGCCAAAGGCTTTAGGGTGAGCTGAACTCAAGAGTCTGAGTGATTTTGACTCAAGGAGATGAGATCCCCAGAAGGAAACTAATGGGAGCCTTTATCTAAAGTGGAGACATCTTTTATTATTACAACTGTAACACCTCTCCCATTTTACTATAGGTCTTTCCTTCAATCCTCTAACTTTCTGGGCTCTCTTTCTTGAAGCCTAGGACTATTCTACTCATTACAAGTGGGTTTAGTAGCTCAAGGAAAAACAGGCATCTCAGGCTGGGGAGATGGCTAAGAGGTTAAGAGCAATGACTGCTCTTCCAGATGTCCTGAGTTCAATTCCCAGCTACCAATGGTAGCTCACAACCATCTAGTGCCCTCTTCTGGCATGTAGACATACATGCAGACAGAACACTGTATACATAATAAATAAATTTTAAAAAAGAAAAAAAAATGACAGCTCAAGCCCTGTTCAGAACTACAGCCATACAGGAAGCCCTATAGCCCTTCAGTGCAGCTGAGGCATTGAGCCTCTGGCTTTCCTCTGCTGCCGGCTTCAGCGTGTGTCCAGTCAGTTCTTGCAAGAAAGACAGTGTCTCCTGCATCTCTCTAGTCCTCAAGCCACCTTGCACACAGTGGGTGCTCAGACCTGAGCTGACACATGGCCTCATACTATTGGTTAAGCAGAAACACGTGTTTCAACTCAGCTATCTGCCACAACCTATTTGTTTCCAATGACTTCATCTGGAAAAGGGAACATTCCTTAAAGGAAGTGATAGAGATCAGCAAATAGTGACTTCTCTTTCTGGAATGCTGTGTAGAGCACTCGACTCAACAATGAATGGGAAACTATACATCACAACATGCTGGATTCTAAAGGTTCAGTCAGGCTGCCCAGAGCTCAATCAGTCTAAATAATGAAGGTGGGAGCATAGTTTTTAACTCTCTGCTTCCATGAAGCATCTCCCTGAAGACAAGAACTTGCAGTTGTCCTAAAAACAATCACCTAAAAATCAAGTTGGCTAGAGGCGGCTTTCAAGCCAGCACGTGACACAGGCGAGCCCAAACTACAGAGTGGGCTCGTAAGAGGCAGGAGATCTTAGGAGCATCACAAGGGCATGGAACCATTTTCCTGAAAACAAGCTCTTAAGAATCCCAATTAAGAAGAAAAGTGGGGCTTGCCTTATTTGGTTTCACTCAGCACTGCAGCGGCCTTCTTCCCACAAGGGAGGGTAGGCTGAGGAAAATCACACTTCCCTAAACTGACAAACCCAGTAAAGGTGTCCTACTGTCATATACAAGCTATTCCCGCTCAGGAACAACCACCTGTTTGTCTCTGCTCTTCCATCCGGCCATGGGCTAGGCCCATGACAGCTGTAATTCCAAATGGCAATGCTTGATTGGCATGGAATGGTCACACCAACACAAGGCCCTTCATTCTCAGTACTTGGCCCTTTCGGCCCATCTATGGCCAAATCACAAGCACCTAGCCACCCTTAGTCTGCTTTCCTTAACTGTACAAATTACCATTTTAAAAACCATCACTGTGGTCCTAGGCTAGACTTCAGGTCCTCACAGTTCAGGTCATTCCCAGTCAGAACTCGGAATCCAGACCGGGACAGTCAGGGCTTCTACAGCTTCCCATTTCTGTCCTGTTCCTTCAGCAGGTGTTCTGGCTTCAGCACTCCAGAATGTCGGCAAATCTCCCAGGCACAGTTTAAAGAGCAAATGTCTAAGTAACACCTTCCATTTACATTTTAAGGGCAGACATCACTGGCAGGAGAGAGGAGGAGAACCATGAAAACGCTACTGTCTCTTGAGCCCTTGAAGTCTTGCACTACCTGTAATTCGCTGTTTGTTATCTGTGTTCACAATAAAGCTGAGCATAACGGAGCAGGTACAGGAGATACTATACCTGTGATATTATAGATAAGGAAGAGGGACAGAAAAACAAAGAGAACAATCAAGCCTTCTTAAATTCTCCCTTATTTTAGAGGCTGGAGTGAGGGCTCAGCTACCAAGAACAGTGCCTACTCTTGCAGGGGACCCAAGTTCAGTTCCCATCACCACATGACGACTCACAACTGTGTCTAACCTCAGTTTCAGGGAATCTAATACCCTTTTCTGGCATCCATGGGCACCTGCACATACGTGGTATACATACACATAGGTAAGTAAAACACACATTTTTAAAAATTCTCCTTATTTCACTGTTGATGACATAAAGGAATCAGGTTGTTTTTGTTTTTAAGAAACTCAAGGAAATGACACAAAATTTTCGATATGAACCATCTTTAGTACAGTATTCACACTGTATATTCAAGAACTACTGTCCTTTCAACTCAGTGTGTTGTCCACACACAACTAAGTATAGTCATGTAGGTCAATGGGAGTTATTCAGTGTGCTAAAAGGGATTGTTTCATATGCTCTGCCTCAAATGTCCAGTTTACATTTGTCTGGGGACACAAAGTCTCACTGTGTCTTTCAGCCATTTTAGATTCCTCTGTTGAGAGTCCCCTGGTTAGGTCTGTACCCCAGTTTTTTTATTAGATATTTATTCTGTTGATGTTAAGTTTCTTGAATTCTTTTGGGGAATCAGACCTCTGTCTGATGTGGGGTTAATGAAGATCTTCTCCCAATCTGTAGGCTGTCATTTTGTCTTGTTTCTGATTTGTATCCCCTTGATTTCCTTTTGTTGTCCTATTGCTCGAGCTACAACTTCAAGTAAACGTTTTCTTTATAATACCTGCATGGTCAGTCAGGTAATGGTGGCACATGCCTTTAATTCTAGTACTCATGAGGCAGAGGCAGGCGGATCTCTATGATTTCGAGGCCAGCCTGAAAAACCCAGTCTCAAAAAACCACCACCAACAAGAACAAAATGAGTTGCATGGTCATGGTGTCTCTTCACAGCAACAGAAACCCTAACTAAGACAACATCTCACACCTGGGGGCTCCTGGGCATGCCCAGAGCATCCGACACGCCAGAAGGTCACATTGTTATGCTGCTTTTGCTCTTCTAAGAGAGCTGCCTGTGCAATCAGAGGAATCGAGCATGTGAGGAGTTAAGTCAGTTAGTACCAAAGCAGTCCTATCGTCATGCAAGCTTATAGCAGAACCTGAAAACATCTAGCCAGCACAGCTTCCTTTAAGACTCAAGCATATGCACAGAACCTAGTATGAGATTACTTCATGTGCTATCCCCAAACTAGTTACCTCTAAAGTACACTTTGAGGTGGATATAAACTGTCTCTTTCCATGCACCGTCCTCTGGAACTATCTTTAAACCCCAGACAATCACTTATGAAATACACTTTCTCCCAGAGCTGGAGTACAGAGAAGAGAAGAACCTTATAGAAAAATTTCAAATACATGGGCCAGAGAGCAAAGTAAATATGGTCAGAATGCCAGGGCTAGCACACAGGCTGTCTTTAAGGCTTCAGAGTCTCGAAACAAAGAACCTCCCCAAAGATAAATGGCCAATAAGAATAACCGAAAACAGGCATGGTGGCTCATACCAATAATTCCAACACTCAAGAGGGTAAGGAGGATTGCTAAAAGTTCCATAAACTTGAGTCTAGCCTCGGCTATATAATGAGTTCCAGGCCAGCCTGGACTACAGTGTGAAGTTATCTTTAAACAAAGTACAAGAGGGGAAAACAGGGCTGGAGAGATGGCTCAGAGGTTAAGAGCACTGCCTGCTCTTCCAAAGGTCCCGAGTTCAATTCCCAGCAACCACATGGTGGCTCACAGCCATCTATAGTGAGATCTGGTGCCCTCTTCTGGCATGCGAGCATACATGGAAGGAATGTTGTATATATAATAAATAAATCTTTAAAAAAAAAAAAGAGGGTAAAACAAAGAATCACTCATGTTTGAAGATCCCAAGAACCAAGGGCCTGCTAGGCATGCAGCACTGACATTCCCAAGTCAACCTGCCTGCCTATACCTAGAAGGAAAGGCCTTCACGCAGAGGGAAGATCTGCTCACTCAGCCCTGGTGAGAGACCTGGCAGGCAGTCCTGGGCCACATGACACACTAGCACCATCCACAGACCAGTCCATTTTTCCCAACATTAACAAGTACAGCAACAATGGACTCTTCCCACTTAGAAAGAATTGCTATTGCAGCTGGGGAAACACTGCTTCCTACCCTGACCAGGACAGCCTGAGGGAGAAGAAAGCCCACAGAGTGTATGAAAGCACAGGCACACAGACCTAAGGAAATATTATGGAGCCTTAGTAACAGAAACCATGAGGAAACTCTGCTTGCACAGAACTGTTTTAAAATAACTGGTACTGAAATACCAGCAGAGCTACAGTGACTCACACTGTCCTCAGTGTTGAGAGAACAGCAGCCCCTTGACACACTTGTCTCCTGGGCTTCTTTCCCAGTGGAGGAACAAGGAAAAGTAAAGAGAAACCCTGAGGTTTGTCTAATTTTACCAGATGAGTAAGATGTTTCATGTTTAGTTAGGAGTACAGAGATGGACATTCATGCAATAAACCTCAGCAAAGGCAAAATTCTAAAGCAGACCAGCACTGCGTGTGCTACACTGAGGATACCATGGCAGTACATCTGATAGACAGCACAGGCTCAGTCACACTCATATGCTCACTGCCACAAGGACCTCTTCTTGGACATGCACACATCCCTCAGCTTCACACTCTCTAACTGCTCTCAATGGCAGAAGACCCTCGGAGGACTCATACTATGGCCAGCCCTACCTCCCCAGTGGCCTCATCCTCTGTGAACATAGTCCAATACAACATACTGCTGCCCCAGATTGTCCTCTGGGTCAACTCCTACTCACCCTGCAAGTCCTGGTGTGAGGGTCAATCTCTCTTCTACCAGCCCAGTGAAGGTGGGAGCCATGTCAGCATGAAGAGCTCATGCCAAGGTAGGACAACCCACCCGACCCACAAATCCAAGCAAAAGGAAGATCCAGCATGCCTTGGAGACCAGTCACAGACATAGGGCTGGCTCAGCTAGGCAGTCCTGGACTTCTTCAAACAAAGTACACCCACCTACCCAGCAGATTGCTCAGTTCACCCACCCTCCGCAACCCATACACATACACCCAAAACCTCATTTTGCCAAATGCTTGTCTCACATCAACCTTACAAATCAATGACATTGAAACTGAACAGAACTGCAAGTATTTTTGAAACCAACCAAATAATACCTTGAGGTAGTTCTGGGAAGATCTGTGGCTATCACCTCTATGTCTGCATTAGAGATCTAGTTTCTAAACTATTTTCTGTCAGAAAAGCAGCAGATGTGATTAGAGAATATTGGACCTCAAAAGTGAAAAATGAAGATGGTTCTGTGATGAAGGAGGGTCATTTGTCTATATGTTACTTTCATTGGTTAATAAAGAAACTGCCTTGGCTTTTTGATAGGGCAGGATTTAGATAGGTGGAGTAGACAGAATAGAATGCTGGGAAAACGCCATGGAGCCAGCCACCAGGTGAATCTTTCCCGGTGAGCCACCACTTCGTGGTGGTACACAGATTATTAGAAATGGGTTAATCAAGATGTGAGAGTTAGCCGATAAGAGGCTACAGATAACAGGCCAGGCAGTGTTTAAAAAAATACAGTTTCGAGTAAAGCTAGCCGGGAGCCGGGCCACAGCCTGCCGCTCCTATCACTACAGTTCTGAAGCCCAGGGAAAGGCAAGTCAATCTGTTTACAGGAGGGAAATCTGAAGCAGAAAGTACTTGCTAAAGCCTCATCTTTGGAACCACAGCCAATGAAAGACGTGACCTTCCCTTTCTCACTCTTACAGGAAAGGAAGCATCACAGGACAGCTGCTGCTCTCAGCCCAGCAGGCTTCAGAAGTCAGCAAAGCTCCTTCTGCTGGACTGCGCTATGTGCCAAAGCTCATACCAAGCAGAGTCCATAAACACTAATGGCCCTGCTCTGCCAGGTCCTCAGGTTCAGCTACCTCCTCCCAACAGCCTGCCACAGTTGGCATCACCTTTGGGTGGATGCCTGCCCAACTACCCTGCTGCCTGTCTTCATTCCACACCTGGAGCCCACAAAGAGAGCTGGCTCTGTGCTGCTTATCTGTGCAGGACACAAACCACCAGACATTCAGGAAATGGAACCAAGAGGGAGACAGAAGTTACAGAGGGTGACAGGTTGTGAGATATCAGTTCAAAAAGAAGTTATGGATTCTTCTTGTAGTAACACGTGTTGCCTGGTGCCTTTTGTATCCTAATAGCACAAAGAAAACAAGCTGAGGAGCAGGTGTCTGTCATTTTCAGAAGGCCTGCTCTAGGGTAATGACTATCTCAGAAGGAATCACAAAGGTAGGAGGAAGTTCAAAATCAGAAGGTCTCAGGCCAGCTGTCAGCTATCAGCTCACCCACAGGATGTTACCAGGGAAGGTCTGGGGCTCTTATGTGGTCTCCCGAAGGCATTTTTCTTCTGTAATGGCAACAAGTCAGAGTCATGTCTAAGAATGATCTCACACAAATGTATTCTATACCTCTGGTTGGCAAGAGCCCTAGGAATGTAACTTGGACACTCAGCTGAAGATTTTTTTTAACCTGAATACCAGTTGATGCCCCACAGGGTTAAATGAGAGCTACTTTTTACTTTTATTTTTTTTGGTTTTTCAAGACAGGGTTTCTCAGTAGCTTTGGGACCTCTCCTGGTATTAGCTCTTGTAGACCAGGATGGCTTCGATCCGCCTGGCTCTGCCTCCCAAGTACTGGAATTAAAGGTGTGTGCCACCACCACCTGGCTCAAAATAGAGCTACTTTTAAAAGGACAAAAATGACACATTTTGAAACCTAGTATTGATACATAAATGCCAACAGTAATATAAGAAAATATACAGAAGGAATACAATGGAAAGAAAAATGCTGAGAGGTGACCCAGTTAGGGCTGGGTAAGTAGACTTAACTGCACAGATGCTCACAGCTCCTAAAGAGTCAACGCCATGAGGAAGCAGCTAATGCAACCTAGACAGTTTTCACTAGAAATATTCAATCACTTTTGCTCTCAGGGTTGAGCGGAAATAGAACCTTTAGTGCAGAGAATCAGGAAACCTGCACTCCAGGGCTTCACTTTGGCTTTACAAGCTGCCTAAGTAACTCCTAGGTAAGCTACTTTCCCACCAGCCTCAGACGCTCCTCCTACGGGGGAGAAATATACTCTGCCCTGCCTAGCTCTCTTCACACAAACGGAAGGTCACTGTCACTCCTCTTGAAGAGAGGAACTCACCACTCACTGTCACTAAGTACTGTCTCCTGAGTGCCTGTCTTGAGTTATTTGAGCATTATCAGACCTCAGATAAACTACTACAGGAAACTACTTAGCATCAAAACAATGGTGATTTTTTTTTAGAGGAGGTTTGGCTCAGAGGGCAGTGCTTGTGAATGGGCTTTACACTTACTACCAGGTGCTATCGCTCTCAGTCAGCTGGAAAGAGTCAGGGCTAAACCAAAACCAAAACCAAAAACAAAAAACAAACAAACAAACAAAAAAAAAAAACAGGGAAGCACAAGTTCACTTAAAACCAACTACTAAAAAAATAAAAATAAAAAATATTCTATTAGCCAGGTAGTGGTGGTATGCACCTTTAATTTCAGCAGGCAGAAGCAGGCAGATCTCTGTTGAGTCCAATGTCAGCCTGGTCTACAGAGTAAGTTCCAAGACAGGCTCCAAAGCTACAGAGAAACCCTGTCTTGAAAAATCAAAAAAAGAAAAAAGAAAAAATACACACACACACACACCCCGCACACACACACACACACACACACACACACACACACACACACACACAAAGCCCAACTACTGCTCAGTGGCTAGGATAATCACTTTCCTCCAAAAACACTGTTCTTGATGGAGGAAGGTCATTGGTTAATAAAGAAACTGCTTGGCCTGAAAGGTTAGAACATAGGTGGGTGGAATAAACAGAACAGAATGCTGGGAGGAAGAGGAAGTGAGGCAGATGCCATGCCTCTGCTCTCAGGGGCAGAGGCGATGGAGCCAGCCACCAGGTCAGACATGCTGAATCTTTCCCAGTAAGACTGTGTGCTACACAGATTACTAAATATGGGTTAGGCAAGATTAAATCACCACCTTGTGGTGCTATACACATTAATAGAAATGGGCCAAGCAGTGTTTAAAAGAATACAGTTTCTGTGTAATTATTTCAGGGCATAAGCTAGCCAGGCGGCCGGGAGCCAGGCGGCAGGAACACAGCCCGCAGCTCCTTCAACATCACCAGACTCATGACTTCTTCACTCCTGGTGGCACAGGCTTTGCTTAATGAGAATACATATTCCACAGAGGTCACCCCAACCCAACCCCACAGGAATAACCACCTCACACACCATCTCCTAAAGTCTACACCTTTAACTGCCATGGAAGGGGAAAAAAAGAGGATGGCTTTCCAGGCCAGGAAGTCAGTGGGAAGCAATACCAGAGACTCTGCCCAAGAATAGGAACAAATGCCCATAGGGACATGGCCTGGAGAGGGAGCCACTCCACAACCTGGGCTACCTGGTGGCTTCCCTTAGAACCGCAAAGTCCCACCCACTTCTGCTGCCACTGACTAAAACTTTGTGTTTAATACTGCAAATCAAAATTTGAGAAGTGCAAAAAGAATGGAATTCTATGTATATAAATGAAAAGGTCCCATTCACATTTGTCTAGCAGAGACCAAAGTCAGGATAGGGATATTACTCAACAGTAGAATGACTACCTAGCTAAGGCCCTAGCTTCAGTCTCCAGAACCATGCATGGGTAGAGGGACCAGTGAAGGGAATTATTTAGCAAGAGACTATTGAAAACAGCTATTTCTCAGAACAACTTTTCTAAGATACAACTTATGAATAATCTATTCATTTAAAATGAATAAAGTGATTTTTATGAAGTTCACAAGTTGTGTCAGCATCATCAGTCATTTTGAGAACATTTCCATCACACCAAACACATCCCATGGCCCTTAGCAGTCATGTCTGTTCCCTCTAACTCCTAACAATCACTCAGGGTTGGCCTCTCTTTATAATTCATATTAAAGGAATCTTACATGATATGGTCTTGTTTCTTTCACTAAGAACGCCTGTGAAGTTCTTAAGTATTGTAGCCCATATCAGTCTTTCATTCTTTTTTAATGCTAAGTAACATTTTATTGTATAAACAACACTCCCATTTGTTTATACTTAACAAGTTCTGCTCTTGGGCTATTATGAAAAGAACTATATTGAATAACTGTGTACTACTGTGGGAGTGCCTTCACCTCCTTCAGCCAATCACCTTTAAGATACCAGCCCACTTGGGCATGGTCTCATACTATAAATGCAGCTGTAAAGCATGTGCTCACGCTCTTTGCTTCTGGCTCTTGCTTCCAGCTGCTAGACGCTGTTCCTGTTCATGCAGAGGACTGTGATCTAGGACAGTGATCTGGTAGTCTCCCCTAAATAAATAACCCTTCATTGTACGTAATTCTGCACTAGTGTGGGAATATTTTGTATCTTCCGCCATCAGCGTACAGGTCTCTGCATTTCTCTAGAACGTACATCTTCATTGTACATCTTCATTTCTCTAGAGTACTAGGAACTGCTGGGTCATACTGAGAAACAGCTACCCAAAACCAAATTGTCTGACAACTCACTGGTTTGCATTACCATCAGTGGGATACTGAGCTGGAGCAGACAGAAGCATCTGCTAAACCAGGTGGTATGAATGACCCAGCCAAATGAATACAAAGTCTTAACACTGCCCTTTCTGCTGTGACCACCACTGAGGAGGCCTCAACTGGCAGCTATAGAGAGCAGGGTCTCCTCGATCAACCTGGCCCTAGGGTCACTGTGTACTGGACTGCACACCCAGGCACCACACAGGAACATGTGGGAGGGTTGGGGGAGGGGGGGACGAAAGGCCAACATTGTTGTCGTGTTCAGTACCTGAAAACTGGCACTGTTCACTAGTGAGGCATAACCTATACAGATGGGACACAGTGAAATATGGGATTAAACGGTCAATAACTTCTTGGGATGGAGCTATAAGAAACAGGAGTATACTCTTACACTGTTAAAAAGCTTTATGGAAAAATCTGGAAATATAGACAAGGCTGATAAGAGTTCCCAACCTCTGACTCTGTAGTTCCACTCTGGGGAATACGCCCTAAGCAAATAAACACAAAGGAAAAAATAGCTTGAACAAAATGTTCATCCCAGTAATATTTATAACAACAAAAACTGGAGACAAGTCAAATACTCCAAAGCTAAGAACTGACAGGACAGACACACACGGCCATCATAAAGGACAGGCAGGAAAGGGGTTGACATTTCAAACTGGATATACAAAGAACAGCACAGCCATCCGTTATTTGGGGACAAGGACTATACATTTTCTTCCTTGTCCCCAGTGCTTAGTATGAGGGACATACTTAAATATTAGTCAAGTAACTACATGTCCGAGTCAACTCAGCGAGTGAGTGACAAGCACTGGGGGAGACGTGTGGAAGAAAACTAAGGCCAGAGTATGGGTCCTAGAAAATGACTCAGTATATGCCTTACAAGAGAAAGGAGAAACAATATTCTTCCTTCGAATAAGAAAGCTGGGTGCGTCTACAAGATGGGCCAGGCCTTTCCACTGAGACACGCGCCTGTGGTTCATGAGGCTGGCAGGCCGCCTGTATCTGGTACAGAGGGAAAAACAGGGTGGGGCTCTGGGAGGTCCTTCCATGGGTTACCTGCTTTATGAATGTCAAAGTACCTCCCAGAATGTTGGCTACACACAACAGACATTCCTCTCTCCCTCAGACCTTGCAGGTACTGTCTTAAACCTCAGCGCTTGTTTTCAGAGAGCCCTATTGATAGTATAAAGCCTGCTTTTGTCACTGAAGAAACAGGTTTTCTTTTGAATTAATGCTCACATTCATGAGGAAGAGACACCAGAAATTCAAAGGGTTATAATGTGAAAATTCTTTCTCCTCAGTGTTCTGTGCTATGGCCTGGAACCCACCACATTTCTTCTCAATAGTCCTGGGCTAACCACTGCTACAGCTTCAGCCCCAGGGCACAGCAGGAGGACTGCCAGTTCTTTATGGTCAGCTCCTTCTTACCTGCCTAGAAAAAAAGCTACCAACCCAACTGCCAGCCTCTTGCCTCGTTCTGAGCAGCCTACTGGCAACACCCAGAGACCTCCACTCCACCTACCTCCCTTCTCTCTCTTTCTCTCCCTCTCCCTCAGCAGAGAACAAATAGCAATCAGAAGCCCCCCTTCCTCCCATTCCTCACTGTCACCTTCTCTGGCCAAGACTACCATTACTGTCACAGGCCCTGTCTCCCACAGCACACTATACCTGAGCAAACTCCTTCATTCCCATACATCAAACCACCTACAACCTTGTGTCCCATCTGTTCTTGGGTTAAATCACATATCCAACTGCTTTCTAGACACCTCCAATCAACCCTCTCACATCCCTGTAAACTCTGCCTCCCTACTTTGTTCCAGACAATGGATCAGTCTGAAAATCCCACATCAGGAAATGGTTCCAGCACTTGTAGGCTGCTCAAGCCAAAAGTTCCTCTTCCCACACCCACACCTTGCTCACACCCCTGTACAAGGTGGGATTGACTAGGTAACAAGAGTTTCTACAAGTTATGATTGCTTTAAAAGTGGGAAAGTATTCCGATCTAGAGGCACCAAATTCTAAATGCCATATTTTCTTAGCTTCAACAGAATATAGTTGATTGATGGGGATTTCTGCCCCCAATATAAGTATCCTATACAAACAACCCAAGTAGCCACATTCAACAAAGCTTGCATTAGGCTTAAAGAACTACTCGTTGGCTTACTAACATATCCACATAGCTTTTTTTTTTTTTTTTTAGGATTTTCGAGACAGGGTTTCTCCCTAGCTTTTTGGTTCCTGTCCTGGAACTAGCTCTTGTAGACCAGGCTGGCCTTGAACTCACAGAGATCCTCCTGCCTCCCGAGTGCTGGGATTAAAGTGGGATTAAAGGCGTGCGCCACCACCGCCCGGCTCCACATAGCTTTGTGACAATGTGTAAATCAGTCTGCCAAAAAAATGACGAGGTAATATTCCAACAGTATTAGAATCCCTTCACCAGTAGGCTAGAGAGGTGGCTCAGAGGTTAAGAGCACTTGTCGACCTTGCAAAGGATCTAGGTTCAAGTCCTATGTAGCTTATAATCTTAGGTAAACTCCAATTCCAGGGGATCCAACACATTCTTCTTAGTGTGAGTCCCAGGTACACTTTGGTATACATACACTCATGCACATAAAATAACAAATCTTAAAAAAAATTTATGTGTCAGGGCTCAATAGGTGGTTCAGTGGTTAAGAGCGCTTGCTGTTACCTTGAATCCCAGCACTCAAAGGTAGAGGCAGGAAGATCTCTGTAAATTCAAGGCCAGCAGGGTCTACAAAGTGAGTTCCAGGACAGCCAAAGCTGTTACTGAAAGAAACCTTGGGGGAGGTCGGGTCATTTCACCCTGCACACATCTGCTAAGGATCAGAGCTGAAGAGCACACAGGATGCACCAACAGCTCGGACAGCTTTTCTCTCACTTTAGAGTATCTTAAGATCAGAATCAACAGTCTTGAACAAGTGACAGAAGGCTACACTTACACAAGAGAGGTGTGTCCCGAAGCTGCCACCTGGGATACTAGTTCTGTGGACACCTGTAACTCCACTCCCTTCTGCCCCAGCCTGACAAACACTACCATAGCTCACTGTCAAGGCACATCAAATACTTCCCTGGAGATCCTCCAGTCAGGGGTGTCTGCTTAGTCAGTGACTTCTTCCTTAAGTTCTCATGTCCCACTCAAGAGCTTCATTTCAACTCCCAGAAAAGCCACATGGATCCATATGAGTCAGAAGGACTCCTCTAACCAAAGTGGGGGAAAAATACAGAATGGGTCAGGAGGTTGTCCTTTGTTCAGAGGGACAGAAAATGGGGACATTCACCAAGGGCTGGCAAGAGGGGAAGAAGGAGCGAGTTCTGTCTGCCAGAGCAAAAGGCTGCTGAATCAGGTTCCCAAGAGCAGACAAAGGGCATTATTAGCCGGGCGTTGGTGGCGCACGCCTTTAATCCCAGCACTCGGGAGGCAGAGGCAGGCGGATCTCTGTGAGTTCGAGACCAGCCTGGTCTACAAGAGCTAGTTCCAGGACAGGCTCCAAAACCACAGAGAAACCCTGTCTCGAAAAACCAAAAAAAAAAAAAAAAAAAAAAAAAAAAAAAAAAAAAAGGGCATTATTAACAACACACATGAGTCAGAGTGTCCCAGGTCAGCCCCTCTAGCTCCTTCCAACCCCTCCACTTTGAGACAGCCCCTCTAGGCAGGACTTTCTGTCATACAAAGGGCCTCTGTGGGCTGTGTCCACAGAGGTGGAGTGGATGCTTTTCCTGTGCACAGGCGGCAGTTTCAGAGGCCCTGCTCCAAAGAAAGGTCTGACAAAGCAGATGCCTCTAGGAGCTGCAGTTCTGCCTGCCTTAGAGGTGACAGTCGCTGAGTGGAAAATTAGAAACAGCAAGGGAAGGATAATGCCACAGCACATGACCAGGCAAGGTCTCTGAAACTTGTGAGTTTGATTCTTCAAAAGACCATTCCTTCTGGTGGTCTGACTGTTTCAGGCAAAATACTTCTGAGGCTTAAGGCAACGTTCATCTGAAAAGAAGAATCCAGTCTGTCTGGGATGCTATGTGGAACCAGCAGGATTCTGCTGAGGAGTGTGTATGGGGGGGGGGGGGGTCTTCCTGAGTGGTGACAACTAGTTCATTATGCCTGTGGCCCAGGTCTCCAGCACAAAGGGCTCTGTTCTCACAGGGCTCACAATCACAGAAAGAACTCCTTCCAACACAGTATGCAACCTCTTTCAAAAGCAAAAGCACCACGGGACACAGACAGGGTGTTTGAGGCAGGAATCTCACTAGGAAGCCACAGGCCGCAGGGGTAAGCATCCCGGGAGCAGGAACCAGTGTGACAGCAAAAGTTCTGCAGCACACAGTTTGGCTGGCTTTTAAGGCTACTTGGTGGGAAGGGGGTTACTGTTTACAAATAGCCACGTGCATGGGCCAGACACCAGACTCAAGCCACCAGAAATGACTCATGACCCATATACCTACCATGAATTTTCAAAAGAAAACAGCACTTTGGTTCAGAGCCCACCTCCATAAGAATGATAGAAAATGCCACAAAATCATAGCACTACAATACTTTTTAGAAGTTGTACCCAGAAAGGAACTACTCAAATATTTGTCTTGCCATATATCTTTGAAGCTTAAAAACAAAACAGGAAATTTTGGTTTGGTTTTTAAGTGTTATAGTGTTGTATAGGCACTGTATGCATCCAACTATAATGTCACTTTCTCAAGAACCCATTCTGCTCATCTGCACATACCAGCTGGAGCCCACAACATCCCACCTCAGAGAAGATTGCTGGACCAATTTGCAGCTGGTGCTCACAACACAATGAAAATTGGAGGGAGGTGGACAGAAGGGGTGGGGGTAAGGGGAGGGAGGGAGGGAGGGAGGGAGGGAGGGAGGGAGGGAGGGAGGGAGGGAGGGAGGGAGGGAGGGAGGGGAGTTCTAACTTGATACTGATGTTAGTTAAAACAAACAAAACCAGCAGTTTGGAACAGGAAACTCATTTATCAAGCAATAATCTGAAACGAACCTAAGCAAAGCCTCAATCAGTAGCAAAATCCCCTTTCCATGAGTAAGGTGAGAAGAACTGGACTCTGAGTCTTGGCAACAGCGGTGATGGGGTAAGGTTTAACTTCTAGGCTTTATTCCCAGCTGTAAAATGTGGGGGAAACAAGGCTCTATTTCATGCAGGAAGTTATAAATTTCAAAGACACGTGAAGTGTGAATGCCTTCATGTCTGAAGCACTCTACAAACGTTGATCTCTCAAGTTCTCAACCTGCTCATCCTCAGGGTAACTTCTGTCAGCCTCTTTCGGCCAAAGCCCACCCACAGGACAGATGTCACTTAGCAAGTAGAACATAAGCACCTTGCATCAAGGTTCTCTGAAGAAGCTGCACCAAAGATCCACTCTAAAGCTGGTGCAGACTGCTTAAATCTGGCTGGGTAGAGCACTGTGATTCTGGTGAAATGCTATAGGAAGGCCCAGAGCTAACTTTAGTGGTCATTTCTCTTAACTTCTGCATCTTACTTAACATATATGACAAACAGATATACTTCTCAGAAAGCACCACTTAGCTGACCTTTAGACTCAAAGCCTAAAGTTAAGAATTCTACGACATTCTAAACCTACAGAAGAAACTTTCCACCTTGGCTATGAGCTGCCTATCTGATGCTCCCACCTGATCTAACCAGTAAATGTCCTGATAGTCTGTGACTATACGTGCTCATGTACCCTCTTCCATGCTGAGACATGGCATCCAACAAAGGCTGGCTGCATTCCTGAGCTAGCATCACTCACGGGGGATTCTGAGTAGACTTTCCTTACCTTCCTTTAAAGTACAACTGTTGATAAACACTGAAGATACAATGACAACTCCAGGACACAAAGCCTTCACCATCAATTCACACACTACCTTCCTAGAAAGCATTCCTAGTGATCATGGTATGAAGGAGAAAAGGGAATCCCATTTCCACTCACAGCAAAGTGCCTAATTACCATACTTGCCCTACCAAGTAATAACTGACGAGTCCTGAAAAAAATATCTTGGTTACTACCACAACTTCAATTACAATACACATCTCTTCCTTCCTCCTCTTCTCCCTGTCTCCTCCCTTCTTGTTCCCCCATACTCAGTAAAAACTTCACTGGTTTAAGAAATATCCTGAGGGCTGGAGAGATGGCTCAGAGGTTAAGAGCATTGCCTGCTCTTCCAAAGGTCCTGAGTTCAATTCCCAGCAACCACATGGTGGCTCGCAACCATCTGCAATGAGGTCTGGTGCCCTCTTCTGGCCTGCAGGCATACACGCAGACAGAATATTGTATACTAAATAAATAAATAAATAAATAAATAAATAAATAAATATTTTTAAAAAGAAAAAAGAAATATACTGAGCCAGGCATGGCGGCATATGCCTTCAACCCCAGCATGGGGAAGAAGAGTAGGCGGATCTAAATAGTGAGTTCCAGGATAGCCAGGGCTATGTAGAGAGACCCTGCCTTGAAAATAAATTAGATGAATGGATGAAGGGAGGGAGGGCAGATGGATAGACAGACACACAGATAGCCTGTGTCCCACTTTTTACATATTTTCAATAAAAATTTTAATTTATTATGAAAGTCACAGAGACCCTCAAAAATGAAGAAAAGGGGAGAAATAGAAGAGCAGCAATAGTAGAAAGAGATACATTAAGAACAAGAGACAGCAGTATTCAGAGATAATTTTGCAGAATAATCAAAGACACTAAATTACAGATCATGGAAGCCTAATAAGCCCAAACAAGATTTTTAAAATAGCTGCACAGAGACAAGTTAAAATGCAGAACCATAAAGAGACATAGAAAAATCAGAAAAGCAGTCAGAGAAAATGACAGTTTGCTCTCAGAGAGTCCCAACTAGACCAGTACCAACAGTGAGAGCCAGAAAACACTGGAGCAAGACATAATGTGCTAAGCAAAGACAACTGCCTAGTAAGAACCTATGTCCAAGCTGGGTGGTGGTGGCGCACGCCTTTAATCCTAGCACTAGGGAGGTAGAGGCAGGCAGATCTCTGTGAGGTCAAGGCCAGCCTGGTCTATACAGTGAGTTCTAAGACAGGCTCCAAAGCTACAGAGAAACCCTGTCTTGAAAAAAAAACAAAAACAAAAACAAAAAACAACAGAGAGAGAGAAGAGAGAGAAGGTCTCAATTCGTAGCTCTAGATGACCTGAAACTTAGAATATAGAGCATGCTGACTTTGAAATCAGAGAACCATCTGCCCCTGCTTCCCAAATGCTTAAAGACATGGGACACCACATCCAGCAAGCCCCTACATTTTTTTAAGAACCTAGGTCTACAGTAACACAGTGGTAGAGCACTTGGCTGACATGCTTGACTTTATTCCCCAACATACATACACACACACACACACACACACACACACGCACACGCACACGCACGCACGCAAGCACGCACACTCTTAAATCTCTACAAAAAGAGGACTACTGCAATTCATTAGCTCCCTCATTCTTTCATCCACACCACTGACTTTTGTTTTTCCTATTACTATCTGACATACAAGCATATTTCTCTGTCTAGCACTGAAGCCTGAGATAACTAAGTCTGAAAGAGCATTTTGAGGCTATCACTGGAACAGTCTGAAGAAAAGCCCCATAAATATAGATGTGCAGAAAGCCCAAATGTTGGGAGCACAAATTCTCAGTGACTTCAGCAAATCAGCGCAGCAGGAACCTCACAGCCCCACCTGTCTCTGACTCTTCGAGGACAAAGTGGGCAGAAGCTAAGACCACAAAGAATGTGTGTCACATAGTACTGGCTGACTCCAACAAGAGCTGGATCAATTATATTATCAGGAAAAAGAAGTCAGGTGAAATAGTCTATATGACACACACTAAAACTACAAAAGGAGCTGGAGAGATGGTTCAAACATTAAGAGCACTGGCTGCTCTTACGAGACGCAGGTTCAATTCTTAGTACTCACATGGCAGCTTGTTCACAATCATCTCTAACTCTAATACAAGGGGATTCCGTGCCATCTTCTGGCCTCTGAGGACATCAGGTATGCATGTGGTGCATAGATACACATGCAAGCAAAACACTGATACACAAATAAATTACACAAACAAACAAATCATAAATAAGTTGAAAAACCTTAATGAAAATACAAAAGTCTAAAATACCGAGAAACAAAAGTCACTAAGGGTGGGAGCAGATGATGCACTGAGAAGCAGTCTGCTCCTGGCCTTAGCCTTGCTCTTTAGGCCGAGGTGTTATCATCAGACTCACAGTCCGGAAGCAACAGCCTTTCCAGGGATACAAAAAGTGCCCATTACAATGGCAATGAGAGTCACAGCTCCGTCCTACAGCATGAAAGTATCACTCATGGAACTCATTTCATTCTTGGCTTTTATAGATTACAGTAAGTAAACATTGATTAAATTAAATTTTAAGCACAAATTAAGATATTTATAAAGACATCCATTTTCCTGGAATGTATATATTTCAGAATTTTTAATTTGTTTATTTGTTTGAGCATGGTCTTTTCAGGTCCAAAGGAAACTCCAGTTCCCCAAACTCCAAAGACAGTCCCCTATCCAGAAATGAGCTCTACCTGAACTACAGGAGGATTTCTGGAGGTTAGATAAAGGCCAGCATTCCTCAGGAACTTGTGAAGCCGGTTCCCCTCTACCAATAGGGGTCATTCATTTCCTTACCTCTGGCAAAAGGGCCATATAGCTACATGAGGTGCCTATCAGCATATCAAAGCGCATGTTGGTATCATAAGCATCTCTCACACATTTCAAAGTCCATCCTAATCCTAGCCCTTCTCACCTCCTCCGGCTCACAGGCTCCCCCCCCCACACACACACACACTCATTCTCCTTGTAACCCTGCTGTTCTCACTGTTCGCTCTGAACTGCTCCTGCTTCTCTCCCTGTGTTCACTATTCTCTATCCACTGCTATCTCCCTCTCTCACAGATGGCTCTGGTGTCCAGTCTGCTGGCCGTGTCCAGTTCTCTCTCTCTGCTCTGAACTCTTCCAGACCCTCTGGCTGTCTCTCTCTCCGATCTACAGTAAAAGCCTTCCCCTTAGCCATCATGTTTATACAGACCTCACTGTAGAGCCCTGGCTGTTCTGGAACTCAATATGTAAAACAGATAGGCCTGGAACTCACGGAGATCCACCTACCTCTACCTATCGCGCTGGGGTTAAAGGCAAGTACTACTACACCCAGTATATTTCAGAATTTTTTTTAAGGATTATACTCTAAATTAATCTTAAAAAGTAAAAATAAATGTCTATAACCTCCCCAAGAGTACCAGAAGTAAGTACGTTTTGGACAACATCAGGGTGTTATAATTTTGCTGGCCTTCCCTGTCAGTACCCTTGTTCTCTTAAAGGGTTAAGAGACAAGCTCCGCCCACTCCCAATCCTCCCCTTCCTACCAAGGCAAGCTGATCTCTGCTCCCTCCCTCCCTCCCTCCCTCCCTCCCTCCCTCCCTCCCCCCCTCCTTGCTGTTCTTCTGAAGAGGCAGCTTTCTGTCTCTCTCCCCCTTTCCTTCTCTCTCCTCTCCTTTCTCTCTCTGTCCCTCTATTCCTCTCTTACCCCATAACCCTCTACCCTTATACCCTCCCAATATCCACTAAAGAAGCTCTCCACATCTAAGCTCTCTCTGCATAGAGTATCTGTCCCTATCTGCTGCAATCCCCCACACCAGCAGTGAGTGGGATCTACCAGGGTCACTCACACAGTAAATCATAACACAGGGAGCCATACCCAAGTAGAGGGAGTCATTCACTGTTTTCAGTCAGTCTGTGCTTGTACCTGAATTTCAGGAGGACTCGAACCAGTTTTTACAGAGAACTTTGTGAAGATTGGGTTCTAGAGATTGAACCCAGGGCCTCACACACTCCAAGCACTGGTCTGCCCCAAGAAACTTTAAAGATTCTGAAAAGCAGTGAATAAATTCCATTTTATTAACTAAATCATTTCTTTATTTACATTATAATTTTTTTAAAGTCTCTCATGCTGCCAAACCTGTCTTAAGAGTTCAAAGCTGTTAGTATTCCCATGCAGGAACTGAAACACACAAATACTAAGAAACAGGAGCTTGTGTTCGGGGTTTTCCTGTCATGTTTCCTCTTTCAAAGAAGAACGAAGCACTTGTCCATTTCTTTTACTAGATGTGATCTCAATAGGGTTGGCAGTCTCATCTACAGATAACACATAATGGGGCTCACTTGGCTGGGACCTAATTTAGGAGAGAGACAGGAAAAACTATGAAATAGAGAACTCTTTATTTTTAAGAAAAAGTATCTCTCAAAGACAGAACTGTCAGTGCCCTTTGTACTGATAATGACCTCATTATACATTATATTCTATATTAATCTACTTTATTCATTATGCATTTAAGCCAAATAGTACTCATCAAAACTTGTTATTTAATAAAAGCTGAGTGTTTGGAAATGAAAAGAAGAAAATGAACTTTTGGGGTCAGGGCTAAGGCTCATGAGTCCTCCCGCCTTGCACTGATCTGAGAGAAGAGGGGCCATCCAAGGTTTAATGTTGAGAAAGCAGATTGTCTATCATACAAAAGTAGTGACCTAGGGAAAGGAACCTTAGCTTCCAGACTCAGCTAATAAGCTGTGTGACCTTGAACGAATCACTATACTTCTTAGTCTCAATTCCTTTGTCAAAATGATAGACCTAGCCACAACTGCTCCAAGAGTCCTCCAAGCCCTTTGAAATTAAGTCATCAAATAACCTAGCATGTGGGTGAGCAAGAACCAAACAAAAAGAAGGAACAAAGAAGGCATATTCTTACTTATTGGTGGAGCTCTCATACCTGCAAAGCACACGTGGCTTGAAGTTATGAAACTGCTTTGTTATTTTCACAAGTGTATCACTTAAAGAACATTCAGTAGAATATTCTATGATCAAGAAGGTTTAAAGAAAGAGCTGGCCACAGCTACAAGAGTAAAACTAAAACTGATGGGCCTGGTTAAGTTCTAACATTTATAATTTATATACTGTGGAAGAGTTTCCTGTGACCCAAACAGTGCTAGACATATGCACAAATCACAGCAGGTGAGACTCTAACAAGAATGTGTTGTATTCACGTGGTGGCAGAGCCTGCCCCAGCAGAGTGCTTACAACAGAACCAGGCCACTACCTGATTCAATGTTCATGGCAATGAGTGATCCAGTAGAATAAGCCATGCAGGGAAGGTCACTTACGCAGCAAGTTTTTTTGTTCAAGCTTTTAATTACAATTACAGCACTACAAAAAGAAAGAGAGGAGAGTTATAATTTTCAGTTCCAGAATATGACTTTTGAGATAAGAAATAATTTTAAATGTGTATGAAGCTGCTTGGTTTTTAAAATAGAATGTCAGATATCCGATAAAAGCATAAAGTTTCTAGCACTGGAGTCAGGGCACAGGGTCTAAGAAATGAGAAAAGAGCTGACTCAGGCGGGGAGGAAAAGCTTATTTGTGTGCTTTTTTCTCTGTGCCTATAGATTAGCTCTGGCTTTTAAGAAAGGAA
This sequence comes from Chionomys nivalis, assembly GCF_950005125.1. Classification (NCBI taxonomy): domain Eukaryota; kingdom Metazoa; phylum Chordata; class Mammalia; order Rodentia; family Cricetidae; genus Chionomys; species Chionomys nivalis. Next base: position 40,448,560 of record NC_080102.1, read on the forward strand.
CAGCATACATAATAAACACATCATCTGAAAGTCAGGAAATAAGAGCCCTCTAGTAACAAACAGTTAACTCAGGTAACTCATTAGCTAGGCAGTTAGAGGTATGCAAGCTGGCAGAAACCATGCTGAAGCAGGCCACAGTGATCCACTGGAAAAGGAACCATGTACAGAGTCAAAGATTATAAAGCACAGTCTTCATTTTTTGCTCAGGTCAAAATCTAGCTCAAGAGAATCAAGCACTTACTGTCATTTTCTCAGGGCATGCAGAACAAAACATTCCAAGTTGGTTAATGTGGAACTGGCTGAACACTTCTGTCAAGAATCTCTCAAACTAAGTAGGCATACTTACAAGGTGAGACTGCTGTTAATCATACGACAAAACAACAACAGAAAAAAAAGCACAGAAATTCTACTTTCAGACAGGTCTACCTTAAATATCACTCACGTTTCTTTCAGACGCTGGCTGCAGCCGCCTAACTTGGCAGATCTGCTTAGTACCAGCCTCCTTCCTTCCGACCCTGCCGGTAGGTCTGACCTCCCTCTCCCAGCCGAATTCTCCCAGCACATTTCATCATTTCCTGTTGGCTGCTGAGATAAGGTCATTCCTCACACTGCTGCATTCACAGTCCAAGCACCAGGTTCTGACTGCAGCTGGCTCCTGCCTGCCTGGGCCATCACAGAACAGCTCTCTTTTCAGAAAGTGACCCCTGGAATCGCAGCATTCCCTGAAAACCAGGCAACAAATTTATGCTACTCCTCCAAACCAAAGTGTGTGCTCCCCAACTTACACGACAGACTCGCCTTGTCTTTCGGGTCCAACTACTTAGGACAGAAAAGAGGGATTGCCCTATCCCAGAAGCAGGTATAAAGTGGCCTAAGTTCCCCACGGTTTGTTTATGTGGGTGGGCTTACCTTACTATTTCATTTTAGCACTCTGCTCCCATGCTGCACTCTCTAATGCAAAGTAGCTAGTTAGTGGGAGACAATGGGGAACTGGATGCAGAGGACAAGTCGGGAGATAAGTATGGTGCAACTGTCTCCAAAGAAGGAGGGTACACAAATATGCAAAATGAACAGAGTAAAAAGCAAAAGCCACCCCGTTTCTTCTACTCTGACAAAGAACTAAAAGGAAAAATGATGTTAAAACCTTGGGTACAGTATGTACACAAGAATGCACAGCCATGAGCCCCTGCACAAAGAGGCTGGGAAGGGGGGCAGGATAGGGAAGTGGAAAGGAACAGAAGTTTCAGAGGGTTTCTGAGTCTCTGGTTTGTTTTTTTTTTTTTTAATTTCCTTTCAGTACTTGAGACAGAACCAGGACCTCACAACAGACACTGACTAGACCTATTTCTGGTTCTTGAACCATACGTACTATGCATGTAAAAATCCATGCATACTTATGTCTGGACACTTTTATGTACACATATTATTCACCAATAAAGACTTTAATTATATGCAAGATGGCTAAGCAGGTGGAGAAACTGCCTCTCCATGCTTCCCTCCCAGACAAGTTCAACCCCTTCCATACAGTCAGCTAGGACACTATGTCTAAATGGCAGTGGCTGGGAAAGAGTCACTTTAGGAATGAGCCAATAGGAAGAATGCAGTAAAATTAAATTAGGTGACTGGTGAAATAATCCATTGCAAGGGAAAATGATGCACATGAGCATTTGGTTATTAGTCAGTGTTACTGATGTCACTGTTGACACGAGCATTTAAAAGTCACCTAGTCTCACCTTGTACAAATTAGTTAAAGGTCTCTTTCTGAAATCTTGTATTGGAAACCTCTTAAAAGAAAACATCAGAGCCGGACGGTGGTGGCGCACGCCTTTAATCCCATCACTCGGGAGGCAGAGGCAGGCGGATCTCTGTGAGTTCAAGACCAGCCTGGTCTACAAGAGCTAGTTCCAGGACAGGCTCCAAAACCACAGAGAAACCCTGTCTCGAAAAACCAAAAAAAAAAAAAAAAAAAAAATCAGAAAAGACCACATCAACAGAAGTTATCACTTGACCTCAGAAGGGAAAGGGGAGGCAAGGATACCCGGCAGCCTCGCCTTGACAGACTTCATTACCTCCCATATATCTGGGTCCCTCCCTGAACTCAGCAAGCCCAAGACACAAACCCAGGTAGTTAGCTGCGCTGGTAGTAGGAGTTCTCCAACTACGGGTCCTAATTTATTAGCATTCCAATTGCCACATCTGCAGAAAGGAGACTAGAGCAAGCCAGCTGTCCCAGGACAGGCCACCAGGATATAGCTGTTCTAGAACAGTAGTTCTCAATCTGTGGGTCATGACCCCTTCCGCAAACCTCTTATCTCCAAAAATAGTTACATTACAATTTATAACAGTAGCAAAACTACAGTTATGAAGTAGCAACGAAAATAATGTTCTGGTTGGGGTCACCACAACATGAGGAACTGCATTAAAGGGTCACAGCATTAGGAAGGTTATCAAACCACTGCTCTAAAAGGACTGAGACCCATGGTCTTGTCTTTCCTTTCTGTTGCCCTTTCTTCTTCTTTCTTCCCTATCTGCTTTCCTCCTCCTTCCTCCTTTCCCTTTACTGAAATAGTGATTTGCATAGAACTGAGTGCATCACTTCGTGGCACTGACAGCGTGTGTCTCAAGCCTCAAGCTCCCTGTGGCCTTTGTAGCATTCCCTGGCTTGGCAAATACTGATCTATGGTTTTTAAAGAGTAGTTTCTCTTGTTGAAACATAACCTAGCCACACAGCCCAAACTGAGCTCGAACTTGGGATCTCCCTGCCTCAACACTGGTATCTGCCTTTCCGCAGATACAGAGAATAGAATCCTAATAGTGTAAGTCTGTGGAAGCAGGAGCTCTCCCTGGGCTCCTGCATAGCTTTTGCCATTCTAGGGGAGTACAGCTCCAGTAACAGAACTTCCCACCCAGTGCTACTTCTACGGTACCCTGGAGACAACACTGACCATGAACTGCACTGCAAGGGAAAAACTTCATAACATGTTAGCCTAAGTATATTGTATTGAGACTCAGACCTTAAAGTGACTGACTCTATCATACACCAATGATTCTGATGAACCAAATAGCCCACTTTCTAGCCAGCATTATTCAGCTTCTCTACATTGTCACATGAGAGCCTTGCAGAGGCAGAATTCAGTGACAGACTCAATGGCTACTAGGCAGGCAACAAAGTGATCTGGTCTTGTCTTCAAATACCAAGTAAATATTCAATTTCAGAAACTTACTATATTACTAAGTAAAGTCATGTGGTGTTAGATCATTTGGAGAGAGGAAGGTGGTGGCTAATTTCAAATCTTAATGTTAGTCTTTCCTATTTTTCAGGAACCAAGATATAAATGAGTCATCTGGCTTTATTCCTCCTACATCTATGCCAAATTTCTAACAGCCTCTATAAGAAATGCACCAGAACAAAGCTGAACTATCTTTGGCAAAGTTTTTTTTTAATAATAATCTTTTAAAAAAAGGTAAAATCTCTTACATAATTGTCTTTGCTTTTCTGGCAATTGTCCAGAGAAGGAGAGGCAAGGGGCCGGGAACAGAATAAAGAAGCAGCAACACCAAACTCTTTAAGCTGAAAGCCCAACTAAGGAAAGTTTCAAAGCACCAATGTGATAGAACATGCTGCCCCCAACCCATACATAGCTTTTAAAACCCCCAGTGCCATCAAGAGAAACAATACTTGACTCTTATGGGTGTTGTGTGTGCACATACATGCATATATGTTCAAATGTCTGCAAATATGTGTATCTGTGCATCCATGTGTGAGGCCATCAGGTACTGTCTATTTTTTTTTGAGACACCATCTCACAGGCCTGGAGCTTGTCTAGGAGGTTAAGTGGCCAGTAAACCCCAGCGATCTGCCTGTCTCCTCCTCGCCGGCAATGAGATTACAAGCACGTGCCGCCACATCCAGCTTTTCACATGGGTTCTGGGGTCAAATTCAGGCTCTCAGCTTGTAAAGCAAGGACTGTGCCAACTGAGTTATCGTCTCAGCCCAACACATACATTTTTAAGCTAACATCTTGGAGGTAAAAATGTCTTTTTGGAGGGTTAAGATTTCATATGACCCTATGAATAAACAGTGTATGCACTCTTTGGGCAATATATTGAAAACCGAACACAATTCAAGAAGGAAGATCTGAATCAAAAATCAAATACCACGTAAGTTTCAGTGAGTTTGGGGACATTTGCAAGTGCTTTACCGGTATGATTTTTACCCGTTTACTTAAATTGTAATTCCACCATCTGCTATAGTTTGGCTGTTAAGGTCCCTGAAAACCATGTAATAAAGACAGTCCTCACTGTGTCACTACTGAAGGCTTACAGAAACTTTAAGAGGGGACATGTCTTCAAAGGAACTGTGGGACCCAGGTTTCTTTCTTTTTTTTGAATCCTAGACATTGGGTATCTTATGCTCCACTATGCTCCCACCATGTGGTACCTCCTCAACACAAGCCCATAACGCAATGGGCAGTCAACTGTGCACTAAAATCTCCAAACTTGTAAGCCAAAATCACCCTTTCCTCTTTAGAGGAGGTAGTTGTTACAGTGATTATATAAATTACTTTCCTCAAAGCTGCAACAAAAGCCGGGCGGTGGTGGCGCACGCCTTTAATCCCAGCACTCGGGAGGCAGAGGCAGGCGGATCTCTGGGAGTTCGAGACCAGCCTGGTCTACAGAGCTAGTTCCAGGACAGGCTCCAAAGCCACAGAGAAACCCTGTCTCGAAAAACCAAAAAAAAAAAAAAAAAAAAAAAAAAAAGCTGCAACAAAATGTAACAAAGGCAACATAAGGAAGGATTATGGTACAGCCAGCACGACAAGAAGGCAAGAGACAGCTAGTCACACTGCATCCCCAGTGAGGAAGCGGAGTTTAATACTAGTGCTCAGCTCCCTTTCTCTTTTATTCAGTCCAGAACTTCAGTTCATGGTATGGTGCCCACACTCAAAGTGGGTTGTCCCACTTCAGTAACACAATCCAGAAATCCCCTCAAATATATGCCCAGAAGCTTGCCTTTCTGGTGATTCTAGCCTATCAAGTTGGCAATTTACACTAACAGTCACAGTGGTAAAGAGCTGACCTTCCACCTGACACTGTATGGAGGATTACAGGAAAGCAGTCTGGAAAGGTAAATGGACAAATACCAAAAGAGTCACACAGAGTGACAAGCACCGTATCTAAGGACCTAACAGGGAGCCAAGCTAAGCCAAGGAGTGAGGAAGAAAGGTGGACAACTCCCCAGAAAAGTGCCCCCCAAGTTGAGGGCGTCATCTTTAGCAGCCACCTCCAAGGAGAGCTGGGCATTAGCAGAGCTCCTGACTGCATTGGCTAGTGCCTTTTAACGAAAGCAGGGAAGCAGCCACCTTTATTTCACTAAGGACATGAAGGAAGGGGCTTGTTACCTCCCAATATTTTATCGTTCAAGAGCTCTTATTAATAAAGCCATTCTGGGTTCGGAAAGTAGGCTTATCAGGTAAAGATCACTTGCCACCAAGACTACCAGGATCCACATGATGGAATATGAGAACTGATTCCTCCAAGTTGTCCTCTGACCTTCCTGTGCTACAGGGCACACACACATAATAACATGAAATAACTTTTTAAACCATGTCTGTTTGTGTGACTGTAAAGACATGGAAAATGTACATTGAGATGCTAAGCTTATTTTCTTCTGAACACCTGCATCTGTATTTTACACCATGTATTTACTGGCTTTAGAAAAGAGGAATAAGTGGAGTTTCTGAGTCCTCTAACTGGACAGACATCACTGAGACTGAGCCAAGGGCCAACCTTGCTGCTGTGCAGAGAGGCTAGGACCACTAACTACACTTCAAAGCCACAAGCCAGCTCCCACCCACAGGACTTCCATAACATCCACCAATTTCAATGACAAGTTACCACCAACTAAAGCCTACCATTCTGAAACCCCTGCTCCAGAGGGAGGCTTGTCACCACAGCTGGCTTTCCTGATTGTTAAACTTCATTGGGAAACAAGAACAAGGTCATTCCACACCATTTACTCCAAAAAGCCAAGTGTGAGATTTTATGACCCCTTCCGGAAGAAGCATAAACCCTAGGTAAGGTTAAGACACTCAGCTACACCCAAAGGCAGACGCACACCAGCCCAGCATGCAATTTCACATATGGCACACAAGCAGACATGGAGCCCTATCACTGGAAGGTTCCCTAATCTCAACAACATGAAGGAATTCCATGCAAGGGTAGGTATGAGAAGGAGATTTTCATGAATAAATTAAGACTTAACTTTACATGGCATACTCAGCATGGTTTGTAATGACACTGGCCACAGTGTCTCCAACCCCCAAAAGAAAACAGTCTATTTAAACTCTCAAAGAAAGTAAGAACCTTGAAATGAAGAAGTCCCTCTGTAGCTCATAATCAGACAACGTGATCAATAACTGCATGTGACTAGTAATTAATGAGAATGACACAAGTGGCTTTTAAAGCATGAGGTCAAATCTACAGGATCTGCAGGCACTGGTCAAGCAGTATCCCAGGTGGCTCCCCGCACCCCTTTTTCTTCCCCAACAGACCTCCTCTCCCCAGCCTGTCCCTACAACAGTGCTCTTCATTCTCAGCGCAGTTTGAGAGTTGTCTAGCTAACACTAAGCTGAAAACAGAAAAGGGAGCTGGTACCTCAAACTACCACATGCCATCTAAGCTTATCAAAAACTTACTGAAGAGCTGGATGGTGGTAGTGGCACACACTTTTAACCCCAGCACTTGTGAGGCAGAGATAGGAGGTTCTCTGAGTTCGAGGCCAGTCTGGTCTACATAATGAGCTACACAGAGAATCCCTTTTTTTTTTTTTAAAAAAAAAAGCTTGTTTTAGGATTTTTTTTTTTTACTAGTACTACTAATAATAGTTTATTCTCGTTTTTCCCCCCTCAGACAGGTACTAAGTATGTAGCTTTCTGTCTAGAACTCCCTGTGTTGTATTTATGGACAATCCTCCTGCCTCTGTACAGTGTGCCTCCACAACCAGCTTTCAACTAGGGAAAATGAACTGTGACCATAGCCATGCACTGGGAACCCTGCAGCCAGGACCTCACGTGGGCGAGATAGAAGCACTCAAGCAATACTTTACCTCTGGTCTTTCTTACCTAGAGACCATGCTCAGAACCACTAAGCCTACCAGTTGCTTCAGGCTGGTTAAGAATTCAGTCATGCTTTCAATTAAGTAGCCTTAGGTGGGGTTTCTCACAAAGCACCTTCCTCCATGTGAAATAGGATAGTTTCTAGAAACAAAAGGAAGTTTTGAAGGGATGGACAGCATGTGAGGACTTGAATTCCTTCTGACTTAGATTTAAGGTGATTTTGTGGCTGAGGTCAGGACAGAGGTAAACACCTTTAACAGAACTGCAGACCACTGCCTTGGAACTCAAGCAAACACATCACTAGTGTGGCCTCTCTAGCAAGAATACTCGTGATCCTGTTTCTTCATTTCTTCAACTATCACAAAGACCAGCCTCTCCTACTTCCCAGGTTCCAAGAACATGAAATAACCTATGTGTCAGTTAGCTTCTCATTACAGACACTACATTTTTCTTGAGAGATGTCAGAAGAAAAGATTTTCAGATCATACTTCCAAAGAATTCAGATTCTTGGCTCTGTTACTGGGCCTGTGGAAAAGCAGGGCATCATGACTGGAGCAGGGAGGGGGGGCTTTTGGCAGAGCAAAGCTGTTCAGCTCATGGTATCTTAGAAGCAAAGAAATAAGAAGGGAACAGGGCAAGATAAAGCCCCCAAGGAGATGTCCTTTGTGACAGAATTCCTCCCACTAGGCTCTATGTCAAAGAGTTTCTAGAATCTCCCCAAACAGCACCACCAGCTGAGGACCAAACTTCCTCACTCCAAATCATGTACCTACCTGCTTCTGTCTGTCCTCCATCTTGCCCACTGACGTGGTCTGAATGAAACATGTCCCTATAGGCACTGGTGTTTGACTATTTGGTCCCCAGTTGGTGGAGATACTTGGGGAGGTCTAGAAGATGGAGCCTTCGTGCCGTTTCTTCTATTTGCTCTTTCCGCTTTGCGCCAGTAGCTCAAGATATGAGCTCTCAACATCCAGGCCCACCTGCTGCCTCTACCCTGCCACTTGGGACTCTAACCCTCTAGAACAGTCCGCCAAAACAAACTCTTCTGTATGTTACCTTGGTCATGGTGTTTTATCAGAGCAATAAAAATGTCACTCCTACACACTAATGGCTCCACCCAATGAATGGCACAGTCAATCCCACCAAGGACATGAAACCTTTGACTTCTACCTACAGCACTTTTGTTTCAGTTTCCAAAGTTGTCTTTGAACTTGAAGCAAACTTCTTGCCTCAGCATCCCAAGTGCTGGGATTACAAATGTAAGCCACCACACACAATTCACACGGTATTTTCCTGTGAATGCCAGAAGATACGCACCATGTCAGACAAATGTTGTGGAATATTAACATAAGATGTGCTACACATTTCTTTATGTTGTGGAACTTTTGTTTGATGATGCACAGATGTGCTATATTCTTTTATGCGGCATTTGCTTAACTCTGTGAAGCTGTGTAACTTCGCCTGCTTTAAACACCTGATTGGTCTAATAAAGAGTTAAACAGCCAACAGCAAGGCAAGACAAAGGACAGGTGGGGCTGGCAGGCAGAGAGAATAAAACAGAAAGAGAAATCTGGGGAAAGAAGATCTAGGAGAAAAGGGGGAAAACACCATGGGCCACCCACCCAGCTACACAGCCAGCCAAGGAGTGAGAGTAAAAGATATACAGAAGGAAAAGGCCCAGAGGCAAAAGGTAAATGGGATAATTTAAATTAAGAAAACCTGGCTAGCAACAAGACAAGCTAAGGCCAGGTATTTGTAAGTAGTAATAAGCCTCCTTGTGTGATTTATTTGGGAGTTGGGTGACAGGCCCCCCCAAGAGCCAAAAGAGTAAAGAGTAAAAAACAATCACTTACAAGACAAATTCACCTATTGGATATGATTTTTATTTGTATTTTACCTACTTCCAAATGACAAAGTAGGTGGCCTGCTCCTGTCACCTAAATTCTCTTTTGTTCATGAGCTGACTCCTCAACACAAAATAATAGAGAGTTCCTCCTGGTGAAGGCAGAGAGCAGCTCAGATCACCCAATTGAGAGGTCATTACGTAGCAGGGTGTGGTGGCACACACCTTTGATCCCAATACTTGAGAGGCAGAGGCAGGCAGCTTTCAGTTAAAGGCCAGTGTGCACTACGGAGTGAGGACAGCTAAGGCTGTTATACCGAGAAATCCTGTCTCAGAACAAAACAAAAAATAAAGGGGGGTGTCATTAGGCAATAAAAGTGTAGCTTCTTTTCCTTCCTTCTCCACCCACTGTCAATCCAAGGCAACCATGTGGTAGATGGCCAAAGCTATCTGCTTTGCAGACCAGCTGACTTTTAAGAGGACTGGGCCTAGGCTATGGATAACAGAATGAGCAAACCCCCTTACAAGTACTGCAGATAAACTATATTCTACATATCCTTTATATGCTGAGCACACACCACAAGCAACTGAGTAAAATCTAAAAAAAAAAAAAAAAAAAAAAAAACACATGTATCCATACACCAATAGATATGCAGAAAGAAGGCTCACAGCCACGGTGCTCATCATGGTCGGATACTGAAGCAATCCAGTATCTGCTGACAAAAGAATAAATTGTGGTCTGTGCATGTGATGGGGAGTTTTTGTCAACTTGACTACACCAAATATTTGGTCAAATAACTTCTACAAGAGATGAGATCAACATTTTTTTACTTAAAAATTTTTTAATGATTCTTAATGTGCCTTTTAAATTTGTGTTTTGCTTGTATGTATGTCTGTGTGAGGGTACTGGATTCCCTAGAACTGGAATTTCAGATAGCTGTAAGCTGTCGCGTGGGTGCTGGGAATTGAACCTGGGTACTCTGGAAGAGTAATCAGTGCTCTTAACCTCTGAGCCATCTCTGTAGGTCCCTAAGATGAACATTTTAATCCGGTGATTTCAGATTGTCCTCTCCAGTGTGGGGAGGAGGTTTCATCTAATCAGCTGAAGGTCTGAACAGAAAAAAACCAGCAAAGAGATTGCAGCCTGCCCACTTTTGGACTGGAACTGCTTTCCTGGCTCTCCTGAGCCACAGTGCACATGGGAACCCCATAAATGCATGAGCACATTCTTTATAAATCCCAAAAAGACACATGTACTCATGTGTATGTGTGCACACACATTTAACTGTTTCTACATAAAGCATTAATACAAATAAATGCAAAAAAAATTACTCAGCAAGTAAAAATGAAGTAATTTGCAGATCATTTATGAGTTGTGCTTTATAAAGCATGTAAGAACATTAAATATAGTAACCGCAGATATGTACTTAAATATATAGTATTCTCTGAAGAGAAAAAAGATAATCAAGAGAATGATGAAGGATCTAGACCACATTTATCTCTAACAGCATAAACCACTTTCTCTGAAGTATACACAATGGTTTCCTTCTCAAGCTGGGAGATTGACCCTCAGGAACTCACCAATATGCTTCAAGATCTAGCTATGCAGAACTACAGAAACAGCACAGTAGTAAGCACACTTGCTTACCTCACACAGGCCTGAGTCTATTCCTAGTGTCAATACACCTGAAACATAAAATAAATACACCTTGCATATACATCTCTTTTATTTTAGGTAAGTTTTAAGTTGTTTTAAATAAAATATTTCCAAGCCAGGCATGGTGGCACACACCTTTAATCCCAGCACTCAGGAAGTAGAGGCAGGTGGATCTCTGTGAGTTCAAGGCCAACCTGGTCTACAAAGAGAGTTCCAGGACAGCCAGGGATGTTACACAGAGAAACCATGTCTCAAAAAAACAAAAATCAAGACAAGAATTTCTAAAACTAGAAGTAGATGACAGAAATGTCACAAGACAGACACAGGAAGAAAATCCTGTTTAGCAAATGCAGAACCAAAAGCAGGGCAGTGTTGAGACACCCCTAGCCCCCAGCATCCCACCCTCAGAGCTTTCGGGCCAATCTGACAATCCAATCTGTCTGCAGTCCTCTAATTCTTAGGCCTTCCTTCCCTCTTTCATTTTGAGAACATCCACTCTCTTGTGTGGAAGTCAGAAGACAACCTACTTTCAGGTCTCTCTCATTCATTCATTCATTCATTCATTGTGACCCACTGAATTTAGTTAGGGTTGCTTGCATGAGCATAGGTGGAAGATATTTGTTCTTGAGATCTTAAACTGAGACAACCATGTAAACTCAAGGGAAATGGAACGATCGAGTTTCAGATTGATGCCCACTGAAGCTTTGTCGTTAAGGCAAGTATGATGTAAGAACCTGCAAAAGACACCCTGATTCTGCTACACAGTCGGCTTGGCGTGACCTGAGCTGAGTCTGAAGGCTTATTACCATTACCACCTCTGCCTTTATCTTTTATTTGGCATAAGCATATAGTAACAAGTGTAGTAACTTGTAACTAAGAAATCCAATGAAATGGATGAGGAAAATATGGTACATTTACACAATGGTGTTACTACACAGCAGAAAAAAATAACAGCTTGAATTTTGCAGGAAAATGGATAGACCTAGAAAACATTATTTTGAGTGAGGTAACCCAGACACAGAAAGACAATTATCACATGTACTCATTCATAGGTGGTTTTTAAACATAAAGTAAAGAAAGCCAGCCTACAAACCACAATCCCAGAGAACTTAGACAACAATGAGGACACTAAGAGAGACTAACATAGATCTAATCTACATGGGAAGTAGAAAGTAGAAAAAGACAAGATCTCCTGAGTAAATTGGGAGCATGGGGACCTTGGGGAAGGGTTGAAGGGAGAAGAGAGAGGCGCAGAGAAAAATGTAGAGCTCAATAAATATCAATAAAAAATGTATAAAAAAAGAAATCCAATGAAAAACACTGCAAATAGTCTTTGTTTCCATGCAAAGGACATAGGGACCACATCAGGATGGTGGCTAAGAGTCTACTTTGTCTTGCTGACAACAAAGTAGGATTCTTGGCTCCCAGGTGATGACATTCCTTTGCCCTTCATTCATCCACCCACATGGGGCAGAACTCAGGGAGGTTTCCTTGTGTGCACAGACAGTAAGATCAGGAATGCAGTCTGGCTACATTTGTGGCATTCCTAATTATGAGGTATTATGGTTAGCATCCTGGACACAGCCTGGTCTGGTCTGTTACATCTCCCATTGTGCAGGGGGCTCTACTACATTTCCCAAAGCAACTCCATGCCCAGCACAGTTCTTCTTCCTCCTGGCACCAGCACTTCAGTTGGGCTTTAGGGAATTCCCTACCCTGTGGAAAAGATAGTCCCTCCCTGACTCCTTTTCAGGTTTCCTGCATCTGTGAGGTCACCATACCCAGTGTCTTCCAAGGACTGGCTTTATGCTCAAACTCGCTTAGATCACAAAACCCTTATCAGCTTTTTGTATTCGAACAGAGTAGAATTCTTGACTCTCTTGACCAATCCCCCTGCACTACAGCTCTCAGACCACAGGGCTCTACAAAGAACTGAAATACAAAAACTCCCAAAGCACCTGAAATGCTCTGGCCACTGTCCAATGCCTAAGTACAGAAACGTGTTTGCATCTCTACCCAGGAACTGAGAGTCAATTAAATATAAAGACAGTCAAAAACACGTAGATAGATTTCAATGACCTTGGCTAAATGCCTCCCCTTCACTATGCTGTGACCCTTCTTGCTGGGAGTAATACATTCAATTAAGGCAGTGGTTCTCAACCTAATGCTGAGATCCTTTAATACAATTCCTTGTTGTAAAGATCTCCAACCATAAAATTTATTTTCATTTTTGCTGCTACTTCATAACTGTAATTTTCTACTGTTATGAATCATACTGTGAATATCTGTGTTTTCTGATGGTCTTAGATGATTTCTGTGAAGGAGTCCTTTGACATCACTCCAGGGGTAGCAACCCACAGGTTGAGAACCTCTGACTTAAGGCATCTGCTTAACACACTTGTGGTATAGGTATTAAACTCCAGGCACTACTCATGGGGTATGGAACTTCCTATGAGTAGACTCTCCTTAGCCCACAGACCACATGGAAGAAAAAGATCTCCATGTTGTCCCTAAACCTCAGCTTATGACAGTTTTGCTGGTGTAAAATTCTACATATGAATATATACATAGATAGTGCAGTTGGGAGTTGGCTCAGTATATGAGTTGTTGCTGTGCAAGCATGAGGACTTGAACTGGGATCCTAGCACCTAGGTAAAAGCTAAGTGTGGACGTAACTCCAGTACTTATGTGGAAGATGGGGAAAGGGGGTGGCAACAGGAAGATGGTTGGAGCTAGGTCAGTCTAACAGAAAACTAGTGAGTTCCAGGTTCAGTGAGACCTTATCTCAAAGGAACAAGACAGAGAATGATAGAGCAGCACGCGCGCGCAAGCACACACACACACATTCTCATCTCAGATTCCACACACTGATCACACCACCTGAAGTGACCCACCCTACCGCTCCCTCCCTTGCTGACTATACAAGACTCCTCTAGAGCCGCTGTATCTTGGGCTTTACTTGTACCACCAGTGCAGGGCGCAGAAAAGATCGAGGTCACCTTGCCTGAGCTTTGGTCCTGTTTCACCCTCTACCTGGCCCAACCCACCCACCCCTTCCACCACTACCCACCCCCCCCCGCCCCCCCCCACACTCCCAGTCTACCAGGTAAGCCAGAGGCTTTCTTTTCAAGGTCAACAATCATTTGCCCTGTAAATCTCAGTCAAGTAACCTCTAGCTGGTTTCCATTTTCTGTGAATTACTACAGAAAGAGTGAGCGTTAGACAAGGGGAGGGGAGATATAAAAAAAGATCAGAAGCTACCCTAGAGATTATGAAAGAGGAACATGACAGCCGCGAAAAAGAATTTGCCCAACATAAGAAGAAAAGGACCAAGGCTCAGTAAAGCAATGCTGCTATTGAAAGTGACCCCCTCTGGCCACCATCCCAGCCAGTTGGGAGAAAATAGTGTTCACTCAACGGCAACAGCACAAGTATGAGCCAAAGGCAACATTAATCTGGTCAAATGAAATTAAACACACCAAAGTGACCTTTCGTTCCATCTCCCTGGCTCCCACTCCTTGCAGCCAGGTTCCAGATCATGATCTCACAGCTCTCACACCTGGGCTGCCCATTCACACCAAGTACTCACAGAGGAACTTTCCTGGATACAATATCCAGAGAACAGAGGACACAGAAACAGACAGGTCCTGTTTGCATGATATGACCACCTGATGGAAGAATCAAGAAACTGTAAAACTCATGTGAGAACAGGACGGCCACATAAAGGAGGAGTGACAAGGCCCTGAAGAGGGGCACACTGTCCTGAAGGATGAGAGGAACCAACTGCGTGAAGAATGTTCCAGTCGCCCCCTCACAGGTACCGGCCTCTGCAGAGCATCTCTGTTCCTGCCTGTACATGGTAGGAAGACCTTTCTGAGGCTCTGGATGATCTCGCCCCACTCTTCTACTTAGAAATTCCCAGATTCCCACGGTCTGGACAACTAAAACACAGACTGTATGTATGAGTTTTTTTAATACAAATGACCAGCTATAAACACATATAGATGCTAAATTTCTGCATAAAGATTCTAACAAATCTTTCCCTTATGGCCCACAAAGACTATGACACCCAATACTTAATTCATAAGCATGGGGAAAGATGGAATCCTGAATCTGCACACAACACACTGAGAGTAACCCAAGTTCAAATATTGACTCTGTCACTTATTAGGCATGTAAGTTAACAGACTTATTGTATGTGTTCATGTGTGTTTCTCTGTCACATGTGTGTGAGTGCCCCTGAAGGCCAGAAGGTGTTGGATCTTCTGGAGCTCAGAGTCCCATAGGAAGAACTCCACCTCAAGCATCTAGGCAACACTCCTCAACACAGCTGGTTTTCCCTCCAGGACTTCACGGGCTACTCATTTACACCTTAAGACCCCCAAGAATGGTAAATACCCATTTCCAAAGAACATGGAAGAGGTCTAGAAATGTGGGTATGCCAGGGAGAGTAGAAAGGTTTTTCTTATTTACAATCTATTTATTTGCTTGTTTGTTTGTTTATGGCTAGAAGCAGAATTGACAACAAGGTAAACTTGAAGTCAAGTATGTACACCCCAACCTTCTTCGCCCCTTCATCCCTCCTACATCCCTTTCCTCTTCTACACCCCTAACCCCTTAGCCTCCCTCAAACACCAGGCAGTCAAATGAGATTGTTCAATCCTGTCTCCTAGTAACTTAAAGAAGATACTATGCAGTGAACTGAAATAATCTGGTTCCAGGGTCAGAACCCCAAGAGCCTGCAGGAGTGTGGCTCAGGAATGTAAGACAGCAGTTGCCCCCCCACTCAATCCTTGAACTAGAGCAGCGCAAGAACTAAGCCAGGGAGCTGTAACGTTCCTAAGCCAAAGCACCAAAGCAGTGAGCCCCAGAGACACGGGTCTTGAGCCATGCTAGTCAACTGTGGCCCAGTCCCTATGTTCCAAAGAAACACTGCAAAAATTCAAATAAATCTTTGAGCTTGCCTTCAAATTCTAATAGCAGACACATTTAGAAAAAGCTGTTGGACCAATGAGATGGCTCAGTGGGTTGACATACTGTTAGGAGGTTCTGAGAACATGAGTTCAATCCCACATCCCACAAGGTGGCAGGAGAGAACCAACTCCAAAGAGTTGACCTCTGACTTCCACAGGCAAACTGTGCCACATGCATTCCTGTACTCACACACATACACACAAAAAAATATATGTTTGTGTCAGAGATACCAATTTTTGAATTGTTACAAGAGAGAAAAAATAGGCTAGGCAGTGGTGGCGCACGCCTTTAATCCCAGCACCCAGAAGGCAGAGGCAGGTGGATCTCTTTGAGTTTGAGGACAGGCTGGTGTACAAAGTGAGTTCCAGGACAGCCAGGGCTGTTACACAGAGAAACCCTGTCTGAGAGAAAAGAGAGAGAAAGAGAGACAGAGAGAGAACAGAGAGAGAGAGAGAGAGAGAGAGAGAGAGAGAGAGAGAGAGAGAGAGAGAGAGAGAGAGAGAGAGAATATACTTAAAAATCCATGATCTAAAAAAGACAACCAAGGAGCTACGTGCAATGGCTCCTTGTACTAATCCCAGTACTCAGAAGGTATAAGCCAGAGAACTGTCACAAGGGTGAAGTCATCTGCTACACACAGTGAGTTCCAGGACAGTCGGACCCTATAACACAGTTAAGACCCTGTCTCAATAACAGGAAAGAGAGAAGGGGAGAGGCAAGTGGAAGGTAGAAAAAAATAGAGAGAAAGAAGAAAGTCAATATAATTCCCATTTAAAGAAAAAAGCAACAAAGCCAGCTCAATCCAGACAACCACTTCTCAAACCATGAGATGGTTCCCACGTCAAGAGTCCTCATGGTGCCCATGCATGCATGCAGAGCTAAAACCTGGGTTCCATTTTTAAAAGAAAGATGCTGCAGGCCCTCATCTTCCTCAGCAAATCCTCTGGGAAGGGAGGAGCACTACATCACAAGGCATCCTGGGAGGGGACTGTAGAATGAGGGCAGGGGCTGAAAGGATAGGTGGAGAAAGAGAGGGAAGTCACCTCTAACACGGACGGAGAAATGCAGGAATGTGGCAAGAAATGAGGTAAGCAGTGAACATTCTACAAGTCTGGGCTATCACTGTGAGGATGACCAGAAGCCTGAAGAACTGTTATCCTTGCTGCTGATAAGACCAGGATGGCCTTGAGACCACAATTCTGAAGAGTACAGGAATAGCAAACCAATCAATCCTTCAAACTTTAGTAGCCAAACACATGCCCATGACATGTGTGCTCTGTTTCCGTGTCATCTGCTCAGAGGGCCATATGAGGCTGGCAGAGTGTGTAGAACAGACAGAGAGTGGCACTGGCTGGACCATGGCCTGTGGACCACAGCCACACCACACAGGTCCAGGGAACAGCGAGCCTAGACACTGCTCAGGGCCTCTGTGACTGAGAACAAACAGAGAACTTGTCCAGTCATTCAACTGGCAGAGAAGTCAGACCACGGAGAAGACAGGTTCCCCCAGCCAACAAGCAGGTCATACCACTGTTAGGCCTCTCCCACCCAAGGTGGCCTCCAAACAGCCACATCCCCAGCCTAGGTTGCCACCCTACCTACACAGACACAGAAAGCTTATTGTACCCTCACTTCTCTATCCTGGCAGGCCTCCACAGTCACCTCTGGAAATGAGACACTGCCCAGAAGCCACCAACTGGGATATTCATAAAGCTTCTGTGTCCAAGGCTCTATGTAACTCTGAGTAGGGAGAAAGCCCATGTACATCTGACCAAGCATCATCCTGCCCCTTTATAACTTGCTTCACGATGACAGGGCCCCTGGCATCAAGAACCAAAGACACTCATGAAAGAAAAACACCCTGGCTACATGAAGCAGCCAACAGGAAGAAAACTCAAGTGCCCAGAACCACAAGTTCCATACCAATTAGAAAATTTCCCCTTAAAATTTTGGGAACATTTTAGTAAATGGTGCTGAAAAACAAGATGGGGGGGCCACAGGGGACCTTCTTTACATATCTCCCACTATATAAAAAAAAGTGGTTCAAATGGATTACAGACCCAAATATAAAACCCAGACCTGTAAGATCAGCAAGAGACAATGTTTGTGATCCTGAATTCAGCAAAGATTTTACATGAAACTTATCCCAAAACACACAAACCTGCAAACATCCACTTCATCTAGTCTTTTGCATTTTAAAGCAAGCAGGCCAGGCAATGGCTTCCTACCTGGGGAAGAAGAGGGGAGGGGTAAGAGAAGGGGCTACAAGACAGCTGAAGGAGGCTGTTAGCTTGTGGGAATGGCAACAGTGTATGCCATGTCAAATTGTATCACACAGTAGGCTTTAAAAACACACAGCATAGTACGTAGTACTGTCCGTTATTACAACTCAGGAGTTTGAAATTTGAGGCAAGAACAACATAAAACACTAACCTTTTATACTGTCATACAACACAACATTCTTCAAAAGCCAGCTCCTGAGCCGCGCATTGTGCCACAGTCCCAGCACTTGGGAGCTTCAAGCAGGAGGGTCAGGAGTTCAAGGTCATCCTTAACTACACCAATTTCCAGGCCAGCCTGAACTAAGTGAGACCCAATCTCAGCAAAATAAAATCAAAAAAACACTACCTCCTAATTGCCAACGTTAAAAGGCTTTTTCAAATTAAAAGGATGCAACAGTACTCTAGTTATTGTCCAGAAGGATCCTCCCCACTCCCCTCTTTGCATTATACTCCAGGTTTACTTTCAAGAAAGGAAAGAGAAGGAGAAGGGGAAGGAAGGTGAAGACAAACAAAAAGACCAAAACCACAAAGGTTTCCATTTTCTACTCAAAAAGAACCCTCCTAAGACACACTGAAGATTCCATTGTCATTTTCTCACACTAGGGAGGGCTCAGTTTCTGACCACTTTCCATGACCTCTGGACAGAAACATACAGCTCACACACACCTCGCAAGGCCCAGAGCAAAGCTCACTTGGGTAACTGCTCAATCTTTAACCCACAGTTCCTCCTGGAAAGGTAAGCATCAGAGAAGGCCACGTGGACTGTAGGACAGAGACACTGTTTCCCTCCCCTACAGAACACAAGAGCTAAGCAGTGATAAAATGTAAATATTTAAAGAACTCGCAGCTGCTGATGCCAGCAGGATAACAGCTTGCAAACTTCCAGTCAGAATGACTGTTATATCAAGCGCTGAGTCATGGCTGCAAATGCTGTTTCCTTCCATTCTTCATAAAGGAGAGGAGATTTTTAAAACAGCTTTCAGAAAGTTACTATGCCCAGTCACAACAAGAAAACACTGGGGAAAAGCCAGGGTGTACCCAAAGCTCTGCAGCCAAGAAAGGAATAATACACCATCCACAAGGAATGCATTCAGACAAGAAAGAGACTGCTGCTCAGGTCTGTAAACAACAAACAGGTGTATCTGCATCATCAAGTGCTGAGGTCCACCACACAAAGGACTGACGCATGTCTCAGACATTCCCTCTCTTTGCTATGACAAATCCTGATTACAAAGAATAGAGCTGGTCCAGCATAAACTGACACAGTGCACATGCTGGCATTTCTGACTCATCCTCAGGTCTGCCTTCCAAGTTCCACAACAGCACTCAGATCTCAAGCACGTGCTATTCTTCCAGATATGAGACTTGGCACTTTGCCTAAGCTCAGTTTCCTCACCTGACCTGAGAATGAGCATAACTGGGCAAAGAGAAGCAGGGGGTCTGGCGCATCAGCCCCAATAAACACTAAACTGAAAATAACTGTGGCAACCATAGTAAAATAAAAACTAGGTCAGGGGTCCATGTGATTGTACACCCCTAAAATGCCAACATTCAGAAGACTGAAAAGTGAGGATCACTCAAGTCCAAAGTGATCTCTTAGGGAAAATGGGAGGGGAAAAAAAACGTTAATGGTCCAACCTGGGAATGTGGGGTTTGGACATCGCGGAGTTTCAGGAGAGGTTGAATCCCTTCCCAAGTTAGTAGAAGTCCTGTCTGATCTTTGCCTATATGCAGACAGATTCCTCCAGACTGCAGCTTCAGAGACTGGGAGGGGTACACGAACAGTGGGGGATGGGAACTCAAGGCCCTGGGCACTGTGCCACCCTCCACAGTGAGGTAGGGACCCACAGACCCCAGTGTCACTGGACAGCGTGGTGGTATGGTTAATGACTTTTGCAAATGACATCTCTCAAAGACTGAAGGGCACTAAATTAAACAAATACAGCTAGCTTGAGAGGTCCATCACGTGGTCCAGGAAGCAACTTCAATCTCCCCAGAATCATCCTTCACTGGACAAAGGGATTGAGCCCCAAGAATGATGGTAACTTCTCGCAGGTCACATAGTTTCTGAAAGACAGAAGCTACTGTGGAAAATGCCAAGTTTATTTATTTAAATTCAGGGAGCCTGGATCACTACAGAACCACTACAGTACTGAGCTAGAGCATAGGTCCTAAGAGTCAGGAAACTTCCATACACATGTATGTTCTACTGTGGGATCACACAGTAGACAGTGTGCTACATGAGTTGTGTAAGAGCCAACCATGATAAGCTAAATATGAAAAGATCACCCAAAGGAAGTTCTTTACATCCAACCATTATCACCTGCCAGAGTAGGACTTAGCAATTGATAAGTTTAATGGAGGTCTGAGTCTCAGTAGTTTACCCTGAAGCAATACCTGGTAGCAGGAAGAACCATAAACTGAGATTACCAGAACACCACCCAAGAACAGACCATCCAAAGGAAATGCCTAAAGTTCCAACCAGTAGATAGGACCACCTGCCAGCACACACTCACCAGGACATCCCTGGACAAATGTCAGTTAATCAGGGGTCCTGAACCTCAGAAACCCCTCACCCCCACCTTTACTACTATAAAAACCCAACTCTAACTGAGCTCGGGGCTCTGTTTATTCCAAAAGTTGGACATGCGGAGAGACCGAGTTTGCAAAGTTGTATAAAATAAAGGCTCTTTGTTTTTACATATGGGACTCGGTCTCCTTGCTGGCTTTTGGGGGTCTGCGCGGATTTGGGCCTAATAGCGTGGTGCAGCAGTTATTTACCCAAGCATATGATAACCCCATCAGCACCCCACTAGAAAGGTAAAGTGGGGGCTGCAGAGGTGGTTTAGCTGTTAAGAGAGTTTACTATTTTTTTTTTTTTTTTTTTTTAATTTTCGAGACAGGGTTTCTCTGTAGCTTCTTGGTTCCTGTCCTGGAACTAGCTCTTGTAGACCAGGCTGGCCTCGAACTCACAGAGATCCGCCTGCCTCTGCCTCCCGAGTGCTAGGATTAAAGGCGTGCGCCACCACCGCCCGGCAGTTTACTATTTTTTTTGTTTGTTTGTTTTTGTTTTGTTTTTTTGAGATAAGGTTTCTCTGTGAAATAGCCCTGGCTGTCGTGGAACTTGCTTTGTAGACCAGGCTGGCCTCAAACTCAGAGATTCCTCTGCCTCTGCTGGGATTAAAGACGTGTGCCATTCTGCCATCACCCAGCAGGCTTACTGTTCTTGAAGAGAGCCTGGGCTTGGTTTGCAGCATCCACATCAAGCAGCTTATGACTGCCTCTTACTCCAGTTCCAGGAGGCCCACAGCCTTCTTCTGGCCTGTGGCTACCTGCACAAATGCCAGGCATATAAACTCACACAGGTACACATAAATACAAATATACAAATGAGAAGTAGATCCCATAACAAACAGTACAGCTAAGGTGAAGTCAGAGCAACCTAACAGCGGAACTCCTAATGAGACACCACACACTCCATACTCCAAAGCATCCAGCTGTGTCAAGACCCAAACTCAGAGGCAGCTATTAAATTTGGAAACATGACCCTCCTACAAGGTGAACAACCTAGGCCCTCAATCAGGACAACCCCCCCCACCAACAGCAACAGTGTGCAGAGAGGGTGGGAGTAACGTTTGCAGCTTTTGTAGGTCCTGGAAGGACTGGCAATTCGCCAACTCCATGCCAAAGAGGGAATCTATACAGTCCCCAGTGGGCTGAGCTTGTACTCCAAGTTTATACTGCCTTTTGGAAGGCAGGGTTATGAGAAGTCCCTCTACACTCATAAGAAAGAGCATAAACTATCATAATAATAAACTATTATATAATATTTAATAATATTAAATTATTTCTAAACGTCATAAACCTAGACGTTCCCAGCAGAAGTAGAAGACAGAGCAGCTCAGGTCCAAAACAGTAATTCTGGAAATGAACTCAAAGAAGAACTTCAGGGAAGACAGGCTGGCTGAGCTTTTAATATAGGTGATAAACAGCTCTCGGCTCCAGCTCCCATCAAGCAACTTAGAATTTACACCTATAAGAGTAAAAAGAAATTCAAAATGAAATACAAGCTGCATGTTGTGAAATAACAGAATTGGTAAGTAGAGTCAGGAGGTAAAGACACTTGCTGTCAATCTTGATGACCTGAGTTAGATCCCATCAAGAATCATCTCTACATGTGAGCCCTGGCACTCCTTCATTCACACACATATATAAACAAATACCAAAAAAAGTTTTTAATGACAAGATAATAAAGGATAATATTTATTACAGGAACCATTTCCCTTGGTCTTCTTAGAGGAAAACCCATCATGGACTCCTGCGACCTCACCATACTCATTTCCTCGGGTATAGCCTTCAGGTATAGCCTTCTAGACTATAAGGCCCTGTTTCCATGACAGACCCAGCCTTTAGGCCTAGCTGTTAAGAAGCACAAGCAGCTTCATACAATAGCAAGAGAAGTCCTTGCCCCAGTACAGAGCAAAGCCTCCAGCTTCAGCAAAGAGCAAAGTCTGGGTTAGGAGCTGCTGGAGGACTGGGTCCGCCCTGTCCCATGCCATGCTACCCTGTTGAGCTGAGATTTCTCAAGAAAATAAAATGGTCTCTAGAGACAGCCACAGGGAGTGCCACTGGCCATCCAATTTAGCTGAAAAGTTCCCACCCAGCCCCTGCCAGAGCCTTTGCCACACACAAGCAAAGTTCAGCCTGTTGCTAAGGCAACAGAGACTCAGACATGTTTAGGCATCTGTAGAAACCAAGCCAAAGTACAATTTCCACACTTGTGATAAAAACACAGGCTGCCAAGCACACAGCCAAGCATTACTCTTAAATTTGGTCTTACTGACAGAATAAACAGGGTGGGGAAGCAGGAAGCTCCCAGTGCCTAGAAGAGTCAACAGTCAGGCTAACCCCAGAGTGCTGGCACTAAAAACCTGCTTGTGCCAGGGAACAAAGGCCTGTTGTGCCCCTGTGTTGTCTGAGATGGTTTCCTCTCGTTTTACCTCCATATGGACTAGTCTTTTGCTTCGGTTCAGCTGTGAACACCAGCTTTATGAGAAGAGGAACTAAGATTGAGAGTTTTGCCCATGGTGAGGTCAGTATGTGAAGAAGAAACTGCTTCCATGGGAGGGGTGGATGTGGGAGGCACAACTGTCCAAGGTGAGAACAGAGGTGGGCTAGTCTGGTCATAACCTCCATACCAGGAGCCCCCACCCTAGCCATCCATGAAACACGCGCATGCGTGTTCACACACACACACACCTTGTCCTTTGCAAACCCTGAGAAATGAGCAAATAGGACACTTCTTAGTCTTCCATAAGACAGTAAAAGGTGAAAAAGTCAGCCAATGGAAAACGACACAGTAGACTTCAGCAAAGAATGAACAAGCAAGCAAACAGTAACAACAGAAACACTAGCAGGTTACATAACTCTGGTAGAGTGCCTATCTGTAGCAATGAAGAGAAGCTGCAGCATCTGTGAGAATGGCACCCCTGTCACAAAGGCAAAGTCCAAAGGATTATGTGACTCCAGGCTGCCATGACCTCTGAATGATTCCAGTGCCAACAGCCTTGCCCAGTCCTTCCCAATTCACAGACTGCAAATGTGGAGACGCAAACCAGGACAAGCACGATCAGCTACTGCGGTTCCAAGCAGTCTGACCACTCACGGCCTTCGGGAAGAGGGCCACTTGCTCACCTCACTGGTAAAAAGTACAAGTAGCAGTAGGACTTCTTCCATCTTTTCAGTGCTTAGTGCTAGGAACTGACCACACTCACAGAAGCTCTACCACTAAGCTACAACCCAGCCCCCTCCCCCACAAAGGGCTTTGCTTGCTTCATGTTAGTGAAAGGAAAGCATCCCCTGCAAGAAGAGTCCACCCAGATTAGGAAGGGAATGTGACTCATTCAAGAAACCCTCATGAGAATTTATCTCGTAGATACTGCAAGTTCCAAAGACCAAGACACCCAACAGGAAGAAATCCCCAGGGTTTTCTTTAGTCTACAATTCTAGAAAAACAGACTTATAAGAATTCAGTTCTCAAAGCACTCTAAAGCGTGTATAGCTTTAAAGCCATTCCTGGGGATTTCTTTTCAGGAACTAATTACATAGACAGGAAGGAAAGAAGGGAGAGAGGAAGGAAGGGAAGGAGGGAGGGAGGGAACAAACTCAAATTGTCAACTACAAATTCATCTAATTAGCAAAAAAGTGGAAATAACCTAAAATGCCCAGCACCAGGGAATGTTTCAATCTCATACAGCCAACAAGATAACACTGGAAATCTTTTAAGGAGCTGGAGATGTGGCTCTCTTGGCAGAATGCTTGCCTTACAAGAGCTAGGCCCTAGATCTGATCTCCCAACACTGCAAAAGAAAAAAATACTCAATGAGGGCATTTAGGGCAGACATGGTGACATGGGGGAAAAAAAAAGAAAAAGAAAAAGGCATGGGCCATCTAGTATCTAGATTCTAGGCAGTTAAGCAAATAAGGGCATTTGTTCCCAAGCCTGAAAATAAGAAGCTGAGCCCCAGTACCTCCATAAAAGCAAAACGAAACAAAAAAAAAAAACCAAAAATTTCTGCAAGTTGCCCTTTGGCCTCTGCATGGCATACCATGGTAGACATGCATACACATGCACATGTACGCACACAGAGGGGAGGGGGAATATAATTTTTTTAATATTCAGTCATTTGGAACAAAAAATGGCAATTAGTTCAAGCATAACCGTCAAGTACCTGAGCCAAGTGTGATGATGGCACAGGCCTGTCACCCCAGCAGGATCTTGAGTCTGAGGCCAGCCTGGGTTGAACAGTGAAACCCTGTATCTGTAAGCAAAGCTATGCAGTCAGAACATACGCTCTCAGGTATCCACCCAAATGATCATCTAACATCACAAGGCAACCAAGTGAGTTCTCCCTCAGCTGCCTCCTCAGGACAACTGTGGAAGATGGAGCAACAGCACCCACCAGGCCTCTGGAACTCTGAGAACCCTGTTCCTCCACCCTCTGACCTCATCAACTGGGAGAGATGCATGTGGCTGACCTAGTCCTAGCTTGTGATAGCTCCCTTCCTACCCTTATAAACTCCCTGGTTTTGTAAGCTGTGAATTTTCAGGTTTTCTTAATTGGGTTAGTGAACATGGCCTGCCTTAAATGAAAAACACATAATTTGCCCCATTTCTATGTTCCTCAGAGGCAGGGAGGAATTTTTAAAGATCCTTTTCATAATTAAGGGCAAGTGACTCAGAATATTTACTCAAGGTGGCAAGATAAAGGAACACTGGTATGGGCTTCAGGGTCAGTTCTGACAGCAACCCTCTGAAGGTCACTTTTCTGACCTTTGGGTTGATTACTCCTGGATGAAGTGGGGTGTTCACCAACTGGTTGTAAGAACTCAATGGGCAGAAATATAAAACTTTCACGGTCTCTCAGAAAATCCAGAACACAGTGTACCCCATGGCTACTGGTTCTGTCACCAACCATGCCAATCTTCCCATGGCACATGCCCAGCCTCCTTATCTGATGATATATTTGCTGGTACAGAGGTCACAAGCGCTTAATTAAAAACATCATCATACTCAAGCTAACTGGTGCCCAGGCAAGCCAGCTTCAGCAAACCAGTGAGCTACAAAATCCACTAATAGCGGGCTTGGAGGTCTGCGTGGGAAGAGAGCCTTACCACAATTCATAGTCTTGGCACACTCAGCTAGAGACAGCATAATTTGATATAATGAAACACAAACATAGTTTGAAGTCTGAAAATGTTCACAAACTACAATTTGAACATCATTTTAAAACAATAAAATTTCATTTCATTCAGGAGACAACTTAGAAAACTACTCACAGCTGATTCTAGACACCATAGACTACCCTGCAGGTCCAGACAAAGGCCCTGTAACTGTCTACTCCTCATGTGGAGTCTAGGTCAGTGGCCTCAGAGAAGCCACTGACCCTTCTAATTCTACCTCTTTTTGTCTTTCTTCTGAATCATGAACAAGGGAAACCAACAACCAATAAAGTTGTTCTGAAATCAAAATGAAAGCTATAGGAAAGTTCATAGTCAACTACCCATAGTGCACAGCCAAGTTACAATGATAACACACTTAACCTAAATTATAAAGTCAATTAAAACTAAAACATTAATTCTGAAAGTAAAAGGGTAAGAGCACAGTTCAGAACCCCAATTCCACAGCTTGAGCTACTGCTGCTTCATGTAAGTTTAACCCTATTTCCGCCATGGATCCCTGTGCACACAGCTTGATCCTTGATCTTCTCAAGTCTTTTTTTATCTTGGATGTCCCATTCACCCAGTCACATTGCTCCCTTCCCCCTAAACACTAGGTACAATCGCAGCAACATTTCTTCATCCCTGGGACAGGCCTGTATGACTATCACATTAAACTCAAGCACAGCATCATCAAGCCAGGAGGCAGGGCAGGGCTGTCCTCAAACACAGGCAGGATGCACCCATCTTCTGTTTGTTTTGAGACAGGGTTTCTCTGTGCAGTCATAGCTGTCCTGGAACTCACTCTGTAGATCCACCTGCCTCTGCCTCCTGAGTGCAGGGATTAAAGGCATCCACCACCACCACCTGGCTAGGATACAGATCCCTAGTCTCACTCCCATCAAGGGGACAAAAGCAAACAAAACCTCAGAGTAGTGCAATGAAGAGAACATATGTCCTGCCAAGGTCATGAGATTCCACAAAGGGGTTCACCCATCCTGGTGACCCTGATAGCATCCCTGTGACCTTGAATCACCAAAAAAATGTCCTAATGAGTACTCTGGCTCAAGAAAGAATAATACATTTGTAAAAGAACTGGATAAAATAAATCCAATACAAGTACTTTAGGGTTTTACTTAATTTACAAATTTACCTAATGATCATGCTGAGTGATACAAAATGACTAAGTACCATGGACTGAGCTCTGGGTCTGTGACTGCACAGCACCTACCACAATCCAGAGGGACCCACTCCAAATTCCCATACTCAAATTCTAGTGTCAATATCATGATATTAGGAGGTGGAAGCTAATTAAGTCATTGAGGTGAAGTCCCCAAGAATGAGCTCAGTGCTCCTTCTTAAGAGGGTACTCAGGCCAGGCAGTGGTGGCGCATGTCTTTAATCCCAGCACTCAGGAGGCAGACATACATGAGGGTCTTTGTGAGTTTGAGGCCAATCTGGTCTACAAAGCAAGTTCCAGGACAGGCTCCAAAGCTACATAGAGAAACCCAGTCTCAACCCCCTCCCCCAAAAAAGAAAAATGAAAAAAGAAGGAACTCAGAGAGCTCCCTTACCCTCGTTCAGCTGTGTAAGAGTAGCACCAGAGACTGGATCTATACCCAGAAGAGAGCCCAGCACTACTGCATCTTCACCTCAGGCTTCCAGACTCCAGAACTTTGAGGAACAAAGGAACAAGATTTGTGTTTTTATAAGCAAATGCTAGAACACTATGTTACAGCAGTTCAAAATAAGACACCTAGTTTCCGAAACGTTGAACCATTTGACCAGGCGTGGTGTCTACCTGGTGGCAGACCTAGACCAAGGGTTGCCTGGCTCTAAATCCATGCTTCTGACCTCTAGTTCGTTGCTGCACTGTTGCCTTCTCTCATCTGCAGGAGCCAGCCTTACAGACTTGTGAGAGTAAGCCAATCAAAACAAAAACAGGACCCAGGCTATATGAACACCTTCCCCACCCCAACAGCATAAGTGAACATTTAGACAATGGAGTTGAATCAATGACTGAGGTCAACCTCCCTGGAAGCCCCTTTCTTACAAAATTAAACCACTGCCTTCTAGGAGCTGCCAAGGCAATCCTCAAGACTTTGAGGACACTGGTGAGCACTAAGAGAAGGAGAAATCAGATTCACACTTCTCCCATCCACTCCCCGACTTCTCAACTGGCCTCAGTTCTGCCAAGATCATCCTGCCCATACCCTGGAAGGCTCCCCACTGAATCTACTCTCCGGAAGAAAGTCTAGACCCTAGCCATGTCCTACAAAGAGCACATCCTGAAACTGTCCTCCCACCACACTCAACAACCCCCCACACCACTTGCATCCACATTCTTGATGACTCTGGAGCTGCTCACTTCCGGCAAAGACCTCCTTGCTGGAGTTAAGTTCTGCAGAACGCTGAGCACAGCCAGACCAGTACTTCTCTATATCTCTTTTCAGGTCGACCCATTTCTATCTGGTACTGTCATAGTAAAACATAATTATTCTAGACCCAGCTGTTTCTATAAGGCTTGAGACCTTAATCCTGGAATCCTAGAGCTATGAGCTGAACCAGACACCAAGATCTTTACATAACAGTAGTCAGAATGCACCCCTTCAATCCACCTTGCCTATTCTCCCTTCACACACAGATGTCCCAGACAACTAAGATATATCCCAAATGCTCTCAGACCAAGGAGAGTTGTCAAGTAAAACCCCTCTGATATAAACTCTAAAATCGTTAAGACAAGAAGACAAGTTCAAAGCCTGCCAGGCTATGTTCTCTCTTAAAAAAAAAAAAAAAAAACAGGGCAGGGGCTGGAGAGATGGCTCAGCAGTTAAGATGGCTCAGCCTGCTCTTCCAAAGGTCCTGAGTTCAATTCCCGGCAACCACATGGATTGGCTCACAACCATCTGGATTGAGGTCTGGTGCCCTCTTCTGGCCTGCAGACATACACACAGACAGAATATTGTATACATAATAAATAAATAAATATTAAAAAAAAAAAAAACCAGGGCTATTGGGACTGGACTGGAAAGACAGCTCAAGATGGCTCAATAGTTTTGGTTTTTTGTTTTTGTACTTTTTCTGTTGTTGTTTTTGGTTTTTCGAGAAAGGGTATCTCTGTAGTTTTGGGGCCTATCCTGGAACTAGCTCTTGTAGACCAGGCTGGCCTCAAACCCATGGAGATCTGCCTGCCTCTGCCTCCTGAGTGCTGTGATTAAAGGTGTCTGCCACCACTGCTTGGCGAGACGGTTCAATAGTTAAGAGCACACATTATTCTTCCAGAGGTCCCACATGGAAGCTCACAACTGTCTACAATTCCAGTTCCAGGAGCTCTGACACCCTCTTCTCACCTAATTGGACCACAGTCAAACATGTGTTACACATATACATGCAATCAAAATACTCAGACATAAAACAAATAATTAAAAAAACAAAGGGACTATGAAGATGGCTCTGCATAAGGGTAATCAATACAGGACTGACAACCTGAATTTGATCCCCAATCACACTAGACAACAAATAAAAAACCAGGTTCCCAAGGGTTTTCCTCAGACCTCCACAAGTACATGCCTGCAGAAAATCACACACACATTAAAAACACAAAGTAAGCACATACCTTTAATCCCAACATTCAGGAGGCAGTGGAAGGTAAATCTCTGTGAGTTTGAGACCATATGCATCTAAGAAGAAAGCAGAAAGCCCATAGAAGGAAAAAAAAAACAATGTATGGTGTCAGTTCCTGACGAGAGTAAGTGGTTGTGAATACAGTGGAGTCAGTGAAGGTTTGTGGCAGGTGCATTCTGCACCCTGCTGCATAAGAGCAGCAGACTGGTGCTCCCAGGCTGTTTCAGGTCTTACTGTCAGGTAGCCTCACTTCCTCACCAGGCTCTACTTTGGATAATTATCTACTGCTTAACGTTTCAGAACTGACTGTTTGCCATTAACCTCTAACAAGTTTCTCTGTAAGGTAAATCCTTTCCTGGGGAGGCTTCTCATCTCATAAAGCAGAACTGTATATGATTACTCTGTCCTCTCTAGTATTTAAGGAACCCACCTGAAGTGAGCAGATACAGACACACCCACACTTTTTATTTTATGCACATGCATGTTTGCCTGCATGTGTGTACTACATGCATGCAGTACCCACAGAGGCCAGAAGAGGACGTCAGATCACCTGCAACCGGAGTTAACAAGAGGTTGTTAGCCACCATGTAGGTGCTGGGAATTGAACTCTGGTTCTCTGGAAAAGAAACAGTGCTCTTAACCACCGAGCCATTTCTCTAGCCAACAAACAGACACTTTTTCCATGCCACAATCACGAACTAGTTGGTTGTCTCCTGATAAGCATCAGGATGACATGATAGGAGGACAGGGGACTCCTCCACACTAACATTGAGGGAGACTCTACTCAATACAGTACTACAAATGCCAATGCCTGAGTAACCAACACATCTGACAAGGTTGTTTATTTTCATCAGAAATAAGCCAGTGAAATGGTGTCTTAGTCACTGTTCTATTGCCGTGAAGAGACACCATGAGCAAGGCAACTCTTACGAAAGGAAGCATTTAATTGTAGCTGGCTTGCAGCTTCAGAGGCTTATCATCACAGCAGAGAGCATGGTGGCAGGCGTGGTGCTGAAGAAGTAACTGAGAGCTACATCCTGATCCTTATGCAGAGCCTGAGATTGGGCCTGGCATGGGCTTTTGAAGCCCACCCCTAGTGACACACTTCCCCCAACAAGGCCACACCTCCTAAGCCTTCTCAAATAGTGTCACTCCCTGATAACTAAGCATTCAGCTATATGAGCCTATAGAGACCATTCTTACTCAAACCACTACAGATGGCTTGGCAGGTAAATACACTTGTTGTGCCCATAACACACACATACACACATGTACACAGAATAATATTCTTTTAAAAATAAGAGGAAAAAAGTCATTTAACCTGTGCAGTTTTTAAGTTTCCTGTCCTTTCTTAAACACTTGCTTTTTATACAGTTGAGACTCTGTGCTATAATAAACAAAAATCTGTAAAGCACTAGCAGCCTGACACAGTCCCAAGAAGCCACTGTTGGGTCAGTCATGGTCACTGGTTATTTGAATGAGAAGGGCACCCTTAGACTCTTATGTTTGAATGCCTGGTACCCAGTCTATGGAACTGCTTAGGAAGAATTAGGAGGTGTGGCTTTAGGAAGAGGTGTGCCACTGGGAGAGGGTTTTTAGCTTACAAAAGCCCATGTCACCATTCCCAACACACACACACACACACACACACTGCTTCCTACTTTCTGATCAAGATGTGAGCTCTTAGCTGTTCCTACCACCATGCCTTTGCTCTGCCATCATGGATTCTAACCCTCTCTTTCAGTAAAGTTGCCTTGCTCAAGGTGCTTTAGCACAGCAACAGAAAAAAAAAATAAGACCAACACAATTCATACCCAACTTCAAACTACTTGGGGATTCTGGCTCAGGGAGGCCATACTTGGGTAGGTCAACTCCATAACTTGAGATTTGTTTTTGTTTGTTTCAAGACAGGGTCTCACTGTGTAGCAGTGGTTGTCCTGGAACTTACTCTGTAGACCAGGGTGGCTTCCAACTCATAGAGATCCACTTGCTTCTGCCTCCCATGTGCTGGAATTTAAAGGCGTGTACTACCAGGTCTGACACAATTTCTAATTTCCACTTAACATTTATTAACTTCACAGCTTTTTCAAGTGTTAAGCAACTGAGAAGTAATCATTTAAATATACTCTTTAATCAACAAAAATTTAAAAAAACCAAACATTAAATAAGTCTGCCCAAAGCCCTCAAATTCTACAAATTTTCCCCTCTGAAAAAGGCTAAAAACAAAAACAAGGGGGCTAGAGATGGCTCACTAGTTAAGAGCACTGGCTGTTCTCTCAGAAGACCCAGGTTCAATTCTTAGTACCTATATGGCAGCACATAACTGTCCATAACTCCGCTCCAGGAGATCAAAACACACACATGGTGCAAGCAGAATACTAATATACATAAAATAAAAAGTAAAGGTTAAAAAACATTTAAAAAAAATAAAACAAGTAAGTTCTTCATTGTCAAGACAGCAAGGTGTTTAGGATTCAAATTCCAAAGGAAAAGCTGGGCGGTGGTGGCACACGCCTTTAGTCCCAGCACTCGGGAGGCAGAGGCAGGCGGATCTCTGTGAGTTCGAGACTAGCCTGGTCTACAAGAGCTAGTTCCAGGACAGGAACCAAAACCACAGAGAAACCCTGTCTCAAAAACCAAAAAAAAAAAAAAAAAAAAAAAAAAAAAATCCAAAGGAAAAACAGTCCTTCAGTGGACGAACAAAACTTCTTTTCCAAATGACATTCAGTGCCGGGCGGTGGTGGCGCACGCCTTTAATCCCAGCACTCGGGAGGCAGAGGCAGGCGGATCTCTGTGAGTTCGAGGCCAGCCTGGTCTACAAGAGCTAGTTCCAGGACAGGCACCAAAGCTACAGAGAAACCCTGTCTCGAAAAACCAAAAAAAAAAATAAATAAATAAAAAATGATCCAAATGACATTCAGGGATATTTATGATGCCAACAACTCATCATTGCAACCACCAAGGGAACAGAACATAAAAGAAAAACCCCAACGTGGCATCCAGGAGCCCAAGTTCTGGACCCAGAATGGACTCTACAACACAATGGCCAGGACTGACACCACTTTCTTTAACACAACTCAAACCACTCAAATGTCTGAGTACAAAATAATGGGAGGACAACCCTTTGGAATGTGTGTCCTCCAGTATGTATATCATCGTTATTATTAGCTCCAAGATGTCAGGGAAAATAGGATTACAGATTCTCTGAGGCAAGAGGTAGCTTAGGAAGCTATGCTCACCACCCCACCAACATGTCAGGAGGAAGACAGCTTAGGGCTGGAATGTGGCACTCCTTACCCTGGATGCTGGCCCTCAAGTTGTTCACACATGTGCTTCTTTTCCTGGGGTGGGGAGAGGGTGTCTCATAGCTGCTGTCAGAATTTCAAAGGTTAAGAACTTCTAAGTCAGGCTGGAGCGATGGTTAAGAGCACTGGCTACTCTTCCAAAGGTTCTGAGTTCAATTCCCAGCAACCACATAGTAACTCACAACCATCTGTAATGAGATCTGGTTGCCTCTTCTGGCCTGCAAGCATACATGCATGCAGAACACTATATACATAATAAAGAAATAAATATTAAAAAAAAAACTTCTAAGCCCCTCATCTTACAAATATAAATACTGAGACCCTGAGATGCATATCATCCTAACCTCATACTGGAGGGAAGGCTATAAAGAGTCCAGGGTTTCTGGTCTCCATCCATCTCCCACTCTGTCATCTGGTATTCTAGGAATGGAGAAAAATTACATTAAAGTAGATGTAACAGTTCAAGCCTGAAATGTCAGCACCTGAAGGGCTGAGGCGAGAAGACTGACTTGATTCTGAGGCCAAGGACAGCCACACAGTAAGTTCCTCAATATCCCAGCAAGGTTCCTTTCTAAGATGGTCACTGAGGACTGATAGCTGTTACCACTGTATCCTGCTGCTGAATCTCCTTCTCCATCTAGTTCAGTGCCTGGACCCAAGAAATGTGTGAATATTTGTAAGACTGAAATTCTTTTTTTTTTTTTTTTTTTTTTTGGTTTTTCGAGACAGGGTTTCTCTGTAGCTTTGGAGCCTGTCCTGGAACTCCCTTTGTAGACCAGGCTGGCCTCGAACTCACAGAGATCCGCCTGCCTCTGCCTCCCGAGTGCTGGGATTAAAGGCATGAGCTAGAGGCACAGCTTGGTGGCAGATAGCTTTCCCAGTTCCAGTCCCAGAACCGAAGCAGAGGAAACCTGGGGGAAGGCGAGGAAAGAATAAAAAAGCAGAGGTTGGGAGTATGGTTCAGAAGGTAAAGGTACCTGCCATCAACCCTTACTTACAACCCGAGTCAAATCCTCAGAATCCGCAGGGTGGAAGGAGAAAACTAACGAGAACTCCTACAGTTGTCTTCTGACTGCCACACGCACACTGTGGCGTATCCAACACACACACTAAATAAATGTATTATCTTTTTCAAAATAGAAGTTTTTATTTTTTTAAATGAAAATTAAAAATCTGGACAGGGAGAAAGAGTTCAGCAGGTAAAGACACTTCCTGTCAAGCCTGACAATCTGAATTCCATCCCTGCTAACCACATGTAGAGGAGAAAAACAACTCCTGTATGCTGTCCTCTGACCTCCACATGTACATCATGGCATATGCATAAATGCATGTATGTATATGAGCATGTATATATACATACTCATGCACACACACACAATAAATAAAATATCTTTTAAAAAGATGCAAACCTGGGCCAGGCGGTGGTGGCGCACACCTTTAATCCCAGCACTCAGGAGGCAGAGGCAGGCAGATCTCTGGGAGTTCAAGGCCAGCCTGGTCTATAAGAGCTAGTTCCAGGACAGGCTCCAAAAGCTACAGAGAAACCCTGTCTCGAAAAACCAGGGGGAAAAAAAAAAAAGGATGCAAGCAAGCTTCTTGATCTTGATTTAACAGCTGTCTCAAGTAGTTAGTAACCACACGGATGCTAAAAAAAAAAAATGTCTGGTTGTGTAGAATACCTGGAGAACTATCTTTGTTGAGATAGGGTCTCACTACACAGTCAAGCTGGCCTCAGACTAGGGTAGGATTACAGGCAAGTGGCCAGTGGGAGAACTATTCTGTGTGCGTGTGAGGTTGATGTCAGGTACCTTCCTTGATCACTGTCCACTGCATTTTTTTAAAGATTTCTTAATTTTATGTGTATGAATGTTTGCTTGCATGTATGCATGCACATGCATCATGTACATGTCTGGTGCCCTCAGAGGTCAGAAGTGCAAGGTCCCCTGGGACTGGAGTTACAGATGGTTATGGTACCATGTAGGCACTGACAATTAAACCAAGGTCCTCTCTGTAAGAGTAACAAATGCTCTTAGCCACTAAGCCATCTCCCTGCCCCCTCCTTACTGTTTTGTTGAGAGTTAGAACTCAGGTGTCAAGTTTCCTGACTGCACCATCCCCCCAGCCCTAGGAAACCTATTCTTTTAACCAATGAATATTAAAAAATCAGAAAAAATTCTCAAACAGCCATCCCAAAAATCACCACTGAGAGCCACCAGGAACAAGTTGAGGCCCACTTAGACCACACTCTCAGTTACCTTCAGGTGTGAGGAGGATGAGCAGAGGTCATAAAGGACTCTGTCCCTAGTATGCAAATCGACTCAGTAGTAAGCCCTGCCTTCCTTGGCTGCCTTCAGGTATGCAGCTGTGGTTCCAAACAACTGGAAAAACACTGAG
The DNA here is from genome assembly GCF_950005125.1 of Chionomys nivalis. NCBI lineage: Eukaryota > Metazoa > Chordata > Mammalia > Rodentia > Cricetidae > Chionomys > Chionomys nivalis. The sequence continues at coordinate 40,483,476 of NC_080102.1, forward strand.
CAGCCACTACAGCTCATGTGAACACAGTTATTACCTACATAATCTAAAGGGTGGCTTCCAGAAGGCCAAATACAATGGGATGGTAGATAAGGCAGGCCAGAAACACCTGGGTTTCAGGTGATGTTGGCCAGCAAGCACTTTGGTCTGCTTCACAAGGTGTCACAACAGTTAGCCATTTTACTACTATTACTTGATATTCCATAACATCTTGCAAGGATCGAGTGATGACCCTTTTCAGAAGCAGGAAGTCTGAGAATCAGGCCTTAACCCATGAACATGGAGTTTCAGGGAAGAGAAAAGAATAGGAAGATTAAGGGTGGCCAGGTATGGTATTACACGCATTTAATCTCTGTGAGTTCCACGTCTGCTAGTCTACATAGCAAGACAGTGTCTAAAAAACAAAATAGACAAACAAACAAACAAACAAACAAAATCCCACAAAACTAAGGGAAAATGCCTCTGCTTCCCCTAGAAACGCCTGGCCATCAGAAATCTGTGCTAGCTCTCAGTACCAAGGGAAAGCCTCTATCAGGCAGGATGGAAACCTAGATGTTGTATCTTACATACACACACTTTTGGATTAATTATTATGTTCAGAAGTAACAAGTTGTAGATCCCCAAAACACACGAACTAAAGTACCACTTCTCTTCAAATGAGTAGTTATTCTTTAAGAATCTCACACAGTTATGGGGCGGTGGTGGCACATGCCTTTAAAACCCCAGCGCTCAAAGGCAGGGGCAGCCGGGTCTCTGTGAGTTCGAAGCCAGCCTGGTCTACAGGTCGAGTTCCTGGACAGCCAGGGCTACACAGAGAAACCTTGTCTTGAAGGGGGAGGAAAAAAAAATCCTGCAGAGAGAATTGATCTAATCAGTGCTCAACTCCTTCGTGATCAATTACTTTCCCAAGCAATAAGTACCCATCAGCCTAATGGTCAGTTTCTTTAACATCACACAAGTTTGTCTTTGTAGTGGCCTCATGACTCAAGGAGCATAGTTTCACCAAGAGACCGCCAAACTCTACAGTTAAGTGTAAATGCACAGACCAAAGCGTTCCAAGTCAAGAGAGTCCCAACTACACGGGAACTCATTCAGTGTTTCTGTGAAAAGGTGACTCCAAATGCCCTGCGACGGAAAACGAAAGCTAACACAAAACACTGCCCACCTGGATGATCCCTTTGAGAGGGGCTCCAATGCCCTGTCAAATGCCAGGGGCGCAAGAACAGAACTTAAGCAAACGGAAAAACCTGCAGTGGGGGGAGGAAGGTGTGAGCTCACATCCACAACACAGGGTTAAATAGATTCACATCAGGACAGAGCGGGAGTGTTTGTTAAACAGCGTAATGAGTAGCCCTGGAGACCGTCAGCAACCTACTCCCCTTAATCACAAAACCTCAGGACAGCTGCGGTCAAGGAAAGCCGGCCAGAGCCAGGAATGGTGTGCACACCCCGGACCAAAGTCATCTTCCCTTGAGAACCCAACAAGAACGCAGCATCCCTGGGGTGTGTCTCCTTCCAGGTCTAATCTCTAAGGCCGTGAGGTCCCCAGCCAGCCCCTCCGACCCACTCCTGGGGGGGGGGGGGTGGAAGCAAAGCCGACCATCTCAGAGGGGGGCCCGCAAGCCTGGGGAGAGAAGAATGCGGCTTTTGAGTTCCACGGGAGGAGAGGTAAATGACATTTCGGATCCAATGAGTCTAGAAAACTATCAAAGTCAAAAGGACAGCATCCAGCCTTTCCTGTCTCGCCACACACCCCTAGGTCATGTTCTCCAAGCAGGCTTGGTTCTCACCACCGCGGACACCGGAGTGTGGGAAGGACGGAAATGGAAGGCGGACAGTCCGCAAAGCGCCCCCAGGAGTGCGTCCGCGTGGGTCCCGCCCGCTCCGGCCGCCCCACAGACCTCCCCGGCTCCGCCCGCCGGCTCGTGGCCCCTCTCGCGCGGACTAGAAGTTTCGAGCGGCGCGGCCCCGCGCTCGGCCCCGGCGCGGCCTGACAGGGGTAGGCGCGGCCACCGACCCGCGTCCCAACCGTCGCAGCGTACCCCTCACCTCGGCCGCCGCTCGCCTCGGGTTCCGCTACGCACGCCGCCCCGGCCGGGCTGCAACTCCGACCCCTTTTCCGTTCCGCTCCGGCCGCGCTGCCCGGCCCTGCCCAGACCCGCCGCCGCTTCTGCCGCCAGCCGAGACCGCGCCGCCCCCGCCGCGCCCGCTGTGCTCGCCCTATTGGCTGCCTGGATCCAGGCCCCGCCCTACAACTCCTTCGGCGCTCCGGATTGGGCAGACCAGAGTCGAGGCGGCACGCCCCCGAGCGCGCTCAAGGGGACTACCCTGGGTGAGTATTAGCGGCCTCCCCTGTCAGTCAAAGAGGAGCGCCTACTTAAGCCGCTGAGAGGCCAGTACGGGTCACTGCCCCGGAGCCGCCCGGTAGGATTTTCTTAGGCGGGCCGGAGTTCTGTGGTTTTCCTAGCACCCGGGAGCGTTGCCGTGCCTGACTGGGAATTCAGATAAGGTGAACTTTCAGAAAGTTTCCTCGGATCTGGAGAGAGTGCTGCTTTTCCAGAAGACCCGGATTCCATTCCAAGCACCCATAAGGCGATTCATCACCATCAGGAATTCCAGTCCAGGGAATCTGACGCCCTCCTCTGGCCTTTGTGGGCACCAGGCACGCACGTGGTGCGGACAGACATAAGCAAACATACACATAATTCTTTTTTATTTAAAAAGTTTCCTCCGGGCCAGGAGTGGTAGCACATGCATGTAATACCAGCTATCAGGAGGCAGAGGCAAGAGGATGTCTTTGTGTTCTGGGTGTTCCAGGCTAGCCAACGCTAGCTAACACGTAGTGAGCCCTGTCAACAAAAAAGAGGAAGTGGAGTGGAGAAACTTCCCTCCAGAGGACAGAGATAGTGGCCCTCAGGGCACCAGACAGAGTACACACCTTTTGGTTCTTACAGTAGCCCTACTAACCTGATAAGGCCTTAGCCCCTGGAGCAGAAGGAAATGCTACCGAGTCAAAATGGCTAATGACTTCCTGAGCACTGCCTCACGCGTCTGAGAAGCTGAGAACAGGTAACTTTCTGGGTACTGTGGTGTAAAGAGTTAAATTGTGGATAAGGGCTTCTGATCCCAGTACTCAACAAGCTAACACAGAAGAATGGCTGAGAGTTCCAGGCCAGCCTGAGAACAGAGTAAGACGCTGATTAGAAGAACGAAGAGGAGTAAATGTCCAGGCAAGCCAGGGTTACATTGCAAGACACTGACAGAAAAGAGTAAATGAGGCCCGGTGGGAGGTGCCTTTAATCCCAGCACTTGGGAGGCAGAGGCGGGTGGGAGTCAGAGGCAGGTGGATCGCTGTTCGCTGAGGTCAGCCTGCCTGGTCTACAGAGTGGGTTCCAGGATAGGCTCCAAAGCTACACTGAGAAACCCTGTCTCAAAAAAGGAAAAAAAAAAAAAAGTAAATGAAGCTAGATTAATTAGATTAATCCCAGCACTTGGGGAGACAAAGGAGAATCATTGAAAGTTCAAAGTCATCCTGGGATACGTAATGAGACCCAGTCTCAACCTCGCTGCAAACAAAACTGTACAGAAAAGGCAGGTGAGCCGGGCGGTGGTGGCGCACGCCTTTAATCCCAGCACTTGGGAGGCAGAGGCAGGCGGATCTCTGTGAGTTCGAGGCCAGACTGGTCTATAAGAGCTAGTTCCAGGACAGGAACCAAAAGCCACGGAGAAACCCTGTCTCGAAAAATCCAAAAAAAAAAAAAAAGAAAGAAAGAAAGAAAAGAAAAGAAAAGAAAAGAAAAGAAAAGAAAAGAAAAGGCAGCTGGGTGGCACAGCAATTGGGAGGTAGAACAGAGCAGGGTCAGGAATTCAAGGTCATCCCAGTTACCTACCAAGTCCAAGCCCAACTTGGGCTAGAGGAGACCCCGTCTTAAATGAAATGTGCTGGGGTTTTGCGCACTCCTTTAGCCCAAGGCAAAGGCAGGTGAATCTCTGAAGCCAGCCTGGTCTATGGATCAAGTTCCAGGACAGCCAGAGCTACACGGAGAAACCCTATCTCAAAAAGCCAAAATAGTAATAAATAAATAAATGGCTGAGGAGATGCCAAAATAGTAATAGATGGATAGATAGATAGACAGATAGATAAATGGCTGAGGAAATGCTCAGTGGTTAAGCACTTGCCATGGACATGGACGAGAGTTTGAACCCCCAGGGCCCACACAGAAGTCTAGCCAGCACAGCCTGTCTGAAGAGTCAGGGCTGGACTAGCTGAATCAAGAAGCTCCAGGTTTAACAGGTGATCTTGCCTCAATGAACAAGAAAGAAATCCAATAAGGAAGATAACTCAATGACGACCTCTGGTTTCCACAGGCATGCACATATGAAGTGCACACAGATGCACACCACACATACACACGGAGAGAGAACAGAGATGGAGCTCAGTAGACACAGTAAGTGCACACAGGGGGATCTTGAGTTTGAGGCTATTCTGAGCAAGGTCAGCTGATGATGCAGATTCCTGTCCCTGGAAGTCCAAAGTTTCTCCCAAAGGCCCAAAGGTCTCTAACTCCATCACTGTCTAATCATCATACCTGTCTCCATTACACACTCGAATAATCTTGTTTCACACCAAGGCCTGGTGAGTCTAACCTCATCTGGACACCGGAAGTCACGGAGAAGTGTCAAGTCTAGCGCAGCCCACCAACCAGATACTTCCTCTGTCAGATGTAAATGTCTGCACAGACATCTCACAGTTTGGCCAAGTCCCCTCTACTCACATCCAGCAGGTCTACCTTTGTCCCTCCAAAGGATTTTCCATACATCACCGACGCTCTCGGCACCTCAGCGTCCTGGTGTGTGGCCGGGACAGAAGACAGAACCAGCTTTTCAGAGTTTGTGAGTAGGCGCTTGGAGAATGGCTCTTGGTCTCCATCTGTGACTGCCCTGTGTCTGAGGGAGTGACCACACACCCACACCCCTTTGCCACATCCTTCCCACATAAAGAACCCACTGTCACAGAGCTGTCAGGGTCAGAGAATGACAAAGTTAGTCCTTTATCAGCCATTTTACACGATATAGCCTGGATTAAAAAGTCTAGTTAAAAAAACACTTTGGGTTTTTTGTTGTTGTTTTGTTTTGTTTTTTTGTTTTTGTTTGTTTTTTGAGACAGGGTTTCTCTGTAGCTTTTTGGAGCCTGTCCTGGAACTAGGTCTTCTAGACCAGGCTGGCCTCAAACCCACCTGCCTCTGCCTCCCAAGTGCTGAGATTAAAGGCATGCACCACCACAACCCAGCCTAAAACACACTTTCAAGAGGCTGGCAAGATAGCTCAGAGGTAAAGGCACTTGCTGCCAAGCCTAACTGTAATAATCTGTCCTGTCCCTTTAAGAGACAAGCCCCCCCCCCACACACACACCACCCCCACCCCTGTTCACTGAGGCAGGCAGATCTTCCTTTCTGCTTGCAGCCTGAGTCTCTTCCTTTTTTCCCTATCCCTCTCAAAGAGGCTTCTGTCTCTCCCCACTTCTACCCTTCCTCCTTCTGTCTCTCTCTCTGTCTCTCTGTCTCTCTGTCTCTCTCTCTCTCTGCTCTTCTCACTCTTCTCTCCTTTCCCCTCCATAACCCACTAAATAAATATCCAGCCTCACTCTGCATGGCATGCCTATCCATATCTCCTGCCCACTGTGTGGCTCCCTGCCTGGGACCAGTCACCTTCAGAGACCTGCAGTGTGATCCCATGGCGTGCCCATCTGTCTGTCTCTCCTTGTGGCCTGCTGCAGCCACTCAGGGAACTGCACCATCCCTGCCTGAGACTGGCTGCTCTCAGGACCCGCTGTTTGCTGCCTGCCGCCACATGGCCCACTGCCACTACTTGGGGACCTGCAGTGTTTCTGCTGCTGCAGCTGCCAAGGATCTGCAGCATTTTTATTTAATCCATTACACTAACAATCTTAAATTTGATTTCCAGGTCCCACATGGAAGGAGAGAACAGACTCCCTACAAATTATCCTCTTGACTTTTATCAATATATTATAGTACATGCATGGCTACACACACACACACACACACACACACACACACACACACACAATAAATAAATAAATAGATAAATAAACAAATAAATAAATAAAATGCAATAAACTAAAACAAAATAAAAAGCAGGTTTCAGACTGGACATAATGGTGCCTGCCTATAATCTCAACACATAGAAAGTAGAGGCAGGAAGATCAGGAGTTCAAAGTCATTCCAACTACACAGAGAGTTCAAGGTCAGCCTAGGTATGTGAGACTTTGTCTCAACCCTCCCTCAAAGAGAACCCACATATTTTCACAGTGACCAAAATATTTTCAATAAATAAATAAAACACCCTGAGAAAGTTGTATTGCTGGTAAAATAGTCCCAGTAATTCCAAAGTCTAGAATAAGGAGAGATAGCCAAGTATAATGGCATGTGTCTTTAATTCCAGCACTCTGGGAGGCAGAAGTAGGCAGATCTCTGTGAGTTCCAGGCCAGCCTGGTCTACAGAGTGAGTTCCAGGTCAGCCAGAGATACACAATGAGACCCTGCTTCAACTAAACAAAACAAAACAAACAAACAAACAAAAGAAAAAGCAGGGGGCGGCTCTCATGTGTTTGGTGACTATAGCAAAGACAAGGAAGGGACAACAATATTAAACACAGTAACAGTTTACTGCCCAAAATTGGGTAGAATGTGACAAAGAGCAAAGGTGACATTTTACTGCCCCAAGATGGTTAGAATATAACAAAGAGCAGAGACCTCCCAGAAAGCAGTGAGCCCTACAGGGAGAAAGGGGTTCCTCTTGGCTGGAGCATTTCAGGCATGCAAGAAGCAGGGGTGCCTGGGTAGGGAGGGTAGCTTGGCAGCAAACAGCCACTCCACCCTGCAAGTTCCTTCCCTTCTTTGGGGCGCAATTTTCTCAGCTGTAAAACAGATAAGTCCAGGAAAACCAGGACTCGTGAATTTAAGCCTGCCTTGCTCTGAGGATAACCTGCAAGTACTGAATATGTCCCAGGAGCTCTACAGCCTGTAAAACTACTTCCACCTTTACTTATTTTGTTTGAGGTCAGACTTCAAGCTCAGAGAGATCTGCGTCCTAAGTGCTGGAATTGAATGAAACTCTACCCAACTTTCAATTCTTTTAAACTGGGATTGGCATCAGGAGGGATAGCTCAGTGGGTAAAGTACTTATGATGCAGACGTGGAAGCTCTGAGTTCCAGTTCCCAAAAACCATCTAAAAAGCCAGATGGAGTAGCACGTGTGTGTGATCCCAGTGCTAGGAGAGAGGCTTTAGAAAGATTCTGGGGAGCCGGGCGGTGGTGGCGCACGCCTTTAATCCCAGCACTTGGGAGGCAGAGGCAGGCGGATCTCTGTGAGTTCGAGACCAGCCTGGTCTACAAGAGTTAGTTCCAGGACAGGCTCCAAAGCCACAGAGAAACCCTGTCTCGAAAAACCAACAAAAAAAAAAAAAAAGAAAGAAAGATTCTGGGGGACTTTCTAGACAGCCAGACTAACTGAAAGAGCAAGCCCCAGATTCAGTGAGAGACCCAGTCTCAAATAACTAATAATTAAATAAATGGCTGACTGATTGGATAAATAAATGAAAACTGGAGGGTGGTAGAAGAGGATACCCAAAGTTAATCTTTTGGCCTCTGTACATGCATACAAAGGTCAGGGCAAGTTGAATGCACACATGGACACACACACACACAGAAGACTGGAAAGTGAGAACATGGCTCAGCCCACAAGACCCTTGGCTCCAGCTCCAGCACCCACTAACCAATTGTTAAGATTCTGGAGACACTGAAGTGTTAACTGTTGGGGCCGTCCCTGGATCTACCCAGGAATGAAGCAGGCTCCTGCCGAATGTGCGGAATGAACAGTGTCACTGATTAGAAGGCAGTCGCCCAGCCCCCACTGACTTAAATGTTTGTTCTTTGGCCTGTGCACGTAGACTCAGATGTAATTGTACAGGCGGGTACAACACTCCACTCTCATATGCTGTAGGTCACTTGCCCTAATCCATCCAAGGTGGAGGGGCAGGGCACAACCTACGGGATAGCCTAAGAAGGTGTGGTTAGCAATTGATAAGCCAGTGTCCTTCCACTTGCACACAATCCTCAACTGATTCTTTTTTTTTTCCATGTATCTGTATGTGTGTGCATCCCACAGCATAGGTGTGAAAGGGGACAATCCACTGGAAAAAGTCTGTGGCAGAAATTCATGCTGGCCTGGTGCCAGAGGGTTAGCAAGTAACCCTTGCTGGCCATGAACTCCTGCTGGGCCATACCTGGCCTAGCTCTGGAGTTAACACTCAGCCCCTTTGTGTTACAGATACCTTTTGTTGCTCTATTTGCACCTGGCATTGTATTTTTGGAAACTTCATTTAGGTTGTTCTAAGCATATGGAAATCTGCTGGATAAGAGTAAATATGGCAAAAAAATAAATAAAATCAAATAAAATAAAAATGCCAAGAGGAGAAGGGAAGGTGCATGTCTCTAGTACAGTGTTACCATCCGTGCCAAATTGGACCAGATAAAACTTGAATGAAGATGCAACGAGGCCCAGACTTTACTTGATAAAAGATAAAGATATAAATTCCCCGAGACGCTAGTCATGGCGGTGCACACCACAATCTGAGCACCACACAGGTGGGAGCAGGAGGAACAAGAGTTCAAAGCCACCCTGAACTCCTCTGCCTCTAAAGACAGCAGTCAAGTGTGGTAGCAAAAACCTATAATCCTAGTATTTGGGAGGCAGAGGCAGGAGGATCAAGAATTCAGTTACCTGTTGGGGGAAGGGGCTACTCGTTGGTCCCAGCTACCCTGTCATGAAATAATCACACAGAAACTTTATTATTTGCAATACTGTTTGGCCAATAGCTTAAGTATATTTCTGGCTAATTCATATCCTAAACTAATCCATCTTTATTAATCTGTGTATCACCACATGGCAGTGGCTTACCGGGTAATATTCCCAGCGTCTGTTTCACACAGAGAATCCATGGCTTCTCCCTAACTCTGCCCTTCTTTTTCCCAGCATTCAGTTTCGTCTTCCCCACCTACCTAAGTTATAGGTCCAAAGCAGTTTCCTTATTCATTAACCAATAAAAGCAACACATAGACAGAAGGACCTCCCACACAGTCACCGTCTACTACATAGCCAGGTTGGGTTGAGGGCAGTTTGAAGCTTCATGTGACCCTACCTTAAAGTATCAGAGGATGGAGGGCTGGCTCATCAGTTGAGAGTGATTCCTGCTCTTCTAGAGAACCTGAGTTCTATTCCTAACACTCTCACTGGGTAGCTCACAGCCACCTGTAAGTCCAACTCCATGGGATCTCATGGAGTACCTACCATCTTTGAGGGTACCCAAACACACACTTTTCAAATTTTTTAAAAAAATGTCTAGAATAATTTCCTCACATTCTTTCAGGGCAATTGAAGATGCTCTTCAGGCCAACCGATATGGAGCCTGCAAGTCGTAAGATGACACTTGGGACTCAGAATGGAATCTGTGTTGGCAGGTCACCCTCCTTCTCCCTCCTTATCAACTGTCCCTGCCAGCACTTTGATTCTAAGCCTCCAGAATTGCAGAAGAGTAAACATCATTGTTTTAAGCCACCCAGGTCGAGGCTGCAATCCTCTGTCAGGCAACTCCAGGTAACATTTCCACAGCATAGCAACACGAGAAAGGCCAAATGTTTGTCCTCAAATCTTCTTTTTTGCCTCCCACATAGTCTATAATGAGCAATGACACCTTACGGAAGGAAGGCAGAAGGTAGGGACGGGGAAGGAAAGAGAGTAAGAGAAAATTGTGCAATAAGCCCAGGCCCAATAGTTTCACTGACATTCTGGGACAAAGGTGAACTTCAAAGCCTCCCCCATGATTCCTCATCTAAGACAGGAGACTTTGGGCAAGCCTGTCACTTCTCAGCATCTGTAGACTTGTTTGATCAGGAGAATGAGCACAGCTCTGCCTTTCTCCCCGGGTTGGCTGTTGAATGAAGTTCTACATATATGGAAAGTGCCTAGTACCATGCCCTTCATGCCCTGAAGGATCTACCTACCGATAATGGGTGCTAGCCCATGCCAGGATGCATCTGTGCCTCACAGCCACTTCCTGGCATCTACAAGGGCAGAGCAAGCAGCGGAGGCGCCCTCTTCCCTCTCCTCACCCATACTCCATGCCTCTTAAGAGTGGCCAGAGCTGGCCTGCCTAAGCCAACACTACCTGTTTGCTGTCTCTCACCACAGAGAAATACCATACATCTCTTCTTCCTCCAACTTGTCTGACCTGTCATCTGCATTCCCACTCCCACAGCCCTCTGTCCCTCCCCTTGGGAGCCTCCACCTAGACTGAGACTGCTGAGCACCCACGTTCCACTTCCAACAGTCCTGTGGGGGCAGCAAACAAGAGAGACCAACTCCATTTTAAGTTTAGGGTATTTTGTTTGATTTTTTTTTTTTTTTTTTTTTTTTTTTTTGAGACACGGTCTCTCTGTGTAGCACTGGCTGTCCTAGAACTTTCTCTGTGGACTAGGCTGGTCTTGAACAAATGCTGGGATTAAAGGCACGCACCGCCACATACAGCTTCCATTCCACATTTAAACAACTCTACATGCATGAATGCCTGCTTATGGCTCCCACTTCCTTTTCTCTCTGGGTCTGGGGAAGCTAATGAACCTGGGTTAGGGAGATGGTTCAGTGGGTAAAAGGTGTTGCCCCCGAGGCCTGAGGACCTCAGTTTAGTTTCCAAGAACCCATCTACCAGCTGGATATAGTAAAAAGCATCTTCAACCTTAGTGCTCCTGCATATAGGAGACAGACACAGGAGAATGCGGAGAAGCTCTCAGACCAGCTAGCCTGTGACAGACCCACAGACCAGCTAGCCTGTGACAGACCCACAGACCAGCTAGCCTGTGACAGATCCATAGACCGGACAGCCTGTGACAGACCCACAGACCGGCTAGCCTGTGACAGATCCACAGATCGGCTAGCCTGTGACATATCCACAGGCTGGCTAGCCTGTGACAGATCCACAGATCGGCTAGCCTGTGACAGATCCACAGCAGCAAATAACTACCATACCCTGTCTCAAGTAAGCTGGAGGGAAGGCAAGGACTGGGACCCATATAATGCACACACACTCCACAGATCCACATACACATACCACAGACATACACACACATGCGCACACACATCAAACATTCACACAGATACATGGAAAGATTTCTGAGGCTGAGGATGTGGCTCAGTTAGTAGAGTGTTCGTTTGCCTAGCATACAAAAAGCCTGAGTTCAATCCTCAGCACCACATAAACCAGGCATAAACCAGGTCTCCCACTCCTGTAATCCCAGGATTTGGAAGGTGGAAGTGGGAGGATCACAAGTTCAAGGTCATCTTTAGATAAATATCGAGTTTAAGGAAAGGGCAGCCTGGGATACAGGAAACCTACCTTAAAGGGGGAACAAAGGGAAAGGAGAAAAAGGAGGAAAAGAGGACAAGAGAAGACAAGAATAGTGGGCCCAAGCAGGGTGGGATACCGATGGGTTTTCAGTCATGTGACCTAGAGCTGTGCCCCACTCTGCTGTCAGGATCACGTGATGGTGGATTCCCCCTTCCTCCTCAAGTGCAGGAACAGTGGTGAAGAGCATTTTGCTGCTTTGCATAAGTCTTGGGTTGGGTTCCTCAGCATCCACACGGTGACTCACAATCATTCATAGCTCAGTTCTGGGGGATCCAACACCCTCTTCCGACTTTTGAGGAACCCAGGCATTGTACATGATGCACATGCGTAGAGACAGGCCAGACACTCACACACGTAAAAATAACACATCTAAAAAAACACACACAGTACCGGGCGGTGGTGGCGCACGCCTTTAATCCCAGCACTCGGGAGGCAGAGGCAGGCGGATCTCTGGGAGTTCGAGGCCAGCCTGGTCTACAAGAGCTAGTTCCAGGACAGGCACCAAAGCTACAGAGAAACCCTGTCTTGAAAAAACCAAAAAAATAAAAACAACACACACACAGAGTGAAAGTTCACACCAGATGCCACTATTGGGTAGTTAGTGACAGAGAGCCCCAAGAGGAAGATGTATTCAACATTTGGGATTCAGAACCACAAAGCCAAAAGACCGCAAAGATGACAGACCAGACAGCCCTATCATCCTTCCTAAGAGAGGAAGTCAAGCCTGGAAAAGTCGCAAGAGCGGCCCCCAGACCCACCCAGTAGTCAGGGACCCCTTGCAAATTTGCCCCCACTCCTCAAGTTCTTCAGTGTTGTTTCCCTGCCCTCCTTGTAACTGAATTCAATCGACACATAAGGCCGGGTCCCTGGCTCCACAACCCACCTCCCAGCAGCCGCTGCTAACTGGGGCAGCAGAAGGGAAGATAGAAGTGGGCAGGGTGAATCAGGTCCTGGGAGAAGCCAGAGATAAGCAAAATCTGGAAGGCGTTTAAGAGGCCAGAGGAATGTGAAGGGTTGGTGCTCCAGCACTTGACCCTCCTTCCAGGGTAAAGCCAAGCCTGGGGAGGCCAGAGAGCCCAAATCCAGCACAAGGTAACCTCAGCAGCCTTCCTCTAGGCTTCTGACTCCTAGAAGCTCCCAGGTGGCCCCGGGGGGGGAGGCAGGGGAAGGCAGAAGACAGGCCAACATCCCCCCCCTTCATCCCAGCTGTCCCTTGGCAGGTTCTGGAAGTGCCCTTCCTGTTGTGACAGCTCTATTTTCTGCGCAACTGGTTCCAGCCGTGGCTCCGGTTTCAGATTGCAGCACGTGCGCTCATTAAGGCTGATGGGAGTATCATATGGGCACCAGGGAGAGCCCGCTGCTGCCAAGCCTGGCCAGGCTAATCACAGGTCAGGACATTCCAACAGTGTGCCCAGAGAGCTAACAGCCAGTGCCAGACCCTGCCTGGGACTGCCAGGACCCAGCACCCATATGGCAGCCCACACAGATAGAGCTTCACGCAGAAGTAGCTGACATTTCCTTAACAAAGCCCCACAAAAATGAGAATGAATCCAGCCAGCCCTGATCTGGCCCGAAAGAGCCCCTAATAACCATCACTAAACTTGACTGAAGTCTCCTAACCCAGCACAACATCCCAAATGATGTTTTGACAGTGGTTTGTTCCTTGAGGGTATATATCACGTCATTCACGACCAGCTTGCATCGCACCTAGGAATTCCATGATAGGAGATTCAGTGACAGCTGAGGCCTCTGGCGAGGGAAGAAAGGCACTGATACGGGAAATGCGTCCTCAGAGGAAGCACAGGCGTGGCTGGGACAAGCATCCTCTGAGCCATAGAGAAACAGGTGTTTTTCTTTTATCAATGAACATCTTAAAAAATGATTTATAGGGCTGGAGTGATGGCTCAGAGGTTAAGAGCAGTGACTGTTCTTCCAGAGGTCCTGAGTTCAGTTCCCAGCAAACACATGGTGGCTCACAACCATCTGTAATGAGATCTGGTGCCCTCTTCTGGCCCGCAGGCAGAACACTGCATATATGATAAATAAATCTTTTTAAAAAAATAAACAGGGCTGGAGAGATGGCTCAGTGGTTAAGAGCATTGCCTGCTCTTCCAAAGGTCCTGAGTTCAATTTCCAGCAACCACATGGTGGCTCACAACCATCTGTAAAGAGGTCTGGCGCCCTCTTCTGGCCTTCAGGCATACACACAGATAAAATATTGTATACATAATAAATAAATATTTAAAAAAAAATAAAAAATAAACAGCCGGGCAGTGGTGGCGCACGCCTTTAATCCCAGCACTTGGGAGGCAGAGGCAGGCGGATCTGTGTGAGTTCGAGACCAGCCTGGTCTACAAGAGCTAGTTCCAGGACAGGCTCCAAAACCACAAAGAAACCCTGTCTCGAAAAACCAAAAAAATAAAATAAAATAAAAAAATAAAAAAAAATAAAAAAATAAACGACTTATAGATGGATGTGGTGGCGTACGGCCTTTAATCTCAGCACTTTGGAGGCAGAGACAGGTAAATCTCTGTGAGTCTGAGTCCATACCCTCTCATTAATTTTTCTGTAAACCTAAAAACACTCTTTTTAAATGGTCCATTAAGGTGCTGGAGTTAAGAGTTAAGGCTTGGCAGTTAAAGAGCATTTATTGCTCTTGTAGAGGACCAGAGTTTGGTTCCCAGTACCCACGTCTGGCAGCTCACAACCACCTGTGACTCCAGTCCCAGGAACACTCACATGCATATACTACCTATAATTAAGGGTAAAATAAATCATTTTTAATTTTCATTGTTGGTTTCTTCTTTTTTCTTTTTATTTCTTCTCCTCCTCCTCCTTCTTTTTCTTCTTTTTCTTCTTCTGATGGGGTCTTTCTACAAAGTCCTGACTGTCCTGAATTCACTTGTGGAGACCAGACTGGCCTCCAACCCACGGAGATCTGCTGGCAGCATAGCTCAGTATAGTGCTTTCCTTACCCGCACAAAGCCTTCGATTCTCAACATCCCATAAAAATGAGCATGTTAGCAGACAACTCCAATCCTAGCACTCAGGATGGGGAGACAGGAGGAACAATTTCAAGTCACGCTTGGTTATGCAGCAAGCTCATGCTCCCACCCCACCCCAGGCTACATGAGACCCTGTCTCTGCCGGTCTCTGAGGCTGTAGAGGGGGAATATAGAGGTGATTTCCCACAGGCCTGCATTAGTTTCCTCTTATCTTCCTTCTACCCCTATTCTCCTGACACTTAGATCTTAGATCAGCGGGCATAGCTGTAACAAATGCCTGGCCAATGTTAGGTGATCACTATCGACTAAAGTGCACAGCGCACATTGGGGTTTGTCGTTTGTGCTGTTTTCCATGGAGCTTGACCATTTCATGAGTTCTATTCTTACCTTATCCCACTGAGTTCTTCCACTACCCTAAAAAATCAGTACTCTGTGCTCACAACTATAATTCCAGCACTGGGGAGACAGACGTAGGAGGATCGTGAGTTTCAGGATAGCCTGGGCTACCTAGTAAGAACTTTTTCAAAAAGATTTTTTTTTGTAAATATTTATTTATTATGTGTACAATATTCTGTCTGCATGTATGCCTGCAGGCCAGAAGAGCGCACCAGACCCCATTACAGATGGTTGTGAGCCACCATGTGGTTGCTGGGAATTGAACTCAGGACGTTTGGAAGAGCAGGCAATGCTCTTAACCTCTGAGCCATCTCTCCAGTCCCTCAAAAAGAATTTTTAAAGTAAAATTGAGAATTAAAACTCAGGCATGCGGTGATGCATGCCTCTTATCCTAACACTTGGGAGATAAAGGCAGGAAACCTAGGAGTTCAAAGTCATTCTTACCCACATAATAAATCCAAAACTACCCACTCGGGAGGCAGAGGCAGGCGGATCTCTGGGAGTTCGAGGCCAGCCTGGTCTACAAGAGCTAGTTCCGGGTACAGGCACCAAAGCTACAGAGAAACCCTGTCTCGAAAAACCAAAAAAAAAAAAAAAAAAAAAATCCAAACCTACCTTGAGCTATGTAAGATCCGATCTCAAAGAAAGAAAGAAGGAAAGCAAAGACAAAACAAACAAAAAACACTCAAAAAAACCCTCAAAAACCCTAAGATGGGCTGGTGAGATGGCTCAGTTGGTAACAGTTACTGTGTGTGCTGTCTAACTTAATATCAGTTTGACACATTCTAAAACGAGAGGGAACCTCAATTCAGAAAATGCCTCCAGAATATGCAAGCTTGTAGAGCACTTTCTTAATTAATGATTGACCTGGGGGAGCTCAGCTCATTGCGGGTGGTGCCATCCCCGGGCTGGTGGTCCTGGGTTCTATAAGAAAACAGACTGAGCAAGCGATGGTGAGCAAGCAGCACCCGTCCATGGCTTCTGCATCAGTTCCTGCCTCCAGGTTTCTGCCCAGCTTAAGTAAGTTCCTGTCCTGACTTCCTTCACGGATGAACAATGATATGGGATGTGTAAGCCAAATAAACCCTTTCCACCCCAACTTCCTTTTGGTCATGGTGTTTCAACACAGCAACAGAAACCCTAAGACACTGTGCAAGCCTTGACATCCTGACTTCAATTTCAAGAAGACACAGAGGAAGGAGAACTAACACCGAAAACTGTCCTCTGACCACACACTCACGAGCCCCCCGTACACACGGAATAAATAATGTAATTAAAAAAACCCAAAAAACAAAATTTAAAACTCTTCAAGCTTGAGTAGGGAAAGAAAGACAAGTCTGGCCTGGACACTGGCATGCCGGGGCTTCCAAGGTCTGGAACCGCAAGGATGGGTAGGGACAACGGCAATGGTGCTTTCACAGAAGATGGCGGAAAGCCTTGGCAGCAAGGTGTGGTTTTAATTGGGCCTTAAGGCAGAGCAGGATCCTGTAGGGGGAAAGGAAAAACATGCCAGGAAGAGGATCAATGTGGGCTGTGACCCTAAGGCAGGGCAGCGAGGGCTGCTGGGGACATGGATGGGGAGAGAAAGGGATGTCACAAGAGCTGGCTGTATCTGCAACCGGGAAGCCACTCCAGACCAAGTGACCAGCCAGGCCAGGTGTGGGCTGATGCTAAGCCAGGGCAGCTGCTGGGCATACATCTCCACTTGTCTCCCTGCTTCCTGCAGTCCTCAAAGCCTTTCTGTTTGAGCTCCCTTGCTGGTGAGACAGGAGATACAGCTCCCTCTCTGCCGGATGTGGGTATTTGGTGTCACCATGACAGACACACCCCCAGCTTTATGGCTCTGACTCAGCCTTCACCCAGCCCAGGGCTCTCCCAGCACAGGGCAACACCCTCTCTTGGCTCCGCCATACTGGCTGTTTGTAAGCCAAGAGCCGTGGGCAGGGTCTAGAAACTGCCTGCCCAGGGGACAACGGGAAGGGAGAGGACAGCTCCTACCAGCAGGTGTGTCATTTTCTCTGCTAAGAATAGCAGCGAGGCAACAAGCCCTGAACTGGCTCAAGCATACAAGTACAGCCAGCGCTTCTGCCGGAGCAGCAGGCAGGGATAACTGTCACTCTCATGTCGCTGGCCCTCCCCAAGGAAACAGACTCAGAGAATCTGAATTGGCATGGGGGTCACACAGCAAGAAGGTGGTAGAGGGTCCTTCAGGATCTCTTTAATGTCAGGGTCCAGGCTTTGAAGTTATATTCAGCAAATGTCTACTACTTCGTGCTGGCAAATGGGGAAAAGGCCCAGCCCCTGGTAGGTGGACCCACCCCTGGGCTGGTGGTCTTGGGTTCAATGAGAAAGCAGGCTGAGCAAGTCATGAGGAGCAAGCCAGGAAGCAGCATCCCCTTCCCATGACCTCTGCATCACCTCCCGCCTCCAGGTTCCTGCCATGTTTGATTGAGTTCCTGGCTTGACTTCCCTGTGTGGGAATGGAACTAAAAGGCACTGATGGTCAGGGTGGATACCAGGGAGGTACTGGGCAGCTAGGGCTCTGGCCGCAGGCTCAGCAACCTTCCTTCTAGAATGGACTAAGATTCAGCAGCTCAGCCCTTGAGATCCTGGAGCAGTTCAGGCACTGTGGAGCACACGCCCTTTCCAGACAGGGAGGACTCCCCTGTGCCCAGCAGTCAGCCGAGACAACCCGCACACAGCTGTCACACCTGAGACCCCTACCCTCCTCCCTCAGGGCTGTCCCTTTCTCACCTGTTCCCTTGCAGCAAAGACCTGGCTGCTTGTCCACAGCTGGGCCAAGTAGGGAATGGCCCTTGCGTCGTGGTCGACAAAACGAAATATAAACAAAACTGAAAAACAAGCCCCAGTCTTTTGCTTGCTGGGGAAGAACTCCTGTAAGCCCAGATTCCCATCGACTGTTTTGTTCAAATTTGCTATATAGTTAAGGATAAATGACTTTGAACTTCCTGTCTTCACCTCTGAGGGGCTGGGATCACAGGCATGTACCAGCCACCAAGCTCAGCCTAGATAGCCTTTCAGTTCACCCTGAAAGTACTGATTTCATCTTAATTAGAAGATTTGGGAACTGATTTCCTCGTCATTAGGTCGCTACCTTGAAACAGTACTATTTTGTAACCCTGAGCAAATGACCTCTCCACAGGAAGTCCCTTTGTGAAAGTCATTTCTTTGAAGGTGCCAACCCCTTTCCCACGCCTGCCCTCTGCTGGCAGCTGAGGACTGCTCCCTTCTGTCTTCCACATCCGCAATCTCCCGGGGTGGAACTCCCTTCTCAAACCCCCGGCTTCCCAGCTGCCTTCACTAAGGAGCATTCAGGCCCACCACCCACACCCTCACTCACCTCTCTAAGAACACCAATCTTGCCACTCTTGTTCCTCAAAAACATTCCATGGCTGCCGAGTGCCTACAGAAAGGGTTCAAATTCTTTAGCCCGCATCTAGCGTCTTTCCTAATCTGCCCCCCTTGTCTTTGTGAAGCCATCTAGTCTCCCCCGCTCTTTCTGTCCATTCGCTGTTATGCAGGGCACAGCCTGAAAAACCGGCTGTATCCATAAGTCACCCCAGACAGCCCACTTCACTCCTGCTGCTCCGACCCTGCAGTCTGCCCTGTTTTGTCCACATGTAGCTGGGCACCCTAGGAGGTTGTGCATCAGGGTCTTGAAAGCTTGAGAAAAAGAAAAAAAGTAACTGGGGCCGAGGACTGAACTCATTCAGTATAGTACTTGCCATGCAAGCATATGACCTGAGTTTGAACCACTGAACTCATGTGAAAAAATTGACAGCTCTCGGGAGGCAGAGGCAAGCATATCTCTGTGAGTTCGGCTTGCTAGTCAGCCAGCCTAGCCTTAACAGTGAGTCCCAGATCCCAGTGAGAGACCCTGTCTCAAACAAAAACCAGTTGGAACTGGCGAGATGGCTTAGCAGGAAAAAAATTGCTGCCAAAGCCTGATAATCTGAGTTCAACTCGCTGGTTGGGGGAGATGACTGACTTGGGAAGCTAGTCCCCTGACCGCCACACAAGCCACTGGGCATGAGCGTGCCCACACATACACACAGAAAGTAAAATGAATTAAAACAGCAAAGCTAAGACAGACGACTTCTGAGGAAGGATCACCTGAGGTTGTTCTCTGGATGCACACACAAACAGGTGCACACACTCTAACACTTTTTGTTTTGTTTGTAATTTTTCAAGATAGGGTTTCTCTGTGTAGCCCTGGCTATCGTTGAACTAGCTCTGTAGCCCAGGCTGACTTTTAACTCACAGAGATCCACCTGCCTCTGCCTCATGGGTATCGGGATTAAAGGCATTTGCCACTGCTACCAGGCCTGTTCCAGCACTTTTTAACTTGTCTCTTCATGTGAAGCAGGAGAGCATAGGCTAGCTTCTGTTTGGCAGATGAGGAAGCAAAGCTACAAGAGGCTTAGTAAGTAGTTTGCAGTCACATGGTAAAGCAGGAGGAAACCGCAGGTCTGTAGACGCCTGCTCCTGCCCCTGAGCCATTAGCACTAAAATCTTCCCCAGGCATCTTTCTGTTTCCAAACTCATACATGGTCCCTACCTCACTGGGGAGGGTGGCACAGTGCCCAGGGCTGCCTTGCCATCCCATCCCCCACTGTTCATGCACCCATCCCAGTCCCTGAAGCTGCAGACTGGAGGAATCTGTCTACCTGCAGGCTAAGACAGGGCTTCTGCCAACCTGGGGAGGGATTCAACCTCTCCTGAAACTCAGCAGTATCCAAACCCCACATTCCCCGGTTGAACCAATAAAGGTTCTTGTTTTCTCCTATTGTCCCTAAGATATCACAAGGCGTAGGCTCATGACTGACAGCTGTCAGAATGCACAGATTGAAATCAGGGTGTCTCAGTACAAGGAGGGACCCACTGTAGGCTCGGAATAGTCATTGTAAAGCTTGGAGAAAGTATAAAGTCAGGGTTCTGTTCCTGAGTGGTGCTGTGGGTGGCAGGCAGTTTGGATAGACTGTTACAACCTTGTCCACAGGGCAGGAGCCCAGAAAAGAGGCTGGGGACTGATTGGTAAGCCAGCCGTGGTCCCTGTTAGCCTAGCTGGGGTGCAGTGGGCCACCAAGGCTTGGACGGTGGTCACACTGTTACCTGCTTTAGCATTATAGGATTAGGGGCTGGAAATGTGACTGAGCAATGGCTAGTCTTCCATAGGACGCAGGTCCAGTTTCCAGCACCCATCTGATGGCTCCCAATGGTCTATAACTCTGGTCCCAGGGAATCCAATGCCCTCTTCTGGACTGCACAGACAATGCATAAGCCTGGCGCACATATATGCATGCAAGTCACCCATACACATAAAAATACACTTTTTTAAAACATATTTATTTATTTTGGATACAATATTCTGTTTGCATATATGCCTGCAGGCTAGAAGAGGACACCAGACCTCATTTCAGATGGTTGTGAGCCACCATGTGGTTGCTGGGAATCGAACTCCGGTCCTTTGAAAGAGCATGCAATGCTCTTAACCACTGAGCCATCTCTCCAGCCCCCAAAATACACTTTTTTAAAAAATTACAAAAATAAAAGAAGAATCACTGGATGGTGGAGGGGGTGGTCTTTGTGTGGTAACCAACGTCCCAGGGCCACCTTGTTCAACAGGACAACTACCAAGCTGGGAGGGCCAGGATGACTCTTGGCTCTCAGTGCTTTCTTCTTGAGAACAATGTCCCTTTAATCCCAGCAGAGGCAGATGAATCTCTGTGAATTCAAGACCAGTCTGGTCTACAGAGGTATTTCTAGGACAGCCAGGACACAGAGAACCCCTGGAGGAGTGGGGAAGAGGGAGGGAAGGGAGGAAGGGAGAAGAGCATAATGTGTCAAAGGCCAGGAGCCTCCCACCCATGCTTTCTCTACCTGGAGCAGCCCATGGTGCCCCCCCCCCCCCCCCCGCCGCATGGGCCCTCTTGGTCTTTCCTTCAACTCACCAGCTGACATTGTTTGTGGCAGTTCCAGGCAGCGAGGGCTTGGAGCCTAGAACAAAGGTTGTGCAGGACAACTACAGAATAGGACAGGGGACAGAAGGGACAACGTGGGAAAAATCAAGGCAACTTAGTTCCTGGGTAGAATTCAGAGGTAAGGAGAGAGAGAGAGAGAGAGAGAGAGAGAGAGAGAGAGAGAGAGAGAGAGAGAGAGATCCGGTGCCATGCACCTGGAGCAAGGTGCCCAGCAGGCTGAGCAGCCTAGTAACGTGACCTGCCAGAATGGAAATGGGCCAAGAGGTTTCGCTTGAGATGAGTCAGCTAACAACTTGTTTTCAGGCTGCCAAGACCATAACCACAGCAGCAGGAGGGGTGCCCTCAGGGAAGAAAGATCCTGCCATTCCTGCCCATGCCCTCTATCCCCTTGGAGGGCTCAGTGTCCCCAACCGCTGCATGAGTGCCACCAGGTGTCCCAGAAATAAGGGCCTGCCAGTTCAGAAGGGAAGGGTGGGGCTGGAGGGAGTGGGAGAGATGGGGCATGGAGATGGAGGAATGGGGACAGAAGGGACAGCATTAGGGTAATAAAAATCAAGAAAACTTGGTTCCTGGATGGAGTTCAGAGGTGTGCGTGTGTGTGCGTGCATGCATGTGTGCACGTCTGTGTGTGTGCACGCGCGCACATGTGTACGTGTCTGTGTGTGCATTCCTGTGTGTGTGTGCGTGCGTGCATGCATGTGTGTATGTGTGTGTAAGAGAGGGGTGCACTGAGATCCCAGAAACCCAAGGCAAGAGGCAAATGGACCAGGGAACCAGCTGCTGAGAGCGACAGGGCAGGGACACAAAGCATAAGCTGTCAGATTTGGACGTAGAAATTCGGCCTGTATCAACAGTGTGCTGCAGGTGACTTCAGACACAGAACCAGAGGCAGGGGAACTAAGCTTGAGGACATGTGGACAGACCAAATCAGGCATGTCCACAGTCACTAAGCAGAGACTGCCTCAGGGACAGTTTCTGGAGACCCGTCTCTCCTTCTGAGAAACCAATGCCTACAAACATTGGGCCCTAAAAACCCAGGAATATACTTGGATGGTTCAGGAGGTCTGAGGCCCATAACCTGGTGTTTACAGGGCACTGTTCCCTCCAAATCTGTCTTTGTTTCTAGGCAACAGCAGCTCCAGCATCCCTTGGCTCATGGCAGCCTCACTTAAGGTTCTGCCTGTCTTTGCTTAGCCTTCTTCATGTGTGGTATCCTCTCCTGATCAGTCATCAGGTTTTGAGCTAGTTACATCTGCAAAGTCCCCATGCTGAAGACATGAGGGTTTTTGCTGTTGGTTTTGTTGTTGCTTTTGTTGTTGTTGTTGTTAGTGGGAAAGGGTGTCCTGAAGGCTGTACCTTGCAGAAATAGACTCAGGGGCCAGGTTCAAGATATTTTGCATGGCAATGGGGACTCCATGCCACAATAACAACAAATACAATGAGAAAGCTAAAAAGAGAGCTGGAGAGATGGATTGTGGTTAAGAGTACTGCTACTCTTCTGGAGGTCCTGGGGTCGATCCTCAGCACTCACATCAGGTGGCCCCCACTTGCCTGTAACTCCAGTTCCAGGGGAACCCATCACCTCTGACCTCTGTGGTCATGTGCACATACCCCCATACACACAATTAAAAATAATACGAATAAGCCAGGTGGTGGTGGCGCACACCTTTAGTACCTGCACTCAGAGGCAGAGGCAGAGGCAGGCGGATCTCTGTGAGTTCGAGACCAGCCTGGTCTACAGAGCTAGTTTCAGGACAGCCAGTGCTACACAGAGAAATCCTGTCTCAAAAAACCAAAGGCGGGGTGGGGTGGGGGAGAATATAGCTGCTATTACCCTTGGGGTCTCTGTCCTGGACAGGCTTCCAGTGTCCCTGTGCAGCTGGGTGACTGAGGAGATGGAAAGGCCCTGGTGACCCTTGATACCTAGCTCTGTGTGACAGCTAGGCCAGGACTGGATCTCCCCTCTCCTGCACCCAAGCTGGTGCAGTGGCAAGGCTGCACGGCCGTACGGTCGCTGTGCTGGATCCCTTGATGCCCACCTGGGCTAGAGCTTCACTCTGACCCCAGAAACGAACACCATTCAGACTTCACTGTCCCATAAAAAGCTCTCAGAGGGCAACCTTGTGGGCTGGTTCTCTCCTGCCTTTCCATGGGTTCTAGGGATTGAACCCATGTTGTCAGGCTTACATGAGTACCTTTGTCTGCTGAACCTTACCAGTGCCTTAAAAAATCTTTTTTAGATTTTTATTTTTATTTTATTTGAGACAAGGTCTCTCTATGTAGCCTTGGTTCCCCTTGAGTCCACTAAGTAGACCAGGCTGGCTTCAAGTTCACAGAGATCTGCCTGCTTTTGCCTCCCAAGTGCTGGGATTAAAGGTGTGCCACCAAGTCTGGAATTTTTAATTGTTTTAGGTTTATTTTATGTGTACAAGTGTTTTGCTTGGATATGTGCATGTGTGCCACATGCGTATCTGATGCCTGTGGCGCTCAAAAGATGGTGTGAGAGCCCCGGGAACCGGAGTGGCAGACAATTGTGAACTACTGTGTGGGTGCTGGGAACTGAACCTGGGTCCTCTGGAAGGCTGAGTACTCTTACCTGTTGAGCCATCTCCCCACCCTCTCCAGCCCTATAAAACAATTTTTTAACTCACAGGGCATTTTTATATAAGAAAAATCACCCAAGCATGGGGACTCTCACCTGTAATCCCAACCCTTTTGGGCTGAGGCAGGAGGATTGCTGTGAGTTTAAAGTCAGCTTGGACTACAGGGTAAAACTTTCTCAAACTCCACTACCCTGACCCTCAAAAAAGTGGTAAAGAAATGAGAAAAAACAAATTAATTAAACCTGGTGTGGCAGGCAGGGCAAGCCTTGGCTATGTGCAGGGCATACTTCAGACTCAGGGGCTGGCTCCTGCTAACAGCTCCAGGTACCTTGGCAGGGGACAAAAGGCTGCCTTTCTTAGGGTATAAAAAAGGAGGACTTCTTGTAAGCCCTTAAATTGGTTTTCCTTTATACTCTGGGTTAGGTAATGTTTTATTCCATAAAATAGCATGTACTCCTGGAGAATGCTGTTTTTAACTTCAAAGCATTGCAGATCCAGCTGAGGTTGGCAGAACCCACAAACGAAACAGCCGCTGCTACCTCGCAGCAGGCCCTAGGAGGTCGGGACACTCGGCAGGTCCGGTTCACGGTTCACGTTAAGTAACACAATGAATACCTGGGTGCTAGGCCAAGGGTAGAATGTTCAGGATCCCAACGGCAGGGCATTTCAGGTCTACAGCAGACCCAGCGGGCACTCCCCGCACCCTCCTGCCCCCACCCCCAGCATGGCCTGACACAGAGGTGATAGCATCACTCAGAGGGAGGGTGCTGCTTTGTTGGAGAAGGATGGCCCATAACCCAGGCAGAGAAGAGGTGGGTAAGTAGGAGGCTGATGACACTGTGCAGGGAGGACAAGCATGCAGGAGGAGCAGAAGACCAAGGACAGTAGAAAGAGCATGTTGGTCAAGTGTAGTCCCAAGACAAATGGTTACTCTAGCAGAGACTTGGGCATCAGAGAAGAAGGGAGGCAGAGTGAGGGGGCTATCTCAGGGCCTGGGGGAGAGGACAGCTCAAGCACCTTGCCGACGGGAAGCAGCCCCTGCGGGAAGTAGGTAGACAGGTTAGCTCTGGGACAATTTACACGGATCAGGTCACGGACATAACTAGACTCTGTTGTTCAGGTTTGGGATCCACCCAGCATGAGGGGAAAGTAACAGGACTGTCATCCAGGACAGTCCCAGAAGGGGTGAGAGCCTGAACTGTGGGCTGGGTGATAAGCAGTCCTGTTTCCCATCGCTTGGTTCCTCAAGGCCTGCTCTGATACCAACACTTCCTCCTGGTGTGTGTTCTGGAAGTGTGCAGAGGAAACATCTGCCCCAGGATGTGCTATCACCATGGCAACAGTCAATCTCACACAAATCTGTTTGGCAGGGCCTCACTTACACCTAGCAACGCAGTCATCAACAAACCGCCTATCACATATTCAAAACAGCTGCGCACCCTCAGTCCTTCAGTGGGTCAGCTTGCTTGGCCAGGAACTCCCCCACTCCAGACCTCCTGAGAAGCAGAACCGTAAGAACCAAGCAGGCACACAACTGGAGAAGCTAAGCGCGAGGTGTCTCATCACCAGGTACAGGGCAGAGGTGGAACCATGAGCCTTGCAACTCTCGGAGCCAAACCATGAGGGAAGTGAACCAGGTATAGCCTGTGGCCCTTGTTGCTTTTTGTGTAAAGACATCTAACCTCCATTCTGCGGTTGTGGAGTCTGAGACAGAGTCTAGCCATGTAGTTCAGGCTGGCCTTGAAATTGCTATGTAGCCCAGGCTGACTCTGAATGCATGGTGATTATCCTCCCCTAACCTCCCCAGTGTGGGATTATAGCCTTGTGTCACTGAATGAAGATGACATGGCTGCTCCAAGGTATGGTTGATGAGTTGGCCTCGAACTCACAGAGATCGACCTGTCTCTGCCTCCCGAGTGCTGGGATTAAAGGCATGCACCACCACTGCCTAGCTGGGCTGAAGAGGTTTAAGGTAGGGGGCAGGGTGAGAAGCTGAGAGGAGCCACAGGTACTGAGTGAGCCTGGCAGCCAGTGTGCACTTTGGTACGCTACCAGGCACCCCTGTTAGACTTTTGTCCTGAGTTTCTTTGGGACCCGGCAGTCACCACACCAGGTTCTCTTGTTTTATATTGTAAAAAACCCAAGTTCCCACAGGATCACACAGAAAGCAGCTAAGAAACAGAGCCAGGGTCTAAGCTCAGTTCTGGGTCCCATCACCAGCACACAGCACTGCTCCTATGCTGCACAGGGCACACAGAGGGTGACCCAGGAAGTCACATGGAAAAATCCCATACCCCAACTGCAGCTTTTTCAGATTCTGGCTGAATGCCTGCTGAATGACTGAGCCTTTCACCTTACATGGCCCCAAACACACTGAAGACGGCTTTTCCTTTATTAGCAATGACACATTAAAAATATGCATACATGTATAGGGAGACATGGGCACACATGATGTGACATCCATTGTCCAACACAGCTGAGTATGGGCATCTTTTTAAAATAAATTCCAGGTAGTGGGGAACATACATACCAGGCCACAGGTATCAGATGTGACTATGAAAAACAGGCTGTGGTGCCGGGTAGTGGTGGCACACAACTTTAATCCCAGCACTCGGGAGGCAGAGGCAGGTGGAACTCCGAGCTTGAGGCCAGCCTGGTCTACAGAGCGAGCTCTAGGACAGCCAGGGCTACATAGAGAAAACCTGCCTCGACAACCAGACCAAACTCCACTTGCAAGCAGGGCTTATGTACGTGACTGCTGGTCCTCTCTGCCCATACGACTCCCTGGTATCCAGGGGAACTCCTTGCAATCTGCCACCAGCAGCCAGCCATGCTGACAAAGCCAGATGCCTTAGCCACACAACCTCCCCTCCGGATCTGTCTGCGCTCACATGCTTCACTGTGCCTTGTCTCCAAACTGAAGGGACAGCAGCAGGGGACCTGTATGGATAAACGCCTGTCTGCCCCCCAACGCAGCGGGAGTGAGGCGGAAGGGCTGATTAAGCTTTTTCACGGCAGCATCGCTCCATGAAACATGTCACATTTAACCTTTTGGAAAAGTGTTTAACCTTCTTTAAAGTGGAAAGTTTAATGAATAGGAACCTTTCAAGAAGCTGCATCAGGGGGCTGGAGAGATGGCTTGGATTTACGTGTACTTGTTGCTCTTGCAAAGGACCCAAGTTTGGTTCCCAGATCGTACTTTGGTTAGCCTGTAACTCCAGCTCTGGGGCGTCTGGTGCCCTCCTCTGTTTTCCTTGGGTGACACACAAAAATAAGAAAGAAAGAAAGAAAGAAAGAAAGAAAGAAAGAAAGAAAGAGAGAGAGAGAGAGAGAGAGAGAGAGAGAGAGAGAGAGAGAGAGAGAGAGAAAGAAAGAAAGAAAGAAAGAAAGAAAGAAAGAAAGAAAGAAAGAAAGAAAGAAAGAAAGAAAGAGCAAGCCAGATATGGTGGCATACATCTTTAATCACAGCACGTGGGGTCAGAGGCAGGTGGCTCTCTGAGAGTCCCAAGCCAGCCTGGTCTACACAGTGAGTTCCAGGTCAGCCAGGGCTATCTATCTTAAAAAATAAAAATAATAAAATAAATCTTTAAAAAGAGGATGTTCCGCCACACAGTGACGCTGTGGTTTTCGTGAGCGCATGTGAACCCTGAAGACATGGACTCCTCCACCTTGCAGGCTCTTCATTCCAAGGGTGCAGGAAAGCACTCTAGAAAAAGGAAATTCTGATGTGTCGAGCAGGGTCCAGGTGGAGCAACTGCAGCAAGGCTGGGGGGGGGTCTTTCTTCCCACGGCTGGTCACTTCCAGGTTGTGAGGACACTTCTCCCAGAGTCTCTCGAACGGCCTGCTCTGGGCCCCACTGGCTGCCCTGGGCGGCTTCTGAGCTCTCTATCGGCTCCATCACCCTGGGCCAGCTCCTCATCGTACCTGCAACAGATCACTGGAGAATCACACGGAGTCTTGTTCAGGAGTGGTGACACAAGAGTGGCTCCCTGGGTTGCTGCAGAACAAACATATTCCTGGAAAGAGCCAACCAGCCCCAGATCCTCCACTGAATACAACACAAGACCACGGAGCCTGTGAGAGAAACCCAGCTAAACTGCCATCGTGGATAGTCTGCCTGTCCTAGGCAAATGACTTTCTAACAGGCGTCCGGAAAGAACACAGCACTAACCTCAGAGGATCTGTGAGTGAGAAACGAGTCAGCCCAGGGTGGGGAGGGAGAGCCCCTGCATGCAGTCACTCCACACACCCTGTGGCGTAGGGCCTAATCCCACTTCAGACAGGGAACCAGTGTCAGCTCAGCAGACTGCCAGGAAGGGCTGGGCTGGGCCTCCCCCATCATGATGTCACTGTCCTGCCACTGTCCTCCCATGGCCTGTGTTCCAGTTGATGTGTGTACCTCAGCTCTGTGCAGGGCTGAGAACAGCCTGGACATCATGCCTGAAGAACCGGATATAGGCTTGGTGTCTGTTAGCAGGGTTCCTTCCTTGGGGCTCCTGAGAAGGGTGAACATGCTACCCAGAAGAGACTGCCTCTGCTCACCATGACTTCCTACCACCTTCTGGCTCCAAATTCAGATGTGGCAGAGGGAGGGTTAATACTGGGCCTGATTCCTAATCCAAGGCTTCGCCCTGCAGTTGAGCTATGAGAAAGCACTTAGGGACACTTAAAAAAATTAAACTGCAGTTTATTTACTTATTGGGGAGGGCTTTATTTGTTACATGGCGGTCAGAGAACAGCTGCAGGCACTGGTTCTCTCCTACCATGAGGGTCCTGGGAATAGAACCTAGGTCATCAGACTCGGTGGCAAACACCTTTATTTGCTGAGCATTGTGCTGGCACTTATATTTTTTTATTACATCAACTGATGATCGATTGATTGAGGGCATACGTGTGCCAAGGTATAGAGGTCAGGGGAAAGTCTGTGGAAGACAGATCTGCCCTTCTACCATGTAGGCTCCAGGGATCAAACTTAGGTTGTCAAACTTGGCAACAAGTGCCCTTGCCTGCTCTGGTGGTTTGAATGAAAATGGCCCCCAGAGGCTCATAGGGAGTGGCACTATTAGGAGGTGTGGCCTTGCTGGAGGAAGTGTGTCATTGGGGGTGGCTTTGAGGTTTTGAGTGCTCAAGTCAGGCCTAGTGTCCCATCCTCGTCCTGCTGTCTGCCACTCTGGAGGTAGAACTCTCAGCTACTGCTCCAGCACCATGTCTGCCCGCATGCTGTCGTGACAATGGACTAAACCTCTGAACTGTAAGCCAGACCCAGTTAAATGCTGTCCTTTCTAAGAGTTATCATGTCATGGTGTCTCTTCACAGCATAGAAAACCAAACTAAAGGCCGGGTGGTGGTGGCGCATGCCTTTAATCCCAGCACTTGGGAGGCAGAGGCAGGCGGATCTCTGTGAGTTCGAGACCAGCCTGGTCTACAGAGCTAGTTCCAGGACAGGCTCCAAAGCCACAGAGAAACCCTGTCTCGAAAAACCAAAAAAAAAAAAGAAAACCAAACTAAGATACCTGCGAAGCCATCTTTCTGGTCCTCTGGTCTTTTTAGGTCTTACTAGGTAGCCCCGGCTGTCATAGAACTTGCCACGTAGACCAAGCTGGGGGATCTCTGTGAGTTTAAGGCCAGTTTGGTCTACAGAGTGAGTTCCAAAACAGGCTCCAAAAATAGACAGAGATACTCTGTCTTGAAAAAAACAAACAAAACAAAACAAAAGATAGAAACCTTAGACTTACTATTGATAAGATGCAAGCCTCAGAAAGACTTATTAATGATAATAAGAATTTGACTAATAAGATACAAGCCTTAGACTTACTAATGATAATCTGATTGATAAGATAAAAGCCTTAGAAGCCGGGCGGTGGGGTGGTGGTGCACGCCTTTAATCCCAGCCCTTGGGAGGCTGAGGCAGGCGGATCTCTGTGAGTTCAAGGCCAGCCTGGTCTACAAGAGCTAGTTCCAGGACAGGAACCAAAAGCTACAGAGAAACCCTGTCTCGAAAAACCAAAAAAAAAAAAAAAAAAAAAAAAAAAAGCCTTAGAAAGACCTACCAATTAAAATAAGACAAATAATCAGACACTGACAGAAGAACTTAGAGCAGAACCTACCACACCATTGCATTATGAAATTGAAGAAGAGTGAACCTAGGTTATTAGAAAACCAACTTTAGTTTATCCAGTTTTAAGAATGACCACCACCAGATGATAGGAATCTCCAAGGTTATGCAGATGTTGATTGGAATCCTGTAGAAATTTTAGATTTGAAGACATTTAAAGAAGTAGTCAATGACATCTATTAAAGAACCTCCAAGCCGGGTGGTGGTGGCGCACGCCTTTAATCCCAGCACTTGGGAGGCAGAGGCAGGCGGATCTCTGTGAGTTCGAGACCAGCCTGGTCTACAAGAGCTAGTTCCAGGACAGGCTCCAAAACCATAGAGAAACCCTGTCTCGAAAAACCCAAAAAAAAAAAAAAAAAAAAAAAAAAGAACCTCCATATAGAATTTGCATTCAATGTGGCAAAGCTAGTCACTGGGCCACTGGGCAAGAAACTGCCCTTGTCTAGACTGATGACAGTATGTGTCCAAATTGGACAAGCAGTACACAAAAGAAGGCAACTGCCAAACTTTGCCAAGACAAGTTAGGACAGTCCTTCAAAATTCCTGCTTCAAATAAAAGTCTGGAAGATATTCTAGGCCCATAGGTCAAAGATGGATGCCCTTATGTTGCAGTGAAAACTTGGCGTGACAGTCCAGGTATCCAGATGCCTCTGTTGTTTCTTAGTTTTAGAAGTTGCTTGCTCTGCACTTCCATTTTAATTAGGTAATATTATATCCTTCTTGGGTCTCTGACAGGGTTAAAGATAGATTTTTTTTTTTGTTATTGTTTTTTGGGATGGGTTTTTCTGTGTAACAGCCCTGGCTGTCCTGGAAGTTCTTCTGTAGACCAGGCTAACCTTGAACTCACAGAGATCCACCTGCCTCTGTCTCCCAAGTACTGCACTACCACCACCTGACAAAGATAATTATATTAGATAATTATAGTTAACAGTCTTCTACAGATTTGATAAAAAGTAAATCAGGTACAAAACTTTAGATTCAACAAGACAGGATAGATAATGGAGTATTTTCTTTGCCAAATACTAATGACTGGACATTGTGAATATATATAATTACCACCCAGCTAGTGATTCTTTTCTATCTCTGTTCCTCCTATTAACACTTTTCTAATCCTCATGCCCTACCCTGGTAAGTGGTATCCTTGTTGAAGCATGGTCCCCGACAGCACCTCACTCTCAGGAAGCTACACAGGTGGAGATAGGGTACAAGCCCCATACCATGTGCACCCTGCCCCTAGCACCTCAGCAGCCTGTACAGGGGCCAGGCAGCGGGGCTCAGACCTGGCATGAGGTGGATGCTTCGTAAGTATCGGCGTGCAGGACAGACCCAAACCACTGTTTTGTCTCTTCAACAGCTACCCCCACAGCAACAACAAATAGAAACGCTGCCCAAGAATAGTGAGCCCCCATACACCCAGAATAGCCAAAGGGCACCTCAGCACACCCTGGGCTAGAACACAGGACCCCTGCAGAGCCACACGCAGACTTACAGGATCTCATAGTTGCCCAGAACTTCCTTGGGGGGAGACTTGTTCCATTTGCAGTCAGGAATCTCACCGTTGGGGACCGCAATGTTGAGGGTGTCATTAATCAGGTTGTACTTAAGGATTCGATCATTGGCGGTGCTGGAGGTGAGAGATGGGGATGCATTAACCTACAAGAAGAGAAACACACGTCCTTCACTGTGGCGCCTCCTCCTCTGGAAATGAGAGGTGCAGGAGCCAGCGTGGGCCATGCACTCCAGGCTCTTGTCATCACACCTGCCAAGCACCTCACACAGAAAGCTGTCGAGACTTAGCTGTTAACCTGACAAGCCCTACAGCTGCGTGGTGACGAACTGCTTAGATCAGATTGGTCTGTGGGCACGTCTGTGAGGCATTTTCTTTTCCTTAGGCTTTTTTCTTTACGCACTGATTTATTTTTGTGTGTGATGTGTGTGCATTTGTGTGGGCACGCACGTGTTACGGTGCATGTGTGGCAGTCAGTGGACCACCTGTGGGAGCTGGTGCTCCACTTCCACCATGGGGGTCCTGGAAATCAAATTCGGGTTGTCAGGCGAGTGCCCGAATACCCACTGAGCCATCTTGTTGGCCCTGTGAAGCGTTTTCTTCAGAATGCCTATTTATGTAGGAGAGCCCAGCACAAGGCGGGCAGTGCAGCCCCTGGGCTGTGTAAGAAAGGCAGGGAAGGAAGCCAGCAATCAGTGTTCCTCCATGGTCTCAGCTCCAGTTCCTGCCTTGGCTTCCCTGGATGATAGACCATAGCCTGCAAGCCAAGTAAACCCTTTCCTCCCCAGAGCTGTGTGCTTTTTCTTTTTTTTTAAGGATTTTTTTTTATGTTTTGTGTATGGGTGTTTTGCCTGGTATGTCTGAGCACCTCCTGTGTGCAGTGCCCATGGAGGTCAGAAGAGGGTGTTGGATGCCCTGGAACTGGAGTTCTAGACGGTTGTGAGCTGCCATGTAGATGCTGGGAATTGAACCTGATCCTCCGGAGAAGCAGTCACTGCTCTAACCACAGAGCCACCTCTCCAGCCTCCTCCCAAGTTGCTTTTGATCAGTGCTTTGTTTTTCTTTGCTGTTGTTTTGTTTTGCTTTGCTTTTTTGCTTTTTCAAGACAGGGTTTCTTTATGTAGTCTTGGCTGTCCTGGGTTTAGCTCTGTGGACCAGGCTGGCCTCAACACATAGAGAACTGCCAGTCTCTGCCTCCCTACAGATGGGATTAAAGGCGTGGGCCACTACCACCCGGCTTGATGGGTGTTTTATTACAACAGAGAAGCAAATGACAGAAGCATCGTGTGGTCTGTTTCTAGTGGTTGTTAGGTGAACTATAAATAATAAAGAGAGGATTACATTGCCTATTAACTCCAGCTCCAGGGGGGTCTGATACCCTCCTCTGGCCTCCACAGGCACCTGCATTCATGTGCACATCATGACCCCACCACTGAACCCCCAACCTCTGAAACACATACACAATTAAAAACTAAAACAAATCTTTGAGAGAAATAATAGCTACAACTAGGATCTCAGTTCATCAAGAGAAATGTGACTTCCATTCAAGTTACTGTATGTAAGAGGCAGGAAGCCGCCACCTCTAACCCCAGCACCTGGAAGCCTGACATAGGAGAATCATGAGTTCGAAACCAGCTACACAAGGCACTGTGCTCAAAAGAAAAAAAAAAAGGAAGGGGGAAATATTACAGCACCCCCCCTCCCCCCCGCGTCCCTACTCCAGCAGCATGGGCAGGTTCCCATCACGGAGGAGTTTGCTCTAGATAACTTGATTACCACGAGCTGAGCACCACACTGAGGCTCCCTTGACTTTCCCTGTAGGGGGCCAAGCTCCTGGCTTGAAGTGCAAGTGAAAGGCCTGAGCTGTAGTCTCCAAAGGGACTCGCTGAGAGGGCAGGTGTCCCAAGTGACACAGATTGAGACCACACAGTGGCTCCTGCATGCTTAGGGCATCTTCCCTCCTTGTCCTCCTGGCAACTGTGGCCTCAGACAGAGGAATCAGTGCCCGCCTCTCTAAAAAGGCTGTGATAGTCTCTAGCAACCTGACGAGGTTTACAGTCACCTAGGAGACACACCTCAGAGTAACTTTGGGGGTGTTTCCAGAGAGGCTTATCTTAGGAAGGAAGACCCACCCTGAATGTGGGTGGCACCGTCCCATGGACAGACCCTGGGCTGAAGGAAAAAGGAAATCAGTGATGTACCAAGCATTCATCTTGCCCTGCTTCCACTCTGGGCATATGTGACCTCACACATCCTCCGCCATGCTTTCCCACCATGAGGTACTGCACGCTCAAACCATGTACCAAATAAAACTCCCCTGGATTTGATTGTCAAGTATTTGATGACAGTGTCAAGTAACTGATACAGGGGTTAGGCCAGGAAAAAACCCTGTTGTGTGGCAGGATGTGTCCACCTCATCCGTTCTAGATTGGTCACCGTGACACCCTCTTCAACAGGGAGACAGAATCACTTCCAAATCATGCCTTAACACACACGAGGTAACAGTAAAAACGTCCCCTCTCCCATGGCACTGCTGGCCAAGGTGTCAGGGTGGTGAGTTACCTCAATCAGCCAGGGCTTCAGCTTGTCGTCGATGATGATGTCATAGCCGTAGCATTCAAAGCAGTGTTTGTCATTGTTCATCACCGGCTGTGGGGTGACCAACAGGTTATAAAACCACATCCTGCTGGGCAGTGGTGGCCCATGCCTTCAATCCCAGCACTAGGGAGGCAGAAGCAGGTGGATCTCTGTGAGTTCAAAGCCAGCCTGGTCTACATAATGAGTTCCAGGACAACCAGGGCCACACAAAGACACTCTATCTCGTAAAAAATACAAATAATAAACAAACAAACAAACAAACAAACAAACAAATAAATAAATAAATAAAGTCATCCTCAGGGACCAAAGGGGTCCTCCCAAACTGCTGACTTCTTGTCCTTTCCACACACACACACACACACACACGCACACACACACGCACGTATACATACATGCACAAAAAAACACTGTCTCGTAAAACAAATAGTAAATATAAAGCCATCCTCAGAGACCAAAGGGATCTTCCTGCTGTCTTCCTGTCCTTCACACACACACACACACACATACACACACACACACACACACCAGGCTGCCTCTTATTCCTCTCAGCCCTGTGCAACCAGGTTAAAAACCAGATTATAGACCTGTTTCCAAGTAAGCCTATTTCCTTTCAATTTCTAGATTTCCACTGTAATTTTTAATTCACTTATATAAAGTTTCCATGTGTAGTGAACAAAGGAGCGGGGGCTGGAGAAATGGCTCAGAGCACTTACTGCTCTTCCAGAGAACCCTAGTTCAGTTCCTGGAACCCATATCAGGCAGCTCACAACCGTCTGTAACTCCAGCTTCAGGGGAGCCAATTCTTCTGGCCTGTGGGCAGCCATACTCACTCACATGCAGACAAACAGACAGACAGACAGACACACACACCCCTACACATAATCAAACAAAACAAAAATCCTTCCTACTTCAAAATCTTGAGAATTACCACCCAGTCAGAGAGTCAGAGAACAGACACTAGACTGCGCAGGCTCGCGGAGGGCCAGGAGAAGCGCCCCTTCCGTGAGGTAAAAGTGCACAAGGTAGCTCTTCTCAGGGAGGAAGATGGGTGCAGCCTGGGAATTCTGCATCTCTCCCATCTCCGTGCGTGCGGTTGTATCACCATCCCATGTCCCCAGGCCCTATGTCCTCAGGTCCCACACAAGTGGGTGGGTCTGTCAGTGGCTAGGTCAGTAGCAGAGGTTGAGCTGAGGAACTCTGGGTCCTGCAAGAGACCTCAGCAGTGAGTTGGCTGCCTTCCTGTTCCTCCTGAGAGAGGGCAGGGGAGACAAGGTGACTGACTGGCTTTGGGTCAGGCACCTTTTCCTCTTTTCTTAGCTCTGGGGTCAGAGGCCCCATTTGCTTGTGGGTTATACGGAAAAGCTAAGACACCTCAGAGACACCATCTGTGAAGTCCTGAAGATGAGGCGCAGCACACCAGTGCTTATTCCTATCACTCAAAAATAGAAACGTGCCTGCCTGAAAACTGCAGTCCGGCAACAAATCACAGACCTGAGGTTTGGAACAAAAAAGCAGGCCATTTCTGAAGGTGTTACTCTTTTTCAAAGATATGGGGGGGGGGGCAGTTCCACAAGGGGCAGTGGTCAATGAGGACAAGTACAGGCTATCAAATTTCTATCTCATGCTGCCTTTCATAGTCTTAAAGATACTTTTCATTATGCAAAAATATCAGTCATATCATAGTTATTTTGGTATAAGTATGCTGCTGTTTAAAACTCAGGTTTTCACAAACGGCTCTAGGTAGATAACCGAGTAAGTTCTCTGTCGTTTTTAATCAATAACTCAAGTAAAATTTTATCCTTCTCAAAGATCTCTGATGCAGTTTGACAGCTGAGAGGTTTTGCCAGTTTAAAAGAACAGCCTCACCAAACAAATTTCAGCAAACTACAAATACAAGTTATTAAGGTGTGTGCCTGCAAGTTATAAAGATGTGAGGACAAGTACAAGCTATCAAATTTCTCTCTCATGCTGCCTTTTATAGTCTTAAAGATACTTTTTCATTATGCAAAAATATCAGTTACAATCATTCTGGAATAAATATGTTGCTGTTTAAAACTTATGTTTTCATAAATTTAAAATTCTTGTGAGTTCCAGGGAGCCAAATTAAAGAATCCACCTTGAACAGGTTTAGATACACCCTTCTCAATCCTCTGGTCCTAAATTTTTTCTTCCTAAACTTAACTTTGTCCTCTGTTCTGCCAACACCTTGCCAGGTCCAAAGAGGCACTGGACCGTTCCATACCACAACCCTGGACAGGAGTAAACCAGATTCCCCAGGATGTGACCAGCATCCAGCTTTCTCAGGTGTCCCCCCCAAAACAATACCAATAAATAGGCAGGAAGCAGTCTTGAGAACCCACCGTCCCAATTCCTTCAATCTGCTGTGCCTAACCTCCCACCTTTTTATTATAAGAAAGAGATGGGAATATTATGATCTACTAGCCTGTCCTGTCACCTGGGTACCCTGCCCCTTTAAGAGACAAGCCCTGCCCACTCCCAACCCTCCCCTTCTACCAAGGCAAGATCTCCCACCTCCCCCAGCCTGCATTCTCAGTCTCTCTCCTGAAGAGGTAACTTCCATGCCTAGCTCTCTCTCTGCCTCTCTTCTTCCCCCCTCTCTCCCTCTGCATGATGTTTCTGTCTGTCTCTCACCCTGCAATCTCCCACCCACTAAGGTGACTCACCAAGGTCTCAGGAGATCGCCACTCCTTGTGGGACCAGCTTTCCACCCCCACCCTTATATCTTTAAAAAAGAGTAACACCAGCCTTAAATAGCCATGAAAGAACACCAAGCTGCCCGAAGAGAAGACTGTGCTGCAGATCTCCCCTCCCAGGAGTATCAGCTGATGGTGGATAGGTGGAGGCAGGCGATCTCTGTGAGCTCCAGACCACCCTGGCTACACTGTGAATCCAACTCTCCAAAAATGAATAAAGGAAGGAAAAGATGATGTCAATGGGACTCTATACTTCTGCAGAGGCTTCAAGCTCTGTGCCCATACCAGAGACTGACCACCCGCAGAAACTGAGCCCAGTCCCTTCCCCAAACTGTTTCAACCCCTGGCTGACACATGGGCAGGATGAGTGAACAGAAGCACTCCAGGCTACCGAACACTTCCTGAGGACTACTGCCTAGACCAGGGCCTCCCAATGAGCTTTCAGGGGGCCCCCTTGCCCTATCCCCAACCTGTCACTCACTGCCACGGCCTTGAGAGACTGCACGATGATCCAGTGGATTTCGTCAAAGAGCTTGCTGGTCACCTCTCTGCCTCGGGTGCTCTCCAGGTAGAGTCGCAGGTTGTTGACAGTCCACTTGCCACCGTGGATGTGGTTGTAGTCATCCTGGGGATGGGGGGAGGGAGGGAGGGAGGGAGGGAGGGAGGGAGGGAGGGAGGGAGGGAGGGAGGGAGGGAGGGAGGGAGGGAGGGAGGGAGGAGAGCAAGTGACCTTGAGCAGGCAGCCTGGCGGATTTCAGTCTGTAACTGAGTGCCCCCTGGGTATGAACAGCTACCCTGTAGCAAGACAGGGGACCCTGCCCAAGGCAGACTGTACTATCTACTAGACACACTGTTAGATGTTCAACTCCCGACTAATCTAAAAGCAACTCTTTCTACTCAGTAGCCCACACTGTGAAGTGCCACCTGAGTCCCCTTCCAGACCAAGGTACTCATCCCTCCCTCCCCAGAAGCTGCTCTAGGTTAAGGCTTTTGGTCATGGTTGCTTCATCACAGCAATGGTGACCCTAACTAGGACAGATATGGATGCTAATAGTTCCGGTCTTTGGGAGACTAAGGCAGGAGGACAGCCTGGGCTACTTAGCAAGAGTCAATCTCAAAAAATGAAACAAGGAGGGCTGGGCATGGTGGTACACTCCTTTAATCCTAACACTCTGGAGGCAGAGGCAGGCGGATCTCTATGAGTTCTAGGCCAGCTTGGTCTACATAGGAGAGTCAAGGTAAGACTTTCTTTCAAAAAACAACACAAAAAAACCCAAAACGACAACAAAAAACCAAAAATCCAACAATAATAACAAAAACATGAAAATGCCTAAAATCAGTAAAGCAAAAATTTAAGAACAGGTGATAAAAAGGAGGAAGGGTTTTGAGGGATGAAGTACCTCCAGCAATATGTCACCTTGCACAGACATGGATGTGAAAAGCAAGCATGTCCCTGGTCCTTGGTCCCCTCAGAACACCTCATCCCACTAGTCTACAGGTGTCTTGGCTCAGGCCTGGCTTGCTCTTCTGTCTCTGCCTGCTAAGCCTGTGCTTTCCAGGCCTGCAGTAACCACGATCCATCCCCTTGCTTGTGAGCCCTGCCTGCACAGCACAGAGGCTCCTGGGCCACACTGACTCCTGCTCTCACCAGAAGAGGCTGCCTTACAGTGCTCAGGGTAAGAGCTGGTCTCTTTCTAATTCTAGAAATTCTAACCACGTGAAACTTGCCCACAAAGCTCAAGCTGCGCTTTCAAAAAAGGAAGTGCTTTGTCATTCAAAAACACTGCACAAAGCAACACACAGACACAGACACTATAATGTTCAATGGGTTAGATGAACTGAATACATTTTCACTCATACATACACACTAGAATTTCTGTAACAATAAAAGGCTGGGTAGCGGTGGTACACACTTTAATCCCAGCACTCAGGAGGCAGAGGCAGGTGAATATCTGACTTTGAGGCCAGCCTGGTCTACAGAGCGAGTTCCAGGACAGCCAAGGCTACATGGAGAAACAGTGCCTTGAAATACCAACCAAACAAACAAAGAAATAACAATAGTAAAAGACAGGTTTAGATTGGGTCTGTTGGTACCCGTCTATAGCTCTAGCTACTCAGAAACCCAGGGAGGGGGAAATCACAGTTTCTTGGGAGTGCTGACTTGAGCTGATGCTAAAAGGTTTACAGTAGCTCAGGAATCTTGACCTGAGCCTGAACTAGAGGATTTATGACACCCCGAGCGTCTCTCTGTCCAAGACCAGGCACTCTCTGGGCACCTATGGGACCCAAAGAGAATCTGGCATTTACAATTCCTGATTACAGGGTGATAGGTCAAAGTGTTCACATAGTTCTGAATCAGTTTAAATTGCCTTTTCTCTGTCTGGGAGAACACAGTGCAGAAGATCGAAGCAGCTAATACATTCTATGTTGCAAATACACAATTTTCTCATTTTCATGTGCTCTCCAGCAGTTTAGGTTTGTGATTCCTTCAAAATTTCTTTTAAGATTACCTCTCAAGACAGATAATGAAGAGACTGACTCCTTCTTTATAACTACAATTTGCAGTCTGCCAGTGAAAGAGTTGATTAAGAAAACATGCTTCTTCCTTGCTCTGTGACAAGTTACTTAGCTATATTGCACGGGAGTAGTTGAGATGACTCTTTTTAATCTATAATCATTCTCTTGAAAAATGAATGTAACCTCTTTGCGACGCTTGCATTGCCTAAGAGATTTTTGTTGGCGTATATAAGATGTGGAGAAAGCGAGAACGAGAAGAATAAAGAGAGGAACCATCAAGAGAGTGTGAGTGTCTTTTTCCCCCTAACCCCCTCAGATAGAAAAGTCTCAGTTCACGCCAACACCGTAGACTCCATTTGAGCCCTGTGAAGCCCGGAGGCTGGTCCCCCAGGTTGTGGTACAGGACAACAACCAATAGGGGTTTATAAGGACATCACCCATCTCAGATCAAGGTCCCTTTCTTTTACTGAAGGAGAAAAGGAGCCTCCTGCATTGAGCCGACTTGCCCATGATCACAGAAGCAGAAAGGTGGGGCCTGAACCTATACTCTTGTTTCTCTAAGTACCCCCAACTCTACTCCAACCCTAAGCAGGCATTTGGATAACGTGTCTGGGACAGTCATACCTGCTACTCTGGGTCCCTTCAATGTTGGGCCTCAGGCTACTGGGCTGTGAATGGCCTTCCTAGAGCCAGCATGGTCCCCTCTTGCAAATACATGAGAACGAGTACCACAAAGCCAGCCTACCTCCTGACGCACAAGGAGGCACTCACCCCGTGCTTCTGGATGGCTACATTGGTAAGGTGGACGAACATGTTGTCCAGCTCGCTGGTGCTCGGGGTGTACTTCACTGTGCAGAATCGGCAGAAGCCAAGCTTGTACCTGGGAGGGAACTCAGACTGAGACACAGGAAACGAGAAAGGAAATACGCCAGTCCACTGGACGGAGGAGTGGCTGTTAGCCAATGCTTTCCATTTCACTATGTAGCCCAGGCTAATCTCACACTCATGACGTCCCCATCTCTACCTCCTGAGTGCTGGGATTTCAAGTGTGCCCACCCCACCCCACTTACTTCAAATGTCCCAAAGAGTGGCGTTCTTATCTGTAAGATTTACGATACCTTCTAGGTCAACTGTTCTTAAACAATTACCTACCTGATACCCACGCTGAGCCAGGAACGGTGTGCCCCCCACATCACTGAGTCGTTAAGACTCGAAGTAGCACTAGGAAGTGAGCCCGACGGAAGCGGGGCCAGATTCTTACATGTAGCAGCGCAGTGGGCGGTATGTGGACACCAGGACATACAGACGCAGGTCAAACTTCCTCCCACCGATGAGTAGCGGGTTATTGATATAGAGGGAGATCACGTAGGCTTCTTTTGTGGACTGAGACACGAACCTGCACACATCAGAGGAAGTCACAATCAGATTGTAAAAGCTACAAGATTAAAGGCACAGTTTGCAAAGGAGAGGGGCGCTAGCTTGCTGGCCACTGGGATGGTCTGCTTTCCTTTTTAATTAATCATTTAATGTACACGGGTGTTTTGTCTGTATGTATGTATGTGTACCACATGCAGGCAGTACCCATGGACGGACTGAGGCTACAGTTGTGAGCCGTCATGTGGCTGGGCTCAGATCGGGGTCCTCTGGAAAAGCAGCCAGTGTTCTTAACAGCTGAGCCATCTCTCCGCCCAGGTAGCTTCAATGATCAAATCTATACAACCTAGAATCAGCTGGGAAGAGTCTCAATGAGGCACTCTCTACATTGGCTTGTGAGCATGTCTGTAGGTAACTGTCTTTTTTCCTCTGTGCACCATAAGCATGCTGTGCCCGTGGAGGTCAGAAGAGGTAGCAGAGCCCCTTGACCTAGAGTTATTACATACAGCTGTTAGCAGCCATGTTGGTTCTGGGAGCCTAACCCAGGTCCTCTGCAAGAATAGCAAGGGCTCTTAACCCGAGTCCTCCCTCCAGCCCTCTGTGGGGAACTGACTTGATTATGTGGGGGACTAAATTAATTACATGGGAAGATGGTCTACTACGAGCAGCACCATTCCCTAGGCCAGAGGTCCTGAACTGCGTGTGAAGAAAGCCATGGAGCACAAGTAAGCAAGCGGGCACGCATATATTAATTTCTCTCCACTCGTGACCGTGGACGCGATGTAAACAGATGTCCCACGTCCCTGCCCCCCTTGACTTTCCTGCGATGGAAGGTAACCTGGAACTGAGAGCTAAAATGGATTCCTCCTCCTCCCAAGTTGCTTTTCATCAGTGTATTTTATCACAACAACATAAATCAGAGACAGCCATTAAAATTAGCAATCTGTATACAGCTGGGTGTGGTGATGCACTCCTTGGCATTCATCCAAAGGAGGTGAGGCTCTGATCTCTCTCTCTCTCTCTCTCTCTCTCTCTCTCTCTCTCTCTCTCTCTCTCTCTCTCTCACACACACACACACA
This sequence comes from Chionomys nivalis, assembly GCF_950005125.1. Taxonomy (NCBI): domain Eukaryota; kingdom Metazoa; phylum Chordata; class Mammalia; order Rodentia; family Cricetidae; genus Chionomys; species Chionomys nivalis. Next base: position 40,524,866 of record NC_080102.1, read on the forward strand.
CACACACACACATGCGCGCGCGCACACACACACACACACACACGCATGCACACGCACACCCCTGCAGAGTAATGCTGACAACAGCATCAGTCACAGCTGCTGGGACATGCCAGCCACCAAGGCAGCCTTCAGTAGGTGAGGGGTAAACTGACAGGAAACAAGCCAGATGACATAATGTATGCCAAATACTTAAGAAGATGCATAAAAATGCCAGCAGTCAACCTGAAAAGGCTCCATACTGTGTGATTCTAGCCAGACGACATTCTGAAAAAGGGAAAACTAGGCAATCAGTAAGAAGAGCGACCATTGCCAGAGGATGGGCCAGAAAAACAGGGGGATGGGCCGGCAAGGGGAGGAGGGAAACAGAGGCTATCGGCCCAGTGAAACTGCTTTGTATGACCTTGCAGGGGGTAGCAACATGTCCAGTGGGGGTCCCACTGTCCAGAGACACAGAATGACTAAGTGTGAGCCCAGACATGTATGATAAACTGTGTGTGCGACTCTCTTGGGGTGGGACTTGGGGTGACAAGGGAACCATGGAGGGTATCTTAGCTGGAAGTCATGGCAAGAGCCGCAAGGACAGCCCCCAGGGAACCCACCCAAGGGTGAAGCGAAGTGTAATAGACTGAAACATTCCATACAAGAAGGATCCTCTGCCACTCTGGGAACTACCGACAGGCGCCTCACTCCTGGGAAATTGTCCTACAGTGTCCTGCTGAGGCCTTGCTCCAGGCTCTCAGGCACTGCCAAGCAGGTAAGGATCCTCACAGGCAGAAGAAAGCTGGGGCAAACTAGACTTCATCTGCCAACCAACCTGCTGCCCGCTCAGGTGTCCGTAGCAGGACACTCTTACTCTCCCCCGGGCTTTACCCTGGTGACCCGCCCCACCAGGACAGGGGACTTTACTGTTCTCGGTTCCCTCAGACACAGGACACAGGCTCAGAGGCATGGACTGGACATGGGCCTCGCTATCAAAACTGCCTGCCTCAACCAGCTTGGGAACCAAGTGGCCTGCAAGGCCACTGCCCAGGACCTATACCACGTCCCCCCATGGCTTACCATAGGGAACTCTGTGGTTAATGACATGTCTTCAGCCACAGAGCCCTGCTGGGGTGCCACATTAACAATCACGCAGCTAGAAAAGCAGGCAAGGGCTGGGCGGTGGTGGCGCACGCCTTTAATCCCAGCACTCGGGAGGCAGAGGCAGGCGGATCTCTGTGAGTTCGAGACCAGCCTGGTCTACAAGAGCTAGTTCCAGGACAGGCTCCAAAACTACAGAGAAACCCTGTCTCGAAAAAAAAAAAAAAGAAAGAAAAGCAGGCAAGGGCTGCCCAGGCCGTGATTGAGGGAGCTACAGGATGACAGGATGCGGCTAACGGGAAGCATACATGCAGTTCGGGGTTTGACAACTCACGAGGACGTCTTGCTGTCCCGGGACCACTTTTTGATCTGTGAGAGCTTGTTGATAAGGAAGATGCCCTTTCCCTGGGCTTTGCCGCAAGGTTTCATGATCCAGGTACTGGACGGGCTCTTCCGGAATTCCTCCACAAACAGGTTGTAGTCCGCGGGGAGCATGTAGGTGACCGGGACAAAGTCTGAAGTAAAGACACCCATTGCCGTAAGCAGATGCCTGCCTGAGGCCAGGGGCAGGAAAACATTGCTATGGTTCAGGGCTCCTCAGCACCCTGTCACCTCAGCCCTGAACCTACACGACAGGACAGCTGCTGTCCTGTTCCTGTGTATACCAGGAAGGGGTCCTGCTGAGCTGTGTGCACAGAACTTTCAGACACACAACACCAAAACCTCCAGTAAGCTGTCCACTAGACAGCTACCATGCCCACTTAGTAGATGGAGAAAAAGCCAGAGAACTTGGTGATCAAATTCTGCCTAGGGCCTGGAAAGATGGCTCAGTAATTAAGAACACTGGCTGTTGCAGAGGATCTGGGTTCTATTCCCAGCATCCAAACAGCGGCACAACCATCTGTGACTCCAGTTCCAGGTGATCCAGTGCCCTCTTCTGGTCTCCTTGGGCACTGCACACAGGTGATACACATATAGGTGGACAAAACACCCATATACAGAAAATAAAAAGAAGTAAAATCTCAAAAAAAACATTGTTTTCCTTCTGCTCTGGTGTGGGATCCTGAACTACCAAGCTAGCTTTGATCCCTAGGTAGACCAGGAACACGCACCATCCCGAGTGTGGCTCAAAGAGTAGTGGCACTGGGCACACCCTCATCCATACTAAGTTTCTCTCTCAGTAACTCTGTGGTCACAGAAACTCAAGCGTCCAAAGCAAACTGGGTCCCGCCCATCCTGGAGAGACACCAGAGGTAAAACAGACGTCTACAGAACCTGCCCCAACCCACACCCCTGGCAAAGCTGCCACCAGTGCCTCAGGGCCTTGTGTTCCTGAAATGATTAACTCAGCCTGCTGGTTAGGTTTTGTCAGCTCAATACAAACCTAGACATATCTGAGAAGAGGACATCTTTTTTTGTTGTTTTTAATATATTTATTTTTCTTTTATGTACATTGGTGTTTTGCTTGCATGTGTGTCTGTGAGTGTCGGATCTTGGAGTTACAGACAGTTGTTAGCTGCCATGTGGGTGTTGGGAATTGAATCTGTGTTCTCCGGAAGAGCAGTCCGTGCTCTTAACTGCTGAGCTGTCTCTCTAGTTCTGGAAGAGAAAATCTTTTTGTTGTTTGTTTTTCTCTGTGTAGCCCTGGCTATCCTGAAACTAGCTTTGTAGACCAAGGTGGCCTCAAACTCAGAGAGCCACTTGCCTCTGCCTCCCGAGTGCTGGGATTAAAGGTGTGTGCTACCACCGCCCCTGTGGGAAGAGGAAATCTTTTTTTTTTTTTTTTTGAGACAGGGTCTCTCTGTAGCTTTGGTGCCTGTCCTGGAACTAGCTCTTGTAGACCAGGCTGGTCTCGAACTCACAGAGATCCACCTGCCTCTGCCTCCCGAGTGCTGGGATTAAAGGCGTGCGCCACCACCGCCCGGCGGGAAGAGGAAATCTTAAGAAAAAGCTTTCATTAGACTAAGGTATAGGCAAGTCTGTGGGGGTATTTTCTCGATTAATGACAGATGTGGGAGGGCCCAGCCCACCATAGGCAGTGTCATCCCTGGACAGGTGGTCCTGGATCATGTAAGAAAGCTGGCTGAGCAAGTCACGGGAAGCAAGCCAGTAAGGGGTGCTCTTCTGTGGCCTCTACTTCAGCTCCTGCCTTGAGTTCCTGACTTCCCTCAATCATGCGTTGTGACCCGAGAGTTGTAAAGTGAAGTAACCCTTGCCTCCCTAGGATGCTTCCGGTCAGGATGTCTTTCTTTTTTAATATTTATTAATTTGTAATTGTATGGGTGCATATGGGTGTGTGTGTGTTGGGAGCTATGCATATGGGCGCAGGTGTTTCAGGAAGCCAGAGGTGTCAGATTCCCTGAAGCTGGAGTTACAGGTGGCTGTGAGCCACTATGTGGGTACTGGAAACTGAACTCAGGTCTTCTGGAAGAGCAGTACATGCTCTTAGTCACTGAGCCATGTCTCCAGCCCCTGGTCATGATATCTACCACAGAAACAGAAACACTCACTCAGACACTCAGCTACTGACTTAGGACCCAGGGCAAATGGGAAAGCACCAACCCAGGTAGAGGTATTTCCCATTCTCGTCTTTTTCTGCCAGAGGACTTCCTTCCTTCTCCAGTTCCTTCCTGTATCTTTTAATGTTCTTCACCATCAGGTCCTTGCGGGTCAATTCATAGTGGTTGGGGAAATGGTTGACAATCTGGTCATCTGAGAGCCGGTACCCAGTTTCCACGCTGAACACATTGCGAATGGTTTGCACACTCATCCTGAAAAAGAGGTCAAAAGGGATAGGGGCTCAGAGCCATGTCACCCACATGCGTGCCAGTTCACAATCCTGCCCATCTCCAGGGAGCATGTAGGTGACCGGGACAAAGTCTGAAGTAAAGACACCCATTCCTGTAAGCAGATGCCCGCCTGGGGCCAGGAGCAGGAAAACATCGCTATGGTTCAGGGCTCCTCAGCACCCTATCACCTCCCAGCCCGTGACTGCAGCACGGACTGCACACTCAGGGAGGGGCTGTTGCCAGGCTGAAGGACGGGGTGACTTTGACTCTGTACTTTACATATGCATCAGGCCCCACGTAAAGCCCACTAGCTGCTCAATGGTTGATGCCAGGCTCGTGTGTGTGCATGCTGTGTGCTTGGACGTCAGGAGAGGCACTGGATCCCCTGGAACTGGAGTTCCAGGCACTTGTGAGCCGCCGTGTGGTGCTGGGAATCAAGCCCACGTCCTCTGGAAGCTTGCCACAAGTCCCCTCTGTGGATTCTGTCCTCCTCAACACTGTCTCACCCTACAGAGCAAGGCCACTACCTGCCGACCCAGCTTTAAGTCACTGTTCAGTTCGGCCCCTCCCAGAGCTCAGCGGGGGGAGTGCTTGCCTAGTGTCTCAGTCACTCTCCTGTTTCTGTAACAAAACACTCTGACCAAGGCAACTTAGAAAACAGAGATTTGCTTTTGTTTTGGTTTTTGTTTTTTTTGAGACAGGTTTTCTCTGTGTAAATAGTCCTGGATATCCTGGAACTCACTTTATAGGGCTAGCCTCAAACTCACTGAGATCTGCCGGCCTCTACCACCTGAATGCTGTGATTAAAGGCATGTGCTACCACCCTGCTAAAACAGAGTATTTAATTTGGGGCCCACGGTCCCAGAGGGTTAGAGTCCATGGTCATCATGGTGGAAAACTCTGCACCAGGCAGGTAGGCATGGCACTGGAACAGTGGCTGAGGGCTTATATCTGAACCGCAAGCATGGGGCAGAGACAGAGACAGAGTGGGGCAGAGATAGACAGACAGACAGACAGACAGACACACACACACACACAGAGAGAGAGAGAGAGAGAGAGAGAGAGAGAGAGAGAGAGAGAGAGAGAGAGAGAGAGAGAGAGAGAGAGAGAGAGAACTGGGCTCTGGGTTTTGCCATGTCACCCAAAGAGAACAAAAATAAAGATGCCAGATAGTTAGCCGAGAGAAAACAAAGACCCAGCATGCACAACACCTGAAGGAAAAAGTCTCAATGAAAGGGTCCAAAGAGTAGGCCAAGCCCAACACCTGGTCCTACTGGACAAAGCTGCAGGTGAGAAACCCCAGAGGAAGCTCCCAGCCACAAGCTTCTCACATCAGCATGGTCCCTGAGAGACTGATATGTCATCTGTCCCTGGCCCAGCCGGCGCCTCAGAAGCTCCTTAGATTAACTGGTTCCGAACACCAAGCTCAGGTTATTTCCACAGAAACACAGAAGGTGGAAATGCCTCAACAGGCTCAACTGGCTATACATTTGGAAAACTCAGACTTATTAATAAAAAAAAAGAAAAGAAAAATACAAAACACAGCTCTTTACTCTCACCAGTAAAAATTCCAATCTTCGTTCTCTGTCACTTGGACCCACCCTCTCTTCTCAAAGTTGTTGATTAGCACCGACTTCTCGATGTCGGTGACCCACTTCACCCGTCCCGCCATGATCCTGGAAGAGACCCAAAGTGTCACATTTGGGAACTCAACAGCGACCAACTTTCCCCAAACCAAAGGGATCCCCTAAGCACCACGCAAAGTAAACATGCGCCCTCCCCCCCTCAAGCTCACATGGGTGTTTCTTAGACAGGGCTAATCCAGTCCCAGGGACTCCTGGTGATATCTAGGGACATCCTGGTCACCATAAATGGGAAAGGAGGAGATGCTTCAGGCATCACGTATGGGGGTTGGGGATACTGGTCAACATCCCACAGGCAAACAGGCTTCCATTCCTCCATAAAGCCCCCAGCCCCCAAGTCAACCAGGGATAATTTAACAGTGACTCTCAAGCACCCAATGCACCTGTGTCGGGAACCACAGGAGAGGCTTGAAGGGCTACAAGGGCAGGAGGGGCTCTGCTTGGAGCAGGTGAGGAAGGCTGTTCTGGGAAGTGGGCTGCTAAGCTGAACCCTGATGAAGTAGCAAGGGTTTGCGCATCCACCCTGCTCTGGGCGTCTTCATCCCCCCTCCCACACTGCCTATCTCCCTGCCTCTCTTTTATCACATCTATTCTAACCATGCTCTTAAAACAAAACAAAACAAGGAACTGGAGAGACGGCTCAGTGATTAATACCAGCTGCTCTTCCAGAGGACCTGAGTTCAATTCCCAGCAACCACATGGTGGCTCACAACCATATGTAATGAGATCTGGTGCTCTCTTCTGGCCTGCAGACATACATGCAGACAAAGCACTCATATACATAAATAAAAATTAAAAAAACAAAAGCACTTTTGCCAGGTGTTGCTGGCACCTGGCATACCTTTAACGCCAGCACTCAGGAGGCAGAGGAAGGCAAATCTCTGTGAGTTTAAGGCTAGCCTGGTCTACAAGTTGAGTTCCAGGACAGCCAGGGCTACACAGAAAGACCCTGTCCCCCCAAAAATTTTAAAAAGCAAAATAAACAAAAAGGACATTGTTTTGAGATTTTATTTATTTTTATTTTATGTGCATGAACATGGCCACTCACAGAACACCTGGTGGCTGTAGATGTGACATACACCCTCACCCTCATCCTGCGGGGCAGGAAGCAAGCCTGAGCCTGGAGGCCAGAGCTTCAGGGAGACCAGCCAGGGCTCTTCCCAGACATCTTATTACACATTCTCTGTCCCCAGTGTTAGTACTCACCATAGGTCCTTCTGCGGCTCCTCGAGTGCTCAGAATCTCTCTGCTTCACTGACAAAAACATAGGGGACACAGAACTGAGTTCATTATGGAGCAAAACTTGACCACTCAAATAGATACCCAGGGGTGGTGTCTTGGCTAGCCAGGGTGCACAGAAGAGGCTCTTACACAATAAAGGTTTTGAAACTGCCACCCATGGTGAGTCACATGTCATCCTAACATGTAGAGGGCAGAGGGAGGAGGATGCCATGCAAGTTCGGGGTTAGTCTGGTTTATATGTCAGGTCCAGGCCACTCAGGGTTATATAGTGAGACCCTGTCTCAAAAGAAAAATACAGCCAGGCACCTTCAACCCCCAGGCTCGGAAGCAGAGGAAGGTGGATCACGAAGAGTTTGAGGCTGGCCTGGTCTACATAATGAATTCTAGGACAGCTGGGCTATACAGTGAGACCCTATCCCTGTGGACCAGAAGAGGGGACTAGGCCTCATTACAGATGGTTGTGAGCCACCATGTGGTTGCTGGGAATTGAACTTAGGACCTCTGGAAGAGCAGCCAGTGCTCTTATCCTCTGAGCCATCTTGCCAGCCCGTGAGACCCTATCTAAAAAAAAAAATACCAAAAAATGAAAGAAAAAGGAAAGAACAGAACCTCCATGATCACTGCACACAAATGCCCATCAATGCCCAGAGGCACATACACACAAATAATAAAATAATAATTAATATATATTTTAATAAGTTATTTAATAAATAATTAAAATAATCTAATAAATAATAATTTGATAAACAATAAAAAATAAATCTTAAAACATTTGCACACGATGAAAACTAGATCAAGACAAAGCCACTGGAGGTGATCAACCACAGGCAGCCTACTGGGTGTTTACAGAGGACAGTGCCACCCGTCTGTCCCAGGTGACGGGGTATGGCCTTTGCAAGGAGAACAAGGCTTCCTCTGCTTACCCACAGCCTCGCTTTTAGTCACCCACTAGGCAAGGACAGTCACTTGGCACAGAAGAGAGCTGAGATGATCCTGTCCCAGAGAAGGTGACCTACACATAGGGCAAGGTGACTTAATCACACCGTGACAAAGCTCAGCTGTGGTCCTAGAGGGGACAAATCAGGGGTCAGCTGTGTGCCATCAGACTCCCAAGTCCATTCAGGGCTCTCCACAACCCTCAGCTCTGCTGGACAGACGCAGCAGGCCTGGTGGCCCTCCTTGCTGCTGCTCTTGTCCTAGTACAAGCCGGCACTCTGGCTCCTGGATATGCACATCAAGTGAAGTTACCAGCTCCTAAGCCTACAGCTTCTGGGCCACGGTTTTCAGAATAAAACTAACAGTGTGCTTGTGACCTACAAGGCCAGCCCAGCCCTACCTGCACCACCACCTCCCAGCCCCACCTCCCATCACCCTACCCCTCCTTCTCCTCTCCGGCTCCTTCCTTCTTTCATCCCACGTCCACCAACATGAATGTCTGGAGCCTGTGTTCTTCCCACAGACCTGACCCCTTCTCAAATGACCTCTCCCATGAGCAGCTTTTCCTGACTGCCCAGCTTCAATCCTCCTGACAGAGCCACTGTCCCTTTACAGCAGCCCCCACCCCCCCAATGTCTACATAGGATACATCCAAGACCCTGGTTGAAGCCCGAAACTATGGTGAGTACTAAGCCCTACACAAACTGTGTTTCTTCCCATCCAAGCACCAGTAACAAGCTTGTACATCTTCACTTCAAGGAAGCTCTTTCCAAACAGCCAGGATCAGCCCTCGTACATCGCGAGGCCCATGACTACGAACAGAAGCCCTGTGATAGCTCGAGAGTTTATCTGATCACTGAGGTGGCTGCAGAGGCTGACCGCTGAGATGGGAGCACACACCCAGTGGCTACACTGGACATAGAGTGATTACTGTTCCAGGCAGGACAAGGTACCGCAGTGCAATGTTTTGTAATAGTAATCAGAATGATGGAACATTCACAACCCAAAAATCATATATTTCTTGGGGATGGAGAGATGACTCAGTGGTTATGAGCACTGGTAGTTCTTGTAGAGGACCCAGGTTTGGTTCCCATTACCTGCACTGCCATTCAAAACTGCCTAACTGTGTATCAGAGAATCTGACGCCCTCACCTGGACTCCACGGGTACTGCATGTACATGGTACACAGGCGCATGTAAGCAAAACCACCTTTATCTTTTTTTTAAAACTGTTTATTTCTGGAACCTCTGAACTGAAACTATGGAAGGTGACACCACCGGTGTGAGGAGTTTCTATATTTTCTCTATGCATGTACATTACACACTGGTTTAGTCTGGCTCTTACTCAGGCTGTGGCCCAAGGCCTGTACGAGCAGCACAGCATTACAGGGAGCTGCTCAGAAAAAAACACCTTCTGATGCTGAGTGGCACAGTGCTTGCCTGGCATGCGGGAGGCCCTGGGATTCATCCGCAGAACAAGAAAAGGAAACCGGGAAGCCAAGGAGGAAGGGGTCGGGGGAGTAAGATTGGTCCCTGCCTCCACCCGCCAGTGATGACTGACTCAGGTTCTCCAGAGGAGAACCCAGGGAGCTGTCAGATGAGTCTCACACATGCCCAGGTGTGAAATCCACTTCTCTACTTCACGGATGTCTCTACACAGATGTGTGAACACAGGACTATCCCACCACGCCACAGCTCCTGCTGAATCTCCAGCCCAGAACAGTGTCTAGTCTAGCAACAGTAGGTACTTAGTAAGCACCTGATGAACTGTGCCGGCCTTGGTGGTGCCTGCCTTTAACCCCGGAGGCAAACAGATCTCTGAGAGTTCAAGGCCAGCCTGGTCTACGAGTGAGTTCTAGGACCACACAGAGAGACCCTGTCTCAAAACAACAACAAAAGGGGGCTGCTGAATGGCTCAGCAGGTAAAAGTGATCATCAGATGAGGCAAACAACCCGAGTTTGATTCCCAACTCCTCTGACATCCACAGGCGTGTGGTGGCACAAACATGCCCACACACAGGCATCATACACATAATAATAAAAACAAATAAATGATAAATAATAAAAGAAATAAGTAGAATCAGGTATGGTGGCACAGGTTTGCAATCCCAGAACTTGGGAAGTAAAGGTATGAGGATCAGAAGTTTTAAGGTTATCCTCAGGCATACGGAGTTCCAGGTCAGTCTATACTACATGAGGCCTTCCCATAAAATTCAAAAATAAATTCCCTCTGTATAGAACCAAATAAGTGCTACTTGAGGACTTCAAGGAAGTCCAGCCCTAGTGGGGGCAGGTCTTCCCCTCCAGGGTTGAGAGACCAGCACCAACAGTCCATAAAGACTTGGCTTTCTAGGAACAAGCAGAATGCTACTGGGGGAAGATCCACACTGCGAACACTTGCCTGTTGTTACAACCCCAGGAGGACGGCACAGGCTAAAGAGCTTCACCGTCTGCTGTGATTACAGCCCTAGGCACAGCAGTCAAGGCAGCTTCTAGAAACAGCAAGAAGAGAACTTACCAGTCTTCTCATCCTTCGTCCAGCCTCATAAAACAAGGACCCTCTCTGCTTCCCACACTTGGACATTATTACAATTCTGTTGGTGAAGTCCCAACACCACCAGGATTCCCAGTGTCTAGATTCTTTCAACAAGCTTTCAATGAAAGGTAGAAAAAGCTATCTCTAAGAAAATAGAACTAAGGGACTGGAGAGATGGCTCATCTGTAAAAGGGGGCACTGAGCTTGCAGAAGACCTAAGTTAGGTTCTCAGCACTCACATCAGGCAGCTCACAATTTCTTGTAACTCAAGCTCCACAGGCTCCCATACGCCCTCTTCTGGCCTCCACTGGTAACTGCACTCACATGCACAAACCCTCATAAAACACACACACACACACACACACACACACACACAAAATTAAATAATGAAGCCAGGCGTAGTGGCTCACACATTTAATCCCAGCACTTCAGGAGGCAGAGGCAGGCAGATCTCTGTGAGTTCAAAGCCGGTGCGGTCTACAAAGCGAATTTCAGGACAGCTAGGACTGCTACCCAGAGAAATCCTACCTCAAAAATAAATTTTTTAAATAACGAAGAATATTTAAATAAAGAAAATAGTATATAATACTGCATACCCGTGACCTACATCCCTATCCCTCTCCACACCACAGTCCGTTGCCAGTGTCATGCCGCAAAGTGGCTGTCTACCAGCATCTCCAATTCCTTACGAGCAGATCAGGGCCTCTTTCTGTGCTGTCACATACAAGCCAGCACTGTAATGTGCTCATTATATGTTTCCTGAACAAAGCCTGCTTTACGAACTCCAATTCGGTTTGCAGCGCTACACTTCCAATTGAGGACGCAGTCCCAGCAAAGCCCCCTCTACTCCACAGAGAACCACCATTCCTAAACCCCTTAACAAAGACACCTCGGTGGACACAGTCTAGCAGAGGAGCGAGTGGAGTGGCACTGAGCTCCCCGTACAGGTGCCGTGACCCCACCCCCAACAACAAATGCCACCGCAAACAATACAGACTGCGAATGCACTAAAAGCCTAGGAGCCCGCGAGCCTGAACTAGCCGGTAAGAAGGATAAAGATGCAATTACAGCAATCGGACGGCTCAAGGCAAGTCCCCGGAGCTCAGAAGACGGATGCTGAGCGGTGCAGGCCGGGACTGGGCAGCAGGAGCTAAACCGCCTGGATCCTCCACCTTCGCGCCAGTCTGCGCGTGCGCAATCTCCACGCGCGGCCACGCCCACAGCGCACAGGACCCCGCCTAGTCCTTCTACTGTAACCAGTGAGCCCGGCGCGCTCCACTTCCGGAGAGGTGTCCTAGCAACTGAGGATGCGCGACTGCTTCCGGATCTGGCTTTTCCAACTGGGTGTCTGCGGCTTAGAGCCTAGAAATCGCAGGGCACCCTGTCTGCGCACCCTTCAGAGCGCAGAAATGAGAGCTTCAAGGTGTGAGCCAGCGGGTAAAGGCGCTTGCCGCCAAACCTTATAACCTCAGTTCTGTCTCTGGAATCTACCTGCGTGATGGAAGGAGAGAAGAGACACCTGCTAGTAGTCCTTTGAGTTCCACTTGCGTGCTGTAGTGAATGTGCACACACGCACACATACAATAAATGAAATCTAAAAAATTAATGCGTATGGAGAAATGGCTCAGAGGTTAAGAGTGTGCTGTGCTTTTGCAGAGGACCCGAGTTCAGTTCCCAGCACGCATGTCAGGCTGCTCAGGACCACCTGTATGTAACTCCAGTTCAATGTGATCCACAGCCTGAAGTCATTGCCTCCATGGGCACCTACCTGCACACATGTCACACACATGCGACACACATCACATACACAATAAAAAATAAAAATAGGACTGGAGAGATGGCTTGGCAGTTAAGAGCACTGACTGTTCTTCCAAAGGACCCAGATTCAATTTCCAGCACCCACAAGGTGGCTCACATCCTTCTATTAACTATGCATGTGGTGCACTGACATCTCTGTAGGCTAAACACATATATACATAAATAAGATTTAAAAATAAAAAATAGCAGGTGGTGGTGGCGCACGCCTTTAATTCCAGCACTCAGGAGACAGAGGCAGGTGGATCTCTGAGTCTGAGGCCAGCCTGGTGTACAAGAGCTAGTTCCAAGACAGGCTTCAAAGCTACAGTGAAACCCTGTCTCAAAAAACATAAATAAATAAAAATTTGAAAAAAAAGACTCAAGATGGCAGAGGAGTCTGGTAGCTGGAGGCCAAGTGAGTCCTGGGCAGGGTGTACCATTCCTCTGTCTCCTTCTACCTCTGTTGATTTTACCATCCAGGAGACAGAGATTCTATTAGAAAGGCCTAAATTCCACCCCAAAACCCATGGAGAAAAGCAGGGTATGGTAGCATGTGCTGTACTCCCACAGTTGGGGAGGCAGAGGCAGGCAGGTCTATTTATGAAGTTGTAGGGTAATGTATTTCATTCAGGGTGTAGTGATGATGAGAGGCCTCCCTCTCAGAGGACTGTGGAGCATTCCACACAGTGCACGTTCTGTGTGCATTTGCTGAGCCGTTGTGCTTGTGTGTGCATGGGTGTGGAAGCCGGAGACCATCCTCAGTGGTCTTTCCTAAGACACAGTCCGCGATGTTTTTGTTGTTACGGTCTTCCCTTCCCAGGGCTGGAAGCTGCCATGTGAACAGACTGGCTAGCTAGCAAGCTCCGGAGACCTGCCTGCCTCTGCCTCCCCAACTGTGGGAGTACAGCACATGCTACCATACCCTGCTTTTCTCCATGGGTTTTGGGGTGGAATTTAGGCCTTTCTAATAGAATGGCAAGTACTTTACCAACTAAGCTACCATTTTTTTTTTTTTTTTTTTTTTACAGCATGGGGAATGTGGGTGCATGGTGCCATGGCTACGTGCAGCGATCAGAAGAAACTTGACGAAATTAGTTTTTTCCCTTCTATCATGTGGGACTCGGGGAATCAAACTTAGTTGCCAGTCTCACCAGTTACTACTTTTACCTCTTGAGCCATCTCACTGGCCCCTCAACTGTATGTTTTAAAATTCCTTTCTTGCCTCGCCGGGCATGGTGGCCCAAATCCCAGCGTTCAGGCAATAAAAACAGGTTGAGTGAGGCCCAGTTTACATAGTGAGTTCCAGGACAGCCAAGGCTACGTAGTGAAATCCTGTTTCAACAAAACAAAAACGAGGGGGTTTTGTTCTCAGTTGTTATCAGCCTGTGGGTCACGACCCCTTTGGGGCTGAATGACCCTTTTCTTTCTTTCTTTTTTTAAAATTGATTTATTTATTATGTATACAGTGTTCTGTCTGCATGCCAGAAGAGGGAACCAGATTGAATTACAGATGGTTGTGAGTCACCATATGGTTGCTGGGAACTAAACTCAGAACCTCTAGAAGAGCAGCCAGTGCTCTTAACCGCTGAGTCATCTCTTCAGTGCCCTGAACGACCCTTTCACGGCGGTTGCCTAAGACCATCGGAAATATAGATATTTACATTGCAATTCATAACAATGGCAAATTACAGTTATGAAGTAGCAATGAAAATATTTAGTGGTTGGGGGTCACCACAACGTGAGGAACTGTATTAAAGGGTTGAAGTATTAGGGTTGAGAACCACTGGACTATAGAGATGGCTCGGTCGTGAAGAGTACTGGCTTCTCTTCCAGTGGACGCACATTCCATTCCCAACACCCACACAGCCTCTCACAGGCATCTGTAACTCCAATTTCAAGAGATTTGATGCCCTCTACTGGCCTATGTAAGCACTAGGCATGCTTATAATATACATGCACATGTGAAGGCAAACCAGACAGGGTTTTTTGTTTGTTTGTTTTTTAACTTTTCGAGCCAGGGTTTCTCTATAGCTCTGGCTGTTCTGGAACTCTCTCTGTAAACCAGGCAGGCCTCAGACTCACAGAGATCCACCTACCTCTGCCTCCTGAGTGCTGGGATTAAAGGCGTGTACCACCACCACCTGGCAACAAACTTTTAATTAAATAATAAAAGTTATTTTAAGGGGAGTGGGGGGAGGGGACAATATTTTGGAGGAGGGGAGGGAAATGGGAAACGGGGAGCAGGTGGAAATTTTAATTAAAAAAAAAAGTTATTTTAAAAAGCAGAGCAATCCCTCCCTTTGGGAAGAGATAGGCCACCAATCCAAAAGGAACAGATCTGCATGGGCTCTGAAGCCATGTGGTTTAAACAAGTCACTTCACCTTTCTGGGCCTCAGTTTTCTTGTTAGTAAAATCGGAAATAACAGTTTTTACATAGAAGGTTTGTTGGGGCTGGGCCTGATAACTGAGGCAGAAGGATTACCTGAGTACAGGAGTTCTGAACTAAAGTGCCTTATACTAATCAATCATCTTCACTAAGTTTGGTAGCAGCTGCTTAATGGAGGGTCAGGTTAGAAATGAAGGGCGTGGGGCTGGAGAGATGGCTCAGCGGTTAAGAGCATTGCCTGCTCTTCCAAAGGTCCTGAGTTCAATTCCCAGCAACCACATGGTGGCTCACAACCATCTGTAAAGAGGTCTGGCGCCCTCTTCTGGCCTTCAGGCATACACACAGACAGAAGATTGTATACATAATAAATAAATATTTTTTAAAAAAAAGAAATGAAGGACCTTGGAAAGGTTCTTGGAAAGATAAATAAACAAACTAATAAGCCATAGTTGGTTGAAAGCTTGCCTGTGATATTAACACTGGAGAAGCTGAGGCAGGAAGATGGGGAGATCCTGGGTAGCCTAAGCTACACAGCAAGGCCCTAATCCAAATAGAAAGAGTCGTGGCCTTGGCATGGCACATGGTAGCTGCTCAAATACTTGTTGGTTTAGTTCATAACAAAGGAGCTACGCGTTTGCAGCCATGGTTCCCCTATGAAAGAGCATGCTAGAGACAGCAGGAAAAGTTGTGGCCACAAGCCGGGCGGTGGTGGTGCACGCCTTTAATCCCAGCACTTGGGAGGCAGAGGCAGGCGGATCTCTGTGAGTTCGAGACCAGCCTGGTCTACAGAGCTAGTTCCAGGACAGGCTCCAAAACCACAGAGAAACCCTGTCTCGAAAAACCAAAAAAAAAAAAAAAAAAAAAAAAAAAAAGTTGTGGCCACAGGCTTGCATGTTAGCTCTGATAGCATGGGCAAAGCCCTGCTTCCCAACTGCAGTTTCCTCACTGTGGAAACAGGAATAATGACCTCAGTGGTGCAGCGAAACTGTTTAAGTCCCTTGGGAAAAACAGGTAGAAAGGTGCCCTGCAGGTTTGACCAGTTCCTACAGGGCCCCACGGGACTCATCAGAAGTCCTGAGGGAAGAGACTGCTTGGAGGAAGGGTAATGGGAGGGACAGTGCAGCCCTAATGTGGAGCATTTGCGGGGAGCTTCGTGGCTCCATGAGTAAAAGATCAGAAACAAACGACAAACTGCCTCTCTGTGCTAACCTAATTATGTAAATTTAGTTTTTAAAAAAGCTTCAGGAAGTTTGAGACCAGATGAGACAGCGTGGTGAAGCTTATCTCAAATAAAAGTCAGAGCACATAATACACATACACAGTACACAAAGTCAGCAAGGAAAAAGAAACCCAATACAAAACAGGCAGCTGGACCTGCGAGATGAGGCAGTGAGGAAAGGCGCTTGCTGCCAAACTGGATGTCCTGGGTTTACCAGGACCCGCTTGGTGGAGGAAGAGAACTGACCTTCACACACACACACACACACACACACGCACGCACGCACGCACGCACACTCCATGGCTCCATGGTTAAGAGCACTGGGGCTCCACTCACAAACATCTATAACCACAGGTCCTGGGGATCTGACGATCTGACACCCTCTCTGCCTTCCACGGTCACGGCACACATGTGGTGCACAGACATACATGCAGGCAAAACACTCATATGCATGAAAGAAAAATAAATCTTTAGATAGATAGCAAAACATAACAAACCTTAAGCCCAGAGCTACTGTTTGAGTCAAATTCCGACTAGTCTCTCTGTGGGTCTTATTCTCCTTCCTTCTTTCTTTCTTCCTCTCCCCTTTTCCTCACAAAATGACAGGTGTCTAGGATATCTGTGGTGGTTTGAATAAGAATGGCCCCATAGGCTCATAGATTTGAGTGTCTAGTCACCAGGGAGTGGTACTATTAGAAAGGATTAGAAGGATTAAGTGGTGCGGCCTTGTTGGAGGAAATGTCACTAGGGGTGCGCTATGTCAGCTCCAGGCTCTCTCTCTCTGCTTTCAGGTAAGGATGTAGAACTTTCAGCCCCTTCTCCAGGACCATGTCTGCCTTCATGGTACCATCCATGTTCTCCAAAATAATGAACTAATTTCCGAACTGTAAGCAAGCCCCCAATAAAATGCTTTCTTTTATAAGAGTTGCCGGGGTGCGTGCATGCGTGCGTGCGTGCGTGCGTGCGTGCGTGTGTGTGTGTGTGTGTGTGTGTGTGTGTGGAGAGATGGCTCAGAGGTTAAGAGCACTGACTGCTCTTCCAGAGGTCCTGAGTTCAATTTCCAGCACCCACATGGTAGCTTACAATTAAAGGTGTAATTTGGTGGGTACAGTGCTCCCCTAGTACGCATGATGCCCCAGGTTCAATCCCTAGTACTAGACAAAATGGAACATGGTGGATGACATGTGTTTATAATCCCAGCATCTGAGAGGTAGAAGCTGGAGGCTTAAAAGGTCAACGTTATTATTGGCTATTTACTAAATTTGTGGTTAGCTGGGGCTACATGAGACCCTCCTCAAAAGCCACAAAAAAGAGCAGGAGAGGTGGTTCAGACTCTCACTTTTAAAACCACAAACAGGGGTCTGGAGAGATAGCTCAGAGGTTAGGAGCTCTTACTGCTCTTCCAGAGGTCCTGAGTTCAAATCCCAGCAACCACATGGTTGCTTTACAATCATTTATAATGAGATATGGTTCCTTCTTCAGGCAGGCAGGCTGTATACATAATAAATAAATAGATCGCTAAAAAAAAGGTGATTGTAGAACAACTCTAGACTTTTAAAGAAAAAGAAAAAAAGAAAAAACCCACAAACAAGAAAGTATTATGTTAATATCTTAATTAAATATGAATTTATTTTTTGAGATGAAATCTCACTATGTCACTCGGGTTGGCCTGGAATTCTCTGTAAAGATGAACTCACAGTGATCTAAATGCCTCTGTCTCCCAAGTGCTGGGATTAAATGCATGTGGCACCATGCTTGGCTAAATATATCTGATTTTTTAAAGTGATCTGAATTGTTATTCAGACTTTTAAAGCTATGTTGAAGAACACAGGTCTCTCTCACTGTTAAGATGTGTAAACGGAGGAACTAGTCTTAGTTGAGGACGGATCCCCTTTGGATCTGGCTTTCTGCCCAAGTGGCCATCTGCTTTCAGTCTGTGCCGTGAGTAGAAAGCTAGACAATGTTCCCAACAAACAAAACACCAAGCAATTCTGGGAAGGTTCAAAAACAGATGAGTGTGGGAATCCCAATTTAAAAAGGAGTATAGGCCAGGCGGTGGTGGCGCACGCCGTTAATCCCATCACTCCGGAGGCAGTGGTGGGTGGATCTCTGTGAATTCAAGGCCAGCCTGGTCTACAAAGTGAGTTCCAGGAAAGCCAAGAGAAACCCTGTCTTAAAAAACAAGCAAGCAAGCAAACAAACCAACAAACCCACAAGTACAAATATGCAAGAACAACGTGAGACTTCTGAGCAAGCCCTGGAATCACCCCTGGAGGATGCGTGGAAGGGGCTGCCAGAAGGCAGTTAGGCAGAGTCACTTGCTGAGGTAGTCCATGGGGGAGCAATGTCCATGTCTGATGCTCAGACGGAAGCCATCAGAAAGGTTAGTAGCCCAGCTAACAACCCTTTAATGCAGTGGTTCTCAGCCTTACTGATGCTGGGATCCTTTAATACAGTTCCCCAGGTCGTAGTGAACCCCGACCATAAAATTATCTTGTTGCTACTTCCTAAGTGTAATTTAGCTCTGGTTATGAATCATAATGTAGATATCCAATATGCAGCCCCTGCGAAAGGGTTGGGTTGGTCAAACAAACCCTTACGGGTCGGGACCCACAAGTTGAGAACCACTGTTTTAAGGAAAGCTGGCAATTTTGAGAAATGCACAAAACTGATCAAATGAACTGAGCAAAAGCAGGGAGTGCAATCAACACATTGGACAGGACCGACCCACAGTCAGAGCCAGCCTGCTGCCTGCTTTCCCACAGAGCCGTGAGTCTCTGACATTTTCTGATCAATTCACAGGTAAGGAACTACGATGATATTAGTGCTGGTGAACTGAATCGCCTCCCTTCCTAGTCCAGTTTCATTTCTGTTGCTTTGATAAAATACCCCGACCAAAGGTAACGAAGGGCAAGAAAGGGCTTATTTAGCTTATAATTAATTCCCTCATTAGGGAAGCCAAGGCAGACATCAAGTCACATCCTACCTACCATCAGCAACGGGGAAACAGTAGGTTTTTAACTGCTTCTTCTCTCATCTAGCTCTTTCCTGTCTTATACAGCTCAGGACCCTGCCAGGGGAACAGCGATCCCTACAGTGGGCTAGGACTTTTTACATTGGTTAACAAGAAGACAGGCCTCCACAGATAATCTCACAGGCCAAGCTGGTGTAAGGGATTCCTCCACTGAGGCTTTTTCTTCTCGGGTGATTTGTTTTAGGTTGTGGCTAGTTAATGATCCCAAACTGAGCAGCAGGTTACCCTAAAAAGAAGTTACCCTAAAAAGAATTCACTCTTGGGAAGCCAAGCTGCCAAGAGGACTCTGAGACCAGACCTGCTGCTGCCTCAAAGAGGCAGAAACCAGCCGAGCTGCCTGGAAGAGGCTTAGGTCAACCGAGGGCACCTGGAAAGGACACTCTCCGACATGTTGAGCTGCCCGTAGGCTGTGCAATGTTCCCGGCTTTGTGAGCTGTCACCTGTGCTGGGTGGGCTTTGGTGATGCAGCTGTCTTTGGGTCACTTCTGCTCCTATAAGTAACCCCCCCACCCATATTCATGTTAAGTAACCCCGATAAAACTCATGTCTCACCAAGTTGTGCTTTGGTGGACTCCATCCTTTGGTCTATCATGGGCTCCTTATCTGGGGTGAGTAGACCTGTGTGTAGTGTCTACCCCGCAAGGAAAGTCTTATCAAACAACACATGCTTAGCATGTACATACAAGGTGCTGAGCTTAATCCCCAGAGGAGCTGTGGGTGTGTGTGTGCGTGCGTGTGCACATGTGCGTGTGTGTGTGTGTGTGTAGGGTTGTTCATTTGACTTACAGCAAATCTGCATGACCCACGTTTTGTATTCAATCCCTATTATATTTTCACCAAGAAGGTTGTAAAAACGGACTCAGCAGCTAAAAGTACTTACTGCTCTTGCAGAGATGAGGGTTCAGTTCCCAGAATCCTCATGGTAACTCACAACCATCTATAATTTTAGTTCTAGGGAATCAAGTGCCCCCTCTGTTATTGTAAAGACACAGTACACATACATACATGCAGACAAAACACCTAGACACATAAAATAAAAAATAAATATTTTAGGGGAAAAAAAAGAGGAAGTTGTGAAAATGTGCAGAAAATGTGCACCATTTGTCAACAGAAACACCTGGATTCGAAGTGCTCATTCACGCTACAGATCTTTCTGTAAAAGAAAAAAACCCATCCCCACCCGCTTCCCCCAGAGCCGTTTTCATTCCGAATAGTTTGCCTTTAGCGCCATCTAGTGGAACCATTTAATATAATCCGCTCCTGCTGTTGGGAGGCCCAGAAGTCTTCTGTGTTTGCACGTAGGGCCAGGTGAAGAGAAAAGACTGCGTAACATTCCCGGATCTTGCCCCGCTGCCTGCTGGAAGGTATTCAATAAGCCTTGCCCTGTGGATGAGCTGCTGCAGTGGGCGTGCTGAGGCCTGCGCTCTAGCACGGTGTCTAGAAAGAAGTCCTTGAAAATCCCTGCACGGGGCGCTATCCTAGGACAGTCTGGAGTCCAGAAGTGAACTTGGCCCACTGACAGCCGGAGATGCTCTGAATGCTATAGCCCAGGCCTCCTGTTCTGTTTGTTTGTTTTGTTTTATTTATTTATTTATTTATTTATTTATTTATTTATTTATTTATTTTTCCCATATTGCCTGGGGTGGACCACTGCAAGCCACAGAGAGTCAGAAGATTCCAGAAAACTTTAAGCCTGCCAGGAGGAGGCTCCACATTTGATGTCCTTGGAGCTGTGTAGCATTTGCTACCATGTCCTACTTTTCTCCATGGGTTCTGGGGTGGAATTTAGGCCTTCCTAATAGCACCACAAGTACTTTACCAACTAAGTTACCAATTTATTTACAGCATGGGGAGTGTGGGTGCATGATGCCATGGCTACGTGTAGAGATCAGAAGAAATGTGACAAAATTAATTTTTTCCCTTCTATCATGTGGGACTTGCCAGAGGGGGATGTGGATGGTTAGAAGAGGAGAAGCAGTGGCTGAGTGGAGAATGCAGACCATAGAGGCTCAGGGTATCACTGAGCCTGTCATCTGGAGCTAGCCTGTCACATGTCTGTCCCCTCAGCCTGACCAGGGCTGTGCATCTGTGTCCCGGGGAGTTAGAAGGAGTATGCAGGGTTACCACCCACCCCTCTTCTCCCAGTTCCGGGATCCCTCCCAGGATGCAGTGGACCTCACTCGTCTAAATCCCATGAACCGTGTCCTCTAGGAGCTTGGGTCTTGGGTTATCCTGGGGAAGGAGTTGTGCATCTGGCTGTGTGTGCTATGGAGCATCCAGGCGTATACCGCTGCAAGCCATGTGAGGCATATGGCCCTGGCCTGTGACAAACCCTGTCCTCCCTCCAGCCCCTGTATTTTTCACACTTCCTGCCTGCAGACAGCACCCAAGGCTCTTATAGACCAGGCGTCTGGACAGGTGAGTTTTGCCATCTTGTCATCGAGTAAGCCATGAGGCCTGGGAAGTGTAAGACAAGAGCCGAGCCTTCTCCACAGCACCTTCCCATGCTACTCCAAGCTCCATGCCCTAGCCTTGTGGACCACCTAGTGGTTGGGAGGCTGAGTAGGATCTCCAGCTCCTCTGAGTCCCATACAATTAGACTCGGGGCCAATGGGAAGCCTTGGCTAGGGATTCCAGTTAAGGTGCCCTCTACTTGACAGACTGTGTCTCCATTTTGTTCCTTCTCTCAGAACTCCAGTCTTGTCCCAAAAGATGATAGAGAAAAAATAGAATTCAAGGAGCTGAAGGGACGGTCCAAACAAAAGAAGGAGGAGGAGGAGGAGGAGGAGGAGGAGGAGGAGGAGGAGGAGGAGGAGGAGGAGAGAAAGAAAGAAAGAAAGAAAGAAAGAAAGAAAAGAAAAAGTAGAAAGGAAGGAAGTAACTAAGACACACAGGTCAAAGAACATAAACATTCCAAATGTTTCAAACGATCTCTGGATACCCCAACTAAAGGTGGCATCCTCATCCTCTTATACAACAGGCTGTGGCCCTGACCTGCCTTGCCCACTGTGTCATCCACGCTGGCTGGCACCACTGCTGCTTTTATTTACCTTTCTCGGGACTGGGGAGCTGGCTCAGAGGGTAAGAGCACTTGCTGTGCAGGCATGAGGACCTGAGTTCAAACCCCAGCACCGTGTGGAGAGTTGGACACGGTTTCCTGTGCATCTGTAACCCTGGTGCTGTGGTGAGTGGAGACAGGAGCGTTTCTGGGTCCTTTCTGGTCACTAGCCTAGCCCCTGGTTCAGTGAGAGACCTCGGTTCAAAGGAATAAAGCAGAGCGATTGAGCAGGACATGTGAGATCCCACTCGGGCTTCTCTGCACACACACCTGAACCTACATGTATGCATACACCACGAACTATAGAATAGAGCTCTATCTACATTTCTCTCCCAATTCAGGGGAACACAGTAACATATAAACTTCCCCAAAGGAAAAGACACACCTACGGAACTTTAAAGACAAACAGATGATTTCCCGTGAGAGGAAAAGTCCAGAAATGCCTTCTGTCCCTCTTGGTCTTCTTCATTCTTGGAGGCAGGAGAAGCAGCAACTGGGAAAGGTTGAGAGAGGGAGGCCTGTGGGCCAGTGTGACAAGCTGGTTCCTGCCTCCTGTGGAACCTTGGGGATGGCCTGCCTGATCTCCCTCTGTGACACAGGGACAGCCGGGCTGGGAGGATGGATGAGGCAGATCCATTGGGAGGCAGATCTCTGCTTAGGTCCCTTTGTATGCAGGAGAACAAACACTGTCAGAGAGGAAGGGAGCTGGGCCAGAGGAGGCCTGTCTCAGGGGTGCCCGGAGAGCAGACCTGTGGACATCCCTAACTGGCCGTGCTTGCTGAAGGTGCACGGTGGAGGTTCTGGAGCTGGGACTGTTTTGAGAAAACCTGCTATCACACCGATAAGCTGCCTGGTAGAGGATGTTATTTCTGGATGGGAGGAGATTCCGCAGGGCTGGGGCTCCTTCCTGTCCACACCATGTGGGTTCACTGCCTCCCGCCAGACCTGACTTGAACGATAACCAGGGGACGTCCACAGCCTGCTGCTCAAGGCCTCCACGATGCCGCGGGGCCAGCTATCACAGGACCCTGGATTCCTGGAATTGTCTGACAGAGTGGAGGCCTGTTGTCCATCCCCTGACAGGCCATGCACGCCAAAACAGGTTATTTTGGTCACTCCAGCCACTGGCTTTTGGCCTGACGCATATCTATATTAAATTGCTATGAACTAGCCATGGCAAGCCGCATTGCCTATTCTGCTGGGACTGTTTTTAATTACAAGGTTCTTTCTGTCATCAGTGAATCTGACCTTGCCCAGACCACCATGCACTCAGCTAGCTGAATCTCCCTAACAGCTGTCGATCCAGATATCGGTGAAAAATATCCTCATCTTGAACATTTTGAGTCTAATCTGTTGTTCTTTGTGGACTTGGTTTCTATCTAGTATTAAGTCGACAAACATCTGACTCGGTGCATGACGGACTGTGTGCGTGCGGAATAGGCTCACCCCTGTCACCCAAGAAATTCTCTTGTGCTTTCTTTTCACCAGCACCTGTCTCCATTCTTTCCCCTCTGTCCATAGATGAGCTCTGCCTTGCTTTGAGCTTCACGCCAGTGTAACTGTAAGGCTAGGAAGACAATCGAGTTGGTAAAGTCATTGCTGAGTTCAATCCCAGCACCCATGTAAAGATCTGGGTGTTTCAGTGCTAGCTTGAATCCCAGTGTTGGGGACACAGAGACAGACGGATCCCTGGGCATGACTGGCTAGCCAGTCTAGCCCCATTGGTGAAGGGCAGGTCCAGGAAAGGCGTGCTATGACGGTACTCTACCAAACCAACCCGTTTTTGTTTTTGAAGGCAGGGTCTCACTGTGCAGCCCAGGCTGGCCTGAAACTCTCAAGCCTTCTGACTCAGTTCATAGAATGTGGATTGCCACTGCCCCAGCCTCTATCAGTGTATGTTAAACAAAGGCTCCAAAGTCAGCTCCAGGCTAAAAGTTGACTTGAAGTCAGTGCTCTTCCGTTGAGTGTCAGCTGGGCCTCCAATCCTTGCATGGACACAAGCATATCCATGGGCACCAAAGACAGCTGGATTGATTATGAGAACCCAGAGGTCACTGTGGGCTGCACCTCTGGATAAATGCCCTCAGAGAAGAAAGGGGCAAGTCCCTGAGTCATGGTCCTCTCAGGTCACAGGTAGCTCTGGGACAGAACTTACCTGGTGAAGGAGAGAACTGCCTCCTGAGGGTGGTCCTCTGACCGCCACATGCTTATTCTTCCCCTCCCCAACAAAACAGAAAGTGGAAGGTAAGACAGTGCTGAACCTGGGGACCCACAGCCGTGGACTGCATTATTATCTCTTTTATTATTTCTTGCAGATGACCTAGGGCCTTTGGGTCCTCCTCCTCCTTCTTTTTTCTTCTTCCTTCTTCTTCCTCCTCCCCTTCCTTCTTTTTCCTTAGGTGTTTTTTGAGACAGGTTTTTTTCTGCGTAGCCTTGGTTGTCCTGGGACTCGCTTTGTAGTTCAGGCTGGCCTCGAACTCAGAGAGATCCACTTGCCTCTGCCTCCTGAGTGCTGAGAGCTACACTCATATTTAAACAGTTCTGCCCTATTTTCCTTCATTTGTCTCTCTTTTTTTTTCTTCTTTTCTAAATTCATTTTAGACAGGATCTCACGGATCCCAGGCTGACCTGGAACTCACCATATAACTGAGGGCGGTCTTGAACTCCTTGATCCTCTTGCTTCCTCTTCTCAAATCCCAGGATTACAGGTGAGTATCGATATGCCCAGCTTTCCTTTCTAACTTAAATGATTTCTCATTGTCTTGCCCAGAGCCCATCCAACCTCCCAGCTTCTGGGTTGAGCCAGTACACCTGCCTACTCTCTCCATTTGATCAGTATGTTGCCTTGGGGATCTCCCAAGCTAAATATTTTCTAAATATTTTCACTCACCCCTCCCCTGGGCCCTTAAGTCCCTATCTGACCTCAAACTGGCCTCCTTCCCCTCTGTTAATGTTTACAGAACACTTACTATGTGCCTGGCATTTTGCCTCCAGATGCCGTTGCTGGCATCTTCAAACAAGGCAGGTCTTTCTGACCCGTGAGACTCCTTGCCATTGCCTCCCTTTTTAGTCTCCATCAGTTCATCTGTAAAACGTAGTGACGCAGAGGCCTTGAGGCTTCCTGCCTCCCCTCCCCCTTCACTCCAGGCTGTAGCAATCCCTGGTGGCTCCGAGCAAATGTCAGGGTTAAATTCGTTCCTGAGCTCGGAGGTGATGGAAGAACCACAAACTTGGAAGGGTCCGAGTGGCAGTTAGGAAGGCGTCTGAGACTAAATTCTGACTGGGACCCTCCAACATATGGTGGGGGCTCTCGTCCCATGTCAGGAGAACATTTAGGGAGCCCCAAGCATCACCTCTCTCCCGACAGGGGAGGGAAGCGCTAAGCCAACAGCTTGGTGAAGTGCCCTGTAGGAAGCACCTGCCCCAGATCCTGACCTCTGCTACCCCCGAGAAGAGCTGATTTAGGGTAAACAAGCTTTGTTGTTGTCTAGATACTGGTTACTTTGTAATTTGGTCAAGCCCTCCATCTCAACACACCTCGGAGGGAGCTCCGGGGCCAGGGCACTGGAGACTCAACTCCTCCCACTCCGTCTGTAATTCTAGATTTCTCCTCCCATCGATTCCCTTCTTCACCCCTAGCCTTCGCTGGAGGGCTAGGCGTGCTGACCTCGGACAAGGGGAAAGGGGAGGGGAGGCTGGGAGGTGCCGCGGGAAGCTTGCAGCGGGCGAGAGCACAGGAAAGCTATGGGCTTCACGGCTGATTTCTGGGAAGAACTTTCGACATTCGTGAAGATTTAAAGACACCCAAGTGTGGGCAACCTAAAGAGCGCGGAGTTTTAATAAACATTGACTTCACTCGTTTATCAATCAAGCTGTCGCCCGTCCTGAGCCTCAGTTCCTTCGTGGGTAAGTGGTCAGGATAAAAAGCACCGAGCTCTTAGGAGTACTGTGAGGACCCTAGTTTGGATGATACACGTAGACCTGGCCAGCGGCGATGTCTGTGGATACTCGGGTGCGGAGCGCGCGCTCGCAGACGCACTGGCGCGGACACCGTGGCAGGTCCGCAGGTGACGGAGAGGCGTCGGCAAGTTAACGGCGCTCTTTCAGCTGTCCTGTAGCCACTTGGTGGGGCCGGGGATCTCGAGCTTGGTCGGGAGGGAGAGGGGCGGGGCTGGCGCGGCCACCTATCAGGGCCCAGCCCGCCGCTCACATTAACCCGCCTCCGGCCAGCGCCCCCGACTCTGCCAGCGCCGTCCGGACCGAGAGGTGTTCGGGCAGCTCGCCCACCGCTACGCCAGCGCAGCCCGGCAGGTAAGCGCCAGGTAGCCTCAGGCCAAGCGGCTGGAAGGTTGGGGACCGGTGTCCAAGTCCCTTGGTGGCCCCGGCTCCGAAACGTCCCCTCCCTGGCTGCCGCCCCAGAAGGTGCTAGCCGCGTCCGCGTGCCCCGCCGCGCATCCGTGCAATGGGGGTGGGCCCCTGCGTCTCGGCCCCAGGACACGATGAGCAAGTGCCCCTCGCTGTCGCCGCTCCCTCGGTGTCGAAACTTTAGGGGCCGCGAATCGGGGCTCTGCGCTGTGCGGCTGAGATCAGGGCGCGGCACTGCCAGCGTAGGGCGGCCAGGCTCGGCCCGGGCCGCAGGCGGAAGATGGCGTCGGCACCTGTCCCCGCGAGGACCCGGGAGTTCGCATCTGTCCCTCCCTCGGGGATCCTGGGATTTGCACCGTCCCTGCGGCGACCTGGTGATTTTACACCTGTCTCCGACAGAATCCAGGTTTCGCATCTGTCCCCGCTGGGACCTGGAGGAGGTGGGGGGGGGGGGCGATGCACGTCTTTGAGGGGACAGCAGAAGGGCCTTTTTAAGAGACTCGGTCAGACCAAATCGGTACTTCTTCAAGTTCTTTGCCACTTGCCCACGCTCAGGAGCAAGGACCCGCCGGGCTGGACATCCCAGAGGCATCTGCCTTGCTTGTTACTTCGGATGTTTGTGCGGGGGTTAGGGACTCTCAGGAAGGTCGGCGCTACTTCGGGTCAGCGCTTTGTGTTCGTGCAGTCCTCTCCAACTCTGTGGTCTTGCAGATGCATGTGGCTTTGTAAACTGTTAATTGCTTCTCCGAAGTGCAATGAGCCATCCTGCAAAGTGTTGCTGTTTCTTGTTGTCGTTGCCCCTGCAGTTCGTAACACTGTTACTGTGGCCTGGAGCCAGCTGCAGCTTCCTAGAGGCCAATCTCCTTCCTACTTTGGGAAGGGGTCAGTGAACCTTGCTCTAAGGCTGAAGAATCACCTAACCTCTAAGGAGCAGGAGGTCTGGTTTCAGATAGAGAAACTGAGGCTTATGCCCCAGTGGTCTCTTCCTGGCTGTGTGGCTTCCTACAGGCTCCTCCGCCATTCTGCACCTCAGTTTGTTGAGTTTGTGAAATACATTCGGGTCTAGCGTGGTGGGAAGGAACCCCACCCAGGAGACTGTTGAACTATTCAGCAATGCTGCTGCTGTCTTGAGTTCCACTCCATTTGAGCATATTTTGGAGTAGCTTTCTGTATGCTTATTGTTGCTGTTCTTCAAGTATCCACTTGGATACTTGGCTACATCTGGGGCAGTTGCTGGCTTTGGATGTAATGTCCTGCATGGGGCAGGTGTGTACTCCTGACCTCACATGCGTGCTCCTCCCCACCTCCTCTCTTTCCCCTACTTCCCATTTTGTCCCCCTCTATTCTCCAGGATTTGAGGCTTGCTTTTTTGGTTTGAGGCAGTGTCTCATGTAGCCTCGCCTGCCTCGAGCTCACTATGTTGCTGGATATGGTATGGTCTTGAATGCCTGATCCTCTTCCCTTCACCTCTGGAGTCCTGGGATTCCAGGTGTAGTCACTGTGCCCAGTTTATTTGCTGCTAAGGCTGGAACTCACGGTTTTGTGCACACTAGACCAGCACTACTGACTGAACCCCCTATTTAAATTTTTCTAGACACAGTTTCTCTGTGTAGCCTTGGCTGTCCTGGAACTTGCTCTGTAAACAGGCTGGCCTCGAACTCACAGAGATCCACCTGCCTCTGCCTCCCGAGTGCTGAGATTATTAAAGGTATGTACCGCCCCTGCCCAGCACCTTCTCTTTTTTTTTTCTTAAGTAAGCCCTCACCATGTAGTAGAGGCTAGCCTTGCATTTTCAGTCCCCCTGCCTCTGACTCCTGAGTGCTGACTCTTAGTCTGTTTTCTGTTACTAATAACACAGTGTCCCAGATGGAGTGACAGCCATCTTGCTGGAGCAGAAGACACACATTGTGTATGTGACACTTCCGGGTCAGTGTACACTCACACTGTGTCTCATTTTAGTCACCTGCCTCTAAATAACACAGTGAGGTTGAGTTCTAAATACCTCACAATGGGGATTAAATTTCAACACTCCAAGCTTTGGGGACCCTTGGGTCACACCTAACCACCACACCTTCACCTTCTGAGCTCAAGGGCACTGGGCTGATGCTGATCTTAGCTGCTGTTTCTCTGTAGTTTCCCAGTTAGGTTTAAAGGTTGTCTTTGGTTTTGCTTTGTTTTATATTTTAGAGACAGGGTCCCACACGCTATAGACCAGGCTTTCTTTGACCTCAATCCTCCTGCTTCTGAGAGGCTAGGTTTATGGACCGATGGCACCATGCTTATTTTCTATTTTTCTTAACTCAAAAATGTGTACCCTGCCAGAAGATGCTGGCTTCCAGCCCAAGCTTGAAAATGCAGAGTGTCATTTTCCAACCTGGTGACAAGCTCATTTAACTAATCTTCTTCTAAGCTGTCCCCTAGTTAGTATTTAAAGTTACTTTGTTTTCAGTCCTGGTGCTCGGACCCTGGGCTTTGTGTGTTTTAAGCAACATTGCCTCTGAGTTCCACCCCAGCTGCAGCTGATCCTTTTTTGTAGGGATATTTCTTTAAGCACTGGGATGTTTGTTGGTTGTTTATTTGTTTTTCAAGACAGGGATTCTTTGTGTAGCCTTGGCTGTCTTGGAACTGCTTTGTAGACCAGGTTGGCCTTGAACTCACAGAGATCTGCCTGCCCCTGCCTCCTGAGTGCTGGCACTAAAAGCGTGCGCCACCACCGTCTGACTCCTAAGAAGTTTATAAGAGATCAGCAGAATGATCTTTGTGGGTGTCTAGCTGGAGCGTCATCTTTTGACACCTGTGAGAGGTCCTCTGTGTCTCACGCTTCTTGTCTCTCACTGGTCAGTCGCTCTGTCCTAAACTCTTGGTTGTCTGAAGTGACCTCATGTATTTGTGTCCTGACTCACGGTAGTCTGCGGGCTCTGTGAGACAAGGGATATCAAAGGGTAGGTCCCTGGTGCCTGTCATAGCTTGGGCATTTGGAATAAGTAACTCTGGATAGAGGGGTTGCCTGCATGCTGAGCTCTCTTTAAGGTGGCTGACATACAGAAATGAAATTACTGCTGGATTCACTGAAAGCAAAGAAAGCTGGGACCATGGACTGGAGATGTAGCTCAGTTGGTAGAGTGGCTGGATAATACACACAGATTCCTGAGTTCAACTCCCAGCACCAAATAAACCAGGGATAGCAGAGAACATCTGTAATGCTAGCGTCCTGGAACTCCCTCTGTAGACAAGGCTGCCCTTGAACTCACAGAGATCCACCTGCCTCTGCCTCCTAGTGCTGGGATTAAAGTGGCATACCACCAACTATGCTAGCACTTGAGAAGAAATAGGAGGGGCAGAAGTTCAAAGTTGCTCATTCTTGGCTGCGTATTGAGTTAGAGGCCAACCTGGAATACAGGAGGCCCTGACTTGAAAGAAGAGAAACAGCGTACAGCTAGCCATCCTGTCTCATGTTCCCGCCCCATCACTTCTCTCTTAGTGGCAGGGAGGGGGTAGTTAGAAGGACATATCGGCCCGTGAGACTTAGAGCTGTCCCTGCCACAGACAGTGTTTCCCCCTCTCCCTGGAAAGCATCCTGTTTTTAGTGAGTCAGTTATATTCGTGGACAATTGATGGCACTTGCTTCCCCGGCAGCTGACGGAGAGGATCCCACGAGAGAGTCACTGTTTTGCTGTCTGCCTGGAACAATTCAGAAACTGTTTCAAGGAAGTTCTGAACGATGCCCGGCTTTTGTTGGTAGTGGCCACCAGGAAGCCGCAGTGGGTCTGGACTGGACGTGTGTGACTGCTTTCTTTGTCCTACCCTTGGTTGGCTGAAGCCAAGCCTTAGGGGAACAGTGTCAGCAAATACATTCCCGGCCTATTTCTTGTTGGCCTCGAGGCAGGCAGGAGGGGCGGGCAAGGTGGTCAGGACACAGGGTGGCACGAAGAGGGCAGCTGATTTACCTAGTGTCAACATTAGGTTTTGTGACAATACAAAACAGCCTCTGGGCACTGCCAAGCAAACCTGTTTTTCTGGAGATGGGAGAAAACTTGGTGCCCAGTTACTCCGCCTGCGAGGAGACTTGCCATGCTGGGAAGGGCGGGGAAGGAGAGCCCACCTGGCTGTCTGGTGAAAGATGGTGTGTCGGAAAAGGTGGAAGTTAGGGCACTGAGCAAGTGTTTTTTTCATCGGAAGAGGAAACATTCACGAGGAAGGGACTGCAGTGAGGAAGCACCCCCATATGGGGACCAGGGCAAGGCCAGCTAGCGTTAGGACAGCCAGAGAGGTCCTCAGGTGTGGACAAATGAGAGATGGTAACTAGACCCAGTAGGCAGGGGGTGATCAGCGTAGACAGGACATTACTTCTGTGGGCCTTTAATGAGCACGTTCCCCTTAGGGCACGTCTCCAATGAGGCTCTCTTCCTGTCCTTATGGGTGACCCCATGGCCCAGCATGGGTATATGTCCACTGTAGGGTCCTCCATACAAGGGCGTTGTCTGCCCTGTCCCCGTGTGCTGCTCATTCTCGATGTTTTCCAGAGAACTTCCTCTGCTGCCACATGCTGTCATGCCTTCTCCCTGGGTAGACGGACAGGTAAACATTGATTGAGGCCATAAAAGGCCATGTGCCCAATCCAGGTCAGCTGACCCAAGGTGCTGGAACAACAGGGTGAGGAGAAGTTGAATCCTGTCCTGGAGACGGGAGGGCTGAGGAGCGAGCGGCTCCCCTGGCCTACCTGGAGCATGGGATACTGAAGGCTTAGTAAAAGGGTCTGGGTGAGAGCCTGGTACCATCAGAAGGAAGGAGGAGGATGGAGTCTGCCTCCTAGAGGAGCCTAGTAGGTTCTGGGGTTTTATGCTGGGGCTTGAACTTTCCAAAACGTAAAGAATAAGAAGCTGAAGGGGGAGATGGTAGCTTATCACTTTGTCCTCTAATGGAGACAGAAAAGCACAGAATTCTGGCTGTGTGTGTGTGTGTGTGTGTGAGATTTGAGACTCAGGAGAATTGTTACGTCGTCCTACTCTGCTAGCTGGAATACTTTCTAGACTTTCTCTATGGTGGAGCTAGGGGTGGAACTCAGGGCCTTATGTGCACTGGCCAGGTGCTCTGTCGTGGAGTTGGGGCCCCAGATGGCAGTATTCTCAGAGGATTAACCAGGCAAACATGCCCTGAGCTTCTCTTTCTTCCCTGATGAAAAATTAGGCGTCCAGGAGGCCTAAGGAATCTGTCCAAAGTCACACAGAAGCCGGGTGGTGGTGGCGCACGCCTTTAATCCCAGCACTCGGGAGGCAGAGGCAGGCGAATCTCTGTGAGTTCGAGGCCAGCCTGGTCTACAAGAGCTAGTTCTGGGACAGGCACCAAAAAGCTACAGAGAAACCCTGTCTCAAAAAACAAAAAAACAAAACAACAACAACAACAAAAAACAAAGCCACACAGAGCCCAGGGTCCAGAGGGCCATTTTTGACAAGGGAGTTTACACCAGAGAAACACTTGTTAAACCAAACACTTGCGGGTTGGTCTCCTGTCATGTGCCCAGCAAGAAGGCTAAAGGAAGGAAACAGAATCCAGGTGGACATGGTCCCCTATACACAGCTGAATGTCCTTATGTGTCTTCCTACAGTTCTCAGGCAAATTAAAGATCTGCGAGAGCCAGGTGCTGGGGTCAGAGGTCAGGGATGATACGCAATTAAATGCTTTTTGTCAGACATTTAAGCTTGGGCTGAGGCTGTGGCTCGGTTGGTAGAGTCCTTGCCTATCATCTATGAAGCCCTGGGTTCTTTTCCCGGTACTGAATCAAACTGGAAATAGGAGAGTGTCTGAGTCCCAGTACTCAGGAGGTGGAGGATCAGAAGTTCAAAGTCATCTTAAGTTACATTTTGAGTTCAAAGCCAGCCTTGAAACATAGGGTACTTCATTTCAAAGAAAAGTTTACGTTGTCTGTAATCAAGTGTGTGTTAAGTCCCATCACCCTCTTCGAAGGTTTGCTTCTAGATCTTTCTTCCATGAGGTTCCATTTACAGATACTGATGAACATCTCCGTGATCTATGGTAGGCGACTCACAACCACCTTGTAACTCTATTTCCCTAGAGCCTAATGCCCCCTTCTGGCCTGCAAAAACATTGCGCCCGTGGGATGCGCATACATGCAGGCAAAACACCCAGAGTAAAATAAATCTAATAGCGACTTTGCTCAGGGATAGCGCTGAGGTTGGTGGTGACAATGTGCCGGCGAGACCGGGGCTGAACCTGCAGGGTTACTTCCAGGCCATTGCTCTCCAAGTTGCTGGACAACACCCACAGACACGAATGTCCCTTTTTATGTTCCTTCCTTTCTCTCTCCTCCCTGTCTTCCTTCCTTTTTTCACTGTTTCTCTGTATCTGCTGGGAAGTCAGCCCAGCCCAGCCCAGCCCCAGCAAACTGTTTGAATATCTGCAGGTTCCTGGGAAAAGGGGGTTCTGAGTCTGGAGGAGGATTGGGGACTGCACCAAGGTTTAAAAAAAAAAAAAAAAAAGACAAACATCTCTCTATTCCCACCAGTTTGAGCCATTAGTTTTTCTTTGAATTGATGTTGCCAGCCACAGGCAAGGAGTCAGACTTCAAGACAACAGACACATCTATGGTTAAAAAATAATGCCACGTCCCTCTGGCTGTCATGCCCCCCCATCCTGCTGTCTCTCCTCCTCTGAGAGAGAAGTTTGTGCTAGTAGGTGTATCTGTCTGTCCTGTGTGTGTTTGTGAGTGGGTAGATGTGTGGAGGTCAGAGGTCAGTAATGGTTGTCTTCCTCAATCACTCCCTATATTTTTGGGGGCACAGTTTCTCACCGAAGCTGAAGTTCACCAGTTTGTCTAGACTGGCTGGGCAAGGAGCCCCAGGGATCCTCCTGTCTCTCTCAAGAGTCAGGCTAAGGCCGGGCAGTGGTGGCGCACGCCTTTAATCCCAGCACTCGGGAGGCAGAGGCAGGTGGATCTCTGTGAGTTCGAGACCAGCCTGGTCTATAGAGCTAGTTCCAGGACAGGCTCCAAAACCACAGAGAAACCCTGTCTCGAAAAACCAAAAAAAAAAAAAAAAAAAGAGTCAGGCTAAGAATCGTCATGCAAGGCTTTTGTACGGATGCGAAGAACTCATGGCCCACCCCATGACTGCGGGTGCCTCCAGGGACACATGGCACATATGCCCATAACTCAGAATGTGCATGTGCAACTTTGGTAGCTGCCGTTAGAGCCCTCCTGAGAGAGGGAACTTGCCTGTTCAGAGTGGAGTACGGGGGCTATGGTCTTTCGCTGGCTGTGGTTCTAGCTGCCTCTGAGTCTGTCAGTTCAATAACCCAGCTTTGAAGGGGGAGGGGCGGTTTCGAGACAGGGTTTCTCTGTGTAGCCTTGGCTGTCCTGGAATTCATTCTGTAGACCAGGTTGGCCTTGAACTCACTAAGTGGCTTGCTTTAATGGAGGCCCTGTATCGTAGTGGTGGTGCTGGTGTGTGTGATATCTCATCTTTTCGCGGACCTGGGGTGGTACTGGTATCAATTGGATTCAGAGAGTTTAGGTGATTGGTCTGTGGTCAGAAAGCAGGAGCAGAGAAGGAACTGGAGCCTAGTTCTGTCTGTCCATATGTTCAGGACTTTTCCCAAGCTGTGCATGCTACTAGCACTTGGTGACATTCCATTTTCATGGTCCGGGGTTAGGGTAGTGCATAGGAAAGGCAGCGAGGAGCTCTGACATTCAGCTAGGGATGCTCAGCTGGTCCCACCCAGCTACGTCCACCCAGATGACTTTGGGGCCCCAGGCTGGTTCCATCTGCTCTTAGTTTGAATATCTGTGAGGTGGGCAGCAGGATCCTGCCTGCTTGGTGTTGGGGGTGCCGGATAAGACATAGCCGGGCGGTGGTGGTGCACGCCTTTAATCCCAGCACTTGGGAGGCAGAGGCAGACAGATCTCTGTGAGTTCGAGGCCAGCCTGGTCTACAGAGTGAGTTCCAGGACAGGCTTCAAAGCTACATAAAGAAACTCTGTCTTGAATGACTGAAAGAAAAGAAGAAAAGATGCATTGTGGGAGTCTCTGCCAGGGACTGAAGCCCCAATACCTGCAGGGCCACACTGGCCAGATCTGTTTTTGCTCCTGGAAGCATGCCCGCATTCCCAGGTAAGCCTGTGGTCACACAGCTGAGGGCACAGGGGTCACCAAACATGGACTGGCTCATGAGGCTCTCTGTATTGCCCATCTAAGCTGTGGCATGGCACGGTATGCACTTAGATTTGCATGCTGACACACTCACAGCAGCATGTTCTTCTACCATGAGTGAGCAGTAAGGTCACTGTGGGCTGCAGCCTGGGTGGGGACATAGATAGGTGTGTTCTCCTTTCACTGAAGGGTTCCTGTACTCATCTGTAAATTTGTTGGAAGAAAAAAACAAACAAACAACCTAGATAATGAAAACCAGTGCCATCTCCTGGGGTCACACTGGGTCTTCTGGGAATACCTGGCTTTCATTTATTCACTCAGCAAACACTTGCTCTTCATCTGTCCTGTGTTGAAGCGGGACACAGAAACTAATAGCGGTCCAGTTTTTCAGCTGCTTGCTCCCTACCAGGTCCATATGGATTGTGTCACTGGCCCCACAACAGCATCTCCAGTGTAGAAGTGAGAATACCCGTACCTGATTTTTTACAAAGAAGATAAAATTATACAATAGAAAAAAAAGTATTTTCAACAAATGGTGCTGGCATAACTGGATGTCAACATGTAGAAGATTGCAAATAGATACATTTCTATTGCCATGCACAAAACCCAAGTCCAAGTGAGTCAAAGAACTCAACATAAATCCAACCACACTGAACCTCATATAAGAGAAGGTGAGAAGTATCCCTGAAGGCATAGGCATAGGAAACCACTTCCTAACTATAACCCAAGTAGCACAGACTCTGAAAGAAACAATTAATAAATGAGACCTCTGAAAGTGAGAAGCTTCTGTAAGGCAATGACATAATAAGTAAGACAAAATGTCAGCCCACAGGGTGGGAAAAGATCTTCACCAACCCCATATGCGACAGAAAGCTGATCTCCAAAATATATAAAGAACTCAAGAAACTAGATATCAAAATACCAAATAATCCAATTAAAAATGGATCTAAACAGAGAATTCTCAACAGAAGAATACCAAATGGCCGAAAGACACTCAACATCCTTAGTTATTAGGGAAATGCAAATCAAAATGACTCTGAGATACCATCTTACATATGTCAGAACAAGATCAAAAATACTGAAGGTAACTGATGCTGGAGGATATATGAAGTAAGAGGAACACTCCTCTATTGCTGGTGGAAGTGCAAACTTGTAAAGCCACTTTGGAAATCAGTATGGTGGTTTCTCAGAAAATTGGGAATCAATTTTTCTCAAGACCCAGCAATACCACTCTTGGGCATTTACCCAAAGTTTGCACACTCCTACCACAAGGACATTTGCTCACCTGTGTTTCTAGTAGCATGACTCATAATAGCTAGAACCTGGAAACAAGCTAGATGCCTCTCAACCAAAGGATGGATAAAGAAAATGTGGTACATTTCACAATGGAGTACTACTCAGTGGTAAAAAACCGATGACGTCTTGAAATTTGCATGCAAATGAATGGAACTAGAAAAACCCATCCTGAGTGAGGTAGCCTAGACACAGAAAGACAAACACGGTCTGTACTCACTCATAAGTGGATAATAGACATAAAGCAAAGAATAATCAGCCTATATTCCATGACTCCAGAGAAGCTAGGTAACAAGGAGAACCCTTAGAGAGAAACATATGTGGATCCCCCTGGGAAGGGTAAATAGACAAGATCTGAGAAAATTAGGAGTGTAGGGAGAGGGAAGAAAGGAGGGTGGAAAGGGAGATGGATAGGAGAAGTGGAGGGTTGAGGAACAGGATGGTCAAGATAGGAGGACAGAGAGGGAGAGCAAGAAAAGAAATATCTTGATTGTGGGAGCCATTATGGGCTGAAACCTGGCACCAGTGAAATTTCCAGGAATTCACAAGGATGACCCCAGCTAAGACCCTAAACAATAGCAGAGAGAGTGCCTGAACTGGCCCTTTTCTGTCATCAGATTGATCACCACCTTAATTGTCATCATAGAACCTTCATCCAGCAGCTGATGGAAACAGATGCAGAAATCTATGGCTAAGCACTGGACAAATTAAAATTTAGTTTCCTCTAAGGGAGTCTTACTGGGGAAACAAACCAGTCTTAAGGGTAGACTGCATGCCCAATAGATGGCCAACAGAATGTGAACTCAATAGCATCTTTTGAGATTCCTTGTCTCATAATGTTCTATCAGAGCTTTTACAGTTATTTTTTTAAATTTTATTTATATTTTTTCTGCTCTCTTTTTACCCTATGTATGTTTTGTGTATATATGATGGTTTCCAGTTTAGTATTTTTATGGAACTCATGAGCGTGCAAACAAGTGGGTCTCTGTTTCTGGTGCCTTCTCTTGGACTCTTTTCCTTCTGTTTGCTTGTATTGTCCAATTTTTATGTATTATTTTTTGTCTTATCATTATATCATATATCATATTAAAAAAAAAAAAAGAATACCCGAGGCTCAGACCGGTTTACTGGTCTGCCCAAGGACACCCAGTAACCAGTTTCCAAGATCTAAACTACCAAGGAAACAGTGATATCCAGCATGGTTGGGTGGAAGTAAAGGGAGGCAGGGAATGACTGTGAACTCTGAGGGCTCCTAGTGTCTGGGGATGTGATGCCCAGGCCGAGCTCTTCGGGACCCGTAGGAATGGCCAGTTTCCCGAGAATGCCCAGGTGATGGGCACTGCATTCGCAAGGGTCCAGGGTCACAGCCTGTTCCAGCTCTCGGTTCCTGGGTGTGGTCAGAGAAGGGACCAAGACTGGGTGACTGGCTGGAAGAGAGACCCCACAGTGGTTGTTGTGTGGCCCTTGAAGTCTAGGGATCCACACAGTTGTGGCAGGTCAGTCCTGAGGCTTCTGCCTGTGGAGGTCTACTAAAGACAGTGTGGCCGGGGTGGGGGTGTGGCTGGCAGAATGACTGACAGCAGGGCATTGCCACTGTAAGAAGCCTCCCAGGGGGACTCTACCCAGTCCCAGGTCCACATGTGTTTGTCCTCTCCATTCTGATGCTTGACCTTAGGTGGACGCAGAGGCTCATGGGAAAGGCTTAGGTAGCTGATTTCTGATGGTGGTGGCAGGGTTACTGTGGACATGGAGGAAACTAATCCACACACGGAATGAAGCCTTGTTTACACACCCACGTTCTAACAGGGACAAGCTGGGGCCTTGTGCCTGGACAAGGAGCCCCAGCAGTGTGGCAGCATTATCTCCACTCAACAGCAGGTAGGGAAAGGTGAGTGTTGGGATTAGAATGATAACCCGAGATGAGAATGGGGTCTGTCCCTGGCCATCAAGATGGGAGAGCAGTGGAGCCCAAGAGTCTTCTAAGGAAGACACACGGGTGGCTGACCCTCCAGCAGGGCCTGTTCTCTCAGGCCTCCAGTGACAGGAGCCATCCAGTGCTGGGGATGCTGGGAATTCAGGCTGAAGGACTGAGGATCAAGGTGAAGGCCAGGTGTCCAGCTTCAAGGCTGAAATTCCATCCTACTGTGGCCCTTGTCTGGGAGCAGGCTGGGAACAGGCTGTGGAAACAGTCCAGCGTGGAGGTGAAAGAGAGGTGGAGGCTGGGTTTAGGGAGACAAGGAAGAGAAGGAGGGGACCAATGCAAATGAGGGCCTGGTCTGCTTTCCCAGGGAAATGGCTTTGCATGCTGAGTCACTCGGGCCTGAGCCTCCGGGCAGCGAGGTTCTGGACACGGTTTCATAAGGACCACCCAACATACGCGCACGTGTATGTACATGCACACGCAAACACATGCATACACACATTTGCACAGACTGCTTCTAGTCTGACCACTCTAAGACATCTTGGCCATAAGCGGGTCTGTGTCTTTCTTTATCTGCATCTTTAATGTTATTTCTTTTTTATTATTTTGTTTTTAGTATTGTGGGATGAAGCCTTGGGTAGCCCAGGATGTCCTTTAACTGCTGTGTAGACCAGGCTGGCCTTAAACTCTTGATCTTCTTCCTCCACCTCCTGAGTGGGGGGATTACTTGTACCATCACCCTTCTTCTTTTGCAGCCTTTATGTAGGAGTTTTAAGCGTTTCTGCAGGAAGAT
The DNA here is from genome assembly GCF_950005125.1 of Chionomys nivalis. Taxonomy (NCBI): domain Eukaryota; kingdom Metazoa; phylum Chordata; class Mammalia; order Rodentia; family Cricetidae; genus Chionomys; species Chionomys nivalis. The sequence continues at coordinate 40,563,122 of NC_080102.1, forward strand.
TTTTTTTTTCAAGACAGTATCTCTGTGTAACTGCTCTGGCTGTCCTGAAACTTGTGTTGTAACTAGGCTGGCCTCAAACTCACTGAGATCCACCTGCCTCTGCCTCCCTAGTGGCTGGGATTAAAGGCATACACCACCACTGCCCAGCCTGTATGAAGATTTTTACAAGAATATCTTGACCTGAAGCCTTTTTCACTGGGATTAAAGGTGAGTGCCACCATGACCAGTGACATCATTTTTGCCTGGTGTGAGGAGCTAGTGACTTCGGCACATTGACCTCTGTCTGCTTTGACATTCCACAGTGCCATGAGTGGGTGTCTGGGACGATTCGTAGACACACATACCTGCTGACTTGTTGAAGGAGGCTTAGCGGGAAGGAAGGAACCCCCTAGGTGTTCGTGCTGAGCGTTGCCCTTGCCTCTTCTGTGGCTTCTGCTTCCTGCCTTTTGTGTGAGCCCTGTATTCTCCTCTCTGCTTTTCAGTGAACTGGCGGTACAATGACATGGTCAGTGAGGTCAGGCTGCCCCTAGGAGATGGTGACATTGCTGGCTGCTGGCCAGAGTTGGGAATGGCTTCCATGAAATGCAAGTTCAGTCTGGGAAAGGGCCTATCGTGGCCCATCAGGGCTCTGAGTGGCGTTGAGCCAAGCTAGCTAGAGACCTGCTGGTATCTCTATATTGCAAATCCTTGATCTCCTTTTTTGTGTTTTAACTGCTGCCAAGCACCCCCTGGGGCAGATATGTCAAGTGTTTTGAGTGCTGGACCTGTGTGAGTACACGGGTGACGCCAGGTGACCTTGCCTGGCTCCTTCCCCGGGTCATAGCCTAGTGGTGTTGGGGGGAGGCTTGCTCCCACCTTACAGCTTTGGAGCTCTGCCTGCAGGTGCACTGAGCAGGTGGAGCCCCCTTCCCTCCCGCTACAGCCCACAGCTTCCACCTCCAGGCGAAGGTGTTGCCCGGCAGGTGCGGCTGCTGGGGCTGTGTTTACGCTTCTGGTCCTTGCAGCCGTTGTCCTGTGAGACTTGAGCTGTCGTCGGGAACAGATGTCAGCCTCCCCTGTGCCTTCCTCTTAGGAGGGGAGACAGCCACCTCTTTGTTGAGACAGAAACTCTGGACAGGTATTCTTTTTCCACTTCTGGAAGGAAGAACAATGCTGTCCTTATATGGCTTCTCAAAGCCCGGAGCTCACCACGCCTCCCTACCTGCTGTGGTAGCTGATGATGTCACCTCGTGTGCAGTCAGCTCCTTGATCGCGCACGCGTTTGGGCTGCGCTGCTGACAGTCACCTGTCTCGAGTCAGCCCTGAGACACCTGGAGGGTCCCAGCTTACATTCTAGTCCCCCGAGTGCCTAGGCTTCCAACCATCTCTTTCTTTAATGCAGGGAGTGGTCAGCGGGACATTTCGGTGTTTAGCATCTGGTGGCCTCTGGAAAATGGTTTTATGTAGTGTGCTTGTAGTCGGTTCACCTTACAATGGACATTGGTCTGCCTTGGCCTAGGGACGGGAAGTCTTGGGTCACTGTTTATTCTTAGCTCAGGCATGAACTTTTCCAAGACCTGGTGCTGTCTTACCACGTTTAAGTTGGTTCGTGTGTGTCAGTGTGTATGCTGGGGATGAAGCCAGGGTCTTGTGCTCGGTTGTTGGGAGGTAAAATAAAGGAATCTCCAGTCTGGACACAGCCTAGTGCAGGGTAGAGAAACAGGCTCGAGCCAGCAGGACCTGTGTACGGTCTTCAGGATGGGTACAGAGTCTTTTGGATTTGAGATACCATCTGCTTATATATAATGAAACAGACTAAGGGCTGGGGTGTGGGAGATGGCTGCTGGTATCCTCAGCACCAACTCAGAAAGCCAAACCTGGCTGTGCTTGCCTGAAATCTTAGTGCAGGGGCAGCCGAGGCAGGAGGATCCCTTGAGCTTGCTGTCAGGCTAGCAGAAACAAGGACAGTCAAGGAAGAAATGAGGGCAATCAAAGAAGTCACCAACATTGATCTCTGGCCTTTTCATGCACACCTATACACACACACACGCATACATGCACACGTGTGTGCATACAAAAGATTTTATATATATATATATATACACACACACACATATATATTATTTTTATTTTTATTTATTTTTTTTGAGACAGGGTTTCTCTGTAGCTTTGGGGCCCGTCCTGGAACTAGCTCTTATAGATTATAGACCAGGTTGGCCTTGAACTCAGAGATCCACCTGCCTCAGCCTCCTGAGTGCTAGGATTAAAGGAGTGAGCCACCAACGCTTGGCTCAAAAGAGCTATCTTGGGGATGAGGTCAGAGTCTACATATGAAATTCAGGTACTTTTCTATGCACTCTCACATGTGAGGTGAAGGTAATTTATATGTAATATTAAGTGATTCTGTGCATGGGATAAAGTCCCTATGCTCGAGTCGTCACATATGCTGTGTGACGTTAGGGCTCAAAGTTTTTAATTTTGGATTCTTAGCTGATCAATGCCCCCCTCCCCCCACTTTCTTGTGGATTTTCAAGACAGGGTTTCTCTACATAGCCTGTCCTATAACTCGCTCTGTGGACCAGGCTGGTCTCGAACTCACAGAGATCCACCTGCCTCTGCTTCCTGAATCTGGGATTAAAGGTGTGCGTCACCACCGCCTGGCATTTTGTTTTTGTTTTTGAACAAAATCTGTGTGTCACACTAAGGTTTATCTGGGCTGGAACTTTCTGTGTCTCTCTAGACTGGCCTTGAACTCAGATCAATCCTCCTGCCTGTGCACTAGCATTTGACTTCGGCTGTCAGAGCGTCTAGATCACACTCTCGTTGCCTTGATGCCACGGACCTAAGGCTGCCCAGTCCCATGTTGCGTTCACTCTGGTGAGTCAGTCACAGAGTCCCACCCAGCCCGTCTCAGTGGAGATGGAACCAACCATTACTGAAGTGTGAGTCACCACTGTGAGCGGTCCAGAAGCTTCTGACCACAGGAATTGGAAACTGGGAATTTGAACCTTGAGTAGGCAGGGTGTGGCTTCCAGTCCTACAGTTACTTGGGCCAGGCTTTCTCTACTACCCTGTCTACCGTCCCTGACTGGCTGCTGCAGCTCTGGCCCTCACCCCTACGTTCATTACAGTCGGGAGGGGAGCTGTCCTGTCCTGGATGGTTCCTTTCCTTTTTCTCTTCTGTTTGAATCATCACTTCATTGCAAGGTGATGTAACTATTTACAAGCTCATAAGTAGTTCAGTTTAGCCGGGCAGCACGTTGCTGCAAATTGCTTATTTAGAATTGATCATCAGACAATTCCAGATGCAGAGCAAGGATCAGAGATAACCTGCTGACTGAGTGGTGGGTGTAATCCACCAAATGGACCTTGATCGTTTCTTAGGAAGGGTGCAATGTCATTGCAACAGAGCACAGAGGAAGAGTTCGCCATGCAGACAAGTTCTCCCTTAGTTAACTCTCTATCTCGTCTCAGTTGAGATAGATGCACTTGCATAACTGGCTGAGCTTGAGCCTTCTTTTAAGGTGGCGTCAGATCCACAGTGCCCTTGGGGCTGCCTCCCTTTCCTGCAGTGCAGAGAGATGCTCTGCACCACCCACTTCTCCACCCAGTCTGTTGTGCTCTTGCCCCTTGCAACACATCGTGTCCCGTGCAGAGATATGGTGGTCCAGGTGACTCTTGACCTCCTTACGTGTTCTATATAGCTGTCCCCAGTAGGTGACCTCCTAGGCCAGGGCACTATTAGTCCTCCGAATGTCGCAGAGGTAATGGCGTTTCTGAGCCAGTGCCTGCCGTGCCTTCTCTATGTACTCTGCCTCCTGGATTTGTGTGATGGTCTACTGCTTTACTTCTAGGTGAGCACATTTTCGCTCATTAAGTTTGCCAGCAAGCCAGGTGGTGGTGGCACACTCCTTTAGTCCCAGCACTCAGGAGGCAGAGGCAGGTGGATCTGTGTGTGTTTGGGGCCAGCCTGGTCTATAGAGTGACTTCCAGAATAGCCAAGGCTACACAGAGAAACCAAAAATAAAATAATAATAATAATAATAAAATAAAAATTTTCTCAACAAATTCTCCAATAAAGGTCCCATGTTTCTTAATCCCATAGTCAATGGCCCCTACTACTGAGATGGAAGAGAAGGTCTCTGGGGATAGAAAACATAAAATAAACCCAGTTCCGAACATGCAGGGTCCTGTTACACCAGTTTTAGGACAAAGGATGAAGAATTTCTCAGGGGTCAGTCCAAGATGCACTTTTCCTCAGGAAGAGGTGGTAGAGGGGCAAGATGTGGCTGTCCTGTGTGAAAGACCCATGTTGCCTGTAATATTCCTGGTCCCAGGAGCTGCCTTCTTCAGACATGGGGCTGCTGTGGAGGTGGCAGAAAGTTCCACCCGGTACAGCGTGGCCTGCAAAGGTTCAGACGGTGGTGTTTGTGTTCTGTGACACAAGCCTGGCCTTTGCCCCCTTTCTTCCAAGCCTGTGTCTCTGAGACCTCTCTGACCAGGTTAGGCCTCATGGCCAGCTCTGCAAGGGATGCTGGGTAAGGGAGTGGGTAGGAGGGTCTTGATGGGCCTCCATGAGGGAGGGTGCAGAAGAGTTGTCTGAGCAAAAGTTGAGGGATGGTGAGAGAGCGAAACGAGGCCTCTGTCAGAACCTTAAGGGAGGGGGCTCTGAAGCACTGTGTGGCCGCTTTGGGTTTGAAGATGCATAGATGGCTACAGATGTGTTTAGAGGAAAGTGTGTTCTTGTGACAGACTGGGCTGGGAGCAGTGGGGAGTCTGCTCAGATTCTTCGGGCTTCCTGGTCTTCAGGGGACAGCGGGACTAGAAGCTTTACAACTTGCTTTGGGAGAGGCAGTCCAACTTGTGTGCATGGCCTCCGTGATGGCAGCTCTGGTTTCTGTGACTCATTCTGGGGGCAGAGGAGGGTCGGGAACATTCAGATTCCAAGGCCTTGCAGTCCCCATGAGCTCTGCTGTACCCAGCATGCCAAGTGCCTGCTTTGATCTTGTGTTCTGAGCCCCAGCGGCCCCCATCGCATCGTTTTTGGGGAACCTAGTCACGCTCGGCCTATTTTATCCCACAGAGGACATGTCGGAGGCGAGACTCATGGCCAGAGACCTCATCAAGACTGTCCTGCATGACCAGGTCCCCCAGCCTCCAGTGGCTCCTGGGCCTCCCAGCGTGAAGGAGCCGGTGGAAGAAGAACATGTTAGTCCTGTGCAAGATCTGGACCTCGTGGAGTGCCTGGAGTACAGGTAGGGCCCGCTGACCAGTGTCCTTCTCTGGACACGGGTTGAAGCAGCACTCTGTATAGAGGAGTGTGGTGGGGGTTGAGGAGGCTCCGCAGCCCACAGGGCTCCTGACAGTGATTCCTGGGTCTCAGGACCAGCACGCTGCAACCTGGGCCTTCTGGCTTCACTAGGAGGGGGCATGTCTGTTGTTGCCACTGTGTCCAGATAGGGACGGTCCCTCCATGCTCAGGCTGTGACACCCATCACTTCACTTCCCAGTGGAAAAAGAGCAGCCATACTAGCCAGGGCGAGTCTTTCTGCACACAGGCAGGTCAGTACAGGCTCCCTCTGTGTGCCCTCAGCTTCAGGGTTCACTGTCACTCTGGTCGTGGAATTAAGACGGGACTGTTTGGGTGCCTGTCTTCTCACTTCCTGCTCCATTCCTGAGTGAGTCGAAGCCTGGGACAGTGTTTATTTGGGGGGTTCCCAGGGTACAGGTGGGATCAAAACTTCCCAGTCCGGTTGCCAGGCAACCAACCATGCAGGCTCCTCTCACTCCTGTCACCACCAGAATCAAGAGACCTGGGACACTGGGTCAGCAGTGCAGGTGGCTCCTAAGATCCCCTCTGCGGGGACTTTCCAGGAGCTGCTGAGGCATTGGTGTGGAATGTTTGGGCAAACCCCAGAAAGGGCGTAATCAGGCTGGTTTCAGTGTGTGTATGTCTTAGGTAGGGTTTCTGTTGCTGCGATGAAACACCATGGCCAAAGAGCAAGTTGGGGAAGAAAGGGTTTATTTTAGGCTTACACTTCCACATTGCTGTTCATCACTGAAGGAAGTCAGGACAAGAACTCAAACAGAGCAGGATCCCGGAAGCAGGAGCTGATGCAGAGGCCATGGAGGGATGCTGTCTACTGGCTTGCTTCCCCTAGCCTGCTCATCCCACCTTCTTATAGAACCCAGGACCAGTAGCCCAGAGATGACATCACCCTCCATGGGTGGGGCCCTCCCTCAGTGATCACTAAATGAGAAAATGCCTTATGGCTGGATCTCACGGGGGCATTTCCTCAGCTGAGGCTCCTTCCTCTCTGATGACTCTAGCTTGTGTCAGGTTGACACAAACCACCCAGGACCTTGTGCGTGTGTTCACACAAGTGTCTCTCATTTCACTGGAGAACTTTTGCATTTTTGAAAGATTTCTTTTACGTGCATGAGTGCTTGCCTGTACGTATGTCTGTGTACTGTGCAGAATTCAGAAGTGTTGTATCCCTAGAACTGGAGTTACAACCACATGGGTGCTGGGAGTTGAACCTGGGTCTTCTGCAAGAGCAACAAGTGCTTTTTGTTGACTGCTGGGCTATCTTGTCAGTTCCTGAGATTTTTTTCTTTTCTTTTTGGTTTTTCAAGACAGGGTTTTTCTGCCGGGCGGTGGTGGCGCATGCCTTTAATCCCAGCACTTGGGAGGCAGAGGCAGGCGGATCTCTGTGAGTTCGAGACCAGCCTGGTCTACAAGAGCTAGTTCCAGGACGGGCTCCAAAACCACAGAGAAACCCTGTCTCGAAAAACCAAAAAAAAAAAAAAAAAAAAAAAAAAAAGGCCGGGTTTTTCTGTAGCTTTGTAGTTTGTCCTCTTGTAGACCAGGTTGGCTTCGAACTCATAGAGATCCGCCTGCCTCTGCCTCCTGAGTACTGGGATTAAAGGCATACGCCACCACCGCCCGGCGAGATTTTCTTTAAATTGAAGGTGTGCACCATCACACCTGGTTCACTCAGGGATTTGGTTTAGCAAGTGTGGCTCCTGTTAGTCACTCTTGGTCTGAAGAGGGTGCAGACGCAAGTGTTTCAGGACTGGGACAGAGGCAGGTCTTGGAGCAGGAAGACGAAATGAGGCCCAGTTGAAGGGGGCTCAGAGTACCCCCACTGCTCCTCCTACCATCTACTGTTACCATCAAAGCCCACCAGGTAGCATCCCCTTCCCCAAGATCCTCTAGGGGAAAGGTCAGGTGATGGTTTTTCTGGGCTAAGTTGTCCCTTGGCTTCCAAACAGGTTCATGAGACACTCTTAGTATTAATGTGTGTCTGAGTTCCACAAGAGATGGACATGGGCTACAGACTGGGGTAGGTCCCCTATTGGCCCCTCTGATGTCTCAGTAGCCCGTGGCCTATCCTGCAGGGTCACATTTGAAATGGCCTTTACTCCAAAGTGTACTCATGGATGAGAGGGACGCCAAGGTTTGCTGCTGGCCCCCAGTAACCCACTGCCCACCTCTCTCTGGGCCTTGAGTGCCCCAGGAACACCCGAATGGGTGGGTGGTATGACCTCCCAACATAACCGTGCCTAACTTCCTGGCGTCTTTCTGCAGAAACCAGGTGGCCCTGAGGCTGGCCTACATCGGTGATGAGATGGACCTGTGTCTGCGGAGCCCCCGTCTGGCCCAACTGCCCGGGATTGCCATGCACAGGTAACCAGCTGCCTAAGTGGGCAGGTGGAGCCAGAACCAGCACAGGCCTGGGCCCTAAGCGTGCCCTGCAAACCTTGGAAGAAGTGTGGGAGCTTCCAGGCAAGCTTGAAACCCTTTGCTTCCCAGCCCCCAACCTTGCATCTGGCCGTAGCAGTAGGTCAGGCAGCACCCAGGGTCTTTCGGTTGCCCCTCATCAAGCTGGACAGTCCTGAGAGGTCCCAACTCCCAGGGCAGTGTGGACTAGACCCCAGAGGCAGCCCCTCGTTTGGTCTCCCCGGAGGACAGGTGTAGGGAGCGACTTACTCAGTGACCTTCAGAGTGAAGACCCAGAACGCAGTCTAGGAGACTTTCTTAGTGGAGAGAGCAGGGTGTTCGAGGATCACAGAGGCTGTGTGCCATGTTGTACGTCACGCTGTAATGAGTCACATGTGCAGGCATCCAGTGTCTGCTGCTACGGTAACCACCTTGCCCCTTCCATGTCTTACAGACTCGCTGTTACCTACAGCCAGACGGGTATCAGGGGGGTTTTCAGAAGCCTGATTCGCGGCCTCACCAGTCTCAGGGAGAACATCTGGTCCTGGAGAGTTCTGACTCCTGGGACTTGGGTAAGAGCCTCGACACCTCTGGTCCACTGTGTGTGCTGTCTGGTTTGCCACAGTCTCTAGCCCTCTCTAGAGCTTCCTTCCACTTCCGCCCCATCCCAGAAGCCTTAGTGTGTGCAGCAGCAACTGCTTGACTGGCTGCTGAACACACAAAGGTTCAAGTACACACTGAACAGTGCCTTCCGGTCTCTGCTGCAGGGATCCTTCCTCTGGCAGACGGGACCCTCTCTCAGCCATGGTCTCAGTGCAATGCCGGCTCCCCTGCTCACCTCCACTCGCTTGAACGGCCATGTTCACACTGTGTCCCAGGACCCCCACTTGTGCTTGGTCCCAGTCCCCAGGAGCTGTCTCTGCTCGCCCCAGGTGGTCCCTAGCCCTCATTCTCCCTTTCCTCTGGTCCCACAGGTGTCACCTGACCAGGCCCGCGGACAGCTGTTTCCCATGGTGCTGTTGGTCCTCTTACTGCTGGGCGAGGCCTTGCATTTGCAGCTTCAGTGAAACCCAGTGGGGCAGGGCCGGTCCTTGCCCCTCAACTACCCCCTAGAGGTGCCGGCACCCTAACTGTGGTTTTTCCTGACTGTCCCCCTTTTTTTTATATTTAACTCAGGATAGTGCTGAGATTTCATACAAGTTTTCTGGGTTTTTGTAAGGCAAATGAATTCACCGTACCTCAGGGGCATTACTGGTTAAATGCCCTTAAGGCCTGGCTGGCTCTTGACCCCTGCCTGCCTCTCTGCAGGCTGGTCCTGTGGCCACCAGTGGGGGGAGTGCTGGCCACACCCCTGTTTGTGAAGCCTTGAGGCACAGAATCTACTGGACTAGATTCTTTGGGGTGAAGAGTTCAATAAAGTGTTGTTTCCAGGAGAGTTCAATAAAATGTTGTTTCCAGGAGAGTTCAATAAAGTGTTGTTTCCAGCCAGCCTCCCCTTAGGTCCTCTTGGGGGGCTGTCACAAAACTGAATATAGATGGTGATAGGGGGAAAGGGTGGCCTTTGTCCCTAGTCCTGCGCATCTCCCTGCACCCAAGAGCTATAAGCACCCCAAACCCCTAGATATGGTTTCTCTGCATAGCTCTCTCTGCCTGTCCTGGAACTATGTACAGATCTGCCTGCCCCTGCCTCTGCGCCACACCCAGCTCCACAGCACCCTTGTCCCCTTCTGCCTGTGAGCCTAAGGGGGAGTTGCCCACCTCCTGTGTGTATGTGGGGGGTGCAGGTGTTATGAAAATCCACGGTGCTGGGATGTGCTGCACAGGGAGCACCGACTCCCACACAGGGGCTCAGCACCCCCACCCCAGGCCTGGCCCATTCTCTTTCTAGACCAACCAGGGCCTCCACCTGGAACTTGGCCCACTCCCATTGGACACCAAACAGTGCCCCTCCCCAGTGCCTGTGACTTCAGGGGCCACTTTCTCTGACCTCCTCCCAAATGTCCTTCTTATGTATACTTGAGTTGTCCCAAATTCCCCAGGTTTGGGTGAGGTGCTTTTTCAGTTTCTGCAGTCTTATGTCCGTTACCACCTTGGTCATATCTTGCAGCCTCGGTGCCCTTCCTGGGAGGACAGGACCACATAGCAAAACCTCCCTGAGAAGAGCCATTTTGGGAGATGGGGCAACCTGGCATCCAGACCAAGGGTCAGGAGACTGACGGTGGGATGTTAGCCTGCAGGGCTGTGACCAGGGGTGGCTGTCAGGCTGGCTCATTCCTGGGACAGGAACTAACTCGACTGTGGCGGCAGATGGCAGGAGCCAGAATGAGCTCTGCTCCAGAGACGAGGAAAGGCCTTCCTGGCCTGGGCAGATGTCAGTCAGTTCCCACCCATGTTTGCCACAGACCACCATTAGCCCCAGGGGCCTCAGTGAGCCTCCTAGCTGCATGGTCGCAGGCTCTAGGCCCTCTCTTCAGCAAGGCAGTTATGACCCTCACGCTGGAACCTCACTCCAGGCAGTGGGAACCTGAGGCCACACCAGAACACCTGCACTCCCGCTTCTCTGGACTTTCCTCAGCTCCTGAGCCTTGGGTATTTCTGAGTTGGCACCAGTCCAGTAGGTGTCACCTCCCATCCTGTCCCAGCTGCCCCAGGCCTCTAGGGTATCCACAAATGCTGTTTAGAACAAAAGCCACCTGCTTTGGGCACTCCTCTTTCAAGACACAAAACTAAACACCAGAGCCCAACCCCAAGCTATGTTCCAGGTTCAGTCTTCAGTGAGACCAGTTCCTGGTTACCAGCGAACTGGGATGACTCCCCAGTGCTCACGAGTGGGGACAGAGACTTGCCACACTTACCACAGCGGCTTCAGTCTGAGAATCTTCACACCACTCCCCTGCAGCAGGCCCAAGGAGGGATGGAGGGTTCTGGGACAGTGGGCAACTTCCCTGAGGTGATAAGGATGTAGGAGCATCTGGAGTCTGTCTTGTGACCACATTGGATGGGACTGACCATGCCCCATGTGCTGTCACCTGGATTGCCCTGGTTCAAGTCAACCTCATGCTGGGCTCAGGAGAGGCGAGCACAAGCTTCTGAGTGGGTAGCTGCCCTATAGACAGCCAGGCCATGGTGCTCCAGACCTGGAGCCCAGAGTGTTACCACAGGAGCCAATCCCCTGCAAGCAAATGCTGATGGCTGTCCAGAGTCCTCATTTATAGACTGCTCTGCCTGCTTGATGTCAAGCTCAGAGTTAAAGCCAGTCTCCTGTCTCAGCTAGATGGATGTGCTCACTTGGGGTGGTGCAAACTACACTCGCATTTCTGTTGAAATCCACAGGGCATCTGGAGGTCACAAGACCTGAAAGTACCACTGGCCAGGACCAAGGACAGTTGCACAAGCATGGGGACAGTTGGGCAATAGGACAAGTCCTGTCTGGAGGCTGCTGTCCAGATCAGGTGCAGGTCTCCCCAACAACAGAACAAGTTCATGGGCTCCCTTCCCAAGACTCCCAGCATCACTGAATGAGAAAGCCAGCCAGGCAGCTTTAGAAAGACTCTCATTTATTCTGTGTCCTCCCAGGAGCTCCGCTCTATTCCTGCTGTGGAGCAGGCTGTGCTGTGAGGGAAGCCATAGACACAGCTGATTCTGCAGTGACCACTGTCCTGTAGACAGTTTGGTGGTAGGGTCTCTCCGTGGATGAACTGGGGCTGGCCTAGGGCAGTCAGGATCCCAGGCCATCTTTCTTGCCCAGATACATCCCGCACCTTGCTCCAGTTTTCTTCTATGAGGGACCACCCACTCTAGGGCAAACAGCAGGCACTTAATATGTGCTTCTTGGATATGTACAGTATGTGGCACTCAATCTCCCAGCTGTCAAGTGAAGTAAGGACAAAGTGGCTGCCAAGGCCACTGGACAGATTCAAGGCCAAAGAAGCTATGACCTCAACCCTGGGTGAGCAGCATGACACAGGTGGCTGATGTGCCCCTCTGGCACCAGGCCTGGATTGAAGCCAAGCAGTGTGTCCATGGCACCAAGAGGACAAGTATAAGGCTGGCCCAGGCTTGCCCTTGCTGGATTCACTGAGGGGCATGGCTGGGTGCAGAGGCAGAGCAGCTGGCTGGGCAGGTGGTCTGCATAGGAATTCTTCCCCCCTGCAGCCAGATGTCTTGTCAGGTGTGGGGATGGGTTGAGTCACACAATGTGGCACTCGAGGGCTGAGTGACCACTGTCCTCTAGTCTGAGGAAGGGGCAGGTAGAGAGGCTCATGCTGGGGCTATCCACTCAAGGCCCTCGGTGATCAGGATCCACGCTGGTCTGCATCACATCCACGTGGCTGTAGGACTTCCATGCCTGCCCGTTGCAGCTCTTCAAGATGCTTCCCAGCTGCCGCCCGGGGCCCACTTCAAAGGTGCTGGGGAACTCAGTGCCCTTCTTTCGCTGGTAGATACAGTGCATTGTCTGTTCCCACTTCACTGGAGACACCACCTGCTGCCCCAGCAGCTTCCGGATGTGTTGGGGATGCATGTATTTATGTCCACTGACGTTGGAGTGGACAGCAACCAGTGGCTTCTTGATGTTAATCGTGTCTAGAATTTTCACCAGGGGCTCCACGGCTGGCTCCATGAGGCAGGTATGGAAGCCACCACTCACCGGCAACATCTTGGTGCGCCTGAAGTGATACTTAGCAGAATTCTTCCGGAGAAACTGCAGGGCCTGATGGGGAAAAATGAGGAATCTTACTCACAGAAGCAAAAGTTTCAGCCATTGCTGGAATCCTTATGTGTGTGTGGCAGGGGGTGCTGGGATGGAACCCACCAGGGGTCTGTGCGTGCAAAGCAAGACTTCTCCACTGAGGTGCACACTCAGCCCTTGGCTTTTTGAGACAAGGCCACTGTGCAGAGCCCAAGTTAGCTTTGTACTCACAATCCTCTGGCTGAGCTTCCTGGGTGCTAGGATCACAAGTGTGCATCTTCAGCTATCACCTTAGTTCACTTTTTCAATTCTAGTTAACCTGGTTGCAGTCAATGCCCAGCAGTCTGTCTGTCTGTCTTTCTTTCTGATTTATTTTATTATGTGTATGAGTGCTTTGCCTGCATGGGTGCCACACTCATGCCTGGTGTCTGATGACAATAGAAGAGGGAGCCTGATTCCCTGGAACTGAAGTTATACATGGTTGTAAAGATCATATGGGTTCTGAAAACCAAACGTGGGTCCTCTGTGAGAACAAGTGCTCCTAACCTCTGTACCATCACCTCTCCAGTCCCCTGGTGGTTTTATTTATTTAATTATTTATTTTTGTGGGGGAGTTGACATGCATCTGCCCCAACTAAGATGTGACCATGGCTGTTTAGTAGAAACCATTGGCCTAGAACTGACCAGTGTGACCTACCATGTCAGGTTAGCCCCCAAGGGGCTGTGGCGCTCACAGGTTCGGAGGTAGTGTTTTAAGACACCAGCTAAGGTGGCCCAAATAGCGAGAGGAAACCACCAGAAAGAGGACATGGGGTCAGTGGCAAAGAACTGTGCGTGTGCAGTTTTGTTTGGATTTTGAGTCAGGATCTCACTATGTAGTGAGCTCACCTAGAACTCACTGTAGACCACACTGGCCTTGAACTCAGATATCCTCCTGCCTCTGCTTCCCAAATGCTGGGGTTAAAGATATGAACCATAATATGTCGTTATTTTTGAGACAAGGCTGTAGTTACTAGCCTTGAACTCATTATGTGGCCAAATCATTTTCCCTTCGCCTCCCAAGTGCTAGGTTTATAAGCATGTGCCTGCAGCCCAGTACTGGGCTTCAAATTTGGCCTTTAGTGGCACATGCTTGTGACAGCGTTGTGAGTTCAAGACCAGCATAGGCTACAAAGACTCTCAAACTTCTGGCTCTTGTTTCTCCATCTCCGCTTCCTTTTCTGTGAAATGGGATAAGGATACCTTCTATCCGATGGTGGACTGGCAATGAGGGAGTTAGACATGTGATAACTGGCCAGTACACAGATTCTCGCTGCACTTCCCTGGCATCTCAAGGTAGCATTGGGCCCCCAGCTGCCACTTCTACAGGGCTCCTGCCCCTCCACTTGTGCTTGGCCTGGCCCTTACTGTGTCCCTGGACTGCTGTCGTGTTGTCACACTTGGACAACACGAACTCTAATGGGTCTTATGTCCCTAGTGCTAGTGACACTTGGAGAAGCAGCAGCCGGCAGAGGATCGAGCACTCAAATGCAAAATCATACACTTAAGAAAAAAACCAGGCATCTGGCAGTAGTGCTCATAAGGCAGAGGCAGATGGATTTCTGTGAGTTTGAGGCCAGCCTGGTCTACAGAGTAAGTTCCAGGGCAACCAAGGGAAATCCTACCTCCCCCCCCCCAAAAAAAAAAGAAAAAAGAAAAGAAAAAAAGGTAAAAAAAAAAAAGCACAAAGCTACAGCAAACAGCTCTTCTATGAAAGCAAGCATCCAGGTTGCAGGCATAGCATGGACATGACATGACCTGACCCATGAGCCAGGCGACTGGTTCAGAATTCCATCTGCTGGGGAGCAGGTGATACCCTGGCTTCTGCTCCCCTCTGAAGCACTCGCTCTGCCAAACACACCCCCGGCCCTCAGTCATTTTCTCCAGGCCGTGCTCAGCAAGGCACGCACCCTCCCACTGGGCCCTCACAGACTCCCTGCTCCACATGGACTGGAGTCTGTAGCGTGACTCCCATCAACACTAACCTCAAGGTGTCCTGAGATGACCCTGCAGTCAGGAAAGAGGTAGTTGGACACCTGGCACACCGGGTTCTCTATGCCCAAGGATTTGCAGTGCTCCTGGGCTTCCATGCAGGCAAAGGTGAAATTGGTCTGACGCTGGCCAAGGACAGACAGCATCCCACTGGGGACAGCTTCAGATGCTTCTTGCATGGCTTCGGCTCGGACTTTCACTGCGTACAGACCTATCCAGATAGAAGTGCGTTTGGAAGTCTAACTGAAACGGAGGGTGAGCCGTCATCAAGGGGAATAGTGACAGTGGTGCTGACTGCCAGTCCAGGGGCCACAGTTCTGACCATCTTTATCTGCTGTGCTAGTGGTCACAGCATAGGGGCACACATACTGCACAGGATCGACCCGAGTTCAAATCCTTAGCACTTCTCATACATGAGAAGTCAAGCATGGCTATGTAAGCCTATAACCCAGCAAAGCGGGATGGTGGGGCAGAGGCAGAGACTGCCAGCCAAGCCCTGGACAATTGTGGGCACACATATGTAGAACTGTTGACAGGAAGCAGGAGAAAAAGCAAAGAAGGTGAAGGGTAAGTGTGAACATCTCTCCCATGTTACTGTGACAGATGCCACACAAAGACATGTAGCACACACCTGTGATATGCTGTGGTTCTGTAAACTGCACACGCAAAACTACAAAGCCAGTGCTTTCAACAGGAATGGAGACACTGCTACCACGTCCATAACAGTAATATGCTTTTGAAAACAGCACTGGGAAGCCAGGCAGTGGTGGTGCACAACTTTAATCCCAGCACTTGGGAGGCAGAGGCAGGTGGATCTCTGTGAGTTCAAGGCCAGCCTGGTATAAAGAGTGAGTTCTGGGACAGTCAGGGACATACAGCAAAACCCTGGTCTAAAAAAATAAAAAAAAAAAACAAGCAAAACCCAGCATTGGGGCTGGAGATAGAGCTCAGTAGCAGAGTGTTGCCTAACACGCTTCAGGCCATAGGTTCAGTGCCCGGCACCAATCCCTCAAAAACACCTCATTCCCTTTTCCTCCTCCAATCCCTGGAGGATCTGCCCCTTCTACCAATTGGATTCATGCATTGTGGACACTTCATTTTACAACTTAACTGTACAGTGGCTGAACTATTTGTATTCTAAAAAGCTGGAACCTGAGCTGATTTCTGCATATTCTCAACCCTCCTCTCACATAGGGTATGAAATGCTGTTCGTGTGGGCTGACCTGCATTTTTTGATAACCATTGTTGATAAACATGTACTTGTTGGCCACCTGGGTCTCAATTCCCGAGAAATGTGCATTTAAGTCCCTTCCCTATATTGATCTATAAAGCAAACTTTAATAAATGAACTGATCAGCCAGTTAGTTACTTGTATCTGCTTTCGCTCTCTCACTCGTGTGTGTGTGTGTGTGTGTATGCAAGCCTGTCTGTCTGTCTGTCTGTGCCTCTCCTTCCCTTCCACCCCCAACTCTCTCTCAGATAGAATGTTACCTAGGCTAGAACTGAACTCAAATCCTCCCTACCCTCTTTGAGACATGATTTCACTACGTAGCCCTGGTGGGTATAGAACTTGATATGTAGACCAGGCTGGCTTACTCACATAGATCCACCTGCCTCTCCAAGTGCTAGGATTAAGGGCGCAAGCCCCCAGCTCAGTTCAGGTGAGCTTCTTGCTACAATCTCCCAAGAGGCCAAGACTACAAACATATGCTACTGTGCCCAGCTTCAGCAAAAAAAATTCTTAGGAAAAAATCTGGAAAGATGGCTCGTCGATTAAGAGTACTAACTGCTCTTGCAGAGGATCCAAGTTCAGTTCCCTGCACTCAAGTGGATGCTGGGAGTGGGCTTTGCATACATACACTAGGCAATGAACAAAGTACTCCTGACCTTACATACGCCATGGCATGTGCATGCATGCGCACATGCACTCACACAGCACAGTTTTATGTAATTAAAAAAAAGAATGCAGGGGGCAATGAAGGAAGGTGACCAAAGGACCAGACTTCATGAGATCACACGTAAACAGTAAACCTGCATTGAATCCTTCAGGCTTCAGAGGGGAATCAGTGGAATTCGGCCTTGAGCTCCAGGGTCATCTTCAGCCCTGTGCTCCCTTCGTGACAACCTTGGAGTGGGTCCAGCACCACTGTCCAGAGTCCCCTGTCCCCACTGAGCCCAGCAAGAACACACCCTGCACAAGCCAAACTCCTGGTATACCTTCAGAAAACTCCATGGCTCCAGCAAACACAAGGGCTGCAAACTCCCCCACACTGAATCCAGCTGCAGCAACACAGTTCTCAATGACCTGTGGTGACAGAGCAGAACATGAGGCTGAACCCGCAGCAAGAGTTCAGTCCCGGGTATGCACCTGGGAATTGGCAGGGCAATTAAGTGTCACCATGAGCCGATTCTAATGGCCTGGTACTCCAGCTAGAAGAGGACACACAGAGCTGGGCCGGCAACCCAAGTCTAGCCCTTTATGGACGAGGACCTTCCGGAGAAAGACGGACGAGAGCCAATCCTAGTCACACCATGACCCAGAGCTCTGGGTGCTCTTGCCTTCTCTGCAATGCCAGAGCAGTTTCTTGGGCACACAGGTGGAAGAAATTTCATGCACACTGCCAAGGCCACTCATGGCTGTCATCGCAGCACTGAGACTGAAGCTAGAGGATTTTGAGGTCACTGACAACACAGCCACATTACAGTTCATCTGTCCCATGCTCCCAACCAAAGAAAAGTATGATTCTCCAGGCCACAGAGAACTGGACTTCAGTCCCCCAGACCTACTTTATACTAATATTAAGTAAGTAATGCTAATCTCTATAAAAAGCACAGCCTTGGCCCAAAGTAAACACAGTAAACATTAAGGAAATGTGTCACAGGACCATACTCATTCCTGTAGCTGAGCCTCTGTCATTGCATCTTACAGCGTGGCTGTGAAGGTAAAACAGAGGGTCTCAGCCAGCACCAGCTAACATGGATTGCCCTGGTATTACTCTATTTTAACAGCAAGTAAAGTCACATGCTATAATATCTGCCATGCCATTTTCTTTTTCAGACAGGGTCTCACTGTGTAGCCCTGATTGACCTGAAACTTGCTGTGTAGACCAGGATCCCCTGGAACTGGAGTTACAGACAGTTCTGAGCTGCCATGTGGGTGCTGAGAATTGAACCTGGGTCCTCTGGAAGAGCAGCCAGTGCTCTGAACCTTTTCTATATTGAGTCCCTCAATACATAAATAAATGAAAATTAAAAAAAAGATTTATGTATATTTATGTTTTGCTTGCTTGAATGTTATGTGCACATGGTGCATATATTTGGTGCCCACAGAAGTCATAAAACAGTGTCGGATCCCATGGAACTGGAGTTATGGATAGTTGTGAACCACCACATGGGTGTTGAGAACAGAACCCAGGTCCTCTTACTTCAGAGCCATCTCTCCGGCCCAACACATTCATCCTGAATGTACTATATTAACTCGGTGCATTAAGTGTGAACTGTCTGTCTCTTCTAAGATGCAAACATCCCTGGAGCAAGAATTCTTGTTTTGTGCAGAGGGTCTAGAATACTAACAGTGGGAACCTATAAGTAAGACCAGACTGAAGACCCAGCAGATTCTCCTCAGCTCACCGCCGGCTGCAGATAATGTAGCTTCTCCACGGCAGCCAGAGAGGCCACGAAGACGGCGGGCTGGCAGTGCACCGTGCGGTCCAGGTCCTCCTGAGGCCCGCGCAGGCACAGCTCCAGCAGATCGTAGCCCAGCACCCGGTGCGCGGTCTCGTAGAGCTGGCGCACGCGCGGGAAGCCGAGCAGGCCGCCCCCCATGCCGACCGCTTGGCTACCCTGGCCGGGAAAGAGCAGCACCGAGCAGCGCGCGGGCGGCCGCCGCGCCACCGCCTCCTGGGCCCCCTCCTCGGCCGAGCTGGCGTCCCGCAGCAGCTCCGCCACGTCCACGGCGTCCGGGGGCGGCTCCCCGTGGCTCGAGGCGGCGCGACGTCCCCAGAGCCCCCGGGCCCACCCGGCCCGAGCTACCCGGGCGTTCATAGCGAGACAAGAAGCCAGCGTTCGTTACCGCGGCGACAGAGCCCCACTGCGGCTGCGCAGCCGTGCGGTCCTTCGCGTACTTCCTGTCGGGTCGCCTAGGCAGCCAGGAAAAAAAAGTTCCTATGTTACTAATCCTCCCCAGCTCTCAAACCATTTGCAGTTGTGTCTTGGTCCTGGAGTGGTCTGTGAGTTTCCTTAAATTTCTACAGCCAGGAACCACAGACAACATTCCAGAATGAGCCCCCAATAGCTATTTACGTACTAAATTGTGCAACGCCGTCCAGTAGAACGTGGAAGAGTACTGCGAATCCCTGCACGTTGTTTTGTTTTTGCCCATGATTCTGCCAACTGTACTAAGTAAGCAAGCAGTTCTCGTGTATCCTACAAGACGCAACTAGGTATCCAGCTCATAATAAGCAGTCAGTATATCTTAGTGCTATGGAACCAAGTCCGGGATCGTTTTCAGATTCGCTTTTTAAATTTCTCATTTAACAATCGAGGAGACAAACGTGTCAAGATTGAGTGACATATGGTTAGTGACAGAACAGGGAAATGGTGTATGTGCAGTCTCTGAGAGCTTTTTTTGGAGGGTGGGTGGGGTGGGGTCCGGGTCACAGTGATTCTGATCTCGCCCCTGTATCCCATTTCCGGAACTCTGATCTTTTCTCATTTCCTGTCAGTCTCTGCTAAGGCGCCCAGGGGACAGGGACTCTCTCACACACACCCTACACTCACACATACATCCCACAGCACTTCATAATGAGAAGATCTATGTGGAGGTAACACACACACACACCATAGCACTTCATAATGAGAAGAATGTGGAGGTATGTTTCAGTGTATTCTGGCTGGCATACCAATGCTATAGACTTAAGGGCCTAAATAATAGAAATTATATCTCAAAATTCCGGAGACTGAGAAGTCTAGGGTCAAGCGAGACACTTGCCGATGCAGTGTCTGGAAAGTCGGTTCCCTGGTTTGCAGACGACCAGCTTTTCCTATCCCCACCTGATGAGGGAGAGGGGCCCGCGACGACGGTATCTTCTTTTAAGAGTATTAATCTAAGCCGGGCGGTGGTGGCGCACGCCTTTAATCCCAGCACTTGGGAGGCAGAGGCAGGCGGATCTCTGTGAGTTCGAGACCAGCCTGGTCTACAAGAGCTAGTTCCAAGACAGGCTCCAAAACCACAGAGAAACCCTGTCTCGAAAAACCAAAAAAAGGAAAAAAAAAAGAGTATTAATCTAATTCATAAAGGTTCTACCTCATGACCTAATCACCCCAATCCTCCAGGCCCCTATCTTTAAATACCATTACACTGGGGGTTAAGGTTCAATACAGGAATGTTGTGGGAACGTACTACTCAAACCACAGAAACTCACATCCAAACATCTATTTTCATTGAGTTTGAGGAAAACCAAATAAGCATTTCAGGATGTTCAGTTTTGTTAATATATATTAATATATATATAATATATTATATATATTAATATATATATTAACAATATATATATATATATATATGATAGATAAATAGATAACCTCACTATGTAACCGGCCTGGAACTCTGTAGATTAGGCTAGGTTTCAACTCACAGAGATCTGTCTGTCTTTACATCTTGAGTGCTGGGACTAAAGTTGTGTGCCATACACTTGGCTATTTTTTATTTATATTTATCTGTATATGAGTGTGGCTGCTTATGGAGTCCAGAAGATAGTGTTGGATCCTCTGGAGCTGAAGTTATAGGTGGTTGTGAGCCACGTGAGTGGGTGCTGGGAATGGAACTCAGGTCCTCTGAAAGAGCAATATGTACTCTTAATTGCTGAACTATCTTTCCCTAACCTTGAAGTTTTGCTTTTGACTAGGAAAAGTGCTGTGGTGGTTTGAATAAAAGGAGCCCCCATCGGCCCATAGGAAGTGGCCTTGTTGGAGAAAGTGTGTCACTGGAGGCAGGCTTTGAAGTCCCAGATGCCCAATCCATACCCAGAGTGACCTTCTTCTTGCTGCCTGTGAATCTAGATGTAGAACTCTCAACTCCTTCTCCAGCACCATATCTGCCCACATGCCACCATGCTTCCAGCCACGATGATAATAGACTAAACCTCTGAAACTGTAAGCCAGCCCCAATGAAATGTTTTCCTTAATAGGAGTGGCTGTGGTCATGGTGTCTCTTCACAGCAATAGAAACCCTAAGACAAGTGCATATCCTACTAGAGGGGATTTGCCATGTGTATCCAATGGTGTTCTCATAAATGGTGCAGAGCTCCTCAGCACAGGACCCAGAAACACACAGCAAAGTAATGTTTTGTTTTCAAATGCATTTGCATATATGATTGAGTGGAATCTCTGTGCACATGAGAGTATGTGCACACATGCATGTGTACATATATCTAGATGCAATGTTGGTGTCTTCTGTCACTCTTGCGACGGCTCTTCTTCGTTGTCAACTATATCTGGAACTACAAGCCAGAAAAGGTGGGCACACCTGTGAGAGATTTCCTGCTTAGTTTGAAAAGTGAGTGAACCTACTTCTAGTCTGGACCTTTGAAGTAGGAAGACACACCTCTGAACTGTATCTTGAGTTGGGAAGACACATCTTTAATATGGACCACATTTTTTGTTGGAAGCCTATATAATGACATGGAAGAAGTAAAGCTTTTGCTCTTTGTCTGTTTGCCCTTGCCTTGCTAGCATCTTCATTCTGCATTGAAGCCCATTTGTTCAGGATTCCAGTATATACAGAAGACCAGCTGGGACACCCAGCCCTGTGGGACTGAGCAACTACTAGATTCCTGGACTTTCCATTCACAGCTAGCCAGTGTTGGACTGCAACCTGTAAGCCATTAAAATTAATTGCATACACACAATATATAATGTTGATTATGTGTGTGTGCAATTAGAGGGAGAGGGAGAGGGACTAATGCAACACTCCACCTTAGTTTTTTTTTTTTTTTTGGACAAGGGTCTGTATGTGATAACAATGAAGTAGTCCCACACTAGCTCAGAATGGAGTATAACAAAGGGTTTTTTATTTAGGGGTAGACTCACAGACTCGACAGTCACAGAGACTTGGCAGTCTTCTGCACGAGCAGGGAACAGGAACCAAATCCAGCAGCCAAGAGAGGATGCACATGTTTCTACATCTATTTTTATAATACCCAAGACCATGCCCAAAGTGGTCCAGCATCTCAAAGGCCATTGGCTGAAGGAGTTCCTACAGCACCTCCCCGTTTTGTCAAAATACAAGAGTTCCAAACCCAATACAAAACTATATACAATAAGAACAGATATCAAGTATAAAAAATTAGAATTACAACCAGCATAAACAATATTAAGCATGAAACATGTTAAATGTTTTAATAATTATCCTATCCTAAGAAGTCTAAGTCTTGTATTAGAAATGGCTTGGGTAAGTCATGAGAGGAAAGTAACTCCAACTATAATCTTCAACCCCATTGAAGACCTGAGAACGGAAACATTACTTTAGTAAGCAGGAAGTGCAATCAAGCAACTTCCAAAATGTGCAATAAATGACAGAGACAACTGACTACCTGGGCAATCACCCAGCCTCATTTGCAACGTTGGGGCAACCAACTCTGGCTAAGGCCTAGAGTAACTGACAGACTATTTTCAGAGGCAGGAAGAAATTTTAAAACCGTCTTACCCTGTCTTGGCAAGGTTTGGCAGTCTTTCTTCTTTCTGTCCCATACCAGATGGCTACTGATATGAGACAGAAATTCTGAAATTTTCTTTTAAAAACATGCTTGGATTTAGAGGATAGCCATTGTCCAACTCCAAAGCCAGCTTTAATTTTTAAGTGTGTGTGTGTGTGTGTGTGTGTGTGTGTGTATTCAGGTAATGAAATTTTACCCTACAGAGGATATGGTATTATAAGTCAGATTTTTCTTTGCTTGGTGATTCTTTCTGGATAGTTATCTTTTCTTCTTTAGGCATCTAGATGTTCAAGGTCTCTAGAGTTTTTTGAAGATGAGTATTTTCCTGCAAAGACAAGAACAGAACCCTGCCCCAAACACTATGAGGTTTCCTTACCACCTGAATGATCGTCACCTCTGTGGATAAGCTGTTATTTCTCTTTCTCAAGAGGTTTCTTTTTCAAACTGACTCTTTATAAATTTTGATGGTATCTATAGCTTTTATTTTCCTGTGGAAACAAGAGTGAAACCCCTTCCCCAACGTAGCACATCTCCTGGTTTCCATTGTGAGGCTAACATATCCATGAAATACACTGGCTGATTTAATTCAGAAGATTTTTCTATTATCCAATGTCTCTCTGCTGCTGTTGTTCCTTTCTCATTTTCATTAAGAAAGTTCAAGGTTAGCCGGGCGGTGGTGGCTCACACCTTTAATCCCAGCACTTGGGAGGCAGAGGCAGGCGGATCTCTGTGAGTTCGAGACCAGCCTGGTCTACAAGAGCTAGTTCCAGGACAGGCTCCAAAACCACAGAGAAACCCTGTCTCGAAAAACCAAAAAAAAAAAAAAAAAAAAAAAAAAGTTCAAGGTTAATAAAACATCATGCAATCATTTCTGGGGGTATTTTCCATCTCTTTATGTTTGTTTAACATATCCTTTATAGTTCAATTTGGTCTTTCTTTAACTGCCTGACCTGTAGGATTGTTTGGTATACCTGTAATATAATAAGCAAAAAACTGTTTTATTTTCATAGAGACATATGCTGGACCATTGTCTGTCTTTGTTTGTGCAGGTATACCCATGATGACCATAACTTCTAATAAATGTGTAATTACTGAATCAGCCTTTTCTGAGCTCAAAGCAGTTGCTCATTGAAAACCTGAATAGATGTCAATGGTGTGGTGTACATATTTTAATTTTCTAAATTCTGTAAAGTGAAACACTGTTGAAGGGAGCTGCGGACTGCGTTCCTGCCACCCAGCTCCCAGCTGCCTGGCTAGCTTATGCCCCAAAATAACAACACACAAATTGTATTCATTTAAAAACTGCAGGGCCCATTTGCTCTAGCTTCTTACTGGCTAATTCTTACATCTTGATTACCCATTTCTATTAATGTGTGTTGCACTCCAAGGTGCGCTTACCGGGAAGATTCTAGCCTATGTCCATCCTGGGTTGGAGCTTCATCACATCTGCCCTGGAGAGGAGCAGGCATGCCGTCTGAGCTCACTTCCCTTCTTCCCAGCATTCTGTTCTATTCACTCCACCCACCTAAAGGCTGGCCTATCAAATGGGCCAAGGCAGTTTCTTTATTAGTCAATGACCTTCCTCCATTAGAACACATTCATCTGCCCGATTTCGTTCCTTTGAGTACCCTTTGGGTTACTCCCTGCAGGTAGCGGTGTTTGATTATAGAAAGAGCAAGTAGGACATCGCCTTAGCTTGTTGCCATGTAATAGAAAACTCTTTCTTTAAACCTTTGCTATTGACATCATGTTTTTTTTTTCTGAAATTCCGAGGCCTTCAGCACATTTCCAATCAATAATCGATCAATTTTTGCATTACCTTGTGCTAGATGACCTGGCAGACCTGTATGGCATCGAATGTATGTTATGTATATGGAACAAAGCCTATTCCTGGTTATATCTTGATTCTGGATGAATAATGAAGTCAATACTGTATTATCTGGTATAAATTTAGTGGTTTCAATATGGAAGACAACTCTTTTGGCATATTGCACATCAGCAACTATATTGAGAGGTTTTTAAAAATCCCTTAGTACCATGAAAATAGCATAGAATTCTGGCTTTTGAACAGAATTATAAGGGCTTTGTTCTACCTTACTTAAATCTTCTCATTTGTAATCTGCCTTCCCTGATTTATTCACATCAGTACAGAATGTACAGGCTCCAGTTATTGGTGTGTCACAGTGCGGGGAAGAATCCAAGTAGTTCTCTTTATAAGGTTAATTCTATCGGTTTGTGGATAGTTGCTATTAATCTCTCCTAAAAAAAAAAATAGCACAAGCTCTTCGCCAGGGTTCATTGTCTTCCCATAATTCTTTAATTTTATCATTAGTAACAGGCACTAGAATCTCTGCTGGGTCTATTCCTGCTAGTTGATGAAGTCTCAATTTTCCTTTTATAATTAATTCAGAGACCTTTTCCATGTACATTTTTAATTTTTTACTCAGTTTATGTGGTAAAAAGACCAATTCCAAGATAATATCTTCCCTCTGCATCAAAATTCCTGTAGGGGAAATTCTGAAAGGCAATATGACAAGAATGCAGTTAAGATTTGGATCCACCTGATCCATATATGCCTTCTATGATTTCCCTTCAATCACAGTCAATTCTTTCTGTGCCAGGTGATAATCTTTTAAGTCAATAACTATAAGAGGCCATCCTTTAGATAATAAGGAAGGCAAAGGAAAGGAATTCCAGACTGTAGAGGGCCCATAGGCTGAATAACTTTACTGACAGCTCTTGGATCTGCCACCATTCTCCATTTACCAGATTTCTTTTTAACCACAAACACAGGAAAATTCCAAGGGCTGATTGATTCTTCAATGTGGTGAGCGTCTAGTTGCTCCTGTACCAGCTGCTCTAAAGCCTGTAGTTTCTCTTCTGTTAAAGGCCATTACTTAGTCCATATTGGTTTCTCAGTTAAGCATTTTAAAGGTAAGGCCATTAGTACCTCTGGAGATTTGTTAATTGTTTTGTGTTTTTGTACAACCTGAATGGCTGGTGACTGTTTCTTATAGTACCTTATAATATCCTTTCCAGAAATTAAGTTTCTGGGACTGCCGGAATGTTAATATGGGTATTCACTGTTGCAGTAGCTCATGACCCCACAAATTCACTGTGATATTAGCCACATATGGCCTTAGTCTTCCCCTCGATCCTTCTGGCCCTATGCATTTAATCCATCTTGTGCTTTGTTTCACTTGAGATAGGACTCGAATTCCTAGGACTCGAATACCAGCTTGGATGTCAAGATTCTGGAGTAATAATAGTCACATTCACACCCATGTCCCATAATCCTTCAATTATAATGTATTTATTTGCACTATCAGCTTTGGTCTTTGATCATTTATAGAAGTCTGCAAAAAAAATACATTTCCTATTTTCTATTGGAATTTTTGATTTATCTTTAATATTTATTTCATAATCCAGAACAGCACTTTTATAAAGCAGGCACTGGATTTTTTTTTAATTTTCCCAATGAGGCATGTCCTCCATAGTTACTGGGAATGGCTGGACCATGTTTGACCTGGGGGCCTGAAAGAGGCCCCCCAAGGAGTTTCCTATTGGTAACTGGTTGCCTTGTCTGTCTTTTGTTGATCTACATTTATTGGTCCAGTGTTGGCCTTTGCCACTTCTTCCACATAATCCTTCTATTTTTGCCATTTACAGAGAAGACATTATTTTTAGGAATGCTTTGTCTACAATCCATTCTCAAATGTCCTATTTTACCACAATTAAAACATTTGGAATTTTGATGTCTCCTCATACTCTTAGAAATTGCTTCTCCTACCCAAGCCTCAGTATTATAGTCAAATGCCTCAATGTATGCAGGATCCATTCATCCATTGGTGCTGATCTAACCATTAAAGGCATAAATATCTTTTTGCATTCTAAGCTGGCATTTTCAAAAGCCAGAGATCTAATAAGTGTGCGTCTAGCTTCTGGGTCCTTTACTCCTAGTTGTACAGCCTCAGTTAATCTTTGTAAAAAGTTACTAAAGGGCTCTCTTTGGCCTTGTTTAACCCTAAAATATGATTTAATTATTTTTCCTAGTTTTTGAATCCTGTCCCAAGCATTTAAGGCTGCTGTATGGCATAAGGACAAGATGTGTTTATCGTAAAGAGCTTGATTCTGTGGATCAGCATAAGGGCCCTCACCAGGAATTTGACCTTGGGAAGACTCAACTCCTTTTGCTTTTCCCTGTTGTTCTAAAATGTTTGCCTCTTCTCTCCACTAGTATTTCAACAGTAGTTCCGACCTGTCTTCCAGGACCTCTGAGACTAATTGAAGCCGATAATGTGGGGTAGCCCACGTCTTTATCATCTCCCTAGAAAATAGTGAATGCAAGCCGTAAGATACTACTGCTTGATTAATTTCTTTTAGATCGTTCATACTTATAGGTTTCAATAATCTTTTTGGGTATTTAGTACTTGATGGTTTGTCAGAGGCGATTTCAGGGTAAGTAGCTAAAACTCTTGGTAAGTCATCTCTGACTCTGACAAGTACTGGTGATGTTAAATCCTTTCCTTGCTTATCGGTTTCGATCATTTCCTCAATCGATTTAAATCTTTTTACCACTGTCTTTTGTAAAGCCTGAATCTCTTGACCTGTGTATATTTCCAATGATTTCATCAATTCAAATAACTTTTGGTCCTCATTTTGCACATATGATTTCAAGGTATGAAATTTTTCCATTAATGATAACTTTTCATCTTTGGATATTATTTGGATGGCTTGCAGATTGCCTTCCTGGAGAAATACTCTATCTGCTAACTTATAACTTTTTTTTTTTTTGGATTTTTTTTTTTTTTTTTTGGTTTTTCGAGACAGGGTTTCTCTGTGGTTTTGGAGCCTGTCCTGGAACTAGCTCTCATAGACCAGGCTGGTCTCGAACTCACAGAGATCCGCCTGCCTCTGCCTCCCGAGTGCTGGGATTACAGGCGTGCGCCACCACCGCCCGGCTTTAACTTATAACTTTTTAACAGATTTTAATTGTCAGTTTTAACAGGGTGAATTTTTTAGATAATTTCCCAGCACCCTTCTGTAAGGTTTCAAAATCCATTGACATGTATTGAATTTTGTCTATCAAATTGCTGTTATCCTTTTTAATGGTATTAAGTTTTTCAGCTAACTTTTGATTTTCAGTGGTATAAATCCTGTCAGCTAACTGTTCATTATTAGTCTGTAAAGACTGTATAATTTTTAAAAGTGCCTCATTCTTGACTCTGCTATCAAATCATTTTTTTTAAGAATACAATATGAAGAACAAAGCTAAGTCCCAATATCATAAGAATGAATGTATCAGAAAAACCACATAAGTCTTGAAGAATATCATTCATAGTATAAGCAAAAAAGGTTATTAAATTCATGGGTGGTGATATTGTCTGCTATTATACAATATTAAAATTTATTTATTAATCAAATGAACTTACCTTGTTAATGGGTTTTCAGTAAATTGTTGTAGGTGTAATGATCTCTATTGGCCAGCAGGTGTCGCAGTTGTGTACGACTGGGAGTGGCAAGGCCACAATAAAGTAGTTCCACACTAGCTCACATCTGTTTTTATAGACCATGCCCAAAGTGCTCCAGCATCTCAAAGGCCACTGGCTGAAGGAGTTTCCACAGCAAGGGTCTCTAATTAAACCTGGAGCTCACTGATTTCATCTGGAGAGGCTGGGCAGCAGGCTCTAGAGAGCCTCGTGTCCCTTCCTCCCCAATGCTAGCATTACAGGTGCACACACATCTCTGCATCCAACTTATTTATATAAATTCTGGAGATCTGAACTCAGGTCCTCAAACTTGTGTAGCAGACATTTTAGAGGCTGATCTATCTTTTAATGAATCTTTTAAAGACAGAAAGAAAATAGAGATCCCGGTAACTGAACGTCTGGGAACTGGAAAGAAGATAAGCAGTGTTTGTTACCAGTCTTGGCTGACCCCAGACTCTTTCCGGACATGGAGAAAGTGGAAGAACCGGCCTCATTCCCACAGCATCTGCAAAAGCAGCTGCTTCTCAAAAAGGGAGAAAGAAAGCTCAAAGCAACCTATTTGTAAATATCCTTGTGAAAAACTCTAGGACAACTCTGAGGCCTCTCAGCAATAGTGCTTCTCCCTCCCCTGGAAACCAAGGACCTAACAACTACACATGCACGTACTGGAATGTTGGGGATTTTCCATCTCCCTGTGTCCTTGTGGATGTTCTCCAGATAGAACTCAGTTATTGAAATTGGGGCAAGATAGCCCTTGAATGTTGACTCAGTTCTGCGGCCTTGGTCAGGGGATATTGACTCAGTTCCTCAGATAAGGTTAGGATGATTAACAGATGTTTCCCTCTTACCTGTCCTGATCTAGCAACCACTCTCTCCCCATGGCTCAGCCCAATCATTGCTAGTAGCCCTTTGAATCAGCCAATCCTAATAGTTGGAAAAACAACCCCCATACTCCCCCCTTGTTTCTGTGGTTTTTTACTTTAAAAGTAGCCTGTACCAGCTATTCGGGGTCTTTTGGCTTCTCGAATGCTGAAAGATCCTGTCGCAACAGAATTAAATCCTCATGCTTTTACATCAAGCGGTGTGAAAGTGGTCTCTTGGGGCGACTCCTCCTCGGTGATTGGACTTCAGGGTCCAACACTTGAACATTAGTTAGATCCTTAGAAGCATTTCCTCTTCCCAGCCTGATTCCTGTCCTGGGAGACACCTGAGCTTCCGTTTGGGAAAGGTCAAAGGAGGAGAGGCATGGATGTGGGAATTCCTTTGAAGTAGGTCGACACTGAATGCTGGTTGTGGAAACCCCCTCCAGTGCTCTGCCCCAGTGAGCTCCCAGAATCCTAAAGTCAGACAGACCCTTATCCTGGAGTCCTGGAGATGCTGACCATTCCAAAAGGAAAAGCCTGAAGTCATTGGTATTCCAGGAATAATGAACCTTAACTGCCAAACTTCCACACATAGACTTATAGACTCCCCCCCCCCTCTCTTTTTCTTAGAGGGTTTCACTGTGTAACAGCTTTGGCTGTGTCCTGTAACTAGCTCCATAGATCAGACTGACCTCGAACTCACAGAGATCTGCTTGCCTCTGCCTCCCGAGTGCTGGGATTAAGAATGTGTGCTAATACAGCCTGGCTTATTCATTTTTTTTATTGTGAAAGACATCCAAGGATTCCTGGTCATCTTAGAAAAGCCTGTTACAGAATTTGGAAAAGAAAAGAGGAAGCCAGCACATGGAATTTGGAAACCGAGGAAAGAAGACAACAGTGGTTTTTAAACATTAATTTTGGAGCCAGTGAGATGGCTCAGTGAGTGAAATGCTTGCTATTAAGTCTGACAATGGAGTTTGGTGCCTGGAAGCCATATGACAGAAGGAGAGAACCAACGTTTGCAGGCTTTCCACAGACTTCATATACAAAATAAATACATGTAAAGAAATTTTAAAAAACCAGCCAGGTGATAGTGGCATACACCTTTAATCCCCAGTACTCTGGAGGCAGAGGCAGGAAGATCTCTGTGAGTTCGAGGTCAGCCTGGACTACAAGAGCTAGTACACAGAGAAATCCTGTCTCGAAAAACAAAAACAACAACAACAAAAATTAAAAAAGAAAATTATCATTGACCTCTGCAGGAGGTAAGACAGTGTGCCTATATGACTGAAATGGGCAGTGATATAATCGTGTACATGAAAAAAATAGCAAAGCAGAACTGAAACAGCCAAGTTCAGAAGCTGCCGCTGGCACGGCCTGCAGGGCGGGAAGGGGGGCAAACGGGTAAAATATAGGAACTAAAGCAAGACCAGGGTGTGAGGGCTCAGCACAGGAAGTCCAGAGTGACAGGTGTTCCAGAGAGAGAAGTGAGGAAACAGAGGGGGATGGGGGAGCAATTCAATTCTGAAAAGTAACGACCAAGCTTTTCCATATTGACGGGGCTGTTGAAGTCCAGGCATGGTGGTTCACACCCGTAGCCCCAGTACTTGGGAGGCCAGGATGGAGGAGCACGAGTTCAAGGCCTGCTTGGATTACAAAGGAGACTCCAAAATAAAGATAAAAAATGGCTCAGAGATGGCACTGGGTTCGATTTTCAGCACCCGAATGGAGACTCACAGCCATCTGCTAACTCCATTTCCAGAGTGTCCAATGCCCTCTTCTGGCCTCTGTAGGCACCAGACATGGTGAACAAACATACATACGGCAAGACACTTATACACAGAAAATAAAAACAACATCTGGGAGGCAGAAGCAAGTGGATCTCTGTTAGTTCGAGGCCAGCCTGGTGTACAGAGGCTAGGGAGTTCCAGGACAGCCATGGTTACACAAAGAAATCCTGCCTCGGAAACCAAAAACAAGCAAGTAAATCAGTAACAAAAATAAGAAGAGCAGGCCCTTTGGGTGACGGCTCAATGGGCTAAGCTTAAACGCACATGGAAGTTTGCATTTGCAAAATTTCAAAACTTTGCAGCTCGACTTAAACTTTTCCATAAGGAACCAGATAGATTACATCCAAAGGCTGTAGCAACAAGGTGGCTTCAACAGCTCAATAGACCAGCAACCTGTCCAGTTGCATGCTGGTATCCCAGCACAGGCAGCCCGAGGCCACTCGATCACAATATACATTCAGGGTTCTGAAGGACAGTGGCCTTCTTAGCGAGGCATCAGTCCACCACGGGGGAGGACAGATTTGTAAGGTCACCTTCCAAGCACACCGGAATAGCTTTAGGAGGTCTGGCTCAAGCCAGACAAAGTAGAGCCACTAAGGGGGAAGATGCTGTGGTCCACTTTCTGTTGCTATCACTGAATGTCACACGCTGGGTCATTTATACAGAGTAGAAGTTAATTCCAATTATTGTTCTTGGCTTGGAAAGTTTAAAGTCAGAGGCTGTGTCTGACAAGGACCTCCTTGCTGGTGGGACTCGGATGCAGGGCATCGCCTGGCAAGAACCTGCACTGCTGACTTTGATAACAGACCCACACTCAGGATAACGGATGGATCTATTCTGCAGGAATCATGACTGGATGGGGTCACACAATGAATCCTCGGGACTGAGTCCCCTCTTCAAGTCTCACCTGGTCCCACCTCTTGGTTCTTCAATTTGGGAACTAAACTTTCGCAAGAGGAACCCCCAGGGGACATTCACTTCTTGGCAAATACACAGTCGTACATGAAACCGATCCAGAAGGGAGACAAGGGTGTCACAGAGGGGCACAGAGAGACTGAAAGGTGATGGGCATGTACCAGGCTTGTACTGTCGTTGCCACAGGGACTGGCAAGAAACAGAGGTGTACTGAGAGATGTCACAACCAGCCCTTCGGTTTTTGTGCTGCTGCTTAAGAACAGGAGGCCTGGCATTGGAATGATGTCTAGCAGGTCACAGGCTCACCTTGTAACCCGCTGGATCTGAGATTCATTCCGGGAACCTGTGTAAAATCGCTGGGTGTAGTGATGCCCAGTTACAAGCCCAGGAGGTTGAGAGAGGGAGATCCCGGTGGGGCTCATTGGTCAGCCAGCCTACTCTAATTGACTCACAGGAAGAGGTTGAGGGCTGCCAGCAAGTGGGTGTGGCCAGGCATAGTGCCTAGGGCTTTACACTACCACAAGGGGCAGAAAGTGGTTAGTTTTGTTTTCTTTTGTTTTGTATGGTGCTAGGGATGGAACTCAGGGGCCAGTGCGGGCAAAGAAAGCAGCATTCCACCACGGAACTGTATCTTCAATCCCTCATTTAAAAAATCAGAATAAAATGATAGGTAGAATTCAGTCGGGCACAATCGAAAAAGAATATAGTATAATACGCAGCCTGGACTGGCCGCGAGCTCACAGTCATCCTCCTGTCTCGGCCTCCAGTGGTGGCACGTGCCACCACACCCTGACATTCATTGTTTGCAGCCTGCGGTGCCCAGAGCAGGGATCGCTCCACTTTGTGTCCCTGCCCACCATGGGCTGAGAAGAAGACAGGGATGCCTGACCAAGGGCGGGCATGGGAAGCCAGGGTGCCTCCGGGGGCGGCGCGGGGCGGGGTGAGGAGGGGCGGGGTCAGCGGCCACCATCTCTGTGCGCAGTGTCCTTCGCAGAGCCGCCAGCAACTGCGTGAGTGGGACTGCGGATAGGTGAGACCCCGACAGCGGGGAGACAAAAGGGAAACTGAGGCCGGCACCGAGCGGGCGGGACTCCTCCCGAGAGAGTGTGCAGCTCAGGGTGGTTGGCACCCTGGGGACAGCTGCCAAAATCCTCCCTATCGGTGGGGACTGGGTAGGTTGCTGCGGGCAGCAGCTGGGCGCAGAAGGGAGGCAGAAGGGAGAGGGCCTCTGGCTGCTGGGAATCCTGCCTCCCTTGCAGGGGAGCACTGAGATCCGTGGGAAACTGAAGCTGTGCAAAGGTTCACCCTGGCAGACTATAGGAGTCAGG
Source organism: Chionomys nivalis (assembly GCF_950005125.1). NCBI lineage: Eukaryota > Metazoa > Chordata > Mammalia > Rodentia > Cricetidae > Chionomys > Chionomys nivalis. Next base: position 40,595,645 of record NC_080102.1, read on the forward strand.
ACTTGCACCCTGGCTTTCTGATACCAAAGCCTGCTTCCTCTGCATGCATGCCGTGGCCGCCTCTCCTGCGCGGTGATGTGTGCATTCGGGCACTGCAAGCTCAGATCTGTGCCTAACAATGGCTGGACCGAGACCCGCTGACGTTCAGAAACTCCGGACAGTGGGTACCTGACGGGTGGGACCGACAAACTTGCTTTTTACTCTAGTCTTCGGCTTTTCCCTAATCGGACTTTTCGGCTTCCTCTGTTCACGTTCCCCTTGTTAGGGGTTGTGCAAGCGGCGCCTGAAAGCCTGCTTTGTTTGAAAAAGTTGCCACTGGAGTGTTGGGAAATGGCGTTGCCCAGACCTCATGATGACCGGTTCTTGCCGGTCCTAACCGATCTGTTGCTGGCGCTGTAATTACTTTCAGAATGAGAAAAGCTGGCTGGCGAAAGGTATAATGAGGATTTGCAGGTTTGTTAAGAATAAAAAGCCCTGAAATTCCCCGGGACAGCAATGGTTCGCTGGAAGGAAAGCTCAAGGATGGGGCGGAGCTTCAGGCAGCGCAAGGAAGAGGGCTGGCTCCATTCTGTTTCTAGGTCACGGTCTCTAGGAGGTCCCAGAGCAACAGGTGCCCCAGACCCATTGGCCCTGTCCTAGCTTCACAGACTGGGACACTGATGTCCCTGAGTAACAGAAGGTCTGGACTTGCCTAGCCAGTAGTGAAATACTACAGAGGCTGCCGGCTCCAGCCTCGGTGAAGGAGGGCTCAGGCATCCTATCTGGTCTGGGGCTCCAGATAGCACCATGGGTAGAGAGGTTGGTGCTGTTGACCTGAGACCTTTCAGACACTGGGAAGAGAATAGTGGTGGTCTGTGGGCCTGGTCCTTGCCCAGGGAGCTATAAGCCAAGCAGAGGTGACAAAGCTATCCCAGAGTGACTCTGTGTCATTGTGGGCTTTAGAGACACAAACCTGGACAATCTCTTGGACCTCAGTTTCTTCACCTGGAAAGTGGCACTAGCAATAAGCCCCCTTTGGGTCCTGAGCAGGATGTGTGGTGGCTGAACCCTGTCTCGTGGCCACTGTGAGGGATATAGGAAGCTTTGACAGGATGAAGGAAGAGTCCTAGGCCACTGAGCAGTGAGGGAATGATGCCTTGGTTCCTTCCCCAGAGTCGTGTGGTACTGAAAGTGGAGAAGTCCTGTAGCCATGGCGCTGATCTCTATTGCCCTGCACCCTCTGTCCAGTGTTCTCCAGAGGTGGAGAGGTAGCCACTTCCTCCCCCAGAGGAAGCAGTTGAGTGGTCCCCTGCACGGATAGCCACAGCCCTGTGTGGAGTTTTCTTGGGGGATCTTGATGCCCTGTCTTTTATTCTGGAACATCCCAAGGCCCCTTAGCAAGCTGGCCCCAGGGTGCAGCTTTGGATGTTCCATGCCTTCTGGAAGAGACCGAGATAGACAAGGGTGAGCAGACTGGCTTTGCCCCCTCTGAGTATTCCTGCCCTGGTCCTCTATACCCTCCAGGGACTCCACCCTGGGCTGATCTCCTACCCAGCCTAGCCCACGGTGACTCAGCTTCTTGGGCCCCACCCCTGCATGTCTGACACCCCTCCAGGCGGGTGACTCAGGAACCTGGCAGTCTCCAAGAGGCCCCTTTCTCCTTCAGTCTCAAGTGGGGTTGGTGGCTGTCCTGTTTTGTGACCTTGAATGGGAATAGGGGTCCTCCCTCTGATCCCCTTAGTACAGCAGAGTATAAACACAGCCTGATCATTTGGGGACAGCTGGAGGATGGCAGCAGAGGCCTAGAGTTCAGTGTCTTGTACCCAGATCCTAGCCACATGGTATGTCCTTGGGATAGCCACCACCCTTTTCTGAAAAGTGGATGGATAATGGAAGACTTGACAGACTGGAATCCATCGATAGAGACATTGGTTGATCCCATTTGTGAACTTCCTGGGCACAAGCATGGGCCTGCCTGCCCACTCTGCTGGGCTCTGTGACAGGAGCACTTTGCCTGCAGAGCCTGCAGAGAGGGAAGGAGGGAAGAGGTATTGCTGCAGGGTGGGAGGGGGTGATTAAGGCTGGCAAACCTCTAAGGCGGGGTTCTCAGGAAGGAAGCCAACTACACAGGTTCTGACCTGGTAGGAATGTTCAGAGAAGGTGCCGAGGGACCTAAAGAGGTTCCCAATGGCGGGGAGGGGACGGGCTGGGTTGGAGCAAGGAGCGACTGCCAGCAGGCGTTGGTGTCTTTGTGGGAGATGGGTATGTTTGGAACTTGGTGTTGGCAGGGAAGATTGTTAGTTTAAATTTGGGGAGTTTCACCTCAGCCAATGAAACACACTGCTGCTGCTGCTACTGCTGCTGCTTGCCTGTAATCTAAGCCTTTGGAAGTTGAGGCAGGAGGACTACTATCAGTTTGAGGCTAGCCTAGGCTACATAGTGAGTATCCTTGTATACCTAAAAAGAGGAGAGGAAGCCACAGTATATGCTAGGCCACAGTCGTGCAGGCCTATAATCCTAGCCCTCAGGAGTTAGGAGGTTGAGGGAGGAAGATCGTGCTTTCAAAGGTTAACCTGGGCTACAGAATGAGTTCCAGGTCAGCTTGAGCTTCTGCCTTAAACAAACAATCAACAAAAGCAATAGCAAATGCTGACAGGGTCAGCCAGCTCTTGGAGCAGGGGTGATACTGTGATGGGGACTTGGCTTCACCTTGCTCCCTCCTCAGCCCCTCTGATTAAAGCAGAATCTCTCTGTGTACCCCATGCTGGCATAGAACCTACAATCCTCCTGCCTAGGGCCCCCCAGTGCTAAGGGGTTACAGGCTACACCACCGTGTTTGCAGAACACTGTAGTTGCTAGTCCAAACTTTGACAGATGCATAGCAAACAGCCCTCAGGCCACACCCATTTCCCTCTCTCCTCAGGCAGCCTTTCCAGACCCCAGGTGCCCCCCCCCCCAGCTTCTCAGAGCCCCAGATGCTCCCATTCACACAGTTTCTCAGTCAGGTTTGACCTCCAGAACATGCTGCCTTCCCACCCAAAGCCAAGTGGGCCCTCCCTGCTTTCTGTCACTCATCCTCCGCAGTTACCTGTCTCCCCCTCCCTACCCAAAAGCTTATGTTGAAAACAGTTTTCAACTCATTAAAAATGTCCTCTAAGCCATGACTCAGTGATGTAGGTGAGTCATCCCTGCTACACAGGAGTCTGACACAGAAAGTTCAAGATCTGTCTGGGCTATTCTAGACCAACCCTCCCTCCCTCCCTCCCTCCCTCCCTCCCTCCCCCCTCCTTTCTTCTTTCTTTCTCTCTCTCTCTCTCTCTCTCTCTCTCTCTCTCTCTCTCTCTCTCTCTCTCTCTTTCTTTCTTTCTTTCTTTTTCCAAGACAGGGTTTCTCTGTATGGCCCTAGCTGTCCTGGACATCACTTTGTAGACCAGGATGGCCTCGAACTCACAGAGACCTGCTTGCCTCTGCTTCCTGAGTACTGGGATTAAAAGTGGATGCCCCCCATCTGCTAGTTTACTTTCTATTGCGGTGATAAAGCACCATGACCAAAAGCAACTTGTGGAGGAAAAGGTTTAGTTGGCTTGCAGCTTACAGTCCACTGAGGAAAGCCAGGGCAGGGACCTGGAGGCGGGAACTGAGGCAGAGGCCATGGAGGAGTGCTGCTTACTGGCTTGTTCCCTTGCTCAGCCTGCTCTTACAGAACCCAGGACCTCCACCTGCCCAGTAGTGGCACCACCCAGATTGGAATAGACTTTCCCACATCAACCATTAATCAATAGAATGCCCCACAGATTTGCCCACAGGCCAGTCTGATGGAGGCATTTGCTCAGAGGAGGTTTCCTTTTTCCAGATGACTCGCACTTGTATCAAGCCGACAAAAACAAGCAAGCAAACAAAACTAACCAGGACACTTAGTGAGACTTTGTTTCAAAATAAAAAGTGAAAAGACAGCTGGTCGTGTAATCAGTGGTAAAATGCTTGTCTGGTGTGCGTGAGGGTTCCAGAGGGTTCCGTGTCCTCAGGGTCAGCAAGAAAAGGAGGAGGAGGAAGGAGCAGGGGGAGGCAGCAGCCGTCCAGGTCCAGGGTTGGGGCGTAACTCAGAACACTTGCAGGCATACTGAGGCCCTGGCTTGGATTCCCAGCACTCAGAAACAAATGAAAGTCCTCTGAAGCTTGACTGAGGGAGTTTTTGAGACTACCCGTTGTTGGGCACAGTACTAGCGACGTTTCCGTTGCTGTGTTAAAACACCATAACCAAGGCAAGTTATAGAAGGCTTTGACTTCTAAGAGTGCTGAGAGTCTATCTTGGTGGGGAGGCATTGTGGCGGGCAGGCATGGGGGAAGGAGCAGGAAGCTGAGAGATCCCTCCTTCAAAGGCAAGCAGGGGACTGAGAGAGCTAACTGGCTTGCCAAGCCTGCCTCCAGTGATGTACTTCCTCCAGCAAGGCCACATCTCCTAAGCCTCTCCAAACGGCACCACCAACCAGAAGCCAAATATCAAATGTCTGAGCCCACGGGGACGTTCTCTATCAAACCACTTCAGGCAGTGAGGTGGTTTTTGTTGTACCGTAGATTGAAGTTAGGACCTGGCTAACCAAGCCCTCTGTTTACCTACCACTGAGCTACATCTCCAGCCCACAGAATTTATATGTGGGAGGTTAATCTCTGTGTGTGTGTCTCTGTGTGATGCACATGTTTGTGTATGGGCATGGAGGCCAGAGGTTGACATTAAGCATCTTCCTTAATAGCTACCCACTTGGTTTGTTGAGGTGGTATCTCTCGGGGAGCCGAGTTTGCCGATTCCTCCTGGTCTGGCTGGGATCCTGTCTCCACCTCCACAGTGCTGGGACTGCAGGTGGATCGCCACACCCACTCGCATTCCTATGGATACTGGGGATCCAAACTCCACTTTTCACACTTGCACAGCATATGCTTGCCCTACTGAGTCACCTCCCCAGCGCGGCTTCTTATCTAATGCAAGCAGACACCCCGATTCTCCAGCTGCTGTCCGTGTGAGTGTTCATGGGAACCATTTTTTTGATGGGGAAACTGAGCCTCAGTCAGGGTACTGACTGGCTTAGTACTCCCATAGCAAGCAGAGGCAAAGCAACCCTGGACTTCCACACTAGGGTCCCCCATTCTCTAGCTCACAGGGTGTTGACTCTACCCCAGAGACTGGCTGCAGAGGGCCCAGGACCAATTATAAGACATGGAAAGAGGGCTGGCCATGAACCTTGAATGTTTTCCCGAGTGTCCATGTGAACAGGGCAGGGCCTGGCCCAGAGTACTGAGTGTGGGCAAGGAGGAGTACTGAGTGAGACCTCTGGGCAAGGGCACGAGTGTGGATGGTGTGTGGACTCCGCTGTCCTCCCTCGCCCATCAGGAATAGGTGGGCTGGTTGATCCCAGGGGACAGGACCTCAGAGGTGCTGAAGGCGATGCTGTGCTGCTTCCCATGGGTCTTTAGAACGTCTCTCACCCACCGTGTTCTCTTTCAGATCTTTCCAGGACAGCGGTTGCAGTAGCTATGGCTCCATCCTGGGTGCCTGCCGTGGGCCTCACTCTGGCGCCCAGCCTGGGGGGCTTCATGGGCTCTTACTTTGTACGCGGTGAGGGACTCCGTTGGTATGCTACCCTGCAGAAACCCTCCTGGCATCCGCCTCGCTGGACACTGGCTCCCATCTGGGGCACGTTGTATTCGGCCATGGGGTAGGTGGCTGCAGGTGCCACCTTGCACTGTCCTGTTCCCCATGGAATCAGGCTGGGCACTGAGCCCCTATGCAGAGGGAGGCCCCAAGACAGAGTGGCATCATTTCCCCCTTAGGGAAGGGAGGGTGGCAAGGCTGCCAACCTATGCATTGCAAGATTGAACTTTTTCCTGCTTGCCTCTGGGAACCCTGCCTGAGCTTACACTACTGAGACTGTCCCATGTATAAAGGTCAGTGTGGACAACAGCAACATGTGCTAAGACAAACAAGTGGCAGCCACATCCTTTGGTCGTTCTGTACAGCACCAGACCCTGGTGTGGTCCATTCCCAGAAGCCCTCAGCAGTGGTTGCCTCATAGTTTCAACAGCCTGCACAACCAAGCTGCCATTTGTTTGGCCTCTTACCCCCAGCCTTCATCCTGTAACCACACACTGACTCAGGGTCTCAATTCAAACCTCCACAGTGATTTTTTTTTTGAAACAAAGGCCCAGAGAGGGCAGGCAGCTTCTCTGAGATCACACAGAAGTCAGTGGCAGGACATACCCAAGCTATCGCCGAGTGGTCTTGAGAGGGCAGCACTCTTGGCCTTGCCCTGGGATGTCCTGACCTGTTGTCTGTTTCAGGTATGGCTCCTACATGATCTGGAAAGAGCTGGGAGGTTTCACAGAGGATGCCGTGGTCCCCTTGGGTCTCTACACTGGTCAGCTGGCTCTGAACTGGGCATGGCCCCCCATCTTCTTTGGTGCCCGGCAGATGGGCTGGGTAAGTGTGGCCGCAGTTTGACTCTGAGGTCATTGGAGATGGCTCTGGGGGAGCAGGTGACAACACATTCCAGATGGGGTCAGTATCTGCAGCTGGCGGGGGAGGCCGGTGGCTTGCAGCCCCTTTAGGAGTTGCTTGAGTCAGGTGCAGTGGGGCCCCTGAAGCCCCAGCTCTTAGGAGGTTGAAGTGGGAGATCAGTTGAGCTCAGAAGAGGGCTAGGTCAGCCTAGGTGACAGTGACCTGTGTACTGATGCCTCCTCGGTCCATCTTCCCTCCATGAAGAACGTCAGGAGGGCCAGGTTGAAGTGGGTGGGGCTGTGATCTTGGGTTTAGAAGCCATGGCAAGAGACGCCAGCATTACATCTGGTGCTGTGTGTGTGCTGATACATGGGGACAAAATCTCTCCTTAAAAATGTTCTTGTTCAGCTTTGGTGATACATGCCTGGCCTGTAGTCCCAGCAGAGGCAGGAGGATTGCTTTAAGTCTGACAATCTGATTTACAAAGCTAGTTCAAAGTCAGCAAAGACCACATAGTGAGACCTTCTTGAAAAAAAAATTATTGCTAAGCCTGGGGTGTGCACACCATGGCAATTTGACCCCCCATACTAGCCTCATACTTGACAGTGTTGTATCTTCAGATCAGAAGCCTTCCAGCTGCTGCTTGAACATGCTCTGTCCCCTTGGGGCTGTCTCCATACATGGCACAGCAGGCAGGGACTTACAGACAGGGAAACTGAGGCTGACAACGGAGAGCAGAGGCAGCTATCATACCCCAGGGGTGCTCTAGGGCTAAGAGAGACTTCCAACTTTTAGACCCAGCATGGCCTTAGCCTCCCTACCTCCTGTCTCTGCAGGCCTTGGTAGACCTTCTGCTTGTCAGTGGGGTAGCAACCGCCACAACCCTAGCCTGGCACCGAGTGAGCCCACCAGCTGCCCGCCTGCTCTACCCCTATCTGGCCTGGCTGGCCTTTGCAACCACGCTCAACTACTATGTATGGCATGATAACCGTGGCCGAAGTGGTGGCTCACGGTTCCCAGAGTGAGTGCACCCTGCCCACCAGGACCACAGCACTGCCAGCCAGCTACCATGGATGGTGGCCATCGTGCTTTCGTGACCACTGGGCCTGCTGGTCTACCTGGGTCTTGGCTTAGGGAGTCACCAGGTGGGTCAGGGTGGTCCATGCCAAGTCCCACCCAGGGACAGTTGTACCTGCCTTTCTGCACTGCTCCAGGCATGCCCCAGGATCATGGGGTTTTTAAAGCTAAATAAAATCTTTAACTTTATGTGCAGTAGACTCTGTAGTTAGTGGGGTACCCGGTCTGTGTGATGACAGAGGCTGTGGCCATGCAATGTGGCTCTATTGCTGGGGCTGGGCCTATCTAGGTTGCACCCCCAAGCTTCTCTACCTAAGGTAGCTCGCCAATACCCAACTGACAGGAAGAGGGTGTGGAGTACCAGCACCAGTCGACAGGGCCGCCTTGCTGGCCCAGACCCGCTAAGACCAGGAGCTGTCACCTACCCCTACCCAGGGCTCCATCTGGATGACCTATAGCCTCTTTAGGGAGCAGCTGGCAGACAGGACGAGGTGCCTTTCACATAAGCATTGCCTCAGCCCCCCCCCCCTTTCATATGCCTCGTGGTATATATGGTCCCCATGGGACACCCGTGTCGGAGACTTTTGGAGACAGCGGACCTGAGACATGGAGGGGCTTCTTGGCGGTGCTCTTGTCACATGCAGGTCACAGGTCACACAGCCCCAGGAGTGCTCCACAGCATGCTACCTGCTGGCCACAAAGCAATTCTGCTCAAGTGAGTCATTTGTCACCTACATATGTGCTTTCCCGTCCACCACTGGAGGCACCCTCTCCTCTTCCTGCAGCCTTTGGTGAGAAGGGCACACTGCCTCTGCTGGCTTAAGTCACTCTGGTTTGTGTTCCTTCCTGCAGCACAGGCCTCAAACCTTCCCATTTATGTCCCCAGCCATCTGACTGACTAAAGAGGAGCTGGGTGGCCACCTGTCAGCAGGGAAGCCATGTTGACTCTGGGTAAGAGGGTTGCCCAACTTCGGTTTCTGGTCAGCAACTGGCATCTCCCCGCAGCCTGCCTGCACAAGGACCTCCAGAGTTCTGCCTCTTCTTTTCTTAGCAGCGTTGCTGTGGCTGCCTGGGCTCTCCAGCCAACTCCACATGCCCAAGGTGGGCGTGTGCTGATCTCTAATGATCCGTAGACAAAGTGTTCAGGGTGTGGATGATTCTGATAGCCAAGCCTGAGGGCTGCGGTTCCAACAGGAGCCTGTGGGGAAGAGAACCTGATCGCTTCAAAAAAATTTTACTTTTGTGTGTACACGCATGTACCACTCACATTTCCCATGGTGTACACACGGGGGCCAGAAGATAACCTGTGGGAGTTGCTTCTCTTTACCATGTAGGTCCTAGGGAGGTCTTCAGGCTGGGTAGCGGGTGCTTTTTCCTGAGGAGCCACCTTGCTGGACCGCTATTCAACACCATCCCTGTAGGGCTGCTGAACAAGTGTCCTGGCACCTCGGGTTCCTGTAGGGCACAGGTGACCCCTTGTTGGGTAGCTGCACAGAAGCAGGGTGGCTCAGTCTTGCTCCTGGGACAGCTGTGCTTTGTTTTAACGTGGTGTCACATAAGGGCCTGTGTCCTTCATGAAGTCCCCATACCCTCTTGGCCACTCCATGAGTTGGGGCCTCTCATTCCCACCTCCTAACAAGTAGACTACACAGAGAAAACGTCATTTCCCAAGACCACCAGGTAGGCCACGCCTCAGGCCTTATGATCCCCAAAGCCCCTGGGCTGGATATGGAGACACCACAGGTTACAGCTCTTCTCTGGCTTGCTGGGGCTATCACTAGGAAAAACCGGGTTAGGGAGCTCAGAGGTCTACTGGCTTTTTCTTCTCTCATTTCTCAGAAGCACACATGGTGACGTGCTGGGCTGTGCCCACACCGTGAGGGAACACAGCTGTCATGTTAGCCCAGGCCTATGCCTCCAGGGCCCCAAAAAGAAAAGACCAGGTGAAAAGGAGACATTTTATTGCAGTATAAAAAGGCAGGGAGGCCAGCAACTCTCCAGAGACAAAACCACCAGTATCTGTCCTGCCTCTAGCAGTGGCTGAACCCAACATGGACGGTCGGGCTTGCTAGCTTGTGGTCCGCATGCCCAGAGATGGGCAGGATGAACCATGTCCAGTTATGCTCAGGTCACATTTACCTTCAAAAGTACAATAGCCACCACAGTGCTCCACCCTCCTGAGCCGCAGAGCACCCTGGAAATGTGCTCTAACTGGACCCACTTACTAGTGGGCTGGACCCAGGCACCTGGCAGTCACAGAAACAATGGCAGCTGACTTCCAATTCCAGCAACAAAATAAAGAACTAGATTTTACATTTTCTTTCCGTAGGTTAAGAGAAACACACACATACATACACACATATACAAAAACCTCAACATTTCGACTCTAGGCTTTGGCAAGAGGCAGCCTGACTTCCATGTGAAGTTCTCCCCAGAGCCATCTCAGCAGCCTTGTTGCCTCCCTGCCTGCACTCTGCCATGGAGCCTCACCTCAGAGGACAGTGGAACTCCCAGCATGGGACTTTTTTTATTTTTATTTTTGGTTTTTTTCAGACAGGGTTTCTCTGTAGCTGTCCTGGAACTCACTCTATAGATTAGACTGGCCTCGAACTCACAGAGCTCCACCTGCCTCTCCCTCCGGAGTGCTGGGATTAAAGACGTGGGCTACCAATGCCTGATAGCATGGAACTCTTTAACAGTCCAGCTTCCCAGGAAGGGAAACACCAAGGGCAGGCATGGCGGGAAGTCTGCTGGTGAAGGCTCTGCTGGAGGAGGCCTAGGCCTAAGGCTGGGTTGGCAAATGTTTTCCCCTGGCTGTTCTGGGGCCTGTGGGTACAACACAGGGTGCTGACACCCTAAAAAGGAGGGCAGAGAACTCCCTGGCCCTGATGGATACAAGGTTCCCAAACACTTCTCTGCGGAAACCTGGGAACCCTGTTTCTGTGAACACCCCTCCCTCTGTATGAAAACTCTGGATGCTAAGTGTAAAGTCCTTGGCTGAGCAGGAGCCTCACCAGAGGACAGAGGGTGTCAGGGGGTGTGGAGAGTGCCAGGGGCAGCATCCAGCCCTGGGGACACCACTTCCTGTCCAGCTCTGCCACATGGTCCCACATATGAAGCAGGAACACGGCTCTGACTGGGGAGTAGGGGAGGGAGGAAGAGGAGAAGGCTAGAACCGCAGAAGCAGCTCCATGAACCGGGGCTGGAACCGGCTGTGAACACAGGCAGGAGGGCTCTGGGCACCTAGATGATGCGGGTGACGGGACAGTTGTCAGTCTCATCCAGAAAGAGGGTGCTGAAGACATCGTTGAAGAATGTGGGGTGGTATCTGCAGGCTCGCTCGCAGTCGGGGTTGAAGTTCACCTCCAGGATCTGGGGCTGCATCACCCGCTTTCCTGGTGGCAAAACTAAGAGGTAGGAAGACTGCGACGGCAACAAGGTCAGGGTACACATCTGTCTCGGAAGAACTGGGGGATGGGGACTGTGATGCGGGGCACAGACTTAGGCCCCGATTCCCAGTGTAGGGGGTACAGGGTGTGACTTAGAACACGGATTCCCTGACTTAATACCTGTTCCCCAAATAAAGACTGAAGTTACCCCTAACCTCATTTCCCTTAGGGCAATGAGGGCACATCGCTTTACGCTTCGATGACCAGCGTGGTCAGAGGAGTAGCACACATCCTGTTCTATGAGCTCTCGTGGCACCCAGTCTGTCACCTTCCCCCTGCACTCTGAAGCAAATGTGACTCTTTCTCAGTGGAACAAAAGCCGTGGGACTGGAGAAATGGCTTAGCAGTTAAGAGCATTTGATGTTTTTGCAGAAGACCTGGATTCAGTTTCTAGAATTCACATGGTGGCTTACATACATTCTTAATTCCTGTTCTAGGGGTCCTGTGTCCTCTGACCCCTAGGGACACCAGGCATGCACACAGTATATACAGTACACAAAGACCCACACACACTCCAGGGGTCCTGTGTCCTGACCCCTGGAGATATCAATCATATGCACAGTGCACACACACAAACACACACACGCACCTGTAGGGTCGTCCGTGCAGAACTTTCAAACACATAAAACCAAAAGATAGCCAAGGGCTGTCCTGGGCGCTGCCAGTAGGGCTGGGCATAGGGGTACTGGGTGGAAGGCTTTGGCGTGGAAAGGCCCCTTACCATCTGGATGGCTATCCCACTTGAGCATGAGGTCAACCGCATACACAGCCCGAGATGAGGGGTAGTCGCAGAGGCCCATGGGCGGTGGCTTGGCACATGCCACTTGGAACAGCTCTGTGAAGGCCTTGAAGATCTCAGCCTGGAGACAAGGAATGCTCCATCACAGGGTGGTCTCAACCCTGACTCTGGACTAACAAGACCACCTTTGCCTGAGCCCTGTCATCCAGGTTACCCCATCTACATTCCTAGCTTGGTAAGATGGCCATGTCTGCCTGTCCCCACACTCCGGGAGTCCATTTCTGTTTTGCAGTAAAGAAGGAGTCCAGAGCTTCATGCATTTTAGGCAAGAACTCACCACCAAGCCATGCCCTAGTGCAGGAATCTACCTCCAGTACACTGTTGGTTTCCTGTCATATGACTAGCTCCCCCCACCCCCCACTCCCTGTGGCCCCCAAGGGCATGGATTTCTGGGGCTGATGGAGACTATTGCTCCCGGGCTACCTCAGGATGCTCCAAATTCCCTCCCTCCTCATGAGGGACATCCGAAGAGCCTCCAGAAGCACTACACACAGAGTATAGTGGGGGTGTGGTGGGTGGGTGGGGTGGTCTTAGCTCAGCCAGGGAAGAGAGTGATTTCCATATCCCCAGCTTGGTGGAGCCCAAGACTCACCTGAACACCACTCCAGGGAAACTCTGGGTACTGCTTTTCGAACTGGGGGATGAACTCATCATAGTGCACCTGAAACAGATGAGAAACAATTACGGTGGCGGCAACTGTCTCTAGACTGAAGCAGGACATCAGGAGGCCAAGGTTAGACTCCAGGCAGGCAGAAGATCCACTCTGAGCCTCCGCTTCCCCTTTCATGAAAAGGAAGGAAGGCTAGGACTTCCTGCTCAGCTCACTGACTTTGCAGGCAGCAGCCTTGATGGTCCTGGCTTTCAACTCAATCAAGGTAAGAGGGACAAGAAGCAACAGGGCCACTTAGGGTCTGAGTCAGCACAGCCACTCTGCTGGGGCAGGCAGAGAGGCACCTCTGAGAGCTGTTTGCTGTGGGAACCAGGTTACTATGAAGTCCACCAGCCTCTGCACCCAGGATTCACATGCAAAGTTGAGGCACAGGAACTGAGAGTTCCAAGGCTAGCCTGGGTTACATGAGACGCCCCCCCTCCCAAAAAAGCCAAAAAATAAATAACTGGCCTGCTGTCTGCCCCAATGCCTTTAGCCCTGGCATGTAGATGGCATTGTGACCCCATTGTGCCCACTGTGTGGTAGTGAGCCCTATGGAGACCTCAACCCTGCTCCTACATTGGGTACTCTTTAGCACCAGGAAAAGACTTCCTGAAAGGACACGGGACCTGACTGTGACAGGAGAACCTACTTGCCCTTGGACCCCACCAGACCCTACCTGTTTCAGCACCACATCCGGGTCATAGTTCATGACGGTGAAATGCTTCTCATAGTCATCTAGGTCATTGAGTGCGAAGGGCCTGAAACAAGCGGACAGGTAAGGATGGGCTTCCAAGCTCCATGGGGAGCAGCCACACACTGCTGGCTGGGGCACAATGCTCCCCTTGTCTACAGGTTGGGACAGTCACTCAGTCCACGTTGGAGTCAGGACCAGTAATATGCTGAAGATTCTCTAAGCCTCAGTTCATCGTCATGATCCTGTGTTAATGTCCAGCTCACGGGAGTGTCATATTCATTACAGTAATGATGTCACTAAACTCTTGGAAGCTGTGGGCGGCATGCTGGGGTGGATGGAGTCTAGGGTGAGCTTTCATGCGCCACAGTGAAGGGGTTTCTTTGTCAGCCCCTTCCCCACCCTGCCCTGTCCCATTTACCTATTGGAGAAACGTAGCCAGAACACATCATACACGAACAAGCTCAGCGGCTTCACGGAGCGCAGCAGCACAACGTAGCGAATGTCAAACTTGACATTCCCCACATCTTCTCGAAGGAACAAGACGGGGCTTTCAATGTACTTGGACACAACCTGGGGATAGATGTGGACTTGCTCACCAGTAGCTCACCTCACCTGGGCAGGACAGAGAACCTCCACCCTGCGCCCCAAGATGGGGGAGTCTCCTTCACCTGTGTCCATGGGACTGCACACAAGGTCATCACAGCCATCTACAGCTGCCCCCTATTCCTGCATTTTCACGCTCTAGCTAAGGCACAGCAAATTCTTTATGTTCATTGCTATTTTTTATGTGTTAAGTGTTTGTCTGCACGTATGTTATGTGTACCACATGTATGCAGCACCCAGAGGCCAGAAGAGAGTGTTAGACGACCTGAATTGGTGTTGCAGACCGCTGTGAGCCACTATGTAGGTCTGGGAACAGAACCTGGGTCTTCCGCAAGAGTAGCAGGTGTTCTTAACCACTGATCCATCTAAATCCTGCCTTTCTATTTAAAAAGTTCCATCAAGTTTCAGCCTATGTGTGCTGAGAGCCCAACCTTGGCCACCTCTCCCTGGATGTTATCTATGTTGATTTTTTTTTCTTTTTAAAGACGGGGTCTCTTACTGGTCTGGAGTGTAACAAGCAGGCTAGACTGACCATATGCCTGGCTTTTTGACACCCGCCCCTCATGAATTCTAGGGACTGAACTCTGGTTCTCATGCTTGCAAAGCAAGCACTTCCTTTACCCACTGAGCCATCTCCTAGCCCTAGTTTCCCGGTTTTAAATGGAGGAATTCTCACCAACAATCCCATCCACTCCCACTTGCTGTCTCAAGTCGCTACAATGACTCACCGTCCTCAAAGCCCACTTTCTCCCAGCCTGTCCCATGGGAACCTTGTGTCTGAGGCAGCTCCTGCACACAGCCACTGCATGGCCCACCCTACAGGAGCACTACCATAGACCCGGGGGCTCCATCAGTGATCAGCTCCTGTGCTCATGTACTGCCGTGGTGTGCTCCAGTCCCCACAGGCCGAGTGGCCCTGAGTCACAGTCGACTCTCCCAATCTCAGACCTAGCCGGAGGTCCCCACACCTGCTCTCTTTGGTGTCTCTGCCTATGCCTGGAGCAGCCGGGTGGGGGAGCTGTAAGCCCACCTTGGGGGTGCTCTCTCGGTGCCGGATGATGCTGTGGAGGTTGTTGGTGATGTGAGTGTCCAGGCTGCGGGCCAGGTTCCAGGGCTTGCAGATCCAGTGGTTGTCTTCACCCCTGAGGGAAGGCATTAGCCGAGTTACACCCACCTTTCAGACAGTGTGTCTCATGGACCTAGAGGCTGACTGGCGAGTTAATGTCTTTTAGGAAACTCTGTCACAGAGCACTGGGGTAACCAGGAGTTTGCTGGAAGCTGAGGAATAATACAGTATGGAACCTGCACTCCCCAACCCCACCCACACAGAAGCAACGAGAGTGCTGGTAGGTGCCTAGCTAAGCAGCAGGCTGGGTGCGGGGTAAGGACGGGCAGAGCTGCAGCATCATAACAGAAGTGCCCAGGAGTGTCCGCCCTGCCTTGAGTCTAGGGGACTTACCGCCTCTCCCGGTGCTGAAAATAGCTGACAAACTGGGGCAGCTCAGTGCGCAGGTTGAAGGTTCGGGGCAGCCAGGGGGGACCCTCAGGACCCCCGGCCCGGCGAGCGATGGAGGCCAGGCAGTCCTTTACGGTCAGCAGGTTCTCGCAGGGGAACTGGTTGAGTAGCACCTGTGGCCTCTCCTGGCTGAACGTCCTGTGGGTGGAGGTGGGTATGGCCAACGTAGAGGTCAGCTTAGCGTCCCAGAGAGGGGTGTGGGGAGTACAGAGGAAGGTTTGAGGTCCTGGCACTGGGTACGAGGCCCTGTGGGCTGCCAGGTACCCACCTGTAGTCCTTGAAGTGCGAGAAGTGGTAGAGGATATCGGCGTCAGCCTCGCTTTCAGTAAAAGTGAAACGTGGGTGCGTGAGGTGGCAGAGCACCTGCTGCACGTCCGAGTGGACCCTGCGGAGAGACTCGAGTGAGCAGAGGCCCGACGGCAGGCAGGAGCTCCTGCTCACCCTGACTGTCCCTGGGAACAGAGGATGAGAGCACAGAGCTTGCCTCCCATCTGCCCTCAAGACAACGGGATGGTTTAGGTGTTCTGTAGATGCTGGGTTCTTAGGAAAGCAGGATGGACATGAGGCAGGCCAGCAGAGATAGAACTTATCATCCTGGAACTCTGATTTGGGCTATACTCTCCCACTCTGGACAGCAGACAATGGAGCACATTTCTCCTCCCTGTTATGTCACCAAACTAGAACAGTTTCTACTCAGAAATACATCCTGGCAGGAGGGTCAATCTGGCCTGCAAGGGCTTAGGGAGCATGACCAGTAAGTCGGAACTATCCTCAACTTTTAGGGAGACTCTTTTTATTTACCACTGATTGCCCACGCATAATTGGCAACATGTAAATCAAGGTTGGATGCATTACGGGAAAGGCCGTGCACAGTGAATAAAGAGTAATCTAAGCCTCTTAGTTAAAACGGAGAAGCTGGGTGGTGGTAGCACGTGCCATTAATCACAGCACACAGAGGCAGAGACAGGAGGATCTCGAAGTTCAAGGCCAGTCTGGTTTATAAATCGAGTTCCAGGACAGCCAGGGCTACACAGAGAAAACAACAAACAAAACAAAACAACACCAGAAAAACAAACAAAACAGAAAAAAGGTAGAACCACCCAAGTTATACCCATAGAAACTAACTTTCTCTTGAACCCTATACAAGGAAACCCCAAACAATAACTGGGACCTTGGGTACCCTCAGTCTGTGGCCCACTCCATCAGTCTTGACAGTGGGTTCCTTTCTAATCTCCACTTACCACTTTGTTTTGAACAAACTTCCTTGCTACTCTATAATCTGTGTATTGTTTGTGTATGTTTGTGTGTGTGCGGAAGCCAGAAGATAACCTGTGGTAGGGAGTTGGTTCTCTCCCTCCACCATGTGGGTCCCAGGAACTGAACTTAGGTTGTCAGGCATGGTGGCAGGTTCCTTTACTGGCCAAGCCATCTTGCTGGCTCTTTTATTTCATTCTTAAATAAGACTAAAAGCCGGGCTGGATGTTTTTCCAGAGGTTCTGAGTTATCACATGGTGGCTCACAACCATCTGTAATGGGACCTAATGCCCTCTTCTGGCCACATGCAGACAGAACACTGTATACATAATAAATAAATCTTATTTTTTTTTTCTTTTTTAAAAAGAAGACTAAAAGCCTGAAAACACCCCAGTCACTGCCATTAGATAGACACCGGCAACCTCCCAGTCCCCCTTGAATCTGTGAGAGTGTTGGTGTCCCCAGAGGGCGCTCCTGAATCTGCAGGCCTCCTGTGGGTGTGCTGTCAAGACAAGCATCCTGGGACAGGTCTTTTTTTTCTTTTAAAATATTTATTTATTGGGGGGCTGGAGAGATGGCTCAGCGGTTAAGAGCAGTGACTGTTCTTCCGGAGGACCTGAGTTCAATTCCCAGCAACCACATGGTGGCTCACAACCATCTGTAATGAGATCTGGAGTCCTCTGGCCTGCAGGCATCCATGGAGGCAGAATGTTGTATACATAATAAATAAATAAAATCTTTAAAAAAAAAAATATTTATTTATTTATTATGTATACAACGTTCTGTCTGTGTGTATGCCTGCAGGCCAGAAGAGGGCACCAGACCTCATTACAGATGGTTGTAAGCCACCATGTGGTTGCTGGGAATTGAACTCAGGACCTTTGGAAGAGCAGGCAATGCTTTTAACCTCTGAGCCATCTCTCCAGCCTATGGGACAGGTCTTATGTCACACTTCAAACCCAGGACAGAAGTGAAGACAGGGCCTGGAGGTGACTGTATTTCCAGAGCGTGAAGGCAAAGGGGACACAGGGCGTAAGGGTGAGGTAAGTGGCAGCTCGGGGAGGATGCTGCAGTGGGAGGACTCACAGTGAGGCACTGGCCTGCTGGAATGGCTGGTACCAGGCAGGTAACCGGCCTGAGTCAGGAGAGTGAGAGTGAAACACGGCCGCAAGCAAGACTCTGCCTGGGTCCCCATCTAGCCCATTCCAGAGGGTTCACAGCCAGATCTGTGTCTCAGGACACTCCCTTACTCCCTTACCCCCTTACCAAAGGCTAGGGCTCTCTCTGGCTTCAGGCAAGAGCAGGAGGACCCAGCAGAGAGAGGCCATCCCTAAAACCAGACAGAATGGTGTACTCAGCTCTATTCTAGATGAACCAAATTTCAGCAGCCATGGATCTAGCACCTGGGGGCTGCAGAGAGGGCTCCTAGGAAGGCAGAGGCCCTGCTCAGCACTAGTGGGTGTGGCTCTGTACCTAGGCCCTGTAGCGTGAAGTACAGCTGTCTTTTCCCTGCCACTGCCTGTACCCTCAACTCCTTGGACAGGATCTCCTAAAGTACAGGTGCTCTCCCCCACTTTTTTTTTAACTTTTGAGACAGGGTTTCTCCATGTATCCCTAGCTGTCCTGAAACTTGCTCTGTAGATCAGGTTGACCTCCAACTTAAGAGATCTGTCTGCCTCTGCCTCCCGAGTGCTGGGATTAAAGGTGTGTGCCACCACTGTCTGGCAACCTTTATCGTTTTTCGAGACAGGGTTTTACTCTGTAGCCCAGGATAGCCAAGAACTTGTGGTAATCCTCCTGCCTTCACCTCTCATGTTGAGATTATAGGAATGTGCCACTGTGTTTGGCTTTCCCTCATTTCCCAGGGTAAGTCCAACAGCTGCTTCCTCCAGGCAACCCCGCCCACCCTCTACTTTCCTCAGTGGTTCTAAGAACTCCATGACTGGCACTATTGCCAACATGCCTGGATTCCAAGGCCTGCCTGGGCTACTGACTTGTTCTGGAACCCGGGAATGTCAATGACTGAAGGTAAGTCTCAGTGAGAACAGAGAATGAGGGCTATGTATGTACCTGAAGACATGGCCCTGCGGACGTGTCACTGGGCTAATGGCAAGTGGCAGTTTCTCCTTGTTTTCCTCCAAGACGGCCTAGGATCAGAGGCAGAAACAGACCTCAATGAAGACAGCAAATGACCACAGGCTTTCCTAACATGTCAGGCCACACCCTTCACATCCGTAACTCTCTCAGTGGCAGCCCAGGGCTACCTGACACGAGGCTCTACACTCAGGCCTCCCAGGTACCCGGGAGTCCAGGATAGGCAAAGAACACACACATTGTTCTCATTCTCCATGCTGCCGTGTTCCAGACTCAGATGGTAAGAGGTGCCAAACCTGTATAGGGAGGGGCCGTTCAGTCTGAGAGGAGGCCTGAGGGCTGTTCCTGGACCAGGGTGGCTAACAGTTTAAAACAGGTCCACTGACTGTGACACTCCCTTGTAAAGCAGAGCCCACTCTGTCCCGGGACTCAAGGAGCTACTTGCGAGGGGCAGCAGGGACGAAGGGACAGTACTGCTCTTGAGCCCAGAACACAGGCCCCTCAACTCCCTCCTTCTTGCTCCTGGATCACTCCCTTGAAGACAAGCTAGCTGCCATGCTTCCAGGACACTGAGAAGCCCATGCAGAGGCACCTATGTGGAGAGACTGATGCCTGGGACAGCCAGCTTGACTCACCAAGTCTGACTGCCACATACTAACGTCTCAGCTCCAGGAAGGCTCAGACTCTTCAGCTTTGGGGACACAGTCTGTATGCCCAGGAAACCCTGAACCAAAGCACTTGTTGAACACTGTCTCTAGTTCTTGCCCCCCAGAAACTGTGGGAGGCAGTAAATATCTGTTGTCCTAAGCTGTTGAGTCATTTGTTACCAACACAGGTCACCTCAGGGTGAGACCGCAGCCTGAACCCATGGTCCTATGCAAACAAGGTTTCAGGTGAGCAGTGTTTGGCCTCCTGTCCTCTTTTCCTGCCTGCAGCAGCTTTCCAAGGAAAGTGCCAATTCTTCACCGTTTACTGAGACACCGCCACTGAGGAGGCTGAGAGCCCAACTCTGAAACCCCAGCATGCGGTACGGCACCTCCTGCTCTGTCTTGCTGGGTTCAGCAAGGTGTCACCAGACCATGACTGCGATCTGCCCCCGCCAATCAGCAACTCGCAGAGCTTCCATTACAAACCCGAGTTAATGTCCACAATCTCCCGAGACTCAGTGGTATCAGATTTCTGCATGCCAGAGTAGACTCAAATACAATAGGGCAAGGTTCCTTGACTTTGGACTCCTAACTCTCCCCCACCCCAGCATGTTTACCATCAACAGAATCGTGAACACTAGGCACAGCTCCTGTGCGTAAAGATCTGAGGCAAGGGAAGAGTTTCAGTCCCACCCCCATTTAAGATTTTTTATATTATTTTATATGTACTGGGTATTTACTAGTGCGTGCATTTGTGCATCATATGTGTGCAGTGTCCATAGAGGTCAGAGAAGGGTGCTGGGTTCCATTGAACCTGAAACTGCCTGACCTGGGCACTGGGAATGGAACACAGGTTCTCCGCTATTTCTCCGGTTGCTAGGGGCTGTGTTCCTGATTCGTATTGTGCCTCTGCACGGACTCATCACAGACAGGCACCACTTCTTCTTTTTTTTTTTTTTGGAGACAGGGTTTCTTTGTTCTAGCTGTCCTGAAACTAGCTCTGTAGACTAGGCTGGCCTCGAACTCACAGACATCTGCCTGGCTCTGCCTCCTGAGTGCTGGGATTGAAGGCGTGCACCACCAGTGCTCGGCAGCCAGGCATTTCTGAGTGAACCCACAGGGTCCTAACTTACAGGTTGCTCAGGACTCCTTGAGGGCCTGCTGTGTTGTGAAATGTACTCCAGTGCAGTCAGCCCTCTGAACCTTTGGGCCCCCTGACTTCAGATTCAGCTAACAGTAGGTCAGAAGTGTTTTCTGGGGGGAAAAGTCCTCTGTAGAGAATGTGTGCAAACATCTGTGTGTCGTCATTCCCAAACCACACGACTGTCCACAGAGCACTGTTACTGTTCCGAGAATTACAAACAATCCAGAGAAGGACAGACACTGGGGGCAGCGCTGGCAGTTCTACGTAGCAAACCTGAGCACCCACTGACTTTAGCATCTGTGTGGTTCCGCAACCCATCCCCATGGACATCAAGGAACTGCTGGTATCATTCTGTACCCTGTGAAGGAGCATCATGAGAAGAGGAGGGACAGAGTAGCATGTACAGCCAGGTCTAGCTGCATAGGCCACCCCATCCCAAACCCAGGCTACCCGGGATCGAGATCAGAACAGATGACAAACTGCGTGGCTTAGGCAGCTGGAGTGCATCAAGATCCTTATCTCTCAGGTGCTCCCCGAATGATTCCCTCATCCCACAGTCGCTGGTCTGGAGCCTGGAATCCAGCCGACATTAACATTTGGTGAATGTATAGCGAACATTCCAGAAACCACCAAACACTACACCTGATAGTACTCGGCGGGAGGCTCAGGCGTAGAGGAGCTGAGGTCCAACATGTCGGCAGGGGCCCAGGGCAGCAGCATGCATTTCCGGATCAGAGGGTCTGCCTCTCCGTAGGCAAAGTCCCGGGTCACCTCCTCTGCGCCAAGACACGCATGCCCATCAGTGGGGGTGGCAGGAGGCTCGCCCAAGGCCCATCCTCTGGGGTACGAGGGCACCTGACTTACCGCCCGTGTCTAGGTCCCTGAGGGGCCACAGCAGTGTGTAGGCCACCTGCTGGGGCATGTAGAAAAAGGGAGCGGTGGCAAAGCTCGGCACATCTGCGTGCTGGATCCTGGAGCCAAACTCATCCATGATGTACCACACCGGGACTTTTTCTTCAGCTGTCTGTGGGCAGAATGCAACAATCCTCGGCCACACGTCCACCCACCTGCACACCCAACATCAACTACTCTTCCCCTCTGCCTACTTTGGAGCCTGAAAGCTCCCCCAATCCCACTGACTGACCCAGGCCTGTGGAAACAAGGCACTAGGCCCAGTAATGGCAGGGATGAGTGCCATATACTATGCTGGGTAGGTGTGGCTCAAGGAGCTGGACCATAAGAAACAAGCATGACTTTCCCCAAGCTGAGAGCCAGGAGGATGAGCCTGCAAGGGTGGCAGGGAGGCGGATGAAGGCCTGCAGGTGTGTCAAGGGGTTTTGCTCTCCTATCAAGGGTGGTGAGAACCACAGAGGGCAACATTTTGGAAGGAGCAGCTGAGTCACCAGAACTCAATTTTAGAGGTCTGAGGGAGGGAGGGAGGCCTGTGTCCCTTAAGTGCAAAGGCAGAATAGGTACCTTGGTTCCCAGCCTCAGTTGGTCCCAGGTACCAAGATAAGGTCTTCTATGTAGCTCTGGCTGGCCTATAATTAGCTACACCAGGCTGGCCTTGAACTCAAAGAGATCCACTTACCTCTTCCACATACTGGGAGTAAAGGGGTGTACCCCATGCCTGGCTGTAACCTGACTGTTTGACTTTGCTTTATTATTGGTAACATACATCTGGTAAAGGTACAGGGACCAAATAGAGTTTCTACCAGGCCTGGGAGAAAGGGAGATGACTCACCCCATGGGCCAGCTGATAGGTCTGGTTGAACTTCCACATCTCCTCCAGCACCAGGGCCACAACTTCTGGGCTGGGCACCTCACCATGGAACTCAATGCCCATCAGGTTAGCCATGCGGTGCAAGAGTCCAGGTATCTGCTGCAGCTGTTTCCGCGCATGCTCCACACGGCACGTCCAGGCGTGGTCGATGAGGAAGATGCTGCAGGTACAAGGCACACACGAACCCCTAAATCAGTGGTTCTCAAGCTTCCTAATGCTATAGTGTGGTGACCCCCAACTAAAGTTATTTTCACTGCTACTTCATAACTGTAATTTTGCTACTGTTAAGAATCGTAAAGTAAATTTCTGTGTTTTCCAGTGGTCTTAGGTGATCCCTATGAAAGGGCTGCTTGACCCTCAGGTTGAGAACCACTGTACTAGGCAGTCAGGGCAGAAAGTAGATAAAATAACATCCAAACTCTGGTACCCAGCCCTCCTGAGACTTGCTTTCCACGGCACCTCAGTTATGGTGCCCTGGCCCAATGCCACCATTCTGCCACCCACTCAGTGTGGTTCTGAGAAGAGAAGTAAAGGAGGACAGTGGGAGGTCCCTGTTTCCAACCCCAACTGAATGTGAGTTTCACATGAAACAAATGTGGTCACGCTCACTGCAGCCACTTGGGTAAACGTCAGAGCCAGGCTGCAAGCACAGGGCAAAGGCTCATGCTGCCACCCCGCTCGCTGCAGATCTAGCAGCGACAGGCGTTCAACACAAGCAAAGGCTCTACCCACTGGGAGTGGCAGCCGGCAGGTGACAAAGCTGCATGCATATGTGTGTACCCCAGGACCTAATGGTACCAAGAACTTCACATGGGAGAGGCCAAGCCTGTCTTTCTTTTTCTTTTAAAGACAGGGTTTCTCTGTGTAGTCCTGGTCATCCAGAAACTCACTCTGTAGACCAGGCTGGCCTCAATCTCACGGAAATCTGCCTGCCTCTGCCTCCCAAGTTCTGGGATTAAAGGCATGCACCGCCACCACCTGACCAGGCCTGTCTTTCTAATCCTGGCTCCAGCAAGCTTTTTGCTGGATTAGGGGACTCCACATATACAGGTGCCCAATGAACAAGGCAGCCAGCCCCTCCCTGACCCCCTCTCCCTGAGCACACAGCCCCTACAAAACAAAAGGAACAGTAATATTCTAGGTGATGTTTGAGACCAAGTTCAGGAATCTATCAGTCTGCTGTTAGTCCCCTAGTCTGTTTGCATACCCTCAAAGGCTGGTTTATTCCTGCACAATGCAGTGCGTGGTACAGAGCCACACGCTCAGAGGTGTGCATTTGGGAGTGACCACAAAGTGTGACAATAGTCATGGCCAGGTAGGTGTGGGGTACTGAGGACAGAGAAACGGGGCCTGGCAAACGTAATACTCAGAGCAACAACGTTCTTACGAGCAGAGGGGGCTGAAACCTGAAACAGACACCCATGCTTGGTGAAGGCCAGAGCTGTCAACTTGACAGAGTACAGAATCACCCAGGGGATGGGCCTCTGGGTGTGCCTGTGAGAGGCTGTCTTGACTTTGCTAACTGATGTGGGCAGACATGTCTTAACTGTGGGAGGGACCATTTCCTGAGCAGGCCATCCTGGACTTCATGAACTGCAGAAAGGCAGCTGAGCACCAACAATGCATCCAACAATGCATCCGTTGTTCTGTTTCTCCGTTGCAGATATGAGAGACTGTTTCAAGCTCTTGCTAGGGGGCTCCTGCCCCGTGCCCTCCTCCCCCACCCCATGACAGACTGTATCTTACACTGTGAGGCAGAATAAATCCTTTCTCCCTCAGCTGACCTGGTGGGTATAATTTATCACAGCAACAGACAGTTTCCAAATGACTAGTGTATGGGGTTGGCCCTCCCCAGCTACTTCCCAGGGTGCTGAGGTGTGGGCGGCACTGGGCAGAGTGAGGCTTGAGCTTCTGGGGAGTGTTATTCTGCCATCAGTGGAGCGGTCTCTATAGCTCACTTGAGGGCTGGTGAAGGGGAAGACAAAGCTTGGTACAAGACACCAGACGCCAAGGAAACTCAGGTGCCAACGAAACTCAGGAAGTTCCCTCCTCAAGCTTTAGACAAAGCTTCTGGGAGAGGGGCCCATAGGTCTACCCCAGTTCCCTGGAAGATGGGAAGTCCTGATTCTAGATTTGGCCCTGGGCAACACCAGGCTTGGTCTAGTCTTCCTGCTTCCAGGATTGTGTCAGCAGGCTTCAGGGAGATGGGACAAGGGCCCTTAGCAATGCCAGGCGTAGCCGGGTTCATCTTTAACTGACTGGACAACTTCAAGCAAGTCCTTCCCCTGGGCTTGCTTGCTCTCAGCAGAACCAAGAGCGAGAGCACCCTGCAATGAGGTTACAGGGATGTGCTTTCTAGGAGCATCAAGCAGGATTCCTGGCAGACTGTCAACAGCACAGGCGCAGACACTACCCCCAGAGCCAGTGGGAACACCACAGGCCGCTCACCTCACAGGGAAAACGAGTCTGGGTGAAATCTCTCTAAAACCAAGTCCCAGACTTGGGTCCTACCTGTTGGGGTCATCAACCTGGACGCCATTCTCACTTGTCACGATGACCTTGTAGCACAGCTCACTCCCAGGATTGGGCTGCTTCCTCTGAGACTCCCTGGCGGCCTCGTCCTCAGCCTCCTCCACCTCCTCCACTTGCATTATCCCAAACATGTCCCCAGCATCGAAAACCTATGGCCAGAGCACAACGAATCAGGAGTGTGGGCAGGAGACCCCTGACACCCTTACCTCCAAGGAGCAAGTCCTAGTTACCATACAGCCTCTTAGCAACATCTAACAGAACAAGTCCTCCTAGGGATGTCATCAGCACAGCACACTTTAGAAAAGTCACAAAGTATCCATAGCAGAATGTTCTTAGTCTGCACCCCTTGTTTTACAAGGGAAATGAGGCCCCAGTGGCAGAGGGTATGAGATGGGGAATCAGGATGGTGGCTGGCAGGGAGTACCCTGACTTCACTTTCACCAGAACTATTCTGTTACCAGGACAGCTGAGGTAGCCCACAGGCACCTCCCCATACTGGTGCAGCAGGAAGTGTGGCCGGGGGATGCTGGGACAACTCTCAGAGCAGAGGGGGAACGGGAGGATGTGGGGATTGGATCTCCCAAGCCAGGAACAGGTGGGAGTCAAGGACAGCTGGAGAAGCATCAAGCCGGTCTCTTCTCCCACACTCCCTCCCAGTTCCCACCACAAAGGCACCTCAGGTCTGTCATAAGCCAGCAAGGGAGTGAGGGTGGGGACCTTTGGAATCTGAGGCCCACTTGTGAGGTTTGAATCTCGGAGCTTTGCCACATTTTATACATGCGGTCCCATATGGAGGCGCAAAAATGTGAGCCTATATCCACGCTGACCAAAGGTCAGAGAATTGAAACTTATCTCTATTCCTTCAAGGTTACTGTGTTCGTACCTCAAACAAAGGTCCCACCTAGATTTAGGTCAGAGAGTTGTGCTCTCTCAAGGTTACTGTCCAAAGGTGAGGCTAATAGCCAGGCCTTGTATTTCAGGAAGAGGGTAAGTAGATGCGTTTCTGTCTCAAACAAAAGTCTAAGGATCCAACTAAGGTTCCAGTTCCCTTAAGGAGATAACATTAGATTCCACCTGGGGAATGGTGTGCCTACAGAATGGTTTGTTCTAGGATGTGAGCATGACTTCTTTTGTTCTAGCAACAGAATGTTTGACTATGGTAGCTGGGGACCTTCAATTTGTCTGCACATTTCCTTCTATCATGTTAATGCAGATTTTTGTCTTACTCCTACCTTTTGGGGTCGGGGTATTTTAAGCAGTTGGAAATTAAACGTGGGCGATTTCAGTATTCAGTGGAACTCTCTCCCAGTACTATTCTATGTTTTTCTGTCTTAGTATTTTTGTGTTTTCGTATTCTTTATTAATATTTCTAAATCCCAATGCCCATACCCCAGCGAGTGGCATTTGTCAAGGCTGGTCCCCGATAATCCTGGAAAAGTTAGCTCAAACCCTCTGTGACTCGGTTTCCCCATTTGTCTGGCAGGAAGGTCTGGGTTTGTTGGGCAGTAAATTACTAAAACAAGGCAAGACACGGAATGGGGCCTGGGCCGTGGCAAAAACTCTTACAGGCCAGGCCAGCTGCAAGAACCAGATGAAATGGGACACAGTAGGCAAGTCCAACCCTCCAACCTCTACCACTCTGGGGTAGCTACAGCCTTCTCAGGCACAGACATGCTCTGTGAGGCCAGAAACAAGGGGGGCTCTCTGCAGGGACAAGAGGGCTGGACTCTTTTAACTCTTCCAGACCTGGGAAGCTATGGGAGAGAGCCTGTGGGGAAAGATTCACATCTGCAGTTCTAGGGTGTGGAGAGAAGTACCACAGGCTGGGGAGGGAAAGGCATGGGGTGGAGGTGAGGGGAACCACTGGGGAGATGGCTCTTGGGTAATGGTGATTGTGAACAAGCTTGATTGAGTTTGGTCACCGATATCTCAAGGTGGAACCAACTTCTAAAAGTTGTCTTCTGATCCCCAGGTATGTGCGCGCGCATACACACACACACACACACACACACACACACACACACACACACACACACACAAAGTTAATGTACAAAAGTGTGGGGGAGCGGGAGGTTGCCATTCTCCAGAGTGGAGTCTGGCAGGCCAACCAGATCAGGGAAGCTCTAGGTGAAGAACAACGGCAGAGTCTCAACCAAGTCCTCTTTTGATCCCTGAAGCAGCCTTGAGTTGGGGGAGGTTTGCCCTCACTTAAAACTGGGGGGCTGGAACCCATACCTCAGGTATCATAGGTCCTCCAACTCCCTGGCTTTCACCAAACTTTCTTTTTTTTTTTTTTTTTTGGTTTTTTCACCAAACTTTCTAACCTGAAGCCTGGCTTGGCTTTTCCTCTGCTGGGGTGTTGGGAACTGTGGACCCCCTGCCGGGCAGAGTAAACAACTTGTTTTCCCATGCTTGCGGCTGCTCTGAGCAAACATCATGTTTTGCAGCTGCTCTGAGCCCGAGATCCTCAGGAGTTCCTGATGGCAGGGGAGTGGTTTCTGGTGGGCTGAGAGGGTGTGGCCGTTAGTTTAGGAGACTCTATATAATCTGCCCTGGAACACATAAAGGGGGCATTCTTGGTGTTATCCCATTGCCCGACACTGGGGGTATGCAGGAACCAACCCTGCCTTTTAGCTGTGACCCCTAGGGAGGCATCCGAGTGGGAGGGAGGGTGTTTTTAAAAACACCTCCTGTCTTTACTGTGGAACCGATCAAGGTAAGGAACCAGGGCTGAATGCCTGGTGGGGGAGGGTTGCTCTCTGCAGGCAGGCACACAGTCCTGCAGAGCATTCCTTCTGGGTCTGGTGGCAGGTCTCACTGTGGTGACTCAGCTTTGTCTGGAAAGGCTCAGTAGGGCCTGGGACCAAAAAAACAAAACCAAAAACGATGGCTGTCCCTGGCTAGGCCACAGCAGCCTACCTGAGAAGGCACAGGACATATGCTGGAGTTCATTTGTTACCATTCCTCCCCCCTCCCCCCGGGGAGCCAGGTGCTTGTGTTTCTTTATCTCTCCTTTCCAAGTGAGACATGGCTTAGGTGGGGAGTCACCTGTCCAAGTTAGGGTGCCCTTGGAGGCTGGCTGAGTTGGACCCCAGGGCATTCCCGAAACAGTCCTTTCAGGCAGCATCATGGGTAGCCTTTTAACCTCACTAACAGATGGGGGCCCGGGTTCTATCTCAGCAATGGCCTGGGATTAAGGCAAATCTACAGAAAGTGGCCAAACAGGAGGGCCCAACACCTGAGTAGAGGGAACCACCCAGTTATATGAAGTCCACTAACAATGAACCTCAATCTACGACCATGGTAATGCCCGAAAACCACACTGAAAGTGGAAAAAGCATCTAATACCCCGTCAGTGCAGTCGCTTTGCTCAGCTATCTGGGCTGACTGGGAGCTGTAGCCTCAGGACACATTCTATCTCTAGCCCGCTGAACGCTCTGCACCTCCCTTCCCATAGGACTAGGGATAGAGCAACCTCCCATCAAGGCTAGGTAAGCACTCCACACAGTGAGCTGCACCACAGCCCTATGTACAGGCTTTGAGCAGTAACTATCTGGCCCATATATAGCGTGGAACTGGATCAAAGAGGGTGAATCGGCCCCATAGCAAGACTCGGGACTCCTAGTACTTGGCCTCTCCTGATCACCTGCAGCTTTAGTGGGTTACGGGTGGGAGGCGGTGTCCTGAAGTGACACCAAACTCTAGCTTCGGAACAGACCCTCCGCCCAGTCCAGCCTGTTTTCTCAACTCAACGGCCCAGTTTTCAGGCAGCAGAGGCCGTACACCCCTACCTAGCCCAGGTGAAAAGATAGAGCTACTCCCTCACCTTTGAAAGGGAACACTCTTCACCCTCTCTTAGCGTCTTCTCCATCTCGCCGGGCCTCCTTAGTTTACAAAGGGTGTGACCGCCGACTCAAGCCGTGGGAAGCAACTCAATCTATACGCCGCAGCCGAGGTGCTGGGATGCCGAGAGCCAAGTGCATGCCAGTCTGCAGGTCTCAGCTCATCCTTGGCAGGGTCCAGACCCTGCAGGATGGCAGCACAGGTGCAGCTCTCGGCCGGTCGCCCTATGACTCCCAGACACACACCACTCCTGAGCCTGTAAGCCAACCCTTTGGAGCCGCTGGGCTGCGCTCCCCAATCGTCTGCATAACCCGCCCGCAGTCCGCGCTGCCCCGTACCTCGTGCTCCAGCTTGTGCAGGAGGCTGCCCCATAGCCGCTCCGGGACGCCCGAGGCGCGCAGCGCGGGACCGTGCAGCGACACGAACTCGTCCAGCAGCCGCTCATTCAGCCTCTCGGCGCGGCCCGGGCGCCGCTGACCCGGGTAATCCTCCATGGTGCTCGGATGCGCACAGCGCCGCCCACTGCCGGAGTTAAGCGTACGGTGCGCACGCACCGGCCTTCCGGGCTGGGAGATCCCGAGAGTGCGCACGCGCGCTAGGGGCGTGTCTTCCCATTCATCCCGGGACTGCCGCGGAGGGTGCTGGGAGTGGTGCTTAGAGCGCCCCACGTGGTCAGAACAGGAAAAGCTTGTTCTTAAGGGGCAGGTGGGGTTGGGGTCGGGCAGGAGGTCAGACAGCCCTCGCGCTGGTTACGATTTTGTTGTGCTAGAGATTTTTTGTTTTTCTTAATTTTAGTTTAAATTTTTAAAAATTTATGTGTATGAATGCTTTCTTGCGTGCATGTATGTGCGCATGTCGTGGAGGCCAGAAAAGGGTGTCAAGTTCTTTGGAACTGGAATTACACATGGGGTGCTGGGATCTGAACCCCGGTCTTCTGCAAGAGCAGTTACCACTAAGTCATTTTTCCAGCTTGTTTTATTTTATTTTGGTGTGTGTGTGTGTAAGAGAGAGAGAGAGAGAGTGAGTCCTTGTGGACATCAAAGAACAAACATCATTAAGTCTGTTCTCTTTCTACTTTTATGTGGGTCCCAGGGATCACCTCAAGACATCAAGGTTGCATGGCAAGCACTTTTGTTAGGATCTGAGAGAAGCCTGCAAGAAAAGACCAACAGTCACGTTGCAACAAACAGGGGCGCTTTATTATTTTCTTTTTCTTTTTTTTTTTTTTTTTTTTGGATTTTTTGAGACGGGGTTTCTCTGTAGCTTTTGGTTCCTGTCCTGGAACTAACTCTTGTAGACCAGGTTGGCCTCGAACTCACAGAGATCCGCCTGCCTCCGCCTCCCGAGTGCTGGGATTAAAGGCGTGCGCCACCGTCCGGCTGTGCTTTATTAATATTAAAAAAACTGCCAACATATTGGGGTGGCAAATGGCGACCCCCAAAAGAAAGTCGCAAGCTCCTTTTAAACAGAGTTAGGGGAATTGCAGGGAGGAGGGATTAATCTGGGGCTGATTGGTGGGAGGACCTAGTGGTTAGAGACTTTCCAACAGCAGGGTAGGGAAAGCTGTCTTTAGTTATCAGGAGACTGGCCCTCTGCTGAGTCCACAGAAGGTCAAGGGGCACCTGTTGATTGGTTGCCCCTGAGTCGCCCCCCCCCCCCCAACTATTTGCTCAGCTTCAGCCACCTCTAGTAAACCAGAACTAAGGCCCTGTCCCTGGCAGGGGCTATTAGAAGCCTGTTGTCATGGTCTGGTCTAGCTCCCCAGCCCTCTCACCTTTACCACTGAGCCATCTCCCAGGTATTGGTTATCATCACCATCATCGCCATTTTGCCACAGGGTCTCATGCAGCTCAGACTGACCGATAAACTCACCTTGTAGTGGAGTCTGGCCTTGAACCCATGATCCTCCTGCCTTCACCTCCCAAGTGTTGGGAGGTACCACCATGTACAGGATCCTAGCTATATCTTGAAGGCTTTACTGAATTCAGAGGCTGCAATATCTTGGTAACTGTGGGTGCCATCAAAAGAGTTATTCCTCAAGCTCAGAGGTTCACAAGTGCAATTAAGGGGACGGCAAGATGCCTCTGGGGATGAACGCCCATGCCTGGCCTTGAACTCCTAGAGATTTGCCTGCGTCTGCCTCCCCAGTTTTGGGATTAGAGGTGTGAGCCACCATGCCCAGCTCCCCAGTTCTGAGGGAAGTGGAGACAGGAGATCACTGAGTCTTTCTGACTTTGGGTCTAACCAAGATAATGGGAGCTCTCAGTCTGAAGAAAGACTCTGCCTCAAGGAGTAAGCAGAGAACGGCAGTTGAGGATACTCTGCATTACAGCTTAATTCTGGTTTAATGTTTGTTTGGACTCCCCACCCCCCAGAGTCTCACTATATAGGTCTGGTTATCTTGAAACTCATTACGTAGACTAGATTAG
Source organism: Chionomys nivalis (assembly GCF_950005125.1). NCBI lineage: Eukaryota > Metazoa > Chordata > Mammalia > Rodentia > Cricetidae > Chionomys > Chionomys nivalis. The sequence continues at coordinate 40,626,630 of NC_080102.1, forward strand.
CATGGAACTCACAGAGATCCGCTCACCTTTGCCTCCTGAGTGTTGGGATTAAAATCATGAGCTGTTACACCCAGATGGACTATGGTTTTTGTTGTTTTTCAAGACAGGATTTCTCTGTAGCTTTGGAGCCAGTCCTGGAACTTGCTCTGTAGATCAGGCTGGCCTCGAACTCAGAGATTTGCCTGCTTCAGCCTCCTGAGTGCTGGAATTAAAGGAGTGTGTTACCGCCACTCAGTTAGACTATGGTTTTTAAATGGGTTTATGTTTTTTTTTTCTTTCTAGTCTGTTTTCGTTCCCAGGTTATGGTGCTATGGAGTATCCACCAGAGAAGACTACTGAGACACAGGTTAAAGCCAATAGACAGTCTTTATTAGGTGGCTCGTGCCTACAGTGGACGTTTGGGATCCCAAGCCTTTCTTAGGCTTTTAAGCACAAAAAGAAAGAAAGGAGGGAGGGAGGGAAGGAAGGAAGGAAGGAAAGAAATCAAATCATATCCTGGATTGATATATTTCAGTTAGCAAGAATAGTTACCCAGAGATGGGCAGTGGTGGTTGCATGCTTTAGTACCCACACTCGGGAGATGGAGGCAGGCGGATTTCTATGAGTTCAAGGTTAGCCTGGCCTACAGATTGAGTTCTAAGACAGCCAAGAGCTATTATACAGAGAAACTCTGTCCTGAAAAACAAACAAAAAACAACAAGAAACAGAAAAGAATAGCTAGACAGATGTATAACTACAGAAGCCAAAAAGCAGGTTAGTACATTTAGAGACTTTCCCAGAGCTAAGGACTTTGATGGACTAGGTCTTTGCTTTTGTTGTAATAGGTGATGCTGTCTACATGCTGAGGTTTATTGTTGTGTGGAGCTGCGGGCTGCGTCCCGCCACCCGGCTAGCTTTACACCCGAAATAATTACACGGAAACTGTATTCTTTTAATCCCTGCCTGGCCCATTAGTTCCAGCCTCTTATTGGCTAGCGCTTACATATTGATCTAACCCATTTCTAATATTTTGTGTAGCACCACGAGCTGGCTTACCAGGAAAGATCTTAACCTGCGTCTGTCTGGAGTGAGAGAATCGTGGCGACTCACTGACTCGGCTTATTTCTCCCAGCATTCTGTTCTGTCTACTCCGCCCACCTAAGGGTTGGCCTATCAAACGGGCCTAGGCAGTTTCTTTATTAATTAACCAATGAAAGCAACAGATTAGAAAGAAATCGCTCCCACATCATTTATGACCCGAATGGTACTTTCATCATGGCGTCAGTTGTGCTAAGAGGTGGGGACCTGCCACAAGGCTTGATTGACCCCTGATTTAAAAGTTCCTTTCTGTGTTGTTCTGCCCTGTCAGATCTCTGACCGAGAAAGGAGGTGCCATAACGTCCATTCCTGGTAACAGTCCGTTGGGCCATGTTATGGCAAATCTGTCTGTCTTTGTGCCGCTACGATACAAAACAGGGTAGCCCCTTCCTCTCTCCTCCCTTCTTCAGGGAGGCAATGCCTTTTGTAACATTTACACATTTGTCTCTATATTTTTTTCTCCTATCTGCTTTCTTGCTCTGAACAAGATGGTTTGCTGTCCAAGGTCATTGGAAATTCTGTTCCCTTGGCCAGTTCTTACTGCTGTGTAACACTAAACTCCCAGGAATTTGTGAGACCAAGAGTGGAATGTATGAAATATTCCTTTTAAAACTCGAAGCAGCCGGGCGGTGGTGGCGCATGCCTTTAATCCCAGCACTCGGGAGGCAGAGGCAGGCGGATCTCTGTGAGTTCGAGACCAGCCTGGTCTACAAGAGCTAGTTCGAGGACAGGCTCCAAAACCACAGAGAAACCATGTCTTGAAAAAACCAAAAAAAAAAAGAATTGCTCTAACCTGACCATTCTGCTCCATCTGTAGAAGCAGTATGCTTGGCTATCAAAAACAACCTACTGACAGGGTGGTGGTGGCACACACCTTTTATCCCGGCACTCAGGAGGCAGAGACAGGAGGATCTCTGTGAGTTCAAAGCCAGCCTGGTCTACAAGAGCTAGTTCCAGGACAGGCTCCAAAGCTACAGAGAAACCCTGTCTCAAAAAATGCCTTTGGCTCTCTATTGACATACATCTGTCAATACATATATCAGAGCCCATGCTAAGTCCCCAAGGCTCCTCTGGTCCCTAGTAACATGTGCCCCTTATGAACATCAACACTCTTATTCTAGCCTCCTGGCTGTTCTCATTCCCCGCCCCCACTATGCTAGTTCCCAGACTGTTCCAGCTTCCAGCTCAGCCCCCTCTGCAGCTACTTCCCTCTTTATAATGACAAGGTCCCACCCACCCACCCCAGAGAGATAGCCCTGACTGTGGCCAGTCCACTCCCTCTCTGCCCTCCTTTCCCAGCGGTAGCCATGGCTACTCTGGACTCCTCCAGATGCCTCTGGCTGCTCTCTCTCACATCTACAATAAAAAAACTTCTACCCATGGAGCCATCATTCCAGTGGTTTACTTTGACTTCACTTACATGCTCAACCTTCATCCCTCAGAAGGTTGGGACCCCTCACTGCTCCAATAAAGCAGTCTCACCCTGTTGAGATTGAGTCTGAACGCTGCTCTGTCTCACTCTGCTTTTGTTTGTTTTTTCGAGACAGGGTTTCTCTGTAGCTTTGGAGCCTGTCCTGGAACTAGCTCTTGTAGACCAGGCTGGCCTAAAACTCACAGAGATCCGCCTGCCTCTGCCTCCTGAGTGCTGGGATTAAAGGTGGTGACCACCCAGCTTCTGCCTCCCTCTTCTTAAAGAGGAGGCCCCTCATGGCCCCACACAGCCTCTATCACTGCAAGCCCTCGCCCTGTGTTCTCTCCAGACTCTTTGCTATTCTCTGCCCTCCCCCTCCCCACTGGCCTTTGGCTCCATTCATTCTGCTGCCACAGTTCTCCTCACTGTCCAGCTCAGATGAGAAGTCACCACCTTATTTAACCACGAATGTGTATTTAATCAACATAAGACTACCTGGGGTGGGGGCTCATAAAGGCCTTGTAAACATGGCTTCAGTCCCTGAAGAAGGCGTGTGCTGGGAGTGCCGCTGAGGGTGCACACAGGAAACGAGCTACTCATGTACAGCAGAGCCCAGTGCACAAGGATTCCATCCACCCCTTATCCAGACAGCAGTCTGCAGGCAGGAGGACCCAGGGCTGGTCTCAGTGGCAACCCTGCTGGTGTTTGCCTTCTATACCCAGATAAAGACAATAATTACACTATGTAGGATGGCTAACATTTCCACACACTTAAAAAGAAGCACAGCTGGACAGGGGTAGCATACATCTTTAATCCCAGCACTTGAGAAGCAGAGGCAGGCAGATGCCTGAGTCTACAGAGGCCAGCCTGGTCTATAGGGCGAGGACAGCCAGGGCTACATAGAGAAATTCTGTCTGGGAAAAAAAGATCCTCTTATTAGACAGGATTATATGTTTCATTGAATTAATGTTTGCTTTTGAGATTTGAGAAAAGTTCTGTTCTGGACTTTTGTTTTCCGGTTTCCTTCTTTTGCATGCGTGTTATGTGTATGGTGTGCACACGGTCATATGTGTATGGGTGCATGTGCACTTTGACCCAGTGCTTGCTGGTTTGGCCAGCCAGCTTGCTCCAGGGACCCCCATGTATCTACCTCCTGAGTACTGGGATTGCAGGCAGGCCCTTCACTCAAGGTGGGCACTTACGCAGGTGCGGTGATCTGAACACTGGTCTCTATTCTTCTCAGGCAAACACTTTACCCACTGAGTCATTTCTCAGACCCTTTTTCCTTTTTCAAGACGGGCCTTGCTGTGTTGCCCATTGTCAGACTGCCGTCTGGAGATTTGTGTTTATCTCCAAAGCGTTGTGTTGTTCTCAGCCATAGTCAAGAGCTGCTTTCTGTAGTGGTTAGCAGTTAATGCAGAGCCTAAGAGCTGTCCAAATGTGGAGGGTGGGTGACTGTTGAGTCCACAGATGGGGCACCCCACCCCCAAGGTTCAGGGAACCCCCGAGGAGGTGGGGGTGGGGGTGGAAAGAACGTAAGAGCCGGAGGATGGGGAGGATGCTGTGAATTATGCCTTCTGGGCATGGCATGGCTGTTGCACACACAAGCATGAGTGTCACACGCACAGGCTCACAGCAGCTGTGGTTGCCCTCACAAGATCAAGCCAGTTGATACTCCGGTATAGATAGGGAGGGGAACTAGCTGAGGGGCTACTGGCAGTTGATGGCTGCTAGGGAGGAGAGAGTCACTCTTTAGGTATGGTCACTTGTGGGTTGCCCATGTCCCAGCAGATGGTCCCATACCCATGCACATATGGGTAGCACTAACTGGACTCAATGGGATACATACATACATACATACATATGGACATGAAGTTGAGAGGGAGTTATGCTAGGTGAGGCTGTGGGGGACTTGAAGCTGGGAGGGGTATGTATACGATCAAGATACATGATATACAGGTATAAAAAAAATTTCAAAGCATAAACTGGGCAGTGGTGGCGCATGCCTTTAATCCCAGCACTCAGGAGGCAGAGGCAGGTGGATCTCTGTGTGCTGATATCTTGTTTGTGCTTTAACAAATAAAGCTTGCCTGAAGATCAGAGAAGCTGAGCAGCCAGCCACTAGCTCTTACCTCTACTGAATCCTCAGACCAAAGAGGCAATCCTGTCCCTTCGAATCCTCAGACCGAATGTCTTGTGCCCGTCTCCTCATGCTTTATATTCCTTTCTCTGCCCAGCCATATCCCTTCCTGTCTCCACCTCCTTAGTGCTAGTATTAAAGCCGTGTGACTCCCAAGTACTGGGATTAAAGGTGTGAGCCACCACCTGGCTCTGTTTCTCTTTGTGTAGCCCAGGGTCACCTTGAACTCTGAGTCCCGTCTGCCTCTGCCTTCCTAGTGCTGGGATTAATGTTGTGCACCACCATAGTGTCCTGTATGACTAACTACTGCCTAGCTCCCACACTCTGATCTTCAGGCAAGCTTTATTTGTTAAAGCACAAACAAAATATCACCACATCTCTGTGAGTCTGAGGCTAACCTGGTCTACAGAGGGAGTTCCAAGAGAGCCAGGGCTACACAGAGAAACCCTGTCTCAAAAAAACCAAAATAGAACAAATTCAAAGCATTAAAAAGAAACCTTTGAGGTTGGAGTGACAGCTTGGTGGCTATGAGTATGTTCTGTTCTTGCAGAGGACCTGAGTTCAGTTCCCAGCAACTATATCACTGTTACTCCAGCTCCAGGATCTCAGACAGTCTCTTCTGGCATCTGTAGACACTGTTGTTGTGTGTGTGCATGGATACTGTAGTCATACACACATCACACACACACACACACAATTCAAACTAAAAATCTTTACAAAAACAACTAAGAAATCTTTCCCATCACAAGACCAGACATAGATTCTTCTGGAACTTGTTTCTGGAACAGAGTCTGAAGGCAGGAGCTTGAAAATTTCAAGGCCCTCACTTCTTGCTTGCTTTTTTTTTTTTTTTTTTTTGTGGGTTGCAGTGGTCTTTCCCATACTCTCAGTCATAACTCTAAAGAAAATGAGAAATGGACAACACTTAGGCTCATTTCCTGTTTATTATTAAAGTGATTCCCACAAGTGTTTAATTACATGCATGGGGGAAACATGATAGAGAAAGGCTTTGACTATCTGAGGCAGCTGAAGGCAAACGCGGTTACATGGATATTGGTCAGTGTGCCTCAGGGCTGCTACGCAGAGCCTGGATAGACTGCGTATGTTTGGAGGCTGGACAAAGGCTGGGGCGCAGGAGGGTATCCGTCTCTAGAGCAGTGTGGATGGCTTCTGGGTGCACTTGGCTCTGACCTCTCTGACAGATCTGTTTGAAAGTCCGGCTGTTTCCCCTGTAAGTGCTGACATGCACTGGGCCTCTCTCATGTGCAGGGCCGAGGGTCAGTGCAGGCGTTGTGGGTGGTGGTGACAGGTCAGGTCTGGATGGTGAGGACCCTGCCTGCTACCCAAGAGAAGCCAAGTTCATCCTTTCTCCGAGTGTGTGTAAAGGACAGGCATCACCAGAGCCAACACTGGTTCTTCTAGCTTCTCACTGCTCACTTAGGCCACTTTGGTCTCTCTGAGTCAAATGCCCAGCCCTGAACCATGGGTTCTGCTCCACCCTTGTCACAGGGCTGGGGGCCCTGGGCAGAGAGGGTTCAGCTTAGTGTCTGGCTGAAGGACTGTGAATTTCCCAGGCCTCTGTTGCTCCCTGTTGAGTCGAAAGAGTTCAGGCTTTCAGGGCTTCCATCCAGGCCTGTGTGCTGGCATGGCTGGGTGCAGGCTGGGGAGGGCACAGCCAGCAAAACACCCACTGTTGGGAGCTGTCTAAACAGGGTATGGGGGGGGAGCACAAGCTATGCCACATCACCTGGACCCTGAAGAGTCCCCCCCAAACTGGTAAAAGTTGTGATAGGTTGAGAAGGTCGAAGCCCACAGGGTGCTGGCATACCCTGGAGAGGCACTATCTGTGCCGCTTCTGTGTTTGACAGCTGTTTTCCCTCGCAAATCCTTCAGCCTCAGTCTGAATGGCATCAGCCGGGCACTGCAGGCTTGAACAGCAGGGCTGGGCTACCGCTCTGTGCACCTTTGGTGAAGCAAGCTGTACAATGCTAGCCAGGTCGGTCACACTCTCCAGACTAGTCCCAGGGCCAGAAGAAAGCACTGGCCCTCCTGTCCGTCCTCCAGGCCATGTGGTAGACGAGCAGGCATGGGGCAAGGCTGCTGTACTGGGTAGGTTGTATCATACTGTTCCCCAGTCAATTTTTTCTAGAAGTCTGGCACACAGTAAGTACCCAGTAGATGTCTGTCGAACGACCCAACTCATTTTAGGCCCTTATTTTTGTGCTGAGGGGTAGGAGGAGAGGAGGCTCTGGGAGATACTTAGCTCCACGTGTCAGTTTAGGGTTCATCCCACGCCTGACCGGCCGGAGCGAGCAGGCTCCCTAGTAAAGCTCTTGAATCAGGATTTGGGGCTTGTATTTTGGTTCTATTTCATCTGTGTGTTCCAAACTAAAAGATGTCAGGAGGGGAAAGGCGGTCCAGGTCTCCATCTTGGGCTGGGCCCCTGAGTATCTGTGACCACTAAGTGAGGAAGGACCTTGGGAAGACTGCCCTGGGGGAGCCAGAGTTTGGGAAAGCGGTCACCACTAGTAGCCACCGTGACATGTGTTGTGCTACCTGAGAATTGGGGAGGGAGCCGGGGTGAGAAGGATGGTGTAGCCACAGCCTAGAGGCCCTGGAACCAGTACAAGTGACCCAGACAATCAAAAGGCCCATTCTGAGTGGTAAAGAATGTGCCCTGCCGTTGCCACCCACGAGTGGAGGGCTTGGCTGGCCACTGACCCTCAGGGCAGGTTGTTCTCCTTCCTCAGGTGGATACTGCCAAGCTAAGTGCCAGGAGGTGCCGGGAACACAAGTCAGGAAGGCTTTCGGGGTGTCCTGTTGGGGTGCCTCCAGTTCCAGGTCTTACATGGTGGCTGAGATCTGGAACCCAGGGGACAGCTTGGTTTTCCTCTCACCTTCATAGAGGTCTTCAGGTTGCCTCGGGTGTGAAGCTCTACCAGGGGTGGGACCAAGCACAAATTAAACTGGAGAGACATAGGCCCTCTCTGTCTCTGCCAGGTACCAGGGCTTTGGGGGCTATTTTTTTGGGATGAGAACTTGACATGAGAGTGAGGGACCTGGCTTGTACTGTACTTGCTCCTACTCAGGGGACACTGGACATGATGTGGCCACAGTGGGGGGGCATTCTGGAGAGTGTTGATGGGCACAGAGGTGACAATTGCTAAAAGTCTCTTAGGAATTGTAGGCAGGACTTAGGAGAACCTGAGATTGCTAATGTTTTCTGGGTCTTGAGAAGATTTAAGACTAAACCCAAAGCCCTTAAGTGGGTTGGCTAAGGGGATATGTCATCTTAGTTGGGCAGGGTTGAACCCCCAAATGCTTCTTATGGTATGGCAGGGCAGTAATGGTGGATCCTGGGAAAGATTACCGGCATATGAATCAGGAGTTAGAGAAAAACCCCTTCCTCACTAAGCTGGTGGCTTCCTTCGGTAGACCAGTGTGGGTAGGGAGCAAAACTGGAGGGAGGGCAGATTTATTGGACCTGGGACAGACAGCCAACCTAGTGCTCCTGGCTTGGGGTTTCATACTGGCCACCCCGGTTCCCAGCGTCTCTGGTTTGAATACTGCCAGTGTTCCCGGTTCCCAGCGTCTCTGGTTTGAATACTGCCAGCATTCCGGTTCTTCAGTTTGTAGATGACAGACACCTTGGAGAACTTCTTGAGCATCATCACTTTTTTGAGCTGTTTCCCACAATTCCCTCCTAGTGTGTCACCTTCATGTGTGTCCCTGTTTGCTTCATGTTCCTGGAGAGGGTGAGTGTTGCCTCATTTGTCCTGGGGGACGTTGGTCCCTCTGGGGATGATTAGTGGCCCAACAGGAGGACAGGAAGCTTCTCCCCGTGCAGCTGGGCTGCAGGGACTGTGGACTGGAAAAAGGCAGGAGGCCTCAGCCCTGACCTTCCACTAAGTGCAGTGACGGCCTCTGCTGATCTCCTCTGCATGTGGTGGAAGTACCTTGTCCCCGAGTTCCAAGGGAGCTCAGATGTGTTTGCTGTGCCCTGTCATCAAGCCGTGGTTCTCCAGGCCTGGCTCACCTGCCCCACACACCACCTGCGCACACACCTTCAGTCTTCAGCGAGCCACGTGTGTTTTCTGAAGCAGCTCGCTTACGTCACCAGGGTGGGATGGGGACCAGGAAACCTTGGAGTTCATTTTGAGAGTCTCCCACGGTCCTCCAAGCTATAGCATCTGTTAATTGGTAAAACACACACCAGTTTCTATACGATTCTGACAGCCGGCAGCAAACAGTCTGAGGCACAGGTAAGATCTCGGTGATGGGGTGACTCCCCAGCCAGTGGGATGTCATTCAGCTTGGCCACACAGGAGCTCCCCTCTTTCAGAGACCGAGAAGCATCAGGAAGCTCCCAATAGCCTCTGCCTCAAGGGCCTCCTCTCTCTAGGCCTGGCTTTCTCCTCCTGTTGCTGTAGGGAGTGGGGAATGCTCTCTGAACACAGCCTGCAAATCCCTGAGGAAGGCCTTGTATCTGATGACCTGCAGGCACAGGGCAGGCAGTGAGAGCCAGTGGGGGGGGGCAGCAGCTGCTTTTCGCTCTTCTGAGGGAGTGATGTTGCTTGTGAAGCCTCCCCCACAACCCCAAGTCAATGCTTCACCACAACACCTAATCCAACCCCCAAGAAGTCACATTCAACAGCATGTTCGAGCACGTCTGTGTTCTCCCCAGGCCAGAGGGAGGGGGCCACTTGGCCTCCCCCACACAGAGGTGGCTAGTGCTGGGGGGGTGCTTAATCACTGGGGGAGGCCAGTGATTAAATAGCAACAGTGGTTACTATTACAGCTGCTGGAGAACACTTCTAAAGTACCCGCCCACACAGAGACGTGTATATATTTAATATTTATATATATATATATATAAATAGAACTTCATTAGATGTTCTATTAAGGCGAAGCATAAGCCCATGGATTCCTCTCCTGGAGGACCTTTCCATCTCTCACAGAGTCCCCTGAGCCCCATGACCTGGCTTGGTGTCCTGTGTCAATGACTGGAGGAGTTGGCAGGGTGTGGTGAGTTGACAGGCTGGCACCCGCTTATCAACACCTCCTAGATAGTACCTCCACACACTCCTCCTGGCCCGGCCGGGCCCTGTGTGGGTGACAAATGGCCCAGACTTTCCAGAGCCTGCAGGGAGTTGGCCACATTCCTCTCTCTCATCAGGCTAAGGGCACAGTAGTCCTGTTCCCCACATGGTGGGGACAGCGTGTCCTGGCCCAGGTAGGCCCACTGGGGCGGTTCAGGAGAGAAGGCTCTAGGTGTCCTGGGAAATAGAGGCAAAGGGTAGGTGAAGGCTTCGTGAAGCTGTGTTTCCATGTAGGAGTGGCAGACCCACCCGAGGGGTCTGGGCTGGGTTTAGGCCTCCCACGGACTGGTACAGGCTGGATGGCTTTGCCAGAGGCAGGTGTCATGGGTTTCCCAAGGCAACCTGGAGGCCCGCAGAGCCTCCTTCCAGCTCCTGCAGTAGAGGGAAGGCACACTCCCCTCCTCCTTGGTTCCCACTATCCCCAAGCAGGACAGCTGGCTGGCTATTTGTAGGGCCGCAGGAACCGAGACACTTTGGAACGTAGCAGTTTGATGAAGGACCGAGGGAACATCTCTTTGGATTCCTGGGCTGTGTATTTGAAGTAGTTTTGTGGGTGTGCCAATACGTCGAAGAGGGCCTTGATCAGCTTCTTGTCCTGCAAGACGTGGGGGACACTGTGAGACAGGGCAGGCGGGGGCATCTGGTTTCTGCCTAAATCAAAAGGCAGCTCCTGGAGGAACGAGGAGCTTGAGAGCAGGGGGTCAACCTTGTGCCTATCAAACTGTCACTGCACCCCAGCGCCACCTGGTGGAATAAAGGGTATAGTGACAGCTGACCGGGGGTGGGCGGGGCTCTGTGGCCTCACTCCTGGTCTCATCGTCCTAAGTAGAGGGAACTAACATGAAGAGGTTGAGCCAGGGTCCACCAAGCCCATCCAGGACTGGTTCCATTCACTGGGCTAGTGCCTGTGTGTGTGTGTTTGTGTGTTTGTGTGTGGGGGGGACACAGTCACAGTTTGCCCTCTGTGACATAAGTGCCCTGTTTCTCAAGGCAGTAGGCAGGATGAGAAGGAAGAGTCTAAGCCCAATGGCAGTGGGTTGGCTCCATTGGTTTTAAGACACTGTCTGTAGAACCACCCACATTTTACAGACAGGAGGCTGAGACCGAGGGCTTCAACCAAAGCTCTTCACTAGGTCCTGGTCCCCATCTACCTGGCAGCTAACCTGTCTCAAACCTCGTGGACTGTGTGTGTGTGTGGTGGGGGGCGGGATGTGGGAGCTGGTGGCAGACATTCAGATCCAGTCCTATATCAGGGCCCTTGACCCAACACTCTCCTCCCGTTCCTTCTCCAGGGGACAGGAGTCAGGGCAAGGACAGGCATGACCCCACAGAGTCACAGGGATTCCCTTCTGAAAAACTTACTTTCAGAATCTCCTGATGGTTCTCCGAGGCGTACAAGCGCCCATCACGTACGATGTCTTCTATTAGCTGCTGGTAGTCCTCTGGGAGCCGGCCAGCAGGGAGAGGGAAGGTGGGGGGGCTTGAGACCTTGCACCTCCCTCCTCTGCCCTCCCCAGCGCCCTGGACCCGCCTTGGACAGCTGGTGGTGTCTGGATGTAGCGCTGCCTTTTGGCCTTTGCTTCTGGGGTCCCCTCTACCTGCTTTGTCCTCCTGGTGGCTTAACTGTCCCTATTTAACCTTGCAATCCCTGAAGGTGGGGCAGGACCTTCTGTGACGCCCACAGACAGCACTGATGGCCCCCTCTGTTGCCTGTACTCCACACCCCTTGGATTTCCATATTTCCTAGTCCTTAGTTCTGTCTTTGGGTTTATGCCTTGTCAGAGACAGGGATGTACAACTCATTTCTGAGTCCCCAAGCCAGGCCTTGGCTGGCGCAGAGTATGCTGAGACAAGACAGGGGTGCCTTACCATCATAGGTGACATAGGGCACTTGAAAGCCTTTGCCGCTGTTGGCTTCGTTGGATTTGAACTGGATCCAGAGTTTGCGGGAGCGGGAAGTAAAGGCGATGGGCCGCTCATAGGTCTGGCAGGTCTCATAGGTGGTGACCGACGTGGGAGAGGCTGCAAGGATGCAAGCCTTCGCAATGCTGCTTCTGGTCTACATACAGCCTGCTGCCTCAGGCCACACACACCCCGCCCCCCATGCCAAGCTCTCACGCTTGAACACCCAGCACCTTTGTTCCTCTGCCCTGCCTTTCACTATGATCTGCTTGCCTCAACCTTCTGAGGCCTGTTTCCACACCCTGTCCATAAAGCCTCCCCATGCTTCTTGCCTCCTGCCACATTCCTGTAACTTGTTTGAAACCCCCGTTACAGTCTCTCTGTCTCCCTCAGGCTCATGGCTCCTCCATGACGGACAGGAGACCAACTCAAGCAGGTGCAGGAGACAGAAGTCAGCATGGACCAAGGCTACCTGAAGCTCAGATTTAGAAAGTCCTCTCACCTGGGGCTGAGTGACAAGGGTAAAGTCTGGGCTGCCTCCCTGATGCTCAAGGGAGAGTTGCCTGTGGGTGGTGGTCAGAGGCTAGTGAATGGGAACGGATGGAGGAAGGAGTTCCAGGCTGGCCTCTGACCAGCTGGGCAGGCCCCTCACTCCTTCTGGCTGCAACCCTCCATTTGCACACTGGGGCTTTCTGGCCTATTAGCCAACCAGAAAGTAGTATATGTGCAAGGTAACAGAGCCACACAGGATCTATAGCAAAGCCACCCCCGTTCCTCCCACCTGTCTTTCTGTCCATAGATGGTCTAGCTCCAGACCAGTAGTGTAGTTTAAGGCCTGTTTGGGTCTCTGGCCTTCTCCTTTAATATTCTGAGTTTAGCTCACTCCTAAGGGTGCTCACCATGCAGTGACAGGGAAGTTTCTGGACAGGATGCTGAGAACAGTTAGGTCCCTGCAGGGTGCTCAGTTCCTTCCTGGGTTTTCTCACCATGGTGACCTGTGGGCATGCACTTTCTCTATCCCGGCTAAAGGTCTGCTCTGTTTATCCCTTCTCATCCTTCCCTCACCTTGCAGAGTACATAGCTAGGGCTAGCCTGGGCATCTCTAAGTGTGTCTGGATGACCCATGGCTCCTCTAAGCCCCTGAGGGAGGTCAGAAGCCTATGGAATAGGAGGAAAGTTCCAGGATCTCATTGGCGGTATGGCGATACAAAGTGTGTGTGGGCACTGCAGCTGGTTGGACAACTGGAAGAGACTGGCTAATAGCAAGGCTGAGACCAGAACTGACTAGGTCCAGATTGCCCCAAGCCTTCATGACCTTTCCCTGGAATTCTGTGTGACCCAGTTCTTAGGCCTGGCTCAGGTGGGCTTCTGTTCTACCTCATGGGGACCTTGGAGCCACCTGTTTTCTGAGGCCTCCTTCCCACCAGGTAGAGCTGACCCAATCTGGAGATGGGCACAGGCACATGGGCCTGTCTGGTCTTACTGTCCCAGTCCCAAGCCCAGAACATACCACTCTTCCTCATGACCAGGACATCGCCACATTCATCCTCGATGGGTAGGAAGATCTCGGGGACCACGATGAGGATCCTGCGCTTGGGGGGAGGCGCGATGTGCCACACACACTCGGCATTGGCTGGGTAGTCTCCAGGGTAGTTGGGGGACTCGATATAGCCTGTGTAGTCACCAAGCTCGCCACCACAGTGCTGGTCTGTGGGTACCACGGTCAAGGGACTTGTCAGGCTGGCTACATGGGTGTTCTAGCCCTCACAGGCAATAGAGGTGCTCCCGTGCCAGCCAATCAGGTCTTGTGCTGACTCACGGGGGGGGGGAGAGGGTCTTGCCTGGACCAGAGGGCAGGGCCTCAGCTATACTTTTAGGTTCCCTGACCCCCAGCCTAGGCTTTCCTTTCTTATGGGCCTCCCTCCCCCGGCACAGGCCACTCTGTGCTTTCATGTCTTGGTTTTTTACCACCCTCAGTATTCTGTAGGCTGCCTGCTCCCAGTCAGCCTCACGTCCCAGCTGTGTCTCAGGTGTGAAAGGTGAAAGGCTTCTGGGTGGCTCCAGATGTGACCAACAGCCAGGGGAGGAACTAGGAACTTATTGGGGACGTATGAAAACTACAAACTCTGAGAAATATCCAGGCATCATGGCACAAGCCTTTAATCTCAGCACTCAGAAAGCAGAGGCAGGTAGATCTTCGTGAGTTCAAGGCCAGCCTAGTCTGCATAGCTAGTTATAGGTCAGATAGGGTTACATAGAAAGATTCTGCACAGAGAGACCCTCAAAACAATAACAACAAAACTCCCAACCAAGAACAACAGCAACAAAAGCTCTCAGAAATGGAGTAAAAGTCCTAATTTAGCATCCTGTTATACCCAAAGACTGCTATGCCAAGAGCCAGGGGCTGGTAGGTAAAAGTGAAACTGTCTGTTCATGTTTTCCTTTGGAACCCAAGTCTCTCAGCTACCCACAGCTACCCATAAGGCCTATCAGGCCCTCCCCCAGCCCTTCCACAATGGTCCATGCTCAGTTCCCTGCTTTCTATTGCTTTGGGGTATTTGTATAGTGCCAGGTGGTGGCTTAGGTGATGCGTGTCTTGTATAGCTGCAGGCTTTGGTAGCTGCCCACAGCCTGCCATCTACAGGCACAGAATCTGCTTTCTCTCTCTGGGCACCCAGACACTAGAGTAGGGTCTGGCCTGAGTTAAGGCTCGTGTAGGGATAAGCATGCATGGGGAATTATGAACTGTGATGCAATCACGTTTCCTGTAGAGTGGGCAGAGCATGGGCCGCCCCGCCTTGTCAGGGACGGGCGGTCTCCTCTCACAGAGGTCCCACTTGTCCCCCCCCCCCCCACTCATTACTCAGCATTCCCTGCTCCCCTCCCACTAGGAATGACACTTACTTTTGCAGTGGGTGACGTTGGTGGACCCATCAAAATCAGTGCTGGTGTTGCCCGGACAGGTGATACAGTGGTTCTGGCCAAACTCGGGCTGATAGGTGCCCACAGGACAGCGGATGCACCGGTGGGTGGTGGTATTATAGTAGTGGCCGGGGGAACAGTGCACTGCAGGGGACATGGGGGAGGGGTGATGATGGGCAAGGGTAGGGGAACTTCTGTGCTCCCAAGACCCTCCTCACCAAATGACCTCTCTGATTTTCCTCACCATTATGGGATAAGTGAGGCCAAGCTATATACCTCATGGCGAGGGTGAGGAAGAGCTTGGGTTGGGGTTGTCCATACCAAGGATGTGTGGGGCTCCAGCCATGCAGCAACAATGTAAGGACCAAACTTACTTGAGGGGTGCAATGGGAGGGACAGTATGACTGGAGGGGGTCAGGGCAGGAAGGGAGGGAAGTGGAGAGCTACACCGGACATTTCCACAAAACAAATGGGCAGTGGAGCTAAGGGTGGAGTGCAGAGTTCTGCTCCTGGAACTGCGTGGGAGAGGACCCGGGGCAGCCTGGGTGTCAGGAGACCCTCTGCCCATGGCAGGCTCTGTGACGCTGAGGGTCCAGCCACCTGGACTTGGCTGGAGGCACAGGGTCACAGAGGGCCAGCAGGGTAGGGGAATAGACGGTAGGGTCAGTGGGTGAGGAGGGGATGATCTGGGCGCAGAGGGGAGGGGAAGCCCAAAGGGTGGCTGGGGCTGCTATTTCTGCTCTTGTGGGGCTCCTCTGCTACGCTACCCTCCCCTTTACTCCCATCATCCTCTTTTCCTGTCATCGTCCTCTACCTCCCCTTTAAGCAGCCTACCTATTCCCTTAAGGTGCTGGTATCCCTACTTTTGACTCTCCCGGCGCTCAACAGTCTTGAGTCTAGACACTGTCTCTTTGTGGTATGTGACGTGGTTCTGGTCACCCATGTTCCCTACTGGAGTCTTGAGACCCCCTCCTCTGACTTTGGGGTTGGCCTTTGTGGTGTCAGGGAATGTGTCCCTGAGTAGCTGGCCCCTTACCTTTGGCCTCACAGTCCTGGAAGGAGGCAGTCCCCGTGTGCTTGGTGAGAAGCCCTCCTCCACAGGGGAAGCAGCCGGTACGCCCAGGCTCAGGCTGGTATGTGCCCACAGGGCAGACCTGGCAGGGCTTGAAACCATCCACTGAGTAGTAGCCTGGAGAGCACTGGCCTGGAAGTCAGAGGTCACGGCTCAGGTAGGGGAGGATGCTGTGGCTATGAGAGGCTGACCCTGCCCTCCCTGGGAAAGGTACTCCAGGGTGGGCGGGAATGAAAAATGGGTAACTTGGGTTGGAGGCACTAGGATCTGGGTCTTGAGGCTGACAGTTTGCTGTGTGGCCTTGCCAGCCTGACTGTTCTTCTCTCACTAGCAGCACTGGCTGGAGCTAAGGAGCAAGGGGTCTCGCTGTCAAGCTGGAATACAGAGGAGGCGGTGTGTTTGGGGGTTCATGCCCCAGCTTCCCAGGGGCAGGACTCAGGTATTCACAGAAAGAATGGCCTAGGGCTCTAGATTGATGCTGTCTTATCTGTCAGGATCTGTCAGCATGACAGGCCAGAACGGGGTTGGGGGTGGGAGGGAGGTATCTGAGAACCAAGGCCCTGACCAGAGGGACCCCAGGAATGCTATCCCGAGCTCAGTATTCCTGCAGAAATGTGGGCACAAGGGTTCCAATATGGAGTGGGTTTAAGGTCCTCTTGACCCAGGTCCTGAGATTCTCAGCACATATCCAAGTGGAGACGCTCCCCTCCCATGGCTACCCTGTGCTTTGCTAGCCACCATTTCCTGGGGACCACATTCTTGGGGTCCAGAGGATCAGGAAGTAGCTGCAGCCACAGGGGTCTGCACTCTTCCAGGGCTCTGCTTGCCCACCCTCCTGGACAATATGCTTTTTCAGGGCTGAGCCCTTGGCTCGTCTAGAGTGAGTCCAGCATGGCTCAGCAGGAGATGCCAATAGGAACTCTGTTGCAGAGGGGGCTGAGTGGGCAGTAAAGGGGAGGGCTGTATGCTAATACAACTGCCCCTGGTGAAAACTGAAAACTGGCCTCTCAGACACCAACAGGGCAAACAACACGTTAAGTTCTCTGTGCAGAGGAGTTATGGCTAAAGATGCTTGAGTGGATTGCAGACCTTGGGGTGCTACCTAAGCATTTGGGTGTTCCTTTACAAGCCACACCTCGGTCCGTCCATGACTGTAAGTTGTACACCGTGAGGCCTTTCTTGTGCGTGCTGACTATGCAAACTGTGTGGCTTTGGAAAGGGGAGAGTTTCAAGCAAGACCACAGTTTACGATTGTACATGGCATTGGCTTTTTCTCTGGGATCCTCATGAGGGGATGGTGGGCCCTGCCCGGAACCTGCCCCCACTTAGTCCTCCCCTTCCAGGCAGGCCACACTTGCCTCCACATTCGGATACATTGCGGGCACCAGCCAGGCCCAGCCCTTCACTGCTGGGACATGGCGTGCAGCTGAGCTGGCCCTCCATGTCCTGGTAGGTTCCCGCCACGCATGGCACACACTGGCCCAGCTCACCGCTGAAGTAGGTTCCAGGTGCACAGGACACTGTAGAGACCGAGTGAAAGACAATGGTCAGGGGCCAACCCCTGTTCACAGTTAGGACACACCCTTATCCCTGGGGCTTTAAGGGCCCATCCGGAAGAGCAGGGAGCATCACCCAGGTGGCAGCCATCTCTGAGGACCCTATAGGCTGGACCCTGCTGCTCCTTCTTACAGTGGTTTGCACAGTGCTTCACCACAGCTGGTCTCTGGGCTCCATGTCTCTCTGACCTACATCCTACCCTCAGCCTGACTTTTTGGTCTTTTACAAAATATATCTGTCCCCTAGATGTCTCTATCAGGTCCCAACCACCTCTTCCTTTCCTGCCTGTGTGGGCGAGCTGGCACCCAAAGACACAACACAGTGCAGAACCTAGGGACCAGTAGAAGGCCTGGGTGAGAGAGTCTGGTGGTGAACAGATTACTGTAGAGTACCACAGAGATGCAGGATGCTGGGCTGCTGAGGGCCACCGAAGACACTCGTAAGGGAAGAGGCTAAGGGCAAAGGGAGCCATGCTCATCACTGCCATGTAAAGGGGAGGCTGGGGAAGATCTCCAGGTTGGATGCATGAGTATGGACTGCATTATCATCTCACACACAGACGTAAACTGACAGACAGATATGTACTCATGTGCACAGACACATGACACATACAGACATATACACTCATACAGAGACATCACATGACACATACAGAGACATACAGACATAGGAGAGACAGAGTGAGCGAGAGAGCAAGAGAGAGCGAGCATGTGCAGGGAACAGATGCTATACAGTGTCCATAGCTGAAATATACTCATATTTTGTTTAGTGCGACTAGGTTTCTGAAAACCGGAAATGATTTCCAGATAAAGAAGAGGATGCTATCACTGAGCCCCTCACTGTCCCTCACGGAACCCATGCACATGTGAAGATCATATTCTTTGTGTGTGGCCCCTGATGGTTCTCCAGGCCTGCTCAACACCTTCCTGGGAGCAGCGTGGGAAGTCTCTGCATGCCCTTCAGTCCCCTCTTCCTCGACTTCCTGGATCAGTGGGTGAGTACCGGCTTGAGTGGCCACATCCTTGGAACCCCCGCCCCCTGAAATCCCTCTCTAAACACCCTTCTCCTCTCCTGATGGTGAGGTACCTGCTTCCAGGCCTCTCCATCCCACATTTAGCCTTCCTTGCATGAGCTCCTTGCATTCAGCGTCAAGGAGACAGGGAGTCCACAGGAAGGCTCCCTCACCTAGGGCATGTGGGACTTAGAGTCACGTCTGTGGCTGCGCGGCCTTGTCTTTTCTGCTTCATCTCTGTGTGCAGTTACCTGTACACTTTCCATCATGCCTAGGAGGACCAGGACTCCGCTACCACCCAAGCCTTGTGCTGGCCCTGAATCTGTTCCCTCTGACAGGCCATTCCTATGGGAGACTGCCTGGGTCTGGCTGCGGTTACATTCTCCAGCTTCTTTCCTCGAGGGGCCAGGAGACAACTGTGCTGCTCAGCCCTGGCTCAGCCTCCTGGGTCCTCAGCTCACACACCTTCTTCTCCTGTACCACACTGCAGACTTAAGCGGGCCCAGTCCGGCCCCTGGGCACTCATGCCTCACCTCCTTGACTTTGCTGTCTTGTTCCCTCTTCCAGGGCTACAGTGAGGAGACCCTGCCTGGCCCAGCACCAGAAGAGAGGACGCATTCTCCAAATGGCAGTGATAACAGCAAGTCCTTCACTCTCCTCCTTGGCAGACCATTCCTTCCCTCCCTGCTCACGTCTGTTTTCCCTGTATGCCCACTGCTGTCTACTAAGTTACCAGTGTCAGGAGTCAGTGTCTGGGGCCACGAGCAGGGGGACTCACCACACTTGCCATCTTGTAGTGTTTGGCCTGCGCCACATGTCCCTGGCCCCTCCAGCGTCTTGGCTGGCCGCTGGGCCACTTCGTACTCAGTGCCCGAGACCTGGATATAGAACTGGTGGCGGCTGATGGACTTCCGCAGAGTTTTGATGGCGGCCTGCAGGCTCTGCTCGGTCCGTTTCCTCATGCAGTCTGCTTCACAGGTGTCTGCAGGGGAGGAAGGGACCCAGCGACAGTAACTCTAACCTGCTGGTGGCTGCATTCTTTGCTGAGAGCTCCCCCAAGCCAGTCCCTGCGCTGGGTTTCACAGCTCAGTACAGTCTCACAACAGACCTGGGTCGGTGGAGTGTGGGGAGCTTTAGAGGTGTGTGACAGAAACTGAGATTGAGGGTCTAAGAGGCATGGTCTAGCCAAGGCTACAAAGCAGATCTGAGTCTGAGTAAGGCCTCTGCCCCTTCTCAAGGACTGCCACTGTCCCCAGGGTAGTGTCCAGTTCTGACAGGCTAGATGTAAAGTGTCCTCCAGGACTGGGAAGATGGCTCAGTTGGTAAAGTGCTTGCTGGAACTCATGAGGTGCTTGCTGGAACTCATGAAGTCCTGAGTTCCAATCCCCCGATTCCTAGTACCCACATAAAAACCAGGGGATGTGTAACCCACTCTGGGGTAGGTAGACAGGTGAATGTCCAGCGCTCCTTGGTCAGTTAATCTATTGAGACAAGGCACCCAGTGTTCAGTGAGAGACCCTGTCAGGTGTGGCCACTCCCCTTTAATCCTAGGGCTCAGGAAGCAGAGGCTCTTTGTGAGTTTCAAGCTAGCCTGGTCTACATAGCAAGTTCTAGGCCAGTCAGGGCTAAATAGTGAGACCCGGTCTCAAAAAAAAAAAAAAAAAAAAAAAAAAGAAGAAGAAGAAAAAAGAAAAGAAACAAATTGTATATTGACCTCTTGTCTTCACATGGTTGATTCCCCTCCTCCCACCATGTGCACCAGCACC
Organism: Chionomys nivalis; assembly: GCF_950005125.1. Classification (NCBI taxonomy): domain Eukaryota; kingdom Metazoa; phylum Chordata; class Mammalia; order Rodentia; family Cricetidae; genus Chionomys; species Chionomys nivalis. The sequence goes on from NC_080102.1 coordinate 40,646,588, forward strand.
CCCCCACACCTCCTCCATAAAGGTTCCTGCACTGAAGGTGTGTCCCTTGCTGGCAGTGCTAGATGGAGAAGTTCTGGAAACATTAGGCAGTAGGGCTTAGCTAGAGGAAGTAGGCCATGGAGGCAGATCCTCGAGGGTCCCTCTCTGTCTCTCTGCTTCCTGTTTGCCTCTGCTCCTCTTCCTCACCGCTTCCTGGGTACGTCCTCTTCTCTCTGACCTCGGCGCCTTTACCTACTCTGTTCCTCTCCCTGAACCCCATTCTTCACCACTTCTACAGATTAATTTTGATTTCAATTTGCTTTAAAAGGTTTTCAGGGCCGGCATGCCTTTAATCTCAGCTCTTGGGAGGCTGAGGCAGGAGGACCGAGGATCTCTGTGTGTTTGAGTCTAGTCCAGTTTACATAGAGAGCTCTAGGATAGCCAAGACTGCATAAAAGCGAGAACCTGTCTCAAAAGGAACAAAAATAAAATAATAAAAAAGCAAAGAACTGACCCATCACCTGCCGGTATAGCTAAGAAGAATTGCTTGTATGAAGCACAAGCCTGTATTACAAGCCTCCCTTCAGTGTGCCTCCCCCCCCATCCCCCCCGTGGCTGAGAAGAGGGCCTGGCTCAGACACTTTGGGGAGGCTCTGCCCTATCTTTCCTGCCCCAGTAGGGACATAGAGTTGGGTTTCTCGTGCTGTCTCTGCCCCTTAGCTGTGCTCCAAGTGTTACCCTGAGCTGCCTCCTGCACTGGGGGCTACAGGGCTTGGCCCACAGTGTGTAGCAATTCCCTGCGAGTCCCTACTTCCTTTCCGCTCACTCAGTCTCAGGTCTAACAGACTCTCAGCCCCCAAGAACACATCACCCACCTGAGGCCTCGTCCATCTTCATCTCTACTTCAAACTCTGCCGTGATATGGGACACCTCCTTGGATGGGGACTTGCGGCCTCGGCGCCTCTTCTTGGAGGAGTCACACTTGAGGGTCACAAAAGTCACGTGGCAGTTGTCTGAACAGAGAAGGCAACACTGTGGTGTTGTGGAATAGTAACTAGGCAAAGACGTGTTACACTTGTTTCTGCAGTGGAATATTCCTTTATGTGAGGGTGTGTTACATTTGTTTCACCTTGCTAAGGCACCTGATTGGTCTAATAAAAAGTTGAATGGCCAATAGCTAAGCAGGAGAGGGATAGGCAGGGCTGGCAGGCAGAGACAATAAATAGGAGGAGAAATCTAGGCTTGGGAAGAACCAAAGAAGAAGATAGGGGACTGAGAGAAAGGGACATGCCTGGGTTGCCAGCCAGGAAGACGTGGAAGCCGCAGGAAAAGTAGGACATACAGAAAGAAAAGGTAAAAAGCCCTGAGGCAAAACATAGGTGAAGAGAAACAGGTTAATTTAAGTTAAAAAAAAAAAGCTAGCCAAAAAGAGTCTAAGCTAGGCCGAACATTCATAATTAATAAGTCTCTGTCATGATTTGGTTGGTGGCCCCAAAGAAAAAGGCTGGTGCACTGTGGCAAAGGTGATCTGTGTTGGAAGGAGGGTCCTTCCTGGCCCCACATGCAAACTCTCATGGGAAAGGTCCCTCCATGTCCAGGAGGCCATGGAACAGATGGGGACACCAAGGTTGCAGAAGACCAGAGCTGCTCAGGGTCTCACAGGCACTGGGGGTTGAAGTGAGTCTCAGGCCCAGCATGAATGACATATCATCACACATGGAGGTACCCCATAATACTTACCGAGGAGACCATGTGTCTACTCAGCACCTGCCGAGAGTCTGGCCAAGGGACCCTACACCCCAGGTAAAGCCTCTTGAGGGCTCTGTTTCACGGTCTGTGGGAGGATCTCCAGGGACCAGAGATGGGGATTTCCCTCTTTGGCCTCTTACTGCATTGTTGCCTGCGTTTCTCCCACCCAACACCTGAAAGCTCTTCTGTCAGGGCTCCACCAGGCCATAGAGAATGTGTACGTGTGTGTGTGTGTGTGTGCGTGCATGCGTGTGTGTGTGTGAGATTTAATCCTCTGTGAGGCTGTGACAGTGGCCTTCTAGGTGCTTCAGCACCCACGTTTCCCTCTCATGACCATTGCTTAGTACAGGCCAGACATGACTCGGAGGACTAAGGGGCCCTGGTGGACTTCACCTTTGCTCCCTGGTAAGCAGGAGGAAGACGGTCCACTTACCCAGAAGGGGGTGCCTCAGGGTATCCTTGGCTCGCTCCTGGCTGCGGGGCCGGAGATGGCACTTGGCATCTCTGATCTTGAAGCGGGCCTTCTGCCTGATGGGGGTGGTGGGGGCATCTGGGGAAAGCCAAAATTCCCCCAGGTGGCGGCCTCTCCTGTGGGCAAGGAGGTAGTGGGGGACGGGGGCTGCCAGAGGACGGGTCCTTCTGGAGCTGGGTGGGGCTTGGTGTGTGGGCCATTCTGCCCCGGCAGCCTCCTGGCTGGAGGAACCTTCCCTGCCCCACTTATTTTTCTCCCTGTAAGGCCTGAAACAGGTGCTGGTGGGGTCCAACTCAAGGCCACGGGCAGGGAGAGGTCCCCCCAGTGGGGAAAGAACGCCGCTTACCTCCTCCTTCATGACCACAGTCACAGACAGAGAAGGACAAGGAAGGGCGAGGGCTTCAAACCCTAGGACACCTAGAACCATAGACCTCTCCAGAGCAGACCCCAGCTCCATGGACCAGAGTCCTGTGACCCCAAAAGCTCATGAACCCTTCCTGGATGCATTAGGCACAGCATCCCAGAATTCTCTGCTGTACTGGAAGCAGGCTTGGTTTTGAGAGACAGGGACTCTGAGCGCCTCTTGAGCACATTGTCCAAGGGCTGCTCTGTCGGCTAAGTTTAAGGCTATCCTTTGCTACATTGCTTGATGGGGGCCAGCCTGGGCTCTGTATGAGACCCTGTCTCAAACAACGGCAGTAACAGCGGTCATGGGATCACAACATTTTGAAGTTACTAAATCTCTCTACTACTGTGACCTCAGTCAGAAAGGCCTCCTGCAGCTCCCTGGCTGTGGGCTGGGCCCAGAATGGAAAACATTTCCCTGGGCTATCCCCTACCCTTTCCTAAATCATGCACTGGATGAAAAATGAAATGATCATTTCGGCCTGTGTGGTGTGGACAGGCCCAAGGTTACCTGAGCAGCTGGGCCCTGCACTGGAGCTGGTGCCGTTGCGTTTCGGCAGCGCCTTGCCCTGGAGACCTGGGACACCACAGCTCAGGATGTAGCTGGTTTCTGAGTCTGCGGAGAGGTCAGTGGGGAAGGTTGGCAAGGGTGTACCTCTCCTAGGGTCCCAGATTCTTGAGGTCTCCAAGGTGTTGCTGAATGAATTGAAGATCAACACTGGCTTCTGTGGAGGCAGCCCAGGCCCACAGAGTGCCCGAAAGCTACCTGCCTGGGACAGCTCTGTGACTGGGAGCCCCGCATTGGGCTCTGTCCTGCTGAGCAGTAGGAAGCAGGTGTGCACCCCAGGAAGCAACATACTGACCCATCCCAACCCAGAGGGCCAGGGGTTACCTGGCATGAAGAGACTGTGGCCCAGGCAGGACAGGAAGCAGTTCTCCACGCCACCCACCTTGCCGCAGGACAGCTGCGCCTGGGCAGAGGCCTTGGACCGAGACAGGCATCCACTCGTCTCTGAGAAGAGAGAGACAGAGAGGCCTTGAGCGAGCCCAGAGGACCTCTGGGTGCTAGCAGGGGCCTTGAACGTGGGTCAGGTCAGCCTCCTAACCCCCTCACAGGGCTAGACTGTAGCAGACTGGGGACAGGAAGATACAGATCTATTTGGTAGTGTGGGGTGCTGGCCGCTGACAGCTTATTCTCTCCCCCTACAATCTTGGTCTTGTATTTGAGGAAAGGAGAATTCTTCCCTGGCAATCCCCTGACCCTTTTCTACATAATGCACCAGATGACAATGAAAGCATCATTTAGGTGTGTCCTCAGAGCAGGTGCTGGGTTCCATCCTGGGTCAGAGGACATTTGGGCAGGGACCAACTTCAAGGTACAGGGAGGGGCAGCGCCTCCATCCAGGAGGCATTTGAAGATGTTCAAAGCAGTTCTTTGATCATCTCCCATTGTTATTGTTAGAAGATTGAAAACATCAGGCTGGAGAGATAGTTCAGCAGTGAGGAGCATTTGGCTCCTCTTCCAGAGGCCCCGGGTTCAATTCCCAGCATCCACATGACAGCTCACAACTGTAACTCAAGTTCCAGTGGATCTGACACCCTCACACAGACATACATGCGGGCCAAATATCAATGCACATAAAAATAAATAAGCTGGGTGGTGGCGTATGCCTTTAATCCCAGCACTCGGGAGGCAGAGGCCGGGAGATCTCTGTGAGTGCGAGGCCAACCTGGTCTACAAAGTGAGTTCCAAGACAGCCAGGATGGTTACACAGAGAGACCCTGTCTCTAAAAACAAAAACAAAACAAATAAATAGACAAACAAAGACTGAAAGCATCCTCTGGAAAGTGGATAGGGAGACGGCTCAGTCGATAAAGTGCTTTCTTTTCTGCAAGCTCGAGGAGCATTAGAGTTCCCCAGCACATACAAGCAGGTGTGGTAGCTCATGTCTGCAACCCCAGCGTGTGGGGGATGAGTGGCATTAGGGGTGATAGTAGAGATGGGTGGGTCCCTGCAGCTCCTTGGTCAGCCAGCCTAGCAGAATCGATGAGTCAAAGGTGCAGTGAGAGACCCCGTCCTAAAAGAATAAGGTGGAGGGCAAGAGAGAAAGACACTGGGAGACACCCAATGTAGAACCTTATGTAGGCTTCTGGCTGCCACACCCACATGGATATATCTGCATATGCACGCGTGTAAACACACATGTACACATTATTCAGATATGTCCATATACCAGAGAGAGAAAGAGAGAGAGAGAGAGAGAGAGAGAGAGAGAGAGGAGAGAATATGCCATATACTTGGATACTCGGAGTCAGTCTTAGGGGAAGCCCAGGCTCGGGGAAGTCACTCCAGTGGTCAGATCACAAGGCTCCATCAAGCCCCATCTCCTTGCAGCTGGCACAAGTCACACTTAGACTCTAATCCAAACCTAACACCACCTGAAACAAATCCCTCTCACACTTCCTCTGAGGATCAGCACATGGCTTTGCTCAGTGAACAAGCCTGAAACCCAACTCTCCATCACAGAGGCCATTGCTGAGCTTCCTGTATGAGACTGAGTGTCCAGTCGAGTCCACCTCCTTGCAGCTTGCTCTCCCCAGAGCATCTACCAGCCCCTGCAGCCATCCCATTCTTCTGATCCAGACTTAAACCTAGGACCTCATGCATGCTAGTTCACTCTCTGCCTCTGAGCTGAGCTACCAGCCCCAGCCACCATTCTTTTTTCATTCTTTTAAAAAATTTTATGTGAATGGGTGTTTTTGCTGTATGCATGCCTGTGTACCCAGGTGTGTGCCCGGGGCCCATGAAGGTGAAATGAGGATGTTGGATTCCCTTGGAGTTCCAGATGTCTGTGAGCTACAGTGTACGTGCTGGAACCCATCTTGGGTCCTCTGGAAGAGCAGCCAATGCCCTTATATGCTGAGCTCAGTCTCCAGCCCCTTCTGACTTCTTTCTTATTAATCCCTTGTTTCCTTGGTGCTGAGCTCTGTACTTCATTATACAGAATTCCATGAAAATCATGTGTTTATGGCACTGGAAAGATGGCTCAGTGGTTAAGAGCACTGATTGCTCTTCCAGAGAACCTGGATTCAATTCCCAGTGCCCACATGGCGGCTCACAACTGTAACTCCAGTTCCAGGACACTCGACACCTTCACATAGACATGTATGCAGACAAAACACCCTTTCACATAAAATAAATAATTTTTAGAAATCCTTTGTCCAGGGCTGGGGGATGGCTCAGCTAATAAAGTCCTTGGCCCAGAAGCAGGAGGACCTGAGTCTGATTCCTAGAAGGCACAGAGAAGAAGCTGGGTGTGACATCACAGGCTTGTAACCCAGTGCTGGAGGCAGAGATGGGATAGTTGGCAAGCTGACTTGGTGAGAGACAGAGGAAGGCACGTGATGGCCTGCTTGAGGTTCCACATGGGTGAGTCATGTTGTGGTTCACGGAACTCATCAGATGTACTAAAACCCCACTGCACTATCTGCCGATCTGCATGGGTGAATTCCGTGCATGGCATGCAAACTACGTCTCAATGCAGCTATTGGCAGAAAAGGAAGAGCAAACCCTAGAGAGATGCCATCAGCCGGAACACGCAGAAATGATCCAGTTGAGTCAAGCCTGTCTCAAACCTGTGCTGTTGCTACAGACAACATGGTAAATGTTTAGGGAGCCATGGCGGAGCCTGTGGAGTCACTAGCAACTCTGGAGTGCTAAGAAAACTGAGCACTTCATGGTCACAGCTGAACCTGGAGGCCCTCAACATAGGAGTCAGAAGTCACAGGAAGTGGTTTTCCCAGCTCCCCCCTCTCAGCAGGCTGCTCTGACCTGAGTATTAAGGACAGGGCCTCCACTAGCAAAGACAGTGGAGATCCTGTGCGCCACCACAGACACGGTGCCTGGCAGCGCTCTGATTGTGAGAGTTGGGAGGATGCTATCTGGTGGACCAGGCTGTCTCCCAGGTGCCCCTCCCCCACATGGATATCTGCTAACACCTTCTTGAGAGCTCACCCTATGGGACCATCTCACAACCAGCAAGGTTTTTCCGTGTCCCAGCAATCATCACTGTGCTGGAGCCAAGAGCCCCAAGCAGATATAAAGAGATTGGAACTGAGCTTTAGGCTCCCCCCGGGGTCCTTGGTGGGTAGGAACACATTCAGGAAGAGTGGTTTTCTAGATGAGCTGAAGTCCGGCTGAAAAGGATCTTTGTACTTGTGGCACGCTGAAGCACTCCTCAAGTAATAAAGACTCATTTTATTGGGGGAATTTGTCATGAAGTGCTTAGGAATGCCACTGTCTTCATTATCCTTGCATCCCTGGAAGACTAGAAGTGAATTTTCCAGGATGTAAGGCCACCCTGGAGAAGCCTTAGCTGAGGTTCTGCACAATGCACAGAAACTGACTTCCTAGGATTCCGAGCAGACGGCTGACGTCACACAGCTTAGCAAAGGCCACAGAAGAAACCCACCTAGATGTCAGACACTGCCTAGCTCCATGTGCCCCGTGGCGTGTGTTCACACGTCAGTCTTTTTCTTTTAAAGATGTATTATGTATACAGTGTTCTGCCTGCATGAAGCCTACAGGCCAGAAGAGGGCACCAGATCGCATTACAGATGGCTGTGAGCTACAATGTAGTTGCTGGGAATTGAACTCGGGACCTCTGGAAGAACAGTCAATTGCTCTTAACCTCTGACCCATCTCTTTAGCCCTACTTCAATCTTCTTCAAATGACAACCTGTCTTCAAATGACAGGTCTTGTATACCCCCGTCTGGCCTCAGACTTGCCATGTGGCTAAGGAGAATCTCGAACTCCCAATCCTCCTGCCTCCACCTCCCAAGCTCTGAGATGACAAGTGTCTATTACCACACCCAGATGTCCTGTTTTCTCATGATGGGTTTCCACCATTTGGATTTCAGGATCAACCGTTCTGACTTAACCTGTCATGCATGACAACCCACCCACGCCTCACCTTTTCTGGGATAGCCACTATCTGAATTCTATAATCAGATCTCTATCTGTTGCCAGTTTGAAAACCACAAGGCATGTTCTTTGTGGTCAAAGAGGGAAAGGCCCTATCATTGAAAGACAGCTTTGGGGATCCCTGTCAGCCACCTGTAGCTATCAGCCCCCTTTTCTCCAGTCTAGCACCACTGAGAAGGGTCACATCACTCAGGAAAAGCTGGCTGGTTGATAGCACCAGGACCAGGCTGACAGTTCAGTGGGGGCTCTGAGATCTTTCCAACTTTAGGACATTCCACTCCAACACTCGCAGTGACCTGTGCTCTCCTAGGAACTGGAGGGACACTGTCCTTTTGAGGGGCGTAATAAGAATGGGTGAAACAGATCATGGGATTAGACAGGCCATCCATGGGGACCAGGCAACCCAGAGTGCTCACCAAAAGTTTGCCCTGGTGTGGGGTGTGTAATCCTAGCATTTGGGAAGTGGAAATGGGGATTAGGAGTTCAAGGCCAACCTCAGCTACTGGGGTGTGGCTCAGTGGTAGTACTAGCGTGCAGGAGACCCTGGGTTCCATTCTCAGCTCTGCAACACAAATGGATGACAGTTAAAACCACAGCCTGTGCAAAAAATGGAATGGGGCAGCAGGGAGCTCAGCAGGCTGATGCGCTGCCATCACAGTCCCGGACGGCAGAGCAATCTGGAACTTTCCTTGGCTATCTGTGGGTCTAGCATTTGGACCTGCTAGCTCATGGACACAGAAAGCCTTCTAGCACCTTCTACTAATATCCTCAGTTATACTTGTCTACCTCAGTCAGTCCATGCCCAGAGTCTAGAACATTCAGTGTCTCAGATGACTTAAAGGAGAAGGTGGTAAAACATGTTATTCACCCGACACAGCACTTGGACCAATGGCAGTTAGCTCCCTCCCCACCAGTGACAGCCAGGCCACCAAGGGCGGTCAGACCTTCTGGGGATCTGAATACAAATAGTCCCCATTGCCTCATATTTTTGAATGCTTAGTCACAGGGAGTGGTGCTATTTGAAAGGATTATAAGGATTAGGAGGTGTGCAAACTTTCTGAAGGAAGTGTGTCACTGGGGGTAGGCTTTGAGGTTTCAGAAGCCCATGCCAGGCCTGAGTTGTCTGCCTGTGCATCAGGATGTAGCTCTAGCACCCGCCTGCATGCTGCCATGCTCCCCATCATGGTGACAATGGACTAAACTTCCTCTAAGCAAGTCCCCAATTAAATACTTTCTTCTTCTAAGAACTGCCCTGGTCATGGTGTCTCTTCGCAGCGAGAAAATAGTGACTAAGACAGCCCTCCACCCATGCCACAGCATTCAGTGGAGACCAGACAAGCCCCAACACTTCAGGCATCCTTGGCTCTGGGAGAGTGGGTGCAGGGTTGGCATGGAGCAAATGCAGGGAGGGTGGGTAGGAGGTCCGATGGCTATTCTAACAGTTGCACTCTGGCTGGGCATGCTGGAGCATGCCTGTAACCCCAGAACTTAGGAGACAGAGGCAGGAGAATTCTATGAGTTCGACACAGTCTGGTCTATATAGTGAGTTCTAGGACAGTCAGGCCTACATAATGAGACCCTGTGTTAAAACAACGGAATAAAAAGGGACGAGGATGGACCTGGGCTTTGATTCTTAAGTGAATGAAGTCTTGATGGAGGGCTCTTGGGAGAGAGCTTCTGAAGTTTCAGTGTTTTCGTTAATGGGAGCTAAACCTAGGCTCTCATGTGTGCTAGGCAGGTACTCTACCACTGAAGTATATCCCCAACCGTCTTTTTACTTCAATTTTAACATTAGATCTCACTGAACTGTCTGAACTCATGGAATTCACTCAGCTGACCTCGGACTCACTCTGTAGCTAGGCGGGTGTTGACTTTTTGATCTCCCTGCCTTAGCCTCCGGAATAACTGGGATTTCACAGGTCGCCTAGCAACCGCCTTTATGAGTTGCCTAGGACTACAGAGCATGTCAGGGCAGCAACTTGGAGAGTGGGTTCCAGGAGGACAGGCACATGGCATTCCCAGACCTGCTCCCTGGTCCTGTGGGGGCTCAGGTGATCTTTTATTCACTGGACCAATGAATATGAGTCACTGGAATGTGGCTAGAGAGGACAGAGCCCTTGCAGAGAGGGCATAGGAAGCCAGGGCTGTCTAGGAGGCAGTGCTGTGAGGGGCTGGTCACTGGGGGGGGGGGGTGTTTAGGGGTAGGATTTGCAGGCCTGGTGATGCCATTGCAACCACAGGAGTCTAGCCAGTCTACTCCCTGGAACTTCCTCAGAAGGACCAGAGGACCTGATGGAGGCAGGACCATCCATCTACCTCTTTCGGCTTCCAGGAGAGTCCCAGGCCCAAAGCATTGGCTACACAGACTCCCAGATCTCCTGCTCTGTGGTCCATCTCCCCATCTCAGGGCCCTTGTTCTGTGTCCCTGGCTGACACTATGCTTGCCTGGTCTCCAATGTGCCCCTCATCAACAAGCCCTGTTTCCCATTAGCCAACCCCACTGACAAGAGATTCTCCTGCCCACTAACCCAGGAGGACCCAAAGAGTCCCCCTACCTTTGCAGTCACTGTCTCTTGCATTCTCCCCGTCCCATACAGAGGGCAGGGCCAGCAGGTAGCCCCTCCCCACTCACCCACACAGTCCTTCCGGTTCCAGTGCAGCCTCCTTCCCGGTGGGCAGACACACTCGTAGCTGCCCCTGGTGTTGACACAGCCCTGCTCGCAGCTGCCGTTGTTCACGCTGCACTCATCCATGTCTGGAAACACAGGCACAAGAGTGAGGGCAGGAGCCGGTGGGAACCACCAGCCCAGGCCACACCCATGGCACTGGGAGGGCAGAGGGCACCCAGGACCTGAGACCAGGAAGCTCCTGTCCCCAGCTCAGTCTGGGACAGGCAGGAATCACAAATGTCTCATCTCTCGAAGGGAAAGCATCAGCTCTTTCCCTGCCTTAGTTTCCCCTTCTGCACCAGGGTGAAAGGAGCAGCCTCAGACCCCTCCTCTGACCAAAAGCCACCTCTAGGCAAGAGCTAGCTCTTCCAGCTCCAGGCCACCCAATTGCCACACACAGCACACAGTGTCCTGTCAGTCAGGGAGGTGGCACTTGGTGTTTGAGAGTCCCTTGACAACAGCATCAGCCTCTAGTGGCTACTCCGCCCATCTCCGGTATTACCTGGCCCTCTCAAGCTTCATGCTATCCTCAGGTCACAGAGAAATAAGTGAGACTGTGGTCCCCCTCCCCCACTCCCATCTTCATCAGCCACATCTGGCCAGAGGCCCTTTGGCTTAGCCTATGCTCTTCCCTTTGGTGCAGGGTATGGAATCAAGGGTCCTCGGCGAGAGCTCCCTGTCCCCTGGGTTGATGGCTCCTGAATCTTCTCCCTATCCCTGGCTCCCACCCTACATTACAGGCCCAAGGTTTCAGGCCATGGACCACCTCCCTATGGGCTGTCTGAATCCCACACTCCCTCCACAGACAGAGCCCTCTGTCCCACCGTACTGTACACTGCTTCAAGTCTTCCTGCTTTTGTGTGTACCCTTAAGCATCCCCCAGGCTCGTGCAGCCCGTACATTCTGGGCATGGATCTCCCTAGGGGATATCACCCTGTTTCCCGCTGCTTGTGGGCTCATCAATCAGAAAGGCCCCCTCCCTCTGTGACTCTGAACGTGCTGTGCCCACTGGATCACGTTCCCATCTTGACCTAAACATTCCTCCTATAGGATTCTCATTGCCTCACCATCCTTCCTTCCTCTAGAGTGCACTTTCTGGAATTTTCTGTGCACCGGTCACTCCCTTCTGGACTGGGGCACCCCAGGAAATGAGGTTCTGGGCTTATGTTTCCAAGCTGGCTAAGGTACCCCATGGTACCGCTCAAGCCCCGCCTCCCCCATCTTCCGTCCTTTACCCTGTCCTGTGCTTGGCAGGATCCCTCTGTCCCCAAAGTTCCCAGCCTTGCAAGGTCCCTCCCAGGCCCACCAGGGTCAAGGTGGGGGTCGGGGTGTGGGGAGCAGTGTTGATGGCTATATGGCCAGGTGCGTGCCTCGAGGGGGAGGTGGCCCTGGCGGGCGGGCTGCAGACCTCCGCAGTGGGTTGTCCCGTAGAGTATGTAGCCACGGTGGCACAGGCACTGGAAGCTGCCAGGCGAATTGATGCAGATGTGGTCACAGGTCCGCTCAAAGGAACACTCGTCAATGTCTGCGGCCACAGGAAAAGAGCACGGGTGTCAGTATGAAGTGACTAGATCGGTCTGCCACCCAGTAAACATCCTGGGACCCCAGGCTCAGCACAGCCTCCCACAGTCTATTAGGCTTCTTGTTGCTCAACTTTCCCACCCTGCCTCTCTTAGCCCTGTTTCTGGGGCAGAATCTCCTCACATCTGTTCTGGAAGTGGGTGGGGCAAAATATCATGAGTAGAGGATTATTATGGACCTCTGTTACGTTAATATCTCATTAACCTGTGGTTAGGAAAGATTATGTTTGCTTTAGAGTGTGTGTGTGTGTGTGTGTGCTTGCAGGCATGCATGTGCGTATGTGGTGTATGTACATGTGTGCGTGTATGTGTGCCCATGTGTTTACTGTGCATACATGTGCAGGCCAGAGGTCAATAGTGGGTATCTTCCTCATTTACTCTCCATCTTAATTAATTTTTTAAAAAATGTTTATGTCTTACATTATGTGAGTGCAGTGCCCAAGGAGGACAGAAGAGGGCATCAGAGCCCAAAGAGCTTACAGGCCACTGTAAGCCTTCTGATATGGGCTGGGAACTGAACTCAGGTCCCTTGCAAGAGCAGTTCATGCTCTTAGTCGCTGAGCCATTCAGTCTTATTTATTTTTTTATTGAGACAGGGTCTCTCACTGAATGGGAAGTTCACTGTCAGCTAGACGGACTGGCCTGGAAGTCCTCGTCTCTCACCCTGCTGCCCACGCTGGGTTCACAGGCATGTGCTGCCGCGCTTGGCGTTTACATGGCTGCTGGGAATTTGAAATCCTCAAGCTTGCTCAGAAAGAGCCTCATACTGAGCCACCTCCCCACCCTGTTCTGGTTTTACTTTTGAGACTGAGGTGTATGCATGTGATCTCAGTACTTAGCCCAAACTGGCTTTGAATTCCTGACTCTCCTGCCTCTGCCTCCCACACACATTAGTGGTCACCCTGTGCAGACCTATAATGAAAAGGAACAAGCTGGACAAAGAGAAACAGAAGACATACAGTGTGAGAAGAAAAGCAGCACCAGGAAATGTGGCGTGAGAGCCGAGTCCTGAGCTCAAGGGAAGAAAACGATTAAAGAAAAGGCTGATGCTAAATGGAATAAAGGGGGCGGTGACCTCAGGGCAAGACCCCAACGCAGCTAAGATTCCAACAGGAATTAAAGGAAGCACAAGCAGGGAAGGGAGCCATCAGCAACTAAAAGCCGATACAAATGTTATTGATCAGGGGGCCAAGTTTCAGCCCCAACAAGAATTTGGCAGCATCATTCATGGTCCTGACTTTGGCGTCAAAAATACAATAAGGGGATTGTGGAATCTGGTGGGGTGGCTAAGGAAAGGTGCTGAGGCCAGCCATGTGGCAGGGGTGTCCCTGCATGGAGACCCACAGAGGCCATTGTGTGAAGCTGTGAAGACCTGGATTGCCTTGGAGACCCCAAGATGTTGGAGAGGCCAGAGCCATGGGATACCTGCCAAGGAGCGCTGCGAATGGAGCAGAACTGGCCCAAGAAAGATCAGTGTGCTGCATTCAACAAAGCTGGGTGGAGTCGGAGTTCTGAAGAGCAATTTGACATCAGACATGGAGATGCAGAGCTTAGAGTTTGCCCAGCTGGTCCAGTATTTCCTTACTATGCTCCCTTTCCTCTGTTTTGGAATGGTGATGTATGCTCTGTGCTGTTGTATGTGATCCACTTTTTAAATCTGGTTTTACAGATTACACTTAGGAGATTTCCTGGAGTCTCAGAAGAGACGTTGGACTTTGGATTTTCAAGCAGTCTTGAGATTGTGAAAGACTATGGGGACTTTTGAAGATGAACTAAATGCATTTTTGCATTACGGTGTGGCTACAAGCCTAGGGTGTCCAGGGAATGGAATGTGGTGGTTTGAATAAAAATGTCTCCCAAAGTCACCAGGGAGTGGAACTGTTTGAAAGGATTCGGAGGAATAGGAGGTGTGGCCTTGGTGGAGGAAGTGAGTCACTGGGGTTGGACTTTGAGGTTTCGAAAGGCCACACCAGGACCAGTCTCACTCTCTGCTTGTGGACTGGGATGTAGCTCTCAGCTACTGCTCCAGCACCATGCTCCCCACCATAACAATAATGGACTAAGCCTCTGGAACTGTAAGCAAACCCCCAATTAAATGGTTTCTCCTATAAGAGTTGCCTTGGTCATGGTGTCTCTTCATAGCAATAGAATAGTAACTAATGTATGCATAATAATATTTCCCTCAGAGTTTATGTTTAGGACAGACTGCCTCCTGTGAGCACGTGGTTCATTTCTCTTGAGAAGCAGACCCTGACCTGCCCCTCCATGGGCACAGCAGTTAAGAGTTTGTTCTCTGAATACATCGGCTCTTACTTTAGTGATGTCATACTTATTCAAAATGTGCTTATAAGACCTTAATACAAGGGAGATGATATTTTGTGGATGCTCACGTGAGGGTGTGAGCTCTCCTTGGGAGGACCTCCTGAGCTGTGGATGGGTCCTGTTTGGAAAGGAGAAGGGAGGCTCCAGGCAAAGGCGGGGAGGGTCAGAGGGCAGTGGGAAGGTGCTAGGGTCCCTAAGAAGCTTGGACTCTTCTTTGATTGACCCGGGGAGCCTTCAGACAGATGAGCTGGAAAAGGGGTGTAGATACAAATGGGGCTGGGTGGGATGTACGCCAGCAAGGACCTTGGTGCGGAACCCGAGTGTGCCTATTACCTGGCCTGTTCTCTCAGGGCTGGTTGAGGATTCAAGGTCAAAGATTCTTGGCCAGTGGTTCCCAACCTTCCTAATGCTGTGAGCCTTTAATATATTTCCTCATGTTGTGGTGACCCCCAACCATAAAGTTACTTCATTGCTACTTCATAACTGTGATTTTGCTGCTGTTATGAATTGCAATTTAAATATATGCTGTGTAGGATATCTGGATATGTGACCCCTGTGAAAAGGTTTGACCCCCCCAAAGGGGTTGTGACCCACCCATCGAGAACCACTGCCCTTAGCCCTCCATAGAGCTTGGTAAACTGATGGTGAAACAAAGCCAGACTGTGGAGGACCCGCGGGACTCCTGACCAGCCTGTGTCTAGAAAAGATGGGCCAGCATGTTTATTCAGGGGACTAAGGCCTGACTAGGGGAGGCTGTGGCTGGCCTTGACCCAGTGAGTAGGCCAGGTCAGTGCTGGGTACCTCTTGGCACCCTCTTCTTACCAGGACCTGGGACCTTACTTCCGCGACACTGAGC
This sequence comes from Chionomys nivalis, assembly GCF_950005125.1. Taxonomy (NCBI): domain Eukaryota; kingdom Metazoa; phylum Chordata; class Mammalia; order Rodentia; family Cricetidae; genus Chionomys; species Chionomys nivalis. The sequence continues at coordinate 40,661,605 of NC_080102.1, forward strand.
TGTATTTACAGGCAGAGGCTGCCAGTTTAATAACCACAGAGCGGCCTGCTCTGCAATTAGAGGGGTCTTGTGGGAACATAAGAGCCAGACCCTTACAGGATAGTCAGGTTAGAACTGATGCTTTTCATGTTTTCTCCCCAAGTTGGTTCTCCGGGGTACCTGCCTCCTTCCCAGTGGACCTGCTCAGCCCCAGCAAGGTAGTGTACCAAAGTTCCCTCTCCTAATGGACCAACTCCCTGTTTGTCTTGGGAAATGAGTTATCCAGTGTGTCACCGGTAATTTCCCCAAGAATCTCCCCGATTTCCCTTCTCCTGGGATGCCTGCATCCTAGGGGCTCCTGGGCTTGTCCTGTGATTCTTGACTATGCAGTCCAGTCAGATCCTGTTATCCTTGTCCCAGCAGAAGCCAAACCTCTGCTGGGAAAACATTTGTGATGTATGACGCCTTCCACTAGAAGGCAGTATTGTGCCTTCAGACCCGGGCTGCCGGCAGGAGGAAGGCATGGTTGGGAGGGGAGAGTGGGTGGATCTCTCTCTGGGTCTTAGTTTTCCATAAATAAATTTTAGATTAGGTCTCACTGTGTAGCCCAGGCTAGACTCAATCTCACATTCATGTCCCAGCTGGAACTGGGGCATGCACCACCATGCCCGGCTCTTCTCATCTATAAAGGGGCTAGGAGGCACGGTTAGATTGCAGGGCTCTAACTCATGATGGACAGGTAGGCAAGAACAGGTACCAAGTTCTGGATAATTCTGTATCCTGAGCTAACCAGTTTGAGTGCTTTTTCTCTCCTGGGAGTCTGAAAGAATCTGGAAGGTAGGGGCATTGACCATAAGGCTGACTGTGAGTGGCACTTGGGGCCCGTGGGTGCTCACCTTGGCACGTCCGCTCGTCTGTCAGCAGCTTGTGGCCCTTCTGGCAGCCGCACTCAAAGCTGCCCACGGTGTTTCGGCAGAAGTGGTCGCAGCCTCCGTTGTTCATCAAGCACTCGTTGATGTCTGAAGAGGTTGGGGAGGGGAGCAGGCTCAGGTGCAGTGGTGGAGATGGCCTGGGGAAGGGGTAGTGCCATCCTGCCTTCCTGGCCTTGACCCGCCTGCTGCTCATTGCCTAGGACTGACCGCTGGTCCCCAGTTGGGCACAGGTGTGAAGAACCTGGGTAAATCCCTAAATCCTGGTTCCCCAAGGTCCCTGGCTTCCCCTGTGATTGGTAACCCTGGTACCTCGTTTTAGGGTTCAGGGATCAACAGAGACAGTGATGCTTCCCATGTCCCTTTACCCAAACATTCTGGAAGGAGTGGGGCTGCAGCAATGCTGCCTCAGGTGACATGGGGCAAGCTGTCCGCCCCCCATCCCAGGATGACGATAAAAAGGGTCCCACGATATAGGACAGACACCATGAGAATGACACAAAATCACATCCCCAAGGTGCTGGGGCTTAGTGGGTGTCAGTACGCTTGAGAAGCCACTGTCACTGCTTGCTGCCTACCGAGGAGTCTGTGGCGGAGGAAGTGCCTCGGTGGTGAGGCTTGCTCCGGTGAGTGAGGTCTGACCCTGCCCCACTTCCCTGTCTGTTAGCTTGACCTGTTTTTGTTTCAGCAGTTAGTGAGTACTGACTGTACTAGACAGATCTCTGAGCCCACCCATGCCACTTATGATGCCCCTCACCCACCATGCCTCTCATGAGCAAGCTTGCCAGTCGGCCTCGGCTCACATTTTTCCAGTGATAGGGAGCTTTCTCCTCCAGGGTGTGGGGCTTCTGGCTAACACTTCAAGAATGTCTGTCCACTTCTGGGAGCCCCTCCAGTCATCTCCTGCTCACCTGAACCCTGGTGCTACCCAGAGCTGAACTCTTGACCCTCCCACAAAGAGTGTCTCAGGCCTTTGGAACTTCCCTATTGTCCCTTCCTCACCTGAGTCTGTCAGTGAAGGGGCTGCCACAGGGTCGGAATGAGAAAGAGTTCAGACTGGCTCCACGGAGGTGGTGGGAAAGGTGCTCTCTCCAGCACAGGCTCTAGTAGGAGGCTGTTGGCCTCACATGGCCTCAATCTCCAACGAGTGCCCAGCGTGCAGCTTCTTTTTCTCTCGCCTCTTCCTTTCACCGTGTCCCCCTCCCTGCCATGGCAGCCGGTACCACCTTCCACGGGATGTCTGTCAAGTGTGCCGAGGCCTCTGGCTTCCCAGGATAAAGGCCTGGATTCCTACAGCTCTTCCCTCTGCAGCTGGAGCTGGCCTCAGCTGCCCACTTCTCCCTGCTGAGCCTCTGCAAGGCTCTGCCCACCACACTCCTAGAGAAGCTGGCCTGTCATGGATCCTGTTCTTGGGGACATGAGAGAGCCTGAGGACAGCAGAGGTAAGCAAGCCCCCAGGGCCGGGCACTTCCTGAGAATGTTTACAAAGTGAAGAGATGAATGTGTGGCCGTGAATAGTCCAAGACAGTAGGGGGAGCTGAGGGCAGAGGCTCTGGGCCCAGGTTGATGTGTAATAGGGGAGTCCTAGTGGGGGTAAGCCACAGGAATGCACACATCAAACCCTCTCTTTTACTATTCCATGGGCACCACCTGGCCACCTGTGGGGACTATGAGTGAGGGTTTTCAGGTGGGTGCAGAGGGAAGCCATGTGCTGGTCTGGGCTGGCTTGCAAGTCAGGTGAGGATACCTTCTTTCCCACTTTGATGAAAGTCCTGGCAGGTGGCCTTCTTGGCCCAGGGCATGGGGGAGGAGCAGAAAGAACAGGCAGTGGGTGGGGGCGCTCCCAGGCTGTTCTGGGAGATGGTGGAAGAGGGGTTTCAGTATCAGAGGCAGTGATGCCATCTGATAGCGAGTGGTACTGCATCAAACAGGGTGCCTAGGGTTGGCAGCCTAGAGCAGAGCCAAGTCTGGGGTAAACTCCCAGGCCCTCGGCCCCCATGCTTAAGCAAATGTTTCACCTTCTTACCTGCTTCCACCTGCTCTGCCACCCCTAGCTGGTCCAGGGCTCTCTGCTCTGGGTTTCCTAACTGTCACCACCCCCCTGTAGCCACCTGTCTTGCCTGATGATGACTTCTGGGATTTCAGAAAACACCGAACCTTTGAAGTCATCCCTTTGATATCATCCCCGGGACCCTCGCCAAGATCAGAGTGTGCACCTGACTAGTGAATGAGAACCCCACGGCAGGCCCTCAGGTTCACTAGGAATCCCCTCTTGGCTTGTACTGTCCAGGTCCCTAAGCCCTGCTGGGAACTCCCTAGCCCACTGTCAAGAACTCCACAAACCCCGCCCCTGGGGTCTGTGGTTGACACCTGTCTTCTGGGACTTGAAGATGTCATGATGGCCACGTTAGACACTTACACACGAATCCCCACCCCTTCAATGCTTATAGCATCTAAAGGGGAAGCTCAACTCTGCTTTCTCCCCTGCTGTGGTCACCTGGCTCAAGCAAAGTCACCAGAAGCCTTGATGATCCTCTAGATTCTACCCAGAGGCCAGAGGCCAGGCAGCGGCATGGAACCATCTCAAAATGACAACCTGGACCTATGCCCACCCTACCTAACCTTGACTGGGGCCTGACCAGCAGTCCCTGGAAATGCTGTCAGCCCCCTATGCTGGTGAAGGCCACTGTTCCCTCCCCCCACCTTCCACCTGCAGCTTGTAAGGACTTCATGTATGGGCAAGATGCTGGTGCATTTCTACAGTAGTGACTGACTGTACCCCTGTACCCCTTCTCCCAGCACCTGAGCCCAGCAGGAGCCAGAGCACCTCAGTGTGTGTGTGTGTTACATGAGTGTGTTGACCCACTCCAGAAGTCAGGAGGGAGCGAGGGCCCCAAGGAGTGACTCATGATATGGAGGAGGTTTGGTCAAAGGGCTGGGATAAAGACGGGCCAGCCTGGTTAAAAGGCCCAACCATCTGAAGAGGAGCCATGGGAAGCCAAGAATCGGGAGCTCGGGCCAATGGGCCTAAGGCTATGTTGTCTTCTTCACAACTATCTCCCCCAAATGGAGTACACAGCACAACATGGTGTGGGCTACTAGCATGGGGTGGGGCAGCGGCCTCTCATCGCAGACCGCATGTGGCCCAGGCCCTTGCTGGCTAGATAAGTTGGCTCCCAGAGGTGAGCAGCTGGTCTCTCTTTCTCTGTTCTTGACCACCCTGGGCTCCTCACAGGAACGGAGCTCTACACAGCCCTCATGTCGAGGGTCAGCCTATGCATCAGAGGGTACAGCAAAGCCTGGATCGACCCTTTGCTAGCCTGGGGTACACAATCATATGGCTGGCTTACAGTGGCATCAATGGGCTCTGTGGGAAATGGTGGGAGCTTCACCCCGTCTTCTCTCTTGCGTAGCTGCAAGGCAGACTTACCTTTCACCTCAGCCATCTCCAGTCTCACCTCCAGACTCCTCAATTTCTATGCCAAGTAAAGTCCCTTTGCCGTTGGTTGAGGTCCCCTTATACATTTGTGGTAATGACACACCAAGATGCATGCCCCTGTACCAAGATGTCCCTACCAGCTGGACACTAAAGGCCATACAAACTGAAGGCCAAGGGTCTGGCCACACACCATACCCCCATTCCTAGAGCTGAAGATCCAGAATGTTCTGCTATGGTTTCTGTCAGTTCTGAATCCACAGGCAAATTCTGTGGTATCAGGACCTTCCTGACCCAGGACACTATAGGTATGCCACAGTACACAAGAGTCCCTACTGGGGACTCTTCTTTTACCATTTCTGACAACGACCCCTGTGGCTGCCAACTGCCCTCATTCATCTGCCCTCCAGCCTGGTTAACAGGGCCCAGATGTAGGACCATATGGACATTCTGGGGCCGGGCAGGGCGGTACCAACACAGCCCACGTGCTGACCTTTGCATGTCTTCCCATCCGGCTGCAGCGTGAATCCGACTGGGCAGCTGCACCGCACACCGGTGGCAGTGTCCTTGCACGTCCGGTCACAGCCTCCGTTGTTCACTGCACATGTCTCTGGGGAGGGGAGGGGAGAGAGAGTTGCTCAGTTTCTCCTGGAACCAGCTACCATCTTTTCCCATCAGTGACAGCAGGAATCTAGGTTCAAGTTTCATCTGTTGGGACACTTCCTGAGCTAGTACTGTTCCCATAGAAATGTCTGCAAACAACTTAGGGCTGTTCTTGGGTAAAGATTACTCACAGTGGGGGACTAGCTCTTAGGATCAGTCCTAAGACCAGCCTAGCAACTACTATGTGGTGTTCTAAATCTTTGCCTTGCTTGGGTTCAGACGCCTAGTCCTTTTGGTGGCTGTCAGAAGGCATGGGGGCTCCTAAGCCCAGCTTGGTGTGAAATGATTTTCCGGCCTGGCCATAGGGCTGCACACCATCCATCAAGCCGGGGACCTTCCCAGCCTCACATCTGTTCTCGCTGAACCATTTGCCAAAGCGTCTGGTTTTCGTCCGCTTGAAGCCTGCCTAGTGCTTTTTTCCCTCCTTCTGCAAAATTCAAAGGGGCCAGAATGGCTGGGGGCATAATGGAGGTCACCGGAGCTGCTGTGGGGTGAGAGTGAGCCTCTGCAGGCCCGCAGGAGACGGGCAGAGCTGGTTCTCCAGGACGTGGTGGCTCGTTCACCACTCTCCCAGACCTCACCTGGTTTTCTTCATGAGCACCTGGAAGGCTTGCATTGCGGGAAACAGCGCCTGTGGGAGTGGGCTTCTCTGACCTTTATTTACTGTGGGGCAGCAGAGCACCACTGAGCACCTAATCTCCACGACCCGCCATACCCTCATGCCTCTACCTCGCTTCGCCTGGTGCCTGGCTCTGGCTGCTTCCTCGGAAGGTTCTCACTCAATTCTGTAAATGGCCTGGGTTTTCTCTGCAAAGACTTTGGGAGGGAGCCTGAGTGAAGGGATGAAGAGAGACTCTTGGGTACCACGCGGCTAACTCCATCAGATCCATGGTGTCTTGCCTTTGAACTTGGCCCCAGAGAGGGTAGGGGTGCCGGGAGGGGACAGAAGCCTAATATCCTTGTGTGCATGCAAGCACAAGCGGGTTGTGTCTGCTAGGTTGCAGTGGTGTGCGTCACTATCTGCAGAGGCCAGGCAGTCCCCAAGGACAGCTTCTTTCTCAAGGCTAGCATCACTACTAGCCACGGCCATCCTGGAGGAGCCGTGGTTGCCTCTAAAAGCAGACGTCCTTCCCACCAACACTTTGAATCTCAGAGAGGTCAGCCAAGCACCTCCAGCCAGGAATGGGAAGTTTCTGTGAGTGGGTTTCTCTGTGGTGTTCATAACCTATTTCCTTATCCTTCATGGTCTGAGCCCTCTCTCCAACGCACGCCTCTGAATTCCAGGCATAGAGAAGACCAATCTTCCTCACATTTAGGCAGGTGGGGCCCCTATGCCAGCACGGACCGGTTCTAACTGGTTTGTAGCCTATGTGTACCCTCTCATCTCCACACAGATGCATTCACTGGAGCAGGATGGTGAGGTAGAAGGCAGTCCCACACCTGGGGAGTGAGGAGACGAGCTCCCCACCCCGCCCAGGGCTAAGGTGGAGATCAAATGAGTTCTCCACTTAAAAGTCATGAGGCCCAGGTGTGGACCTGGGGCGGGTGCTCACCTAATGTTTCCTTTTCTGGGGTTAAACCAGAGGGGGAATCCTGCCGCCCACCCCAGCTGAGAGCCTGCCAGCCTTTCATGTGGGACAGCCCTCTCTGGAGAGGACAGAAAGGCTACCTGTCTCTGAAGTGTGGGTAATTACAGCCCCCTGACTGGATTGTGGGGGAGGGGGGCAAGTGATTCCAGCTGGGGCTGGGCGGGCCCTGGACCTCTCTGATGGTAGGGGTGGGGTTTAGGCATTAGGAACTGTGTTCTTGGGAACCAAGCCTAACAGTTTGTGATTCCTCCTTTCCCTTTGACGGGACTTGGAATTTAACTAAGGAGGCCTTGGGGACCTGCTGGCCCCATCTGCTCGTTGGGTAGACTGAGGCTAAGATGGGGAGCTAGGTTCTGGCATAGTGGTCACCCATTCTTGCACCCCCATTGCAAGTCATTCTCTCCCATGCCAGGCTAAAAGTCCTCCTTGCTTTGTCCCAGCCAATGGCTGAGGCACCAGCTTCAGGCTCTTAGTCCCCAGTGACCAGGAAGGCCTCTATGTCTGTTCTTGGGGACCAGCCCCTGAGTCCACAGCACCTCATTACAATGATCACCAGAAACCAGCCCCCCATGTCTCACATCTCTGCCTTCTCAGTTCTTGAACCTCACTTCCTGAAGTTCAGAGCCTAGGCCCAGATGCACAGACCTAGTGGCAGCAGTGATGGAAATCTGCTTGGCTGGACTAAACTGAACACACAGCTCCCTGGGCACACAGTTCTACCTAATGTCCTTTAACCTGCCTCTGCCAGACCAGCTCCAGGGGTTTGTGCAGTCACATGTGTGGCTAGACACTACTCCCAACGGTCTGTGTTTTCCCCTAGCCAGAGAGCTCCCTACTCCAGGAAGGCTTTTCTATTCGGTCCATTGAGTCTGAGCCTCTCCCCCACCTCCCTTGGGACCTGGTCAAACTGCTTCTTCATAGTTCACAACTGCTGGTTCTATTTTTACTGTGGCCATGCCATCACTGTCCTATGACGTCACAGTCCGCCTCGCTCTAAGTAGCTCTTAGGAGACCATTCCTTGAGAAGTTTGGTGTCCAGCCTGGCCTCCATGGGCCCTCTACCCTCCTGTTGGACAAAGAAATCACTTCTGCCTTCTCCACCTCAGCCATATTGTTCTGGGTGAGGGGTATTACAAAATGTAACATGTGCAGATCCCAGAAGGTCCCCAGTGGGGCACTGGCTGGCAGGGTGAGACTGAGCATCCTGTCTCTAGAAACTTCCAACCAGAAGCCCCTGGGCACTGCTGATGGCTTCATCAGCAGTGGAGGACTGCACAGCTCTCATCTCTGGGGACCTTACCTCTGCCCCCCGAGAACGGAGGCTGCCTAGATCTGACGGTTGGCCACTACTGTCTCAGAGAAACTTGGAAAGCATTCCTTTCTACAGTGGGTGGTAGATGGGGTTTGGAGCCTGTAGCAGGCTATTCCAGGGGTTGGGCTCCTCCTGTTTCTCACCACCCTAGTGGCCTTCTCGGGTTCCCATCCCAGTCCCTGAGCTGGGGATGGTATACAAGGCAGCCCGGGAAGGCCTGGGTCTGTCCACCAGAACTGTGAGGCTGATGCTGGAGTTTAAGGGAAAGAGGGCTTCTCTCAAGGGTCAGAGCCAAGTCCATTTGTGATCCTGTGAGTTCCATCTCTCTCTATGCCCTGGATCCAGAGAACTACAGGGCTCTCCCGTCTCTCCTGCAAGAGAACCACGTTCCAGAGGCCCCCTCTTTCATCCACTACCCTCAGAAGAGCGCACAACAGTTCAAAACAAACAAACGAAAACGAACCTGTCCCTTCTGCAGACAGAACTAAGGCTCCGAGAAGGAGTTTGTTCGGGTGGGAACGGCTGCCTCCCTTGTGGCTCAGCGAGAAATAATGAGGGGGCCTGTGTTAAAAAATGATTTAGGATTTCCAGATCATATAGCTACCGAAGGAGCTGGCATGCTCACACAGAATGAGCCATCAGGCCAAGGGAACAGGACTAGTCCAGGAGTGGGGCTTTGATGATGGGTTCCCAGGGTGTCTCAGTGAGGAAGCAGGGTGATGGCCCAAGGCAAGGTGGAAGTCTGTACCCATGGTGCCATGATTCTGATAGGAGGAGGCACAGGCAGAAGACCTGCTGTCTGGGAACATCTCCTGTGCAGGCTCTGCAGGCTGGCACCACCATTGGTCAGCATGTTCCCTGAAGGACAGTCTTACCCAAGTGAGGATCAACTTGAGCTGGGCAGTCAAACTGGTTCCATGTGCCCATGGACCGTGTAAGCATGGGAAGTCCCTTTGCACACAGAGACTGGGTCCTTATCTGCTCAGAGACGGACTATTTACCATGTGGTGTTTGAATGGCCTAGAAACAAGGGCCAGAGGCACCAGTGCTTGATAGGCCGGTCTATAATCGTGACTGCTTCACTCTTGGTGCCAAGTTTCAGACCCTCGGCACATGGAGTCCGGGATCCCCTGTCCATGGCTGAATCATGTAATAATCCTTTCCTGAGAGGTTGGAGGGATGGCTCAGACATTAAGAGCACTGGCTGCTCTTCCAGAGAACCTGAGTTCAATTCCCAGCACCCACATGGCAGCTCACAACTGTCTATAACACTGGTTCCAGGGGATCCGGCACCCTGACACAGGCATACATGTAAGCAAAACAACAATGCACATAAAATAGAAATAAATAATAAAAATAACCCTTTCTGAGTGACTCTAAGCTGGGCAGATGTGCTTGGAACCCAACCCTGGTCTCATAGATGCCCCAATCTGGTGGGCAGTGTAGAGGCCAAAAAGACAGTTCTTTGGCAATGAGGGAGGAGCCACAGAGACAACTGACCTACACAGGAGTCAGCTGCTTCCTAGGGGAGATGACACAGGACTAAGACCTTGATTTTCTCTGGGTAGCCCCTTTGGCCAAGCCAATGAAGTCACTGGAACTCAGAAGCCCACAGTCCCAAATTTTCAGAAGCCAGCCATCAAGATGACAGTATATTCGGCTGTTCCCTCATCCACCATACGGCTCTAGGAAGAGCCATACCTGGGTAGCTCTTTTGCTCAGTGATCAGCAGAGGCCCAGCATGGTGGGGTTGGCTCCTGGTTAATGATGGGATTGGCAAGCAGGAACTTGGAGGAGTAACACAGGGCATGGGAAATGAATCCTACCTACCCTGTGTCAGTCCTGGCAAAGGGGAGCAGGGATGAAGCTGGGGTAATGAGAGTGACCCAGGGTTTGGGCCCAAACATGAGGCATCTGGGCAGAACACTGTGACGGCTTAACAAAAGAGCTGGGTACAGTCCACTGGCCGGTATGCCAGACTCTGCGCCTGCAAACTGGGGGCTTTTAGGCAGAGACCTGACTCCTCTCTCTAGAATGCTGTTCCCATTTGTATGTGCATGGCCTCACTGAGGGCCCCAAACCTAGCATCTGCCTTGTCCCTTGAAGACATGGCCCTGGTAGGGAGCTGCCCCAAGCCCTGGTGGCATCTGTATAGGCCTCAGTCAGGGTGGGCCCATCTGCCTTTCGGCCCCTAGAACTGGCTGAAGCAGCTATGAAGGAGTCAGCCACTGGCCCTCTCCATCTACCTACTGACTGACCTCTGACCCTCTCCCCTCAGCTCCCATCCCTCTGGTCTCTTCTGTCTCTACTAGGGACATCTCAAGTTCAGCTGTCATTGGTATGTGGGCAGCTTTGGATCTGTCACTGTGCTGGGCTTAATGAACAAGGTCTCACATGCCGCCCTGTCACTTAGCAGGGAGCAGCATAGTGGTGCATGGGTGGGGCAAGGCACGGGGAAAGACTCCGTGCAATGAAACAGGGAGTTTGGAAAGGCTAGGATTAGGTCCCCGGGGGAAGCAGGAGAGAAGACTGCCCTTTTAGCACTGGTACTGCCCAGGACTGAGGTCAGCAGGCCCCTGCCGCCATATTGCTCAAGGGTCCAGCAGACCTCAGAGGCAGTCATGGTGCTCCCTGGACTCCCTTCCTAACACAGCCTGGTGGTGGTGAGCTGATGGTGGCCTGGCTGTGCAGGTCCCATCATTCAGACCTTAGGAAGACAAACTCCTATTAGAGGGACTGCATTCTGGAGTCCTGAGGGCTCTTGACTCTAGGGATTGTGGGAGTGCTGGGGAAGAGCTGCTTGTACCTAAAAGGGTTAGGATGTTTATGTGGTTGTTGGGGAAGCAGAATCCACCTTGGGGATAGGGCCCTACCGATCTGCAGAAAGAACTGGAAGGAGCCAGAGGACAACTCAGGACCTGACAGACTGCAGCCTGCAGGAAGACAGACTCCTTATCTATAAGGAAGGACAATGGAGGCTTTCCCTAAGGGTCAGGAGGCAGGAACAGTGACCTCAGGACGCAAGCCTGTCCCTGTCTTCCTGCTCTCTTGCTCTTTTTCCCTAGCTGTGAGGTTCAGGTTCCGGGGAGACAGAGGATGCTCCCAGGAAGCCTTTCTCTAGAGTCCCCCAGTCAGCCCCCAGAAGGGAAGGTGGGGGAGGGGCAATAACTTGTCTATTCATATGCACGGCTCAGGGAAGAACCCAGGCAGGTCATACAGCTGGTGAACATCTGGATCTGCTCTTCCAGGTTACACAGTTGGTGAATATCTGGGTGCAAGCCCTTTGTCTATGCGGGGCTGTCCTCTGGCTAGGTGTGACCCAGCGGTTCTGTGAGGAGTCCCAGCAGCAGCAGCTAACCCTCACTGAGCGTGCCCTTGCCTGAGCATGCACAAGTGGACAGGCCACAGTGCCTGAGTAGAGGAACTGTGTGTGCCACTAGACACCTGTGGTTAGCCAAGAGGCTGCTCCACAGAGGGAAAGCCCTGGTTTAGATGTCAGTGATTGCTCCGGGAAAATGACCCCTGGGCTAGAGCTGATCTGTGGTGTCGGACACGCAAACCTCTATGCAAGGCAGCTTACCCTCACTCTCCCAGCCTGTGAGCCTCTGGGGTGATCGCCTTCCTGGAGGGGTTCAGATTGGATTCCTGGCCTATCTTTGGTAATCCCATGCTTCCTTGGGTTAGTTCCAACAGCCTAGCAGTAAGAGCTGACCAAGGCCAGGCAAGGCCCTGGGTCTCTCTCCTCACCACTGGGCCTATCTCAGGTTTGATTCCCCACTGGCACTCCACAGGCCTGGCCAAGTGGAGGCACTGAGGAGACAGAAAGGCCTGTAACTGAGTATTTGCTCTGGGCGACACACAGGGCCACAGGGCTTCTTCAAGCTCCTCCAAGTTCCTCTGGGGTGCACAGCCCTCACCCCAGCCCAGTCACAAGGGAAAGTGAAGCTCAGGGATGTGAGGTGGCCCTGGCGGGTGCCTGGGGAACCAGGATGGCAGCCATGGCAGTCTGTAGAAGTTGGGCCAGAATGAATTCGAATGAGGACCCCTGCTGTGCGGCTGGACTTCTGTCTAACCATGGGGCTCCACGCTGTAAAAACAGACACACATCCTTAGCAACAAGCTCCATCTTGGAGGTGCAACATGAAGCCCTTCCCTGCCCTCACCCTTGTGACTTTGCCCATGTCAGTCTCAGAACCCTGTTTGAGAAAAACTTGAGAAACTGCCTGCCCACTCTGGCCTGCACACTCCATTCCAGGGCACTTGGCTAAAAGCAGAAGGGGAGCTGTAGATAGGGGTACAGGCCACACCCTTCCCATAGGGAGACGACAGCTTCTAAGTAGGAAAGAGCCTCATGGGTTTGTCAGTTTCTACATTCAGGCTTACTAGATTGGGGTGAAGGAGGGCTGTGCTTCTTTTCCTAGAACCTTCCATTTGTGGCATGCAGATACACAGAGAAACTCAAGTACATCAGGAGTCGGAGATGGGCAATATGGTTAATGGCAGAGGGCTCTGAGGTCATACTTCAGAAGGTTTGGGGGGCACACAGGTCAGATTCTGAGGGGGCAAGGAGGTGAGGAAAGAGGTACAGTTCGTGCCAGGGAAGATGGTTGTGCCTACAGCTAAGCATCAGTGGGATGAGAGACAGGGAGGAGGAGGCTGAGTCTCTAGGGAGAGAACTGTGGCAGGGCAATGAGAAGTGGGCACAGGCCCAGGACAGAAAAACTCCCTGGAAAGGTTGAGGCCTAGGAGCATCTCATTGTTGAAGTGCCTGGCTCCACTATGATGGGTGGACATGGGACATGGGAGAAGAGGATCCAAGGCAGGTTGCCTTCTTCTCTGTGAGGCTCACTCCTCAGCGATGCTATCCCTCAGCATGCTGTTAGACAGCCGAGGGTCCTCCAGTCAGGCTTGGTCACCAAGTCCAAAAGTGCTGCTTCTGTGGCTTTGTGTGGCTCCTACATTACAAGCTCCAGTTTCTCTACCTGGGGTCAGCCAGAAGGTTTCTTCTTTTTCCATTGGTAAACCCTGCCAGGACCCTGCACCTTGGCCCACTCTGTTTTAACAGCCATTCACTTAACTCCTATCAGGGCCAGATGTATGTATGACCAAATAAGGGAGGGACTCAGGCCTTAGAGAGGGACCCAAATGACCAGCCACGTGTCACCCGATCCTTTTCAATGGTGTCCAGGTTTTAGAGTTCTGTGGGCGGTTAGGCAGAGAAGAGACACATAGTTGGGGCAGAGTAGGGGTGTGAATGAGGGCACGGGGAAGGCCCTGGGCTGGATCAATGAGAGAACCACGGTGGACTCTGCCTTAACAGAGGGTCCTCTCAGCCTTGGCTGGATCACCTATTATAACTCAGAACCCACATGGCAAGAAGGCCTTGGCTGACAGGACCGTGTTAAAGGCCCTGTGTTGGGAGGCCTCCTTAGACTGTTTGGTCTGAATGAACTCTAGTTCCTGCCAGGTCTCTTGAAGGATCTCTCCCCACTCCCTCCAGAAGGATAAGGATGGCTTCCTCCTCTCCCTCAACCAATGGGGTAGCACCCTGCTGTCCCACCAGGAACAGAGCCACCTCTGCCCTAAGTGAGCATTGTGGCCTCCCCCTACTACATGCTTTTCACCAGGGTCAGCTGACCATTCCTGCCCTGCCTGGTGCTCCCAGAAGTGGGGTTCTGAGCCTGAGAAGCTACCAACACCTTTGCATGAATGATGCTGCAGGCTTGAGTCAAGACTGGCTCACTTCTAAGGCTCTAAACTGGGACCCTTGTAGTCAAAATCACACAGTTCACGCAAAGAGTAGGTAGGTCCCCAGAAGGAGCTGAGAGGATTGGAGATTGACAAGTGCCCGGGGCTTTAAGTCTCTCTCTGTGTTGTGTCCGCTGGACTTTTGTGTGTTCCCTGGCTCTGGCTCACAACTGTGAGGTTGACAGTGGACTTGTAGGCATCTGAGGGATGTGGCCTCTATGGTCAGGGCACGGAATCTCTTTTGGAGAGTTCCTGGTTCTAACAGATAGTCAGAGGTGTGGTCTCAAGCCTGCACCTCCATTGTGGAGCTCATGATGAGAAGCCACTGCCAGAGAGATTTATAGCCCTGGGAACCCCCAGGGAAAGGAGGTTCTCCTGGCCTGAGAATCAGCCTGCTCCAGATGTGTACAGAGCACAGAAAACCAGAGGGAGGCAAGGTAGGAAGTGTGGGGTGGGGAGAGCCACTCCCTCACCATTGCTTCCTGAGAGGTGCACCCCCTGCTTCCAGCTTTCTCACTCCCCAAATAAGCCCCATGGCTTCAGTGCTTGAAGAAACCTGCGGGGTCATCTCGACAGCCATGTGACAACAGGATGGGTACCCTTGGCTCCAGTGAACTCTGAATACTCAGGGCCTTGGCCCCATCTTCTCTCACATCACATCCTCACCTTGGTCCTCTGGAGGAGAGCTGGTCAGGTCTGGGGTCAGAGACACAATCTAAGCAGCCAGGTGGCCCAAGATCTGGCCCGTCATGAAATTTCCTGTCCCTAATACTCTTCTATTGCCAGATGCTGTCCTTTGTCCTGTCCTCCCTCCCTCTCATCTTGGGACCCTAGAGGGACCAAGCCACCTCCAGATTTAGACTCTCCCAGGACAGTATGCTGGCACACTCTCTCTGAGGCTAACACTTGACTCAATTCTTCCTCCCCTTCCTGACTATCTGGCCTTCCACACATGGCCTGGCTCTGATGTCCAAGTGTGCCCTGACAAGCATGAAACAAAACAGGGACGGTCACCTCTGCTATTCTCCAGGCCTTGCATCTACCAGCATCACCTGGGAGCTGTCTTGCCTCACTGGGGGTTGGTGACCAGCTGGGGGCTAGAGTCCTAGGGTACCCTAACTCCCTTCACAGGGGTCGATTTCAGAGAGAATTCCTGGGAATTCATGTGCTTTCCAGCCAGGGCCTCCACATAAGAAGACCTTTCTAAGACCGTCAGGCTCCAACCTCCAGGACCCTCACCCCCGGCCATGATCCCTCACGATGCTCAGCAATGCAGGGTAATGAGGGAGTCTCAGTGTACCCCTCCGAGGTCTAGGGACTCTTCTACACAATCATATGGTTACCAAGGCTTGGGTGAGCCTGGCAGTGCCTCTGAGCAGCTTGTGACAACCCCGGTGGCTTTAGCTGTGCTCAGAAGGGGCCATCAGCTGGTACAGGCTACAGGGTAGCAACCCAGAACCGGGGGCCCCACTGATGGGCAGGAAAAGGAGGGGATGCAGAGGCAAAGCCCTGTCTTGTCTATACGCTGTTGTCGAGAGTGGTCCCTCTCTCCTCCTTCCCTTCCCTTTCTCCTTGGGCTTGTCTAGCAGCGGCCCTGCCAGCAGGCCTCCCCTGATACTTCCAGAGTAAGGTCAGAGGACCATGCTGCACAGAAGTCCCAATGGCCACTGAGTCTATGTGGCATTCTGATCCTGGGAGCCTAATGTGCATGTTGGTTTCTGAGTAAGTGGAGGAGGCTCATGTACTCAGGGTACCACATATGGGTACTGGGTTCTTTGCTATAATATACAAACAAAGAAATAAATGTGTTTTATGGAGGGTAATGAGTTCCCTTCTGCAGTAGAGCCTCCCCACATTCGCATACAACACACGGAGCCCCCATACCACACAGACGTACAGCCTCATGCTCACACACACTCACATGCTAGCACACATGCAGGCTCACACAGTGGTATACCTCCCCACCGGCATCCACACAGTCACACATCAGTGTACCCAGGCTCTCACACTCCCCAAAGCTGGCATGTACACACACACAAGACCGCACACCAGCACCCCCCAGGCCAGCACTCATTCGCACTCACCCACACACCCAAAAGGGCAAGGAGAACAAAGGAAGTGGAAGAAAAGTGTTACCCATGAGGAGCCGCCGTTTCACCCGCTTGTCCACATCAGCTACTGACGTGGCATTGAACTGAGAGCGCTCAATTGCAGCCTCATCCTTCTCTAGAACACAAGTAAGGGACAAACACGGAGCCGGTGGTTAATGAGAGCCCACTTCCCGCGGCCCAAGACAGTCAGCCTCTTGGCGTGGCGCACACAAAGCCAACACAGCATGCCGGGCCAGCACGGTGCCCTCGCCAAGGGCTAATCCCAGGAACTTTCAGGCGGGTGCGCTCAGGGCGAAGCAAAGAGGAAGCAAGGGTGGGAGGGATGGCATGCAGACAAGATAGGTGGTCACAACACGACCTGGACACAGTGGGGATGCAGGGTCTGTGTGCAGCCAAGCAGGATATGTGGCTGAGGTTGGCAGGAAGCCTGTGTGGAGGACGCAGAAGCGGAGAGCATGCCATGGGCTCACAGAGAGAAGCGGTTACAGGTCCCTGAGGCTCGAGCAGGTGCAGGACAAAGCAACAGGACAAAGGGATAGGTTTGCGAGGTCTGGTGATGGATATACCTGGGACGGCAGATGCCCTGTTACAAGGATGCTGCCACTCATGCAAAATTAAGAACAAAAACTCACAGAGAAACGTACACATACATACACAAAGAACACTGGATCCCATTGGACAGACAGAAAATCCAGGGGATCTGGGCAGCACTGGTTGCCTGCTTGTCTAGAGGACCAGAGCTAAGCATTCAAGTGCTCAACAGGGGACTGCAGAGAAGGGTCAGTCGTTGTGGGAGCGTGCGGGAGGGAAATGGCTCGGGCCAGCCAGGGAGCCTCCAGCCACCGGGCACGGAGCTGTGCCAAGACGCTTTGCTGGGACCGGTGACAGGAAGGAAAACAGGACGGGAGGTTTCTCATCCTGGCTAGGAGTTGAGGCCACAGTGGCTGGAGCTGGGTAGGGGGCTAGTTTCTAACAAGAGGGGACTAACAGGAAATGTGGGATCGGGGAAAGAGATCCAAGCAGGGACTGTCACATGCAGCAGACATTAAAAAATAAAAATAAGATGAGAAAGGACGGAGTGAGGAGGACACAGACAATAGGGTTAGATCTGGGCTAGAGTTCATATGCCCAGCAGTTGTCTGTGCTCGTCCAGCGGCTGCAGGGCAGGCTCGACTGGACATGGGAGACTTGAACAGACAAGACAGAGGGGAGGCCAGAGTGGCTCGAAGGAGCTCTGGGCAGGACAGTGAAGGGACAGAGGTCAGAGGACAGAAAGTTCTAGATGGGATCAGGCTGCAATAGAGACACTGGTCTGAGACCTGGTTTGGCTTTTTTTTTTTTAATTTTTTTTTTTTTTTTTGGTGATTGGTTGGTTTGGTTTTGGCTTTTGGCTCTGAAAAATGATTAACGAATGTCAGTTATCAGACAAGACAGGCAATCAGGGACCATCACAAGAGAAGCAGCGGGAATGAGGTAAAATGAAATAAAAAAAATGGTTGTCCAAGAGAAGAGGCCACACAGAGCTGGGGAGAGCCACCACAGGCAGCAGGACAGCCCCGACTACACAGGGGATGGCCTGGGATCCCTGAGCGGCCTAGCACCCAGCTTTCTAAGACACCAAGGAGCAGCGACAGGGGATGGGGAAAGAGAGCAGCTTTGGGTTCGCGTGTGCGTACATGGCTTCACCCAACACCTTTCTGTCACTCAAAAGCCCCTCTGAATCCCCCTCTAAGTTGATCATAGGAAATGGGACCTTTTCAAAGAAATATCGAGTGTGATCCCACCAACTCATTTAGGGTCCTAGCAAGTAGACCTTTGGCCCCAAACTCTGAAATTCCTCTTTCTTAGTTAAAAAAATAATCTTGCTGTTGTTTTTGAACAGGAGAAAAAAACATATTAGTAATTATTGCATAAAATAACTACAAATGTTCAAGCTGCCCTTGGGAACGTGGGCCCGGAAGGGGGAGGTGGCTGAGTTCCAATCATGGTTTCATGGAGCAAGCAGGTGATGGGACAGAGCATTGCCAAGGGAGAAGGGACCTCAGGTGGGTGAGGAAGTCCTAGGGAGAGCCCGCCATCCCAGAATGAGAAGCAGTCCCAAGCACACACGCCCCACGCAGGGTGCACACCTCCACCGTCACGGTGAGCCACGTGCTAGGACACTCAGTTTCTACATGACTGCGAACAGGGCTCACACAGACTCAGCGAGGCTGCCAAGAGTTTTTCACATTAGAAAACACCAGGCTTTGGGGGACAGACGATGTCCCCAAGCTCAAACACACTGCTGCAGACAATCCCCTGTGTTGAGTTTGAGGACAAGAAGCAACCCCACTGGGGAGACCCAACCCTAGGGAACATTGTCCCAGGGTACTGAGGGACCCAGGGCAAATTCTCACAGAAGCTCCCCTTGGGATGCCTGCCAGCCCCATCGGCCTTGTAGGTGACTCCTCTTCTCTCCCTTCTGTTCCCCCAAGACAGGGGGACCACACAGGGTACCTCCGGGGGCAGTATGGCAATGGCAGTACCTACTTACCAATGCATGTCCGACCATCCGCATGTAGTGCGTACTTCTGGTGGCAGCCACACATGGGGCCTGTGTCTGTGTCCTCGCAGCTGTGTTGACAGCCTCCGTTTCCATAGTTACAGGTTACTAGTTAGTCCCAAAGTGTACACACGTGTGTATAAACAGAACAACAACAGAAACGGTTAGTTTACTGGAATTGGTTATTTTTGGGGGTGGGTCGGGGTGGGGGAAAACGAGAGCCTGAGGTGACCAGGGAATAGTCCTTTGAGGACTGAGGGAAGCAGACTTGCATCTCTACCCTTGAGCCCCTCCAGGGTGCCAGATAGAAATGCCAGTCTCAAGAGGTGGGCCCAAGAGCGGACTCTGAGATTCACACAGCTAACGCATGAAGAGAGTGGTGGGTGAGGGAGAGGCTAGACACACATGCAAGACACTTTAACCCCATTAGTCCCACTGGGACACATGCCTGTTCACACCAAGACATTCTGGGAGAGATGGCAGCCACGGTTCAAAGAGACATTTATAGTCTTAGCTCTTGCACAGCTGGATCCCCCGTCTGTGTCTCGGCACAGGTGGAGGGATGTTCCCATAGATCCTACTCTGTGGGTCCTAGATGTAAGCTATCTCAGCTCTGTTCCCTCATAGCACTGTGGAGACCAGCAATCCCCAGATAGACAGAACTTAAGCAAGTTAATGTCACCTGTGGTGTATGCTGAGAAAAACCTACGCTGTGTGATTGGTGCTGTCTATGGCTGGAGGATCTAGGGCCCTTCAAGCCCAGATACTCCTCCATAGAAGCAGCAGCAACCTGCACCCATGGGAAAGGAACTGAGCAAGGGGAAGGCAGTCTGAAGCAGGCAAATGATGTTCAGGTTTATTTACATAAAGATGGTCCACTACACTGTATAGGGGGAGGGAGACTGCCAGAGACGATGAGGATCTGAGCCAGCTCTCTCGGAGGGGTCCTTGGAGACTCCACTTTATCACACCATGAGCGGGTAGCCAAGAGAGGTCACCTGAGTACCTGGCAGCATGTCTTTATGGAGCCCTTGACTGGTTGTCCATCCTCTACCTACACACATTATTGACTTATGAAAGTCATTCTGTGTCCAGACCTGGTTCAAGGAGCACCAAATTCCAGATCTGAGAGCTTGAATTAATCACGCCCTACTAAGCAGATCCGTTCAGACATCTGGTAAGGGAGGAAAATCACTGGAGGAGAGTATAGGATGAGAGTGGCTGGACGGGGCAGGTATCTATATGGCATCTCACATACTGCCTTCAGCAGCCAGGGCTTCTCAGCAGCGTCCCCTTCTTGACCCAACTTCCAGGGAAGTTAGATGGCCAGAGGCTCTCCTCCATGAAGTCTGTCCTTTCCTTACTTAGGGATGGTGGTGATAGGCAGAAAGCTGCTGTTCCCCAGTGCAGTGTTCCTTCTTGGGGATAGAAGCCCAGGGCTCAGGATCAGGGTCTGCCTAGGTCCCAGGGGATGGGTCAATCCCCAACTGGGCATTTTTTTTTTTTTTTTTGGTTATGGAGACTCTTCTTCAGAGTGGGCACAGGGCATTTTGGGAAAAGGCAGCCTGGAAAGGGCTCTAGATTCTGATGGGACAAGGGATTGGGGTATAGAGCCCTGCAGCCTCTCCCCACCAGTCTAGAGGTTGCTGGGCTAGCCTGGGCTCCTGATCAACTCTAGAGTCCAAGGTTCTTGAATACAAGTGAGTTTAGGGGGTCCATTCGGGTCTTCCCTATCCTTCTTTGATGCAGTGGTCTCTTCTTGTTTACCGCTGTGTACAGCAGGCTAGCTGACCTGTGAGTTTTCAGGCATTCTCCTGTCTCCACCTCCCACCTCCCTACAGAAACACCAGAATGGCAGATATACACTACTGTGTCTAGGCTTACATGGGATCTGGGGATTTGGTCTTCCAAACCATCTTTAACCATGCCTCTCAAAACATAGAAGAAACCAAAGCCAGACCTCCTGGGTGTCACCATCCAGGGAACCCCTAGGGTTTTTGCCCACTGCTTGGCCTAGGACCTAGAATTAGGCTTTCAATACCTTGTCGGGGAGGGTAGGGCTATGGATCCAGGGACCAGCAAATGTCGCTAGTCTGGGCTTAGCCCTTTGACCCTGTGGTGACAAGGGTAGGTTCTTAGCTTTCTACAGACTCTGGCTTGTTCCATGTCCTCCCAGCCAAGCTAGACACCCAGAGGAGTTTTGTGGGTAAGCCTCCCTGTGTGACACCAGTACCAGATGGGTTATAAGGGTAAACTGGTCCAACGAGGTCACTGACAGCCCTCTCTCTAGTGTCTGCACGGAGCAAGTCTTCGGAGACCATTCTTGCCTGCAGCCTGTGCCTGCTCCTGTCCTTGCTCAGCATGAGGGCTGGGAGAAGTATAGTCAGCCCCAATTGCTCTGAAAGTGGTCAGTTAGCAAGTGTAATCTGCCTGTGGGTCCAGCCTAGGACCTCTGTCCTGCCTTGGTGACAGCCAATATGCATGCCTTTGCCATTCCATGGGAAAGACCCACATCTTGACCAGAGCCAGATGTTGTAGAATGTTATTCTCGAACACAACAGCAATTGTCATCTTCATCAAGACAGATGTATGCAATTTTGCCCCAGATGTGGTCTGAGGCAGTGATAGAATACACAGGACGTGTAAGGTTAACTGATGGGGTGGGGGATCCTGTCTGCAGCTGTGGTGAAGGCATCATTCACGCTGGCATGAGACTTTCTGGTGGTGGGGCTGCTTTGAGGTCGTTCATGCTTCATAAATAAGTACAGGAAACTCATTGGTTCCCCCAGTTGGACTTGGGTGGAATCATACTCTGGTCTGTCACCATCTAGGGTGAGTAGGCACTTGTTCACATTGCCCTGGGAAAAGTTCACAGAACACCAGGATGAAGAAAGTGCCTCCGCTTTGGGAGATGGGTAGATAGCATAGAGGGTTGGAGCATGAGTCCCTGGGGATAGGATCAATAGCAGGAGCTCATGGGTCTCCAAGGCCTTGGTAACTGTTCAGGGAAGATGAGCTGAGAGTCACAGTGGCTGGGATGGTGGGCCAGCTGTCTTCTGTCGAGAATGGAGGAAGAGAGGAAAGCTGAGGTCCTTATCATGGAGCCAGTCAACCACCACAGAAGCTCAGACAGGCAGGCACACATTCTTCAAGAGGCAGAAGCAGACTCCTCCGGCATGCCCTCTACACCACAGTGCAAGGCTGATGAAGCCGTGGCTCAGCTGAGTTGGAAGTATTGACTGCAGTTCCTTCAGCTCTTGGCAGACCCAGAACAAACCAAACGCAGCCTGCATCCCATTGCCTTCCCACAAAGCGGTTGGCAGGGTGTGTTGGGTTTAATGCTCTGGAATCCCTTGCATGTCTTAAGTTCTGTTTTCTTTCCCAATTTCATTCCTATGCATGGGCTAGATGCCCACGATAAGAGGTCGGACTGGGGATGGCTGTGATGGCACACACCTTTAGTCTTAGCACTTGGGAGGCAGAGACAGATAGATCTCTGTGATTTCCAGGCCAGCCTGGTCTACAGAGAAAGTTTCAGGACACAGGGAAACCCTGTCCCCATGCCCACACTATGGTGAATCCTGGGGCAGAGCTCCTCCAGGCAAGCAAGCAGGCCTTGAAACGGTACCTCTGGCCTGTTGCCTTCATCAGACCAGATATGGGGCTCATGGTTTGTAATTAGTCCTAAGGAGGTACTGAGTTCAGCTTTTTGATTTTTTTTTTTTTTTTGAGACAGGGTCTCATTGTAGCGCAGGCTGACCTCAAACTGTCTGCACAGTTGAGGTTGGCTTTGAACTCCTCCTTCTGTCTCAACCTCTCAAGTGCTATAATTATAGGTGTGGACCACCACACCTGGTCTAGGCAGTGCTGGGATGGAACTCAGGGCTTGGTGCCAGGCAAATGAACTATATCCTCACCCTGGGTTCTGACCTGGAAAAATGTCAGCACTGGGTCCACTCCTTCCCATCCAGCCCTTCCCTCCCACTCATTCTCCTTTGCCTCTTTATACTCTTCTGTCACCCAGGGGGTCTCAGGCTGATAGAGAAAGTGGAGCTTTTAGGCCTCTGAGCTGTAGCCCTCAATCCCCACAAGGGAGTTTGTGTTCAGGGCTCTACAAATGGTCTGAGCCAGTGCCTAGGGCTGTGTTGACGGTGTCATACCAGGTACAGAAATCCCCAAGCTGGGAGGTCATGAGCCACCCCTCCAGTTTCCCCAATCCCCTCAGCAGACCTGTCCTCCCCTGACCCCAGGGACCGAGTGCCTCCCTGTCCAACGTCCAGCACCCTGGACAGACCCCCCACAAAGCAATGGTAGGAGACGCATGGGGTGTCTGACCCATTTGCCTCCCATCTACCTACGTGTGCAGTCCTTCTGGTTTTGGGCAAGGTCAAAGCCGGGCCTGCAGTCACAGGCTACCCCACCTTTGGGCGTCTCCCGGCAGATGTGGGCACAGCCATGGTCTTTGTTCATGCAGTTCATCCCCTCTGGGAAGAGAGACAGAAAAGACAGGGGTTGGAGGCCAGTGACAGTAGGAGAGAGAAGAGAACCTCAGGCTGTGGAGAGATGATCAGTAAAGCAGCCCAGTCCAGTGGTGGGTGTGTTTAGTCAGCCACTGCACACACTGCTCCCATGTACACATACGTGTGTGTGTGTGTGTGTGTGCGTGTGCATGCATGCACAGGTGCATTCTGCCACAGTGTCCAGGCCCTGAAGGTACAGTGTAAACAATACAGGCAGAGCTCCTGCCTGCCATCAGATTGAAGGTTATCTGTGCAGCACTGCCTTCAGTCAGGGTCATCTGGATGCTCTCCTTAGACTCCAATGGCTCCAGGACACTTTTGTATCCACTTAGTACACTCTATTTCCTCCCTGTTTGCCTGGAGTGGCTTGAACCTCCTCCTGATGACCCCGGTTGATGTTTATCTTCTGGGTGATTTGTGAGGAGTTTCCAGAATTTATGAGGTCAGGGGGTCAAGTGAGAGGTTGTAGGTCACAAGTCCATCAAGAGGCCGCAGGCAGATCAAAGAGCAGAGAGCCACTGTGTGCTACACACCAGCTTTGGGACCTGATGTCACCTCCATCTGAGAGAGCATGGCAAGTAAAGCTGTCTGGGAGAGGGAAAGAAACTCCTGAGGTGGTGACCATGTGAGATAGCCAATCTTTCTCGGAGGCCACGCTTGATCCTTGTCCTAGGGAAAGAGAGTGTAACTGTGACCCTGTGTGCTGTACATGGGCCCTCAGTAACACAGGACATGTTTAAAAGGATAGACCTATGACAATTATATATAATAGACCAGAAATGTCTTGGGCTGGTGGTGTGACTCAGTGGACTTCGGCTAGCATGATGGCAGTCATGGGGTCCTCCCCAGCACCACAAAACAGAAAAGAAAGAGAAGGTGGTCTAAAGCTAATTCGCAGAAAGCAATGAGCGAACGCTGCGTTTTGCCCAGCACCTGGCCTCACCTGATCATGCTCTTCTCCCCCACCCCCCACTTTGATTTGCTCATTCATTCAAGCCAAGCTGCCATACCAGTGCAGGCCGTCTGCACCAGCTGACTCACGACAGACAGACAAGGCACCCAATGCACGGACGGAAACTCCACCCTCTCCCTTCCTCAATTTCCAACACCACCTGAGCCTGACAGCAGGGACAGAGGTGTGATGACCGCTGTCCAATAGTCACCGGGAGGGAGCTGACCTGTGGCCACAGCCTATTTCTGTACAAACACCTCAGCTGGCTACCAGTAACCAGGGTTGCTCCCAAGCCAATATGAGCCCACCCTGGCACCCTGGCATGCAGCTTTATTCAGAAAACTCCTGAGAAGTCAAGCAGACATGGTCATGAATCTGGCTCCCCATGAGCTGTGTGCCTTGGAGACCATTGTTTGGCTTCTCTGAACCTCACCTGTAAACAAGCACGAGACCCTCAGCCTTGAGGATTAGGCGTAAATATTCCCTGAAGCCGTAGCCAGGAAGATGCCACGTGCTTGGCATGCATTCTGTTGGCAGGACCTGTTACTGTTCCTGCAGATCTGAGGGAGGCAACTCCCCGATGGGTCCTGGCTGGTAGAGCACTCTTCAGAGGTGACTTCAGTAGAGGCACTTCTTGGCCATCCAAACCCACTTAGGTTCCTGTCATTTTCTGGGACACCCTACCTGTCAAGAGTCTGACTACCAAGCAGCTTCCTGGACTCAGAATGGGAACTGTCAGTGAGCAGCTCGAAGCCAAGGTCACACTTTACTTCCTACTTAATGTGTGTGTGTGTGTGTGTGTGTGTGTCTGTATCTCTCTAGTGTTTCAGCTGTGACCTGACCTTTGGTACCCTCTCCTCATGTACATCCTCTCTAGGTCCACAATCCCACACTGCCTGCTGTATCCCCCGGCTTCTTCCTGGTTCCTTCTCTTGTCTTTTATAAATGACTTCCTAAGCCCATCTCTGATTCCATCAATTCCATAAAGACTCCTGACCCCGCGGATATCCTCCAGGCCACACCGATTTCCCAGATTGCTGTCCTAACATACCTGCTTTGTCTTCCCAGGCATGGGAGAGCTCATGTTCCCTGTTTAGCTCTGCTTGTGCGTGGCGAAGAAAGGGAGATTGAATTTCCACTTCTAGTCACAGAAGCTCTGCACACCATTAGACAGCCAGGAATTTGTCCCCATGGGACTGATACATCCCTGAACCCTGGGCCACAGATTCCCAAGCTTTAGAAACTGTCAAGCCTTCTCCTCTGAGGACCTGTTAGCACCAAGTCTTTTCTTTTGAGTGTCCAGACTTCAGTCATGAGCCAAGGGGTCATGGCTCTGGGAGAGTGGGCCAGCACCATGGTGACTGCCTGTGGTCAGCAGCGGGGCCACAGGAAGGAAATGGGAAGCCACAGAGCTGCTGTCCAGGGTGCAATCAGAAGATTCCTAAAGTTCCTCTTAGTCTGCTTTGCAACTGGTGTGTGTGTGTGTGTGTGTGTGTGTGTGTGTGTGAAAGGCCTCTGTTCCCACTGTAACCTTGAGGCAGAGCCAAGGCCCCCGAGCATAGCCTCCCATCTCAGGCTCCCATACCAAGCTCCATGCCAGTATGCTGTAGCCTTGGTTCCTGTCTATCATGTTCCCTGATCCAGAGATGCCTACTTCCCACAAATGGTGGGGACAGGCTGAGGACATTAGTGCAATTGAACTTGGATCCTTTCTATGTTCCTAACAGTTATAAGCTTTATTGAATTCAGAAGTAACAGCTTAAAACGTACTACATGCAGCTAGATGGTGGTGGTCCATGCTTTTACTCCTACCACTTGGGAGGCAGAGGCAGGTGGAACTCTGTGAGTTTGAGGCCAGCCTGATCTACAAAGTGAGTTCCAGGATAACCAGGGCTGTTACGCAGAGAAACCCTGCCTCAGAAAACAAAAAACAAATGACAATAAAAAAAAACCCCAAAAACGTACTACATGGAAACGTAATGATTTTTGCTAAAAACCATATTTTCTAAAGCAAGGAGACTGTGGTCTCAAAAGGCATACCCTTGCAGTAGGCATGCAAGGCACTAGGTTCCTGTCTCCTGAGTGTGGCTTGGATTCCAGATCAAAAACTTCTCCCCAGCTTCTGTGGCCTCTGCCAGGCTGCTCTGGCAGCTTTTGGCTCCAGATGGTTTTCTCCACCAACCTGTGTAGCTCTCAAGCCCAGGTCTCAGTCACTCATGCTGAGCCCATGCACACTTAGCCCCAGGTCCAGGGCCCAGCTGCGAGGGCAGAGCAGAGCTTCTGCAACTCAGGACTGCAGGCCTTGCTTATCTGTCCTCCTGCAGCTCCTGAGAGGGATGCAGATCGCAAGCTTTCCAGCACACCTCCCTAGGTGCAGGTATGGGAACCACATGCGCCAAGTCCAGAGAAAGCTCACTTGTTTCCTCCCCCAGAGGAGCTGAGAGAATTGCAGTCGTTCCCGGAAGTCCTGGTTTTCACATGCCTGGTGCCAGCCAGCCCAGGCCGCCCGCCAGGTCGAAGCTAATCTGATCTGATCCATCCAAATCTAATTATGCTCTGCAAACTTGGGCTGAGTGTCTCCTCAGTGTTAGGCTAGGCCGGGCGTAATGGCGAGACAAGGCCCTTAGCCGCCACGTCGATTGCCAGGTCCACAATGGGACTGCCGCATGCTATGTGACTGTGGGCAGCTCACCTCACTTCCGAACCTCAGCTCCACCTGTTGGGCAGAATTAGATGGCCCTGGGTCCTACTTCCAAGGTGGGACAGTGACAACAAAGCTGTCCTTGGACCTCAACCCAGGCAGGAGGGAGCCACGGAAGGCTGTCGCCAGAGAGGGGCCATGTATGTGCTGGGGGGACCTCTGCCTGCTTTAGAAGGCTCAGATTTCAAGCCATGAGCAAAGCGAAAACTGTCACAGGACCCTGAGAGGGACAAGGAGCCAGTGAGAGGGCAGAGGTTTATTTGGGACATCTTTTATAGCCTCCCTCTCCTAGAGTTTTCTGGAAGATGGGGCATGTGGAATGAAGCTCTTCCATATTCCATTTGCTCTTGACAGGTCTGAGAAGGGATGTGCCTGCTTTAAACCACTCGTGGAAGTGGGTCAGCATGGGGGACGTTGTGTCTGGCAATGCCTGGCCCAGCGCCTCTTTCCAGTGTCATCCCTGGATCTTCTGACAGGCCCCATGGTGCTTTCCCCACAGGGCTTCTGCCCACAGGCCAGCTGGCAGCCTAGGGGATGGTCCCGTGTGTGGAGATATGACGGCCACATTAGTATGAATGTCACAGTCCCTCAACACAGGTCTGGCACCCTTGGTTCAATCAGAGTTGAAATGTGTGCCTCCCAAGGGTCACTGCTATGACCACTTCATCAATAATATCACTTTCTGAGTTCTTGTCCTTTAAACACAGAGGAAGCTTCACCTCCCAACCCCTCCAACTTGGAAGGGGACCTTAGGGGCCTTCCATAGCCCAGAACTGCCCTAGCCTGGGAAAAGCAAACCTAGCTTATGTAGTTGGAAAGAACCCCAGGGAAGTCACATAAAGGGAGGTGCAGGGCTG
Organism: Chionomys nivalis; assembly: GCF_950005125.1. NCBI lineage: Eukaryota > Metazoa > Chordata > Mammalia > Rodentia > Cricetidae > Chionomys > Chionomys nivalis. The sequence goes on from NC_080102.1 coordinate 40,688,944, forward strand.
AGCTGGGGAAGAGAGGCTAATGACGACCTCTGGGGTGTCTGCCTAGGGTCAAGTTTTACGCCAACTTACAAGTATGTCATCTTGCCAACTCTTCATATTAACCTTAGAGGGATGCAAGCTGGGGTACCACATGCCATTCCAAGACAGGAGCACTGTGGCACACACAGGCTGATAACTGGGCTAGAATGAAGGGCTGGATCATGGGGACAATACAGAAGCCAAGAGAGATGACAGCCGTTCTGAGCTATGCAGCTCGATCTGAATGAGGACAAGCAGAGATGCTTACTCCATGGGTACTTTGTACAAATAACCTCCTTGAAGCCCAGGAGACTGACTGCTAGGAATACCACAGCTCCAGCAGTAGGGATGCTGTGGCTCGTGAGAGGTAGGACACTTGCCCCAGGTCTTCAGTGGCCACTCTAATGCTCACTGCTCATCCTGCCAGCCTTGTGTCCGATTGGCAGCTTTGGTCCCTTAAGAAAACCCCGGTCCCTGCCTTCCTTCCTTCACCCCTTCTGTTTCACCTGCAGCATACAGGGTCTTGGGGATGTGACAGAGCACACAGGCTGGCTCACTGTCCCTCCTGCCTATGAAACACCCTGCTCCTCCTGCAGGGCTCCCCCACCAAAGCCTCAAAAGGACAGCCCCTTGGTTCTTTGGGTTATTGAGCTGCCCCTCTGTGGTCACTATCGGCTGGGACTATGGCTGGTCCTTGCTGTGCTGGATGAGATGAAGGGCTTGCTCTCTGGACAGTTCAGCATCCCCCAGATGTGCCTTGGCCTGTCTCGTCACCCGGACTCTGGGAAAGCTGCCTCCAAGAAACAGGGTACTGGTCACAGACAGTAAGAAGGACAGATCTGAGGTGTCTGCAGACACGTGGAAGGAGCTACCAGGGAGGTTGTGTGGCAGAGGTGGGTAGTGCGATTTCATGCCTTACTGCAGCTTTCTCTAGTGTGTTCTTAGGACCTGCTCGGCTTCCCGTCTGCGAATGGAAAGCCTTGAAACCCTTTTCTTTCAGGAGTGCTGAAGGGCGCGAAAAGTGGCGCCCTGGGGCAGCCTCCCTGTCAGCCCCTCTGACAGGGCTACCCTTCCTTCCTCCTCACCTCTTGAAGTTCTTAGGCTGGTCACTAGGTGTCACCACAACCAAGTTGAAGCCACTCTAAAGGATCCAGAGGTGGCTTTGGAGGTCTGGCCGGGAGATGAACTAAGACAGGCTAGCCTCCAGCCCAGTGGGCCACGAGTCACTCACTCTCCCCAGCAAACAGCCACATGGCACACCCAGTTAGACTGGATTTGAGACGAACGGTAAGTACTTCCTAATTGTATGTCCCAAATGTGGCACGGGTCATGTTTACATGCAAAACAGTAAACCTTCTATGTTTTAACTTGTCAACCTTATCCCTTCCCACAGGAGCCCACAGGAAGTCATGCGGTGGACAGGTTATCTCATCATGCCACCCTTAGCTGGCTCCAGACCTGACCCAGATCCCAGGCTGTTATCTGTGGATGATGTCCTCCTTCTCAGCACAGCTGCTGTCTGGACCCCGCGAGGACAGCAGGCACTCAAACTGCTTGGAGAGGCTCTCTGCATCCCCAAGGATACTCCCAATATTTAGCCTAATCTAAAGGTGGTGCTTAGTAAATACAGGCATTCCCATTCAGCGTCGTGCAGAGGTGGAGCGGGACGGGGGGAGCGGGACGGGTAGGGGTGGAAGGTGCGATAAGAGTCTCCAGGAGTGTCTCCTGGAGAAGCAGGCTTACATGAGAAAGGCCAGGCAGATGAGGCCAAGAGACTGCTGTACTTGTGACTGATAAGCCATGGTGTGGTGTGTGTGTGTGTGTGGGGAGACCCTGCTGGAGGGGTCTGGTGGGTTTGGAAGATCAGCTGACCTGATGGCCGCAGTGTTGGTGAAGGAAATGCTGGGTGTCCCTGGGTGGCCTCTCTAGGCTGTGCCCTGCTCAGTACAAGGAACAGGAAAGCGCTTTATAAATCAAAGCCATGCAGCCCAGACATCTGAGAAGGTTCTCAAGGGAGCAATGGTTGGAGCAGACAGGCGCTCCAGACAGAGGGAGCAGTGTGAGGAGACAGGGACACAGAGTGGCAGGAGTTTGCAGGGGTGGATTCGTGACAAGGATGGGCTATGAAGATTGGAGTTAGAACCCTGTGAGGAGCTGGGGGAAGGCCATGAATGGCATGGCCATGGGCTGGGTGCACAAGGCCGAGGGAGAGCTGGCAGCAGCTGCACTAACCTGGCCAAAGGTCAGCAGCTGGCAGCCCTTACCTAGGTAGAGGACAGTATGAATGGGGCAAGGCTGGGGCGGGTGCGGTTCTCCGTGTTTCGGGGGGCCTAGGCTGCACAGTGCCCTCTCTCTCGCTCCTGTCAGACCTGAGTTCAGAGCCAGCCTCTGGTAACTTTCTACGGCCAGAATTCTACATCCCATCAACGGGATAACTACCACACAGATGACACACAGGAGCCACGAGAATCCAAGGCCCAGTGCCAGGCCCAGTCATCCTCCGCTGTGTGCTGGTGACATGCTGCTGCGGAGCCCAGGATGGACACTTCCTGAGAGGCACAGCGTGTACACACACCCTCCTTCTTGCCCTTGCAAACACTTCTGACACACATCTCACTTTCACAGCAAGACTCCGAGGCTCGAGAACTGAGCGCTGAGAAGGGACCTAGGGCCAGGTGGGTGGAACGTCTCTTGTCTTGGTACCTCTGAGCCGTGGCTCACCTTCTGCCCTTCACTCTCTGTTCCTGGAGACCCCAAGGACCAGCAGCTTTGCAGAAAGATTGCCTGCCAGCATCGAGAAACTGGCCCTGTGGTGCCCTTGGCGCCGGCTTGAGGCCAGGCCAGGAGAAGTACGTGAAGCGGGCTCACCAGTCAAAGGAGTTGTTTATGGGGGTGGGAGGCTCATAAAAAATAATGGGATGGATTTATTATCCCCGCGCTGAGGGCCATTCCAGACCGCACAGGGCCAGGCCTCTTCCAGTAGCACCATAAATCTCCACACTAAGTGCCAGGGACGCCCGTCCTCCCGTCCACCTGGTCTATAGCACACAAGGAAGTTCGGGGAGGCTGCAACCCTCCATGGCCTGTCCCAGCCCCCGTAGCCAGTGATGGAAGGGCTTAAAACAGGGCAGGGATGACCCTGGCCCTGCAGGAGCTACAGTGGGGACCCTGGAGTGCAGGCCTGGCGTGCTTCCCAAGATGTGAGCATCGTATCTGGGAACTATTGCCAGGAGCCCAACAGCCATGTACACTCACAGGACGCTAAGTCATGATTTAGCTGGGGATTCTCAGGAGGGACAGAGGGGCTTTGTTTGTGGACTTGCTTATTGGAATTGGGAAAGAGAAAGAGTTGGTTCTGGTACTAGAAACTTAGCCTTCCCCATCTTTAAGTGCTCCTCCCCCCCACAACACATAGTACGGCATGGGAAGGGAAGCCGTTTTCCATCAAGAGGCATGGCGGCACTTATCTGAGTTACCTCACAGGGTGGCTGTGAGCATCAGGGCAATCCCCAGTGGAAGCCACTGTAACACTTAAGGGACTGGAGCTGGGCCTGGCGAGGGCTCATATGACTGAGGCAGGGTTAGAGAAGGTAAGTGTCCAGTCAGTCTTCAGGGCAAGGTGAAATGAAAGCAAGAAAGGCTGAGCTGAAGACAAAGGTGGAGGACCAGCGGGTGGGGGGGGGGGGCAAGAAAGTAGGAGGCTGGATAAAGTCAGAGTTGGGATAGCTCAGAGTCTGTGCTTGTGGCAGGCAGTGCCTGACCCAAACTCCTATACACACTCCAAACTCCTCAGGTGGCCTCTGCCAAGCAGCTCCCAGCCAGGCCTGACTCCAACATGAGCTTGGGCAGTGTGCTCAGATCGCAGAAGCGAGGTGAGCTTGGCATTTCCCACCACTATGACCAGGGCCAACGCAGGCCAGGCAGGGGCTTGCTACCACGCCTCAGGAGTCTGAATACCGGCTGGAAGAAAACACTTCACTCCCAATCCTAGCAGGTAGGAAACATGTGTGTGTCCCCTTCAAAATTCACACTCAAAATGGAACCCTGAATACAACGGAAGGAGTGAGACCTTTATGAATGATGAGGCTGGTGGATCTCAGGTGAAGTTAAGGCCCATGAAAATAGGTACAGGCAATAGCGAGGCCTTTTGCCCCTGCCTTTTGTGACATCGGCATACAGAAAGAGGCACAGAAGTCCTCACCAGATATGGGACGTTCTGGAGCCTAGTTCTTCAGTTTCATAGCCTCCAGAATGGGACAGAAATAATACTGAATAATCATAACAGCAAGAAGGCACCAAAACAGCTCACAATCTTCTCTGCTACGGACAGACTGAGTGAGAACTGGGTGAGTGCTCCTCTGCTCCCCCCCACTCCCACCCCCAGTTCTGTGACACAGTTGCCTCTGCGCTTGGTCTGGGTGGCACCTGTCTTGGATCTGCTTTTCCTGCAGCCTATGATTTGGGGAGGATGTTCCCAAGTACAAAGATGAGGGCCTTTTACGTGTCATGCGTAGAAGCGGGACAGAGGGATTAGGGTGTAGGGTCATTAAATTGCCAAACATATGACAAGCAGAGGCTTGTTGCCTCTGCCCTCTGAGAACACACACGGGGAGGTCTGAGACTCCACAGAGTCCCAGGATACTGACCTTCAAGGAGATCCCAAAGTCTCAAGGTTTCCCTCATTCCTTCAGACCCTTTAAGACCTCAGCAGAGACTGGGCCTGAGCCAGCTCAGGAGACAGAGGGCAGGTGCTCTGTAGACGCCATTTTAGAAGACCCTTAATCACACACCGAGTCAGATTCTGATGGGACTTGGCATTTCCAGCCTTAAATATGTAGGCTGTCATGCAGAAGGCCCTGGGCCATGTCTAGTGGGAGGGGGGTAGACTGACCCTGTCACCCAGGCTCCACTGACTCCCGGATTTCTATACTGTAAAGAGAACAAAACTCTGCCTTGTTCAGTCAGGAGTGTCCGCCGCTGAAATATTCGGCACCCGTGTGATGCGAGTAACAGGCCAGTCCGAAATGCAAACCCGAGGGAGACACGCTCTCCCAAAGGTCTGGGGCCCCATCTCACACCTGCCTCAGCCACCCTCTCTCCAGTTACCTTCCCCTCGGTGTTCTGTCACTTCCCCATCGGTCACGGCTTCCTCGGCCACCTTCCTGCTACGTCTCCCTCAGCCTTTCTGTTACCAGCTTCCCTCCGGCCACTCCGGCCACTCCGTTACCGTTACCGACCCCCTCAGACATTCCATCACCTTTCTGTCAGATATCTCCCATCACTTTCTCTCCTCGGATTGTCACCTCCTCTTACTAGTCTCCTGTCACCTTCTCCTCCTCAGCTACCCTGTTATTGTCTCCACAATGTCTGTCACTTTCCTGTCAGCCACCTTCTTAATCACCCCCTATTAACTCTCTCTCCACCTGCCTCTTGTCACCCCCCTCATCTCCCCATCACCTTCCCTCAGCCTGACAGTTTCCCCTCAGCCATCTTGCTGTCACCTTCCCCTCAGCCATCTTCCCGTCACCTCTTCCTGTCACATTATCTCCAGTCATCTTCCCCTGAGCCCCCCACCCCCGCCATGTTTTCTCTGTCATCTTCCCCTTAGCCACCCCCACTCCCTGTCACTTACCCATCAGGCATCCCGTTGTGCCCCTTCCTCAGTCACTTCCATTTCACCTTCCCCTGGGCCACCATCTCCTCTCCCTCGGCCATCCTATCAACCTCTTAACTACCCTGCTGCCACCTTCCCCCAAGCCATCCTCTTCACGGACCTGTGGGCCATCTGGGAGTGCAAAAGCCCAGCTCCCTGCTTGCTTCATTGCCATGTCCTGTCCTACCCGAGATGGATGGTGACCCTGTGCTAGAAATGTGGTTCCTACGTCCACTTCTCAAGGCTGAGTCAGCAACATCCAAACTCCTGTTAGACACAGTTTCTGTCTCCTGTGGTTCTGCCAGTTTGGAGAGTGGGGTTGTAGACTCCTGGGGGCACCCTCTCCAGCAGGCAATGAAACCTGCAGTGGGGATCTTAGATATTAAAGAAATCATGGAATGGGGAGAGGCCGACTGGATAAAGGAGCTGCTGCTGGACCTAACGAGGTATAAAAGGGTGAAGTCCCCTGGGGCCAAGGAGGCAATGAATTCGTACTCTGGCCAGGTTGGAGGCAACTCACGAGCGAGCAGTCTTGTGAAGAAGCATCAGACCCAGGGCAGGGTGAAAGCAAACCCCTCTAGTGAGGCTGCACAGTGCACACATTAGGGTAAACACTGGTACCCACTCTGTCAGGCTCTGGTCCCCTTGATCAGATGGCACTGGAGGACAGGAGTGTCTGAGGACTCTCCTTGACACTCTTCCAGAAAAATGGCAGAGAGACCTGTGTAACACTCTGGCCAGTGGTTCTGAGGTGGTTTTTTTTTTTTTTTTTTTTTTTTTCATCAGAGCAGCCCGAGGCTGTTTCTCCGGCTCAGCGGCTACTGGTCCATGGCTAGATGACCTCACTAGCCCCAAGTTATCTCATCCCCACTGCAAACTCCTGCTCTGCCCTGGGCTCCTTCCTTACCCCACCCACACCCTGTCTGACTGCTCATTCCTTCTCGAGTTAGCTACCAGCTAGAACAGGCACAGCTGTAGTGTCAGCTGCTCCTTGGTCGAGGCTAGCCCATCACTGGAGTCTGCGAACATGAAGCAAACATGGACAACACAGCAGAGACTCATTTCAAATCTAAATAAAGGGGTGGGGGCTAGAGCGAGGCTTGGCTACATGTGGCTCTGAAATCCCCTTGTGAGCTTGTGTTGTTTCCTCTCACTCTGCTGCCTTCAGCCCCTGCCAAGGCTGGACCATGGCAGGTGTCTAGTGAGACTCTAAGCACAGCCCTGTGGGACAGTTTCCTGCACAAGAGGCAGGTGCACCTCAATGTCACGCCCCGTTGGCCACCAGGGGTGGTCAGGACTCATGGTGAGGCCACCATAGTCAATGAGGTGACTGTGGGTATGATGGCTCTATTGGCCACCCCTCAGGTGAGAAAAACATATCTGCAGAATCCCCAAGGCGCTTGTCCCAGCTCATAGTCATAGAGGGTTTCACAGTCAATCTTTTCCTACGCTGGAAAAAGAAAATCAAATGGCCCCAACCTAGGATCCAAAGGCACCAGGCTTGGGAGCAATTAACTGGATCGGTAAGTGGGGAGATGACAGAGTAACATTTCTTCACAAAGGTGGGGGTCCTTGGTCTTGAGAGGCCCTTCCAGATCCAGCCAGTGTTGGTTACACTGGAGGAGATAACACTTCGCTGAGGAAAAGGGCAAAATCATCCATGAGGACATATCTTCTTGGAGCATGAACTTGACATACTTTAAGGATTGGAAGGGTAGGGGTGGGAGAGGTAGGAAGCCCAGCATGCTAGCCTCTGGGTAGTCAGCTGTGTGGCTGGCCTAGTAATAGCAGAGGCTGGGCTGAGTCTGGAGTGAGGAGGAGTTGAAGGTCAGAGGAGGCCTTGTTAGCACTTGGGCCAGAGGCTGAGCAGAGGTGGGCCTGTGAGCTGTCAGGACACCAAAGCCTTTACCAGGAAGTGCTAAGCAGAGAGACTAGCCAGATCCAACAGCCCCAGGGTCCCTTTTCATCCAGTGCAGCCTGAGCATCATCAGTGTCAAGTCAAGCCATGCCGAAGTTCTGGGGACCAGAAGGAATTAACTGGCCCCATGGCACACCCCTAGGGCAGGTTTTACATTGGATATTTCAAAGCTTTTCCCTTAAGGGCTTTTTGTTGTTGTTGTTTTAATAGCCAAATGATCCAAAGAGGCAGAAGTGACAGCAGAGGCCCCAGGGGCTCTGAAGCCAAGAGCCTATTGCTCCCAATCCAGCCTAGGCCTGATCCATAAGCCTCGGGCCAGGTTTTATGCTGGTGCCTGAGAAGCCAGGCTACTCAGAAGTACTGAGCTTTGAGGCCTCTCTTCTGGGCCAGGAGCCCAGACTGACCTTGGCCCTGCATGCATCTAATCAAAACAGGTCTGTGCTTTGGGTGGGTGGGTCGGGTGTGTAGTGGCATTTCATTTGTATTTTAATAAATAAAGCTTGTCTGAGGATCAGAAAAGTAAAACGGCCACACTGGCCAGCCTTACAGACTAGGCAGCAATGACACACACCTTTAATCCCAGTAGACACACTAGTTTGCCATAGAAACCGGGCAGTAGTGGTGCAAGCCCTTAATCCCAGAACTAGAGAGGAATATAAAATGGGAGGAGACAGCTCTGAGTCTCACTCTCATTCTGAGGTTTCCTTGAGGCAGGGTCACCATTTTCGGACTGAGGTCGAGGTAAGAGCCATTGGCTGGCTGCTTTGCTTTTCTGGTTTTCAGGTTGAACCCCAATATCTGTCTCTGAGTTTTCATGAATCGTGCTACAAGGGGGATTCCAGAGATCTGGAGAGGAATTAGCCAGTCAGGTGACAGGAGGATTCATTTGCCTTCCCAGGAGCCACAGCATCAGAGGCCACTTGGGAGGCGAGGCGCTCCATCCTAGCACTTCCAGGCAGGCTCTGATTCTTGAGCGGTAAGATTCGTCACTGTGGTTGATGCTATGGGGCACTTGTGACAACCACAGACTATGCTTCAGGAGGTTGGCTACCTGCCTGCCCAGGATCCTGTGTCCCACCATCTCCCAGGCATCGTGCACACTTTCCTCCGGTCTGGAGGCCTGAATAGTGCATTGCCATTTGCCCTGCAAGATGGGCTTCCAGAAGATCCCTATGAGCTGTTGGATTGGCTGTATGGCCCAGCTTAGAAAAGCCAGAGATTCCAGTCAGTGTTCCCAATAAGGAAAGGGACCTCTTTCAACCACCTGCCAGTCAACACAGACTGGGGATGAAGTGCTACAACTGGATTTTGGCCAACTCTGTATTCCTAGCTTTGTAAAAATCCAGGGGAGCTTTTGGGTGGGATGAACTGTGTCCAAGGCTATACCCAATACCAGCCAGTACACAATTCTTTCTCTCCCAGACTCTAGAATTCCTAAATTCCCCTAAGAGTCATCTACTGTCTCCGATCCCCCTCCATATGCCAGTGTTCTATGGCTACTCTCTTCAGAACATACAAATCCCTGCCCATACCTCCCCCACACGCCCCAGGATCCTCAGCTCCCCTCCCGGGGCTCCTGTCCTTTCTCCTATCCTATTGCACTATCCAGGCTTGGCTCCTAAACTGCCAGGCCTCTGTCCGCGTGCCTGGCCTAGCGACGTCAGGCTTCCACACGGCTCTTTTACATCATTTGATTTTGGTACAGCCATGGCTTCCACACAGAGGCCTTCAGCTCTGGCCACTGTCTCACCACCTGCTTCTTCTCTGACAGGCCTTATGACCTGAACAGAACCGCTACAGCGAGCGCTTCTTGGCTCCAGTCCCAACTCTGCTTCTCTAACCTTGCTTCCTCCCTTGTCAGTGGGGTCACACCCGGCCTCCTGTGAGCGCCCTGTGGTGGTGGCCTTCAGGCCTGTGCCCTGGCAGCAGTTCCCTGCTAACCCTGGGGTTGCTACCTCCTCTCACCCGTCTCCTGAGGCGAACACCGAAATTTGTAACCTCTCAGCCCAGCAGATGCCGACAAGGCAGATCGGACCAGCTATAGCTGCCCTTTTACATCCTGCCATCCGGGCATGGCCTCACCACAGCCAAACCGATGCTCTCTCCAAAGGCAGGAACTGAGCATGTGCTGGTGGGAACAAAACCTCCTGGAACGTGACTGGAAGTTCCTCCCAGAAACGCCCCCACCATAGGCAGAGTCCAGGGCCTTGCCACATGCATTTCCTGTCTGGCTCACTAACCTGCTTCTTATGGTCTCTGGGGACTCAGGTCCTCATTTACAACCCTTGCCACCATCTTGGACAGTTCTGTCCTGTGGCACCATAGCTAAGTGGGATTAGGAACAAGATAAGCACTTGTCTTCCTGAGGCCACCTGTGTGTGGTAGCTCTGGTGTCTGGAGCAAGTGTCTAGGAAACACCAAGTTTGGCCTTCATGTGCTGGGGACACTGTAGTGCCAAGGGCCAGTGCACCAGACTTGCCTGTGAGGAAATTGCCAAAATAAACCCAGGCAATCTAAAAAACTACTAGAATACTTCCGGTTTACCGTCCTAATATATTTCGAATGTATTTTTGCTTTTTATTTTCCCAGGAATCACTTTCTAGCAGAAACCACACACAGAGTCCTAGAATCCCACTCCACCACCCCTGGCAGCCCCACAGAACACCAGCAGGTCACTCTAGCCTCTCCTTGTAGCTCCAGACACCCAGCTGGCCCAGTGCCATGGCCACTGTCTTGTGAATAAGGAGGCTGAGACTCCAGGCATACAGGGAGCTTGCTGAAGAGTGGCCCTGGGAAGGGATGGAGGAGCTAGGGTCTCACCTGGGCTCTGTGGAGCTAAGCCCAGCACGAGCCTTCTTCGTTCCTGTCTTTCCCCGGCAAATCTCCAGCTTTCCCTCCTTGTCAAAGGTCAGACGTGGAGACGGGACAGCAGGCTGTTCTAGCTAACGTCACATCTCCAGCCTTGACTATAACAGGACAGCCTGACCCCGGGAGCCTTGGCTCTTGGCACTGTCTCGCTAAGCCTCTCTGTAGCTGTACAGAGCCCTGCTTTGAGATCTGGAGCTTGGATAGTGACTGATGAGCCTACGTCTTTGCTATTGCTGTTCACTCAGTCCAGGTTCCACGCATGTGTTGGCTTCTGACAGTCCTGCTGTCATAGGCCCAAGCTTCAAAACCCTCCAGGAACCTTCACCTGCTGGGCTTGGCTCAGTTCATTTAGCTTCAGCCTGCTGAGTCATCCCATCCCACCTGGCCTCCAGGGGCAGCAGGCTCTCATCACACTCCCTCAACAGGCTGGTAACCCAGGAACAGGAAGCAGATACTCGTGGCTGCTAGAGGCTTATGGAGATATATATGGTGACATCAGTCTTTTTCAATGGGGTCTGGCAAACATGAGGTCTCGGTTCCACCACATACAGACAGGAGAAATACCAACAGTTGGCAGAGGGAAGGAATAGAAATATTTCTACCAAGACCATGTAGATAGCCACAGAGATCGCCACTGAGAACCCCTACCCTGACCCTGAGGCTTCTGGAATCCACACGTGGAGAGGGCCGCCTGTCTGTTTCCGCGGGGTTGGGAGGCACGCCTGGCCAGCATAGGCTGTACTTACCATTGGAGCGGTGTATGCAGGTGTGTTGGTTATCACTGAGAAAGAAGCCACTGTGGCACTGACACTCATAGCTGCCCATGGCATTGACGCAGATCTGCTGGCAGCCGCCATTGTTGTCTTGACATTCATCCACATCTGTGAGAAGAGGGAGAGAAGGGGACGTCACACCGGGAGCTAGTGGGTCACAGACACAATCCAGTTCTCCATTGGTTGATGAAGGGTCTCCACAGAGGAGCTGTACAATGGAAATACTGCACGGTGTTCTCCAGGGCACCATGCCGTGACGGTACCACACGGGGTACCTCACGGCACCGTGCTGTGATGGTACTTCAAAGGGTACTCTGTGAGCCGGGCGGTGGTGGCGCACGCCTTTAATCCCAGCACTTGGGAGGCAGAGGCAGGCGGATCTCTGTGAGTTCGAGACCAGCCTGGTCTACAAGAGCTAGTTCCAGGACAGGCTCCAAAACCACAGAGAAACCCTGTCTCGAAAAAAAAAAAAAAAAAAAAAAGGGTACTCTGTGGAACCATGCTATGGTGGTACTACATGGGGATACTCCAGAGTTATTTCACAGTACTTCACAGGCATACTCCATTGTATTCCATGATAATCCCCCACAATGGAACGCCCCAATATACCCCAGAAGTAGTCAGTTACAAGGGCTGGAGGGTCATGACTGATTCCTGGGTGCCTAGCATAGTTCTAAGCATCTTTCCTATGTTAACTCTGGTCCTTGCACCAACCCTATCAGATTCAGGTGTTAGCCCATTTAGACGAGGAATCTGTGCCAGGTTACATGGGAAGTGACAGGGATAGCCTTTAGACCCAGCACATTAACTCCCAAACGTGGCCTTACACCAGACTTTTCTCCCCAGGATGACGGTACAAACCGAAGTGTCTCCCTAACACGGAGCTCAGCTAACCGCAGCCCACCATTCCCCACTTCTTCAACCCACCTCGGGTTTCCAGCTGACAGCACAAGACCCTGGAGCCCTGAGGGGGAGGCTGGAGGTCAGGGCAGCCTGCGCCACCCTGAAGGTCTCAGCTTGGCAGATTGATTTCAAAAGCTAGGAGGGTGAGGGGAAGATTTGAAAAGACCCTGACCTCTGGCTGCCAGGACTGCCGGGGAAGGCTGCCAAGAGGTCTTTCCCACTCTGCGGGAGGCACCGGCTCAGGGCCGATGCTCACTTCTGACCAGAGGCTGCTGGCACAAAGGGTGTGACTGGCTGAAAGGGCCTTTAGGGAGCTCCGGTCCTGAGCAGAACAGCATGTTTCAATTACCAGAGTCATAACCCCCTACTCTGTCGGTTTGTTTAATGAAAGAAGGGCTTCTTAAACCTTAATGTTCCATGGCTGTATTGTCATTTTAATAGGCAAATACATAAAACCACAAAGCAATGTGCGTATGGAGCTACTGGCTGTGCCCAGCCAATCCCCAGGCTCCAACACACACAGAGACACAAACACAGAGACACCACACACACACACACACACACATTTCCTTTGTATGCACACGTGCACACACACTTTGGCATTGTAAATTTCCTATGCTTTTTAACACAGACATCTTTTGATATAGAGACCAAAAGGATGTGAGGGGGGAGAAAAGGTAGAGGCAGGCGATGACCTGCACTGAACCGGGGACAGCTTGACTCTCCAGCACTGTCAGCTGGGTCCTATTTAGGCTCGAGGGCTGCAGACCACTTTACCACCCAGGAGACCGCACGGCTGCCTTTGAGGCCCACAGCGTGGAGCATCATTATTCTCCGGCAAGCTCAAATGTCAGCCGTGTGGCTGTCAGAGGAGGGAAACAGATCTCTCAACTCTAAAAGCCACCAAAGGTTCCAGCTCACACGTAAAGGTGGCTCTTGCTGAGAGGAGCAGCAGGCCCAGAGACTGACTTGGGAAGTGCGGCAGCCGCAGGGGTTGGGGGGGCGGTGGTGAGGATGACTGAGGGCATTGCTAACTCTTTGAATAGCCTTCTCTACAGTCTTGTTGATGGCTTCCTGCTGGTCCAGTTCACCTTTCCTTAGTGAACCCCAAAGTACATGGAGTACCTTCACTTGGTGAACCCCAAAGCACATCTTCCATGTTGCAGGAGGGTCTGCCCTGGGCACTGTCTGGTCACCTGAGCAACAGGAAGCCAGCATCCTGGGCACTTCCTGTGGACTGAGGGGCTCACTAGGGCCTCAGCAGCTCATGTGATAGGGTGTGTTAATAACTGCATGGCATCCATTGGTCATCGGACACTCAGCGAGCTGACGTGACCTGGGTGGCCCGCGCAGTAGGTCAGAGTGAAGGCAGAACTCACCTTGAGGCCAGAACCCCAGAGCAAGGCCATACCTGACATAGACGAGGAATCTGTGCCAGGTTACATGGGAAGTGACAGGGGTAGCCTACAGATACCTTGCTTGGCTGGCTGTGCCCAAAACATATTCAGACCGGTTATGAAGAACCCGCTCCCTCCTGAGCTTGAGTCTGAGATCAACTTAAACACACTTCTGAGACCCATAAGACGCGGTCCGTGAAACAGTGCGGATGCAGAGAGTGACTGTCTCTGGGGTGAGTCCTATGTCTGACTCAACTGCACGGAGAGAGAGGTAGGCACCTGTGCCTGCATCTTAGCACACAGCTGACCATGAGCCCTGACCCTGGGATGCAGGTGTGCTCGCTGCTATGTATCACTGCCTCTCTCCTGGCTCCCAGACTCTAGTTCAGGCCAAGTCTCCATTACAAGACAAACAAAGCACAAATGCACCCTCCAGTGCCCTGCATGGGGCAGAAACGCAGCTTTGGCCTGAATGCCACCCATCCGCAGGCATCTGGCCTGGCCCAGCTCTGCATCTCACCAAAAGCTAGGAACCAGGGCAGTTGACATAAGGTATCCACAGGCCCTCAGTGATCTGGCAGGGTGGCTGTGCTGTTGGGACAGGGCTGTTTATACTAGTGGGGAACAATGACTCGCCAACACTGATGAATAATTTGAAACAAATGCAAGGCCGTGTAAACATGTCTTTCCCTTGCTCCCAAATGATAAAACCCCAAGATTAAGCAGGCGGGAAAAGAGAGCTGTCCCTCTGCACCCTTTTCTACTGTGTCCAAACAGGGCCCCACATCCTACCCAAGTAGGGTAGAAAGTCCAGGGGACACTGAGTCCCTATACAGCCTGAGGCCACACTCATGACCTCTTCTATAGACACTCAGCATCTCAGGCTCTCAAAGACGACTCGTGGCGGCTGGAGGATGATCAGCTGGTGTAGCTGGGATCATGGGAAGTCTGCCTACCACCTAGCCCAGATGGGGGTCAGCTGGCAGAGCACCACGGAGAAACAGTCCCTTGGCTGTTCCTTGGAGTTAGCCGGCACACTGTGACCCAGCACAGGGTGCATCTTACCACGAGAGGCGTCCTCAGGGCCAGAAGGGAGTCCATAACAGGGCTCTCTGAGGTCTGCTCTGTTTTCCATTAGCTCATGGGCAGTATGGGGCCTTGTCTTCAAGAAGCATGGCAGCAAGGTCTGCAGACTGTCCTCCAGGGAGCCCCTTGGGGCACTGGGGTGCAAGTAGGCTTTCCCCTCTCTCTATGGAATCATAATTGTTCTTACTGATGGACTGTGTGTTTGATCTTGTTGGGAATGCCCCTTCCAACAGTCAGAGGCCCAGGCACTTCACAGATGGATGCCTGACGCTAGTTCTAGCCGCAGCTTAGTAGACACTGCTCGCTAGATCCACTCAGGAACCCTTCCCACCCCATCTCCCGGGTCTAGTTCCTATCACCTCTGGTTCTCAGAAGAGGAGAGAGATGGAAAGAGACTGTCTCAAAACCCAAAGGATAGAGTGCTCTCCTGTCGGCGAGAATAACTTAGTCAGAGACCCACGGAGTGGAGGGTAGTTCCTCATTTCCTTTGCCTGGGCCACAGGTCCCGCTGTGCCACCCCTGCCGTGAGTGGGAATAAGCTTGTATCTCTTTCACAAGAGGCAGGACTGGGGTGGTAGGACAGAAGGCCATACCCGACAGTCTAGAGTGAGCTCTCTGGCGGGGGGCAGGGGCGATATCTCAGTTCATTTTCAGAAGGAGGCTGGCTGCTGCAGCAGAGTGCTGTCTTGGCTCACCAGGTGTGGTGGTTTGGAGGTGTGGCCTGACTGGAGTAAGCGTGTCGCTATGGAGGTGGGCTTTGAGGTCTTAAATAAGCTCTAGATACCACCCAGTGTCTCAGACCACTTTCTGTTGCCTGCAAGATATAGAACCCTCAGCTCCTTCTCCAGCACCATGTCTGCTGTGGGCCACCATGTCACACCTGATGACAATGAACAGAACCTCTGAAAATGTAAGGCCCCCCCCCGCATGAAATGTTCATTCTCTGTAAGAGTTGCCTCGGCCATGGTGTCTCTCACAGCAATGGAAGCCCTGGCTAAGACACCCGGCATCCAGAGGGACCTGAGCAGGCTCTTTATGCCACTCTCCAGGAGCCTGCTTCCCTGGTACCAGAATGTGCCCCGTTTATATACACTTATATCCTTCTCCAGGGACAGCCTCGTCTCCTCAGACCAACCCCTTGCCCTTCTGCATCCATAGACACTAAACACTGACTGGGAATGAACGTTACTTGGGGTTTTAGAGCAGGAAACAGGGATGGCGAGCTTCCTGGAGGGGGTGATGTGAACCCTGGCCTTCTAGCACAGGGAGATGTGTGAGCTGAGGCTGGAGGATTGGCAGGGCAGGCACAGAGAGACGGGACTGTGAGGACTGCCGCAGGAGAGTTCTGGAAGCCCCCATGACCGGCGAGGTCCCGTGTGCTAGCTCAGACAGCTGGGAGAGATGAGCCCTGGCATGGAGGTGTGTCCTGAGCTGGGTGACCCTGTAAAGCTCTCAAGAAACACAGTCGAGTCCGCAGAGTGATACTCTTGGAGACGTTCTCAGAGTAGCTTGACAAGCAGGGTGTGGCTAACCCTTAAGGTGCCAGCAAGCCTGAACCTGTGTGCAGCGAGATCCCCGATGGTCCTGGAACAGCAGGGGTGGCGGTGGGGACATCTTGCTTCTGACATTCTACCATCTTCCTTTTATAACCACAGTGGGGCTTCCTAGAAGGCAGGGAAGCCCTCGGCACTGGAACTAAGCTATGAGGCAGATTCCAGGAGGTTCTAGAGGAGACCCTGAGTCGGGTGGCAGGGCTAAGGACACAGAACAAAGAGCTTATCTTGAAGCCCCAGCTTGGTGAGGGACGCCAGGACTTCTGGGGGATGAACAGGTCCCCTCCTTTAATGCAGAGTGTACTTCTGTACGGAGCACCCCCCTTTTTGGTTATCTGAGGTGTTAGACAACAAATGGGGAGGAAGTTGGGCCTCAGGGGTTCCCCAAGGTGACCCTCAGTAGGAATACTATTGGGTAGTTGTTCCTTCAGTTAAAGGTAGTAGCCAGTGACAGGTGAGAGTGCTGGAGCCTAGGAAGGCCTGAGTACCCAAGGTGACAGAAGATGTCACCTCACTCAGCCTGCCCTGAAATCTCCTCTGGCCATCCAGGCCTGAGACGTACCCCATTTCCCAACAATACTTTAGTCTGCATCCCACCCCAGCAGTCACCAGGGCTGCTAACTTGTCCCCCACACCTAGTCCATCTGTCTCCCTAACTCCCATGACACAGCCATCTTGTGTCCCCCTACATGTCCATTCTATGTCTCGCATCTTCCAGCTTCCCTCTGATGCACACTTCAAAGGCGTGGCCCCCGAGCGTGCAGCTTCGACAGGACACAGCATCCATGATAGAGCCTCACAGGGTCTCTGGAGTCACCGCTCAGGACAGACCCAGGCCTGGCTCTGACACTGGAGCAGGCAGCCCTTAGCCGTGACTCCTATCCCACTTTGGTCTGTGGACACAGCCTCACTCTCCAGCCCCCACCAGCTCTGCGGGGTCATGTCAGGGCTGGGGCCGTCTCCCCACAGGAAGGGTCTCTAAGGCCAGGCCATAGGCTTCTGGAGGACGGGTTGCAAGAGGCCTGTGGTTTGCTCTCAGGGGCCGCTGCTTGGCCCCAGGTGGGGCTGTTTGTTTTTTATTAATAGTGGGTTGTTTGTCCTCTTTTGGACGAGGAGCCGGGGTTTGCAGTTATTTATAACTGGAAATTGCTCCTTGATCCTGCTTTGGTTGCTTTGTGCTTCCCACGAACACTCATAGTTCGACACAGGGACTCTGTGTTTGGAGGGGACCCCACCCATGTTTCTGTGGCTGCCCAGAGTCCACTGTGTGTCAGGCCTTGCAACAGGCTCCCAGCATCCTGTAGGCGGGGACGGAGGCACAGGCTCATTGGTGGAACCAGGTTCAACCTCTGCCACTGAGCTCTGCCACCTGGTCCTGGCAGAAGCATTGCCCCCCCCCCCCCCCGTCCCAGCCCCACTCCCTTCTGAAGGGCAGCTGAGGCAGAAATGCCTCTTGGCTATCGAATGACTCTTGCAAAATTGCATTTGATGAGTTAAGTGTAAATAAACGAGAACCAGATGGATTCGATTTCGGGTAAAATACACATGGGTCTTAGCGATCTGGGGCCTGAGTTCTGGTAGAATCAGATACTCCTGAACAGTCAAGATCTCTGGCTCAGCATGCAGGAGGGATAAGCGGGTCACTGAGGACCTGTCTGTTTCCCACTCAGGGTGTCATCTGCAGCCTTCTCCGTGGCTCCTGGGTCCCCTGCAGGTCAGCAGTGTGCAGCCTCTTGGGCTGGATCCAAGTGTGGACTCAGGGCTGAGAGAGGCCTGTGTGGAGCTCAGCTCTCTAGACTAGCAAGCCCTCTGCTAAACCCCCAAGCCTGACCAGGAGGGCCAGGCTCTGCTGGAGTTGCCTGCATCCAGGCACTGCTTCTCCTCAGGCTCCTGCCTTCTGAAGCCAGCTGCTAACCAGCCCCCCCCCCACCTCCAGCAGAGTTCTGTGTCCCTAAGGACACAGATTTGTTGCTTAGTTCAGGCTTTCGACTGCTCCCCCTTAGAACTGCCTGTGACCCTGTGGTCGCTGCCTATGGGGTCTGGATCTTTTTGCACAGGCCACACCAGATGGGACACGAGTCAGCTAGCTCTGACCTCAGGCTGCTGAGCCTTTCAATTCAAGGCCTGGGTTTCTTTCTCTGTAAGGCAGGGATGGTCATAGCGTTGAAGTGTTGGGGTATAGGGGGGTGTTAGAGTAAGCACACAGCCAAAACCCTCAGCTCCAGATCTGGCCCACATGGCTCCCAACAAATGTGAGCAGTGAGTGTCTTGAGTCTCCAGGGATGGCAGGCACAGCATGCAGGACAGCCAAGTCCCTTCTAAATTGGAAAAGTGACAGCAGGCCACATGAGAAGGGAGAGTTCAGCCTGCCTGGCCTTCTGGTCTCTGAGCGGAGGAGTTCCTTAAACTGCCTCCCTCCTAACGTAGCTCTGGGTCACTCACCTCCCAGGACTTCTCTCGGGGGGAGGGGGTGTGGGGTGGGAGGTGGTCAGCTTATGACTGTGTTTAATGCTGACCAGAACCAAGGGGCGGAACTGTGCGTGTGGTCTGCTCGCAGTGTGTGGGACAGCGCTCTCCGTATCTTTCCTTTCTACAGTTGCTTTTTAGAATGGAGATGCAATTCATGCCTTGGTGTACACCTTGGCCATTTTTTTTTTTTTTTAGCACACCTGCTATGTCGTGTAACCATGGCTACTAATTCTGGAACATGTTCTTCCCTCAAACAGTAACGATGTGCCCCTTCCTAATGAATCCCGATCCCCGGAACCACAGGTCTACTCTGTCTCATTGTATTTACCTGCTCCTGACATTTCACCATGATGATTACTCACTGCTTGTCCTTTTGTGTCTGGCTTCTTTGACACAGCACAGTGTTTTTAAGCTTCATCCATATTGTAGCATGTATTAGAAGCTTCCCCCTATTGAGAGGCTGAGTAATAGCCCTGTCTATATATCTGTCACGGCTTTGTTTATTCACCGATTAATGGACATTAGGGTTGTTTTTGACTTTGGTGCAATTGGGAATCATGCTGTGGATATTCACATAGAGGTTTTCGGGTGGACATGTTTTAATTCTCTTGGATCTATGCTAAGGAGTAGCATTGTTGGATGATATGATAAATCTATATCTAATTTTATTTTATATTTGTTCATTTATTTAGTGTGTGTGGGGGTAATGCCAAGGCAGGTGTGTGAAAGTCAGAGGTCAGCTTGTGGAACTGGTTCTTTCCTGTCACGCAGGTTCTGGGGAATGATCTTGGATCCTCAATCTGGGTAGCAAATGGCCTTATCTCACTAGCCGTGGACCTAACCCCCCTCCCAGTTTTATGTTTAGTTTTTGAGACAGGGTTTCTAGTGTAGCCTTGGCTGTTCTAGAACTACTTCCGTAGCTGTGTAGATCAGGCTGACCTTGAACTTGCAAAGATCCACTTGCCTCTGCTTCCCGAATGCTGGGATTAAAGATGTGTGTCACCAGACCCGGCTTATTTTTATTTAAAATTCTATATGTCTGTATATGAGTTTATACACAGGTACCGATAGAATCCAGAAGAGGATATTGGCTTCCCTGGAGCTGGAGTTACAGGTGGCTGTGAACCACTTGATGTGGGTGCTAAGACTCAAACTCAGGTCCTCTGAAAGAACAGAAATGCCTTAAACACTGAGCCATCTCTCCCATCTCCCTATGTCTAACTTTTGAGACATTGTTCAATTGTTTTTTATTGGGCCATATTACTTTACACTGCCACCAGCCAAGTGTGGGGTGCCTGGTTCTCAACACCCACAGTCAGCAATTGTTATTTTCTGTTCAAAGGGCCACTCTAGTGGGTGAACTAGTATCTCCTGGCTTCTAGTCACACTTCCCTGAATACTAACAACCTCAAACAGTTTCCTGAAGGCCCAGTGGCAACTTCCTTAAAGGACTGTCTATCCAAATCCTTCCGCTCTTTTTTTGTACAACCTAATGCTGTCCCTGCATGGCTTAGTGGCTCTCAGTCGTGCGGAGTCATCTAAGTGCTTCCTACACCCCAGGTACCAGGCCCTTGTCAGATAAATGGCCAGGGATTCCCACTCTGCCCACCATCCTTTACCAACGCTGGGACCACTGAGACACGGAAGCTCCACCCAGAGCTGGGGACAGTGAGGCCTGGGCTCCTCCTGGGCCCCACCCTTTTCCCTGTCTACACTCTGCTCTCAGGAGATCTGACCGTGACCCCATAGCATCTCTAGATAACTGAGACTCTGCCCTCACTGCTAGCACCCACTCTTCCATTCTCTAAACCTGCTCACTGGCCAGTGTGGTACCTGCTTGGATGTCCAGCAGGTATATGACCTCCTAGAGTCCAAGCTGACTTAACACCACCTGCCATGGAAGAACAGAGCCAAACACAGTCCTGTCAGACCCTTAGCCTCTGTCTTACCACAGGGCAGCACTGCTCATAGGCACTTGACCGGAATACCTGGCTGTCAATCTCAAAACCAACCTTCCCACCCCTATATCTGCTCCCTTTGACAGCTGAACCTGCTGCAAAACCCCCAAGCACAAGTCTAATCTCCTTACCTCTCCTACTGGGACGGCTGAGTGACCCAGGAAGAGTCTCCATGAGAGATTGTCCTGTATACCTGCTTTTACCCCTCACCCCCTCCTCTGTGTTTATGCTGTCCCTACTACCTGGGTTATTTCTCTCCACACGGTAACCTCACCATGTTACCCACTTCCTGAAGCTCCAAAGGAAGGACCTACAAACAGCTCCCCTTTTCTTGGCCACCAAAGTCTATGGTGACCACTCTGGCTACATGCTCACCAGCCTGGCCTCTGCTTGCCAACTCCAGGCTGGCCATACCCACTGGTGTCTCAGTTTCCTGTCCAGTTGCTATGATAAAATATCTGGCCAACAAGCAACCTAGGGGTGAAAGGGTTTATTTCTGCTCATGGTTCCGGGTCCGGGCTATAGCCCATCATAGTGCGGACATTGCAGCCACAGAGGCTCCCTAGGGCTGGTCACATTGTATCCACAGTTGAGAGCACAGAGAATACACGGAGGGATACAGGTTCTCAGCTCACCTTCTCTTTCATGCTGCTTAGGACTCAGACCAGGGAATGGTCCCACCCACATTTAAGCTGGGTCTTCCTGCAACAGTTAATATAACCAAGAAATGCTATAAACACGTCTACAGGCCAACCTGCTCTAGACAATCTCTCATGGAGACTCTTCCCAGGTCACTCTAGGTTGCGGCAAGGTGACAGTTAAAACTTCCCCCTCACACATGTGAAGATCAGCTCTTCCGATAATTCCTCGGCACAGTGGGCTGAGATGGGACTCTGCCTCAATGGGGCACCAGACCCGTTACAGGAAACCCCCCCAGCCAGCAGCCTGCCCACAGTCCACACGTGGGTGACAGAGCAGGGACAGGAACAGGACTTCCCTCTCCATGGGCCCCACACAGCACAGCTGTGAGTGTAACCCTGGCCGGACATCTGTGGGAGGCACTCAAGTTTTTAAAAATTTCTTTTGATGAGGATAAAAACAGAGGGTTGGGGGGGGGGAACCAACCAAATGAGGCATGGAGACAGAGCTCAGGGAGGAGAGCAGAGGGAGCTCAGGGCCCGGCAGGATTTGTGGGAGAGGTTGGCAAGGGTCCAGATGGGAGCAATGGCCTCTGTGGTGCACCTGTCTGCCTGCTGGAAGCCTTTCTCTTCTCCCAAGAGAACTGTAGTGCAGAACAGGCCCAGAGTCGCCCCGATACCCCCAGGTCCTCCGGCCAGCCCATCCTGCCTGATGCCAGTTAGCTTTAGCCTGACCACTACTGGAAATCTCTAGGCCTGAATTCTGACTGCAGCACTTGGAAGGTCCAACCTCTCTTCAAGCTCTCGGGCACAGGGCAGGGCATCTCCTTCAGCAGACGGCTAAGGGGCGCAGGACTTTCTTTACGTGTATGTATATACACATATACGTAGGTTAGCAATACATGTGGGCTCATGTGTGTGGATGCCAGAGGTCAACACTGGGTGTCTTTCTCAACCTTACTCTTTGAGACAGAGTCTCTCACTTGACCTGGGGTTGGCCAGTTGGCTAGGCTCACTGGCCGGGAAGTCCAAGGATCCTCCTGTCTACCCAGAGCTGTGCCATTCATGTGGGCTTGACGGATCCAAACCCAAGTTCTTATGCTTGTGTTCCAAGCCCCTCCTTCCCCCACTTTCTAGCTTCTTCCACTTGCACAGCTGCCCCAGCCCAGAGGCCTCTGGAAGAGAGGACCACTGTGGCCCATGCCTTGCTACCCTGCTCGGCCTCCTGCCCTATGCATGTCCCACACTGGCCCTCTAACTGGCTTGCATGTGTGGGTTGACTCTTTCCACACTCAGCACCCCTTACGGTCAGCTCTGGGGTGGAGGAGTTGATGGCGACCAGGACCAAGTGCTGGCTTCATCTCATTAGTCAGCTTGAGAGGAGGACAGCTGAGGATTATGAATGATCCCTCTGAAGCCAGGAGCTAACTGTCACTGTGTGTCCCTGTGGCGGCAGGCTTGGAGATCTCCTTTGCTCAAGCTACACCCAGTGAGTCAGACTACTTCCTGCTGCCTGTGGGTTAAGATATAAGAGCTCTCAGCTCCACCACCATGTTTGCCTGCATGCTGCATTGCTTCTTGTCATGCCGATAATGGACTAAACCTCTGAACTGCAGGCGAGCTACCACAATTAAATGTTTTCCTGTGTAAGAGTTGCATGGTCATGGTGTCTCTTCACAGTAATAGAAACCCTAAAAAGTCTGGACAGTGGTGAGGCTCTGATGTTCCTACCTCCCCTGCCTCCCAGGATATACCTGCAGCCTGACCAGGCAATGTTTGGTGCACCTGACTCCTCTGGGTCACAGGTGTCTGTCCAGAGTCCACTCTTCCACTTCCCGGAGCTTCCTGCATCTTATGTTTTGTGTGTGCTTTTCCCACCTCTCCCCCTTTCCACCCCACACCTGAGAACCCCATACTCCTTTCAGGCAGGATGGGCAGTTGTCAAAAACCACTGGGCTGTCCAGCCCCCAGCACTGATTACACAGAGGACACCATATTGGAAGTCATTATCTAACCCCAGAAGCAGCTGACTGGCAGACACAGGCATGCAGGGAGCCTACATGGGTAGAGAGGGCTTTGCCATGTTACAAGTCACTTTCCCCAGGCACACTGTTGTCCCAATCAGGGGTCACAGCAGCAGTCTTACCACGGGCTACTGGCTCCCCACATCCTGAGCCTTGATTACATTCTCACTTCTCCGCTACAAAATTACGTATTAGTGTTGAGGAAATTTCTGATATGGGGGGGGGCAGCATATAAACATCAATACAATGTTTATAACCATAAAGTTCTATCTATGCCCAGACAAGTCTGGACATGACCTTAGAGCAGCGTGGCCAGGGCAAGTGTCCTCTGACTTTGCTTCTGGTGTCTCTGGAAGTTTCAACATAATCATCTCATGTGTGTAAGATGGATAAGTAAACAGACACTCGTAACTCAATCTAATTCTGGTGGCGGTGGGGTATATGTAGGTCAGGGAGTGTTTGGCAGTCAGTCACTCTGCAAGGTGGCTAAGGCAGAGACCCTGGCAGCGGGGGACTGGAATACCCGAGCCAGTAAGCGATAAGGCAGGGACAGGGGTGAACTTTGGGACAGCTTAACATTTAGCTTGCAGGATGTTTAGGCAAGAAAAGTAAGGCTGGTGTGGCAGGTAGGACCTCCTGGAACCCCTGTTTCCATCGTGGGAGCCTGGCTTTCTCACCACGGGGTTGCCGTTGTAATCCAGCCCCTGCCTATTCTATGTGGAAGGACCAACAGCTGCTCCTAAATGCTTCTGCTGGTGACTGATCCCTGGGCAGCCAGCAGACAGGCCAGGGGTGGTGGTGGTGGTGGCAAGATGGCCTGCAGAATTCTGTCCTTGGTGAAGTCACACTTGGGAGGTGATGAAGAACCCCAGACTAAGCAGCCACACCTACTGTCCACTCCACAGATGGAGAGTGCCAGCGGGCACAGGGTGTCCTTGCCAGTCATCTATTTCTAGTTGTATGTGGTCAGGACGAGGTGGGTAAGAGGGAGGGTTGCTGGGTAGGCGGATGCACAGGCTGGCTGATGGCCATCAGAAACAGCCAGTGCCCTGTTTGGCTGTGCCAGGGCAGGAGCGGCTGCATCATCTGCCCAGACACAGCCAGGCCCTGCGTATGTTTGGGTGACCTAAGATGTTACCCAAGACACCCAATCGATCCAAGATAAGCAAGAGTGTTGGCAGGGGTGTGGGCGAGAGACTGGGGCACCCTCATTTGTTGCCAATGTCCCTTTGAGGTGCACAACTTAGCCTTGGGTCTGGGCCTATGATGTGGAGGCAGGATATTTTTGAAGGGTTTTCATAAGACACTTATTTACTGTTTATTCACCAGGGTTTTGCCTGAGCTCCCGGCACTGAGACTGCAGACGGAACAAGGGGATGGCAAGTGTCTTGCCCGCTGTCCTCTGTCCATGGCCTGTGTTTACTTTGCTGTTTATGGACTCTCTCTGGGACAGAGCAGAGCTTCTTCCCCAAGCCACCAAATAGAGACCTAGCTAAAGGTGGGGCTGGCGTGGGGTAGAGTGGCCACAGACTTCAGCCCAGGGAGAAGGGCTGCTCTGACCATTCACTTGTCCTGCATGACCGAGTCCTGACTTGGCTGCTTACTGAAGGAGAGAGAAGGAGCAGGAGGCCTATGCTCCTCACAGACCACGCTTGCCCTCCACAGACCATGCCCACCCTCACAGGCCACATCCCATGAACTACTTCCTCAACACCACACCCATAGAAGCCACTCCCCCGACCACACCCACAGAGGCCACTCCCTGACCACTCCCCAACCACACCCACAGAAGCCACTCCCCTGGTCACACCCACAGAAGCCACTCCCTGACCACTCCCCAACCACACCCACAGAAGCCACTCCCCTGACCACACCCACACATAACACTCCCTGACCACACCCACAAGACAACACCTACCCAGGCTACTCCCAACCATACCCTAACACAAATCATACTGTTCCCAGACAGACCACTCCCTCAAAGAGATGCCTTCACAGACCACTCACATACCTAGACCACACCTTCATATAGACTATGCCATGTACAGCCTGTGTTTACTGCACAGACCACTCCCACACACAGACCACACCTCCACACATGACATGCTGCCTTCCCAGGGTCCCCTCCTGGCACCACCATGCCACCTTTCACTGGATAAAGCTGACAGCACAGAACTGGCCTCTAACTCACACCCGGGCTAGGAAGGGATCCAGACTAGAGGCCCAGGGCACCTGCTTCCCAGTGCTTGTTCTCCAGGCATGGAGAGCAGAGAGTGGAAGGAGCTAGGAACAGGGACATGAGAGGATTCTGGGCCACGGTGGGCTCTAAGCTGGGGGGTGCACCTTCCCAATGGTCTGTCCAGCTTGATGCGTGCTGGGGAGCTCTACTCCAATAACAAGTGTGCACACTCACCGCTGTCAGCTGTGTATACTCACTGTTGTTGGGTGTGCACACTCACCACTGTCGGGTCTGCACGCTCACCACTGTCGGGTCTGCACGCTCACCACTGTCGGGTGTGCACGCTCACCACTGTCGGGTGTGCACGCTCACCGTCGGGTGTGCACGCTCACCACTGTCGGGTCTGCACGCTCACCACTGTCGGGTGTGCACGCTCACCACTCTGGGGTGTGCACGCTCACCACTGTCGGGTCTGCACGCTCACCACTCTCGGGTCTGCACGCTCACCACTGTCGGGTGTGCACGCTCACCACTGTCGGGTCTGCACGCTCACCACTGTCGGGTGTGTACGCTCACCACTGTCGGGTGTGTACGCTCACCACTCTCGGGTGTGCACGCTCACCACTGTCGGGTGTGCATGCTCACCACTGTCGGGTGTGTATGCTCACCACTCTCAGGTGTGCACACTCACCACTGTCAGGCTGCACACTCACCACTCTCGGGTGTGCACGCTCACCACTGTCGGGTGTGTACACTCACCACTGTCGGGTGTGTACGCTCACCACTCTCAGGTGTGCACACTCACCACTGTCACATGTGCACATTCATAGTGTCAAGTCTGCACACTCACCACTCTCAGGTGTGCACACTCACCACTGTCAGGTGTGCACGCTCACCACTGTTGGGTGTGTAAGCTCACCACTCTCAGGTGTGCACACTCACCACTGTCGGGTGTGCACACTCACTGTCAGTCAGGTCTGACACTCGCCGCTGTTAGGCTGCCCTCCTTGTGGTGGCCCCCTCTTATCCCTGTCTTATACAAGAACCTGTGCAAGCCTGGGGTGGACACCGAGTCAATCTGAAGCACAGCTCTCCAGGTTCTCAGGGAAGGAGGATGAATCAGCCCTAGACTCTCAAGGCTATCTCCAAAGGACGCCACGGAAAACACGCAGTCGGGGAAGGCTTTTCTGGGACTGTCCCTTGCCCATGGCCTCAGGGCCAAGTATGTATGTTTGGGTGAGCCAAACAAGCTTCATGAGAAGGTAGGGACAGGCCATTCCAGCAGCAGGAACCACAGGGACCAGGCCAGGAGAGCAGGAAGGAAGCTGGTTAGGGAATCGAAAGCCACTCCATGTGCTGGAGGCCAATCCTGAGGCAGCCTGGGGCTGTCTCCTTCAGATGAGGGGGGCATAGAAAGGAGCTTGGCTACTGTCCCTGAGGATAACTCACAGGATCTGGAGGGAGAAGGAGCCCAGATTGTTTCTGAGGCTCCAGGGACCTTGTGGGGGAAGGGATGGACTTCAGAGGACTCCATGCCCCCCCAAATCTGGCTTTCCATTTTAGCCGGAGCGGCGTGACCCCTGCATGATCTCTGAAGAAAAGGAATTCTGCTGCTATCCACACAACCCCAAGAAATCTGAAAACCACTGGCTGAATCCCATCTACTTAATCTCACATACCATGTGGAAGCTGAGGCTTAGAGACAGAGTGTCCCAGCATCCTCCAGAAAGGCAGTGGCCCCCAGCGCCTGACTCTTAGCCCACGGTCCAGTCCTTTCCCTTAGTGCTGGGCTGGGCTCCTCTGAAAGAAGCTCGCCCCACTTCTTGGCTGACCCCGGAGAAGGGGTGGGGAGCCCCCAAACTTGGAACCTTTCCACCTCCCCACACCTGCTTCCCATTTTTGCAGGGATGGGGCAATCCAGCACGCGTTTCTTTTTCTCGGGCCAAGGAATTTCTATCAAATTAACAGATGCGAACCTGCAGTGGTGGTGCATGCCTGTAATCCCAGAGCACTAGAGGTAGGATCAGAAGGATCAGGGTTCAGGGCCAGTGCCCCCATACATAGCAAGTTCAAGTCCAGGCCGGACTACATGAGATCCTGTCTCAGCAAAAAGTGGAGCCAAAC
Organism: Chionomys nivalis; assembly: GCF_950005125.1. Classification (NCBI taxonomy): domain Eukaryota; kingdom Metazoa; phylum Chordata; class Mammalia; order Rodentia; family Cricetidae; genus Chionomys; species Chionomys nivalis. Next base: position 40,716,505 of record NC_080102.1, read on the forward strand.
GAACAGTTGTAAAAAGCTGAGACAGGCAATCTGACCGACATGAAATCCAACTGTAAACGCAGCCCAGTGTTTCCAACCGCCTCAGCACGGGCCACGATGAGAAGAGAAGCAGGAGGAAGGCACAGGGGTCAGGGAGAACTCTCTCCCCTTTACCCCATATACACTGCGGCTTGTGCAGAGGACACAGGGCTGGCCCAGGAGATGGTCAACATTTTCCCCCCAACGAGCAACACTTTTGAGCTGCGGAAAATAAACAAAGACGACTGGAACCTTCTATGGGGGTCAGAGGAGTGATGCTGGCTCCAGCTGGCTCCCTCGAGGGGCTGCTGGTGCCTTTATCACACACCCAGGCCAGCACAGGGAGCCGTGACAGCCACTCCCACCCCCAGCATCTAGACATCCCAGAGACTTCCTCCCCTCACACAACTGGTCCCTGCAAGAGTCTCTCCGCTGCCCTTCTCCTCCTTTTCCACCGGACAGCCTCAAAGGTCACTTGCACACTTGCCTCCACCTGTACACAACAGGGAATAGCTGTCCCTACCTCACAGGGGCCAGAACAAGAAAGACAGAAATAAGAGGATAGGACCAGGCTACGATAGGAGATGGAGATGCCGTGATGTCCTGTGACCCCGCATGCCCTCAAGAGGATGGAGGGCTGTCTGATCAGGAGTCTGAGAGCCACGGTTTATCTTACGGGAGCACCTTGTAGGATGTGGGTCTCACACATAGCCCACAGCCCAGGCTAGCCTAGGTCTCACACATAGTCCACAGCCCAGGCTAGCCCACCACCTCTTCAGCTCAAAACCAGACTAGTTTTCTTTCAAAAGCGCTCTGACTTTGCACACTAGGACAATGGAAATAGATGACTGACGTCTGCAGAGACTTTGGGAAGTGCAAGGCACCAAGCTGGGTGCTTTACCTAGCTCATCTCCTTTGGGCTCAGAAATAAACATGGTCACTGGCTCCACCTTATAGCAGAGGCTCAGAGAAGCTAAGTTACTTGCCCAAAGTCACACAGTGCTCAACTCAGGCAGGATGTCCAAAGCCAGGCAGGTTGAGTGTCTGTGCTTCCTAAGTCAGAGAACAGGTCATCCATATTGGAGTTCTCATCCAAGGGAGCTGCACAGGGCAGGTACGTACATGGTCTTTATGAAATGAACTACCATCAGCATTTCTGGTTTTCAAAGCCATCTTGAAGCTAGCGGTTCACACTCCCCCAGGTCGGACTCCAGAGACATCTGACCTCGTATGTCATTTCTACTGGGAAGACTGGTAACGGTCTCAAATAGAATTCAGCCAACTTGACCTGAGTTCTGCAGCCCATTCCACCCAAACATCTATCTGTCCCTTCCCCTCCCAAGGCATCTTAGCCTAAGTCACAAGGCAGAGCCACACAGACACTCCTGGTCCAACTCTAACCGCTGTCTTTGCTTTCCCTGACTTCTGATGTTGAATCCATCAGATTTCGGTTGGCTGTTGCTAAACGTATCATGAGTTCAGCTACCACCTCTGCCATGGACACCCTACACTGTCACCAGCTTCCAGCCAGGCCATTATAGGGGCCTCCCTGCTGAAACACCCTGCCCTTCCTCCTTGTCACAGCCTCTACCGGAAACCAGGAAGGATTTTTATTAAAATATTAATCAAAACATGTTAGTCCCTGCTGCCCACCAGCTTCCCAGTTACTCGACATAAAATCCGCCCCCTTCTAGGGTCCCAAAGCTATCTGTGACTGCTTCCTGCCTCCTTCCTGACCTTGCATCTCCCTTTCCCACACCGATTCTCCAAACACAGTGACCTGTCCCCAGACTCATCTGTGTCTCCCTTCTGTTAGCACGGAGTTCCCAAGACCTCTACAAGGCAATTCCTCCTCCTCCCCTCCACATCTGCTCCCCTTAAATCAGGGGAGGCCACTAAGACCACCTTCACCATGAGTTTGTGGGGGGAGGTTCCAGACTTGACCTTGTTCTGCAGGGACCCAGACACCCTGCAGGGGAGGCTCACCCCGGCCTGCATGAAAGCCCAGACAGAAAGACTGTCCATATACATTCTGGCTTCCATCCAGCAACCACCACTAGACACGAGCCAGGAAGCTTCCAGATGGCTCCAGCTCCTGGCCATCTCTAGGTCGTCTCCAGTTTCACGTCTTTCAGCTGAGGCTCCAGACACACCGGGGCAGAGACCGGCTCTCCGTGATTTGGTTCTCGACCCACGGAAGCCACAGGCAGAGAATGGTGGTTTTTCATACCACTTGGTATGCTGTGGTTTTCACGTGGCAAAGGGATCAGAGCCCAGGGGTCTGGCGCAGCCGCCCCCACCCTGGCACTTTCCATCGGGCTGTTCTGTTTCAATTATTGTTGTTTTTGGTGGATTTGACCCGGCTGAAATGACTTTTGCTGAGCTGTACGTTCCCGTGCTGCTGTCTGTGTTCCTACTGTGTGAATCCACAAGGGGGAGCCCGGTACTGGTTTCCAGTACTGCTGTGTCTTCAGCGGGTACACAGTAGGAACACAGAACTTTTGTTCAATCACAAATGCTTGAACACTGGGCAGCATTTCCTCTTCCGTACATGCATGCTTTTATCCTTGCCAACCTGGGGCCCTGGAGACTTTCCGTCTAATTCTTCTCTGCCCCTTGGCACCTGCGTGATCAGCCCAGCAATCCAGCAAGGGCTCTGTCCAGGTGGGAAATCCTCTGCTCGCTCAATCTACAACTTTAAAGGCAGCTTGTCTACACCAGAGGGCTCGAGGCATGGACAATGCACAAGGGTGCAATAGAGAAGATAGGCAAGCAGGACCCTTGCTGCATTCCTTGCCCTGGGGTAGCAGTGGGGCTTTGGAAAAAAACAGGGCTGTATTCTGTCACATGGGGTAGGACCAAGTCCCAAGGGGCAGATGCCCGAGTAAGCCAGCAAACTCTTCCCTCAGGGCAGGGTGGAGGTGCCCTCTTGCCTTCTGGCACTCCACTGCCCACCTGATCTGGCACTACAGAACAGAGCTGGGACCACAGAGCAGACTTGGTGGCTCCAAGACTGGATGTGTGCTTGACACAATACATCAGGGCCCCACCCCTGGACCTGGTTTGCCTTCCAGAGCCACTGCTCTCCTGGGTGCTGTGGGGGCAGGGGCAGGGGCAGGGGCAGGGGTGGTCAGCAGGCACAGGCTCAAGCCTCGAAGAGACAAAAAACCACAGGCTGGGTCTGGTCCGAGCTGTGCTTCTTCCTGGCATTTGTAACCTTGAGTAGGTCATTTTCCTAAGCCTAGGTTTCTTCATTTGTAAGAGTCAGTACTAAAGGCTTCTATCTCGCTAGGTTCTGGAGTCTAGGAAAAGGCTGCCAACGGCATCTACCTGTGGATGTTGTGGGGGACCCGTGAAAGAATGCAAACGCAACACAGGGCAGCTTCACGTGTACAGGGATGCCCCTCTCATCCCGCCCAGGTAGAATGGTCTGTGAGCACGAGGTGAGGAGGCACACAGTAGGTGCTTCATCCCCCGTCGCCGCTATAGCGCCATCTGGTTAATCAATCAGCTTGTCGGCTGGATGCGGCTACAAATGACTTCTCTTCAGCGGGGATCAAAGTGCTGGGGGCTAGTCCAAAATTCCAGCTGTGAGTAACTTGAGAAACACATTTTTCAGTAAGTCAAGGTAAAGACCGAGGCTGAAGACATCTGGCTAAGTGAACGGACGGCTTCAGAAAAAGAGAGGCTTGCTTTGTGGAGATGAGGAGAATGACCCGCTGCTGGTTCTAATTTAGGATGAAAAAAATCTTATTCTATTAGCCTAAATACCGCTCAGCTGGCCAATCGTGCCGAGCTCGGAATAATATTTTTCAAACAGAACCTGCTATTTCAAGTAATTACACAGCTAAAGGCAGCCATTTCGGGCTGAGTAAGATGTCTTCCTGGTTTCAATTCCCTCTGGTGTCATTTTCTGTTATATTTGAGAAATTCCTCAATAAAGATGTCAAATAGAGAGAGGCCTTAGCTCTCCAGAGCACAGACTTGGCCCCCTTCCAGGACCTGGTCAAAGACAAGCCATCTCCATAAGAAAATAGGCTCGCCTGCTCAAGAGCAAGGCACCGCGGACACTGCAGACCTCAGGCCTCAGCCTCACTTCTCCCAGGCGACTCTGGGCACTTTTCAAACCTCCCAGTGGCTCTCTAAGATGGTCGGGGCTTGCCCCTGCCACCACCCCAGGAATTCAGTGGGGCTCAGAGAAGAAGGCTACAATGGAAACAAGCTCTCTGTGCTCTCCCCACTCTTAGACCTCTGCAGTCAAAACAACACCCAGGCCCAACACTTTTCGGTGTGTGACAGCCTGTGGCTCTGTGTCTGAGAGGAGGTGCGGGACCACATGCAGCAATATGGACAGGGGACCCTCCAGTAACAAAGACAACCCCTCAGAGCCACCGGACAAGCCTTGGGGGTAAGGGTGTGCTGGGAGCTTTGGCACACAGCAGGAAGTTCTAGGAGCAAGTATTGGAGCAGACTGGGTAATTCACACTCTCTCCAGGGGGCAGATCGGGACAGCCCCCTCCAGTGCCACGCTGAGGGCAAGGGGTACCCCTCCCTGGACATCACACTTTTAGGGCCCCTGCTCTGCTTCTTTCATAGTTGCCAGCCTCCCTCTGGAACACTGAGTCCACAAGGGAGGGTATATGATCACCTGGAACATGTTCCTTCCCCAAACCCTGTTCCTGACAATTCCCCAGGCATCTGGGACCCTAACAGGCCTTGTTTAAATAGCTCCAACCTTTTGATTATTAGGACAAAGGACACTTGTGTCTGAGCCACAGCCATAGGGCTGCTGCTTTGGGGTACAAGTCAGAACCCCAACAGGTTAGTGGTCCTCATGCTCAGGGTAGTGTGGGAGTGAGGAGGGGACAGAAAAGAGGGAGAAGAGCAGGCTCTACCCACGGTTGTCCTGTCTGTTACAGGGTGAAGGGGGTTCCTGGAATTCAGAAGTCACATCTGGCCTGCAGGTTACCAGGAGAGTGCTCGCGTCCAGGGAGGGGGAGCTTCACAGTACTGTGGGATCGGACTCCTGGGATCATAGGGATCATAGTTATATCGAATGGTTAGGTCACAAGGCCTTCCTTGCGATCCTGCCTGGAGTCTCGCAAACATCAGGGGGCAGGACAATAGTCACCAAGCAAGAGTGAGAGAAAATGATTGGTTTTGTTTGGTTGGTTTTTTTTCGAGACAAGGTTTCTCTGTGCAGCTTTGGAGTCTATCCTGAACTCATTCTGTAGACTAGGCTGGCCTCGAACTCACTGAGATCTGCCTGCTTCTGCCTCTTGTGCTGAGATTAATGGTGCGTGCCACCACCACCACCACCTTCTTCTTCTTCTTCTTCTTCTTCTTCTTCTTCTTCTTCTTCTTCTTCTTCTTCTTCTTCTTCTTCTTCTTCTTCTTCTTCTTCTTCCTCTTCCTCTTCCTCTTCCTCTTCTTCCCCTTCCTCCTCCTCCTTCTTTCTTCTTCTTTTTTTTTTTTTGATTTTCGAGACAAGGTTTCTCCGTAGCTTTTTGGTTCCTGTCCTGGTACTAGCTCTTGTAGACCAGGCTGGCCTCGAACTCACAGAGATCCGCCTGCCTCTGCCTCCCGAGTGCTGGGATTAAAGGCGTGCGCCACCACCGCCCGGCTCTTCTTTTTTTTTTTTTTTTTTTTTTTGAGATAGCACAGGCTATCATGTAGCACAGGCTGGCCTTGTGAACAAACGACCCTCTTGCCTCTACCTCCCAAGTGCTAGGATCACAAGCGTGCACCAGGACTCCTGGTGGGAAATGCTGACGATGACATGCTATGGCCTAATTCTGAGGTGCCGACAATTCCTTCTGTGATGGCAACATGACAGCGCTGAAGTGGTGCGAAATCAAACGTGCCCCTGGGTCAGAGGAGTCAGGACGGCTGCAGGCAACCAGCTTGAAAACTCTGCCGGGATACGATGGACATCCAGCCCCAAGTCTCCTCCAGATTTAGTTAGTCGGGCACTTTCTGTGAGGCTGGTCCTATAGACCATTGCACAGCTGTGGCAACTCAGGAGGGAGGCGCCAAGGAGCTGGCCCCAGGCTCTGAGACTCAAGAAGAGTGGGGGTACCAGAGTCTTCGCTGGACTCTTCCGTGTCTCAGGCCTGCTCATTTCTCAATTATAGCTTGCCTCAGTCCTCACTGCATCCCAGGCATCAGCTTCCTCTCCCCCTGCTTTGTGTGTGTGTGTGTGTCTGTGTGTGTACACGTGGACATGTGGGCTTATGCATGTACACACGTACATGGTGCATGTACCAGAGAGGGCCAAAAGTCATCCTCTGGCGTCATTTCTCAGGCATTGGCCTGAAACTCACCAAGCATGCTAGGCTGAGTGGCTAGTAAGCCCCGGGGCTCTTCCCACCTCTGCCTCTCAGCACTAGGACGGCAAGTGTGCACTCCTCGGCTTAGATTTTAAGGGTAGGTTCTGGGGGATCAAACTAAGGTCCCTGTGCTTACCAAGCAAGCACTTTACCAACTGAGCCGTCTCCCCAGCTCCCAAGCATCTGTTCTTAATGTGCTTCCTGGATGCAAGGCTGAGACTCTAAAAGTTCAGCCAACAAGCCTGGGGTCACACGGTCGGTCTGGGCTGGGGCCGGCTGCAACCAACGCCTGACTTCTGAGTCGGAGTTTTCTCTTGAGAAGGAAAAAGACCAAAAGGAAAAAAAAAGACCAAACAAAAGAAGCCTGTAGGAAAGGTCTGCCCTCGGCGGCCGCAGGGTCTGTGCTCAGGGTGGGAGGCGGGAGGACAGAGAGGGGTCTTGCCTAACTCTTTCATTTCTATCAGTGTAAAAAGAACCCAGAGTGAAAACAATGTTGTTGAAACAAAGACCCGTACAGACTTCGCCATCAGGCTAGAGGCTGGAGAGGTGGGGGTGGGGGTGCCTGCCCTAACAGGGGTAAGGGTGGCCCTTCCCAGAGAAGGACACAGAGCCCAGCCAGGGAGTCCAAGGTGTCATACATGATCTAGGGAGCAGAGAGCATGGTCCCGTGGGGGTGTTGGGGCATCAAAGCCGCTCATGTGATACATCTCACTGGCAGGTGACTCATGCTACGCCATTTCTGATGTCAGACACTCTGCTAACTACATCTGTGATTTCACGGAACCCTCAACCAACCCCTCTAAGGACAGGGATTACACATTCTCCATGTTGTAGATAGGAAACGGGGGCATAGAGAATCCAAGATCCAGACCAAAGACTGAACAGCTCAGAACTGGAGAGCCAAGACTTAAGTGTCAAACCAGCCGACATCCAGGTCTGTTCCCTTGGCCAGAGTGATACTGCTTGCTTCTAACAGGATATCCCCGGGGACAGTGGTGGGCTGGGCCTTCACCGACTACCCAATCACCCAAACGTATTTGCTGTGGACAGCTGAGGAAGCAGCCGAGGAGGGGTACACGCACCAGGTGAGGGGTAGGTGGCAATACTTCACCTGGGTATGGCATTGCAAAAGCTGTGTGGTCCCCAGTCAAAGGCCCTGCTGGGCTCTGCCATCCCTAAGCCCAGCCTCAAGCTCCGCACACACTGGGCCCAGACCTACAAACTCCTTCCCTCTCTGAGAGCCCGCTGAGAGCTTCCTCTTTGAAGCTCTGGCAATGCTGCTTCCACCCCCCATCCTTCCCCAGCCAGGGGTAGCTTTTCACAGCCCCTTCTGGTCTTTGCTAACTCTTGTCCAGACCTCCGTTTTGGCACTTATTTGGGGTGTAATTACATGTTCACAGATCTGTTTCCCATAATGAGCTCATCTGAGCCCCAACACGCATTAAACAAAACCAGACAGCAGCTCTCAGACTGAAACGCCACTAGGAAGGGGAGGCCGGAGTGCTTGGGGTATTGAACCCCTCTACCTAGTGCTGACAAGCCAGCTGGCACCATGGGGGTCTGGCTGGCCCTTGCAGAAATTCCTGTATGCAAAGCTAGAGAATCCTGGTGATATTTTAACCCTTCAGACCCATCTGCGGCAACGATTCTGAAGGAGCACTTAGGAAACCAGGGAGGAAAACGTTTTCTGCCCAGACACAGTCTGGCTTCTGATGGCAAAGGCAGAAAGATGGCTAAGCCACTAAAGCATCAGTAAGGCTGGCTAGCTGACCATTCAATCTGTCCTCAGGGCACACCCCACGGCTTTATCCTGTCATTTCATCCTGACACTCAGCCTGGTGACACAGTGCACACTGACCCGGAGAAGACGAACCTCAGAGACCATGACAGTTCTAACAGCTGTGACAGTCTTCTTTCACTGACATGGGACAGAGACCCTGACAGGCCCAGAACCTGTTCACAGCCATGCTCCTGTCAATCACACATAGACCCTCCTGGATCCACCTCCTATTCTTCTGCAGCTAACGGCAGGAGAGGGCTGGGAGCAGGCAGGTCTGCTCTGGGGGCACTGTACGGTCCACTAGTTGCTGTCCCTTGGGTTACAGGTTGCGAATCAACTCCACGTCCCCTCAAAAGAGTCTTAGCTCCAGAGCTATGAATGTGGCCTCTGCAGTTATATCAGTTACTTTTCTTTTCTGGTTTCTGAGATCTCCAGCAACTTAGGGGAGGAAGCTGAAAGGGATGTGATCCGTCACGGTGGGAGGCTGTGACAAACAGTAGGAGTCTGAGGAAACAGCTGGTCACACGGCATCTGACACACTCAGAGGTGTTTCCGTGGTGACCCTGAATCCAGCCAAGATGACAGGTTTAACCATCACAGCAAATGATCAGAATAAGATGAGGTAGTCATGGCGGGCCCTCATCTGTTATAACTGATATCCCTATGAGGAAGGGGATCTGGACACTGTGAACGGCTATAGAGCTAAGACAGTGTGAAGACATGGGGAAACACCGCTTACGAGCGTAAGAATTCTTAAGTGACTGTGGGCCAGGAGAAAGGCCTTGGAAAGAACTTTACCTGCCTCCCTCAGATAGAAATAGCCCTGCCTCCATTTTGGATTTCTAACGTTTAGAGTTATGAGAGAATCAATGTCCATCACATAAGTCACCCAGGTCATCTCTTTGTCATAGCAACCCCAAGAAGCTTGTATAGGCCTTTAGCAACTTTCGGCAGCCAAGTGGCTAGGGGAAAAGCTGAGGCCATGTGTCAATGCCTGATTCTAAAGGGACATTTAGGCTGACCACAGAGGTGGTCAGAAGACCAATGGAGGCTCGCCCGCAGGACTTGCCATTTCTGCTCCCTAGTCTTCTGTATTTTCTAAAGTTTATTCACCAAAAATGATCACGCGTATAAATTTTGTATAATTGGCTTAAGATATATTTGAACTGTGGACAGTCGGAGGAATATCAGACTATGGGCTGAACTGTATTCCCTCAAGTCCCATGTTGAAGGACTCTAAGCACTGTTACCTTGAAATGTGGTTATATTTGGAGACAGGGACTTAAAGGGGTAATTACATTTAAACTGGAACTGTTGGGGTGGACTTATTACAATATAACAGGTGTCCTTAATGGTTTAATTAATTAACTAATTAATTAATTCGTGTGTGTCTGGGCATGCATGCCACAGCACACATGTGGAGGTCACAGAACAACTGGCAGGGACCGGTTCTCTCCTTCCATCACATGAATCCTAGGGACTGAACCCTGGCTGTCAGGCTTGGTGGCACTGTAGTGGTTTGAATCAGAAATGTCCCCCAAAGGCTCATGTATCTGAACACTTGGTTCCCCAGTTGGGGAGGCTGTGGGACATGCAGCCTTGCTGCACGAAGTATGCCACTGGGGACAGACTCGGAGAGTTTACAGCCTCATCCACTTCCAGTTTGTTCTGTCTGCTTGGTGTTTGCAGCTGGAGATTCCTGCTCCTGCTTGCTGCCATGCCTTCATGCCTGCCGCTAGCTGTCATATCCACCCGCCATGATGCACCTTTATTCATCTGGAATCATCAACCAACAAATTCTTCCATAAGTTGCCTTGGCCATGGTGTTTTATTAGAGCAATAGAAAAGTACCTAATACACCCTTTTGGGGAATATTATGTTACTTTTGTTTGTGTTGAGTTTGTTTAGCCTGTGAAGCTGTGATACTTTGCCTGTCTAGAACACTTGATGGTCTAATAAAGATCGGAATGGGCCAATAGCAAGGCAGGAGAAAGGATAGGTGGGGCTGACAGTCAGAGAGATAAATAGAAGCAGAAATCTGGAAGGAGAAGTGGCCAGAAAAGGAAAAAGACATCAGGTATCAGCCACCCAGCTACACAGCAATCCACGGAGTAAGATTTACAGAAGTAAGAAAAGCCCAGAGGCCACAGTTAGATGGGGTAATACAAGTTAAGAAAAATTGGTAAGAAATGAGCCAAGCCAAGGCCAGACATTCCTAACCAAGAATAAGCCTCCATGTGTGATTTGTTTGGGAGCTGGGTGGTGGCCCCCCTAAAAGAACCAAAAGAGTCAAAAACATCATACTACTACACGGAGCCACTTCACTGATCCAAGTGTCCTTAAACGAAGAAGCAATTAGGACCCAGAGAGATACCACCAGATGGATGCCTGCACAAAGTGCACATGAAGGCACCTCATTCGCGTCCTCCAGCCTCTAGAACGTGAGGAAGGAAATTTCTGCTGTTGAAGCCACATGGCTTGTGGGATTTTGTTATGGCAACTTGACACACTATGACGAGGAGCAAGAGAAAGGTGCCTATTTGCACGGCCCCACTCTGCATGCTAGAACTGAGAGACGGGAAGGCTGGGGTTGGAGGGGCTCAGCCACAACACTCACCCAGGCAGTTGTGTCCGTCGTGAGCCAGCATGAAGCCATCAAAGCAGGTGCACCTGTAGTTCCCGGGGATGTTGATGCAGTCATGGACACAGCCTCCGTTGTAGTAATCGTTCTCACACTCGTCGATGTCTGCAAGGGCAGAGGCAGCAGAGGGATCAGAGCAAGAGTCTGGCTTCCCTCTCCCACCATCACAAGCTACTAGGATACGACTTATCAGGGGATATGGTGGCTTTAATTGTCAACTTGAGACAACCTGGAACCATCGGGGAAGTTTCTGTGAGGGACTGTCTGCATTAGGTCCACTTGTGGGCACGTCTGCCTTGAGGGGCCTTGTCTTGAGGGAGGTGAGTGATATGGGAAGACCCAGCCCACTGTAGGTGGCCTCATTCCCTAGACAGGAGGTTCTGAGCTGGACAAGAGGGGAAGACTCAAGCAGAGTACAGCAAGCATCGTGTCCTCGTTTTTCTCCGCTGTTCTCTGTGGGTGGGACGTGATCAATGACTTGAAGTTCCTGCCTTGACTTCCCCAGGATGATGGAGCACAGTCTGGAGCTGGAAGCAGGAATAACACCCTCTCCCCTCAAGTTGCTTCCCGTCAGGGCAGTTTTGTCTTTTAAACCACCACACCAGAAATGAAATTAGAACAGGGAATAACTCAGCGGATGCTCAATAAAGTTTACTCGGAGGGACTGAAGAGTTATTTGCAAACAATCTTGGCTCAGCAGCAAGGCTGACCACCAGTGTTCAGAAGAGTCACACTGTGATGTGTGTGTGTGGGGGGGGGGGCTTCCAATTCCTGCCATAGTGAAGCAGCTAAGTGGCAAGCCTGGCTCTGGCTCGTTTTGAAGCCTGCCAACACTGCCAACACAGGGGGTCCTTCTACATCCATGAGAACTGGCTCATTCGAAGCGGGGAGAGCAAGTAAAATAAACTACACATCGCCCAAAAAGTGTCATCTCTGGGATGAAAGAATGTGCGCTGCCCCCCACCCCCTATGGCCCGCAGTCTGGCCTTCAGCTGCTCTGGCTTCCTTGTTATAACAAAGACGTCTGTCTCATAAACAATGGTCAATAGCTTCAGTAAAGGTCACTCTTTCTGCTGTTTTAAGTCCTTTCTCAACACTTCCCAGCAGGGGTCAAAGGGCTATCAGTTGGGGGGGGTTCCATAAAGAAGAATAAGAACATGTCTAGTTAGCATTCAATGGGCTGCTTCTACGCCCAAGGGGTTGGCCAGACTGTATGCCATTCTCTCTAAAGTCCTCACAGGGACTGTGGTAGGATTGTTTTATGTCAACTTGACACAAGCCGAAGTCATCTTGCAGGCACAGAATGACCCTACCAGCCATGGTCTCGGGCCCTGGCACTTCCACCAGGTCTTTGGTTACCCCACTTCCAAATACTCCCAGGGCTCAATGCCTCCCACTTACACTGAGCCCAGCCTTCAGGGACTCTAGGATGACCTTTGTAGAGTGGAAACATGTCATTGCTGAACTGAAAGTGATTCTCAGGACACAGAAGAAGCATGTCTGAGACAGAAGAAACATTTCTTCCCTTATCTGCCAGGAGAAGCATTCTGAGCTGAAGTCTAGTGGAAGATGGGAAGAGCCTGACCCATTGCCATTTAGTGCTTAGTATAGGGATACGGATTTATAAATCCAGGGGCTCACTCCTTGACTCCTGATTCTTCCAGGAAGTGATTAAACATAGCACTCCAACGGGCAAAGGCAATCATCTGTGAAAAGAGCTATGTGCAAGCCTGTTCTTGTACCCAGTCAGCTAGCCAGAAGGAGGGAAGGACAAAGTAGGGGTCCCCAAAGTTCTCAGAGTTAAGATGCTCTGATTCACTGCTTGCAGCCACCACCTGTGCCAGCTGGGGAGCAGAAATGAGTCTCCAACATGTCTGAATCATCTTTAAATATATGTAGTAGTCTAAATAACATTAAAGCAAAATATAAGACTTTAAGTTAATGGAAAAAGAACAGGGGGTTATAGCTACTGAGGGATACCCATTGCCTTCAGGTTCTCTTTGAAGCCCTGACACATCACTCTGAACACATCTCCTAAGTCTCTGACCTACACACCTAAGACAGTGAATGCATCCTGGGCTTTAATTCACCAAGCAGCACAGCTCTGGAGTGCCCCATCACAGGTCAAATGGGTTTTCTTCCGCATCTCAGATACCAAGAAGGGCCTTTTCTTTTTTTTCTTTGTGTGTGTGTGTGTTGCATGTATGTGTCCATGCAGGTGTGTGCATGTGTGTGAGCGAGCATGTAGAGGACAGAGGTCAATGTCCATTGTCTTCCTCTATTGCGCTTCATCTTTGAGTCAGGGTCTTGCAGTGAGCCCAGAGTTCACTGATTTGGGCAACTAGGCTGGCCCCCAATCAGCTCCAAGGACCCACTTATCTCCACCTCCCCACCCTGTTCCCCACCATTACCCTTAAGGGCTGCAGTCACAGACACAGGACCACCTGGCTTTTTTTTTTTTTAAATAAACCTAAGTGTTGTGGAATATTTAACTATGTAAAGATGCGTTGCGTTTGTTTATGCTGTGGATTACTACTTTAACTATGTAAGGGTGTGTTACACTTGTTTCTGCTGCCTTTGTTAACAATGGTAAAGATGTGTTACATTTCTTTCAGCTGCATTTGTTTACTTATGCAGAGATGTGTGCTGTTTCACCTAGCCTGCCTATAGCATCTGATTGGTCTAATAAAGAGCTGAATGGCCAAGAACCTGGCAGGAGAAGGATAGGCAAAGCTGGTGAGCAGAGAGAACAAATCGAAGAAACCTGAACTTGAAAAAGAATGAAAGAGGAGAGAATGAGGGAGAGAGGGGCACACCCTGGGCAAAAGAGCTAGCCAGAAATGAGCATAAGCTAGGAGAAGCATTCAAAACTAAAAATGAGATTCCAAGTTATGATTTGGGAGCTGGTTGGTGGCCCAAAAGAAAAGAAAGTCGGGTACACCTAAGTGTGGCTTTTCTACATCTGTAACATGGCAACAGGCTTCCTCCCGCTGCCTGCCAGCATGAACGTCAACTCTCACCAGATGATCCAGCATGCCTCTTTGCTTCTCTCCCTCATGCTGGTGACTGCCTGACCCCAGCAGCCTGTGCCGCTTGCAACTGCTGTTGGTCCCATGGTGGGTGTGAGATTTAGAGTGGATCAGACAAAGGGAAAAGACTTCTGTGTCGTGTTTGTGCCGACTAATCTCTCTCGTGCTGCACCTCTAAGGGCAGCAAGTTAGCTCTCCTGAAGCACGGGCCCTTTCAGTCCTCAGCGCCGTCCTCTGGGAAGCTGCTTTTGATGGCTGATCAAACTCAGAACTGTTCAAAGTCACATCATAGGTGACAGGACAGGGATCAGAACTCAGTCTATAAAACTCACATCCTAAGTTATACTGTCAAGCCCAGGCCAGCCATGGGCAAAACACTCCAGACAAGCATTTGGTCCTTAGTACATTTCTGCTGTGCCCTGGAAAGTGTTACCTAGCCATCCAAGTGCTGATCACCCTCTGTCCTCCCACCTGTTCCTCCTCCATGCACACACATGTGCACGCCTTTCCATGTGCTCAACCCCTAGCCAGTCAGCCATGTGTCCATTCAGCTAAGACCCACCTTCCTCCTGCTATCAATTTGTCTATACACTCTACGGCATAGCTGCTCAAATTCCCACCCAGCCCTTCTCCCATTTATCCATTTATGCTAAAACATACCTTACTATATAACTTGGTTGGGCATCTTCCCATTCACCAGTCACCTATGTACCTACCCATTTATCCAGGCAAGCATCCACCCATATTCAAATAGTCATTCTTTCATCCATCCATCCATCCATCCATCCATCCATCCATCCATCCATCCATGTGTTTGGCCATACACCATCCTCCCATCAATTAAAAGCCCATGCACCCACACATCTATTAGCTCATATGTCCATCCAATGCTCAAACGCCCACCCATGGGTTCATCTATGCAAACACTCACCCTGCAAATGCACACCCCACGACCCATTCCCCTTTATGTTCAACAGAAGAACGTTCACCCATCTATCTATCCAACCTTCTCTTCCTCATTCATCCCTTTCCTTCAAACAGTTTAAAAACAAAGGCAGGGGCTGAGAGATGGCTCAGAGGTTAAGAGCGCTCACTGTTCTTCCAGAGGTCCTGAGTTCAATTCCCAGCAACCACATGGTGGCTCACAACCATCTATAATGAGATCTGGTGCCCTCTTCTGGCCTGCAGGGATACATGAAGACAGATGCTGTATACATAATTAATAAATAAATCTTAAAAAAAAAAGGCAGCCGGGCAGTGATGGCACACGCCTTTAATCCCAGCACTTGGGAGGCAGAGGCAGGTGAATCTCTGTGAGTTCAAAGCAAGCCTGGTCTATGGAGCAAGTGCTGGGACAGGCTCCAAATCTACACACAGAAACCCTATCTCGAAAACCAACCAACCAAACCCCAAAGGCAATATGATTTTCAGAAATAAAGGTTTAAGACAGAGAGAAATAAATGAGATTGCCTGGTGACACTGTTCAGTTGGCAATCCCAGGAGAATCACAAAAGGTGAGCCATAAACACAGCTGAGCTCCCCCTTTTAATGAAAACTTAATTCCTGGTAGAGGATAGTTTTCAACAGAACAGCGCAAACAACACAGGAACTACGTATTAGGGGTGTTTTCAAAGGTCACATGGTCTGACTTTTCCTATACCAAAATGTCAACACAAACATCCCACAGCTATGGTCCTGTGCCAGCAGCACTGGGGTAGACCCCAAAGAGGATGGATTTTTTTTCTCCCTCCATTTAATTAAAAATAGATTCTCACTGTCTTATAAAATATATATTTATTCTTTGGTGTCTAGGTTCCAGAAGATTCTTTCCCAGTGAATCTGACTGTCTTCTCATTTTATTTTAATACCATTCTAGGACAATTTTCTTTCCTTTTTAAATCAAGGTTGGTGAAAAACCTCAAAAGGAGGCTTTGAAAGCAACCACACTTTCATTCCCAGAGGCCATTCGTGACAAGGTCTCACTTCCCCTGATGGGCATTTTTCTAGACATTCCTCCCGGATGGGAAGCCCCCGATGCTCTAACAAAGACCTCGTCCCTGACTGGGCGCTAGCCTGTCCCTCCTTTGTCTGTGGCTTTAGGAAAACCATGCACTCTTTGGATAGACGTCCATTCTGGGAGAGATGTATGGCTTAGGAAGTCGAGTCCTTATTGATGAATAAATCTTAATCCAGTTTGTCGGCTAATTGTGCTCCCGGGAAGGTGGTCTCTGCCTCGCAGGAAGGATTAAGTCCCCAGTCTCCGGTGGTGAGGGGTTAAGCTCCAGGTCTGTAATGACTGAGTAATGAGACCAGCTCTCCGAGGACCCCTGGCATCCATCGATCAGGTTTCCCTTCTGCAGGGACAATGCCAGAAGTGGGCCCGGCAGTTAATTACAGGGGAGGTCAAAGGTCACGCAAAACCAACACCAATCTATATACTTTCTCATTCCTAACTGAGCACAATGTCCACTGCTCAGCCAGAGGAAGTGAAGGTCCCTATCCCACTCTGAGACCTGAGATCTCTGTGGGGCCATAGCTACTTTGTGACCCTCTGTCAGTGCCCCATGTGGCTTCTGTCCATCATTAAGCATTTCCCCGCAGCTCCCTGTGCCTGGAGCATCGTCCCCATCCCAGGCTCCTAATAACCCTGGCTTGGGATTAGGTGTCTCATCCCCTCTGAAGCTTAGCCTGCCCCTTTGAAGCTTGCCCCCTCCTCCTGCAGCTTGCCCCAGCTCCCCTACCTATAGACACCAACGTTATTGTGCCATTGGAAGCTGCCAGTCCATGGGGATGTGTATCTTGTTCAGCCTGAGCCTCAGAAGCTGGCAGACTGTATGCGATGAGCATTGGCTGACAGCTGAGAGAATGAACAAGCAACCTGGCCGTCGCTTCCACTGACCGGCCCTGGCAATGTGTGGGACAGCACAGGGCAGTGTGTGGGTCCTGCACCTAGGACAACTCCAAGAGATGGGTACCAACACCTTAACTTTATGCCAAGGGAAATGAAGGCTACTAGGGCAAGCAAAGCCAGGGACTGAGCCAGGCTGCCTGACTTAAAAGACAAAATAAAAACAACTCCAAAAAAACAAAAGGCACAAAAGAAACCCCTGTTCAGTCACAAAAGGCCACATAGCATGTGACTCTATCCACAAAGTGTCTCCTGGACAGGCCAGCCCAGATACAGAATGTGTACTAGTGGTGTCCAGTGGTCACAGGGCCTGCAAGTCTGGGGTTAGGGGTGGGGGCTAAGAAACATGGAGTTCCTAAAAGGATCACGGTGATGAGCCGCTGTGGAGTCACTAAAAGGCACTGGCGTGGAGAGGTCACGTGGGCCAACTATGCTAGGTATGCAAACTGTATCTCCACACAGATAGCACATGATTTCCCAGAACCCACACAAAACTGAAAGGAGAAGGCAGACTTCGCTGCATCTCAGTCCTCCACAGCACGCGGGGGCATGAGCCCCACGTGTATCATGTGGCCACGCAATAATGATCATTTTTCATCGGAAGAAAAGCCAGTGTTACTGTTGAACGTATCCACAGGGGTGAGCTGGTCTTTTGGCTTCTTCCTGGATGCAGGAGAACCATGAGGACGATTGCTTTGTGTGTGCTGTGTTTTCTATCTTGTTTCCAAAAAATATTTTTAGACAGATTCCTACTATGTAGCCCAGGCTGGCCTCTAACTTTCATCTTCTTCCACCTCCCAGGAACTGGCATTTCAGGTGTGCGCCACTGCACCTGGCTCAAGGGTGCTCACTTTGAACCACGCTCCATGCTACCTGCTCAGCCTGGGACCACGGTGGGGTGTATTCTCCCAAGATCAGAGGGGTGTCCCTACCAAGCCACTAGGAAAAGGATGGGCGAGTTATAGCAATTCTCCCTTGACCATAGTCTAAACCCCTCCTTGGGGCTCTTTCCCAAGTTCTGGCCTCAAGACCTTACAAAACATTGGTTTATGGAAACTGAACCCTGGAAGTGTCTGGGGGTGGCAGTGAAGAGGCCTGGGGCTCAGTCAGCCCCATGCTCTCTCTCTCCTGTCTACTACAAACTGGATCCCAGGAGTTATCAGTCATTCTCACCTTCCTCTGGCAAGACGGGGTGGGGTGCAGGGTTGCAGACCCTGAATCTCAGGACTCTTCAGGGGCTGCAAATCCAGTCCCCAGATCATCAGGAGCACACAGGTATTGGGGCTGAAGTTGTAGCTCTGGGTCAGAGAACTGATCCACGTTCTGTGGTTTGCACAGAGGTGTAACTGAGGGTCCTGAGAGGGAGTCTTGGATACCGAGCTCATCAGCAAACCCAGCCTTAGACCTAGGACTCCCAGCTTAGCCTCTGTCCGCTCCTCCCCCAGATAACAGAAGTAACAGAGGAGACCCCTCATGGCAACTGGCTAAACCTTCCCTGTGGCCCACGTAAGGAAGACCATTTCCACTCCCCTACTTGTAGGGCAAGTTTGCTGCAAAGCCAAAAGCCCAATACAAGCAGGCTAGCTTTGGAGGTGTCCCTGATCTGGATGAAACCATCCAAGGGCAGCCCCACGTCTCAGCAGACCAGAGCTTCATGGCCATAGTATCCACTGGGGATTAGGACATTTGCCTGCCCTCCTGCTGTGGCTATGGTAGCCCCTTACCTTCAGACTGGACCTTTGCCACAGTGAGTTGCCAGCCTCGCTTCAGGGAGGAAGTAAGAGGACCCCAGAGAGGTCCAGGTCTGCCAGTGGTACTGGCAGTGGGAACGCGACAAGTGCTGATGGCCCAGCAGCATCTGTCACTGCCAGGGTGGGGAGCACCCTGAATGAGGGACTTCTTCCAGTAGGGGCCCAAGGGGCCTGGGACCTCTGGCCCTCTCTGAACTTGGCAGTTAGTATGGTAAGGCCTGAGAGATGCATAAGGCAAGAAGCTCTGGTCCCCATGTGTCTACTCTCAGTTCAATACCCTTTCTCAAGGAAGGGAGGCCTGGGCAGAAGGCCTGGGTCCTCTGAGAGAAGGGTGCATCTTGGAGATGCTGAAAGGCATAGGGAAAGAGCATCCCTGACAGCTTGTTAGGAACCTGGGTCTGAAGCCTCAGGCAACCACAACAGCTCCAGTCCTAGTCCTCCAAGGGTTGCAGCCTGGATCCATCTGGAAGACCAGTCAGGACAACTTCTGGGACCCCCTGACCTTGCCCGTATACACAAGCCCCTGCACTCTTTGTCTCAAGGCCTTTGGGGAAGGCTGATATCCATTTCAGTAGCCCTCAAAGGCCAACGAGTCCACAGTTTATTTTCTTAGAAATAATGGTTTATTTCTGGTTAGAATTCCTCTGATGGAAACACAAATACAGCCACTGTAATAAGAAGCAGCCTAGGGGAGGGAAGGAGAGAGAGCCCGGAGGCAGGGAGGAGAAGGGCTACCGCCTGAGGGGACAGGAGATCTAAGGTGTGGGAAGCCAGGTGGGAAAAGTTTAAAGGGGAAGACACCAAACACAGGCCTCTGTGGCCACCTCCAACACACAGCCCTTCTCAGCCTCCCTAACACTGCGACCCTTCAACACGGTTCTGCGTGTTGTGGTGACCACCAGATTATTTAGCTGCTACTTCCTAACTGCAATTTTGCTCTTGTTATAAATCACAATGTGGGCTTGTGATGAACCTGAGATGTGGGCTCTCTGATATGTGACTCCCAAGGGGTTGGGACCCACAGACTGAGAACTGTTGTTCTTGAGCAAGACAGACTCCCTCCCTCAACTTCTCCTCAGATGCACACTCCTAGGCAGGTGTCGCTGCTCCCATCGTCAAGGGAGGCAGACTGAGGAAACGAGGGCTCAGGATGACCCGTTACTTGCAGAATTTTGGGCAACAGTGAACCCCTCTGAGTTTTCTTCTATCCACTGACCCCAGAGCTGGAGGCAACGTCAGAGACCTCTGCTCCACCCTCCTAGCATGGCTTGGATAGTACCTCCTCCGAGAACATTCTCCACCTTCCCCCACCTCCCACCAAACCCCCTTCTCCCCTACCACAGGCAAGGGTAGATACCCACTTTCTCTTCTGCACCCCCACTGAATCCTGCCTCTATTTACCAACCCATTCTGTCTTTCCCAGCTTCCGGCTAATCAACGAGGTCATGACCAGGAAACACACCTGGGCCCAGTGCAAACCCTGCCGGCGAGAAAACCCTCGGCTAACATTCTGGACACTCCAGGCCAGGTCCCACATTTTAGGTGAACTTGTCTCCCATACAAGTGCACAAGGTTTTCATTGTCCCTGATCAGACAGTCAGGGACCGCAATGACTCTCCAAGCAACTTAACTGCCATTGACTGCAACCACTCACAAGCAATCCTGCCTGGGTTGGGTTGGTTTTCCCCCTTTTAAGATTTATGTGCTTGAGCCGGGCGGTGGTGGCGCACGCCTTTAATCCCAGCACTTGGGAGGCAGAGGTAGGCGGATCTCTGTGAGTTCGAGACCAGTCTGGTCTACAAGAGCTAGTTCCAGGACAGGCTCCAAAACCACAGAGAAACCCTGTCTTGAAAAACCAAAAAAAAAAAAAAAAAAAATTTATGTGCTTGAGTGTTTTGCTTGCATGTATGTATGTGTGTGCACCACATGTGTGACTGTTGTCTACGGAGGTCAGAGGAGGGCGTTGGATCCTCTGGAACTGGAATTACAGAAGATTGTGAGCCACCATGTGGGTGCTGGGAATTAAACCCAGGTCCTTTACAAGAGTAACAAGTGCTCTTAATGGCTGAGCTATCTCTCCAGCCCCCACCCGACTCCTGCTGGGTTGTTCTAACTATGGTCTTGCCACAACCTAGAATCACCTGGAAGAGAGTCTCCATGAGGGATTGTCTAGATCAAGATGGCCTATGGCATGTCTGTGGAGACTTATTCCAAATGTTAACTGAATGTGGGAAGACCCAGTCAGTGCATTGTGGGTAGCACCACCTGGTTGGCTGGCTCATCACCAAGCAAGCAGGCGGCAGGGATGCATTTGTCTTTCTCTCCTTGAGTGTGGCTGTGACGTGACTATTGAGTTTTTGCCTCAACTTCCCCACAATGACTGTACCCCGAAACTGTAAGCTAAAATACACCCTTTCCTCCCTGTGCTGCTTTTCATCACATTTTGTCACAGAAACAGAACGAAACGAGAACACCACTTAATTGCTACCTGGGAATAAGTAAGGGGGAGTTGAAGTCTCCCCCGGCTGGAACCCCCCCACGCACCCCCACCCCCCGCTTTCATCTTGGGCAGTGCACACATTAGTATGCATAATTGCATGTTTTCAGACTTAGGGGGAGGAGAATTCCCTCTTGCTCGACCTCACCCGCTCAAGCCTTTCCTGGCCTCCCCTGCCCCAAGCAAAAAAAAAAAAAAAAAAACAAAACTCTACCTAGAGTTTCAATAAAGTGTTCTATAATCATGATGGAAATGACTTAATAGGACCTCAGCCATTATTTGCCACAAAGGCCAATTGGTTTTAGATTTTTTTTTCCCTTAATGATAAACTAAATGAATCACTGGGTGTGTTATTAAGAGTTTGGTTAAAACCCTTTTATGACATGCTCTGTAATCTACCTGACTTTAGTGATTGACAAGTACACCCCGGGGATATAAAATCCAGGAAGCGATTATTTACAATCGTTACATACATGCTAATTTTGCGATCTCTGACGGTTGTCATTTTTTTTCTTTTTGCACACACACACCAAAAGGAAAATAGTAATATATTTAATATATTGTGGCCAAAACAAAAATCTCATTTCCCCCAAGAGCTTTAATTACAGCATTTTGAAAAGGGCCTGAGTTGAAACTTGTGAGAGGAATAAACCACTTGAATGAATGGTCTAAAAATTAAGCACACATAGAAGGGCAATGTGCGCCATGGGTTCAGACTAAACAGCCATTAACAGAGTGGAGGGGGTCTTGGTTATTTAAACAAGCCATTTGAGGGTGGTTTGCTCCTCGTTTGAGGCCTGGTCCTGATTATAAACGAGAGCTTTTAATTAAGATTAGTAAGACCCAATTCAAGCTATAATTTGGCCCTTTTCCTTCGCAAATGTCTATGAAAACAAGGCGATTAAGGTTAAATGAGTTGAAGCCTTTAAAGGGGATGAGTTGCCCCCTCCTGGCCCCAGTCTGCCGCTGGGGCAGAATGAGCTCAAACAGGCCTGCCTAATTCAGAACAGGGGGCTTGCTGGTACATGGTCGCGACCTCCAAAAGGCCTGTGTCCGAAGGGTCCATGAGTCGCAGAAGCACAGCTTAGATAAGGGAGGAGGGGCTGGGAGACAGAATGTGGAAAGGTCCCAGGAAGAGCTGGGGTTTGAAGAAGAAGAAAAAAAAAGGCAACCGGGATGAGGTTTAGGAGGGGAGGATTAAAAAAGAGAGAAAAAAGCAGCAGCTCAAAGTGTTTGGGCAGAGAAGAGACCTGGAGGGAGCCCACGGAGAGGGCCTCCTATCTGTCCCGTGGATGATGTGAGTTAAGTGAGTCACAGTCACAGACCTGTCTCTAGGGAACAGCTGTGGAGAAAAGGATCCCTATTGGCTCCTCCCTCAATGTACAGCTAGGGATCCCTTTCCCCACTGCCTGCAGACAAACTGTGGAGACCCCAGCACAGCTAGGGATCCCTCTCCCCAGAGCCTGCAGACAAACTGTGGAGACCCCAGCACAGCTAGGGATCCCTCTCCCCAGAGCCTGCAGACAAACTGTGGAGACCCCAGCACAGCTAGGGATCCCTCTCCCCACAGCCTGCAGACAAACTGTGGAGACCCCAGCATGACTAGGAGTCTTTCTCCCCACAGCCTACAGACAAACTGTGGAGACCCCAGCACAAGTTGTTGAGACACGGTGGCTAATGGCTGGCATCTCTCTGCTGGGTCATCTGTCTGAAGGCCGACCTCTCTGGACCCAGTTCCCTCAGATGAACTCTGTCACTGGTCTACACCAGTCAGAGACTTCAGTTTCCTCATCTGTAAGTCTTCAAAGCATGTGAGGCTCAGGGAGACTTTCCCTGATGTTCCCTGGGCTGCTAACTGCCTTCCGACCACAGCTTTGGGCCAGCCTCAGGGTACTGCCATAGGGAGTCAGGCTCTGAGAAGGGATGAACGGGTGGGAACTCACCTGTTTGGGAACCATGACAGTTTCTGGAAGGAGGTGGCCCTGGGGACACCCCTCCCTCCACAGCTAGGTTCCTGGCATGGGAATCTAACAGTTGACAAGCACAGCCCTTGAGGCAGGTCCAGAAGGAGTCCAGGAGGATACAATGCAGTATGGCAGGGTTTCAAATGGAAGTGTGAGTGGGTATGGAAAGGGCCACCAGGAGTCACCTGCCAAGCTCAGGGACCACTTGGGTGCCCTATGATGTGTTTTCCAACTTTCTACACCCACAAGTTCACTTCCACCAGGACACAAGTCACAGAGAAAACTCCTCAGTCTTATCAGAACCTTAGCAGTGGTCCTCAGCAAACCCCTTACCTCAGGGTCACCTTGTCATCCCAAGCAAACCCTCTGCCAGCATTAATACACCAGCAGGATGAGATGATACTTAACCAAATATGGGACACAGCCTCAACGTCATCCTCATTCCATCACCATTGTCACCATCAGTATCGTAATCACTAATCATCAATATCACCAACATCACCTCATCCCATCACCACTGTCACCATCAGGATCCCAATCACTAATCATCAATATCACCAACATCACCTCATCCCATCACCACTGTCACCATCAGGATCCCAATCACTAATCATCAATATCACCAACATCACCTCATCCCATCACCATTGTCACCATCAGGATCCCAATCACTAATCATCAATATCACCAACATCACCTCATCCCATCACCACTGTCACCATCAGGATCCCAATCACTAATCATCAATATCACCAACATCACCTCATCCCATCACCCTGGCCACCATCATCAACATCACAGTCACTAACATCATTAATATCAGCATCACCCTCACCTTCACCATCACCACCCCACCCCCACCCTCACCAATGTCATCTCCATTACTATCACCATAACTTTCATCTAAATCAATATCACCACATCCAATATCAATATCACCTTCATCATCATTATCACCCTTGGCTAGGGGTATAATTCAGTATTTGTCATGTGGCTTGCCCAAAACTCTGGGATTGACTCTCAGCATTGCCAAAAAAGATAAAAATAAAAAAAACCCACCTCATCATCACCTGCTAGTTCTGCCACCATTGATGGTCCACAGCAACAGCAGCTAATGCTTGTGTGTTACACTCTACATGCCAGGGCATGCTTTCATGCTTTAAATACATTAATGCACTTAACCCTTGCCTTCTACAAAGCAGCTGCTAGAACGATGCTCACTGTAAACACAGAGGTTGAGTGACTGGCCCTGATACACAGGCAGGGTGTGAGTCCCAACAATCTGGCTCAACATCTATTCTTTAATGACTCTGCTCAACTGAAGAAGGACCCTTCAGAACATGATAGGCAGGAGTGACCACAGCGGACGCACAGCAATGGGCCCATCACACCTGGGCTCTCACCCTGATCCTGGCAAGGTCCTTCTCTCTCAGATGGCCCCTGGACCATCTGAACCAGGAAATAAACATCTGGGTGGTCTCTGAGATCCCTCAGGCTACCCTGAATGTGGCCTGTGAGTCCTTCCAGATGTGTGTGCAGTCTTCTGGGGGTAACCATCTTAGAAGATCTGATGACCCCTGGGTTAATGTTCCAGCAGGCTGTGCTGATGCCAACCAAAGCCTGTGTGAGAGTCTCCAGGCATAAGACACCTGCAAGCAGGGTGGCTCCACCCGGGTCCTCTGAACCCAGGCCAACCAGCATGCATTGTGATTTAAGACTGCTTCTGACAAACAACTTTAGCTAATAGGGTACAGCCAACTGAAGGGCAAGGAAACATGGCACCATGAGTGTCACCTCCAAGGTATGTGGCACTGTGGGACTCTGATAGGTCTTTACCATTCACAATCTCCTGGAGCTTACGGCTACTCAGAAAGCACATGGTGGTGATTAACACACTCATCTGCATGTTGGACACTGGGAGCTAGTACCAAGGCAGTAGGCTTCACACACTGCACTGTGCCTAGCCCAGTCTTCAGGGGGAGTGGGGAACAGTTTGAATCCAAAGAGTCAAAGGAGACACTGATGTTTGTGGAGGGTAAATCATCACTCTGTATTCAGGTCAGAGGTAGGCTGATTGGCAACCAAGGGTCCTTGCAGAGGTTAGGCTATGCCCTACTTTCTTCCCACATGACACATGGTCAACATGGTGCCATCAGAGAAAGGATCCTCCTAGCAACTCCCACGCTCCCCACTTCCCACTCACTGGGGTCTCACGAATTGCTCATCTGAACTCCAGTCTTGGTTGGGGAGTGAACTCAAACTAAACCTATCCCTCAGGCTAGGACTAACATCAGACTCTCCGCCAGAGCACAATGACAGATTTCATAAGGGAGGTGCTCCTGGGTTCCTGGGGGCAAAGCCGTAAGCATATGGCTTGAGAGTAACAGTCCCAACACCCAGGCCACAGCAAGCAAGGCTGGGGACTAAGACATGGCATTGGAACGCAGAGTCAGAAAAGCAACAGTGGAGGGCAGCCAAGGGGCTTCTGGGAGCATGATGGGTGCTTAATGCAGGTGGATAGGAGTGTATTCCTGCAGGGCACTACAGCTTCCTTCCGGAGCAGATGCGGGCAAAAAGTCCACATAACCAGGTGGCTGAGCTGACTGGGAACAAGAGTCTGGCTCTTGGGCTGGTACATAGCTCAGTTATAGAATGATTACCTGATATGAAACTTCCCTTTGTATGCTATGAATATGTTTTTATTACCATTGGTAATTAAAGAAGCTGCTTTGGTCAATGGCTTAGTAAAACCAGGCGGGAAATCCGAACAGAGACATAGAGAGGAAGTAGACAAGAGTCGGGGAGACATCATGTAGCTAGCTGCCAAAGAAGAAAGATGCCAGTTGCTAGCCAGAACCTTACTGGTAAGCCACAGCCTTGTGGTGATTCACAGATTAATAGAAATGGATTAATTCAAGATGTCAGAGCTAGCAAAAAATATGCCTGAGACATTGGCCAAACAATGTTGTAATTAATATAGTTTCTATGTCCTTATTCAAGTTTGGGCAGCCGGGAAATGAAGAAGCAGTTTCAGCCTACAATTACCTAGCTACAGGGAGCCCTGGTTTTGGTCCCTAACACTCTATCAGCCAGCTGTGATGATACACATCTGTCATCGTCTGTAATCACAGAAACAGAGGCAGAAGGATCTCAAGTTCAAGTTCTCAGTCCAGGGCTCCATCAGCACAGGGAGTTTAAGCTGAGCTCTGAAGGGCTTCAGAGGAGTAGGCTTAAGATGAAAGCCCAAAAGCAGAGGACAGCAGGGGCTGGGCTGCGAGACGGACAGGCCAGCTCAGCGGCTTCAGCTAGCAGAAGGGATGTGCCAGTCGTGGCCCTCCCTTGCTAGGGACACTGAGTCTCAAGGACAAGGTTAGAAAGGATACATATGTCCTCACGTGTGTCACCTGGACCATAGAGTTACAAATCCTCCAGATCCTGCCAGCAGCCGAGCCAGACCACTCCACCAAATATTTTGCAAATGACCTTCTCTCTCCACCTGCTGCCTGCCCACTTCCCAGAGGCCTATGGGTCACACGAGCTTCCCCTCCGCAGCTCCCGGGGACCCAAACAAGCCAACGAGGTGCCGACACTAAGCAGGACCCATATAGAGATGCCATCCGTTCAGGCTGTCAGGGCTGAGTAAATGCATTGGGTCAGTGGTGCCAGCATTCCTGGGGGTGTTTGGCAACTGTAAGGCCCCAACTCTGCAGAGCCTGGACAGAAAGGGCAGAACCCCATCCTGTTGTCATGCAATGCTTTCCCAATGCAACCCCACACTGAAAACTGAGCTGCTGTTAAGGCCAAGACAAAAGGTCAGAAACTCTGGGTTTCAGTCCTATCTGCACTATTATAGAGCTCTGGAAACCCTGCTGTCAAAACCTGCCTCAGCTGATCTTCCTCTGTACATGGAGGGTGGACAGGCAAGCCTGGGTCGGGGGTACATAGCTCAGGGAGAATAGCTTTTAGACCCCAATAGCCCAACTCAAATGGGGTCAAAATGACCATAAGATTTTCATGGGACAATATCCTCTCTGGCTCAGACTCCTGGATACCAGTACCACAAAGGCTTCACTTTCTCTGCAGGGGGGCAGTTTCTTTCTTTTCATTTTTTGAGATCTAATGATCTAGTCCAGGTTAGTCTCAAACCAACCCTCTGTGTAGCTCAAGATGACCTCAGCCTATAGATCCACTTGCCTTGAACTCTTTCTATTTTATTTTATTTTATTGAGACAGGGTTTCTCTGTATAGCCCTGGCTGTCCTGGAACTCAATTTTGTAGACCTGGCTGGCTTCGAACTCAGAGATTCACCTGTCTCTGCCTCCTGGGATTAAAGGTGTATGCCACCACGCCTGGCTTGCCTTGGGTCTCTTGAGTGCTGGGATTTCAGACATGCACCACTATGTCTGCCCTGGGGAATGGGTTTCTACTTCTGAACCACCAACCCAGTACCCCAGGTGCAGAGAGGAGAGGCTGGACAGATGAATGGCTTGAACCACAAGCTGTGCAAGATTTGGGATTAGAAAGAGGAGAGCCAGCTGAGCCACTCTCACAGCCCAGCCCATGCATGGGCAGGTCCTCTGTAGAAGCTACAGGCTACACAGGGTAGTCTCAAGTCTGAGTTCAGGGTCCAGAAGAGGAGTCATCCTGGGCTTTTACTGGCTCCCCTTGATATCTTCAAGAAATAAAAGGGCTAAAACTTATGTGAAAGCCAGGCACCCTCCATTTCCAGTTCCATCTTCCACCCTCCAGGTGAGCAGCTATATCTCTTGGAAGCCTGCAGGCCTCTGAGCAACACAAGACGTCTATGTCCACAGAGATATAGGAATGTCACGTTAGTACACCACAGGGTGGGTCTCGGCCACCTCCCTCTGGCCCCGGGCTTGGTGGGGAGAACGGAGGGAACTCACCTTCACACTGCCTCCCTTCCCCCTTGTAGCCAGGCTTGCAGAGACATTTGTAAGACTTGGGTGTGTTCTGGCAGATGGCATCTATGTGGCAGTCATCTGTGCCCTCTGAGCACTCATCCACGTCCACGGCTCCTGTGGGGAAGGGGGAACTGCAGGTAAAGCATGCTAGGAAGACATCTGAGACCGTGCTGGAAGTTCATGCCCCCACCCTACCGTTGACCACTGGGGTAACTGACATTGACAGTCACATGTTAATTTGGTGGGACAAGGGGCAATTGGTATTATTCTCTGTGCCAGGCACAGGACACCACACATCTGGTCTTTATTTTCTTAACAGTCCATTTGGGTATGGCTATTATCCTCACTCAAGATGTGGAGAAGCTGAATGTTAGGGACACCAGAAAGAAAAACCTCTCTGTGGATCTTGCTTTCTCCACAGGCATCATCCCAACTGTCCACACTCTTCATTCCAAAAGAGGCCCCGGAAGAACTTAAATCCAGTCCCTCTGGGTTGCAGATGAGGAAACTAAGGCAGAACAGTGTGCAAACACTGAGTGGAGGCCATCCATGGAGGGCGCCGGTAACCTGGATGTGAATTTAGCCCCAAGGCAGTGGGAAGGATTATCTCCTAGGACTCAAACCAGAGCAGAATCCATAGATCTGCCTTTTACCCTGATAACTTAGGCCCCTGCCTCAGAAAGCCAATTCTCATACTGCAGCTTCTAGACCCCAGCACCATCCAAGCTCACAGGGCTCCGGTGCATCTGCTGTTCTCAGCACATAGATACAGAAAGCTGCAGTCATGGCTGCACGATGAAAAAGACCTTCTGCACACACACCTGATCTCTCTCTCTCTCTCTCTCTCTCTCTCTCTCTCTCTCTCTCTCTCTCTCTCTCTCTCTCCCTGTCCCCTCACTTGCTCACTCTCTTGCTCTGAGTTTACTCAGGGAACAGTCAGAACTTTAGGTTTAGACCAGAGATCTGAGGCCAGTATACACGCTCCTGGACTCGACCTGTCACAGAACAAGCTTGTCTGGGTGTCACTATCCGTCCAGTTGGCTGTGACCACCAGACAGATGGACAGGCAGAAGGACTCAGGTGAGCAGACAAGGGACTTTCAGCAGCTGCCCTGAGGACATCCCCCCTGGGAGGCTCCAAATGTCCCCACATCTTCATCCATCTGGCCTCACCCTAGACTTCATGGTGCCCAAGAATGTCCACTTTGAATTAATCCCCTGGCTGGACACTGGACTCTAGGTCTGTGGCCCTACCCTCACCCAGACTCTTCTTCCTCACTCAGACTCCAAGGTTCCAGCTCACCAGAGGGGAGAGAGACATTGAAAAGAAACACAGCAGACTCTTCCCTGAACACACTTGCACATGAAAAACACAGGCAAGCACATGTACACATATGCAGTATCCCTCCCAAGGCCAGCCACTATGCTCAAGTGTGCGGGCCACCTCTACAGATGCCCAAAGGCAGTAGGCAAGAGCCAAGAGGCAGGCAGCATAGTAAACCAGAAAGTGCTTGCCAGAGCTGGTGTTGAGTTTGTGGGGGAGGGGCTTTCTGGGGAGCTGGCCCCAGAGGGACCACTGCTTCAAGGGCAGGACACCAGAGAGGGCCATATCACATGGGGCACCTCTAAGAGACACCCTCCTACTTCCCATGGGTCAGGGTATGAGAGTGAGGGGCAGGAAGTTCCCTAGGGGTTTGAGATCCCTTCTATCTCCTACCTAGGTAGGAGAGATGGGAATGTAGAAGTTTGGAAGGGGTGGGTGGAGCTGTCTGCCTTTCAATTATAAACTCAGCCTGGGAGCAGGGGAGCCCAGCTGAGTCAGGCTGCAGATCCCTGCACAGCCTTCAAACACAGGCTGCTCACTTCAATCTTGGTTTTCTTACTCTGAGGTCAGCTCTGGGCAGGTCAGGCATCCACAGAGGGAAGAGGGGAGGAGAAGCAATAGATACCAGGAGGGACAGAGAGGAAGGGAGAGGCACACAGGACAGTCCCACAGAGGGGAAGGACCCCAAAGCCTGGGGGCGGGGAAGGAATGCCCACAGACATGTCTAGTGCCCCCAAGAAGGCTGGGATTCTGGAATGGGGGCATGGAAGAAAACTCAGCGCCAATGGTGAAGTAGCATGGACTAGCATGAACTCTCTCCAGCCCTGAATCTGCTGTGGGACTCTCACAAACAGACCCACCCCTCTGAAAACAGACCTCGGGAGATTCTGCTGGAGGGAGAGCAAGGTGCACTGGAGATGTGAGAAGAGAGCCTGGGTGTGCAGTTTTGCTCTGGAGCCCCTTCCAGGAAACTCAGATCAGGAAGGGACATCCCCACCTAGCAGCTCCTTCTGCCCTGACCTGCTGGCTTCCTCCTGTGCCTCCTGCCCCCCTCTCTGATGTTCTCGACACGCAGTTCTGGTTTGCTCGCGATTCGTGTTCCCCATCCACCTCCTTCCCTATGTCTGTCCGTCTCTTCTCCCACTCCGGTCTGACAGTCCATCTGTCCATCTCTTCCCAGACATCTCCATCCTTCCTCTCTCCCTTGGTCCCCTCCCTCGGCGCCGCCCCTCCGAGTCCTCCCGTTTCTGGTGTCCATCTGTCTCCTCCTCTCCGTCCTTTGATCTGCCTTTCTCCTTCCCGCTGTCCACTGCCTCCTCGCTCCCCTCCCTTACCTCCTCTCCCCTCTTCCCTCCCGCGGCTGTCTTTCTCAGGGCTTCTTCCGGGGCCCTTTTGTCTGTTCCCTCTGCGCCTCGGCTCCTGTCCGTCTGTCCCTTCATCTCCCCACCTCCCCTCCAGTCTTAGAGCGTCCTTTCTGGCCACCTCCGGGTATCCCCTATGCGACAGCTGCCAAGTCTTCGGCCCTGGGGGAGCACCACTCTCGGCTCGGGGGGTCCCCGCCGGTCTTCGTACGCATACCGGGCCCGCAGGCGGCCGTCGCTCTTCCTTTCTTTCTCCGGCCTCCCGCTTCCCCTCCCGGGGCCCCAACCCACCCCGCCCCCGCGGGTCCTGGGCGCTCCCAGAAGTTACTTTGCAAGGAGGCAGGACCCGGCGCGGGGCAGCCTCCGACGGCGCGGGGTGGCAGCCCTTAGGTCCCCGCGCGCCGCAGTCCCCCGGATCCTCGCGCTTACCTGGGAGCCCGCTGCCCCCCACCAGCCGTCCGCGCGCTCCCAGAGCGAGTAGCACGCACAAGTGCCAGCGCACAGCCGCCGCGCCCATGCTCAGAGCGGGCTGCGCCGGGTGCGGGCGTGCGGGGCACCGGACGCACCGAGCGGCCGCTCAGTGAGCGCTCCTGTCTGCAGCAAGCTCCGCTATCGCTCGGGCTCTGGAGCCACCCAGCCGGCGCGCAGGACGAGCTGACAGCCACGCGCTCATTGGCCCGCGGCAGCGGGGGGCGGAGCTCCGCGGGAGGCCGTCCACTGGGCGTCGGGTGGCGTGGCTTGCCGGAGTCTGGGCCCACCCCCTCTCCCGGGGTGGGCGGCAGGTGGGGGGTGGGAGCCCTGCGAGCTGGGGTCGCGGTGCAGGACGCCACCCGGGCCGAGACGGGTCCCCAAGTCGCCCTTCGTCGTCCCCATTCTGTGTCCTGGGTCCCCAAGGAACAGGATGACTGTTCCTCGGGCGCAGCACCCCTCAGCCCCGCACACACACAGTCGGGGAAGTAGAGGTGGAGAAAGGCCCAGAGGTACCCAGGACTGGTAAAGGCGATGCTCGGTGCACGCAGCCTATCCACAGACATTTATTGAGCCTCTAATGAGTGCCAAGTGCTCCCTGGGCAGTCGCACACTAGCAGAAATGGAAAACTCTTAAAGATAGTTTCAGAATTTACGTACAAAATCAAAAGAACTTTTCAGTACGTCTCCGAGGACAATGGTTATAGAAGTGCTTGCCTTGGACATCCAGGCATCGCGCCTGGAGCTGTGCTTTCGTGGAGAGGACGCGCGACCCGGCTGGGCTGATTAGCCTCTCTGCCCCTAGATGCTTGTCGCTCCCCCAAGCCCAGGTTCTCTGGTGATAGGCTCGGCGGGGCGGAGCGGGAGGCAGACGGGTCGTGGCGTCGCGGTCACCCTGGCCCTGAGCCTCCCCCAGTCCAGGGTCTACACCTGACCCCTCGGCCTTGAGGCCTGGCGTGCACTCAATGGCCGCTCTCAGCTCTGGAGGCAGGACGCTGAAGAAGTTCAGCAAACCCCAAGGCCCATCTCCTTGACAACCACCAATAAGAGCTCCTGTTTTCTCCTGCTCTCCAGACTCAAAGACCAGACTTTTCTCTTTTTGTCCACTCTGCCTGCGCTGTGTTGCACCCAGCGGTTCCCCTTCACGCGGCCTCCCTGCCCCCAACGCACAGTCCGCAGCCACTTCCAAGGCCCCAGAAGGCTAAATCCATGTCTCTCATCTCCTGCTGCCAGCCAGATTTCCCGTGGGCTTGTGGCACTGGGCTGGAGGCTGAGGCAAGGGATCCATGCCCACATTGTGCAGAAAAGATCAGGGAGGAAGTGGGGCCCTGGCCTCTATTGTGTCCCTGTCTTCTACCCTGCCACTGCACGCATTTTCTTTCCCTGGTTGTTCCTGGTCATGTAGTTTAGTTCGGGGACCATGCCTATTCTCTTGATTATACGGCTTTCTGATTTTTTTTTTCCACCTGTGCATGAGACATAAGACAGTCTATTTGTGAGAAGTGTTTTCAATGGGGGCTCTGACTTCTTAGCACCATATTTTCCCATGGGTCTTCCTCGGGGCTCCCATCCCTGCTCAAGTGCCCCTAAACACAATAGCAGCCATGAGACTTTTCTTGTTCTCTCTTTCAATTTTAAGGTGGGATGGAGGTTGGGGGATGGCTTGGAACTCCCTACAGTCCCTAGGGATTATTTTATTAATATGAAATTTTTATCTGCAATGTGCCCCCTCAGTAACCTTGGAGGTCAAGTTTGCTGATGTCCTAACGTCCCTCAAATGTGAAAAAAAGTGGCTCCCTCTAAGAGCCCATGGCACATGTGGCAGAGTCAAGGCACAGTGGAGGAGGGGAGTGTCTAACTCCCTGATGCTCACTTCCCGGAGCAGAAGCAAGACATGATGGAGGCTGGTGTGGCTGTGATTGGTGAGCTGGGTGGATGGGGCCAGCACCCTAACATCAGGACTCTGGCAGAGGATGTCTCGGCGCCCCTCCATATTGAGCTGAGAACATAAAGGCCGCTGTTTTGGGGAGCAAACTGGGCTACTTCATGCCCAAGCCACCAGTGTGTGCTCTGCATGTCAATCAGTGCACCTGTGCTCTCCACGGAAGTCCTATCTAGACCAACCACAAGTAAGGTAGCCTGGGACACAGCTTGCCTTTTGCACCCTGAACCCAATATCACTCTGCCAGGACAGCCTTCATACCCTCCTATCCACAATCCTGCTTCGTAAGTTCCATTCAAGACCTCCTACAGCCTCAGAAAATGAACATTCCCTGTTCTTACCCCCAGTTTCCTCTCTGCCTCCATCCAAAATGGGATCCTGAAGGCCTTGTCTGTGAACACAGTTCCCAAAGGGAGCTGAAGCAATTAACATCAAGAGAATTTATGCATGCATGCATGAATGAATGAATGAATAAATGAATGAGCTATTGCGCGAGTGAGTGAGCCAGCAAAAGAGTGAATAAATGAACAAATGGTCACGGAAACAAGACGGAACAGCTGTGATCTTCTGTTGCTCTGTTGAGGTGACTTTGGCCATGCCAGGTCCTTAAGAATGAAGCCAGATGTCTCTCCCCTGAACAACCTCACTTTCTGTGCTCTGTGGGGAAGCTATACTGGTCAGCAGAACCCCTAATCTTGAGTGCCCAGAGCAGACGACCTAAGACTTGGGGCCCTTTGGCTCCCTCTGGTGACGGTTCACTAAGGTGCTTACCAGTAGGAAGGCAAGAGGAATTATCTAGTTCCCCTCTGCCTTCTAGGTAAGTCCTCTGTGATCCAACCTCACCCCTCCATGACAGCAAAGTCCTGACCTGGGTTCAGATCATAACCTCAGTTCTATGATGGTGTCCCCATCTCGGACGTCACTTCAGCCTGGATTCCTCAGCCCGAATGGCCTCTTAGAGTCGGCGGGAGGATAAAACCAGGCAAGCGTGACATGGGACCTCTCTGAACCTCAGTCTCCCTCTCAGTAACAGAAGAGTGATGCTGGCATCTTCTGGAGGGGACACTAAACCTGAAGCCCTCAGAATCATGGCAGGTAGAGGTCTTTGTGTTCCTGTTCGGGTCAAGGGAGCTGGTTCGAATAGGAGCAATAGTCACTGGGTTATAAAGGTCTTCCTTTGGGACATTTTTAATTAGGATGGGTTCTCTGGGTTAGTTATGAAAGTGCTTTGGGATACAAATTTCTCTGCAACTATAAAATGCCATCACACAGATGCCATAGCTCTGTGTGGTGAGTTTGAGGGCTTTTGTTCTTTCTTCTTAAAAATAAAATAGAAGAAAGAATGGAAAGGAAGTATTAACTCCTCCCATGGCTGAATGTGCCCCCTTGGTTCTTCCATGTTGGCCTTTCTGCCATTCCCTGTACAATCCTGGGCCACAAAGGTTCTTTCTTGTACTGCGCTGGGTTTTCAGATGGGGTCTCCGTCTCGAGGAGCATGTGATCTATGTTTTTAAATGACCTGAAGTTGTGGTCCAGTGTCTTCTCCTCCTGTATTTGTCAGGCATCCCTGGGTATGTGGTATGACGCTGGGACACATTAGTGAATTCCACCATCTATTCCCATGACACAGAAATTGTTGCCATCCCCTCTACAGAGCACCTGAGAAAAATGGATCTGAGGTTTCCTGTCCAGGATCACAGAACTAGCAAATGTCCAGAGGTGGGATTTGAACCTGGGTTTGTACAGCCTGCTCATAAAACACGGTGATCAAAGGACAGAGGGGAACAATGGCAGCGGTGGGCACTATTCACTGTAAGGCTTTGGAGTTTTCTGATTTTGTTCCAATATTGGGAAGAGCGATTTCCTTATGGTACCTAAATCACAGCGGTGTGTAACATTCCTGCCTGACTTCAGTCTTACCCAGTTTTATTATCTGCCTTTTTCTTTCCCGTGACTGTTGGAATATGGAACCATCCCTGTCACTCTCAGGGGGCAGAGGAGACAGGATGATACTGGAAAGGCTTCACAGAGATGCCTGGGTGCAGCAGGGGACCAGCGGCTCATTGTGTCACTTTATGGGGTTGGGGTCAGGGGTCACAGTGCCTGTATGGGGAGCTCATGAACCTGAGTTGTGGCTGCAGGTTCACGGATGGATGGATGTGAGGACTAATGTCAAGACAGCCCGGCTTGGACTCAGCTGACACCTGGGGAAACTGAGACCCACTGGAACCACTGATCCTTGGACCTGTCTTCCCACTGCCATCTCAGAACATCAGATTCCACTCAGGGGCCACCAGGACTTCCTCAAAGCCTTGCTCCACACATTCCCACTCACGCGTATGTATACCAGGCGAAGCCGTACCCACGGCCTCTCCCCTCCCTCCTTTGGCCACTGACTTTCTGGAGGCAACACCAGTTTTCAAGGTCAGGTGTAAGCATTCCTGACCCCCTGAGATGCTCTGGGCCTCCCTGTCTGCAATTCATGTTTCTCTGTGCCATGCTGCCTCTTTTCTGAGCCATGATTCACTCCCTTCCCTTCCCTCACTAGGCCATTTCTTGTCCTCAGCCCTGTCTTCTGAGCCCAGGCCCTGCACTGGGTCTCTACAGCTCCCTGTATGGCCTGTGCCTGGTGCTATGTGCTTGGAGAGGCACGGCCTGAGGTTAGAAGCTCTATCTTCCCTTCATGCTGTCAGACACATTGTCACCTAAGGTCCCTTTCAGGCCTTTGCTACAAGTCTCTCAGGTCAACAAGTGACTGGCTGGGCCATTGGGCAAGCAATTCGCTAGTCAAAGGCACATGACCAACTCACACCTGTCAGACTCTCCGTAAGTGGATCTATGGGTCTTTCCTGAGTGGACAGGAGCTGCCCATCTCAGACAGGAGAGTTAGAAGCAGTGAGAAGCAGAGGACTATAAGGGAGAGAAGGTGGGGGGGCCAGGGAGGGAGGGAGGAAGGAGGGGGAGATGGAGAGAGGGAGAGGGGACATACCAGAGTCTTGGTCACATCATTTCTTCTGCTTAAAGAAGCTACATTTGTTTCTGTCACTTATAGCCAAGGCCACCCTGCTCAGCCACTGCTCAGAGTGGGAGACCTGTCTACAAAGTTCCACCGCCATCCAGCAGACACTTTCCATGGAAACCCAAGAGTCCCCCACCAGGTAGGTAAAATCCTCTGTATCCGTATATATAGCTGAGGCCCTCAGAGGCTCGGTGACCCATCCCAGGGCTCCTGAGGGTACCCTGTGCCCTGTGCTGCTAGCCAGGAATAACTGTCATGGAGAGCTGGAATTCTTCAAAAATGTCCTGACTTTTTCTTGTTCATATTTTATTTACCCAGATTCCATGATTTCTCCAAGTACCTTAGAGAAGTTAAAAGTGACAGTGAGGCTTTGCTGGAACTTGAAGGTGGGTGTTGTGTGTGTGTGTGTGTGTGTGTGTGTGTGTTTGTGAGTGTGCTCACTCATGTGGGTAGATAGAGGACACTTTTCAGGGTCAACTCTCTCCTTCTACCCTATGGTCCCAGGGATCACACTCAGATATGACATCCACCACAACTTGACCAGGAAGGACTTGCCAACAGGCACCACTTCACTTGCCTCTTAAGGACAGTGACATTATGGACCATGTCTTCTGGTTCTTCAATCACTGGCCTTTTGTTTCCTCTCTGGGATTCTGGTCCTCGATAATGAACTCCACAGAACCATCAGGTAGGCAGTAACTGTCCTCAAACCACTGATGCTTTATTACAGTGACATTCATTCAGTCATTCAACACTCAGCCAAGCACCCAAGCACCAGTGCATGCCAAACCCTGTTCTGGGCTTGCAGGAGCTCAGGAGCTCAGGGACTAGAGAGGCATGGGAGTTAAGACAGAGTATCATCTTGAAGAGTGGGGCTGGGTTTGAGGCTGGTACTGTGCGTGGAGGAACAGGGCCTGCAGGGCAGGGAGATGCATATATGAGGGAGAGGAACAAGTGGTACCTTGTAGGATGAGTAGGAACTCAGTTGGTGGCTCAAGGGTGAGCATTTGGAGAGGAGGGGCAGATGTGAAGCCCTAGGGAACAGAGAATTTCAGAACCCAAAGGTCCATGGACAGAGTTCAGACTCTGAGCAGGGCTGCCATGATATTATCCCATGTTGGTGAGAGCCAGGGAAAGGCTTGGGCAAGGGAGGTGACAGAAGAGAAGTGTGTTTTAGAAGCACCCTCTGGTTTGGGTGGGGATGCTGAGATGAATGGGGCCTTTGTTTGGCCCCATTGCAATTCTCCTTTTGGAGAATTCAGAGTCAACCCAAGTTATTTCCCTTGGTTTTTGGGTCAAATCCACTTTGGATCCACTCATCCAGTACTGCAGTCTCCTGGAGAACCATTGGAGAGGGAGGGCTTGGGGATATCTCACAGCAGAGGCATCTGGGATTGTTTGGTCCTTGTAGCCACATTGGTACCTCTTTATTTTAACTACACTGGGTGTGGGAAGTCCTTCTGCATATGTGTTGCTTTTATTGGTTGATGAATAAAGAAACTGTTTCGACCAGTGGTTTAGCAGAATAGAGCTGGGCAGGAAAAACTAAACTGAATGCTGGGAGAAAGAAGGTGGAGTCAGGGAGCAGCCAGGGAGATGCCATGGAGCTGCCAGAGGAGAAAGACACAAGTCTCCAGTCAGAACCTTGCTAGTAGGTCATGAAACTCGTAGTAAAATATAAAATACTAGAAATGGGTTAGTTGAAGAGATAAGAGTGAGCTAGAAATATGCATAAATTAATAGGCCAAGTACTGTTGTAAATAATATAGTTTCTGTGTGGTTATTTTGGCTCTGAGCAGCCAGGAATGAACAAGCAGGCTCCTACAACACCACACAACATTTATTAAGTTTCTTTTATGGAGATGGGGGTGTAGTTCAGATGACAGAGTGCTTGCCTAGCATATACAAAGCCCTGGATTTGATTCTCCAGCATCACATAAAACTGGGGGTGGAGGTATACTTAATCCTGAAATTCTAGAATTTAGGAGGTAGAAGCAGAAGGATCAAAGATTCAAGGTCATCCTGGCTACAAAGAGAATTTGAGGCCAACCTGGGTTACATGAGACCCTGTCTCAAAATAATAAATAAATAAGCAACAATAATAATAGGTAGCAATAATCACAAGCTTAAACTCAGATAGGCTCATTAGAAGCGAATGAAGGGGGATATAGGGGAGGGAAGGAGCAACTTTGAGGCTCTGAGCTCTTGAACTTCCCAGTGGCCAAAGGAAGAATTCTAAGGGACCTGAGAAAACCAGCCATAGATATCCCCTGCCCGTATCCAGAGTGGCAGGGATCAGAGGCAGAGCAAGGTTGAGGATAATTTAGCTTCAGCCCTTCCCCCGGGGTCAGCTATATCAGTAGTGAGACAGCCAGGTCTCCTGTGGAATGACAGACAACAAAGACCAGCAACACAGTGCAGACTGGGCGGGAGAGAGGCACTTGGGTACTGTTGGTGGGAAGTGAATTGGAACAGCCTTAGGGAAGGGCTTGGACCCTTTGTGGGCTCAGTCCTTGCCTTGCATGCACAAGGCCCAGCTTTGATTTCCATGATAGTTCCCTACTGTTGCAAATAAATAAACACATCTAAAATTAATAAAATGCCCCCAAGATTTTTATTTTTAATAATATACATACATACATATTTATGTGTGTGTGTATGTGTATCTGTGTGTGGGTATATGGACATGAGTGCAGTGCCCTCAGAGGCCAGAAGGGGGCATAGGATTATCTGGAATCAGAGTTACAGGTGATTGTTAGTCTCCTAATGTGAGTGTTGGAATGGAATTCAGGTCCCCTGAAGAACAACAAGTGTTCCTAATCATCACTGAACCATCTCTGTCATCCTTAAGAAAATAGAAATTCATCCCCCCCCCGTGTGTGTGTGCGCGTGTGTGCGCATGTGCGTGTGCATGCATGACTTCAGCATGACATTTCCAAATGTTAATAGCAGTTTCCTCCTAGAATGGGTTTAGCAATCTTTATCAGGAACTTACTTGACTTTAAGTTTTATGAATTTCCTGTGTCACAGGAGATAGAACCCAGGGCCTGGCATGGTTAGGCAAGCACCCTACCCCTGAGTTACATGGACCCCAGCAAAGGACATGACTTTCCCCTGCATACCTGTCTGGGTCATGGCTTATTTTGAAATTGGTTTTTGCAATTAAAACCATTTGGAAAACCCATGAGAATAAAACTAATTCATAGAGGCCCCTAGCACAAAGTGGGTGCCCACTAAGCACTCGCTGTGAGCACTGACCTGACGTCTGCAGTCAGCAGTGCCACAGCTGGATTTAAGTCTGGATGTGTGCGCCTGGAATGGAAGTTTCACACTGGCTACCACATTGCTTTGGGGGATTGATGGAAGGGTCAGAAGTCTGTTTGACTGACCAAAATTTTTATTTGTGGGGAGATGAAGACAAAATAAAGTTAAAAACATTTTAAAGTATTGTAGCCTATTTCTGTCCACTGCTGAGGACCCGGGGCTTTAAGAAGAAGGCCATGGCGCCTGCAGATTCACAGGCCCACAAAACAAACAAATGAATCTTGGGGGCAGGCAGGGACATTATGCAAGGCCCCCTCCTCCCTGGGGCTGTCACTCTTGAGCCAGGCACAGACCCTCTCTCCCTTGTATGCCAGTGAGGAGACCCTCCCCACTCCACCCCACCCTTCCACCAGTCACCTCCTCCCTCTCCCACCTCCAGCCCCTGCCAAGGACTTTTTGAAGTTGATCAATCAAACATGTTTTATTTCGGGGCCCTGTTCCTGCGAGGGGACCCTGTGCAGCCTTCATTAGTTCCACACAGCGAAAGAATAGAACGATTCCAGGAGGAGGGGAGAGAAAGGAGGGAAAATTAGAGTTAGGTCTGCACACTTAAAAAAGAGAGAGAGAGAAAGAGAGAGAGGAGGGGGTGGGGTGGAAGTGCGGGTTTGCTAAATAGAGCCGGCTGCATTCAGGGAAGGGTCCCACTCAATCCTCTTAGCCTGACAATGTCAGACTAGAACCGGAGATCGGCTGTCCAGCGGCCCGGTCCTTGGGATGGAAGGGCAATGGGCTGTTTAAATTGCTACTTAAGGTTCCAGCTGTTTTACCAGGGATTTGCCCAACTTAATGGCTCTTTAAAGCTTTAAACAAGAAAATAGGTCTTCTCAGGACTCAAAGAAGAGGCTCTGGCCAGCTCAGACGGCGCCCATTGTCCCCAGCTTAAACCCTGGGCGGCCCTCACCCCTTCCCCCTCTGCGGGTGCAGACTTTGTCCAGCTCGGCGAGACGATTTATCCTTTTCACATTCTGGGTCTCTGGGCCTGCATCCAGGGGACTTCCTAAGTACTTACATGAGGGGCGGCCGGGCTGCTTTCAGACGGCCCCAAGGTCTTGACAAGTAAAGACAACAGGGACCACATCTCTTTAGGGAGTGCCTACTGTGTGCCAGGCTTTGAGTTTGGCACTGAAAAAAATAACAAGTTTGAATTTTATTCTTACCTAGGCCTACAGAGGAGGTGCTAATGATGGTCCTTTTACCAATGAGGAAATTGAGGCATTTGGATGAGGGACCACTTGGCCAAGTTCACACAGAGGCTCTCCTCAGGGTGAGTTCCACAGGTTTGCAGGCAGGTAGCTAGCCGTGGATGCTTAGGGGGTTAGCAAGGCCAGGCAGGGGACTCCTGGGACAAGGGGCTCTAGGTTCTTTTCTTTGAATATAAACTCATGGAGGCTGAAGGAGTGGGTGCCTAGGAAGAAGGGGGGTCATGGGACTGTCAGCCAGAAGGTGGAAGGCTCTGACCTTAGCTGTCTTTCTCCAAACTCCCTTCTAGCACACAGACAACTTTACCTATCACAGTTTAACCCCAGCACAATAAGATGCAATCCTTATTTTTCTGGTCATAAAAGTCATGGAAATATATCACAGAAAACAGACAATGCAAAGATCTGTGAATGAGGAGGGTTGGCTGGATGGCTCGGCAGGAAAAGGCGCTGACCTGAGTACTCAGGTTTGAGCCCCAAAAGGTGGAGGGGCAGAACCAATCCACAAAGTTACCCCCTCCAGTCTTTCTTACACACACACACACACACACACACACACACACACACACACACACACACACACAGAGAGAGAGAGAGAGAGAGAGAGAGAGAGAGAGAGAGAGAGAGAGAGCAGGCTACGACCATACTCTGAAACTCACCGAGTCAGAAGACTTCTGGGGATACTTGCAGACAGTCCCTGTACAACTCTGTGGCCTTTGTGGCCTTTGATTCCAGCCTTGGGTCATACATTATGGGGAGAGTTCAGGGCAGAGGCAGTTGCTGGAGATGGATGCAGGAACACTGCAGGTGAACAAAGGCCAGGAGGAAAGAAAGCCCTCCCTGCGACATAACATGCATGTTTAAAATCTGTTTGTGGGAAACGGAGACTGTGTGTCTGGCCAGACCACAGAGGGAGGCTGGAGCCAGACCCTGAGCCTCAGGCATTCAGTCAAGGGGTTGAGCATAGCTTTCCAAGGCTGTGGGGAACAAGGTCAGTGTTGGGGCCTAGACTGGTACCCAATCGCGAGTACCTCGGACCTCAGAAACCAGGAAGGTAGGCCTGGGCCCAACACACATGTGGCAGGAAAGCCACACACTTCCAGTGGAGGAGTAGACTTCTCAACCTTCAGTAGCCTCAGCTGGGGATGGGACCAGAGCCAGCTCTGCCTGGGGTGTGTGTGTGTGTGTGACAGGTTGGAGGTTCCGGATGTGACTATCTTTCAGGTGACTACCTCTTGCCCTTTCCACCCCAGACACTCAGAGCTTAGCTCCTTTGTCATGTGATAAGGAGGTATGTGAGAAGCAGGTTTATCTCAGTCCCCTGCCTTTTGGGGGTGCGGGGTTTCGAAACAGGGTTTCTCTGTGTAACCCAGGCTGGCCTCGAAGTCATGGAGATCCACCTGCTTCTGTCCCTGCCTCCCAAATACTGGGATTAAAGACGTAAAACGCTACTGCCTCAGTCCCCTGGCTTTACGGGGGTGAAAACAGGGTCCACAGAGAGACCGGGAACACACTGGGGACTTCATTGCATGTCAGTGGCAGAACAAAAACAGACTTCTTAAGTGTTGATCAATCAAATGTTTTGTCTCAGGGTCCTTTCCTGCAAAGGGGCTCGTTCAACAGTTCTCACTCCCCCAACTCCGTTCTGCTGGGGTGTGTGTGTGTGTTCCCGAGTCACTGGGGCGGAACCAGGCCTGACAGACTAAGCGAGTGCTTAACCACAGAGCCACAACCCACCTTCCCTTTGTCGTTGTTGTTTTAAGCAAAGTGTGAATGTAGCCTAGGTTGGCCTCAAACTTGCTCTGCAGCTGAAAGTGACCTTGAACTCCTACTCCTCCCGGTTCTGCCTCCCAAGGGCTGGGACTACAGATACGTGCCACCACGCCTGGCTTGTCTTGACTCAACCTTTTGGAAAACATATTTGACAAAGTGGTGTAATTCTTGGTTTGAGAGTGGTGTGTGAACCCAGAAGTCCTCACGCACAACAGTTCAGCATGACCTGGATGTTACTGGTATCTGGTGTGGAGATGGCTGGGAGGGTAGAGTGCTTTTCAGACATACAGGGAGGCCTGTGTTTGGACCACCAGCATCCTACGTATGAAGCTAGATGTGCTGGCAAGAACTTGTAACCTCAGAGTTGGGGACAAGACAGGCAGAGACGGGGCAAGCTCTAGGCTCAGTAAGGGGTTCTATCTGAAAAATAAGGTGGAGTGCCAAAGAGAAAAACATCCGACATCCACCTCTGGCCTCTATACTCACAGATAAAATCTCCCTCCCTCTATTTCCCTCCCTCCCTCCCTCCCTCCCTCCCTCCCTCCCTCCCTCCCTCCCTCCCTCCCTCTATTTCTCTCCTTCCCTTCTCCCTCTCCCCCCCTCTCCCTCTCTCCTCTCTCCTCTTCCCTCCCTCTCCCCTCTCCCTCCCCCTCCGTCCCCCCTCGTCCCCCCTCTCTTTCTCTCTCTCTCTCCCTCTTCCTCCCTCCCTCTCTCTCTTTCCCTCTCTTCCTCTCTCCCTCTCTCTCTCTCTCTTACACACACACACACACACACACACACAAACACACACACACACAGTTTAGGGCTGCGACTGCAGCTCAGGGATAGAACATCTCTTCCAGCAAGGGCTGGTTCGCCCAGCAACACATCATTGAGAACTTTTTATATAAATCTATTCACATGTGTCTGTAAAACTGCACGCCAGCCATTCACCACAGCAGCACTTCTCATGAGAAACCCAGAAAAAAGTTGAAGGGACCAGTTAAGTACTTTTTAATTATTTTCATATACAGACTACTAAAAGCTATCAAAATATGTGGCGTAAACAAAAT
Organism: Chionomys nivalis; assembly: GCF_950005125.1. Lineage (NCBI taxonomy): Eukaryota > Metazoa > Chordata > Mammalia > Rodentia > Cricetidae > Chionomys > Chionomys nivalis. The sequence continues at coordinate 40,759,808 of NC_080102.1, forward strand.
TATATGTTTATTAATGGTGTTTGATATATTTCTACAGACATTTGTAAGTTTTTTCAGACTTAACAGATCTTAGACAATTCTGTCTATCTACCTATCCGTCTGTCTATCTACCTATCCAACCAACCATCCAAACCTTGTTTTACAGCATTGAGAACTGAACAAAAATCCTAAATTTCATGTAGACAAGGCCAGCCTTGAACTCCTGATCCTCCCGCCTACCTCACAAGTACCAACATGACAGGCCTGGACCATTCAGTGGCATCTTTATCATTATTATTAGTATTATTATTATTGGTGGCTGTGATCTTTGTGAGTGTATATGCCATACATTCTTACGTGTGCAAGTCAGAGAGAACCTTGGTTTAGTTGATTCTCTGCTTCCTGGGGTATGAAACCCAGGATGTCAGGCTTGCGTGGGGGAGCAGCAAGCGTCCCTACCCACCCAATCATCCTATCAACCCCAGACATTTTAACTGGGCTTTGTTTACAGAACCTAGGACCTCGTATGTTTTTTGTTTTGTTTCTTGGTGATGCTGGGGATAGAAACCCTTGGGTATGCTAGGCAAATGTTCTACCACTCAGAGGCATCCTCAGCCCCAGCCCTGGCTCTTGAATTTTTGAGACATGGTTTGCTTATGTAGACGATGCTAGTCTTGAACACACAATATTCCTGCCTCAGACTGCATCCCTAGAGCTGGGATCACAGGTGTATGCCACCCTATCTGGCAGGACGGTGGTCTAAAGTATTGAATCCGTTTGGAAGCCTCTGGAATTGCTCGGTCCCTTTAAAGTCCCACACCTCTTCAAACACCCAGAGAACTGCTGGGTATTCCCATAGCATCAGAATGACTTCTTTAGGACTTTGAGTCTAACTGGTTCATTCTCAGGCTAAGCAGAGATGGATGGAAGCTCACATTTTTTTCTGGCATTTCCCAGATCCATGGATTGTCATCTAGACGCTGCCCCATCTCTACTCATTCCGTGTGGAGAGCCTGCTTTCCTTCCCACCGTCAACCAAACCCGCGAGCACTTAACCCTCATCTCCTTTCCCGGAGGATGCTTTTTTCCCCAGCGTGGCCTCTGAATCCTCTCGCCTGCTCAGAAAGACATTTCCAAGACTATAAATAAGTTCACCTATGTTTTCTTTGAGAACTTTTACGGTTCAATTTTTTTGTTTGTTTAAATGTTGGCTCCATCTGGAATCTATTTGGGTATAAGGGGTGAGGCAGGGATTCTGTTTTATTTTTTCCAGCTGGCTGACTTCCAGTTATCTCGGCGCCTTGCTTCGAACAATGCATTTTCCCCTCCGATAGGAAGCACCCACCTCCCCCTCCCATTTCCATGCTGATTCTGCAAGGCTCCCACCAGCCTCGGCCTGGCCCAAGCTGGCTGCTTTTCCAGCGCTGCAGCACTTTCAAAGGGCCTGCACCTTCCCATTCCCAGCGGCTGAACATCTGGTAAAGCCAGCGCGCCTTCATTACTTCTGTGTCTCCTTACGTTTTCCCTGGCTGGTCCCTCGTGTTTATTTTTCCAGATGAAATTTGGTATCATTTTGTCAAGTTCCAAAAAATAAAAGAAAATAAAAGCCTTGTTGGTTTAAGGCTTCCCTTACCAGGCGGGCTGTGGAGGTTAACCCGCTGCCCCCAGTCTGGTTGTCTGTCAATCTCTCCTCCCATCCCCCACCCCTGTTTTGTCTGTGGCACAGAGAAGCCGTGTTTTCATATATCCAGATCCATTCCACTTCCCTTAAAAAGAGTATCCTTGGTGACTTTGAAGTTCTGCTCGCTTTCCACATAAAGTTTGGCTAATCTTCCCAGGGTTTATTTGTTTTATGAATCCTCTTAGTTCAGCGTGCGAGGTAGGTGGGAAGAATGCGCCCAAACGGATTCTTTTTTCTCTCTCTCTCAACCTTTATTTATTTATCCTGGGGAAGTGCATGCCACAGCTCACAAGTGGAGGTCAGAGGACAGGCTGTGGGAACCAGTTCTCGCATTCTACCATGTGGGCCACAGGATTTGAACTCAGGTTGTCAGTCTTGGCGGCAAGCGCCTTTACTCACAGAGACACCTCTCCGGCCCTCAGACTGATTTTTTTCCCCCTTCATTTGCAGCTCTGTTCTCAGTCTTTGTCCCAGGCTGACAACTGTGTCTTATCCGGCTGATGCCTTCTCTGCCGCTTCAAGGGAGATATTGTCACGCCTCTTTCAACACCCAAGAGTTCTGATTGCTTCTGTTTCCCAAAATATTCTTTGGATTTATCATCCTTGTATTTCCTTAAGCAGGTCTGACTCATGCAGCCTCCTCACAAGAGCCCTGTGAAGAAGGTGGGAAATGCCTGCTTGGGCTGGGACAGCCAGGATGGCATGTCCCCATTAGCCCAGCTGTGAGGGAACAAGGAGGTCATTAGGAGTCAAATCCTCACAGGAGAACCAAATCCTTTCCATGGTGATTTTGGAGGCCGAGAGACTGACGTGGAGAGGGGGAGGGGGTGGAGGTGTATACTGTAGACTTCCATTTCAGACTCTATTCTGGGGGCTGTCACCTGGGACTGCTTAGGGGCGGCCACCATCCTCACCCATGAGCGAGAGGTGACATTGTGTGACTGAAGATGGGGAGAGGGGCCCTGTAGCCTGAGAACGGGCCCTACACCGTCTGTGACTTCAGGTGTGGGGGTGTCTCTTGAGGACCCCATGTCAGTGGGCTGTCAGTAGCATCTTCTCTTAGACAGCTGGGAAATGTCATTTCCCTGTGATGCTGCGGGGCCTCGGTGTGCTGTTCAGATCAAAGGCCAAGAGTCAAGGTGGGGACCAGAAGGTGGGTCCCCCCTTACTGCAGGTCACACGCTGGCTTGAAGCTTAGTCTCAGGGAAGGAAAACTGCTTTGTTCTTTCCTTTATTCTTGGCTTTTTAGTCAACCAAATGTGGGCAAGGCTAATTTTGCTAAGAGAGTGCAGTTTCTGGGTGTGGTGGCACGTGCCTTTACTCCAAGCACTTTGGAGGCAGAACCAGGCGGATGGATCTCTGAATTAAAGGCCAGCATGATCTACATAGTGAGTTTCAGGATGGCCAGAGTCACATAGTGAAATCCTGTCTCAAAAACCAAAATAAAAACCCTGCAGTTACTGCCCATCCCCTCCCATTGCATCTGAACTATTGAATAATGCTTCTTCTTCTTCTTCTTCTTCTTCTTTTTTTTTTTTTTTTGGTTTTTCGAGACAGGGTTTCTCTATAGCTTTGGAGCCTGTCCTGGAACTCCCTTTGTAGACCAGGCTGGCCTCGAACTCACAGAGATCCACCTGCCTCTGCCTCCCGAGTGCTGGGATTAAAGGCGTGCGCCACCACCGCCAGGCAATGCTTCTTGATAGTACTTTTGTTGTTTTGGTTTCAATTTAAAAGAATATTTTACTTACACGTATGGGTATTTTGCCTGCTGGTATGTCTGTGTACCGTGTATGTGTCTGGTGCCCAAGGAAACCAGAAGAGGATCCTAGATCACCTGGGACTGGAGGTACAGATAGTTGGGAGCCACCAAGTGGGTGCCAGGAATCAAACTTAAGTCCTTTGGGAAAGCAGTCAGTACTCTTCATTGCTAACCACCATTCTTGTCTGGCATATTGGTTGATTTTTTTTTTCTTTCTCATCTTGGGGTGGATTTTGTTGGTCTGTCTCCTCAGACCTCTCCACGCAGCCTCTCATTTCCCTGGATTATGGGCAACGAATCTGGAGCTGACTGCCTGGCTCCCAGGCTCCCCTTGTGACTGGATGCGTCTGGACAAACCCTTCACCATTGCAGGTGACAGTCATCGGCACAGATTTGCTGCCTGTAGCTTTTGTGTGTGTGTTTGTTTTGACACAGTATCTAGGTCTTATGGTGCAGCTCAGACTGACTTTGAACTCATGGCAATTCTCCTGTCTCAGAGAGTCTCCCAAATCCTGGGATTATAGGCCTGAGACACCATGCCCAGCTTTGGGCTGTATCCTTAAATAAATTATAGGCATCAAACAGTAAAGCGATGTCCCCGATGTCCTTGTCAGCCTCACATATGGTGGGCCCTGTTCCCAGCTACTATTTATGCTGTAACCTATGGCCAAAGGTGCTGTAACCCACCAGGGGCTCTATAACCCACAAGAACAGTGCTGGATCCGTGGCCACAGGCTCTGTAACCCATGATTAAGGGCACTGAACCCACAGCCAAAGGCTCTGTACTATGACCCAGAGTGCTGTGCCCAGGGGTAAGGGATCCATCATCTGTGCCTTAATAAGGCTCATCCAGAGCCAGGGTGAACCCTTTAAGGAACCTCCCAGCCTCCTTTTCCTTAGGCGCACAAGACAGCTCCCTAGCATCGCTTCTGTGTGTAATTTCAAGATTCCAAAAAGTCAGGAACCAAACCCCCACCAAATCTGTGAACAATGTGACCCCCAAGTGGACTGTGGACAGGGTGTACAAGAGCTGACCCAAGGAGACAGTGTCCCTTCGTGGGGGCATGTCTGGTAACTCGAGTGCTTTCTTTTCCTTTGGAGGTGGCACCTGAGGTGGCAGGGACGCTCAGTGTTGACGATGGTCCATCCCAGCCCGTGACTCTGACTTTCCCACTGTGCCTGGGAAAGATGCTGAGAAACCTGCAGGAGAGTCGATTTGGAGATCAGTGTCAGTAGGTATTGGAGCTTCCACATCTGGAATTCAGGATAGTGAGGTCCTCAAGCCTTCACCTGCGTAAGCAACTCATCTGGTCTTGGGCTGGTCCATAGCCAGGCTTGGCTGTGTTATAGTTACAGACACTACTTAGTAAGTTATTTTCTAATGATCCTTGGTTCTGGTGCACAGCTTTTCCTCCTGCCTGTGGATTCCCTGCTGTCTGTTCACAGGGACAGTCACTGGTTGGTCTATCTCCAAACATGAAATGTCAAAGGTGAGTTTGTCATGGAGCCCGGAAGTTGGGCAGATTCAGGCTTCACCTAGAGAATGTTCGGAAAGCCCTTCCCCCCAGGCTGCTGAGCCTCCCTGCACAAGCATTCCTGCTTTTCTCTGCATGGGAAAGCCAGAGCCAACTCTAGGATGTGGTGGGATGAAATTATGGGGTTCTCAGCAGCCACCCATCTACTCACTCGTCCGGAGGTCCCTCTGCCTTACCACCTTCTGAGTACAGACCCAGGATGCTGCCCCCAGAGGTTGGGGTTGAGTTGGAACTGATGCTTTGTTCCTAAGTATTTCTGGGTCAGGGATCAAATAACTTGGTGTGTTTGTGTGTGTGTGTGTGCGCAAGTGTAAATTCATTTGTGGTTGATGTTGGGCATCTTTGATCTCTCCCCAACTTAGTTTTTGAGGGTCTCACTGAACCTGGAGCTCATAGATTGGGCCAGGCTGGCTAGCCTGTTCATCTTAGGGATCTTCCTTCCTCTTCCTCCCCTACCCAGTGCTAGGCTCTAGGCTGATACTGTTGCATCTGTTTTGTTTTGTTTTGTTTCTGAGACAGTGTTTCTCTGTGTAGCTTTGGCTTTCTTGGACCAAGATGGTCTTGAGCTCAGAAATCCACCTGCTTCTGCCTCCTGAGTGCTGGAATTAGAGGTGTGTATCACCATGCCTGAAACATGTCTGGCTTTTTTAGAGACATAAAAGCCACCGGTGCTAGGGGTTCAGATTTAGGTTCTCATGCTCATGTGACAAGCACTTTGAGTTGTCTCCCCAGCCTGCAGTAACCATTTAAAAAAAACAACCTTAATCCTGTTACTTTCTCAGATTCAGTGTCTCCTACACACTCATTGCTATTATCATTGTCATCACCATCACTGCTGTGACATTGTTGTCACTACTATTGTCATTGCCATTACCACCATCAGCACCATTAACATGACAGCACCTTTATCACACCATCACCTACATCACCGTCACCATTACTGTTGTCACCGCCAACATGACATCATCCCTATCATACCATCACCCGCATCACCATCATCATCACCATTACCACAACCACTATCCTCACCATCACCCTTATCACCACCATCACCATTACCGTTATCATCATCATCACCATCATCCCATCACCTTTATCATCACCACTGCCACCACTATCCTCACTATCACCCTTACCACTGCCATTACCACCACCACCATCACCACCGCCATCATCCTCACCATCCACACCAACCGTCTTTTGAACATCAGTACAACACACGCTGCCCTCTGTTGTAGCCAGGGAGCGTTAGGATCTGGCTTGTCACTGTGGTTCTGTAAGGTGACATAGGTGACATTTACTCTACAGGTGGATGGACCCCTGAGGTTTGACTGCTAACCTTATCTTTGCTGGTTCCAGGAGTGGAGGCCAGGTCAGGTGACTTGCCCAACCCCACACTTCTTTGTCGTGTTTCCACCTCCAGGCCCAGAGCCTGCTGAGCCTCGACGGTCCTTCATAGGCTCTCAGCATGGTGTGTAAAACCACACACTCAGGGCTGGAGGCCACCGTAGGTCCCAGCTCATCAGCACGGTGTGTGAAGCCACACGCTCAGGGCTGGAGGCCACTTTGGGTCCCAGCTCATCAGCACGGTGTGTGAAGCCACATGCTCAGGGCTGGAGGCCACCTTAGGTCCCAGCTCATCAGCACGGTGTGTGAAGCCACACGCTCAGGGCTGGAGGCCACTTTGGGTCCCAGCTCATCAGCACGGTGTGTGAAGTCACAGGCTCAGGGCTGGAGGCCACCTTAGGTCCCAGCTCAGGAATTTCTTCCCCAGCTCTCCTTCTCCCTGATTTCACGTCCCAGGCGGTCCTAGGTGTTTTTGTGAGTGGAAACATACTTTCCCTAGGCTGGAGGCTCAGCTGTAGACTTTTAGACACTGTTTGCCTTGGCACGGCTTCCAAACGTCCTCCGCCACTGTTGCTCTAGATTTCTTTCTGCCAGAACCGAGATCAGAAATAACTCAGCTGTGAAAAAAACTTCGAAGCTCTCGGGCAGTGCTTGAGGAAGACAAATGGCTTCTGGGTTTCTTTTCCCTCTGAGTCAGAAGTGTGACGGTAGGTGGGAGCTGGGGTGAGGGCTTCAAAGACCCAGGGATATTTAGGGAGCAGGACGGAGGGCTCCATTTTAGGAAAAATGAGGGCTGAGGTGTTGGCGCCCACCATACAATCCTGCTTCCTCTCTCCCAGGCCTTCTGATTCCGGCCTCTAATACCCACCAGTCCAAGTTTGGTTGGTGTGAGACAGACTTACATTGTTCCATTTCAGTGTTATGCTTTTAAAATTCAACTTCATTTTCTTTCTTTTTCCTTTTTTGCAGTTCTATAGCTGGAACCCTGGCACTCCTGTGTGCTAGGCAAGAGTTCTTCCCCTGAAACACACACACACGCACGCACGCACGCATACACACACACACGTGCACGCACACACACACCCTTTTGATTCTGAAACAGGACCTGTCTAAGCTTGAACTTGGTCTTCCTGCCTCAGCCTCCAAAGTGACTGGAGGTTACAGCTTATGCCACTAGGCCTGGGGGAAAAATTGCTCTTTCTTTTTATTTATATACTTTATGCATATGGGTGCTTTCTTTGTACCCCAGAATGTATGTTTGTACCCCAGAAGAGGCATTATATCCCATTATAGTCTGTTGTGAACTGCCACGTGAGTATGGGGGCATTGAACTCAGAACCTCTAGAAGAGCAGCCAGTACCCTTTCTGAGCCATTTCTCTAGCCCTTTTACTGCCTGCCTGTCTGTCTTTCATTAAATAGGTCCATCTGGAAACTTTCTGTGACTATATCCCGGTTAAATGTGGTCCTCAGCACAGAAGGAAAACCATGGTTTACTGGAGCAAAGGGCACATGTCATATACAAATGCCATCTCTGTGAGTTTGAGGTCAGCCTGATCTACAAGAGCTAGTTCCATGTCAGGCTCCAAAGCTACAGAGAAACCCTGTCTCCAAAAAACAAAAAAAGAGGGCAATACTGGCTTCCACAGAGGAAGATAAGAGAAGACCCCTTCAAAACGACAGTCCACTGTGCCGGTGCCCCTCAGAGGCTGCTGGCCATTGAAAGTGGGAGTCTGCCATGACAGTGGCCCTCAGAGGCCTATGTCCAGAGTGTTGGGAAGAATGAAAAATGACTCTCACTTCACAGAAGCGCAGAGTGGAAACATGCCTGCCGTGCCCTTGACACAGGGTTAAAGGGGAAATATCACCATCATTAGCTGGTCCTCACTTGACTTTAAATTCATAACTCTACCACCCCTACTGAGTTTACCCCAAGGAGCCCGAGTCAGCATGCTGGAGACACTTGCATGTCCATCCCTACAGCTCTAGTCTCATCAGCTAATATGGAGGCGATGAGGAGCAGATACAGAGGATGTGGTGTGAATACAGGTGGGATTGCATTCAGTAGATGCAGAGGATGTGGTGTGAATACAGGTGGGATTGCATTCAGTAGATGCAGAGGATGTGGTGTGAATACAGGCAGGATTGCATTCAGTAGATGTAAAGATTCTGGTGTGAACACAGGTGGGATTGCTTTCAGCCATGAAAGAAAATGGAGTTATGGCATTTGCAAGAAAGTGGACAGAACTAGAGAGAATACTATTAAGAAAATTAAAACAGAAAGTCAAATCAGCATTTCTCTCACTTGTGGAATTTAGATTTTACAATGAGACATAAAATTACACACACACACGCACACACAAGCGCACACAACACACACATACACACACACACACACGTAAAAGCTACGATATCACCTGACAGCATGTCCAAGAGGTGGCTTCCAAAGAACAGCTCAGGGTGGGAGAGCCACCAAGTCACAGACTAGAAAGGAAGCGTTGGCGGAATCAGGGTGCAGTATGAGTAAGCCCCAGAGCCTGCAGGTCGCCATGGTCCCCGAGAGACTACAAACGGACGAAACAGGATTTTTGTGTTTTTTCAAGAAGGAAAGAGACGTCTCTAAGAACTGAACAGGACCTAAGGGACTGCACAGAGCGGTCATCTGCACGCCTTTGGGTGTTGGTGCACGCCTTTAATCCCAGCACTGTGGAAGCCAAGGCAGTCAGAAGTCTGAGTTCAAGGTCAGCTTGGTCTACAGAAAGAGTTCCAGGACAGCCAGGGCTACAAAGGATAAAGAAAAAGAACCAGCTGGGAAGCCACGGAGCCCGGAATTGGAAACTGGAAGGACAGATCAACAGCACAGTAGATGGGGCTAATGGAGAAGACTGGCAACAGATGGATGGAATTATCTAGAAGAGTGGAGTGGGAGGGGCCTAGGGAACCTCTGCTCAGGGATCTAGGAAGCAATGGCAGACAGGGTTTCAGCCGGCATAGAGGAGTCGATGGGTGATAACAAGCCCCAGACCAACCAAGAGGTCATGGCGCTTCAGTGAGATCAGTAAAGGGAGAGTCACAGCTGGACTCAGGGACAGACTGCAGCCATTGGAGGAAAAGAGACAGAGACAGACTGTCTCTGCACGAGAGAAAACAGGAACCGCTTCCAGCAGGTACGTATCATCAACAAAAGGCAGAATACACTGGTTTTTATTTGATGTGGGGAGGGGATAGGAAAAGGCCTCCCTCTTTAGCCGTGGCTTCGAAATTGTGAGCCTCCTGCTTCGGCCTCCCCAGTGCTGGTACCACAAGTCACTGCATGTACCTTCGGGATGCTGAGAAACGGTGATCGCCATGGAACTCCACTCTAGTCTCCCAGAAGGAAGACGAGATGCGGCTGTATTCAGACAAAGGAGCACTGTCAGGGCGGGTGGTGGTGGTGGTGGTGAGGCTCTGTGTATGCACGAGGGCCCGAGTTCATTCCCCAGAACTCAGGTAAACATGTCAGGCGTGGTGGCATGTCCTTGTAATCCCAGTGCTGAGGGGGCTGAGGCAGGTAGATCCCCAGAGTTCACCAGCCAGCCAGCCACCCAGTCAGCCAGCCTCACCTACTTAGTGAACGCCAGGTGCCAGTCTCTCAAGAATCCATGGATGGGCCGGGCGGTGGTGGTGCACGCCTTTAATCCCAGCACTCGGGAGGCAGAGGCAGGTGGATCTCTGTGAGTTCGAGGCCAGCCTGATCTACAAGAGCTAGTTCCAGGACAGGAACCAAAAGCTACGGAGAAACCCTGTCTCGAAAAATCAAAAAAAAAAAAAAAAAAAAATCCATGGATGGGATCTGAGGAATGACTACCTGGAATTGTCCTCGGGTTTCCACATGCATACATGTGCAGGTACCCACTCCATGCGCACACACACACCAACTTGTGAGATACCTGCCACCAGAATAATCTCATCAAAGGAAGCCCTCCACACAATGTATTCGAGGCAGAATCAAGAATTATTCTGGAGGAAAAGCCAGCTACATAAAAAGGAGCAAAGGGCACAGACATTGGCAAATATTTGGGGAGGAAACACATAAGTGTGGGCTGTACGGCTCCGCAATAATGACTCCTAATTTATGGTGGAGAGAGATAGGCCAGCACTAAAATACTGGATGTACCATGTAATTTGGAAGAGGAAGCCGAAAATTAAAAGCTTTCCAACGCTTGCCGTTATTGAGGAGGAGGGCAAACACATTGGGCAAGCTCGGATGCCGTTAGGTGCTGTGCTAACAATCTGCCAGCAAGCCCTAAAAATTAGCCATGGACTGCAAGATGGCTCAGGCAGTAGAGGCACTTGCTGCCAAGCCCGACTACCTGGTTTCAAGCCCGCGAGATCACAGTGGAAAGAACCGATTCCAGACATTGTCCTCTGCCCTCAACACACCCGCCACGGCACCTGTGTGCTCACACTTGAGCACACCCTAATAGAATAAAGAAGAAACGTGAGGTTCCAGTCTCAACACCAAAAAACAATTGCATGTATGTGTGTGCCCATATGTGTTTGAAAGTGTATGCGTACACGCATTCATACATGCATGCACATGTGTGTATCTGTGTGCACATGTGTGATGCATGTGCATATGTGTGTGTGCACATGTGTGTTAAAAATTGACTTTAAGAAAGAAAAATATTGTCCTGGATGAGATGGTTGCTGGGTAACAATAGATCAATCCTCCAGGAAATCTTAACTACTCTCAATTTAAGTGCAGGTTTCTCCGTACCTATAAGAAAGGTTCCAGAGCCCCTGGAATCCTTCAGTGCTCAAGCGCATTACACGAGGAGGCACGATTTGTGTGCCAACTATGCACGTCTTCCTGTAGGCTCTAAGTGCTCTCATGATGGCTTCCCATCCCCATACAACATAGGATTAATTGTTTTCCATCTGGGGCTGTTTGGATCTGTGGACAAGGCACCTGAGGATATGGAAGACCAGTAGAGCTGGAAATGAACACATGGTAAGAGGACATGTGTCCCTGTTCACTGTGACGCAGTTTTTGGGTCATCTCAGTGACAACAGGGAAGGCTTAAGGAGCACAACTACAGATTTAACATGATGAGCACATCGTGTTTGGAGTCCCCTCTTGGCTTGGGGACATCCTTCCCAAGTGTTCATGGGCCATGTAGAAAATATGCTTGACACTTTCCAAAGACCAGGCTATAGCTGGCTCTCCGGGATCTCAACACATGACTTTGAGATCCACGCCGGGTGCAGGAATCTCTCTCTCTCTCTCTCTCTCTCTCTCTCTCTCTCTCTCTCTCTCTCTGTGTGTGTGTGTGTAGGGGGGGGAGTGGTCAATCTCAAGTGTTGCTCCTCAGGAGCCACTCACTTTTTCCCCTTTTCTTCCTTTTATTTCTTATTTATTTTTGATGGGTTTTTTGAGACAGGGTTTCTCTGTGGCTTTGGAGCCTGTCCTGGAACTAGCTCTTGTAGACCAGGCTGGCCTCAAACTCACAGAGATCCACCTGCCTCTGCATCCCGAGTGCTGGGATTAAAGACGTGTGCCACCGCCGCTGGGCAGAATATTTTATGATATATTTATTTTATGTGCAATGGTATGAAGGTGTCAGATCTCTTGGAACTAGATTTACAATCACTTATGAGCTGCCATATGGGTTCTGGGAATTGAACCTGGGTCCTCTGGAAGAGCAGTCAGTGCTCTTAACCACTGAGCCATCTCTCAATCCCTTAATAACTTATTTACTTTTATTTCATTTAAATTGGTATTTTTCCTACATGTAGGTCTGTGTGAGGGTGCCAGACCTTGGTATGGGTTGGAGAGCACTGACTGCTCTTCCAGAGGACCCGGGTTCAATTATCAGCACCCACATGGGAGCTCACGACTATCTTTTTGCCTTTCAAGACAGGCTTTCTCTTTGCCCTGGAGTTCACTGCTTAGCCCAGGCTGCCTGGCAAGTCCCGGGGGCTCCTGTCTTTACCTCCTCAGAGCTGGGCTTTCAAGCTTGTGCCGCCATGGCTGGCTTTTTACACGGGCCCTAAAGGTCAAACTCAATGGCAGGCACTTCCTCAGCTGAGGCCTCTCCCCAGCTCCTAGGGACTACATTAGAAAGCACTTTTGAGTCAGGTGCAGTGGAAGCAGGAGGGTTACAAAATCTTAGCCAGACCCCCGGAAGCTCTAGAGCTGGAGGGTTCTCCGTGGCTGCTTGGGTGGGCTGGAGGCCAGGGCTTTACATGACTGTATTGAACCCCAGCCTCATGGAGGTGTCCAGTGAAGGAAGCCTAATGTTGGTTGAGAAATCACCAAAGACAGCTGATGGCGAGGGCTGTCTCCCAGCAGCTAAGGAGGAAACCCATCAGGCCGGAAGTGGGTCACCCATACAGTGTCCACCATGTAGTATACGTTGTACACAGAGGTTAGCTCCCAGAGTGAGGACTGTGAGCCGACCTCCCTCAGTTTAAGCCTGAGGATAAGACAGAGGCAGAGCATAAGGCACTTTCAAGTTCACATAGATTTCAAAAGTTCAACGTCATTCACACTGTGTTCACTCGATACAGTAAAGGTTGACTTAAAATCATTCAGCTAACTAGTATAATTAATCCCATTGACGGTTTAAAATAACATAATTTCAACAGATGGAAATTTGTTCAATGGACTTTTTCAGTCAGCCAGGTGTGGTGGTGCACGCCTATATTCCCAGCCCCTGGGAGGTTGAGGCACGAGGATGGTCAGCTAGAGGCCAGCCTGGGCTACATACTGAAAACTTGTTTCAAAAACTAGCAAGAGGGCTGTCGGGATGGCTCAGAGGTCAAGAGCGCCTTAGTTCACGCAGAGGACGTGAACTCCCTTCCCAGCAGTTCATAACCACCACTGAGGCATTCAGGACATCTGATGGTCTCTTGTGATTTCACTTTCTCTGCCTCTCTCTCTGAAAAATCCAGCAAGATGAAGCAGAACAAAAACTTTACATTCCTTCTTTATGAAAATTATTTACCAGTTGAAAGGCACGTCCTTTAATGTCATAAAAATATGTGTAAACAGAAAATGTGTAGATATTTATGACACCAAACACTCCAGCACAATATTGGAAGTGTTAATTTAAGAGAAGAAGGCGATTGATTAAATTAGTTAGGAAATTCCTTTCAACCCTGTGGTTTGGCCCTGGTTAGCAGAGTAATACGGGAAAAATAAATCAACAGCCTAAGTCTTAATAAAGCTTTTAGCAGATGCTATGACTATGTAAACAGAAAATACAAAAGAACCAAACTACAAATCTTTAGAAGAGTCTATTAAGTTTATTGAATATAAAAAAAAACACAAAAGTGATGTCTTTTCTTTTTTTTTTTTCTTTTTTTCCAACACAGGGTTTCTCTGTAACTTTGGTGGCTGTCCTGGAACTAGCTCTTGTAGACCAGAATGGCCTCTAGCTTACAGAGATCCACCTGCCTCCAACTCTCGAGTGCTGGGATTAAAGGTGTGTGCCACCACTGCCAGCTGTGATTTCATTCTTAAAGGTTGCTGATTATTTTTAGGTGTGTGTGTGTGTGTGTGTGTAAGTGTGCTTATGCACATGAATGCAGGTGCCCTTGGAGGCCAGAAGAGGGCGCCAGATCCTCTAGAGCTGGAGTTAACAGGTGTTTTGTGAACCTCCTGGTGTGGGTGCTGGGAACCAAACTCAGATCCACTGCAAAGGTAGCAAACTCTCTTAACCGCTGCTGCATCTCCAGCCTCCAATTCCATTTTTATGCCATCAGCAGTTAGAAACTGTGATTTAAGTGTCTGTCAGATACTGCAAGTCCTGGAGATGGATGGCATCGGTTGCACCATAATGAATACCACTTACCGCTGTGGCGCTGTGTGCTTGAAAGAGGTCCAGATGGTGAATTTTATGTTACCTGTGTTTCTCTGCAATAAAAAAAAGTGAAACTCAGAGGTAGTAAATCTTTAAAGGAGCACAAAGAAATGGTTAGCATGAAACTCGGGGCAGAATCAGAGCTGATGGCATGCACCCACCCTTGTTGTCTTAGCATTCTGTAGGCTGAGGCAGGAGGCTTGCTATGAATTTGAGGCCAGTGTGAACGACATAGTGAGATTACACCAACCAGGGATACACAGTGTCAGGACACACTCAGGGAGGAGTGGTGCTGATTTTGCCAGACTCAGGGGGTCAAGGACTTCACTATGGGTAGGGATGTCATCATTCTTGGGAAGATATGTCACAGACACTCTTGCACAGCGAATGCAATCACAGCTTTAACCATCTGAAGGCGGTAAACATATATGCAGGACCAGTCTCGTGGCTTGCAGGATAAAAATTGAAATGAAGGAGTTAGAGAGAGAGTCTGTGTTGGGGCTGGACCCAGAGGCCAGGAGCCGGGACCAACCTGGATCTGAGCTGTCAATACTGGCAGTCATGGGTGCACAAGGACCCCAGGGTTTTAATCCGGATTGTCTGTCTCTTGCTTTCTCCAAGGGTGGCAGGGATGATGTGATTCTGGAAGGTTCCTTGGCAGAGTGGGAGGACCTGTCTCATTCTCTGAGTGGCCACAGAGTGAGGTGTTTGGGGGACACCGGATCCTTTCTTTCGGAGTTGTGGTCTGAAAGTGGCTCGTCACCCCTGGAATTCATGCTGTTTCCATGGCTCAGAGAAACCCAAGTCTTTCTCTTGTGACTGCGTCAGTTTCTGAGACAGCAAGCGAACTCTCGGGTGTGGGTGAGTTACCGCAAGAGCGGTTGTTAAAGGCGAGGCTGGCCCTTGTGTCTTGTGTGTATGTGTAGGTATTGGGGTGCCCCTAAGTTTGACAACCATGTACATACATGCAGAGCCCAGAGTGCATACATGGGGACCCCAGACCAAGGAGCTATGTGTCCTCCTTTTTCTCCTCCTTATTTCCTTGAGATAAGGTCTCTCAGTGAACTGGAAGCTCATGGGTGTTTTGGCTAGACTGATTGGTCAGGGAGTACTGGGGGTCTGCCTGTCTCTGCCCACAAGTGCTGGGCCTACTGGTGTATACAACCAGGGGCAGTTTATATGTGAGCGCCGGGGAATCAAACTCAAGTCCTCATGAGCAAGAGCGAGTGCTCCAGCCATTGAACCATCTCCCCAGCCTCTCATGCTGTGCTTTCTTTCACAGTAGATGCCCTTCCAACGTCTACCAGACATGGCAGCGCAGGCCCTCTCCAGATGTGACTGCCTGCTCCCAAACTTCCTGACCTTTAGGGCATCAAGAAATGGCTTTCCTTTGCAAGTGACCAAGCCTCGGGAATTCTGAGACAGTCATAGGAAACGGAGAAGACAGTGAGACTTGAGAGGCAACTCCCGTTCCCATGAGGCTCCAACAATGGATGTGGGAAGAGGCATTCTGCATATCGGTGCGACGTGGGGTGCGGGTGCCCTCAAGGAGAGCTCAGTCCCTGTATATGTCCCTAGCTCTCTGCAGACTTGGGTAGCATTGCCCATGTGGCTAAAACTTGGGAGTCTCAAGGCTTGCATTTGGGCAGGAGGCAGTAGAGGGCCCGGACTATGGGAATCAGGGGTGTGTGTGTGTGTGTGTGTGTGTGTGTGTAGGAGGCAGTGGAGGGAGGGCCCAGACTAGGGGAATCAGGTGTGTGTGTGTGTGTGTGTGTGTGTGTGTGTGTATGTGTAGGAGGCAGTGGAGGGAGGGCCCAGACTAGGGGAATCAGGTGTGTGTGTGTGTGTGTGTGTGTGTGTGTGTAGGAGGCAGTGGAGGGAGGGCCCAGACTAGGGGAATCAGGTGTGTGTGTGTTTGTGTAGGACAATACAGGGGCATGAAGGTGGCAATGGATGTAAATTTGAGAGAGGACAGTGACCATACCCTTCCATGCTGGGGCCTGAGAGGCCACCCAAGTTAGCTAAGCGGGTTTGTAAATTCCCTGCTGTTGGCCTTTCCCACCTGCCCCCACTGTGGTTCTTCTTTGCTGGGTTTGCTAGGACTCTGACTGGGACTGCAGACTTCCCAGCCTGTGGTAGTCAGGTGCCCCCACTGGCCAGTGGAGGCATTGCACACTGGACCACTTGGCGATGTCCAGTCAAGGCCTCCTTACAGCAGATTTTCTCACGCAGGAAACTGCCTCCAGACCTTTTCTCTTCCTCTGGATGGACTGCTCTGATCAGCTTTTCCCCCTCACTCTTGCTGGAGTAGAGTGTACATTCTGTGGGCTCAATGGCTGGCCATGACCTCAGGGCAGGGGCCCACCACCAGGCATGGTATAAGTGTGTGTCTAGTCCCAAAGGACAATTAGATTTGCTTCAGGCTGGTCTTAGTCACCTCACAAGGTGGGGTTGGAGGACCCATAGGCTTGGAAAGTGTGACTAGAAAGGGGACCCGGAAGTTGAGTATGCCGTCAGGTTTCAGCTTTCGGATGTGGTACGCAGGGGTGGCACTCGCTGAGGGGGTTTTGGGGGAAAGATGGTATCTTAATTAGGGTTTCTGTTGCTGGGATGAAACACCATGACCAAAGTGAAAGCTGGGGAGGAAAGGGTTTATTTGGCTCACACTTCTACATCATAGTACCTATTGCAGGAAGCCAGGACAGGAACTCAGACAGGGTAGGAATCTGCAGGCAGGAGCTGCTGCAGAGACCACGGAGAGGTGCTGCTTACTGGCTTGCTTCCCTTGACTTGTACAGTCTGATTTCTTATAGAACCCAGGACCACCAGCCCAGGGATGGCACTACCTACCACGGGCTGGGCCCTCCCCCGTTGATCACTAAATGAAAAAATGCCTTACAGCTGGATTTCATGGTGGCATTTCCTCAGCTGAGGCCCGTTCCTTTAATGACTCTATAGCTTGTGTCAAGTTGACACACAAAACCACCACAACTGACCTCTTGTTAACTTGACACAGAAACACATCAGTATTAAGACACAACCCTTCCTTTCTTATTCATCCCCTAAGATCTTAAATAACTTTAAAAGTCCCACAGTCTTTACAAATTCAAACACATTAAAATTTCAGTCCCTTTAAAGTAGTCAGTCTCTTTAAAACTCCAAAGTCTTTCAAAATTCAAAGTCTCTCAACTGTGGGCTCCAGTAAAATACATTGTTTCTTCAAGAGGGAAAAATCAGGACACAGTCGCAATCAACTCAAAGCAAAACCAAAATTCCACCCATCCAATGTCTGGGATCCACTCTTGATCTTCTGGGCTCCTCCAAAGGGCTTGGGTCATTCTCCAGCTCTGCCCTCTGCAGCACACACGGCTTGTCTTCTAGGCTCTGCTGCTGTTGCTGTCCTTGGTGGTCACCCCATGCTCGTGGCATCTCCACAACATGGGCCTCTGCTGCAAGTGGGCTGCACCGTCACTGCCAGCCTCTCCTAGGCTCTCCTTACGGTGCCAAGCCTCAACTCCTTTGCATGACCCCTTCAGGAAGTCCTGGGCCTTCACCTGCCACTGAGGCTGTACCTTCACCAGTGGCCTCTCCTGGCCTCTCACAGTGCCGAGCCTCAGCTGCTCTCCATGACCCCATCCTGCCTTCAAAACCGGTACCACCTGGGTGACTCTTCCACAGAACCAAGTCCAGTTGCCAGCCTGAGGTACAACCTTGGACGCCTCTGGAACACAGCTTCTCTGTGCTCTCAGGAAACACTTCCAAGAAGATTTCTCCTCAGTGCTGCTGGTCTCTTCCTAATCACTGCGAATTTCTCAGTTCCGGGGGAGCAGCATCAAGGTTCCCAGCCAAGTCAAGTTTTGCTTCAGCCATTCTGGTGTCTTGTTTACCACAGCTGATTCTTCAGCCCCGGCTAAGCAGAGCCACAGGATCTTAATTCAAAATAACAAATGGCCCCTATCGTCCTTAAACGTCCGTCTGAGGTTTCACAAGCCAGGTCTCCATCTTCTCCACTGCTCTCTACGTTCTTATTGTCCAAGTTCCTATAGAACATCCTGCATAGCACTTAACACTCAGTGGCTCTTCTAGGCCAAAGTTCCGAAGTCTTTCCACAATCCTCCCCCAAACATGGTCACAGGAATACCTCACTATACTGGTACCAAGTTCTGTCTCAATTATGGTTTCTTTTGCTGTGAAGAGACACCATGACCATAACTACTTTTTGTTGTAGTTGTTGTTGTTTCTGGTTGTCTCTCTCTCTCTCTCTCTCTCTCTCTCTCTCTTTCTTTCTTTCTTTCTTTCTTTCTTCTTTCGAGATAGGGTTTTTCTGTGTAACAGCCCTGGCTGTCCTGGAACTCACTTTGTAGACCAGGCTGTCCTCGAACTCATAGAGATCCGCCTGCCTCTGCCTCCTGAGTGCTGGGGTTAAAGGCGTGTGCCACCACCATCTTTGGAACTCTTTAGAAGACAGAGAGAAAAGACCATCTCCCCTGCACCAACCAGGAACAAAATCTCAGCCCTTAGCACTTTCCCTCTGCCTGGGGACCTGATGACTACATCAAGCTACTGCTGCCTCCAGCAGAGGAGTGGTCTGAGGGTCTCTTTCATGAGCCTCCCTGACTCTGGCCATGTAGATTGGCCGCCCAGAACCTGAGCTGCTGCAATGGGGACATGTGGGAAGTCTGCGAGACTAGTCCATGGAGACCAAGCTGAGACCCCTTCTCACGGTTTCTCTAATAGCCTGGTCACCTCTGGATGACCTGGGACCAAGGATTCTCCTAGATTCTGGTGTCTTCCTGTCCCGTGATAGAAGGCTGTGTTTATTCAATGGCGTGGTTTTGGCTCTGGGTTAGGAGTGGGACGCTTCTCAGTCATCGTTCCACTGGAGTGCAGGAGGGGACTGTGTGTGTTATATAGGCATGTGCAGGGCCTAGGGCAGGTTTACACACACACACACACACACACACAATTCACAATCCCTCCTGGCTACACCTGTTCCTATCAAGGAAGAAGAGTGAGGTCATGGTGCCCGAGGCTGAGGCTGGCTTCATGGGATGCTCTTCTCGGGTGCTGCCAGGCAGACAGAGGTCACGTTTTCCAGGTCTGACTCCACTCCGAGAGCTGCTAACCTTCTCTACAGTACTTGACCAGAGAGCCAGGCATGCCCAAGCCCTTACATTCTACTTCTGAGTAGAGGCCAGAGGACGAGAAGGAGGAGGGAGGCAGCCCACCAAGGAGCAATTTTGAAAATCTTCAAGTTGTCTTGAAAATCTTGAGATTGCCAGTTTCCAACCCTCCCCTCAAAGTGACAGATCCTTTTTACAAGGGGACCAAAGGCCCAGACATGGGCAGGAGCTAATCCTTGTCCCATATCAAGACAGACACAGAGCTAAAGACAGAACCTGACCTCGGTTGGCCCTTCGAACCACCCCACCATTCTTTTGGTGCTTGCCAAGGCGGCCTGCCCATCTCTGTTTCCATATCTGCTGTGGAATTTTCCCATCCCAGGCTGCTGAGCTGCCAAGCTGTGAATAGATGGGATGCTACTGTCCTCCTGTGGCCAAATGGAGGAAGTTCAGCTATGGTGTCCTTCAGCAGGCCAGGCCCGGATGGTGCCCCCTCCCCCGCCCGCTCCAGGACCCACACTGACCTTGTGTGCAGATCGGGGTTTGAACCCTACAATGCCCCAGCGATGTGTGACACTGAGAGGAGTGTCATTACTTCTCTGAGCCTCAGTTTCTCCAATAAAACGCAGGCTTTCTGTGGGGCTGAGTGGTCACGTAAGATGTGATAGCTACTGCCCAGGTCCCTGAATGAGTTGGGCATGAGTTCAGGGTCCTGCCCTAGGCACGTGGCTATGACGAGAGCTCGGGGACCAGAGCTGGGTAGGGACCTGCCTGGCTTTTCACTGCGTGTCCAGGGATGCACAGCTTGACCCAAAGGGCTTCGGACTCGAGCTCAGGCAGGTCAGGGTGATGTTCAGAAAGGAATGTTATGGTGGGTGTCTGTCCTGCCCAGCCCTTCAGGAGGGGGCAGGTTGCCACCGTCCCAGAGGAATGGGCCCTGCTGCCTGTCTCAGCTCCACTCACTACACAAACTACCTGTTTGCCCCCACAGCCAGCAGACCCTTTAGACTTTCATCTCCCAAAGATAGGTTATCTTGGGACCGCTAGGGTTTGTGCGTCTCCACACTGGTGAAGGGAGGTAGGTGAAAAGGGTTAATGACATTTTTATAGTGTGCAGGGTATGCTTTGACTCTGCAAGAGGGGAAACTGAGGCCAGGAGGAGATGGCATTCCTGGGTGTCCCGGGAGTGTCCTGTTTTCATGGTAGGATCCCTTGCTCATGGAGTCTCTGGGATGTGGATGGAGATGAGGAGTGTGGTCCCAGAGGAAAGTTTTGAAGTCCCAGTGTTCTGCTCATTGTCCCCCAGTGACCTCTCAAAGGAGCTCGGTTCAAGACTAGCATTGGCTGTGACGGGCTAGAGCCAGCTTCCGGGAAA
This sequence comes from Chionomys nivalis, assembly GCF_950005125.1. Lineage (NCBI taxonomy): Eukaryota > Metazoa > Chordata > Mammalia > Rodentia > Cricetidae > Chionomys > Chionomys nivalis. The sequence goes on from NC_080102.1 coordinate 40,780,452, forward strand.
CAGCTGCTCCAGGGGCCGATTTTTAAATTTAAAATAAAACAATATTTTATTATTATGGAGGTCAGTGCGGTGTGGTGCGATGGTGTGGTGGTGTGGTGGTGTGGTGGTGTGATGGTGTGATGTGATGGTGTGATGGTGTGATGGTGTGGTGGTGTGATGGTGTGGTGGTGTGATGGTGTGGTGGTGTGGTGGTGTGATGGTGTGGTGGTGTGGTGGTGTGATGGTGTGGTGGTGTGATGGTGTGGTGGTGTGATGGTGTGGTGGTGTGATGGTGTGGTGGTGTGATGGTGTAGTGTGGTGGTGTGGTGTGATGGTGTGGTGGTGTGGTGGTGTGGTGGTGTGATGGTGTGGTGGTGTGATGGTGTAGTGTGGTGGTGTGGTGTGGTGGCGTGGTGGTGTGGTGGTGTGATGGTGTGGTGGTGTGATGGTGTAGTGTGGTGGTGTGGTGTGATGGTGTGGTGTGGTGCTGGTCTTCTACCCTAGTCGCTAGTGCCCTCTCCCAGCCTTCTTGGGTCTGGCAGTCTTGAGCCCCACCTGTTATGTAAACACTTGTGGAACAGGTGGATGTGGACCAGTGTTGCCCTCCTCCTTAATCCTGGCTACGCTGTTACTAAATGTTGTCTTCTTTTCTTCTTTTTGCCGAATCTCTGCCTCCAGTCCTCAGAGTCTGCAGGGGCCATGACTGCCTGGCTGCCCTCTGCACCCCTGGTTTCCATCTACCACAGAGTGGATCGGCCCCTTCCATCCCACTGTGGGGATAAAAGCACAATAGGAGCAGAACTGCCCGAACTTGTGAAAATATCACATCTTTTAAAAACACCTCAAGCAACTGTTGAAAAAACTCATGGGGGAGGATGTCTCTGTGCCACCCGAGGGGGGTCTCTGTGCCACCCGAGGGGGCCGATGACTCGACTCTAGGGGGTAGGGACCAGGCATGACCTACCTGGAGAGAAGGCACCAACATGCAATTCTCACCTGTACCAGCAGGTGGCGCCAGCTCTCATATGCTGCTTGTTTGATTGTCAGGGACATCCCAATCCAGGATGGGCTTTCTGGGGGTGAAGCCTGCTCTTAGCTCTGCAGGGGAAGCATTCAAGGACCAGCTCTCTGGTCAGCCAGCCTAGCATAACTAACAACCTCCAGTTCCCAGAGAGGGACCTGCCTCAAAAAACAAAATGGACGACACTTGAGCTTGTTCTCTGGGTGCCACATGCACATGCTCAACCTGCACACACAAAGTAGCAGAACAACAAATGTATAAACCATGAATACATATGATGAGGGAGGAAGAAAGAAGGCGGGCAGGCAGAAGGGAGTATAGGAACCGAGCCATAGAACAGCAGAATACAGAATGGAAAAGCTTTGCCTGCTCTTTCTGGCCCTGCTGTGGCTCCCAACCCCAGAGGAGCCTGGAGCCTTGGCGCCTGGTGAGCACATGCATGAGAGAGAGAGAGAGAGAGAGAGAGAGAGAGAGAGAGAGAGAGAGAGAGAGAGAGAGAGAGGACGAACACTTGTATGTATCTAGGGGCATGGTGGTGCACAGAGCTGTTCATCACACTCTGCAGGAGAAAATGGTTACCTAGTCCAGAAAGATCATGGTCCTTCTAGAGTAAGACCTCCCTGGGGGTTTGGAGGGGTGAGGAACTAGAGCCTGAGTGGGGGTACCATAGTCCAGCTGCCCATGCTGACACTCCTCACGGGGAACAGCCCTTTGCAGTTACCTTTTTAAGTCTATGTTCAGTTTGGTCCCCACGCAGCCCAGGTAGAGGAAGGGATGCTAATATTCCCAGACCAGAACCAGTGTCAGAGGGAGTAAGGGACAGCTATGTGCCATCTGACTGGTGGTAGAGGGCTGGAGAGCAGTTTGGGGTGTCCTGCCCCACCCTCAAACTGTGGTGATTCTCTCGAAGGCTAGGGAAAGGTCAGATGTCTTGCGGTCTAGGACGTGTGTCTGGGGGGACACAGGGTGGGAAACCGAGTCCAGCTGGTTGACTCTGCCTAGGTCCCTCTGAGTCCAGGTTCTGACAGCTACTTGGAGAGTAGCTTTGAAATAGTCTCCTCTCCTCTTCGCTCTCCCTCCTCCCTCCTCCTCCTCCCTCTCCCCGCCTTGTCAGGAGTGTATGAGAAGAGTGGAGAGCCAGTTATAATTGCCCCCCGCAGAACTCACCTGCCGTGAAAGGGTGTTAAATAACACGCAATTTACATGTCTTCCCTGTAGGAAATTATAGAATCAGAGCTTTCAAATTAGCAATAGATTTTTCTAATTGAATCTGCTTCCTGTAGGGCAGGTGAGTGGGTAGCCTTCAGGTACTCCACTCTCCCCAGCAAACGGACAGCCAGACAACTGAAGGAGTTCCACGCTCGCTAAAGATGCAGGGAAAGCTGACGCTGTATTTCTGGGAGGGAGCCCTGCAGGAGGATATGGGGGTGCACACTAGTGACCATGTGATCAGTCTTGTGACTGGATGAAGGGGGTCTGCACTCCCGAAAGGAAAGAAATGCTGGTGACGAATGGAGCAAGGCAGAACAAAGAAATGGATTTGAGTGTGGCTGGCTCACCCCTCTCATTGTTCCTCTCAGTTGTCAGCTCAGGACCAGGCTCTGGGATGGACCTCAGTGTCCCCATATGTGAACAGTACCTATCATGAGACTATGGTTCACATGAAGAATGTCTAGACCAATATATTGAAAGCCTGGCACATAGCCTGACTCCACACATTTTTACAAAAAGACTCACTGTTGAAACCTTTTGTACATGTGTGTTCAAAGATGTGTGTGTCTACACACTCACAGTCAGACGACAACACTGGGCGCTGCTGCTCAGGTGTCATTTTTCTTGAGACAGGGTCCCTCATTGGTCTAGAACTTTCTGAGAAAAACAGACTGGCTGGCTATCAGGGATCCACCTGTCCCTGCCTCCCTGCATTGGGACTGAAGCATATGGTGGCATGTCTGGGCTTTCATGTGGGTTCTGGGGATTGAATTTAGATCCTGGTGCTTGCAGGGCAAGCACTTTACTGAGCCACCTCCTCAGCTTTGCTATTGTTAATTACTCATTTTCATTATTTTATGTGTAAGGGTGTTTTGCCTGCATGTAGGTATGCACACCATGTGCACACAGTACCAAAAGAGACCAGAAGAAGGCATCGGATGAATTTGAGTCACTGTGTGCATTCTGGGAATTGAAGTGAGTCCTTTGGAAGGATAGTCAACTGTTACCTGCTAAGCCATCTCTCCAGTCTCCTTTTGGGATTGCTTCTTAATCTGTGTCCCAGCAGATTGTCTGTTACACAGAGTAAGTCCCACAAGCCTTGTTTGTTTTATCAGTTTCTTGGTTAGAAGTCCGGGCTTGGTTTAGCTGTGGCCTCTGTGTATGGATCTTTGCCAAGGACGGCATGAGGGTGTCAAAGGCTCAACTTTCCCATGCCAATTCAGATTCAGTTCCTTGCTTATTCCTGGCCCTGTGTGTCTCCTGACGTGGTGGCCCTGTTTATCCCCATCAGCCTGGGAGCTGGTCTCCTGGCTGGACGGAAGTGGTATACATCTTGTTCTGTCTGCTGTAGAATGAAAGTTAGAGCCTGATGATCCTCTGCACTGTGTCCCCAATGTCCCCAAGTCAGAGTCAGTACAGGTTGAACGGGTGTATGTCGCTGGAGAGATCGTCCATTTCAAATCAATCCTGCCCCAGGGAGACACCCCCCCCCCCCGCCAGAGGCTGGTAGGGAAGCAGATCTTCTAACTATGGTGAGAACCCACAGCAGCTAGCCCAGAAACATCGCTGCTGTGGAAACCCTCTGGGACCGGAACTAAATAGCTCTGGCCACACTGCTAGGAAGACAGACTCTTCCTGGGAAGGAACCATGGGGAACGGTTTCAGTGAAGACAAACTTAGTAAGAAGAGGAGGGGCTAGAGATGGCTTAGTGAGTGAAGGGCTTGGCGTGCAAGCATGAGGACCTGAGTTCAAATCCCCAGAGCCTGCATAAAGCCATGTGCCTATAATCCCCATGCTCCCACGGAGAGATGGGAGGTGGAGGCAGCGTCCCTTGGAGCTCAGAAGCCCGCTAGCATGGGACAGAAAGCAGACTGCCTCCAACAAGGTGGAAAATGAGGGCTGATACCCGAGGGTGTCCTCTGACCTCCACACATGTGACAGAGCACACCTACACACACACACACACACACACACGAATACATGCATGTTCAGGAGTGCACATGGGCACACACACAAACATACAGAAAAATAAACAAAACATTTAATTTCTAAATAAATTAGCAGTGCTGAGAGTTGGACCCAGGGCCTTGTGTCCGTATGTGCTCTACCACTGAGCCACACTCCCAGCCCAGAAGTGAGAACGGTCAACTAGTCTTCACAGAACCACACTGACTCCGGTAGTGGGCACTGTATTGAGAAGGCTGGAGGGAGATGCTGGTTGACATTGGAAAGGGATCCGGAGGGCTGGCAGTGCCTACTCTCCTCATTCTCCTTCACAGCCCCATACTCTGCCCCACCAGGCTCAGCTCTGGCCAATCTAGAAAAGGAGTTCTTGGGGTTCTGTGGGAGTGGCTCCAATTATCCTTGGGAACTTTCCTCCTTCACGATCCACTTCCTCCTCAGGGCCCCAGAAAGGGCTCCTCCCCTGCAGCCTGGTTGGGTCCATTTCAGAGATTCAGGCATGCAGGATGGTGCCTTGCCCTGAGCTCATCTCTGGAGACACGGAGCCTCTAAATTCATCTTTCCAGCGCCAGGAGCCTAGAGCAGGCTGTGAAGGGTGGGCACGTGGAAGGGGCGGGTGGGTGGAGTCAGTTGCCAAGTCCTGGACAGCTCAGGGATGGATGATGGGAGCTGAGAAGCCAGGCTGGTGGCCATACACCTGCAATGCCAGCTACTCAGGAGACTAAGACAAGTCCAAGAACAGTCCGGGCAGCTTGGCAAAACACATGTCAGAATCAGAGAGAGAGAGGCTGGAGTAGAGCTCCGCAGAGTGTTTCTTAGCGTGTGCCAGGCCTTGGGTTGGAGATCCAGGACCACCAATCAGAGGAGGAGAGGGAGGAAGAGAAGGAGGAGGGGGAGGAGGGGGTGAGGAGGGGGGACAAAGAGGAGAAAGGAGAAGAGAAGGAGGAGGGGAAGGAGCAGGAAGAAGTGGGAAGGGAGGAGGAGGGGGAGAAAGAGGGAGGGGAAGGAGGGGGAGGGGATGAAGGGTGGGGGAGGAAGAGTGAAGGGAAGGAGGGAGGGGGAGGGAATGGAGGGTGGGAGAGGAAGAGGGAAGGAGGGAGGGTGAGGAAGAGGATGAAGAGGAAAGGGAAGAGGGAGGAGAGGATCGTCGCTTTGGACACTCAGTGTGTGCAGACCCCATGACAAGCCCATTTTACAGACAAGGACACCAGCTACAGGCAAGAGGATTGTAGGGCCAAGGCTGGTAACGGCAAGCCCACCCACCCATCTGTTTCCCCATCTCTAAAATCCCCTCTCAAGCACTTGGCCGCCTGTGGATGTCTCCCTCGGAGCCCTTTCTTAAGGATTAGCCCCCACTCCTCGTTCTTCCTCTCATGAAAAGGGCCCTTGTCGTTCCCCCACCCCCCCCGAAAGCCTCCTTAGAATCCCCCCCAACCCAGCCTTTGTACCAGGCCACAGCCTCCAAGCCTTCCCCAACCTGGGCCCTGTCCCCCCTCCTGGCCATCTCGGGAGGCTGGTGAGGTCACCCTCCTGTCAGCAGGAATGCACAATAGGCCTGGTCTCCTTTCTGCTGGAGAAGGGGCTGGGGTGGGGAGAGGGAGGCAGGAGGCGGCAATTACAGGTCGCACAATGCTGCCTGCACGATGTAGGGGGATGCACAGGGTGGGTGGGCCCTGCCAATTAGAGCTGCGGCTGGGGCGGGGGGGGGGAGGGAGCCAATTGAGGGGGAGGGGCAGGGGCCGGGCCATTCAGGCCAGGTAGTCTCTGGTGTTCTTTCATTTAGCTGCCCTATTAATCTTGAGCACACATCATGTGCCAGGCTCTGTGCTAGACTTCAGTGACAGAGGGAAGGGACGGACGATCCCCGATTTGGCCGGACAAATGCTCTGATGTAAGACAATAAATAGACAAATTCCCATGACGGACATCCGTGAGTCAGCCAGGCTGATGACACGGGCCGGGTAGGCTTCTCCCAGAAGGTGACATTTGGGCTAAGAACTGGAAAGATCTGTTCCAGGCAGCGGGCACAACAACATGCCCAAAGGCCCTGAGGTAGAGACACGCCTGGCAAGGGTGGGAACTAGAAGCGTGCCTGCCTTGCTCAAAGGCTTGTGCCCAGTGCCACCCTCCCTCACCACGCCTTGCCAAGCCTCACGTGAGAGCTGAGGTGTGTACGGGGTGTGCCAGCCCCCATTTGCAGGCAAAAGAAAGGTTCTGGGAAGTGGGCTTGAGACAGGGGCTTTTGGGGCTGGACGCCAGCTGTCCCTGTGAAAAAGGCAAGGTGACCTTCAGCCTCGGTGCTCTTCTGCTACCTGCCCATTTCTGCCGGTTCAAAGGTCACTGTCTTGAGTTGTGGAGGTGGCTCAGTTGATGAAACCTTCAACGTGATGGTTGACTTTGTTTCTCCAGCATCCAAGTGAAAAGGAGCCGTGGGTGTGTGGATGTGAACTTACAACGCTGGAGCTGGAGAGAAAGAGCTGCAGAACCCCCGAGCTTGCTGGCCAGTCAGCCTCACCTGCGAGTTCCAGGTTAGTGAGAGACCCTCTCCAAAAAACAGTGGAGCAGCTCCTGAGGAACAACGCCTGAAGTTGTCTTCTGTTCTCCACACACAGTGTGCAAACTTGCACACGTACACACACACACAGACACGCATGCACACATGCTCACACACACCATCCACCATCTCACTGTGCTGTGTCCTGTGGGGCTCTGGGCAGGAACCATGGGAAGAGGCTCGGCTCTTGTGGGAACTCCTGGGGCTGTGGCCCTCAGCTGCTTGGTAACCTTATCACGGACTGAATTTAACCAAAGGGCCCCAGGGCAAAGGTCAGTCTGTGCGGTCGCTGCACGGCCATTGTCCCCAGCCTACCTAGTACAGTCACTGCAGCGTGGGTACTCTGGTGACAATGCAGTCTTGGGAAACACCAAGGTCCCTCTGAGGAAGGATGCCTGGGTCTCATGGACCAGTGGGAGGGACCAACTGCTGGCCCTGCTTGAAACGAGGATAGAAGGCTGCCGCCACCCCAAGGGACACCGGGGTCAGCCCTGATGAGCTCAGGTCCCCAGAAGCACAGTCTTCGGTCACTTCCACCCGGGCTGTGTATGGCCCACTGGTTTCAGTGTGACTCATTCATCTTATGTGAGATACAGAGCTCTCACCAACCCTCTTCCGAAGGCTTCTGGGGATGGAGAATCAGAGGCAGCCGGAGAACGGCACCAGGACTCCTCTGGACCCTCAGTCCTTGGGCCTCCCTGGGTCTGCTCCAGCCATGACAGTGAGACATCGCTGATCTTGTCTACTGAGCTGGTTGCTGGCCCAGATTCCTGAACGTTCAGTTTGAATAAGAATGATATCGGGTAGGTCAGAGGTTTAGCCAGATGCTGTGACTGGGAGCCTGGCCCCAGATCCTGGGTTTTTTTGTGCCTCCTGGTGGTTGCCATTCAACTCTGGGGCTCTCAGCACAAGGTCAGGGGGTGGGCTGTGGTTTGCTGAGGACAGAGGGACAGTGATTAGTGAGGAAGATGCCAAGATAAAGGTGACTCAAGACAGAGGCATGGAACGGCTAAGACTGGAAGTAGTGTGTGTGTGTCCACACGCGCGCACATGCGCATGTGCACACGTGGCCCTGGCTGGAGCAAGGGTCCCTCTGCATCTCCAATAAGGCTACACTGCCTGTATCAGTCTCTACCAGCTACATCCCAGGCACCAAGAAGCCTCTGGGTGGGGTGTACCACCCTGACAGCACAGAGATCTAGAGACCCTGCCAGCTGCCCCCATATAACATGGGCTTCACTTGTTAAAGACAAACTGAGCTGGACCAGGCTCCCAGCTTCGTGGCAGGAGCTGGCAGACACTAGCACCTGGATGCCCGCACCTCCCTGGTGCTGTATGCCTAGCAAAGCCCACGCCAGCCTCTGTTGACAATACAAACACTGGCTTTCCTGAGGGGTATTGCCCCATCCTGCCTGCCCTTCCGCAGTGGTAGGAATGAGTGGTGGTGGTTGTGGGGGGTCCACAGGCTACTTCCACCTCCCGGGCCAGCCGGTGGTTGGTTGATTGGCTATCTGTGTGCAATGACTGCAGTCAAAGAGAAGATGTTGGGGCATGGGGACATAGAATACAGGTTAGCACAGACAGTGCAGAGATGGGTGACAGTTTTGAGGACATCCCAAAGCATCTGTGTTGCTTGCACACTGAGCAGAGGCCACGGTGCTGACCTGCGGAGGAGGCTGGAGGTAGATGTGGGGTCAAAGTCAGGGGAACTTTAGGGACCTTGGAGGTCTGTCCTACTGTCCTGATGGAGTATGAGTTCAAGTCTGTCTGTCTGTCCTCTCCACACAAATACTGGTGTGCAGATTATCTGCCTCCCTTGCTTGTCTTCGGTCTAACCTGACTGCTTCCTTCTGATCGGGTCACTTAGGCGACCATTCTGAAGTCTTAACCTTTATTATCACTGTAGCGGATGGGCATCTACATACAGATTCTGGAGTGGGGCCCAGACTCAAAGGTTCAGATTTATCCAAGGTAGAAAAAGCAAGCGGTAGGTGGCAGAGCCAGGATGTGGACCAGGGCCCATCATACTCCAAAGCTGCCCCGGGATGCAGAACCCGGGAAGCTGCAGTACCTGTGGGACTCTTCCCAAATGAGGCCTGGGCTGCTGAGCCTCCTTCCTCAGATCACTGGTTTGTGCTTTATCTGTCTCCTGGAGTCCAGGAGCTGATGCTGAACACCCACCCAGGATGGCAGGGCTGGGCTCTCATAGGAGCTTATTCCCAGCTGATGCTTCCTAATGAAGGATCCCAGTAGGTCCAGGCCCTTCCTGGCCTCACCAGGATGGTGTGACCATCTCAGAAGAGCAGGGGCTCAGCAGAGGCTCCTGGCTGAAGGCAGAGATCCAAGGAAAGGGAGTATAACCGACTGTCTCCACCGTAATGACTGTAACACTTACGGCCAACATCACAGAGCCAGGAGGAGAGAGGACCAGGGGTATGCCACTGTCATGCCAACTCTCATTTTCCTACCTGGAATGAGGGTAACCCTCTCCTGGGGTTAACAGTGCAGTCCCCTTCCCAGCATGCTTCAGACACTGGCCTAAGAAACTTCTGCCCATCAGGGGGCATGAGATTTTTGTTCTCAACACAACGGGGACTCACTAAGCATGGTGAGAAAGGGCGAGAAGGATGCACCCATTCAGGATGTCCTCACCTTCACTTCCCAGATCCTCTCCTGTGGATACTTCCTGGTTGTCCTGGCTGCCTGAAACCTCCAGAGCCACCACTGCACATGCCAGTTCCTTGCCAAAGCTCGGGTCTCTGCCTGGAGACTTCAGGCTTCATTCTCTCTAAGCTGGCTTCCCACCTCCTACCCTGTCTCACCCTGCAGGAGCCACTTTGGATCTCTGAGATCTCCCAGCAGCCTCCTCTCTTCTACCTGCCCCGACAGCCCTGACCCCATCCACTCCTCCTTCCCTCCCCATTACTGTGCCCTGCCCTCCTGGTCCTAGTGTCATTGCTCACACAGGGAACTGTCATGCTTGTCTTGTCATCCCCATTGGGACCCAATTCCACCAGCAGGACACACTGGCCATGTCACCTTTGTCTAGGGTGGTTTGAGGGCCCTTGGACATGCTACCAAAGTGTGTCTTTTGGGAGTCCTGTTAACCTCCCTTCTCTCTTTTCTAGAATTGGCCAGAGTCATTGTGTGCTCCATGGTGTTCTTCCCACGATGGCTGTCCTTGTTGGCTTTTTATTGCTGTGACTTGGGGAATGAAAGGTTTATTTGGCTTAGACATTAAATCATGGTCCATCAGCGAGAGAAGTCAGGGCAGGAACCCTAGGAGCAGAGGCAAGACCCATGGAGGGATGAAGCTCACTGGCTTGCTTCCTCCAGTGTGCACAGCCCAGAACTACCTATCTAAGGATGCCGTTCTCAGTGGGCTGGGCCTTCTTACGTCAACCATTAATCAGGAAGATGCCACACAGATTTGCGAGCAGGCTAATCGGATGAAGGCATTCTCTCAGTTGTGGTTCCCTTTTCCTAGATGACCTGTTTTACATCAGGTTGACGAACAAAACAAAAGCTAACCAGTGCAATATCTGGTTCATTTAGCCTGGACGTGAAGCCTAAGCACATTCTAGTGGGGTTCTTCAGCAACTCAGGAGCCTGACGTCATTGGGTACCGACGACTTTATGGGCTCAGGGTAGCAGCTCTTTCTCTTTTTATACACTTCCCTTCGACTTGTTGCCCTCCCAGCTGGCGGCCTCTCTATGCAGGATTTTCCAACGTGGCTCCATTTCTGGATGTAAGTTTTCCTCTGTTCTGCGGTAGGAGCCCTAGGTGGCCCTCCTCCAGCAGACTCTGTGTGGCTGCCCCCTCCCCCCACAGGCTGCCCATCCTGGTGCTGTCTCTCCTGGCACTGACCCGTTTTCTACCATCACACCCCAAAGTGGCAGACAGTGAGGAGCCTTGCCAAATGCCTGTGAGGCTGCAGACAGGGCACTCAACGGCCTGCTCCTTCCAAGGGCCTCTGAGGCTTTCTTCCAGGGACATGGAGAAGGAGGAGCCTGGAAAGGGCTAGGGACCTACCATCACCTTTTCTTGTCCATCTTAGCCTGGCCAGGAAGAACCAGAATCCACTCAGTAGAGGAAGAGGTGAAAGCTCAGAGATAGAGGGACTGGATGAGGGGCCTAGAGCCCAGGGTAGCCTCTCTTCCTTGTCCTATTGACATAGCTGTGGGACAGTTTCAAGGTCACTGGAGTCTTCAGATGTCATCCTGCCCAACCCCCAGCTGCTTCTAGGGGAAGTCAGAATAAGGGGTACCAGGAACCATTAAGAGCCACCAATACAAGAAGCCAGGGGACAGTGGATCATTGTAGAACCAAGGGCATTCCATTCCTGTCTCTCATCGTCCTTAGCTGTTAGGTGGCCACCTAGGGTGATGACTGGTAGGGGAACCTCTCTGGATGCTGCACCGCCTGTGCATCCAGGCTGGGAAGGGGCACACTCACTGGGGAAGCTGCCCTGTCTGACCCCCTGATCGTGCTCCTGCTTTACTCTAACATCTCAGCTGGGTCTCAAGTTTGTTCCACTGAGCCCCTGAGTTCTCACCCAGTTTCAAGGCTCCTTCATGCATGCACTGTCTGCAGACATATGCCCAGGGCTGGGTGCCTGCCCTGCTGGCTTGGGACCACGGAGAGGCCAGAGGCGGGTCTGTGCCAGGCTGCTGCGGCTGTTCTTGCTGGCTGCCTTGGGGTGATGACAGTAGCTGATGGCTTGGCAAGGGACTCTTGGGAGGTGAGATCCCAGCTGGTGGCTGGGTGGTGGGAACAGCAGGAGGGCCATTTGGGGAGGAGAAAAAAAGCACTGAGGTACTAGACTCCCAGGAGTGACCAAGCAGGTCCTGAAGGGTGTGTGCGTGGCCCACGGGGACCCTTAGAAGGTGTGAATATAGAATTTGGAGCCTACCTCACGGTGAGCCCTGGCTTGTTACTAGGCCTCTCTGAGCCCCAGTTTCCAAACCTGTATATTTTTGAAGCAAGTGCCTTCAAGTCTGTGGGCAAGCCTCCGGAGGAAAGTGCACACGTGCACACACACACACACACGCACACGCGTGCACACACACACATACCAGCCCCCTGGATATGAGAAGCTGTGCTGGAGATGCTGAGGTGGGGTCTGGGAGCAGGAGTTTCAGGCCTGGCCTGGGCCCAGCTGCTGTCTACCCAAAGTGGGTCAGCTCCGTATCTTTGTGCCCAGAGGTTGTCAAAAAGTCCTGCCAGCTGAGTGTTCTGGAATTCTGGGCCAGCGTTGCGTCTGATCCAGATGAGCCTGAGCAGAGGGAGGTGTAGAATGTTAGACTGTGCTAGGGAACCCTGGCCTTGTCAGAGTGCCAAGGGGACCGTCTCTCCAGGGCCAACCCCATACAGTCTGCCTAGAGTCCTGGGCAGGAATTCTGATGCTGCCCTTGGTTTAACAGGAGAGATTACAGGGATCGATTAGTGATGTCTGCGGTGGGTACCTGTTTTTTTTGTTTGTTTCTCTTCCTCTTTCCATTCCTCTTCTCCCTCTTCTTTCCTCCCTCCGTTCTTCCCTCTCCCTCCCAGTTCAGAACTAGAAGAAGGAACCTAGGGCTGGAGGCATGCTGGTTAAACTCAGGACACTGTCACAACCCTGGGCCTGCACCGGGTTTCTCTGCAGCCCCTGCCTTGGCTCATCCCTCTGGCACAGGAAGAAGCAGAGAGCTATAAAGCAGGAGACACAGTGGCTCTGGCACTGAGTGTCGAGGGTACCAGGTTCCCGGGAGTACCTGGGACTGGGGAAGGGTTTGCATGGTCCATGAGGAGTCCATAGGAGGACTTGGAGGCTACTCCCCAAGGTGTAGGAGGAGGATAGCCTTGGGTAAGTGCGTCCTCTGCACGCTGGAGATAAGTGAGGAGGATTCAAGGCATGCCATGGGGACAGTACCAGCTTAGGGGCTGCTCTGTGTGGGCTGGACAGGCAGGCTGGCACATCAGGGAGCACGGATAACGGAGCGTCTCATCCATGTGGCACATAAACCCCATCTCTTTTCCCTCAGCTTCCCACAGAGACACTTCAGCAGGGGAATACGAGGTGGGGTTGGAGATTATGAGGTACTCCATGCACCCCATGTAACCCTATCGCTCAACCCTCATTCACAGGTCTCTTTTGTACGCTTGGGGTCATCTGTGAGAATTAGGGATGCTATCAGGGTCTTTGAGGAAACACATTCTAGCTCTGTCCCTTTGAATTACTCGGGGGTTATTTGTTCCTCCCTCTCACCTGGGGATAGAAGGCTCCTGTCCTATACTTCTTTCTCTAATAGTGCCTCAGTTTCTCTTGTTTGTGTAGTAGGGGCTGATAAGGGGCTGGCATGTAAGAGCCATCTCTCCCCCTCCTCCATTTCTAAAGATTCAGATCCAAACCTGCTGCCAGGAAACATTCAAGCTAGAGTGTGAATGTCTGCTACATGCCAGCTTGACCACCTCCCACCCCAAGGGCTGCTCTTGGTCTTAGCCAGTTATAGGTCGACAGCGGGGAAGACACAGGCAAAAGCATGTGGCCAGGCTGTGGGGTAGCGGGAAGAGCCTAGGAATGAACAGGCTCAGGAAGGTCCTGGAACAGCACTTCAGCCTTGGAGCTGGTATGGGCACCGGGGAGGAGTCCGAGGCAGGTAGGTCCTGCAGGAGTGCGGAGGCATAGGCCTCCTTTTCCAAGAAGGGAACCTGCGGTTCAGCCAGCCTTCTCTAGCCTCTCCTGGGCCCCCCTAGCTCTCTGCTTCTCGTCCCAGCGTAACTGAGCCTCCTCTAATCAGTTTTTCTTTTTCCTGTTCTCATTCTGGGTCAGTGACTGCCCAGTAGACCCTGTTTCACAATTCGGACACCTCCAAAAGTAAGGTGCTTGCTGCGGGGGTAAGGGGGGGGGCTGTAAGCATCTTGAGAAGTTTCAAACTCACTAATTACTTGCTGGGTGGAGGGAATGGAGCTAGGTGTCCTACAGGGCTACAGCATCAGGAAGGACTGGGCAGGCCCTGCAGGCTCTCTGGGGGCCCTCCCTGTTCTGCGACTGTAGGAGACAGAGTGCTTGGGGCAGCTCCCAATCCCCGTCTAGCATAGTTGGCACAGCCTATGAGGCAATCCTTGTATTACAGGTGAGGCAACAGGCTGAGGGCCTGGCTCAGGACCCAGAGGCAGGCCCGAGCCTGTCTGACACCTCAGGCAGGGTTGTCTCCAGCTGGTTACATTGGCTCCCCCAGAAGGTTGTGGGAAGGGACTTCTGGCAGGAGAGGGTGGGGCAGGGCTGTGTGGCACAGGGACTGGCTCCAGGGTATTGCTGGTGGCTGGCACTGCTGGATGCCAGGCCTGCCCAGATGCCCTCTTGGCTCCCAATCCCACTCAAGTCTCACAGGATCAGGCAGAGTTAATCAACCTCCTCGAGGCTCAAGAGGGTTTTCTGACCTAAATTATTTACCCTTCATATAAGATTTAGTCTCGAGCACTAAGTGTGTGTGTGTGTGTGTCCTCACTACTGGATAGGAAACAGGTAGACAGATGAACAGGAGCCAAGGGATGACCAGGAGAGACCCCCCTCCCGCCCAGAGCTGCGACCCAAGGATAAAGATGCTGAACACTGAGCACCTCAGGTCTGACCACTCCATCTTTGCCTCCTCATTCAGTCCTCTCGTCTACTCCACCATTGACTCAGCACAGAGCAGAGGACAGTCGTGACCAGAGCTGGGGCACTGGGCCACAGGCTGCCAAAAGCCCCTCCCCCAGGCTCAGCATCTTCTTTCAGAAAGAGAGAAAATATTTTCTCCTGAGAGTCAGTAGGATCACATGAGGTGCAGCAACCACGTGTGACTGGGGACACTTGGCTCTAGTGCTGGAACCCGGGAGCACTCACGGCCCTCTACCAGAGCAGCCCAGGATCACTGGACCCCTGGTGTATCTTGTCTGGAAAGATTGACTCAAGAGCTGCCCCACCCGGGATGACTCCAGCGCCACCGTCAGCCCTGCTAGATCGATCTATCGATCTATCTGTCTATCTATCTGTCTGTCTGTCTATCTATCATCTATCTATCTATCTATCTATCTATCTATCTATCTATCTATCTATCTATCTATCTACCCCTTTCTTGTCCATGGCATGGGGCACTCTGCAACTCCTTTGTCCTCACAGTGCTCCCCAGCCTGTGTCCCTCATTGGTCAATATGGCATAGCAGTCATTTAGTGTCAAAGTTTACACCATCTAGGGTTTGTTGTTCAATGGCAGTTTGTTGTCACTGTCCCTCCAGTTCTGTGTCTTTGCCAGGCCCGAGGTGGTGACTACATGATTGACCACGAGTCCTGGTCTGTTCCGTGTCGCTTCAGTTTTGGGAAATGGCCAATGAGGCCTCAAGAGTTGACATGTGGTAGGGGCTGGTCCGGCTTCATAGCTTATAGCTTCCTTTTGATTTCTAGGAGGGAGGTGTGTGTGTGTGTGTGTGTGTGTGTGTGAGTGAGTGACAGATCAGAGAAGCCTTTGGGGTGGGACTGAGACTGGCCAGGACCCTGGACAGCTCAGCTGAGCCCTACAGAGCTTGCCTGGGATGGTGGGGGCTTTAAAAGTGATGGAAGACGTTGCCTGGCAGCTGACTGGGGGCAGAGGGAGCAGAAGGGACAAAGGAAGATAACTGTAGTGTGAGGGTTGGCTTCACACCCCAGCTTTTACTAGCTGGACAGGTTTGAAACCTTTGGAGCATCCCCCTGCCCTGTATCTTTTAATTCATCAGCTGAGGCTTCCTCTCCTTTGTGGGGAGGCTGCCCCTTGCTGGAATCCATGCTAGACTGTTGCAACAATAAGCCAGCAAGGAGACAGCTGGGTAAGTCCCTAACAGCCACGAAGGACTCCGACATCATGGAGGGGCTGAGGAGTACCGACATGCAAAGCTGCCTACCAGGGACTTGCAAATGGCAACTCAGAGGGTACCAGTGGCCAGGACCTGTCTCCTTGGGAGCTATTAGATGTGGCATCTCAGTTCCTGTAGATGACAGGGGTGGTTTCCCTGCTCAGAAACACTTACATCTGGTTTCCACCCAGCTTTTTGTGAGTCACGTGATGTTAGTACTATGGTATTGCTGGGGCTCCAGTGGCCTGATGGAATCCTATGTTTGTTTGTTTGTTTATTTATTTATTTATTTATTTATTTATTTAGTGTGTGCACAACAGTGTGCATATGAGCAGGATCCATTGCTAGGGTATGGAGGAAGATCTGAGGTGAGGCCCGTGCCATCGAGGCGGCCGTTTCCTGGGGTGGTGTCAGGATCCAGACGGACCTAGGCTAGCAGGGGGAGACTGGTGTTTAAGCCGGGCAGAGCATCTACCTTCTTTTCCTCTCCCTGGGTCTCCAGCACACAGTAGGCACCCAGGAAATGCTTCCCGTCAGAACGAGCCTTGCTGGCTGATTCAGCAGTGAGGATCGGGTGGTGTTTCTGTCAGTCTCCATGAACAAGACCACTGTGTTAGTAAATTTTCCCTTACACAGAATGTCTGCTGTCTGCCCAGATGGGCTGTTCATTTAGGAGTGGGTCTGTCCTGCCCACCCCACACTCCTCATTCCCTCATCTTCTAGAGCCATTCATTAATGTTTAGTGGGCTGCAGACCCTGTAGATACAGCATCGGGCTCTGTGACCTGACCTCTGGGGTACTGCCTGGACCAGGAGAGGAGTAGGGGATTACCTAAGGCAGAGTGTGTTCAAGCTCGGTGCCTCGGTCTGGGTGGTACAAGTGATGACAGATCTTTGGTGGCAAGCTCACACTTGGTTCCAAACAGCATGCTGAGTGCCAGGCATACAGTGGGTGCTCAATCCGTGCACAGTAAGAGATGGTATTCTGGGAGCTGAGCTCTGGTAGCATCCAGAGTTTGGAGGACAAGACACAAGAACGTCCAGTATCTCTGCTCTTGGCCCCTAAAGGTCATGCCCAGCTGTAGTTTTGTTCTCTGCAGGCAGCCGGCACTCTGCTGATATCCCGGGCCCCAACCCTTCTCTCCCAGATAGGCAGAGCAGTTTTCCAAGGCACAGCGTGGTGCTGCGACCCACAGGGAGAACCTCTGTAGCAGTTCCTCCACTCTAGCCTTTACACACCCAGGCCCCCTCCCTGTCCGGATGCCAGAGTGAGCTCTACTCAAAATGCAAGCTTGGGCAAGGCAAGGCCCTGGCCATTACCTCCAATGGCTCGTGAAGAACTCCACTGGCTTAGAACTCCTTGGCGCTCTCTATCTCTTCTCACTCCACAGAGCCTCACCATCCCACCCTGGCCTGCACCAGCCTCTGCCTAGAAGGTTCTTTCACCCTGGGCATGCTCTCCCACCCAGGTGGCTGATCCCTCTCCTCTCATGCGTCTCCTTCTGCCTCTCTCATAAGACTAGACTCTCTTTTAGAGCAGCCCCGGGCCTCAAGAGGTCCCAGAGGTGTCCTTGGGGTCTGACACCTAACCATCTGAGAGATGAGCAAGGAGGACCCACAGACACTAGTTAAGGGGTATCGGATGAGCCTCCTGCCTAACTTCCATTATGGGGGGCAGCCCAGGCCAGACTGGCTCCTGTTTCCTGACCACACTAGGCCCTGTGGATGCACCCTCTTCAGCCTGGTCAGGGGTCCTCAGTCTTTCAAACTTCCTGTCTCTTCGCCTCTGCCTCCCGGGACAGGGCTTCCCTGAGACCTAGAGCTCGGTTCTCTGCCTCCCTGACTGGTTTACCGGCTGGCTCTGGGTTTCTGGGTGAAGCCACTGCTGCCACCCAGAAGGCCAGGGGTGAGAGACTAGGAGACAGAAGGGACTCCAGCTGGAAGACCCAGGCCTGATCCAGTGTGTGTGTGTGGTTGGGGGGTGCGGGGGTCTGCGTCTCTCCAGAAACAAGCACCCTGGTCTTCCCAGGTTGGGGTTCTGGACATGGAGCAGGTGCCCGAACACCAGGAAGGAGCCACGCACGCCCCTGCACGCGGTGCCTAGCGCGGCGCGCGGCTCCGGAGGTGAGGGCGCCCCGCCCCGCTCCCCTCTCCCGGCGCTCGGCGGCTGGGGTTGGGGGCTGCGTGGCGAGGGCGCGGGGCGGCCCCTGAGCGGCGGGATGCGGGCTCCGGGCCCAGGAGGGCGCCGAGGCCCCAGGCGCGGCCGGGGCGGCCGGGACCCGGGCGGGAGGGCGCGCGGGGCCGGGGCCCGAGGCCGCGATCGTGCTCCTGCGGGGCCCGTGCGCGCGGGCGGAGCGGCGCGGCGGCGCGCGGGGCCGGGGCGGCGCGGAGCCGGGCGGGGGAGGGGGCGCGGGGAGCCCCCCGCCCCGCGAAGGAGGAGTCTGGCTCCCACTCGCAGCCTCGGCCGCGCGGCGCAGAGGCCCCCGCCCCTGCGCGCCGCCCTCGCGGGAGCCGGGCCCCCGCCGCCCTCCGTGCGCGCTGCTGCTCGCGGCCGCCGAAGAGGAGCCCGGGGCCAGGTAGGACCCGGCCGGGCCGGGAGTGCGCACGGGCCGGGTGCGGGCGGCGGGCCGGAGGGGGCGCGGCCGGGACCCCGTCCCTGCACCCGGGCGGCCCGTGGCGCCCTCAAAGTTACTTTGGCCGCCTCTGCCTTGCCTGGGGCGCGCGGCCCCGGTCGGCTACCGCCGCTGCGCAGTCCGCGGGGCGGGTGCTGGCGGGAGGGGGCTTGGCCGGGCCGTGCGGTCAGCGAAACTTTTCCCAGGCTGGCCGGCTGCCGCTGGCTGCTGTTGGAGTAACCCGTGGAAGGAGAGGGCTGGTGGGGTGCAAGTGTTGATGAGGGTGATAACAATAGCCACCCCCTGTTGCGGAGAGCCTACTGTGTGCAGCCAGCCTCTGCTGACACTTGGAGGAGGGGGGTGAGGAGGGGGACGGATGCTGGTCAAGTGGCTACTTTTGCTGGGTATTGCTGGGAACTTCACTAACACCCATCTGTCGTCGATCCATCCATCTATCCATCTGTCATTCTTCCTTCACTCATTCAACACACTTACTGCTTTCTGCTGTGCCCCCTCAGGGGCTTCAGTGACTGAACTAGACAGCACCCAGTCCTCCAGGACAGAATTCCATGGACTGCCCGAGCTGAAAGCCATTTTACCTCTTGTGTGTTTATTCTGGGATGGTTCAGGCAGGAGCAAAGGAGAACTGTGGAGTGAAAGATGCTGGGAGACCAGCCTTAGGGATCAGGGACCCACCATCTTCCATCCCCTCCTAACCTTCTGGGTCTAGGCTCAGTGGTTCCTTGAGGTCAGGGCATGCCACACTGGAACTAGTTGCCATCCTTATCCAGCTAGCCTGACAGATCTGTTTCCTCCTTGCTGTTGGGCTCTCCACCCCCCCCCCATCTTTCCTGAAGTGCATTCCCCCCACCCCTCCCCATTTCCACTTCTTCCCCTGAATGGCTAGGAGGAGAATGAACTGTTAACAATTATAAAATTAAACTCGGGGAACAAAAGTGAGGCACCGTTGAATGATTGGGCTGCTTGCCGGGTATGAATGGTGGTGGCAGACTTGCTAGCAGGGATCAGCTACATCGGTGGAATGTTGGGGGGCCACTCAGGCACTGACCATGTTAACACCCCAACTGGTCTTGGCCAAAGGAAAATTTAGACAACTTCACTAGTATTTGGCACATGACTAAACAGTGTCTTGGGGGAGGCTGGACAGGTTTTGGGGTGACTGCTCCATCTCAGCTAGAAGCCAAGGCATTAGGAGACCATCTGGGGAGGGTACTGAGGCAGGGGAGAACACCAGGCTTTGGAGCCGGTGGTGACAGGGAGGAGTCTGGAGCAAGGCGCATCTGCAGGGGACTGCTCTGTGGGAGCATGCATACTAATCCGTACACCGCCTGTCTCCCTGCAAATTGGCTTTCCAAGTGGCAACCCCCTCCCACCCCTTGTAAAATCTCCTTTTGCTCAAGATGGATTTCAGTGAAATGGTTGCATCTCTTCCAGTTTCCCCGGGAGCTGGAACAGTGTTAATTGGCTGATGGCCGCTCAAAAGACAAGATACTTTAGTCTTGAACGTCTAACTGTGTGCTTGGAAACCGTTGTGGGTAGGGGTGCCTCCTGATTTACTCCTAAGCTTGAGGATTTTGGGAAGCCCTGGAGTGACTTAGATGAGAGTAGGTCCTGGGTGAGATGCATGGGATGATGTGTCTGAGATGTGAGCCCTGTGTGCTGTGCCTAGAACCATCCGTACTCACCCATGCCGATGCCCTGAGTTTAGGGACCACTGGACCAGGTCTGGGCTTACATAGAAGATGGTAGTAATTGGGGGGGGTATTTCTGGCAGGGCCAAGGTTGTCTCAGGAAGACACAGTGAGACCCATGGAACCACACTCAAGCAAAGCGATGTTGTCAAAATGCCCAGTCTACCCATGGGGCTGCTAAGTCCTCATCCATCCAAAGTGAGTTCATTAATTCTCTCTTGAACTTGCTGCCTGCCCACCCAGGCAGCGGCTGTCTGTCTGTTCATCACGTGCAGGACACAGCTCTCTCCACTGTCTTAAGAATTCAGGACGAAGGGTGGATTTCACTGAGCGAGAACAGGATAGGAAGGGGTGAGATCATACCCTACAGGTTCTGGACCCACGGAAAGAAGGAAACCATTGCCGAAGTGTAGTGAGCTTTTAATCTTTTCGAATGCCTTTCCCTCTTCTAATCTTGGCCCGTGAGTGAGCATGAATAGTGGGGCAGAGGAAATGAATGGGCCAGGCAAGACTTCCAGCAAGTAAATATGACACACAGAAAAACATGCAATTAGTGGAGGTTAGTGAGTGCCTTTCAAGTCTTCAGAGCTGCAGTTGAGGGTGGAGTTTCTCCCTTATCCCGGAACTGTCTGTCAGAATCCTTGAAGTGATAACATGACATGTCTCTCCCATTAACCCTCCCTTGCCAGAACAAAAAAGGGTCTTTGCCTGTGGCCGCCCTTCGGTATGCTCCTGTTCCTGGAGTTCTTTCCATTCAACCTTTGTACCTCAGAAGAGAAGGGGCCTGAGGCCCTGGCTCTTTGGGGACCGAGGCCTGGAAATAGGTTCTCAGACATGTCCTGATCCACAGGGCAAAGCTGCTGGCCCCTTAGGTGAGAGGCAGGCTTGCTTATGGAGTCTCCTTTCTGCTCCAGTGCCATGCCCTCTGTGACTAGATACATCAGACACCCAGGGTCTGGGGAGAAAGGCAGGCAGAGGTGGCACTTTTTGAAGCAAGGATTGTTGAGCATGGGCCGTGCTGGGCGTGGTGAAAGCCATCCACTGCAGTCTAGTGTCTGACGTGTGGCTGTCCCTGTCTCACAACATGGGCTGCTAGCATGGTTCAGAGACTGCCACTGACATTGTTCAGGTTGAGTTTGGAG
The DNA here is from genome assembly GCF_950005125.1 of Chionomys nivalis. Classification (NCBI taxonomy): domain Eukaryota; kingdom Metazoa; phylum Chordata; class Mammalia; order Rodentia; family Cricetidae; genus Chionomys; species Chionomys nivalis. Next base: position 40,801,500 of record NC_080102.1, read on the forward strand.
AGGGGACCAAGGAGTGAAAAGCCAAAGCAAGTCCCGGGAAAGAGAGAAAAATAAATAATTAGAAAGCAAGCCCCTCTTTGGAGGCGACACGGGGCAGAGGCATTGAAGGCAGCACGGGGCAAAGGCATTGGAGGCGGCACGGGGCAGAGGCATTGGAGGCAGCACGGGGCAGAGACATTGGAGGCAGCACGGGGCAGAGGCATTGGAGGCGGCACGGGGCAGAGGCATTGGAGGCGGCACGGGGCAGAGACATTGGAGGCGGCACGGGGCAGAGGCATTGAAGGCAGCAAGGGGCAGAGGCATTGGAAGCAGCACGGGGCAGAGCCATTGGGGGGAGGCGGCACGGGGCAGAGGCATTGGAGGTGGCATGGGGCAGAGGCATTGGAGGCGGCACGGGGCAAAGGCAGAGGCATTGGAGGTGGCACGGGGCAGGGGCAGAGGCATTGGAGGTGGCAGAGGCATTCCTGGGTTCATCCAGCCCACTATGGCACTCTTGATGACCCGGCTGTCCAGTATTGCTGCCGACACAAATGGTTTTCTTTATTTCATCTTCTCCCCCGTAATGAAAGAAGGCTTAGTTGTGCTCTGTTTTTATCTTAAACACTTTTGGGGCAATTCAAATTTCACCCCAAATCCCCTGAAACTTAGTAAACCAAGATCATGTGCGTTAGTTTATAACTGAGGTAGTGACTGGAGGTGGTTGTGGTTTCTCTGTGAATTTCTCTTCTGTGAACTCGGCCAGTCTGTTGTCAGAAGCTAGTCATTCATTACATATAGAAGCAGTTTCTCCCCCTCTTCTTTTCCTTCTTCTTTTTAAAAATCTCCTTTCTGGTGGATTGTGTTCTCCTGCCGCCAGGCCGTTGTAGCTTCTAACTCATACCACCCGATGGACACCTGCGTGATCACCTGCCTATTGCAGCCTTCCCGTTTCCGTTTCCGTAGCCTCCTTTCAAGAGGCCTTGAGGCTGTGCATCCATGTGCACAGAGGGGCTTCCGGCATCATTGTGCTCATTCTGTTGCTTTGAGGAGAAAATGATGTCTCCTTCCCATCTCCGACAGGCACATCACGTCCCTTCCCCTCCATTTTCTCTTGCATTTTCTGTACCAAGCTGCAGCCGCAAAGCTGCATAGTACACAAACCGACTCCTTGAGAAATGCAAACCCTTCCCGCGTGGTGCCTGCTCCGTCCTTTGTAACAAAGTGCTTCTGGACTCTGGGTATCTGTGGAAACGGCCAGTGTGCCCTCCCCCACCACACCCACCCCTGTTTTCTTGCATTTGTTAGAGTAGGAAGTGGAGAATGGAGTTTGGCTTTTGGAGGTTTGTCATTTGGGCACGTTAGTTAATTGATCACACTTTAGAAGTTTAATCCTTAATTGCAAATTCCTGAATGAGCACAAAAAAAAAATTAGATCTGGACTTGTCTCTGAAACAGCTCCCCCTTTGCCCCCTCCTCGAGACTCCAGCGTGGAACCCTGACATGCAGACGTGGTTGTCCTTCAGGGGCATCTGTCAAATCCATTTCTACAAGAGCCTCCAAGACACACTTACTTTCTTTGCAAATCGGATTTGCACGGGAAGCCACCAAGACCCCCATGCCTCAACCCCACCCCGGCCACAAATGTCCCCAACACCCTCAAGCACCGAGTATGAGCTGGCTTGTGTGTGGTGATGAGACACAGTGCTGACTCTTACACACTTGACCCCTGTTTCCTTTGTGTGTGAATGCATGACTGTGCGTGTGTCGGAACCACATCTGAGCAGCCTCCACCACAACCTTGCAGATGCCCAGGCCTCCAGAGTTCTGTTCTGAAAACTCTTTGTGGAAGGAGAGATAGAATGGGTCCTTTCGCTGCTATCTGCATGACTGGGGATCCGCTAGATGATGTGGCGGTCTCGAGAACTGCCATCGCTTCTGGGGTGCCGTGCTGGCTTGTAGGCGTGCTTCTCTCCCTGCCTTGGCTGTGTGGCTTCCACCCATCTCAGGTCCCCGTCTGTGCGGTGGGAATGGAAACGGATCAGGATTCGTGGATGAACCCACCGAATCTGTGTCCCCAGTCCAGGGGATAAGTGGGCAGCTATTTGTGGCTGGTAAGTAGCGCTCGTGACGCTTCTGAAATAAAAGTACAGAATTGGAAAAGGAAGTGTCCCTGGCTTGGGGGAAGGGCGGCTGAGGAATTAGAAAGGGTTATTTAAGCTCGTGTGTTCAACATGTACCCAGCTAAAAGGTTTTTAAGTGGTAAATGCTGTAAGAAGTCACTTGTGGTTGATCCTCTCTGGGGCTCGGGGTCTTGTTTTCACTCCGTCCCTGGAGCTCCGCATTCACTCAGCTCCCTGGCACATTCTGCCAGGTCATAGGTGCCAGTTCCCTGCCAAAGTTTCTCATCAATGGAGACCTACAGTAGATACAGAGGAAGGCCAGACTCGGGCCCCGTGGTGGAAGGGGCCTCGTGAAGCTGGGTCTGATACCCGTCCCCCCTCAACCCTGTCACAGCGGCAGAGCTGTTTCTTTTCCTGGTCTTTGAGGACTTGTTTGTATTTTATTATTTTATTTTATATCTTCTACGAGGGTTTCCGTTCGGCACTAGTCAGCTGTGTGTTTTTATGCCGAGACAAAATAAGGAAAGAAAATGCGGCTGAAAGTGTTTTTTGAACGTGTGGTCAGATTATGGCTTGGAAGAGAATCCTCCGCAAACCTCCGTGCCTTTGTACTTGAAAATGTAAAAGATATTTATTACATTTTCAAATTTGTTTGTGTGTGTGCGTGTGTGTGTGCGCGTGTGTGCGTGTCACAGACACATGGAGGTCAGAGGGCTGTCTGTGGGAGTTGGTTTTCTCCTTCCGCCGTGTGGGTCTGGGGGATGGAGCACCGGTGCTCAGACTTGGCTGCAGGTGCCTTTACTGGCTGAGCCATCATTTCAGCCCCCTCAGGACTTTTCTGGCTAGTGTTGTCCCCTGGGTTTTGGCCTGTGGGGACCACACAGGGCATGTTAGTATTTGTTAGAATTTGCCACATTCTACTGAAAGCCTGCGTAAGCCGTGTCTCCCCAGAGCTGGCTCCGGCTAGCTTTGCTCTGAGCCAGCACCCGGTGTGATCATCCACTCGCTGGGCTGGGTGGTGAGAGCAGCTGGGGTGCTCAGCTGACCTCACAGTCAGGGGGACCGAGGCTTGGGATTCTGGTCATTGCGGTGTTTTCTTGCGCAGTGATGGATGGTTGCCTGAGTTCTAGACTTGGCACGGCAATGCTGTCTTCGCTTCGGCTTTTGTGAAAGGTGTTCTAGGGAGAGACAAGTCAGTGGCTTTTTGAAGTGACTGCCTTTGATTTTGGCCAGAGGCAAACGTCCCCTTTCCAATCTGAACACTTCTGAGAGCCAGGCCGAGGCGGATGGCCATGGCACAGGGCCAGCAGGCTGGACTCAGCACTGTCCAGGGTCCACAGACTTCGAGAGGTCATGGTGTGGGTAGAGGTGGGCGCTCAAACCATGCAGTGTAGTGAATGTAGCTCCAGGCAGTGCCCGCCCAACTGCCATCGTCCGACTGGCTTCAGCTATTAGATGACCGGTCATCTCCTCTGCTATAGGTGCTCTGTAGGTTTAGGGACCTTACTCGATCTCTCTGTCTCCTTTCTGGTCTTTGGCACATGCAGGCTGGCAAGCTTCACAGCTGGGTGGTGGCTCCTTGCAGGCCACATACTCTTCTGCTTTGCTTATGTGTGGGGGAGGCCCAGGGCATCTGCTGCTCCTGCTGCTTCCAGGGCCTTGAATACCAGACAGGTTTTCTCGCACTGGGCTTATACCCAGCTCTGCCTCAAGCCCAGGTCACTTGAATCCCAGAGATGGGTGTGGCCCAGGGGAGGACCAATAGATATTAGACTCATCAGTGCCCAGCAGTGCTAGGAAAAATGGTCAAGGGGTGTGTACTGAGTGTGCCCAGCAAGGAGGAGAGGGGGGAGAGGAGGGCCCCTAGATGGCCCTAGGACTCCAGGCAGAAATAGGGGTTTGTGACCATTTGAATATCTCAGCTGAGTTGTCAGAAGTTCCCCGCAGAACTCTGGGTTTTATTAAAACCATCTCACTGAGCAGATGAGACATTGATTAAATACCTACTGTGTGTTGGAGCCTCGGTCATGTGAGGGAGATTTAGAATCTGCACATTTCCAGGAAAAGTCCAGATTTGGAGTAGTGAAAGTTGCTTTAAACATGGTCTGTCAGATGCAAAGACTGTGCCTGCCCATCATGCTTGTATCCATGTGTACACACATCCATCCATTCACACATCTGTCTGTCTATCCACACATCTGTCCATCCATCCATCCATCCATCCATCCATCCACACACATCCACATATCCATTATGTATCATTGTGTATCCATTTATCTGTCCATCTATACATCCATGCATGTATGCATATGCCCAACTCTATACCCGTTCATGACGCATGCATCCATCCATCCATGTTATTCATGCATCCATCAGCCATCATTTTCTACTTTGGTTTCTCATTTGTCTCAGGTACAGGACCAGGACCAGTATTGGGAGCTTTGACCAGGGAGGATCTGGTGGCAATGGGTGGAGGCTCTGATACAGCCTAGGGAGGCTTGGAGGAATATCATCTCCGAGGCCTGGAGCCAGGAAACAGGTGGTCAAATTCGGGAGCTGAGTGGTGTGAGAAGCTGCTCGCATGGAGGCTTCGTGCAGATTCCTGGTTGGTAGGGAAAACCCAGTGGCTGAGCTGAGGCTGAGGAGTGGGGGGAACTAGGCTGGTGTCATCCTGTCATGTCTGGAGTTGCTGGCTTTCCTGGAGGGTAGTGGCTGTTCCTAGGAGGTTGGGTGTTCCAGAGGGACTAGGCAGAATGAGTTTCAAGCACCCTTGGAGGTTGGTGTGTTCTGGCTGTGGTGACAGAGTCCAAAACCAAAAAGGATAGACAAAGTTAGGGTGCAGGAACTGAAATGAGACCTTTTCTCTGGGTGTCAGCTTCCTGTATAGTGGGCATCTCAGCACAGCCTGCCCCTTGGTGTCCATGGCTCCAGAGAAAGCTGTCTTAGAAGAGGACAAGACTTAAGCTAGCCCCCCAAGCGGAGGGAATGTGTCCCCCAGTGCTGAACCAGGTGGCCCAGAACTTTCAAACTCAACGCTCTCACTGGGGTTCTGTGGAGGAGAAGACACGTGGCTGCTCCTACCATTTCTATAACTCCAGGTGGAGAGCAACAGGGAAGTGGAAAGAGATTAGGTCGTGTGCCCAACATCACCTGAACTTGTACCCTGTGACCTCTTCACTCCAGAGGCCTGTTGGCAGACAGCCAGAGGGACAATAACAGGAGGGTCATCTCTGGTGCTTCTCTGCCCCCTGTGCCTCGGCGCTCTGTCTCTAGGCCTGGGTGTGGCTGGGTCACTCACCTGTCCTACTAGGTGACGGCTCCTTTGTAAACGTCTTTCATGATCATCCCATTGATAGAGCCCTCGTTGCGTGCTATCTTGTTTCTAAACTCTGTTTTCTTCCGAGTGCTACTGTCTGAAAACACTTTTTTTTTTGTTTATGTATGCATTTACCCTCTGCTCCCAGCCCACTGCTTGGGGACAGGGACCTCTTTATGTTTGCAGTGTTTTATTTATTTATTTATTTATTTATTTATTTATTTATTTATTTATTTTTCTTTTTGCGTAAGGGACAGGGACAGAAAGTGGGGACTGAAATATATTTGTTGAACAAGATGGATTCCTTTCTTCCTTCCTCCTTTCCTTCCTTCCCTTCCTCCCTCCCCCTCCCTCCCTCCTTCCCTCTCTCCCTCCCTCCTTCCCTCTCTCCCTCCCTCCTTCCCTCTCTCCCTCCCTCCCTCCCCCCTCCCTCCCTCCCTCCTTCCTTCCTTTCTTTTATTCAATCCTTCCTTCCCTCTCTCCCTTCTTCCTTCCTTCCCTCCTTTCTTCCTTCTACACCACTTCTCTCTGCATCTTCTCCAATCCCTGGAGTAGTCCTGGCAGGACACCCCTCTCCCAGGACCTGTGAGCTGGTTCAAGGTCACCCCACGGGACAGGGAACTGACTCAAAACTTTGTCACACACTGTGCACATTTGGGGACCAGGTGTGAGCATTTCCCCGCTGAAAGCTGTTTTCCCGGGAAGCTCCTCTCCCTCAGTGGACTGCGGAACTGCATGCGGGTGTGCTGGCGGCTGCTGCAACAGCCCATACACATGAAATGGAAGCTCAGAAGGAGGCACTGGGTTCCCGGTTTCCTTGGTTTCTTTAGGCAGGACCTGCGATGAGTCCTCTTTATGTGAAGCGCAACACGGCACGGCAGGGCTGGTACCCTGGTATTCCCTGCCTGCCTCTTCCCTGCGAATCTCCTGCTGCCAGGTAGCTTTCCCACTGAGGTGTCTCTGCTGGCACCTGCTTACTGGAGGTGGGGGGAGTGTGTGTGTGTGTGTGTGCCCCTCGATTCCCCTTGGTCCAGGCTGGGCCCAGTGTGACCGGCACTCTGATGGGCTGATGGCATGGGACTGTCAAGGGAAGAAGATTGTGACTCCTCAGGCTTGGACTGGACTCTACAGACACCCATTCTCTGCCAGGTCTGTGCTGGGTGCTAGGGAAGGAATCTGACCAGACACTGTCCATATGCGTGCATGCATCTGTCAGTCCATCCATCCATCCATCCATCCATCCATCCATCCATCCATGCATGCATGCATGTTTTTCATCTATCTGTGAAGCTTTGTGATAGGCCACCTGGGAGAGACTGATGCATTCATTGAGCACTTGCTGTGTACCCCCAGGCCATGTGACAACCAGTTTACTTGGGTGTCATCTTGCTTTATTCACAACTCTGAGCTGGGGACTCTTGTTCTCTTCATGTTGTGGGTGACCAGACTGCCCATGGGAGCGTCGAGCACTTGCTTGTGGTCACAGCTGGTAGCATACAGGAATAAGTCATGGGGACACGTGATCTGCTCTTACCAGATATCCAGGTTTCTCACAGGACCCCAGCAGGAAGGTTCTGGTCCAAGGCCTTGTCGCTTAGAGGTGAAGGGAGAGTGGTTGTCCCCACCTGGACAGGAAGATAGTGACTCGGGCTGAGAGAGCAGGATGGGGCTAGGAGGTTTGGGCTGGTAAACCACACTAGTGTTTTACCTACATGCATGTCTGTGTGAGGATGTCAGATCCCTGGAACTGGAGTTATAGACAGTCATGAGCTGCCATGTGGGTGCTGGGAATTGAACCCGGGTCTTCTGGAAGAGCAGACAGTGCTCTTTACCTCCGAGCCACAGGGTGTTATATAGCCCAGGCTGGCCTCAAACTTGAATGATCTTGAACTCCTGCCCCCCGGTTCCCCCTCCCTCTCAAGGACTGGGCTTACAGACATATCTCACCATATCTAGCTCTCCCATATTTGTGAGACGAGGTCTGAAACTCACAGTTATCCTCCTGCCTCAGCCTCCTGAGACTATTGCTGTACTCTACCTTACCTGACAGGACTGTCCCTTTCTTTCCATGTTTTGAGAGGAGAGATTATTGCTATTTTATTTTACCTTGTATGGGGATGATTGAGAATTTTTTTTTAAGAATTAATAACCCGTTTCTCCTTGCACGTAATTAAAATGTTCTCCAGTCTCTAATTTTTGTCATTTTCCTAATCTAATTTGTTTTTGGAGTGTGTCGATTCCCCTTCTGAACACAAAACAAGGGGGATTTTTCTTCCTTTAATGTGACTGGGATCCAAGTGTCCAGGAATCATTTAAACTACGCGATTTTCTCCTTGGTTAAATACAGCATAAGCAAGGCCATTGGAGGATTTTAAAAAGCACAACCCGAAAACAAGGCAACCCCCCCCCACAAAAACAAACAAACAAACAAAAAAAAACCCTTCAAGTCACTGCTCACGCAATTAAAAAATATTTAGAATGGGATGAGGGAATCACGGTGTCAATGACCAGGCAGGCACAAGTCACCAAGATACATGCTGTCTCACTGGCCTGGCCTGGCTGGCCTATGCCTCCAGCCTCCACATGGCTGGCTCAGAACCTGCTGCAGGGGAGTTTTAGTCTAGTTAAAGTCATTGGCAAACCGCACCTTTCCACTGGAAGAAAAATTAAGAAAAACTATGGAATTGTTTGATTGGGTGGGTTCTCGGATCCCGGGACCCTGCTGGGGCCATGGTGATGTGTAGGGAGGGAGACCCTCTCCACCCAGCTTTTCTCCTGAGACCACCACGCTTCCTCAGCAGAGGGGCTGTATGGCCACTGCTTGGAAAACCCCTTCTCTGGGTGCCTCCAAAAGATGTCCCGAGGTTAAATTGATGCTAAGGAAAGAATTTTCATCCTATGCTGTTTTACCTGCTTAGGCTTGCTGGGGTGTGGGTGTGGCTCTGCGGATGTGTTTGGGGGAGTATGTGGGGAGGAGGTGGAGTTAGACAGGAATCCTTCCTGTTCCCCAAATCGGAAAAATAGAAATTTAACTTCCCTGTTTACAAAATACCAGCCATTGTCTCGTCCCCAGCTCAGCTACCGTGTAGATTCCAAGAATCTTGTTGGAGGGGGAAAAAAATGTCTGAAGTATTTAAACATGTTGGACCGCACATGCATCCGTCCATGGCATCGCGGGCTTTTTTTTTTTTTTCTCCTCATGGTCTTCTCCCTCCCTTCTCTCTTCCTTTTTTACCAAAGTATATTCATCAAACTGCTGAGTTGGAAAGATTTGTAATGAGTTTTTGAGCTGTGTGCAACTGTGTTTCCCCTCCTCTTCCCCCCCCCCCCCCTTCCCTCTTTCTAAATCTTCATCTGACATTAAATAAAACAAATCCCAAACAGATTAACTGTCGCATGGTTCTGCTCTGTCTCTCCAGTCTGTTTGCAGGTCTGGCGGGGGACCCGGCAACAGCGGCGGAGGCGACGGCGGTGGCGGCAGCGGCGGTGGTGGGAGATGCCCAGGTGGCCCACAGAGGTCCATGTGGCGCTCTAGGTGGGATGCTGGTATCCTGAAGGCCGAGGCCCTGGCCCTGCTCCCCTGCGGCCTGGGCATGGCGTTCTCTCAGTCACACGTGATGGCGGCGCGGCGGCACCAGCATGGCCGGCTCATTATTGAGGTGGACGAGTACAGCTCCAACCCCACCCAGGCCTTCACCTTCTACAACATCAACCAGGGACGCTTTCAGCCACCTCACGTGCAGATGTAAGTGCGGATGTCCAGGGACCGGGCGGGTACAGGACTGTGGTTTCCTCCTGGCTTCTGGCTCATCGGTGAACGCACACTCTAGGGGCCTGTGGACCATATCTCTCTGTGCTACACTTGGGTTAAAGTTGGGAGGGCCCCGGGGACCCACACTGGCCCTTCGGACCCCTTTTAATTGGACTTGGTGAACTCTTCAGAAGTGTTTGAAAGTGAGATGATTGTACAGAGAGATTCAAGATTTGACGATGGAACCATAAATTTCACAACCCGCAGGCTCACTTGTTCTGGGGGTAATGTCGGGGGGCTGAATTTCAGCTCCTAGTCTGACTAGCTCCCACAGGAGACTGAGTCACAGACAGGGAGAGGGTCTTGCTGTAGGACCAATAGTAGGTTAGGACCCCATCCTGGGTGAGTTTTCTCATCTCCCTTGGTTGACTCCATGCTTCTGAAGTGTTCTACAGAGGAGGTCAGGGGGTCCGGGAACACCTCCTTTCTGTTTCATACACATTCATAGCGTCTCACGTGCCTTCTGCGTCAAGGTCACCTTGATCCCACACAGGGTGGGGAGAGACTGATGGCTCCCTGCTGACGGAACGAGGAGCTAGCAGCTATGGCCAGTGTGACCAGTGTCCTGGGGTTGCTAGAAAGCCCTCTCAAGAACATTAGGTTATCCCTGGGGGTGCAGACACTGAGCTTCCTCTAGGGGCTGGAGCCCTACTTCTGAGTAGTGTGTGGGTTCACGAGGTCCTGGCAGCTGTCACTCAGGGTCAGCATACAGTGGGTGAGTTGCTCAGATCCCAGCATGCAGAGGGATGGGGCAGCGGAGTGGTACGCAGTCCTTCCTTTCTGTGTGGCTGCCTGCAACCCCCGTTCTGTTAAACGGTGTTCTAGGGAGATAATTCCTGGGAAGAAAGGCATCGACGGTGGCAGTCATGTGGTCTGGAGTGGGGGTTCCAATGTGGGGATGACTACTTTCCCAGCAGCACTTGCTGGAACAATGCTCCTTCCTAGAGGCTTCATCCCATGTGGTCAGAAGGTGTCGTTTTTGATGGATTTCTAGCTGAGTACTATGGAGGATTTTAAGCAGCTGAGTGCACCACTGAGGGCATGGTGCTTCTTGGTCTTTGGCACCTAGCAGCCTGGTAAGGATGCTGTGGGCAGAGGCCTGCTTTTCCCTGCTTAGATTTTTTTGTTGTTGTTGGTAGGACTGGAGATGATGATACTCAGGTCCCTGATGCTAGGGTTGGTCCTGTCCAGTGGGAATGTGGGAGAGCCCCAGGCCCTCAGGCAGAGCAGTTGGTGCTGATGGGAGTACATTTGTAGATACACTCATTCGTGAGTGTCCTGGCCTCAGGGATGTTGCCCTTTGGGGCTATTGGGGAATGTGACTGGGTTGGGTCGACCTGTGGTGACCCTAGCCTGAGGGAAAAAAAAGCCACACAGACAAGACAATAAGAGAGGAGAGCTGAGGAGGGCCCATCCAATTTGGGGTGTCTGGGAATGTCCTTTTGGATAAGGTAGATTCTAGTTGAGACCTTCAGGATTGGGGGACGATTGGGAAGGGGTATTAGGGTTCCTTGGGCTAGGGAGAAGGAGTGTAAGGGCAGAGCCCCCAGAGGGCTGGAGAGGGTGTCTGAGAATCTCAGAGGTATCTGCTGGGTAGAGGGATCCCTGAAGGAGAGGTTGGCTACAGGACCTGGAGCCAGACTGTATCCTGGGGAAGGGCAGTAAGTCGATGAGTGAGAGAAGGTGCCTTTTCCCGTTTCACCAGGGAGTAGTGGAGGCCGGTCCTTCCCTTCCCTCTCCCTTCCTTTGTTCATTCATTCAAGGTCCTTGGGAACAGTTAGGCAGCTTGTTGGATAGAAACACGGGTCCTGGACTGGTCTACCTGGGTGGGGCTCTCACCGTTTGAGGCCTCAGTTTCCCTAACTGCAAAGTGATGTTTACAGTGATGCCGAGGACGCAATAGAGAAGTCCCCGTGCAGCGGAGTCACGCGACCGGCTGGTGGTCATCATAGCACGAGCCAGGCCTGGGCGTGGAGCTTAATGCTCGAAGTGATCAGAGGCAGCTGCCTGCTCTCACGGGGCTTACGTTCCAGGCATCAGCTGATGGGCATCTGTAGGTCATCAGAGCAAGGCAGTGCGTGACACTTGTAACAGCAAAAGCCGTGGAGAAAAAGCATGGCGGCTTTCCTGTCTGTCTGTCTGTCTGGTGTCTTCCTGGTCTGGAACTCTCCTGTTTGGCCTGCTTTAATAGTCAGTGAGAACCTGGCTTCCATGAGCAACGGGTCTGAGTGGCCCCTGGGGAGCTGGAGGAGGCCTGCAGGCTGTAGGGGATTCCTTCACACGTGGCCACTCTGCCTCCCAGAGAGGGGTGCAGGGTGGATGCTGCTTCCTGCTTGGTGTCTCATCACTGCCCAGGGCTTTGTCTCTGGGGTGAGGGAGTAAGGGGGGGCCCTATTTGATAAATCCACAGTTTGTATTTGATGATAACAGTGACAGTTCGACATGGTCTCTCATTGAACTGCGTGATTCGCTCAGGTGCCCCGAAACCCTGCTGATAACTTGTCTGCCTTTGCCTGAGTGATGACTGTCTGCAGCTAGGAACTCTGGCTGTGGCCCCTGGGGCTGAGAAATCCATGAGGTTCTTGGGAGAGCCTTCCAGGCATCAGGACCCTGGGAATGCAGGTGTAACAGTGGACAGTGAGCGGGAGGGACAGTTATTGGAGCCTGCCATGAAGGTATCCTGGGATGGGCACACTCGGTGCTAATCAAAAACTCTTCCCTCTGTTCTTTTGAGGTTACTGGAGATATGGGTCAGAACCTTTAAGACTTCTGGGCCCCTCAGGTGGTGCTAGACACTGGAGTATGTAGGGACAGGAATAGCAGAGCTAGGCTGAGAGGAACCTTCTGGCCCTAGTTCCCAGCACTTGACTGGGTTGACACCTGACCCCTCCTTTCAGAGGCAGAAACTAAGGCTTTGGAAGGGGAATATGCACAGCCAGGACACCCACTTGGCCCTGTGTAGTGGGCTCATCCCATCCACTAGCTGAGAGGCCGCAGATTCAGGCTGAAGCTGGGCAGGGGCCAGGGGCAAAGCAGGAGAGGACTCGGCACATACTGCATTCCTGGGCCACAGATACAGCAGCTGCTTCTGGTTTTCCAAACCTTCTAGCCTTCCTCTTGCTTCAGGTGTTATGTGTGTTTGCATGTGTGCGCATGTGGATACATGTCTGTGTATGAGTGTGGTGTGTACATGTGTATGCATGTATGTGTGCACATGGTGTGTGTATGTATGTGGTATGTGTATGTCTATGTCCGTGTGCCTGTGTTTGCACATGTGTGCATGTGCACACATGTGTGTATGTGTTGTGTGTGCTGTGTGAATATGTGGTATGTGCACCTGGTGACCTGGTGTGTGTGTGTGGTATGTGTGTGTGCATGTGGTATGGTATATGTGTGCGAGAGTGTGGTGTGTGTATGCTGTGTAAATGTGTGATATGTATGTGCGTCTGGCATGTGTGTGTGTGTGTGTGTACTCGTGGAGGCCAGAGGTGTGGCTCCTCAGTAGCTGTCCACCTTACTTTTGTTGACCTGCATCTTACCACCTCCTTACCAGGAGCCTCTGCACCTCCCAGTGCTGGGATTACAGGCGTGGATCTCGGTCCAGTTTTCACTTGACTTCTACGGACTACACCCCGGGGTCCTTCTGCTTCTGATGGAGTTTTCTCCTCAGCCCAGCCTCGGATCTTTGCACGGCTGTTGTTCCATGGCTTCTCTAGCTCTCGGCCCTGTGCACTGTGTCCTTCATGGGTCACTCTTTAGGAAAATCTTCTCCAACTCCTACTGGTCACACAGATCCTGGCCCTGTCCCAGCTGTAGATGCTCTTTCTGAGGGGGCGCTGTTCCTAGACACCTCTGGGCCCCCGCCCATGTCTGGGCCCTTATATGGCAAATGGAAAGAAAGAAGGAGGCAGGAGAGAGGGTGAGGCCAGGAAGAGCTCTGGGGATGCGGGAGGGTCTGGGCTCCGAGGTGCTGCAGCCTTTGAGGGAAGCAGAATGGACCACCCCAGCTGGAAGGACCGACTAGCCCAAGGCTGAGCGATAGCAGGAAGTACAGGTTGAAGGGTGTGCATGGGTAGGGTGGCCAGGTCACCTTGGAATCTGCCCTTCTTGGGCAGAGAACTAGGAGAGGGCCAGGCAGTTGTGTGGAACGGGCAGTCTCCTCACTGCCCGCCTTGGGCTTCAGTCTCCTCTTTTACGTGATTCTCAGACAACATGGCCCAGCCCACAGCTGTCCATGTCACAGGAACCTCAGACTTCAGAGCACCCTTTACTGTGGGGCACTTGAGGGACAACATGTATAAGGCCTGTGTTGGAGTTTGACACCAGGCATGCTGCTGTCCATGGCTTTTGGGGACAGAGCTGAAGGTGCTTTAGCCACTGAGTGATCTCCCTAGCCCCCTGAAGTCAGCTTCTGTGGGTGAAACAGCCTTTTCCCGGGCCTCCGTTTTGTCACCTGTAAAGTGGGAACGCTGGCAGGCTACTTTGCCGAGGGTCACCGGGAGGGAGGAGAGGAGAGAACATGTGAGGACGCTGTCGAGTTCCGTGCTGAGCTTCCAGACATTGGGAGTGGAGCGCCATCTCTTTCCGTGCAAGGTTGGGCAAGCAGCTTTGCGGCAGAACTGAGCTGGGGAAAGGAGACGTTAGCTCGCTTGCTCTCTGGGGATCTCTAGGCTTCCATCTCCACAGTTCTCAGAAGCCCCGGGGTGCAGGGAAGTAAGGTAAAGTTAATTAAAGAGCTCGAGCTCCCACAACCGCTCCTGTTGATGAGAGCCCTCAGCTGCCTGGTGGCCAGGTCGCCTCCTAAGGAGAGGCTGCTGGATCCCACCACACTCCCAGCTGCCCTTCTTCCTTTCTCTCGATTTCTTTGACTTTGTAACTTTATGGCATCTATAAAGTGTGTGTGTGTGCGGGCACATGCGCGCATGTGTGTGCCTATGCATGTGCATGTTTGTGTGTGTTGGGTGAGATGGGAGAACAAATGGATGTGTTTGGTTTGCCTGGGTTTCGGTGTCCACTGGTATAGGTCATCCAGGGCTGATTGGCTGCCCGTGGTCCAGTCAGCGCTGTTGGGATGGGCAGAGAGCACAGATGGGGGACCCGCACACCCCGAACCTGTTAGACTGCCTTGGAGAGGAGGTGCTGAGAGTCCCAGCGGACATAGGAAAAGTGAGAATTGCAGGGAGATTCGCCTTCCAGATCTGGTCACATACTGCCTCCTTCTGGAAGCTTCCAGGAACCCAGAACAGGTTAGGGTCCTCTCTGGTCTTTAAGCATTCTATTGCCCTATTAAACTGGGACCGCAGAGACACAGTCTAGTCAAATCTGTGCTGCCTGCAAGCTGTGGGCTCCTGGTTGGCAGGGCTCTTGCTCACTCCTCCCTCTGGCTCTCACTGGCCTCAGAAGTTGGTACCTATTAGAAACTCAGTACTTGTGCTAATTGAACACAGAACGGGTGGACGTGAAAGGAGATGAGAGCCCAGCACTTTCCTGGCTGCCCATCATTGGACTCACTTGGCAAATTAACCTATCTTTCTAGCCGGTCTGTCTCCAAGCTGCTGAGGCTCTGTCTTGGCTTAACAGCCCCCAAAGGGGGACCAGGGTACTACCCGCTGTGGTGCCTCAGAGATGGAGGAGAGGCTGGCATGGTGCCTCCACCTGCTGCAGATTCAGCTTTAGGAGGCACCGTACACATTAGCATGCTGAACCCATGTCTCTCATAAGGTGTTAATTAAATTTCTCCGAAGTATATTGTCTGAAAAAAAAAAGGATAATTAGAAAGATGTCTTTAAAAGTATTTATGTAACTGATACGGTACTGCTTTTGGTTTGACGCATAATTAGATTTAAACACGACTCCTCGAGCGGCGTACTCGTTTGGAGAGGGCTGCTTGTTGAAATGTCATTGCGTTGTTTTTAAGCGTTGTAAGCCTGGTGAAGTCATTTAGTTGTGGATGCGGTACGCTCTGCGAGGAACACTGGACTGGGGGCCTAAGGCAGGTCCTCGACTGGCTGCAAGGGCTCCTGGGAACGGGGATGGAGCTTATTTAGCTATGTTCTTTTAATTTCTGGAGTGTTCTTGTCCAGGAATGTGCAAACCCAGGCCATGGGTTCTGCTTGTGTCTAAGTGACTTGGCAGAGCTGGGCTCGGGGACCTGGTTTTCTGCAGGGGTGTTGTTTTACACAATCCCAGAAGACTCTTGGTATCAAAATGACCGCACTGTATTAGTCCTGGGAGAACTCTCACCTTTCTTTTGGCGGTGGGGGGAGGAGAAGATAGGGAAGGGGAAGGGCCTCACCTGCTGTTTTTCCTGGGCAATGTGGCTTCCACATCCTGTATCCTTCCGGCACTGAGTGCTGAGCTCAGGACCAGTTCTTTTGAATGGACCAGTATTTCAGGCCACTCAGCGTCAGCGGGGCAATAGTGCCCCCCAGGGGTGAAAGCTGGTTTTGAGAGGTTGGAAAAAAAAAAAAAAAAACAACCATAGGCAGCTAGCACAGGAGACAGTGATTTGTGATTAAAACTCCACGGGCCCAGCAGTGATAGCAGAGCTGGGAACTGTCCAGAATCAGCTGGGCTGTAATTGTCGCTGCACGTGGGCATGGCGATTGGACACTCAGAGGTTCTCTGAGGTTCTCACATTGCTATGATCAAACAAACAAATGAAGCAGACCAAACAGCGTAAGAAAGGTTTATTTTGGCTCAGAGTTGGAGAGGGCACAGTCTGCCATGGCTTGAAAGGCATGATGGCAGGAACGTGATGGAACTGGTCCCACTCTACCCAGAATCAGGTAGCAGGGCGTTCAGCTAGCAGGACTCCAAACGGTGTTCCCTACATTCAAGATGAAACCTTTAGGGAAGGGTTTCACAGACTCCCAGTTCTGTGTTCCCTTGGTGATCCAAAATTCCATCAAGTTGACAATGAAGATTAACCCTTACACCGTGGGACAGAGTGGAAACTGAGGCACAGGAGACAAGAACGTTTTGCTGGACCCTCCAGAAGGCTACACACGGCTCGTGTCCAGTTGGCTAGTCTCTGAATTGCTATGACTGGGAGCATGGAGTGGCTGTATTTTGAGGACCCACTACCCCACAGGGTCACAGCTCTGTGACCCCCGTAACCCACAGCATCTTCTCTCCCTGCAGGGTGGACCCAGTGCCTCACGACGCCCCAAAGCCACCTGGCTATACACGCTTCGTCTGTGTTTCTGACACCCACTCAAGGACAGACCCCATCCAGATGCCCTATGGTGATGTGCTGATCCACGCCGGCGACTTCACGGAGCTAGGGCTCCCGAGCGAGGTGAAGAAGTTCAATGAATGGCTGGGTAGGTCCTGTGCACGGAGCGCACCTGGTGCTTGGGAGGACATGGCTCCTGGAACGTGTCATCCCTGCCTTGCCCTGCTCCTCCTAAACCTGCCCCTGTACCTTGGAGACTTCCCTGGCCTCTTAGATTGGGTGTTGCACCTCCCTCCCCTGCTACCCTGGGCTGTGACGTCCCACTTGTTTGTCAAAGTCTTTGGTATTGGAGGCCTTCCTAAAGGGACTTCACTCCCTGTGTATGGGCCACCCATGTGTGCAGCCTTGAGTGTCTGGCACAGGTGCTCACAGTGCAACTGGGAGATGAATGAATGAATGAAAGAATGGCCGAGTTGGTGCGTGAAGGATGACTTTGTGGGAACAGTGATATCAGGGCAGGTTCTTCACTCGTTTGCTGTGGCTCAGTCACCAGTGAGGAGACCCTGTCTGCTCTGTGGCCCCATGTCACAGGGACCTAAGGTAGTTCATCCCGTGGGCATCAGCTGGTGTTGGTGGAAGAAACTGAGCACAAGTCAAGGGTAGGGCTTTGTCCCGGTGCTTTTCCTTTCCCAAAATAAAGCTATAAACTAACATGCTCCTCCCCCAGCAAGCTTCTCCTCCTAGCACACTCCTCCCCGCTAGCATGCTCCTTCGCAGCACATTCCTCCCCCTAGCATGCTCCTCCCCTAGCAAGTTCCTTCCCCAGCATACTCCTCCCCCTAGCACACTCCTCCCCTTAGCACGATCCTCCCCCAGCATGCTCCTCCCCCTAGCATACTCCTCCACTAGCAGGCTCCTCCCCCATTATGCTCCTCCCCCTAGCATGCTCCTCCACTAGCAGGCTCCTCCCCCATTATGCTCCTCCCCCAGCACACTCCTCCCCTTAGCACCTTCTCCCCCAGCATGCTCCTCCCCCTAGCATGCTCCTCCCCCTAGCACGCTCCTCCCTTAGCCCCCAGCATGCTCCTCCCCCATCATGCTCCTCCCCCTAGCATGCTCCTCTCCTACCACACTCCTCCCCCAATACCTAGGGTAGGAAATTTGCATGTTCTGGATTCTGTGGAAAAGTCACAGTGAGGTGTGGCTCTTTCTTCATCTTGGGGAGGATTGGGCAGACGGATGGCTCCCGTGCAGCCTGGTGCACAGGCCTGCTGTCCTGGAGAGAAATAAGTGTGTCGATCCCTTCCATAGGAAGCTCCCCAGACTGTCCAGTCCTTTGCTGTCCCTGGGTGTGCCCTGCGCAGCTGCCTGGGATCTGTGGAGCAGGGGCCAGCCACGAGGCGGGTAGCCGTAGTGAGTGAGAGGCCTGACTCTGCCCGTGGAGACAAATATTTACTAGCAGAGCTTTCCTTCCACTTGGCAGGCTTGGCTCTTTAAATATTGATTTTTCAAATGAGGAATTTTAATCCAGGCTCATTTGGGCTAGAACGTGGGAAAGCTAGGGTAGGGAGTATGTAGCCAAGGCCAGTGGTAACCAGGTGCCTGCCTCCTTCAGGGTTCTCTATGCCCAGGGTAGCTCTTTAGAGATTCCCTCTGACTGGGTCAAGGTCACCACAGGCCAGATACCTACTGTGTGCCAGGCTGGCATGGCAAGTTCTTTTTTATTCTCTGCCTTGGTGAAGTTGTGGCCATAGTTTTGGTGAGATGTTTCTTTGTGCATTTGCTTTTGACAGATGAGACTTCATGGACCCTGCAGTATGGCTCAAATACTTGAGCTGCGTGGCCTGTTGACCTGGATTGCCAAGGGACCCTGGGGGTGGGCCGTGACTTTCTCCAGGGCAGGGAAGTCTTCAAGGGGGACTTGACTTGAAGGCTTGGGCCTTGACAGAGGAGTTGAGAGTCAGCACAGGGTGTGATCAGATGGCTTGGGGCAAAGCATGGGACCCCAAAGACTTCCTCCCACAGGCCTCTCTTCTTGGCTGCCTTGAAGCATTTGGAGAGGCCTGGGGTGTCACTGTGTAGGGTGAGCTCCAGGCTGGGGAGCTGGAAGCTGACCTCTGTTCTTGTTCCAGGGCCAGGGACCAGCCCCTTGGTGGAAATGTTATTGGTTGCTAGAGTACTGCTCCTGCTGGGAGAAGAGAGACTCCCAAGGCTTGGAGATTCTGGCTGGGAAATAGTCGTGTGTGTGTGTGTGTGTGTGTGGTGCATGTGGATACAGCGTGCATTTCCTGAGGGTCTACTTTGTGGCATCCTGTGCAGAATCATCCTCTTCAGCCCTGATGACCCAAGGGAGCAGCTCTTGCTAGCTCCATTTCACAGAGTAGAAAATCAGGGCCCCAGAGAAGCAAAGCAACTTGCCCAAGGTCACACGCAGTAGGACTCTGCTGTGGGGCTCTTTGTTGCATCCCTTGCTCCCCCTAAGAACTAACAGAGTGGGTGTCCAGGTCTGACACCCTGGGCCTGCTTCCTGAACGGGCGACAATGGCAGCTGGAGGTCTTTCCCGGACCTCAGTTACCCCATTTTGCACGGTGGCCAGGTGGGACTGCCTTATCCACCTCCAAAGCCAGGCCAGAGCCTGGTGTGGGAGAAACAGTTCAGCTTTGTGTACTGTAGTGTGGAGAGCACGTCACGGTTGCTTCTGAACCGGTATTAGCCGTATCAGGGAGTGATATGAAAGGAGTGGAGGAGAGAAGCTTGTGACGAGGGGCGCCGACAGGGCTGGCTGTAAATGCACGTTAACCTCTCTGCTTCTGAGTGTTGATATGCAATCGCTGCCGTCAGTTGTCTCCACAGACAGAACAGACGGGAAGGAAATGCTCTTTTGACTCACTTTGGGAGAGTCCATAGGAGTCAGTATGCCTCAGGTGCTGGGGACAGTGGGGACTAAGAGTCTGGGGCCCTGCTTGGTCTGTTGGGGAGATGGTGACCTGGTCAGTAGAGAGAAGCAGGAATCTGCTGAGGATTGACCTGGGGACGTGGGGGTGTGATAGTGCAGGCCTTTGGCTGGGTGGTTCTGGGACACCCTAAGATGGGCAACCTTGGGCCAGGCCTGAGGGTGGACATAGGGTAGACCTTGCAGAGCTGGGGAAGACTTAGGGTGGGGGACATGGCTGCCGTAGGCCTTGAGGTGGGACAGAAAACCAAATGAGAGCAGTGTAAAGAGGGGCTGGTTAGGAATTGGCGCTGATTCTAACGGTGACAGGGGCTTTGAGGCTTAATGGGGGAGGGACTCCGTGGCATCCCAAAGGCAGATCTAGATAGCAGATTCAGGGTGGTGGCATCATGGGCAGATACTTGGAAGGTTGAAGAATGGATGTCTGGGTCAGAATTATTTCCTTCGTCATGACCTTGTGTTTTCCTGGTTCCTTAAAGGGAGGAGTGTGCTGTTCTGCAGCAGATAGAACAGAGCTCATGGCTCCGAGACCTGTCCTCCTGGGTGGCTGGTGCTGTACGTCTGTCCAGGAGGAGTGGGCAGCATGCCTGAGAATCCCACCTGGCTATTCAGCTATCCCAATGTACCCATGAGCCTTTCTCGGCCTGCAGGCCGTGCTACCTCCCAGGTCCTGAGCTGAACTCAGGCAATGCCTTCCCTACCTGCTGGTCTCAGGGACAGATGTGAAGTTTCCTTCCAGGCCAGTTCCTGATGGAAGGGAGATTTAAGGCTCAGACTTTCAGCCATGCAGTGAGACCTGAGCAGGGCTAAGCAGCCCACCCCTGCCTCTGAACTGCTGCCAGCAGGCAGGGATGCCTGTTTTCGTCATTCCAGGTGTCTGTCTAGGTCCTTAGAGGAGTGAAGGTGGGGGCTGCAGCACCCCTGTTTCTCCTGTCCCAGGAAGAAACGGCTGAGGGCAGGTTCTCCAACTTTTCTGAGTAAAAGAGGAAACTGCCAAACTTGCTGAATGGAGCTGAGGAACTCCTTCTTCTGCTTCCCCCTCACCCCATTCCCAAGGCTGCTTGGTTCAGAGCTGAGGACACCAGGCCAGATTCTGCCACTGCCACAAGATCGATGACAGTCCCAGCAGGGAAGACGTCCGCTCATTGCTGGACTGCCCAGTACTGCCTCCTGGTCCCTGGCTGGGGATACACGGTTTATGCAGCCTTCGTCCCCATTTCCAGCTGCAGGTATCAGGCCCTGCATGCCCTAGGGTGGGCCAGAGGCCGAGGGCAGCTAGCTCCTCTCCATCCCTCCCCCTAGTCTCTGCTCTGTGCACCTGGCACCCGACTGGCACTTCTGCACAGTTCTTCCTCCTGGCCCCTGAGCCTCCCTCCTCTTTTCTTCTCCATCACTTCTTTGGGGCCCCGTCCTGATCCTTGAAGGGGCAGCCCTTTGTTCCTTCCCTCTCAACCGCGTTAACCACAGACAGTGCCCTAGCTTTTACTCCCATGCTACCTCTAGGGAACTCTATTTTCTCCAGGGCCAGTAGAACCCCGTCCCCAACACAGGTCTCCAGACCCTTCCCCACCAACACACACATAGGTACCACTAGGCCTTCAGGCTCTTTTCCACCTTCCTTAGCTCTGCTCCACCCCCATGCATCGTGGCACGGACTACATCTTGCCACGTAACTGGTAGCTGGTGTCTGCCTACCTGGGCCCAGATGCCCATCCTCATGGCCCGTTGGCCTCGCCACTCACCCATGTCACCCACTGAGCGTGTGTAGTGCTGAATGAGGCAGCCCGCCTGGCTCCTGTTCATCCCGTGGGCTCCTGTGCGCCTCTGAAATGGCTGGAGATGGAGATCAGGCTAGCTCACCCAAGCAGCAGAGTGAGGTCTCAGAAGGGCACAGTGAACCGGCTGATTCAGTCACAGGGCCTCAGGCAGAGGAGGAAGACGGGGTTGGGGGTGGGGAGACCCTTAATGGAGTGTTTAGAAGTGTTATAATTAACTTTTCCTGGCATAGAACGATAGAGAAGACAATATAAAAGGGGGCCAAGGATTTAGTTAAATAGAGCTCACTCTTCTGCAAGGAAACCCTTAATTAAAATCTGCGAGGGAGGAAGGGGGTGGGGAAGTGTAGGATTTACTGCACACCCGGGTCCGGATCTCGCCTCATTTGTTGCCTTGCTGTGGCTGTGTTGAAGGCCCGAGGGCTGTGCCTCTTGCCTCTTTGCAGTTCAGGTGGGCGAAGGAGCCAGGGAAAACGAGTGGCCCCGCCAGCCCCCTGCCGAGTGGGCCCTGCTCAGTCTACCTCTTCTGATTGTTCCTGTGGAAAGTGTTTCAGATGCTGCAGAAGTTTGATGACCCTCCTTAGCTTCCTCTTCCACACTCCTGATTGGCTCTCACCTGTTCATCCCGTGGTTTGGTGGCTCACTTCTTTGGAGGCCAATCTTGGACTTGGAGGGGAAAGGCTCCATAGTTCTCAGTGCTGGGGTGTCAGGATGGGCCGGCCTTATACTGACCCTTGGCAGGACCCAGAGACCTTGAACTCAGGGCCCTGGGACCACTGGTGGCTCTGCTCTCAGCAGCTGGTTAATCATTGCAATCAAATGAGAGCCCTGAACCTTGCCTGTGGGACTAGAGTTTCCTTGTCCAGTCCAAGGAAGCTGAGCTGGATTTATGATGTTATGGCCCCAGCGTGGGCTAGTAGGGGGTCTGCCTGCAGACAGGCAGGGGTCCTCCTTCAGCCCAGTGGACACATGGCCTGGGGTCTGCTGTGCCCCTGATATGAAGATTCAGCCCTAATAGCTTGGAAGTGTTGTTTTGACCCCTGAAGTTGTGACAGGTAACCCAAGTGAGAGGGCGGGATCATTTAGTAACAGACAGAAGATTCCAGTCAACTCACAGAGCGTGTGTGTGTGTGTGTGTGTGTATATATATATATATATATATATATATATGTGTGTGTGTGTGTATGTATATGTGTGTGTGTGTTAGCTGGCTGTGGTGGGAGCTGCCTGGAAAGACCCTCTGCAAGGGGCCTGTACTGAGAAAGCCCCAGCCGTGAACTTCCCAGTGCTGGTAGAGGGTGGGAGCCCAGGTCCAGACCACTTGTCGCAGCCTCTGGAATTTAGCTTCTGCTCTGCTGTGGTCATCAAGGGCTTCTGGCAGGGGCGGGGGCGAGTGAGGGTCAGACTGTGTTCAGGAGCCTCACCCACTGCAGAGTGGAGATTGAGTACAGGAAACAGAGTGGCTGCTGGGCTTGGGGTGTTGGAGTTAGTGTGGGCCAGACTCCATGGTGGCTCAGACTGACCTGGTAGTGCAGAGGGCCAGGGCCAGGGAGGGGAAAAACAACAGGGGGCGTTGCCCAAAGGTGTGAGGAGGCAGACTGTTGACCTGGTCCTAACAAGAGAACGAGGTGAGATAAACTCATCATCGATATAACGTGGGGATAACGTAGTTAGAAAAAAAAAAATCTAACCATGAAGGTGCTCACAGCAGCTGCCTGCACGAAACCTACTCAGTATCAAGCCATTCAGAGCAAATCTCTATGGGTAGGGGAGGGCTCCTAAGGCCCCACTCCAGCTGTGGAGCCATTGGCAGCTGCAGGTGGCTGGGGGAGGGGGAGTCATTCTCTTTGGGGCGTGGCTACTGGTAGGTTGCAGTTGTGCCAGTGCGTGGCCCCCACCACGTGCATCTGGGCAGCACTAACTGAAGACAGGGATAATGAATGAAGGAAAGAAAGAGAGAAAGAAGGAAGGAGAGAGAGAGAGAAAGAAAAAAGGGAACACAAATTAGGGTCCAGACGAACTATAGGGGAGTGGCAAGGGTGGTATTGAAATACATTTTATACATGTATGACGCTGTCAGAGAACAAGCTAAAACAATCAATAAAAATGTCCAATGTGGTGGTGCACGCCTTTAATCCCTCAGGAGGTAGAGGCAGGCGGATTTCTGGGAGTTCAAGGCCGGCCTGGTCTTAGAGTGAGTTCCAGGGCTGGCTTCATAGCTGTTGGGAAACCCGGTCTTGAAAGACGTCCACTGCCCGGTGTTTTCTTTCGAAAGCTGACAACGTTGCTGCCGTGTGCGTGCCCTGGAAAGTGGGTTCCAGCTCATTGTATTGCACATTCCGTCAGTGTTCAGACCTTTCCAGGGGCCCAGACTCAGGCTGCAATAGTAGATGTTGTGGTTGGCTCTTGTTTTTTATTTAATTATTTTTTTCTTTTTTAAAAAAATATTATTATACTGGGTCACATAAGACCATTTTCATAAAAATATATATAATGCTTTAACTGTGCCCCCCCATTTGAAAAAATATTATTTTGTGTGGAAGGCTCTGTGTGAGGTCACAAGACAACTTGGTGGAGTCGGTTCTCTCTTTCCACCTTTATGTGGGTTCTGGGGACCAAACTCAAGTTGCCCGGCTTGCATGGCGAATGCCATAACCTCATTAGCCAGTGTGGTGACCTCGTTTTTCTATTTTCCTTTTTAACACTGGGGCCTGGTGTCCTTTCTGGTGGCTTTTCTCACAGAGTCTGGCAGACAGGGAGTCTGATGGGGTGGTCACCATCATGAGAGAGAGAGAGAGAGAGAGAGAGGGAGGGAGGGAGGGAGAGAGAGAGAGAGAGAGAGAGGGAGAGGGAGAGAGGAGAGAGGATGCCCAGTGCTGTAGGGATTGGCATTCATTTAAAAATTAATTTTATATATTCCTTATTAAAAAACAAAACAACCCTTACAAAACCAAACTGTGTTTTAGGGGCTAAAAGGAGAAAATTAACTTCTAATAAAGATGAAAGGCCTGAGATTGGAAGTTGTAGTGGGCAATTTTGGTTGGCCATAATTACAGTATTTTCATGGTAATGCATAAGCCCCTTGAAAGGTGTGCTTAAGCACTAATTACCTGTTTGCAAGAGAGTGGCTTCTCAAATGAAATGAGACCCACCGGTGTGCGTGCCTGTGTGTGTGTGTGCGTGCCTGTGTGTGTGCGTGTGTGTGTATGTGTGTGTGCATGCCTGTACGTGCGTGTGTGTGTGCACGCGTGCGTGTGTGTGCATGTGCACACATGCGTGCATAGTGTGGTTCACTGTGGTATATTTTATATGTTTTTTGTTTTTTTAGGACCAGAATCTGAAACATTTATGTCTTAAATAACAGCAACAGCAACAATAATAATAACATTCAAAGAAGACAAATGTGTTTCTCTGAAAGCCCTGCACTGCCCAGGAGTTCTCGCATGGTTTAGGGTTTTAGTTTTTGCTTGTGTCCCATCTTATGTCAGAGGGTTTAGGATGGCTTATACACTAACAACGGCATAATAAAACACTCAGTGTTTGCGGTGGATCAAAAGTCAGCACCTGGAGTTTCTACATGGGGCTATGTGGCTCTGGGAGTGGGAAATCGGAGTTGAGCTTCCTGGGGGCCAAAGCAAACATGGAAACGTGCCTATGCCATCACCTTGCTGCAGACTCTTCTCTAGTTCGGGTTCATCCCCAGGGTTCCACTTGCATCTTTCTCTATGGGAGGATCTTGTCAAAAGAGTTTATGTGAATGACCACAAAAGTTTAGTGTTTTCTCGTGTCTAAAACGTCCCCTTCTGTCACTCATTTTGAACTTCCTGTCCCCCCCCCCATTACCCCTGCTTTCTTCAGACTGATTGAAGTTTCTCTTCCGCTCTGCTGGTTTGGGAATTTTTTTTCTTCTTCTTTTGCTGCATCTACTTGGTTATTCACAGCATCTTTATCTCCTAGACGACTCTGGAGTAAAATCAGCCAGCATCACCACTGTCCCCACGGGCACCTGCACGGCCCCTTCCTGCTTCCTCTTGCCACCATCTCACCGGTGTCTTTGCTGCCCAGAGATTTCACCTCTTGGTTGTTTAGAAGCCATCCCCGATGGTCACCCCGGGGATTTGTTTTCCAGTTTTCAGGGTCTGCTATCCAGTTGGCGTTTGCTGAGCACCTTGTACGGGTTGAGCTTGACTCCAGGTGCTCGGGGATTTGGCGGTGAGCCTCTGCGAGGCCGTGGGAGAGGGCAGAACATGCAAAACCAGGGTTGCGATACAAGGAGGTGTGGAGGGAGAGGGAATGGCAGGAGAGGGTAGGGCCCTCAGGGAGGGGAAGGCTGAAGAGAAGTGAATGGATGGGGCTGGCGCTGACCCTGTCCCAGCTCAGAGGCAACTGCTCTCTCAGGCTGAGATGAGGACCGGGAGATCCACAGAGCAGCTGAGTGAGGGTGGGGCAAAGCCAAGAATTCAGAGCTTCAGGCAGAGGGTGCTTTGGTGGGCTTGGGCATGGGGTAGTGTTTGGATAGAGGAAAGGTGACTTCAGTCCTTCTAGCTTGAACAGGTTGTGGGACAGCTGGGAGCCTAAGGCTGAAGCTCCTACACACTAGTGACTGTGTTCCTCTTCCATCCAGTGTCTATAGAACAGCTTCCTCCCTGACTACACACTTTGTGCTAAGATGCTGGGTGGGTGGACAGTGGCAGGAACCCACGGAGACACCCACGCCAGAGATGTTAAAACAAGAGGATGAGGAGACAGCAGAGGGAGAAACTGGGACCAGGTTGGACCGTTCTGGTTTCAGTCCCAGCTCTTTTTGCCTCCCAGATGTGGCATGGAGGACTGCCATCTGCAGTGGGGAGTGTGCCAAACCTCTGGACGGAGGACGTGGTGTGATCCTGACGTGTGGCCCGACCTTCCCTCTCACTTCAGGTTCGCCAGCACTTGTCAGCTCTTGGTCAGGGAGTGTGTGTTTGTTACCTTCCTCTCATGACTCTGACAAAGCCAGCCACAGGGAGGAAGGTTTCCTTCCAGCTGGCAGTTCCAGGGTTCAGTCCATTGTGGCAGGGAAGGCGTGGTGGGCATGTGAGGCATCTGGTCTGCACTCAAGGGAGGGGGGGGGAGGCTGGTGCTCAGTTTCCTTCTTGTTATTCAGGCCAGGGCTCCAGCCTAGGGATTGGTGCCGCCCACGCCCATGCCCTCCTCACTTAAACCTCCCTGAAAATTGCCTCATGGGAATACTCAAGAGTGTCTCTTATGTGATTCTGAATTGAGTCATGTTGGCCCTGAAGACGAGCTTTTGTGGTGTGGTCGGAGAGCTAGCCAGTTGCTGGTTGAGTCGGGAAGTGAATCTTGTATGATATGCTTCCTCTACTGCACAGACATGGAGGGGTGTGTTTGGATGTGAAATAAGCCCGTGGGTTTTTTAAATGTCATTTTCATATTGGATCATATTCCAGAACAGGAATAATCAGGAAGCCAGAAAATCCTGGCCAGCACAAAGTCTTCTGTCCCCATGCACAGAGCTCTGAAATGCCTGGAAGGTTCTGTTTTCTCTCCCCCACCTCCCTGCACCAGAATCCACACCTGGGCTCAGCATCAGCCTCCTGAGAAGCTCTGGGCCTGGCTTCATCTGAGAATGTTGTCAGGCAGAGAGGCGGCAGGTGCTGGAGTCTGTTCCCAGTACAGGGCCGCCTCTTTTCACAGGAGAGGTCTGCTGTCCTGGTCTAGTCCTCGTGTGAATGTGGGTGCAGGTGTGTTCCTGTGTGTGTGTGTGTGTGTTGCATTGTGAGGTGCATGCATGTGTGTGTGCTCCTGTGTGGGGTGTGTGTAGTGCATGTGTGTGGATTACTGTGTATGTATGTGGATTACTGTGTATGTGTGTGGTGCTTGCATGTGTGTGTATGTGTGTGTGTGGTGCATGCATGTGTGGAGTTCCTGTGGTGGCGGTGCATGTGTTTGTGTGTGTGTATGTGGTTCCTGTGGTGGAAGTAAATGTGCGTATGTGTTTCTGTGCGTGAGGTGTGCTGGTGCATGTGTGCACACAGGCTTATGGAGGCCAGAGGTCAGCTCAGGTGTCGTTTTTGAAGTGCTCCTCCACCTTGGTTTTTGAGACAGGGTCTCACTGCACCTGGATCTCCCTGATCCTCCTAGATGGTCTGGTCACGGAGCCCCAGAGATCCTCTGGTCTCTGCCTCCCAGTGTGTGCTACCATGTTCCGCCTGTTCTTCACATAGATACTGGTGAGGGTGTCAAATGGGTCTCCATGCTTGTGCAATGTGCACTTTACCAGGGATTGTCCAGTCCCTGGGCTTTTGTTTTTAACCTTAAAAAACATCATTTTGTTTATATTGTGGTGGTGGCAGGGTGTGCAGGCCATGGCATGCATGGAGGTCAAAGGACAGCCCACAGGAGTCAATTCTTTCTCCCCCCAACGTGGGTTTTGGGGATCAGAGTCAGGCCACCACTCTTGGCAGCAAGCCCCCTTACCTACTGAGCCACCTCATCTTCCCGTGTTTGTTTTGAAATCAAGTCTTATTATATATAAGCTACAGCCCAGGCTGGTCTCAGTGTGCCAGCCTTCTGCCTTAGTTGTGATTAGAGGCATGTGCCACTTCCTCTGGTTCTGGCCTTCCGTTTGCTCTCATGCTGGCTCATCACAGACTCTGTCATTTGGCTCTCTGCTGGGCAGGCTCCCAGTGAACTCAAGGTTTCTCATGTCTTACAAGCTCCTGTAAGACATCCGTCTTTTTCTCCTGAGGATCACACCTTGAGTATCAAGGCCCTAGACTATCACTTTCCAGAACTTTCTGAGGTGTAGCAATGCTTTATACCTGTGCTGTCTTTGGGACCCACGAGCCTCATGGGAGTAGCAGGCACTTGAAATGCCAGTGTGACCGAGAAGCCGAATTTTGCATTTTACTTGTTTGTAATGAATTTGAAATGAAGTAGCCACAGGAGCCTGTGGCTGTGCCCTCGGACAGCACAGACGAGCACAGACGAGTCCGGAGGGACGTGTGGGTACTGCCTTTATCACAGACGAGGAAGCAGCGCCACTGAACAAGGTGTCTGTGATAGAGTAGAGAGGGAACGATGCTCTGTTGCATTAACACCAGTGAAAATCGAATCACGTTGAAGTTGCTGCTAGGATATGAGAATTCCAGCCTCCTGGGTTTCCTGCTGAAAAACATATTTTTTTCTCCAAAGCCAAGTGTAAGCCCACAGGAGCTTAATGATGATGGTCTTCCTGGGTTTTCCATACTTCTTATTTGAGACAGGTAGCCTCAGGCCTGAGCAACACTGTCCCCTCGTCACAGATGGGGAAACTGAGGTTCAGTGTGGATTGCCGACCAGGAGCCTTGATACTCTAGGGTGATGCTCTCTCTCAGAACCATGGACAGTACCAGCTCCAGAAGGTGTTATGGGTTAACTTTAGAAGGTGCCCATCACTTAGACCAGTGGTTCTCAGCCCTTGTAATGCTGTAACCCTTTAATACAGTTCCTCATGTTGTGGTGACCCCCAACTATGAAATTATTTTCATTGATACTTCCTAACTGTAATTTTGCCCCTGTCATGAATTGTAATGCAAATATCTCTGTTTTCTGTTGGTCTTAGGTGACCCCATGAAAGGGTCATTTGACCCCCAGAGGGGTCACAACCCACAGGTCAAGAACCAACCACTGTTTTAGCCCTTAGCCTGACTTCCAAGTGCGTGCCCCTTCACAGACACTGACACTCTGGGCCTCTCCCTGCATCCCCCACCGCCAGCAGAGAGTAGAACTCCTTGAGGTTCCTACATGTTGGCAAGGCAGTTGAAAGCCCAGTCCTGGGGCTAAACTAGAGTTGAACTCTCTTGTGTGTTGTCCCCCCTCCCCCCCATCCAGGCGTGTGAACTTGCACACCAAGGTGACCCTCTCTGAGCCTTAGTGTTCCTCTTCGGGAGGGAGAGACACCAGCCAGCCATCTGTGCGTCCGAATGAGGCAGGGCAGGAGTGAGGATGCTTAGTCAGATACAAGCTGAATTCACCACTTCTGCCTCGCCCAAGTGTGGTACTTTCAAGAAGCAGGGACAGTAGGCTAGCAGCAGGGATTGTAGGAAGGATGGGATGTCCTGGAGTTCCCAGGCGGGTGAGAGCTGCTTTTCAAGGCCCAGCAAGGTGGCAGTGGTTGACAGAGCCCTAGGGCCTTCCTGGGTACACCAACTGCTCTGTGGATAGGGTACATGAAACAAGCAAGCCCTTGGCACTGAGACCGAGCATGCTCTTCCCATCGACCCCCGGGGGGAACAGCTGATACCCTTCCCACACGGTGTACCTGAAGCCCGGGTCCCTGGGAGTCTCCACTTGTAGAGCTTGCTTTGCTTGCAGAGGGAGCTGGGATGTGGCGGTGTCCACCATTCTGCCTTGCTTCATTCTGCAATGAGGCTCAGGTGTTCGAGATGGGGATGAGATTCCCTCCCTGGCCTTGCCTGGCTGTGTGCCTTCTGGGCAGACTTGAGGAATCTTCACTCCCCTGCCTCACTGTCTGCACCCACAGCCTTGATGGAGCTGTATTATGTAGACTGCTGCAAGGATCTGAGCGTGGCCATCATAAGGGGCTGTTGTGTGTGGATTCTGAGCTAGCTCCCCTTGGGC
This sequence comes from Chionomys nivalis, assembly GCF_950005125.1. NCBI lineage: Eukaryota > Metazoa > Chordata > Mammalia > Rodentia > Cricetidae > Chionomys > Chionomys nivalis. Next base: position 40,831,254 of record NC_080102.1, read on the forward strand.
TCCTGCTCCCAGCATGTGACTTTGGATGTGTTCTGTCACCTCTCTGAGCCTCAGTTTTCATCTCTGTAGTGGGTGCTGAGGTTGGAAGGGCCGGGGGCAGTGGGTATTGAGGGCTTAGCATGGGCCTGGTGAGGGACAGTTGCAGCATAGCGGTCGTGGTGGCTGTGGTGACAAGTGTATGCACATGCCCAGAGAGCCTGGACTGGTGTTTAGCAGTGGCTTTAATTATTAATACCGTCCGAGTGTGCGCCTTCTCCTTGCTTCTCAATCAGACAGTAAAAAGTTCGGATTTAGCTCTTTGAAATTTGTTTTCAAAGAAAAGCAGATATTTGAAGTGCTGAAGTTTGTTCCTCTGATTTCTCTCAAGGAGAATTTCACACCTTTCTCAGAAAGCGTGAAGCAAATGAGGACCTGCAAGTGTGTGGGGCCCTTGTTGAGCTAATTCTGGGCTGGGTTGACAGCCGAGAAGCTGAAGGGGGGAGCGGGGAGCTGACAGAGGAAAGCTGGATTCCGTCACATTGCAAGCCCTCAAAATAGTCACTTCCCAACTGATACCGTCATAGCAGCATTCGGGGTGGGGGGCAAGGCATTAAAAATTTTACGGAACTGTGTGACAACTCCCTTGAAGTTCCCCTAGAGATTCCCTGCTGTGTCCTGTCATCCCATGTGAGGTTTACTTTTGTCAACTTGACACAACCTAAAATCGCCTGGTGAGGGGGTGTTTACATTGGCTCGACCGAGGGGCATGTCTGTGGGACATTGTTATAATGAAGTTCACTGGTGTGGGAAGACCCAGAGCATTGTGGGTGGCACCCTTCTCTAGGTAGGAGAGTCTTGAACTGGGTAGGAATGGAGAAATCAGGAGAGGCACGAGCAAGCAAATGGATGAGCCTGGATACATTCGTTCTCTCTGCTCTCCACTGTGGTTGCTACGTGATCAGCCATTTAGGGTCCCCACCTAGACTTCCCCACAATGATGGGCTGCAACCTGGAATTGCAAGGTAAACAAATGCTCCTTCCCCTTCAGTTGCTTTTAGTTAGGATTTTTTTTCCCCCACAGTAACAGGAGAGAAACTAGGCTACCTGCTTTGGTGGGACTTGCCTAGTACCCCCAGACCTGGCTCCACTCATCCCTTTGTCCACGATAGGCATCTAGGCTGTTGTCAGATAGGTTGCAATCATTTCCTGCCTGTTTCTTACCTATTCCAGCCTCTCTTGTATGCTCTACTCTTCTGGGGCACGCCAGCCTTTGCAGGGGATGGGGAGCTGCTGCTTGCCCATACCACATACGCAGACCCCTCCCTTACTCCTGACCAGAAAATAGCCTCAGCTGCTTCCCAGTGTCTCCAGGAGACCTAGGTGGGACCTATTTTGTGCTGTCACTGTGGGAGCCAGGAAAACGACGGTAGAATGAAGGACTGGGTAAACAGAGGCAGCGAGGCGATGTACTTTCGAACACCCAAATGCCTGCGGTATTTACTTATCCATTACAAGAACTGATTTAGAAAATAGAAGTCTTCAACCTTACTCTTTGTTTATTTCGTGTGTTCATGCAGGTATGTATAAAAGCGTGTGCATGTTATTGGAGACCTAGGTTGGTGTCCAGTGTCTTCCTCAGCTGCTCTCCATCATAATGTTTGAGACAGGGTCTTGGAGCTCACTGATCTGGCTAGACCAGGGGCCTGTGAGCTCCAGCCATCCTCCTGCCTCCACCTTACCAAGCTCTGGGATTTCAGGCAAGTGCTTCTCGCCTGGCTTAGGGCACGGGGATCTGTACTTAGGTCCCCATGCTATGCGGTAGACACTGTCCCACTGAGCCATCTCCTCCGCCTCCCGACCACCTAGGCTTCACCACTTCCTCAGAATCATTTCAGTTGCTACGGTGATGAGTTTGACTTTGGGTGAAACCTTTCCCCCTTTGATAAGTGGACTGTGGTTTAGGTGTGGCTGTGTCTTAGGAGTGAGCCTTTTGGAGCAATGCATCTCTAGTAACCCCAGGAAGTTGCCCCGGAGCCCTGCCTCCCCCAGGGCATGTGTGGAATCCTCTGGTGGAGTGGAACCAAGGGCAGCCTCCTCAGAACGGCCTTTTTAAAACACTGAGTACCCCACATGCCAAAGCTCTTCCTGCCAAGGTCCAGGCTGCTCACCTTCGCAATGATTTCTGTATATAAACAATTTAAAATGAGTTGTGGAGAAGCACACCCATCATGGTACATGCCACTGTCACGTTTCTGGTTGGTCTTTTTTTTTTTTTTTTTTTTTTTTTTTTTTTTTTTGCTGCCGGCTTTTAGACAGGGTCTCGTGTCGCCCAGAATGGTTTCCATAGCTGAGGATGGCTGTGAACTGGTTCTCCTGCCTCCACCTCCCCCGTGTGGGGATTGAAGCTTCGTTATCCCAGAATCTGGTTTGCACAGTGCTGGCGATCGATCGAACTCAGGGGTTTGTGTGGAGCCGTCTGGGCCTGGGCCCATCTTCAGGCTGTGACCTCACCTTTGTCACTGGGTCTGTGCCCATCCTCTCTTCTTGTAAGGACCCTGTTCCATGGGATTAAGTTTCCCCTCTGGGACTTCATTTTATTTTAATTACCTCTTAAAGGCCCAGTCCCCAAATGCGGCCATACTCTCAGGTCCTGGGGTTTTGGGCTTTGACATAGGAATGTGTGGGCCCAGTTCAGCACACACAGCTGTCAGCACCTTCACTAGAGCCATCTTTTTGGGGGGGAAGGGTTCGAGACAGGGTTTCTCTGTAGCTTTGGAGCCTGCCCTCAAACTAGCTTGTAGACCAGGCTGGCCTCGAACTCACAGAGATCCACCTGCCTCTGCCTCCCGAGTGCTGGGATTAAAGGTGTGCACCACCACCACCCGGCCTAGAGCCATCTTCTTTCCCATCATGCTTTTCCAGAACATCGTAAGTGCCTTGCCTCAGCTGGGGCGCAGTGCTTTCCAGTTTGGTCCTGGGATCATTGAGAGCCCTGCTTCCCCTCCACCACACTGTCCCTCCACCATGCTATCCTTCCCTATGCTGTCTCTCCCCACGCCGTTCCTCCCCACACCGTCCCTCCCCACGCCATCTCTTCCCACGCCGCTCCTCCCCATGCTGTCCCTCCCTATGCTGTCTCTCCCCACGCCGTCCCTCCCCACACCATCTCTCCCCACGCCGTCCCTCCCCACGCTGTCCCTCCACCACACTGTCCCTCCACCACCCTGTACGTCCACTATGCTGTCCCTCCACTGTGCATCTCCTCTGCCATGCTGTCCCCTCCACCCTGCGTCCCCTCTACCACGCTGTCTCTCCACACACCCCCTCCGCCTTGCTCCGAGAGCTCAAGTCCACCCCTCTCTCCGACTGCCTTGAAGACTATCCACACGGGCTTCTGGTGTTTTGACTATTGCATTTATCTCCTGAGGCTGCTGTAACAGATTGCCATAACCTGATGAGTTTGACACAACAGGAATTGATCTGTTCCCAGTTCTGGAAGCTGCAAATCTAAAATCTAAATGTCGGCAGGGCTGCTGTTCCCTCTCAGGGCTGCGATGGGATGTGGGACGAGGGTGGGGGCATCTTTGGGCTTTTTGTTCATTGTTGCCAGCTTTGGACTTCCTTGCTTGTGGCCACAAGTTCTTGTTTTTTTTTTTTTTTGTTGTTTGTTTTGTGTGTTATTTTTAATGAAAATACATAGCTTTCCTTCCTCCTTTCTAATCTGGATGTTGTGAATGTGTACGTGTGTGTGTGTGATGCATGAATGTGGGTGTTTCTCAGGTGTGTGTGTGATGCATGAATGTGGGTGTTTCTCAGGTGTGTTTGTGTGTGTGTGTGATGCATGAATATGGGTGTTCCCAGGTGTGTGTGTGTGTGTGATGCATGAATGTGGGTGTTCCCAGGCAGTGGCATGGGTATGGAGGTCAGAGGGGAACTTCAGCTGGTTTGTTTTTGCTTTTCTGCTGCATACACTGGGCAAACGAGCTGTGAGCTTCCAGGGAATCTGTCTCCCTAGCCTCTTTAGGAGTGCTGGGATTACAGATGCTCACGCCGTTGAGCAATCTCTTCAGCCCAGTGCAGTCTGGGTGCTTTCAGTCCTTGTCTTGCTCAGTTGCCCTGGCTGGAACCTCAAGGGCATTGAAGCAGTCTTGCATCCATGGGACAAATCCCATTTGATCAGGTGTAAATGCTTTCTGTGTGTTGTTGGGTTTGATCTGGTAATATTTTAAGTTTTATTTTTAAATTATGTGTGTGTGGGAAGGGGCTGAACAAGCCAGAAGAGGGCATTGGCTCACCTGAACTGGAGTTACAACTGGTTGAATATTGCCTGATGCAGGTGATGGAAATCAAACTCCGGTCCTCTGGAAGAGCAGTAAATGCTTGTAAGCACGGAACCTTTTCTCCATCCCCTGACCTAGCTGTACCTTCTGGTTTGATCTAAGGACCACACAGTAAACTGAGAAGTGTTTCCTCATTTGTGTTTGTCAGGATTGGTGTTAATGTCTCTTGTATTGTGTATATCACCAGTGAGGCTGGCACTTAGCTTTTGATTGTCACACAATCCTTTCTTCTCTCTAGTAATGCTTTCTGACTTAAGGACTACTTTATCTGATATCGGGGAAGCTATTTCAATGCTCTTTTGGTTCTTGGTGGGTGGCGTATCTTCTTCTAGCCTTTCATTTTCATCTTTTACTTTTATTTATCTTTTTCCATTGAAATTGTCTCTTAGCCTGTTGTGGTAGCTCATGCCTATAATCTCAAGACTTGCGTGACAGAAGGAGAGGAATGCTATGGAGTTTGGGGTCAGTCAGTGTTACAGAGTTACCCCATTCTAAACACACACACACACACACACACACACACACACACACACGAATATTTCCTATAAGCAGCCTGTAATTATCTTTTAAAAGTTCTGTTCTGGGGCTGGAGAGATGGCTCAGAGGTTAAGAGCACTGGCTGCCCTTCCAGAGGTCCTGAGTTCAATTCCCAGCAACTATATGGTGGCTCACAACCATCTGTAATGAGATCTGGTGTCCTCTTCTGGCCTGCAGGCATATATGTAGGAAGAACACTGCATATACAATATAAAAATAAATCTTAAAAAAAAAGTTCTGTTCTTCCAATCCATGCCTTGTGGCTGTAGTTTCTAAGTACTTTATATTTAGTACAATCACTGATGACATCCCAGTCTTCTCCCTTCCCTCTTGTTCTATTTACACATTAATTTATATTAAGTAGGTATTCTGTGGTTTATCATTTTACAGCTGTCCCCTGACCTGTGGTTTTCCTCACCTGCAGTTGAGAGCATCATCATGGCTTAGTGGTCCTCTCCATGGGTAGTGTAACTGGGCCGTATGGTCGTTCTTCTGTCTTAGTTTCCATGCTGATTTCCATAGTGGCTGCATCAGTTACACCAGGAGTGTAGGGCTCTTCTTTGTCCATTTCCTTACCGGAATCTGTCATTATTATCATTGTTGTTTGGAGACAGGATTATTCAAACTTTGTAGCCCTGACTTTTCTGGGACTCTGAACCTCCTCTCTTCTGTCTGCCCCTGAGTTCTGGGATTACAGGTGTGTACCACCATATCCAGGTTATTAATTTTTAAAATAGCTATTCTGTATGGGGTGGAGTGGAATCTCAATGAAAATTTAATTTGCATTTCCATGATGTCCATTAAAGATGAACTTTTTAAATGTATTTTTTTTGTGTGTGTGAGAGTGTTGTGTTTGTGTGTGTGGTATATGCACATGGGTGTGTGCTGGTGCTCACATCTATGCACAAGCGTGGAGGCCAGAGGAGGGCATCAGGTGTTGTGTTATTATTCTCCACCTTATGCCTTTTAGACAGGGTCTCTTACTGAATCTGGGGTTAGGCATCAGCCGTCTGATTGTCTCGCCTTCATCAATAACTCCAGCTTGACAGACATGTTGCCCAATGCTTTATGGGTGCTGGGGGATCCACACTCAGATCTCGAGACTGTGCAGCAAGCACATTGCCACTGAACCATGTGTTCACACTTGCATTGCGTGGGTGTGTCCGTCACCCTCTAGGAACCAGGTTATGCGTTTTGCCCATGGTTCTCCACAGTTGGATCCTCCAGGTACCGGTTGTCTGTCTGGCAAGGATGAGTCCCATTCTGTGCGCCATCTCCTCACTCTTTTCACTGCTTCCTTTACAACGTGAGAAGCTTTTTAGTTTGTTGTAATCCCGTTCGCCAGTTCTTTTACTTCTGGATGGAAATTTTTTTGCCCCAAAGTGGTTCCCCCCTATCAGTTTCAAAGTTTTATTCTCTGCATGTTGATGTCTAGTTTCTCAGCGTCTTCTTTTCTCTAACATGTGCCGTCTGTCACATCTGCCAAGAATCAAAGGCTGCAGCTGCATAGATTGTATTTGGGGCCTCTGCTATGTTCTACTGTTTGCTGGTCTGTCTTCGTGCCGGTGCTTGCCATTGTCACTAGGGCTCTATAGTATGGTTTGAAGTCAGGCTTTGTGCTGCCTCTGGCTGTGCTTCTTTTGCTTATGGTTGCTTTTGTTGTCTTTTGTTTGCATGAGTGTGTTAGGATTGCCTTGTCTGGTTCTATGATGAAAGTCATCAGAAACTTTATGGGAACTGCACTGACTCTGTAGACTGCTTTTGGTAATGTGACCACAGAGCTAGGGAGAGGGCGTCAGGGGTGAAGCGATTCACGTGCAGGCATAGGACCAGAGTTAAAACCCTCACTGTCCATGTAAACGCCAAGGTGTGTGGTCCAGTGGTCAGGAGGTGGAGACAGGATCCCTGGAGCAAGCTGGCTAGCTAGATCAGTGAGCGCTGGGTTCATATGAGAGACTATGCCTCAATATATACCACAGAGAGTGATCAAGGAAAACTCTCAACATGAGCCTCGGTCAACTACATGCACATATGTGTATATTCACATATATGTGTACCTACACATGTGAACACATCCACAGACACATGCCAGAAATGTCATTGAAATTTTGATGAGAATTTTATTGAACCTGTAGATGGCTGTTGGCAATATGGCCATTTAAACAATATTAATTCTCACAGTCCATGATCATGGGAGATCTTTCCATCCTCTTGGGTCTTCTTCAATTTCTTGCTTTTGTAGATCTTATTGTTGAGGTCTTTCATATGTACACTTTGTTGTTTCCTAGGTATGTTGTTGAGGTTATTGAATAAGATTGTTCTCCTGGGTATTTTTTTCCCTCTCAGCACATTTATTATTGGTGTATGAAAAAGTTACTGACTAAAAAATAGTTTTAGATTTGTGTGTGTGTGTGTGTGTGTGTGTGTGCCATAGCGTGTGTGGCAGTCAGAGGACAGTTTGCGAGAAACTGAACCCAGGTCCTCAGATTCAGCAGCAAGTATCTTTGCCCACAGAGCCCACTTGCCAGCCCCAGTTTTTGATTTTTGCAAGTTGATTCTGCGTCCTGCTGGCTTTCTGGATTTGTTCATCAATTTCAAGAGTCTCCTGGTGGAGTATTTAGGTTCCCCTGGGTGCAGCAGATTATCAGCTCCAAACAGGGATAACATGACTTCCTTCTTTCCTATTTTTAGCCCCTTCATTTTTAATTCTTGACTGAGTCCTCTGGATAAAACTTCAAGTCCTATAGTACGTAGGATGGGTAGGAGTAGATGCCCTTTTCCTGTTCCTCCATGGTTTTCAAGGAAATTTTTTCTGCTTTCACCTATTTGGCAAGATAATGGCTAGGCATGTGTTCTGTAGAGCTTTGATTATATTGACGTATGCGTCTTCTTTATTTAGCTCCCTCTGAGCTTTTATCATGAGGGGGTATTGAATTTTATCAAAAAGTCTTTTCTGCAGTTGACATGGTCACCTGATTCTTTTAATGTATTTTGCCATATGCATATAACTCATTTGCATATGCTGAACCATCCTTGTACCCCTGGGATAGATCACCTTGGTCATGATATATGATTTTCTTAGTGTGCTGTTGGGTTCAATTTGCAAAGTGTTTTATTGAGAGTCTTTTCATCTTTGAGGATATTGATCTATAGTTTTATTGTTTTTCCTGCATTCAGTTTGGGTACTGTCTTAGTATTCTATTGCTATGAAGAGACACCTTGGCCACAGCAACTCTTATTGGGACTGATTTACAGTTTCAGAGGTTTAATACATTATCATCATGGCTGGGAGAATGGCAGCCTGCAGGCAGACATTGTCCTGGAGAAGGAGCTGAGGGTTCTACATCTGGATCCTCAGGCAGCAGAAAGAAGAGAGAGCCACTGGGCCTGGCTTAGGCTTCTGAAACCTCAAAGCCCACCCCCCAGTGACCTACTTCCTTTAACAAGGCCACACCTCCCAATCCCTCTCAAGTAGTGACACTCCCTAGTGATTAAGTATTGAAATAGAGGAGCCTGTGGGGACATTTTCATTCAAACCACCACAGGTGTCGAGGCTGCACTGTTTTCCTGGGTTAAGTTTTGAAGCATTCCATCTCTTCTGTCCTGGGGAGGAGGTCGAGGCCCACCAGCATTTATTCTTCTTTAAAGGTGCGTGGAATTCAGCCATGAATCCACCCAATTCTGATTTTTCATTATAGAGAGACTTTTAAAAATAACAGTCTCAGTATCATTACTTTTTAAATTTTATTTATTTATTTATTATGTATACAATATTCTGTCTGTGTGTCTGCCTACAGGCCAGAAGAGGGTACCAGACCTCATTACAGATGGTTGTGAGCCACCATGTGGTTGCTGGGAATTGAACTCAGGACCTTTGGAAGAGCAGGCAATGCTCTTAACCTCTGAGCTATCTCTCCAGCCCCAACTTTTTAATCCCTCTTTTTAGCAGTGTTTAATCCTCTTGGTTCAATATTGGAAGATCATATGTATCTAGAATTTTTTCATGTCTTCTAATATAATTTCTGAAAAATATTTCTTCATAGACCTGTGGCGTTCATCTTTGCCGTGAGCTAACGCTTTGACTCCTTGTATTGTTCCTTTATTTGCTATTTATTTCTTTTCTGATATTCATAATTTATTTTCTTGATGATCTTGGTCTTGACTTTTTTCTTATTTTTCTGGAGAAGCATGACCTAGATCTGCATTCAGCAAAATGGCCCAAGAGTTAAAATACCATGTAGATCAAATGGACCTAAAAGACCTTGATAGAATATTCCACCAAAAGTCATAAAGGACACATTCTTTTTGCTTACTAATGGAATATTATTCCAAAATGGATCATATTTTACTGTAAAGCATCATTGCAAATATTGCATGTATGTGCGTGTGTGTTCGTGTGTGTGTGTGTGTGTGTGAGCAGGGCAGAGACCTACTTGGGTATCAATCTTCAGGAGCTATCAATCTTTTTTTTGAAGCTGGCCTGCAGCTTGTTAGTTAGGCTGGTGAGTCCAAGATCCTCCCAAGTCTCTGACTCTCCAGGGCTGAATTACAAATATGCGCCGATATGCCCAACTTTTTTTTCTTTAACGTGGGCTCTGGTAATCAAACACAGGAGCTTATGTTTGCATGAGCTTTTTATCGACTGAGACATCTTCCCAGCCCAGCAAGAACCAGTTCTAGGAGGAAAGTTTGTATTTATAAGTTCTTATCCCAAAGCACTAGCGAGATCTCAGAAGACAGAGGTGAATGATGCATCTTAGCTCTGCTATCTCTTGTGGCTGCCAGACTCACCCTGGAACCTGATCCACAGCAATGCCAAGGCTCGACCCTCAGGACCACCGAGGAGTCAGCCAGTGCCAGTTCATGCTCCACCTGTCTTTATAGCAGTGTGATCTGTGACATAGCTTTGGTTATGTTTTATTTGTTCTTTTTGTGTGTGTGTGTGATGGTCTCATGTAGCCAAGTGATTTAGTTTTGTTTTCTGCAGACCTGATAAAAATACCCTGACCAAAGCAACTTAAGGGAGAGTTTTTTTTCCCCCCTTTGGGCTTATAATTTCAGGTTACAGTCGATTATGGGGAAGCCAAGGCAGGAATTTGAAGCATCCAGTCTCATCCCATCCCATCAGGAGCACAGAGCAATGGATCAAGGCATGTGTGTCTTCTACTCAGTGTGTTTTCTTCACTCCTGTGCAGCTTAGAGCCCCTTCCTAGGGAATGGGGTCACCCATGGTGGGCGGGTATTACCACCTCAATTTATGTAAGATAATCACCCATAGACTTGCCAACCAGTCAACCTGACAATCCTAGATTATGTCAAGTTGGCGATTAAAAACCAACCATCTGACCTAGGCCTCAAATTCCCTATGTAGCTGAGGATGGCCTTGAACTCCTGATCCTTCTGCATCCAGCTCCTAAGTGCCAGAAGTAGAGGTGTGTGCCACCATGCCCAGCTTTCATTGGTGGCTTTGGAGCAACAGGTTAGAGGTCAGCCTGTCTGGAAGAAGTTACAGAGTAAATGATGAACTAACTCCTTTTTATTTCATTGAAATGGTGTTTGCTTTCTGGTAGTGCCACAGAGTCCCCCAAGGCTTATGGCTGAGGCAGTGGTCCCTGCATGCCTCCTCCCCTTCCCCATGCCCACTCCTAGATTCTGCTTTAAAGCACATTTTATTTATTTATTTATTTTTAGTTTTGAGATTACAACATTTCTCCCACCCCTTTTATTACCCCCCCCCCCAAGATCTTCCCACATACCCACCCTGACTTTCCTTCAAATTCATGGCCTCTTTTCACAAATTGTTACTGTATGCACTTATGTGCATCCATATATATCCCTAAATATAACCTTGTGTGTATGTTTTTAGGACTGACCATTTGGCACTGGACAATCAATTGGGTGCTCTTCCCTGAGAAAGGCCACCTGTCCTGCTCCCAGCTTGCCTCAGTTGTCCTTCGCTTGTTGGGTAGGGTTGAGACCTCATAGGCTTTCCCCATCTGGTGTGGCATGCCTGTTGGTGCCATCACCATCCTTGTTCAGCTCACGTTTGGGCAGCCATATTGGTGAGACTTTCTGGGTATGGCTTCTGATATTATGAGGAGACACAATCTCACAGCAAACCCCCTGATGCCCTGGCCCTTACAAATGCTCTGTCCCTCTTCCAGGATGTCACCTGAGTCTTAGGAAGCACCTGTGTCTTTAAGGCACATTTGGGAGCTGCTAACTTCGGAGAGTCCAGTTTCACTTGAACATTTCTTACAACTAGCAACCGTCTTTCAGCATGGGGCCTCCGTGTCCTTGCCTGGGGTTTGGTTGGCTGTGCATTGTGCAGCACCATGCTTCTCCCAAAGCATCTGACTGTCTTGTTGGTTTGTGTGTGTGTGTGTGTGTGTGTGTGTGTAGCTGCTGCAGCTCAATAGAACCACCCTAATGGCATCACCCTCAGCATCCTTTGAACAGGGACACACACACCGAGTGCCCCTGGGTACCAAGCTCCACACTGGGCCGTGTCTCACAGAGAGCTTGGAATGTCCCTGGATGATGTTGTGGGAGATGCTGAGTTAACTCAGCCTTCTTTTCTTGTTTGCTTTCCCTGAAGCAAAGGCCTGTACCTGCCTGGACTTGGTGAGGCCCATTAGAGCCACTGTCCCGGCATCTCCCTTTACTTTCTCCTTACCTTGCCCCATCCAGGTCTCAGGTCAGTTCTCGAGGGTTGTGGCTACAGCTTGTCAGTAGCTTCCGGCTTCCTGCTCTCTGTGCAGTTTCCTAGGCGCAGCCCAGGCGGGATGCTCATTCGTCTTTGTAGCTTCCAGACCTCTGCACTTATAAGACCTGTTTTTATCCTTGGCTGAGCTTTGTTGAGCTCAGGGAGCGTCAGCTGTTAGGAGCGAGGAACCTGAGTGCACCAGGTTCCCTGGCCTATGGAAGGGGCTTTTGGTCCTTCCCGTTGACCTGCCTCCACCTATACACTTACCCAGAGATTTTCAGGGAGCTGAGAGGGCTCTTAGGGTCCAGGACCTTTGTTCTACCCCAGTGCAACATTTGGGGAAACAGGCTCTGGAGGATTGCAGGGTGAGATACTTGTGAGCTGAACTGATCCCTCTTCCTGAGCCCTGGGTTCTCCATAGCCTCACAGTGCCAGCCCCACATGGGACTTCATGCTCTGGGCTCTCCAGGCCTACCTTCCAGAATGGAAACTAGTATGTTTTCCAGACTGCAGCCAAAATGACCGAGTACATCTTAGCCACGGTGTTCACCATCTGTGGTCACCATTTGACCTTCTGGAATGTCCTTGGTCCTTTGCTAGGGAAGCTTTTGTGGATTCGTCTGACCTCACTGGCTAGTTACCTGTTGTACGGGGACAGTGATACCACATCCATTCATTCAGGGGATGTGTATTGGGCGTTTACTTGATAGTTACCCTGCACTGGGCTGTAGAGAAGTGTGCAGGGGCCATCTCTGAAGGAGTGACGTGAGTCTGTCTGTGGAAGCTCGTTCCCAAGAAAGTTGGAGAGGGCCTACACAGAGAAGGCATCTTGGAAGGAGCAGCCCTTGGCTGACTGACACGGCATGAATTAGAAAGGGGGTCCAAGGTGCATGGATCGGAATACACAGGTGACTCCGAGGTGAAATGCCCACTTGGATGGGAAATCAGAGCAGAACAGTTATAGAGGCCACCACAGCCACATGCAAGCGCCACGGTCACCAACTACGCTGGTTGGCTTTTTGTTGATTTTGACACATTTGGAAATGGGGGACCTCAGGAGAGAAAATATGCCCCCACCAGACTGGTCTATGGGAAAACTTATTGTGTGTTTTCTTGATTTATGACTGATGTGGGAGGTGCAACCCCTGGGCAGGTGGTCCAGGGCTGTGTCAGAAAGCAGGCTGAGCAAGCCATGAGAACAAGCCAGTTAGCAGCATCCCTCCACGGTCTCTGCTTCAGTTCCTGCCTCCAGGTTCCTACCTGTCTTGGCTTCCCTCAGTGAAGTGTGGCCCAGCGTACATAAGCCAGGTAGCCCCCACCCCAGCAACCCCCAGGTTGCTTTTAGTCTATGATTTATCGCAGTGATAGGAAACCTAATGAGGACACCAGCCCTCCTCCCTCAGGTCTTTTGTGTATGTGCTTGGGCACGTATATTCTGCCAGATCATGGCTTCTGGGGTTTCAGGAGACCCCACAGATTCCCTTCATTTGTGGGGAGCCTTATGTAGGGGTAATGAAGCATGGGCACCCTTCATCGTGATGTGGTCCACACTGCGGTAGCACCAGAAACACAGCTGAATACGGCTAGGACTGAATGTCCCTATTTGAAAAACATTTCCCAGGAAAAACAAATGTTGGAAAGTTAAACATTTGGGCTATTAGTGTGGAACAGAAGAAAAACCGCATTTGCCTTTTAAATATGGGCACCAGCGTGGCACAGTGGTTCCAGGAGCATCCCACGCAGGACCCACAGGAGCCGTTGCGTGCAGTAGGGACAGCCTTCAGTCTAGCAGAATGCCCGCAGTGACAGCATACATCTGCCCCCAGGGATGTCTCTGCAGCAGGGAGCTGAGGGTGGGTGTGGGTCCCTGAGCCTCCGCGTGCCCCGGGTAATGCTGGGACTTTTTGGAGCCTCTGTGTTAACCGCCACTGTCTTGGCTCCCATTTCTGGGCTGTGTAGTGGATTATGATACTGAATTCTCCAGAGAACCCTGTGATGCAATGCAGTCAGCTGAAGTCCCCATGTATGATGCGGACCTTCGGCTTTTCTGTGCTCCGATGCGTTGACAGCTTGGAGCCTCACCGGCTGCAGGGACTGGACTGGCCAGGGGTAGGTAGCAGCAGACTTCCACAGGCAAACCAAACACGCCACAGCCCGTAGCCCCTTTGTGGGGCTCTCAGCCGGGACCTTGCTCCACTTGCCCTGATTATCCAGAGTACCATACTGTAAGGAACAGCTCTTGTGTCCCAGAGCCACCCAGAACCACCAAACTGGTGGCCTTTAGCCTGTCCACTAGTCTGTTTGGCCTCATGGAGTGAACCACTGCTGAGGCTCATTTCCACATTTCTACTTTGTCTTTTGACTGCCTGAACTTCCCTGTGGGTCCTGGGATTGCATGGATTTAAGCAAGCGAGTGCCCCTTCCCCTGTGCACATCTGTCTTGTACAGCTTATAGAACAAGTCTTGGGCGGGGAAAGCTTGTGACTTCCTATCTTCACTAGCATACGATGAGCTTAGTGAGCATTCAGGTTACAGGTGAGGGTGCTGGAGGCCCCTCTTTGGCCATCCAGTGGGAGGTAGAGAAGGGATTGCACTCGGTAGCCTGGTACCCAACCCTGCTGCCTTCCTCTGCATGCTGAGGACTCTGGTCAAGATGCGTCAAGTGTACATTCTAGTCCTGGTGCCTGGCCCAGGGATGTCACTACAGGGCTGCAGGTATATCCAGCACCTCCCCTGTCCGACTCTTACACTCTCCTTCCTGTCCAGGTCACACATGGGATGTTTTCCTATTCACATCATTGGCCCACATGGTTCATGCTGCGTGCATGGCCCTATGGCTTGGTGGTCGTTGGCAGCTTGCTGCTGACTTCAGAGCTAGCTTTTTTCCAATGTTCCCCTAGACTGTGAGCCACGCTAAGCCGTCTGCTAACTCGAATCTCCCAGACATTGGCAAGCGTTTAAACCCAGAACTGTCAGCGTTGCACTAAAAATGCAATCAGAGATCGTTACACCATCTCTTATCCCACCCCCCTCCACTGTATTCTGTGAGACGGGGAATGGGCAGGAAAAAAAGCAGTAAGCGGGCATTTTCCTGATTGTCATTGTGTTTAGAGCACACTAAAATCCCGTCGGGCGCAATGCGCCACTCCGGGACCAGCACTGTTAGTGCAGAAATATGCGTGCCTCTCCTTGAGTGTGGAGAGCATGCCGTGTGGAGGCAGTGCTTCCTATGGCATGGCACATGTTATTAGTAAAGAATGGTAACCCCTTTGGAGGGAGATTAGTGTCAGGACTTAGGAAGCAGGCTCCCACAGGAGCCCCCCAGCAGGTTCTGTGTACCCCAACCTGGCTGCCCCTGGAAGCTTGGTGTGAATTCTCTTGGGCTCTATGCATCTGGCAAATGCAAAGGAAAAAAGCCACATGTCACCCTTATCTGCTCTCCTGATGGACAGTTTGTGGTCTCTTTACCCACTGAGACACTCTCAGTAAGCTAGAAGGGGTGAACAGCAGAGGGTCACCGTGCTGGCATGGTAGGGTGTGCCCACCAGTTCTGAAGATCCAGGGGTAGAGGCTGGTTTTTGAGGTCAAGGGTTGGGGATCAGCGTTCTGATGCACCCTGTAAGGCCACTTAGTGTGTTTCCTATTGCAGGACTTAGGGTATCCTTCAAACCACTGCTCTATTCTTCCTTGGTGTCTCCAAGGCTCTCCTGTCCTTCAGAAACCCTTGTGGGGTACATCCCAGTAGAGGCTGGCTGTGGTGGTTTGAGTAAGAATAGCCCCTGGTAGCCTCACATGTTTGAATGCTTAGTCACCAGAGAGTGGAACTCTTTGATAGAATTAGAATTAGGAGGATTAGGAGGTGTGGCCTTGTTGGAGGAAGTGTGTCACTGGGCTTTGAGGTTTCAAAGCTTATGTTAGGTCCAGTCTCTCCCTACTGCCTTCAGATCAAACTGTAGAACTCTCAGCTTCTTCTCCAGCACCAGGTCTGCCTGCATGCTGCCATGCTCCCTGCCGTGATGAAAACAGACAAAGCCTCCGAAACTGTAAGCCAGGCCCAATTAAATGCTTTCTTTTATAAGAGTTTCTTTGGTCATGGTGTCTCCTCATGGCAATAGAACAGTGACTAAGACATTGTTGTCGGGGCACTGCCTGATCAGAAGGCCAGGGTTCAAGTCCTAGGTCTCCGCTGTCCCATTCTGTGACCTTCAACAACTCCATATCCTTTCAACGGCTTCACTTTCTACTCTATCCCACAAAGGGCATGGGCCTCTGCAGGTCCCTAGACTGCTCTTGTCAGAGGCAGCGCCCTGTCCCTGAGATGGAGATTTAGCCTTAGAAGAACATCTGCTAGGGTATGCAGCGTAGAAGGCCTGGACTCAGGCTTCTAGTAGAGTCCAGCAATGAAGAACATGGGCTTCCAGCCTAGTGTGCATTTGGCCAGGCTGTCCAAGGTCTCAGCTGCCTCTGGACTGAGGAAGATAGGGACAAAGAAAAGGCGTTTAGACTCGGCTGCTACCCTGAGCCTGGAGCAGCTATCTAAGTCATGTGCTTGCTCCAACTGTCCCCAGCTGGGACCTTCTAATGGCTGCCTCTTCTGGCTTCCCGCATGTGCAGTTCCCAGCTCCCCAGGGTGACAGTGTAACCTAGTTTTAGATAGTGTGTTCTGATCACTCCCACTTCTGCTTGTGGAACATCCCTGTGCCAGGGGCCATGCTCCTGTCTGGGCACTGGAGGCTCCAGGGCTGTCAGACCTCTTCTCTGCTGGGGGTCGGGGCAGGAGTTGCAGCAGCTGGGCACTAAGAGGGTGCACACACTCTCTGTGTGCAGGTAGAGGGTGGGAGGGTGACGCTACACAGAAATGCTTTTACCAGGAGCTTCTGGCATCTTAGCCACACTCAGGTCGGTGAGAGGCTCTGGGTTGTTGGACTAGAAGAGGAACCTGTAGCAAGGGATCATAACCCTAGGTCAGAGGAGGGAGCTTCACCCAAGTCAGTGATGACCAGGCCGCTGAAGAGCCTTTGTCTGGCTTCCAGTCCATCCATCCATCCATCCATCCATCCATCCATCCATCCACCCACCCATCCATCTACCCACCCACCCATCCATCCACCCACCTAGTCACCTGTCTGCCCATGCATCCATCCATCCATCCATCCATCCATCCATCCATCCATCCATCCATCCATCCATCCATCCACCCATCCATCATCCACCATCCACCATCCACCATCCATCCACCCACCTACCTATTCACCTGTCTGTCTATCCATCTTCTCACCCTTCCTTCTAATTACCCACCCACTCACCTGCTGAGAGACAAGGTGGCATGATGGCTCAGAAAGTACCTCCATGCTGTCACACAGGTGCCAAGGGTCTGCTGCCCTCCATGGTTTTTGGTCACCCTGTTGCTGACTTGTCTCATGCTTAGGCAAGCCAAACCATTTTGCTCAGATATCAAAAGGAACGAAAATGCTCAGAGTCTGTAGAGGTCACAGGCAGCTGGTGAACTGCCAGTTCCAGCTGACCACCCAGACAGATGGACTCATGGCTAAATCTCCATCTCAGGGACAGGGCGCTGCCTCTGACACCCATCTTGTTGAAGGGAATGGATTTTTGAACTTGTCACGCTGGGAAGGTACAGCTCCGGCCTGCTGCCTGGCCTCGGGTGTAGGGAGTGACCCTTGGTGCGCTATTATAATCAGTGGAGACTTTGTTTCTCAGCTCTCCTTGTCTGCCGGAGGGAACCCCTGGGGGGAGCTGACAGCTTCCTGCACACCCAGCCCCCAGGGAGTCACTGCTGCAGAGGCAAATGGAATTGTGCAGTTGGTGTAATTTGATGATTTGCTTAAGTGGCATCCCCAGTTAGAGACATGACAGAAATCCATTAGTGTGGCTCCGCCCCCAGCTTCACCGGCTCTGGAAGTAGGATGGATGGGTGGTGAGAAACAGAAGCCAGTATGAATCAGGAACAGTGGCAGTCAGTGGTGGCCACCCTGTCCATTCTGCTGGGTTCTCTTGTCACCTGGTCTGGTCCTTGTCCTGTGCTTGGGTAAGGGCTGATGAGGTTCCCAGGCTGACTCTGGTGGCCTTGAAGGACTCTGAGCCAGTGACCCAGAGGTACCGAGCTGGTCAACACCTGTAGTATTGTCCTCACTCTTCAGCTCTGAGGCCCTCAGATGTGGAATACACTTGATGACCTGTACCTCGGATAACTCTGTGAGCCATCAAGGTCTCCATGATGCCGGGACAACTGCCCACGTGGGCTCCGGGGACAGGTGGTCTGTACTGCTCCTCCCTGCTGCTCTGCCCACTGGGTCCCCAGCTCTGGCAGCTACCTGCCTCACTCAGCTACAGTGCTGCTGGTATCTTTATTCACCAGGCTTATGCTAAGAACAGAGATGGGCGGAGCTAACACCACTCCCCTGATTCTGGGGCTTTCCACCAAGGGTTAGGCTGTGGCAAACCTCAGGATTGGGTTCGGAGGCCCCCATCTTCCGCATCTTCACTGGGAACTCCCAGGCCAGGGCACAATTGATTGCAAGGCTCCAAATACCTCTGACAGCAGATGGCACCTCAAAATGGGTGAATTGGACTCTGTGAGATGACAGGACTGGTGGGGTCTGGAAAATATGGGTATTTTCATTCGATCTAAGGGGTACATAGTCAGCATGCCATGACTGAGCTAGGATCACCACACATTAATAACAATAAAGTAATAATAATAATGAAATATTGGATAAGTGAAGTTTTATTGGGAATCTCTCAAATTTTTATTTCTGGAAGCAAATCCAATTAAAAACAAAGTTGTACCAAGCTAAGTATATTTGGAGAGGGGATGGGGCTTGTAGCTTCTATTGGAAAAATTCTGGCTCAGAGGAGTTGATTTCTTTTTCCTTTTGAATAGCAAAAGTTTTCGTCCATTTCCATTCAATGTGTTCTGTGGAGCCAGAGTTCTCCTAGGGGAGGTGTTCCTGTTCCCATCTCACGTGTGAGGAAACCGAGGCACGGTTTGGTGTGAAGCCACACGGGGTTAATGGTGGAGCTGAGCCAGGGACTCAGACCTCTCCCATCATTGTGGCTTCCCGGAGCTGATCAGCAGGCTTGGGGGGATTGACCCAGTGTGCAGATGGAGGATGTGTGCACCTCTGGGGTCCCCTATGGCCACACTGCCCTGGCCAGGTGGAGAATGAGTGGTTGCTCGCAGTTTTGCCTTGACTGTCAGACAAGCAGCTGGGCAGATTGTGGAAGTCTCAGCAGGGCAGGCTTGGGGAAGTTTGTCACCAGTTTCTAGATTGTTCTGTTTGGGTGAAGTCAGGATGTGTTACGTCAGGGGTAGCTGGAGAGTTCGTGCTCGGCTAAGTTACAGGAAAGAATTTCAGGGCAAGTGAGTGAGGAGCAGAATCAGGGTTTATTAGATTTAAAATTGTGTCTGTGGGCATATGAGCGCACCAGCTACAGAGGCCAGCAGAGGGCGTCAGATCTGCTGGGACTGAAGTCATAGGCAGCTGTGAGCCTTCCCATGTGGGTGCTGGGGACAGCACTGAGGTTCCCTGGAAGAGCAGGAGCTTTTTTAACTGCTATGCCATCTCTCCCCTATCTCTCCAGCCCCAGAAGAAATTTTGGCAGTTTTAAGTATGGGTATTAGAGAGTGGGGTGTTACTTGGGCAAGAGATAGTGTGCACTACTGTACCCCAGGTGTGGGTATGTGCCGGGTGGGGGAAGAGAGGGAGAGAGAGAAAAGAATGGGGGAGAGGGAGGAGGAAGAGAGAAAGGAGGAGTTGACCTTAACTGTCCTTCCGGTAGTCATGGATGTGTTTTAGTGGCTTCTAACTTACATCTCCAAAGGTTTCGAAGGGTCTCTCTGACTTTAGAGGTGGTTTACGGAGTACAGTAGCTAGGACCATGGCTGATAAGGTAAAGCCCTGGGTCACAGGGTTACGCAGGGAATTGAGAGTTGCTTTCCCTGTGAACAAAGTTAATTGCCTTGTTAGAGAGACTCGCAGGAAACTGCAGGTGACACGCGGAAAGAAGTGAGGGCACATTGCAGGTGGCATGCACGGGCTCTGAGTCCAGCTCGCTGCCACGCTAGCGTCATTTGGAGGATCTCCATGTGAAAGGGGCACTGACTATGTCGGCAACCTGGGTCCTCAGCTGGCGAGAAGTTCAAGCAGACTCAATGGGTGAGGGGCTCCTTTCCGTTCTCGTGTCCCCTGAATTTTTCACCTTTCTGTCTTTGCGGGTTATGCAGCAGGGAGTGAATACATTCACAGTGTATCACCTGTCACAAGGCCCTAAGCCTGCCCTGTCTGTCCTGGCTGACCCCTGAGGGTGGAGTCAAGCTTCTTCCCAGAGTGCACATCGTGGCCGAGTCTCAACACAGTTGTTGAATCTGATTCTAAATCCTGAGTGTGGGTTGTTGAGAAGACAGACAGCAGACCAAACTTGGTTCGTCTGTGAATGTGCACATGTAGGCTGTATGTGTTTGCATTTGTGTGTGTGCGTGTATGTGTGTGTGTGTAGGCCAGAGGTCAGTCTCCATGTCATTCCTCTGGCACTCTCTGCCTTGATTTTTTTTTTTTGGCAGGATGTATCATTGACCTGGAGCTCAGCAGGTAGGCTAGGCCAGCTAGCCAGTGAGCCCAGGGACCCACCTCTCCCCACTTCCCTAGGACTGGGATTACAAGTATCAGACCTGGATTTAAAAACAACACAACAACATGGATTCTGGGGTGGAGAAAAGCAAAGCAAACATGTCATCAGTTAAGCCATCTCCACAGCCCGACATTTCGTTTTTTTATCCAAACTAGGACTTCCAGAGCCATCACAGCTTCCTGAGCACAGCAGCCAAGGCAGAGGGCTGAGCAGCGTGGAGCCTGGGCACGGAGCAAGGGCAGGGAGAATGGTGTTTTCTGGGCTGATGGGGTGGGGAGGGGCTGTACATAGGCACGGCCCTGTCACTCCAAGGCTATTATCCTCCTGGTTTTTTGTAACTGTTATTTATTTATTTATTTATTTATTTATTTATTTATTTATTTATTTATTTATTTATTTATTTATGAGGCAGGGTTTCTCTGTGTCCTGGCTGTTCTGGAACTCACTTTGTAGACCAGGCTGGCCTTGAACTCAGAGATCCACCTGCCTCTGTTGGGATTAAAGGTGTGTGCTGCCGCCTTCCGGCTAGTTTTTTTGTAGCTTGTAACTTGATCGTGTGGTTCTCAGTGTGGACTATGCAGGTGACGTCACCCCATAGCGTTCCAAAGGTTGGGCATTTCTGGACCTTGTTTTGACTGTGAATTCCATGTCGGTGCCGCTGGGCACTTGGGGTTTCCTGGGTGCAGCATCTCTGAAGGTCTGAATGGGGTGCTACAGTTTCTGTTGGGATGTGTAGGCTGAGGAGCCTAAGATGGAGAAAGCTGAGAGACTTGGTGGCAGCCTGGAAGCAGAGAGGGTGAGGCTGGCACCCTGCAGTTTAGTTGTGGGGAGGACCCTGCTCCTGTGCTCAAGGACTGATGGCCAGTAGAGCCAGGGGCAGGGATGGGGCCTCTGCCTCCTCTAATTCACAGCACAGGATGGGGGCGGGGGGCCGTTCCCAGCTCTCTCCCTTTGGTGGCTCTGTGGCTTCCAGAAGGGCCACCAGCAGTCTGCTCTGTGCGTGTCCACCCCACAGGCAGCCTGCCCTACGAGTACAAGATCGTGATTGCGGGCAACCACGAGCTGACCTTCGACCAGGAGTTCATGGCTGACCTCATCAAGCAGGACTTTTATTACTTCCCGTCCGTGTCCAAGCTGAAGCCAGAGAACTATGAGAATGTCCAGTCGCTGCTGACCAACTGCATCTACCTGCAGGACTCGGAAGTCACGGTGCGTGGCTTCAGGATCTACGGCTCCCCGTGGTGAGTGTGCCTGGACCCCATCTTCAGCACCGGTTAAGAGAGCCGGTGGCGGGGACTCCGGTCTCCTGGAGGTGCTAGAGACCCAAAGCTGAGGCTCAGGGCCAGTGCAGAACTAGGGCTTCCTAGGTGTGTGATCCTCTGTCCGAGGGAGGTCATAGCCCATCATTGAGCTGGCTTGGGGGAGGCCAGCTGCCAGTTCAGCTATTGTCCAGCTGCTTTGAACTCCAGCCACCAGTGGTCCCACTGTGACTTTCAATGTGGACATTATTGGCCTCTCTAGTTCCTGGCTTCCCCCAGGCCTGGAGATCAAGGGGCGCTTTTATCCTGGTCACAGACCTCTGTCAGCGGGAGCACACGAATGGATAGGATGTGGGGGAGGCGGGGGGCAGCAAGCTGTGTAGTTGTGCTACTGAAGGGGCTCGATGGAATCCAGAACACTCCCTGTTGGAATGGGCTTTAGAACTGGGACTGAAGGAGGTGTGGCTGGGGGGAGGGGCCCCTGTATTTCTCAGTCTGTCTGCGCTTCAGGACCAGGCTTTCCTTGGCCTAGTGTCTGTTTCCTTGAGGCCACCTGGGGCTGGGAGCAGGTGGCAGGAGGTGACACACAGCCTGATAAAATGGCAGTATTTCACTTCACCTTCAGCTGCTATGAGCTGATTGTTTGGATCTGTTTTTGCCGTGCCGCAGAATTAGTCCCGTGAGCTGCCCCTCTCCTCTGGGACCTGCACGCTGGGGAGGCTGTGTCTCTGGCAGCGTGCCGCACACACAGGCTGTGACAATGAAGGCACCACCACTCCAGGCAGCCCCTCTGGTCCCACTGTGTCATGGGAAGACAATGCCGCTACCTTATAGCAGGGCTTGAGGTGTGTCTGGATGAAGGGACAGAGGAGCACCGTCAGTGGGCCATGGGTCTCGTGACTCATGATCAAGGGGGCATCCTCAGAAGGGAGTTAGCTTTATGCCAGCTGAGGGTTAGGCTGGCAACCACCCCCATTTTATAGATGGGAAAGAAGAATTCAGGTAGGCACATGGTTCAGCCAGGGCTACCAAGGCAGAGGTGCCCCAGCTCCTGGTGATCTCTGCCCTTTGTGTTGAGGTCATGCAGTACTTTCCTAAGTACCACTCGGGTGCCCCAGGGCACTTGGGGGCCCGAGACTCACTCCCCTGGTTCATCAGTAAATGTATCAAGTCATCCGTGAGTAGTCATTGAGAACCTGGCACCCATTGAGCCCCCGTGGACCTGGTGGGAACTCAACCAATGTAGACACCGCTGTCTGGGTTCCTGCCCTGGTCACAAGTGGTGGTCATCAGCTGTCCTCTGATTCAGGAAGAAGTCCTGGGAGTTGGGGTCTGGGGAAAGCACCCATGGCAAGAGCTGGGCACTGAGGAGATCACAGAGCTAAGGAGGTGGGGAAGGGTGTGGTTTGTCATAGGCAAAGGCCACAAGGCTGGAGAGGGCATCAGGCTTGTGGGCACTGTAGCGTCTCTTCCGGACCCAGTGTGGGTCACAGTAAGAGACAGAAACTGCAGGCTGGGCAGCCAGAGCCTCTGCCCCGGGTTCTTGACTGGAAGCGCTGCCCTGTCTTCCCCCAGGCTACTGGGAACCAGACTTTGCAGAGTAAATTCGCTCAGTGTCCCTCCAGGGAGGGAGGTTGAGGACCCCTGCAATGCTGAGATGGATGGGTGGGGCCTGCTGCCTTCCTGTGACTTCTCCAGGAGAGCCCCACCCTGTACATGTGTGCATGTGCATGCACACCCAGGAGCTGTGTCACTGCTGGCGTGTGTGCACCTGTGGGTTACAGGCGCCCTCCCTCCTCCTGTCTCAGGCGGCCCTGGGGGCAGCCTCATGCCCCTGGTAGTGAGGCTTCTGTGAATCTTGCCAGTGTTCTGGCCTGGTGAGCTGGCCCTCTCACCTAGGAGTCAGGTTCCAGTCTTGCCATGGAGCTGCAGAAGCATTGGCCAAGCTGTAGAGCCTTCCTGAGGCCTGTGTGTGACCAGTAAATGGGGCGATGACCTGAGTCACAGGACAAGGATGGACATTACCCTCCCAGGTCCCTTGGTGGAGAAGGGACCCTCAGTGGCTGGTGTCAGGGATGCTAGAAGCCACACACATAGAAGTGGTCTAAACCAGCCCTGAGATGTGTGTTCATAGCTTGAGAACCCTCTGACCTGGCAATGGACTCCACCCAGACCTGGGCGAGGTATCTGTGGTAAAATCTCAGCTCTGTCCTGAGGTTTGAGGTGGATACTCCTTGGCACTGGTCAGCTACGCCTAGGGCAGCTAGCTCATGGTGGGACAGACTGACTGATGGTTATTGACACACCCCAGACCAGCCTAATCTACAGTCAGTTCCTCATCGCGACTCCTTTCCCAGATGACTGGCCAAGTTGATGATTAAAACTAGCCAGTACGTGGATGGCGGGGTTATTGCTCCTCCCTCCCTGGACACATTGGTGATTTGCGGCTTTCAGGTATCCTTCGTGGCTTCAGAGGCATGGATATGCCAACGGGGCGGGAGGGGGGTGTGTGGACCACACAGCATGTGTAGGGGTGATAGCCGGTTGCCATCAAGGTGGGAAAACACACACAAGACTGTGATACGAGAGCCCCGTGGCTTAGGAAAGAGGTGGTTCACTTGCACTGCATGAGGGGTCTGCACGTGAGCGGAGATTGCACGGAGCCCCTTGCCCTCTCACTTTTACGTGAGTGTGGGGAATCCAACTCTGGTCCTCACGTTTTCTCAAGCACTTCATCTGCGTTGTTTCCTCCGCCCCCTGTGCTCTTCAGCGAAGCCAGTTTGCCAAGTGACGTCCCCTGCCAGCCGTCGCTTACCTGTCCGCCTGCCAACACTCGGTACCATAAGGCTTTACTCGCTCTTGGGTGGGTGCTGGTGCTGCGGTGGGGCTTGGAGCCTCTTCAGGGTTTCTGGCCGCCCACATCCCTCTTTTCTGAAGCGCTTACGTCTGCTGCTTAGTCCATGACTTGGGGCAGGGATAGTCTGTCTTTTGGTTGGTTTTGGTGACGTGAGGATGGAATCTAGAATCTCAGACATGACAGGCAAGTTCCCTTATCACCTCATGCCTTATCACCAGGTTGTCCCCTTGGCCAGCCCTGTTTTCTTCTCTTTCTTAGTGCTTCCCAAAGTGTCTCGGTGTGTCTGAGTGGGGGATGAGCCCTTGGACACTTGACGCCGTTCAGACTGCCGTCCATCTCCTCACTCATAGAAGACCTGGATTTTGGTGTGATCGAATGTCTGCATTTTTCTTCCTGGCAAGGGCTTCCTGTGTCCTGCTGACAGGATCCCCCCCTTTTACACAGACTCTCTGTTTTATCCGCCCCCCAGAATCTTACTACCAGCTTTTCGGGCTTGAGCACTAGAGCAACTGGGAATGGTGGTGTTTGATGTGAGGTGTGTATGTGGGGTCCCCACTTTGTGTTTTTCCTGTGGCCACCATTGGCAGGCACCATGAAGGAAAAGTCTGTGCTCTGCTCTGCCTCCACAAGGCAGACTGGGTCTGCTCTTGCTCCCCCCCACACCAGCTCGTTCGAGACAGGATGGGAGTGTCATAGGTCACCCTAACAACTGGCTTCTTCAGCATCACCTCAGCTCTCTGGAACACTCGGGACCAGGGGCCGCTGTCACACGTAATCTCTGTTTCTAACTTCAAAGCCCGGCACAGTACCTGGCTTATGTTGATAATTGTTTCTCCAGTGGATCGGTGCACAATGGGGAGGATTCCAAGCCATGGGGCAGCCATTGCAAGCCCTGCCTGGACCGTTCGCCTGTGCCTGCATCTGCCTGTGGCTGTGCCTCAGGCCTGCACCACCAACTCCTCATGCGCTAGGCTCCTGCGCCGTGCTGGACTCTTCACACCATGGCCTGATAGTGCCACCTCCTGTCTCACCACACTGCTCAGTCTCCCTAGGACACCGAAGGCCAGTTGCTTACTTCCCTGTGCCCTTGACCTGGGCCTGCCCTCCTCCAACATCTGGAAGGTAAATCAAGGGCAAAAATCTGGGGAAACCTGCCTCCCTCCAGGGCACACAGTGACTCTATGGGACGCTGGACACTGTTGCTGGTTCCTCAGCTACCGCTGGGCACACGTCCATCACCCAGAGTGGCTCTGGGGCAGAACTAACTGCGGGAACAGGATAGAGTCAGTTTCTGCAAAACCCTGCCTTTTTTTTTTTTTTTCCCAATCCCGCATATATACCCTATTCATTTATGGGTTTTGGATGCATTTTTTTGTTCTCATTTAACTAAAAACGGCCTTGATTTTAAAAAAAGAGAGAGAGAAAGGAGTGAGAGAGAGTGAAGTTGGCACGCAGCAGGCCCATCTGCTCTAATTACTTCTGGTATTTTGAAAGAAGGGATCTAAACCTGCTGAGACACGGAACTTTGGGAAGCGGTGGCGGGACCTGTGCCTGGGAGGCTGGGCTCAGATTCGGATTCTGTGCTTGGCTGGGCTGCCTCCCATCAGGGCTGGACCCTGAGGCCTAAGGAGAGGGCTTCTCTTGTCTCTAGGAGCCAGAACTTCAGGGGGGCACTCTGCAAGGCTGGACTGAGAACCCAGCCTGGCGCGTAGGTGCCAGCAGTGTGGCTGTGCTGGGACCTTGGCTTTGTGAGACAGTTGACACAAGGAGTCCCCTTGTCCTTAGAATTCAGAGGCCAGATGTAGACCATTGCTGGCACACAGTTTGTGTCTCATCATGCTGCTGGCTGTGACCACCCCGTGTTGGGGGTAGGGACAATAAGGGCTGCTTTTACATAGTAGATAGCCACAATCCTTCATTCAGGCATGGAGCAGCGAGTCTCTGATGGTCTCTGTGGGCAGGCCAAGGGTGGGCACTCGTGGTCTCTGTGGGCAGGCACAGAGTGGGCACTCATGGTCTCCGTGGGCAGGTCCAGGGCAGGCTCTCGTGGTCTCTGTGGGCAGGCACGGAGTGGGCACTCATGGTCTCTGTGGGCAGGCCCAGGGCAGGCGCTCATGGTCTCCGTGGGCAGGCCTGGGGTGGGCACTCATGGTCTCCGTGGGCAGGCCTGGGGTGGGCGCTTATGTTATGCTTTATCCCCAGTCTCCTACTTTGCTCAGTTAAGCAGGCCTGCTACACAACCTGGGGCAGGAGCAGAGCAGCCTGGGAACTGTGTCTGTCTGTGATGGTGCTCAGGGAAGCCTGCTGATGTGACAGGTGTGTGTCTGTCTTAGCACAATCCCCAAGACAATTAGTGAGGTCCCCACCTGTCCCTCATTTTATAGAAGGCACCAAGACTCAGGAAGCAAGGTGACTTGCCATGAAGGAAGGCCCCACAAGGACAAAGGGGAGCTGGTCCAGAGAGGGAAGTGTGGTGCCCTCAGGATGGCCACAGTGAGGTGCTACGTGAATGTCTTTCGCCAGGGGAGGAACACAGTCCTGTGTGATGCACAGCACAGTTTAGGGTGTTGCCCCTCAGAGGGGCTTGCCTACCTCAGTCTGGGAGTGTGCCCAGCATAAGCTGGTGTCTTGGCTTGGGACATCCTGACTGTGGTCTGGGGACCATTGCTGGAGCCCTGGGCTCTGGAGTCTCTGGTAGAAGATTGGGCACTGTATCAGGGTATTACTATATGCGGGCTTTGTGGTCTGCTCGTTTATTGAAGCCCTGGGGGCCTAACTTGAAGAAGGTATGTCACACACTTGTTCTCTCCCCTTCCCTGACTTGGCAGCTTCTTGCTGTCCTACTGATGTTAAGGACCGTTCCCATGAAGTCCCACACAGCATCTGTCTTGGACCGTCTTGCGTCTTTGGGTGGTATTAGCTTGAGGTTATAGCCTTTATGGCACCCAAGCTGGTGCTTGGTGGCTTCCCTAGAACTGTTCTGTTTAATCTGTGTCCTGAATGAATAGATAGGACTATGCCATCTTGTGTCACGAGAAAGCTGAGGATGTGCAGACACTGAGGGACTGGCCTGTGATCTCAGCCCTGGTAGGAGGCAGGTGTGTAGGTCGGTCTGCTCAAGCAGGGTGACAGCCTCAGCTGATGCTGCAGTGGGTAGACTCCCCCGACACTGGCCTGCCCTCTGGTGGCCCCTGTGGATAGCAGAAGGCTGGGCTTCTGCTCTGGCATCTCTGCCCTCTTATGGCTGAGTCTTAGCCTACCTATGAGAGGTGAGGCAGCTGCTGAGCACTGAGCCATGGGGGTGGTCAGCGAGGCTGCCTCAGTAATGTCTGTCATTGTCTGCAGCCCACACGCAGTCAGAAGCCACCTGTCTGTTCAGGGAGCCATCTATATGACTGGCTAGGCTTAGGTTCTCTGCAGAAAAACAAGGGCAACCTGTGCTAGCCACATGGGGGCCGGCAGCATCAGACACAGCTCAGGCCCCGAGAGACCCTGTGAGTGGGGCCACTGTCGCTCCCCTCTTCTGTCTCCTCTTACAAGATACTTAGCATTCCAGACCTGGCACGCTGTGTCTATGACGTATCTGAGACAGGGGAAGAGAATCCTCGGCTTCTAGACCCTACTGAGCTGATTGTGCACAGAAATGTGCACATTCAATACACAGATGTAATATATTCAATAAATACACCTGCACACATTCATTATATATATATATATGTATATATATATACACACATACATACATGCCTGCACACACACATGTGCACACAAACATACTCATGTGTTCACATGCACAACTGGGCTAGGGATGTGCAAATAGGCACACAGTGACACACACATTCAAATTGGTATGCCTGATAGGAGTGCACTCTCAAGGACACACACATGCACACAGGCACACTCACGATCTACTCATGTATGTGCACACATGCACAGGTAGACTAGGGAGGTGCAGATGGGCACACAGTTACATTTAGACTGGTATTGTTGATAAGAATGCACTCTCAAAGACACACACACACACACACACACTTCTTTTCCCTTTTCCTATCCTTATCTCTTCTCTCTTCCTGAACCACTGCTTCACTGTTGCCTGTCCTCTCAAGCAGGCTGTTGTGCGCCTGCTCACTCTCCCACTCAAGATTAACGTCTGAGACGATCATCTGCCACCTCTGCACAGAGTCCCAGCAAAACAAAAGATGAGCAATTCCGCATATTGGAAGGGTGGGGGAAATTAATTAGGAATGACAAGGGACCCACTCTGCAGTTCCACAGTCTCTGCTGCTGACTTGCTGGCTGTGGTTGTGGCCCCAGCAGGTGCATGCGTGACAGACATCTGGGCGCTGCCTACTCTCAGCAGCCTCAGGCTTCTGTCTACGACCTGTCCACTTCCCTCAGCCTCTGACCTCAGCATGCCAGCACCCAGGGGTACAGGGGGGCAGCTGACTTAAGTGTCTCCTAGAGTAGGAGGCGATGTACCCACTGTGCATTCTAGATTCTGGGCTTAGAAACTATATTCCTATCCCTGGTTTCTCTGAGCCTCAGTTTTCTCTGCTTCAAAGGGGGTTACAGCCTAGCTGGGGTGCTAAGGATGACTGGGGCCAGTTAAGCCTCAAGAGGAGGGAATGAGAATTAGCAAGCCAGGGGCAGGTCTCCTGCAAAGGGCTACTGTGGTGTCTGAGTCCACGGTGGAGGTAGTGAGAATGAATCCCTGGCAGCCAAGCTTTCCGAGCATCAGAATGCAGGTGATGTCACTGGGGCCAGGTTCTGCCCTGTGAAATGGGCACACACTGCCACCTAGGCAGGCCCTTGAGAGGGGGAGGCAGCAGGAAGCTCAGCAGGTGGCGGGCATTGTTGTCATTTTGAAGCTTGACTGGCAAGCCTAGGGCAGGGCTCCCACTAGGAGAGTGCAGAGGAGAAGTACAGAGGGAAGGGTGCAGGGGAGGGTGCAGAGGGAAGGGTGCAAGGGAGGGTGCGCGGGGGGGGGCATGGGGAGGGTGCTCATATGCAAATTCTTTGGTGTCTCAGGCAGAACACCTGCTGGCCTGTTCCAGTCTCCATTCATGCTCTCCTTGGACACACCTCCCCTAGGGCCAACCTGCCCCAGCCCTCTGCCAGGTGTAAGGGACACTGGACCTGTGCTGGTCCAGACCATCAAGGTAGGGATGGGGATCCAGTGCCTAAGGAGGGGGGTGAGGGGACACTTCCGAACAAGATGGCCTTTGAGTTGGGCCTTATGAGTATGAGACGTTAGGAAGGTCCTCGGATGTGGGGACAGCTGAAGACGATGTCTAGGGATAGGTACAGGCACGGTCACATGCAAGCAGAGAGTGCAGTCAAAGCTGTGTGGGAACTTCATGGGGACCTGAGCTGGATTGTCTGAGTCAACCCAGGGGGGGTTCAAGGGCCCTGTGTGCCACGAGGACTGTCCTGGAGGCAGCGGGAAGCCATGGAGGGATCTGGAGGAGTCCCAGGGAACCTGCGAGGGACTCGGGCTCCTCTTTTCTATTGTCGGGCTGAAGGCTCCAGGGAGCCTGTGGGAGCTGCTCAGGCAGGAAGCTCCTGTAGAAGAGGGAGCTGGTGCCTGCCCACCGTAGGGGGTTCTTTGCATCTGCCACAGGCTTGGGCATGGGATACAGGTGTGTGGGATCCTGACCCCAGTCCTTTCTGCTCCTGGGCATCCTCAGGTATGCCACGCCACTTGCTTCTCCGCACCAACAGTCCCTTGTGCCTGAAGGAGGACCCCAGTAGTTCCACCCCAGTGGCTAACTGGGCAACTAAACGTGCAGGGTGATAGCGTAGAAGGGTAGCATTTTATCATTTTGGGTTGGAAAAGGGAGCCTGGCTATGGACTGTGTCCCTTAGGTATGGCTCTGCACCCCAGCTTCTGTGTCTGTGGTAGCCATGGTGGCAGATGCCTCCCCCACAGGCAGGAAGACTGAGAGACCCCTGAGCTGCCACTCTGTGGATGCTCCCTCTGAGTTCAGGAGCACCTGGGGTCTCCACTGCCTACACGCTAGGCTCAGGAAATGGGTTCAGCCAGGGGTCACTCTGCCCCAGCTGAACCCTAGGGACCATGCCCACTCCAGGGCTGAATGCCTGCTCCGAGGAAGCCAAAGCTGGGGCTGGACAGGCTCTGCTTCAGCTGCTTGCTCTACATGAGTGTCGGCAGCCCCATCAGCTCTCAGGGAACCGAACCTCACGCTTCAGGGGGACCCCGTAATGATTGGCCACAAGGAGGTCATTTATATTGGCTAAGCAGGCCTAATTAGGCTTGATCTGAAGGTTAGCAGAAGCTCACAGAAAAGCTGTTAAGGGGTTAATCTCGGAGAGATTACGTTGTATTCAGTGCTCTGTTAAAGTTTGAATTAATTTTTCCCATGGGTTTGCTCACATTCTAATTTTCAACTAAATGAGACATCTGTTTCAGAAAAGGAAAATTTGCTCTGGTTGTCATGGCAACTATCATTCTGTAAGAAAATTATTCCAATGGTTACTTTAGAACAGAAAGACAGGGATTCAGGACATAAAGCTGCCTTCGGCTCAGTCGGAATTCTGATGGGCCACTCTCCGTAGCCACGAGGAGCCTTGGACGGTGAGGCCAGTGGCAGGTGGAGGTGGTACCAGGCCCATGTGTTGGGTTGGGGTAGAAGCTGGTCCAGGGACTCCTGGGCACCCCAGTATCCTGGCTTGAGTGTTCATGGATGGTATTCTAAAGTTGAATGACAGGGAGGGCCAGGGCAGGATGGGTGTATCCTTCCTGGGAAATGCCAAAAAGCCATACAGAGAGCTGGTCACTGTGGCTGTTCAGAGCGCTAGGCTTCCCTGGATACAAAGGGTCAGTGCACTCCAAACAGCACCCCAGGAGGCTCCAGTGCAGACTTCACACTGAAGATGGTTCCTCTTTTGTCTCCTGGGTCAGCAGTGACTGGTAGTTGTTTTGCCCAGGCCATGGTGGCCCAAAGGCCTCAGTGGGGCCCCTGGAGTCTGCTTAGACCTTGCTGACTATAGCCCAGCCACCCAGGACTGCCCACCACCCTGGGAAAAGCCTCAGAAATATCTTCCAAAAATGCCACTTCAGGCTCTGCCTCCCTCTGCTCTACAGTACTAATGGTAGACAATGGCATCTGGGCATTGCCTGTGTGCACACATCCCCCTGCGGTGTCCAGCCATACCCTTGTCAGCCCCTCTTCCTCTGTGTTGCACTTAGCAGGAAATAGTAGCCACCCTTGGGGTTCAAGCCTGGGAAAGATGAAGGGCCGGTCCAGGGCAAAGTCAGTATGACCCTGCTTGGATGGCACCCCAACCTGTCAGAGGGGGCAGACAGCCCCCAGACTTCCAAGAGCTGAGGTCCTTGCTGACTGCTGCCCCTGGCCGGGAGCAAGGCAGAAGCTCACCTGTGTTTTGGGGATGGGAGTGGGGAGAGTCTCATGGCCCACAGGTGGGTGTGGTAAGATATTGAGGGAAGGAGAAGCAGAGAACAGGTGGGGAGAGGAAGTGGAATAGTTTGGGGCTAGATACCCTGCTGGGTTTGATTCACCACAGGCTCTGCCATGAGTGCTGTGTGGTCCTGGGGTGTGGAATGGCTCCTCTGGGCATCCCCATGAGAGAGTCTGTTCTATCTTCCCTCTAGAGTAAGGCTCTGTGGCGCTGAGTGAGGAAAAGCTGGCCGGCAGGGTGGCCTGGGCTGACTTCCGGCGTCCATGAGCTATCTCTTGTGTTTCTAAGAGCTACCTCTGCAGTGGCTCAGGAGAGCCAACACTAACAGGTGCCTCTTCTCCACACTGATGGGGCTTTGTCCTGCCGTATAAATATTTGATTAGCGTTTTGAAAAGTGAAGCCTGTGTTGGGAAGACAGCAGGTAGTCACACATTGTTCCCCGTCCTGTGGGTTGGCAGGACACTCAGTGATTTCCAGGCTGCCGTGGTCTTTCTGATCCCCACCTCACCCCTTCAGCTGCAGTTCCGAGAATCCTAGACGGTGATTCAGAAATTGCATAGCTCTTGGAATCCGTAGAGAGGGGGCTGCCAGCACCAACCAGGGCCATGGCAGAAAAGGACCCTTACCTTGTTACCAAGGTGTGTGACTTGGGGATGGGGGTGTCTATATAGAACTCTTATCAGCTGAAGTTCCCTTCCTGCTCTCAGGTTCTCTGAGGTCTCCTATCCTGCTTCCTCTTTAGAAGTGATCTTGCCAGCCATCAAAAATGCAATATGAAAAACCCTCCCCTAGATAAAGCCTTACACCCAGACTTTGTGGGTGGCTTTTAGGAGTGGTCCATGGTGATGGGTGTGATGGTGATGATGGTGGTAGTGGAGGTGATAGGGATCGTGATACTGGTGTTGATGATAGTAATAGTGGTTTTATTGATGAACGATGATGAAGGCCATGGTGGTGGAGGCAGAGATAATAATGGCGATGGTTGTATGGAGGTGATGGTGGTGACCATGGTGATGATGGAGGTGGTAATACGGATGGAAGTGGTGCCTGAGATGGTCAAGGTGATGGGGATGGTGAAAGTGATGATGGTCATGGCTATGGTGGAGGTGATGATGGGGACAGTGATGGTGATTGTGAATGTGCGGACTGGATGGTGGAGGTGATGAAGGTAGTGACAGAGGTGACAGAGATCGTGGAGGTGATGGTGACAGAGGTGGTGAGGATGGTGGTGCCATGGCAGGGCACTGAGTTGTCATTGTTGAACAGACAGTGCCATCCCCATTAAACAGAGAGCTCCAGACACTGAACTCTGGAGGAGTCAGGTGTTTGCCACTTGTGGTCAATCTCATTTTCTTAAAACTCACCCCTTGTTCAAGTCACATAGGTGGCAAGTGGTGGACTATCCTGACCTCAGTCAGTTTGACTCCAGGGTCCCCTTGAAGCTGTGTGTAAGTAGCATGTGTGTGCGAGCGTACGTATGCGTGTCATTTTCTTTCAGAAGAATGCTTAGCTTTCTGCAGATGGGCAGGAGCAGGCCTGAGTCAGCATGTCTGAGGGAGGAGGCATCTGACAGGGTCACCTCTGCCTGTGCTGCTCTTCCAATGGCCAATTCCAGTCTAACCACTGTCCCCTGGTGGACACTTCCCACGTGCGGGGATCCTGTGTGTCAAGTGGCCATTCTGTACCCGGGCCTTGATCCCTGGTTCGCCTCTCATCTACCTGAGGTGAGAATCATGGTCCCCAGCCCAGGGACAGGGCCACCTCCTCCACTGATGGCTCTGGAGCCTGCTCCAGTGGGCAGAGAAATCAGGTGGAGCCACGGATGCCTGCGACTTAGGAGTCAGGGCTGGGTGGTGGTAGCTGGTGTGTGCTGACTGCTTCTAGCAAGCTTTCTTTGGAGGCTTGTGTGACGAGGAGCCAGCCTCAGCTTTGAGGTGCTAGCTATGACATGGTACCAGGTCTGCTCTGTGTCCTGACCACAGTGACCTGACCACAGCGACCAAATCACTGTGACAGGATCAGAGTGTCCTGACCACAGTGGTCAGATCACAGTGACAGGATCAGAGTGTCCTGACCACAGTGGTCAGATCACAGTGACAGGATCACAGTGGCCAGATCACAGTGACCAGAGGGCCCTCAGCTCCATTCACCAGCATTTATCTGCCTCTGGGGCCAGTGTCTGACATAGAAAAAGGACCTTTGAAACTACCCCCCCCCACCATAAGACCCAGAGTGACCACCTATCCTTCACATGCCCAGGTCCAGCACTGCAGGCTTGATGTCAAGAAAAGCAGCCCTAGGTCTCAGAGTGACAGCTCCACAGGCTGTGTCGCCCGGGCACCTTCCCTTCCTCTGGGAAACATGCAGAGACCTCAGTCTTACAGCTCAGAGCCTATGAGGATAGGATTGGGAGTTCTTACATGGGGTTCTGTGGAACCCCTGGAAGTCCTAAGTAGTCATGTTGGTGGCTGCCAACAGTGTAGGGCCATCAGTGGGTTCACAGCCATTGATGTCAGCCATGTTGGCCAAGGGTAGGATTCAAGGTGGCAACTTTGGGCACACAGGGGCTGTGGGGGCAATGCCTGACTTTACCCAGCTCGTAGTGTGTGCTGGTCGGCAAATTAAGGGGCTGCCTGTACTGCTTGGCTGCTGTTCCTGGAGTCCACCTCACCCCCACACTGGCTGCACTGACGGCAGCTGGTTGCCGTGGCTGCTTGGCCTTGTACCCTTCTCTCCGACTGTGCCATCCTTGAGACCCTCCCTAAAGTGCCCCTCTTCTCTCCTAGGCAGCCCTGGTTCTATGGCTGGGGGTTCAACCTCCCACGAGGGCAAGCGCTGCTGGAAAAGTGGAATCTCATCCCGGAAGGTGTTGATATCCTCATAACTCACGGACCACCACTGGGTAAGCTCTGGTTTACCTGCCCAGGCTGGACAGGGTCCTGGAGGATGGAGTGTTTGGTGCCAGGCTGTGCCTGAAGGATCCCTGGGTTGGTCAACTAGGTCTGATTTGCTGGGGTGCAGCCCTCACCTAGCCAATGTCCCCAGGGCTGAGGACGCCACCTCCTGATGTTGCTCCTGTTTGCCGTGCCTCTAACTCTGAGCCTGTTGCTCACCAGATGCCACTTCCTGAATCCCCTGACTTCTGCCTGGCCCCCACCAGTCCCTTCTCCGTCTAACCCGCCCCCACCTCTTTTCTCTGATGTCACTGTCGCTACTCCAGGCTTGAACCTTGTGTTGACCACCCTGGCTCCTCACTGCCCCCCCACTCCTATGCAGCTGCTCCTCCATTTTCAGTGGAGGACACCTGAAGCCCAGGCCTCTACTGGGACAGCACAACAAGCTGCTGACCAGGCTGTGCCTCTCCCAGCCAGGGCCTCCAGGCCAATGAGCCAAGTCCTTCCTCAGTTTCATCTGAGTTGTGTGGGTTCTGTGGCCCTCCACCCCCTCATCCTCTCTATTTCCTGTTCTCCTCCCCTTACTTCCTCTGCTTCCTTTTCTTCCCTCCTTCCAGATTTCCTCCTCTTTTTTCCCTTCCACTCTTTTGATTTATCTGTCTACCCATTCATCTTTTTCCATCCATCCGTCCATCCATCCATCCATCCATCCATCCACCATTTTCATCCATCCATCCATCCATCCATCATCTACCCGCCAATCCATCCATCCATCTATCCATCCATCATCCATCCATCCATCATCCATCCATCCACCCATCCATCCATCCATCCATCCATCCATCCATCCTCCACCCACCCATCATCCATCCATCATCCACCCACCCATCCATCCACCCGTCATCCACCCACCCATCCATCCACCCATCATCCATCCATCCTCCACCCACCCATCCATCTACCCATCATCCATCCATCATCCACCCACCCATCCATCCACCCATCATCCACCCATCATCCATCCATCATCCACCCACCCATCCATCCACCCATCATCCATCCATCATCCACCCACCCATTCATCCACCCATCCATCCATCATCCCCCCACCCATCATCCATCCATCATCCACCCACCCATCCATCCACCCATCATCCATCCATCATCCACCCACCCATTCATCCACCCATCCATCCATCATCCCCCCACCCATCCATCCACCCATCATCCATCCATCATCCATCAATTTTAATTCATCCATTCATCATCCTTCCTCCATTCAGCCACCCATCATTACACATCCTCAATCTTTATTCCCCATCATCCATCCACCCCCTATCATTTATTCATTTATCCAGCTGTCAATCATTCATTTACCTATCCATACACTCTCCCACCTGTTCATCCATCCATCCATCCATCCATCCATCCATCCATCCATCCATCCATCCATAATTCCATCCTTTGACTTCCTCTCTCCAGATTCCCTGCCCTGGTCACAAAGCACACTGCACACCTGTTTTGGGAATGCCCGTGCACCAGGTATCCCAGCAGGTTCTAAAGCACTTCCTTTCCGATTGTAGTTGCCAGGGCCATTGGGTGACTACAGTTAGAGACTCCCACCCCCAGCGCTGTCAGCCCACACTGCCACATAAAGATGGACCTACATGATTCCAGTTCCTAGGGCAGCACTTCTGACAGCTGGATGAAGCCAAGACACGGGGATATGAACCTGTCTGTGCAAGGTGTAGGAGCCGCAGACCCTAACTACCGCAGATCCCAAGCCGCTGCCAATTCCAGGTCTACCGCGGATCCCAGGCCACCCCATCACCCAGTGCCGTGTCTGTCCCCCTTCGTTTCCTCCCCCCTCTCCTCTCTGCTGGGCCTTCACTCTCTCCTCTTCTCTCCTCTCCTGGGCTGTGCTCTGTCTCTCCCAGCGAAGCTTGCTGGGCACACTGAGTTGAAGCTCTCCAGCCCGTGCTGGCAGCTCTATAGCGTGTCTCACCCACCCAAACAGAGAGGGGCCGACAGAAACCTGACTGCTCACTCGAGGCATCAATTATTCTTCGTTTGTGTAGCCATGTGAGGATAATAAGCCACCACCATATGGGGCGGCTCCGGGAGGCTGGCGGCCAACAGACACAGCGGGCACCATGAGAGTGTGCCTCAGCCAAGGAAACTAGCTTCTGTGCACCCCTTCCCCCGTCTCATGTATCCCAGGCTGGCCTGGCAGTTTTTATGTAGCTGAGGATGACCTTGAACTCATATTTCCACCTCCACCTTCCCTGGGCTGAAATCAGAGCCATGTGCCGCCACATCTACGAGTACCCAGAGCTCCCCCCGATAGGCAAGCCATCTACCAACAGAGCCGTGCTGCAGCTTCTGTAGGGTTTTGTGGAGGTCATTTTTGTATTGGAAATCTCCTTCGGAGGCTATGGAAGCTCCACTCTGCTTCCAGCCACTGCGGTACCACGGACTCAGTTTGCTCTTCTCTGCAATGGGTGGCCACACAAACCCTCGGAGCTGCAGGAACAGTCATGGGCTGAGATCTGTAGTGGTTATGTGCACCTGGGCCCAGGTACCTGGCCTCCCCTTGGCTCTTGTGAAGGAACCTCTTAGCACAGCCCTGCCCACGAAGGGAAGTTGAGCCTCCAGGAGCTGCCTCGTGACTAGGCATCTCTCTAGGGGCAGAGGCAGGGTTCTGGAGCTCGCCGCACTGAGAAAGCAGCTATGCCGGGACTGTAGCATAGGACTCCAGGTGCCACCCAGTTTGCACTAACAGATGCCCGCTGTCTCCATCAGTGACCTCATTGTCTTCCCGCACAGGGTTTCTAGACTGGGTCCCCAAGAAGATGCAGCGTGTGGGCTGCGTGGAGCTGCTCAACACAGTCCAGAGGCGAGTCCAGCCACGACTGCATGTCTTTGGCCACATTCATGAAGGTGAGTCGGCAGATGGAGAGGGAACCCCCACTGGGGTGCTTCTAACTGGCTCTTCGTAGGGGTTTGTTGTCTTCCTCAAGTCTTCCTCACCAGCTCCCTCACTGACTTCTGCAGGAAGCAGCCTGCTTCTGCGGCTCATGCATAGACTGCCTCACACACTTGCTGCCTTGGTTAGTGTGGGCATGCTGGCTAGCAGAAGGTGAACTCACTGGAGTGCCAGGGATGGCCACACTATGGGCAGGTGGCTCACAGTCCTAACTACCCACACTGCCCGCACAGACCATCCACGCACACCAGCTTAGTCCTCAGGCATTAGTCCTGGAGCCTAAGCTCAACTACTGATGTAACCCCGCTGGTCCCCCTCCCCACACCCCTGCTGTTGTTTTCCGACAGGGACCAGCAGGCCTCACAGCCCCATCTGACAGGAACCATGTGGCTGCTTCCGTTGGGATAGGGACTGACAAGGCTTGTCCCAGGACTGACCCTGACTGTGGTGGGACCAGGGCTCCTGGGCCTTCACACTGTCCACATCTCATAGTTTTCTTGGAAGTAAACAAACTCTTAACAATTTCCTGAGCATCTCTGCAGTGTCCTTGGAAGTCAAGGTAGCAGAGCACACTGGTCCCTGGAGAAGCTCCCTGATTGCCGGGTAGCAGCCAGGCAGCCGAAGGCAGAACATAAGAGCTTGTAGGGCAGCTCATGAGCCCTGAAATTATCACGCTGGTAGTCTTCTGGACCCTCTTGTGTGCATACAGGGCCAACATATGTAAGGTTGCCTGGGGCCCAAACCATACCCCTACATATGTGTAGAGGCGAAATGGCACTCCAGAGAAGAAAGGGAGAGAGCGTGTCCCTTCTGGTGTGACGACAGTCTGAGCCAGAAGGGACCTCAACAAGCAGAGGTGGTGGGAGAGGGCACGTGACTGGAAGACGGGAACGTGACAATGATGACTGTGGTGGTGTGAGGCTGAGGCTCTCAGTGGTGACAAAGATGCTGGTGGCAGTGACACTGAAGACAGCGAGGGTGGTGATGTCATGACAGGGCAGTGCTGGCAATGATGGGGGTGTTGGTAATGGTGATAGCAGTATGGTGATTATAACAGTTGAGGGTGATGATAGCGATGGTGTCAATGACAGTGGACATGGGGTGGTAGTGGCGGTATGGAGAAGGATAAGGGCTGAGGAGGAGGAGAACACTCAGGGTGCAAATGCTGATGCCATGATGATAATGGCAGTGCCGGGGACAGCAACAAAGATGGTAGTGATGTAGCCTTGGTGACAGGGCTGATGATGGATGGTATGGGGATGCTGACGCCATGACAACAGTGGTGTTGATGATAACGACACCAGTGATGTTGCTGGTCGCGAGATGAGGATGTCATGGTAATGATGGCAATGGCAGAGATGGTGATAAAGATGGTGATGTTGATGATAATGCAGCTGCTGATGTTGGTGACGCTGATGCTTGTAGTCATGGGGATGATGACAGCGGTGGGATGGGAATGGTGGCTATGATGACAACACGGTGATGCAGCCTATGGGCATAGCATCTGAACACACCTGATGATATCTGATGCTATGGGGATGCTGGGGACTGTGGAAATCAGGTGACTATTCCTGGTCACATCTGGAGCATGCTGAGGACACCATGGTGATGATGCTGATGGCTAGGAAGATGACATGAGGATAACGGCAGTGACTTACTGTGTACTTTTCCTGTGACATGCATTGCCCTAAGCACTGCATTTGGGCGGTGACCTCAGCTGGTCCCCCTGGCGGGCTCAGAACCACCCTATTAGTATCATTTCCATTTAACAGAGAAGGTTTGGGAGCTGCAGTAGCTTGTTCCACACATGTCCTGCCCATGGTGGCAGAACACATGTAGCTTCCACAGCCACTAGACAGCTCCAGATCCTGGTCTGACAAGTGTATGCTTCCTTTCCAGGCTATGGTGTCATGGCGGACGGGACCACCACCTATGTGAATGCATCCGTATGCACTGTGAACTATCAGCCTGTTAACCCTCCCATAGTCATTGACCTCCCAACACCCCGGAACTCCTGACTGCTCCCCACTCCAGCTCTGCCTGCCCATGTCAGCTCCGTGTATCTGGCCGAGAGCCTGGATCCCCTAACCCACCTCCTCCCATACAGAACAGCCCAGACGGTCCAACTGGCCACAGGACCAGCCAGCAATGAGTAGAATCCTTGGGATAAAAGAAATCGCCTTTGACTGTCAGCCTTCTGCCACCCACTGCTGGGGCCTTGAGCAGCCCCATTGGGGCACCATGCTCACTTCTGTTTTCTGTGTGTCCATCTGTCCTTCATCGCAGGGCCTCACAGGCTCACAGCCCTCTCTGGTTGGGGAAATGACGGAAGTGTCACCACACTCCATCAGAACCCTCCTGCTCTGAGGAGCCACTGCCCTTGGATGAGTTCTGGGAAGTTTTTATACACATGTCCTGCTACCCAAGTGCATCTCTGTGGCTGTAAGCCCCAAGGTTGGGGGGTGTGGCCTGGGCACACACAGCCCTCCCCTGGCTGGAGGAAAGGAGATAGGCCTGCTCCTTGTGTGCAGGGATCTTGGAGTGTTCAGGGACATCTCAGGAATTCCGACAGCCCCTGGCCAGGCCTACAGCCTTTGGCTTGGCTTAGTCCCTCTTCTTATTTAGGACCCCACTGCCGACATGGATAGTGGACGGGTGTCCCTAGCTTCTGCTTAGAGCCTGGATTTGGGGGGCTTGGTTCTTCTGGCTGACTCCTCAATAACAGTGAGGCCATCTTGGGCCCCTGGGACCACATGACTCTGTAGATCACAACATCCAAGGGGGTTCTGCGGGCTGATCCCCTGTGCCTGGCCATATACATGTCCAGTCTGTGTGGCACACACGCCCCTCCACTCCTAACCTGGTTCTGTTTGTGTCCACAATGGACTTCATTTCTTGATGTGATTTCCCTTCAGAGGATTGTTTGCTGGGCTTGTCAGTACCACCGGTTACCAGGAGGTGGCGCCGTGACAGAGCAGCCCTGGGCACTGATGGCAAGGCCACCTGGGGTTGCAGCCTTTCTTGGGTTAGGCCTGGGTGAGCCCATCTGCAGGGGACAGAGTCAGCAGGCCCTGGGGCAGGAGCAGGCAGGGTCAGAAGTTGTCATTATTTAAAATGCTGATATTTGTTCTCTGTGGACTATTTTTGAACTTATTCCGATTCTTAGTAACACGACACAAAAATGGTTATTATTTGTCCTGACCCTTGCTGTTTTATACCCTCTGTGTCATGCATCTGACACAAAGGCCTCACTTCCTTGGCCTGGCCCCAGCCTTGGGGACCAGCTATCCTGGTACCTTTCATTCAGTATAATGTTGGTTTCTCTATGATCATTCCTGCAAGGTAGGTGGGTACTCTTGCCCTGTTATAGAGAAGAGGCCCCTGAGGCCAGAGAGACGAGGTCACTCGCCTGAGGATGTGCAGCACAAAGTGGGCAGCGAGGAGATTGGGACCTCAGCTCTGGTCTCACAGCCCTCACTGTCACCACCAGAGTTCTCGCTACGAGGCAAGGCGTGGGCCAAGACTGTTTCCTTTTGAAGGGTCCTGTTCAAAACTGGCTCGTGTTCATTCTCGATGGAGAGCCCCTTAGACGCTAAGGAATTCTCAGCTTCAAGCCTGGTACCCCATCATCGTGTGAGACCCATTTTCAATTCTTTCCCTGCAAATGGATGAGCCAGGCTCATGCGGTGGCTCACTGTGGGTGGGGCTGCATTCCCAGGAGGCCTGTGGTGTCAGGACAGGAATGCCTCACCGGCCACAGGGCTGCAGGAATCTCGCTTGGGCCAAGTGGTTCTTGGTGTGTGGGGACATTTACAAGGCCTCTTCTCTGTGCCTCAGATGCATGGCATGTTTGGGGCAGAGGAAACGCACCTCCCATGTGCTGTCTCATCTCTACAGTTTCTATGTGGACCAAGAACTATAAACTTTTAAACAAAGGTTTTTCCTAGGGCATCTTCAGAATATGGCATATTTTTATGTGGAGAAGAAAAGCTGTGGAGGCAGCTATCTTTAAGGGAAAATTCATTGGAAGTCCTCAAGATTTGAAAGATGGCGGCCTGCTCCTCAATCATTTTGGCATAACTTGATTGTGGCTGTAATTTTTTTGTCAAGCATGTCAGACAATAAAGTCTTTGTAAAAAGAAAAAGCCAAGTCCGCCTGACTGCTCTTTCTGTGGGTGTCCCTAGGTCATGAGGGGGCAGAGGGAGGAAGAACCCCGAGTTCTAGAGGCTAAAGACACCCCTGTGTGTTGGTGATGACCCCCACCTCCTGTGTGTGCAGGGGCTGCAGAGGTGTGTCACGGCAGGGCTGTGCTTGACTGAGTGTCTGAGCTCCTAAACAGAGCACGTGATGTGGCCGGCTTGTTCTAAGGTGATATGGCCAACCAGCCCTAGGCAGACAAAAGGATGGATGGATGGAATGATGGGTGGGTGGCACCCCAGTCATAGTCACTCCTGGCTACAAATTTCTACCATTTATACACATCCACTATCCAGCTGTTCATCTTTCCGTACACTCTCACCCATTGGCTCATTCTTATGTCCATTCATCTACTCAACCAGCAAGCTCTCCATCCATCATCCACTCATCCATCCATCCACCATCCCTCATTCCATCCATCTACCATCCACCCATCCATCCACCCATCCATCCATTCATCCATCCAGCTAACATCTCTCCATCCACAGAATTATTCATCTATCTATGCATCAGCCAAGCTATCTATCCACACTCATTTGACCATACACTACTGATGAAACCATTACTTTACCTGATCCCCAGGGTATCCCTCCATTCATCTATCCATCCATATCCATCCACCCATCCATTCACCCATCCATCCATCCATCCATCCATCCATCCATCCATCCACCCATCCATCCACCCACTCTTCCACCCATCATGTATAACCCACATCCAGCTCTTTATTGATCCAGTCACAACCCTTAGCACCTCCCAAAGGGCCTGGCTTGGCTTACAGAAATGCTGCAGTGACAGAAACAGATTTGGAATGGAAGATTGGGAAAGGTAGATAGGAGGACAAAGGTCACGGAGAGCCAAGGATGGTAGTAGATGTGGATGCCAATGGGAGTGTGGAATTCAGAACGGGTGCAAGCAAAAGGCACACAGATCTGTTTGGGCCTCCTGAGCAGGGGCTGACCTGGGGCCATAAGAGGAGGTGTCCTGTGGTCCAGTTGACAAATGGCACGGAGTAGAAGCTTCTCTTGGGACACATCTGACACAGTAAGTAAAGCCATGGATCTGGGGCAGAAAAGGCCTGAGGAGTGGCCTAGGACGGGCATATAACCACCTCCCATAAACCTCTCCTCAGACTGCCCAAGGCTTCACAGGCCTGCAGCATCCTGCCCCGGAACCTTG
Source organism: Chionomys nivalis (assembly GCF_950005125.1). NCBI lineage: Eukaryota > Metazoa > Chordata > Mammalia > Rodentia > Cricetidae > Chionomys > Chionomys nivalis. The sequence goes on from NC_080102.1 coordinate 40,874,281, forward strand.
GTTTCTGAACCGTTGCTCCCGAAAGCCCTGTTCAGTAGGAAGAACCACCACCGACTTCCGCCCATAACCGTCGGAGCCACAGTAGCGTTCCTGTACAGGCACGGCCCTTGAAGGCTGCTGCCGTACAGCGTCATCACATTGGAGCTGCTTCAGTGCAGCGGACTCTCTGGGGCACGCCTCCCTCCCACCTCCTTTCCTTCTCATTTCACACACTAAGCAAGCACTCTACTACTGAGCTGTAGCCCTCCGCAGCCCTGCTGAGATGGCCTACAAGAACCCCTCTGGGCAGGTGGATGTCATCGTTTTCCTATCTCCTCCTTCTGAGGGCTGACATCACAGGTAACTACCACAGGGCCCTGGGGCTCAGAACTCTGATTCTCTTCCTTGCTCCCATGTGCTTTAAACACCAAGCCATCTCTCTGGCCTCTTGCTGGTGGTATTTAAAATCCCTAGATATTCTCTCTGTCTGTGGGTTGGTCTTTCCAGACCCATTCTCAGAGCAAATGCTGAACTCTTTCAGTAAGCTCAGTTTGTCCTTTTTTTCTTTCGTTCCATTGTTCTTTGTTGGGAAATACTATCTTCAGGTGTGTTGCTTTTGTTTACGCTGCATTTGTTTAACTCTTTGAAGCTGTGTTACTGTGCCTGTCTAAGATGCCTGATGATCTAGTAGAGCTAAACAGCCAGTAGCAAGGCAGGAGAGAGAAATAGGAAGGGGCTGGCAGGCAGAGAGGATAAATGAAGAGAAATTTGGGAGAGGAAGGAGGAGGACTTCAGGGGCCAGCCACCCAGCCAGACATGGAGTAAGTAAAAAAGAAAAGGTATACAGGAAGAGAGAAAAATAAAAACTCAAAGGCTAAAGATAGATGGGATAATTTAGGTTAAGAAAAGCTAGCAAGAAACAAGCCAAGTTAAGGCCAGGCATTCATAACTAAGACTAAGCCTCTGTGTGTGATTTATTTGGGAACTTGGTGGTGGGCCCCCTAAAGAGCCACAGGTAAGAGCAAAAACACAACAGTTCTTTGGACACTGGTATCATTTGTAACAGGTGTTTCTCAAAGTCTACTGATGGGAGGATATGATCAACCTGTGGCTCTGCTGGGAGGCGGAGCCTAGCAGGAGGAAGTTTAGGTTACTGCAGGTTTATGGTCGAAGGGAGTGCTGAGAGCCCATACTCTCCTCCTTCCTGGCCGCCACAAGGTGAGCAATCCTTTCCACCAGGCCTCCTGTTACGTGTACCACACAGCCAAAAGCAACCAGGCCGATGGACTGAGCCCTCCGAGATGGTAAGCCAAACGGAACCTGCCTTCCTCAGAAGTGTCCCACCTCAGGTAGCGGCGAAACGCTGACCGAGGCAGGCACTGCTTCCAACCCGAGGTCGCGCAGACTTCTCTCAGGCTTTAGCTGTTTCACACACCTGTGCGTTCCGGGCTCATTGCATGGTGTGAGGTGTGCCGAGGTTCATGCTCTGTACCCAGCCACTGCTCCTCCATGTGTCAGAATCAGCGGGGTGCATCTGTGTGGGACACTTCTGGGCTCCCCGTTTTGCTCCATCTTTTGACGATGTGGTACCCCTAACTACTGTGCTTGTGTGTACACCTTCGGATTAGCCTATTTGAGTCCTCAAATTTTGTTGTTTTTCCCCCCCAGATTTTGAGGGAGAATACTCCATCCCCCTTTGTTTTCTACACATATTTTTGGGCTAGCTGGCTGCTGTCTACCAAAAACACCCTCTGAGATCCTGCCTGGGACTGTATAGAAGGCACTGCTCCAACTGTGGGGGCTGGATGGCTTACTCGGTAGTTAAAGGCATTTGGTGCTCTTGTTGAAGACCAGAGTTGGATTCCCAGAACCTACATTGGGTGGCTCAAAACTTGAGCTCCCGAGGATTTGACTTCCTCTTCTGGTCTTTGTGGGTACCTGCGCCCAGGCAAACACACACACACACACTAATATCAGTCTCGGGGGAAAACCTAACTGTGAAGATGTGTCCGCACTACCGAGTCTTCCAACTCAGGAGCACAGTGCATCTCCTTGTGCTGTGATCTCTGGTTTTATCAGTGCTTTGCAGTCTGCCACTGTACAGGACCACCTGTGGGGTGTTAGGTTGATGTGTTTTACTGGAAGGGGCTGTCACAAGTAGTGGTGTTTTTAAACTTCCCTTCCAGTTGTGCATGCTAACTGGAGTGCTAGTGACTTCTAGTGACCTGGTGGCACACTGCCTACTTAGTTCTAGGAATGCCCTGTGCAGCTGGTCATGCTTGTTCAACAATTCTTGTTTCCTCACTGTTTTGACTGCTGAGAGAAGTTTGTGTGTGTGTGGGGGGGGGGATAAGTGTGCACGAGGGTATGCCTGCACGGGAATGGTTGCTCATGCATATGTGCATGCATGCATGATGAGTGCCGACTAGAGATCAACCTTGGGCAACTTCCTCAGTCACTCTCCGCCTTACTTTCGAGACGGGGTCTCTCCCGAATCTGAAGGTCACCGAGTAGGCTAGGCTGGCTGCCTGAATCCGCAGGGATTCGCTTGTTGCCCCCTCTCCCAGCACTGAGATTCCTAGCACATGCCACTGAGCCCTACTTGTAAATGTGTCCTTTGGGTTGTGTGTGTCCAGAAAGCTGTGTCTCCTAATCTGGCAGGGTCTTCTGCCAGCTGTGGTGTTTCGGCAATTCTCCAGTCAGTCCTCATCTCTGGCTATCTGGGGAGAGGTGGTTTCTGGGAAGAGATGTTCGGGTCTTCATCCTGGCCCTCTGCAGACAGTGGGCCTCATCCCTTGGCTGCTTCTACAGCTGGGTGTGCATGTGACTGCACCTGGTGCCCGACAGCGCCCAGCCCCGTCATTTCCCTGCTCCTCTCTCTGCGTCTATCCACACCCTGCTGGTGTGCCGCCGTGTCCGGTCTCATTTGCTGACAAGTCCGTCGTGCCACTGTGGTTTGCATTTGCAGCACTTTTCTCGATCCCTTGGTGTTCCTCGCTGCTGGAGTTTCCTATGTAGTCATGCTCACTGTCTTCCTCTCCCATCACTGTTTATAACAAGCACAACTGCTCCTTTTACCTTCAGGTAGTTTCCAAAATCCACGTCGAATCCGAGCCTCATGCTTGTCTCTGCAGACTGTCGTTTTTGTTGAAGGCTGGGCGTGTGTACCAAGAGGCTCCCACCCTTCCCCACGCAGGGTCAGGGAGTGAATATTCTGGGCTTTGTGGGTCCCCTCAAGTTGTGCCTCCTATTTTTGCCACCTTCCCCCCCCCCCCCCTCAGCTCCTACGGTACCAGACTAGAGTGTCTCAGCCACAGGAAGACAGGAGTTGGCTTTGCATTCTGAGGAGGAACCGGCAGAAGGAACAGCAGATTCTGAGTTTAAGGTTGTGTGAGAGTCCGTGTGGGGAAGACAAAGGCCGAGGCACGGGACGGAATGAATGCCAGATTCTAGGCACATGTGTGAACACCTACAACCCCCTCACTTCATCCTCTACACTGGATTTCAGTAGGTTGCTCAGCAAACATAGGGACCCTTTGGGTTTCTGGGGTTGGAATGGCACGGACCAGATCTCCTATGAGCCCAGTGAGGGACTGCAGTGTATCCTGATCGGTGTCACGCCAGGCACTTGGCTGGCAGTGCTGGGAGCTAGAGATGTGACCTGTAGAAGGAGCTACAGGCAGACCTGCTTTTCCTCCCACCCGGCTCCCACATGGTTAGCTTTATACCTGAAATAACACACAAATTGTTTTCTTTTAAACACTGCCTGGCCCATTAGTTTCAGCCTCTTATTGGCTAATTCTCACATCTTGCTTTAACCGATAGCTAATAATGTGTGTAGCACCATGAAGTGGTGGCTTACTGGGAAAGATTCAGCATGTCTGACCTGGCAGCTGGCTCCATGGCATCTGACCCAGAGAGAAGAGGCATGGCGATTGCCTCACTTCCTCTTCCTCCCAGCATTCTGTTCTGTCTACTCCACCCACCTAAGGGCTGGTCTATCAAATGGCCAAGGCAGTTTCTTTATTAACCAATGAAATCAACACAAAACAGAAGACCCTCCCACATCAGTGACCAAGTTTAGAAAATAGGTCTCCCTTTGCTTTTCTCCTGAGAGGGATCCAGAGGCCGTGCCTGACCAGACTAGGTATGGTCACCAGGTGTGGGTGCAAAGCAGGTCTGCTGTCGCACCCCGCCAGTCGGACTCGGTGCTTAGTGCTACTGGGAAGAGGGAGGGATGAGGGTACATCCTGCACGGGGATGCTGCCCTGGACCGTCCCCCAGAGGTCATGGGAGAGTCCCCACCTTGGAAGACGTGTGGGACTCAGGAAGAGGGCAGGGGCGGGGACACTGTCCTAGTTGCTGCTGCATAAACACCATGACCAAAACCAATTTGGGGAGGAAAGGGTTTATTTCATCTTACAGCTCTGAGGTTGCACTCCATCACTGAGGGATGCCAGGGCAGGAACTAGAGGCAGGAACTGATGCAGAGGCCACAGAGGAACTCTGCTTACTAGTTTGCTCCCCATGACTTGCTCAGGCTCAGACTCAGGACCACCTGCCCAGGGGTGGCACTGCTCACAGTGGGCTGGGCCCTGTCATATCAATCATTAATCAAGAAAATGCACTACAGACTGGCCTACAGGCCAAGCTGATGGAGGAAATTTCCCAGTTGAGGTTCCCTCTGCTCAGATGACTGGCTTGGGCCAAGTTTACAAAAAACTAATCAGGATGGCCGTGGCCACGGGGCTCCAGCTGTCCTCTGATCTAAGGCAGAAGTGGGTGGGCAGAAGCAGCCTTGGCTCTTGAATAATGGTGCAGGGACCATGGATGGGAGGGGGTGCCCTGCAGGCAGTCGTGAACAAACCCCCAAGAACCCCAAGTTTTACAACATTTTATTAGCAGCAGTTCTTTCAAAGTCTCAAGAGTCGTTCCTGCAAAGACTATTTTATTTGCTCATACTAATGAGTGAGGTCGCCCAAGGCCAGCGGCCACCCTGCGCTTACCCAGGGAGGCCCCAGTGAAGGTTGGAGTAAGAGCCTGCACGTCTCAGGAAGGAGCCTGATGCTGGGTAGGGTTCGGCTATGAAGCCGCTTTGGGGAATTTCACTGCAGCCCTCCATTGTCTGGTTTTGCTAGTCTTGGGGACAGACCCTGAGGCCCCATCTGTCCCCAGTGCAGCCCCGCCTGGATGCCTACTGCAGGAAGGCGCGCAGGAAGTCATTGTAGGAAATCTTGGACGACAGCGACTTGTCGTAGTACTCGAGCACATGGAAGAGCTCCTCCTCCGATAGGTTGATGCTGTACTGCCGCAGCACCTGGGGACCAGCAGGCGGGTTAGCAGTGGCGGCGGCTGCCGGTGGACGCCCTCATCCTTAATCCTGAGGTTCAGGGCATGGAGAAGCCCTGGTTGAGGATGCTAGGTGCCCACCGTCATCACCTTCCTTTTCAGTGGCAGGACCCAGGACACCTTCTCTGAAGGGACGGGGCATGTCTTTTTCTTAATGTATGGGAAGAGGTGGGGGCTCCAGAAGCCACCTTGGACCATGAGGTGTGGAAGGAAGCTGGGTGTTGAGGGTGGCAGGACAAAATTGGCTCCTTGACCCCACCGCTGAGCCAGCTCTGGAAGTCCCACCTCTAGCCTTCTACATGGGAAGAAAGAGCCTTCCTCCTGCAGCTGCTATTGTCTTATTCACCCTTATAGCCCAGACAAATCCTGCTAGAGTTCCCTGATAATATGTAGAAATTAGGTTATTGTTTCTCACTGTGGCTCATGTTATCACTCATTCCTAAGAAGAATGGGCTAAAACATGTCCCTAGAACATGGGATAAAACGACCCAGGGCCCCAGGTGGCCATTGGGCCAAATGGGAGAAAAGCAGAGGAGGAACCTGAGGCCCCACTCACACCCATGTCCCGCAACCTCCAGCTCTGCTGAAGATGTCCCCCTCTTACCATCCTCTTTGCTTGCCACATCCTGTGTCCCCCGGATGGGGAGGAGAACCCTGATCTTATTGTCTCCTATCTGAAATGGACCAAGACGGACTCCCTGGCTGGGATGATGCCTGGCCCCAGTACACACGGGAAGCTGGAGTGGCATACGAGTGGGTTGTGGGTGGGAGGCAGAGGGTGGCAGACCCAGAGTTATGTGGCTAAATGAAAACACTGTGGGGTGGAGTGGGGCTCCCTGTGTAGGAGGCCACTATCACATGCACACTGTTGGGCTGCCCCAACACTCCCAAGACCCTGATAGGACACAGGAGTAGGTCGGGAGCCTAGCAATAGCAGTAGTGTGGTCTCAAAGGAAACAGGTATTGTGTGTGTGTGCGCACACACACACACACGCCCACTCCCTGGAGTTCCCATAAGTAAGGGGCAAGCAGGCCACGGCCTGGGCCTCCGTGGGCAAGTGCAGGGTCTCTAGAGCTTTCCATGCTGCAGGCCTTTCAGGCCTGGTCCCTGGGCCAGGTCGCCAGAGCCACGGAGAGCAGTGTCTCACCTTCCTGAAGTCAGCCACGCTCAGGAGCCCAGTCCCGTTCTCGTCGTAGGTCTTGAAGGTACGCCGCATGGGCCTCCAGCAGTGAACAATCTTGGGCTGGATCCGCAGCAAGGCTGAGTAAAAGGACTGCGTCTCCACGCCGGCTTCTTTCTAAAACCAAGATCAGGGACACATTTAGGAGCTGGGGTGGGCCTGATGGAGGCACAGCACACTGCCTCCTCAGCTGGCGGCCTGGCCCTGCTCCTGCAATGTGGCTGTTCCGATCCACCACCTCACGGGTTGCCATAGCCTGCCGGTAGGGGCTTCTTCCTGCCTCCATTTCTCAGATGAAGCCTGGTGGCTGAGGGAGGGAACATGATCCCAGCTCGGATCCAGTCACGGCAGGTCCCATTTGTAAGGACAGGGTCATGCAGACACTAGGCCAATTTCAAAGTCATACTGGGGTAAGGACAAAGACAAGGCCTTCCAGCAGGTTCTTTGATGAAGGGCGTTTGGAAAGGTACAGGGTGCAACCATGCGTGGTAATGGAAATTATCACAGCACTGTGCTTATTCCTATAGGAGCGATGTCTGAGTGTTTTAGCCCCAACACATGTCTGCATAGCATGGAGTGAACTGCAGGCAAGAACATGAAGCGAGTCCCAGGAAAGCTCAGACCAACATGGCACGACATAAAACAAACTAGTGAGGTTCCATTGCTTTCAGTTTGTCACTTAGCATCTGGGAAGGAGACACCCCCAGTGCTCAGAGCTTTGCAGGGCAGGCTGACAATCTGCCCACCTGCCAGGGCCCTGCGTAGCCTGGCTCACTCACACTGGTGCCTAGCCCAGCCCAGCCAACCCTGTCGCTTGCTGCCTGTGGCCCAAGCTGCTTCCCCACGCCATGCCTGCCCCACTCTGTTGGAGTTTCTGAGCAAACTGAGGCCTCCAGAGGAGGAAATTTCCCTTTCAGCTTCCCTGCAATGGGACTTCTGAGCTGAGGCCATGGCACACTGTGGCCAGGATGGCCTGGGGCTCCTCTTGAGGTGTGGGGGCAGGAAGCCTTTCCAACCAAGGAAGGAGAACCATTCTGTACTCAGTGGACACCTGGGGCAGGGGAATCCAGTGGGTATATTCTGGGACATCTGGCAAGAGCCTGGTCTCCTTGTGACACTCAGAGCTCCCACCATGGCCCTCCAGACTTTCTAAGGATGGGAAAATATCTTGAGGGGGCCTCTGCTCCAGACAGCAGATCATCAGCTTGCTCTTCCCAAGAGACCCATCATCTACTCCTCATAGACCATTCTAGATCATTTCTAGGAGGGGAATCTGAGGCCAGAGGAGCAGAAGGAGACTAGATTAGGGGAGGCTTTGCAGGATACAAGATCCCTATGGTTCTCTGGCTAGGTTCCTGGGCCCCAAGAATGTCCAAGGAGGACCAGAATGGCATCTCTTACCCATAGGGCTGGGCTAGCTTGAGGTACAGTTGGCTTTGCCTTTCACTGGCTCCTATAGGCAAGCAGCATATGATATTGGATCTCACCTAGAACTTCATGGGGCTTCCTGCATGTCTGTTTTGCTCCAGTCCCAGGTGGGTTGGGTGGGGTGAAGTCTTCAGTCCCCATTGAGCTATGAGACTGGAACTGGAATTGCTTGCTCCTGGGCCCTGTGTGAGCTACTCAAGCATGCTCCCCTCTCTACTGCTCAGCAGTGTGCCCAGCCCAGACACACTCCTTATCTAACTCAGCACTCCAGACGACGGAATAGGGGCACAGAACACACTTTGTAGTCCCACGTTCTGGAGAACCGTGAGCACAGCTAGGGTATGATGGAGCTCAGGTAAGCACTGGATGTGGTTGTAATGGTGATTTCACAGCTGAGAATGAAGGGAGAGCCAGGGCTACTCTCCTGATTGGGTATCAGTGCCTCTGCTATCCTGTAAAGCCACAGATGGGCGTTGGTGGTAAGACAGAGTGCAAAAAGTTTGAGGCTGGCCTGGGTCACATGGTGAGACTCTGTCTCCAAAAGCTTTGCTCCACCAACAAAGAGAAAAGACAAGCAAGGATAAAAGGAAGGAAGGACAGTCACAGAGGATGAGCAGGGGTGGTGGGGTGTTAGCTGCTCAAGCCCCACCTACACTCAGCCCAGGCTCCACCCCCTTGTACACTCACAGTCAGTGCTGAAGGTCTAATGTGGCTGTGAGCCCTGGGCCCCCCACATGCCCGCTTGGCCTTTTCTTTACGTCCCAGGCCACTCTGCAGGGAGGAAGCCCTGCCCCAGATCGAGAATGACCACTGTGGGTAGATGGCTCCCTCCAAAAGACTTTCAGGCCCCAGGCTGTACCTCTAGACTCTGCCCTCAGGGTTTCAGAAGCAGAGGGAAGTTTTTTTTTAAAGAAATCAATTTCTAGGACATTTTTAATATCACAGATTTGATGTCCCCAAAGTCTCATCTTTACCCTACCTGTAGGAACACGCCCTGACACACAGACCCTCTATCTTAGCTGACCTCGCCGCCTCCTCCCACTGTCCTGGGGCTGCAGGGTCTCATTCTCAGCACAGATCCTGGGGCACAGCCAGAGATCCAAGGGAGCAGTTGTGGGGAGGTGGTGAGTCCTGGCTGGTGCAGGCAGGGCAGGGTCAGGCTTTGACCCTGTGTGTCCAGGTCCACCTGTGCTGACAAGCGAGGGGTGCCTGGTTCATGACCCCATGGTCTCCAGGACGACACACCTACCATCTTGTCCGCATTCTGGATCCTCATCCTCCGCATCAGTGAGGTCTCCTTGGCCTTCAGCAGGAGGACACAGCTCTGAATGAAGTTGCAGTAGGCGAACTTGCCGTTGTTCTTCAGGTCATACTTGACAAGGAGCTGCTGGCTCTCCTCCTTGCTGATGTCCAGCTTGAACTTCTCCATGAGAGCTGAGGACCAATCAGCCCAAAGTGTAATTGGTGGGGATTCAGGCATTCTCGTCCTCATTTGGCTATCAGTAGGCTCTACCCAAGAGCACCCACATAGGTTCCTCCCATCTCCCCCCCCCCCAGAGAGCTGCAGGCAGGACAGAGGCAGGTCTCCCCAGGGGAGAGTCAGACAGACCCAGGAACTCTGCTGCAGTGACGCTCCCTTGCTTGTCACTGTCCTTCTCCTTGCATTCCTTCAGGAGCTCGCGCCAGCAACCCTGGATCTGCTTGCGGAGCTTGCTCTCAATGGGCTCGCAGTTCTGCAGGGGTGGGGTGCCTACTGGGGTCTGTGGGGAGGGAAACAAAGGCGCTCTCAACTGGAGGTCTCCTGGGGGCAGTCATGGGAACCACAGGGTGGACCTGAGGTCTGAAGTTCAGCTCTGTCAAAGCCAGGAAAGGAGAGGGACCCTACTTCTGCCCATGAGCCATCTGAAGTCACCCCATAAGAACAGCTTTGGAATTAAGTACACAGCCATGTTGTACTCCTCGGCTTGGGGTTCCTCCCACCCTCAAGGTCAGCCACATCAGATGGAGCCTTTCTATGCTTATTTCCCCGGATTCCCAGTTTAAAGCTCCTTAGTGCCACTGGTCATCTCTCCCCAGATCTCAGCAGAAAGACTAGCAACCTAATCATCTCCAATGTGTGTGTCTAGGACGTGGCTAGCCTTAAGGAGTTTCTGACTCCTGTTCTCCACCACCTCTGACTTCACTGAAGACCATGTTCACTGTCACCCTGAGATCTGTGACACCAGAGCCCTTTGGGTGGGGACCTTTGTCCATCTGGGGCTGTAGCAAACACCCAGCGCACAGACGGTCTTCAGAGACAGTGCTGAGTGTATGAGCGCCAACCAGGCCCTGCATCTGGGGCCATATTTCTCTAGGCACATGGTGTAAGCACACAGCAGCTGCCTTGTGGGCACTTAGCGTGGTCTCAGGTGCCCTTCCCTGGAGACACTGCTATTCTCCTCAAGGACAAGGGAGGCGCCCTCCGGAGCTGAGGCCCAGGGAAACACCCGAGGTCTCACCTGGCTCCAGTGTAAACTGGGAATCCATTCATCTGTGCGGGTGGTGCCCAAGGTCAGGAGACTGTCCTTCTCAGAGCCAGGCTTCCCGCCCATGGATGCTGTGCCCTACTTCTATCTCTTCCTTCCCTAGGTTCCCTTTTCCATCCTGCCCCTCCCCCATCCTCAAACTGCACCCCGCTCCCCACCCCCACTGGAAACTGACACTAGAGCTCCCCCCAGAATCATGAGCCCAATCTGTCAGTCACCTGCAGTCTGAGGGAGAAACACCCAGCCCGTGTGCTTGGATCTGAGGTGACAGGGGACACACATCAGGCTGGGAACTCACACTGGGGTAACTCCTTGATTTCAACCCAGTTCTGGGGCCCCGAGGAGAGTAGAGGGTGGATCTGGTTCCTTGGGAGACCTCAGGGGCACTGCTTCCCCTCTGGGCAACGGTCGAGTCTCCAGAGTCGCCAGAGTCTCCAGCAGCCATGGGTGGCGAGGGTGCTCTCTCGGTGCTGAACCTGCTGAGGAAGTCCTGGTACTTGAGCCTCCCCTTGGCATTGACGGGCATCTCGCTCCACAACCTGTCAAACTAATAGTATTAAGTCAGTCCCAGGGGAGCGTGAACTCAGCCTGAGTCCCTCAGGAGTCCTGGAGGAGTGAAGCCAGAGGTGGCAGGATGTGACTGTGGACCAGGGTTCACGTCAATTTAAAAAAAGAAAAAAATCCATTTGGTTTCTGCAGGCTAGAAGCCTCTGGAAGACTGTGGGGGGAGAAAAGGCAAGACAAGAGGATTATTCATGGCTTCCGCAGGACATTTTTTAATTGAATTGGGTCCTCAGTGAGCAGTTTAAGGCCATTAAATCTTGTGATTAGTCACAGTGACCGAGCTGTGGTGCATAAAAACATTTTAGGAGAAAATGCAAATCAAACCAGGGCCCCATCTCCATCCCAAGAAAGCCGCAGGCCTCATTCCTCAGCTGTCCCTGCACACCTGAGTCACAGTGGCTTACAGGTGCCACCGCCTCAGCCACTGCCTTTGCCACCACAATTTATTTTACCCCAAAGGTAAGAAATGTCCCTCTTGCAAGATGAAAAGGAAGCATTTGGAAACCGGAGAGAAGTTTATGGCTTTGTGTGGTGACTGTCTGATGCCACAGACCGTATGGAAACTACAGCATGGGACAAAGCGACAGGCGGCTTCCCACATGAGCTGCTTTGGATGGCTACAGGGCATCAAGAAGACGGGCTCCTGTCCCCCTACCTGACTGCTTGTGAAACCTCCAGCTGACAGCCTGGCTGTCAGCCCCCCAGGGGACAGAGGCCAGGAGGCTGGGCTAAGGGACAGTTTCCTGTTCCCCTTGCAGTCTAGAGGTCACCAGAAACTTACTTTCCTCCTGGGTGTCTCCTGGGGTTTACCCACAGTGACTTAAAGTGACCAACTCTCGGGATCCGTCTAAAGTCCCCAAAGACTTGCTAGCTGCCATACCAGCCTACTTGCAGGGTTAGACATGTGGGTGCCTCCCTGGGATTAGAGCATCTTTAGATTTGCGCCACCCTGACCTGTGCTCAGGCAGGCAGCTGCCATGTGTGGGATTTACAAGTAGGCGTGCGTACCAAGCATATTCCCATAGGTTGGTGTCTGGAGCTGAGGGGATTGGAAGTCATTGAGAAAATTAAAAACAACCCATGATGGGTAATAAGACTCCACAGAGCTGATGAGCTTGGAGGTGGACTAGCCCAGGGCTTCTCCAGCTCTAGGAAGCAGAACCCCCCAGGGAGTCTGCTAAGACCTACCCACGGGGTTCTGATTCAACTTCAGAACTTACAGGAAAATTTAAAGAATCCAATATACAAGATTCTGCCAAAAAGCAAGTGAAGTGGGCCAACTCACCTTGTCCCCAGTGTTCCACCCCAGGCTTGCTCTGGTCTCCAGACCCAGCCAGCACCTTCTAGAAGCCGTGATTCTCACAGCGTCCACCATCTGGCCACTGTGTAGACACAGCCTCATCTGCCAGCTGGGATGCTCACTGCTGTGCCATTTGGCCACAGGCCTCCCTCCTCCCCCCTAGTCCCTATTCTTCCATGGCGCTCTGAGGAACTCTCTCCATCACAAAACCCACATCCTCACACTCCCTCTGAACCCAGCTCTGGCTGATGCGAGTCTCTGAAATCCCACAGCTCCTTGTGTTGGGTGCAGAACTGCTTCCCAGCAAGGAAACGTGTAGCAGCATCTCACAGCTCTGGCTTTCTCCTCTCTGCCTTCTGTTGTCACCTCTGGCCAATGTATTCCTAAAGACAAGTGGTGGGTCCCTGTGAAGTTTCTATGGTTGTGACAAAACACCATTACCGCTCAGTGTTGGACTTAGGTTAACTTAGGTTGGCCACTCAGAAGCAGCACAACTGTCTGTGAACCTCATCTGCAAACGGTGTTATCTTAGCCCATCCCGGTCCCACGTTCTACTTGAAACCATCTGCGTGTCCATCTTCCCTTTGTTCTGCAGTGCTCCTCACCGGCCCCAGGTGCTCACTGCATCTCGCCCTGCACTCAACTTTCCTGGCAAAGCTGATCTTGTGACTAAACACAACAGTAGTGTAACAGCTTCCAGATCGCAGCCTACCGATGGCATTCAAAGAAAGTCACCACATGAATGAAGGAACAAGCTAAGGCTGACTCGGCCTTCAGATATCAGAACTGTTAGTGCCCATACCTGAATGTGTTAAAATCAATGAGAAATACACAACTGACAGACATTTGAAATCGGGAAAATAAAGTGCCTTGAAACAAAAAATGCAATCATTGAAAAAAATTTCATTAACAGATCACCATCAAAGGCCATACTTCTTAGAAGAAAAATATAGGTAGAAGAAAGGCCTCAAACGGAATGGGTAAGAAAAGCAATGCTCAACAAACACCGTTGAGGTCAGTGAGCCATACAGGTTTAATCTGAAGAGAAAAGCTGCAAGACAAAGATTAGATACTAATAACAATATCATGAATGCAAGGAGGCCACTGAATCACAGCAACTCAATATTCTCACAAACCAGAGAGTAAGGGAACCTGGTTTAAAAATTGGCAAGATGTAAGGGTAGCAGCCAGTTATTGACGAGGAAAGTATGTAGCCTTTGCCAAATAGGCTAGAAAAGGGGTTTTAAAAAGCTCAATCCAAATTATATCAAGAAAATACATTTTCAAACAACATAAAGGAAATAAGCATGACAGGAAGCTTAATTACTGGCAACAGAAATAAATGGAAACAACAGCAACTAATGTAAATGAGCCAGACACCCATGTAAAGTGGCAGGGATCACCAGAGAAGATGTTTAAGAATCCACTTATGTACTATTCATAAAGCCTACATGCAAAATGGAAATATCAGGGGTGTCAAAGATTTGAAGAAGTTTAAATAGATATATCAAGCAGACACTAAATGAAAGGAAGGCTTAGAGGCCACACTGCTATCACATTAAATAGACTTTAAGATTAAAAGCTATTTTCTTAGAACTTGATATATCTAACACTGAGTTGCAAGTATCCACATTTCTGAGCCATTGATGGGCCAAGTTAACAGAGAAAAGAGATTCCGAGGCTAGAAGTAGCAGCTGGTTTCAATCAGCAGGTGTAGACCGCTTCATAAGGCTCCATTCAAAACACACCATCTAGCTACAAATGAAACATTTATAAAGAATGACCACACATCCAATCTCAGATAATTCTAATAACTGATAAGATCCAGTCTCATTCTCTAATTAAAATCATGTTCATTTATAAGTTAATAACTCTTTAAAAACACATTCATTCGGGAACAAAAAACCACCCGTATTTCTAAATCAAAGGACCCAAGATGGGAATAAGAGACTAGGAGCTCCATTATAATTTTACAACTCTGTATCAAAATTTGGATGCAGCTAAAGTAGTAATTAGACAGAAATGTACAGTTTTGAGTGCCTATTATGGAAGGAGGAGCAGCTGAAATTCAAAGCCTGCGTCCAACCTATGCCAAGGAAGAGGGAACAAGAGAGAGGCTGTCAATACAGCAGGAAGTCAGCAGAGCTGAAAGCCGATCCTCAGAAAAGACTAAGAGCTCACCGTGGCTGTAATGCGAGCTGGGGGGAGCAAGTGCTGTGTGGCCCAGCTGTGTGGCACATCAAGGAAAGAGGACACAGATTCTATGGTGAGTCAGTGCCTGCCAATCAGAAAAGTGAGAAAAAGTGAACAAATTCATGTAAAAACATAAATCACTAAAGTGGATGAGCTGGGTGGCCCTGTAACCATCAGAAAAACATACTGGCAGTTAAAACCCCCTTATGGAAAACTCTGGGCCCCGGGAGGCTAATAAGCATTTTTTATTTTCAGGAAGCTGGCAGCCCAGTTCTGCCCAGGCCTCTCTGACAAAAAGAAGAGTATACAGCACTAGATTCTACTTACACAGTTGGCGTACTCTTGATTCAAATGAGACACAAGCACGAGAAAGTACAGGTTACTGTCACAACCATCAGCACAATTGTTTTCAGGTTTAGAGGGAAGATGAGGGAGCATGTGCACATGTGGGCGCCTGCCAAGGCGACAAGAGAGCATTGGATTTTCTGAAACTGGCATTACAGGCAGCTGTGAGCCACCATGTAGGTCAGATCCCATCCTAGTCCTCTGCATGAGCAGTCAGTGCTCCTAACCACCCAGTCACCTCACCAGCCATGGAAACACTTTCAACATGGCCTGACCAAACTGTGCTGTCCATCAGCACAGCTCACTGCCTGAGAAACTGAACAGGCAAAACTCGGTGTCTATCTCAATACATGTATCCATGGAGGGGAAGCATTCGATACAAACAATACCTGCCTATGCTTGCTGGGTTTTAGAAAAACAGGCATGCAAAGAACTTAACAACTGACCGGGAGTTCCTGACATTTGCTTTATAAAAGTACCTCTAGGGAAAATAGATCTAACCTCGGAGCACTGGAGCATTCCTGTTCAATCAAGGCTAGAACAGGGAAGCTGTCACAGCTCTGTTTAGAAGGTCCGTGGGATCTAGGCATTGCTACAAAGCAAAAAAAAAAAAAAAAAAAAAGAGGCCTATGACACCTGCCTGCTGGTCAGAACTGGCCTGAGGTATCAGCTTAGGAAACTGGTTGACAAGTTATTATTACAATGACTGAATTTAACAAAGCCATTATGACAAAAGCCAACAAAACTTAACTGAAGGTATGAAGTTACAAGTTTTCTTACAAAGAAACAAAACAGACATTAAAGACACAAAAGATACCACACAGCAACAACAATAGAGCAGAATGAAAGGGAGCAGACACCTACAGGAAGAGGAGTCTGAGTCAGCGGAGAGGAAGCTCAATTGGTGCAGTCCAATAAACGTCACAGGTTCCCCTCCCCCCTCCCCCTGGAGGCAGGGAGCTCTCGATGCCCCTGCCTCAGTATGGACATCACAGGCAGGTAGCACCACATGCCTTTCCAGGGGAACCTGTGAGATGGCGCTGAAACACTCACACAAAGCTGAGACTGTGGCAGATACTCCTGATGGGGCCACAAAGACCCGGGTGCTGGCTATTTACAACGTGGTGGAGCACGGGGGAGTGGGAGCAGACCTCCATGAAAGAACGGTTGACAGCGCTGGCGCTGAGGAGGACCAGAGTCCCCAGGACTATGCAGCCCCACTTCACATAGGTGGACAAACAGGTGCTGCCTACACGGCAAGAATAGAAAGTGAAAGCTCCGAAAACCTGAGAGAGGACCAGCTGATGATGTTCCTGTACCCTCGGGTAAAGTGAGGATGGCTCAACCACAGCTAAGGGTGGAGCAGGAGTGAGCTGTGCGTGCGGGGTCCACTCAACTGCAGTGACGTAGTGTATAAAAGAATACACACATGCATATAGTGTGTGCACACACATATCCACATATGTATTTACACACTCACGCATACACACATATGTACATATGATTCACATTCAGCTCCTCCCCAACTTCTCCTCAATGTCACTGTGGTTGCTGGCTCTTTCCTTCCGCTCTCTCCAGTCCCTATGACTTTTCAATCTGTTGTTCCCAAGCTCTGTCTGTCCTTGGCACCCTGAGCCTGCATCTTAGGCTCTTGGCCATGCCCTGTCCACGTTCACCTTGCCCATCCTCCAGCCTCTGCATCTCCCAGCCTCTGCCTTGGGCACTCTTCTTGACAGCTTCACGTGGACAGTTGGCCTTGAACCTCCTTACTCTGTGCTACCCAGCACCGACACCTAGGTCCACTGCCACTCACAGACACTGGCACACGCTGTGGTCAGCTCTGACACCCTCAACCTCTTCTTGTCCCCTCTGTCAATGGTCTGCCCTTGATCCCTGCCCTGCCCTTCATCTCTCTCCACACAGCAGCCAGAGGGCCCCTGTTTAAAGCCACCGATCAGGCCAACTGGCATAGGGTAGGGACAGCCCTCTCACCTCCTGAGTGAAGACAAAATGCTCCCACTTGGCTCTTGTCCTACAGGAGTCTTGGGCTCATCTTGTCAAAGCACTGGTCATCTGCCAATGGTCCAATCCCATCACAGTTCTGTAATCCATGTCCCTTCTGCTTCCTGCTAACTCTACCTAGTAGCCAGGTTGTCCCTTTGAGGCTACCTGCTCAGAGAGTCTCCCCAACCCTACCAGTTAACAAGCATGGCTCCCACTCCTTGTCTGTACTCTTTTCCTTTCCTTAAAGAAACATACAACATCATCACTGTCCAAGAGACTATCTGTTCTACTTAGTATGTTTACTCTCAAAGTTCTCCGAGATGCAGACCCTTCAGGGACAGGGTGGGGCTGCTTTGCCATCCAGCTGCTGGCAGCAGGATTAAAACCTGCTGTTCCTGGTTCAAGCTGCTCCTGTTGTCAGGATGCAGTGGGACTGCATCCTGTTGTCAGGGAGACCACGGTCCCCTGCAGGTGCCTGGTCATAGCCTCTCAGCTCCCACAGGCTCCTTCCCAACAGGCAGTAGCCTGCACTGCTCATAAGATCCGCTTCACTGGCCTCTGATGTCCCTCCTCTGCTGTGATGATTAATACTGTCAACTGGACAGGACCTAGCATCACCTAGGAGACGAACCTCTATACATACCTGTGTAGAGGCTTCTGGATTAGAATAATTAAGGAGTGGAGACATACCTGGAATGTGAGCAGGACCATTTGATAGGTTGGGGTTCTGGGCTGAATAGAAAGTAGGAAGTGACCAGCAGCCACCTCTCTCTCTGCATGCTGGCTGTGCATACAACATGGCAGCTGCCTCAAGCCTCTGTCGTCATTGCATCCCCACCATGACAGACTTTGCCTTCCCACCGAGAGCCAGAACAAACCCTCCCTTCCTCATGGTGCTTCTTCAGGCACCTTGTCACATAGCAACAGCGGAACTCTTCTGTTGACAGAGCCTGGCACCAGCACTCACACCTGAGTGGGCTCTGCTGCCTCTGGGCATTTGTTGCCCATCAAGATGGGTGACTATGTTCCTAGAAACTGGCTCAGAGGCCACGGCTGTGATCAGGAGACCAGGGGCATGGGAAATGGGAAAGAGAGGAGGATGGAAAGGCCAAGTGGGACATGACAAGCTCTGCCAAGTGGGACTGGGAAAGGCCTCCCTCTGCATCTGGAAGGAGGAGTAGACAGTGAGAGATGCAGGGACCAAGTCCTGGCAGAGGCAAAGAAGGCAGCTGGCCAGGAAGCAAGGGTACCAAGAGGGCCCAGAGGAAGCACCAGTGAAAACACAGAGATTCCAAGTGACTGTTCTGAGTCACACAGCTGGACAGGTGCACAGCCGGACAGGCGCAAAGCCAGACAGGCGCACAGCCGGACAGGCGCACAGCCGGACAGGCGCACAGCTAGCACTGGCGCACAGCTTGCACTGGCGCACAGCTTGCACTGGCGCACAGCTTGCACTGGCGCACAGCTGGACAGGCGCACAGCTTGCACAGGCGCACAGCTGGACAGGTGCGCAGCTAGCACAGGCGCGCAGCTGGACAGGTGCGCAGCTGGACAGGCGCACAGCTGGACAGATGCACAGCTTGCACAGGCGCACAGCTGCACAGGCGCACAGCTGGACAGGCACACAGCTAGCACAGGCACACAGCTAGCACAGGCGCAGAAGCCTGAGTTATTTCATTACCTGTAAGCATCATTGTCACTTTGGCAGGGGTGTCTGTTTGGGGACAAAAGCGCATATAAATGTTCAGAGAGACTCCTTCCTGATAGAGATGCTCTCTTTCTCTGGAAAGTCAATTGCACCCACAGGCTTCCAAGTCATATCTCTTCCCCGACTCACAGAGCTCTGGAAGTCAGGAGAGCTGGACTCCTTTGAGTGTGAGACAATGCAGGTGAGCCAGACCATGGAGACAAGATGGCAGTTAAGTGGTAGTTTGTACTCTGACACCATCCCAACACACTTGGCACAGCATGCTGCCCCAGGGTGCAGCAGAGATGGGAAAAGCCATGTCAATCATACCAGCACCAGATGATGACAGATGCACAGGAAGCTGGAGCTGATTTTAACAGCAAGAAGGACAGGAAGCTTATCCTGATGAAAATGGTGTGGTTCACAGCTGTGATAGCAACAGCTGCTCCTGTGAGTTTCAGTACGACTTACTACAAAATAAGACCTCAGTGAGGCACGGCAGCTCATGCAGGCACTCCTGGGACTGGGGAGGCTGAAGCAGGATGATCAATGCACGTTTAAGGTCAGTCTGGTCTACAGACCAAGTTCCAGGTTATTCAAGACTAAATACTGAGAGCTTATTGAAGAGGAAGCAGGGAGAGGAGAAGGAAAAAGGGGAGGGAAAGAGAAGGGGAGAAAAGGAGGAGGAAGAAGTAGAAGAGGAGGAGGGGGAGTGAAAAAGAGGAAAAAGAAAAGGGACAAGGAGAAGAAAAGGGGGAGTGGGTAGGGGTGGAATTCTTTGCTCCCACAACTGCTTGGGGGGGCAGCCATGGTCCTACCTGCTCGTCCGTCAGGATCTGCACATGGCGGGTGCAGACAGATCTGAACTCATCTCTGGAGACTGTGTTGCTCTTCATGGTGTCAAAGTTCTCAAACTCCTGGGCGATGGCATGGTAGTGGGAAGCCACTGCCTTGTGCACTCGTGCCAAGATGTCTTTTTTGGCTACTTCTTTGGGAGATGTAGGGGGTGAGATCTTGGGCATCTTCTCTGCCCACTCGTCAGCAGTCTGCACAGAATGGAAAGGAAATCGATCCGCTGAGTAAACAGTAGGTACCTTTTGTCTCTGGGTGTGGGGAGCATAGCTTAATAGGGTAGAGAAGAACAGATGAGTCATGATTTCTGATGACAGGTCAGCCCAGCTGTTCGGAAGCCTGGGCTCGCTTGCCATGAAAATGGTCCCGAGGGTAGCATTCTGCCCTTGGAATGTGGGTTGTGGAACATTGAGAAGACCCAGGAAGGGTTCACTTAACACATGAAAGGGTTGGGGAGAGGGCTCAGTTGGTAAAGTGCTAACCACAGAAGGTTAACAAAAGAACTTCTGGATCCCAGAAGCCTGTAGTGGTGGCTGGAGCTGTCCATGGTGCTGGGAAGCCCAGCAGAGAGATGCTCAACCTGGGCCAAGATCAGGGACTTCCCAGACCCAGGCCAAAGGAACTTTATGAGCAAGCAAAGGGCTTGCAGTGAAGACCTGAGGGGGGCGGGGGCTAAACCCCACATTCAGTGTCTGGCACTTCACTAGGGGGATAGATGGACTGGAGTAGCAAGCAAGGGGCCAGGAAAACTCTCATTTTATTTGGAGCCAGCCAAATCATGTCTCTGTGAAGACTGGTCACCGTGATGCAGCCAGGCTTGGGAGACCCAAAGGGTCAAGGTGTTTGTTAATAGAGTCTTCCACCTCCTGCAAGGTAGGAGACAGCTTTGAAAAGTACCTCCTTGCAGAGTGAGCCAAACCTCCTAACGCTAGACCTGGGGGAGGGAAGTTATGGTCTGATGGTAAAGACCCGGGCAGTGATAACCCAGTGGTGAGAGAATCTAAGATATCCAGCGCAGGAACACTGGCCGTGGTCCTGGCCCTGGTCCCAGCCCTGGCCCCGGTATATCCTGATTGATAGGACTCATCATGACCTTGCTTTGATTCTGGCTCTTACTGCGGATACCACGGCTGTGCTAGACATTCAGCAGGTTTAGACAGCAGATCCTTTTAACGAGTAGTCCAACTTGGCCATGCTTTAAATGATCTCACAGCAATGTCTGCACTCTGTCACTGTCTGGCGACATGTTTTATGAAACTGTAGCAAACCCCAGTAGCAGCTGGGAGTGTCCTTGGGAACACAGACACACACTTCCACTTAGATCCCAGCCCTCTCACACGCCTACTTGAAGTCATTTGTAAGATAAAGAAGCATCTTCTCTCACTTGAGAAAAGTCAAAGTGAAATCACTGGTGTGCCACATGCCTTTCAGAATTCACACGGTTGGAAGTATGAGTCCCAGGGCTCACAATATCCTAGCATCCTTATCCTTCCATAGTGGGTCAGCATCCAGGGACCAGAGGGTACCCTTCTAGTGTGGAGTCCTGCCTCTAAGTCCAAAAGCACACCTGAAACACTGGGGGGAGCAGCTCAGTGTGGGAGAAAGGCAGGCCCATGACTCCACCTCTGCCTGACGAGGAGAATATACAAGTAGCTTGCCTACTTTTTGCCTGTTTCCTCCTCTCCTGGGGTGGAGGTAGATAAAACTGACCTGAGGTAATGATTGAGGTGACTGAGGTGACCATGAGGGGGACAGTCATGAGGTTGGTTCTCTCCTACCTCTACAAAGGTTCCAGTCATGGATTCTCCAGGATGGGGCAGCATCTTTACCATCTTTATTTACCCACTGCCTGTCCTTTACAGCTGGGCTTCATCTATTTGTTCTATGATTTATCTATGTAACCCAGGCTGGCCACAAACTCAGCATCTCCATGCCTCAACCTTTTCCATGATGGAATGATAGACACCTGGCCTACCTTACACATTTTTGTTTTTAGAAGATCCACCATTTGAGATAAGACAAGAAGATGAAGAATAAGACACTTTGTTAGATAAGACACATTGGCTATAAAGTCTCCAAACAACTTAGGAAAGTGGTCCAATCTGAGCTAAAAACCTGCTTTTGAAAAGCAGTAGCCATGGATGGGTTATCAACTGAAGTGAGGAGAATCCCGCATCACATTAAAGGCTGGCCAAACACACAGGTGAGATCCCAAGAGCGACGGAGCCTCCTGAGGGAAACCTGCATCTACTGAGGCAGGGATGGATGGAGAGTAAGGCCCTGTTCCTGATGGAGAGTCAGATGCAAGCCGCAAAGACCCTTTCAAGTTCTAAGAAAACCTACTGGGGGGCTGGGGAGACGGCTCAGCAGGAAAGCACCTGCTGCATAGGCACAGGGACCTGAACTATAAAGGGGACAGGGTGGTGTGGCTCTGCTATTCCAGCCTGGGGAAGGGGAGACAGGAGCATCTCCGGGGTTCATGGACCAGTCAGCTTAGACTAATGGAGTCTCAGGCTAGTGGGAGATCCTATCTCTAAACAAGGTTGTTGGCTTCTGGGGAATTACAGCTGAGGTTGTGCACACAACCATCTATCTCTCTCCCTTCATCTCTTCCTCCTCCTTTCCCCACATACCTTCGATGAATATATGGGGAAGGGTGTGGGACTCAAAAACATTTTGCCAACTACATTGATGATAATGTGTTGCTGGACATCAGCTCTGCCTATCTGTGGAAATCAGCCCCCTCCATGGAGCCTTTGATCAAGAGGCCTGTTGGCTACAATGTCACAGCACTAGACAGTAGAGTGGCTGCCTTAAGTAGATGGCCCCGGTGAGGGGCTGCAGCTCACCAGTTTCCTCAAAGAGACTCCTCTCCCTGGAACACCACCAGCAGAATGGAATCCTGCACTGTTTCTGCCTCAGCAAATGGAACCCCTATCCCCAGCCCCAAGGCCTGTAGCCACCTGATCCCACATCCAAAACACTCACAAACCCCACCAGCTCAGTCCGTTCTCACCTCACTGTGACAGTCTCTTGTACCCGTGTTTGGGCATGCTCCCTTGAGGAGGCTCTTTTCTAGAAGTGACTATCCAATAAAGGCCAGACCCTCAAGGGCTCCTCAGAGTCCCTAGGATAAGAGGCCAGCCTCACAATGGGCTCCTGCATTCTGTGACCTCACTCACCTAGCTCCAGCTAAGAGCTCCTGCTACCTGCAGGATAGTACGGGTGCAGCACTGCTCTGGGAGTCCCCTTTCCTCCTCCAGTCTGTGGCATCTCAAAGACCCATCCATGTGTCCCCTACCCTGATGATTTCCTGTCACACTTGTCTCTGAGTAAGTCCCTAGAGGTCAGGGGAGATGGCGAGGCACCATGGAACCAAGGAACAAACAGCAGACACTCAATGATGCCAGCGCTGCCAGTGGTATAGTGATGGAGGGGGCAGGATTCTGCCTGCCCTGAGTGGTAGTCATGGATCAACTGTCTGGAGGCAAAGAAATGGAAATGACAGCAAGAGCCTGCTTTAGCCAACTATGAGCTCCGGCCATCTCCACACTGGAGAGGAGGAAGAGCATTATGGAGCCAGAAAGCGTCCTGGTGGCCTAGCTCTCCTGGCAGTCTCCTTAGAAAATCAGAGCAAATGAGCACGGTTTGTAAAGCAAATAATAACCACCAACTCTAGGCACATGGCTAGGGAGAGTGTGCTATTTTTATAGATGGGCTACAGTGCAGCCACTAGAAGGTTCCAAGGAAAAACTTAGCCAGAAAGCATCAGTAATGGAGGAGAAGGAATGGAGAAAGACCACAAGGTGGCTGCATAAGGAATGGTTACACCTGTACACACCTGTACACACCTGTACACACCTGTACATACCATGACACACGCCCCGTGCGCCTGTAGTCTGAGCGGCAGTGACAAGGCAGGGTGCTGGCCAGATTCATGTCATCTCTGATGTTATCTAGTTCCCCTGCTGTCCATGTGTGCTGCTCCATCCAGAAAGCAGTGGTCAGAGTGAGTCTCAGGGTCTGGGGAGTGGGTTACACCCCTGCCTAAGCCATCACTTAGGGTGAAACCGCCACCCACAGAGACTGGAGTAGGCGGCACTTACTGATGATATCTGTGGCACGCCTATGTTACCTGGAGACCCAAGTAAGGAATGGCTCTCCAGGCTCTGCTGACATGGAACTTAATGCCCAGGGGAGAGAAATGTGAGCCAAGTGCCCCAGGTGAAGGGGAGGACCTTCAAGAGGGGACATGGCTGTCTGTGTAATGCCCCTCCTGACACTGTCATGAAGGCACAGAGCCAGCAGAGCAGTACTCATAACCCAGTACCAGCTAAGCACGTCCCTCCTGCAGCTGGGGAGTTGGCCGCTCGCTGTGTTGATGACATCATTCCCCTCTCAGCTAGAAGGGGGAGGTGGGCAATGGGAGGACCTTAAAGCTGTCCAAGATGTTCAGGGTCTAAGATGGCAGAAAAGGCAATAAGGAGATGGGAAGCTCGCGCTGACATGGCAGTTCATGCTGCAGATGTGTCTTTCCTATGGACCAGTCATGCCTGCAGTTCCACTGAGGTCATTCAGAAAGCACAGAAATCGCATAAAGGAAGGTCGCTGAAAATCCCACCCACTGGGTCAACTACTGTCACCACCTCTAGACCACCACAAAACCCTGGCATGAGGGTCCTCAGGCCACTGTGGCAATCACTGTGGCACTGTTGCCCCCATATGTACGCCAACACCTCCCAGAGATCCCATGCAACCCTGGAGGCAGAGCGAGGCTCCCTCGGGCTTTGCGCAGTGCCTGCTGGGCTCTGGCCCCCAGCTCCTACTGCCTCTCAGCTCAACTCCCAGCAGCCTCACTGAGCACCCGTGGGCGCCAGGGAAGAACAGATGGCTCCCGGTCTGGCGCTTTTGTGTCCCATATGAATGGGGGGAAATTGTGCTTTTTCTCTATAACTAAGAGGAATGTTCTTCCTAATCAGAGAAGACACTGCCATCGTCTTCAGATGCAGAAACCTTCCGCCAGCATCCAGATTTACTGTAAAGGTGCCTGGGAATAGGAATCCGTGCAGGGAACAAAGAGGAATATGTGTGTGTGTGTATGTGTGTGTATACGTGTGTGTGTGTGCGTATGTGTGCGAGTGCATATGTATGTGTGTATGAGTGTGTATACACATATGTATGTGTATGCGTGTGCGTATGTGTGGACTCAGGGCACACCTTCAGGAAGAGGAGCTCAACTCCTGGTGTCCTTAATACTACTGAGGCACCTATGGGGCAGAGGCAGTAACCTGCCCTAGAGCAAGCAGGTTTGGGCAAGGTGTTTAGAGAGTGAGGTCCATGACAACATCGGCTCAGAAAACCACGGGTGTACAATTCAACTCTGAAGGTCAGAGCCAGTCCATCCGACTATGCTTCACAGGGCCAGCTCTGCTCTCAGGACTCAGAGACGATCCTACAGTGTCACTCACCATCCCCCAGAGCGAGGAACCTCCTGAAACCTCATCCACAAGAACTCAGCCGGTAAGAAGAGGACCCTAATTAGAAACGGCACCAAGCTCGGCACTTTCTTCTAGAGAATGCCTATAATTAGTTCCAGGAATTGAAAAATTGCTTCATTCCATCAAATATTTTGATTAGCAAGGAAATTAATTGTACTGTGTCTTCATTTGTATTTACAGTGGGTAAAATGAATGCTAAAAATAACAATAGCGGCAAAACTGCCTGTCCAAAATAAATAAATAAATAAATAAATAAATAAATAAATAAATAAATAAACGGAGCATTGAAAACCCAGATGAAAATGAAGCCTGAGTTCTGGAAAGGAAGGTGCCCACTGCCCACCTGCGATGCCTGCCTGAGAGGTAGGGCAGAGGCAAGAAGGGGAAGGTGGTGCTCATGCCCAAGGGAAGACTGTCCTAGACAGGTGTCAAGACCCAGGGCTCTCTGCATGGTGAGGCAATAATGCCACCACCCAGGCCACATCCCGAGTGTCCTGTGGCCTGAGGACTGTGGAGGCTGATGTGAAATGTTTCCACAGGCTCATGAGTTTGAACACTTGGCCCCCAACCGGGAGACTGTGGGAGCATTAGGAAGTGGAGCCGATCTGGAGGATTATGTCGCTGACCTTGAGATTCCCAGCCCAGGTTCTAGTCCCCTCTCTGCTTCCCAATCCTTAAAGAAGCGAACATATTTCCGTCACCACGGAGCTGCCCAGGGCCTGTTACCCGCCATGATGGACCATATCCCTCCAAAATAAGTATTTCCTTCTGAGGATGCTGATTACAGCTTTGCCTAGAGAATTCCTGGCTTCCAGAATGTCTCTGGAAAGGCCCTAAATCAAACCAACCCTGTCAGTGCTTGCCGAGGCTGGCCTAGAAGCTGCCAGCCATGCTGAACTGTGCTGCCTTCACGGGGCACAGGCTAGACCACGTACAGTTTCCGTGATCCTCCCACTGTCCTGAGCAGCTGGGGCCTTCTAGTTCACAAAGTCACAGGGCTGGGCTTTGAGAAGTGGGACTTATGCTGTCTTCAGGGTCCCCCTGCCAGTGACAGAGCTCAAAGTGGTCCCACTCCAGAAACAGGCCAGTAGGCACCCATGATGATTCCTGCCACAGCCATGCAGGAGAACACAACAGCCTCCTTGGAAGAGGATCAGAAATTCCCAACCCAACAGGGCAGATGCCAGGTACCAGACTAGAGCGGTGACTGAGACTGAAGCCAAAGATGCCCACAGGGAGGAAACAGGGTGCAGGTAGCTTCTCCCGCTTCGCATCTAACTGGCCCTCACAGGCTCCTCAGCAAACCCCTGCCTGCTCCCTCACCGCCCCCTCTGCCGCACTCTCCTAGGTCTCCAGCTCACCACTGCACACAGTGGGTACTCACACACACTCCACACAGGCCTGTGCAGACTCCCGCCTCACAAATCCTTCTAGAGCATGAAACTGCCCTAAAGTGCAAAGCGTCAAAGCCGCCCCTTTGGCCCTTTAATGACTCAATAAACTCGGGCGAAGTCGCTTATGAGCATGCTAATAAATTCCTCTACTCAAATAACTTCCACACCACTGACCACATCATCACCAAGCATTCGGCACAAACGGGAGTCGGGCAGGAAACAAGTAATTATACAGACATTGGTGCTTGCTGGGCCGGGGATCCTGCGAAGCTGTGTCCACCACAGTGCGGCCAATCTGTGTAACAGTCCTAAGGGCAGACAGTGAGGTGGCCTTTACTTTACCAGAGGGAAACTGAGCATGTGTGAGTTTCCAGGCTGTGGGATTCTAATCCCAGCCCTAGATATCTAGCTCAGGGGGTTGCAGGTGATGGCGCGGGGGAGGCAGGGGAAGGTGACACAGGTCTCTGAATCTCAGTTTCCTCCTTTGTGATACAGCACTGGATGCAGCCCGCTCACAGCATGTAGCAGCATCATGAAGACCAACCATGGGGACTCATGGGAATGCCTGGAACATGGCTGGCTCAGAGCACCTCTCTGATGTCCACCTGTATGGTGACATTTGATTGTGGATTACAGGAGGGTGGCAGTGGCTAGCCAGGCACAATCACTGGGTGGGCAATTTGTCCTTCTTAATTTCTCAGCACACTCCAGTCAGGTGTCTTCAGGGGCCAAGAAATAGAACTTTCCGGGTTTTTTGTTTGTTTTTGGAATGGTCATTTTTGTGAAGCTGGGTCACCCAGTGGGGTCCTCTGAGTACACCTCTGTGTCCATCACATGCCTGGACCTGGGATGTGAGGAGTTCATCATGCACAGACTGGGAGAGGGTACTGTATCACAGCCATTCTCTGCAGAATTCCTTGACACCGTGACCCTGAGGTTAGCTCCTGGCTTCCTGGCATGACCAGCTAGCAGCATCATTGCTGAACCCACCTCTGGTACTGAGTAGATCCAAAAATACACTGACCAGGAGTGGTTTTCTTCAAGCAAGGAGATGCTGTCTTCACACAAAGCATTTGGGTGTGGGAATGTTTTTCTGGAGGCGAGGGGGAGCTTGGCTGGGGAGGGACAGGAGCACAAAGAGGGGGCCTGAGCTGTCACCCAACACCTGTCCCTTGCTGACTGCTGTCCTCTAACCTGGTCATGGGTCACATTTCAAATCTAACGTGTATCCTTCCTCCTAAATGCTGGAGAGGTCCAAGTGTCTTATCCTGAAGTCAGTGTGAAGGGTTTCCAATGATGATTGCTGGGGTCACCTTCATGGCTCCACTGGCCTCGATAACCACAGACTGGTTTTCCTGTGAGGGTGATGGGCATGGGAACTAGCTCAGGCCTGGCTCAGGTGCACTCCTAGGCCTGCCCACAGTGGGACTCCAGCTTTGGTGGGCTCTTCTGCCCTGACCCTGCATCTTGCCAAGCACCAACTGCACTGGTGCTTCTGGAAGTAGAAGGAGCCTGTGCTAAACCAGCCAGAGTGGGAGCCAGGACCCAGGATACAGAATGACAGGTGTCCCTGCGGGGAGGGTTCAAGACCCTCATGCCTGCTCAACAACCACAAGACGGAAGAGCATAGACATGTTTGAGAAGAGACATTGAGGCTCACACAGCATGACAAACGGGGGAGTGAGATGAGGACTACACTCTGTCCGTACACTGAAGGGCTCGATGAGGGCATGAGCACAGTCCTACGTCCCAAGGATCCAGCGGCCATGGATAGGCAGTGATCTTTGCTAACTTCCTTTCTGCAGAAGGTGCTGGCTTCCTTAATTACACCAGTAATCTCTTTAATTACTTGCTTCCTCTGTGTCCGCAGAGGAAAAGGATGACTGGTGTCCCATTAATGAGCTTAAGGGATGCTTTTACCCAGCCCTATCACTTCTGACCTTCTGGTGAAGAGCCTGGGATTAAGCTGTAGCAGGTTCAGTGGAGTCCCCAGTCACATGGAGCAGGAGTCCCCAGTCATTCTTGGTGGCCCAGAGCAAGGCACCTATGCTCTGCAGAGCACTCAAGAGCTGGTGGGTGGCCTCTGTCCCTGCTTTCTGCTCCAACTGGTGAGTAAACAGGACAAGGGACACTCACATGGTGCCTGTGTGATGATTCCCTTCACAGGGGCCTATGGTCCCTTAAGCCTGTGGTCCCTGGCTCGGCTTGATATCAGGCTGAGGTATTCACCTCTCAGCCAGGTGTCCTCAGAATGCTGGGAGGTGTGCAGGGATGGGGTGCGGCTACCTCTCTGCGGCATCCTCCTCACTGTGGTACAGGTAATCGCTAATGAATGAAGGCATAGAGAGGGTGGCAGCGGCCGCCTCTGTGGGCTGGGCTCTTCCAGTCTTCCACTGGCCCTTCCTCCATAACCCTCATGGGGTGTTGGGCAAAGTGTATCTGGAGGTGAGGTGACTCATAAAGAGAACCCCTAATAGCTGGCATGAGGGCCTCCAAGTGCCCCAGGTAGAGCCCTAGTGGTAGCCCCTCGGGGTGGGGGTGTCCTGTGTGACCACTGAGGTATGGGCTCTGCCTCTCCCACATCTGGCTTCAGTAGGTCTTTTGTTGTGCAGCCTGAGCAGACGTGGGCTCTTCCACATTAGCATCTGCTTTAGTTACCTTAGGACCTTAAACTTGGCACGCCTCTTCCTAAAGACCTCAACTTCACCCACATGCCAGCGACCCCATGCTGACAGGCCCTGATGATTCCTGATAGTCTTAGCCAAGGCCCCTCCCCCATAAGTCTCCCTCTCACACAGGCCTGTCTCCAGCTTCCCACCTGTTTTGGAGCACACCCTCACAACAGGCATGTGACCAGGCCTTGTTCACTATCCCCTGGGCTGGAGCAGGCACTCTGGAAGGCAGGGACCACACACCAGGTGATGTAACTCTGCTCCAGGGGGATCCAACACCTTTGGCCTCTCTGGACAGCATGCGTACACACACCCAGACACAAACAAATAAAAACAATTTTTAAAAATTAAAAATAATTGTAAAAGGAACCCCAAGAGTGCTGAAACCTCTAGTAGACCCCAAACCCCGTTGCTTACAGAGCCTGCCTGGAAAGACCCATGCAGAGGAGCAGAGAGAAGGACCCTGTCTTAGGGTTGCTGTTGCTGTCAAGGGACACCATGACCAAGGCAACTCTTATAAAGGAAATCAATTAATTGGGTGGCTTACAGTTCAAAGGTTTAGTTCATTGTCATCATGGGGGGGACACGGCGGCATGCAGGCAGACATGGTGCTGGAAAAGTAGCTGAGAGTCCTACATCTTGACTTGTAGGTCACAGGAAGTGATCTGTCTCACTGGAAGTAGCTTGAGCATAGGAGACCTCAAAATCCACCCCCACAGTGACACACTTCCTCCAACAAGGCCATGCCTCCCATGATCCCCTTGTGGATCACTTTCAAACCGCCACATACCCCAAAACAGCCACATTGATCAACAGAGGGACAGTCTCAACTCTCCCTTTAAAGCAATGAATTCAAGCTAACTAGTGTATGATGGACACATGTGGCAACCACAGATGTTCCCTAAAGCCATGAGTAATACCCACATTCAGTCACTGGAGACTTTAAAAAATGTTTTCATATGATGCAATCTAATATAGACAATTGTTTAAAAAATATCTTGTAGGGAGTTGCTTTCAAGATCAATAAAGATATTCCTGCCCTTTGATCTCAGACATTTTTGTTCCGGGCTTCTTTAAAATGTAGACATATGGGATCTGGGGAGGTGGTTCAGTAGATAAAGTGCTCATCACGCAAGCATGTGGACCAGAACTGGATTCCAGCACCCATGTAGAGACTGGGCAGGCACATTCCTAAACCAGCACAGTCCTAACTGCAGCCAAGATACCTATTCCTATACTCACAAGTAGTGATATTTCATTTGTATTTTGACAAACAAAGCTTGCCTGAAGATCATGGAGTAAAACAGTTGCCCTGGTCAACCTTACAGACCAGGCAGTGGTGACACATACCTTTAATCCCAGTAGCCACACTAGTTTGCACAGAAATCAGGTGGTGGTGGTGCAGGCCTTTAATTCCAGTACTAGAGAGGATTATAAAATAGAAGGAGACAACTCTCAGTCAGTCTCATTCTGAGGATTCTTGGAGGCAGGATCGCCATTTCAGACTGAGATAGAGGTAAGAGCCAGTGGCTGGCTGTTTTTCTTTTCTGGTCTTCAGGCTGAACCCTAATATCTGTATTTTTATTAATCTTGCTACACCCACTGATAAATGTAGCTCTCACCCCTCATCTGAGAAGCTCCTTTTTCACAAGAGATGGAGACATCATGGACAGAGATACCACAGAAAGCCAAAACTGGCCAAGATGAAGAGAACAGATGACCACAGGGCACCCAGTCCCAATGGATGTATCTACAATACAACCATACTCCTGAGCCTTGGGGAACATTGTAGAAGGGAAGGTTAAAAAATGGTTAGAACCAGAGAACCAGAAGTCTGCTGGGAGACTGTGTCTTCTAGCTGTGACAGGGAGGCTGCAGCCATGATATCTCAAAAAGACAGCTGCCTAAACAAGACCTGAGCAATGACGAGTGGACACACCATGGTGGATGGGGGACTATCACAAGCTCCACCCCTAGATGGAGAGACACAGGTAATTAACAGCTGCTAGGAGAAGGAAAACCAGACTTCCCCAAAGATGAACTCCCTGATAGGTTATCCAACCCCAAGGGGTCAGCCCTAAACACATACACATACAAGCAACACCAAGTGGACCTGTGGTGGTTGGAAAGAAAATGGTCCCGAAGGTAGTGGCACTATTAGGAGAAGTGGCCTAGCTGGAGGAAGTGTGTCAAATGCATTAAAAACAGAAAAGACCGCTCTTTCTCTTCCGGTCACAGACGCTTCGGGAGCCGCCGATTACAGTCCAGCCATGGCCAAGTCCAAGAACCCTACCGCACACAATCAGTCCCTGAAATGGCACAGAAACGGCATCAAGAAACCCCGGTCACAAAGATACAAATCTCTCAAGGGGGTCGACCCCAAGTTCTTGAGGAACATGCGCTTTGCCAAGAAGCACAACAAGAAAGGCCTGAAGAAGATGCAGGCAAATAATGCAAAGGCCATGAGCGCACGTGCGGAGGCCATCAAGGCCCTGGTGAAGCCCCAGGTGGTGAAGCCCAAGGTGCCAAAGGGCCCCAGCCGCATTGCTCACCCCAAGCTTGGGAAGCGGATTAGAAGCTACATGGCCAGGGGTCGTAGGCTCCAAAAAACAAAGCCCAAGGTTCAAGCCAAGGCAGAGGCCTCAGCTGCAGCTCAGGCTCCCAAAGGTGCCCAGGCCCCTGTGAAGGCCCCATAAAAAAGGTCTCAGTCTGCCAATGTGAAGACAGATGGACTGGTGTGAATATCTATACAGTATTTGCAGATGTTCAGGACCTTATGCTGTTTTTACAAATAAACTTGAGGCAAGTTCTGTTAAAAACAAAACAAAACAAAACAGAAAAGACCATCTTCAACGAAGTGCAGAAGCATCGGCCTGGAAACTGCCTTTCTTGCAGTGGGCAGGAACTGTCTGTCACCTCGTTCACCCAGTTAATAGTGAGGAAACACCCAGGGATGATCGGGAGCTCACGGCACTTACAGTGACAAGCCACCATCACTGTGGGGTCACACGACTGCTGCCTTTTCTGAAATCTGTACAACAAACAATGTATTTCTGATAAGATGACGAAAAGCATAACCACAGTGGAGAGAAATGGTCACCAGATGTGAAGATCACAATCCTGCCACAGACCAGGAGAAGGTCTTTACAACTTACAGGCAACATGGGCTACAATCTCTGCAGCTGAAATCATTAACACCAAGGCAGAGGCTAATGTGGCTGAAAACACAGAGAGTGGCGGGGTCACGGAGCATCAGGAAGTTCAGTGTGCACTAAATAACCACCTAAGAGACGCAGGCAGCTTCAGAACCAATAGCTATTTCACATGGAACAGCAGTGTGCGTGTGTGTGTGTGTACGCGTGTGTGTACCCCTGTACATGCGTCACATATGTGTATATGTATACATGTGTGTCACAGAAGATAGGCACAGAGGTTATTGTCTATCATGGAGGAAACCCAAGATAACCTACATGCTTCCAGCAGAAGGGTGTGAACACACACACATATATACATACATATACAAGAATACTAGTGTGCTCTTGACAGATTCCATTTAATATTGAGATTATTTTTGTAATAGCTTATGTAAGTGAACTAAAGCTAATGTTAACATCAGTGAAAACTGGGCATGCTGGCTCATGACTGTAATCTCAAGTCTTAGGAGGCTGAGGCAGGAGGATGTCCACAAGTGGGAGACTGGAAGCCAGGCCTCCTGGGTTCACACATCAGCCAGTACTCACTCACTGGGGAGGTCACCCAGAATCTCCAGGCCAGAGTCTTATAAAATTGGCATATTATATTAGGTGGTGCCTAACCAGGAGGTTCCTGCCACCGGCTCTGTCTCCTCTCTAGGATGTACCTGTTATACATATGACTGAGGACAGTGAGCTTCGGTGTCAACATATGGTCACACATACACAGACAACTGGAAAGGACATCAACAAAGGACCAAAGCAGACAGCACAGATGACAGCTAGCTCCATCTAGCATGAGCTCTCTGTGGTTTATCTACTGGTTTGTTCCTCCTATACCTCCATCAGGGGTCACAGGAGTCGGGCAAGGGGTCACAGCAGGTACAGCCCCTCCCTCAGCACAGAGTGCTGTAAGGAATGCTGTCCACTCAATCATCTAGGCTGGAACTGCTGTCAGTGATGCTGATCCCACTTCTGCAGCCATGAGACGCAAGCTGGCAACAAGTGGCAAGTTCATCCAGAGTCCCTCTCCGGGGATGACAGAGAAGAGCCCCGTGGGCAGCTGTTGCCATTGCCCCTCCATGGAGTCCTCCCTGGCTTCCCACCTGGGTGTCCGTCATGACCCACCCCACTTGGACATTCATCTCTGCCTGGAGCTTGGCCGGGGGAGCCCTCAGTAGGTCATGGTGGCCTCATTTCCCTGGAAGTCAGATCATCTTCCGGGATCTAAGAGCCTCTGAGTGCAAAAGGCACCGAATAAAAGCAAGCGCTCGGGCTTCTTTCAAACAAAAGAAAACACTTCCCCACAAAGTAGAGAATACACTTTCCCTTCCAGCCCTCCACACAGTTTATCAGCTGTCCCTTTGTCACTGCATTGCAGAACGACACCTTACCTCCTCCAGGAAGGAGCCGAAGTTCTCTAGGAAGTATTTCCAGTGTATGTTGGGTGTTAGGTGGAGTCTTAATTTCCTCAAAAAATAATGATACTGGTTATCTGTTAGTTTCTGACAGAAACTCTTCAGGACATCTCCAAAGTCCATAGCCTTCACAAACCCAGTGTCCTCTTTATCCAGTGCAGAAAATGCCTAAAG
The DNA here is from genome assembly GCF_950005125.1 of Chionomys nivalis. Taxonomy (NCBI): domain Eukaryota; kingdom Metazoa; phylum Chordata; class Mammalia; order Rodentia; family Cricetidae; genus Chionomys; species Chionomys nivalis. The sequence goes on from NC_080102.1 coordinate 40,908,035, forward strand.
CAAACAAACACAAGGAAAGCTGGTAAGGCTACTGGCAAATGAATGTTGCAGCCTATGCTTGAGGGGCTGTGCCCACACCATGGGCCAAATCGTGCAGTCACCCTGACACACTGCAGGTAGAAGCATGCGGTCATCAACTGGGAAGATGTGAAAACATGCTACGAACAGACACACGTTTCTTTCCATCTGTTCAAAGAACATCATTCATTCTTACTGCACTTAAGATGCCTTTTTTTCCTCCCCTGAGACAGGGTTTCTCTGTGTAGCCCTGACTATCCTGGAACTAACTCTGTAGACCAGGCTGGCCTCGAATTCACAGAGATCTGCCTGCCTCTGCTTTCTGAGTGCTGGGATTAAAGAAGTGTGACACCACCGCCTGACAAAATGCTTTTTTTAAAAGTAAAAATTTAATGTGCCTGCAACCTCCAGTCCAGCTCCCCTGAGCCTGCTTTCTTGATCTGTGCTACATAGGAACACCTTGGGGCAGGAAGAGCTTTACAGCCTGCAGTCACTGAGGAAGTGGGGCAGTCCCTGGCCCTGGGTCCTGGGCTGAGATGCTCGGCTAAGTCCTGATCTCCCTCAATTTCAGTGCATTCTCCATGAAGGGGACTTAGCTGAGGGCGGTTGTGAGTGAGTCTTTGGTGAAAAGGTGCAGTGATGTGGGAACCAGGTGCACAGCCATCTGAACGAAGATCCAAGCCCAGCGAGCAGTTTGTGCTGTGAGAGTACTGGAAGGTGTGTGGCGTGGGACACTGCGGCATTCTGGGTAACGCTTGAGAAGCAGTGTGGGTCCAGCTCCCTCTCGCCACAGGGCCTGAACCTCCTGGGCGTCTGTGGGTAAACTCCGTCTGCTATCCACAGGATGGGTGGAGGAGCTGAACAGGAAAGGACTTTGAAATCTATAGAACGCTGCAAGGGTACAGTGTTGCTGTATTGCCTGGAAACAAGACAGGTGTGTGGCATCTGCAGTGGCACTCAGTGATGTATCCAGACGCCTGGTCCCCTCTAATGGCCATCCTGAACCACCCTTCCTGGTAAGGGCCTCAAGCACATGGTCCTAGTGGCCTCTGGCAATCTGCTGGTCTGAGCTGGCTGTCATCTGGGGTTGGTATGCTGGCCTCAGTCACCTGTGGACCAGGCTGGGGACATACCTTTAGGAGCATAGTTCCACATCACTCCTTCCAAAGACACCAGCATGGTTCCAGCCACCGCATCACATAAAAGGGGCACTCAAGGGACAGTGGAAGAACACCCTTCTCCTCGGATGACTCACAGCTTTCTAGTCTCCTTCCCAGCTGTCTTCGTGACACCCCCGTCCTGTTCAACCTTCTGAAGGCCACTTTAACATCACTTTTCCCCATGGGTCACTTTCTTGAGCACACTGAGAGCTCACGAGATATGTGAGCCACTGTCATCCAGTCTCTCTGTCCTTCAAAACAAATTATACTTGTGTGTATGAATATGAGCACGTGTGTGCCGAAGTGCAGGTGTGGAGGTCTGAGCATAGCCCCAAGTGTCAGCCTCATCTTATCCCTTGTATGAGGCTGGGTGCCTCTGTCTTTTCTGCCTGGTCCTGTGGTCTCAGCTCATCCCTGAACTCAGTCTTCTCTGTCTAGTCCTGTGGTCTCAGTTTGTCCCCGAACTCTCTTCTCTGCCTAGTCCTGTGGCTTCAACTTGTCCCTGGACCATCTCTCTTCTCTAGTTGGCCCTGGCCTCAGGCTGAGCAGAGTCAGGGTGTTTATTTATTTTTTTTTAACGGAGCAATCCTGGAGGTGCAACTGCTCCAATCAGCAACCTGGATCCAGTAGATGCTCAGGAGACTGGGGGGAGGTGGATCTGGGCAGGGCTTGGAGCCGCTGGGAGGGATGGAGGTGACTTTACCTGACTGGGCTCTTTGCAATCTACCCTACCTTTAACAAAGCAGGCTGGGAGGATTCCACAACTGCCTGCATGCTCTTCACCACCTCCTCGGGGTTCAGCTTGGAGAAGTTGGTCTGTGGCGAGCATTCTTCTCTTTCTTTTGGCTGAGCTTTGCTTGTCTTGCTGATCTCAAGTGCTCTCAAAAAGTCGAGGGGATTGATGCAATTGTTATGCACACTGATGCCCAAGCTTCTCCCACAAAAGAAAAGAATAGATTCATTGAAAAGAAAAGTTGCTTATTCATTCAACAAACAGTTGCAGAATACAGGGGCAGTGTGGGGGAAGAGAATGGCTTGAAGAGGGTGCCCATCCTGCTGTCACAGGCCCGCTTGTGCTGGTTTCTGATGTGCACACATGAGTGTCACCACAGAGAGGAACAAGGTGAGAGCTACGAGAGGCAAGACTGAGGGTTGCCCAGAGGTGAGGCCATGGGCTGGGCTGCTCTATCCTGAAGGCCCAATTCCTGACAGCTGGGCACTGGAGCTCAGAGTTTCAAGAAGCAGGAAGCAGCAAGAGTTACTGGGTAAGAGATGCTGGCCCACCCTTGGGGCATTTGCAGAAAGACTGGGAGGATAGCAGACCTAACTGGGCACCCACCAGCCATCTGAGCTACGGGCTGGAGAGGAGCTTCCTGTCATGGTGGTGTGCAGGGAAGCGTGGCAGGGGAACTCAGAGGAGAAGTGTGTGTGTGTCAGAGAGAGTACAAGGACAGGGGAACTGAGGCAAGCACACTAAATTCTTTTCTAAGTCTCACTGAAATGAGGTTGTCAAGCCCAAAGCTCTCCGAGGGTATTGTGCGAAACCTATCTAGTTTAATATTTCCTCAATAAAAACCTCCATCTCAGTATATGTCCCCACAAGGGCATCCATGGAGCAGTGACGGCCCCTTTGTGTCCTCAACTTGGACTGGGAAACAATTCCCTTCAAATTGCAAAAGAATAACTTGAGTAAGGTTGGAGAGTTTCCTACAAACACCCAGTGTGACTCAGAATGAAGTTTCATGGCTTCCCGGCCCCAGCTCCTGGGCTGGGGACATAGCTCGGATGGGAAAGGGCTGCTAAATCAGATCACCGACCTGAACTGGATCCTGTCCTCGTTTGCTTTCGTTTGTTTGTTTTAAAGGCTAGATGCGGAGGTGGAAGAGACATGTGGATGCCCAGGGTTTGCTATCATAGCCTACTTGGTGAGTTATAGGTTGGTTTCCTGTCTCAAAAAAAAAAAAAAAAAAAAAAAAGAAAAGAAAAGAAAAGAAAAAGGCAGACAACATTCATGCGTGTGTACACATATGCATGTGTACCTGCACATGCGCACAAAAAAGGTTGCTACTTCTGTGATTCAGTTACTGGAGCCCTTGAGTACCAGCTCAGACGCTTGAGCAGGAGAAGTTTCCAGTGACTCGGATGCTTCTGAAGGAGAGGCAAGAGCCTAGCTTTGCAAGGTGCAGCTGCAGAGCAGCTCAGCCTGCTTGCGTTGGCACAGATCACGTGACAGGGACACAAGGAGACAGACAATCAGCACTGCTTCATGTGTAGGGAGGAGCTGCCAGCGCAGTATTAAAATGCAGCAATAAAGCAAATGCATATGCGGACCTCCTTGTGAGGGTTTGGAAAAGTCTATTTTGGATCCAGGAAAGAATAATCTACATGTAATTACCAATAGTCAAGATGTTTATCATCAAGGGGTCTTTGAGGAGGAACAAGCAACTCAGTGATGGATCCTTATTAAGGCTTCGACACACAGAAAAGTTGATCATCCATTGAGAGGTGGAGCGCAGAAGCTCCCAGGCCTTTTGTGCTGTTTATAAAAGTATCAAGTCTAACTACGATTTAACAAGACTCTGTCAGAACCACTTAACTAATTATTTATCTGTATCCACTTTCCCATGATTTATTCATTGAACATATCAATTCTTATTCAGCTGGAAATAGATTCAGTGGGAAGGCTCTGAAAGGAGGGAGAGAACACGTGAGCAGTTGAAGATGGCATGGCCCTTCATTTCCATATATCACACATATCACACAACACATATAGCCATGACTAGCATGAGCTATGTGGGGGAGAAGACCCCAGGCAAAAAGGGAGAAGCTGAGTAAGCAGAGAGGGAAACAGACTCACAGGACAGGCAGGGCCCTGCAGCAGAAGCAGGAGCAACAATGGTGGCCCTGCCCGCATTTCATAATAATGGCCAAGACTTCCAGAAGAAATGGGAGCCACCAAGCCACAGGTCCAGGAAGCTTGGTGAACATGGAGCGAAGCAAACACAGGCTGATCTACACCCAGGCACAGCAGATGCAAATCAACAGACTCAAACCACAGGATCCCAGAGACAGAAAGAAAGATTGTGAAAGGAGCCAGAGGGAAGGGCAAAGTGTTCCTACATGGGATAAAAGCAAGAAGCACATCAGACTCCACCAGAAGTCACATGGGAGACGGAAGCGGGTGTCAGAACATTTGAGTGATCAAAGAATTTGAGTTCTGTCTCCAGGGCAACTATCCTTCAGAAGGGAACCGGGGCTGGGAGCTGGATATACTGGGGCCTTGCTCAGGCCAGCCTACTGAGAGATTCTACAGTCCTCCCACAGGTCCAGGGTCCCCAGGAACAGAATTCCCAACAGACAGATGTTGTTCAGCATTAACACAACCTGAGTGTGCTCTGGGATTCGTGCTGTACCATTTGTCTCAAGTTCAGGTTCACCTGGGAGCCCTGGGTCTAACCTGACAATGCTCTATTCGTTGGTAAATTAGCATCCCCAAGAAAGGCTTTAAAGGTGCTGACATTGGGAACTTCAAGGAGACAATGCACCAGGTCTCCCTGTAGTGCAAACCGTGCCAGACTCACCTCTCTGGGGAACTTCTTTCTACTCCACTCCCAGCATCCCTGGTAACATAAGCATGCTTTTGAAAGATGTGTCCAACATGAAGGACTGTTGCAAAAGCTGAGGATAGATTTCTCAGGTGAAGAAAACTGGTTTTAAAAGACTTAAACTTTTATTTATGTATTCATCACGCATGCATATGTGCATGCATGTACATGGGCCACAGTCTGCATGTAAAGGTCAGAGGGCAACTTGAGGGAATTCGCTCTTTCCTTCCATAACCCAGAACACTGAACTGAGATGGTCAGGCTTGGCAGCAAACACCTTTACCCACGAAAACATGCCCCCCCCCACACACACACCAAGAAAATTTTGAAAAACAATTTGCTACTTTCTGATAAATGAGATTGGATGTCCGTGAATGAAGAACAGTATACCTGCTGCAGGACAGCGACACTGAGAGGACAAACCCAAGCCCTGAATACTGGGAGACAGTTGGAGAAACAAGAGTTGGAAGTGAGAACTGGGGCACTCTCCTAGAACCCCAAGAGAAGAGTAAGAGATACAGATTAAGTGAGAAAGATCCAAACCCTTGCGGAGTCGAGTCAGGGTGGCTTCAGGGTTCAGCATCAGGAGCTTCAAAATGAACGAAGGAGTGGAACTCATGAATGAACTAAGACAAGAACACTTCCGAAAATCACAAAACACAAAACAGCGTGCCTTAGGAGACTGAACACACTGGACAGGGACATTTGTCACAGGGTGAGCTGGGGATTTATCAGCGGTGACAAGGAACCAGGATGCTAAGCTAAAGGGAAGAATAATCACATGACCCTGAGGACAGTACTGTGTAGAAAGGAAAAGTGATGGCTGGTCACCGGAAGGTGTATCCTGCTGGAGGACCACCCAGAGTCAGGCCCAGCCCAGCAACAGAGAACTGGGCCATTAAGTTCTGTGTGTTTGTGTGAGGTGGTAGAAGCTAAGGGATGAGAGACAGGAGACAGTCTATTCCAAGGCCACAAGCAGAAAGCCTTGAGCTACTGACTGTGGGCGTGGGAGGCAGGGGCAGGGGCATGGGCAAAAGGACTGCTGCTTTCTAGGAACTGGGCCCTGGGAGAAGTTAAGCCCTGGCCAAACTGGTCTCTGTGCTTCTGGCTAAAACACAGAACAGCAAAACAACAAGTGGAGGTCACCTCAAGGTCAGCGGTGTGGAATAGATAGAAGAAAAGGAAAAAGAACAGCATTACCAGCCCAGTACAGCAAGGGACATACTGGGGGAAGGGGAGAGAGGAAGGGAGGAGAACAGCAGGCAACCTCTTCAGAAGGCTGATGAGCTCCTCTTCCTTCAGGGAACACCCACATTCTTGCAGCACGTTCTGCACCTTGGAGAGGGCTGCAGAGCCCGTCTTGGATTTTTCTAGCATGTTAAGTGCCTTGCTGATCTCTTCATAATGTTCCATGAGCTTCTCCCTGAAAGAGAAGCCACCCCAGACACCTAAAGCCAGGAGAGAAGCGATTTTTGATGCCCACTCTGCTGTGACAACTTGATTGCTCAGCCAAGAGCTAATTTGGAAGGTGCTTTGTGGGCTTGGTGCAATGTTTACATGAAAAGGTGTCCCTGAGAAAAGCTATCAGCCTCTGCCACTGCTGTTTTATTACTGCTATCATTAGCAAAACTGCCCGGAGAAATGTTGGCCCTGTGTTTGTGTTAGAGCTGGTGCTTTTCAAAGAGAACCAAGAATTTAACACAAGGATATGGCAGGCAAGAAAAATGCCTCTTCCCTCAGTAAATGCGTGTGTGCACCTACTATGTCAGTGTGTTTCTCTGGGTGTTGGGCACACAAGGGCCTCAAATAGGCATCTTCAGTGGAACCAAGATCACGGGGGGACAGGTCTGGGGTCATGGAGAGAACATGCGCACAGCACAGTGGGTTGGCAGGAAGGAAGAAGAGCTGGTGCGAGGAACCCCCAGCCCCACAGCTGCAGTGGACCTCACTCGACACCAGCTGACCAACACTAAGGTGACAGGACTGTGCCTTGCAAGTGTGAAGGCCTGAGCTTAATCCCCAGCACCCACATGATCTGGTGAGCAACCCCAGCTCTCAGAAGGCAGACAGGCAGATCTCTGGGTCTCAGCTGCTAGCCCAGCCTAAAGCCAAGCTCCAGGTCACTGAGAGGCCTTGTCTCAAAGATCATGGAGAACAGCACCTGAGGTTGACCTCTGGCCTCCAAATAGCCAGCACACACATGTACATGGGCACATGCATTCTCCTGCCTCCCCTACCAGGCATGGCCTGTGACAGACTGTTTAGATTCTGTCTTCTTCACTCTTCCATGTCTCCAAGCATCTTTCTCCTAAGACACTGAGGGAAACACCCACCTGGTGAGCTCAGGTGCCATCTTGGTTCCTGGCTGTCCCTTGGGGGGACAGAATGGGTTATCTGTTCTAAACGTTAAATCTGTTCTGACTCTTATCCATCATCTCCACTTCGTATTTGTGAGATGGCTCCTTGAGCAAGGCTGGAAACAAACCGCTGAACCAAAACTGTCAGAAGGCAGGGGAGGCAGGCTGCGGTGAGGCACTGGCTGGCCGGCAGAGAGGATGGCACTTGGCAGAAGCCATGTGGAGGCCCAGGCCCTTCCCTTGCGGGCCTCCTGACTTGCAAGAGGCTCGAGATACTGACGTCTGACCCAGGTGAGCATGCTGGGTGTCCTGAGTGTACCAACAGCCCTGCCTTGGGCTGCTTACGGTGTCCTGTGAACCCAGCCCCACGCTACGGCTACGGAGCCCCCGCTTGTCCCACGACACTGCCATCCTGCTTAGCTCTTTGAAAAGAAAGCGGACGAGAGTGGGGAGGATCACAACAGTTTCTGGAGATACAGATTTTTAGAAAACTGAGGCATTCAGCATTTCCTGGACTGTCTTGTGAGCAGCAATTATTTCCCTTTCAGAGTAAACATGTGCACAGAGTAAATGAGGGCTTGGAGCAGAGATGGAAGAACGCCGCCAAACAGAGCTACTGTTGGCCCACACTGAGCAGCATGACTGTTCCGGGGTCTTGTCCTCCTCTGGCTCTGGCCAGGGAGGCTGACAAGGACCCCGCTGTGACCTTGTAGTTGAGTCCTGTTCCCTTCCTTCTCTGCTGGGTTTAGCTGCCCCCTCTCCATGTGCCTTCTAGAAAGGGCCTGTGCCAGTGGCTGGTCACTGTGGCTTTTCTGACTTTCATTCTTAAGAACAGAATAAAGGCCTGGAGAATGGATACAGGACCACAGAAGCCTCTGCTTCACCTTCAACGTGCACTAGGGCACGCATAGCAAAATTAAATCCTTGCAATTGAGACAAAAACCTATTTCTCCATCCCTTCAGTTCATCTACCAATCTGATCAGAGTTCAGAAAGTCAGTCGCCCTGATGGGTGGTCATCCTTTAATGCTTCCTGCAAGCCACGATCTATGCATGCTGGTGTGCACGGAGCCAGCGGTGGTGGTGCTGGGTGTTGCTCCTTAGAAGCCATCACTTTGTTTTGAGCCAGGATCCCTTCCCGGCCCTGCAACTCCCCAGGTTGAGAACCAGCTGACCAGTAAGCCCCAAGGACCCACTTTTCTCCACCTCTTCAGCACTGGCTTTGCGAGTAGGCAGTACCATGCCTGGACCAAGATGATTTTTTTTTTTTTTTTTTTTTTTTTTTTAAGAAAATGGAGCTGATCAGTTGTTTGTCTTCTCTGGTAAGACAGTGCCGTGGAGGCAGGAGGTCAAGCAAGTGTGCATGAGTAATCTGGTCCTGGGGATGAGAATGTAGTGTCACGCATAACTTCAGCTCATCCCTGCACTGCCACCAGCAGAGAGGAGAGAAAGCGCATGCCTTCAGAAGGGCCAAGGAGCCTCATTACTCACACACGGGGGGGAGAGACGGGAGAGACGGGAGTGAAGACCCTCGTGGGTAATGAGGCCAGCCCTGTCTGCTGGAGATAAATCCCACTTTTCATCAGCTTGTGGCATGTTTGATTTATACCAACCTTGCGTGTATTTTACACTGAATTTCACAAACTCGGTTCTCGGCCTGCAGTTTCTGTGGTGCGGTAACTTTGACATAATCCAGGGGTAAATTCCACCTGCTTGCCTCTTAAACCCATCTCATTCCTACTCTGCCCTGTGTCTGTGGCTTTCTTGCTTCCTTTGGAGGTTCTTTAGCAGCCTCTTTTCCACTTGGGTGCCATGTAGTTTGTGGGGTGGAGATGGGAGCTGAGTCCCATCATTTGATAGGACAAGCAAGGGACAGTCACACACACAGGTAAAATCAAGAAGAGCCACAGCCAAGTTACATATCCAATGGCTCACCCTCACTCCATGTCTCCCTGGCCTTGCTCAGGTACAGATATTCCTGTCTGTTCATTTCAAACCCTCATGGCCTGTGGACCATTGTTACGTGCATTCCAGTGTTTCCAGCAATCGTTTCAATAGGCAGACACCAGGTCATACTCCCCAAGGCCAGCATGCTGACTCAAGATGGGAAGGTGCTTCCTTTGCTGACGTCAAAGGTGTATTGTGTGTCATCCCGTGCAACGGTGGAGCAACCCTTGGTTGTCCTGGGGATAAACCCTCTAAGCAGAAGTGATTGAGTTAAACCACAGCCATTCATTCATCCATCCGTTCATTTAAAGGTACTTACGTGATGCCTGTGGGGTATCACAGACATCCTATGGGGCCTACATTCCAGATGGGCCATAGCAGGGTGCAGGCACCATGCCATGCACAACCAGGAAGGGCCAATATTCAAGGAGGGGCTAATAACATGGGAAAGAGCATGTGAGGGAAAGACGTGTGGAAGCTCCCTGTTCTGTGGCTCTTTGGCAAAGCTGATTTCTAGGCTCTACAGTGGGGCACGATGTTATAGCCTTACAGGAATCCTGTCAGAGCAGCCTCCACTATCTGGGTGAATGAGGACAGAATCCAGAAGCGGCCCCCAGTACTGACACACCCACCTTTCGGTCATCTGCTGCAGCTCCTGGATTTCCTCCTGGATCTGCTTGGGCTTCGTGAAGTGACCCAGAAAGTTGAAATAGTCTTCCTTGTAGGGCCGGTGGACCTTCGGCGAGTATCGGATGCCCAGTCGCTCCAGAAACTCTTGGTACGTGATGTAGCCCCTTCCCTCCGTGTCATAGCTTTCAAAAACAAAAACCATGTTGTCATCAGTGGCATGGAGGGTGGGCTGGCATTCAGGGGCCAGGACCACATCAGCAATTTGGGGGAAGTTTTCTTCCTTGCTAGCTACAGACAAGCCCAACAGACTCATCACAAATCTAGTCTCAGTCTGTGCCTCTGACCCTCTCTGCACTTATACCTAACAGGAGCTCTGAGTGACCCCCACGCACATTGGCTTGATCATCAGAGTGACCTGCCCTAAGAGAATGGACTCAAATCACACGGCAGCCATGTCTGTGGAAACACAGTGGCAAATCCAGACAACTGAAACCCCCTCTGCACACATTTTTGTTTCAGCACCCTCCGTGTAAATGGACTGTGCCAAGGGTTAGAAGAAACTCTTTCAGGAAGCATATTCTATCCTGAAGCCTCGATAAATGAGTCCCACTTGATTCAAGATGTTAAAAGCCCCCGTTCCCACTTTGAAGAGACACCAATTACACATACCCAGCGAGAGAGCCTAGAAGGAAAACAAGATAAGAACTGTGCATTGTGCCTTTTAAGTCATTTTCTGTTATCAAGATTTTTCTGAATTATAATTCATTAAAAAGGGAATAATGGAGGTTTTATCTCCTGATGCTATTCACATAGAATAGAATTACTTCAATAAAAATTTTAAGGCAAATTGACCATTTTCTTCTTTTTTTTTTCTTTTTGAGGCATTTGTTTTTAACAGAAGGATTTCGGCCCACAGCTCACCAATGAAAAAATGAAATCTATAGATGTGGGCTTTCCGAGATTAATTTAGGAGCTACAAGAGTCAGGATCTCCCATTTAACGCATGCAAGCCCAGCCCCTGAGGGACAACGCTGGTTTTAGGATGCACTGCTCTGTGTGGTACCCAAAGAGACAACCCAGTATAGCCACACTGTGCCCTGCCAAGGAGGTGAGTTATTTTTTCTTCTAAGAGCTCACATTGCTCCTCACAGGCAGAGCAGCGGACGGAAGGGAGCTGGCAGCTGTGGCAGGTGTGAGTGCTGGTGCTCCCATACGCAAGGATGCCACAAGTCAGAAGGCTATCACCCTGCCGCTGAGCTAGCATGCCTGCCTGGATGCCTATCGGAGATGTAGCCTTGCCTCTTAGCCTCTGGTCCCCCGTGCTCTGTGGACCTGCAGTTTCCCTTCAGACCTGTCTGACATGGGAGAGGAAGGAAGTCACCCTCTGGTGACTTTACTCCCTCAGCTGAGGCAGTTCAGGGTACCGCAGTACTCCTAGCAAGGCCCTACCAACTCTCAGGAGCCATGGCAGCCCTTCATGGTAGACTCCGGACAACGGCATGTGGGCTTGTTATCACTTATGAATAGCCCACAAGCCTGTCCCAGGTGTGTGTGATTAGCGTGACCTTCATTCTCTAACCCAGGCAAGTACAGCCACCTGTACTTCCTGTGAGTTGTTTTCAAAACAATACACATGGGGCTGGAGAGGTAGCTCAGTGATTAAGAACGCTGGCTGCACTTCCAGAGGGCTTGGGTTTGATTCTCATCATCCACATGGTGACTCAGAACTACCCATAACTCTAGTTCTAGGGGATCTAATGCCCTCTTCTGGTCTCCTAGGACACCAGGTACATGTGTGGGACATGCACGCATATATACACACACATATGCATATATGCAGGTAAAACACTAATACATAAGTTAAATAAGTCTAAAAAATACTTAAATGAAGCAAAGCACAGAGCTCCTGTCTAGCCTCAGGGCTGCACCTAGCCTGACACCAGAGTGATGTACCATGTGACTCAAGACACTCCCCAGCAATATTCCCAGGGCCCCCATTCCCACAGGAGAGCTATTGAGAGAGGACCGTCCACAACCCTCCTTCTCAAGGTCCATACTGGGGAAATCCTTTTCTTCCTCCCAGGTCTAAAGTCTCATGATCCTTACCTCCCTTGGATTCTTAGGGGCTAGTGAGGGACAATTAATGCTTATGGGGACATCCAGGCAGGGTTTGTAGTAGCTGTTGCTGAAGCCAAGTTTGGGCTCTACCAGTTGCTGGGTCCAGGTCATGTCTCCTAGTGCATGCAAACTTCCTGAGGGACCACTGTTACTTTATCCATTGCTCCCAGCTTGCAGGCCCGAGGCAAGCTTGCTATAGCCAGATGATCCTTGTGTGTGTGTGTGTGTCCCCATCCGTGTCCCAGACACAGGCAGTGTATTTCTAAGGCACAGATTTCCCCCATAGCCTGTTCTCCTGTTATCTGCTGTGACACTTGGGCTGAATGAAAAGGCACTTTGTAATTACATTATTAATGGAGATCACAAACAGGCTCTTCTCACCACGGAGACATGGAAGAGCAGATTGCACCATTGCAAAAAAAAAAAATATTGCTATGAATGTGGATAATCATAGAGCTAATTCTGCTTACATAACCTCACCCTTCATTATGCAATCCTCTGTGTAAAATTAAAAAAAAAAACAACTGCCTATAAAGGTTGAATTTTAAAATGGCTGCGCAACAGATGTGCCAAGGAAAATGTGTCCTGAGCGGAGGCCCCATAAAAGCTGGCATTTACCATAACAGTGGCCATGAACTCATGATACAAGCAGGTGACTCTGCCCATTTGGTGTGCACTGTGATCAGTCATACATGGGACCTAAAGACATGAGCATCCATTGCTCAGATTCGCTGGGAGTCAGTCCTTCAAGCTATGTGGATTCTTGCATGTGTTTCAGGACTGTTGAGTACCATGGCCTGGAGGTAAAGGGCACGGTCAAGGCTATGGGACATGTCCTGTAGATGACCCAGACCATGTGGAGGGGAACCAGGAACCTTGTGCAGCTAGAATGGGGGGGGGATTCTCTATGGCACCATCTTAGGGAGTGGTTTGATGGCTCACACAGCTGCTCTTCAGATGAAAAGTGGCCAACTTCCTATGCTGGTGTCCACCGGGCACATCTAGCAAGTCCTGACAGAACTGCAATAGATGAGCTGCTCTCCCAGGTGTAGCGCTCTAGCCTTGCACGGAGCCATGGGGCAAGGCTCTTTCTGTGCCTGCTGGAGTCCTTCACTGCTCCAGCCTGTGGCAAGGTCCCATGTTGAGCCTCATGAGTGACATGTTTCTGCCCAGCCAGTCTTCTAAGCTGCAGGCCCTGATCACTCAGCCTTGAGGCATTTCATCTTGAGGCACACTGTGTCCAAACATCACTGAGTTGACATCTGCGCAGGGCATCCAGGCTTCTCTCTGCCTTCAATGATGACAAGAGCAACCTCATTTCCTATTAATGGAAAACAGGAGTGATGGCCTACAGCATGGCTTCTTTTTCAGAGCTCTTGGTTAGATTTGAATACTGACATACATCTCCATACTGTAAAGCACTATTTTATAACTGAGTTCCAACATAGGACCCTGACAGAACTGAGCATAAATCAACATTAAGTGCCTCCCATCTTCCAGGTGGGGCCTCCTGGCTGGTCTCCACACCTGCTGGTCTTCCACGCCCACTGGTCTCCATGTCTGGTGGTCTCCACACCTGATCTGCACAACTGCTGATCTCCATGCCTGCTGGTCTTCATGCCTGCTGGTCTCCACAGAACTCCTGACTTGGCAGCACCTACTGTACCCTCTCTTCTATCATAATAGCATATCCATAACAGGATTTCTTCATAGTTTCCAAGAAGTTGCTTTATATATTCAAATAATTTGAGCCCCACCTGATGGAATGAGGCCTTGGATGCCTCAGAATGACAATGTCACTCCAGAGAAGGCCCTGCCCACCCCGTGTGCCCTGGACAGGCTGTGGTCTTAGGATTTTTCCATATTAAGCGCTATATCCTCAGCTCCTTCTAGACACTCTGCTCATGGATCACGCTTCCCCCAGCCCCAACATCTTGGGTTCAGTGGCTGTTGACTTAGACTCAGCTGAGGCATCCTGTCCCAGAGCTGCTACATGGACACTGGAGGCAGAGCTGCCGTTTAGCTGGGAACCTCAGGAGCCAGTCTCTGGAGGGAACGTGTGACTGGTGAGGGGTCTGAAGTCTAGAACTGCTGGCTGCTCTTGGGAGCTCAGGATTACAGCTCCAGGGCTGGTTCGGTGGCAGCATTCCTTTGTTTCGTCAACCCCTAGAGCCATCTCTGGCAACGAGAAGAGCCCATGTGTGGCCCTCCAGCTCTACAGTCCCCCTCCGTAGGGTGGGCACTCACAGAGATGCTGAAGCTGCCCCCTGAAAGCTGGCTGAGTCTTCCTCACTCCCTGGGAGAGAGATGTCCTCAAGAAACATGAGGCATACTGTGGAGTTTGGGTGACAAGGAGAATATGGAGGAGCCTGAGCCGCTGAGATATGGGGTCACTTTTTTAATTTATCTCCACAGCATAAACCGGGCCCTTCCAGGCTAATCCACAGCTCTAGGAAGTGCACTTCAAAGGCTCAAGAAAGTGTTGAGTGAATAATGGATGCTGAAAGCCTTTTCTGCCTACATCTGTTGTGTTCTCTAATAATCAGGTTTTCAGAAGACCCACACACCACTTTCCTCTTCGCTCTGTTAGTCTCTCTATTCTGGTATCGTTTGGACACATCCAGATTCCCTGAACAGGAAGGCATCATGTAGACGCGAGCTGCTCCAGACTTCCTGGACCCTGTTTATCCAGAGCGGTGGGGTACACTGCATCCCTTACCCTATCAGTCAGCTCTGGGGTTCACCTGTCTCACTGCTGTTTCCGGGTACAATCTGGTGTTAGGAGAGCCGGAGGAGGCTGTTGAGGTCCTGAGCACCACCAAGGGGGTGGCCTCACTACCCACACTGCCTCCTGCTGTAAAAGTGGAGAGCTGCTTGTTTTCATCCCCAGCTCTGACTCTGGGGGGTGGGATGAAGAGGTGACATCCAGTCCATGTGCCTGCTGTCTGCTCTCCTTGATCTCACCTGAACAACCTTTCTGATCCGAATTTTCATCTGGTTAACTGTCCTTCCTGCAGATACCTTGCGTGCTCCACACGCACTGCACAGTGCCCTACACTGTTCCCGATGTGAGCTGCTCTGTGCATCGCATCCCTGGAGCTTCTGCCTTCGCACACTGTCTCCCTTCCAGGCTGCTGAAAGCTGGCACGACCACCCGAATCCTCTACCCTTAGCTCCTTTCCCTTTCTCTTCCTGGAGAGCTGGCAGCCTCCTCCTGCTTAGAACCAAGAGCCCCGTTGAACTCTGAGCTCCAGGCTGGTCTCCTGAAACTCCCTTCCTGCATGTAGCCCAGGGAGGTTTCTAGAATGTGGGTCTGTCCAGACTGTTTTCCTGGTCTTCAGGACAAGGTCCACTGTGACCTGGCCTTCATGGAGTTAAGCTGCTATGCACGACCACAACACCTCCTCTCTGGAAGTCCTACTGTCTGTCTTCTGGCTGCCCTGGCTTCCAGCAGCTGTTGTCCTGAAAAGTGACATGCCATTCCTTGCTCCTCCTTCTTCAGGACCTCTGTGCCCCATCCGCTGTTCCAAAGAGATCCAGACTAACAGATGGCAGATGAGGTCAGAGTCCTCCTGGGACAGTAGTGGTGGCGGCTCCTGTTCAGTGCCAACTGGGACTCTAGCAGCTTCTACTGCATCACCCAGATATGGCTCTTGGGGTGGAGGCAGTTTTATGATCTGTAAGAGAAGCCCTGATTTCCTCTGAACCCTGAAACTGGGGTGGTTTGGGGGGAATCTCTGTGCAGCCCTCCTTCCTTGGCTTTTCCACTGGCTCCTGGTCCCCGGTGAATATCATGGTCCCTTTTAGGCTTCCTACTTTTTGACATCTTTGTCTTCATTCCTTGAATGAAGCCCAAGTTTCTTTTCCCACTGGATACTTAAGGCACACACTCCTGGATGCTCCTACACTTGAATGACCCGTTCTTGAGGATATACCCCATGTGACAGATACCACCATGAGCTCTCTGCCTTTGCCCTTGCCCTTTGAACACATGAAGTCCCAGCCTCCCATGCAGTAACTCCAAGCTGCACCTGCCAGTTAGGCAGAAAACAGACTACCCACTTCTAGACTCAGCTTGTATTTAAGTCTTCCACTATGGGCAGGTGAAAAGCTGGAAACAGAATATACCATTCAGTGAACATGACCTCAAGTGGGCGTATGATGCTGGTGCACACAACCTGAGGACCCGGGGGCTGACCAGCATGTACTGAAGAAAAAGTCATTCAAAGATGGAAACAGAGCTTGCAGCTCACTGCACTGTTAGCACTGCTAGCTCATAGCTCACTGCACTGCTAGCTCATAGCTCACTGCACTGTTAGCTCACAGCTTACTTCACTGTTAGCTCATAGCTCACTGCACTGTTAGCTTACAGCTTGTGGTACTTAGCTTGGAGCACAGTGCTCTGTTAGCATACTGGAAACCTAGGCATCAACACAGGAGCCTGGTTCAAATCAGCTAAGTCTAAAATGCATTTGAAAAATGGCCTTTGCATCAGATCCTATCCCAGTTTAAGAGCGCCCCCTCCCCCTCCCGGAAAACTGCTCCAAGTTGTTGAGGTTTGCTTATGTTCTCAATAAACTGGTCAGCATAGATTGCCAGCTCTAGACATAGGCAAACTGTCTTCACCTTTGCCATCTCTGCTGAAGGAGTTCCCTGAGGGCTGGTGGGGCTGTGATTTCTTTCCCTGCTGCAGAAAAACCAGGAGCTTGAACTATGACTCTTCAAACCTCTCCATTCAGTACTGTTGCTGGGGAATACCCAGTTCTTTAGAGACCTGAGGACCGGCGTGTCCACCCATAGTCACGGTTACTTTCCACCAGGAAGGAGGACACAAGACACAGGTAAGGGCTGTGCATGGACACTTCCCAGAGGCCCAGGTAGGGGCTGTGCATGGACGCTTCCCTGAGACTCTGGTGAGAGATAGGCATGAACCCTTCCCCTGAGCCCCTGGTGAGAGACAGGCATGGACGCTTCCTGAGACCTGTAATGAATTGGCCAGACACACAACAGCCCCACTGCAGATGAGAGGCACTTACTTTTGCCAAAGCTTCTCAAATTCCCGTGGGGTGAGGGGGATGTCAAAGCCATACAGTGCATTCTTGATGTCCCTTCGCCGGAGAATACCGTTGCCCTCATTATCTGTTTCTATGAAATTCTACAATGGAAGATGGTATTCAGTAACACACAGAAGAGAGGGCTGTCGACAGCTTCTGGAACACTCTAAGGTACTTCTCTATGTTTTTAGTGTTTCTGGGGTGTGGGGGTGTATGGTATGGAGGTGTAAGAGGCCAGAGGTTAAGTTCAGGTGCCATGCCTCCCTTGCTGCCTGCCTCATGCGTTTGAGACTGAGTTGTGGGGCTCACTGATTCACACTCCTGGGACCTGCAAACCTCAGGGATCCTTGCTTCCCCAGGGACCATAGTGCCTGGCTTGTTAAAATGTAGGTCCTAGGGGTCAAACCCAGGTCTTTATGATTTTGTTCCCTATGTAGACCTGGCTGGCCAAGACCAGACTGCTCTCAAACTCCCAGCTATTCACCTGCCTCTGCCTCTCGAGTGCTGGAATTAAAGGCGTGTGCTACCACATCTGTTAAATGGGTATCAACTGAGCTATTTCCCCAACCTTCAGTATTTTTAATGGAACTTAGAAAAAAAAGTTTTAAAAAACTCTTCAAGAAGAAGGAGCAGCACTGGGTCCTAGCATAGGCCGGGCATGTAGGAGTCCTGGAAGGCATTGCACTGTCCCAAGGGCATGCGGACACCCAAGCAAACAACTACCTCCAGCTGTTAGAAGTGGAAGAGTGAGGCCCGAGGGTGAGATGCTGCCTATTGCTGGAGATGCACAGGCGCAACTTGTCACAGATGACATGCACGTGCAGAAAGCCCAAGGTTCCTCCCTCATGCTGTGAGCCCAGCGTTTGGACAGCGCTTGACAAGTTGGCTTCTGACCCATCACACCTGAGGGCAAGCATGTACCAGCAAATGGAACCAACGGTGGGTGGGAACTGGTTGCCTTGGCGGGGTAGGATTCATCACACAAAGTGCTTGAAAATCCTTCACTGTGATCCATCACATGGGCAGAGGGGGAAATAGTCACATGATCGTCTCAACGGATGCAGAAGCACATGACAAAACCTGACCCTCACTGGTGACAATACCTCTCAGCACACTAGGATCAGGAGGGAGCGTCCTTAACTAGACAGGAAGACAGATAGAAAATTCCCAGAGCTGGCAACTGTGCCTGGCCATAAGCTGCCCACGGAGAGCAGAACAGAACAGCAGGTGGAAATGGGCAACTCTTGGTCAGAGCAGGGAGGAGGCAGAGGAAAGGAGGCTAGCCTGCCACCTTGGAGAGGGGACAACAATGAGGAGGGAGATAAAGGAGGGTGCAGCCTCATTGGACCACACAGCCCACTCTATTGAGGACACAGTGTGGAGGAAAAGCAGGCCTGGGCTTGAGAGAATCAAACAGAACTCTGTATTAGGCAGGAGCCAAAAAAGAACCAATAGGAGGACAGATGACCTATCCAGACATGGAAGGGTCACCCCTAAAGACAGAGGGTGGATACTCCAGCATGCAAGTGTGCCCTTCCTTTATAGAGTGAGGTCACTGTGTCCTAGAGTCAGGAAGAACCCCCTTCTGCCCATCCTGTCCTGTTGTCCTGTGGTTTAGCTGTCACTGCCATTGTCAGATTGGATATCCATGACACCACAACTTATGAGCTTGCTCACGGGGGCCACGTGCCTTGGAAACGCACTTCCTGTCATCTCATCAAGATGGGCTAAATCAGCTCTTACGATGCCTGCTGGCTGTTGTGCGAATCATTGGGGGCACTTTCTCAGACTTTCCCCTTAAATCCTCCCCAGCATGAGCTAACACCAGGAACTTCTCCACGAACTCCTGGGCTCCACACTTTCCTTCCACCAGTGACCCTGAAATAAGAGCTAAGGTGGGAAGAATCTAATGGTGTGTCTCTGGGGTTGTTTGTGTGCTGTCTTTGTCAACACACAGATTTTTATTAAACACCCAGATGATGTTTTCAGGCTGGTAACTCTTCAGGGGCATGAAATTAAAATGATTAATTCTTGAAAGATACTCACACTATCTTAGATTAATAAAACCAATTAAACATTTGAAAAATCATAAACAAACTTAATATCTTTCTCTCTCTCTCCCTCTCAACAGTAGTTCATGTATCTCAGGTTGGTCTCAAACTCACTTTGTAGCTGAGGCTGACCTTGAACTCCTGATCCCACTACCTCCACTTTCCTAGAGCTGGGAACCACCGTACTCCTGAGTTTTCTTTTTTCCTCTCTCTCTCTCTCTCTCTCTCTCTCTCTCTCTCTCTCTCTCTCTCTCTCTCTCTCTCTCTCTCTCTCTCTTTCCTTCTTGCTTGCTTGCTTCCTTCCTTTTGTTTTGTTTTTTGTTTTTTCAAGACAGGGTTTCTCTGTAGCTTTTGGAGCCTGTCCTAGAACTCACTTTGTAGACCAGGCTGGCCTCAAACTCACAGAGATCCACCTGCCTCTACCTCCCGAGTGCTGGGATTAAAGGTGTGTGCCACCACTACCAGGAGGCTTTCTTTTCTTTTCTTCTCCCTCCCTCCCTCCCTCCCTCCCTCCCTCCCTCCCTCCCTCCCTTCTTTCTTTCTGAGACATAGTCTTCCTATACAGCCTCATTCTGCCCATGACTCTCAGGGATCTCACTACCTTGGCCTCCCTCATCAGGAGTGCTAGAATGACAGGCACACACCACTGTGGGCAACTTCTTTCCTCTACCTTTGTGCGCATGTGCACATTCCACAGTGCATGTGTGGAGGTCAAAGGACAACATGGAAGACTCAGTTCTCCTCTTCCCCACGTGGGTTCTGGGGATTGAACTCAGGTCTTCCAACTTGGCAGCAAGTTCCTCTACTTGCTGGGACATCTCACCAGTTCTTTATTGTATCTTTAAGCATCTTTGATAACTGCTAATGTTTCAAAAACAGAATACCTTCTTTCAGTTCACTATCCTTGGTTATTAAAAGTAGACAAAGAATGTTCTAGGTCTTTATAGTTATACCATCTCTATTACTTAACAACAATAGAAATATCCAAATAACTTCATCATAACCGCAGTCACTGATGGTGTTTTGGTTAGAGACAAAGCCATTTGGAGTGTTGTGGAAAGTCTGTGAAGAACAGCAGTAACCAACACTGTGGGTACCTGGCGCTGTCTCACCTCTGCACCGCTTGGCTCCCTCCCCTTCCTTACCTTGGACAGATCTGCCCATCTGGTTTTGGCTTTGATGACGAGGTACTGATGAGCCTGCTCACAGGCTAGTTCTGAATCTGCAACTTTCTGTTTATATCTTAAAAGAAGAACAAACAACTGTGTTTAGAAGTGACAGGCTTAGGTATTTCCCAAGCCCCCCCCCCCGCCCTTGATGTTTCAAAGATGCCATCACAGCCTGTGGTTTCACATCTAGTCCAACGGTTCTCACAACGTAATTTCTCCCAGCTCCATGGCAGGGGGCCTTTGGAAATTTTATTTTCAGATTTAAGAAAAATCATCCTCCCCCCAGCACACAAAGCTCACAGGACCTGTTTCATCCCTGGGGATGGGGGGTTGGAAAACAGAATATATGTATAATATAATGTGTTTTAGGAAGCAAACAACTAGCAATGTTTAGTTCTGATTTTGCAAATCCAGGTGAAGGAACAGACTCAAGTCAGCAGACGAGTAATTAAAAAGCATGGAGGTTCCTTCTCCCAAACCCAGCTACTTTTCCTTCACAAGATTTATTTTCATAATTTCTAAATATGATGTGTATATTTGGGGGCAGTAAGTGCACATGAGTGTAGGTGCCCTCAGAGGAGCGGGGCTGCAGGCAGTTGAAGCTGCCTGACAGTAGTGGGAACTGAACTTGGGGCCCCTGTAAGAGCAGGGTGTGCTCCTAACAGCTGAGATCCCTGTGTAATGAATTTTCAAGGGGTAAGCTTATAGGATTCAAAGATTATCACAACTCCTTTGTATTTACTTACAGATGAGGGACACTTAAGAGACCTTAAAAAGACCTTGTGCTGCTGGCTTGGCAGGCCTGCGTTGAGGCACAGTGGTGGCTGTGGCTGGAGAGGGAGGAGGATGCCTGGGCTGTTCTGCCTACCTAGCAGATCAGGAAACTGGATGACTGAGACCACTGGCCTGGCCAGTGGCTGTCTTCAGGATCCGTGCCTTGCCCTGGGCCCTGTCTACCTGCCTCCTAGTCTGACCCTTCTTGCCTTTCCCACTTAATGCTTCTGATAACTCTGACCACACCCCCTCTATCCACAGAGCAATGCCATGAATGTCTGGCCTCACCCATGTTTCTTCGCCATTTCTCTCCAACTGCCTACTGGACTGCTTAGAATCACGGAACTTCAAGGGTGGGAAAGGATCCGCTGCTCTGTCACCCCAGCCCCTGTGGTTGTAGCGCCTGTGGGGGGGCCTGCAAAGGCTGGCAGGAGCCTGCGATTTCTTTCTCCACTGGCATGTGAGGATGGAAGCCCGGTGAGGTGCTGAGGGGTGGGGGCTTCCCTGGGTGGCTCTACACTGTGCAGAGCAGCAGCTTTCGGTGGGATTGCCCTCTGTCTCCACTCTTGAAAGCAGCATTCTGACCCGAGTACTTTAAGTACCGAGATGGAACAAGGCTGCATCTTGTTTACACAAGTAAACAACCACCATCTGCCAGCACAGCAGGAGCCAAAACCTGGTAAATAATTTATCTGTGCCAATAAATAACAGCACATGTGAATAGGTGGGATCCTATCAGAAACAGTAGGCACATGAGTTTATCTGTCCTGCCAGATGTAGCCCCTCTCACCTGGACCTATCAAAGGAGTACCTTAAGATGAGACAGGGTGGGTCCAGAGACCAGCCACCTGGAAAACAGTCATGGGGAAGGACCCTGCCTCTGTTCCTGGGCTCCAGCTCAGGTGTAGGTTCTCATGTGGTTGACATGTGGCTCACTTCAAACTGTCACTCAGAACAACCTGCCATGCTGACCTGCACTTGGCAACTTTGTGGCCTGGGCAGCCCTGTGGCATTGTGATCTGTCTGCTACAGATACTTCCCCTGCATCCACACGGGGTCCTGGCCTCCAGTACAGCCCTTTGGACGACCGGGACCTGAGTTACCAAGACTGGAATAGAAGCTGGGCTCGGGGGTGTGTGCCTCAGCTCGCAGGAGCAACGGGAGGAGGAGTTCTCAGGCCAGTTAAGGCTGAACGAAGAACTGAAAACCCACACAAACATTGCATGGATGATAAGAACTTGTGTGACCAAAGGCCACAGGAGTCAGGTGAAAGGAAGAGTACTTGGGAAAGCTCAGGCCACTTGTGAACTCAGGACCATTAGTAGATTATGGTACCGCAGGAAGACACTAACATACTGTCACAGTCACAGATCGCTCACAGGGACAGCTGTCACCATTAGACTCTCTTAATCCTACCTGTTTACAGAGGCCTTTCCTGGACCTCCCTAGAGGTGCTCCAGGACCTTGGGCACAGGCTACCCCAGCCAAATCATACACCCTATTATTAACCAAGCAGCCTGCCCACAACCCTGCTGCTTCTCTAGGCTCTGGGCCTCCATCATCACACAGCCACCCAGGCTCAGGCTTTTCTACCCTTGCCTCTTCTCCCTGTGCATCGACCCTGTTCCGTCTCTTCCAGCAATGCCTCATTCCTTTCTTGTTCCTTGGCACCTTAGGTTCTGACAACTGTCACACTGGCCAGCCACAGCAAACACAGGGCCAGAACCTGCAGTCATTGACTACAAAGTCTATAGCCTTAAGGAGCTATGGTTTAATACAAATGCCAGATAAAAGCAATCAGATTACCTCAGAGACAAGTGTCCCCAGAAACGGAGAGAAGGCTAAAGCTGGGGACCAGGAACAGCTCACAGGCAGTGTGAAGGTTCAGGGGACCCCTGGGCCTTGAGAGGCTGTGATGCAATCCTTGTCACCCTCCTCCCCCTTTCATTGCCCTAAAGGCAGACCTAGGAGAGGCATTGCTTACACTACTACCAGCAGACTCAACCCTAAGATTTTCTAGTTTGAAATTAGATCCTGAGCAGGAGAGTGGGCAGTCAGAGAGGGGAGTGAGCTGGGAGAAGGCCCCACATCTCTGTCAGGAGTCCAGATCTATCTGTGGTGTTAGCTGGTGGCCTAGCAGTGACTCTGCCCGCCATGCCACTGGGCTTGGCCCTGGGGGTGTACCACGGAGTCCCTGGAGGAGTGCTGTTATGGCTTATAGGAGGAAGGCTGGGATTCTCAGGCTAAAGAAACTGTGAGCCAACGACCTACTGAGACAGGCCTACTAGTCAATATACCGCAGAGGATTTTAATAGGAGCAGGGTATCATAACAAAATACTGCAAAGGCCCAGCAGCATTCTGAACAGGCCTGGCACTTCTGCAAACGTTGTTCTCTGGCCTCGAATCACCTACCAACTGAAAGATTCCTCCTCACATTCAAGACCCAGTCAAGTGTACCTGCTTCTTCTGGACTCCTGTCTCTACCCTCCCTGGGCTCCAGTGCGGCTCTTTACTGCTGCGTCCTTCTCAGCTTCCACCCTGAACTCCTGATGCAGCACTGATCCCTGTTCACACTGGCACCACTGAGGCCAGACAGTGCCCAGCACTGAGCTGGTCCTTTGCAAATATCCAACAAGTGAGCAGGTGTGACCAAGACATATCACTAGACAGCTAAGTCTATGCTCTGTGTTGAAATTGTCTATGCCCATTCTGCATATTCTCCAAAATACTGTTTGGCAGCATTATTATATTATTATTATTTTAAATTATACATCTGTGTGAACATGTGTTTGTGTTAAGTGTGTATGAGGACAGGTGCCCAAGGAGGCCAGAGATGTCACAGCTCCCTGGAGCTGGAGTTACAGGTATGTGGGTACTGACAACCAAAATCATGTCCTCTATAACAGGTTCCTAATCTCTCCAGCCCCTCAAGATTTAATTTTGTGTGTGTGTGTGTGGTGGATACATACATGTGAATGCAGATGCCCTATGCAGGGCAGAAGAAGATATGGGATCCCCTGGAGCTGGAGTTGTAGGTGGTTGTGAGCCTAGGAGACAAATTCAGGTCCTCCGTGTGCGCAGCAAATGCTCCTAACAACTGAACCATCTCCCCCCCCCCCCCAGCAGGATTGTGTTGGTTCCACTTCGATGTTAAGCGAACAGATCTCACATTAACACCGTCTGGAACCCAAGTGAGGTTTCATCCTGCTCGTGTGTCATGTGACCATTTTTCTTAGGAAGGGATTATAGTCATTTTCTTGCTCCCCCTCCCCAGTAATAATTACAATAAAACCCACAAATTCAGGGTGAATTAAGCAAGGGACATGGTCAAAGAGCTTCTGTAGCATTGTGAAATGTTACCAGGGTTTGGTGCGGGGCCATACCTCTGGTAGCTCCACGTGCTTAGACAGAGGGAATTGTGGTTTGCAGCCCTTCAGCACCCCGGGGAGGGGGAAAGTTCTGCTCAGTATGTCAAGAAGAAATGCTGGGAAGATGTCTCAGTCTGTAAGTACTTGCCTTGCAAGCCTGAGGACGCAAGTTGAAGCCTCAGCACCTATGTAAGAAGCTAGCTGTGGTGGCACATGTTTGTAATCCAATGCTAGGAATGTGGAGACAGGAGGATTTCTGGAGCTCGATGACCAGCCAGTCTAGCTAAGTGAGCCCCACATTTCAGTGAGAGGTACTGTCTCAAAGATAAGGTAGACAGCGCCCAGGAACACCCTGAGGTCAACCTCTGGGGCTGACCTCTGACCTCCACACACGTGTGCACACATGCACACGCACCCACACCCATATGTGCATAGACATGAGCACACTTTAGAAAGAATGACGTTGCAATTGTCAAAGACAGACCAGCTACTCAGCACACGTGTCAGATTTCTGCAGCTGACATTGTGTGCTTCTGTGGCAGGTGTCTGGTAGGTGGTAGCCGCACTCACTCTGATCTCAAAGGTCAGAGGGGCAACGAGGGAAGCCTGGGTGGGCACTGAGACTCTCCTGACCAGGGTGAGGTCTTGTGGGTCAGGCAGGGTGTAGAGGTACCGCTGTCCAGGAGAGGTTGGAAGGAGGTTCCTTCATCTCTTGAGAAACTCTGTGCCACCCTAAACTCTCACTTATGGCCCGGATGGAAGTCTAGAGCTGAGGAGGAGATAAGGGCATGCATTCATGTGGACAGTTCCTGAGTTTACTTCAAAGGGGCACTTGAACCTTGTTCCCGTGAAGCCCCGCCCCCTGCCCTACAGTGGGCTTGGACAACAGGGTATGTCCAAGGGTTGCCAATGTCAGCCTTGAAAGACTCAGCAGAAAGTACACATCTGACTCCAGGCAGAGAAATGGACAGGTACGTACGTGTCTGCATTTACACACACGAGAAAAAGCCTGGAAAAATAAGCAGTGAGTTATGAGGTCACACCCAATAGTGAACTTTGTGTGTCTTATTTGTTACACCTGCCATGTGGTGTGTGTGTGTGTACACATGTGCATGTATGTGTGTGTGTGCATGTGTGTGTTTTCTTAAACTCAGAAGAAAAAAAAACAGATGGCTCCAGAGTCAATTTTGTGTCCCACTGTGGCTGCAGCAGAACCCCTGGCCTTCCAGATGGTGAGGCTGGCACACACCGACAGTTCTGACCACACCGATGGCTCTGACATCACCTTCTTACCTAATGAGCCTCTGAGGGGCCTCATCTGCTCTCCAGGGTCTCTTCTCACACAGGTTCTGAAACTCTCGGAAGTTTAGGGTGACACTAAGTCTCAAGCCCAGGAGGCTGAGGAAGCGCTCATACTCGCAGTCCTTCATGTTGAGCTGTAGCTGCTGTAGCAATCTGTGAAGATCATGCATGTTGATTATGCCATCCCTGTCAGTGTCTATTTTAAAGAAGGCAGAGTAGGGGTCCTAGAAACAAAATGCACACGTCAACACACTTCCCTCCATGCCTACTAGCCATCACAGCCACCCCCTGCAGAGACACACAGCGACCCCACCACTCCTAGCTTCCTGGCCCTGAATGCCTCTCTTGGGAGTGAGAACCTGAGCTGGAGAGTGCTGACAGCGTGGGACACCTGCGTGTCCCTTGCCTGTGTATGGACTGAGGAAAGCAGGTAGGACTTCCTAGAAATTTAAAGCTCTCCCTGCTTCCTGGAGTGTTTGGAATGTCTGGCCACTTCTCTTTCCAGATAAGCAAATTCTATGCCAGGTTTCACACCCAGGAGCCACATGCCCCATGCCTTCTGTCTGGAAAGCAGGGAAAGGGACCCATTGCTCTGTCCATGGTACTGCCCAGAGGCTCCTTGATTCCAATTTTGCACATGAAGAAACAGGTTCAAGGGTCACTGGGAACTTGAGTGCTGGCACCTCCCACAGACTTGTCACACCCTCTTAGTGCCAGTGTCACTTTGGGCCAGGCATCTGACCTTGACACCTTTTGTTTCTTCATCTATAAAATTGCTAAGGAATGTGGTGTGGGAAGTCCTTCTGTATATGTGTTGCTTTTATTGGTTAATGAATAAAGAAGCTTCTTTGGCCCATGATAGTACAGAATAGAGTTAGATGAGAAAATTAAACTGAATGCTGGAAGAAAGCAGGCAGGCCACCTACAGGAGACAGATACACTGGAACCTTGCCGGTAAGGCACGGTCACATGGCGATACACAGATTAATAGAAATGGGTTAAGATGTAAGAGCTACTCAATAAGAAGCAAGAGCTAATAGGCTAAACAGTGATTTACTTAATATAGTTTCTGTGTGGTTATTTCAGGTCTGGGTGGCTGGGAAATGAACGAGTAGCCTTCTGTCAACAAGAATGTGCCACACTGTAGAGGCCACTTGGCATGTTTTGTGAGTGTCCTAAAATTCTGTTTGCCACTATGTTTGTTGCCTAAAGTCAGACAGAAATTCTGAGTCTCTTTCTGGACCAACACCCACCTTATGGCCACAACGTGCATTGTACTCTGGCTTGTACGCTGTTGACATAGTTTTAGTACCCTTGTGTCTGTGGGTCCCTCACACAGCTCTTCCCTGGGAACCTGTCTGGTGTCCTAGAGGCACCACCTGGATCCCCTCATTCTACAGCTCCCCAGTAGGAGTTGTTCAGAACATTGAGTTGGCTTGTTCCATGTTAGTGTCTAATTAAATGCTCTGGGATTTCGTGGAAAGTTCTGAGTTTGTTCACTGATTCACTCACCAAACATTACTATGTGCAATCACTGTGCTGAACACCGTGGGGATTGTTTAGATGCCTCTGGCTCTGCCTCAGAGTCACTGCCATCCAGAGGAGAGGGGGTCCTGGGTGAAGTGCTCAGTGAGGCTACAGACCCATTGTTCATTGCTTCCCTCTAAGTCTGGCTCTTGAGTTTCTCATACTCGAGAAGCTAGGATGTTCAGAATGAACAAGGCCAAAGGCAAGCCTCTTACTAATCCTCACAGGCTTCTCGTCTCGGCAGACAGTAGCTTGTTCTTATTAACTACTCTGACCACATCCTCAGAGCCCCAAGTCCTCCCTTTCATGGCTCTAGAATGTGTCACACATCCCACTTGTTCCCTGTACCTCGAGACTGCCCTTCACGCTTGCCTCAATCCCACCTAAAGCCCGGATCCCTCAAGAATCTAACAGAATCCTGGCTACCGTGTCATCTACATCAGGTTATCCCTGTGCCCTGGCCATTCATGCTGCCCATTCCATGCTCCGTGTCTCCCTTATAGACGGCTTAACGTATGAACTCCATCCCTTTCCACCTTCCCCCTGCTGCTCTCAGACGCCCAAGGCTGCCTCGGGCCATGTCAGTGAGCCCTTCCTCCACAGCCACAGTGTCTGCAAAGCTGTGTCTGTCTCACTCCTTGCCTCTGCCTGCAGGTTGACTCACAAGCACAATACTTGCACTCCCATCTGTCTGGCTCAAGCGCCAGTTCCCAGAGCAATGTCCCACAGCCATATGTGATAAAGCTTGTTGGATAAATGAGGCTAAGAGTATGCTCTGGGTACCTGTCAGATGCAGCAGAAGCACAGCCTTTGACATATGGTCCTCTCATAGTGCTGGGGAGGAAAGACGGGAAGCAGGTAATGGCACTCCAGTGTGACACACAACCAGCAGCCAAGAGTGAGACCAGTGTTCCACCAGCCTTCAGTGCTGTGCTACTGGCACAACTGAGGACCTGGTGCCTGTAATTCCCACAAGTTTATAAACTTCGGTCACTCCTCATCTCATCAGTGCCCCCACTACAGCGTGACAACCCTAGGTATCAACACACAGGCCTTGCATCTGAACAGATACACTCCAGTTCCTAGCTATTACTTTCCACAGATGTTGGACTTTGGGTAAGTTTCTCTCCATCTCTGACCGTCGGCTTCCTCAATAAAGACAAATACATGTGTTCAGCACCTGGCACACCATGTGAAGGCTCACATATTCACCAACGAAGCACTGCTCACTCTGTGCTGCAAGCAGGTGGCAGTCACTGGGGGTACTGTGGCGGGTGGTAAAGGAATGCTGGGGATTCTGGACCAAGCTGCTTACAACAGCATGCAGGCTGGGTGCCCTGAGGGCCAACTGATCTGCAGGGCTCATGTCAGGGCTTACGGACAACAGAAAGGAAGATGAGGTGGCCAAAGTTGTCCCAACAGAGAGGACAGGTTGCCCAAGAAGGGAACAGAAAATGCAAACAAGATGGGGGCCATGGGGCTGGAGAGATGGCTCAGAGGTTAATAGCACTGACTGCTCTTCCAGAGGTCCTGAGTTCAATTCCCAGCAACCACATGGTGGCTCACAACCATCTGTAATGAAATGTGGCGCCCTCTTCTGGCCTGCATCTGTACATGCAGGTGGAACACTGTGTAGTTAAAAAATAATTAAAAGATTTAAAAAAAAAAAAAAAAGATGGGGGCCATGCCAGAGCAGAACCAGAGCAAAGAGCCGGAGTGAAGTGGGTGTGACTGAGCAGAGCCAAGTGTGGATGGAGCACCTGCAAGGTTAGATGCAGACCATGAAGTGGAAAACGGAGTGTGGAAAGGTAACATGCCATCTTCCTGTGGTTCTGCTTCATTCTGCTCTTTGTATAAAGGAATGGGATGAAGGAGCAGAAGCCTGGACCTGCAGAGACACAGCCACTGGTATGCTGGTACGCTGTCCCTGCCAGTCAGGTGATCAGGTTGAAGGTCAAGCTCAGGTTGATGATTGAGCATTTGATTTGGGCTTCAGAGTTGGGGCAGGGGCCCCTTCCTCCTCTGGATGGTCCACCTTAAAGGGCTCTGCCTTGCTGTCCCACGGTACTCTACCAAGATCCCCTCAGCAGCCAGTCACAGTGTCTATGAGTTGTCACTCACTGTCTGTGTCTTGGGCAAGAGAAGACTCCAGGCAGGGTACTCACACATGTGGTACAGACTCCGGCATGCAGTGAGCATGCAACATTTGTTTGGTGAGTGAATAAGTGCAAATGGGTGTGTAAAGGACCCTGCGTCCACTGTCCCATGTGTGGCCACGCCCCCTGAGAAGAGGGGCTCCTGATTTCTACGATCAGTGTCGACTGGGCATTTCAGCAGAGTGGGGCCTCACAGTTAGGCTGCCGATCCCACCCCAGCCAGCCCCTGTGTGTCCCCTGGAGCCACTGGGGTGGGGTGTGAGCAGGGCGGAGCCTTACAGAAACTATGAAATAGAGGATCACAAGTTACCCGGAACAACTCCTTCAGCTTCTTCGTGAAGAGTCTCTGGCATTCTTCAGCCGGCATGAAGTGTTCATCCAGGTTTGTTTTTGAGGCAGCGCGTGGCTGCAGTGGATTAGTTTCCTGTCCAGTCGGCTTAGTGTCTGAAAGGATAACAAGTGGGGGGCGTCCATGAGCTCTGTGCCCACCCCTGTGTATGCTTCCCTTCAGAAGCCTGGTTGAGTAAGACCCCTCGTGGCATGGCGTCCCATGGTCCCAGCAGAGCACTGTTATTGGCAGTACGACCTTCTTTACCCCCCCAACATGTCTTAGAAAGGCTCTTATCTCAAAGGAAGTGTGGTTTCTACACCATGAGGACATATGGCACATGACCTTAGTGTGTAACCTGTCCCATGATTCTGTCCTTCCTTGGTGCAGCTCCTGATTCCCAGGGCCAGAGGAGGGCTTCTGCTTCTTTTTCCCCCTCTCTCTAGACTCATGTCCTAAAGACAGGATATAAAATTTGGTCCCTGCTCATTAATTCAGCAGGCTTTCCTTACCACTGTATCCTTGCCAGGGGACATCATTAGTGACATCATGCCAGGGCAACTTCACAGAGTTCACAGTCTTGGACTATTGGGGATTCTGCGCAGGGAGCACTTAGCAGAGCTAACGGCATATGGTGAGCACGTGGCACTTGTGTGGTTGTGGTGGAGTGGCACTGTGTGGGTGCTCGGGTTCCGAGCTGACCTCATCACCATGGACAGGCCCCTTGCAAAGAGGCCTCCTTACCTATCCCACAAGGATGACAGAGCAACACGGGGGAGGGGTTCCAGAGTTACATCCTTCTAACTACATGAAGAACTAGATTTTCACGCCCCCTTTCAGTGCAAGGAAGTGTATGGTGTGCTAGCAATGGGGCTCACATGGTCCCTGGCTGCTCCAGGCAGCACTCTGGATTGTATGGCTAGAACTTCTGGAGCCTGATGGCCAATTGCAGCCTCCTCACTCAGCCCATGCCCACCAGGAGAGGCCTTCCTACTACACATTCGAGGACATGGCTGCAGTAACATGTGGGGTCTTTGGGAGGTTGCAGGGTGGGGTTAGGGCTCCCTAACTTCTTTCTCCACCTCATAGTAGGGGCTTGCTATTTTTCGGCAGATGACATGATCTGATCCCTCCACAGTGACCACCTCTAACATGTGTGTGCATGTATACACACACACACTCAGACACACACAAACATACACAAACTCATACATGTACATGTGTGTGCCTTCCTAAGGTCACTAGCACATAACTTTCCCTTCCTGAACGTCAAGTCAGACAGAAGGTGAGAGCATTTTAAGCTGTTCCTATTGTCCCTGCTACCTAGTACCTTCCCCCGCCCCACCCTACCAGGAGTAGGATCTCTTCTTGTGTAAGTAGGGATTCTGCCTGGGACACACTCTCCAAGGCAATGACATCACCCCTCAAAGCCAGGGCAGGGGAAGAGAGTGCCCAGGGTCACTAGAGCTGCCCAGTCAGCTACCCCACATGTTTTCTGCGGCAATGAGAAGTACACTCCTTCACAGGAACATGAACCACACACGAACTTAGTAGCTGTGGTAGGCAACTGGAGGCAGGAATGTCCTGGGACCTTAAAAGGGTCAAAGGTCCAGCTTTCCCTGCTCTCTCAAGACTATACCATTTGCCCTCAACTGCCAAGGAGCAAGAGGCACAGGTGGCCAAGGAGG
This sequence comes from Chionomys nivalis, assembly GCF_950005125.1. Classification (NCBI taxonomy): domain Eukaryota; kingdom Metazoa; phylum Chordata; class Mammalia; order Rodentia; family Cricetidae; genus Chionomys; species Chionomys nivalis. The sequence continues at coordinate 40,939,287 of NC_080102.1, forward strand.
TGACTCAGCTCTGCCTTATCTCATGACACAAAATCTGGTTCCCAACTTTTTACGGGCCGTTAGGGTTGGGGCAGGACATGCCTAGATGGTCTCAGATATATAACCAACTCTGGAATGTCTGTACCCCACCTGTGAAGAGGGAGGAACAACACTCAGCTGTGGGTGGCATTGCGAATTACATATAACCATCTTTTGATTTTATGTGTGTGCGTTTATTTTCCTCAGCATTGTTGGTTTGAAACCAAGCCTTGTGAATGCCAGGCCAGAATACTTTTGAGCTACATTCCCAGCCCCCAGATAGCATCTTTTTATGGAGGAAAGTCTTAAAGGTGGTGAGGAGGGTCTGGGGAAGCACTCTCAGGACCACCTAAGCTTGTAGTCTGCTCCTAAAGTTCTCTCTTAACTTGGTGAAATGACTGAAACACAGATAAGGTTAGGCCGAGAAGGCTTCCGCCTCTCAGCCGAGGTTGCTGTCCCATGGTCAGCATGGTCAGTGGCACAGCACTGCCAGGAAAGAGCTTGGTGCCATCTGGCCCCACCGCAGCAAGACACACGAGCACCTGCCGGCTAGCTACCTTCAAATCCTGAGGTGAAGTCCTGGTAGCTCATGCCTTCCTTCTTGTAGCCTATCTTGGAGGCCAGCATTGCATATTGGTTGTCATTCATAGGCATTCCGCTTTCCTCTAGGACCTAGCAGGGAGGAGAGCAGGAGGGAGAGAGGCATTAGGGTGTCTGACCCCCTCCCCTGCTCCTCCACAGGCTCCAGCGGCCATTATTACCTGTCCTCTTACCCCGCCCATGGCTGCCAAGGGTGGGCAAAGGCCTGCTTGTGGGGCTTGTGAGTAAACAAAGGGCACAGGCAGTATGACACCCAGACACAGCCAGCTCAGCTGCTCTTTGCCAATGCCCTGCCAGACAAGGTGCCCAGCTCTCTTTTGTCTCTCAAGTGACTTCTGGGTCCCGTAAGCTAGCTTTTTATTTGCATATTTTCCAGGAGTCCAAGGCGCAATAAAGGCAGTTTCGGGAGGGAAGATAAGATTGTCCCTCAAGTTCCATCAAGATCCACAGAAGGGAGCTGTGTGGCTCTCTGATGAGAGGGCACCCGTAGGCTTCATTTTGCCTCTCTCTTGTGTGAGTCCACTTGCAAAAGGTGGTTTCTGGACCCTTCACTCCAACACCCCCCCCTCCTATTCTGGTTGTGTATATGGTGTGGGGAACAAATGAGCAAACACGTGTCCTTGTGTAGCAAGCACTGGGGCAGAGTTGTCCCAAAGCCACCTCCCTAGGGGACACTGACTGGCTGAGCTGCTGTGGGTAAGACGATGGGTCAGTAGGTAGACAGGGACAATCCTCCCACAGAGGGGTTTGGGGGTCAGTGCAGGGGACAGAAGACACAGCTCTTTCTGTTCACCCAGCATTCACAGTCTGAAAGTGGAGACCTTCCCAACGGCTGCAGTTTCCAGGCTCAGAAGAGAACTGGCTGTGCAGCTAGCAGGATGGCTGAACTCACTGGGCACAGAGACAGCTTGTGGGGGGCTGAGTGTGCAAGGCTGTAGGAAGAGGTGGTGTGTCTGCACAGCAGGTTAGTGGGATAATGGATGTGTGACTAGCCCGGGGAAGCCATCCCTGGTGGCATGTTTATTGAAATTCACTCCCAGAAGCCTGACAGTGGCAGCACACACCTTTAATCCCAGAACTTGGGAGGCAAAGGCAGGCAGATCTCTGTGAGTTTGGGCCCAGCCTGGTCTACAGAGAGTGTTCCAGGACAGGTTCTAAAGCTACACAGAGAAACCCTGTCTTGAAAAATAAAAAAATTACAATTAAAATTTTAAAAAAAAAGGAAAGAAGGAAGGAGGGAGGGAGGAAGGAAAGGAATTCATCTCAGGAAGGTCCAGGGGCTCTAGCTGGGCACAATACAGTCAGTGCTGACCTCTCCATGGTACCCTACACTGGTCAGTACAGGGAAAGAGTTCGTGAGGTGCCATGACACAGCCATCAGCGTAGCCAGCTGTGTTCCTAGGGGCCTTGCCTTCTCAGGAGCAGCTGGCATGGGACATCAGGAGGAGGCAGGTACTCTAGGGGACACTAGCTTCCAGGCTCTATGGAATATCATCATGTGAATGTTCCTATGTGGCCCACTGAGCCTGCTTCCACGGCTCCCTTAGCTTGGATTGAGCCTTGGCATTGAAAAGACATATCTTGGGAGCACGGCACTGGTGCCCTCCTGTTCTGAGGATCACACTGCATGGGGGAGACGTGGAGTAAGTCGACACTGCCAGATGGTTCTGGTGTTACACACAGCCCAGAGCAGAAAGTCTAGAGGACAGGCCTAAGACAGGACTGGATCCCATCGACCACCCTCACTAACTGCAAGCCATGTGCTGTGCTGAGCGCCCTCCATTTCGCCCCATCAGAGGCTCAGAGAAAGGACCTCTCAGAATCCTTGTACAAAGATCTGGAAACAGAGGCTACTGACTTGCCCTGGTCACCTGACCTGGAAGCGGTAAGGCTGGGGCTCAAACCTGGTTCTGCTCACAAACCTCCTCATGGGGGAGAACAATGGGGAGTGAAAAGTGGACTCTTCCCAGGGGAAGAGGGAGCTGCCTGCTGTGGAATTCGGGGGTCCTTTCACCAGTCCTAACTGGTCACACAGGGAAGGGTAACTGAAGTCTTGGCAAATATCTTGTGACCCCACCAAATGTGTGGGTGCAGGAGGCCACTAGGGATATGAAAAGGTCCTTTCTCAGGTGCCCCCATCTTCCCTGGAGGCTTCAAAAAGCCTTTCTCCTCTCTCCCTGACTGGGCAGTGTAGAGTTTCCAGGCACTTCCTCCCTCCCTGACTGGGCAGTGTAGAGTTTCCAGGCACTTCCTCCCCACTGGCGGCAGACTTTGAATGACTTGAACAGTCTAGAAGTTGCTCCGCGCACAGAACAGGCCACACTTTATCCAGGACTCGTCCATCCTTTCAGGTGTGCGGGAAGAGGATGCAGGGAGCTGGAGGTGAACACAGGGAAAATGGCTGATATATCCTTCTTGGTTTGTGGGGCCTAGTCTCGGTTGTGTGTGTGCGTGCGTGTGTACAGTGAACAGACCACAGTGTGCTGACTGCAGAACTAGGGGTTGTGCGGTAACTGAGAAGAGATGCTCAATTCCAAGGCCACCCTTTGACTGGGAATCCCACACCATCTGCGCCATCCTTTGCCTGTGTTCCCAGGCCCCGCAGCATGGAGGAGCCTGCTGCAGCATGGGGTGCGACAACCGTTTAGATAGAAAGCTGCGGCCCACACAGAAGCACCCAGAGGCAATGGGTCTCAGGAATGAATAGATGGGTTACTCACTTTGAAAAAACTAACTTCCTATTTTGAAAACAATCACACATGAATTATTCATCGCCAAGTCCTCCCACTTAGTCCTTTCACCAAAACATATGCAGCAGAGAGGAAGAAAATGTCTGCAGGCAAATGTTTCCCAGCCTGGAGGGTTGTGAAGAACTGGGGAGCCTCAAGCAGCCTGTCCACTGGGCTGGGTGGGCCGCTCCCCAGGGCCGCGGAGCACCATGGAGCAAGCATGCTCTCGTTTCAGAGAAACGCTGAACACCCCCAAGGTACCCTTGCACCTGTCTCAATGAACACAGCAGCCAATCCAGAAGACTTATCCTTAATACCTGCCGGCAACTCACAGGCAGTGGGCCTTAGCCACAGCCTGGCGAACAGACTGAAATTTATCCAGCTAAACCCTGGCTTCTCTGGGAGACATGCTCCTGAAAACCCACTGAAGAGTGAAGAGTGACAAACTGGTATTGAATCTCTTCCTTCTCTCCTTGGTCGCATCTGCATGCATGCATGTGTATGTGCATGCATGCATGTGTGTGTGTATGTGTGTGTATATATGCTTTTAGTTTTGTTAACCAAGTAGGGTTGACTGGCTAGCCAGTGAGTCCCGGGGACTTATGTATATCTACCTCACCAATACTGGGATTCCAAGAGTGCCGCCATGTTTTTTCTCTTTTCTCATGGGTTCTAGGAATCAAACTCAGGCCCTTGTGTTCGCAACACAAGTGCTTTACCAATTGGGCTATCTTGCCAGCCCCTGTCTGACAATAGTAATGTTTCAAATGATCACCTCTATTGTCTCTGCCTGGGACAGACTTCATTACAGAGAAAGCCTTCCTTGGGGCCCTGATAACTTGTTGAAGTTTTGCAGGGCTTTTGGTGCTCTGAGTGGCAGGTGCCCAATGACAATGGCTGAGGGGACCCAGGCCTTTTTGCTTGGGTCAGAGTGGACACATCCACATATGTAGCAAGCTTGCTTCACCTTTGTATCATGTTCTCAGTGTTTTCCCTTGGGGTTACAACACTGCACAGTCCATCTAGAGCAGCTGTTCTCAGCCTAGGGGTCACGACCCCTTTAGGATCAAATGACCCTAAATGACAAATGACAGGGGTCACCTAAGATCATCAGAAAACACAGGTATTTACATTATGATTCATAACAGTAGCAAAATTACAGTTATGAAGTAGCAATGAAAATAATTTTATGGTTGGGCTCACCATAACGTGAGGGATTAAATTAATGGGTTACAGTATAAGAAAGGTTGAGAACTGTTGAGCTAGAGAACCTCGCATCACATCACCCCTCCCCCAAGACAGAATCCTGGAAGCCGTTGGGGCCCCTGCTGGCCTTTCTGCTATGCTGTGGTTTGTTTCTATTTTCACACATAGTAAACTTTCCAAGGCAAGGCTGTAGTTTTTAATCTCACACACTCCCGTGTGTTCCGTGAATTAAAAGTGGTCTTCCACATTTAGTCACCGCTCTCCAGTTCCATGTGCGTGTGCACGTGTGTGCACACATGCCGAGTGTGAGGCTGGTACTGGGAAGTATGCTCAATTCCTTTTATTTCTTTTTAAGATATATTTATTTATTATTGTAGGATCCTCACCTCTAATTCTCAAAGGGGCGAGAAAAAAAATTTCCTAACAGAATGTTTTCCCAGGAAGATAGTGGCCTTCCCCTCTCCCACCTGGGAGATTTCAAGCACAAGGTCACTTAGCTCAGCCCAGCCAGCCACCTGGTACAGGCTGATAAAGATGGCCTAACTCAGGAACAGTGGCCTTGCTCTAAGAACAAGGAGAAAGCTGACTTAGCAGAATGGGAGGGAGCAAAAGTTCTTGCACCCATGCCAAAGCAGCTTTAAAAAGCCTCTTTGTAGTTATGCCTTTAAAAGGCTACCCCACAGGAGATACAACTCCTCTCTCTACCTCACTATAACGGGGTTAGTAGATAGGGGTTCCAAACATGTTTGTATTATGCTGATTAAACCTTGCTTATTACAGTCTGAGCCTCTCTGATGGTCTCTCTATGGGGGTCATAATCTGGGCACAACAATTATAAATGCAGTGTTCTGCCTCCATGTATCCCTGCAGGCCAGAAGAGGGCGCCAGATCTCATTACAGATGGTTGCAAGTCACCATGTGGTTGCTGGGAATTGAACTCAGGACCTCTGGATGAGCAGCCAGTGCTCTTAACCTCTGAGCCATCTCTCCACCCTCACCCCTCAAACAAGATTTCTCTGTATAGTCTTGGCTGTCTTGGCTGTCCTGGAACTCACTCTGTAGATGATGCTGGCCTTGAGCTCACAGAGATTTACCTGCCCCTGCCAAGGCAGAAATCACAGGCTGCTGTGCCCCCACAGCATTCTGGTGAGATTTGGGCATGTGAATTCCAGTGCTCACGCCTTCATGGCAAGTGCTTTAACCATGGGCATCTCCTGCTCTTTATCCCTCACAGCGGGCATCTGAGTCTTCACAGCATCTCATTCCTTGAGTCTGGGAACTTCCTGCTGCATGGCTGGTACTGAAGATGGACCTGCAGTGAGCTACCTTAGGCTTGCCTTCCTTTTGTTTTGCCCCGCTAGGCTGAAGACATCCATTTGTCTCCACTCTTCAAGGGAGACTGGACACACAGTTCCAAGCTGACGTGGCTCTGAGTGTGTGCCCACTCTCACCACGTCCTCCAGCTGTCATCCCTGCTGATAGTTGGGTGGCCACTTGGAGCATGGCTTGCACTGCTCTCCTGCTCTCTGATCTGGGCTTTTAGCATCTTGTCTCTGGTTTTGTATTTATCCTAATCTGGATCTTCGAAGTTTCTTAAACTTGCAAACTCGGGCCTTCCACCAAAACTGGAATGCGCGCGCACACACACATAGGCACATGCACATGCATACACACACAACTATTTATTTAAAATTAATCCTGATCAGGAAGGAATCCTCAAAAATTAGTCATGGTCCTAAAAAACAATGGAAATAATAATAATAAGGTAAGGAAAGCCTGGAGAATTATCACAGCTCAGAGGAGCCTTGGGGGGGGGTAGCTAAGTTTAGGGTGCAGTCTGGATGAAGGACCTTAAGTAGAGAACTAAGGAACTCTAAGACACCAGGAACCAAAATGAGCGACCAGTGACGCTCACTATATGATGTAAAAGGGAGAGCTTTAGGCAGGATGAAGAAAATGAGTCCAGTTTCAAGCAAAGAGGAAGAGAAGGAGGAGGGAAAGGAGGATATTGTGACAGACACATGGACAGCTAGGACAAATATGTAAGGTCAGGTTGCTAGGCCGGGTTAATTTCAGCACGAAAGAAATGTCTCATGGAATTGTCAATTATATTTAAAACTGAAGCATGTGGCAAACAGTACCACAAAAGAGATGATAAAGTGCCGTTGACACAAAACCCATAGTTCTTATCTTAAAGGAATAAGAGTTTATTCTGGAGCCATTCTGAGTGACCATGACCTGGGAATATTGACTTAGGTCACCCCAAATTCATGTTTCTACAGGGAGGCAGTTTCATGAAGTTTCTATAATTTTACAGAAGAAAGTCATAAATCCAGGCAACTTTAAAATACATTGGTGGGTACACCAGAGAGGTGGGTGCAATGAGATGTGGGGAGCCCTTCTATTTGCTCAAGATGACTCGTGACTCTTAGCTTTTGGTAGAAGCTGGTCATCTGCTGAGTCAATTGTTTCCACAAGTTTTAATCTATTTGTCATGAGATATTAGTTCCACACAGAGGTGGGCAAGGAATGGATTGCCAGGGGGCTAGAACTAGCCCAAGATAAGGTCGTTAGCCTCCGGACCCACACCATTCCAGTCTCTCCATAGTGCTAGAATTCTAGTCAGCCAGCCAGTCTCTGCAGACACGGCTTCTTTCTAGGAGTTTGGTTCAAGTACTAAAGCTCCCTGCACTTCTATGGGGGTGCAAGCAGTGAGCTGCAGTCTCTAGCATAGGCTTTACAACTGGAATGAAAAAGAGTCATCTCGTAATGGGATACCGGGGAACACTTAACCATGGAAGTAGCTGAATAACCTAATGATGGCAAGGACAGACAGAAAAGGAACCATGTGATGTCCAGGTTAGAGAAAATGGTAAGATGCTCAACCACACTTCATGATGAGTGAGTTAATGTGCTCATGAGAGACTTGCTCGTAAGTGCCCACTGAGTTTGAAAGTCAAAGGTGGGGAAAGACAGCACCAGCCTAACAGTCACCAAAACAAATCAGAAAGAAGGTGGCCTTGAGGCCATGCAGCATCCCTCTGTACCCAGAGTCACACAGACAAAGGGATCTCTGTGTTTTGAAATCTATCTCACTAACAGCCTCAGGGTGAATCACACAACATTAACAGAACATAAAAGAACCCAGTAAACAAACCCACAGACACCCGACAGACGTCACACTTCTGCCGTCTGTGGAATGAGCAGACCTTGGTAAAGGTGCAGAACTTCTGAAAACCCATGGAGCCCAATCCTTAGGAAACTGAGCCTCCTGCCAGCTGGCCCTAGATAAGGGTCAGTGATCAGTGTGCTGCTGCTGTACCAGTCTGGGTGTGGCTACCTTCCCTGAAAATCCAGCTGCTCTTGGGCCAAGGCTGGGGCTGGAACACAGAGAAATAAGCCCAGACTTCCAAGGGTCTTGGGGGACTTAGGCCAACAAAATGAGGCACAAAGAGCCACAAACAAAGCTGGTGACCCCATTAAGACAACCTGGACATCCGGAAGTTTTGGGGAAAAGGAAGTCCAGTCACTGAGCTAAGGCTACACGCCCACTTTCACCCACCACCTCCTTCACCAACATGGAGGCTTCAGCTGCTCCCCAGGGCGTTTCCTGAGCCCACACGGGGAAACCTTTGCTCTACATGCTGTATCTGGCCAGGCACCCAGAGGACATCCAGAGTACCTTCTGTACTGACAGTGAATAGTGTCATGACAACTCCCTACGAGCTAGCGTCATCTGAAGGGGGAACCTCAACTGAAAAAAGGCTTCCATAAGATCCAGCTGTAAGGCATTTTCTTAATTAGTGACTGGTGGGAGAGGGCCCAGCCCATGGTGTAAGGGTAAGCCAAATAAAATCTTTGCTTTGGTCATCATGGCATTTCATCACAGCAACAGAAACCCTAGCTAAGACAACAGCATAGTTTCCAGAGCTTTTATCTGCAACTGCTCTAAACGGGAACACAGGGTAAAGACAGAGGAATGAACTCTCGATCTGGGCCTCTGTTTATGACGCCTGGCCTGGATGTAGACACCAAGGAAAGAGCAGGCACGCAAGAGAGTACTGACTTCTTGGAAATTGATTCCATTGTTTTCTAGCTTGTCCATGCGGCCCCACAGCACATTAACCGAGATGTCTTCCCGAGGAACAGCCAAAGTGCTCCTGGCTGGAGCGCTCACTGTAGGAATCTTAATCAGTAGTGTAAATTAGCTCCTGAAGCCCAGGCAGGGCCCTCAAGCTGAGACTCTTCCAGCACAAACCTGCTGGTTCCATGAGCACCTACCTCAATTCTTTCACTGCCTGCCAGTCCTCTTCCCCACAGCAAAACAAACAAGCAGCAACAATGAATGGAGTGTGTGTGGCAGTGGGGTGGAACACATGAACCCAGTCAGGAAGGAAGCCCCCAACACGGCATGGGTTCCTACCTTCCGGAAGTCCTCCAGGCCGATCTTCACATCAGGTTCCTTGCTGATGCTAAGAAACTGCTCTTTGAACACGGGGTCCTGCTGCTGGATACAGTGTTTGAGTCTGTCGATGACTTCTTCCTTGGTCATGTTCTTGGCCTCCATGGTTTTGTCCCTCGTGGGCTGGGTTCTGAAATCACAAGTAGGCAATGAGTTCTCCACCAGCTGACATGGCATGCCTGTACACCGTGTATCCCACAATAGTTAGGAGGTTTATAACCCCCATCAAAGTTCTAACCCCAATCAGAGAGCAGGGCTTCCTTTCTGGGCTTGTGGCCTGCAGAGCTGGGACTGCAGGTTAGCAGCACAGTATCCGTGCAGAGGGTCCCGCTGCCAGGGCATGACGACGCCAGCAAGACCGGCCAGGACCGTCTTCACACTAAGACTCTCAACTCGGAGCTGGGTGGAAATAGCACACAGCCAGGTGCACGTGACGGTTAGTGGTGTCAGCTGTGCAGGATCTGGAATTGCCCAGAGCTACCAGGACCACCTGGGAGGGACTCTCAGATGCCAGTGAAAGGATTTTGTTGACTTAAGGTAAATGAGATGGGAAGACCCACACTAAAAGTGGGCAGCATCGTGCTCTGGGCTGGGGCTGGGGTCCTGACTGCACGGAAAGGAGAAAGCAAGCCAACACTGGCATCCTCCTTTCTCTGCTTCCAGACTGCAGTTATGACGTGACCAGCTGCTTTACGCTCCTGCAGTCACGACTCCACTTCTACAGTGGAGTGCTGCATGAAGATTAAAAACAAATGCTTCCACAAAACAGGGAAACAAAGTCAGGGCCTACAGGGAAACGTCAAATTAAAGCATTTGGTAGTAACTAGGTGAATGAGGTCACGGGCCATCTGTGGTAGAGCAGAGAAGTCATGGTTATCCTGCGTTTCTCTTGTAGAATCAATTCACAAAATGTATTATGAGAGGGTGGGCAGCTGGAAGCTAATTCTTTCCCGGCTCTCCACGGTCTCCTAGGCCCTGCTGAATAACAGGACACCGATGGGGCAGGTGTACAGAGCGGAGTTCCAGCCTTCCCTCTAGGAAAAGCTGCTTTGTGAGCAGCTTAACAGCCACTGTTGCTTCTCCCGGCTTTGGGGAGACATGTCGCCAGATAGTTGAGCTTTCTCTTAGAAGACATTCCCATCATCACATGCTCAAGAGCTTTGAGAAAGAGAAACGACAAGATGGCGACTCCTAGGTGTTGCCATTCCTGCAGGCTCACGATAGGCTACCAACAAGCAGTTAAGACGGCATCTTTCCCTTAGTATAAACCAATACTTTTCCAGAGGAAGTGAAAGCCAGGATATCTTTTCTTGCAGCTCACCGAGTGTGTTTTGGTTGACCGTTCAGACAGTTCAATCTGGCTATTGTTTTAACAGCTCCACCTGTTCACATTAGGAGACGTTAGCTGTGTTAATGGGTGTGTTTTACAATAAACAGTAAGCTATCGCCAAGATTCTAACTCCCGTGAGAGAGGAGGTGTGGATGCACGCAGGGGCAGAGCAGTCAAGTTGTCTGGGAGGTGAGAGTCTAGACTGTCGACACCAGAACAACTTCGGCAAGCGCCCCAGCTCTGGGTTTATCCCACTTTCATTTCTAAAATCTGCAAGTGGGTTCAATTACTGACAAGCGTGCCTCTCGCTCTCACCACGTGCGCCCCGTGCACCATTCTTTCTTAATGGCTCACAGCTCTGAAGACACCGAGCAGCTGCATGTGCCCAAGGAATGCCTCCTCCAGCGAGGCACCGCACCTTTCCTTTGCCCTTATTTTACCTCTCAGGAAGATCTGGCTGGCCCTGCTCCTTGTTTTGCAGCTTTTCGCTTAGCTGATCCTTCGGAACAGAAAGTGGAAGGATGGGCGGCGGGATATTGACACCAATGGACAACAGAAGTTTCTTGTACAGGATCCGTCCTGAGGCTGTGTCTTGAAACTTACTGGAGAGTCTAAAGTTAAAAAAAACATCAGAATGTGCCCTTTAAAAAAAAAAAAGCTAAAATTAAGATGTTTTTTCAAAAACTATGTGTTGGTGGATGTGTTTATGCGTGTATCTGTGCACTTAAGTGTGGGTGCCCAGTGAGACCAGAGGCTTTGGAACTCCTGGAGCAGGAGTCACATGTGGTGCTGGGAACTGTTCCTGGGTCCTCTGTAAGAGCAGTTTGTACCCTTACCCCCTGAGCCATCTCTTCAGACCAAGGCTAAAACTGAAGAAGCCCAACGCCAGGTATCCAGGAGGATTGTGATTTCCACAGGCGCTGTGCTTGCACATGCATGTATATACACAGAGACACACGTTACACTTATAAACAAATCTTTTTAAAAAACAGAAAGCAATAGGAATAGCCAGCGATCCCAGAGACCCAGATGGAGCCTGTGTCCCCTGACTCCCTGGAGCCTCACAGTGGTTACACAGCCTCTCCATCCATCCTCTTTAATGGTGGTGGTGAGATTCAAATACACAAAGTAAACTCTTAGCGTGTTGCTCAGTGAGGACTCAACACAGTGTCTGCTACCGATATTATCCATGGGGGTCATGCAGCAGGCTGGGAAGAAGAAGGAAGGGAAGGACCTGTGAACTTACTTTACAAAGTGCTCATTTGAGAGATATGGGCAGAATATGTTTATGACTTTCTTGAAGTTATTTCTTGCTATGGTCCCTGTATCGCCAAGGTCATATGACTGCAGCATGCCGTAAAAGACCTGGAGGTTCCTGGTGATGGCATCAAGCACCATTTCTTCTACCTAACACAGGAAGAGAAATACACTTACCGCATTGGAAGCCGGTCTGCAGGCACCCTCAGAGCACATGGGGACGGTATCCACAAACAGAAGGCCAGTGGTACTTACTGAATTCCAAGCCACAGGCGGAGGTGCCTTGGTCTCTGTAGAGGGGGACATTTTTCTCACCTAAGTGAACGAGAGAAACCTTATGAGTACCAGTGCTTCCTGAGGGGCAACAGGAAGCTACAGGCTTAGATCTGAAAGCTGGCTCTGCCTGGCTGGTCCAGGTTGGAGCAAAATTTCCAAAAGGGAAAACAAAGTGGATGCCAAGATCATGTAACAAAGGAGAATATACAGCATTCTTTAAAATTAAGTAGCAAAACTCACTGTGTTAAATGCTAGTGATGGCTTAATGAAAGATGACAGACTTGAACACATTAACCAGACTTTATTTGTAGGTAAAGTCAGGTACAATATACAAAAGCATATATCCAAACCCATCAAAATGCATGTGGTAGATGTACCACTTTAAAAAGCATAACTTATATTCAAATATAACTGTTTTGATAATGAAAGTGTTTGTCTACATACAAATCATAGGGTTGGAAGTGTATGTTCTTATACATATAACGGATTTGAGTGTGTGTGCACATATATATTATAGGCTTGAGAGTGTGCACATATATATGGAAGGTTTGAGTGTGTGTGCACATATATATGACAGGCTTGAGTGTGTGCACATATATACAACAAGATTGCATATGTGCACATATATTTGGAAGGTTTGAGTGTGTGCACATGTATATGATATGTTTGAGTGTGTATACACATACATATGACAGGTTTGAGTGTGTGTACAGATATACATGGTAGGCTTAAGTATGTGTGCACATATACATGGAAGGTTTGTATGTGTGCACATATATACAGCAGATTTGTGTGTGTGTGCATATGTGTCACAGCTCCAGTTACGCCGAGCAAAGATCATGTCCCTTGCTGTCTCAGTTTGGCTCAGTTTGAAAATGTGCATAGTTGCTGCGCTGCCCAGGGGTAAGAAGCCCTGAGCACCACAGACCTGAGCTAAGCCAGGGTCTGTCCTACACCAGAGTTGGGAAAGGCACTGAAAACTCCACCACTCACCCTGCAAGCAGGGTTAGGAAGAACCAGGGGCTCAGGGTGTGAGCAGTGTTTGTGCAAGAGAAACTCAGGCAATGATCAAAACAACTGAGACTGAATATTTAGAACTGGAACACTTCTGAGTGTACACTTTATCCTGCTGAGTTTCCACAGCAACACCACAGGTTGCTGCTGTCACCAATCCTGTTGTAAAAGATGTGTGTTTCAAGAGGTACAATATCTGCCCCTGGACGTAGCTCATGGAGATGGTGGCCGCAAACTGAACACTGGCTCAGGCTCCCACCCCAGATGACCTCCATGCCCTGAAAACTCATTTGATCTTGTTCTCAAGCAGCAGTGGTAAACTGAGTCAAGGTATACTTTGAGGTACTGCCTGAACACACAAATCCAATTTCTCCTGACCAATACGGCTAGGAATGGATGTAACCAAGGTCTGCCTTGAGGAACCATAAACTCCTCTATCATTTTCCACAGTTTTTATGCTTAAAAAGTGTGTGTGTATGTGTGTGAAGGCATGGACAAACCTATACATTTTGACTTAAGTTTTTCACACTTAGGTGTGTGAAGGTCCGTCCGTGCTCAGCCTAGCAATTTCCCTCCATGGTGAAGGCAAACAGCTCAACATTCTGACACTAAGGCCACACAGCCATGCATGCAGCAAACTGACTTTTTCAGTGTTCTTAAAGACTGCTGATGTTAATTGCTGCTGCAGAGCTACTTTTAATAAAACTGCCCGTCTTTCAGTCAAAAGTAGCAATGACTGAAAGCTACTGGTAGACAGCAGGGAAACAGGGTGGCTACCCCTAAAACTGTGTCAGATCAGGGCATGGGACCCCTTCCCAAGCATGCTTCTGTTGTAGCTGTTTTATTGTTTTCAGATACATTTCATGATAGAGTCCTGGCTAGCCTGGCATTCCGCTTCACACAGGGTAGCCCCGAACTCGCAGCACTTCTGCCTCAGCCTGTTGAGAGCTGGGACCACAAGTGTGTGCTGCTGCCACCAGGTGTGACCCCCAGACACCTCTTCGTTAGACCTGGCGGCAAGTGCAGTGCTGCCCAGCGCCTGTCGCTTCAGACAAGGACAGGTTTCTCAGAAATGCCAGAGAGCATCTGCGATATGCTTTAGAAAACAAAAACTTAAACCAGATGACCTCTTAACTGTAACCTGAAATGAAAACATGCAGAAATGTGAATTCATTCATTTATTTACACTGCATTTTGCTAAGAATGCTGACTTCCTGGCTTTGGGAGTCACCCAGTCAAGAGACCGTGGTGACCTACCTTGGGGCTATCATCCAACGCGTCCAGTAGGGAGCTGATCTTCACTACTCCAGTGCCCTCGGGGTCAAATGTCTGCTTCAGTTCATTGAATTCCAAATCACTTAACTTTGCAACCATGCAGTTTAGGACATGTCGCAGTTCGTCCCAAGCTATGTGTCCACTGGGCGTCTGAGTAGGAGAGTGTAAATAATATCAAGATTTTTTTAAAAAAAAAAAATAAATAAAAGGCAGGAAACGCCACGTGCATACTCAGCAATAGTAAAGCATTGGCTTCAGCCAAACTGAGCTATGACTTAAAACAGCAGCCAATGGCCACTACATACACCGTGTATGTGTATAAGAGCAGGGCAGAGGTGGGCGCCCCCGAGGCTTCCTAAGCCTTTTCCTAGAAGAAGAGATCCTCTGCCAGGCAAAAGGCAAGAAAGAGCCTGGAAGAATGAGGTCTTTTGGGGAGCACAGGCCAACTCCTTCCCAAGGGTCTCCACAGCATGAAGAGCCCTTCTCCTCCTCCTAGCCCCACCTGTTGGCTCAGAATCTCCCTGAGCTCCACTGCAGCTTGCCAACTGATCTGAGTATCAATAGGATGTTTCCAGTCTCTCCAGCCTCATGGGTTGCACAGATGGGCAGCTGCTGAGGGAGAGATCTCTGCCACATTGCATAAAAGAAATACTAGAAGCAAAGCCTTCTGAGGTAAGCATGTTCCATGGAACTGAATGCTGTTGATAACTAAATATGAAAATCAATAGCCCCTGTTTTCTGAGAAGGTGGGAATATAAAGCCTCTACCCCGGAGAGGGAATTTCGAGTGTCAGTCAGCAGCCGTCACTGACTGCCAGAGTATGGTATAAATGTGGGTCCAGAGGCTAGGAGAGCAGAGTTCTTACTCTTTTATTTTTATATGTGGATGTGTGAGTGTCTGCATGCACACTATGTGTGCCTGGTGCCCTTGGAGGCCAGAAGAGGGTGTCAGATGTCTTAGAAGAGGAGTCACAGGAAGTCAGGTTCTGGAACTGAACCCAGGTCCTCTGAAGGAGCAGCAAGTGCTCTTAAGTGTTGAGCTCCTGAAATTCTTATTTTATTATTATTTTCTATGTGTATGTGTGGTGTATGTACACACGTGAGTGGAGATATCCCATGTTACATGTGAAGGCCAGAAGAGGTTAACTGGTGTGATGTCACTCTATTTTATTGAGACAGGATCTCTCTCTGAGCAAGACTGGCTGCCATAGAGCCCCAGCTGTCCACCTGCCTTCTTCTCAACAGCACCAGGTACACGGTGCACAGCCATATCTGGTGCTTTGCTGGGTGCTGGGGACTTGAATTCAAGTCCTCATGCTTTTACAGCAAGTGTTTGTACTCACATCTCCCGGTTATGGAAGACAGGTTCTCTGAGGTAATCGGACTAAATATGCCTGTTTATGGTTTTGTTTTTGAATAATAATTAGTGTTTAAACATCCAAATTGGAATCACTGACAACTTCCTTACTAACTTCTGACGTGTGCCCAGCATTGCGCGACCACCATCACAGACACCCGAGCATTTGTGTCACCCCCAATCTCCTGAACATCTGTGTTCCTTCTCACTCCTAGCATCTCCTTCCTTTTCACTCCTGACTGGTATTCTAAGGACATGTCACACGGACATGTCATAGACTACTTATCTGTGTCTGGGTCATTTCCAGTTAGAACATAACAGACAGCATCTCTTGAAACATTTATACACGCATCTTTGTGAGGCTGTGTTTCTGTTTCTCTTGGCTGATACCTATGTATAGAATTACTGTTCTTCAGAGTAGTTGAACAAGTTTTCTTTCCCATCAGCAGCGTATGAGAACTCCAATGTCTCTGCATGCTTGTCCACTTGGTCCCTTTGGTTATCCTGTCCTGAAGAACACGATGTAGCCTCCTGACTGCCACACTGAGTGTGAATTTTCCTACCTCCTGTGGATCTTTCCAGAGAAGGGTTCAGGCTCTTACCGTGCTGATAATTAACAAGGACTTCTTCAGGGCTGTGAAGCGCTCCTCCGAGTACCTGAATAACTTCTTGATGACATTTTCCTTGCGAGACTGGTTTCTCGAGTCAGTGCTGCAAAAAGGAGCAGAAGAAAACTAGGAAGGATATTGCACCCTTGGACTTGCTCTGGCAAAAAGCAAATGCTCTAACTAATTCTTACAGTACGGGCTTTGCAGAGGCTCTTCTTCAAAAAAGATCGTATACAAGGGCAGGCCTGTTTGCTACTAGGTGTGGAAGACATATGACAGAGAACTGTCCTAGAGAAGATGTGCACAGCCATCTCTTAGCTATGCTATCCTGTCCTCCTGCTGTCCCCGATGCTGAGCAACCCTATCAGACATCTTTCAAACCCACAAATTTGATCTCACAAAAAGACCAGGAAGGAAATCAGAGATTGTTGGCCACCAGGACCATGGGGCAGGCAGTAAGTTGCAGAACATGAGTCCTGCAGCTGAGGCCATGGGAAGTCCCAGCCTCTGTCCTCCAGTGACTGTGCCATGGTCACTTGTACCCTCAAGACTTCTTGTCTTTTCTTACCTCTAACCCTGAAGCTCCATCGACCATACCAGTGCTCTTGGAGGCCATGGCCATCCACTTTGAGAGCTAAGGCTTCCTTGTAAATTCCTATCAGAAAGGGAGACACAGACCCCTGTGTGGTGCTCTGAACAAAGATGGCCTCCACAGACTCATATATTTGAGTGTTTGGTCCCCAGTTGGTTGAACTTTTTGGGAAAGATTAGAAGATGTAGCCTTGTTGGAGGAGGTGTGTCCCTGTGGGTAGGCTTTGACGTTTCAAAAAGTTCCATGCCATTCCCAGTTAGTTCTCTCTGCCTCCTACTGTGGATAAAGATGTGGGCTCTCAGCTACAGCTACAGCGCTATGCCTGCCTGCCTGCCTGTTGCAATGCTCTCCAACATGATGGTCATGGACTCTAACCATCTGCAACCATGAGCCCCAAATAAACGCTTTATTTCTGTAAGTTACCTTGGTCATGGTGTTTTGTTACAGCAATGGAAGAACTAGATACCTTGTTATAAAACTCAGTCATGGGCCTCCCTTTCCTCAGTACTCAACAGAATTCTTCTATTCTCACAATATAGGACGTGACAGTGGGTGGTTCCTGTATGGGACCATTCTCACACTTGCTAGGGATTTGATACTCTGTCTAGTCAGCTCTGCGACAGCACACCTGCTACCCCATCTTAGAACTGTACTCTGGCTCATGTGATAACCGGAAGACAGTGTCGTGAAAGTCAGAACCGTATTGGCACAAGCACATACTGGGTAAGCAATCCCCCTTGTCTATTGTCATGGATATCAGGCACAGTGACAGGCCCTTCTCCATTGTGGGAAGACCTCTTGCGCCTCTGGCCTCCCTACAATAGACTTCACTACACAACGTCACCTCTACCACGAAAATCAAAAATGTCCTTTGAGATTGCCATGAGCCTCCTGCGGAGCACTATGTTCCCACTGGAGGACAGATGCTTCAAAGCTATTGAGAGTCAGCAGGTGGACATGGTGGCACACACCCGCAAACTTACACAGGGAGATGATAAGATCAAAGTCAGCCTAGACCACACAGTGAGACCTTGTCTCTAATTAAAAAAAAAAATGCCATAAATAAATAACACTTTAATTTTATCCTGGAAAGCCTTAGACAAGGTACTATCAGACAAGAAAACTGTAGCAAAATGGAAGTAATTGCTCAAGACACACGCTCACAGCCCCTCTTCAGATACATGCTCACAGGCCCTCCTCAGACACATGCTCACAGAGCCTCCTCAGATACATGCTCACAGCCCCTCCTCAGACACATGCTGACAGCTGCCTCCTCAGACACATGCTCACAGAGCCTCCTCAGACACATGCTCACAGAGCCTCCTCAGACACATGCTCACAGAGTCTCCTCAGACACATGCTCACAGAGTCTCCTCAGACACATGCTCACAGAGCCTCCTCAGACACATGCTCACAGAGTCTCCTCAGACACATGCTCACAGAGCCTCCTCAGACACATGCTCACAGAGCCTCCTCAGACACATGCTTACAGAGCCTCCTCAGACACAGTTGCTTCCTCACAGTAGAGCAGGGCTCTGGACCCCTGCAAAGCTGATAGCCAGATGGTCATTTAATATCCCTGGGTCCTCAGGTGGGATAGGCCCCAGGAAAGCAGAGCGAGAACTAACTCTGTAGTATATTTTCCTTTGCACTAGGGCCAAACACTCTCAATGCACCTGATGAAATTATATGTTTATTAAAAATAAAACAACAAAACACTCTGTTTTCTTCACGGCTCATGCATGGTAATCAATAAAGATCACACGGAAGTTAAACAACAGACCCCTTGGAGATAAAGTCTAAAGCGGCATCTTAGCCCTTTATTTATTTTGCATTTCTGAGTTGCCACTACAACTTCCAGTTAGAAGTTACAGCAGACATTAGCAGGGAACAAACGCTGCTGCCCGAGGCAAGAAACTCCCCAAACGGCCGCATCGCTAGCAGAGCAATGGGAAAACAGGTTCTTCCCCTTCCCATGAAACACACAGCAAGTGCTAGCTTGCACGCAGTCTCCTGGGACACAGATGGAGTTGAGGGACCCTGGTGAGCAGGTTCTGTGTGCGCTGGAGGAGCCTTCGAGCTCTGGGCGTGTGGCCCCACTGGTATTACCCGGGCTCTTTTCCCTCTGGAAACTGGAACAAGAATGCTATCCCTACTGTTTAAGGAAACTTAAAAGCCAGAAAAGTGAATGCAAAATGATTTATAGACGCTAAAAAGCTAGGTAAAACTTGACAACTAGTCAGTGGAGACAGTTGGTCATTGAATGAATGAAAGACTCTAATCCACATGTTCTCCAACCTAATGCCTACTGTGGTTTGTAAAGCGGTTTTAAACATACCTGCTTCTTTTCTTCTGGGGAGTTGCCTTGCTGACTTCCAACCCCTGCCGCTCATAAAACGCTGTTAAAAACTGCTTCCAATTGACTTTCGTGGTGGTTTTAAGTCCAAATCTGCATGAAATGAAAACAACAATAAAGTTTTTCCTATAATACCCCACAGATTAGATACTTAATATTGAGTCGAAACCAGCTGCTACGAATTTATATGAAGTTTCCAATCTATGGCAAACAAAGTCATTTTGTAAAATAGCACCACAGACTGAGTCTTTAAAAGCAAGGGAGAAATCAGGTCTTAGCACCCTGTGTTGCCATATTCTGTCAGTGGTGGCAAGTTCTGCAGAAAGAAACAAAGGGAATTCATTAAATTCTGATCTTCACAAGATAATATTTTTGAATTCATTACTTGAAGAATTCAATGACCTTGGTTGGCAGGGTGATAGCTTTTAAAGTGCTGGTGACCTTAGCCTGTCATTGTTTACTGTGGAGAGGAAGGTACAGTGGTTCTGGGTAGACCTTATTTAGATTAGTATTACATAATTTCCTTTTCCTTATTCCTCCCTCCAAACCTTTTCTTGCTCTCTTTCAAGGTCATGGCCTCTTTTTTGTTCACTAGACGTTGTGACCTGCAGATACATATACATTCTTAAATATAACCTGTTCCCTCTGTACAATGTTACTTTAGTGTATGCTCTCAGGGCTGACCATTTGGTAGTGGATAAGCAATTTGTGTGCTCTTCCCTGGGGAGACTGTTTCTCCCACTCTCAGCGTCCCTTAGCTGTCTGTAGTTCTTTGTGTAGGGTTGAGGCCTCGTGGTCTTTCCCCTGTCCACTTTGGCATGCCTATTGTTGTCCTTGGTCAGCTCGTGTGCAGGCAGCCAACTCTTGCGCCCACGGCTCTGGAAACATTGCGGAAGAGGGGGAGGAAAGACTGTAAGAGACAGAGACTAGGGAGTTTGCTGTGAGACTGCGTCTCCAGGTAGTCTTACCGACATGACAGCATAATTAAAGCTTTAGTAAGAATAAATAACTGAAAATTGGTCAAACGTGCACTTCTAAATTGACATGGTCCTGTGAGTCAGGGCCCCAAATCATGGAGTTAAAGATGCCAATGGGGACATCCTAAAGTGAGAGGAAGTGCAAATCTCTGTCCCTTTGCTTGCTCGTGTGGAGACCTTCGACAAGGGCTTCCTTTGTAAGTGCTCATGGTGAAACCACAGCAGTGTAAGCCAAGGAGGCTCTGAAAGGATAAAGACAACAGCTGCAGCACACGGTGAGCAACATGCAAGTGTGTGATCACATGCCTCTGCTTCCTGGTGGGTCAAACACCAGTATCACACACCCCTCCAACACAGGAGGACAAAGAGCTCACACAGAAACGTCACATCCGAGAGGCCAAAGGCAGCATGAGGCAGGCTGCTTTGCTTTACAAATCTGCATGGAAACTGGTCTGAAAAACTTGAATTCTTGGCCTACATCAGCGGTTCTCAGCCTTCCTGATGCTGCGACCCTTTAGTACAGTTCCTCACATTGTGGTGACCCCAACCATAAAATAATTTTCGCCACTATTTCATAGCTGTAATTTTGCTACTGTTATGAATTGCAATGTAAATATCTGTGATTTCTGATGGTCTTAGGTAACCCTGTGAGAGGGCCATTCAAACCCTAAAGCTGTCAGGAGTCAGTGTTGAGAAACACTAGCTTACATCGATGATATTTACAGAAAGTACAGGAAGTAGAGGGGGTTTGCTCTGAGCCTGCCCGCAGCATACAGAGTAGGATGAAAGATACCTGCCTGCCGTGGTTCTAAAGCTGAGCCAGGCCACCAGGCCTCGCTCTGGCAGTAATTAATCTCACTCGGCCCTGGGTGTTTTCTTTCATTACTGTCTACAAAAATACCTTGAGAACTGTCACCCTCACACCTGACAAGAACAACCTAAAGGAGTGACTGTCTTCATCCCAGAAGTTTGCAGACCTGGGAAGCATCTGTGGCCAGGGGATTAAGATCCTGAGTATCATTTGGCCCCAAACTTTCCCTGGTGATGAGGTGTCCATCAGTCCATCTACTGCACGAACTGCATCTAAATCTGCCACAAGGTTGCTTCAGGACAAGAATGAATGCCCGTGCTGCACTCCCATTCGCTAGGTCACTGCATGCAGATCTGTTCACTGTCAGCCCTACCTTCCACCGACTGACTTGTTCCCCCTGTGGCAACAGGCTGGGCCTCTGGGGCAGCAAGAGTCCACTTTAGAAATGTCATCATTGTCACTAGACACTGGACAACTGATGCCTGTTCCATCATAAATATTTCAAGTGACTGAGAGTAGGGCTGGCTGGTCACAGAGGGTAGGGATGTGGGACAAGGGTTACTGATTGGCTTAATCGAGGGAGACCCAACCCTCACTAAGAGTCTCTGTTCAAAGTTAAGCACTTCTGAGAATGTTAATTACATGTTTAACCTATGATACATGCACACACACATACACACACATACATACACACACATATATACACACATACATACATGCATGTACGTGCATGCATACACATATATACACACATACATACATGCACATACGTACATGCATACACACATATATGCATGCACACACACACATACATACATGCACACACACACCTTGATGTGCTTCTTTTTGTGCTTTTTCCCTCTTTGAACAATTTGAACTGTGGCGGACAAGCCATCAGTCACATGAATGACAACTGTTAGATCTTTTTCTACATCTGGCTGCCCCAAGTGGGAGTTCTGGCCAACCAGTCCCTGAGAAAACACTGGACCACCTCCAGGAGAGCTAACTATTGGTACTCCTCCATCCACTTAGAGGGACACTTCAGCCCAGCACTGGCACTGATGCCCTGGCTCCTGCTCCAGACACGACGGCATCAGCCATCAAAACCTCTGTGTAGGATAACGGCTCTGCAGGAATGCTCCAGGCCCACAGTTCCAGTGTGGACTGCTGAGACACCCAGCCTCATGAACTGAGCGGCTACCAAGTTCTTGGCATCTCTGGTGTAAGACAACCATTGCTGGACTACCCAGAACCAAACAGTGCAAGCCTTTCTAATAACCCCTTTCAACAGATGCTCATTCTATTGTTCAGTTCCCTTAGAGAACCCTATTAAGTTATCAGCATTCTGTATTTTCATTTCACGTTGTGTTTTCTCTAGTAGACTGGTGCAGAAGAGCTACACGGTGGCCATACTCATACAGAACAGAACGTGACAAAACTCAACACTCATGGTAAAAGAAAAAGCTTTTGGCAAACAAGGAAGAGAAAAGGAATTCCTTACTAATGCAAGGAGGACCGCTATGGAAAGCCCATGGCTGACCTGATTGCACCAGGCTGGAAGCTGGGGAGAAGGACGACAGAGGGAAAACTGCCCAAGCCAGTGCAGTGGGGCAGGAGAGGCGAGGCAGGGCACTGTGGCAGTGTGAGAGGCCGTCATTCCCAGGACTCGTGACCGTCAGACTCAGAAAACATCAGCCGTCTACAAAGTAAGTCAGTGACCTCACTAAAAACAGACTTAATGAACATTTTCACTTGTATATTTCTGTGTCAGAAAAACACCAGCTCAGTGGTTAAGAGCGCTGGCTGTTCTTGCAGAGGACCTGGGTTCAATTCCCAGCACCCACGTGGTGGCTCACAACCATCTGTAACTGCAGTTCCAGGGCATCTGACACCTTCTTGTGGCCTCCACATGCATCAGGTACACATGTGGTACACAACATACATGGAGGCCAAATACTCATAAACATAAGATAAAATCATAATAACAATTTAAAATCACTTGTATTTCTAATTATTAGCCACAAATGGTTGAAATTGTAACTTTTTTTGAGACAGAGTCTCACTGTGTAGCTTAGGCTAGCCTGGAACTCACAGAAATCTATCTGCCTCTGCCTCTACCTCCCGAATGCTTGGATTAAAGATGTGCACCACCACACAGAAACGTAATTTTTTTTTTAAAAAAAAAATTCCATGTTTAAAATGTTTTTGTTTTTGTTTTGTTATTCTGGAGAGATGGCTCAGCTGTTAAGAGTGCTTGCTGTTCTGTCAGAGAACTTAAGTCTGGTTCCTACACCCGCATCAAGAGGCTTCACAACCACTTCTAACTCGAGCCCCAGGGGATCGGATGCCTTCTTTTAGCCCCCAAAGGCACTGCATCAATGTGCACACACCTACCCCCCCCACAATAACATCATTTAAAAAAAAAAACCCTTTTAAAAACACATATAATTGGTGTGTGTGTGGTGGTAAGAGGAGGTGGCTGGTTACAAAGGACAAGAGTAAAAGCCATAGCTGTCTATCTCAACTGAGGGAGCTATCGTACAATGCACCCTTGCCCAAACTCATCAATGGCATAAAAGTCACATTTCAATAGGGCTAGGGGAAAGAGGGCAAACACACAGAGTGTAAATGAAGCCTATGAACACACTTTAAAAGTAGCCACATAAATATATTTTAACGGAAAACTGTAAACAGAGACTGCACTTTCGTTTCCCTGCCGCCCAGATCCGAATAATCACACAGAAACTATATTAATTACAATACTATTTTGCTGATGGCTCAGGTGTATTTCTAGCTAGCTCTTACATCTTAAATTAACCCATTTCTATTAAGCTATGTATTGTCACAGGCTTTTGCTTACCAGCAATGTTCTGGCGTCTTTCTCTTTTGGCAGCTACATGGCATCTCTCTGACTGCCTACTCTCTATCTCTGTTCATATTTCCCGTCTGGCATTACTCTGCTAAACCATTGGCCAAAACAGCTTTATTCATCAACCAATAAAAGCAACACATATATAGAAGGACATCCCACATCATCAAACAATGGACAAATAAAAGGGCTCAGGGGGAAAGGTGTTTGCTGCCTGATAACCCAAGTTCAATCTCTGAAATGAAAAGATACCAATACCTACATGTTGCCCTATGACCTACACATACACATGGGGAGGGGAGGGAGGGAGGAAGAGAGAGGGGGAGAGAGGGAGAGAGGGAGAGAGAGATATGAAATGAAGAACAGGCAAATCAAAACAAGAAACTATGCTGCTGACTATCAATTAGCAAAGATTCCAAAGTCCCGGTGTTAAATGCCTGCCAAAATGCTCTCACGAGCCTCCCCTGTAAGAATAAATTAACACCTTTCTGCAGTGCTTTTCAGCAATATGTGATATATACCTTAAAATGGTTCAAGCCCCTTTGACTTGAGGGGTGACAAAACGCATTTCAGTTTTTAAAATAGAATGAGAAAGCTTCAGATGCAACAGTCTGTGAGAAAACAGACCATAATTAAACCTCAGATGTTTCCAGCTACAAACACATGCGAGAACGTACATGTGCGTACGTGTACTCACAGATTCGGAAATGATATAGAAAACATATTAGCAACAGCTATCTCTGGCTTTATTAGCAGGGGCCACCTCTGGCTATATTAGCAGCACAATTTCTGACTATATTAGCAGTATTTTTCACTAGTTATTACGAGCCCAGGTAATCTACTTTTTCCTTTATGGTTTCCTTGTTTTCCTCTTGGAACACACGTGGCTTTCTAATTAACATGAATAAACAGAGCTTTCAAAAACAGGCCATACTTTCCATAGAATTTCCACGGAGGGCACTATGAACCTGAGTCACGAAGAGATTGCACCCTCTACAGGGGGCTGCGGATCAAACCCTGGGTCTTGTACACACAGACCACGGGCCATATTCCTGAACCTGGCTTTTGTCCTCTCTCCTACACTCATGGATCCTTTACTGCCCCAGGCAACCCCTGCTCTGACTCCTGACGTGAGAGACAACACCAGCTCCCTGTGTGTCCAATACCCTAGGAATCAGGGTGGGGACTTAGGACATCAGATGCATCCACCATGCAGAAGAAGAAGAAACAATGGGTGCATCACACTGTGCTAAAAATTGCATGGCTGGACAAAGAACAGAAACTAGTCACTAGTCACGTGGGTCCAGGGTCTTTACTAGGAGGACACAGCAGGAGTTCCGTGCAGAATGCAGCGCAGGTACAACAGCGACGAGGGCAGGAAGAGGACGGCCAAAGGAGAGGCCAGGACCGCCATGGCTGCCTCTGGCCCCTCTTCAGCGCCTAAAGCTTTGACCTTGTCCCGCTTCCCCTCTCCAGTCTGGGTGGTCTTGTCTGTGCCTCCTGCCTACAGTCTGGGTGCTAGGCAATCTACACCTGTACTGCTGCCCTTGACTCTGCTTCTCGTAGCTGCCCAGCAGCAACACTGTGGTTTTGTTCTAATGAGCATCACCTGTTCTCTCTCCCACCTTCAACTCCACCAAGCCCCTTCATACACACGGCAAGCCTGGAAGGCCCTTCCCTCCACAGGGAGACCAGAGTGGCCATTGTCCTAGGTGTAGACAGGACCTTCTGCCTGCCCCTCCAGCTTCCCTGCTCTTTGCTCTCAGGTCAGCTGCCATGTGGCCCATCCTCTGGCTACTCCCAGGTTTTCTGGTATCTGAGCGTGAGCTGAGAGGCAGCCACGGTGTGTACTGCTTGGTTTCACTGTCAGGACAGAGCCCGCATTTCTTTGCTGAAACCTCAGCTCCTGCGGGAACACTCCTACAGCTGCAGATTAAGGGAGTCACCATACAACACCAAATGATCAGATGCTCACACATATGAGAATTTCTGGCTATAACAAAGGGGCCACATGGTGCTTAGGTAGGACCTAAGTGCAGCCAGGTCTGCTTGGCTCTGGAGATCTACGCAGAAAACCCCAGTCAGAGGAAACAGATGCCAGAGTTGACCCTTTTATGTAGAAATTTGTGGCCTTTGCCCAAGAAACAAACAGCCTAGCACTCAGACCCAGAGTTCCTGGGTCAAGGATGCCTCTGGATACCCATGGAGAACAAGCTTACAAAACAGCCAAGGCTACAACTGAGTTTCCTCCTAGCAGAGGCTCACAGAGGTGATGGGTGAAAGTCAAATTCATTTCCCGCAAGGCCCCTTGAGATTATAGGCTTATCCCGTAGTTGCTCACCGGCTCCACAATATGTCATGAAGATCTGGATTGTCTGGGAGTGTAGAGCCTTGCACTGGCTGTGTCTGAGATGAGAGAGACAGGGCCAGGAAGGGCCCACAGGGAACAGCACCTCACACCAGAAAATGTATGCATCCCGCTTCCCTGCTTGCCCTCCTTGGGCCAGGGAAGACCACAGCAACTGCTGAAGAGTGAAAAGACAGACGGGCTGGTTCCCAGCATGTGTCCACTGAAGTCACCTGGTTGGCCAATGCACGAGCTCCTTGGGCCTGGGACAATGACTGTGGATCACTGGCTGCGGATGAGGTGAAGATGCAGTCACACTGGAGGTCCACGAGGCCCTGACATCACCTCTGCAGCTGGGGACAGAGCGACTGGCAGTTTCCCAGTGCCTCCCAGCAAAGGCAGACTTTCATGTCGCCTTGAAACTGCTGCCCCACCTGCATTTGTGGGAACAAAATGTGAAGGGACCCTGACACTCACAGAGTGATGTGTTCTCATGTGCCACAGCCGTCACACTGGACACTTGTAAGAAATGAATCATTGTGGGTGCCATTTTCAGTATGAGGTGCATTAGAGCCCCTCGGAGAGTCGTGGGTAAGCAGGAGACACTGGGCCCATCTTCCCTAGTGGGAAGCCAGCATCTACTCTCTAAGTTCTGTCAGTTTGCCCTAGGTTACAGGCAGTCTGCTATGGGACAGGTCACAGGTCAGAAACAGAGGGACTCTCAAGGCCCAGGATATATTTAGAAAAGGTTTCATGACCTGAACCAATATGATAAGGAATCTGGGGAGGGGGCACGCTAGGCACGGAGAAGATTGTACCTCATAGCGCGTCTCACGATGGGGAATTCAGAGGAAGAGAGGTCTGATTACGAATAGAAAACCATCATTTGTGCCAGCTCAGATTCACCGGCCACTTTTGCCTATTTTCTAAGCTGATTTCGACTTGGTAAGGTCACAAGGCAAACTGCTTTGCTTTGGCTGCTCTGCGACTCCTGTACTCCATGAAGTAAGGATCATCGAATGAAGGAAAAATTACTCTGGAGGCTGCAGCCAGACACCTGAGTCCAAAGGGGTAGAGAGGATGCCATGAAGGTCCACCATCCTGGAAAGTGCCTAAGGACTTAGGGTCTTGGAATAGTCCCTTCAAATAAAAAGCTGCCGGGCCTTATGTCACCAATCACGAACAAGAGGACACATGCTTGAGTTGAATATCAGTGATTCCGATTATTCGCATAAGGAAACACCTTTGCTGGGCAGTAGATGGGTGCAGATGCTCTAGGCAGGAGGGAGTCTGCTAACCAAGACACCCGATGCCACTGCCTTTCACTTGTATCTGGTCGGGGAGGTGGGAGATGACTGTGAATGGGGTATCTGGGAACACTCAGGACTGGGTGCTTAGTAGACATAGCAAGACAAGATCTGCCCAGGTAAACACAGACCATGCTGGTAAGATCAGAAAATTTAGACTATGTCTGCTTTCTCATGATGCTCTGAGTCCAGGGTAGATAGTAGTCAAGGAGGCCTTCAGCTAAAAGCAAGAGAGATGTGGGCACAACCCTGTGGACCATATGATTCCAGCACTGCTCCTCACAGGCACTCACGACTCCATTCCTAGCCCAGGCCCCCAGCACAGGTAGCTCGTGGTAAAAACCCAACAGGGCTTCCCGCATAGGGATGATGGATTAATCCCGAGTCTTTAGCAGTCACCATTTAAACTGAAGAAATAGGGTTATGGACAAATAACTGGCAGCGTGGGGAGCTGGCATTCTCTCTAAAGCCATAATGGAAAATGAATGGGTTGTCTTTGTTCAATGGATAGGCCACACCAGACAGGCGCCAGAGAAATGTTGGGCATAGTGGGAATCTAAACTGATGTAATAGCATAGGGAATACAGGTTAGAACAAATTATGATTTAAGGTATGCAAACCAAAACCAGCTGGGTAACAGGGCTTGCTGTCAAGCCTGGTGACCCAAACTCATGTGGTGGAAGGGGAGAATGACTCCTACAAGTTGTCCTATGACCTCTACATCTGCTGTGCAATGAGCAGGCAGACACACATGTACACGCACACACACACACACACACACGAAAATAATTATGGGTGAGCCATTTTAAAAACAATGGAGAGAAATGATAATTTAATAAATAACAACAGGAAAATAAATCATCGATTTGGAAAAAATTTTAATTTAAATATCCAATTTATACTACAAGTGTTTAATTTTAGGAATGAGACATGGGCTAGAGCGAGCTTCTAGCCCAAGCTGGGCAGGAATCGTGAGTGACAAATTCTAAATGACAGAAGACATCCAACAAGAGAAGATGGATGTGTTTGATTATATTAAAGTACAAACTTTGAGACGCTGGAACATCGTGCTAATGAAAAGGAAAGAGTAAGCTGAGGGAGTTCTCACACAGACAGGTTCTCTTTGGATGCATACATGATTACAAAGAATTAAACCTGAAGGTGATAAAATCTACTTTAAATCCTTCCGTTTGGGCCATTAGCCCATTAGGACAGGAGGAAGACTCTCACCACGGGAGGCAGAGTCACTGCAGGTTGGCACCTGGAGGCGGCCAACCTCAGTGTCAGCCCCAGAAAGACAAATTAAGACAATAACAGGGCACCGCTTCGTGCCTCATACATGATCAATATTTAAAATGACGCTAATGTGCAATGCGGGAGAGGAAGCGAAACTGGAACACTCACAGCCCGTGATGGCAACATATGCTACTAGGGTGGAAACTCCACGCGGTGATGAGTGCCCTCAGCCCACAGCAAGGTCAGCCGGTATGCAGCGTGCTGTGCAGTGGCCAGAACAAGAGAGATCCTGCCTAAGGAGAGAACCCATTTCCCAAAGCGGCCCTCTGGCTTCCCCATGTGCGCGCCTGTGCTGGAACTGCTATGTAACCCTATCCTCTGAGTCACACAGCTACCGTCTTGGGGAGTCCAGCAGCACCCCCTTCAGAAGGCCCTCCCAGCGGGGCTGATTGGCTGTTTGTGCCCTGATGGAGAGCGGGAGATTCTGAGACCCTCACCTGAGCGTCCAGCTCCTTACCACCTGTTGTTGGTAACTCTGCCCTGACTGCACGCGGCCTCAGGGAGAGCTAGAGTGTACAGCTAGAGTGTACAGGGAAGACTAGCCTCCTCCACCTGTGCGGGGGAGGGGACACCCTCACCCCTGCCAGATAAAGGCTTTCCCAGCGCTGCATGCAGGGGCTGGCACGCCCACACCCTGCATGTGTCCCTCACCTATGCTCTGTAGGAAGCCTGATAAACTCATTGGTTCTCCTGAGTGAACTTCTGCAGAATCTTGCCTTTGTTTGGGGACCTCAGGAGAAGGGGGGAACCAGAAGGAATTTTAGCAACATGAACATGGAGAGAGGGGTGGGGAAGGAGAAGAGAATTATCTCCAATCTTCAACAAGTTCATCTTAAACCAAAAAGCAAAACAACCACTAAAAAGATCAACAGGCACAGTGTCATCAGCGAAGATCAGAGGAGAAATACGCCTGAGTCTAGAAAATGACAGAAAAAAGACTGTGAAGCTAAGACTTGGGGTTTTGAAAAGTTAAACGAGACTCCTGTTAACTCGACTAAGGAAAAGAGAAGATAAAAACAAAACAATAAAACGAAAGCCTGGGAAAGCTAGGCATAGTGGTACATGGCTACAACTCCAGGGTCCAGGAGGCTGAGGCAGGAGGACTATGGGTTTGAGGCCAGCGGGGGCAACTCTGTGAAATCCTGTCTAAAAAGCACCTTTTTGAAAACTTGGCCAGTAGAGGCCACCTGACAAACACAGTTAGAAAAGCACCACAGTGTTTTAATACTGGAGGAGACTGGCGATTCGTGATTCTTGAGAGGTGGCCACACATACACCTTCAGGTCTATGCGCAGGGAGGTGGGTGTCACACTGGGTGGCTGTCCCATATCTGAAATGCTGTTCAGTTTGAGATTGTTTAGAGTTTGGGAATACTGGGGAGGGACCTCAAGTCTAAACACAAACCGTCCATGTGTTTCATACACGCTTACAGACTTGAAGCTACAGGACACAGACAGACCTGAGGATACATGACACAGTTCTGTTAGCCTGTATTTCGACTAGGACCCTCAGAGATATCACATCAGAGTTCAGAAAGTTTCAAATTCAGAATCACTTCAAAATGTGGATTTTCTTTCTAAAATTATTATTGTATATGTGGGGTGGGGGCATGCCTCATGGCATGTATGGAGGTCAAAGGGCAATCTTGCAGAGCTAGTTCTCTCTGCCTACCTGTAGGTGGGCTCTAGGGATTGAATGCAGGTCAATCAGGCTTGAGCATCAAGTACCTTTACCCACTGAGCTGTCTCCATAGTCCAGAATTTGGATTTTCAGGCTGGAGATGCTCAACCAATACATGAATCATGATGCAGACACTGGGGCATTCACTTTGCTCTTGTTTCTGGTGCTGGTCCCCCTGGGAATTCTGGGTGAATACCAAAAAAGGCCTCAGAGAACTCTGGGTCCCTGAAGAAGAGGCCCTACCAAAAGAACATGGCGGCCATTTGCATCTCTGACATACTCATTCTATGCGCCTGTGGTACTCATCACTTGGCAGGTTACCCCAGCTGGGATCTATTCATTGTCTATTTCATCATTTTTAGCACCTACCACCGTGTCTGGCAGAGGAAGGCACTTGGTAAATGTTAGCAGAATGACATTTCATGCATTCATTAAAATGATAATTTCCAAGAATATGAAGCCAATAGGAAAGGTGTCTAAGACAGTCATTTCTATTTTTAAAATCAAAGCAATACTGTGGGTGTACCTGACTACAAATGCAAAAGTTTCTTATGTGTGTGAAGGAGAGCGTGGGGGGAGGGGGGTATCTTCTAGCTGTTTCCATTATTCCTATTAAATTACTGTTATGAATTTTGAGACTGAGAAGGGGCTCTATATGGCCTCCAGATATCCTAGAAATAAGTCCTAAAGTTGGTTGCCAACAGAGCTGTTTTCTGAGTCATTAGGCCACTCCCTGGGATCAATGCGCTACTTGTTTTGGAAATCCTCAGTGGGGTTCCCCTCTGCCATGTGCAGTGCCATCAGAGTGCCCCAGAATGAACCCAGCCCCTCAAGGCAGTGCGCCTATACTTCCTCAGGACACTTTCCATCAGCTTCTGCCTCACTGCCCTGAGGGAAGGCACTTCTGAGGAGTATTTTTGTCCCTCCATGCCACACTCCCACCTGAATGGCCAATCCTGGTGTCAGGCGAGGGGTAGAAGAGACTGAGCATTTTATCATATCAGAAAGCAAAAAGGCTCTCAGAGACCATAACAGCCCCAGCAACAAGACGCGGGCACCAGTGTGGAAAAGTCCCACCAGCCAAGAGGGAACAATGGAGTCTCAGCAAGTAGGACTGTAACAGGCTGGGCATGGTGGTGCAGCACTCAGGAGGCTGAGACAGACAGGTTTCAAGTTCAAGGCCAGTGTAAGCTAGAGGGTGAGACCCTGTCTGAGAACATTAACAAGGGGGAAGAAGGAAAGAGAGGAAGACGGGGGGGGGGGACTATAATGAATTAGAATGTATGAAATACATTTAAATTTGAGAATTTGTAATAGTTAAGAAAAGGTTATTAGGAACTGGGTGGTAGTAACACACACCTTTAATCCCAGCCCTCGGGAGGCAGAGGCAGGTCTATCTCTGTGAGTTCAAGGATAGGCTCCAAAGCTAGAGAATAAAACCCTGTCTTGAAATAACAAAACAAAAAGAAACCAAACAGAAAGGAAGAAAGGAAGGAAGGAAGGAAGGAAGGAAGGAAGGAAGGAAGGAAGGAAGGAAGGAAGGAAGGAAGGAAGGAAGGAAAAGTTATTAAGAAAAGATTCCCATTGTTCTCTGTGGAAGAGTCTGGTGAACCAACTCCTTATTTGAAAAGCAGCCACAGAAAGGCCAAGCAACAGCGTTTCTTTGCAGATTGTACTTGGTTTTGTTGCTGTTGTCTTGTTTGGATTTGTGTGGGGTGTGAGCAGGCTATGCACCCATGTGGAGGTCACAGGACTTCTGTGCCACTTCTCACCTTCCACCTTGTTGGAGACGGCCTCCTGCCCATGTCTGCATACAGTCTGGGAGTTTCGCAGGACTCCTGTGTCCTCCCATCTCACCATATCAGTGCTGGGTCACAGATGCATGCTCCTGAATCCAGCTGTATGTGGGTTCTGGGGATCTGAACTCAGGTCCCCACACTTGTGCTGCAAGTGCTTTACACTCTGAGCTGTCTCCCTAGTCCCTGACTTTCTTATCTAACTGTGGAGATGGCACACCCTCATCACAGAAGCACGGCAACATGGCAGAAGAACAAACAGAATATTACCATCGTACCGTCTCTAGGGAACTATGGGATCTACGTGTGATTGACAGTGACAGCTAACATGGACAGGGAAACAGGCAGCCCACACATCTCACCAGTCTGTGGAGTAGTGTTCCCTGAAGCAGATAAAGCCACAGCCATGGTCCTCAGAGGTGCCAGTTCAGGGCAGATGGGGGGCTGCAGGAGGGAAGGGGACCTTAGGAAATGGTGCTGTGGGTTCAAATCCAGGCTGGAGGAAGACTCCAAGGAACATTTAATCTAGCCTTTAGAAAAGGAACAGGTGGAAGGCAGTCTGCAGATGAACAGGCAATCAAAGTGTGCTTGCTGGTAT
Source organism: Chionomys nivalis (assembly GCF_950005125.1). Lineage (NCBI taxonomy): Eukaryota > Metazoa > Chordata > Mammalia > Rodentia > Cricetidae > Chionomys > Chionomys nivalis. The sequence goes on from NC_080102.1 coordinate 40,972,047, forward strand.
TATGTAAAGTTAACATAAGCTAGAGTCATTTTGGATGAATGAACTTTAATTGAGAAAATACCCCCACCAGACTGCCCTGTGGGCAAGTTTGCGGGGCATTTTCTTGATTGACATAGGAGGACCTAGCTCACTGTGGGTGGCATCACCCCTAGGCTGGTGGTTCTGGGAGCAATAAGAAAGCAGACTGAGACCACCTTGAGGACCATGGCCGCTGCCTTAGTTTCTGCCTTGACTTCCCACAGTGATGGAGTATGACCTTCAGATGAAATAAACACTTTCCTCCCCCTAGTTGCTTTTGGCCATAGTGTTTAATCACAGCCACAGAGATCTAGGATGTGAGGTGAGCCTCTAGTGGTGATGTGCGGAAAGATTTACATTCTGACTCTCCGAAACTGCAGCGGCTGCACTCGAACCCTGGACAGACAGTTCTCAGTAAGTGATGATCCTTTCCTGTCTGGAGACTGTCTGTCTTTGTGATAAAGGGTGTGCATCTTTTGGAGGCACCTGGAAATGAGAGGCCCGATGTTTCTCAGACGCCGGAGTTGAGGCAAACGAGCAGAGGCACAAAGGTAGTGACCAGCAGGCACCTGGGGGACCTCAAAGCTGGGGATTGAGCTCGGGAGTGGATTTGTAGGGCTTTCTCTTTGCCTTTGATTACATGGGGAAATCTCGGTGGCACCAAGTTTAAAGCACTAAATAAAAAATAAACGAGGTTCTTCTGTGTTGTCTCGGCTGATGTCTGGGGGGAAACCTGTCAAGAAACAATCGGATTCTTACCTTTTCATTAACTGGATAAAAATCTTTCTCGGTAACCGGTATACAAAGGTGTCAAGGACAACCTTCAAGTAATTCAGCGAGACGTAGCCACCTTTGGAAGGGTCTCCTGCGCTCAGGGCTTTCTCGATCTTTTCATAAGACTTTGAAAGCTGCAAGGAATTAAAATTCGGGTGCTGCACTCAGTCAAGTCAACATCCTGGAGCCATGCAACCACGGCACTTTTGTTTTTCTTTTTAAACCGAAACCTCCCCACATTCCCATCTCCGAAAACTGATCAAAAAGGTTACTGTGGCGTGTACTGAACCCCCAATGTTTAATGGATGAGCCCACGACAAACAACACCCTGCTTGTAGCTGACAAGCTTCTCAGGGAGGGACGGCAAGGACGATGGCTTTACCTCCAACTGCAGCACTAAAAACACTGCGCAGCTCTGCCAGTGTGGTGCATCTTAATACGCTTCTAGCGTTCCTTACCGAGAGCCCATGCCATGCACTTCTGATAAGTCAAGCCAGCAGATTTGCAAGCTGGGAGCATTTCATTAAAAAGAGAAGTTGCTTTTGTGGCGTGGAAATTGATTAATATAAGGATTATATAAACATAATAGACACTGGACACCTCATAAATCATGGTTTTAAAAGGGGGATGATTATAAAGGAGCAAACCAGCTTTCTCTGGTTTGACTGAGACTCTGAGGATGCATGAAGTTGGTTCAAAGCTGGTCCTCGTGACTCATAAAAACCCTGTGGGCACTGGTTATCATTTATGGAACACTGCTATTTATTATTAGCTGATAACTATATTTATTTTCAACCATCTCAGTTTGTCTGAATTCAGTTTTTCCTGCTAAATTGAAAATAGAATAACCATCAATTTGGTGTAAGAGGCAGCTTTCTTTACAGGTGTCTGAAAATGGACACACGTGTACAGGAGGCTCCATCCACCCAGGGAAGAAGAAGTAGTTTTGGAAATGCTCCTGAACACAGCAGTGGTCAGGATCTTGAAAATCCTCGGAGGGATTAAGGGGATGCACAAGACCCACATAAAGAGTTCTGCAGACTCTGTGGCATGTGCTTGTAATTCCAGCACTCCTACAGAGGTGGGAAGACTGGTCAGAGAGCCTGGAATACACAGAGTGACAGATCCTGCGTCAATATGGTGGAGGGGAAAACCAGCTCCCAAAGGTTGCCCTCTAACTTCACACACACACACACACACACACACACACACACACACACACACACACACACACACGTGCTCACACACATACGCACACGTGCGTGCACACGTGTGATGGGGGAGAGTCTTCTGTTTTGTGTTAATTTCATTGGTTAAATAAAGAGACTGCCTTGGCCCTTTAATAGGACAGAAAATTAGATAGGCGGAGTAGACTGAACAGAATTCTGGGAGAAAGAAAGCCGAGCCAGTCAGTCGCCATGATTCTCCCACTCCAGACAGACGCAGGTTAAGATCTTTCCTGGTAAGCCAGCTCGTGGTGCTACACAGAATATTAGAAATGGGTTAGATCAATATGTAAGAGGCTAGAGCTAATGGGCCAGGTAGTGATTAAAAGAATACAGTTTCCATGTAATTATTTCGGGGCATAAGCTAGCTGGTGGCCAGGAGCCTGGCAGCAGGAACGTGGCCCGCAGCATGCGGGCGGCCGGGCGCTGGGAAAGCGGCCCACCACCCCCTCTACACATGTGCTTGCACGCACACACATAGAGATAAATTTTAGAATTCTAAACTGCTTAGAAAGGGCCTAAGCAGTCAGGTGGTGGAAGCACACACCTTTAATCCCAGCACTCAGGAGGCAGAGGCAGGCGGATCTCTGTGAGTTTGAGGCCAGCCTGGTCTACAGAGAGAGTTCCAGAACAGGCTCCAAAGCAACACAGAAAAATTGTCTCAAAAAAAACAAACCCAAATCAAACCCAAATCAAAAAAAAAAAAAAAAGAAAGAAAGAAAGAAAAAAGAAATAAAAAAAGAAAAAAAGGAGGGGTGGGGCTAAGCTTCCAAGAAAGAATTAATAAAAAAACTTCAGCAAGCTCACCTACTTCTTCCATGAGAGAGAGCTTCATCTGAGCCCTGACCGGGGAGAGACTCACCCAGAGAAGCTAGAGTATCACGTGGTGTGCAGTCTCCATGTATTTACTGGGCTAATAAAACCTATCCTTTTTTTTTTCCTGAAACTGGGTCTCACTCACTATATAGCCCTGACTGATCCAGAACTCACTACATAGACCAGATCTGTCTGTCTCTGCCTCTGGAGACTGAGGATTAAAGCCTTAAACTACCACCCAACTAATAGAATCCATCTTAACATATCAGAGGCCTGTGGGCTTCAAGAAGGCTTTCCAGAGCATGCTCTGCCATGACTAGGAGCTTCTCGAAAATGAGTGAGTGATGTAGAAACAAAAAACACCAGCACCAGCACCAGCACCACCACCACAACAACCCTCACTGTTTACTTAAAATATTAAGGTTTTGTGTAAGAAAAATACAAGCAATTCAGCACACCACACAAAGGAACTAGAGGCATGGGACTATGTTCTGGAGGCTCCCAATGTGGTTCTAACTACAGAAATGATTTTACAAATGGCAAACATGCCACACTTTCGGGCTGGACAGAGGCTTTCGTCACTTAGCAGTGGCATGTTGAAACATTTTCCTGAGAATTAGTGTACACCAGTGTTGGTCTTTGAGGTAACAAACGACTTGCTTGCCATGACATAACTGATGGGCCAGCAAGAGTTACAGCCAGCTTCCATCTTGACTCAAGTGGCTCTATGAACACCTCCCCATGCCCATCTCAATGAGATTCCACCGTCTCTCCCCAGCGCCCTGCCCTTTTCTGTCTCTGCACTCAAGGCTGTGTTTTTCAGCAGTGCGTGTTCTCTCTCATCCTTCTCCTCCACCAGGGCTAGAGGACTTCAAAACAGAAGCACTTAGGCTGGCTTTACTCACTAATAGTGACCCAGAGGGCAACACAGATTTGGTGCGTGCCATTCGACATATCTAAAAGTAGATATAAAGGAAACAAATATTCTAGGCAAAAGTCTCAAAATATAAAATGATGTTCTATGCCTTAGCAAAAAGACTAATGACCCTCAAATTCCCAGGGAAGACTGAATCAGACAGGCAAATATGAGCAAGTTTAACTGTGTCAGGTAGGGTGGTTTGTGGAACAGAACTCCATATGCTCATGGTGGGTGTGCAAGCGATCGTGGGAAACAGGGTGATGCTTCAGTTAAAACAGAACCACGTTCTAGAGCATCAACTGACAGCAACTCCATGCCTGGATGGGATTTCCAGGACACACAACACCATGTGCCAGACGCTATGCAAATACACATTTAGAGTGGGACTTAGTGACACAACCCAAATGCAACCATAGAACATGTGTTCTACAGTGTTCAGAGGACAGACACTGTGTGAAGTGACGACAGTGTGCAGGGGATAAAGAGGACAGACACTGTCTGGGGAAGGTGACACAGACAGTGTGCAGGGGACAAAGAGGACAGACACTGTCCGGGGGAGGTGGCACAGACATTGCAGGAGATGAGATGATGACAGACACTGATCGGGGGAGGTAACACACACACTACGCAAGGGGCGGTGATAACAGACCCTGAGTAGGGGAAGGCAACACCGTTTCAGGGGGAGGTGACACAGACAATGTGCAGGGGAGGTGACAGACACTGCAGGGGAAGGTGATGCAGACATTGCAGGGATGGTGATGACATACTATGCAGGGGAAGGTGATACAGACACTGTAGGGGGAGGTAACACAGATGCTTTGCAGGAGACCGACATGATGAGCTACTGTAGGGGAGGTGACAATGGCACTATGCGGGGGTGGGGGTGGGGGAAGAGGGTGATGACAGTGTGCGGGGAGGCGGCAGCCACTATGCAGAGGGAGGTGATAACAGAAGACTCTACATCTGGAAGGTGCTAATGCAGCTGCAGCTTAACTTGGGTGGATCATAGCCTGCGTACAAACAGGGTAAAAACAGAGGGCTTTGCAACTGTGCCAAGACACTTCTTCCAGAATAGTCAGAGCTACACAGAGAATCCCTGTCTCAAAAAACAAAAATGAAACAACAAATGAAGTGGCAATCAGACAAGCACTAAGGGGGCTTGAAAGAATCTCAAAGCAGAGAAATATCAATACAGAGGGGTTAGTGCAACCTGGAGCAGGAAACATCCAGGCCATCAGAGCAAAGATGACCCAATACAAAGACACCTGGGAATCGTACTGAAGGAGTGGGGCTGGGGAAGAGGGCAGGACTGGGAGGAGGAGAAGAGGGAGGGACAAGGCATGTGTGGTTTTGTGTTATGACCCAAGATATCTGCAGGCTCAGTGAAGCCCTGAAGCTAGACAGCTAAAAAATACACCCATGTTCCAAGAAGTGACATCAAAATGTGCCAAGTTAGGACAAGGCTCAGCTTTACTTTTCACATTTCAAGGGTCAACACATAAGAACAGATTTGGGGACACCCAAATCAGCTGCAAGAGAGCCATCGGGATGACCTCAGATTCCTCACAGCACAGCAGGGGCCAGAAGGCCCTGGGAAGAACACTCACTCTGTTGTGATGAAATGAAAGCACAGTATCGTCACACACAGCCAATCTGACACATGGTCTCCTCAGTGTGGACACAAGAGGAACAGAGTGTCCATGGAGGCACAGTATCATCACACACAGCCAATCTGACACATGGTCTCCTCAGTGTGGACACAAGAGGAACAGAGTGTTCATGGAGGCACAGTATCATCACACACAGTCAGACCAGTGCTCGTGCTCAACCAAACCTGGCGCGTGGTCTCCTCGGTAGGGACACAAGAGGAGCAAAGCATCCATGAGCCTTTCTTGAGGAAATTACCAGGCAGTGAAATCCAGCCAAGCAAAAACTAAATCAAAATAAAAAGCAGAAATGCCGAAAGCACTGAACTCCCCTGGTGGCCACCAAACCTATCTGGGTATGAAACAAAGGCCAGACGTCTGGGGGATTACCATAACTGTACATAATATAAATATTACCAACTCTAAGAACACAATATAGACAGCAAAAATCTGTGGTGTGGGGGCTGAGCAGGAGAAACACAGCAAGTGTCAGTCACTTGTCACTTGTCATCAAGTCCCACGGCAGCGAGCCAGCCCCTTCAAAAGCATCACCACCTCTTCAGCTCTGCCTGCTTTTCTCCATCCCCCTCATTGTGCTAATGTCCCTTCAGGGACTTAATATGTTGTGTGGGAAACAGACATCCAAAGTTCCGGGGCGTCTTCCTGTCACTTGTGATTGACAATACTGAAGGGGTAGTGACAGCTGGGACCCAGAGCCACACTGCCTGGACTGCCAGGCAAGTTGTGTACCCTCCTCCTGCCGTGGCCCTCTCACTGGAGATCCACACACAGCCAGTGCCTGTCATGTGGAGATTCAGTTGGTAATTCCAGGCACCAGGGATTTAACCTGGTGTGGGACACCCCATGAACAGGGCTAATCATGATGTCACATGACATTGAGGCTTGCTTTACTTACTCCTGGTAAAAATCAAAGACATTTAAATTAAAAGTGTATGTTTTTAAAGACTGTTTTGTTTTTCTTTTGAGACAAGGCCTTGCTGTGTGGTCCAGGTTGGCCTAGAACTCACATCCCCCTGCCTCAGCATCCCCAGCGTGGCACCACAATGGTTAGCAAAGGTCATCTTAGAAAAAACCCTTTCTATCACTGCTTGTGAACACAGTCGTCTTTCTACCCACCAACAAGGAAGAACACGAATGGGGGGCACCAAATGCAGCTTGGGCTGCTCTGGATGGGGACTCTGGGTGACTTCCTGGTTCCTGCACATGTATCCAGAACAGTTCACACACTCTCTAGTGAGGGTCCTATATTTTGGGAAGGTCATGTTTTTACAAAAATAGGGTTATTTGCCAAGAAGGGAAAGCAAGCTGTGCCAGTTTATCTGTAGATATGAATGTGTCCTTTCTCAGTTCTTTTCACCAATGCATTGTCAGTGTTTCTTCACTAGTTTTCCTACCGAAAAGTCCATGTTAATAACTTGCAAAATTCTGTGTATATTAGAAACAGTTATCAAGGCTGGAGGGATGGTGCAGAGGCTAGGAACACTTGTACTCTTACAGAAGATCTGAGTTTAGTTCCCACACTGGGCAGCTCACAACCACCTGTAACTTCAGCTCCAGGGAATCCAGTGCCCACTTCTGGCCTTCTTAGGTACCCACACACAGGTGCACAGACATGCACAGACACACGTGCTAACACATACATATAAATAAAAATTTAAAAAACATTATTAAGACACAGTTATTATCCATCTGTCATTTATGTCCTCACATGTGCCAAGCTTATCTCATGTTCGTATGAAGTTTTACCGTACAAAAATACTTTTTGAAATTTTCATGCTGTCAAACTTGGTCCTTTTCCTCACAGCTTTTAGGCTTTACTTCATACTCAAAAGATACCTTGATTTCAAACTTGCAATTATTCTATTGACTGGGGCTGCAGCTGCAGTTTAGTGGTAGAGGGCTTGCTCAGCATGGTCTGATGCCCAGTACCACAAAAATCCCACTTTTTGCCCACATTGTTTATTCCGAATTTTAATAGTTGCTCTGTGTAGAAATCGGTTTTGGTGAGGGGTAAAAGTTTTCCTCCAAAAATGTCTGGCTGACAGATGATCTCAATGATAATTTCACCACTACCAACCAGCCCACCATCTGCCCGTGCCATGCTTCCCTGAAATGCCCTGTGCTGTATGAGTGATGGCTAGCTTTAACTGTCAACCTGACCCAACCTACAGTCACTCGGTGAGGGACTGTCTCTATCAGGTCGGCCTGTCTGTGGGAGATTGTCTTATGTTAATTAATACAGGATGACTCAACCCAGTGTAGGCAGCACCATCCCCTGGCAGGGCATCCTGAACTGAGTATGCGTGGAGAGAAGGCTGAGTACAAGTGAGCATCATGACTGCATTTCTTTCTGCTCGTAACTGCGGACATGATGTGACTACTTGCATGAAGTTCCTGCCTTGACTTCTCCACAATGATGGACTGCAACTGTGAGGTGAAATAAACCTCTTCCTCCCCAAGATGCTTCCTATTAGAGTATTTCTCACTGTACCAAGAATGACACCAGAACAACAGGCTGAACTCACGGACACAGCTTGACTCATTGGCAATGGTCTTCCTAACCCACGCTCACTGCCCATGGCGATACCAGCTCTTTACTGTGCCAACTGCTACACCTTCAGAAGGTATTTAAATGCAGTAGAAGAAATCCCTCAATTTTCATTTTTCAAGAGACACATATGCAATCTAAATATAGAGATAAGAGATAATGACTAGCCCCCAACCCAAGGTGAGAAGAAGAGGTCTCTTCGTGTATTCACTAATGACCAACCCCCACTCAGACACACGACCAAGTTGTACCATTTCTTTATATGGTTTTTGTATTTTATTTTAAGTTAGCCTGTGAGTAGCACAGAGGACACACTTCAAATTAACTTCTCGGGCTCCAAGATGACTCAGTGGTTAAAAGTGATTATAAATGTAAGAGGACCTGAGTTCAAATCCCCCATACCCATGAGCATGGCCATGTGTGCCTGCAACCACTGTGTCTGCAGCTGGGGATAGGCAGATCCTGAGATCTTACCTATCAGCCAACCTAGCCAAGATGGAGCGCTTCAGGTCCAGAGATAAACCCTATCACAAAAATAGACGGGAAGCAACAGAGTAAGACAGCCATCATCTTCCTCTGGCTTCCACAAGCACTCACAGGCTTGTGCACATGTACACACATGTACATACAGCAAACACACACCATTAGATATATACACCATACATGCACCACCTTCCACATTCACACCCCACACCTACACACCCCCACATTCACACTCCCCACCTACACACGCCCACATTCACACCCTACACCTACACACGCCCACATTCACACCCCACACCTATACACGCCCACATTCACACCCCACACCTATACTCCCCACATTCACACCCCACACCTACATACCCCCACATTCACACCTCATACCTACACCCCCCACATTCACACCCCACACCTACACACCCCCACATTCACATCCCACACCTACACACGCCCACATTCACACCACACACCTACACATGCCCACATTCACACCCCACACCTACACACGCCCACATTCACACCCCACACCTACACATGCCCACATTCACACCCCACACCTACACCCCCCCACATTCACATACCACACCTACACCCCCCACATTCACACCCCACACCTACACCCCCCCACATTCACACACCACACCTACATACCCCCACATTCATACCTCACACCTACACATAACTACTTTCACACCTCACACTTACATACAAAATTAGCTTTGCCACTGTCAGCACCATCCGTGCATCCCGAGGAGAAGCCCTGGCAGTCTGAGGGGTGCTGGGGGAGCCAAGTTTCAGAATGACTCCCAGAGGAGATGGCTCCTGTGGCTATCAACTTGCCTGTGGTGACACTTTGGCTCTCACCTCTTGACAAAAGGTCTTTTCCAGGTCGTCTAAGGAGTAGTTCTTCCAGACATCTTCAGATGACATGGAGTTGAGTGGCCGCTCCCTCCGGGTAGTCTTGGCTTGCTGATTCTCCCTGGGGAGCTCTGGTAAGACAAGACCGCTTTGGTTTACTCACGTTGCAGAGGCCGGCTCTGTGTTGTTTGCTTCTGATCATTACCTGCTTGATAAAAATTAAGATGAATGAACCGAGAAAAGGATGGATTATTGGATTCGTTATACTGAAATATATTGATAAATGGGGAAAAAAAGAAAATTAGCCTTCTGTGTTACTGTACACCAAGATAGACCCTGAAATGTGGGCTAAATGAGATGAAATTAGAACTGTCTGTGCAGTGGAAGGAAACTAGGCCCATTCTGATTAGACCGCATGAGCTTCATGGGAGACATGTCAGAGAAACACCAAACCAGAAACTTTTCCGTGACCAGTAGGCTCAGTGCAAAGAACAGCAGAAGGGAAGGGAGCGAAAACTACTGTTCACATACAGGAGAAGGAAGTTGGTGTGCGGCCACATCTGTGATCCCAGTACTCTGGAGGCTACAGCAGAAGGGTTCACACAGCAGGATCCTATTATATATATAACACCACTGGGAGTGTTGCATATGTGTGTATGTATCATATATATGGGAATGCATTAAAATAAAGGTTGATTTGCATATTGTCTGAGCAGCTCTCACAAACCAGTGAATGCAAATATCTAACTGAAGAGTAAGGTCAGAGATGGAGATGGACAAAGAACTAAAAATACAGTACATGTATAAAAAATGTTCACAGTCACTGGTCATTTAGAAAATCTACTTAAAACAGGTTATTTTCTACTTATCACAGCAAGTACTAAGAAAATAAGTGAAAACAAGAAGGCTGAAGGGCTTGGTGCTACGGTTCACGCATGAGGACATAACTTCAAATCCTAAATCAGACAAAGTTCTATACACCCATAACCCAGTGCTGGGGTTTCAGAGAGACAGGCTGATGTAAGAAGTCCTTTTGCATATGCGTTGTTTTTATTGGTTAATAAATAGATCTGAATTGGCCTATGATAGGGCAGAGTAGAGCTGGGGGGGGGCAAACGACACTAAACTGAATGCTGGGAGAAAGAAGGCGGAGTCAGGAGATGCCACGTAGCCACCGCAGGGAACAGACAAGCCAAAAAAGCCTTGCTGGTAAGCCATGTGGCGATACATAGATTAATAGAGATGGGTTAATTTTAGATTTAAGAGTTAGCTAGCAATATGTTAAATCAATTGGCCAAACAGTATTGTAAAAATATAGTTACTGTGTGATTGTTTTGGGTCCAAGCAGTAGGGAACAAATGAGCGACCTCCTACAACAAGGGGCTGAGATGGTGGGTCCCGGATGAGTAGGTGTTCCTATAACCAAGACAGAGATAACAGAGGAGGACACCTGGATACTCCTCAGGCTCAAACAGAAGAGTGTGCCTGTACATGCATGAGTACCATATATACACAGATATATACACATGCACACTAATGGACATCTACAAACACACACATTAACATAGAGACATGTATAAACACACACACATACATTCACACTAATATAGGAAAATGGAAGGAGGCAGCTCTCACTTGGCACAGAAGCAACCCATGTGGGAACATTCTGAGCTCTTCTACTGTGTGCTGTCTGTGGGACAGCAGGCCACCCAGCAAAGGTCTGCAGGTGAGGGCACTTTCTACAGGGCCAAGGGGAAACAGCTGCAACACTTCTAGTGGTGTTAACATGGAGCAGCCTCACAAACGGGTGCTGCCAAGGCTACGCAATAGCCACACAGACATGAAAAACAAGGAACTTGTGCCGGAGAGGTGGCTCAGCCACTAAAAACACTTCTTGATTTTGCAGAGGACCCAGATTCGATTCCCAGCACCCACATGGCAGCTCACAACAGCTCATAAGTCCAGTTCTAAAGGATCTGGTGCCCTCATCTGACCTCCTCAGGCACCTGGCATACACACGGTGCACAAATGTATACACCAGCAAACCACACACTTAAAATAAGAAAATCTTAAAGAACAAGAAAGGCATGCCTGTGACAAAAATGTGACAGTTTCTTTGCCATATATTCTTTCATGATTAAAAGGGCAATTAACATAATTTAATTTTCATTTTCTTACTTATTTTGTATGCCTTCTTGTCTATCTATCATCTACTGATTTATGTACCAGAAAAAAAATAATCTAGGCGTAGTATCTGACCAGGAGAGTGCTGAGCGTGAGGATGTAAGACACAGGGTCGGGGGTGGGGGTGCCTGGGTTTTTGTATCTGGCTTTTGTCCAACACGCCCGTGTGCTTCTCTAGCAGAAGAGGATGGAGTGCATCTCAAGTGCAGCCATCTTCCCTCTCAACACTGGACGTGAAGAGGCACAAATGGTTCCCCAGATTTATTTCCTAAAATGTCTGCAAATAAGCCACAGCCAAATGAGGCACACTTACTTTAGCGACAGCTAACAGGCTGCCAGTCATCTGGAATCCCACTTCTCATCTCCAAGGGAGGAAAAGGAAAAGAAGACCCTTCCCCAGGTCCCTCTGAGTGACATTAGAGACACAGGGACAATCTCTCCAGCTGGGTCTCAGAACAGAACCAGCTAGGTTCTGACCTGGCTAAAGGGGTTCCTGGGCTCCCAGCAGACTCTTTGGTACTCCAGTTCCCTACTTTGAGATTCTAGGACTGCAACACACACACACAGAGAGAAAGAGAGAGAGAGAGAGAGAGAGAGAGAGAGAGAGAGAGAGAGAGAGAGAGAGAGAGAGAGAGAAAGAGAAAGAGAGAAAGAGAGCCAGGACAGTGCGCAGATTCTCTATTTTAATAAAAGGCAGGGCCCTGGGGGCTGAAGCAGGAGTGAGGCAGGAGGCCTGCCTGGGAAGGTCTGCCTGAGCTCTCTTCTCCTGAGACGCTCTCTCAGCCCCGAGCTCATTCTCTTCCACTGTCCTTTTTCTCATGAGTTTCATTTGAGAGGACTGGGGATGGAACCCGGATCCTTTCCATGCTAGGTAAGTGCTACAACAACTCAGAGAAACCCAAAGATTAAAGGGGGTCTAGGCTCCATTCAAGGGAAGTAAGCAGAGACTTTCCCTCACCCCTGCTTTTTGCTCCCTGATAGATGGTGCTCTTGACATGCAAGGCAGCCATGGATGCCAGTGTAGCCAAAATTAATAGAAACTGTCGTCCTATATTCAGAAAAATCAAAGGTAACAACTGCTGGAATTCAATCCAGAGAAAAGGACAGCACTGAATCCATGAACTGCTGTTTTAATCAACAAATGAGCATGTTCTAGCAAATTCCATCCCATCAGTCACAATTCACAGTGGAAGTTCACAGCAGAGCCAGTGCCGGGTATAAAGAATTAAGTGGGACCCACACAAGCAACCCTTATTAAACTAAATGGGCTATTTAAAAAATTATTTAAAACAGACATGCACATAGGCAGGAGTGGAGAGAAAGGCTCTAGGAGTGGAAGGGGCTTAAGAGAGGAGAGTGGGGTGGGCATGACTGAAATACGTTGTATACATGTATGAAATTGTCAAAGACAAGTGAAAATTATTTTAGAAAAAGAACTCTGTCTAGTCATTCTTAATTACAAAAGTGAGCATTTAAAACACACAAACATATGCATATATTGCTTTAGTTCTTCAACTTTTGAGAATGTCCTCCCAAAGTTCAGCACTCTATCATGCAGAAAAAGGTTACTGGTGAACAAGCACTGGCAGGCTAGGATGTCACACCAGAAGAATTAGGGGTAACAGAGTGGGGACTGGGGTGTCCCAGGAGGTTTTTCCCATTGGGCATTCCCCAAGTCTCTAACCTTGGACACGGGGCAGACCGTACTCAAAACATGCCACCTGGCTGTGATTGGTGGCTCTGCCCTCCCTAGCTACATAGCCTTGAACTACTATTTCCTCACTAGAAAAAAACAAAACAAAAAAAAAAAACAAAAAGCAGGTTGAAGGAGGTGGTATTTACCACAGGATTGCCACACATCAGAGGAGTTCATGGTTATACTTGTGTAGCTCCTGAGAGATTCTCAATAAAGTATTGTCTTTGGATCAATTAGTGAGAAACTTCTTCAGTAACTGGTGACCAGGAAGAGGCCCTAGCAGCAGTAGGAGTTTGGGTACAAAGCAGAAGCAAAAACTACTCTCAGGACAAAAGACTGTACTACTAGCTACAAAGGGCACTATGAGATTTGCCAAGCCCCAGATATTAAGTGTTGCTACCATACACCAAAAAGGTTGGTGGAAGATCACAGATGGGTTAATTAACTTGACTGTGGTAATCACTGCACACCACAGCAAAACATCATCTGTATTAAACACAAAAAGCTGTTGATTGTGCTCCAACAAAGGTGATAGATAAGTCTTTGTGAAATAAGGAAGCCACCTGGGCCTCACGTTCCCCTTCCTCTACTGCTGATCCACTGTGGTATGAGTGGCAGCCTCTCACCAACATGCCTCCCTTGCCTAACGGGTTGTTTCCTGAGGCACAACCCAACACAAACCTTTCTCCCTTAAGTAACTTCTTGTAAGTATTTTGTCAAAGCAATGAAAAGAGTGAAAAATACACAAACCACCACAAACATGAAGATTAGACTGAAAGGAACACAGAGCAAACAAATGTAACCATGAGTGAGAGAGTAAACAAAGATTCTATCAAGTAAGAAGGAAGGGCAGCAGGAGGGAGGAGAGAGGAAGAGGGAAGGAGGAACTGGGGGAAGAAGGGAAGGAAGGGGAGGGATGGAAGGAGGGAAAGAGGAAGGGGGACATCTGAAAAAACAATGTTTTATAAAAGAAGACATAAAAAGGTCTAAGACACATGAATATGAATAACTGGGAAGAAAAACAAGCAATGGAAGAGAACAAATACTAAAGATGACAATTCAAGAAATTATCCTGAAATAAAAATGACTCAAATCTTCACAGTGAAATACCACATGATCATCAATCACAGGAGTCTACAATTGGGTTTTAAATGAGTCTCAATCTTCATTGTCAGCTCTGCTGACTTTGGAATCACCTAGGAGACACACCTCTGGGTTTGTCTGTGAAGTAACTTCCAGAGAGGTTAAACTCAAGGACAAAGACCCGTCCTTAATGCAGGTGCCACCAACCCATGGACTGGATCCCCCATACTGCAGAGAAAGGAGAAATAAAAGTCAGCTGAACACAAGTTGCAGCTCTCTCTGCTTCCTGTCAGTGGACACAACGTGACCAGCTGCCTCATGCCTTGATGAGATTCCACCATGGTAGACTGTATCCCTCAGATTAGGACCCAAATTAGCCTTCCCTCCCCTAAGCTGCTTCTTTCCAGGTATCTGATCACAGCACTACGAGGAGTGGCACATACAGAAGACTGGTGCTGAGCAGTGGGACTATTGTTGTCATGAGCCTTTGGAAATGGTCCATGTGAATGTAGAAGCTTGGAACTATCAGCCTGAGATGCTCTACAGCTGCACGTGAGCTCAGTGGGCCATTCTAGTGAGCGTCTGGAAGACCAGGATGTGCACAGCAATACAGACAGTGGAGACTGTGCCCACAAGGATTCAAAGGGGGTCAAAAGAACTCAACAAGTGTCAGAAAGAGGTCACTTGTGTTATGTTCTGGCAAACAAACAAACATACACACACACAGAGCTGCATCCTGGCAATCTGAATGAGGCTGAGTTCAAGAGTAATGGACTAATTGGGAGGAGATTTTTAAGATCATTGAGCTGTGGCATGGTTACTGCTCCCTGCTCTCACCCAGATTCACAGCAAGAACTGCAGGCTGCACAGGAATCTGTGGTTAAACTGTAGCGGAGGGGAGTGCAAAGAAGGCAAGCTGCCTTAACTAAAGAAGCCAGTACAATTAAGGAGACGCCTTTCACTCTGCACTGAGACAGTGGGTTTTGTCAGCAAGTTTCCAGCCATCAGAGTCCAATTTGTAAATATGCAAATTCATTTGGAAGGAGAAAGATTGAGCTTCAACTGCCCATTTAGAGGGGCTTCCTGCCCCTAAACAACTGCTGGCGGCAGTGTTGTGCCAAGTTCAGCTTCAAGGCACACAGAGTCCACTGTGCTGTGGTAGAATGGGCCAGACTAAATCTGGAGCTAGTACAGAACTTGGAAGTGTTGCCAACTAGTACTGGGTTTGCAGGTGTTAAAAATACCAAGTGTTATGAAGTCTGGGAGGCTTGCATCAAAGTTCCAGGAAGCTACTAAGGCCAGACAACGTATGGTAGAATTGAAAAGCGATGCCAAAGTCACTGGTGGCGACATCAGGACCATGTTAGGTGAGTGGCACAGGCATGGGCTGGATCTGGCCCAAGAGAGATGCTATGTGTGCTGCTGGAGAGGCTGGGATACCCACACTCATTGGAATCCAGGTAATACCACCACAAGACTCAGAAGCTGGACACAGAGTTGCAAGGCCCAGTATTTGCCTTGCTAAGTTTGGGTCTTGCTATAACCATTCTTGGCTTGTTACTGCCCCATTCTACCCTCTGGAATGGGAAGGTTTACTCTATGCAAACTGGAAATATGTAACTTATTTATTTTATAGTTTAGAAATCTTCTTGAGTATCAGAGAAAATGTTGGGCTTTTGACAGGCTTTTAGAAATTTTTAAATTACATTTTGTTCATTTATTTTGTCTTTATGAATATGTGTGTATATGAGAGAGAATATGTGTGTATGTGTCTGTAAGAGAGGGTGTGTGGGTGTGAGCGTGTGTCTAAGAGTGTACATGTCAGAGAAAGAAAGAGTATTATGTGAGAGGTTTTGTGTGTGTGTGTGTGTGTGTGTGAGAGAGAGAGAGAGAGAGAGAGAGAGAGAGAGAGAGAGAGAGAGAATTGTCTCTTTCAACTACGTGGATCCTGAATGATCCCAGAGACTGAACTAGATTGTCAAGCTTGAAGAAGACACTTTCACCAAATGATTCATCTCATTGGCCTGGGACTGAGCTTTTGAGCAATATTAGGGATGTCAAAGATTAGGGGGACTTCTGAAGTTGGACTGAATGAATAATGGATTGTATTGTGAGATGGCCATGCTCTTTTGAGGCTAGGATGAAATATTAAGATTTAAAAGCAATACATTTGGCTACCAACATGACAAGGTATATACTTGGGATGGTTAATCAACTTTTTTTTTTTTTTTTTGGTTTCTCGAGACAGGGTTTCTCTGTGGCTTTGGAGTGGTTAATCAACTTAACTAGATTCAGAAACAATAAACTTTAAAGCACTTTAACATAGTTTGAATTTCTAAACAATGTTTGAGACCACCTCAGTGGGACAGAAGCCAAAACCATGTCCTGAGTATGAGCCCTTTGCAAAAGCGCGATGTGAGAGACCCAACGGGCTTCTGCCACTGCTGCTGTGAAGTCCCTGCCTCATTAACTCAGTTCGTGCTAACTAAAAGCAGATTCTGATTAATAAAGGTGTATTAAGAGACTGCAGAACAAGCACAAATAAGTGGGTAATACATTGGCAATGTAAGAAGTGGAGTGGAATAAAATACACTCAGCTCATCCAAGTCCCTTGCACCCAGTGTGAACACTATGGAGAGAGGAGGTGGCAGGGCCAGAGCAACTTGACACAGGAAAGACCAAGATGTGAAAAGTGCTTTGCAGCTGATCTGACAGAGAGCACAAATTGTAAAACAGGGGCTTGGTGACATGGGGGCAGAACCTAAGGATGAGACGAAAGTGACACTACAAACCCCAGGAGACCTGGTAAAGCAGTTAGAAGCACCAGGGATAAGCTGACTGTGTCAAGAGCCAGAGTGTAGGTGACGCTGAGGACACCGTGGAAGACGTGCAGAAACACTGGAGAATAAGCTCACAAGAGAATGCAGAGACACCAAACACAGAGATGGTCAAACATGATGATTTGCACCCCTCCTGCCCCAAACCTGGAAAATGCAAGACTTAGTTTAAAAATACATCAAACTACCAAAAACAACAACAAAACCTTTAAAGAATTAAATTTGCAAATAGAAAACACACCATGTTCTATTGCTGCAGAAGGCTCAATGATAGGCCATGGCCTGCTCTGCTACTGAAACTTCCTAAGAAATTTCTATAGGCAGCTGGAAAAAGCCATCCATCACCGAGAGGGGAGTAAGCAGGCCTCAGACTTCCCAGACACAGACCAGAGATCAGAGCGGGTGGTCATCTGAATGGGAAACTTGTCACTCTCAGTTCTAACATCCAGCCACGATGGAAACATGGCTTCCCCGAGGTTCCCTAGGATTATCCTGCTGATGCTCCCAGTAAATTCTTATAAAATGGCCTGCGGACTTTTCAAACACCCCCCAGCAACCACTCATTCCTATCCAGTGCATTGGAAGACGCCAGGGTGAGGATGACAGCGCTTACTGCTGAGCAGTGGCTTTGGTATAGAGGCTTACTTCAGCCTTTGGCTTGTCTGAACCTGCATGGTTGCATGGGATGAAAAGAGAAGACAGAACCATGCTCAGCAAAGACCAGAGGCCCCCAGCAGTCGGGGTTAGCAGAGCCAGCCTAGAGCCTGACAACAGCAGCTCTTTGGCTTGCTGGGAAAGCAGTGCTACGTGTCATAGATGTGCCCTGAGGGGGTTTGCAGAGCTGCATTAAGACAGCATTAAAACCACACAATGAGGACAGGTGTTAAAGAAGCTGGTCACAGGGGGTGACCCCATGTCAGGAGACTGAGGAGAATGTCTAAGTGACCTGAGTGTCCAGTTACGTGACTCAAACATTCTCTCCTCAAAATAGGCTCTGTTCAGAACCACCACCAGCTGGACAGTTCCAGAAACTGCCTCACTGATCTAGACTATCACAGGAAAGCTGCCTCGAGGACTCACGTCCACAGATCTAACAGCTGCAAGCTCTTCTGTCTTCCCGAATTGGTTTCTTCCTTATCGACAGAACAGGCGTCACCATCCAAACTCGCTGAGGTTCAGAGGCAGCAGAAAAAAGAAATGACAGCCAGGACCTCACGTAAGGACAGTCTGTGAGTTCAGGGGATGTCCCAGGTCCCAGTCGTGTGCCTACTCCACACACATTCCCACTGTGGAGATAGATCATGGTTCCCAGATGCATACGAAGCTGTGACTCCTGTCGTTCCTCTCTTTTTAGTGTGTGTGTGTGTGTGTGTGTGTGTGTGTGTGTGTGTACATGTGCGGGTGTCCATGTAAGTGTGGGTGCCCACGGAAGCCAGAAGAGAGAGAGCATCGGGTCCCTTGGAGCAGAATTACAGGCAGATATGAGACCCCTGACATGGGTTCGGCTTCCTTAAACCGCTCATCCCCAGCCTTTTCTTTCATCCAGCTCTCACATCATTCTTTTATATAACGGTATCACGGGCACCTCTGTAGTAGATGCATTTTTCCAATACTGGGATGCCTTTCCTTAGGGGAGAGAAGAAACTTTAAAATCCTCAGCGACATGTTTGGGAAGTCCTTACCTGAACCGGACTGTGGGTATTTAAAGTTCAAGTCACTGCTTATGCTGAGGTTCTTCAGGAAAGCATTGTAGTCCACCATAGTGCCGCCAATGTTGTACTCCTTCAAGAACCTGCAACACAGATGCTCTCTGAAGTCAGACAGAGCTGCAGCAAGCCTGGATAGAAGCATGCTTATTATAAGGTCTGCTTTACACTGCGCTGGCACAGATGTTAATATCTTCCTGCTATTGCTGCCTCTGTCAAGACCACCATGGGAAATACTGCTGTTGAGATTCTTAAATACAGACGGTTGGGACTGAGGAAAAAGGCTCAGTCTATAAGGCACTTGTTGTACAAGCACAAGGACCAGAATTCCAACCACAGAACCTATACAAAGCAAGCCAGCATGGACATGTGTCTGCAAGCCCGGTGATAGGGAGGTGGAAGCAGGCAGACTCCTCTGGACACTGGCCAGCCAGTTTATCCTCCCTGGGGAGTTCCAGGCCAGTGAGAGGCGCTGTCTCAAAAGACAATAATAAAAAATGAAACAAAATGAAAAAAACAAATCGGTAGGCAACCCCTGAGGCCAACACCCAAGGCTGTCCTTCGGTCTCCAAATGCATATATACACATACAGACTAAAGCTGCAGACACCCGAGAGAGAACACTTGGTCAGCTTGTAGAAGGGCACAGAGAGAATAGGACTGAACATACAGTCCTCTTCTTGGGAATATTCCAGACACACTTCTACAGTTTTCTTCCCTTCGTTGGTTGGAAGAGGGAGGACACCAGATCCCATGGCCCAAGAGGCCACTTCTTCACTAGACAGCAGAAGCAATGCTAGCTTTCTGTAAGAAGTATAGAGACAGGGGTCTGGGCAGCGAGCCAGTGAGAATCACATTTCTGTAACCAGGGAGCCCAGAGTGTGAAGGGTGGGGGATACAAGCAGATGATTGCTTTAGCTGACAGCAGCCTATCACTGCAGGAGACGAAAACCTCGACCCACAGAGGCCCACAGTCTCCAAATAGCAAATGGCCAGGGAGGCCAGCTGTTCTTGAGTCATTTATGGTGTTTACACATAATAAGATTTTTTTCTGTTTGTTTTGAGACAGGGTCTTGCTATGTATCCCAGACTGGCCTTGAATTCACTATGTTCTAGCCACGGCTTCCAAGTGCTAGAGTTATAGGTACGGGACCGCCACACCCAGCTCAGAACAAGAAAACTGAAAACCATGCACAACACCTCTTTCCCTCTCTGAAATACACTGAGATAAACGGGGAACTTTGGTTTTTTAATGTGTTTCCTATTATTCAGATCTGTGTGTGATAAACAGTTTTTTAGATGATTTCTGGGTTACTACATTTCTAAAAAATTCACAGTTTTTAAATGTTTGGTTATATTCTCCCCATATGTGTTGGTTTCTATAATTATCTACTTTCATGCTTTCTCAAAATTTAGTAATTAATACCTAAAGTATTTGTTATTTTTCTGGTTTCCAGATTGAACAGGGAGTGCCACATATCTGCTTCTCACTTGTACATCCCTTTCCACTTTTATGAAGCTTGCTATTGTCCTAATAGGAAAACTTATCCAGAGAGATGATGGCTGCCAGATGTTAACTCAGAAACTTTCTAAACAGTCCCTGAGCCCTGATCCTGTGAAAACAGCCTAGAAGCTTGAGACCTGGGAGGCAGCAATGTCAGTATCTCTCCGAGTCCTTGGAGGCTGCTGGCTGGCATGCTGCCCTAGCAAGGCAGGGAAGCTTGGTAAGCAGCTCACCCAGCACTGCAGACCTCCATGCAATGTAGCATCCCAGCAGCCAGGGTCGACTCACAGGAGAACGCTGGCTGGGACTAAGGCCCTAGAATCCTATGCTCAGAAACCTGCTGTATGCATGCAGAGTACAGATGGAAGCTCATGGTAGCATGCCCTGGGGAAAAGACTACAGAGATGAAGCCTGGCATTGAACAGAAAGGCAGGGTCTCCAAAGACTTTTCATGGGGCTGGGGAGATGGTTCAGTCTGAGAAATGTTTGCTGTGCAAGATGAAGACATGAGTTTGATACCCAGAACCCATGTTTTAAAAACAACAAACAAAAACCAGCTGGGTATGGTGGTATGTACAATAATGCCAGAGTTGGGGAGATGGAGACAGGTGAGTCCTTGGGGCTCACTGGGCAGCCACTATATCCTATTCAGTGGAGTCTCAGGTCTCACTGAAAAGTTACACATAAAAATACAAGGTGTTCAGTGTTGTAAAATATTTTAGGATGTGCTACACATTTGTTTATGCTTTGGAACATTTGTTTAATGATGTAAAGATTTGTTGCATTCTTTTATGTTGCATTTGTTTAACTCTGTGAAGCTGTGTTACATTGCCTGCCTAAAACACATGATTGGTCTAATAAAGAACTGAGCAGTCAATAGCAAGGCAGGAAAAAGGATAGGCAGGGGTGGGAGACAGAATAAATAAAAGGAGAAATCTGGGGAGAGAGGCTTGAAGATCTAGAAGCCAGAGAAGGAGCAGGACTCAAGGGGCCAGCCACCCTGCTATACACCAGCAACCACGGAGTAAAAAGTAAAGAAAGGTATATAAGACAAAGATAAAAGCACAGAGGCAAGAAGTAGATGGGATAAATTAAGAAAAGCTGGCTAGGAGCCACCAATCCCACATCAAACAGAGGTCTGATCTCCAAAATATACAAAGGACTCAAGAAATTGGTCATCAAAAGAACGCATAATCCATTTTAAAAAATGGAGTACAGACCTAAACAGAGAACACTCAACAGAGGAATTTAAAATGGCTGAAAGACATTTAAGGAAATGTTCAACATTCTTAGCCATCAGAGAAATGCAAATCAAAACAACTCTGAGATTCTATCTTACACCTGTAAGAATGGCCAAGATCAAAAACACTGATGACAACTTATGCTGGAGAGGTTGTGGGGTAAAGGGAACACTCCTGCATTGCTGGTAGGAGTACAAGCTGGTACAACCCCTTTGGATGTCAGTGTGGTGATTTCTCAGAAAATTAGGAAACAACCTTCCTCAAGACCCAGCAATACCACTTTTTGGTATATATTCAAAGGATGCTCAATCATGCCATAAAAACATGTGCTCAACTATGTTCATAGCAGCTTTGTTTGTCATAGCCAGAATCTGGAAACAACCTAAATGCCCCTTGACTGAAGAATTGATTTTTTTTTAAAAAAAAGTGGTACATTTACACAACGGAATACTATACAGCAGAAAAAAATAATGACATCTTGAAATTTGCAGGCAAATGGATGGAGCTAAAAAACATCATTTTGAGTGAGGTAACCCAGATCCAGAAAGACAATTATCATATGTACTCACTCATAAGTGGTTTTTAAACATAAAGCAAAGAAAACCAGCCTACAAACCATAATCCCAGAGAACCTCGACAACAATGAGGATTCTAAGAGAGACATACATGGATCTAATCTACATGGGAAGTAGAAAAAGACAAGATCTCCTGAGTAAATTGGGAGCATGGGGACCTTGGGGGAGGGTTGAAGGGGAGGGGAGAGGCAGGGAGGGGAGCAGAGAAAAATGTAGAGCTCAATAAAAAAAGAGAAAAGAAAAGCTGGCTAGAAACAAGCCAAGTTAAGGTCGGACATTCATAAGAAATAATACACTCCATGTGTATGGTTTATTTGGGAGCTTAAAGACAATTACAGGTCAGCTCCCAAAGAATGAACATGGCTTACCTCTGGGCTTCCACATGTATGTGAACATAC
The DNA here is from genome assembly GCF_950005125.1 of Chionomys nivalis. NCBI lineage: Eukaryota > Metazoa > Chordata > Mammalia > Rodentia > Cricetidae > Chionomys > Chionomys nivalis. The sequence goes on from NC_080102.1 coordinate 40,994,579, forward strand.
ATGCAGGCATATACATGTGAACACAAATATACAGTAACTTTTTCTAAAGCCTTCCAAAGAAAAAACTTCGATGAGACTGTTCTTAAGACACTAACCCCAGGGACTCAATCTCAAGGTGGCAAAACTGGCATGAGCGCACAGCCCGCAGATAGAAGCAAGCAAGTAGGGATCATTGGAGCTGGGTTTAGGGAGAAGGGGATCCCAGCGAGCCCTTGAGCCTTTCAGTGCCGCCCCCTGGAAAAACCCCTTTCAGGTAATCCTGGCTCAGGCTGGCCTTCTGCGGCTTGCTTGACTACTGGGTTGTTCATAAATGACTTCACATAGATCCAAATACTTGGACAGAATGTGGGATGGAGATGGAGTGATCCTGGGAGGGAAAATCAGTGAGTGGGGTGCTGGACAATGCTGACGAAGCTAGTGGTGAGTTCATCTCCCGCCTTGGGTGCTGTATAGGCTGAGACATGTCCGCAGGCAAGGAGCAGCCATCTAGAAGTTGTAACACTATCCTGGGTCATCACATTCGTGACACTGTCCAGTGAGGTGAGCACCTGCATGCGAGCATATCACAGACATGCTACACGTGTTACATCATGTCTTCATCCCCATGCTGTGTGGTGGGTTTCTCGGTGCCTAGCTCATTTCCCACGTGTGTGCATGTATGCATATGTGTGCATATGCACTCCCATGCTTGCATGTGTATGAGTGTGTGTGTGTGTGTTTGCACAAACATGCTGGTAAATGTGGGTGGGTATGCATGTGTGTAAGGTGACCAGAGGACAGCCTCCTCAGCTATTGTGTCCAGGCACCATCCACCTGTTTTGATTGTTTTGTTTTATTGGTTGAAACAGAATCTCTCAGAGGCCTAGTACTCATCAAGGAGGCTAAGCTGGATGGCCTGTGGTCCCCAGAGATCCTGCTTCTACCTCGCAAACTCTGGGTTTACAAGCACATGCCACTACAGTCTACTGTTTTTCTCTTCTTTAACGTGGTTTCTGAGGGTCGAGCTCAGGTCCTCATGCTTGCAAGGCGAGCACTCTGCCGTCTAAGCTATTTCCCCGGCCCATTCAACACCTATTTCTTTAACAGAAAACTGTTGAGTCCTGGCAACATCTTGCTCTTCCAGGATTAGGGAATACGAGCACAGCTTTGACTTCAGAGCCTAGCCATTCCTACCAAGCACCTACAGCAGACCCCAGACAGAAGAAAACTGCTAGATTGAGATATTAAAAACGCTCCAAACAGCGAAGGGTGAAGTCAACACCAAAGCAGTCACAGGTGCCCGTGTCTTCTGGGGCCTCCATAAGGAAGGCACTAAAGCCCTGCAGAAGGCAGCTCCTTTGAGCCTCTGTGTGAGTCTATGGGAAACAATTCTATTGTAGGCCATTGTTAGGACCGTGGTGTGAAAACAGCATTGTTTCTGAGGCTTTAAAGAAATCGCGAATAAAAATTTGTGGAGTTCTTTATTATTCAACACTTAAGAGATGGGGAAACAGACAGTAACTTTTTTTATAGATTTACTAGGCTGGAGACTGCAGTGCCAAACACAAGGTTTATTGTCAAATAAAAGCCTGCTTTGTCTCTGACGGCCTGCTTCAGAAGAGGGCTGCCTCTGCTCTGTAATTGCACGCACAAAATTATTTAATTTGTTTTGTTTGGATCTTATTCTGGACACTTTCCCAGCCAGACAGGATGTAAGAATTAAAACATCTATTATGCCTTTTCTATTCTGAGGTAGGTTATAAAGAGGAAGAAAGAAGAAACATATTCAAGAGTGGAAAGGACTCATTTTCTTTTAAGTCTCTGATTGTGAGCCCCATCCGAGCTACGGTCACATGTCCTCTGCGCCACCTTGCTCTGCGGAAAGTTCCTCTCCTGCCTGCAGCCCTGACCTTGTCTTCAGGAGATGTGTCAAAAGCCACAGTGACCCCTCAGAACAGTAGCCTATAACTCCAGAGCAAGGCACGGCCTTAGCCTCCGCAGAAACAATAAAGGATTGGTACTTGGGGAGCAGACTGAGTGATCCAGGCATCCCTGAGTCACCAGGACATAAGTCGAGTCCAGCAGTGGGTGCCTGGATCACATGACACTGAACCATCTATGTACACACGTGAGTCTGTTTGTATTATGCATTAGGTTTTGTCCTGTTGATTTATAAGCACACTGAGAGATTAACACGGATATTCTAAAAGGGGGACAAGACAGCACCCTCTGTATGATGAAGGGTATTCGGAATACATGAACTGTTAATTTTAGGACTCTTTCGCTGAAGTCAAACTCACTATGGACTGGAAACACACAGGATGGGGACTAAGCAGGACAGACTAGTGACAGGTGATGGGGTGGTCAGAAACCTGTGTTCGGATCCGAAAGCCAGACGGCTGTGCCCACCCCAGCCTCCTCAAACAATAAGAGACACCAGGTCCCACTCTTGAGAATCCACAGCTTTGGGAGCTTGGGAGAATGTCCAAAATGAAGATGGAGGGAGGGGCCCAGGAACCTGCCTTTGCCATTTGTCCCTGGCCCTGGCTTCAGGGTCATCACACCCTCTCTGGTCTTGCCACTCACATCTCATACTCCTCATCCCTCATCTTCAGGCAGAATGTTTCCAGGACCCGCCTCAGCTCTCTGGACTGCACCGTGCCCGTGTTGTTGACATCGATGAGCTGGAGGGCTTTCCTCATGGTCTTCATGTTTCGGAAGACCTGCACAATAAAGAGGGATATTGGAAAAGCCAAGGGGCCCAATGGTAAAAACTCAAAAGCTAACAAAATATGCAGAAGCTTTTTTTTTTTTCTTTTTACTACTTCTTGTAAAATAAAATGTTTTCAAAGATTTTCAGCAGTACACATTGCACAATGGCATCTTTGGGAAAAAAAAAGAACATTTTGCATATATTAAGAGTTTGCAAGGCAATTGTCTCAGTAAATGGTCTTAGTAAGTTTTTTAAAAATCTCTTTTTAATGTAAAGCAGTAAGTCTCATACACAATTCATCCCCTTTTAGGGCTGTATGAAAAATCTTTTTTGTTAATTGATGCTGAAAAACTAGTCCTGGCATAGCTGGACTTGTGTGATTTTTGCTTTTCATGGCCATATGCGAACTATTTTTACTGCTAGCTGGAAAATCTGACGGTCTATTTCAACCTCTCATTTTTTTTTAAGATACCACAGAAAAGTTTTGCAACGATGTCTGAATTCAGCAAATGAGAGTCACCATGTGAGGTGTCTGGAAGGGCCCTTGGAAGAGATGCAAGGACAGGGAGTGGGTCTTCATGCTGATTAGACTTCTGTGGGGTTCATCTGAGAACTCAGAGCCCCACTAGCAAGTGCTCACACCCCATCAAGTCTGCATTTTCAGATTTAGTAACTGAGGGCCAAGGAGACCCGACTCAACAGCACGCAGCTAAACAATAAGTCATCATCTTCCAACTCCAGCCTGTCCTTTCACGACACTCCCTAAAGGAAGGCTAGACATGCGAACACAGTGTCACCAACAGGGGAAAAGCAGCTGGGAGCGTGGGCAGAGGCATGGGCCTTCAGAGGAACATAAACACTTCCGGCTACTGTGGTCTGAGAGGCTTCCTGCAGGAGGTGGCAGGCGCAGAATCAGCAGGGGTTGACTCCAGAGCCTGGGCAGGAGGGCACTGAGAAACAGCGAGAAGGCTGGATTCCAAGGGATCTGGTTCTACACTCAGAGGAATGGATCCAGCCATATCCAGCCTGGATTCTAAGGAAGTTTATCAGTAAGCCTCAAAGAGTGGGGAGAACCGCCTGACAGCAAGAGGACCCCCTTCTGCCAGCATTTCCTCCACGTGTCCCTAGGCCATCCTAGACTGATGGTGCCCAGCTTATCTATAAGGCAGCCCCTCCTGCAGCCTCTCCGGGGCAGTTATCTTCCATCTCTAGCCTGAGGACTCAGGATCTGGGTGGGGTGAGTGGTGTTCTGGAGCTGCTTTCAGCTCTTGCCTCTGCCTCACCCTGGCCACTTGCCTCTCCACCTACTGCTCCACCCCTCCAGGAGACTCTCCTGCTAGGACCCTGTGAGTCCTGTGTGTCTATGCAAGACCATCCTGCCAACACCTGAGCTCACTTCCAGAGGCCATGGTTCCACTCAATCTCTGTGCTGTGTTAGTACCAACAGCCACTGACTCTGCAAGATCAATGTGCTTGTCCCTTCTGCTTTCTAGATCACCCCTCTTCCACAGCACAAAGCCCACCAGCATCCCCCTCACTGGGTCCCCTGCTTGCAGTTCCATCTCTCTCCTGTGTCCTCCCTACTTATTCTTCCTCATCGGATCCCCTTGAATGCATGATCCCCCTTCTCCCTACCTCAACCCTGAGTGGATTCAGCCCATGGCCTATCCCCCGTTGTGCGTGCGTGCGTGCGTGCGTGCGTGTGTGTGTGTGTGTGTGTGTGTATACTATGGCAGCAAAGAAGGATCAGCATGCAGCGCCCAGTCCTGGTGGAATGAGGGGTCTGAGTTAAGGGAACAGGAAGCACTTACTGGCACATTTCTCTCTCCACACACCAGGTGTCTGGGAGAGAGGCTGAAGAGATGGCTCAGCCATTAAGAGCATGTACTGCTCTTGCAGAGGACTGGAGTTTGATTCCCAGTACCCACAGCAGGTGACTCAGAACAGCCTGTACCATATTTAGGGTATCTGATACCTCTTGCTTCTGTGGACAGAGCCACATATGCATACACACATACATATGCACACACAAACATACACATATACACATACATATGCACACATGCCCACAACATGTATACTCCCCTACACCCATTTCAACTCTTACATTTTTATTGCCAGTACTTGGGATGGAACCAAGGATTTTGCATATACTAGGCAAGAGTTCCCTTGGAGCCATGCCCCAGCCTCATTCCTTACCAGGCTAACTGTTTGCTTTATGGAGAACATAGCTGAGTCCAGATAAGAACATCCAACTGCCAATCCTTCATATGCCAGTGACCCTCAGATTTCCCACACCCTCCCACCCCATGGGTAGCAGATCTCCCGCCTTTCCTCTATCCTCACTCACATCTAGCCCATCCAGACAGCCCTTCAGCACTTCCCTAAACTTCTAGAAGGATCCTTGGGAACTCATGGGACTCTTGTCCCTGTGGTTCCTCAGAACACAGTAGCACCACGGCAGGAGAGCTTTCTGCTACTAGTCCTGGGGCCCAGGGTGTCCCTGGGTGGAATGTCCACGTTCAGGAAACACGTGTGGGAATGTGTGACTGATCCTTTCTGTTTGCCTGGGGAAACAGTCATGTGCTGAGAAAGCCTTATGGTCTAACTGCAAGGGCCTCTTCTGACCTATCAGGACTCTGGTGGCTCTGGCCCAGTTAAAAGGTGTAACTGTGACATTTGTTTGGTGTCCAGTGATGACAACCATCACAGGCTGACAGCTGCAAAGCCACATACTGATTTCCCCACAGCCCACTGTCTTCTAACAGTGACAGCACATGGGTGGCCCTAATCCTATCCCAGATTGGGACTGGAAATCACAGACTAGCCTGTGCATCTATCTCCCACCCCATCCCTAAATCTAAAGATGGAACTCCAGGTATCCATAGCAATTGCTTCCAGGGTCAAGAAGAACTGTAGCATCCTCTCTGCTGCTAAGTCCCCGTCCACCCCTTCTGGGAACGCGGAGGAGGACAGGAGCGACACCCCACTTTACAGCCCCATGGCAACCCATATGGGTCCCCTACATGGAGAGCCACAAGCCGCAAGCCTGGCAGGGAGCTCACGCCTACCAGAGGTACTTCTCCAAGTTTCCTATCACTTGTCAGACGCAAGTTTGGCACCAGCCACGGAAGGGAGCTACAGATGGTAAGACTTAGCAAAGGCAACAGAGTGAGGGCCCTAGTGAGCAAGACTGGTCGGCATGGAGTGGGCGAGAAGATGAAGGGGACAAGAAAGCAAAGATGAGGGCCCAGCAGGGATAACCGAGCTCTGTTCATCACCCCTTCCCTGCCAGCATGAGTGACTTGGAATTCCCACAGGTCATGAGCTCTTCTCCCTGCTGGAAGAATGAAAGCCCTGAATGATCCCAGCCTCTCTCCTCCTTCCTCTGCTCCAGCTGTGAGCACGTCCTTACCCTTGCTCCCAGTAGCAAGCAAGTACACTTCTGCAGCTCTGGTCTCTTCTGCTGGCCAGCTCCCTCCCTGCCCTCACTCATGCCGTGGTCACACAGCACCTGCTCAGAGAGATGCCTGAGCACACTTTGGATCTGTCTGGACCACTTGCTTCATTTTTCTCTGCACACACTGACACCTGTGTCCCTGGCTTACTTCCTCTCTGGAACATGGCTCTGTTCTAGGCTGCTGTGGTATCCTTGAGACTCAGTACTGCCTGGCCACAGAAAGCTCTTCCCTTGTTCTCTGCTGTCCAATCAGGCAGGGTTAGCTGTGGGAAAATACTCTGGCCAAAAGCTACTTTAGGAGAAAAGGGCTTATTCCAGTTTCTATTTCCAAGTCCCAGTCGCTTACTGAGGGAAGTTGGAGCAGTAACTGAAGCATGAACCACAAAGGAACACATTCTTATTGGTTTGCTTTCTGGCTATGCTCAGTGGCCTAGGGAGGGTGCTGCTCACAGAGGACTGGATATTCCCACGTCAATTACCAACTAAGACAGTCTCTCACAGACATAGCCACAAGCCAATCTGAGCCAGGAAATTCTTCAACTGAGGTGCCCTTTTCCCAAGGGGCTCGATGTTGGATCAATCGACAATAAAAGCTAACAAGGGAATTCTGGAACCTTCTCTCCAGCTATTCTAATCACTCGTCCACCTTGTCACTTTTCCCTGGATAGCTTGTGTTTCTCTGGCCAGAAATGGATGAACAGTCTCCCTTGGGGGAAGGAGGGTCATGCCCATTGCCTGTCTGACTCTGCCCTCTGTTCTAGCCCTTCCCAGGACTCTGGGATCACTTTGGAGAGGAGTGGGTGCTAACTACAAAAGGAGGGGCTGCTACTCCCCACTGCCCTCTTCAAAACCAGCACACTTCTCTGAAAGGAAGGCAAGGACCTCATGTCTTTCCCAGCAGATCAGCCTTTCTGATGTTTACCTCTGTGCTGGCCTCCATCCCTAAGGGAAATCTAACTTTGCTGCAGGTATATGAACCAAATGCAGGTATATGCTACCAAATTTTACATACCTGGAAGCTAAAATTGGCCTTAGCAGTTTTAAATAGTTGGGGAAGAGGAATCAAAAAGAGAATCTATTGCATGTCATGTGAAGTAAAGTAAATTTCAAATTTCAGTGTCCATAAATAGATATCAAGGATTCAGCCAAACCTGCTCATTCACACGGTGTTGGGGCTGATTTTCCCTACCAGACAGCAGCCTGGAAAAATCCTGAGGACACAAAGTCCAGATGTACTCCACCCTCCCTGGCCCATTGCAGAGTAAGACCATTAGGCATTCTGCTGTCCTATCCACAATCCCTTGCAGACAGATGACTAGTGAAGGAATTTCTGGGGAGATACATGTACAGAGAGGGGGTGCAGAGGATTTAAGCAGACGGCTGACAGCCAAGTGTTGTGGCACTGCAGTGGCTGAGGCGGGTAGAAGAGGTGGAATGCCACAGGTCTGAGACCAGCCTGGGCTATGTACTGTCCAAAACAAAACGAAAAAAAAAGCAGCAGTTCTGCCCCTTTGTGGGGGTTGGCATGTGCAATCGCAGCACTTGAGAGATATAGCCAGGAGGATCAGGAGGTCAAGGGTTACTCTGAGAGGTTTTTGCCCCCTGGGAGCAGACCTCAGCGCAGCTCCACCTCAGCTTTCTGACCCGCATGTGAGGCGGCATGTGGTCTAGAGTTTGTACTGCTCCACCCAGCCCCTCACCGTACCCCAGCCCACTCCTCACTCTTCCCACATTCCCCTTTGACTCAACCTCTCCCACGTCCTGCCTAGCCCTCGATGGAAGCCCATGCTAGACCCTGAGAGCCAGGCAGCATCTGACGCACCCGAGGTCCTCAGAACACAGATCCGGATTAAAGAAAAGGAGCACATGGAAGGCAAATGAAGTTCGAGTTCCTCCACCAGGAGAGAAAGCCCAGCACACTCAAGTGTGGCACTGTACACGACAGGCCTTAACTCAGATGTTAAAACAAAGCCATTCTTCACACAGACGTGAAGATGGGGAAGGGACCACTAATTTTTTTTTCTAAATAAAGGAACAGAATTTAAAGTCACATACCCTGTGAAGCACTTAGGTGACTTTTAAGAGGGTTATTCAGCAAATAGGGCTGCGATGGGAACTGCTGCCAGGGTGGAGTCAGAGTTCTAAGTACCCAGATAGTAACCTTGCACACCACGGAACCTGTAACACGCCCTCAAGCCCACAGTGCACCCTAAAAGAGCGGCAGCCTAGAGGAGGAGGGTTTCGGTGGACGAATGATGGGTGGTTGAGATGATGGGTACTGTGCCAGCTACTTCTCTTGTGGCCACAATAAAATGTGCGACAAGAGCAATGCAGGGCGAAGTGCTTATTCTGATTCACGTGGAAGGCTCTGAGGCATGACACTGCAGTCTCACCGTCTCTCTGAGGCAGACAGGGCTAAGTGTTGGTGCTCAGCTCATTTTCCCCTTTCTGTTCAGACTAGGACCCCAGTCCATGGGAGGCGGCTGCCCATAGTCAAGGTGGGTCTTCCCATCCAGTCTAGCTAGTTCCTCATAGACATGCCCATAGCTTATTCCCCAGGAGATTCTGGATCCTATAAAAACTACAGTAACCATCACAGATGGATGGAGGGATAGATGGTGGCTATGTAGATAGGTAGATGGATAGGTGAATGGACCGATGGGTAGTGGTTAGTTGGCTGGTTGAACAGATAAATGATGGACGGGTGGTGGCTAGAATACATAGGTAAATAGGTGTATAGGGAGATGGCATATGTAGGTAAACAGGTTGGTTGGTGGGTGGATGATGAATTACAGATGGGTGATAAACTGATATGTGGGTAAATAGGGGGATTGATTGAAGGACAGCGGCTAGTTGGCTGGATAGATAGATGCATAGATAGTGGATAAATATGTAGGTACGTTGATGGATAGATGAATCAGTTGATGGACTGATAGGTAATAGTTGGCTGACTATATGGATGAATGTGTATATATATATATGTATATATATATATATGAATAGATGGCTAGATTAGTGGAGTGTGGATAGATTAGTAGATGATGGCTAGTTAGCTAGCTGCTAGACAGATGATGGATGGGTGGAGGATGGATGATGGATGAATATATGGGTAGGTGGATGGCTAGAAGGATTTGGTAGATGGGTTGATGGCTAATGGCTAACTGTATATGTATGTATGTATGTATGTATGTATGTATGTATGTATGTATGGTTAGGTAATGTAAATAGGTGAGCAGATGGGTTTATGGGTAGATTAGTGGGCTATGGCTAGTTATCTGGCTGGCTGGCTGACAGATGAATGACTGGGTGGGTAGATGGACTGATAGATAGTGGCTGGCTCACTAGATGGATAGGTGATGAGTGGAGGAAGAATGGATACACAGAAAGGTGAATGTATGATGGATAGCAGCTGGTTGGCTGGCTGGATGAGTGAGTGGCTGGATGATGGGCAGGTGACTGAAACATGCATAAAGAATAATGTGGGTGATCTAAGGGAATTTTGTACAGATGGGCAGATCCCCACAAGCATGGCAGACAAGCATCTCATTTCCGTTAGACTTGGGGACCTGCTCAGCATCCTCCTGGTAGAAGATCTGAGGGCAAGTCTGATGAAGAGACTAAATTATACCAATGACCTCCCTGACGGTGGCATGCACAGGAAGAGGACACCTGAAGTCTCCATGGTTGAAAGGCAGCAATCTGTGTTCTCCTGTTCCCAAGGGCTGCTGGTCAGATGAGGGTCCCTAGCAGTGGGAGCATATAGGACAGACCACCAGGCATGGGGCTGAGGAGGTTAGAGAAGATAGAACTAGACACCCATAGTTTTGAAGCTCCCCAAGTGAGGTCCTAAGACTCTACTGCCCAAAGAAAGCAAGTAAGGAAGGAAGTGTGTGTGTGTGTGTGTGTGTGTGTGTGTGTGTGTGTGTGTAGTAGGGGTGCTCACTCTTCTCTCCTGTATCACAGACTCCATGACCTGAGGACAGGGAAAATGTCAATGAGAGACAAGACAGATAGAAACCCAGCCCAGGAGGGCAAATTGAATTGCTATGTGACAGAGACCTCTAACCCTCAGGCCTACACTGGCCTGGTTTACATCTACATATGATCAGAAAACCAGGAGACCCACCAAAGGCATCCTTCAGTGACAAAAATGGGGAAATCTGTGTGGACCTGCAGAGCGGCTTGAGGAAGAAAATCCAACTGCTTCCTATTTGTCCCCCACTGAGCTAAGACAGCTCCGTAAACTGCCTGCAGTGGATGCGTTATTACTCGTTATTACTCTGCGGGGCTTTGTTCCAAATGCTTTGTACACAGTATGAGCTCTGGGAAGGAAAGCCGCAAGCCCAAATAAATAGGGCCACCCAGATGTGTGTGTGTGTGGTGTGTGTATGTGTAAGTGTGTGTGTGCACATGTGAGTGTGTGTATGTGTTGTGTGTATGTGTGTGTGGTGTGTGTATGTGTGCGCGCACATGTGTGTATGCATGGTGTGTATGTGTGTGAGTGTGTGTATGTGTGTGCACATGTGAATGTGTGTACATGCACAGGTGTGGAAGGTCAGAGGACAAGAATCCCCTCAGGTGTCACTCCTCAGGAGCCTTTCACCTTGGGTTTTGAGAAAGGGTCTCACTGGCCTGGGGACGAGCAGCCAGAGAGCCTGAAGGGAGCCACCAGCCTCTGCCTGGCCAGGACTGGGTTCATAATCACATGCCATCACACCTGGCTATGAGCACCCAGACTTCAAAGGGGCAGAGAGCAGAAACCTTCCTCTCTGGAGCCTAGATTTACTCTATCAGCCTGGCTATGGGGAGGAGGCTGTTACCAGAGCCAAACTGCAGACTAGCTGAGTTCTCCCACCTGCGGGCTTCTCAGCTCTTTGACCTACTGGTCAACAGGTCTCTGTCTTGGAGCCCCCTCTTTCTGCCTAGTTCTGACAGAAGGGGGTCGAGAGCTGCATACAAAGAAGCATACATACACATGCACATATACACACACGTGCACACACATGCACATATACACACGTGCACACACATGCACACACAATCACATATACACACATGCACATATACACACAAAGAGAGAGGGGAGGGAGGGAAAGAAAGAGAGAGAGAGGAGAGAGACATTGGGGGGCAGCCTGCAGAATGAGCCCCAGGGCTGGGAGCAGCTACTGCCCCTATCTTGGCTCCCTACAGTGTGCAAGAGAGTGCTCGCAGCCACTGCTGTCCGTCTGCCACCTTTCTGTCACCGCCACCAAACTCGTTTCAAATTGAACAAGTGAACATTTTGAGATGGGACCACAAAAAAGGATCCCTCTTACAATAAACACATCAATGCTCATTTTCCTTATTATTCTACTTTTGGCTATTTTGTATAAAATCTTTAATTAAAGTTTTTCTTTGAAATTGTCATTATCAAGCCAGAAGAAGGGGGGGGAGAAAAGAACAACACAGCTGTGCAGATATGAAGCTCTACTCGGGGCTAAATGAACTGGAACGGAGTAGGCGCTTGACGGTTATGTTCTGAGTTTTGGCTTCGCATTCTCAGCAACGCAGTCTGACTTGTCACTTTATATCGATTCCATCTGTTTACACTCTGAGGAGTATTGGCTTCCTACCGTGAACATTTCCTATTTACCAGCTGGTAGAGATGAGCCAAACCAGATAGGAAAAAATTAGACTGCATTCAGAGCCTCATAAACACAGACTCTCAGCTCAGGGATGTGTGGGGGAGTGGCGGCCAGGCATCGCTCACCTCTAACAAAGCCCTTGCCTCCCTGCCTGTCTGCCTGAGAGTCCCTGGGCTCTCCCCACTCTGGCGCTCACTCCCGCCCCACCCCACCCCCCACATGCACACACCCGTGGGCACAAGACATTGCATTTATTTATTGAGCATATGCACACCCTGACTCTACCAAAACTGAACAAGCTTACATAAAAAAGACATCTGAATGGGATCCATGGAAATAGAGAGAAGAGGGCAGACAAAAAGAGAAACGCAAATGAAAGAGACTCAGAAGTTGCAGTTTCTGTGATGGAACAAAAACCTGGTTCCTGGTGTCCCCACAGGGAAGTGAAGAGGGAGACCTGCTGCTGTGTACTCTGCGGCCACGCACAAAGCCTACGCTTGATTTTCATTGCTAGATGCCTACCCAAGACAGATAGCTTAGAGGATATGACAAGAAGCCCACGCTTGTCTACCAAGGGACTTAAGGGTGCCAGGTCTCCACCTCCCAGCTTATCTTTTCTTTCTCTTCTTTTTATTTTTGTTGTTATTGTTGCTAAAATATAGTCTCATTATGTAACCTTTGCAGGCTTGGAAGTTACAATATAGAGCTGACCTTGCACTTAACAACATTCCCCCTGACTCTGCCTTCTGAGCCATGCCTGGCTCCCTTTCTTGTTCAGTCTACATTCAGGGCAGTATTTCTCTTAAGAGGAGACCCCAGCTCACTCAGGACACAGCCTCACAGTACAGAAGACTAGACTGCCACCCTGACCTGGCACCCACTCTTGGCTGCATGTCACTGGAAAAGGTCCTGCTCAGAGGCAAGCAAGAACACCCAAAGGGGCTGCTCAGGAAAAGTTTTCTGATGGCCCAGCACTGAGGGCTGCCAAGACTTGGAGCACATCTTATCCTCCTTGAATGTGGGAAGGCCAGAGTCCTGTCCAAAACAGACAAGGACAAGCCCAGTCATCTCCTTCAGTGTGCCCCAGGCAGTTCCTCTGCCTGCTCGTTCCTGGGCAACAGAGAGAGCAAGAACGATGCCCTGGCAATGCCTGGGTCTCTTCAGCGATGCCTGGGTCTCCACAGGAGCTCCTGAGCTGCACTTTGCCGATGTCTCCATGAACCCATAAGGCTTGGGAAAACAGCACTGAAGAAGTAAGATGTGGCAGAGTCAGGGGACCAAGTCAATGGACCTGGTGACAGCTACATGTGGAGGGTGACGGGAAGGAGAAGAAAGAGGGAGCCCCATGTCCAGCATGGGGAGCTGGATGGATGAGATGGAGAACAGCACAGCTTGGGCAGGATCTCTGGTACACTCAGTGCACACTGAGTTGGGAAAGCATCTTCTTCCTTCAGTTCCTGAACACCTTTTTCCCAGAAAATTGTTCCAGGCAATGTCTCCAAACCCCACTCTGCCTTCCTACCGTCTTCCTGATTGCTCAGACTGAGGAGTGTGTGATAAACACAGGTCCTGGAGTCTTGCTCTTCTTCAGACTAGGCTCAGCCTGCCACCCACTGTGCTCTATGGCACCCAGTGGTTACAATCATTCTTCCTCTGACGAACCCACAAGGCCTGCTATCCATGTCTCTCATCTGGCTTCCACATAGCAACTGACATTGATTTTCTCAAAATTAAATCTCATTCAAGGTGATGCGATGACCAGCGAAAAATAGAATAGCACCCTCATCAAGAAAAGTTCTCTTTACAGAAGACAAAGATCACTACAGAAAACCATAACCAATCAAAATGCAGAGCTGTGGAGCACAGTTTTAACTGATATACCCACAAAACAACTCCTGCGCCCAAGGGGACATCATAGAAGAGGGGACAGGGGGACTGTAAGAGCCAGAGGACTGGGGAGACTATGTCTCCTTGGAATGTCAGAGCTATGCCATGAAGTTTCACCAACACAACTGCGTGAACATTAACCAAACAAGGACAACACCAATAAGCATGCTAATGTGGGCGGGGGAGCCCATGCGGCCTGGACCCAACACACAATGAACAGAATGCTGAGAGTGGAGAAATTGCCTTCCAGGGAAGAGCACGCCTATTGGTTATCCAGCATCTAGTGGTCAGCCCTGAGCACACAGACTAGTAATATTACACAAACTGAACAACTTGTACATATATATTTGGAGATGTGTGTGTGTGTGTATTTTATGTGTGTGTGTATTTATGTATGTAATAACAATTAATGAAAAAAAGAAGCCATGCATTTGAAAGAGAGCAAGAAATATATGGGAGGGTTTGGAGGAGGAGCAGGAAGGGGGAAATGATGTAGCTATCTTAATCTCAAAAAAAAAAAAAAAACAAAAAACAAAACAAAACAGACCACTATTCTCTATCAGGGCTTGTGTTCCTGCATCGACTTTATGTGTCTGAGGGAGGAGGGGACAAGGATTGAGTCTTAGTCTCACGTCACCTGTCACCAGCCAGTCCCCATATACCGGCACATGCTCAGCAAATACAACCCAATGAGGAAATGCAGTTAATGGCTTCAAAGGCCTCCTCATAGGCATCCCAGTTCCATCTGATGAACTGCAAGGTTCCCCCACAATACTACACACAGTCACACCTTCACACCTCTCCCCCAGGGAGGGAGGGGCAGAGATCTCTGTGAGTTCAAAGGCCATCTCATAGGCATCCCAGTTCCGTCTGATGCACTGCGAGTTTCCCCCACAATACTGTACACAGCCACACCTTCACACCTCTCCCCCAGGGGTATGCCCCCACACCAGAGACTCTCAACACAGACCCTTCCTGGCCTACACATTAGGGTTTACATCCGGCCCTCAGCTACTTCTTTTCTCCTAGCCTTGCTTTTGAATCAGGCCTGTCCCATCTGCCTTGAGATCACAGGCTGCATCAAAACAGACACAGGTTTGTATTCTCTCTACACCCAACCCTCTCTTCACCGTTCCCCAACATTGTCTGCCAAGCCACTCTCACCTTGTCCCCAAAAGCTATCCATGTCTAAACATGAACCCAATCTGCCTTCATCATCAGCTGTCCCTGACCACTCCAAGTAATATGAACTGTTTTCCATAACCAGAACATCGAGCCAGCATTTGCTGAGAGCTGTTCAAGGCATCTGGGTGACACAGAGAAGGTGCCCCAGCCATGAGACACACGGTCACTCATAAAGAAGCACACACTTGTCAAAAGGTTGAGTGTCAAAGGCATATTGTCAGACAGCATCTCTGAGAAATAAATGCTCATGAGGGGATGAAGAGAGGGCTCAGTGGTTAAGAGCACTTGTTGCTCTTCCAGAGGACCACAGAGGATGCCAGCATTCACATGGCAGCTTACAACTGCATGCCTCTAGTCCTTGCACTGGGAGGCAGAGCCAGGGCATCTCTGTGAGTTCAAGGCTAGTTTGGTCTACAAAGCAAGTTTCAGGACAGCCAAAGCTGTTACACAGAGAAACCCTGTCTAAAAAAGAAAGAAAGAAAAAAAGAAGAGAAAAAGAAAGAAAGAAAGAAAGAAAGAAAGAAAGAAAGAAAAGGAAAGAAAAGAAAGAAACTTCCATTACAAAGGATCGTCTGGCCTCCATGGGTACCAGGTGTGCACATAGCACACAGATATATATGAAGACAAAACACTTAAACACATCAAATAAAAATAAATAAACCTTTAAGAGCAAAAAAAAAAAAAAAAAAAAAAAAAAAAAAAAAGGGCCATACAGAGCACGCCTGGCTACGTGTGGTGGTTTGAATAAGAATGGTCCCCATAACTCATATACTTGAGTTCTCAATCATCAGAGGGTAGAACTCTTTGACAGCATTAGAAGAATTAGGAGGTGTGTGGCCTTGTTGGCAGAAGCTGGGGCAGTGGGGGGGGGGGCTTTGAGGTTTCTAAAGCCCATGTCAGGCCCAGATTCTCACTACCTTCCTCAGCCACTGCTCCAGCACTGTGCTCCCTGTATGAGGATAATGGACTGAGCTTCTGACACTTGCAAGCAAGTCCCGATTAAGTGCTTCCTTTTATAAGAGTTGCTGTGGTCATGGTGTCTCTTCACAGCAATAGAACAGTGACCCAGAGTCAAGGAGCAGACAGGAGGAAGGCCGGACGGCCGGGTGTGGGGTTTGGGAACATTACCTGGAACAAGTTTCTGGGAAGAAAATTGTCAGCTGGGAGTAAAGGGAGGAGGCGAAGGCCCCCCGCTCAGTGTGCGTGGGTGAACTTAGGGTTACTGCGTGTTCTGCTTGGGCAGCAGAGCCCTCGGGTGTCCTCGCCTGCAGCCTGATAAGAGCTGGTCTGTGGCTCCACCAGCAACTCTGGATCTCATGTAGCAGACAGTGTTAAGACTAAGAGAAGGGACTGGGCAGCCAGATATGGATGACAGCAAGAGGGGCCAGTAGTGATGCTTCTCTGGACACCTGTGAGGCTGGACCCCCAAAGAGGTAAACGTGGGTTCCACAGTGCAGGGCCTGCTGACCACTCCCCGGGGCTTTAAACTACATGCCATCTCCTCACTTCTCATCTCCTATTGGTGTGCCTTCTACATGCGAATGTTTCCTAATTTTCTAGCCCTCTCTATGAGCTGTTACATGACAAGCTCTTTTATCTATTCTCACACAGAAGCACAACCCAGTGACACCCTTTCCTAGTTTCCCAGGTGAGCAACAGCTGCAGGGAGACCAGCTTTCTCATGGTCACTCGACACTGGGGTTCAAAGGCCCGCTCAGGCTGCCTGATTCCCCACTCTGCAAACACTTGACTATCCCCCTTTGTTTGTGCTGTTGGTTTGCCATATGTGGGATATGTAGCTTAAAAGTCAAAAAGATAAACTTAGTCTGAAATAACTATAAATTCCAATTGAGTCTTTGATACTGTTTCCTCACGAAGCTTCAGTAAATTAATAATAGATCAACCAAAAATAGCTTCTGGGCTAGAAGTCCTTTTGGTGTGATTTTCCAATAGAGAGGCAAGTGGTTGTTTTGCGGTGTGAGCTGAGCATGGAAGCACCGCTCTTCATTTAGCTGCGCGGAAGGCACGTGGAGGAAGCTGTGACATTATTAATCACTATATTCGGTTATGATTGATGGGCTTTTCTACGGGGAGGAAGAAGTGCCTCAGATACAATCTGTCCCAACAGCTCTACGATATGCTAATATTTTCTTCAGATGAAAGAGGAGATGTGTTCAAATACCTGCCGTAGCAGGCGATTAATACTGAGAGCTTCAGAAGGGCCAAGGAAGCAGGAGCTGGAGGATGGGCCAGGGTAAGCAGGGGCCGGAAGCCTGTGGGTTTAGCAAATGACCTCAATTTCATCTTAGCATGGCTTTCGTGTGTGTGTGTGTGTGTGTGTGTGGTGTATGTATGTGTGTGTTCATGAGGAACTGACATGCATGCAGGCATGTGGATGTACACATGGAGGCCAAAAGTCAATCTCAGGTATCCTTCCTCAAGAGTCAGTCATAGTTTTATGAGACAGACCTCTCGCTGGTACTTGAAGCTCATAATAGGCTACGCTGCTTGGCCGGTGGGCTGCAGAGACAAACCTTCACCTACCCATACTGAGATCACAAGTATGTATTACAATGATCAGCTTTCTTACATGGATGATGGGAGCCGAACTCAGGTACTCATGCTTTCAAGGCAATCACTTCAATAGATGAGCCATCTCTCAGTCCTAAATATAACTTTGTAAATGTCTTTTTAAAATAAAGCTCACCTGTCTAGGAAGATGACCTACCCCTCACTCTTGTGCCTTCTCCACTGGAAAAGCACAGAGGAGCAGGCAGCTCACTTGAATGATCCAATTACTTCTGAAATGATGAAGGCTCCATCCTGCAATGCTGAGGCACCAGGGTAATCCCATCAATGCTGTGTGAGATCACTCAGTGTCCAACAGACATGCTAGTCACAGCTGACTGGGTCGACCAGATGTTCCAGCATCACAAGTGCCCATGCTCTGGAGTCTTTCTCCTTTGGAGAGTTTCTTTAACTTGGAGAACCACATACTGCAAACAGCCTGGGCCTTTGGCAGTTTCTCCTTTTATGCCTCCTTAACTGAATGACATATGCTTGGATTCCAGTCTCTGGTTCAGAACTGTTTTTGTGTGTGGCAGGTTGAGCAGGGTCTGGAGTCCTAGCCAAGCTCACGATGTGCCACACTCCTGTGCAAGGCAGAACCACTTGGGGCTTCTCAGCCATACTCAGTACATGGCTATTAGTGCTCTCTACCCAGACACAGGGTGAGGTTTTCTTCCTTTCTCAGCCTCTTCCATTTCTACTGCACCTTATGTGGGAGTCCACAAACACAAGACAGGGCAAAGACCAAGGTCCCTAGCCTCACTATGCACTGACATTTCACTCTGATCCCTTTTTGTCTGGTTGGAGTCCTGACTTCAAAAACATGAACTGGCTAAGTCTTGGACTTATCCCGCACCTAAGATGGAGCTGGGACCTGCAAGGCGGACAAGGGACAAGGGCACAGGCAACAGGGTGGGAGGAAGTGCTAAAAGGCAGGATGCCAGAGAAAGCGTAGGGAAAGTGGCTGCTCCACAGACAGGTGATCTCATGGTCAGAACAGATTTGTTTGTGACTTTGGTAGAGGCAACAGAGGCTACTCTCAGGTGAAGGGTGACCCTAGCTATGGGCATGACCAGGTCACACTTGCTGAATGCAAACATCAGCCCCAGCACCTTTCCTGAGAGACCCCGAAAGCAGGGTAGCTCAGGGTGCTAACAAGGAGGCTGGAGCTTCTCCACCCACAGCTGTGTACCCAGGGCCAAGCTGCTCATTTTTTCCTCAGTTTCTCCATATTAGTATGGGATGACAGTGGCCCTGCCTTGTGACAATCTCTGGAGACAGGTTCAATACAATGAAGTTCCTAAAAGAATCCTAGTGAGCGCTCAGCAGGCTGCTACTGGGACTGGAGTGGGCAAAAGTCACACACTGATTAGTGTCCAGAAGAAAACCAACAGTCAGGCGCCTTCCCCAATCCATCCACTCTCTCCTCCTCTTTCCCAGCAAGCCTGCCCTGCTTTTTGGCTGTGATTATCCTGAGTGGCCACCTGATTCACAGGCGGGACTCCAGCCACCACATGAGAGGGTACACAGAGCTGGCTCAGGCTGCTGGCAGGGACCTGTTCCTCCCTCGGCCAAGGGTGGAAGTGGGTGAGGGGCACACGCCAGCTGAGAGGCATGGGAAGAAGTTTCCCCTGGTGTCCTTAATTTCTCTTCTGTTGCTATGATTAAATGCCGGATCAAAAGCTACTTAAGGAAGAAAGGGTCTGTGAGTTCACAATCCCAGGTCACAGTCCATCATTTCAGGGACTCAAGAAGCTGGTCATATCACATCACAGTCAAGAGCCAAGAGGCTAGACACATCCTTGCTTACTGCTCATGCTCAGCTTGCTTTCTTCACTCTTCCCCAGTTCAGGACCCAACCATGAAGCAGTGCTGCCTACATTCTGGGTGGATCTTTCCACCTCTATGAACAAGACCATCCCTGACAGACATGCCCACAGGCCAACCTACTCTAGATAATTCTTCATTGAAACTATCTAGGCTGTAGCAAGATGTAGTTTTAAACTAACCAGCACACCAAAGAATGGATAAAGAAAATATGATACATTTACACAATGGAATACTACACAGCAATAAAAAAAATAATGGCATCTTGAAATGTGCAGGCAAATAGATGGCTCTAAAAAAAAATATATTGAGTGAGGTAACCCAGACCCAGAAAGACAAATATCATATGTACTCACTCATAAGTGGCTTTTAGACATAAAGCAAAGAAAAACCAACTCATAGTCCACAACCTCAGAGAACCTAGAAAACAAAGAGGATTCTAAGAGAGACAGACAAGATCTCCTAAGTAAATTGGGAGCATGGGGGTCATGGGAGAGGGTAGAAGGGGAGGGGAAAAATGGGAGGGGAACATAGAAAAACGTATAGCCCAATTAAAACAAATAAAAAAGAAATGTTAAAAAAAATAGCAATAAAAACAAAACAAAAACACTAACCAGCACACCTTGCTTTAGGGAAACTCGTTGGAAGCAGACGGGGTGGGGGAGGGAAAGCTTATGAAGATCAGAGGTGGGGGCTGGTCAATCTTGAGTCAGTTCCCTTTCCTCCTCCTCCTCCTCCTCCTCCTCCTCCTCCTCCTCCTCCTCCTCTTCCTCCTCTCTCTCTTTCTCTCTCTCTCTCTGTCTCTCCCTCTCTCTCTCTCTCTCTCTCTCTCTCTCTCTCTCTGTCTCCCATGCTCTCTCCCCAACTAGTG
This sequence comes from Chionomys nivalis, assembly GCF_950005125.1. NCBI lineage: Eukaryota > Metazoa > Chordata > Mammalia > Rodentia > Cricetidae > Chionomys > Chionomys nivalis. The sequence continues at coordinate 41,014,693 of NC_080102.1, forward strand.
AAGCAGAGGTCTCTCCTGGCCCTCCTGCAGAATATTACTTACTGTGTGGCAAAGAAAGTGCCAGCTAGTGCCAGGTTAAGGGTTTGGCATAGAGAACCGGGCTCTCTAGTCTTCACAGGCATGGAACACCCATCTATCCACTTACATCACTCCTCTTGTTGGTATAGTGCCATGGGGAACCCCACCATGGATACAGGAAACCAGGGCAATGAAAAGCCTGGCCTCCCCAGGAAGCAACCAGGGTGCCTATAACTCTCTAGAGCCCACTGTTCCTAGTTTTCAGGAACTGGGAACCTGAATGCTACAGAGATCCAGTAGAGGCCCAGGAACACACAGCCAAAGGGCTTCTTTGTGACCGCAATAAAGGTCAGGGCCAAGTGAATGTGTGAGGTCCAGGCAGGACTCAGGGTAAGTGGAATGGACCTGCGTGTAGACTAAATTTGAGCCAAGACTAGGTAGATCTTCTGAGGCCGCCCTGAGAATGCCCTTGACTAGTGAAGGTGGGCCTCAGGGAAATGGCACCTCTCCACCCAAATCCACATGGCAAAGTCACTGAGTTGAGACAGGGCCTAGGAATCATCCAGCCCGGGCTATGCTCTGGTTGACAGAAGGCAAGACTCCAGTGCCCTGGGACACTGACACATTGGCAAGCCTGAGTCAGAAGGCAGGGGTTGACAAATAACCTTTACCATGGAAAAATGAGGGGATGACAGTCCTGGGGTCCAGCTAGTCTGCCCAGTGACCGTGTGCTACTTTCAAAGGTGCACGAGTAACTCTGACCTCCAAACTCAGGGGCATGCGCGTGTGCTCTTGGCTCTCATAAGCCAAGTGTACCAGTAGTTAAAACAATGAACTCTCCCAGCCCTGGAAGGAAGGCACGGGAAGCGCCTAACTTCGCTAACCCCGTGGCCACCCACTTAGCCTCTAGAATCATCATGGAACCCTACCAGGATCCAGGGAACCGAGAAAGGACTGACGGGTGGGAAGCCGGGTCTATTTAGTGGGGTGGCTCTGTGGGGGTGCACAGAGATGTTTTCACATGGCCTTCTGGGGCTCTACCTCCCCTCAGGAAGAAGCCGTAGCTAGCAGCGAGCCTCCACTACCTTTGGATGTCTTTAATCGCACACTACCCTATATGGTGGTCACTGTTGCCTGCACGGACATATGAATAAACTCAGTAACAAGGACTTGCCTGAGGCCACCTGGCTGGGAAACAGCAACACCCTAAGAGAGGAACCAGGCCATGGTGGGGTCCACGGTTAGTTTTGGTTGGCACAGTCAGGGTTGTAGGCAGATCTGGGCTTCAGGCGTTTTTACCAGTAGAAGCTGAGGCCCCAGTTCTACCTACCACCCTCAAAGCCCTGTGCTCACATGAATCCCAAGCAGCTAGCTGGCTTTCCCAGGAGCATCCTGGGATGAATCCTTATGTAGAGACAAATAAAAGACACAACCAAAACAATCACCCCTAGTACTGAGTGTTTCTACAGAACAACCCATGGGCTACACCCCAACAGGGACCAGGGCTCCTGCTCATACCAACATGTGACTCAGGTGTGGGGACACACAATGCTCTGAAATGACCAGTCGATGATTTTTCTGGTGTGGATGGAACAAGCCGGAGAACTGGAACAAACGTGTTGTGGCCCTCTCGGTTATTTTTGAGTTTGAAATATATGGAAGTCTCAGAAGAGTTCAAAAAAGAAAGAAAATGCGTCCAATTTAAAACCAACATATTGAATCGAGTAATTTAAGCTATGATTCTCAAACTGTTCATGGAACTGACAGGCTCTGGTGCATTTTAAAAAGACGTCTCAATTCCAAGCCTGGCATGGCATCCCCACCCCCTCCCAGCCAGGGTGAGCCCTAACCAAGTGGCACAGCCACAAAATCTCATCTTAACATACAGGAGCTTCCGGGGCTAAGTGACTCCTTGCTGTAATATCTCCCGCTTGGCGCTGGACTGGTTATTTTCTCCAAGCTGCTCCCGACTGGCATTTACTGCTCAGGAGCAGTTGCTTCCTCGTCCTGATGAGAAACTCGCTCACGTCTGACACAGAAACAGGACAGGCAGCTGCTCATACATGTCCCAAGTTAACACAGAAGATGACGTCATCATCAGGAGTGGTAGGGTGACAGGCAGGGCGCCTTCTTTCACGGCGCTCACATGACTGGGAGCCCTCACTAGGGTCACCTGCCTGGGCTGACAGGGTGGGGAGACAAACATCTTTTAAAATCTCCGTTACCTTTCCGGCAAGCTGGGCTTCAAGCTCTTTGAAGGTCCGACTGTGATCAATCTCGTCCCCATTTCCCCTTGAAAGTAAAATAAAGACAATTTTGTTACTATCCCTCCCCGACACACACAGATGTTGACACCAGACATCTGTCAAAGCCTTTCTGAATCACCTCTTTTTCAGGAATGTGAGCTTCCCTGGGCCTTACTTTCCTTATCAGTAAAAGAAAATACAGTATTTACTTATCTTCAGGGACCTAGTGGACACCAAGGCTCACTCCATCCAAACCCACAGCACTGTTCTGGGTCAGGGGTCATCCGATGTCGAGTCTCAGTGGGACCCTGCTCCCAGCCTCTAAGTTGTTGCACCCCATTCTGACCACGGTAGACTCCAGGTCCTAATGACACCAGGAATCTCTCAGTAAAGGACTTCTGAGCCATTGTGAGCCTGCGTCACCTGCTTGGCTCCACCTGCCCTCCCCCACCCAGCTCTCTTGAGGTTTGCAGGATCTGTGTGGCTACCAAGTCTTTAAGGGGTTGGGTGCTGAGCCAGGAACAGAAGGAGCAGAATGTGGGCTCCACTCCTTCATGCCACTTCTCCATCACCTCCCACACAGCCGGACTAGGCCGGGGTGGGCACGAGGACACCATCCCAACTAGAGAAAGCAACAGATGGAAAAAAACAAACAAGTGGTGATGGGTGCCGGGGAGAGAACAGTGGCGGCGAGGGGACACTAGAGGAGGGACAATGGGTGACCTTTGGGGTGAGGGTACTAAGAGGCCTCTGCTTGGGTGTGATGTGAATTGAGGCCCTTGAGCTAAAAGACAGTGTCTCCAGGCCAGACAAAGGGGACAGACTATAGTAGGCAGCCCCGGGGCAGGAATCAGCATTAAGTGGCTGGAACTGGATGAACAGATTAGAGGCACACATGGGAGGTTTAGAGACACACGGGTGTTGTGAGCCATAAGAAGGAATCCAGACTTCTAGCTAAGGGGCATGAAGCCCTCGCAGCAGCTCACTTCAGAAGCCAGTGCCGAGAGCAGGTCAGGGCTGTGCCCAAGTCACAGACAGGACGGGTCAGCAATCCAACTCTGTATTAACACAAGCTTCTTCGTACTATTTGAGTGGCATATTCAGTCAGTGCGAGATGCTGTTGAGAGCATACACTTAGGAGTTACAGAATAAAATCGATAATGAGCATAGAATAGCACAACCTTCTAAATTCTTTCACTTTTGCCTTTCTGTGCGCTAGGCCTACATGTTTCTCTAGCATGAACTCGTCGATCTTTGTCTTTTAAGCAAAATATTTACAATAATTAAATGTTTAAGTGTAATAACACACATTTCCTGTAACCAGCAGCTACTCTGACTCTCTGTAGGGAGTCTTTCCATCTTCTTCCCTCGGCCCTTTTTATCCTTTTACCAAAGGCATCTTCATTCTTCAAGTCCAATAGCTGGGTTACCAGCCTGCAGTCTCTGCCCTTTAGCTGAATATTTAGCCCCTTTACGGAATGCAGGATGCACATGTGAGTTCGGGATTGGTAATCTGCTGAAGTTCGTTATTTTTACCACTTGTTCTAGATTGTTCTCTCCTCTCTTCACTTTTAGCTATTTTTAAAACTCATTTCCTTTTCCTCTGTCTGGAAGTTAAGCATTTGCTCTGTATCTTTCAGCTGCCCTAACAACGTGCAGATGTAACAGTTTTGTGTGTGATGTCAATGCACCTAGCCTCTTGTCAGTAACAGCTGGGGCTCAGGGGACGCCACCTCGGTGCGCCCAGAGAAGTGCTGTGACCGTTTGCACACCAATCACACTTCTAGTTACTCAGTTTCACGATGTTCGTTGTTTTCTGTTCCTAAAATCTCAGGCTTTGGCCCTGATCATTTTTCCTTTGCCTCTTCTATACTCACAAATGAAATTTAAGATGCCTTTCTTGGGCACAAATCTTTATTTTGTAACATGTTTCCCACTCCCCTGGCTTCAACTCCTATTCTCCTTCCTCAGTCCCCAGTGCTGGCTCCATCACCCCTGCCCAGACTGAAGCAGCCTTGGAGGCCTTCAAGTTCAAGATACAGCCACAGACAGGCTTCCTTTCTTCCACACTGGCCCCTCTCCTATTGGATCTGATGGCTTGCCTCTTTGTGGCAAACAGCCTGTCTTCCCTGCAAGCCCTACTTCTCTCGGCTCACAGCCTTTGTTCTTCAGTTCTTCTATGGCACGGCTACCTGCCTGGAACCAGCTATACCTTTTGAATCTGTGCTCTGCTACTGCTGCCTGCTTTATCCACTTGAATCCTGGTAGCCAGCCTGGGGAAGTAATGCCACACTACAAGGCCTGTTCTCTGGTAGGGAATTCAGCTTCGACATAATGATCATACTCCAGAAACATCCTCAGAACTCTGTGGTGAGTCTTCAAAGGTGGAACTCAGAATGCTTTTTCGACCTCACTGAGATCTGTGTAATGTTATACAGGGAAGACTATTAAAATTTATCCAGTCAGCACAGTGCCAATGCCGTGTGGATCTGTCACTGCATAGAGGGCGCTTTGTGCAGTCTGTCTGTAAAAGTGTCCCATATGCCCACCAGAAGCAAATCACAGTAGTTACACTAGCTCATTTTGGCTGGGCAGGTAGTTCAGTGAAGAGCTTGCCTAGCAAGGACAAGGCTCTGGCTGGTCCTCCTGAATACACCCACCCCATAAACACACCAGAGGAAAGAGAGAGCACTAATTTCTCTTTAGTAAATCACCGCACAGGTGTTCTGAAAGATAGATGGTGATGCTATTCATATTGCAGAGCATCCATGTGGGAGACAGCAGTCCCCATTCTGAACACAGCATAGACTTTAACATCCGGGTTATAACGGCATCTACAGGTAGAATGTTCCTTCTCTCTCCCTGCTGCCTCCGCTGTAGTCAGCTTGCCATGGCACACCAGGAGCCCCCGTGGTAACATTTACATGTGGTCAGTTCTGGTATAGATAAAGTGGCCAGGGCAGGAGAGAAGAGATAAAGGCCATTTATGAATGGTCTTTCCTCTGCATGGCTGATGGCATGGAGTATGAGCTGGAATAAAGATGTCTTCTACAACTATCTTTCCAGGAGGGAAGGGCTGCGGCCACAGTAAGCCTTCCCTGTACCACAGCAGGGACTTGAGCTGTTATTCTGCTACAGCCCAGGGATTGGAAGTTAAGCAGCTCCCACCGGATGCCCCTCAGTTGATTCAAGCTAGTATAAACAAATCACACAGGACCTGGCTGAAACACACTGGACTGAAGACAGCAGGCAAATGTGTGGTTCTGCTGTTTCCAATATGGATGCTCAATTCCTGGTGTGGAAAGTATCAAAACGCCACATAACACCACAGTGGCCAATGCAGCTTGCTTCAGAACGTGAGCGGCTCGGCCCCAGCTGACCAGGAGCAGCGACTCCCCATGCCCCGGCATCACAAGACAGCTGTACTGCATACCTCTAGCTAAGAAAGGACCAAGCCTCAGAGGAGACATGATTTCTGTGCATGCCCACGATGCACATGGCCTTAGTTACGTTTCTTCCTGCAGTGGTGAAATCCCTAACCTGGCCGACAGGCAGTTTCGGGCACCAGGCAGTGAGTGGTAGAGCAGAGTCTGCTCAGCCATGGAAGCTTGTAACACAGAGCAGTTTCAGGGAAGGGCCAGGGTAGAGGCATGCTACCCCCAGGACACAATGCCCCCGCCATGAGTTTGTTCCTCAACCAGGCTACCCCTCCCAAAGCTCAACCACAGGTTGACAGTCTACTCCAGATTTAAATCCAATACTGGGCTAATCCACCCATGAAGGCAATCCTCATTATCCAGTCACTTCCCAGGAGTCCATCAGCTGTCAAAGCCTCATTCAAGGGCCTGTAGAAGACAATTCCTTGTTACCCTGACACACAGCATCATAGGGTTAAAAATCTGCAAGTTGGTGTCCTAGCTAGGGTTGTTATTGTTGTGATGAAACACCATGACTGGCTGGGCAGCAGTGGCGCACGCCTTTAATCCCAGCACTTGGGAGGCAGAGGCAAGCAGATCTCTGTGAGTTCGAGACCAGCCTGGTCTGTAAGAGCTAGTTCCAGGAGAGGCACCAAAGCTACAGAGAAACCCTGTCTCGAAAAGAAAGAAAGAAAGAAAGAAAGAAAGAAAGAAAGAAAGAAAGAAAGAAAGAAAGGAAGGAAGGAAGGAAGGAAGGAAGGAAGAAAGGAAATGACCAAAAGTAATTGAGAAAAAAGGTTTATTTGTTACACTTTCACACTATTGTTCATCATTGAAGGAAATCAGGACAAGAACTCAAACAGAGTAGGAACCTGGAGGCAGGAGCTGATGCAGAGGCCATGGAGGGGTGCTGCTTACTGCTTGCTTCATATGACTTGCTCAGCCTGCTTTCTATAGACCAGGACCACCAGCCCAGGGATGTCACCATCCATAATGGCCTGGGCCCTTCTCTATTAGTCACCAATTAAGAACATTCCCTACAGGCTTGCCTACAGCCTCATCTTAGGGAGGCATTTTCTCAATTGAGGTCCCCTTCTGAGGATGACTTTAGCTGTGTCACGATGACATAAAACTATCTATCACAGTCAGACAACTGCAGTCAAGAGTATTGTACTCTGGCATCAGGGGCTGAGTACAATGTGGCAAGAAGAGAAGAGGGCATGTCCCACAGGGGACATCTAGCTCTTGTTCTTGCAAACAGCAGAGAACTGTGAGATTGGTGAATACTTTTCTCACTGATTTCATATTTCTTTTATTTTTAAATGTTTACCAATTTGTTTACTTGTTTTGCACAGTATACATGTGGAGGACACCTGTGGGAATCTGTTCTCTCCTTTCATCATGAGGGTGCTAGGGACTGAACTCAGATCATTGGGATTAACAGCAAGTACCTTTACCTGTCCAGCCATCTTGCTGGCCCTCTCTCTGACGCTGACATTCTGCCATTTCAACATGATATAACTGGTTAGGCATTTCTTTACCTTCATCTGGCTAGAGTGTCAGCTGTTATCTTTTTATCCCTGTGCTCTTTCTCTTCCATGTCTGTGGTTTGAATGTTCCCCTCCAAATTTTGGCCTTGTGTATTAAAGTAGGGCCTTGAAGACCTTATCAGTGATGAGGTGGCTGGTCCTTGCACCCCTCGCCTTCCTCCAGTAAGACACATGGAGAGGCTGTGGTGCTGGGGCCTTCATCTAGGACTTCCTGACCTCTAGAACTCTCCGAAATAGTTTCCAATCTTAGAAATCACCCAGGCTGTGTATTCTGTTAAAGGCATACAAAACAAAAGAGGACAGATCTCTTGGAAGGGGACTCCTCCGAGTCTCTGTCCCTTGTGCCCATCCTCTGTTTTGCACCTCTGTGTCCTTCTGCGCTACATCCTTCAGAACTGCCTTCCTCCACTAGTGTGCTCTCCAGCTGTGTTTACTCCACTGTTCTCGCCAACCTGCTCAATCTGCACCTATAGTGTTCAGCACCATGCGTCCCATCGTGCACCAGCACTATCGGAAGTGCTCTCCTGCTTGGTTTCCCCCTGTGGTGGCCCCCTTGGCTTTGCCTCTTGTCTTCTTTACTTCAAATGGACAGCAAAACTCAGCATAGGAACTCACTATGATGTGGACAGCGATTCATTATGACTTGGTTGAAGCCCAAAGAGCCCAAGCCGACTACGGAAAGTATCCTCCTCTGGACTCCAATTTTCGTTTTATTTTGGTCTCCTAGAGGAGCCCCACTCTTAATAGCCCACTAACACATTAAAATGCCTATTTCTATATATTTCACTTTTTATTCAGCATTTTACTTATGTTCCGTATAAATGATGTTCGTGGCACATATCCACAGAAGGAGACTTAATTAGAATGCATGGTCTCCAACCATCAAGAGAATTCAGCTTCATAATGAGTCATAAATCTTTCAAATTTGGTTTAAATATTTAACCCTTTATAGTTAAGAAAGTAACTTAGGATCCTTCTCATCTCAAATCATCAGACTAAGGTTTCATAATAAGACATACACAAAAAGAACTCTTACTTTTGGTTTTTCCAGCGTTTTAGTTATTTTTATACAAAGACTATTCAAAGCAGGATATGGTACACACAACAATACTATTCTACAAATGGAGTGGGATTGGATCAAGAGTGTGGATACGGAATCTGTAAAGGAAGTGGTCGTTCTTCTGAGCAACTGTGGGAAGCAGCTTAGTCTGTGACGCATTCAACACCAAATAGAGCACTTGGGCCTCCCAGCCGCAGTTGACATATGGATATGTTTCTGGTGCTGTGATGGGTTACCCAAGACTGGGCAATTTATAATGGAAAGAATTGTTTAGGTTCATGGTTAAGGAGCTGGTTAAAGAACTGGATGGTCCAAGGTAGGGGTCTCTAGTGAGGGCCTAACACTCCTTCAGCTGGTGGCAGAAAGTGGAAGAGCAGGCAGGCCCATGAGGAAGAGCAGGCGGGCCCATGAGGAAGAGCAGGCGGGCATGTGGAAGAGCAGGCCCATGAGGAAGAGCAGGCGGGCCCATGAGGAAAAGCAGGCGGGCACGTGTGGAAGAGAGATCCCGAGAGACTCTGGCTTCACAGAAGCCACTCCTGAAGATAAATGATCTAGTCCCATGAGAGCAAGAGCCTACTATCATAGACACAGTACAACCTTTTCCACCGGTTCTTACCCCAAAACCAAAGGCTTTCCATTGGGCCCCACTCCCAACAATGCCAATCAAGAAATTAGGGTTAATGTGTTAATTTCTGGGGACCCATTCAAACCACAGAGAGGGCCTGATATCTGTCACCGCAGAGAGAGTTACTTCACTAGTGTTTTTTTTGGTTTTTTTTTAATATTTATTTATTATGTATACAATATTCTGTCTGTGTGTATGCCTGCAGGCCAGAAGAGGGCACCAGACCTCATTACAGATGGTTGTGAGCCACCATGTGGTTGCCAGGAATTGAACTCAGGACCTTTGGAAGAGCAGGCAATGCTCTTAACCGCTGAGCCATCTCTCCAGCCCTTCACTAGTGGTTTTTAAATTATGACTTAACAAAAAGAAAGTCATGAAATTTGTTCTCATGGGCTGGCAATACAGTTGCATGGAAAAAGCACTCCTAGCATGTGTGTGTTCTCTGGGCTCAATCTCTTACCACCATTTAAAAAAAAAAAAAAAAAAAAAAAAAGGACCACTGAACCATTTTAAGTACATAGTTCAGTAGCATCCAGCATGTTCAAGACGCTGTGCAGAAGTCTTAAGGGCCACATCTCCCTATCACCTGTGCCCCCCATTGCCCACAGTTCCCCATCACCCACGGCTCTCTATTGCCTCTTCCTCCTGCTGCAATGTTTGTGCCTAAGCTGCAGGGGGGAGGGGAAGGGGGACAGGGCGTCTACTGTGACTCTATAAAGGCAATACTGAAAGGCGCTAACTGCACAGGATCAGACTTATTTCTACTTATGTGCGAAGAGTGTACCACCTGTATGTAGGTATTTACACCTGAGTAAGTGCAGTGCCCATGGAGGCCAGAAGTGGGCACTGGATCCCAGGAACCAGAGCTATAGTCAGTTGTAAACTCCCAGACATGGGTGTTGGGAAATGAACTCAGGTTCTCTGGAAGAGCTACACGGGCTTTTATACTGCTGAGTCATCTCTCTAGCCCCCAAATTAAATTATTGTAAGTGTTTGCATAGTTCCACAGAAAGTGAGGCTTATTCACAGAGTCAGATAAGCAGTGACTAATTTTCTCACCAAAACAGCATCTCCTAAGCCACAAACTGGAACCCAAAGCATTCCTGTTGACAGAGCTACTGAAGGTTATGTGGCAGGCCCCACAGGCTACAATGAGCCAGTGAGCCCTACATTTCTGCTAAAACTATAAAGCATAGTGGTGACCTTACAAAACCTTTAACATCCTGTTTTCTCCATCCAACAAACACTATTCCCAGTTCAATGAATGGTACAAAAATGTACAAAAACAACAAATATCAAATCTGAAACATTAGCATCTTACTTCAAAATTAAAATCTGTTTTTCTTTCCAGATTTAAAATACATTGTACACAGGATATTTTAAAACCTAACTTTGACCTGCTATGTTTATGTTCTATTACAGCCTCGTTCTTTCTAAATAAAACTTTGACTGACGATTAAACCCCTAAACGTTACATGGACAGGCTCTGCCCATGCATTTTCCATGGAGACACAGGTATGAGCCAAGCATGTGCTACACACTGCAGTCCCAGCACTTGGGAGGCTGAGGCAGGAGGATCACGAGTTTAAGGCCTGTATGGGACATATGGCAAGTCTCAGTCTCAGAGAGGAAAGAAAGTGATATAGATGTGTGACTCTGGCTCTAATGGCCTGGGTTGTGACTCTGATACATCATTTCAAATGTCAAATGTTAATACGAGTGACAAAAACCCACTTACCTCTTTATAATGTTTATATTTAGATCAATTCCACCGAACCTGGACAGGAATTCGAGGTATGGCACGTTCCCTGAGCTGGTGAGTGGGATCTATGGTCAGACAGGAAGCATGACAACGTGTTAGAGAACTGAGGCTCCAGCCATAGACACAGAGCAGACTTCTGTGTCGTGAAAAGTTGTAACATCGAAGCTGCTAAGGGAACAGAAACATTAGTAAACATTTGTGAGTCCTTCCCAGGAGTCAGAGCTGATCACGTCCTCAGAAAGCGTGGTATGAGGCAGGGAAAAGCCAACATGTGTGTATAACATTACCAAACACCTGACCTGAACTCACCGAACATCTACATACAAATCAAGCAGAAGCCTCACAAACATCTCCTATGTGTTATGTGTACTAGAAGCGGAGGGGAGAGCAGAGACATCCATCTAGTTTCAAGAGAGAGACTGTCGCTGTTAAGAGTTATTCTTCTAGTACATTTCTAGTATAATTATTTAGCTATTGGGGAAGCGGTGTCATGCTGTGTCATGCAGAGGTCAGAGGACTGCTGGAGGAAGTAGCTCTCCTCTTCCCCCATACGGGCTCCAGGGACTGACCTCAGGCTGTCAGGCTTATGGGCAAGCATCTGTATCCACTGAGCCACCTCACTATAAAGGATACTGTTGGGTCAAGTGAGTCAATATGAATTATAGATTAAACAAAATGATTAAATCAATTGAGATGGGCACTGCACTATGATCACACCAGAGATCAGTCCTTGTTTTTAGGAAATCTATACCCTGAAGTCAGAAAGAACTGTGAGACTGTCAGCTTCTTCGGTGTTTGAAGACTTTCTCCAGAAAACAAAATGCACTTCAGTGTGTTGAAGATCCATGACCTCCCTTGCACAGGGAGCAGAAGAATTAACCTCATGAAAACAGCTGCATTGCTGAAAGCAAACCACAGAGTCAATACAAGTCCCATAAAAATTCCAATGATATTTTTCACAGGAGAAACAAACAAACAAAACAAATCCTACAATTCATACGGAAACACAAAGATCCCAAATTGCACTACAGAGCCTTGGTAACAAAACCAGGCTGGTACTGACACAAACATAGATGTCGATCGATAGAGCAGACTGAAGGACCGAGAAGGAAAGCTACACACTCCAGCCACCTCTTTCCCAACGAAGGGCCAAGTACACACTAGAGAGAAGTTGGTCTCCAACTCTTGGCCCATGATGCTGAAACACTGGACACTCAAAGGCTGAAGACCAAACTACATCTCAGGCTCGCCCTGTGCCATTAAAAAAAAAAAAAGGAAAGAAAAAAAGCATCAATGACATCAAGGACATTTATGTAAGACCTGAAACACTGACTCCACTGGAGGAAAATGCAGGAGAGATGCTTGAAGATCTAGGCACAGAAAAGGACTTTCTGAAAAGTACACCAACTGCTCAGGAACTCACTGCACACAGTTCAAAGCTCTTCAGCAGAGGAAACCAACACCAGGGTGAAGCAACAGGCACGGGACGAGAAAAAAGCTATGCCAACTGGTCATCTGACAGGAAATTAGGATCCAAAATATACTGAATAGCCAAAGAACAGATAATCATCAAGCAGGTGAATGAGTTGAAGAAACTGTTCTCAGAGCATACGTGGCTAAGGAACACTCGAAAAGATGTTCAACCTCCCTTGTTACCAGGGAGATGCAAATCCAGTCTACAAGGTGGTCCTCGGGGGATGCAGTGGGTAACAGTGCTTGTTCTGCAGACACGAGGACCTGTGTTTGAATTCTTGACACCCGTATAAAAAAATAAAATAGAGGGCTGGAGAGATGGCTCGGCGGTTAAGAGCATTGCCTGCTCTTCCAAAGGTCCTGAGTTCAATTCCCAGCAACCACATGGTGGCTCACAACCATCTGTAATGAGATCTGGTGCTCTCTTCTGGATAGCTGTATACATAATAAATAAATAAATAGATAAATTTAAAAAAAAATAAATAAAATAGAAAAGATAGAAATATTTTTTTTAAAGAAAGGGCATAGATATACATACCTGCAAACCCAGCACTGAGAGTGGAGCCAGGTGGACCCCAAGAGCTGTCCAGCCAACAATTCTAAGCTGACATAGTGAGTTTCCTGACTAGCGAGATCCTGCTGCCATGGAGGAAGACATGATGTTATGCTCTGACCTCTACATGTGCATACTTGCACACTGACAAGGACATACAACCACACAGAGAGACACGTGCACACACAGCACTAGAATTAAAATCTTAAGTGACATGATTAATTTTTTTAAAGCTACAATGTGTTTCTATCCCACTCCAGTCATTTGGAAAGCAAACAAACAACCATATCAACAAAGGCTGGCCTTTGAGGGAAAGGACCTGCATGCTGTGCGGGAATGGAAGTTAGTGCAGCCATTACAGAAACCAATACGCAGGGCCCTTCTGAAACTAAGAACAAGACCGCCATGAGACCCAGCTGTCCCTGGGTCCACAGTGACGAACCCTACATCTGCACACCATAGAGATATTTAGACACCCGTGTGTATCACGACACCATTCACAACAGCCAAGCGATGAACCGGCTATGCATCTGTCTGCAGATGAAGGGAGGAAATGTGGGGAACGTAACAGCTCTGAAGAATGAGATCGTGTCAATTTCAGGGAAATGGATAGAGCTGGAGGTTTAAGGGAGTAAGTTAGACTCAGGCAGATATATAAACGTGCTTTCTCTTACACAAGTCTAAGTCTGAAATAAAATTTAGCCTTCTGGCTAAATTAAGGGTAAAAATAGGACATAGGAAAGTAAAAAAACAGACTGTTGGGGAAAAGGGAAGGGAATGAAAAAGTGATGGGGTTGAGTATGATTAAAGTATGCTACAGCACAGGGTGCGGTGCAGCATTTAACCCCAGCACTAGGGAGACAGAGGCAGGTGCATCTCTATGAGCTCCAGGCTTACAGAGTGAGTTCCAGGACAGCAAGGGCTGTTATACAGAGAAACCCTGTCGAAAGAAAGAGAGAGAGAGAGAGAGAGAGAGAGAGAGAGAGAGAGAGAGAGAGAGAGAGAGAGAGAGAGAGAAAGGGAGGGAGGGAGGGAGGGAGGGAGGGAGGGAGGAAGGAAGGAAGGAAGGAAGGAAGGAAGGAAGGAAGGAAGGAAGGAAGGAAGGGAGGGAGAGTGCTACAAACACATAGGGAATAGCAAGACCATTGTTTGTACCATAAGTCTTCAATAATAAAAATATATGTACTGGACTGAGGTGATGGCTCAGAGGTTAAGAGCATTGACTGCTCTTTTAGAAAACCTAGGATTGGTTCCTAGTGCCCACAAAATGGTTTCCAAGGGATATGGTGCCCTCTTCTGGCCTCTACAAGCACTGCACATACATGGTGCATAAACAGAGGCAAACACACACATAAAATAAAAATAAATAAATCTTTTAAAAATATGTACAATGTACATGTTGAGTATATTGCTTGCATATATGCCTACACACACACACACACACACAAGCTAAGATCCCAGGAGAACAAAATAAAGGGACTCTTGTGCCACAGATAACTCCAAACCGAGGGACATAGGATTACTGTGCCACAAATGCTTTAGTATCATTCTTAAGGAAGATTTTCTGAAGGTTCAGAATTATTTCCAATACAAGACTAATTTTTTAAATGAAGGTAGTTATTAAAGAAGGATAAAAGATTTTGAATCTAAATAAACATAAGAATAGATCAATATAAATATTTTATAATAAGTCTCATACAGGTTCACATAATGTAATGATCCCCAAGTCTGCACAACTGAACTGATATTTACTTAGCCTGGAAGTATCAGCCTCAAAGTCTAATATCTCAATGTTCCCCAAAGGATAAATTTCTCTTCCCCATTTAAAACATGTGTAACTAGGAAATGAGGCCAGAGGGATGCTGGCTTATGATACGTCTCTGGAGAAGCTTTTCCTGCAAAGGGCACCTGTGACTCCCACGTCTGGTAGTATGTATGTATTTCAGGAGATACGGTAGTAGCAGGTGCTCAGAAGTGTTCCTAACATGGCAAAAGATGGGCAAAAACAGGTCAAATGTGTGGCTCAAGACTGGATGCTCTCAGTGACAAGATAAAAGAGAATGGGGACCTGGAGGGAAGGCTCCGTCAGTAAAGAAAGGACCTGAGCCGGGTGGTGGTGGCGCACGCCTTTAATCCCAGCACTCGGGAGGCAGAGACAGGCGGATCTCTGTGAGTTCAAGGCCAGCCTGGTCTACAAGAGCTAGTTCCAGGACAGGAACCAAAAGCTACAGAGAAACTCTGTCTCAAAAAAATCAAAAAAAAAAAAAAAAAAAAAAAAGACCTGAGTTTAATCCCCAAAAGCCAAATGGACTTTGGGAGCTCAGTCCAGTGCTCCACTATGGGTGTCTGTCTCTATCTCCACCATCGCCGGACAAAGGTTCTATGGTGATATTCAAGATATTCATCAGTGTGGCTATGGGACAAGGGCAGAAGAAGAAAGAAGATGAGCAAGAAAGTCAGGACAGCGAGGGGTTGGTCCACCCACTGAGACAGTGTGACTGATCTAATGGGAGCTCACCAAGGACAGCTGGACTGGGACTGATGGAGCATGTGATCAAACCAGACTCTCTGAATGTGGCTGACAATTGGGGCAGACTGAGAAGCCAATGATAATGGCACTGGGATTTGTCTCTACTGCATGTGCTGGCTTTTTGGGATCCTAGTCTATTTTGATGCATACCTTCCTAGACCTGGATGGAGCGGGGAGAGCCTTGGACTTCCCACAGGGCAGGGTACCCTGTCTTAGGACTGGGGGGGAGGGGAAAGGGGAATGGGGGAACGGGAGGAAAATGGGAAGAGGTGGAAATTTTGAATGGTATTATTTATAAAGCAATTTAAAAAAAAATCTGAGAGTCCGACATGTGCTTATAATCCCAGTGCTGGGGAGGTAGAGACAGGAGGATCCCTGGGGTTCACTGTCAAGCAGCCTGGCCTATGTGGTAAGTTCCAGAACAACGAGCAAGCCTGTCTCAAAAACAAGGTGGACAGTCCTGAGAAACATTTGACATTCTCTTCTGATCTCCATATGCACACGAACACACGTATATATACACACATACACATGCACACACACTTAAGTTGAAAAAGAATGAGAAGACATTTGCCAGATTACAGCCAATAAACGGGCACACACGTAGACAAACACGTGGACTTCAGGAGGCAAGTTCTGGTGCTGGATCTGGGCTGCAGAAGGAGGAGTTTCACAATTTGTATTTACCATCAAATGTTCCCATAACCCTGGTCTCCAACTTAGAATACCAAAAAGCCAAACCACAACTTAGCTCTCTGAAATCCATTTTCTCACAAGACATTTTATTTTTTAAATGACCTAAGAATAGGCTGGGGAGATGGCTGACAGGGTAAAACACTGCACAAACAGGAAGACCCGAGATCACATCCCACACACCTATGGAAATACTAGGCAAGGAAGCATGTACGTGTAACCCCACGCTGAGGGTGCAGAGAGACAGGTAAATAATGGAGCTTGGGGGCCAACTAGTCTAGCCAATCAGTGAGCTCCAGGTTCAGTGAGAGACCCTGTCTCCAAAAATAAGGTAGGGAGCAATAGAAAGGCATTCAAAGTTGACCTCTGCCCTCCACACACACGGAGAGAGAGAGGTCCATGTCAGTACTTGGAGACTCTTCATGGAAACAATGGTGCAGAGCAGGCCACAGCAAAGTCTACAGTGCCCCAACACTAAAGCATCCTGATGTGGCTCTCCAGTGAACACTAGAGCTAAAGGATGTGTAAATGGCTTCTGGAAAGCTCTATTCTAATTGCTAGGGCAAATTATTATAAAACCGTTCTTGGTTTTGTACATTTCTGGTTGGGCTACCGACTGAGGAAGAAGGGTGTCACCCATGAACTAATCATGAACTCACAGTGACCTTGGCCCCCATCACTGACCACAGATCTAGAGGTTCCAGGCCCTAAGGAAGCATGCCTGGTGTTGGAGAAAGAGCCAGTTCACAGTACCTTCTTCTAAAAATGACGTTATATGTCATGGTTTCTGTATTTCTTCTCCTACACAGCTGTTTAGCTTGGGGAGATTATCACCACTGTCAATTGACATCAGACCATGGCTGTAAGGACATAGCAGGGATTTTTTTTTTTTTTTTTTGTCTGTTTGTTTGTTTCAAGACAGGGATTCTTTGGGTAGTCCTGGAATTCACTCTGTGAGTTCCTGGAACTCACTTGTAGGAACTCGGATCAGTTCAAGGCTGTCCTTGAACTCACAGAAATCCACCTGCCTCTGCCTCCTGGGTGCTGAGATTCAAGGCATACACCAACACCGCCTGGCTAGAGATTATATTTTAATTCTCCACTTGGTATAAAGTGTCTGCCCAGTGTTTACAAGGGTAAATAGTCTTCTTAAGTCAGAAATAGCCCCATGTGACAGCCACTCCACCCTCAGCAGGTCCCCAAGAGAGTGAGAGTCTCTGTCCATACAAACCCTGGAGAGTCAATGTTCACGGCAACAACATCCACAAATGGCAGAGAGCAGAAATGACTTAGAGATCCCCAAGGCTGGAAAGTTTGGCGCATCCACACATGGGCCCAGACGACAGCCATGGAAAGGACTCTAGTGCTACCCTAACCCCCGGTGAGCACTGAACATGCTAAGTGAAAGTAGCCTAACATGCAAGCACACACATGGTGTGGTTCCATTTGTATGAAATACTCGACACCTGGGAGTCAGGCAGATATCTGTGAGCTCAAGGCCAGCTGCATCTCTACAGTGAGTTCCAGGCCAGCCAGAGTTACATAGCAAGACACTATCAGGAAGGAAGGAAGGAAGGAAGGAAGGGAGGGAGGGAGGGAGGGAGGGAGGGAGGGAAAGGAAGGAAGGAAAAGGAAAGGAAAGAAAATAAAAATAAACATTTGGCATCTCCAGTGTCAGCGAGTGCATTAGTCACTCCTGGTAGATAAAAGAGGGTGGGGTGGGAGCAGTTCCTAACGAGCCTGGGCTCATTAGGTATGCAGGGCATATACATTCTATCTTCACTAAGCTGCTATTAAAAATGTAGACAGCAGTGAGTCTCTCTTTGACTCGGGCACTCTGGCTCAGCCTGTGACGTCCTCTGCTGCCATGTTACTGCAGGAAGATTCTGAGCAAACGGCAGGCGGCCTCCAAATACAAGAGGAGGTACTGGGGAGAGGAGTCATGAAACAGGAAGGCTAGTCAAGAAAACATGCTAAGGATGGCAGGGTCCAGACATCGTACTCACTGAGCAGGCAGCTACAGTCCTGAGAAAAGATAGGTAGCCACCCCGGAACACTGGAGAAAATGGGAGACAATTGTCTTGAGCCATGGGCTTTGTGTGGTCACCCAGAAAAGGGCAGAATGTGAACGCAGAGAGCCATGTGTGTGAACAAATGAACTCCTAGAGCTCTGCCCACCAGGAAGGCTCCAGGGATGGCCTCCCAACAATGGGAGCCGCCCTCCACCTAAACCCTTCATCCAACCAGAGTGAGCCAAGCTCTGGAGAGCAGGTGATTCCAGGACTCAAGCAAGGTGGCTCCAGAAAAGGTTGGTCTGTCTTAAAAGGCAAACAAGTCCTCAAGGAGTAATAGAGTTGTGTCCAAGGCTGGGGAAGCACACTAGAGGGGCTGCTGCCGGCTGCACGGGGATGAATTAAACACCAAAGTGAATAAATAATGAATTCCTAACCCACTTACTAGGAGACCTCCAGTCTCTGCAAATATGGAAACAGTGGGTGAACAGATTGAAAGTCAGATGAGAAACGGAATATTTACTAATCTGAAAGTTTCCCTCATGGAATATTAACTACAAAGTGCACACCCCAGAAGGTCTGACAGATCTCCCTTTGTGAAGTGGCCAAGGCAAGTGTCGGCAGCTCCGGGACACACAGGAATGAAGTGTGACCCGAGAAGAGCTTGAGGTCACTGCTGGGATACACACACAGTCCCACAAGAGATGCTGCCAACACCTGCTCCCGAGGAAACCCCAGGCAAACCCACATGGGGTCTTCTGTGGCAGCAGAATGTAAAGGCAGGGAAAGATGGGGGAACTGTCCCAGACTGACAGTGATGAACTGTTACCCAAATCAAGGGCAGAGTCTGACTGTAACCTAGACCTGCAAGGTGGGTGTGGGGCGAAGGCATGGAACTCTGGGGTTGAGCTGGGCATCATGAGGCGGGGGAGTCTCTACTTGAACAGCTGGGCTGTGGCTGATAGGAGGCAGCACCTTGGTTTGAAGGAAATCTACACTACAGCACCTGCAGGTAATGAGTTTTTTCTCAAATGGCTTGGGAAAAAGGTGTTCTCTGAGTTCTACACCCAACTTGTCTATGACTTTGCTTTGAAAACACAAGGCTATGACAGTGATAGACTGATAATTCTGGGGGGGGGGGAATCAGGAAAGAGCAGGTTTTAGAGGGAGTTGAAACCTAAAAGGGGCAGGTAGTGGGAGAACTTCTCTCAGTTCTTAGTTGTATTTAGCTTCAGGCTCCCCAACTTTTGCACAATGGTCTTTAAGCTGCATGCATGAGCGTGTGTGTGTGTGTGTGTGTGTAAGTTTATATTGTACACATATGTGTATGTATATGCTTGTGTGTGTGCATATGTATGATGTATGTGTGTGTAGTATAGGTGTTTCTTTTGTGAACGAACACTCCAATGTCCTTACTCTCTCCACTTGACCAATTGTGAGTTTCTACCTCATCCACTGCACAGAGAAACTTCTCTGGAGAGCTCTGGAACTGCACTAATTTGTGGGTAGATGATGCTGTCCACGCAGCAGAACAAGGCTGGGGTTTCATTGGGTTTTAGTCATTGTGTGGGACCAGGATCTGTCTCTGATGCATGATCTGACTTTTTGGGGTCCATTTTCTATGGTGGATGCCTTGTTCAGTCTTGATGCTGGGGGGAGAGGCTTGGTACTGCCTCAATTTGATGTGTCAGGCTTTGTTGACTCCCTACAGGAGGTCTTACTCTTTCTGAAGATTGGATGGGGGGTTGGGGGGAAGTGAGAGTGATGGGGAGCTGTGGTTGGTATGTAAAAGGAATAAAAAAAAAGTTAAGAAGACCACTGTGGAAACAGTGACAGATAGAAAGTTCGTAAGAGCCAGAGGTTGGAAGGACCAGAGCAGAACAATGCCTTCGGAGCAGGCCAGGACCACTGCACTTGAGAGCTCACAGCAGCAGTGATGGACTGTACAATGTCTGTGCAATATCGAGCCAGTCAACATCGCAGCAAGGAGGAGGATGGGCCTCATGAGCCCACCCCAGCTGAGGAGCTAGGAGCAGTTTGTGGCAGCTGGGAGAGGGAGAGACAGTTTTCCTTAAGGATATTGCTTTTAGTAGGTCAACCATGCTTCAGTGAATGACCCACACCCACGAGTATGTGGACAGCACAAAACAGACTTAGTGGGCTATTCAAAGAAGACAAGAGGACATAAAGTTGGGAGGGGGTTGGTGGGTCTGGGAGGAGTTAAGGGAGAAGTTGGGACGGATATTCTCAAAATACGTTATACATATTATATATAAACTCTCAAATAATTAATAGTGTATTTTAAGAGAGAGAGAGAGAGAGAACTCTGTCTCTGGCCTAGGAGGACTAATATGCAGAAGCAAGAACAACCACAGCACCATGAGGAGGGGGTGGGAGAGACACCCACCTTCTGGTGCTATAAGCTCTGCCCGAGTGTCTAGCCAACTTCAAGGAACCACATGTGTACAAGAGTCATTGCAGCATAGCCAAACACAAAAGATCTAAACTAAGAGGTGAGTTCTGACCTCTGCAGGCAAGACGGAGTTTATAGTTAGCTGTCTGTCAAAATGAAGCATTCTTCAGAGGGACAGCCAGAGGCCAGAGGCTCCACAGCATTCACACCCATGACTGGAGTCACGTGTGTTGTGGGCTATTCGTTTCACCAGGCAAAGATGTGTTACATTCATTTCTGTGTGGAATTTTACTTTAACTGTGTAAAGGTGTGTCACATTTGGCTATGTGGCATTTGTTTGATGATGTCAGGATGTGTGTCTAATTATGTAAAGATGAGTTGCATTTGTTTCACCTTGCCTGCCTAAGGCACCCTTGGTCTAATAAAGGGCTGAATGGCCAATAGCTGGGCAGAGATAGGATAGTCTCTCTGACAGGCAAAGAGAATAAAGGAGGAGGAGGAAGGAAAGAAGGAAACCCGGGGGCAAGAAGCCAGGCAGCCACCAGACAGCCAGGCAGAAGAAGCAGTGAAAGTAAGATATTCAGAAGAAAGAAAGGTAAAAAGACCCAAGGCAAAAGGTAGACAAAGAGAAACAGGTTAGTTTAAGTTAAAAGAGGTAGCCAGAAACGAGTCCAAGCTAGGCTGAGCATTTAGAACTAATAATAAGTCTCCGTGTCATGATTTGAGAGCTGGTTGGTGGCCCAAAAGAAAAAGCCTGTCCACATATGTGGCTGCTAAGCTCTAGAGATGTGGCCAATACAGGTGATTAACCGTTTTTCACTTTATTCAGTGTTAATTAACCTAAATTTCAAAAATTATACTGATTCCATTATTGAAAAATGTCTAAGTGTGTTTTTAAAAAGCTGGGGATGTGAATCTTATGTTTCAAGCAGACGTTTCACAGGCTCACAGTCAGATCAAGTCCAGTGAAGACGCCGAAGCTGTCTGTGTGTGTGCGTTCACCGTGTATAAAGACTTCAGACATGAAAAGGTAAAGTGCCAACCATTTCAACAGTGACAGAATTAAATGAAATAGTATTTGAACATTCATGATTGAATAAAACTATTATTAAAATTAATTCCTGGGCCAGCAGATGTCTCGGGAGGTAGGGGGGCTTGCTTTTGGGGCTTGCTTTCAAGACTGACAACCTGAGTTCAATTCCTGAGATTGGTAGGAGAGAATTGATTCCCACAGCTGTTCTCTGACCTCTGCATGTATGCCATGTCGTGTATACACACACACACACACACACACACACACACACAAACAAATAAATAAGAAACAGTTCATTTACTCTATTATTCACCTCTTGAGGTGACTGCTGGAAATTTATCTATATGGCGCACACATTATTTCACTGGCCCAATCTGGTATGTATCATTATCCAAACAAACTCAAATATGAACAGCCATGAGAGCAGACCTTTTCAAAAGATAAGACCGTTGTGAGAGCCAACTCAGGGATAAGCAGCGTGTTGCGTGTACCAGGCCAGGACCTGAGAGCAGCAGTCTCAGCGGTGTTTAAGGAAGAAAGAGACAAACAGAAAGGAGAAATCCAAACAAGCAAAAAGGGGAACCAAATGAAATTCTAGATCTTAATAAAAAAAATGTCTAAAGTTGCAGGCTCAGGGGATGATGGACCAATTAACAACACAGAAAGAATACGAAAAAAAAAAACCAGTAGGTTTGGGGATAGATACATGATATCTAATCTTAAAAGTACATAGAATATGATGTTTCTAAAACAGAGAAATAAGGGAGCCCACGGGGCAATACCAAATGCCCAAATGGGAGAGGATGGGATTAAAACTACATTTGACTAAACATGGTTGGGAACTTCAGAAAAACAAAGCTGAACAGAGGGGAACCCCTAAAGAACAATGTGATTTGCACAGGAAAAAAAAATCCAGAATACAGGTGTTGTCTTGAGGCCAGGGCTTCACTAGGTTGTCCAAACTGGCTTCCAAATTGTTATGTAGTCCAGACTAGTCAGGAGTTTGAAATCCTCCGGCCTTAACTTCCCTAGTTCTGGGGTCACCATGTATTCCACTACACAGAAGAAATGTGATGAACTCCTGGAGTTAACACGAGAACTGGGTGACATCTGCCCTCCACTGAACAGCTGTGTTCATAACACTTTATCCCAGGTCAGTTACATGCAAATTAGCCTGGGATGGTGCACACGTCAAATTCTAACATAAAATAGGCCTCTAAAAGCACTACCATAGCATGAAGCCAGACCTTGATTAAGAATGAAGGGGTAAAGCATGATTACACGCGTGTGTGCACATGTGTGCACAAGTGTGATTCTCATGCTGGAAAGAATGCTACTGATGCCCCTAGTTGAATTCTCCATACTTGTAGTTGCTAGGATGCTCAAAGACTTACTAATGTTGGATCCCTACCAGATTTATATCCTTTTCCCTATGGGCTATACCAGAAATCCTTACTCTTTCCACTACCCTGGCTGGGATAGACCAGTGATTGGCCCAAGGACCCTTACCATTCACATCCCTCCCCAGGCCCTGGCATTATACCAGTTACACAGCCTCTCCACCTCCCTACAGCCTGAGAGAGAACAGGCTGTCCCCCATGCCTGTGCACTATGACCTTCCTTTATCATTTCACTAATATCTACTCCAAACTCAACAGAAGAAACGTTAAATGTCCCTCCCAGACAGTCTTCCTGGAGTTCCAACCTCAGAAAAGAGAGTCTGTACACTTTGATGATCCTTGCCACAGTCCTTGGTAAACTCCATGTCTCCTGAGCCAGAAACTCCTCAAGGGTAGGAAGGAGTCAGGCCTCAGTATGTGCCCTGCCCCCACCCGGTGTCCAGCATATCATAGATGCTCCTTAACTTGCCCTTGTTTCTTAAATTCTTTAATTTACACTATTTATTGTGTGTGGACATTTGTACACTCATTGTGTGCATGTGTGCATATACGTGTGGAAAGGAATGCACACACAGAGGTCAGAAGGCAACAGTGGCTTGCCTCCTCTATCACTGCTGGTTATAGATCTGCCTGTCCCTACCCCCTCCTCATCCCCAGCACTGGTGACAGATGCATACTACTGTGCCAGTTTAAATGTGGGTCTGGAGCCCCAAACTGGGATCCTCAAGTTTACACAGCAGCCACCACATCCAGATGTTCACAACATCCCCACCCAGGAGTTGAGCCCAGGATGACTAACCCAGAGACTATCTGGGAAGCATCATAAATTTTGATGTGAGAACAAGTGCTGAGATACTATGTTCTAAAATACAAATTGAGAGACTAGAGCAACAGCTCAGAACTTAATAACATTCTCTTACAGAGAACCCCAATTTTGCTTCCAGTACCCACATCTGGTGGCTTACAAGCCACAAGGAATCTGGTACCCTCTTCAGACCTCTGCATGTACTGCATTCATATGCACATACCCCCACACATACAAACATACCAAAAAAAATTAAGCTGATCATAGAGGTGCACGCCTTTAATCCCAGTACTTGGGAGGCAGAGGCAGGTAGATCTCTATAAGTTCAAGGCTGCCATGATCCACATAGTGAGTTCCAGGAGCTACAAAGTGAGAACCGTATCTCAAAAAAGTAAGTTAGCAAACAAACAAATCTTTACATATACATAAATTGACCTAATACTTCTATATAGAAGTTTTTAAGGAAGAAAATGACAGGCACACTTTTGTGTGCAAAATATGAGCAAGTGAACGCTGATCATATCATCCGAATTGGCAGGAACTCAAGTGACTGATGAACAGTGATCGCAGCCCCAGTCGCTCGTATAGGCCAATGCAAGGACAGAACAGTCATGTTTTCCTCTGCCAGTCCCCTGGCTTCTCCAGAACAGCCCATACTGAGTGTCGCTCATCCTACCTGCGCCAGCAAGTCCTGGAACTGCTCTCTTGTGAGAGGCATGAGAAAGGCCGTGATTGCACGCTTCAGATCCCCCTTCGTCACTGTCTGGCTTTGGGTCGAGTCGAGAACCTGGAAGACCTTTTTCATTTCATCCCTTTTGTTGGAGAGCTTTTGAGACAGAATCCGTTCAACGTCTAAGAAGGAAAGGACTGGGTTGGCAACAGGTGTGGCTGTGGGTGAGACAGAAACATCTAGTGAGCGTGCTTAGACCAGGATGCAACAGACTGCAGAGCTCAGCTTCCTCTCTCATTTTCATGTCTCTGCTCAGCTAATGCCTCAGCAAGGACAGCCGAGTTTTTACCCCTGGAAGTTGGTTAGCCCAGGATCACACCCATAAGGGAAAGAAGCAAAGGTGCTCTTCCCTACAAGGACATGGGATATGAGAATTCTTGAGGAATGGAAGAAATGTATCTTATAGATCAATCTTTACTTTTACAATTATTGCGCGTGCGTGTGTGTGTGCATGTGTGCATGTATTCTTATGTATGTGGCTGAAGGAATGCCATAGCATGCATGCGGAGATCAGAGGACAGCGTGGGGGAGTGGGTTCTCTCTTTCCACCATGTGGGTCCCATTTACCAAACGCAAGTCACCAAGCTTGACAGCAAAGTGCCTTTGCCTGCTGAACCACCTCAACAGTCCTCAGTGAAGTTTTATTGTGTGTGTGTGAATACACACGTGTTCATGTGAGTGCTCATGAAAGGACATGCAGATGTGGAGGCCAGAAGCCAACACCGGGTGTCTTCATTATCTGCTCCACCTTATTTTTTGAGATGTGGCCTCTCATTAAACCTAGAGCTACCAGGTAGTGTGGTACACATCTTTAATCCCAGCATTTGGGAGGCAGAGGCAGGCAGATCTCTGTGAGTTCGAGGCCAGCCTGGTCTACAGCACTAGTTCCAGGTCAGCCAGGATGGTTACACAGAGAAACCCTGTGGAAGGGAGGGAGGGAGGGAGCGAGGGAGCGAGGGAGCGAGGGAGCGAGGGAGCGAGGGAGGGAAATAATAATAAAGTACTTATTTTAAAAGCACAAAAAACCTAGAGCTAAGGGGTCAGCAAACCCAGGGACCCTCCTCCTGTCTCTCCCTCCCTAGCAAGGCCTGCACCATCACTGTTGGTGGGTTGGTTTCAGGGATATGAACTCAATTCTCAGGTTTGCCTGGCAAGCACCTTATCCATGTGCCATCTGCTTAGCCCCTAAGTCAACCTTTACAGTATCTTATCTACCTTATATGACCTTGACAGTTTGGGGGGAAATCTTTGATTGACAGGGATCCTTTTCCTTTTCAAGACTGGGAGGTCTGGGTGTGGAACAGCCTGGGTATGGAAAGATGGCATGAAAATGTTCCCCATGCTCTGGATAAATGTCGAGGCCTTCAACTTCCTGGGGGCAGGAGGATGCTTTAGGCCTCAGAGGTCACCCGTGAAAGGTAACGGACTACTAGGCCTCCCTGACTTCTACTGTAGACAGAAACAATTGCACAGAGAAATGCAGTAATGCAATGAACCCGGGGGCACCCATCAGAGCCAGTGTGTAAGCACTGGATGCTCTGTTTGATATTCCATAGCTGGCTGAGCAAAGAGAAAGCTGAGGACAGCGGCCTGGCGAGTCCCTTGCATTTATTATAGCAGATTCCAGTGTGTGACAAAAGCTTCATTAAGGCCTTGTCTTTTTTTATTTTCACAAGGGTAGTCAGGGAGCTCAGACTCTAGGTACCTCTCTTAGAATAGGCTTTTTTTTTTTTTTTTTTTTTTTTTTTGGTTTTTCAAGACAGAGTCCTAGAACTAACTCTTGTAGACCAGACTGGCCTTGAACTCACAGAGATCTGCCTGCCTCTGTCTCACAAATGCTAGGATTAAAGGTCTGCACCATCACCACCTGCAGAACAGGCATTTCTTATCAGCCGAGAGTGAAGGCTTTCACCTCAGGTGGCCTCGGACAGATCAGGGATTCAGAGGGCACCTCAGTGACAGCTGGAATCCTTCTCTGGGCTCTCTTGGGTCACAGCGTAAGCTGCCTGAGCCACCTTTTGTCAATGGTGGGACAGGGCGATGACATGGGCTCCCAGCCATGCTGTGACAGATGTCTGCTTCACTCTTACCTAGGGTTAGGCCATGGGCAAGTCCTCCCTGTCACATCCCTGGGCTGTGCAAGTCCCCAAGAGGAGCCTGGGCTGCCTCTCACTCCCAATGCCCACGACTTCTCCAGGAAGGTAGGATGGGCAGTAAGGAACAAAGACAAGCTCCACTGAAGACCTAAAAATGAGGGGGCTGCTTTGGAGTGACAGGGTAGCTTTCTAATAGAAAGTGGGGGCACTGTTTGGAGAGGCTATGGAACCTTTAAGAAGTAGGACCTATTTGCTATCTGCTATAAACAGGTCACTTGGGGGCGGGGGGGGGGCTTTGAAGGTTATATTCAGCCATGGTGTTCTCTCTCTCTTCTCCCTCTCTCTTTTTCTCTCTGTCTGTCTCTCTCTGTCTCTGTCTCTCTCTTTGTGTGTGTGTGTGTGTGTGTGTGTGTATGTGTCTGTCTGTCAGTCTTTCTCTCTCTCTCCCTTTCCTGGTCCACTGTTATGTGAACAACATCCACCAAACACTGGTGAACTGAGCTGTTCCACCACAATGGACTGAAACCCTCTGCCACAGTGAGCTGAAAGCCTTCTTCTCCTTTGTTTCTACCAGGTCCTGTGGTCACAGTGCTGGAACTGGTCGTTCCGGAGGAGGAGGAGTAGGGATGAAGGAGGAGCGGGTGCTATGGGAACAAAGAGGACTCCAGTGGAGGAGGCAGCATGGCCAAGAACCATGAATGGTCCAGACCTTGGGCCTCATGCTCTGGTTATGGGCTGCCACCATGACATTTCCATCAACAGAGAGAACCCAAAGTCCCTCTCTTACCACATGGAGAAAGCTGGAGTGTGGAGACAGGTCAGGCCATCCCAGCAGCTCAGGGGTATGCTTATGGAGCTCCCCACAACATAAAGGTACCAGAGTGGGGCGGGCAAAGTAGGAAATTTTTAAAAAGCAGAGATGATAGAATGTTTGATTTGATGTGTCATGGGAAGTGGGAAGACAGTGAAGCCCATGCAGCCTGACAGGGTGGCCATGGTCTTTACAGAGAAAGAGTCAGAAGTTTCCAAGATGGTCAGAGGGAGCCCTCCCCATGCAGTCTTTGATCACACTGCCACTCTTATTGGCTTCTTTTCCTGTGGCTCTGATAAAATACCCTGAGAAAGCCACTTAAGGGAGACAGGGCTTATTTTTTCCACCATTCCAGGTCACGGTTGTCACCCAGGGAAGTCAAGGCAGCAGAGGCTCACATCCATGGTCATACCCATCCAGTCAAGAGCAGGCAGCAACAGATTGATGCCCATGCTGTATTCAGCTCCCTCCCCTTTACAGGCAGCCCAGGGCCTCACCCTTGAAATGGTGCTGCCCACATTCAGTGTGGGTCTCCCAGTGGTCCCATTAAGAAAATCCCTCGCGGCATGTCCACAGGCCAACCAATCCAGACAGCTCCTCTGAAGCCACACCCCCCAACCCAAGGAGATTCCTGACTGTGTCAGGTTAACAAACTAACCACCACAGTCACATTGTGGCTCCTCCCATCAAGAATAGGAAGGAGTTTTCTCCAGCCCCTGCTTGTGTACAGCTCGGCCACACCTGTGCCAGTGACCAGTGGCACCATGGGTGAGGTGTAACTGTCTTTAAAGATACTGTGTTGGGGATTTCATCCCTTGCAAACTACACCTGGGGCAGTGAAAGACAGGCTACAGAGAGAATTCCTGAATCCAGTGTGGAGTGTCTAATGTGTGCATGCCCTCTTGAAGATCAAATCTATAATAAGGAGATCAGAGAACTTGGGGTAGGGCAAGGCATGTGGGAGCCAAAAGCCTGTATCATAGGAAGCATAGAGGAATGGGGAGGCAAGGAGGATTATGTGGGAAACCCCAATTTTTTGGAAATGGGATTTACCATTCCAGAGCTACTGACCAGACACCTATCACTGGCAGCCCTTGTTCCCGGTGCCAAGGACACGGCAGTAGGCGACAGGACCAGCCTACCATCTGGAGGGGACAAGACAAACAAGGGGAAGGCAGCCAGTATGTCACAGGGTGATGACAGATGGTAGTGAGTGTAGCAAGGATGGCAAGAGACCAGCAGAGTGTAGGAAGGGGGCACCATGGCCTAGTCTAGCCCGGCAGTCCATGATCCCTCCCCAGGGAGCTTGGGAGCCAAGATCAGAATGTCAGAAATGAGGCAGACAGCTAGCTAGCAGAGGTGACTACATTCCAAACATGGACCACAGCAGCTCTGTAAGAGCTCTATGTAGGAGCAACCTGAGTCTGTCTAAGGGAACAGAGACTGGGGTGGCTGCGAGGGACACAGGAAGAGCCAGGGTTGGGAAGCGAGGATACCTGCATGTCAGCTTTAAGCACCTGGACAAAGGATCAGGGTTTTGCTTTACTTGGGTTTGGTTTTGAGACAGGGTTTCTCTGTGTAACTACACTGGCTGTCATGGAACTCACTCTGTAGACCAGGCTGGCCTCAAACTCAGAGATCCACCTGCCTCTGCCTCCCAAGTGCTGGGATTAAAGGTGCGTGCCACCACTATCCAACCCAAGGTTTTCTTAAAATGCAAGAAGAAAGCCAAGGGATGATCAGGGAAGCATTACATCATCCTGGCCACTGCAGAGAATGGACTCCAGGGACAAGAAACAAGAGAAGAGGATCAGAGTAGTCATGCATCAAGCCCATTGGGAACTGAGTGTGGCTCGACCCTGGTACCACCTTGATGTGGACCATGGACTGGCAAATGAAGACATGGTCTGCTGACTCTCATGCAGACTGTGTGGCCTGGGGACAGGCAGAGTCTGAAGAAGCAGATCAGGACCCTGCCTTCATGTTCAATGTGAGGATCTAGACCAACGATGCTGCCACTGGTTGAATAAGGGGGCAAGGGACCTTGTGGAGCCTGTGTAAGGTGTCTGCAACCAAGGTGCAAACAGAAAGCCAACCAAGCAGCACATATATTCCCTGGAGCCTAGTGGGGAAATCAGCGTGGAACTGGGTACAGATTGCTTACACGTGACATTCCAGGACATAGAACCAGGGGAAACCCAGTGGAGAGGGGAACGAACACAGAGTCTGAAGGCAGAGGAAGGCTCCAGAACTTGCCATCAGACCCCTAAGGATTCTCAGGAAGGCAGGAGTCTTTCCACACTCCCATATCCTCTTCCAGCCGCTGAGACTCTCAGCAGCAGCTGGTTCCCACAGAGGAGCTGTGTGGAACAATTCCTTGGCCCGCCGGGTGTCATAGGGGACCCTTTTCGCATTCACACTTCCACTCTGGGATCTCTTCTCAGACTTTTCGTGTATTTTTTAATTGCTTTCCAAGAAGCCCCAACTTGGCTCTCGAAATTGTGATTTAAAGGCAGCAGACAGCATTAACTGCGAACTGTGCGGAATTAACTTGAGAGCAGCTTTTGGTTTCACAAGCCCGATGCAGCACCTCAGTCACAAACCTGACACGGCGCCTCAGACCAGAAGTGAAAGGCAGACCCAAACCTCCTCAACTGCTGCAGGAAGAACCAACTGACGCTGGACGAGCTTTCCATTGTTGGTTTAGGAACTGGAGAGTGACAGCAGACTGCCCCTCTAGCCCTACCACGACAGAAAGCAAGAAGATGCACAGTTTCAAATGAAGCCAAGACTGGAAGATGCAACAGAAACCAAATATCACCAAGGACAAGCTGGTCCTCAATATCCCAGAAAGACAGTGCCTTCTCTCTGCAGAGAGGAGGGGACAGACACAGCATAGACAGCCTGAGAAGAAAACAACCCCATGTTCAGGAGCCACATGTAGTGGTAGACAGACAATAATCTGTCTTGGTCAACTACATGTGAGGAGCAGCTGGGCAGGAGACAGAGAGCTATGTAATAGCACCCTATCACATTAGGTCTCCCCCAGCTACTACCTTAACAACAGACCCCAAGTTAGGGTAGACAGGTGGCCATCAGATGTCAAGCCTGTATCCCCAGGCTCACTAGTAGACGCATAGGACCATTGGAATAAAGCCTCACCACCTACCAACAAGCATGTGTCCACTGAGATCAGTGCCTGTCCCTGCTTACAGGCACGCCCATTTGTCCTGCACGGTTCCCTCCTCCAGCTCCAGCCTGCATCCTTTAGCGTTCCTTCTTGAGCCCTCGCTGCTGTGTGCACACCTCAGTGTCAGCGTTCAGTTTGCCCCATTGCCTTCTCCTCTGGCTACATTCCTGCAGGCCCGGCCTTTCAGCAGACCCAACTCTGTCCTCAGCACCTATCAACAATGCTCCAAATATGTTTGTAAGTGACAAATGTATTAAGGAGGAAATGAGTGACGGTCTAAAGATACATAATTTTGGAAAATATTAAGTCAAATTCTGTTGCTTTTAAACCAAATGAAGAATCCAAATGGCTTAACGACTCCCATCTTCACAAAAGACCACTCTGAAAATATGTACTTGTAGCTGCTTTCTCATAATTCCAAAATGCAGACACAACCAGAAGTGGGGGCGGGAGAATAGCAAACTTCTGCAGGCATGTGATGGGCTTCCGGGTGGCTATCCAACAGGTAAAATGCAACGAGGAAGGGACGGTCTTAGCAAGTGACAGCCAATGTGACAACGAGTGCGGGGTGGGATATGAGCTTGCCTAACATGTATGAGGTCCTGGGTTCCATCCCCAACACCACATCAATCTGGTGTAGTGGTTTAAGCCTATGATCCTAGGGCTTGGGAAGTGGTGGCAGGAGGATCATAAGTTCAAGGTCATCCCTGACTATTCAGTAAGTTGTAGGCTGTCTCGGGCTATATGACACCTTTAACTATATAGTAAGTTGTAGGCTATTTCAAGGGGATGAAGAGGATGGGGAGAAAGTTGAGATATAGACCTTAAGCCCTTCATAAAAACATGAACTTGATCTAGATGTAAATTTCAAATCTATGAGATTAGAAGGTTATGTAATGGAACACCGAGATGGCTGGGGGATGAGTTACATGGGGAGATCTGGTACCTTCTGTTCAATTCTTCTGCAAACCTGAGACTGCTGGGAGACAGGCCCGCTCAAATTTGCACAATTGTCGTTTACTGAATAACACAACCATTAAGCTGACAGAGTCCAGGAACACACAGCCTGGGTTCAAATCCTGACCATTCACTTTAAAACTATGAATAACTTTGAGGACACTGGCTTGAGGGGCCCATGCCTGCATTTCCCCATACTGGATATAGGGAAGGTATCAGAACATGACTCACAGCAAGCCTTTAACTGAGCCCATGTCAAGCAGTAAGTGGTATCTGTGGACAGGGTTGTAATCACTTGTGAGTACTCACTTGACGAAGAGGGTCTACCTAAATCTTGGCAGCCAGTCCTTGAATGCACTCTGACGGGCGAGGAGTGGGGGCGGGAATACATCTTCCGGGTAGTAGGGTACAGACTATGCCAGTCTGGTAACACCGCCATTTTGCGCATTAAATCCCTGCGAGAAGAAACAGAACAGATTCCAGCATCTTCATGATGTAAACATGGCCGACTTCCAGGATGCTCCATTCTGACCATCCTTAAGGGGAACACTAAGTCATGCCTAGATTGTTTTCAGCAGATCCAAAGAACTTGGGAAGGGCAGAGAAAAAAAACATTTAAGTGTTGTTTTCTCGGTGCTCCTCTGCTTAATCACAGGCCTAGCCTGGTTGTTTCTTCCTGCTGCCTCCTAGCTATGCCTCTCTTCTCAAGTCTGGAGTGTTCCCATCTCAGCACCCTTTGCAGTGCTGGTTTGGTGGTCATTTCTTCAATCTGCTCTCATCAGGAGGTTTTTCCTTCTCCTTCAATTACGACAGACAGTTCTGCTGGGTATAGTAGTCTGGCTTGGCACCTGTGGACTTTCAGTATATGTATATACATGCTTACACACACACACACACACATACACACACACATATATATTTCAGTGTATATTTTCAGTGGTTTATCAGTCCAAGCCAGTCAACACCCAGCACAGACGGAGGAAGGACTCATGAGGTCCCACTCCTAGCAAAGGGACTACTGGGGGCTGGTGGGGGCTGGTGGATGCTGGGGAAGGGAGAGTCAGCCATCTTCAGGAGTGTGCTGGTAGGCTGCCCACGTTCCCACAGGTAGCCCTACACCCATACACATATACTAGAAGTACTAACTGGACTCGGATAAAAGAAGAGCTGGAAGTATGAATATGACCCAAATACATTGCATGCATATATGACATTCTCAGAGAAATTCTTTAAATCAGAGCGGTGTTAGCGCTGCTGGCTGATTCCTGGGGCCAGCAATAAGAGGGGAAAGGTTCTGATTCTTGCCGGATGTGGCTGTGGATGCCTGTGACCCCGGCACTGGGGAGGTAGAGACAAGCAGCAGAGAGTGAGTGTGTCTCAGAAAACAAAACAGAAAGAAGGTTCCAAGTCTCTGGGTGCTCAAGAGGAACAGCACTGTTATCAAAGACAGCAGCAAAAACAGGCACGAGGACTCTGAGCATCTCCACACAGCACCCAAGAGCCTCCAAGGATGGTGGGCACCGTGGAAGTGAACCTCACAGCAATCTGGCACCATTTAGTCATGAAAAGGGCCAGATGTCAGGGCTGGCAAGAGGGCTCAGGGGGTGAAGCACTTGCTGCAAGTCTGAAACCTGAGTTTGATCCCCAGGCCCCTTGTGGTGGAAAGAGAAAACTGATTGCAACAAATTTGTCTTCTGACCTCTATGCATGTACTTGCACTCTGTGTGCACACATGTGCATGAACGCAGACACACCATGTGTATACATTTGCACGCACGCGAGCACACACACACACACAGACACACACGCAAAGAGAGAGAGATCGCACTCCTACAGGTTGTCCTCTGATATTCACATGTATACCATCACACATGCCCACACACATACAAATAAATGTAATTTAAAAGAATTAAAAATCACAGCCTCCTGAATGAGTAGGCAATGGGGCAAAAATTTGTTAACTAAACCTTAAAGAGAAAGCTGAGGCTCTGGAAAGTTCCCGTGTTTTCCTGGAAATCTAGCAGGCCACCCAAGTAACAAGCACTGTGTGCATTCTTGGGAAGGCCCCAAACTCTCCCCTCAGGATGCCCTTGATGGTCTGCACAGCCAGGGGGAGAGGGCTGGGCAGAGCTACACATGGTTGAGAGAGAAGGAACGAACGTCCCAGCACGTGCAGCACCCAGAACACTTGGAAAACTTGCTGTTCCCAAGAACTGAGAAAATGTCCAGTTAGACACTGACTACGAAGTTAATCGACCAGCCACTTGCGGTCTATGCAGAACAGAGGCCAACCTTAAAAGTGAGTTTAGAAAAATCCAGCAAGCTGTAAAAGACACAAACAAGAGAACAGAGAAAGGGGTGAGAGAATGGCTGCCATGATTCTACCCGTGCATTATTTCAGATGCCAAGTTTTCAACAAATGCTTTAGTATGGTCCAGGGTTGGAGAGAGAGAGATGGTTCAACTGTTAAGAACACATAAGGAAGGCGAGAGTTTGGGTTCAAGCACCCACATCAGATATATCACAACCTCCTCTAACGCCAGTCCCAAGGGATCTGATGCCCTCTTCTGGTCTCCGTGTATATCAGGCATCCATGATGTGCACACCCTACACACAGACCAACACAGGCTTTAAAATAAAACCAATCTTTATCCCCAGCAGCACAGACATTAAGGACAACATTGAATAAATGGGACCTCCTGAAACTGAGTAGCTTCTGTAAAGCAAAGGACACTGTCACTAAGACAAAAAGGCAACCCACTGACTGGGAGAAGATCTTCACCAACCCTGCAACAGACAAAGGTCTGATCTCCAAAATATATAAAGAACTCAAGAAACTAGACTTTAAAATGCTAATGAACCCAATAAAAAAATGGGGCACTGATCTGAACAGAGAATTCTCAACAGAAGAAATTCAAATGGCCAAAAGACACTTAAGGTCATGCTCAACCTCCTTAGCGATAAGGGAAATGCAAATTAAAACAACTTTGAGATACCATCTTACACCTGTCAGAATGGCTAAAATCAAAAACACCAATGATAGCCGTTGCTGGCGAGGTTGTGGAGAAAGAGGCACACTCATTCATTGCTGGTGGGAATGCAAACTTGTGCAACCACTTTGGAAATCAGTGTGGCGATTTCTCAGGAAATTTGGGATCAACCTACCCCAAGATCCAGTAATACCACTATTGGGAATATACCCAAGAGATACCCCATCAAATGACAAAAGTATCTGTTCAACTATGTTCATAGCAGCATTGTTTGTAATAGCCAAAACCTGGAAACAACCTAGATGCCCTTCAATGGAGGAATGGATGAAGAAAGTGTGGAATATATACATATTAGAGTACTACTCAGCAGTAAAAAACAATGACTTCTCGAATTTTGCGTGCAAATGGATGGAAATAGAAAACACTATCCTGAGTGAGGTATCCCAGACCCAAAAAGAGGAACATGGGATGTACTCACTCATAATCGGTTTCTAGCCATAAATAAAAGACATTAAGCATATAATTTGTGATCCTAGAGAAGTTAAATAAGAAAGTGAACCCAAAGAAAATCATATAGTCATCCGCATGGAGAGGGGAAGTAGACAAGATTGCAGGGCAAAAACTGGGAACTTGCGGGTGAGGTGGCATGGGGCAAAGGGGAAATGGGATGAGAAACATGAGAAGGGGAGGATGGGAGGAGCTCGGGGGATTGGGATGGTTGGGATATAGGAAGGGAGGATACGGGAGCAACGAAGTATATATCCTATCTAAGGGAGCCATCTTAGGGTTGGCAAGAGACTTGACTCTTGAGGGGTTCGCAGGTGTCCAGGAATATGTCCCCAGCTGGTACCTTGGGCAACTAAGGAGAGGGAACCTGAAATGACCCTATCCTATACTGATGAATATCTTGCATATCACCTTAGAACCTTCATCTGGCGATGGATCGAGGTAGAGACAGAGTCTCAATTTGGAGCAACGGTCTGAGCTCTTAAGGTCCAAATGAGGAGCAGAAGGAGGGAGAACATGAGCAAGGAAATCAGGACCACGAGGGATGCACCCACCCACTGTGACAGTGGAACTGATTTATTGGGAGCCCACCAAGGCCAGCTGGTCTGGGACTGAATAAGCATGGGTTGATTCTGGACTCTCTGAGCATGGCGGACAATGAAGGCAGATGAGAAGCCAAAGACAATGGCACTAGGTTTCGATCCTAATACATGAACTGGCTTTGAGGGAGCTTAGCCTGTTTAGACGCTCACCTTCCTGGATGTAGATAGAAGA
Organism: Chionomys nivalis; assembly: GCF_950005125.1. Classification (NCBI taxonomy): domain Eukaryota; kingdom Metazoa; phylum Chordata; class Mammalia; order Rodentia; family Cricetidae; genus Chionomys; species Chionomys nivalis. The sequence goes on from NC_080102.1 coordinate 41,050,337, forward strand.
CCTTCGTCTTCCCGCAGGGCAGAGAATTTGGACTGCTCTTCAGTATCGAGAGGGAGGGGGAATGGTGTGGGGGGAGGAGAAAAGGAGTGGGGATAGGGGGAGGGGAGTGGGGGGAGGGGGCAATATTTGGGAGGAGGGGAGGGAAATGGGAAACGGGGAGCAGGTGGAAATTTTAATTAAAAAAGAATAAAAATAAATAAAAAGGAAAAAAAAACAAAATTAAAATGAAGGGATGGCCCATATATACTTGCCTTCAGAATCTAGGCAATCAAGAAGAGTTCTATGAAAACATATTACGTGTTAGTGGGTGGTGGTGGCACACACCTTTAATCCCAGCACTCAGGAGGCAGAAGCAGGTGGATCTCTAGGCGTTCAAGGCCAGCCTGGTCTACAAGAGCTAGTTCCAGGACAGGAACGAAAGCTACAGAGAAACCCTGTCTCAAAAAAAAAAAAAAAAAATTATGTGAAAAAAATTTTTTCAACTAAAACAAATGTTAAAAAAAAACAAGATAAATCCTATATCCAGCATAAAAGTAAGGGAGAAACGAAGGCTTCCTTGGCCCCATGAAAATTCAGATAATTCATCACCAGCAGACTTTCTTGCAAAAGCTCTCGAGGAACATTTTCAGAAACAAAGAAAAGATACATAGGTCAATAATCATACCAATAAATCCAGAGTACTTACAGGAGACGCAAACATGAAAGATGCCACGGCACCAGGAGCAGAGCCTGACACACTGAGGCACCTCACACAACAAGATGGACAGGGACCATGGCTGGAAACTTCCATACCCACAGTTAACAATGGCAGAACCACTAGTTCCAGGACTGGCTCCAAAGCTACAGAGAGACCCTGTCTCGAAAAACAAAAAAGGAAGGAAGGAAGGAAGGAAGGAAGGAAGGAAGGAAGGAAGGAAGGAAGGAAGGAAGGAAGGAAGGAAGGAAGGAAGGGAAATAAACCAAAGCAAGCAGATGGAAGGAAATTTGAAGATTTGAAGGCTGGGGCGCAAAAACAGCAGAGAAAAGCCACAGAGGAGGAAGGTCACTATTGGAAAAGATTAGCAAAGTTGATAAATACCAGGGGGACCAAGGAAAAATGGAAAATGCCCTTTAAAATTAGAAATGGGACAAGCATTGCTACCCTTCTTCCAGAAATAAGGACATAGTACAATTGGGCAAACCAAGAGAAAACAGAAGCACTAGAGGAAGATGGGGGGAAGGTGGAACTAAGGAAGAAGCAGGAAATCCAGGACACATGATGACAAACGAAGAGACTGACTCAGTATTTAAAACCTGTCCAGGGTCAGATGGACTAAGTAGTGATTCGACCAGATGTTCAAGGGATAATTAAAAGCCAGTCTACCACAAATGCTTCTGAAAAGGAAGAGGGCAGACTCACCCGGCACTGGGTGACAGCAGCAGAGGCCAGTGCCTGAACGCACATCTATAAAGCCAGAGCTGGCCTGACGAAAACCAGAACACAGCACCAGAAATCACAGTCAAAGGCCAATGTTCTGTGTGACACAGGAACGCAAACTAACTAAACCTAGCAACTTGATTAGAGCAACGGCACAGCCAAGTGGGGTCATCCTGTGAAGTAAAGATGGTTGGCACATAAATGCTAACCAGGGCCGGAGCTGGCTCAGAGGTACAGCCCTCTCACTTCTTGGGATCTGGTACAAGTGTTGCTGTGATAACCACATACACGCTTTTGTGTGGGTGTGCACTTTGGTTCACTTGTGTAATGTACCTGGAAACGAACCTGCTTGGTTGTCAACTGTTTTCCTCATTTTTTTGAGACAAAGTCTAGATTTGCACCATAATTATCAGAGGGTCCTGATGGGCCAAACTGTTTGAAATTAAATGTAAGTATTCAAAAACAAATGGCCATTGGACAAAAGAGACAGCTCGGTGGTTAAGAACACCAGCTACTTTTTCAGTTTGGTTCTCAGCACTGGCATTAGCCAGACCATAACTGCCTGTCATGGCAGTCCAGGGGATCTGGCACCCTCTTCTGATCTGTGCAAGTGTACATGTACACATGTACACACACACACACACACACACACAATCACTGAGCCCTCCAAAGACAGAGCCCCCCCCCTTCCTGATCACTCTGCACTAAACCCATACTCTTTTGTTTTTCAAGACAGGGTTTCTCTGGGTAACAGTTCTGGCTGTCCTGGAACTCTGTAGACCACCCTGGCCTCAAACTCAGAGATCTGCCTGCCTCTGCCTCCCGAGTGCTGGGACTCTTAAGGGTCCCATCACCTGTGATGCTCATACAGTAGGGATCAAGCTTCTACACATGATCTTTATGCTCCATCTGCATCAAAACCACAGTGTGAGGCTTATCCCATCAGAACCTGAAAGCCCCAGCAGAGCTCCTCTTCAAGAACCGGCTGCTTTTGACTGTACTGAAAGCAGGGACCATAGTATCACAGATAAACTTCCAGAATCCTACAGATTCTGAAGTGCATGGCGCCTGTGTTCAACAGAGTCAACACGGTTATTAAATGCCCTTCTAACAAGGCTAGGGAATCCATGAACAGAATAAGTAAAATCCTGGACCTCTCAGATCTAACACTGTAGCGATGTCCCAAGAGGGACAGTAAAGACGGTCTGGCTCTGAGGATGTGGTTTGATTGGCAGAGCACTTGTTTAGAATGCTCCAAGCCCTGTGCTCAATCCCCAGCACCATATAAAACCAGTTGTGGGGCTGTCCTCATTTTCTTTCTGTTGCTGTTATATAGCACTGACTAAAAGCAACTTGGGGAGAATAGGGTTTATTGGAGCCCACAGCTTGTAGCCCATCAGCCAGAAAAGTCAAACTAGAGGCAGGAACTCAGCAGAGGCCATGGAAGAGAGCTGCTCACTGGCTTGCTCAGCCTCCTTTTTACACAGCCTAGGGCCACCTGCACTGCAGTGGCATTGCTCATAGTGAACGGGTCCTTCTACATCAATTAGCACAGACATTCCCATGGGCCAATCTGATGGAATCAATTTCTCAACTGAGATTCCCTACTCCTGATCACATCTAGGTCTGTATCAAGTTATCAAAGTGCACACCTACAATCTCCTCACTGGGAAGGTGTAGGCAAGAGGATAAGAAGTTCAAAGTCATTGAGTGGTGGTGGCACACACCTTTAATTCCAGCACTCAGGAGGCAGAGGCAGGAGGATCTCTGTGAATTTGAGGCCAGCCTGGTCTACAAAGCAAGTCACAGGACAGGCTTCAAAACTACAGAGAAATCCTGTCTCAAAAAAAATAAATAAATAAAAAAAAATAAAAGATTCAAGGTCATCCTCGGCTATACAAGTTTGCATGTTAGTTGATGACCAAATCTGCCCTGTGATTTTACAGAATTAGTAAGTCCCTGGAAGACCGAGGAGTGGAGGGGCTGGTACCACAGGGTCTCCTCAGGCATGCAGAGCATCCGCCTTTGCCACACACGCTGCACAGGCCCCGGGGTTTTTATTTTCCCCATAAATCCCCTTCTTAATAACAACGCAGCTTGCCCAGGCTTTGGCCTCGTGCCTTACTGTGCCACCTGAGGAGTGAGATAATCAACCCAAAACCACTGCCTGAGGTGTTCTTTATTACTTCAATACAAAGTCATTCAATTCAGGAAACACTTAGCTGAAGGCAACGTGGGAGAGAGAGAGAGAGAGAGAGAGAGAGAGAGAGAGAGAGAGAGAGAGAGAAACAGCAGGGGACCCCCCTTTCACCCCTTCCCCCCCCCACACCGGGGGTGGGAGGAATGGCTGGATGACCTGTTCAGGCACTTCCAACTTTCCTTCCTACCAACCACAGGGTGATATGATGCAGTTGTCACAGAGATGCTCCAAAGAACTGATTGGAATGACTCTGGAAACAGACCGTATGTGATATTCACCCTAAACATTCATGATGTAAACACATTCCAAATGAGTATTCACTCAGCAAAAGCTACAGGCAAGCCACAACTGTGATCTAGAGACAGAATGAAACACACCCCTCTTGCCTTCCTGTGTCTTTCCAACTAAGTCGGGGTAGAAGAACATGGTAACATGTTTAAGACAGTAACAGGGCTGGGAAGGTGGCACAGTTGGTGAAGCGGTTGCTATGCAAGCATAAAGACCTAAGTTCAAGCCCCGAGAACCCATGTAAATACGCTGGTCATGGTGGCAGGCTTTTAGCCATTCCAGTGCAGGGCAGGTTGAGGTTGAGATGGGAGGTTCTCTAGGGCTCTCTGGCCAGCCAATCTCATAGACTTAGCAAACTCTGTGTTCCATAAGAGACCCTGTCTCAAAAAAATAAGGTGGAAAGAGACTGTTTTGGCCTCTACATATGTATTCATATACATGAACCCATACACAAACACATGTACCCAAAAGTTCAGGAGCAAGGGGCCCCTCCCTCTTTAACAACTCCAATGTAGACTGTAGGGACTAAGTGTCATGGGAGACTGAGTTATCAAAGAGAAGACAGTGGAACAGAGAGGCTGGGAGCAGGTGGGACGTGGACTGGGATGGCTAGCAGGTGCAGCTGAATAGAAAGAAGCTCTAACACTGCAACTTCAGTTGGCATTATCATTTCAAAACATCTGGTAGAGAGACTCCTGGACGTTCCAGATAATAGGAAACAAAGAGTGTTTGAAGTGATCAGCATACCAGCTACCCTGATCTGTTCCTTACACAAAATCCATGTATTCAGATGGCATACTGAGGCTTTAAGTCAAAGTAATGCAATAAGCTAGCAAATCTTCTATGTATGTCATGATTCTACCAGCTTCAAACTCAAGGCCTAGAACCTATTTCTCAGGCCGCTGAGTATCTAATCATCAAGGCTGTAGCAATCTCCTGGGTTAGATTCCATTACTTGCATCTTTCAAGAAGGGGAAATTAAACACTAGAGAAAAAAAAGCCCCAATTTACTGGGTCACTAAGGCTGAGACCCAAACTAAACTTAATCCTCAGCCTCTTACACACTTACAGCAGTGTGCATTTGTGTGTTTATGTGCATGTGTGTGGGATCTGTGCAGACAATGGGACTTACATAGGTCTGATGGGGGGAATAAGGAACCACCACTATCAACTCACAAGAACGCCCCGAGTTTGCAGTCTACGACTGCAGTTACTAGCAAGAAGGCCTGGGAGGGGATGACTTGGCGTGTGAGGTGTCTGGTGCACAAGCATGGGGACCTGAGCTCACATCCCAGCACACAACGTGAAAAACCAGATGTGGCAATGTATGCCTGTAACCCCAGTGTCAACAGGCAGAAGCATGCACAGCCCTAAGACTTGTTGGCCAGCTACACCAGCCCTAACAGCAAGCTTTGGGTTCAGTGAGAGACTGTCTCATAAGCAAGGTGGAGAGGGGCAGAGAAAAGAACCCAACCTCAACCTCCGGACTCCAGATGCTCACACACAGATGTAAGCTCAATACATACATGCAGGCGCTAGCACGCTGGAGGAACGCAGGGTCCTGGCACTGTCCTGGGGAGCCCAGCCTGGTGTCTCACACTGCCTCCATCTTAAGACTTGCTGGCTGCAGCAAGCCCTGGTCTACAGTTCTCAACGTAGGAATTAGAAGGATGAGAGCTGATCTGCAAGCTGCTTCCAAATGATAGGGTATCTTAAAAAACAATTTAGTCAGCCATCTGAATTCAATTTAGCAGAAACAACCATGGTTATAAACTGACCAGTCTCCATGACGGCAGCCTCCTGTGTGAGCCCCAGCCTTCCTTCACTGGGGCCTCCCACATCCCCGCAGAGCCCCCTCCTTTATCCCGAACCCAGCCTAAGAAATGCTGCTGGGCTCTCAAACCTACCCCATCACAGTACAAGACAGGCCTCATAAACCCAAAAACGAAACAAGCACAACTCCTAAGGATAATGTGTTTTAATGAGCTGGAAACGGCGATTATAAGAATATATAGTAACAACACATTTACAACAATGTAGAGAAAGGGGCCCGGTGAGCATGCAGTCCAAACACCCTGACATAAATACCTGATCCCTCACATGGACAGCATGGGGAACAGGTGACAAAAATAGCTGTGCTGGGATGGGGGAGACTAGGCCTTTGTTTCAGATGTTCTCTTTTAAGTGGGTCATATGAGCTGGCTTCTGCCCACCTTGCGCTTCCCACCACCAGCTGCGCCCTGCCACTCCTAGCTGAAGCCTCCCTGCTATCCAAAGTCCCTTGGGCACCAGGACTGCCTCTGCACTGCACCCACCATAACGTGCAACTACACTTTTATGTGGGAAATTGTAACTTAACAAGCTTTATGAAACCAAGCAGCCTCTCTTAGCCCACAAACACCACACAGGTACCCGCCGCACACACGCTTATCACACACATACCGCACACTCTCCACACAGGCGCTCACCACACATACACTATACACACTACACATACACCACACACACAAAATACACCATATACTCTCACCACACATATACCACACACCATACACACTCCACACTCACCACACTTACCACATATACACTCCACACGATACATACACTCCACATACCATATACTCTCACCACACACACTCCACACATAATACATGCTCATCACACATATTTACCACAGGTTCCACAAGTCACCCCTCCTACCATACACACATGTTCACCATACACACGTACCACGTGTACCCACCGCAAACATATCACACACACTTACAAATAGTCGCCACATATATCCCACACTCTCACCGCACAGATCACATGCTCACCATACACATGTGACATGCATCATATACATTTGATATATATATATACACAGCACATGCTACACACACCCTCACACTTAACATACTACATACCTCTACCATACACATATTACACATGCACATACAAACTACAGGCACACACTCAACTGCCCAGAAATACACATCGAATGTATGTAACACACATACACACACCATCCATCCTTCCTTCGTCACCATCCATGACTCCTCGCCCTTCTCCCCTCTAGTGAAAAGCATAAAGTGTTAGTAAAGCTTTTACAGCAGCACAAGTCTCATGAATTTCCATGTCTTCCCTAGGAGGCCACGAGATGACAGACCATGACTATACCTAGCACATATCAATCCTCAAAAGAGGAATACACGAGCTAGGCATGGTGCCACGCACTTTAATCTCGGCACTCAGGAGGATCTGTGTGCTCCAGGCTGTCTGTGTTATGTCCTCTCTGTCATGGTCATCATGCTCTACCCAGTGGATTTCTCAAGTAACCACTTCTACCACGCTGACAGACAGGACAACGGGAAGCAGAACCACAGTTTGCCGCCACAGCTCTCAGCATTTCCCAAGTGTAAGAACTGGAAACAATTACACTCTTCCCCTGCCTTACCAGCAGACAAGGTGTGTTTGGCATATGCTATTTATAGCCATCCAAGTCCCCCAAGTCCTCAGATGGAGCAAGCAAAGTTTGCAGAGCTTCCCTGTTTTCAGTTAGAGCAACCAAACATTTGCTGCTGCTGCCACCTATGGCAGAGAGAGGGAATTGCTGCAGGAATCTTGAATGGCCCAATTGTTCCCACAGGTGCCTGGGTTGTGGGGGGCAGCCCAGGTCACCAAGGGTCTCTAATGTGGCAGAGGGATTTACATCAGTGTCAGAGCCCTCCAAGTCAGAACGCACAATCCAGGGCTTTCTGAACAAGCAGGAATGCTCCTACTTGCCAGACGAATGGCTGCCACAAACCAGAAGGAGGTGGCACAAGAGTTTCACCGACTTTAAAGGCACCTTCCCCGCAGACCTTGCAGCAGGCAGAGTGGGGCTGGACACAGCAGTGCTTACCTGGCCTTGGTGCTGCACGACCTAGTGCTGTTGACTTTGGCAGCATTTAGCCTGACACCGCTGCGTTTCATTTTCTCCTAGATCAAATACTTGCGAATCTGAGAATCCTGGGAAAGCAGAGAGCAGCTGAGTTAGTACCCGTGGGCTGACCAGTTTCCTTGGTTCTCTAAGCCACAAGTAAAGTCACCGCCAGTGAGCACTGTCGGCACATTCCTCCTCCCAGGCTCCAGCCTCTCTCCTCTCCCTCTCTCTTCTATCTTCTACACAGCAGCCTCAACAATGACTTGAAAACCCTACGGTGTCTTGTTCCTCCCGATCACTGTCATTCTTACAGGCCTTGGGCCTTGACACCCAGGAAGGCACCGCGTCAGCCTGTGTCTTCCCGCAGCTGCCTCCCGCTCCTGTTCCCACACCCCTACCACACTGGCCTCTGGTGGTCCCCGGGACACACACAGCCCTTTCCAGGCAGACACCTTTGTCCTCACATGCTAGCGCCTCTGCCTACCCAGCCACACCCCTCCCTCTCCACCTGCTGAACTCTCCTTGTCCTGGGGCTCACTGCTTCTCCAGCCTACATGTCCCTCAGAGTCACCTGGACTCTCTTAGAAACAGACTGTGGCACCCAGTTCTAGATTCTGATTGCATGAAGAGCGGGTGGGAACTAAGAATGTGTGATTGTCCGAGTTCCGTGGGGCTGTTACCACCTCCAGGGGCCCCCGGACATCACTCTAGAATGGCTGCCCTGGACCTCAACATGAATGAATGATACTTTCCTGGGAAGTCTGTATGGATTTCTCCACACGGGTCGGCCTCCCTTACAGTTACTCTGACCTCAGTCGTCTCGCTAAGCCTTCGTCCATTTTGTAATGATGTGTCTATTGGTGTGAGTCTTGGAGACTGGAGATTGCAGCCAAGGAGCTGGAGAGATAGCTCAGTGACTAACGGCATTTATTCCTCTTACAGATGATCTGAGTTTGGTTCTCAGCGCACACATATCAGGCAGCTCACAAAAGTCTGTAACTCCAGAGGATCCAATGCCTTTACCTGCCCCCCCACATGTAAATAAATGATAAATCTTTTAAAATGGCACTGATTTATTAGTATAGCAATATGTCATTAGGGGCCATTTTATTGCTATATTCCTTTATCAAAATACAAACTATTGTATTGTTTTCCTCTAGGCCCATGACCTATCTAGTCTTAAGCAGTGTCAGGAATGGATTCCATCTCATGGAGTAGGTCTTAAATCCAATCCAAAAGCAGTTGATTACTCCCATAATATCTGTACCACTATTGCACCAGTATATCTTGCATGCTGGTCAGTGGTGCAGATTGCAGGGTTTGTAGCTGGATGATATTGATGACCACCTTTCTCCTCCAGTCGCATGTACAGTACCTTTCCGCATCATGAATGCTAGTCAGTAGGGGGTGAAACTTTTAATTAGGCACTAGATCGACTTCTCCATGTTCAATGACATAAGTAAATGCTGTCTTCAGCAATACGGACTTACTATCAGGTTGTGGAGAGTAACTAATAGCCTTGGCAGTAGCCTGTGGTGTTTGGAGGGTTCCATGGGACCCCTGTGGTCAGCCCTTATCAGAGATGCTTCTTGCAGCTGACAGGAACTAACACAGAGACCCCCAACTGGACAATGTGCAGGGAGTGAACTCTGGAGCACTCAGTCCTAAATGATGTCTTCATCAATCCCTACCTGCAAAGCTCAGGGATCTATATGGAAGAGAAGGTGGGAAGATGCACACATCAGAGGTGATAGACAGCTGCAGACACAACAGGAGTGAAGCACATATGATCTCACAGAGACTGTAGCCACACACAAAAGACCAACGAAGGCTCAAGCCAGGCCAGGTCCCAGCACTGAGAGAGAGACGTGGAGATGCGGCCCAATAACCAAAAAGCTACCTGCAACTGATACCCGCTGGCATAGGGAAGTGACGCCGGGTATATCAACCACACTCCGGGGCAGGTCCCATACCCAGGAGCAGTTGGCCAACATAAGACAGAGTCCATGACTTTGTTTTGTTTTGTTTGGGGTGGACTTTTTGTTTCATTTTATTTTGTTTTGGCTTTTTTTTCTTATTGGTCTTTTGCTTGTGATTTTCATTTTTGTTTGTGTTTTTGTGGGGCTTGGGGGAGGTTCAAGACAGGATTCCTCTATGTGACCCTGGCTATCCTTGAACTCATTCTGTAGACCAAGCTGGCCTCAGAGATCCACTTGCCTCTGCCTCCCTGGGTGCTGGTATTAAAGATGTGTGCTACCACACTGTTTTGGTTGGAGAGAGAGAGAGAGAGAGAGAGAGAGAGAGAGAGAGAGAGAGAGAGTGAGAGAGAGAGAGAGAGAGAAAATGAAGTTGAGTGAGTAGGGAGTGGAGAGGTTCCGGGAGGGAAATATGATCAAAATATAGTGTATGCAATTTTACATATGTTATATATTATTGTTTTATATGCTGGTTGTTGTTGTTATATATTGCACCATGTTCACATGGAGGCAAGAACTGAACCAGAAACCATGGAGGAGAGCTGCTTACTGGCTTGCTTCCTCCAGTTTAGATCAGCTACCTTTCGTCTACATTCCAGGCCCACCTACCTAGGGATGGCACTGCCCACTGTGAGCAAGGCCCTCACCATCAATTAGCAATCAAGAAAATGCCTCACAGACATTCCCACAGGCCAAACTGGAGGCAATTCTTTGAGGCTTCTTCTTTCCCGGTGTGCCAAGTTGACAACCAAGAATGGCCATTGCACTCCTTATCCACCTGGCTCATTTCCTCTTTCAAGATAAAAGATACAGAGCTAGGCCTGGTGGTACAACCTTTAATCTCAGCACTTGGGTGGTGCAGGAGAACAATTCTGTATCTGTCAATTATGTTTTAAATAAATGCTGATTGGTCAGTAGCCAGGCAGGAAGTATAGGTGGGACAACCAGACAGGAAGTAGAGGCGGGGCAATAAGAACAGATTTATTCTGGGAAGAAGGAAGCTCTTCCCACAGTCCTGCCCAGACCATGGGGAGGAGGGGGGGAAACAAGATGTGACCTGCCATGCTGAAAAAGGTACCAAGTCATGTGGCTAACATATTAGATAAGAATAATGGTATAAGTTAAAAGAGTTAATAAGACGCCTGAGCTAATGGACCAAAAAAAAGTTTATATCTATTGTAGACTCTCTGTATGATTTTCTCTGGAACTAAATGGCTGGGGAACCAGACAGAAACCCCAACAAGCAGGCCCTCATATTACACTTGGGAGGCAGAGGCTGGTCGATATCTGTGATTTTTAGGCCAGTGTGGTGTATATAGCAAGTTCCAGGCAAGTCAAAGCTATATAGTTAGTCCCTGCAGGAAAAAATAAGAGGCAGGGGAGCTGGAGAGCTGTCTCAGTAGTAGTTAATAGCACTGGCTATTATTGCAGAAACCTTACTTCAGTTCTAAGCATCCACATGGGAGTTTACAGCTGTCCTTAACTTCAATTCCATAGGATCTAGAGCGTCAGCAGGCTTAAGTAGGCACTGCATGCACATAGTACGCACATGCATACATGCAGGCAAAACATTCAATACATAAAAATACTTGTAAAAGATTAAAAATACAATGCTTCCTTGACGAGGAGGCCCTATCAAGGCCTAGGGGCACCTGCAGTTCTATCCCTATGTCAGGGCTACAGATGGGAGAGGCAGGAGCATAATACTTCCTGACTGTGCTCTAGCCCCATCTCAGTGTTCACTGATTCTCTGCTTTCAGGCGGTTCTGTGGATCCAGAACATGATAGTCAGCAAGCCCCTCCAACAGAAGGGACTCCATTGGCTTTTTAAAACTATTGAGACCTGGCACAGGATGAACCTGGTGCAGAGTGAGCGCGGCGCAGGGTGAGGACTACGCCGGATGGGAGTGGCACAGGATGAGCCTGGTGCAGAGTGAGCACGGTGAAGGGTGAGGACTATGCAGGATGGGAGTGGCACAGGATGAGCCTGGTGCAGAGTGAGCACGGTGCAGGGTGAGGACTATGCAGGATGGGAGTGGCACAGGATGAGCCTGGTGGAGAGTGAGCACGGCGCAGGGTGAGGACTATGCAGGATGGGAGTGGCACAGGATGAGCATGGCATTAGACTTTGTTCTTGATGGGCTGAATGAACATCTAACACTATGAGACAGAACTCTGGGCTAATGTTACCCTGCTCTTAAAAGTTAACAATGTGCTGTGCAGGACAAGACACTGTGACAGGTTCTATACATCTCGTTCCTAACTATATCATGCTTAGGTTTTCTAAGAAAAGACCATCCTGAGACATTAACAAAAGGAACTATTCAGAACTTATGGTAGAGATTAACAATGCCTAGAAAGCCAGCATCCTGCAAAACCCACAACGTGCAGACTTTCACGGCACAAACTTTTATGCCTTTGGTGTTTTGTTTTGTTAGATACAGGGTTTCACGTAGCCCAGGCTAACCTAGAACTCACCATGTGCCAGAGTACAACCTTGAATTCCTAATCCACTGGCCTCTACCTCGCTGCCTGCTGGATCCGCACCCAGCTCCAGCTATGCTTCTTGCCCACAGGCAGAACCACCATGTGGCAGCTAGTTCCCACATCTATTTGTTCATTTGCCAGAGAAGGACTGATGTCCAGTTTTTAGCAGATGCTATTTATAACAGAATCCTAACAAAAGTACCATCCATCTGCCTTGGCATCCAGAGAATGCATAGCTCAATACAAGAGTGGAAACTACGCGCAGCCAACAGCAATGGCATAAAGAGCAAACTGTTGGTGCTGGCATCACACAGGGTAGGGAGAGAGCACTTGACTAAACTGGAGAAAGACCAAGAGCCACACAAAAGATGTGGGCAGCTACATCCACATACTTGAGAGAACGCTGTCTATTGGACCATCAAGTGAGGATCCTGTTCTACCTGGGGACACATGCATTAAAACGCCACAGCCGCCGCTGCCACCCATGACCCTCCACACACTTCCACACACACCTCAGCCACCAATCTTCTTCACTTTTGGACAGTGGGAAAAGCAAAGGATGTGGGTCAGACTGCCGATACCGTCTACAGTGCCAGTTTGCAAGTGGATTCTTCTCCGGTCCCAGTCTGCTCGTCTGCAGAGTGGAAACAGCTGCTCTCCTTCAAGTGCGTTCTCAACCTGAATCCTCAGGGCGAGGACCACATGTGACTTCTTACAAGCTCTGCAGACTCTCAACCAAGTGCAAAAGAATGGGTGGGATGAACTGAGCCTAGAGCTTCCTGGAGCAAGTGACGGAGTGTGGACAAGGAGCCCGCGAGATGGCTCAGCAGGTAAAGGCGATTGCTGTGAAGCCTTATGATCTGAGTTCAGTCCCCAGAACCCACAGGTTAGAAGAGAGAACCAACCCCCACAGGCTGTCCTCTGACCTCCGTGTGCATGCCATGGCACCCACGCCCTCCAAAAAATAAATAAAAATCTAAAAAGAAAAATTGCTAAGGCCAGTGCTCTCATAGCTGGAGAAGGACCACCATTCATCTCTGGTTGAGTGCTCACCAGTGAGTAAGAACTAACTCAGAAAACAGGGCAATGGCACTGTTATTAAACGATAATCAAGCAATCAAACCGAACTCAAGAAAAACCACTGCAGGAGTGGCTTCAGCATGGGCACTGGAGGAATGTGAAGTCAAGGCAGAGACCATCACTGTGCCATCTTCAAAGCCCAGACAAGGGTTAGCACTGGGCAGGTGCTGACTAAATCATTGCTAAGTAAATGAGTACCCAAGGGATGGTGTCAACCCAGGGGATAGGATAATCCCACTCACGAGGTCCCAGAAGAGAAATTTTCAGTATGTGTTACTAGAGACTGTTATGACTCAGGGTTCTTTAATTCCAAATATTCAGTTCAAACTCCAGCACCTTCGCTCCTGAAAGTGAGGACACTGAGCCTACGTGCTTATCATTTAGTGGTAGCTTATCATCTAGAAGTGTAGCTCGAATTCTAGTTGGTCTTAATAATAAAAACCTGAGTCAGATAAAATGCTGAAAGATCAGCTAATCAGAGCAGCCAGCCACTAGTTCTTACCTCTACAGAATCCTCAGACCGAAAGGGTGATCCTGTCTCTACGGATCCTCACACATTCCTCTCTCCTCCCAGCCATATCACTCCTGCCTCTACCTCCCTCCGCACCTAGTGCTGGGATTAAAGGTGTGAGCCATCACCGCCTGACTCTGTTTCTCTTTTAGACTGAATCCATCTCGTGTTGCCCAGGAGGCTTTGAACTCACAGAGATCCGAACACCTCTGCCTCCTGAGTGCTGGAGGTGTCCTGTGCCTCAGGTCTAGCCATGGGGTGTGCCTGATCATCCATTCCTTCACATGTTCTTCCTGATGCTAAGAGCATCCTGATGGATACTATACCAAAGGCGAATTGATACTTAATTACAAGAACCCTGCCTGTGCCATCCTATGAGCCCACAGGAGTTATTTTTATATAAATGTACTTTACAAAACGATCATAGCAAGAAAGTTCAAGAAAAAGGTGGTTGTTAGCATCTTTTCTCCTGGTTTTATCATCTACTGCCTGTCATTTATGTGTCAGTACTAGCAGAAGAAGGAGTCACCGGGAAGCCAACCTGTGACTCTAAGCATCTACGTCAGTGGTCTCAACCTTCCGAATGCTGCGACCCTTTAACACAGTTCCTCAAGCTGGGCAGTGGTGGTGCACACCTTTAATCCCAGCACTTGGTTCCAGGATGGCCAGGGCTACAAAGACTGACCCTGTCTCGTGGAAAAACAAAAGCAAAAACAAAAAATAACCAAACCAAACAAACCGATTCTCAAGGGGTGGTGACTACACCACATAATTATTTCATTGCTACTTCATAACTGTAATGTTGCTATTATTGCGAATTGTAATGTAAATATCTGATGTGCAGGGTATCTGATATGTGACCCCTGTGAAATGGTTGTTCAATTCCCAGGGGGTCACGACCCACAGGATGAGAACCACTGATCTATTGGGGGTGCTGAAAAGCTGTACGGGTCACATCATGGGTGCCCAAATTTTGTATAAGGAAAAGAAGTGGGTGGAAATAAAACTGACATGCAACATATAAGCTATAAGGTAACCTTTGTGGGGTTCTTAATTTTTGAGACAGGGTTTCAATGGAGCCCAGGCTAGCCTCAAACCTGAGATCTTCCTGCCTGCCCTAGCCTCGCAAATGCTGGGATGACAAGTGTGCACCACCACATCCAGCTTCTTCCAAAAGAATCCCTACCTCGAACCAAGCCCTGAAATGAATGTAGAGAAAGGCAATACACAGATAACACAAACGAACCCTTTTCCTCATACTCATAAGACTGGGTCAAAGACAAACACATGTTCGCCTAAACCCAAGGAGCCATGAAGGATTCGTTTTAGCATCTCTGGAGCTTAGCCAAAGAATGTTTATTGAGTTGAAGGCAACGGATTAAATAAAAAGATGAAGTGTCATATGTATAAACAGGATTTATTTACTACATTTCTCGAAGTCCACTCCTTCAAGGACACAGATACAATTTAAGAAATGTGGGTGCTTTGTCCAGGAGTGACTTAGGAGGCCTTTGAAGAAGCAGGCTTGTGGAAAGTAAACATTTTCTGGAGGAGGCAGCTAAGTTTCTGTGAGTTCAAGGCCAGTCTGGTCTACACGGAGGGCTTCAGGCTAACCAAGGCTACATAGTGAGACCTCCTAAAAATAGGTAAAAACAAAAATAGTTTTTCAGGAGGAAACGAAAGTGAGTGGAGGCAGTCTTCAGCCTGAAACCTCAGTATATTTCACGAAGTGCTTTCACGTGGAATTTGGGCAGTCAGGGGGTAACTAATGTCAGTCAAGGCTGTGTACCAGAAGAGAACGTTTGTCTGGAGGCAGAATGAAGCGGCTCTGCCTTTGCGAGTTGCTACCTGTGGCTGACAGGTCTCTCAACGGAGTGCAGAGAGTGGTGTTCGGGACCTACGTGGGGCGCGAATGAGCAGGGTGACAAACACCACAAGCAGTGGGAAGTAGGCAAAGTTACCTCACGCGGGTGCCCACCCGCTCCCCCGCGCCCCTCGCTTCGCTCCGCGCAGCCCCGCACTCCCTTGGCTCTCAGAAGCCGCGCTGCCTTACCCGGCTGGGTGACCTCCACCTAGCTGCGCCCACACCCGTGCGCGGACCAGGTCGCAGGGATTCCGGGGGCGGGCGCGAGCCACGTCTCTAGGACGCTGTTGCCCTAGCAACCAGAGCGCCTGATAAGTGGACGGCGAGTCCCCGCCCCTAGCAAGAAGCCGAGTTGCGATTGGCCGAGGGTGGGGCGGAGCCAGCAGAAGCTGGGGCTCTGACAGAACTTCCGCCGGAAGCGCTGTCATTGGGCAGGAGACTGAAGCCAGCGACTGGTGTGGTGTTTTTGTTACATTGAATTTTCGCGTTTGAGATCGAGTCCCACGGACCTACTCCGCCTCTGAGAAGCAGACTTTTGTAAACACTTGTTTGTTTTTAAATTATTATAGCGAAGTATTCCTGTGTTCTCCTTTTCCTTATATAATTGCTATATCCATTACAATTATATATAAGTATATGTATATATACATATACATATAATCAGTGTACAAATATGCCATACTAAAATTCATTATCATTCTAAGAATTTTTATCTGTTACAACAATTAAAAATAGTAAAATAAAATGCTTGTTTCATTTTGCCTTCAAAAGAGTACTTTTATGTGTTTGACTATGTGTCTGCATGTATATATGTGCACTTTGTGCATGCAGTGCCCACAGAGGCCAGAGGAGGGTGTCAGATCATCCACAGCGGGAGTTACAGATAGTTGTGAGCTGCTGAGTGCATCCTGGGAACCAAGCTTGGAACCCCTAAGTGCTCTTCACTGAACCAGCTCTTCAGCCCTGCCAGGAGCATACCTGTGAATAACGAATCTCTTTCCCAAATCATATTTCATGAGTGCTAGCTGGATCTCCAGTGGCCAGGATTGGCATGTCTGGCAGAGGCCTGTTGTAAGGTATGACTCTACAAAAACAAAACCTACTGACTCTGCCCACCACTGCCTTTGGACTCCACCGTATGTCCAGCACACGGCATGGTAGACAACCATAAGGCCCTAACAAATTAGTTAGTAACGAGTCCCCGGGCCTAGTCAGAGCACAAAGAATCACATTAGTGATCGTGAAAGCAATGGCCCTGGTCCCTGGCTTCCCCAGACACTTTACACACACTTCAGTCTTCACAGCATGCTAAGAGAGGTCCTATGCACGCATACACACACACACACACACACACACACACACACAGTATTTTATCCAAGGATTCACAACTGATCAAGCCAGACCAAAAGAAAAAAAGCCCTGAGGCAAAACGTAGATGAAGAGAAACAGATTAAGTTATAAGAGCCAGCAAGAAACAAGAGCTGAGATAAGGCCAGCATTCATAAATATTAAATCTCCATGCCATGATTTTGGAGCTGGTTGGTGGCCCAAAAGAAAGTCTGCTACAGTCCTCACTATGCCTAATGTTGAGCTATACTACAGAGCCATGGCAATAAAAAAAAGCATGGTCCTGCTCTATTACAATAACAAAATAAAGAAGAAAAACTGTACCAATGACTTACAGCCCAAGACAACTGTGCCTGATTTCCCATGATCCTGGCAGTTGAACCCAAAGCTTCCCACATGCTGGATAAGTTCTCTACTCTGAGTTCCACCCCAGCCATCAATACTCTGAAATAGTGCCTCACCAAATTCCCCAGGCTGGCCTTGTAGCCTAGGAAGATCTTGAACATGCTCTCCCCTGCCTTGGCTTCCTAAGGATCTGGGAGGCTGATGCCACAAGGTTTGGCTTAATTTTTGTGCCTCGTTTTAGGTCAACTTGGCACAAGCTGGCATCATCAGAAAAGAGGGAACCTAAATTGAGAAATTGCCCCCATAAAATTGGGTATAGGCAAAGCCTACTGTGGTGCATTTTCTTAATTAGTGATTGATGGGGGAGGACCCAGCCCATTGGGGGCTTGGGTTCTATAAGAAAGCAGACTGAACAAGCCATGGGAAGCAAACCAGTGCACAGCACTCCTCCATGGCCTCTGTATCAGCTCCTGCCTCCAGATCCTTCTGCCTCCAGTTCCTGTCCTGACTTCCTTTGATGATAGACTCATAACGTGGAAATGTAATAAGTCGAGTAAACTCGCTCCTCCTCAAGTTGCTTTTAGTCTCGGTGTTTCACTGCAGCAATAGAAACCCTGAGACAATTTCCTGTCTATACCCGTGGGTTTGTCTATGTGAGGGAGGTACACAGTGCACAGCACTTGGTCCCAACTTCAGCTCCCACCCATGCCTATTTTATTTTTGTTATCCCCCCCCCCCCGCTTTACTCCGAAGTGTCTTCCTGCTCTGGAAATTTCTCATTTCTGTGTGAAGAGTTAACTATTTTTCACAAGAAGCTAAATTCAGCTCACTTGTTTATTACCCAATGAAACCATAGCACCTATTCGTGTGGGTTTGATCTCTGTCCAAACAGACCAGGTTCTGTATGGAGACAGTGGCCCTGAGCAACAGTCTGACGACTGTCATCTCCTCTGGGAAAACTTTCCCCACCCTGCTGAGTCCCTCAGAGCTGGGGTGGAGGAGGGGTGCCCTGCAAAGAGCTGCTTTCAACAGGCTGGGGCCTGGACTGTGGGGTGTACACCCCCCCCCATATCTCCCTTAGCATTATTTCACCAGGAACCTGAGGGACTCACCTCCCAGGAAACAAGACTACCCACACCTCACCCTCCACGTCTCTGATGCCCTGCCAGAGCCCTCTGGTGACACCATTGAGAAGAAGCCCAGAGCTTGCCTAGGATGTATGCAGTTTGGGTTCCATCCTCGGTACTGTCACCAAAAAAGGTGTCATGGGGGGGAGGGGGTGGAAAGGAAAATATTTTTACAGTGAGGCGAGTCAACAGATCGCTCATTCCCGTCGGAATCAAGAAGACAAAGTGCTGCACGGCCACAATCCTCAGGCAGGGCTGTAGCTCTGGCCACTCACAGCAACCTCCTTCCCAGTTGTGAATGCCTAAGAGATGGGACTAGAGAGACAACTTGTCACTCTGCCGGTCCAGGAAGAGGGTGGTAGAGATTATACCTTTGCACTGAAGATGAGCAGAGGACGTGGCAAAGCCCTGAGGAGCAGCCCAGCTCTGCAGCGTGCCTGCCACTGCCGAAGGTTGGTGGAGGAGTGCGGTCACCATACGGATGCACAGGCTGAGCACAGCATCACCAGGAACCTGACACTGTCCTGCTGGTGGACTCCCTAGTGCAGACCAGCCTCAACTCAGCTGTGCTTAGGAGAAAGGGAATGAGGGGTGCTGGAGAGCTGGTTCAACAGTTTCCAAGGAATCTAATGCCCCCTCTGGCTTTTGTGGGCACCAAGCATGTACAGGCTGCACATATATACATCCGTGCAGGCCAAACACCCATACGCATAAAATAAGTAAATCCAAAATAATTGAAAATTAAACCAAATGAGGTGTAAGTAGCTCCTGCTGCAGCTATTTTTCTTGACTAAAAATAGTCCCTCCTCCTCTGTTCCCCACCCCATATTTACCTTGACAGATGATAGGCCTGCTCATTTTCATTCCCTCAGCCAGAAACTAACTAAATCGCACATTTTAAACACGGTCATCGCCAATAACTGATAATAGCCTGTAAACAGGGGGCCCTTTCCTAGAACATTTGAGGATTCAATCTGGAGAAAGACTGGGTGCAGCTTGGTGTGGCACCTCATCTTCCTGTCTTCCCCCAACATGCTGATATACCATCGAGCCCCTCGTCCCTTTTCATGGTTGCTGACTGTCTCCTTTCATGGAAACAGGAATCAAAACCCACTTGTCACGATGGGACACACTGGGACTTCTGATTTCAGCATCGCGTTGCAGGCGTCTTAGGAGGATGCTCCCACCCCCACCCCGGAACTGAGCTGCAGTTAGAGCAGAACCATCTCGAGCCGCATCCACCTGGACAGCAAGCGAATCCCAGCAATCACCAGCAGTTCTCTCAGCTAAGAGCGGGGCTCTCGCAACAGTTTGTAATTAGCGTTGTTTAGCATTTAATTTGCCTTTAGTTCGTTAACAAGCACCTATTGATTACCTGATAGGAGAGGAATGCTACACTAAGCAGTGTTGGGAGAGTGGTGAAGGAGACATCTGCTATGGGAGGGGGAGTTGAAACCACTTTGGAAAGGAAACGGGAGAATGATTAAGAAACAGAAAACAGCATACAGGGAATTCTTCCTTTTGCCAAATTCATGGCTAGAAGTCCCAACATGTTCCCTTCAATGGACAGAAACCTGGAGCCACATCTTTCTCAGGGTGAGACGAGGGTCCTGCCCTCGGCCAAGCCCAGGCCAATGCAGCGACAGCGTCCAGGCTTCCTTCCCTCTACTACAGCCCAGGTGTGGTTGGGACCCAGGACAGAGACAGTCACCGCATCCTGTCAGTCCCACTTCACGAGGCTCCTAACAGTTCAAGTAAAATGGTGTGCGTTAGGGAGGGAGGGGGGATCAGCAAGTCAAGTCTCATTCTTAAGGTTGTATTTAAGGTGCAGGTGAGGGACACAGACTAACAGGAGTTAGAAAGAAAAAAATAGCTGGGTGTGGCTCATATCCCCTGGAGCTGGAGTTACAGGCAGTTGTGAGCCCCCTGGGAATGGAACTGGGGTCCTCCGCAAGACCAGCAAGTGCCTATAACCTCTGAGCCATCTCTCCAGTCCCGTTCCTGCTAACATCAAGCATTCTTCTTAACACCAAGGGAAGTAAAAGGGATTGGGCTCGGGCCTCATGAAGCTTTCCAAGAAGGAGCTCACTATATCCCAGATATGACACAAGAAGTGAAGCGTCCACCCAAAGGGAACTCAAAGCCCTCACACTCTCTACAGTTGGATTGAGTCCCTGGCAGAGGGAAGGAAGTAAGACACAGCCAGCCCGCTCCCCTTAAAGAAGAGTTTCCTCCCTCTTTGGACTCTGTGGTAGACTGTGAACGGGCGGGCAAGGGGAGCAGGAACAACAGTCAAATGGCTATGACCATTCACCAGAGATCTCCAAGGGCATACAGGGAAACAAGGGAGTGTGTGCCTCCACAGAGACAACCCACCATGAGGCATTTCCAACTTCCTCTCAACTGGTACCCAACACCACACATCAAGATGGTGGCTTCAACCAGGACCCACATAAAAAAGCCAGGTGCAGAGGTGGAGATAGTTGATGCTGGGGCTCACTGGCCACCACTTGTGTTGGTGAGCTCCAGGCTCCATGAGAGACCTAGGCCCCCGAAACAAGGCAGAGAGCCACTGAGAAAGACACTCAACAGGGACTTCTTGACCTCACATGCCTGCAAACATGCATACATACACACACACACAAACACGTATACACACACACAAATAAAAAAATTTAAAAGGTAAGATGTATTTCCTGGTTGCCTTTTAGTTTTTGGACACACTTTAGGACTGTCTGGTTTCTCAGAAACCATTTTTAATAGAACACAAGCTCCTTCCTGCGGCGGCTGGAGGCGCCTTTCTGAGACAGTTTTCAGGGCCCCACAGCTCAGACTCGGAGCCAAACCACACTGGGATCCGAGCAGGAGCCAGACTGTCCTCTGGTGTGAGAAGCTGGCAGAAGCCCAGCGTGCCTTGGAGACCATGCTTATGGACACATCATGTGGTGGCTGGCCATCTCCTGCGGGCCTCGCGCCCGCCCCCCCCCCCCCCCGCCCGGGCTGCAGAGATACAGCTGACAGGCTCAGCTGCCCTCTCCAGACACCTGTGCCAAAGTCACAGGAGGCTCTGGGGCTGCACACTGGGAACCCTGGTCAAAGATGGCAAGGTCTCCTTGTGGTCTCAGGAATGATGGCAGGACTGGGGGAATCCAGGTAAGGAAATATCATGGCCTCGTTTCCCTAGGCTGTCCATTCCTCCCTGGGCTGCCCTTCCTGTTTCCCAGATCCCAGATCCTGTCCCTGCCTGTTGCTATACCCAGCAATATTTCCCACCCTTCTTGAGGCTGCTAGCTCTGAACCTCCAAGGTGCAAGCTCTGCTCTCCCCTGTGGTTCCTTTTATCTGCCTGGCTAGTGTCTGGCTTTTGGTAGACAGAGCAATGAGCCCACAGAGGGATGAGGAAGCGGATTAGAAATGAGCAAAGATCTAGAGGAGAATAGAAAGTCCAAGACTGTCTGCAGCACTTAGCTTTACCACAGAGGTGCTCAGCAAATGTCAAGGAGGGAAGGAGTGAGAGGCAAGTGGAATGTCCTAGGAAGGACCCAGTGGCTTCCTGGCACCGAGTTCTGGGAGGGGACTTGGGAGGAGAGGCACCAGGCACAGTCTCCTGGAGTGATTCACTGGCGCCACCTAGAGGAATGGTAGAGCTCTGATCGCTGTGAAACATGTTATGCCAGGAGCCAGGAGCTAGGAGCCAGGAGCCCAACCTGTGCCTGAGTTGGGAAGTTCAGGCTCTACCAGCTCAGCAGCAGCATACAGAAGATTCTGGGCTCTGAGATGTGACAATATACATCTATCAGCTTTTGGTTAGGCACCACACCCCTGCTCCCAGGGCAGCCCTGTCCATGGAGGCAGCAGGAGTGGGAATATAAAGGAGTCTGTCCAGTGCAGGAAGGGATGCTCCTGGGTGGAAGTGTTGGACTGGGCAGCTCAGGGAAGGAGGAGGAAGGTGTGCATCCCAAGGGTCAGCCAGCCCTAATAGGGACATCATCTGCCAGGGGATAACAAGGACCACTGTAAGTGAGGCTTCGAGGTCATCACAGACAATCAGCGGCTAAGGTCAGAAGCCACCCCCCCTCCCCCGGCTATATCCAGACTGAGGTGACACCCTATTCTAAAACACGCAACACGCAGTGTACAAGGATGGGTGACATTGTGGGAAAGGGATGCCAAGCTCTAAGCAGGGCAGGGCTGGCTGCACAGAGAAGGGCTAGCTGCAAGGGAGCCAAACGCCCTCCCCAGCTATCAGCAAACAGGAGGGTGGGTAAAAGCTGTCCCCAGGAGATCCCCCAAATGGGGCCCTGCTCTTGGTGATGTCTGTACATAGGGACATGGTGTCTTTTCTCCCCCAACCCTCACCTCCTGGGCCACAAACAAAACCAATAAGCACAGATTATTAGAGATGGGTTGATCGGGATATGAGAATTAGCCAGTAAGGGCTAGAGCTAATGGGCCAAGCAGTGTTTAAAAGAATACAGTTTGTGTGTTGTTATCTCGGGGCATGAGCTAGCCAGGCGACCAGGAGCTGGGGCGGCAGCTCCCCACTACATCTCAGACTGGCTTTGAATTCATGAACTTCTTGCTTCTGCCTCCCTACTGATGGCTTACAGGCAAGTAACACTATGCCTGGCTCGGGAAGGTTTTGGGTCTTATACTCAGCTTCCAAAGCGGCCTCCCTCTTGGTGGTGGGGACGATTCCACAGAGTGAGCAAGTCCAGCATGACGCCTGAGGCATTGCCTGGCTCTAAAGCTGTGGAAGCCTTTCAAGTTCACAGAGGCTCCAGGACACCAACCAAACTGGTGAGGCAGGGAAGGAGACCCAGGGATCCTCAGCAGGAGGCTGCAGTGGTCTGAACTTCCAGTTCTAAGGGAGAGTGGACACCTTCTGCTGCTCCCCGAGAGGCTTTCTGGGATTTTCTTCTGTGAATCCAAGTCAGGCAACCACTGGCCTGAACTCTGGGCCCAGCCACATAAAGAGTTCTACAGCTACCAACCTGTGCATCCTTCTCTGCTTGCCCAACCCCTTACCAGAGCCCAGCTCAGCACCTCAATGCTCCACACCAGCATGGCTCTTCTCAAGGTACCTGTCCATCACTCTGTGTGCCGGTCACCACAGCAAGAGGCAGGAAGCATGTGGGAATGACTGGGACCTCCAGGAATGCTTGGAACCTCTAAGACTCAGACCCTGCCGCGACTCTGTAGCCTGAGCAGTACAGCTGGGATGAGGGGCTTTCACCTTCTCACGAAACTCTCAACAGCCAGAGAAAACAGGAATAAGGTAGCATCTTCCTGATTAAACCTTCTGGGGCTTCCTTTTAGTTCAGAACCCAAGTTCCTATGATCTAGAAGGCATTATGTGAGTGAATGCCTGGTTAACCTCAAACGGCTCCTGTACAGAATGCCTGGAGCCTACCAGCCCTGCTCTGCTATAACCTCCTAAGCCCAAGTCCTCATGCGAGCTCACTGGTAGCAACATCTACCATTTTGGAGGTGGGGGATGTGTGTGCTGTGCATAAATGTTTACATGCGTGTGCATGTGGGTGCATGTGTACATATGGAGACTAGAGGTTTACAGCAGGAGTCCTCTTTGCTTGCCTGCCACCTTATTTATACAGCAATCTCTCACTGAGCCTAAATCTCACCCACCCACATAGGCTAGTCTAGCTTAATCTGTGAATCCTGCCTCTGCCTCCCAAGTGCTGGGAATTACAGGTGGCTGCACTCACACACGGCTGGGGATTTGAACTCAGATCATCATGTTTGAACAGCACAGGCTTTATCCACTTAGCAACCTCAATGCCCATGGCCCACAACTGCAATCCCGATCTTGAACTAGCCCTAACTCTCCTCGGCTCTTTTCTGACTAGAACTAAAGCTCGGAAGGCTGCGTCTTCTTGCTGCCTAGCACAGCACTTGCTACACAGCAGGACTGTGGTCCCTGCCTAAGCTGAAGGGTTATAGGTAGAGCAGGCAATGGAGTCCACCCCCTGTGTTCTCTGGACTCCCTGATGTGTGTCCAGTTTGGGAATGACTAAGGGCAGACCCTTCTAGGCACAAGATTACTAACCAGAGTCTGCTTTAACAATAGACTTTCCCTCTCTACAGAGGAAATAGTGCCCAGACCACCCGCCCTCGCCACCCACAGGACTGGGGAAGATGGCCAGGAAGGGTTGGACCAGGTCAGTCTCCATCCCACCATCCCCTGGGCTGGAGACAGAGGCAGGTAGACTGCACAGGTAGAAGAGATCCACAGAACACCAAAATCTCTCCCCCAGTTTCTTCTTTCTCCCTTCACCCTTCCTTTCACTTCCAGGTCAAAGGTTCTTGAAATATTAAATGGGTTTCAGCCCACTGAAGTTTGCACAGGGGTAAAACAACCAAATTCTACCTCATCAGAACCCACCCCACACTATTTCCCTCTGTAGCCATTCGGATGGGATAGGGCAGGGGTTGGGCTCACACTCCTTCGAGGAGAATGCACAGGGACCCTTCTCCGCCCAGCATACACACCACACAAGCAGGGAGGTGTCTTTTATTAAAGATGCAAGCAAGCACAGAGTACCATGTGTGACTCCAGAACATCCATACAGTACTAAAAATAGAAAAATAGAAACAAAATTTCACAGAAAGCAGCCTTCCTTCCCAGACACACAGAAAAGGCGCTGCCATGCCCACCTCAAGAGTCATGCACCCGGCCCACACAAGCTTTTCCCTGGACAGAGGTAATGCCAGCTGCAACCAGACCTGCTTCAGAGACCACCCACCGCAGGCCCCTTCCACAGCCAGAGTCTCCCACCACCACTCCAGCTCTTCCAAGCCTGATAAAGAACAGAACGAGTTAGTCCCCAGCAGGAATCTGCTGGTCCACCTCTCATCTGGCCATCACCTGGGCCAAATTTGAGCCAGAAGAGAGTGGGGGTAGGTGTGTGTGTGAGCACATGTGTGTGAGCACATGTGTGTGAGTGTGTGTGTGTAGCATACAGGACCATCGCTCCCTTAGACACTCTTGAAGGTCGAGGTACCCACTCAGATGGGCAGGCTTGCCAGTCCTATCCACATGGAGAACATCAACCCTGCAGACTAGGTCTTCTAGGTGAGAGCCTTGGCACAGCTGGAGAGCAAGTGACAGCAACTAGGAATTTTAGAACCATGCCATGTTGTATCGCTTGCCAGTAGGAATGTGTCAGTCATCGCCTTGGGGACAAGAGAAGGCTGTAGCAGATACCAATTCTTTTGTCTGCGGGGACTCTTGACACGCCATCAATGCCTTCAGATGCCTTCTGCAGCCTCAGGTCAGCTTCCCTCCCGGACCTTTCCTTGGGCTCTTCTGTACTAGGCTCCAAGAGCTGCGTGCTGGAGGTGTTTCTGAAAATGGCCTGGGACAGGCCCTGGCTTGGTGGCAGGATGGTTCTGGAAGACTGGCTAGACCACAGGCTAGACCCACCTCTCCAACTCCCCCCCAATGTGATCCCAACCCATCCTTTGATCTCAGAACAAGGTGGGGTGGCTGTGCCTAGAGAAAAAAGAGTACAAAAATTACAGTGAACCCTGAGAGCTTCCTACCATCCTGGCACAGCTTGCTCCTGCTCGCCCACGGAAATGGACTTGCATTTGGTTGACGGATATTTATTTAGATTTCCAGTGAAAAGCGCTATAAAATACAGTGAATAACGTGGGGTACAGGGCAGACATTCTCGCTGCCTGTGCATGTGGCACGGCCACCACGTGGAGACTCAAATGCTACAGGCCAGGCGGCTGATGTGGACAGCATCACACTCCTCGCTCTCTCCACTGGGCTCGTCCCCTGCCAAACGTTTCCACGCAGCTTCCAGAGTGTGTCCAGCAAGGAATAAATGAACGCAAACAGGACTTTTAGCTAGTAGAGCGTCTGGGGACCGTGAGCATGCAAGTTCGCGGTTTCTGATATTATAAATAAAAGTCAAACGTGAGGTCACACTTCCCCATCTTCTGTTTATACACTAGATCAAACTTCTCGTTCATGGAGACGGTGAAGATGTCTTTCCACAGCCCGACTCTTCCTGCAACACAGACCAGAGTAGAGCTGGCTGTATCCACCAATTTCAGGACAAAAGGAAGCCTTGGGAATGGATCCGGAAGTTTCCAGATCTGGGCCTAGACCCCTCTGAAACTTGACTTGCTGGGTGGAATGGGCCACCTGAGCTAGACCACATGAGTCTTGTTTGTGGTGAGACTTGACTGGAACCAATGTCCCTAAGACTGGAGGGAAGCTTCCCTACTCTCACCTTCTGTCAACTGTGCACCAAGCATCACACAGGACCACACCTGTGACCAAGAGGGACTTCACCTCTTGCTCCGGATTCCAGAACCTACCACGGCAGGTGTCCCCACCATAAACCTGCCAGAGAGGAAGTACTGTGGGCTGAGGGCAGTTCTCTGAGGAGTCTTGACTCACAGGTCCACAGCACCAATGGCTGTTGGCACATTAGTTGCCTCTGGAGGATGTGAAAAAGGTCAAAAAAAAAAATCATCCCAAGGGCCAGGAGGAAGTCATCGAGGGTGGAGAATTCTAGAAGCCTAAACTCAAATCAAGTTGGAGAAGGCTTAACATGAATAAAACATCCATGGCACAAGCTCACGTTTCAGGCTGGACACAAAGTGTGTCATACATAAAAATTCTGTACCGCAACTCCAGAGGGAGTTCTCCCCACAGCCCCAGCTGCTGTCCCAGAACCAGGCCAACATCACGGGGAGGATGGGATTAGGAGTTTGTAATCTAAACCTCCCATCCACAGGAGCGGCGAGGCTGGGTGTCTTGGCTTTGTGCTTTCAAACAAGTGGGATTTGGGGGGAGGGGCAGTTCTGAAGTCAGAACTCCTGGCATCTCCAACAACAGCCTCAGCCTTTGTCCCAGCAGGACTACAGATCTGCAGCCACAGCCACGCCATAGCTGGGCTAAAACTCCTGACACATCAGGGCTTTCTCTGTGGTAATGAGACATCATCTATCTGTGTTGGAAAAGTAAAATAAAATTGTTCTTGCCACCCTCTAATGATACCAAAGGGACCAAATTAGAAGCTTCTAGACCAACCACACTATAAATATAGTTTTCCACGGTTATTTTTTTTTTCCCAGCTGAGAGCTTGTCAGAGGAGTCACCCACCTGGTTTAGGATTTGGAATCAAGACAATTTATGCTGTGACATGAACCAAATCTAAGCAATGCAGCCGGCTCCCCGAGCCCCTGCATCCTCGCCACCTCAAGGCGATCTTCTGAGTAAAGAGGCAATGTGCTAAAAGAAAACAAAACCACAGAACTGAAATAAAGCAAAACCAAGGCCGACGGTGACAGAGCAGACGCCTCTGAAGGAGTGTGTGGGCACTCAGCAGAGCACATGGGACTTGGCGCACTATGCACAAACCACACACTCACCACATGCAAACCAAAAGGGGGCTGAGGAGGCGGTCACGGACAGGGTTAATGAAATCTGATGAAAGCGAAACTGAAGAACGGCAAATAAACTCAAAATAATAAGTGCCTGAGAAGATGATGCAGCCAGGGGACATGGGACGGGACGAGGGATGCAGTGCAGTGAGCCGCTCTCTGGAGGAGCAGTTGTTAGGCTTTCTCTAGCAAGGCCCTGTACACCTGACCCTTAGCATCTTGTCTTTGGCCCCCAGCAGTCGGGATGTAGAGCAAAGTCCAGAAGCCATAGCTGCTCCACAGTTGAAAGAAGACACATTCCTGGAGGCAGCAATCAGAGCCAGGATTCTCTCCCCACCTTGGGCACCCTCCCCCCAAGTCCTAAGATCTTCCTTCATAGCTCCTGGTCCCCTCAAAGTTTCCAAATCACACTGCTGGTGGCTGGCTTCAGGCCTAGACCATACTTACCTGGAAAGGATTTATGGAACATGGCCACTGTTGAGACATCCTGGAACGTCAGTGCCTGAGCTGCCCCACCGAGCGGCAGCTAGCACGCACCCTGACGAGCTGGGAAACTGACTCAGGGGCTCTGGGATTTCAACAGTGACCCAGTGACTCCTGTGTGCAACATCGTCCCTAAAGTCTGCCTGCCCACCAACTGCTTCCTGCTCCTAAGGTGTCCCATCTCCATCTGGGCCACCTCCCCAGAGCCCTGACTCTGACTACCCATGCTTGGCTGCCCTGAGGCTGGGTCATTTGTCATCTCTGCCACTCGAAACCCAGAAGTCCCCCCCCACGACTTGGCCAACATGCTCTGGGTCAGGGAGGGAAGAGGTCATGTCGTCACATGATATCCATCTTCCTGTCCACCCCAGTTCATGAGTCACAGCCACCAAAAGGAAGAGTGCTAAGTCAGGGGTCTGCCTGTATTGTAAAACACTCTGGCACCACAGCCCTGCCCTGGGTCTGCTCTGTGGGTGTTTTACTTGAGCCAGTGGGAGAGCTCTGTATGAACACATCTTACCCAGAGCCTAAACAAGTCCCAACAGCTGCTGCCCCCTTGAACTATGGTACCATATGTGCAAGTGGACAGGGCATGCCCTACTCCTGGAGCACCATGCCCTCAACAGGCACTGGCCAGCAAGTGCTGCTGCCCAGAGAGAAATTAGTCATCCAGAAAGTCCCTGACAGACAGGGAATACCTTATCAGGGAGGAGGGAGGGGACACATACCCCGGCCCACAGGCAGGGCCTCTGCATTGCAACACTGGTCCACCAGCTGGTGGCAATGCTCGGTCAAGGATTCCAGCTGGGCCTTGTCACAGGACACACCCAGGAATCTGGCCAGCTGCTCCACCATGGTCACCAGGTCCTGGAAGACAAGGACAGATAGCAGAGAAGCCCATCAGAGGCAGCATCCAGGGCACAGGGCTGAGCTAGAAACCACACTCGTGGCTTCCTTCCTCCGCACTCAGGCAACCAGTTGGGTAATCAGCCAGGAGGTGATGCTGCCTGGGGCACTCGCCTCAAAACCTGCAAGTTTTGGATTTGAACCCAAGGCTCACCACCATTCCTAACTCCAGTTCCAGGAGATGTAATGCATTTTTTCTGATCTTTATGAGCATGGGCATGCACAGGATGCACATACATACATTCAAGATAAAAACATACAAATATAAAATGAATCTGAGAGAAAGGGTGAGGAGAGATGAGGGTGGCTTCTTGGAAGCCAGATAAGGAAGGGATGGGTCATGTTGTTAAAAGGCTAGGTGACAGGAACATATCCACCATCACTTTGTAGCAAAGTAGGGGATCACTGGGGACCATGACAGCATAGCACGGAAGCGGTGGGGCAAGGGCAATAAGAGGCTTGAGACAGGAGGGGAAGGGTTTGCAGTGAAGTGAAGATAAGGTAAGGCACTGAGAGGGAAAAAGAGCATGGCCAGGTTTGCTCTTGGCCCATTTTAAGAAAGAAACCACTGGGTGATGGTGGTGCACACCTTTAATCCCAGCACCCAGAAGGCAGAAGCAGGTGGATCTCTGAGTTCAAGAACAGCCTGGTCAACAGAACGAGTTCCAAAACCCAAAGATACACAGAGAAACTCTGTCTCACCAAAAGCCCGAGAGGCAGACAGAGACAGACAGACACAGAGAAATATCAGTGTCTGTCCACATGGCAGTGGAGATGCTGGGAGAGGACACAGCTATCATGACACTCAATATACGCACACACTGAGCGTTCCCCATGTCTACAACCACACCTAGGAGGTACCAGCCAATGCTAACCTCCTTCCTTGAGCACCCAGTAGTGACAGGAAGGTGGCACCACAGGCTAACTCACAAGGTCACAAGCATCCCAACAGTGGACGCAGAAGGCAAAGGGACTCGGCTACTCCAGTACACTGCCTCAAACAGTCACCAAGAGAGTGGCAGAGGTCCTGCTTCTCTTGCTCAGGTCCTGTTTCTTGGCTTTCTACATCACACCACAGTGAGCCAATCTGGAACTTGTCCTGGGAACCAACCCGTCCAGACAGAGGCCATGCGCTGGACCAGGGACTTGAGTCCAAGCCTTCTCTGTGGCCCACATGCATCCCTGGGCATGGAAAAATTGTGCAGATCCCATGCCACCCGCTGTGGCCTTCTGACTCTGCATAACCAGGCCATGCCTCCACTTGGTTCTAGCACCAGCGGGTCCTGGCACCACGGACAGCTCCAGCACCATGGACAGTATCCCTCAGTGCGATAGGCAGCATCTCGCCGGCCACTCACCCGGTGCATGTCTTCATACTTGAGGAAAAGCACATTTGCATCCATACGATGTTCCCAGAATTCCTGAACATGCTCAAACCAGGATCCATAGCCCACTGTGGAAACAGGAAAAGGGGCAAAGCTGGAGAGGGAACCATGCAGGCAACCTTCCCCCTCTCCTCCCCTCCCCTCCACGGAACGCCCTGCTCTTGCCCAGGTGCTGTGAAGGAAACTGCAGGGTCTCCTAGAAAGAATAAACCATCAAAGGCCCTCCCCCCTCCTGCTCCTGCCAACACTGTGTCAGCCCTACCCAGACTGAGTATGGGTGCCTGAAGACCTGACAAGGCAGAGGGCTCTGAGGATGTGGTGTGCACACTAGTGCCAATGGGCAAAAAACAACAGTCAGAAGTCAGGACAAAGAGATGGTAGGGTACGCTGCGGTGTGGGGCGCTCTAAGATAGCTCCAGAACAAGGCCCTGCTCCATGAATTCTGGTTGACTCCAGGCATTCCCAGTGAAACTTGCGATCTAAAGACAGATAGGAGCCCCGCACACAGGCAACCAACACGTGCCTCAGCATGGCCCTGCCTGGTCAGAGCACCAGATCAAGACTGGGCCCTTGGCAGGCATGAGAGGACTCGGCCTACTCTGTAGCCTATATCATATTCCTTGTGACAAGTGCCAATGTGCACCCATCTCTTTGGCTGAGTTGTGCAGCCCTGTGATGGTCTTCGTGACACACTTCCTGGGGGGTTCCGGGGCAGGACTCTGCGAGACACTATACAAGCGCATCTAACCTGTTAAGCAACAGGAAGGGACCAACTATATGAAACACAAGGTTAGCAAGGGGGCTCCACTCTTCAGGCTCCTTATACAAACGCCCTGGGTAAGGAGTCATCTTGGGGCACAGTGAATCTGCACAGGCACACACCCCACTCCGATGCACCTGGATGACCTCTGCAAACTCATCTTAGAAAATCTGCTCACTGTACACAGAGCTGAGTCTCAGGAAAGGGCAGGGGCAGAGCAGGGCACAATGGGGCCTGGACGCTGATCTGGATCCATGTGTTCAGCTGAAGCTGAATCCAGGCAGATGAAGTCCTGGGGCAGGAGGAAGGCAAGCAACCTAGTAAAAATAAAAAGGGGGGACTCCCCCCACTCCCAGAGAAGACACAGGACGTCCAAATGGTCTGGACCTCATTGGGTCACAAAATGCTGCACAAGAAAGACTAGCCAGGACCATAAACAAAGTTAAGGCATGCTGACTGCTACCAGGGATACCAAGAGCACATGTGTGCTGATGGGAGTTAAGCCTCCAGGGAAGGGCCCTGCCATGACCCCCTGCTTCTCTGCACTTCACCCTGCTGAGACCATGAAGCCTGCAGACCCAAGGCCTGCAGGCTATTATAGCTCAACACAGCCCCCGCCTAGTAAGAGGTCGCCTCTGGAGTACTCGTCACACTGCACGGGTCAGTGTCTGTCCACAGCCAACACAGTATCTGTCAGGTGACCTTGTCCACAGACTGTCCCCCATGTACTTGTGCCATAGGGAGACTGTCCACAGAGCGCCACCATACTGCATCAGTGACCCTGTCCAGAGGTTTCACACAGCATGTCACTTGACCAGGGCATCCGTCTCAGGCCACCAACATGCCAATCCTTCCTCACAGTGCCTGCTACTCTGCTCAATACCGGGGACATTAAGCCCAGGGCCTGACATGCTAGGCAAGCATGCTTGAATCTCCAGCCTTCTTCCTAGCTTTCATTTTGAGACAAGGTCTCACTAAGTTGAGCAGGCTACCTTCGAATTCACTCTATAGCCCAGGCAGGTCCTAAAACTGCCCACTTCCTGCCTTAGTCCCCGGATTACATCCCTGTGCCACCATGCTTGCTAGGAAATACAGTTGGGTTTTTTTTTTTGTTGTTTTTTTTGTTTGTTTGTTTTTTATGAATGATCCTTCTCTTAGCTGTCACTTTCTCTGAACCTTGGGCAAGGAGGAAAGCCTACCAGGTTGTGGTCACTGAGTGGCTAAGAGTAGAGGAAGGGGCGTGAACACCCAACGTCACACACTCTGAGAAGGATGCAGGCCAGAGTGTATGGCCTTGACCTCTGAGACTTCCCACTGTGAACGGGGAAACCCGTGTCAGGGCAGACGTTAGCAGCTCTCGCTGAGAGCACACCGGGCTGAATGTGGCAGGCTCTTCCTGTCACTACGGTGCCATCCGCACACACCTGCAGACAAGAATGGGTGCCAGGACTAGAAGGTACAAGGCCGTGAGCCAGAAGGGAGCTGTTCAAACACCTGGAAGGCTGCAAGGGGCATCCCAATACTGCACAGGGAAAGACGCTGGGCGGGGCCTGCAGCAGGCTCAGGGACCCTGGGGAACAGATGCTGCCATTTCCCACCATGCATGTGAGCCAGCCTTGGACACAGGGCACAGCTGAAATCATGTCTAACAGGAGGAAACTGGGGGGCCTCTGGTTCCTGTAGGTTTCCAACTACAGGCAGTCCAATGTGCCTGCTGCCACCCAGTCCACTCTACGGGACCTTGTCTGCACTACTGCCTGAGTAGGGAGCTCCTGGAGGCCCCCTGGAGCCTGCTGTGCTTGAGGTTTCACTCTGACAAACTCTACTCCCATCTTGCCTCACAGCCTCCCTGCAGGACCCCCGATGAGCCCAGGGCTAGGACTGTCTCAGAGTGGACTGATGAAAGCATGACATAAGACCTTTCCTATGACTGGGTGCACATCACAGTCCCTTGCCGGCCACAAGACTCAGAGATGTAGAGGTGACGGGGGCAGGTGGGAATACAGCCAAAGAGGAACTGCTACAATGGCTCCAAGGAGACAGGTGGCCTGCGGGGTGAAGAAAGACAGAGAAGGGAGATGGGGCTCCTTCCTCCTATAGTCCCTACTTCGTGGAAGACCAGCAGGGTGGGGTAGCCAGGTCCTGCTCCTCCTGGGTCAGGATAGCATTCAGCCCAGCACACCCTGCTCCCTAAGTGTGCTGTTCCCTGTCACTACCTGGCCTCTGAAGTCCAACCCTCCCCCCATGAGTCACACCCAACAGCAGCCTTCACACTGGTCTCTACCAGTCACAGCACAGAGATCCTGGCCTCTGAGTTCACAGCTTTCATTCTCACCTTGTTAAGAACCCAGGCAGGAAGGGCAGGTGAGTATCTGGAGAAGCCTCAGGGTGGTGGTGGGGCAGGACTCGGAAGTCCCAGGACCTGCACTGCTGCACGCCACCTCTAAGATCCACAGCTCCCCAGCCTCGTCACCTCTGCCATGTGGTAATAATAACACAAGCCCCATCTGCACTGCGGGCTCCCAGAGGTGTGGACGAGGTGCTGTCCCATGTTGCACCTTCCAGGAACCCCTAGAACCTGCTGGTTTTTGTAAGGACAGAGCTCACTCCTGCTGGCACTTACATTTGTCGTTCATGAACCGCCGACAGAACTCCTGGAAGGTGCCTCGGTAGCTCATGGTCCTCAGCGAGCGGTGGAATTGATAGTAAGACACAACCAGGTCCTTGGGGTTGCGAGCCATGTAGATGACCTGTGGGTAACAGAAGAATGGGTCACTCCCCCTCCTCTGGCCCAGGGTCCTCTTGCTCATTCCCAGCATGGATGTGCTCTGGTCCATGGGCTGAGTATGCCGGATAAACATGTGACTGTCTTACTACACTACTTTACCTGGGCACTACTTTAATCAGTAGGAGGCAGATGCCCTGGTGAGGGCTGTTGGTCTGGAACCTTATGAATGAGGACAGAGACAAGAACATGAAGCACCATCCTCCAATGTAAGAGAACATCCCTCACACTCTGGTAAGCATGGAGAAAGCACTATGGACATGATCCAAGATGGACCCTGGGTCAGGGGTAGAAGCACCTACCATGGTTTCAGAAGCCTAGGATTCTTTTTCTTGGAGGGGGGAGGTTCAAGGCAGGGTTTCTCTATGTAGCTTTGGTGTCTGTCCTGGAACTCTCTCTGTGGCCCAGGCTGGCCTCAAACTCACATAGATCCACCTGTCTCTACCTCCCAAATGCTGGGATTAAAGGCATGCACCACCCCTACCCGGCTAAGCCTGGGATTCTTAATGAGAAAGTGGAGAATGAGAAATGTAGATAGGTTACCTTGGAGTCCCCATTGTGGAGGTCAGAGGGCAGGAAGCGGTAGGGGAGGTGACTCTTGATGAGGCGGGGAGATGTCAGTTCCTACAGAGAGAGATACGGCTGTCATATTCACATACAAGTGTGAACATGTGTGCACATGCATGCACACACACACTCCTTCCCTCCCAGGGCCTTTCCAACTGCTCTGGGAGGATTCTAACCAAGCAGGACTTAGTACATGCTCTAACCAGCTACCCACTTGAGCCATCTGGACATGACTCACAGGCGGCTGGATCCCAAAGAGCTGTAATGAGAATCCCGGTCCCCAGCCTGAGGGGAGACTCCTTATGGACACAGGGATTTGGTTTAAGTGGCTGAGAATGAAGAAAGGTCTGCGGGGCAGGAGAAGCACAAAACACAGGCATAAAATAGTGCCTGTAAGAACATGGGGGTGTCTAACTTGAAAGCTTCCAGCTACCCTCCACTCGGACCTCAGCATCCTGGAGGATCACAGACAATAGCTTTCCCTCAGCCCTCTGCTCAGAGGCCCTCATCCTGTCAGCTTCCCCTTGGACCATGAGTCTTGGTGTCCATTCAGCCCTCCACTCCTCTCTTCCTTCTGAAAACCCCTCAGACGTCTGCTGCTCCCAGCTCTGCAACCATCACAACTTCCTGTCCGGAGGTGGGAACTGTCGGCTCACTACCACACCAGGGGCAGCGTGTGGGGGCTCTTAGAGCAGAGACACTGCACATTCCCCGTGTTTCCCGTGGTGGAGCCACTGTGACCCGGCACAGACTGCAGACAGGAGGGCAATCTGCGGGTGCCAGGCCCAGTTCCGACCAAGAGCAGGAGGGAATCTGCTTCTGTGATATGTGGACAAGCCTCTAGGGGACAGACTCCGAGGGCTCATCTAACAGACAAGCAGGCAGAGGCAAGGGTTGCAAGGCCTGAACTACAGGGGCAGCAGGGGATGGAATAAAAAGAAAGGTCCAGATACCTCTAAGGGGCGGAATACACAAAGCCTCTTACCATTGAGACAGGATCGATCTCATCATTCAGCCCAGGTTGGCCTCAAACTCATGTGCCTCCTCCTGTCTCAGCCAGCCCAGTTCTGGGGCAGTAGGTAGAAGCCACCACACCTAGCTAATTTCTTTGTTTTTTTTGTTTGTTTGTTTGTTTGTTTGTTTTTTGGGTTTTTCGAGACTGGGTTTCTCTATAGCTTTGGTGCCCGTCCCGGAACTAGCTCTTGTAGACCAGGCTGGCCTCGAACTCCAGAGATCCGCCTGCCTCTGCCTCCCGAGTGCTGGGATTAAAGGTGTGCGCCACCACCGCCCGGCAAGCTAATTTCATCTTTGAAACCATGGATTTTATTCAAACATGTCCACCCCAGCTCCTTTGACAGATGAGGCAGCTGAGGCCTTCTTCCCTACTGGTAGTCCCTCAGCCAATGACCAATCAATCACATGCAGTTACTTCCTCCCCACCTCTCAGACTCCCTGACACTGCCATCAGTCACTTGTACCTGATTGTCCCAGGGTCCTTAAGAACTCGGATTGAGTTAATGACTCAGGCCTGTCAATTTCTCCCTCCTGGCTAACTAGAACTTCCTGGAGGCCCTCAGCTGTTGTTGCCATGAGCACCCATGAGTCCCCTGAGAAGCCACTGTCACTGGGCAGGTGTAACTGTGGAGCAAGGGGTCCCACAGGTACCTTGATGATGTCCAGACCCGGCTGCGGGTACTCCAACACTGGCAACTGTTCATCAATGTTCATCAGGCCAATCTCGTCAGGGTCAGCGCCCTGGCTCACCAGGTAGACCACCTCCTGCAGCAAGCTTGTACCTGGGCAGAGAGGTAGAAAAGGGTGCTCAGAGAAGCCACTGGGCCAGCCTTACCGTGAATGAATCTCCCGCTGCCTGAGAAGCAGGCACAGGGCTCAATGAGCAATGAGCAACCCTGTAGAAGGACCCAGAGAGAGCCCCAGACTGAGCGTAAGGCCTCAGCCCACCACGGCTGCCGGTGCCCAGCCTGCAACTTTCCTCAGCATTCATGGGGGCAGAACAGCTGGGAAAGCAAGCAGGATGTACCTGCCACTCACAGACCATGGTGGGGACCACTCTCAACGGAGGCTTCCAGGAGCTGAACTTTCCATTGGATTCACAAGTGACCAAGCTCAGAGGGGAGGGTGTGGCCTCAGCTCCTGCAACTGATTCCTTCATCTGCCCAGTGACTACTAAACTAAGCACACACGCCATCCATGTTCCTGGAACACATTGAGGGAAACAAGCCAATAGGCACATTCTAGATCATTCCTGGCTTTGTCACTCATGAAACACACAAGGCCTGACAACACACTGGTGATCACACAAGGGGACACAGTGGCAAGGAAAGATGAACACGTGATACCCAACGTGGAGAAGACCCAGGATCATCAGCACCACGGTGAGACTCTGGCTAATCCTTTGCAAAATGAGCTGCAAGAAGCGAGACCAGGGACCATATGAAACGGTCACTCACTCAGAGCCGCGGAGGTGGACCAGCGTCCCATCTCTCACTGCACCTCTTGGGAGGCGTGTGGAAGCTGGGCTCACACAGAAACAGAAACCACCTCAGCCTACGGCAGCCTGCTCTATGCCAACTGCTTCCTAAGACAGGAGTCGGCCAAGGCCAAGGACAGACCTGAGCCCACACCATGAGCCTTGGAATGCAGACAGGAACCCACCAGAGGACAGTGGCCCACAGCGCTAAGGACCTGTGATTAAACCCCCATCTCCCCAGAGCAGCATGACATAGATAGGTCCCCTGCTGGATTTGGGGGCCAACCCTCTCCTCAGTCCCAGGCCCACTGTCTCTGACCTCAGTCACTTTCACAACTTCCCATGGTTCATAGCAAGGCCCAGGCAGCAGAGTCGAGCCTCAGCCTTCCCTCGCCTCATGAACGCAGCCTCTGGTGTAGATACAGCGTTTCCAGCCGCACAGCCTGCCTTCTCAGAGGCCCCAGGATCACTCACAGACCACGCTGCCACCTGTACCCTCGCTGCACTCCCACCCTGCTAAGCCTGGCAGCACCCACTCCATTCCAATCACTGTGCGTGAGTCATGAGCACCATGCTGCCTGGGCTCTGCTGGGCACACAGTCTGAGCTGGGGTCCCAGGGCCAGGAAGGCCAGGCAGTCAACAGTCATCTGGGAGCCAAGGGAGGCAGGCAGACATGTCTGCAGTTCTCCAGCCCGTGCCCAGGCCCTGTGCCCTCCAGTTCCCAGGGCATGGGACCAGGTACTACCCAAAAAGCTAGGCCAACCTCCCATGAACTCAAAGAAGAGAGGAACACAGCTGGATACTCTGTCCCTTCACTTTGGGCTTTGGTCCCTGTGGCTGGTCCTTCCTCTCTGGCCTTTCCTAGGTGGCCTCATGCAGCCCCATCCACAGTAAGCCATGTCTTATAGATAATGTATACATCCCACCAGGACAGCAGGGGTGGCTCCTCTATAAGAGCCCTTTCTCCCGACCTCCTTCCTTTACACGTCTATTCAAATGTCACCCCTCAGCACAGGCCTGTCATCAGCTGCTCTGTCCTTCATGCTTAGTCCTACTGTTCCAACAGCCCAGGAGCCACACGCCCGTGACCTGATCTGAGCTCTAGCCAGAAAATCAATTTGTTTCAGTAGTCCATCCATCCTTCAAGGTCCTGCCACCTAGACACAGTTCACACGCTGAGCAGGCAGGATGGACAAGGGGCGGTGGAGGTAGCAGGAAACAAATCCACCCGGGAAGCTGGGCAGTGGTGGCGCACGCCTTTAATCCCAACACTCAGGAGGCAGAGGCAGGTGGATCTCTGTGAATTCAAGACTTCCTGGGCTAAAGAGTGGGTTCCAGGACAGGCTCCAAAGCTACACTGAGAAACCCTGTCTCAAAAACAAAAAACAAACAAACAAACAAACAAACAAAAAAAAAACAAAATAAAAAGTCCACCTGGGAGGAAGTGGCCAGAGGTCACAGCACAGCACAATAACACAGTAGTTATCCAGTAACACAGTGCGCAGTGGTCACACAGGGAGGGTCTTAAGCCATAGCTGGAGTAGGAAGATCTCTCTCTCTCTCTCTCTCTCTCTCTCTCTCTCTCTCTCTCTCTCTCTCACACACACACACACACACACACACACACTTACAAATGAGGCTGGAAGGCCAGAAAGTGCCAAGGCCACAGACCCTGGTGGGGCAAGCCTGCTAATACCTCCTGGTAAGCAGCTAGCTTCTCAGAAAGGCCCTGACATGAGTCTCTCCTGGGCCATTTTATTTTTCTTTCCTGAGACAGGGTTTCTCTGTAGCTTTGGAGCCTGTCCTGGAACTAGCTCTTGTAGACCAGACTGGCCTCGACCTGGGCCATCTTTATGGTCTATTTTTAATGTACCCCTTCCTGACTTCAGCCCACATAGGCCCATGTCCTAAACAGACCTGCACTGTGTTTCAAAACACCTCCACCCACAAGCCCACCCTTCCTTCTGCTATGTATTCATGCTAGGAACACCACCCATGAGAGCCAAAGCAGCCAATCACCTTCCAGCCACACATGCACACATTCACCTGCCAGCCATGCATGCACACGCGGGCAGCAGACTCAGCGGGTGGTGGTGGTGGTGGTTGTTGTGGTTGTTGTTTTTAATAAGCCTTTATAAGCCATGAGACTGGGACGAGAAGGTATGGTGGGGCTCCGGGGGATATGGAGAGGAAAATCAGATGAATATGACCAAAATACATTTTATACACGTATGAAATTTTCTGCAATAAAGCTATTATATTAAGAAAGAAAGAAAGAAAGAAGGAAGGAAGGAAGGAAGGAAGGAAGAAAAGAAAGAAAGAAAGAAAGAAAGAAAGAAAGAAAGAAAGAAAGAAAGAAAGACTAAACCTCCCTTCGGAGACACAGGAAGGGCCAGCAAGTGACAGCAAGAGCAGGTCAAGGCTGCTCAGTGGCTGTATATTGTGGGCATTCCCCAGCTGGGATGGTCACGCATGAGGACACACTGCAGCTTCATGTCACATGGGCACCCAGCCACAAGCTCACAGGCTGGGCTGGCCTGGATGACAGCCTATGTGGGTCTCCTAGTCACCAACAGGGCCTCAGGAACAGGGTATAGAGATGCCAGTCTCCCGCTGTGTCACCAAGTGCAGAGGGGCTGGGAAAGAACAGGACCAGGGGCTGAAGCCAAACCTCCACAGGTACCTGGGAACAAGAGCAGCAGGGCAGAGCAGAGACGATGGGACACTCTGAAATTCACAAAAGAAGATGGGGCCTCCCATGCTGGCTAGAAGAGGGAACCCCTGAGCTACCAGCCTGCTGTACTCCAACAGACACAATCTGCAGGGAAAACAGCTGTCACTCGGGAACACGGCCAGACTCTCCATGGGCTCTGTGTGTTGGTGGACCAACGCCATCGTCCACAGCTCGCCATCCATAGCCGACACAGCCAACGCTGAGTAGCAAATCATCAACGCCTGGTGGTGGCCGACAGGGCACTCTGAGTCCCAGATCAAGATGCATGGAAAGTCCTGGAACTCACTTATCTTCCTACTATC
This sequence comes from Chionomys nivalis, assembly GCF_950005125.1. Classification (NCBI taxonomy): domain Eukaryota; kingdom Metazoa; phylum Chordata; class Mammalia; order Rodentia; family Cricetidae; genus Chionomys; species Chionomys nivalis. The sequence goes on from NC_080102.1 coordinate 41,090,722, forward strand.
TGTCTTTGTTTTATTAAACTTTTCTCCTCCTTCATGGCCACTTCCTCAGCTAGACCCCGCAGTCCAACAGTTACTATCCCAGCTCTTAGGCGTTCCCTCCCAAGACGTCCTGGAGCCCAGGGTACTCCCGCCAATCTCTCCTCCAGGCTGCTTCTTCTGAGATGGCCTCAACCTCACTCTCTGAGGACAGAAGCCATCACAGCATGGGAGGGGACACTTGGGACACTTCTCAGCGTCTTCTTCCTGCACTTAAGGGTTTGTGTGTCTCTGCCATCCTACAGGATGCCTCTCTATATGAGCTGGGACCCTTCCAGGTGGGGGTGGGAGATGAAAGCAGCTAAGGGGTGGGACCCAGGTGTGCGTACATGTGAGATGTGGGGGAGGGGAGATAGAGACAGAAACGGACACATACACATACAAAGAGAGACAGAGACAAGGGCAGGTAGGCAAACACGGTCAATCTAAAAACACAAGCTGCCCAGCCTATCTACTCCCCTAGCGAAGACCTGCCATCTCTAGTCCCTATGGGTCTCTACTCTCCCACTGGTCAGTTCTTTGGTGTCTGTGTTCCCAAAGATGGGTACCTCCAACCTCTGGCATGGGGCTTTAGTGTGTGGGGGGGTAGGATCCTGTCAAGGACAGGTGAGGTCGGAAACCTCACTTCTCAGAGTACACCTTCCACTTGACCCCCCACAGCTAACAAGGCCTGCACCCACATCCCCACATCCACAGTCTTTTGGAGTCGGCAACCCCAAAGACACCCCATGGGGTGACCGTCTCACGATTCCCAGGGCTCTACAATGGGAACAACCTTCCTCATCTTCAACCGTCACCTGCCCAATCAAACCTGATCTTCTAGACTGTCTACTCCCATCACTCTTAGAACAAGGAGAGCTCTGTCTGCACTGTGTTCCATCTGCCCCACGGAGCACCCACCTGGCTATCTGCTGAGGACCTCTCTTCCCCCAGCTGGTGACTGGAACAAGGTGAGATGGCATCAGACAACTCTGAGACATACCCCACCTACGATGCAGAAGCTCAGCTTCCCCTCAGCCTGAGAGACAGGAAGATGGTCCCAAACCCACTGGGCATCCTTTCAGTGGCCAGAACCCCACTGGGTACCAAGAGGAAGTAGCAGATCCAGTCACCAAGTACGACTTGCTCCTTCTGAGACAACACCACGTGGCTGTGCTACACTGGACCCCACCACCTTGCCACACTACAGAAACCCCCCAAACCTGGAGCTCTGTCCCTAATTTACTTCCGTTGTTAACATAGCCTACAGGCAGCTGAGGTCTCGACTGAAAGACTGCCCAGCTCACACTGGCCTGTGGTCCTATCTGTGAAGGATGGTCTTGACATGGGGCCCCACCCTGCCCACTGTGGGCAGCACCATCCCTAGGACGTGGTCCTGGGCTGTTTAAGAAAACTAGCTAAAAAGCATGAATGAGAGTGAGTCGGCAAGAGGTGTTCCTCCATGGTTCCTGCCTGCGGATCCTGTGTTGGATCCTGTCCTGACTTCCCTCAATGATAGACTGGGACCTGAACTGTAAGCCAAATAAACCCTTTCCTCCTCCAGGTTACTTTGCTCAGAGTGTTTTCATCACAAGAGAAAGCACACAGGGATGCCCAGTCTGGTCCTCCAGTGACTCTAGGAGTGAAGGAAAGACATCAATCACTCCTCGGGGCTTCACTTTCCTCACAGTGCCAAACTCCTGGGCCTGCAACTCTCTGAGTGGGTACTCACTCAGGTGGAGGAGACCCTGCTGCCCAGGAGGTAGCAGATGCAGCCCTCCAGCTGTTGGTAGAGTGCAGGACCGGTGGGGTGCAGCATGCACCCCTCAAAGAGCTCGCATCAGGAAACATTGGACAGGTGACCCTGAAGGAAGAGCTAAGGACAAGAGGGGCCACCGGAGACCACACGAAGGCACGGAAGACACCGGGTGCAGCTGTCACTCTTGCAGAACCACGTGACCCACTGTGGTCAACACAGACTTCTGGCTGCTCTCTATGTCTCCACCAGTGTGGTGGCCTCCCCAGGCTGGGGAGGAGATGGAAGGAGAATGCTCAGTTATACCCACCTGGAGCAAACCTGGGCACTCTGCAGACACGTGAGCTGGTTCCCAGTCCAGCTTAGACAGGGATCGGTCCCCTAACTAAGATCAAACTCAGGTCCTCATCACCTGCCTTCCTTAGCAGATCCTGTTCTTCAGCCACTGGGGGCTCTAGATGCTGAGGTGGATGGACCCTTGATGCAGGGAGGTGCCTGACCTCAGCCCTGAGCCAGCTCTTCCCTAGGGAGGCACAGGTTAAAGGACAATAACAAAGCCCCCAAGCATGGAGAAGAGCTACCAGTGACTCCCGCCTCTCTCCCAGAGGCAATGGGCCTGTGATATGTCCACCTTGTCTCTCCAAGGGCCCCCCAGGCTGGGCAGAAGCCCACAGAGGTTGCTTTTCTCTAGTTCTGATTCCCACCCTCTCCCAACTAAGGTCACCACTCCCCTAACTAATGGAGGGTCACTTTCCAGGACCCCCGTCCCACTGTCAGGACCAGATTTCCAGCCCTGGAAGTGTCAGGAGGGCGGGGGCTGCCAGGCTCACCCCTGACAGTGGCTTCTCTCTGGGAGGTATGGTGGGTGACCCCAATGCTATCTGGGCACAGCATTGGCACTCATAGCAGCAGTGCTGGTGCCAAGGCATCGACCCCACAGTGACCCGGGGCTGATCACCTGACTTCTAAAAAGAAGAGTAAAGAGAGAGAGTGAATGAAGACCCAGAAAGACCTGAGCCCTGGGTGCTCACCCACCTCAGCCTGGAACCAGCCATACCAGAGTCACTGTCTCCAGCTGTGCTGTGCCCCGCTCCACCCTGCCCTACTCAAAGGTACGGGGAGAGGCTTAGGAGCCAGAGTTGGCCTGCTGCCCCGGAGCCCTGGTGTTGGATCCTGGCTCTCCCTAGCTCATCTGTGCTCTAACATGGTGGCCTTGAGGAGGGAGGGACAGGGAGGGGACGGGGGCAAAGGGATAGATACACCAAGAGCCATCAGGCCACAGGACTGTCAGTTTCAGGAAGGCAGCTCCGCAGGGTGTGGTGGGGAGGGCACAAACCGGATCCCTGAGCCCTCCTGGGGTCTCACCGCTGGGGAAGGAGTGGATGCTTTTATCCCAGCTCTGGCCCGTGCTTCTTGGTACTCAGTACATGTTCCACACAACATGGGAGTCTGCTGCCCGGAAAACCAGCATCCAGCCAGTGGTGGTTAGGAGGGCTCCTAGAACCCCAGTATGTGAGAGGCTAACGCAGGAGGATCAGGAGTTCAAGGCTAGCCTCAGCTACATAGCAAGGGCAGTCTGTGCTACCTGATACCTGTCTCAAACAACAACAACACACACACACACACAAAAAAAAAAACCCTCGTACCCTGTGGGGTGATAAGGATAGTGCACCCCAACAATCCCAGCACTTGGAAGGCTGAAGCAGAAAGGATGAAAATTCAAGTCAGCTTTGGGTACACAGACCCTGTCCCAAAATTATACACACACATACACACACACACACGCACGCACACATGAGTGCCCCATCTCATTTCTCCCTGCAATGTCCAGAAAGCTCCCCAGAACCCACCAGACCCCAAAACTGGGTTTCTCTAACACCACCAGCTCCCAAAAGTTCACAGCTGGGCCTCCAGCCCGGCTACTCCCTCAGTGCCTTCCAATAACTTACGCCTCTGTCCCCCTCCCCTGAGCAGCTACTCCACAACCCCAGCCACACCCCCAGGTACTAGGGGCTCTGGGAACCAAGTCTCCCACAAATTAAGTCCAGGAGCCGTTCTTTACCGGTGTAAACATTCATATTCTTTGCGGCAGGACTGCACACCCACGAGCCCTGCTTAAGTACCAGCCTCTGGGGGCACAGCCGAGTGGCAGTGCAGGCACCGAGCATAAGGCCACAGGGTTCATCCCAGGCGCTGGCCCCAAAGAGACAATATCAGGTACAGCCCCAAAACTAGCTGTGGAGCGCCCGGCACGGCGACTTACAGAGAATTCTCTGAAAGTAGACCCTACCCGAGACCCAGCAGGGGCCTAGGGCTGAGATGAGGGCTGCGGGGTGGTTCGAGTCTCAGTGGGACCTGCCTTCTCCTGCCAGGCCTTCTCCGAGACATCCCAGCAAGCTGTCTGCCTAGCAGTGGGTCAGTCCTGCACCCGGACTTGACCCCAGGGCCTTTGCACCCCTATTCCTGCCCTGAGAGTGTCCATCACTCTCTGGGAGGAAGCTGGGCAGCTGTCTTAAGGGTTGGGACTCCACCCTGGGTGTCATACTGCTTACATTTTCTCCTGTAATCGCCTGCTCAGATACAGCAGGATGATGGTCAGCCACCTTCTCAACTACCCTGAACCTGCAGGACAGCGGTCACAAGGGCACTCTCCTGGCACTGCAAACGGGAAAGTCCACTGAGCCGTCCTACAGACCCCAGAAAAGGCACCACCTGGCTACCTCTACACCAGGCCTGGATGGCTAGTGGCTCCCATCCCAACCCAGCTGTGTGACCTTGGACAAGCCTCCTCCCCTCTCTGAGCCTCTGCCTCGAAGCTCTGCCTTGCGTGGCTGCTAAGGACCGGTGTGGCCAGGTCCCTCCTAGTGACAGAGGCAACTCATAAACAAGGATACAGGGGCAGCAGAGGCCGGTCCCATCCCCCACAGAGCCCACGCTGGAGGAGCGCCCGCTGCCTCCGCTGCCGGCACCATAGGGGAAGCCGGACAGGACTCGGGCACAGAGAGGTTGAGCGACCTGCCCAAGGTCACACAGCCGAGCGGACTCCGGAACGGCGAAGGGTTCCCGACTTACCAGACTTGGGGTAGGTGACGATCCACACGTCGCTGGGCCGCACCGGGAAATCAGCGATATCCTCCATCTTCCCGCGGCAGAAGGGCGGCAGCCGCACGCCATGGAACTCGAAGTACTTGCTCTCGAACTCTCCCGGGGTGCCCGGGGTCTCCGCTTCGCTCTCCGCCATGCCGCCGCCCGGCCCGGCCCGCAGCTCCAGGGCGTGACGTCACGGCGCCGGCGCGGGGCTCCGCGGGCATGACGTCATGGCCGCACCCACGCACGCCGCGCCCCGTGACTTCGGGCGCCGAGGCCCCGCGCTTGCCGCAGAGGTGCGTCCGGGTCCGTGCAGCCGCCTGTCAGTCATCCGCGCGCAGGGTCAGGGCTGCACGCCCTGGAGCAGAAACGGGGCGTCTGCGCAGACCCAGGGCGAGCCACGGGAGGCGGGAAGCCTCACCTCCAGAAGCTTCCGATGCCAGAGATGGAAAAGCCCCGCGTCAGAGCGCGGCTGACAAAGGCGGCCCTTAGAGAGCCTGGAATCAGGTGCCGGAGAGGACTACCCCAGGGAGAACCCCTGCAGAGAGGCGCTCGGAAAGGAGACCTCCGGGCACAGAGGACCCCGTCCTCCGGCAGATAGGAACCCCAAAGTGAGCCTCTCCAGGCAGAGAGGACCAGACCCCCAGCATAGAAATCTCCAGGCAGGGAGTGATTTCCCCGCCACAGAGGACACCCCAGGCAGAAGAGACCCCCCCCCATGCAGAGAGGACCGCTGTGCTCGGGCAGAAAGGAACCCCAGAGTGGACCACCAGGCAAAGAGGACCCATCCCCACGCAGAGGACACCTCCAGCAGAGATGGTGCCCTAAGGAAACCCCTCGATGAGTGTCGACCCTCCAGGTGGCGCCCTCCACCTTCGTACGTCTGTATCCTCCTTGAGAATGGGGATTCTACTTTCAGAAGCCACAGCTGGGGGAAGCTGCTAACAAGAACCCAAGGGGCTGGGAAGCCCCTTAGGAACAGAGACCCTGCCTAGCTGGTGTGAACCCCTGGGGTCAGTTTCCCAGCGTTGGAGAATAGGGAAACAGACAAAAACACTTGGCTTGCAACAGGCTTGTGATCCCTGCAACTGGAAGGTGGAAACAAGAGGGTCAAAAGTTCAAGGCCAGCCTCGGCTACGTGGTGCGTTGAAGGTAGTCTAGGATACCTGAGAGCCTTTCTCAAGACAAGGGTTGGGGCAGAGTAGGTTGGCTCTTTCTGCTGCCTAAGTACAGGAGACTGCAGCCTGGGTGCAGAGACGGGGGTCGGGACCTGCCTGCTTTCCACACAGGAGGGTATTATGGAAAGCAATAGAATGATACAAAGGGGCCCCGCAGTCAAAGGCTGGACCGCAAAGTGACCTGCCCGCGACTATTAGAGGTGCAGGAAGAGAGTACAGGTAAAGACCGCTACTGACTGAGGCTCAGGGCCGTGTCGCTGTCCGAGGTGCTGAACGCTCAACGCTTGGCCCTCCCGGCCTGGCCCTCAGCAACCCAGCTTCACTAACATTCTGTTTTGAGGCATATTATCCTATTTCTCTGTATTATTAAAAATCTTAGGTAAGGGCTGGCAAGATGTAAAGGCACCCGCCACCAAACCTGCGACCTGAGTTTCACCCCCAGATCCCAGGTGGTGGGAGGAGAGAACAGATCCCTCAAGATGTCCTCTGACCTCCACACAGTTGCTGTGGTACAATCACACACACACGTGCACGCATGCAAGCACGTGCACACGCACACAAAATAAATAAATAGATAAATTGGTGAATATTTAAATGAGTAACTGTTACTTGAATGTAGAAATGTGTTTTAAATTAGTGTGGTTTAAATACATGTAATTTAAATAAACAAATAACTTTTTCTTACTTTTGGAAATGCCATACATATACAAAATCTGAGAATCAGATAACTTTTAGGCACTTGTCACGCCCCATCACATAATACCTATTATCAACTCATGTTTTATCAGGTTATATGTGCATGCATGCACGAGTGGGTATTTGTGCATTATCTCATCCATGCATACTTACTTCCCTACGGACCTCTAAGAAAACACACTTCCCAACACAAGACACAACCTCAAGGTGTTAATCAGAATGATCTGATCAGTTAGGCGTGGTGTCACATGCCTGTCACCCCAGCATTTGGGAGCTGGAGGAAAGGAGAGTCAGGAGTTTGGGGTCATCTTCAGCTACACAGTGAGTTCAAGGCCAACCTGGGCTACATGAGACTGTGTCAGGGACCAACAGCAGCAGTGGCTATTGCGAGATGATAAACCTACCTGGTTCACTGTAAGAACCAGTGTTCTGTGTGTGATCCCATAGCACAATGGCATCCATTTAAAAGAAGGAAGAAGGGCTGGGGAGATGACTCAGGGGCTAAAGTGCTCTCTGTGCAAGCATTAAGACATGAGTTTAAATCCCCAACACCCACATAAAAGAAAATGCTTGTACAGAGAAACCCTGTCTCGAAAAAAACAAAAGAAGAAGAAGAAGAAGAAGAAGAAGAAGAAGAAGAAGAAGAAGAAGAAAGAAAGAAAGAAAGAAAGAAAGAAAGAAAGAAAGAAAGAAAGAAAGAAAGAAAGAAAGAGAAAAAGAAAATGCTTGGTGTAGCTGTCCATGCCTGTAATCCCAGCATTGAGAGTCAAGATAGACAGGTCCCAAGAGCACGCTAACTGACCAGTCCAGCCAAAAGGATGTTTCCACTTCAGTGAGAGATTCTGTCTTCAGCATCAAGAAAAAGGGTGATAGAAGACACCCCAAGTCTTCCTGTGACCTCTGCACCTGCACACACACATGCATGAAACACACACACACACACATGTGCGCGCACAGCCTGGTCATTAGAATGTTTGCCTAGTTCCATTCCCAACGCCACATAAACAGGTGTGGTAGCACACCCAGCATTTCTGTCATCCCAGCGGGTCCCCTGTGGAGTGAGGAGCTGACATGGAAGGGCATGGCATGGGGAGGCTGAGCAGCCTTTGACATGGAGGCTGTAACCATGATGAGATACAAAGAACAGGGATGAGAATGTTCTCAGGGATGTTCTGAGTCAAGTCCCCTGCCTCAGAGCCCTAGTTGGTGAGGGGTGAAGAGACCTCACAATGGCATCTGAGAGTAGGGGCTGGGCAGTGACCCATCTCAATGGGAACAGAAGCTGGCCATCTGGAGCCGCCTAACCCCAAAAGAGACAGCCCCACCCTGATGTGAGGATTGAGTTTGTGTCTGGCCCACCTGGAAGACATGAGAAACAGCAAATGGGCAAGACTGGATCTACTCTGGGGCTGCCAGAAGGGGGAGCCTCTTGTTCACACCATCTGCTCTCCTGGTCCTCTCAGCCCTGTCTGTATCACTGGCTCACACCTCTGAAGTTTCAAGGAGTTTGGTATTTTTTTCTTTTAGATGTGTTTCATTGTATAGCCCGCAATACCCTGGAACTTGAGATTCCCCCTGTCTCTGCTTATAGGCCGGCACCCCGAAACCCTGAACCAGCTCTTCATTCATTACTTCATCCCTGCTCTAATCCAAACTCCTTGGTGTTAGGGATAGAGAGAAGGCTTCCTGGTCCTGCAGAGGACCCAGCTTCCATATCAGGGGTCTCACAACCACTTTAATTCTAGTTCTGGGGATCGGATGCCATCTTCTGACCCCTGTGGGCACCTGCACACAGGTGGTGCACATTTATTCACACAGACACATGCTTAGTAAAAACAAATTTTCAAACACCTTGGTGGTATGATACAGCCTGTGGCTCTCAGCATGCCCTCCACCCTCTCACCCACAGCTGTGGCTGTGCTGTGACAAGGGCTTCATTCTCTCTGCAGGGCCTCTGCACCTGCCGCTCCCTCCAGGGCCTGGCAGAAGTCCTGACTTCTTGTCAGGTCTCAGCTCAACAGCAGCCTCCTTGGAGCAGCCTCCTGACAGCCTGGTCCCTGTGGCTCCCCACTTGGGTTTCACATCCGCCCTCACTATGTTCTCTTCTGAGGACCTTTGGGAGGGCTCGTGGCATCATTTCCCATCTGTGTTCCATCTGAGAGCCAAACGAATGAATGAATGATACGTGGTGAATAGATGGTCAATGTATGGATAATCAAGGGATGAATTAATGAATGAGTAACACATCATCTCTTCTGTCCACTATTTATTACTTTAGCTCTTCTCTTGTTGGCACCTCCATTTCTCTACAGACCCATCTCCATTCAGGCTGGGTGTCCCTTACAGTCTGGTCAGGGGCATAGTGTAGATTCTTCAGAAACAGAAGAAACAGAGACCCCAAGGAGAGGAGGTTTGGTATGTGTGGTACCCAGAAACCCTCCCAAGGAACCAGGTTGCAGTGGCAGTAGGTTCCGTCCCCATCTATGATTAAGACCCCCCCCCAAATGAATCCCCAGCTAGGCACTTTCCATCTGTACTTGTTACAGGGGTCAACTCTTCAGGGAAGTGCAGACCAGAGACGGGGCAGGGGGGCGTCAGAGCAGTTACTGCCATGAAACTGGTCCTTGGGGCACCAGTTCCAGTCCTGTACAGAGTGGAACACACCTCCGCGGGACACCTGTGCCCTCTGTGTCCCCCACATGGAGATCCAGTACTGAGATGTGTCTTAGCTTGTTCTGTCTTTTCTCCATGACAAAATGGGCAGGAAGAGGGCAGTGGCCTGGGCACACAGTAGCCTGGTGACATCCAGAGAGGCCCTGGAAATAAAGGTCCCAGGAAGGGCTGCGAAGAGCCCGATCCCCCTCCAGGAACCCACCTGCCCACACAAGAAGCACAAGGCCTGGCATGGGCACGAGGAGCAATTTCCCTGAGCTGGGCTCAGAGCTCCTGGGGGGTGAGCCACAGCCAGAGGCAGACATAAGCACGCAGGATTCAGGGGGGTCACGCATTTGGTTGGCCTAGCCCAGTGCACGATCAGCAAGCCTGAGGTTCAAGGCCCGGTTCTGGGAAGCAGCTGTCCCCCGCTGAAGGGGACCAGAATCTGCGCTGGTGACAGGCGGGCTAAAGAGGGAGCAGGAAGCATGTGTGAGTTCAAGGCCTGGAGTTTGGTAAAGGTAAGGTGTATCACAGGGACTGCCCTTACAGGGAGCGAGTTACTTCATCCCCAGCCCTCTGAGGAATGTCTCAAGCCCTCAGCAGAGCCAAACAGTAGACTATCAGAACTCCAGAGTGGCTTGTCCTAAAAGGACAGGGGCAGGAGAGTATGGGTACACTGTGTGTCCTACATCAGGGAAGTTGTCAGAAGACAGGCCAGCAGTCCCTAGCCGCATAGAGGCAGCCTTGAGGGGCAGGGTGAGAATTGTTACAACCACAGAGCTGTGACAAAGATTCCCCAGCAAACCGCCCTGACTGACCAGTGTGACTGGCTCGGACACCCCAGACACGGCAGTGAGCACAGACAGGTCTCCCCAGGTGGATAAACAGAAGGGCATGGGATGTATGTTGGGCACTAAATATAAGGTGCTGAATGCTAGATGGATGCTGTGTGGTAGGTGCTAGGTTCTAAGTTCTGTGAATTGGGTGCTGGGCACTGAGTGCTGGGTAGGGGATATAGATAACATGCTTAAGTCCTGACAAACACCCCAATCCCTCCCCCGGCCTCACCTGCCCAGCCTGAGGAACTGAATCTTTGCCATGGAGTAGACCTTAAGGACTGTACTCTTCAGGAGCCCCTGCATCCAGTGCAAGTCAGCTGGCATTTCAGGCAGCCACAGCAGCAGCCTGTGAAAGGGACAGGGTCAGCTTCCCAGGGTGCTAGGGGGGGCAGTCCCAGATCAGGGGTGGTCCCTACGTTTCAGGCAACAGCTGGAGAGAGGGAAAGGAACAGAGCCTAAACTGGGCAAGAAGATCTCAGGAAGACCCCGTGGATCACATCCATAGTAGGATAGTCAAAAGTGGACTTTTGGAGGAGGGATGGACCTTGCAAGGGGTCAACTTCTGTAGAGTTCAAGTGAGAAGCCTGGGGTAGAAAGGGGAGGGGTCTGTGATGCTAGCTTGGAGGCAGCTCTGCAGCCTGGAGAGTCAGAACAAACCTCTCTGGGCCTCGGTTTTCCTCTCCTGCCAAAGGAGGACCATCTGCCTATGGGCTTTTACCCTCTTTATCTCATCCATCCCTCTTCCTGACCTGTGTCATTCATCCATGTCCCTTTCGGAGGTAGTGCCTTCCTCTGCTCTAAATGTCCCGCGTGTAGGTTATAGGGGATACCAAGGGTAAATGTGGCATGTTCTGGGCTGATTCCGGCAGCTTCACACCGTAGAAATGGCTAGATTTCTTCATTTTCATTTCAGCTCATGGTTTTAGTAAACAGCTCCCCCGAGTCGAGTGTGTCAGGAAGAAGCGTCTCTCCACCAGTCCTGACCCAGTCACTAACTCAGGGCAGTACAACACAGAGCACTGGGGCTCCCCATCATAGACTTTCTGAAGGGAAAGGTGGTTTAGAAACAGAGCCTTCAGGTCTTGCATTAGAGCGTATGGCTGGAGTTCTGGGCAAAGGAAACCTTGAGTTCAAAACCGCTTGGGATTGTATAGAAAGATCATGTCTCAAAGAGAAACGCCAATCTCCCTACAGCACCCCTCTGTCTAAATCAGGTTCACTCACCTGACCACAGACCCCGTGTGCCTGGCCCTGGCCACTCTCTAGCCCCATCTCATACAGACACCAGTGTTCACTCCAGCCACACCTCCTTTGGGATCCTTGGATGTGCCTGACTTCCTTTTGCTCCCTTTGCACACAGTACCCCATCCACTTGGAAGGCCTTTCTTTCCTCTTTGCCTGATGGACTGTGGCCCATCCTTAAGACTGTAGCTTGGATGTTATCACCTGTATTCCCTGACAAACAGTTATGAGTACAGGCCAGCCTAACTCAGAGCTAGTGTGGCTCTCTCCTTACAAGGCTGTATGCTGTACGCTCCCTCAGACCAGAAGTAAGATCGAGGTCAGCCTGCCTCTCTTGCCCCTAGCTAACACCTGGCCCCTGGTCAGCCCTTAGCAGCTGATGAATGAGACAACGAAGTAGCATGGTCCACTAACCCAGCAAGACCGAATGCTCAGTACATGGGCTCAACTGCAGTCAGACTGATCTGAAGGAGCCTTGTTTTTAGGAAAAGTGCCATGACCCAGAGAGGTCAAAAGAGCTGGCCTAGACCACACAGCCAATCTATGATAGACCAACTGGAAGAGCTGCCAGAGGCATCGCGTTGTCATCGAGGCTCTGACCACGGAGCAAAGGGCGGAAGGTCACAAAACAGTCTAGGGACTAGCCAAGGTTCTGGGTAGCCAATCACACCACCTCCCTACCAATCCTCTGGCAGAGCCTACTCAGGCTCTCTATGGGCCCGCCCACAGCAGATAGTATAGGGAACGCAGGTGCCTGCCAGCTCGAGTCACTCAGCCACCCACACTGGCCACAAGCTTGCCCCCTCAGCCCAGGCTATCTCACCTCCTGCTCCGGAAGTAGACATACTCAAAAGGCAGCGTGCAGGGCAATAGCAGATAGGTCAGAACCCTCCCTGGCACAGAACACTGGAGTCGAGCCCAGAAGTCCCGCTTGCAAGCCTTCCTCAGTGCTGAAAGACAAGGAGGCCCCCCCCCCCCTTAGTCAGCCTGGGGTCCCAGGAGCTGCAGACAGCTTCCTCCTTCAGCATCTCCACGCTGATGGAACCATTGCTGCCAGCAGGGGTCGCCATGTACATGTCTTCTCAACCCACTGAGGCCCTCGCAGAGGAGGAGACTAAGGTTCAGAAATGCCTAATGAGAATCTCTTCCAGGAAGAAGCAGAGCCAAGCCAGCCTCCAGGCCCGCAAGGCTCCTGTCCTAAGGTCTACTAGGAGAAGTCTGCCATGCTACTTTGGATAAACAAGTCTCCCCAGGCCTTTCTCACAGTAATAGACTGTGAGCACAGCATCTGTTTTGCCAGCTCCAACCCCCATGTTCACCAGACTAAGCAGGGCAGGAATGACATGAGCCAGGAGGCCACTCCAGACTGCTGGGAGCACAGACTGCAGTTTGGGTTTGAGCAACCATGTCTGAGGTTTGCAGCCAAGGAGACGACACCCAACTCCTTTTATCCCCAGTCACAGGAAATGGGTTTTGTCAGAGCAACAGAAAAGCAACCAAGACACCAGCTCTCTCCTCCTGCCTATCCAGCTCTCCCCAAGTTCATGTCTGCTGTGTCACCCTACAGCAACCACTATGCTATAACCCCAGAGACCTACCAGCCCAGCTTCTACAGCCCCAGGGCCTCCGCACATATGATGCCCTCTGTCCAAACTCTCATCCTTCCATCTTTGACTGGCAGCCCCTGTTTGAAGTGTCTCTGGTACGTCACCTGCCACTTGGGCCTGTGCTTGTCTCTAGGTACCTCACTGAGGCCTGGGCACAGACCTGTCCTCAATGCCCCAATGGCAGACAGGAAGACCAGCTGAGTTCCTTCTCTTCTCAGAGCCTCAGTTTCCCCACCAGTGAAATAGTGCCAAGTTGTAGTCAGGAATGAAGGACCCAGAAAAAGCCCCCAGCCACACTTGACGCTTAGTAGGGGCTTAGCATTCGGGCAGACAAGTGATGGGAGAAAGGGCAGTACCAGCCTCCAGCTCTGGTGCCAGCAGCTCGAAGTCGGGCACATCCTTGACCAGCACATTGGGGATGTCCCATCTGATGGTCAGGCGAAGTTTCTGGCCCTGGTCATGGTCAACATTCCTGAGTCCCTCCATGGGGGCTGGGGGTTCCTTAGATACCAGTGACCACAGCACTGGCTCCTTGGTGAGTCCTGGATTGGGAGGGAGAAAATCTGATAGTTGGTGCAGCGGCAGCCTCCAGGGGAGATGGTGGCTAACTCTCCACCTGTCTCAGTGCCCAAACCAACTCCAGGACTCAGGCTGCAGGATGAACGCCAGCGGGGCCCCGCCCTGCCGTCCAGCCTGCTCTAGAGCCCCAGAGGCATAGCTCCGTTCTCAAATTCTGTCCTGCTCACATCTGCCAGCCTTGGGAGTCTCAGCCCTCTGCCTCAGTTCCCTTCTGTCAAAAGAACTTAAGTCCTGCTGTCATGAGAGTTAAATGCAGTACTCTGAAGCTCTGGCCTGGTGTGGGGTGCTGCAGACTGGGGTGGGGTGCAGGGATTGAAGATGGGTCTGGAACCCATAGCCTGGCTTCATCTCTCACCCTTGTTTTTACAGGGTGACCAGACCTGGAGACCATGCACCTCCTGCCAGCTAACAGCTCCTTGGAGTGCAGCTCTCCTGCATCCATCCACCTCTGTCTTCCCATCCCAACCAGAGAGCTGGTCCCAACCCAGCACAGCTGTTGCCCCCAGGAAGCTCTCCCTTCTTGCTTCCCCCATCTCAGGCCAAGGTGAACTCTTTCTCTGCCCTAGCTCATTACTGGAAGAGCCTCTGTCACCCACAGCTCATCTCTATCACTCTGCCTTGGGCTTTCGAGGCTCTAGAAGGGGACCCAGAGGCACCTTTCAGTCTCAATAGTGTGGTTTGACCACACATAGAGCAGGTGTTGAAGTCTCAGGGTTCAAACCCTGGAGAGGTGGAGTCCACCTGACACCACCCCATTACTGCCTCTGTCACCTACCCCGTCTCTCGAGGAACCTCAGGGCATCCAGATAGCCTTGTCTACAGTAGTCAGCCACCACCTGGGACACACAAAACAGAGGGAAGACAGCGCTTGGGGTTCCTTAGCAACAAGCCATGGGCTGGAGACATGTCAGCAGATGAACACATCCCCAGCCCAGCCTGCTGCCCCAGTGACCCTCTGCAGGGCTCAGAAACTCCAGAGACCCAGTGCTGGCCAGGGAGACCCAGAGTGAGCATGTGGCACAGGACTACTCCTGCCGTCCCCTCCCTCTGGCCAGCTCACTCCTTACCTAGAGCTCAGGCACCTGCTTCCCTCTGAGGTCCTCCCTCTAGTAGGCAGAGTGACAAGTCCTGAGTCAGGGTCAATGGGGTCTCTACCTGACTCCCCACAAGTCCAGGGCAGTCCCTTCCCCTTCCCCACCATTGGAAATGTGGTATGGAGTGGAAGCGGAGCTCAGAGGACAACTGTGGAGCCGTCTCTCCCGTTCCGCCTTTATGTTGGTTTCCGGACTCAAACTCAGTCACCAGGCTTGCCCAGTAGGTACCTTTGTGTTGTATGTGTGGTGTGTGTATGGTGTGTGAGTTGGTGGTGGTGGTGGTGGTGGTGGTGGTGTGTGTGTGTGTGTGTGCTGGTCAAAGTCTTAGGAGCTCACTTTCAAAACCATGTTGGACTAACAGAGTATAACCTTGGCTCTGTCACTTCCAGGCTGTGTGACTGAACAAATTATCTAACCTTTCTGAGCCTGTGCCCCCAGAAATGGAACTTCCTTGGGACTGGAGGGCATTGTGGCACACACCTTTCATCCAGCACCCAGGGACACAGAGACAGGCAGATCTCTGTGAGTTTAAGACTAGAATACTAGACACGGTGAATTCCAGGCCAGCTAGGGCTAGTAAGACTCTGTCTAAAAATAATTTTTTAAAAAAAAAATGAGGTATTTGAGGAGATGGCTCAGCCATTAAAAACACTGACTGTTCTTAAGAAGGATCATAGCTCCAGTTCCAGTACCCACACAATTGCCTGTAACTCCAGATCCAGGGGTCCAGTGTCTTCTTCTGGCCTGTGTGGGTACTGTGTTCACATGCACAAATACACACACACACACACACACACACAAATAAAAATAACAAATCTAGAAAAATAAATGGAAATAACTACCTCTGCTCACGGAGTCTGCCAGTGGAGTGTAGGTCACAGCTGGACTCTAGCCCTCACCCAGAAAGAGGCAGGAAAGGCAGAACCCACCTGAGCTCAGGTTTCTGCTCTGGGACTTGTGTGCAATGAGACAGGTCAATAACTGAAGCTGAGGGAGGGGTCATGGACCAGGACCATGCAGGGTGACCTACCTCAGGCTTGGGGGGGAACAGGCTTATGAACCCCTGAAAGAAGTTCATGGTAGAGATCTGGAAACTGGCATTGAAGGCGGTCAGCTCATACAGACTGCCTGAACGGCTCTGGGGACAGATGTCCACCGTCCCATGGAAGGGAGAGACAGTGATGGTGGTGGGGGAATCGGAGAAGGGCAGGTTGTTGCTCAGGGCTCCATCAATGTAGCGCTGCAAGGCAGGGAGGCAGTGGACCACATCGTCTTCTCCACACCCTCACCGCTGACTCACATCCACCCCCTCCCACCTAGGGGCTGAGCCCCTTTAGGGGAGGCTTGGCGCACAGTAGGTGCTCGTGGGGAGGTGGTGTCCTCACTCTTACGTCCACCTCTGGACAAACTTTTATTCCAGCTGCCTGGAGCCTAGAGTGGGACACAAACAGGGTGGGGGATGGGGGCTCCCAAACATACTCACCTCCCCTCTGAACTCCGGAGGGATTGTCCCACAATAAAAGGGGAAATACAAGGAGCAGACCAAAGCCTAGAAGACAAGACAATTATCCTTGCTCAGTGTTCCACACTCTGCGTGCTTCTGGCATCTAGCAGGTGAGACAGGAGATGATGCTGAGCCTCATCCTGTTCTTGCCCATGCGACCACGAGCTCCAGTGAAGAACAGAGGAACACGGTCCTCCTCTTTCTGCGGAGGGCACCCCAGCTGCCTGGAGACTGCAGGTGGGATGCTCCATGATATATAAACCAATGTATCTGTACCCACCCTGGGCCTGACATAAAGGTGCTACCAATAACCTCTGTGTATCTCCCCCAAAACTGTTCTCAGAGTTGATCCAAACAGATGCTCCTCTGAGGAGGACTGTCAGGCCTTCCCTTCCCATGAGAGACACCATCTCCCAGCAGAAGCCCTGAGAAGTGCCGCTGGGCGGGGTGGAGAGGGAGGTGCTTCATCTATAGATTGTGACCACCGAGCGCTGGTCTCGCTGTAATGGGGCTGCGCACGCTGTCCTGCGTCGTGGGATGCTCGGCATCATCCCTTGTCTCTCCTGCTGGATGCCATCAGCATGAAGAGTGTGGCAGGCAAGCATAGTTCCAGTGTGGTCAACTATGCTGGAGGGTGGGGCGGGACTATGCAAATATTGCAGACGTAGGGTTCCAAGTACAGGGGATATAGACCCTCAGCCAACAACCCTAAAAGACCTCCATTCCTCTGACTCTCCCGCGGAGAAGCAGACACAGTACCGGTTCTGAGGGTTACTTCCCACAGATGGATACAGCTGATGACGGCTGAGACTCACTGAGCACCTTTATGTGCTGCCCAGGTGAGCACGCGGGGGGAACAGACTCTGAAGTCCTTCCCCGGGCATCAGCCCACAGCAAGTGGTACCCCTCAGGCACACTGAGAACCACACACCTATGATCCAGCAACTGCTGGCTCAAACTGCCTCAGCGTCTGGTACAGGTCACCATGATGAGGCTAGGTATATGCAAACCTGAGTGTCAGGGGCAGACAGAGACTGTTATAGGAAGGGTGGGCAGAGCTGCACTGAGGGACACCAGGACTCTTCACACTGGGCTGAGGTCCTCCCACACGGAAACCCATATCCCTTCAGAGCTATTCCCCTACAGCCCTGCTCAGTCTCCCTGATCCCCAAAGCCTGTCTCCCACTCCTCCACCCCCCTCCCGTCAGATCAGCACCAGGACAGCTCCATTCCTTCCCAGCTTTGCTCTTCTGATCAAGTTTCACATAGGTTCTTTCCTGTGAGGTATGCTTATTGGATACAAGTCTGAAAAAGGCAAGGATTTTTTATTTGTGCCCCCTCCCTGGCAAAAATCACAGCATACAAACAATGCCCACACATAATAGATGCTCAGTAAATGTTTGTTCTGGCAATCAGAAAGCATTTGGAAGATGGGGGTGGATGGGACAGGGAGGGCTCCTCTGGAATAAGCAACCCTAGATGCACTGACTACAGAAGCTGACTTCCCCTCAACCTGGCCCAAGGACCCTTTGGGTTCCTCTCCACCCCATCCCCTAGAGAGCCTTGGACTCAGACCAGTCCTGGATGCAGTCTAGCTCCTGCTGCATACCCCAACACACACACACACACACACACACACACACACACACACACACCCCACCCACAGAAACCCCTGGGCTCACTATTATTTGATGGCTTATTCTCCTTGGGCCTCAGGTCATAACTCAGCATCAGCTCACCTGGATGAGTTCATCTCGAGTGGCAAAATGAGTGACTATGAAGTTCTGGCCATCATACCATCGGGTAATGGAGATGCCCAGCCTCTGGGAGGCCAAGATGTGGCAATTCTCAGGTAGGGTGTCCTGCAGCTGTTTCCTGATATGCTCAATGGGGCCATAGGCCGGGTGGAAGATGCCCAGGCTCAGACGCTCCACTTGCTTCACCATGCCCAGGAGATTGGAGCAGCAGAAGTCTGCAAGGTGGTGGGGGCTAAGGTCTCAGCTACCTGGAACCACCGAAGGCCACCCTCACCCACGAACAGCCCACCTTCCTCGGGGATGCCTGGGAGTCAGTACATGATATCTCCTGTCCTGGATGTCAGTGACCTTAGGGATAGTATCCCAAATCTGAAGCCAGGATCTATCTTTGGAAATAAAAGTGACCACAGTCCTCAGATTTAGAGGCTGGGTGTAAAGACCTCAGGAGGAGAAGGGGGGCACCTTGTCAGGTTCACCTGTGGTGTCCCTGGACCTCCCCAAGCACCTGCCGACTTGCCGCAAACGATGCTCAGGGCGTTGAGCGCGCCTGCGGAGGAGCCATAGAAACGACGGGCGCCCTGAAGGATGCACGGTGCACGCTGGCGCAGGCACTGGGTGGCACCCACGTGGTAGAGGCCCAAGAAACCGGCACCTGCGAAGGACAGGCTCCAGCCGCCCTCTGCCTCCAGGAAGTCCATAGTAGGGTGCTTGGAACACCACAGCCTGGATGTAGCACAGGAGCTGGAAGGACAGCTTGCTAGGCGCCAATGAACTGGGACCAGACAGGGACTGGGTTGGAGCTCTGGTGGTGCAGCAGGGTGGCCCCGCCCTACGCTGAGTCACCTGTAGCCCTAGCAAGTGAGGGACTGACACGACTACCCTCTCCAGGTGTGCACAGTTGTGCCCAGAATCATTGCGATCTGCAAGCTCCCTGGCCAGGTCCGCACGTTCACCCTGTTCCAAACTGCAGTTGCCTAACCCCGGGGTGTTTGCATTTTGAAAGAAGGAACGGAGGCATAATCAGGAAGGGCCAAGCCCCGACTCCCTGCGAGGCCAGGGGTTAGAGGCCTGCAAGACATGGGAATGGAGGGAGGCTGTAGACCTGGGATCTGGGCTCAGCAGGGACAGGTTACTATATAACACTTCCTCCAGATGCATCAGCTCCCCTCACTGCAGTTAGCAAGAAGGTACCAGACTCGCAGGTGCACATGTCTGAACAGGTGAGGTGAGAAGGTGAGGTGAGGTGAGGTGAGGTGAGGTGAGGTGAGGTGCTTACACATCACGGTGGAAATCAGGCCGGGCATGCCCTGGGGGTGGGGGGCAAGGGAAATGAAGTATACACCTGGAGGTCAAGAAGAGCAAGGCAGCAGCGGTATGTGGGGTGGTGAGCAGCGAGGACCCCAGTAAAGAAAGGGGATGAGTGGAACCCAATAAGACCCACACTGGACACCAGAGGACCTTACAAGTAGTCAACAAGGACAGAAAGCAACACACTGCAGGCTACCTGGTAGTCACATTCCCTGGCAAACTCTGTGCCCCAGTTCAGTGGCTCATCCAGTTAAAGTGCTGCCAACCCTGACCACCTGAGTTTCCACCCCCAGGATCCCCACGGCAGAGGGAGAGGATTGACTCCTGTAGGTTGTCCTCTGACCTCCATACATACACCAAGCCACCTGCACCCACCTACGCACACACACCCAAAGATAAATAAATGTAATTTAAATGTGAACTGCACTCTGGGCTGTAAAAATAATATGTGTCACAGGCGACATGTTCTCGAGGGCGTGGCTCTGAGGAGTCCAGAGCAATGGAAGGAGGGAAGAGAGCTCCGGAACTGACAACAGGTGTAGGGTGCACAGCAGGGCTAGGCTTGGGCATGATGCTGCGTCTTTCTGTACCATCCCCACCAAAGCCACCAAGAGTGGGTGGGTTGGGGTTGGGGAACCCCCACTGTGTCAATAAAGCTCAGCAGCATTGCTTTTGTCCGACAGAAAAAGGATGCACATTCGGAAGACTGACACAGCAGAAGTGCAGGTTCAAAGCCTGGGAAGGCTGCAGAGCAAGGGCAAGATCGGCCTTTGTAACTTAGTGAGACCTTGTCACAAAATGAAAAATGAAAAGAGGGCTGGCAGCCAGGCAATGGTGGCACAGAGAAACCCTGCCTCAAAAAACAAAACAAACAAAAAGGTAAAAAGAAGGCTGGGATAACCACCGCCTAGTGGTCACACACACCTTTAATCCCAGCACTTGGGAGGTAGAGGCAAGCAGATCTCTGTGAGTTCAAGGCCAGCCTGATCTACAGAGCAAGTTTCTGGACAGGCTCCAAAGCTACATAGAGGAACCCTATCTTGAAAAACAAAAACAAAAAAGAAGAGGGCTGGGGATGTAGCTCAGTGGTGGAATGATTGCCTAGCTTTCACCAGGCCCTGGGTTCAATCCCCAGCGCTGTAAGACCAGGAGTGGGCATGGTGGATGGTGTTGAAATCATGAAAGACAGAGATTCACATGACTAGAGAGCTTGGAGAGGTGACAGCTGAGTACAGACCAGATGACCCTCCACGCATGTCTGGTAACACCGCAGATGGACCTTCGTAGATTAAAAACATCCTGACTAGAAATGCAGTCGCAAATCTTGGCGATGGCATCTCTACTGCATATCTAATGGAGGAGACACTAGAAAGGACCCCATTGGGACAGTCCAAGAATCTCCATCTGAACTGGGACCACACCACGGAACTGTGCTGGTGGTCAACTCGTGGGTTCCGAGTGCTGTAATGCGGTTATCTAACACGCACTTTGCAGGCAGGTGTGGTAGAGAACTTCTATAATCCGGACCCTTGGGAGGCTGAGGCAGGAGGATTGCTGTGAGTTCCAAGGCCATGTTGAGTACCAGACAAGCCTGGGCTGCACATCAAGGCCTGTCTTAAAACACACGAACAAAGAAGCTTGCTTTGTTCCTAAGAGACAGGCTGAAGTGTTTGTGAGTGTTAAATTGACATCAAAGGCCCCTTAAGGGAAACCTGTTTCCTTCTGGTCAAGAGAATGCCATCCACCTCTGGCCTGGATAGAGACTTAACAATCTATGCTACCCAAAACATGAATTAATCCATTTGGGTCAAATCACCTGGCTAAAGGATTCTCTCCCCCGTCCCTGGAAAGCAGATTCACCTAACGCTATGCTGGAGAGAACAGAGGAATAATAATTTAATGAGAAGATACATTTTTCTTCCCAGAGTCCTGTGTTTGTGTGTTAGCTAGGAAGCCACCACGAGGTTCTTTGTGGTTTGGTTGTTTCTTTGTCATCTTTCTGTCTCTTTCTTTTGGATACAGACAGGTTGTAATTATGTGTTCTCTGGTATTTTGGGCTTTTTCACTTTCTCCAAAACCACTTCTCTTTTGTCACGTAGCTACTAGCCATACCTCCTTTGCCTAACTCAAGTCTTCCTCCTCCAGGCAGCCCCTGAGATTTACAGCCTGCCTGCCCCGGGGTTTTACTAGCAAAATTTTCCTCATGCTTCCTTTTGAGCAATTCTTACATTCTTTGAATGAGCCTCAGAACCCTGAGAGAGGACCCACATCTCCTCAATAACATGTGGCAGCCTGTTTGGGGCTCCCCCAGATTTCTAGTCATAAGAGCGGAGGCTGAACATTCCCATGCTTGTCTCAAAGGGCTCTGCAATGAGACACTGTGCCCCCAGCTCTATCTCTGTGTCTCTACCTAGGGAGCTCTGGGGGTAGAAAAAGCAAGAGAGACTAAGGCAGGATCTATGGACCCAGAGGAGTGTGTCTGAGGGAAGCTAGCAAGGCCAGGCAGGGAGGAAGGACTCTAAAGAGAGTGACCTTGATGGGCCCAGTTGACCATGCAACCTTGCCCATGGTGGGAAGAGCTGAGGGGATTATGGGAGAAGATCTCTGTATCTAGGGCAGACTGTGATGTAAACATGCGATGTCACTAGGCCATGCGGTTGGCCTCAGGCACAGAGGAGGAGGAGGAGGAGGAGGAGGAAGAAGAGACCATGACCTTGGTAGCAAGCAGCCCTCTTCTTACTGCTCCTCAGTTTCTGGATGCTCTCCCCTAGTTGCTGTACCTGGTTCCAGAGTGGCAGGGTTTCCCAAAGCACTCTACCTAGGACCTAGGACCCTGTGGTACAAGAAACTCAAGTGCCATGTGTCAACAGCCATCATCCTTCCATCCATGGAGGAAATGCAGGGTGACCCACAGCTGCTGTGGCTCCCAGGACACATTGGGAAAAATAGGTAGGGAAATTGTACTCAAGGCAAGCAAACAAAACTCCCTCCACCTACAGCGGAGACTCCTGTAGTGTAGACGCTGGCCCAGGCCTCGGTGCCCCACCCACATGTCTAGGGTCCCACACGGAGCCTGGTGCTCAGCAGGTGACTATGTGGAACCTGAGTCCAAGAAGGTGAGGAGTTAGCGATGAGGTTGCCAAGGAAAATTGTAGCTGATCTTGGGGGCCATCTCCTGGTGACCTAGATATCCCTTTGACTGAACGTGCTGGAAGCTGCAGCTAAGCTGTTCCCACTGCTTCAGAAACTGAGGCATGGCGGGGGGGGGGGGGGGGGGGCGAGGGTGAGGAGATGGCTCAGCAGTCAAGACCCTGGCTGTTCTTACAGAGGACCTGGGTTTTGTCTCCAACACACACATGGTGGTTCACAAACTGATTCCAGTTCCAAGGAGTCCAATGCCCTCTCTGGCCTCCAAGAATGCTAAGCATGTACAGGTTGCACAGACATACATGCAGAGGAGACACCCAGGTATGCAAAATAATTGTTAAAAGAAAAGGAACTGAGGCACAAGGCTTTCTCCCACGCCTGTGCCATAGTGAAGGAACCTTGACTTCATTTTCTTGTTTTTCAGGACAGGGTTTCTCCATATAACAACCCCGGCTTTCCTGGAACTCACTTTGTAGAGCAGGCTGGCTTTGAGCTCACAGAGATCCCCAAGTGCTGGGATTAAAGGCGCCTGCTATGTCCAGCTCTTGACTTCGTTCTAACATCTGCGTGTGGCTGTGAACTCCTCATCAGATATTTTATGGAGGATTGTGGGAATAAAGACTCTAAAAAACAACAAAGTCCACTATGATGTGGAAGAAAAAAAATGATCACCTTACCCAATGAATATGATACCCAGCTTATGAGTGCTCCTAATACCCACGCCCCATCTACCACCTCCAAACGCCCTCCCTGAACCCTGATCTCACCTACAACAGCACCAACCTCACTGGAGTCCCTCACGCCGGGACAGAAGTCCCTGCCACCAGCCTTTGCCTCTCGCTCAGGCATCTCTCCATTCCCTTTCTCCAGCTCCTAACTCCTTCCTACGTGTATCCCCAGCCTGTCACCTCTCACCCAGCAGCAGCAGCCACCTCCAGCTGTCTCTGGGCCATCCCACTCCTGCTCTCAGCAAGATGACTCTGGTCCCAGTTTCACAAACCTCTCCACTTCCTAACATTGCCACACTGCAGAGAGGAACCTGAAAACCCAGCCTTCTTCAGTGACCAATGGTCACCCACCAGTGGTTCTGGACGCCTCTACCTACCTGCCTACCTGCCTGCCTACCTACCTACCTACCTACCTACCTACCTACCTACCTACCTACCTACATCACTGAAGCCAGCATCAGGCCTTCCAAACAGAAGCAGAGGTGCAGAGCAAAGAATAGCTCAATTCCCACAGGGAATAAATCAGCAAATCAAAACAGGGCCAACTCTGGTACTGACCGGCAGACTCTGGCAGCTGGAAGGAGACCTGCACAAACCAGACAAGGTAGTAGGCACCCCAGAGATGTGAAATGCTGCCTCCTGGTAGGTTTGCTATTTGTTTTGGTTTGGTTTTTTGTTTGTAGGTTTGGTTTGGGGTTCTTTTGATCTCATTATGGAGCCCTGGCTGGCCTGGAATGCTTCGAAATCCTCCTGCCTTAGCCTCCTGAGTGCTGGGATTACAGGTATGTGTGTCGGTTTACATTGTTTCCAGTTTCGTCATTGGTTTCCATAACAGGGTATTCAGGATGTAAACTGGGACAGACGCTTGTGCTTCTTGGGGGGCTGGGGGCAGTCCTTTTCTTCCAAGTCCCTTACCTTAGCATGGGTCCTTCAAGAGTCCTTCAAGAATCTGCCCCCCCCCCCCAGGCCCCTGAGATTTCACAAGGCCTCGTTTTGCAAACTGCCCCCAGCCAGCATGCTCTACACACAGATGCTGGGTGCTCTCAGCTGTGTCTGTGACAAAGCTGTCTGGGTGCATTCCAACACCAATTATTTCTAGGTGGTGACCTCGGGACTTCGACTGATCCGTGCCTCGGTTTACTCTTACACTGGAGGTAACAGGCTGTCTCCTCCATAGATAGATGCTGAAGACGAGCAAATTCATACAGCCAAATGTTGGAAGAGGCCAGCACAGGTGACCCTGTGTTCAACAGATGACATGAACAGGTCATCAGAAGGGCGAGATGTGTACCTGCAGGAAGTGAGGCTGTGTGAGTAGGTGTGAACTGGTCATTTTCAGAGGGTCTGCTTTCCTGGGAGCTCTCGCCATTCACCCGACCTAAGGTCGGCGCACGTGTGAGCCCTGCAGGACAGGTCAGTCCAGCTTTATCTGCACGGTGTGGGTGTTTATAGGTTTAGTGGCTCCTGCATCTGGTGCCATGTCCTTGTATCAGGACCTGGGCAGCATTGACTCATCTGGGTAGGCTGCCCCCTCAGCTGCAGGTGACAGTTGAAAACATAGCTTTAGGGGCTAACTCAGCATCACCCATTCCCACGGGTGTATCTGTGCATGGATTCAGGAAGAACCCCTCCCCCATCTGGACCCCAGAAAGCAGCCACTAAGGAGCAGCTCATCAATCTTTCAGACCTGTGGCTGGGGACTGTCCTTTTCCTTGTGGGACAGGTGTGGCCATGAGAATCTACCTGCAGGCGTGGATTCAGCCAGGGACAGTTCGCCACGGATCCTCAGTACCTGCATCTCACCCTGCAGCCGGCAGGGCCTCCAAGTCTGTCTGAGGTACTGGTAATGTTGACATCTAAGACCACCTCCACATAGAAGCCCCACCCTCCCAAATAGCCACAGTGAGGTCCTTCACTTCTTTCTCCTTTATGGGCACTTCTCTTTATTACAGCCAGAGTCTCGGCAATCACCAAGCTTGACCGAGCTGGTTCTCAAGTGGGTGTCCAGTCACTTGACAGCTCAGTCTTTCCCACACAGACCTTCTGTCTTTGACCTGGGTAGCCTTTTCTTCTTCTAGAAAATTCAGACTAGCCGGGAAGTGGTGGCACATGCCTTTAATCCTAGCACTTGGGAGGCAGAGACAGGCTGATGTCTGTGAGTTTAAGGCCCAGGTCTACAGAGAGAGTTACAGAACAGCCAGGGCTACATAGAGAAACCGTCTCAGAAAACAAAACCCAAAAGCAAAGAGAGAGAGAGAGAGAGAGAGAGAGAGAGAGAGAGAGAGAGAGAGAGAGGAAGAAGTGCAATTACTTTCACCAACAATACATTTTACTTATTGGTATAAATAATTTTCTCCTTATACTTATAACCTTATGCTTGTACAAAGCATCCTTATTCAGATGCTCCATTTTCAACAGCTAAAGGAAACTGTCACCCCGATGAAGCCATAGGGATGGCTCAGTGGGTAATGTACTCACTGCCCAAGTGCCAAGACTGGAGTTTGGATCCCAGCACACTCCCCAAAACAACCTCCTGAGCTGCGGAGTCAGAGACAGGATTCTGGGGCAAGTTGGCTAGCCAGGCTAACTAAATTGGCAAGCTCTGGATTCAGAGAGACCCCCTCCTCAATACACAAGCTAGGAACTGATGGAGGAGGACACAGCTAATGTCAATCTTTAGCCTCCAGATGCACATGTATAAACGTACAGCCACACATATGAGAACACACCTATGCAAACACACATACACACTCACGTGCACGCACACACACACACTCCCCTCTCTCCAGCTAAGTGGTTCTACCTTCCCTGCCCCTGCTCTCTAGACCCCCCCTTTTCTCCCTTATATGACTCTGTGTCCCCCCACTCTCTCTGTGGGCAAAGCATGGGCCCTGGCCCCTCACTCAACTAAGTAGGACTGGGACCAACTCCACAGAAAGCATCTCCACGTGTCACTTGGCCAAGCCTAACCTCACATCCGCAGTCACCAGCTGCTCAGGGTGGACCCTGGCATCCCTGGACACCATGTGTCTCAACCCCCAACTCCTGCAAACAGGAACTAGCAGGACCTCCCTCTCAGTATGATCATGGCTTTAGAAAGGATGGCTCAGTGGGTAAAAACACTTGCTACCAAGCCTGAGGACCTGAGTTTGATCCCCAAGACCCACATTGTAGAAGGAGAGAATCCGCTCCTACAAATTGTCCTCTGACCTCCACGTGTGTATACATACACACCAGTACACACATACACACAAATAAACATGTAAAATCACATATGAGAAGTAAAGGGTGGCATGTACAGGTGGCACACATTCTGGTCTTACTGTGCCTTTGACCGGGTTGTCGTCTACCCTTCCTATCCCCTGGGTAGACAGGCTCTACAAAACTGCTCAGGTCTTAAGGGAACTGTGAATAAATAGGACTCAGTTCAACAAACCTGGGAGACAGAAGCTTGTTGATCACTGCTTTGATGAGTGCTATAACCAGTCAGGGATGTCAGCTGTCCCCACAGCAGCCCAGGGGAGGGTGTGAAGGTCTGAACGGCTCCTGGAAGAGGCCCAGGGGGCTAAAGACTTCTACTTTAACTCTGTTCTCCGGGGGTTCCTGGGAATGTGGGCATGTGGTGCCACTCACAGGAAATAGGAACAAGCATCCGTAATTCAGGAAGAAGGGAAGGACAAATGAATGGAGGGTGTGTGTATGTGCTACCTTCCAGCGTCACGTGTGATATGAGACAATGCATGGGGCTGTGGAGGTGGAGGCTGGGTGGCCCAGATCAGGGTGGAGAAAGGCTACAACGGGGCATCTGGGATAGCTGCCAGCAGAGGGGCAAAGCGTGCACTGCCACCTTTGTGGGTAAGCCCTAGAGATACCAGGTGCCAGAGCTAGGAGCTGGCATCAGCTTACTAAAATGAGGACAAAGAATGTCCTTTGGGCAGGGCCAGAATGGCCTAGAGGGCTCAGGTCAGCCTCGAGTTGGCAGATAGAGATACTTCACTGCTGAGGTCACCTGAGGATGGCACAAGAGGTACCCACTGTACAGGTGCTCTGAACCCAAGGCCATCACAGAAACAAGTATTGGGCAGGTGAGGGGTCTGTGACACTGGAAATGCAAGTATCAGAAATTCCAATGTCCAAATGGCTCCCTGAACAAATCGGATGGATACATCTTGTGCTGATCATCCGCCCACACTCCTGGAAGGGCAGGCCCTGTGACAGCTAGTCTGCTCCCACAGCCTGAGCCATGCCTCATACCCATTCCAGGACTTAGGCACCCACCCCACCCACGTCCAAGTCTACAATGTCTCCTGTCTCCTTGAACTTAGGCTAGGAATGCAGGCAGTCAGCTCCAGACACTGCCAGCCCTGAGTTCCTACCAGGGAAAAGGCTGCTAGGTCATCATGCCACCATGCTCAGAACGTCTGCCTCTTCAGATCATGCTTGCCTTGTGAACTGAACTCAGTTTGCCCTGTCTT
Source organism: Chionomys nivalis (assembly GCF_950005125.1). Lineage (NCBI taxonomy): Eukaryota > Metazoa > Chordata > Mammalia > Rodentia > Cricetidae > Chionomys > Chionomys nivalis. The sequence goes on from NC_080102.1 coordinate 41,118,389, forward strand.
TCCTGTTCAGATGCCCACAGTCATCTGGAGTCTGCTGGTCCCGTTGAAAAACATGAACCCAACAGGGCACTCTGACAAAGACTATGTTCTATCCTCCCTGTGGAATGAAGACAAACTTCTAACAATGCTGGCTGTCCTAGAACTCACTCTGTAGACCAGGCTGGCCTCAAACTCACAGAGATCTGCCTGCATCTGCCTCCTGAATACTGGGATTAAAGGCAGGAGCCACCACCACCCGGCGGAAGACCAGCTTCTTATCCTCAGACTTGGGGTGGGTACTGAGCCCTCTGCAGACCTGTTCTTGTTCAGGATAGGCAGCCAGGCTTTGTGCCCCTGTAGGGCATAAAGGGAACCTGGACTGCCAAAGAACAGAGTGCCTATTGGGTGGAAGATGCCAGGCTCATAATCACCGGGGGGATCCTCTCAAGGCACAACATGGACAGGTGACCCAGAAAGCAAGCGAAGAGGACCCCAGAAGACAGAAAGGAGCAGCTGAGGAGTAAGGGAAGGGACTGAGGACAATGATGATGGCCTCCTCACCTCCAACCTGGCCAGGATTTGTCACCTGCTAATCCAGACATGTCACTGAGAAAAGGCCTGCAGGTTGTGTTCTTGAATCTTTGCTCATTCTCTCTCTCTCTCTCTCTCTCTCTCTCTCTCTCTCTCTCTCTCTCTCTCTCTCTCTTCTGTGTGTCTGTCTGTCTGTCTGTCTGTCTGTCTCTGTCTCTCTGTTTGTGTGTGTGTATATATGTATGTATCCAATCACATGAATCCCAAACTGACCTCAAACACCCTACATATCCAAGGTTGGCCTCTGACTTCTGGTCCTGCCTCCACCTCCCTAGTGCTGGGTTTATATGTATGCGCCACCGCGGCAACTTTCCCTTCCCAGACTTGAGTCCTCCTCCCCACTCAAGTATCCAGGAGCCGAGACTCCACCCCCTAAGCTATATATCCACTTTCTCTGGCACACCAACAAATATGGCATCCACCTTGTCCTATTTTCTCTTCCCAAGAACATTTCTATCATTACTAGTTCTCCCCACAAAACATCCAGGAAGACGCAGTACAGTTTTAAATATTGTGAATTCTCAAGACTCCAAGTTCACACAGAGGCAGGTGCCAAACTGAGCCTCGTTTGCGACTCCTCCATGACCTTCAGCAAGCTGGGTCCCTGTTCCCTGGGCTCGGTGCCAAGTACTCAGGAGGCCAGAGCCCTGTGGCTCCTGCCTCTCTGGTTTCAGAGATAACCCCACTTAAGGGCTATTTCTGGAGGCAGTACCCAGCCAGGAATCCTGAACCAGTGGCCTGGCACTGCCCATCACTCTTCATTTGAGGCAGCTCTTTGTGGCCTGTGCCGAGTGGCCTGGTGCCTCACATCTGCCCTACTCATCGGGTCAGCTTGAACTCTGTGGGGGTAGTCCCAGCTCCCCCATTAAGTGGCAGGGATTTGCGACCAGCAAAGTTCCCACAGCCCTGTTCACGGTGTTTGCCTGGCTCCCATAAAGGCATGAGCCACATCCTTTACCCATCCCTATTCCTTAACCGGGAGCCGTGATCTTAATGCCGGTTTAGCCGCTAGTTCCCCTGAAGCCCTCTGCAGTATCTTTAGAGGAAGCCAATTTCTTCATCACTAATGATTTCAGATCACTTTATGATGACATATGATTGATAGGGTTGGGGACCTATGAGTAGCTCAGTGGGAAGAGGGCTTGCTAAGCAAGGATGCACAGGGCCCTGGGTTCAATCCCCAGCACCCAATAAACCAGATACAGTAACTAACAACTGTAGTGCCAGCACTCTGGAGGTGGAGGCAAGAGGATTAGACCCTCAACGTCATTTTCAGGTTCAAGGTCAACCTGGGCTAGATAAGATCCTCTCTAAAAATCCTTAAATAATATGCCTCTGTATGGGGGTCCACATTGCAGACTTGTTAGTTCTAGTTCATTCCAGCACACTCTATCCCTGTTTTAGAGCTCGATGTGGTGGTGTATGCCTGAGATCCAAGACAGAGTACCGAAAGTGTGGAGCCAGTCTGGACCACACAGAAAGACTCTGTCTCAAAAGCAAACAAACAGAAGAGCTCCAAGATGACATGATGGTGCACATCTGTGATCTCAGTCACAAGGGAGGGTGAGGCAGGAGGATCACTTGGTCCCAGGAGTTGGAAGCCAGCGTGGGCAACTGGTGAGATATTGGCTCTTCAAAATAACAGAAGAGCTGGATGTGGTGATCCATGTCTGTGATCCCAGATTTAGCAGGCTGAAGCAGGAGGATTGCCATGAGTGTGAGGCCAACCTGGGCTACATAACCAGACCCTGTCCCAAACAAAATGAAACAATAAGAAAGAAAGAAAGAAAGAAAGGAGCGGCTGGAGATGGCTCAGCGGTTAAAAGCACTGACTGCTCTTCCAGAGGACCCAGGTTTTAATCCCCAGCACTCACATGGCAGCTCACAGTTGTCTGTAACTCCAGTTCTAGGGGATTTAGTGCTTTTTTCTGGCCTCCAAGGGCACTGCATGCAAATTAAGGCAGCACATCCATATATATGTAATAAAATGAGAATAATTAAAAGGACAGAAGGAAGGAAGGAAGGAAGGAAGGAAGGAAGGAAGGAAGGAAGGAAGGATGAATTTGAGGTACCTGACAGGGCAGGATGCTCGGCGGTCACTGTCCCCTTCCTACTGTGCTCCCCACAGCGAAGCTCAGGTATCAGATTACCTACACTAAAAAATGCGGACATTCTGGGCATCACTTACCAAACTTGGTCTCACTTTACACATTCGGAAACTGAGCCCAGCAGCAGCGCCTACCTGCCTAGGTCAAAGCAAGCATGTCACGGAAACAGCCCCATCTGGGCCTGTCTGGTCCTTTGGCTCAGTTGGGGAAGGGCAGGAAAAAAAGACATATGAACCATTTCATGCTATCCCAATCCTGTTTGGGACAGAAAAAGTGGGATTCCAGGATACTCGACGAGGCACAGTAGCGTGTACCTATAATACTAGCAATTGGAGGCTGAAGCAGGAGGATCAAGAATACACACAGTATATATTCATGCATGCATGCATGCACGCATGTAGGCATGGTCACTGCAGAATATTCTCCAGCATCAGTTGTGGTCCCAGGGCTCAGTGCCACCTAACATCAGTCTGACCTCTTCTGTTAGAAAAAGCAGCTGTACCTAGCTCTGGAAAACCAGGATGTACCTGCAGGGGCCCTGCCCTCACTAGGGATCCCCTCCCATTCAGGGAAATTGGCCAATCAAGGACTTCCTCTTTTGTGTCTCTTTAGGTCTGATAAAAAAAAAAAAAAAAAAAAAAAAAAAAACTTGCAAACAGCTGGCCCCACCTTCTTCTCCATCCCAGTGGATCTCCTCACCACAGCTGTCAGCATCCCCTATCTTATCCTTAACTTGTCTCAGCTCCTGTCTGAAGACATTTCATCTCACTGGGAGGCCGCCTGCCCTCCTGGTGGCTGTCCCCCTTGCTTCCCTCTCCTCTTGCAAGCGTGTGCTTCTCATCGTCCTTCATCCCCACTGCTGTGACTCTTTCTTTACTCCACCGTACACACTTGTACACACCTATTGTCAATACACTTGGAAGGTACCGCTACCAAGCCCTTTTCTCTCCGCCCCTCTCTTGTCCTCATTCACAGAACCTTTGCCATCCATATCCCAGCCTCTCTGTTCTGTGGCCTCTTTAGATGGCCTCCCCCTGAATCATCCCCTTGAAGATCAGACTAGGGAAATAATTGGCCCTAAGAAATTAGAGGTCTCCCAGGAGACTTCCCCAAGAGAAAAGAAGCCTGAAGCCCCGGGGCTAGTTAGAGAATGGATTTATCTCTGGGAGAAAATTTACAACTTGTCAGGGGACCTTGCAGGGGAGCTGGGAGCTGAAACAATGATGGCCTAGTTCATACATGGCCAGAAGGCTTAGTTATGCATATCTATTGATTTTTATCTAGACCCTGTTCTTGGGGCTGGGGAGATGGCTCAGTGGTTAAAGAGCACTGGCTGTTCTTTCAGAGGATCCAAGTTCACTTCCCAGCATCCAGATGGTGACTCACAACCAGCTGTATCTCCAGTCCCAGGGGATCCTCTTCTGATCTCCATAGTGACAGGTACACACATGGTCCACAGACAAACATGTAGGCAAAACACCCGTACACATAAACACAATAAAATAAGTTCTCCACCCAACCTCCATGTTTGGGCCTGAAATGCAATGTTGTGGCATGGTAGATCTGTCTATCCTACCCATGTAGTCACACTGAGTTAGTCTCATTTTTCTGCTTTTTCCTATAAAGTTAGTTAATTGGCTTATAGAAGATGGGTGGCTGAACTTGGCTTGTTGTGGACTCAGGCTGTGACCCTATGACCATTAACACCTGGTGCCATCGTCACTTGTCACCACCAGCAACTGCTCTGTCCTCGAGATCAGAGGTCCCACCACAATCTTCTGGTCCCGGGACTCCAACTTGTTCCTCCACAAGCTGTCCTCCCACAGTGATGAAAGGGTTTTCCCCTCCCTCTCAGGTTCCGTGAGCAGCAATGTGCGAATTAACAGACAGTACACAAACTGGCAGAAGAGACCAAGTTCATTTGCCAGTAACGAATGCCCAGAGCTAGAGATTTACATACAAGCCTTTAATAACTATTTATATGATTTTTATTTAAGTGTGTGTGTGTGTGTGTGTGTGTGTGTGTGTGCGCGCGCGCATGCGCACACACGTGAAGGTGTCCGTGCAGTCCAGAAAAGGAAGTTACAGGCATGGCAGTTGTAGGCCACCCACAGTGACTGCTGACAACCTAACTCTAGTCCTCTGCAAGGGCAGGAAGTGTTCTTTAAAAAAAAAAAAAAAAAAAAAAAAAAAAGATTTATTTATTTATTTTGTATACAGTGTTCTGTCTGCATGTGTACCTGCAGGCCAGATTACAGATGGTTGTGAGCCACCATGTGGTTGCTGGGGATTGAACTCAGGACCTTTGGAAGACCATCTTTCAAGCCCGAGCAGCAAGTGTTCTTAACTTCTGATCCACCTCTCCAGCCCCCTGCCGACTTGTTAAGCTGATAGATGTCTAAGGAGCGAAGAAGATGATTCAGCAGTTAATAGTCTCTGGGCATGTCTGAAGGGAGTTTCTAGAGAACTTCATCCAAGAAGAGAAGATAATGTGGCCTGCGCCATCCCTTGGGCTGAGGTCCTGTACTCAATAAAACCGAGACGGAGCACTGAGCACCAGCATTCATCTCTCCTTCCTTCCTGATGCTGGCTGCAATGTGACGTTGGCCCTATGCTCCTGCTACTGTGACTTCCCTTCCATGACTGTACACTAAAACTCTGACCAAAACAAGCCCTTTCTTTTCTTTATTTTTCTCCTTCTAATCAAAATTTATTTTTTTTTATGTCTGTGTACCACAAAGATGCAGTACCTGAGAAGGCCAGAAGAGGACATCAGATCCTCCGGAACTGGAGTTGGAAATGGTTTTGAGTGGGGTAGAATCCAGGTTCTCTGGAAGAGCAATGTTAACTGTGGACTCATCTCCTCAACCCCAAACTCTTCCTTTATTAAACTGCTTTAGCCAGATACTTAGTGGCAGCAACAAGAAAAGTAACTTACTAAACTAAAAGTAACAGTTTGAATCTGCTCAAACCCCAAATCTGCAACCAAATAAGCATCATCAACCATAATGTGTGTTAGAGTAGCAGGAGGCTACTTCAGCCTGAACTCCTGCACCAGGTCCTGCACAGGCACAGGAGAGGTCAAGGACACAGCCTGTCCATTCTGGTAATGGGTTAAATAAAACAAAACTTGCTCAAAAAAAAATTATAAAGAAGCCTGTAGCCGCCTCGACGGGTTATTTTGTCTAGGGTTTGTAACCCGCCTGGCTGGTCAGTTATTCCAGGGTCACGGAGAGGCACCACCTAAAAGACATAGGCTGATAAGGGGAAGGAGGCTAAGCACATTTGTCAAAGCCTCCGTTTATTAGAGTCATGGTTACAGCTTATATAGCCCCTGGATGAGGAGCTTGGGGGGCTGGGGCACTGGGTCTTGCCACGTGGTCCACGCCCATCACGTAGGCTAGGTCACGATTCCTTGGTCAGGAAGTCACAAGGTGACACACCTAGTTGTCTAGATAGTTTGGAATGTGAGGCAGGTTCCGTTAACAGATAGCTCTCTATTAGCAGTTAATTTGGGTGTGAGATAGGCTTGGTCAATAAAACTATTCTCAATACAATTGGAAAGTGAAGCCCTCTGCAAAACTCCTCACGGCGGTGCTTCCTATAATAATTTGGGGGGACACGGCTCCTGACAGAAGCCACTGGCAGGAAGTTCAAATTCCTCCAGGATCAGCACTTTTTTTAAGTTGATATTTATTGAGCTCTACATTTTCTCTGCTCCCCTCCCTGACTCCCCTCTTCCCCCTCCAACCCTCCCCCAAGGTCCCCATGCTCCCAATTTACTCAGGAGATCTTGTCTTTTTCTACTTTCTACTTCCCATGTAGATTAGATCTATGTGAGTCTCTCTTAGTGTCCGTATTGTTGTCTAAGTTCTCTAGGATTGTGGTTTGTAGGCTGGCTTTCTTTGCTTTATGTTTAAAAACCACCTATGAGTGAGTACATGTGATAATTGTCTTTCTGTGTCTGGGTTACCTCACTCAAAATAAAGTTTTCTAGCTCTATCCATTTTCCTGCAAAATTCAAGATGTTATAATTTTTTCTGCTGTGTAGTACTCCATTGTGTAAATGTACCACATTTTCCTTATCCATCCTCGGTCGAGGGGCATTTAGGTTGTTTCCGGGTTCTGGCTATGACAAATAAAGCTGCTATGAACATAGTTGAGCACACGTCCTTGTGGCATGATTGAGCATCCTTTGGATTTATACCCAAAAGTGATATTGCTGGATCTTGAGGAAGGTTGTTTCCTAATTTTCTGAGAAATCACCACACTGACATCCAAAGGGGTTGTACCGGCTTGCACTCCCATCAGCAATGCAGAAGTGTTCCCTTTTCCCCACAACCTCTCCAGCATAAGTTGTCATCAGTGTTTTTGATCTTGGCCATTCTTACAGGAGTAAGATGGAATCTCAGAGTTGTTTTGATTTGCATTTCTCTGATGACTAAGGATGTTGAACATTTCCTTAAGTGTCTTTCAGCCATTTTAGATTCCTCTGTTGAGAGTTCTCTGTTTAGGTCTGTACTCCATTTTTTTTTATTGGATTATGTGTTCTTTTGGTGTCCAATTTCTTGAGTCTTTTGTATATTTTGGAGATCAGACCTCTGTCTGATGTGGGGTTAGTGAAGATCTTTTCCATTCTATAGGCTGTTGTTTTGTCTTGTTGACCATGTCCTTTGCTTTACAGAAGCTTTTCAGTTTCAGGAGGTCCCATTTATTAATTGTTTCTCTCAGTGTCTGTGCTGCTGAGGTTATATTTAGGAAGTGGTTCCCTGTGCCAATGCGTTCAAGTGTACTTCCCACTTTCTCTTCTATAAGGTTCAGTGTGACTGGCTTTATGTTGAGGTCTTTGATCCATTTGGACTTGAGTTTTGTGCATGGTGATAGATATGGGTCTATTATCATTCTTCTAACATGTTGATATCCAGTTATACCAGCACCACTTGTTAAATATGCTTCCTTTTTTCCATTTGATATTTTTTGCTTTCTTGTCAAAACTCAGGTGTTCAAAGATGTGTGGATTGATACCCGCGGGTCTTCTATTTGGTTCCATTGGTCCTCCTGTCTGTTCTTATGCCAATACCAGGCTGTTTTCAGTACTGTAGCTCTGTAGTAGAGTTTGAAATCAGAGATTATGATGCCTCCAGAAGTTCTTTTATTGTTCAGGATAGTCAGGCTGGGTTTTTTTGCTTTTCAATATGAAGTTAAGTACTGTTCGTTCGAGGTCTTTGAAGAATTTTGCTGGGCATTGCGTTGAATCTGTAGGATCAGCACTTCTTAAGGTCAAAATATGTGCTCAAGGTTGCGTTCTGCTCTTCTGCTTTAAGTCAGCCAGTCACAAGACAGCATGAGGCTAAACCAAGATGGTTCAGAATGAGGCACAGGACCCCTCCGTGTTAGGAACAAAGGGGAAGAGGGACATGCCGGCTTATCCGTACACAAAGGTAAGGATGTCCCACCGGTTCACTATAGTGCAGACATTTATATATACCTCCAAGCCCTCTTGCCTTTTTATGATTCCTTTTCCTATAGGGAAGGGAGGAGAAGAGGCAACGAAGAGAATTGTATGGAAGTGTGGAATCTTCTTTAGAAGGGTAAGGAGCATGTCTACCTGAGACAGAGGCTGTTGGGACAGAACAATGATTTTGCAGATGATTCCCTGTGGGGCAGAAGCAGAGACATAGGGGTGACGAGATTCTATGATGACAGAGTTCAGGCTTCCCTCCCTCCCAGAGTTCCCTCTCCTGTGTGACGGTGACGTCCCACATGAAGATGGGAAGTGACTGTGTTCTTTGTCTTTCTGTGGGAAGGGCAGCAGGTTCAGACGAATGGGGGACCTCTGCAGGAAGCTGCTGCCAATTCAAGCAAGGCACAGAGGAACCCTGTATAGATTTGAATGAGAAACGGCCCCCACAGTCTCAGGCTTTTGAGTACTTGGTTCCTGGTTGGTGGCATATGTGGCCTTGCTGGAGGAACCGCGTCACGGTGGGGTGGGGGGGGGAACGACACGGGAGACGACACCATAACACAGGACTTACAGTTTGCTCTCTCTGCTTCTCACTTTTGTTTGACCCAAGATGTGATATATTTATTTTCGGGGCAGGGTTTCTCTGTATAGCCATGGCTGTCCAGGAACTCCTGTAGACCAGGCTAGCCTCATTCCTGCTGTCATACCTCCTGGCCAAGAGAGACTTTTATCCCTTTAAAACCACTCGCCTAAATAAACCCTTTTGGTTCTATAAGTTTCCTTGGTGACTGTGTTTTATCACAGCAACAGCAAGGTCACTAATTCAGATCTGGATTCTGAATACGCTCCAAGGCTGGTCAACATGTCCGGCTTTGCCCTTTGCGGTGTCTTGATGTGAACTCCAGAAGACTGGGCTGAAAGCCACAATGCACTCATTTGTGCTAAACATTCGGCTCAGGTCCCTGAAATCAGGTGTTCATTTGTAAACTGTTTATCTGATTAAAGAAATTAGCAGCACAAATGTCCTGAACAGGCCAGTTCCAGATAGCACAATAACGGAGTTCTCCACCTTAATCCTTACACAAAACAGCTAATTCTGTGTTAACCAATCAGGTATTTTTTCTATTTTTCTGTCTCCTCACCTTGTAGGATAAATGACTTCCTTTTCTCTTTTTCTCGTCTTTTTGGAGACAGAGTCTTTGTAGCTTAGATTGGCCTGCAGCTCCGTGGGTAGGCAAGGATGATCTTTTTTAAATTTTTTTTAATTATTTATCATCTACTATGTATACAGTATTCTGCTTGCATGTATGCCTGCAGGCCTGAAGAGGGCACCAGATCTTATTATAGATGGTTGTGAGCCACCATGTGGTTGTTGGGAATTGAACTCAGGACCTCTGGAAGAGCAGCCAGTGTTCTTAACCACTGAGCCATCTCTCCAGCCCCGGCAAGGATGACCTTTAACTACTGATCCCTACAGCCACCTGTTTCCGTCTCCTGAGTGCCGGGAGAGCAGGTGCACACCATTATGCCTGGTTAATGTGGCACTGGGGAAGGAGCCCAGGGCTAGGCATGCACTCTCCCAACTAAGCGACCAGGTTCACCCCCAGCCTCCTTGAGACCAGAGTCTCATTCTGTAGCCTAGAATGACCTCAAACTCATGATCCTCTTGCCTGGATCATGACCAGCTGCTAAGTGACTTTGAAATAACCAGCCCATTCTGCATTTTCCTTTCAAGTCCTTTCCCATCTATTAAATCGGTCCCTTCTGCTTGGCTCTTTAGAACACTCATTCTAATTTACAGAGTCATTGCCCAACTCCAGAACAGAAAATGGAGCCAATTAAGATTGCTAAACTATGTTGCTGCAATTCTGACCTTTGACAACAGGAAGGAGACATCTGAGGATCCTGTCACACGGACTGGCCTGCAAGGACCTGCTGTTGCTGTTGATTGCTGAAGGAAATACTAAATTCTCATCAGAGGTGGTAAAAGCGGCAGTGTTACAGTCCCCTTGAATTCCATCCACTGGCTCCTGATCTTCCTAACTACAAAGAAGGGCAGATCCTTCTCCTGTTTAAACACTCCATTACAGTGGAGAAAATACAAAGCTAGAATCCTTGCTTATTCCTCTTGGGCCCTTGGGCATCTTGCCAAAGGCCTCTCTTTTCCACACTGGCTTCTAGCCCCAGGAGCCTTTGTCCATGCATCTGACTGGCCATGCTAGCCTCTAGGCGGCTTTGTTTTGGTGGGGGCAATGGTGGAAGAGGAGGAAGCTTGAAATGCCCATTAATGCTCCTTCTGGAAACATCGCAAGTATTGCTTCAGATAAAGCACCCAAGAGAAACGAGCCAAAAATCACTGAGTGACTCCTATCAGGAAGCGAGCCTTTACAACGGCAAGTTCGTCGCTCAGGGACGTTGTCAGCAACCCTTTCCTGCACATGAGATGCATGACCTCCGACTGGTCATGCCCTTGATGACTTTGTATGCATGCGTATGGGTCAGTTTCCCTTCAAGGGGAGCAGAGGGAATGAAGAGATGGTTCGGTGAGTATGTGAAGTTATCTGGCGTGAGTGAGAAGGAACCATAAAACATGCAACAAACCCACTTAGGAGTATATTAGAGGGGGCGTGTACAGGCCTGGAGAATCCATGTACAGAGAGAGAGAAAAAAATGGCGTGTCCAGCTTTTTAAAAGCTGCCTAGCACATGCGCACAGGGGGTTGGTGTGACTACCTCATACACAGATGACGGGGCTCACCATGCAAACAAGGGCTTATCTGAGTTATATGCGCACATGTGGATCACGTGGGGCCCTTTAACATTCAGGTACTTCTGCCTGAGAGCTTCTTTGTACATGCATGGCTCTAGAACCCGGAAGTGCAGCCTTATTTGTGGCTGAATAAATACATTCCACCCTTTTGTTTATTATGAAAATTTGGGAGTTTGGGGGTCTTAATGGGTGGGAATGGGGTGATGTAAGGTCTCTCATGACTGCTTCATGTTGATTTTGTAGGTGTCTGGAGACTGCTTTCTGCAGATTTTGTGGGCATCAGGGAGTTGAGATGCTTGACCACATCTTAGGGTAGCTGATTACTACTGTGTTTTTCCGGACTCTGTGGAATTGGTTGGCTGGCAGCTTGGACCTCAAAAGATGCTGGAAAGGCAGCAAATTATGTCTGGAAAAAATTTTAGATCCTGGTGATTAAGGGAGGAGAGTCCCAAGATGGAATATTGAGGGGGGTTCTTTTGGGGAGGGTGGAGGAGGGAATTTTTTAGGGGTTCCTAAGACCAGAAATGATAAGGAAAGAATTAAATGATACTTATTCTGGGCAAGTCTGGTCTGTTTAGGTAAGTCCAATTGGCTCCCTGGAGCTTATGAAAAAGAAATATTTGAAAAGAAATAGATTTTAGACATGTTAAGAGCTTATGATTACGATGAGATAGTGTTGGAATGGAAGATGGTGGGAAGGAAGGAGGAGCAGAGGGGGAATTATTGGAAAGAGAAATTATTAGACCCCGTAATGTTTTACCTGAAGCGAATCTTAAGACACTTGTTCTCTTTAGCATCATGATGTTACCTTAACATCCAGAAGACACTGCTGTAGTCAGTGATAAACCTATTATATTAAAGTCTGTTTTGTGAGTTTTTTGGAGTTTGGGGCTGCAAACTCATTATTGTTTCTTACCACCTGGGCTTTTGCCAGTCCTTGTACCTCCGGCTCTACATTTAACGATGGTCCCTGTAATAACGGCTGAGTGGTTATTCTGGAAATTTAAGTATGACATTGGAGATATTTGAGAAGTTGGTAAAGCAGATAGGAGAAAGAGGAAGAGGGAGAGTATGTGGAGTTTTTGGCACAGGAGAGTTGAGTACAATGATGAAACTTTTATTTTTCTGGAGCTGGAGAAAAAGTGGCTGATCTTGGTGTCGTCTGGAACTTAAGGGAGCAGGGCCCTGTTTGAGTTACCGTATATGAGGGAGTCTCTTGAGCTGGAGGATAAAAAGGTTTAAGGTGGGACAGGTGACTCCAATGAGGAAGTCCCTCAAGCTTGGCAGCTGTGGGGGTTACAAGAATTACTTTAAAGGGGTCCTGCCATTTAGGGGAGTGGGGTGAAGGGTGTTGGTCTAGGGGAGAGAATAGTTCCTGATCCCCTATTTTAATCAGTGGTAGGCATGAATTAGCATATGGTTGAGGTAATGAGTAGTTGGTAAAATCCCATAATAGGGACCAAAGATGGGATGACAGTGGAGTAGGCAGGTGCTCAGGAAGAAGAAAGGTTTTAGGTGAGAGGCCAGGAGTTAAAACTGGCCGTCCACACATGAGTTCAAAGGGCAAGATGAAAAAGGGACTTTTGGGGAGAGCCCTAAGCCTAAGAAGGGCCAGAGGCAAAAGTTTTACCTAGTCGAAGTGAAGCTCCTGTGACATCTTAACAAGAACATTTTTTAAGGACTGGTTAATTCGTTCTACCTTCCCTGAAGACTGAGGGTGGTATGGGATATGAAAATGCCAGGGAATGTTAAGAGCCTTAGACAAAGTTTGAGAAATCTGGGAAGTAAACTCTAGGCCATTATCTGACTGAAGGGAGGTTGGGATTCCAAACCGGGGAATGATTTCTCAGAGAAGATCAGAAATTGTCTGGGCCCTCTTATTAGTGGTGGTAAATGCTTCAATCAACCCAGACATGGTGTCCACCAAAACCAGGAGATATTTAACTCATCTGACTGTGGGCATATGAGTAAAATCAAGATGCCAGTCAGTTCCTGGAAGGGAGTCCCTGGCCTGGTGGATGGGAAAAGGGAAGCTACAATATTTAGTCTTGGGATCTGACTTTTGACAGATTTTACAAGAGGCAGTGATAGCTTTTAAGAACTCTAAGTCCTCAGGGCTGGGTTGGAGGTAAGTCTTGACAAAATGAAACAGAGCTTTGCTATTAGGATGAAAGAGATGATGGATAGAATTTATCGGGTGTCAGGGGATGTCTGTGAGAATGTGGGCTGTACTATATGAACCCCCTGAGGTGATTGAGGTAGGTTTGGGCTCTGGAATGCTGCTGTTCTGGCTGCTTGGTCAACCCAGTTATTTCCCTTGGAAATAATGGAACTGTCAGTCTGATGAGACTAACAGTGAATAATTCCTATAGCTTTGGGGAGATGGGAGGCTTTTAACAAGTCCATAACGTAACCTGAGTTAGTTATAGATCCTCCTTTTGTCATAAGAAGCCCACACTCTTTCCAGATAACTGCGTGGAACAGGAGGATATGAAAGGCATATTTGGAGTCTGTGTAAACATTTAAAGATTGTCCCTTCTTTTCATCTGCGAGGACCTTGGAACCCTGCAAGAGACCCTACTCCCATGCTGAGGGAACCGGAGAGAACCTTCTTCTGGCGATGGATGGAGACAGAGACAGAGACCCACATTGGAGCACTGGACTGAGTTCCCAAGGTCCAGTTGAAGAGCGGAAGGAGGGAGAATATGAACAAGGAAGTCAGGACCACGAGGGGTTGGTCCACCCACTGAGACAGTGTGCCTGAGCTAATGGGAGCTCACCAACTCCAGCTGGACTGGGAATGAATGAGCATGGGATCCAACTGGACCCTCTGAATGTGATTGACAATTGGGGGCAGACTGAGGGGCCAGGATTTGTCTCTACTGTATGTACTGGCTTTTGGGGATCCTATTCTCTTTGGATGCATGCCTTCCTAAGCCTGGATGTAGGGGGGGAGGGTCTTGGACTTCCCACAGGGCAGGATGCCTTACCCTCTCTTAGGACTGGAGGGGGTGAGGGAAAGGGGTGGGGGGAGCAGGAGGGAAGTGGGAGGAGGGGAGGAAGTGGGGATTTTGATTGGTATTATTTATAAAGTAATTAAAAAACAAAAAAAATAGCCGGGCGGTGGTGGTGCACGCCTTTAATCCCAGCACTTGGGAGGCAGAGGCAGGCGGATCTCTGTGAGTTAGAGACCAGCCTGGTCTACAAGAGCTAGTTCCAGGACAGGCTCCAAAAACACAGAGAAACCCTGTCTCGAAAAACCAAAAAAAAAAAAAAAAAATAATAAAATAAAATAAAATAAAGATTGTCCCTTTGCTAACTGGAAGGCATGGGTAAGAGCTATCAACTCAGCCTGCTGACTAGTAGTATGGGCAGGGAGTGCCTATGCCTCCACTACCCCAGAATCTGACACTATGGCATAGCCTGCTCTACAGGTCCCTTCATATGAAAAGGAGCTGCCATCTGTGTACCAGGTATAAGTGGCCTAGGACAGATTGCCCTCCTGTATATGTGAGGGGCGGGGCAGTAGATCCTCTAAGGTTTCTATTCAAGAATGAGATGGGGAATAATTAACGTTAGGTTGAGGTAGGAGATTTGAGACATTAAGGGGTGGGCAGCGTTGGAAAGTGGGTGTGGCATCTTCTAGTACTGCCACCTGGAGGGAAAGAACTCAGGAAGGGGGTAAGGATTGTAAGCCTTTGTAAGTTAAGGGATGGGACAGATTGTGGTGGGAGAAGACAGGGGTGGGTGACCCAAAGGTTAGTTTCTTTGACTCACGAATAAGAAGCTCAGCAGCCACTAAAGCACGTATGCAGGGTGCCCAGAGCCCTGAGTGGAGGTCCAGCTTCTTTGACAGGTATGCTACAGGTGCAGAGGAAGGTACTGCTGATGTCATAGGACCTCAAGGACATATCCCTCCTTCTCTGCTACATAGAGGGAGAAAGGACGAGTTAAATCTGGGAGATGTAGAGCTGGGGCCTGGATAGGGGCTTGTTGGAGTCTCTGGAAGGGTTTAATAATGGGGTGGAGAGGGAGCTCATACAGAGAGCCGAGAGCTGCCTCATATAAGGGGTGAACGAGGAGAGAGAAAGAGGGGATCCAGGAACGCAGGAAGCCAGCTATTCCTAGGAACAATAAAACCTCTTCTTTTGTAGAAGAAGCTGCAAGGGACTAAATTAGTTTTTTTCTGTCTAGGGCAATAGTTTTTTAGGATGGGGTAATAGTTAATCCCAAGTAAATGATCTGAGAGGTAGACAGTTGGGCCTTAGAAGGTGAGATTCAGTAGCCCCTTTTGGACAGAAAATTAAAAAGAGCAGAGGTATCAGTTTTGCTGATCTCCAAGAATGGATTGCAAAGTAAAAATATTATCTACATACTGTATAAGTTTAGACTTAGGGAGAGACAGTGAGGGTAGATCAGAAACCAAAGCCTGACCAGACAGATGTGGGCTGTCCCAGAATCCCTGGGGAAGGACGGTCCAGGTGAGCTGTGTGGAGAGGTGGGTGTCAGGGTCAGTCCAGGTGAAGGCAAAAATGTTTTGAGGTTGAGAGTTGAGAGGAATAGAGAAAAAAGCCTCCTTGAGATCTAGAACTGAGAAGTGGGAGGTTCCTGGAGGAATAGTGGAAAGAAGTGTGTAAGGGTTAGGCACTACAGGATGAAGAGGGACCACTGCAGAGTTAATGAGCCAGAGGTCTTGAACCAGGCAATAGGTTCCTTTAGGCTTTTTAGTATAGGGGTGTTAAAGGGAGAAGAGGTGGGGCTAAGTAGATTTTTTTTCTTAAAATGTTAGAGATAATAGGCTTACGTCCCCTAAGGCTCTGGAGAGAGTGGGGTACTGAGCTTGGGTAATGTACTTAGTAGGATTTTGTAATTGGATAACAGTGGGGGAATGGTGTTTAGCAACAGAGGGGCTTTGTGTGTCCAAGACTTGGGGATTTACCTGAGAAGCTGATAGAGGAAAAGGCACATTGGGGCTGGGAGGTTGGGAGGCTAGAAGAAGGAGGAGTGGAGTTGCTGGCGAGTGTGGGGTAAGGTGAATGGACAGAGCAAATGAAATGGAAGCTTCTACTTTTGCTAAAAAATCTCTTCCCTTAAGAGATACTGGGCAAGTTGGCATGACTAAAAATGAGTGAGTGAGATAAATACCCCTAAACACACAGTTAAGTGGTGGGGTCTGCTGAGGTAGCACCCACTCAATGACTTCCTGCAATTCTGACTCCAGGGGATCTGAAGCCTCTGGTCTCCATGGCACTCACAGAGCACATGCGCGTGCGCGCACACACACACACACACACACACACGTCAACATGATATAGCTAAAAAAAGAGAAGCCTTTCTATTTATTTTGGGGAGATAGTATTTGAGAATTATTCCAGTGACCTCTTAGGGTAGGTAGTAAGTGGCAACTCCCTTCCTGGCTATGCTCACTGAGGTGGGCAAGATACCATGTTCTTACAACATTTGTTAGCTTACTTGTAAGATTCACTAGATTACTGCCATAGTAATCTGCTGAGATATACATTCCAAAGGTTTTATTTTGTTTGTTTGGTTGGTTTTTTTTTTTTTTTTTTGAGACAGGCTTTTTCTGTAGCTTTGGAACATGTCCTGGAACTAGCTCTTGTAGACCAGGCTGGCCTTGAACTCACAGAGATCTGCCTGCCTCTGCCTCCTGAGTACTGGGATTAAAGGCATGCACTACCACCGCCTGGCTCCATTCCAAAGGTTTTAATTAACAAGCACAAAGATGCACCAAGAATGTTAGAAACCAGCATCTGAGGTACTAGGGATGTAACTCAGTTGGTAGAACACCTTCCTAGCACACGTGAAGTCCTGGTCTGAACCCCAGCCCCATTTAAACTGGGAACAAATGGCTCAGAAGAGCCCTCAACTTTCCTGACATGTTACAAATACCCCCAAATAGTTCAGTAGAACCCCAGATTTGCTAAAAAGATCTTCCCAACTGGCAAATTCTGTTCTCCAAGTGGCATAATTGATAGATGATGGGTTTGTCCCTTAAAGACATGATCACTCTAGGAAATCAGATTTCATAGACTGAAGAACTCAAGCCATGTTTCCTCCTAGAGCTAACAGGCCCCTTCTGAAAGAATTAAAATCCACATGGGTCTTTGTTTTTTTTTTTTTAATATTTATTTATTTATTATGTATACAATATTCTGTCTGTGTGTATGCCTGAAGGCCAGAAGAGGGCGCCAGACCTCTTTACAGATGGTTGTGAGCCACCATGTGGTTGCTGGGAATTGAACTCAGGACCTTTGGAAGAGCAGGCAATGCTCTTAACCACTGAGCCATCTCTCCAGCCCCCCACATGGGTCTTTGTAGGGGAAAAAAATAAAGAAGCCCTAAGCATGTCTCTGAGAAGCTTTAGCCACAGGAAAGGTAGTGTGTCCCTCCATCTCTGTAGTCCCTGTCTGGGAATCACAATCAGGTTCCCAGTGTCTTCAACAAGACGTCTCTCCTCTGCTGCCGGTTGCTATGTCTCACTGTTTAACAGGAACGGCCCAATATTGCTCAAACACTGAAAGGCAAAGTCAGCCACCATATGGCAACTCCCCGAAGCGGTTCAAGAGAACCCCAAATTTCTTCAGAGAGCCAGAAGGCAAACAGGAAAGCAAAGCCGGAGCTGGAGAGACACTTGCCAAGGACCCAATTTTCTAGAGAATCGGAAACAGAGTTGAAACTCATCCTCCTGCTTCACCAGGAGAGTAAGGCTGTTGAGGCCGATGGAAGCGGGGATAGGAAAATGTCGCTGGATAAAACTGACCCCAGAAGCTACTGGGAATTTCCCAGCATTCTCTGTATGCGGGGTCAGCTCGCTTGGAGTGGCAAGCAATCCCAAAATGTATCTTTTGTCCCTTTACGGTCACTTTGCTATTGAACCTGAGGGTCATGGACTGTCCCCTAATCCAGGTTCAGTCACCCATCCTCCGCAGGTAAATTAAAAGACCTAAATTAATAGTGGAGGGGGGATATTTATTCCATGTCTGCAGTAGAAAGGGGAACAAAATGCAGAGCAAACTCACCAAGTCTGTCTTGGGGTCCTGGAGTGAGGTTAGAGTTTAAATGAGAACCAGAAGTTTGCACGTTAAGCAGTTCCAGTCACGGTGTGGCCCCATGTCACCGGCCCATCCTTGTCTGGGCTTCAGTCTCGCCCAGCAAGGCTGTTGTTAGAAGCCTGTGAGAACTTTCCTGGAAACAGTGTTCCCCTCTGGCTGCAGTTGTTTTCTTCCCCCAGCATAAGATGCCTAGACAAATCCCCATTTCTTTGGGGTCCACTGTTTCCAAAGTTGGATAGTCCAGTTGAGAGACACGAGTGCCCTTATAGAATTTCTTTCTGGCAGGCCAGTGTTAGGATACACAAGATAAAGAGAGTGGGAAAGAACAAGCAGACACTGTGGAGACATTCCCATGGTGTGTGTGTGTGTAGAGATCATATGGTCTTCCCAGGACTGTGGCTCTGAGACACTGGTGCTTAGACACTTGTCTGGGAGTTTCAATGCAATGTGCCCCCCAATAGTTCATATGTTGGAAATTTGATCCCCAGTTGGTAAATCCAATCACTGAGAAGTGACTGAACCCTGAAGGCTCTGACCATAACATGATTTAGCCTTCGGGTGGCTTCCAGAAATGATGATATTATTGGAAGGTGAAGCCTACTTCACTGGAGGTCACTGAAGATGCAAACCGGCAAAGGTCTACACTGTCTCCTAACACTTCCCCCACACACCTCTCACCTCTCACCCTGCTTCCAGTCGGAAAGGAGGTTGAGGTGAGCAGCCTTCTCCACCCTGCCCTGCAGCCTTGGTGTTCTGCGTTAGCACAGGTCCAGAGCTGGAGCCAGGGGACCACCATGAGCTGTGATCTCGGAGCCCAGGAACCAAATAAACACTTCTCCTTTTGTTTCCCTTGGGCGTTTGTTGAAACAAGGAGGCCTTAACTTTGGCCTTTTACATTGTAAAGAAGGAAGGGAGGAAGGGAGGGAGAGGGAGGAAGGGAAAGGGAAGAGTGAAGAGAAAGAAAGAAGGGGAAAGGAGGAGAGGATGGTGAGGAGACAGACTGGAGGGCAGGGAGGGGAGAGACCATTTGAGCCATAGTGTTGGAGTGGGACTCCAGCAGAGGGTGTTGGAGTAGAGGAAGAAGCATGAGGAAGGTCCCACAATGGAAGAACCCAGGCTTGATTGCAGGTGTTAATCCCACAGCTGGGAGGAGAAAGACCACAAATCACAGCCAAGTTAATTAAAGCAAGCTTTTTAATTTGTCTACGTGGGCCATCTCTCCTTAAGTCAGGGTTCAAGAGATCAGCTTTGGACATTGGGAAAACAAGACTTTTGATAGCTCAGGAGTAGGGGGTTTCTAAGTAGGAGATCTGGCAGGAAAATAGGCAGGGTTACAGGAACAAAAGTTATGGCTGCAAGGCGGTCATAACAGCTTTTTAAAATAAAGACATGGTTGCCTGGTCTCAGAACAGGCAGTACAGAACAATTTGTAACTAAGGTTACAGGTGGGGCATAGTCCAATCCTTGAGAAACAGAGATTTAACCATAAACAGGAATGAACCTTGTTTGTCTTTACCATGAGATGACTTTCAGGCACAAGATGGAGACAGGCTGGTTCATCGCAGGCTGGACACACAGGGAGCTAGGGGGCAGGCGAGAGGTACAGGTTTCATTTTGTTTGAACGTATTGACCTTTAGGCACCCTGATACATACAGAAAAATGAGGCTGGGCCCTTGGCACTATCAGATGGAGACAAACGTTGTCCCGTGTCTAAACACAGAGAGGCTCTTGCAAGCACAGCTCCTGTGAGCCCTGAACCTGCAGGTGACTCTGGTCACATTACGAATGTGAATGGGGCTTGGGATACAGACCTTGGTCACCAGAAGCCACATCTCCTGGTTGGCCAAAGGGCACACTGTCTGTGTGGTGGTAAAGTATTGGTCACTGTTTAAACACATTTAAACTGCTTCAGATGCCAGAGACCGCAAGTCTGAGGCTGCCCATCACAGTCACCTCATGAGGAGGGACCAATAGCTCTCCTCAGGCATTGGGAGTTCCTGCGCACCAGCTGAGTCCTTTGAAGCTGGCCCTCAGGGTCAACATCGGCCAGACCTCACATGCACCGTGGTTCATATTGCTTGCTTTACATGTTATCATTTTTAACCGTGCATGTACAACGGGCACTGGGGTTCAAATGCCACCGTATGTGTGGAGGTCAGAGGACTATCTGAACGAGTCAGCTCTCTCCTCCTACCACGTGGGTCCTAGAGACGAATAGGTTGTCAAGCTTAGTGGCAATCCCGTTCACTTTACCTGTTGAGCTGGCCCACTGGTCCCACTCTGCTTGCTTTTTGCTTCTGTTTATTTTCCCCCTGACAATCCTGAAGCTCTCCACATAGAGGGCTTAGGATGTTGGTTCTGCTTCCTTCTCCACACAAGCCATACTGAACACATTCCTTCCTTGCCTTGTCTTCTGTCTCTCAAGGTGGCAGGTGTCTGCATCTGATGTTCTGGGACCCTCAGAATCAGGTCTCCAGCCTAGAAATCTGACGACATCCTGAAGGGGCTAAAAGGAGTAGACAAAGCAGGGCAGAGAGGAGTCCATTGTCACTGGCCCAGAAGGATTCTGATCACAAGCAGTGTGGCCTATTTCACAGTGGGTCGGTTCATCAGACTTCTCCATGGCTCAAGGAAGAAGCCTGCCAGGTGGCCACATTCCTTAACAATCTCTTCTCTCTCCCAGTGCTCTAGGATTTGCAGTTCTGACCCCTAAGACCCAGAAGACTAGATGGAAAATAAGGGGGATGTCCTTGGTCTTGTATGGTGGATGGGAAGGCCAACTTTAGGAGGATCACAGCCCCAGGGAGCTTCCCTGAAGGGTGAGGATTTGAGGCCCAGGTGGCGTAGAAATTCCTGTTATTTGTGTGTTGCTTTCATTGGTTGAATAAAGAAACTGCCTTGGCCTTTTGATAGGGCAAAACTTAGATAGGCGGGGAGGACAGAACAGAATGCTGGGAAGAAGGGCAGTGAGGCAGATGCCATGAAGCTCCTGCCAGAGATGGACATAGGTTAGAATCTTTCCCGGTAAGCCACAATCTTGTGGTGATACACAGATTATTAGAAATGGGTTAGAGCAAGATGTGAGAGTTAGCCAATAAGAGGCTAGAAATAATGGGCCAGGCAGTGTTTAAATGAATACAGTTTCTGTGTGGTTATTTTGGGGGTTAAGCTAGCCGGGCAGCCGGAACCAAAGAGCCGCACTCCCATCAACACCCAAGTGGAGAAAGAAGAGTTGGAGTGGGCCACACACAGAGCAAGCACATGTGCTCCACCCACACAGTGGAATATTATTCAGCCTTTAAAAGGCAGGACATGTAGCCGGGCACTGGAGGCACACCCCTTTTATCCCAGCATTTGGGAGGCAGAGGCAGGTGGATCTCTGAGTTTGAAAACAGCCTAGTCTGCAGAGTGAGTTCTAGGACAGTCAAGGCTACACAGAGAAAGCCTGTCTTAAAAAAACAAAATAAATTAAAAAATAAAAATAAGTAAAAGAAGACTGGACATGATGAGGAAAGGCAGTGTATAGGAGAAGGACAGTCATGAAGGAAGACATAAGCTAATTGTTTTTCTAGTTTCAGTTTCATCACAGGTTTTTATTTGGTTGGTTAGCTTTTGTGGCAATATTTGACTTCAGCTTTCTAAGTACTGAAGTAGCAAGAACCTCCTTTGCACTTCAAAAGAAGACATGTGTTAGTCCTCTGAGGCAGTGACTATGAAAGCTGTGCTTTCTTTAGAATTCCATTGGCCGGAAGTGCAGCAGAAATGAGACACACTTAGTCACTGAAACACATGTTGAACAGACTTATTCAGAAAAAGTGATCTTTAAAAAAAGTCTGAGTCAGGTGTGGTGGCACATGCTTTTAATCCGAGTCCTTGGGAGGCAGAGGCAGGTGGATCTCTATGAGTTTGAAGCCAGCCTGGTTTACAAAGTGAGTTCCAGGACAGCCAGAGCTGTTACACAGAGAAACCCTGTCTCAAAAGAAAGGAAGAAAGGAAGGAAGGGAGGAAGGAAGGAAGGAAGGAAGGAAGGAAGGAAGGAAGGAAGGAAGGAAGGAAGGAAGGAAGGAGGGAAGGAGGGAAGGAGGGAGGGAAAAAAGAAGGAAGAAAAGCAAGAAAGAAAAAGTAAATAAATAAATAAAAGTCTGTTCTTGCCAGGTATGATGGTTCATGCCTTTAATTCCAACACTTGGGAGGCAGAGACACATAGAACTCTGAGTGTGAGGCCAGCCTGGCCCAGACAGCCAGGGTTACACAGAGAAACCCTGTCTTGAAAAAAAAATTCAAACAAACAAAAAAGTTTGTTCTTGGAGGATGGATTTTGTAACTTTAAATCCCCTACCACCTTTTAAAAAGGTAGACATATATAAGCATATGTGTGTGTATATGTATATATATATAATATATATATATACATACACATATATATCACTCTGTGTCTCAACTATATAGAGAATATCTTAATATATAACATATATATTTCATATCTGTAGAGAGAATATCTTACATATCTTACATATAGTATATATATGAAGATATATGAATATCTTAATATATAGTACATAAAGTACAAGAGACAGACAGACAGACTCTGTGTGTACCCAAAAGGACAGAAGCGGGCAGAAGATACCCTGGAGCTGGAGTTACAGGTGGTTGTGAGCCACTTGATGTGGGTGTGGAAACTGAATTTGAATCCTCTGGAGGAACAAGGGCTCTTAACAGTTGCACGATCTCTCTAGCCCCTAAAGCATGGCATCATCATTTGTGGTTGATGTTGGAAATGGCAAGCCGGCGGTCGAAGGAGCGAATAGACTCCTGAAAGTTGTCCTGTGACTTCCACACTTGAGATGTGGCCCATGTGTGTCTGCATTCACACACACATATCAGCCACACACAACAATAATGAATCTGGTGATGACGATGATGAAAGCCTGTTCTCCCTCACTCCAGCTCTCCGGGGATGGAGGTGAGAGGATCAGGAATCTAAGGTCAATCCTCAGTTATATAGAGAGTTCGAAGCTAGACTAGGCTACCTGAGAATCTGTCTAAACAAAAGGAAGGACGTTGCACACTGCACACAGCTCAAGACATCATGCTGAATAAGCCAATCAGACGCACACATGTGAGCCCACCAGCACAAGTGAGGATTATTATCCTGGCCTGCTAGGGCGGGTTCTTCTGTAGTAAGAACAGTGACTCTTGACCCTGGCTGGCCTGGAATGACTCCTCTGCCAACACAGCAGTTGGCTGCTCTGAGAGAAACTACTAAGGCAAACAATTCTGCCTTGATGGTGTGTGAGTGAACATTATCTGTCCAGCACTGGCTGATCAATCTCTTATCCACACAAACACAGAATGATCACCAACGGACACATCACACTGAATCCCATCAAAGCCACTGTAGGGAAATCGGAAGCTTGCAACACACCAGCAGATGACTTAGTCCCTCACCTGGACGAAAGAGGGCTGCTAAACCCTGGGATAAGACAGCATCCACCCACCCTGCATGCAGAGTGGGTGTCAAGGATGAACCGGTGATGAGCTTAATTTTGTACATCACTCTCTCTATGGTTGGAGTTCTGTATTTGGAGCTCTCTCTTCTGCCAGAACTTGCTGGGTACCTTGGCAGCCAGTGTGGGAGCAGCTCGGGGCTGGTTGGTAAGGTCAACCAATCTGACCAGCTGAGGGCTAAGTGAGGTCAGCAGACTTGTATCAGTTCATTCTCTGGTTTAGGGAAGCCTCAGGGCCCCCGAGAGCTGTTTCACCCTCTCTTAGCTGTTCTGTTGTTTTGTTTTTTTTGAGACAGAGTTCACTCAGTGTAACCCTGTCTTGGAACTTGCTCTGTATTGGGAGCTGAGTACCGGCCTCAGTACTCTCTCAGGGTTCAGAACAGGACTTGTACAACAAGTGAAAACTGTCTTCGGGAACCGGATCTGAGGTGTAGAACAAACTGGCGTAGGCATGTTTTTCCTGCATGTTTCTTTTTTTCTTGAGGGAAGATAGAAGAAGGGAAAAGAAGAAGCAGCACCATAGGGGCATTAGATATAAGGTATAAGGGTAAGGGACAAGGGGTAAGGGGTTAGGGAAAAAAAGGGTAAGGGATAAGGCATAAGGCATAACGGTTAAAAAAAACAACAAGGTGATCTCCACAAAGCCTTCAGTTTATACAGGCATACAGACAAGTTAGCAATCCCATAGGCAGTAACAATAGTATCAAGCATGCATTTACACAGAGTCAGGAGAGCCAAGGAGATGTTTTACATCTCAGAGGGGGCATGGCTGCAGCTGGGAATACAAGCCCCTGCTGTTGGTAGCTATACTAACCTGTGGGCTTGATTTTTCATTAGCATCTAGCTGGTTGAGTAAGGAATCTCTTCTGGGGACCTTGCTTTTGATCCAGCAGGGTGCCCAGGTGAGAATTTTTCTCTCAGAAGCTAGTTTTAGCAACTCAGGCCTTTTTTTCTGTATAAACAGTTAATTTCCTGGGCTACCTTGAAACCAAGGTAAAGGGTAATACAGAATATTAGTAGCCTGTTTAGTCAGAGCAGACCAGTAAATTACACCTTCCTGAGTCTGCTATTAGAGCAGACATATTACCTCCTTTCTTATCAGTGACTATTGTCAAGAAAGAAAGTCTGTGGGGGACTATTTTTATGTAGATTTTTGGCTATGAGAAAAGGACTTGACTGAATCCTTTTCCCATCACGGCTTCATGCTGTGGGGGAGGTACCCAGTTGTTCTACAGGAAAAGTCAGTTTATACTCCGCTGGGATACTATAGAAGGGAGAAATACCTTGATTTCACAAGATTTCTACAGAATTGACAGTGACTTATCCAAAAGGACAGATGTCTGCAAAAAACGGGTTACTCCAAGCGGAGTGTCTGTATACACTTCCTGTGGATAGTCCCATAGATCTGCCAGCTGTCTGTTTACGGTATAAGACTGTGGGCTCACCACAGCTCTGTAGACCAGGCTGGCCTCAGACTCACAGAGGTCCACCTGCCTCTGCTTCCCAAGTGCTGGGATTAAAGGTGTGCGCCATCACGCCTGGCCAGTTTAGCTATTCTGTAACCTACGTTTCATGAGTTTGATAAGTAGTGTTTAAGATTGAAATGGGCCTAGAGAGAAGCCTCAGCTGTTAAGTCCTCCAGCTGTTCCTCTCTCAGCATCCACACGGTGACTCACAATTGTCTATAACTCTAGCCGCAGGGGGTCCAACGCCTTCTTCTGGCCTCCGCAGGCAAGACACTCACAGGCGTAAACAAAAACACCAAAACATCCGAATGTAGCGAAGAACTCCTGATGGGCAAGACTGCAGTTACCAAGCAAGGTCAAGAGAAAGCAGGGAAACTGAGGAACTGGCAGATTGGTCGTTATTCAGTAATCTCTGCCATTGCGGAAAGACAGCCAATGTCTGTCTATGTTCATGTCACAGTAGTCTACAGAAGTGAAGCAGGTCAGTCAGATTCGTGGGAATCCGACTGCAGAGTGATGGTTGGTGGATAGGGGATGGGGTGGAGAATGGATTGTTGGTAGGGATAGAGTCAATGCATGAAGCGGAAAGAGTGTTGGGGAGGGATGGAGTGTGAATGATGGCTGTGCCGGAATGGACTCACGGGAACTGAGAGCTACAGTCAGGAAAGGTTAAAAGGGGACAAAGGAGTGAATGGCTGCCAGGGCCAGTGACAAAGTTCACGGAGCAGGTGAGGGGGTGAGACAAAGTGGACCAATGGCTGGACTCCCCTACTGAGGCATCACTGGGGGCCTGAAGAAGTTGAGTAAGGTGTGAGGAGACAAGCAGCCAATCTGAGGCTGAACTGTGCGGAGGACATCGGAGCGCCGGCTCAGGTCACAGTTGCCCTGGCTTACCCATCCATCCCAACACAATTCTATCCCATTTTTGCCCTGGGCTGAGTCAAGCCTGCCTCCCACTTGCAGAAAATCTCCCTGGGATGATCCAGACATCTAGCAAGCTGGCAGGTAACTGAGAGCCTCCAGGCAGCCAGGTCCTGGGTGCAGGGTTGGGAAACTGGGTGAAGGATGCTGGCATTCCTGTATCCAGCAGGGCTGAGTGGGGCAGTGTTGTCCTCGGGAGCCTCTCGTCACCATCTGGACCCTGTGTGGTCAGAGCAAGCCGTTCACTGTATATTTCCAGTCCCGTTAACATGAAATTCAGCATCTGCCTTCCTCCTTCTGAAGGTGTATGCAGCATACAGTGCTTCTCATCTCCCTCCTTCCTTTTTGCATTGGTGAAGAGTAAACCCAGGGCTCACATACACGCGGCAAGTGCCATACCACTGAGGGATACCCTCAGCACACAGTCAGTTCTGATTTCCCTACCCATTTAAATGCATTCTTTCTGTAAGACACACCACAAGATCCCTAATCCAGGGAACCCTAGGCAGAGTTTCAGATATGGAACAATTCACTTGTAACAGTCAAAACACTTAAAAGAATGTCCTCAGTGTGAAAACATGGCAGTTACCAGACCAGAAGGACACCGTTTATAGCCAGAGAACCAAACAAGAAGGCTTGCTACTTGCCTTCATCCAGAGATGGACGTACATATTGAAAAGCTCACATTCATACTCATCTTTGTGCATGTCCACAGATAACTCACAAGTGATGGCTTGCGAGTTATAATTAAACTTTAGCAAATAGGCAATAAAAAAGTGCAAAATCCATGACTACTAAAGGAGTCACAGTGACTTTGTTTGCTTCCGAGCTGTTCTCAATCTCTGGGCCAGTGGGTTGGGTATCTCCTGCTGGGTGATATTAACCTCTGTTAGGATCTCTTGGAGACATGCGGTAGGCTGAAAATCTACCCCTGACATTTGCAAGGCCCTGAGCAGGGCCGTCAGCTATCCCAGATGTCTGGACTGAAGGATTCCCGGAGGCAGGAAAAATCCAGGAAGTGCCTTCATCTCTTGTCAGCTCCTTGTCCAGTGGCTGTGACAAACAACCTAAGGACAGAAAGGTTTGTTCTGATTGTTTATTACATTGTGTGTGTGTGTGTGGGGGGGGGGGCCTGAGGAAGAGAACACAATGGACAACTAGCCAGAGCCATTCCTCTTCTTCCTCTGAACGGTCCTAGCATGGAAAGCAGGTCAACATCCTTGGCAGTAAGCCTCCTTATCTGTTGAGCCGTCTTGCTGGCAAGGACTTGTTTATTTCAGCAGTCTGAGGTATTCATCTCTGTGGTAAGGCAGGGCAGAGAGAGCAGGAAGCAGCCGATGGCATTGCGTACAACCAGGAAACAGAGAGAGCTGCATGCTGGTCCTCAGTTGCCTTCCTCCTTTGCAATCTCGATCTTCAGAAGGACAACCCGGGACACCGTGGGATGGTGGCACCCACATTTGGTCTTGGTTGTCCCTCCATAGGTAAATGGAAACTCCTCCCAGACACGGTCAGAGGAATGGTACCTAGGTGGTTTCAAATCTATGCAAGTTGAAGAGCAAGGTTAACCGCAGTAGGCACCTGAAAGTTTGTATGAAAATAGTGTTGTTATTTTGCTTGCTTGTTTGTTTAAATCTCTCCAATAAGCTACACAAACTCTTTGTTTTGTTTTCTTTTCTTTTATGATTTTTCGAGACAGAGTTTCTCTGTGTAGCCCTGACTGTCCTGGGACTTGCTATGTAGACCAGGCTGGCCTCAGACTCACAGGTAACTCAAACTTTTATTTTTAAAAGATATGCTTATTTTTTATTTATGTTTGTGCGAGTCTGCACAAGTATATATTCATGTGCATAATGGAGCCCTGGGAGGCCGGAAGAGGGTGTTGGATGCCCCAGAACTAGAATTAGAATGGTTGTAAATTGCCATGCGGGTGCTGGGAACTGAACCTCTGTCCCCTGCAAGAGCAGTAAATGCTCTTAACAGTTGAAGCATCTCTGTAGCCCCCAAAAGTGAAGTTTAAGCATAAATTATTTAATGTGACTGAATATTAAAATCTTAATTGTTTTCATCAAAATAAAAGTCTGTTCAAGCCTATCGTGTCTTCTCTTTCCTAGGCATTTAGCTTTTAATAGTGAAGTGTAATTACCTCATGGACTCAAAGGCAATATGAACTGCTCTACAGAAAAGAACACCCAGCTCTTGCCAGTCAATCCCACAGCGTATTTTGAGTTAAATACCAGAGCAGTGGGGAAGCAGATGCCTTTTCTCTTGGGAAAGAATCCTTCATTATTCAAGCTTGAACAGACTCTCTGTTATCATGGGGATCTGACATCCTATCCTGCAGAGCAGTGTGTGTGTGTGTGTGTGTGTGTGTATGTGTGACAGAAGGGGGGAGAGAAAGAGAGTCCAGCAGGGCACAGCCACAGGCCCTCTTAACATGGGCAGAGTTGTCGCTTGCTTGTTTGAGTGAACAGATGGTGAAATATGGAGAAACTCCCTAAGGCCAGAATGGGGAGCTCAGCTCAGGAGAGGAGTCAGCTTGCGCAAGGACCAGAGGAGAAGTATGGGCGTAAGGCAGACCCAGAGACTGGGATGGGGACAAAGGGTGCTTCTAGCAGGATGCTAGCAGCTGTCTTCACACTTAGCCTCACAGTGAACCACACACATCTGCTTTTCCTCCCTAGGATTGGGAAGCAGAACAGAACTCTGGGTGGTTAAAGGATGCTCACCATGTGTGAGGCAGAGCGCTCCTCTGTGTCAGCACACGAGGATGGCCAATAGGGCAGCGAGTGGCCAACAGGCCCTTACATTTTTCTACAAGTTAGAAAGGAGATCAAAAGAGGGATGTGGACAAAAAGGACACATGAGTCACGAGAAAAGATGCAAAGCTATTTTTTTTTCTAGTTTCAACTCTGTCAAAGTTTCCCCTCTCCATAATGGACATGGGACTTCAACTCTCTGGGTACTGGAATACCAAAGAACCATTTTTGCATTGCGAAAGATTCCAGACTGTGTTCTTCCTTTGAGCAGTGACTGAAGGGGGATATCTTTTTAATCCACTGACCATCAGGGCAGTAGGAATTAGATACTGCTAATCACTGAACACATTTGTTATGTTGACCCACTTCAAAAGAGTATTTTTAAAAGAAATTTGTTTTGTGGAGTGAGGGGTTTTATAACTGAAATGTTTTCTCTTTTTCCTTCTGCTTAACATTGTATCAAATTATCCTACTATAGGGCTGGAGAGATGGCTCAGTGGTTAAGAGCACATGCTGTTCCTCCAGAGGACCTGGGTTCGAGTCGCACCATCCACATAGTGGTTCATGACTGCAACTCGAGTTCCAGGGGCCCCAATGCCCTTTGCCATGGGCACCAGACATGAATGTGGTGCACAGATATGCATGCAGCCAATGGGTACACAGAAAATATTAAAAATAAAATTTAAATAATAGAGTAATATGCAAATTGCATTACTATACATAAAATAAGACAAAATATGGCTTTTAGAATCTAAGCCAACTGGTCAAAGATAGTTTGTGTCAGAAGCCTGAACAGGCACAGTCAGGACCAGAAATCATCTAGCTTCTAGTTCCCCCAGCTCTTGCCTTTATTGACACCTGCCAATCTAGGTTTTTATTTTGAAGTGCCACTCTGACATGGAAACTTGAGGCCCTGCCAGGTGGTGCCATCCTAGTTACTTATGAGGCTGAGGCAAGAGGGGCAGAAGTTGAAGTCCAACCAAGTAACTGAAGGAGACAGCATGTCCTAAGGGAAAAAAGGCTGGGAGTGTAGTGGGTAGAGCATTTGCCTAGCATGCAGGAGGCCACTGGTTCAGCTCCTAGTACTGTAAAATTAAACAAGGGACTGGAGAGATGGCTCGGTGTTCTAACTGGAGTTCAATTCCAAGCACCCATCTGATGGCTCTAACATCCTCTTCTGGCTTCCGTGGACACTGCATACCCGTGGTGCACAGACATACATGCAAGCAGAATACTCATGCACATGGGGAAAAAAAACCCTTAGTATCTTTTTAACAAAGAAAGAAAATCTCCTACCTCTCTCTATGAATTGAAAACGAACAGAAAGCAAAATAAACAACTGCAGAAACATAAAACCTGAGAGAAAATAAAGGAAACAATAATTCCTTTTTAGATAGTGCCATCTCCCTTGTAATAAAGGAAAGGAGAAAGTGTCCCGGGCATGCCACTCAGGACCTTAAAGAAAGAATGAAAAGAGCCACTTCTGTCCAGCAAGCACCCATGCCAAGGGTTTGGGAAAGCCCACGAGGGCGGAGGAGGAGCAGGAGTCCTGTAAGCCCATTGGGCCTCTCTCTGGCTTATTTGCATGGTGTGAGTGGGGCGGGGCATCGGGTGACGTCATCCAAGGTCTGCCCCGGTTGCTGCCGCTCCCTAGGCTCAGAGCTGCAAACAGGGAGCGGAGCTGAAGCTGAGCTGCAGCGCCACCCTGAGCGCCGAGCACCATGTACGACCCAGAGCGCGGCTGGAGCCTGTCGTTCGCCGGCTGCGGTTTCCTGGGCTTCTACCACGTCGGGGCCACGCTGTGTCTGAGCGAGCGCGCCCCGCACCTCCTCCGCGATGCACGCACCTTCTTCGGTTGCTCGGCCGGTGCACTGCACGTGGTCACCTTCTTATGCAGTCTCCCTCTTGGTGCGTTCACGGCCACCACCCAGACCCCGTGCGGAGAGGGGCTCTCCACCTGGGGAATAGGTGACACCTTCCGGGGAACCTGTCCAGACAGCTTTCATCCTTCCCGGTGCCGTGGAGTCAGGCGTGGGATTTCCGAGGGTGGGAGGCAGAGGGCGCGCTATGCATCGGAGATGCTTGAGCATCTTCTTCCCGCACCGGTGCCCTGGTTTGAAATGGGTCCTGCACCCGGGTCCTGCCAGCTGGGCCATTCCGGATCAGGAGAAAACAAGGTGCAGGTATCAATGCAGGGGGCGGGGTCCTCTGGTCCTGTCATCAGGGCCGCGAAGGGTTTGTCCTGTGTGTCTCTGGCTAAGGTGCCATGGTGGGTGCTGCCAGGGGGACAGAAGGTACCCAGACTTGAACACCTTTGGTGGCAGTTCAGCCCTCTGGTCGTCTTGAGAGGTGGCTGCTAGGGATGGGGTGCGTGGCTTAGAAGAGTATTTGGAACCCTCCCTAGAGATTGGAATGGATTCCCAGACAGGCCCAGTTCCACTGTCTTCTATCTTCACTGACCTGGGCCAAGCCGCCCCTCCCAGATCGATGTCACTGGCAGTGACATTCTGGGCATTTGAATCTTGGCCTAATTAAACATTTGTCCATGCACGCATCCATGCGCAAGAGAAGGTGAGTTTACTTCTCTCACCCCCCAAACTATTAGAATGCAATGCCCTTCCCAGTGTCACAGCTGAATGCTTTTGAGGTTGTGGGCAAGGCCTGGATAAGTGCCCCCCCCCCGGGGGGGGAGCTGCTGACACCCAAAGGTACCCAGGCAACATGATAATGCCCCTTATCAACCCTCATTGATCTGGGCCTCTTTAACGCTTTACTCTTTGTTCAGCTGGCCACAGGCAGCCGGGAGTGACTTTGGCAGACACATGAAAGCCCCTGCTGGTGAGCGGAGCTCTGTCATTGGATAGAATCAGTGAGCAGACCCTGAGCTGATGGGACTCAGGGATTAGAAGACAAGCGCTTCTGGCTGTGTGCCTGCTTGCTGTCTTCCCCAGCCAGAGAGGGAGACAAGAGCAAAGGTCAGAGAGAGTGGCCTCTGGGAAGGCTTGACCAGCCTAATGGCCATTGCACACCCTGGGCTTCAGCACTGACCAAAGGCATTTCTTACACGGAGGCCTCTGGACCCCTGTATGAGTGGGTGATTATTGAGACAAGGTGTAAATGCATTGACCCCAGGAATCTAAAGTATATCCACTTTCATAAAGAGCAGTGTTTCTCAAACTGTGGGTGTAACCCCTTGGGGGGATCAAACGATGATTTCACAGGGGTCGCCTAAGACCATCAGAAAATACAGATACTTCCATTATAATTTATAACAGCAAAATTACAGTTATGAAGTAGCAAAGAAAATAATTTTATGGTTTGGGGTCACCACAACATGAGGAACGGTATTAAAAGTTTGTAGCATTAAGGAAGGTTGAGAACCCCTGGTACAGTGGTGTTAACAGGGACAGCCTATGGCTGTCCTATCAAGTCACAGAGAGGCCAGAGGTACAGGTTACCTCTGGTGGGGGCTGCTGAGGCACATTGCCCAGGGGTGTGACAGGCACGGGCCCTTGGGGCACCTGAGTGCTGGCTAGACTTGGCAGAGGAGGTGGTAGGATCTGCCAGTAGTGTGTAAGTTCACTCTCAAGTCAGGCTCAGGGTTTGCTGGGAGTCAGGGTTAGAGTTGGATCAGAACAGGCTGGGATATGTCTGTCTTTGTGGAGTTCAGGATTTGTGCTGCTTGGGGCTAGAAGAGGTGGTCGTGGTACCAGGATAGAGTGGATTGGCCCGAGAGCGCTGGGCTGGAGAGTGAGGGCAGATGAAACACGGATACGCCATGCACCCACTGTGCAGTCTGGGAATTCTGGGCTTAGATGCTCCCGTGGAGACTAGCCACTTAAGCAGCCTTTTATGAGGTGACCATTTTATAGATGTTATTTTACTCAATCCTTTCTCTCTCTCTGAAAGCAAGTAAATTTTACTTTTGTTGAAAAAGGCAGTCTAGTGGCTGGAGAGACGGCTCAGTGGTTAAGATCGCTTACTGCTCTTGCAAAGGACTCAGGTTCAGTTCCCAGCATGCACTTGGCAATTTACAGCCACCTGTATGTAACTCTAGGCCCTGGGAATGTGACACTCTCTTCTGGCCTCTGTGGACTCTTGCACACATGTGCACATAAGCTCAAGCACACACATGCATATAAATAAATTAATCTTTAAATATATTTTTTTCTTTTTTCTTTAGTTTTCGAGACAGGGTTTCTCTGTAGCTTTGGAGCCTGTCCTGGAACTAGCTCTTGTAGACCAGGCTGGTTTTGAACTCACAGAGATCCGCCTGCCTCTGCCTCCCAAGTGCTGGAATTAAAGGCGTGTGCCACCACTGCCCGACTCCGGCTAATCTTTAAATATTTTAAAAGGCCATCTGAGGGATAGACAGGTGGCAGACCACTTTCCTCAGTAAGAGGTGGAGTTGAGGATAACATTTAGGTCCAGGCCTGCGTTGTTTCTTCTGTACCCACTAATGTTCAGTCCGTTTGTGCCAAGGTTGGGGTACTGATGTGTTGGTGGCTTGTGACTTTATGGACACACAGGTAGGAGTTCTCACATACATGGGCTACTGGAAGGCCTAGCTCAGCACCATCCATGGAATACACACCACACACCATTCAGGCCATTGTATATTTCTTAGTTGCTCCATTGAATAAAGTCAGGCAAGGGCGAAATTGAATTTTTTGAGCCATACCCAGAATATTATCACTTTGTAAATGACTGTAAACCACTATTAAAGAGATAATGTCACCGCCTCCTCCAATGTGCTCAGTATGACCAAAATACAGGGTGTGTTTTATGATATCTTAATTGGGACCAGCCACAGTCCGGGAGTTCTGTGTGGTTTCTGGTCTCCAATGTGACACCCTGTTCTGTGTGTTTGTCTTCTGTCCCCAGATCACATCATACAGGCCCTCATGGACCTTGTGCAGAAAGCCAGGAGCCACAGCATCGGCTCCCTCCATCCCTCCTTCAACATTAACAAGTGCATCCGAGATGAGCTCCTGGAGAGCCTCCCGGACAATGTCCACCAGATCATTTCCGGCAGGGCTTGCATCTCGCTTACCAGGGTGTCAGATGGGGAGAATGTTCTTGTGTCTGATTTCCATTCCAAAGATGAAGTCGTGGATGTAAGTATAAGTCTTTTGTCTCTCTGGGTGTGGTCAAATGAAAAAGCCGTACAGGACTGTCGTCTCACTGGACTGGGGCCATACGGACGCTGTTCACTCGGTGAATTGGATGGAGCACCTGGAAGCCCTACTACGTCAGGCCTTTAATTCTCTTGATTTTTTCCAGAGCTGGGGATGGAAGATAGGTGTAGGCAGATTTTTCTGTCCCTCCAGCCAGCTCCCAAATAACAAAACAGAGACTTCTTATTAATTACAAAAGCTTGGCCTTAGCTTAGGCTTGTTTCTACCTAGCTCTTATGACTTAAATTAACCCATTTCTATTCATTTATGTGTTGTTGCATGACTCATGGCTTGTTATTCTTCTCCTGCATGTTCTGCTTCCTCTGCATCTGGCTGGTGACTCTCTGCATCTTTGCCCTTCTTCTGAGCATCCTCTCTGCCCCCAAGATCTTGCCTAGCTATTGGCTGTTCAGCTTTTTATTAAACCAATCCAAGTGACAAATCTTCACAGCGTACCAAAAAGATTATTCCACCAGATAAGCCTTGGGCATATCAGACAAGTGTTCTACTGTGCAACTTTACCCTTTAAAAAGTTTCTCTTCCTCCTTCAAGACTCAGAGATAAATGTTATGTCTATAAATGTTATGCAGTGAAGCTGGGTTTTTTTGAGTGAAGCTTCTCCAGAGTGGGACCATTCTTATTTGCCTCTAGTATCAAGATCAAGCATAGAGAAGATAATTTACCATATCAAATGCCATGTTGGGCCATATAGATACACACAAATACATATATGTCTATATGTGTATGTATGTGTGTATAT
Source organism: Chionomys nivalis (assembly GCF_950005125.1). Lineage (NCBI taxonomy): Eukaryota > Metazoa > Chordata > Mammalia > Rodentia > Cricetidae > Chionomys > Chionomys nivalis. The sequence continues at coordinate 41,152,964 of NC_080102.1, forward strand.
ATATATATACATACACATATAGACTTTTTATAGTTCTTGAATGAATAATTGCATTTGACTGAATGTGAGTCCCTATGAGGCTGCACATGTGGCCAGCAACCCTTCATGTGTCTAGTTCTCCTCTTGAATTTCTAGTGGCTTCTAAATTGCCAACTCTTATCTGTTCTCAGTGGACAGTATGCTGTCCATCACAATGATTCTCAAAGTTTGGTGTGCGGAACCACTGAGTCCATATGGCCTCTAACTGTCTGCAGGAGAACCCTGAGAGAGGGCCGGGGTCTGTGCTTCCTATAGCCCCTAGGCAAGATGCGTGGTTCCAGCCCCTGCTGCCACTGAGTCAACAGTGTGGTCAGCCTGGTGTCAAGGACAGAAGATTGAAGTGTGCAGGCAAATGGTTATAAGGAGCTGGTATTGCTAAGATCCAAGGGCCACAAATACTAGTGTGAGTGTCATTCATTCACCCCGGTGTTAAAAAGCCTGTTGTGTGCAGCAAGCCTCTCACTTCTGCTGTCACTGGGGGGTATAGAAGGGCAAGGGAGGTGCTGGTCCTGTGACTGCCATGCCCCTTTGTCCTCACAGGCCCTGCTGTGCTCCTGCTTCATCCCTTTCTTCTCTGGTCTAATCCCCCCTTCCTTCCGAGGAGAGGTAAGTGTATATGTGGGGGGGGCGGGGTAGGAGTGGGGGTGCAGCTGAGTGTTCGAGGCCTCCTTTGCAGTGACCTGGGCTCGAGCACCCATGACTCTATCTAACTGCAGAGCTGGGATCTTTAGCCTGGAGGACAGAATCCATCCCAGGCCTTCCCATAGGACTGATCCAGACTCACAGTCCAGGAGTGTCTTTCACTTCCCTGTCTGCTATCTGTTGGATACACTGGCCTGGCTCCCTTAATCTGCTCTTGAGCACCCTGGGGATCCTCTTGGTGGCCTAATTAAAGTATAAGATGCTTAGGAATTAAATTACTCTTGAAGGCAGTTGGTTTGCAGAGGGAATATAGGATGGCTCTGCATTTCATCTTTTTAATCTTTTAGACAGGGTATAACTGTGAATTTTGGCTAGAATCCTCCTAAGTACTGGGACTAAAAGGCAGGTGCCACCACACCCAAGAGAGGAAAAATCTACTTTTTTTTTTTTTTTTTTTTTTGGTATATGTAGCACTTGTGTGTCCTTTGTGGGCATAGCCCAGGACTGGGTTACTAGGGACCTTAGCCATTAAGCACATCTTGGATCCTGATATTGGTCCCCAGTCGTCTTGTGACATAATATAGGCATATGATCTTCCCAGAACTAAGTGGAAGGGACCCAGGAGCATCTTGGTGACGTCCCGTGACTTTCTAGAATGCTTTTCCTCAGGAAGGAGGGTCAGGAGTTCAAGGCCAGCTGTAGCTACCTAATACTCTGTCACGAACATGGTGACTTGCATAGGTAATCCCAGCAATCAGGAGACTGAGGCTGGAGGAACGTGAGTTCAAGACTCGTTCCCTCTCCCCAAAAGAAAAGTGTTACAGGAAAACAGGCTTGATTAAATGCCTTGTTCTAGATCTCTTAAGCAGCAAAGGGAGTCTGGCTTTGAACTTGTGGCCATGTGTTTCCTTTGAGGCAGGGTTCATATTGCACTCTATCCCCAAGACATATAGCACCCCTAGTTTATAAAGCCCCTTTATACATGGTATAGCAACTCACCTATGGGTATCCACCTTGCCTTGGGATTTGCCAAGCACAACATGGGGTGGATTCCCATCTCCACATGTCTCTCTGCTGGCACTTTTGCACAGCGGGCATCCTATGCAACAGTACACAGCGACCTTGAAAGCCAGTAAGAAGCCACTGAAAAAGTGGTTCCTAGGCCACCATCTCAGCTGCAATGTCTCAGAAAACAGCATTATCTCTTTCCTCTTCCTTACAGCGGTACGTGGATGGAGGAGTGAGTGACAATGTCCCCCTGTTGGATGCCAAAACCACCATCACGGTGTCCCCTTTCTATGGCGAGCATGACATCTGCCCCAAAGTCAAGTCCACCAACTTCTTCCAGGTGAATGTCACCAACCTCAGTCTCCGCCTCTGTGCTAGGAACCTCCACCTGCTGACCAGAGCACTCTTCCCACCTGATCTCAAGGTGAGTGGGGTGCTAGGGTGCTGCTCTCTACTTCCCAGATAGCTGGGGATCCTGTTAGTCCCTCCATGAGCAAACAGGACTAGACTGTGCCATGACAGTGACTCAGAAAGGATGCTGTCTTAGAGCTGCTTGGTCATCCCTCTGATGACAGCCTCCACTGGGGATCACATGGACTGACCCAAAGTTCAGACTCTACTTCCAGGAATTGGGGTCTAAAAAGTCAGGGGTGGGGGATGGTGTCTAAATTTTTTTTCTATTATTGTGATTTAAAAAATCCTGACAAGAGCAGGTTTTCTGAAACAATTTATTCAGGGAAGTCATGCGGCACCATCTTAAAGCAGTTGCTCACATCAAGTCCACAATCAGGAAGCAGAGTTGTTGCAAGGAACCACTTGTTCATCCCGGCTGCCCAGAACCAAAATAATCACACAGAAACTGTATTAATTAAATCACTGCTTGACTTCTTTTTTTTTTTTTTTTTTTTTTTTTTTTTTTTTTTTTTTGGTTTTTCGAGACAGGTTTCTCTGTGGCTTTGGAGCCTGTCCTGGAACTAGCCTGGAACTCACAGAGATCCACCGGCCTCTGCCTCCAGAGTGCTGGGATTAAAGGCGTGTGCCGCCACCACCCGGCAGCTCTAGCTTCTTATTGGCTAACTCTTATATAATTTAACACATTTCTAGTGATGAATGTGTGCTGCCGCCCAGTTTCCTTTCCACTTATAAAATCTAGGATCCCAGCCTAGGGAGTGGTGCCACCCACAGTGGGCGTGCCTTTCTACCTCCATTAACACAGTCACTATAAACCTTCCAGAGGTCCTGAGTTCAATTCCCAGCAACCACATGGTGCCTCACAACCATCTATAATGATATCTTCTGGCCTGCAGGGACCCATGCAGGCAGAACACTGTAGACATAATAAATAAATAAATCTTTAAAAAAAAAAAAACATACTCAGAGGCCCATCTCCTAGGTGACTCTTGATTCTCTCAAGTTGACAATTGGCACTACCCACAGTAGGCTAGGTGGGGTGGTACATACCTGTATCCCATCACCCAGGAGCCTGGGGCAGGAGGATGGAGACCTTGAGATCAGTCTGGGATACCTAAAAAGACCCTTCCTTTAAAGAAAAGAAGAGGGCTGGAGAGAATGGCCTAGAGGTGAAGAACGTACTCCTGTGGTTCTCGTGCAGGACCTAAAATTGACTCCTGACGCTCACATCAGGGACACAACTGCCTGTAACTCTAGCACCAGGGAACCCAATGCCTCTGGCTTCTGTGAGCATCTGTATACACATGAACATACCTACATACATAATTAAAAACTAAAAATGAATCTTAAAAACAGACTCACAAGCAAGGCATGGTGATGAGCCCCTTTAATCCCAGCTCTCAGGAGGCAGAAGCAGGTGAATCTCTGTGAGTTTAAGCCCTGCTTGGCCTAAATGTGGAATTCCAAAACCTCTAGAGCTAGAGAGAGACCCTGCCTCAAAAAACAGACAAACAAACAACCAACAACAACAAAAACCCAAAAAAACAAAACATGGGACATCAAGATGACTCAGTGTGTAAAGGCAATTGCTGCCAAGCATGAAGACTGAATTCATTCCTGGAAACCCATATGGCAAGAGAAAGAACCAACTCCTATAAATTGTCCCCTGACCTTCATATGCACACGTGGACACACACACACACACACACACACAGAGAGAGAGAGAGAGAGAGACTGAATTTTAAATGAAGCAGGGGCACTGACCCAGACATTTGGGTTTTCTTTTTTTGTGATGCTGAGGATGGAAGCAAGGCAAGGATCATTGCACTGAGCCACGTCCCCCAACCCTCACTGTTGGATTATGGATGAGGGCTCACAGCTGAGCCATGCCTTCTGACCCTCACCCTCAATGGTGGGTTCTGGGCAAGAGCTACACTGCTGAGTCACACCCCCAATCTGTAACTTGTTTTCATTTTGGTTCCAAATGTGATTCTGATTTTCACCCTGGTAAGGAGTCACCACACTCAGAGCCCCCTTTTCTGACTGGTGTTTGAGTGCAGCGACCATGTATCCACAGGTCTCCAGAGAGAACCAGGCTGCATGTACCCACGTGGCTCACCAAGCATGATTCTCAGCCATGATTGTCCAGGGACACTTAGGGCAGTACCATGTTGGCTAGAGTGACGGCTTAGCCCCAGCCCCAACCTGCCTGAAACACAGCTCCTGCTGGCAGAGTCTCTGTGGAGGGGACATTGGCACGGAGAAGCGCAGAGTCAGGTGGACCCTCTCAAGGGCCCTCCAAGCTTTGGATGTCTTTGGCCCTCAGAGGACATAGCAGTCATGGTCCCTGTGGTTCACCTGCCTGATTTGCTCACAGGTGATGGGAGAGCTGTGCTTTCAAGGCTACCTGGACGCCTTCCGGTTCCTGGCTGAGAATGGTAGGTCCTGGCTGGGGTGACTACAGAGCCCCTCAATTCTGTCACCCGTCCTCATGGCCTTTCCCGGCATCTTGCTCTGCCTACCTCTCTCAGCTCTGTGGGATAGGATGCAGACTGGAGGGGAGAGACCAGCAGATCAGAGGCATACATCCTGAGGCAGAGCTGGGATTTGAACCTGGGCAGCCTGACCCCAGCATAGGGCCCCTCCTCTGCAGGCAGCTTCAGCTTGTTTTGTGTTTTTTTTTTTTTCCTTTGTGCTCTTTTGTGAGTCTTTAGCATAAGGGCTCAGGTTTGACATGGTTTGGGAGCTGCTTCCAGACGAGGCCATCGGTTTCTGGTCCCTAGGCCATTATGGGTCCCGCCCACGGGATGGGTCTTCTTCTTAGCAGGCACCTGTACTTGAGTCATCCAAGCTCACCTGGGTGACCATGGATATGTAGTCACACAGTGGAATGACATTTCGACATCAAAACTATCTTAGTTTACACAGGTATGTCCCATGGTCATACAGTAAGGAAAGCTGGTCTTTCTTTAAAAGAAAAAACATGTGTCCTATCATAAACTGGGCCAGTAACATAGACCTGTCATCTCAGCTACTCAGGAGGTTAAAACAGGAGGATTACAGTTCAAGTCCTACCCTGTTTGCCAAATGAGTTCAAGGCCAGCCTGGACCACTTAGTGAGACCCTGTCTCAAGAAATATAAAAAAGAATTTGTATTTATTTATTTATTGGTTTTTTGAGACAGGGTTTCTCAGTAGCTATGGAGCCACTCCTGGAACTCTCTGTAGACCAGGCTGGCCTTGAACTCACAGAGATTTGCCTGCCTCTGCCTCCCAAGTGCTGGGATTAAAGTCGTGTACCACCACCACCCAGCAAGAAAATTTTTTTAAGAAAGAAAGAAAAAGGCTGGGGCTGGGGCTCAGTGCCAGTGTTGCTTGCCTAGCAGATAGAAGTTACTGGGCTCAGTCCCCAAGCCCATCAGGAAAAGAAAGGAAGAGAAGGGACGGGAGAAGAAAAAAAAAAGAGGGTTGGTAGAACATTTGCCTAGTGTGTTTGAGTTTGAAGCACATTTGTGGAGACAGAGGAGATGGCGCTTTTGTAAGGACAGATGTGTGCCCTTTCACTCAGAAGGCCACAGGGCCGTGACCAGGAGCCTCCAGAGCCTTATGAGGAGGTGGTGAACTGGCGGGAAGAGCTAGACTTTAGGCTGACTCCTGAGGAGTCATCAGGGACTGAACAAGGATGTTCTGGAGAATGTGGGCCCTGGAGGAACGGGAAAGCTCAGGAGTAGGGGTCGAGGTCTGTGGGTCCCAGAGATGGCGAATGAAGGCCCGTGTGGCTGGAGAGGCACAGGGTAGGGACTGGAAGATGGACAAAGAGGGACAGGAAGAGTGACGTGTGGACTTGGGAGCAACTGGTACCCACAGCAACAAGGAGCCACGGAGGACTCCTAAAGCAAGAGTGGGGCACATCAGAGGAGAGCGACAGTATAGTGAGAGAACCCAACATGCAGTACTTCACGCAGATACACGTACACACAGACATGCATGCTCCCAAGGGGTTGGCTGCTTTGTCCAAAATACTACTTCATCTTGGGATAGGAAGACGATGATCTGAAAAAAAAAAAAAAAGCCCTTCAAGGTGTTGCTTCTTAGTTAGGCTGTTGGCAAAGACCTATAGGACAGGAGGAGTTCAATGTCAAGACCAGTCTGGGCTTGCTATAGAGATTTGCATTGGCATGGATTTTGCTTTACTGATACAAATTTAAGGTCAATTTTGTTATACTGTGTATATGTATTTCTGCTCTTGATTAAGGTATTATGTTTGTCCAGCTAATTTAAAAATGTAATATATAGTTAAGAAATATAGGTTAATAGATAATCATCTATAATAGTCAAGCTTGTAGTCATGTCAGTTAAATTTTTCTAGATGTACAGAGATGTATTTCAAATGGATAGGCTTTCTTCAAACCTTTCAAAGACTACAGAATATGGCATTTAAAATGTTTAAGAACTTAGGACTTTTGATGACAATGAGATACATCTGCTCCTGACAGCATCAGTTACTTTAAGAGGAAGATGGGTATCGAAGAGGCTCCTTATGGAGTTTGTTAGATGAACTGGACATGTAGACCCACAGAGAAATGACTGCTGAACTTGCCTAAAGGTGAGATGATCCTTCGGGGTTCCTGCTTCATGAAAGAGTCTGCTAGACATTCTGCAGGACACAGAAGAAAGTGACTGACAAGCTGCCAATATAGGTATCACTGTCTTTGAAATTTCCTGCTTCATGCAAAAGTCTGCCGGACACTATGGGCCTGTACTTTGGGTGACTGTCCAGGCAGCGAGATGTCTCTGTCAATTCTAGAGTTTTGGAAGTTGCTTACAATACACTTCCTGTTTACTTAGGTAGTATTATATCCTTCCGGAGTCTTTGATGGAACTGAAGAACTTATAATTATAGTTTTCCTTAGTTATGATAAAAGATAAAGTAGATATAAATATTGTAACTGTAATTATTGCTTGATATATAGTGAGACCTTGACTCAAAGGAATGAGTCAAAAAGCATGAGAGAGGGAGAAAGACAGACCAGGATTCGATATGGCTCTGCCTGCCTCTCAGTACTTGGAAGTCATGTGGTGGAAGGGTGTCATCTTGGACACCAGACCGGCTCTGCCAAGTAGTGGCTGTGTGACTTTGGATGAGTCTCTGTGCTTGTGATTCCTCAGGCGACATGGAATTGATGATTCTCATAGCTGTTGAATGGCCACTGTGCTGTCATTCAGGGCCTGGAATGTAAAGTGCTCAGCCTGTAGGAGAAGAGTTATTTCTTCACTGTAGTGTTTGGCTCTGAAGCAGAGAGAATCCCACATAGCTAGAGCGTGAGCAAGCACGCGAGGCAGGGACTCCACTCCCATCTGCTGGGATGCACGCACGGCACTTCTAGCTCTGATGTGTCCACCTTAATCCACGCCTTGTGTTGGGTGGTAGCAGGCATGACGTTGCTGTGTTGGCTCACCTCCCCTGCCATCTGGGGCTGAGTGTGGCTGGGCAGATGACGACTGTCTCCCATCTCAGCCCTCGTGCGAATCTCCATGTTCTTTGCAGGCATCTGTAATGGGCCACAGCCCAGCCTGAGTCTGTCCTCAGAGGACAGGGAGCCAGAAGCCATGCCTCTCTGCCTGGAAGACAGCAACCTTGTGGGGGACCAGCTGCCAGTCAGTCTGTGCCTTACAGCTGTGCCCTGGGATGACAGCATCAAGGAGACCCTGTCCCCCAAGCTCAGCACAGGTACTGCTGTACTGGGGCGGGATGAGACCAGGGCATACCAGGTGGCATAAGCAACTGGGCTGCTTGCTGTGTGTGACGGGGAAGGTGACATTTCTCCAGCATGTCCCTACTGCACAAACTGGCCACTGCTACCTATCCCTGTACCTGGAATTCATGACCAGGAGGAACGCTGATCCAGTTGAGCCCAGGTTACTCACATGGGCTCCAGCCTGGCAGCCAGGCCCAGGCCCACCCTGCCAGGCTGCCTTCTTCCTCGTTCCAGCTCTGATCAGGGCCGTGGATATGAGGGAGGACGTGAGGTCCAGCCTGTCTCCCAACTCTTCGTTCAGAATGCCTTTGGGGTCCCTGCTGTCCACTTGTCTACTTATCTCTCCTTAGCTTCCTTTTTAGCTTAGCTCAGCCACCATTTTTTTTTTTTTTTTTTTTTGGCCACCATGTGATCTATTTTATGTCATTGTCATTGGCTGCTGAGTAGACAATGACATGTTCTAAATGTTTGTGTCCCTCAAAATTCCTATGCTGAACAGCCTAATGTGGTATTGTCCTTAGGAGGTGAAGCCAGGTGACTCAGGAGTTCAGGGCAAGCCTTGGCTACATAGTGAGTCAGCCTGGGCTACACGAGACCTTAGCTCAAGAACAAAAATGACTTTCATCCTGAAATCCAAGCTCCCAAGGGAATGGTATAGGGAGGCAGGCACTGGGACCCCTCTGAGGGCAGAGCCTTCCAAATGAGATTGGTTCTGGAAAGAGGCCCAGTAAATACCCTCCAGTCCTTTGGCCCACAGTGGTCTATCTGTGACCTGGCTCTCACCACACACCAGTGTCTGCTGGAGCTAACACTTGATCTTCCAGTATCCAAATCTGCGAGGAGTCAGTGCTTGTTGTTTCTAGGAGTCGCAGGGTAACTGTAGCATGTGACCATGGTCTGATCTGCCAAGTCAGACAGCCTAGTTCACAGACAGCTTCCAACCAGGCCCAGGAGAGACTCGGGCATGAACTGAACCCAGTGTCTGCCCTCCAGGCAGTAGCTGTTCAATGGGAGGTGTCAGGAGGTCATCAGGGGATAAAGGGTGAAGAGGCAGATGAGGGGTGGAGTGTGGCCAAGGGTGGCTGGAAGCTGTGTGTGCCCTTATCTGGAAATATGAGAGAGCCTTAGGCCTAAATATGGGCTAGCAGAGGGGGGGGGAGGGAGAGATGGGGCTCTTCCCTTTGTTCTTTTCTTTCTGAGACCATCTCACTGTGCAGCCCACACTGGTCTCAAACTTGAAATCCTCCTGCTTCAGCTTCCCAAGTGCTGGGATTAGAAGCCTGAACCAACAGACTTGGCTAGAGTTTGACCTTTGCATCCATCACCTTTGCTATGAGAGGAACGGCACAAAAACCTCAGTGTGTCCCATCTGAGCCCCTGCCAGTCCTTAGGCCCCAGGCTGGTCTGACCCCTACAGACAGAGGGCTTGGATGCTGGTATTCTTGGGAGCCATACAGATAGGAAGTTCCACATTGCCATTTTCAGCTGTGAGCGAAGCAATTAAGGACAGGGACGGCCCTCTGAGCAAAGCCTGCAACCTCCTGCCCATCAGGATCCTGTCGTACCTCATGCTGCCCTGCACTCTGCCCGTGGAGTTGGCCATCGCTGTGGTCCACAGGTAAGCATCGAGGCATGGTGTGGCAGTTCAGGGAGCTGACGGCGGCTTTGGCCGAGGCTAGCTGTATGCGTTACAAGAGGAGCCCCTGGGAGAGGCCCTCTTACCTCCAGCCATGGGTGTCTGCTGTATGGTGTAAGTTCTGAAGCCATCTGGCGGGTCCTAGAGCTGGCAATGGCCTTAACTAGTCCCTAGTTCAGCCACTCATCATCCCCTGGGGAAACTGAGGTAGGGAGAGGTGAGGCCACAACACTGCAGCCACTGACCTGGTGAGTACGAAGGCCAGGTCTAGAAACAGATCCCACTGTCCTTGGGCCTGTCTATAGAATCACACGCAAACAGTATTGAGCTGAGAGCCCCATTCCCTCTGGTCATGGCTGGATGGTATGAGTCAGTCAGCCATTAGGAGACAGAAATGAGGTGGTCCTGGAACTTGGGAAGGGGGCTCCCATTCAAACAGTACAGTGAAGAGGCAGCTTGGCTCATCCATCAGACTATTCTGGTTTAATACCTGGCTGCACCCCCTTTTCACAACTGTGTGGCCCTGGACTAGGGAATGTACCCCTCAGCTAACCTCTGAAACAGGAAGAGACGAAACCGTCTGGGGCAGAGGATGATCAGGAGGCCCAGTGTGAGGTTCTGTGTGTGGCGTGTGCTCACATGTCCAGCTGGCAGCAGTAATTTGGTGCTAAATTGACATCCCTTACCCAAGAGTCTGATATGCCTTATCCATCGAGGGTTTGGATTTTTTGCTGTTGCTTTATAATTCTGGGTATTTGCATAGGCTTATAGTTAAGCAAGTTCAAACAGGTTTAAAAAAATCAGAAATGTTTTGAGCATCATGCCAATGCTAGAATGTTTCAGATTTTTATACTGGGCATGGTGGTACACACCTGTGGTCCAGTACTCTGAATGGAGGCTGAGACAGGAAGATCAGTAGTTCAAAACCACCCTGGGCCAGAGTTAGTCAAGGCTAGCTTGGGGTACATGTAGAGACCCTGTCCCCAAAACTGAGTGTTATTGGGCATGTAGCTCAGTGGTGGTGTGGATAGTTAGCATGGTTCAATTCCCCAGTCCCAATCCCATGAGTCAGGAGGAGGGAGGGAATGAGAGGGAGGAGAAAGGAAGGAAGAGGAGGGGGGACAGATGTGTTATCTGGAGGTTCTGGCTGTGCCATTTGCCTTGGCCCTCTCCTAGTGTCCTTGTCCTACCTCATCTGGACTGGTGCCTTGGTCTGTAGACCAGGCTGGCCTTGAACTCAGAGCCCCTCCTGCCTCTGCCCTCCGAGTGCTGGGATTAAAGGTGTACGCCACCCCAGCTGGGCCTTGTCTCTTTTTCTCGGCATTCTCCCTTGCTTTGCTGGAGCGGAGCCTTACTAAATCCCTAAGGAGAGTGTTCTGCTGGCCTCCCGGAACCTCTGTTTTCTGCGTCTGACTGCTGGGCAGCTGCCCACAGAGAGACCTGCAGGCACAGAGTCTGTCCTCAGACCTACGCTAGGCTTTCCTGGAATTGCTCAGAAGAGTCCACTTCCACCTAGTTCTCCTCTCTGTGGCTGAGTGACTTTTGGTCTTTCTGCCCCTCCATGGCTAGTCTTTCACTTCACAGACTGTCACTTCCTCAGCCAAAGCCTGTCTCTTCTGTGGTTTGGGGACTGGACCATCTATAATTATGTCTGTAACTCCTTTTTCATGGCCATTTTTCCCCTTTCCCTGCAGCTCTGTGAGAGCTTTGCCTCTGGCTGGATTCTGGCCTTGAGGACCTTCTCTTTTTTACATTTTTCAAATCTTTGACTTTTTGCCTCCAAGTTAAAGTCTTCTCAAATATACCTTCCAGTCCCATTCTCTGGGTTTTTTTTTTTTTTTTTTTTTTTTTGTTGTTGTTGTTTGGTTTGGTTTTTTGAAACAGGGTTTCTCTGTGTAGCCCTGACTGTCCTGGAACTTACTCTGTAGACTAGGCTGGCCTTGAACTCAGAGGCCTGTGTCTGCCTCCTGAGTGCTGGGATTAAAGATGTGCACCACCACTGTCCAGCATTCTCCCCGGATTAACATTAGCAGCATAAATGAATTTCTAAACTCTGGCTGGTCCTTTATTCCTGTTCTTTTACATGAGCATTCTTGGTGTATGTGTGTGTGTGTGTGTGTATGTGTGTGTTGGGAAAAGGGTGTGGAGGGGCATGTCTGTGTCTGTAAGTGCAAGTGTATGTGGGGGTGGGGTGTCTGTATGTTGGGGGGTATTTTTATATTTTATGCGTTGATTTTGTGTGCGCGCGTGTGTGCATGTGTGCGAGCACTCATGAGGGCCATTGCCTGTGTGTGGTGGTCAGATGTCAACCTTTTGAAGTTGGTTCTCTCCTTCCATTTGGGTCCTGGAAATCAAACTCCAGGTGTCAGACCGGGCCAAAAACATCTTCACCCTGTGAATCATCACTCTGCCCCATGTGTCCACATTTCTGAGCCAGAATTTTAAATCCATAGCCCAAGCTGACCTGGAACTTACGGTGTAGACCAGACTGACCTTAAACTCAAGTCAAACCTCCTGCCTCAGCCTCTCGTGTGTATGCAAGGTGTCAGGCATAATTCACCGCCTCCCACCCATGTTCTTGGTCACTAGCACAGCTTCCAGGCTGTGGCTAGTGCTGATCCAGCTCACTGCTGCAGGAGACAGGTTCTCCCTGGACTGTCCTGCTGCCCTTCCTGGATGCTTGCATAAGCCACCAAGTTTCACGGTTCTACTGGTGCTCTTCAATGTCTGGCTTCCTCCCGTCTGGCTGAGGTTACCCAATCTCTCAGTTGTATCAGTCGCTCACAGTCGCCGCCCAGCTTCTTAGGAAGCTAAAAAGCCCAAGGGGTCTAGGCCAGACTGGCAAGAGAACAAAACCCTGTCTGAAAAGAAATAAATGTATCCCAGCCTGCCTCCCTGCTTCTCTCCATGGCAAACCCGCCACTTGCATAAGTCTGCTCCGGATAGGACACGTAACAAGCTAGTCTTGTGTGCACCCCCTGTATTCCCATCTTAGCACCCTGCACCAGTCCAACCTCTAACTTCTCCATCAAAATCCCCGGGCAGCTTTACTGATTCAGTGTCCCCTATGGAGTCAGCCTCCTGCTTTGGGCTGGTACTGACCAGCAACCTGCCTCTTGCCAGAGCCTACAAATGTTTTTGGTCCCCATGGTACTACCCTTGGATTCATAGTGGCGATGCACAGCTGGCCTCGGTGGAGAGCCTAGGCCTTGGCCAGCACTTGCCATCAACCCTCGAGAAATTATGTTGACTGACCTCACAGAGCTGAGGCATTCCCCATTCATTCCCAGGGGCTTTCTGAAACCCTGAATGACCTGGTTTGCTTTAGGAGTTTTAGAAGGTTCACTGTTGTAATAGCAGCCTAGATCGGCCTTAGGGAGCTTTTCGGATCAGGGTCAGAAGTGACACTAACAGCTCATGTGGATAAAGGCTAGTGTTGGGAGATGGCTGCTTTTTATTGACTTTTCTTCTGGTTTATCTCCAAGCTGATACAGTGAACCCGTGTGTGTGTGTGTGTGTGTGTGTGTGTGTGTGTGTGTGTGTGGTATGTGTGCATGTGTGTTTATATGTGCAGTACACATGCACAATGTCATTGGCTTCCTTCCCACAGGTTGGTGATATGGCTCCCTGACATCCCTGATGATATCCAGTGGCTACAGTGGGCAACATCCCAGGTGTATGCCCACATGATGACATGTCTGCTCCCCTCCACCAGGTAAATAATTTGGCCTAGGGTATGTGGGCCAGATGGGCATCCCTATTGATCTCAGAGCTTGGGTCATGACTTCCCTAAGAAGTCAGGCTCAGCCACCTGTCCGTCCCCCACAGGACAATTAGAGTACTAGTGAAAAACAGGGAAAGGAGATTTATTCACAAATAAGAAGGTTCAGGGACTCCCCCTCTCCCCAGGAGATTAAAGTTTAAACAGAGGTATGCTAAGTAGTCCTAGTCACAGCGTGGCCCTGCCCACCCTTGTCTGGGCTCCAGGCTCTCCTCCAAGGTTCAGGCCAGGCCTTCTCTCTTCAGCAGGAGCCTCCTGGGGAAATCCCAGTTCCTTGGCCTCAACTGTTTCAAAGGTCTGAGAGCCAAAGGGAGGGACCCAGCTGTCTCCTCAGAGTGCCTTCTCTCCTGCCAGAACCACTGCAAGGTTTGTGCTCAGGCCACACGCAACAGTCTGGGAACATCTGACTCAGTGTCAAGACAGTGACAAGGAGGATCCTGAGTGCGACCCCAGAAATCCTGAGGCTGTGGAGGGAGAGGAATGGGAGGGTGGGAACAAAGAAGAGGAGTTGTGGACTCGGGGCACAGGGGAGATTAGGTCCTGAGCAGCACTGCTCTGCCTGTGGGCAGGAACCCCGGACAGCCTGGCATGAGGAAGGGGGAGTTTGGGGGGTGGCAGTTCCAGTGACTCATGGGAAGTGGTCCAGGAGGTGGTAGGGCATCTTGATGGGACAGCATGTTCCTGTGGAAGAAGCCCATGGTTCAGTTGAGGGCTTGTTAGTGGGTGAAGCTGTGGCTATCCACTGGGGGTGTTCAGGCAGTGGAGAAAGACACAGGCTTAGGGGATGGGGACTGTCCCCTCAGCACTGAAGGCAGGAAGAAGCTGTGGCTCTGGGCTGCACCCCTATAACGACCAAGTACGTGATGGTGGCTCAATGACTGGCTCCACCCTCCCTGAACCTGTTAGGTTTGGGGTGAGGAGTTCAAGAGGACACTGAGCTAGATTACTGGGGATAGCTTATTAGAAGCGTTATTAATGCCATGGACAGACAGATGGACAGAGGGGCAACAGTCTGGTGGGGCTTCCAGGCAGCTCAGGCCCCAGTACTAGAGATAGACAACATGGGGGCAACTTTGAAGAGACTCAGTCCACATGGCAGAGGAGGGAACCCCTTCTTAGACCTGTTGAGGCTGAGGAAGGTTCACAGTAAGAATATGTAGCCAGGCTCTTTGACTGGTAGGCAGGAGGCCGGAAGGGGGTGGGGAGGATTGACACGCCTTTGATGATGGAGACACTTCTCAGGTAGACTACTGTGCAGTGTCCCAGGAGGTTCCTGGAAGGATCTGTGAGGAGACCTGGGCAGAGGCTGAGTTCTAACCACATTCCTACAGAACTGAAGACCCGAGAGCCTTGGGGAAGGGCCTCCAACCTTACTTCCTTCTTTCCGTTCAGATCCCGAGCACTCAAGAGTGAGCAGCAAACATGCAAGCATGGACATCACACATTGCTACACAAGTCCCAGTGAGGCTCTGCTTGTTTGTAAATTGCTGGCCTCCTGGCTTCCTATGAACTTGGACACTCTCCCTGTGGGAGGGTCCAGGAGGGGCCCAAGCTGAGGCCACCCTGCCTTCCACACCAAGCCCAGCCTGACCTTCAGCTGAAGCACAATGTCTGGATGGTGGGTGGTGGTGGGACTATATTCTCTGTTTTGTAGTGGGAAGGGTTCTGCTACTTTTGGAGGCATCTATGAAATCACTCTCCGGGAGCTAAGCCCCTGTGCAGCTGCCCCTGGATGCTGTGCCGTAACCTCATGTCTGTGACCCCAAAATCACAGAATCTGGGCTAAGTTGGTAGTTTACAGACACCAAAGACGATGATTTGGTCTTTAGGAAGCTACTTTTGGTCTGGGTGAAGTCTGCTGCTTGAGAGCTAACCCGGAGAGGAAGCTCCAGTCTCTTAGCCTGTGAATGGTGGGGATGACAAGGGCGGCCGCGTTTGGAAACAGGAATCCAAGCTGGTCGATCTCATAAGGAAAATTATTCAGAAGTGTGATGGGATGGAGTGTGGCTGTCCCTGAAAAGGGCCTGTCAGTTGAGGGTCAGACAAGGTAACTTATTACATTCAAGGACACTGTTGGCTCTTACTAAAATAGTTTATAGGGAATTTTATATGAGCACACCAGGGAATGTGTAGTGAACTACATGTATGGTCAGTGAGCTGTGAATAGAATTAACCTTAAAATCTCTTGTATGTGGGGGCAAAACAACACAGGTAGGAAGCACAGTGAACCTCTGCCTCCTCACCCTCAACTTGGTTCTGGCCTGTTTTCTCCAGTGTCTCCAAAATCTCTGTACTGTCATCAACTATCACTGCATCTCTCTGTTCCCGTCTACTCCACGGGCCTTAATGGGGAGAAGCATCCACTTTTCTCAGGTGAATGTATACAGCTGTGGGCGTGATGTGTTTCCTGTAATTCACATATTAGATTAGAACACAGAAAACAAAAGCCGCAACAAGGACCTGCTCATACTCCTGAGCACTGGCAGTGAGGTTCATGTCTCCCGGAGTCCTCGTGAGCTCCAGGTTCACACACACACTTCAGGAGGAATCCTCACACACTGGTGCACATAATCTTAGCAGGGTTGATCCTGATTGGATAGGAGACGACTCTGCGGGGAGAGAATGTGGTTCCAGAAAGCTTCTAGGCTACACAGAAGAAAAAAAAAAAGACTGTCTCATGGAGAAAACAAACCGGAGTGGGGATGTTGCTCAGTTATTGAGTGCTCATCTAGCATGCTGAAGCTCTGAGTTCAGTCTCGGCACCGTATAAACTGTGGTGTGGCTGGCAAGCGTATGCCTGTAATTCCAGCTCTCAAGCAGTATAGTAAGAGGATCAGAAGTTCAAAGTCATCCTTGGCTAAATGAGACCCTGCCTCAAAAACAAACACAAAGAAATGGCAGAAGCTTCTCATCAGCAGGGAAGAATATTCCTGCCACCCTATGAAATACAATTTCTGCTGGTGTGGAGCCCTCCACTGTCAGGAACACCTGGAGGGGAAAAGTTAATACCAGGGAGCAACTTCCTGAACCTGCTAATCAGGTCGCAAAGCTGGTTCACTTGTTAAAAGCCAAGCATGGGTGTCTTATGCAAATGGTGTGTCCACAGAAGTACTGAATGCATACATCAAAAGTACCCACAACTGTCAAGGGAAAAAGGTTCATAATCAATGTGAAAAAAAAAAAACAATAAATATGATCTTTTAAAAATGCATTTCTAGTCTCTTCCTCTCTCATCCTACAATCAAAAGTGCTGTGCGACAGCTTTCTCTATAGGTTTGCGTCCTCTCCTCTAGGCCTGCATGCTGGATGTCTTCCGCACTGCATAATAAATGACCGGGTTATTGCTATATATTGTTATATAGCCCAGGCTCGTCCTGAACCCTCCACTCTCCTGCCGCAGCCTTCCCAGCACCACGTTCACACACCGCCACACCAGCCTAGAACGTGTATTTTCAGCAACCACTGGGAAAGGACAATGGCGTAGTCTCCAGAGCACACTGAGGGACACTGCGGTGATAAAGGGCTGGGTGGGTGTGACCCTCTCAGGCAACAGGTGAAACTAGTGTGGACAGCCTTGAAACCTATATGAGCACTCCCAGGTGGCACAGCCAAGAAAGACATCCAACAGAGGGACAATCGGAACGAAAGTTTGGATCATGGGCAGAGTGCTCCAAACTGAGTCACCCTCAATTTACCTCAACGTAATGATGACATCATAGACTTATTTACTGAGCCAGACTCTGCTCTTGGGAGACAGAGACAGGCAGATCTCTTTGAATTTTGAGGCTAGCCTGGTCTACAGAGAAAGTCCCAGGACACAGGATAGCCAGGGCTACTGAGAAAACCCGTCTCAAAAAAAACAAAACAAAAAGTGAGGCGGGGAGGGAAGGGAATGATGTAAATGTATTTTAATTGAAAGATAAAGTAAAACCAAACATGTTTCTGGGGAGTCTGCGAAGGCAATCTTTATTGACTCATAATTTTATTCTATGTGAGGAGACCAGAGGACAACTTCCGAGTTTGGTCGCTCCTTCCACCATGTGGGTCTGAGGGACTGAACTTTGTCAGGTTTGGCGTCAAGAGCCTTTACCTACTGAGCGCGCTCGAGACGCCCTCACCCCCCCACACTCACCCTTTTTACGGGATCTGAGCGAAGGTGTTACGATGCTGACCCAAGCTAGGTTCCGTGCCCCGTTCCAGGAGTATACACTCGTCTTTCATCCCTACGCCCTTAGGTCACACCTTAGGAGTGAAGATGAGGCTCCAACGACTAGACCGGTGTAAGCCACCAGGAACGAAGGCCAGGTCTGGGCACTCAAAACGGGCTCAGCCCAGTACTCACCTCGTGGATTACTGCGCAGATCAGCAGCTTTCCGGGCTTTACTACGCGCTCTACGCTTGCACAGTACTTCCCTGTGAACAACATCCGGGTCACTGTCTCATATGGACCAATGAGCGGAGGCTCTTGAGCCAGGGGGCGGGTCCTCGGCTGTACAATATGGCGATGATCGGCGCGCAGCTTCCGTGACCTGTAGCCTCGCGTCTGTGCCTGTGACTGAGTTAGGGTGGCGCGGGCACTTCCGCGGGGCAGCAGCCGGAGAGGGAGCCATGGGGACAGTGTACGCCCGGGTGAGAGGCCCCGCGGCGGTCGGTCGGGACACGCGCTCCTCCCGGGGCAAGGGCAGCGGGGAGGGTGCGGAAGCCGCTTGGGCCTGCAACTGTAGCGGTCCTGAGGACGGTGGTGACTGACCCAAGGTCACTCCGCGGAATTTTCCCGGGTGGCCTCATAGCACCGGTCTCTGTCGGAGCGCGGCGGGGAAAAAGGGCTTGTCAGAAGACAAGATACAAACACGTTATTTAACAGACTTAAGACTTTCTATTATGGTGATGATGACGATGATGTTGTCCGAGAGTGTTTGAATGTGTGTATGTGCACTTTGTGTGCAGAGCCTATGGAGACCAGAAGGGGGCGATGGATCACCTGAAGTTGTAGTCACGGAGGTCTGTGAGCCTCATTGTGGGTGTTGGGAATCGATAGGGTCCTCTGCAAGAGCAGCAAATGCTCTTACCTGCTGATCCATCTCTCCAGCCCAGTGCTCTTGCTTTTAAAAGGTTTCATGCATTTATTTATTTTGTGTGTGCCCCTGTGGAGGTCAGAAGACAACTTGCTGCAGTTTTCACCTTCTACCATGTGGAGTCTAGGGCATCTAACACAGGCGCCAGACCCCAGGGCTGCTCCTGTATTTGAGCCCCCAGTAACCATAAATTGGCTTTTACTTGCCACCTGGAATTGGGCTGCATTTTGTTCTGTACAGCAGAATGAGCTCTCTTCCTGTGAGTGGGCAGAGCAGAACTGAGAAGAGACATGTCCTGGCTCATCATTTCCTCCTTCCTCGTCTATTTCTGCCTGTGATGGTGTAGCCCAGGCTGGCCTCACATTAGCAGGTGCTGTCTCAGCTTCTGAGGGCTGGAATTACAGGCATGTATCAGTTATGCTCGACTTAGTTACTGCCTTGGAGTGGGTTTTTCTTTTTTCTTTTTGAGGTTTTTGCCTGTTCTCTTCCTCATGGCTCCTAAGGTCTGATGAACAAGTTAGTTTCTGCTTAGTGACCCAGAACTTCTTCCTAACCAACTCCATTTTTTGGGGGGAGGGTAGTCTTTTGGGCCCAGTGCCGTACCTTAGTTCCAGCCAACGGCCTATGTTAGTGCTATTGAATAAGTAGTTGGCTACTTACTGCCAAACCCTTTTATTTTGTAATTGTTCCCAAAGGCCAGAGAATGAGCCATTTGTCTAGAGTCACAGAGCCTCAGAATGTCCTCAGATCAAGACCTTTGGAGTCCTGGAGCCAGCAGCACACAGTGCTGACAGCATCCCTTGCCCTGTGACTCATTTTCTGGTAGTGTCCCTTTACTTCCAACAGCACCTAGAGCAAGCGTCCCAGCCTGGCCTCTAGACTGGGGCACACCACTTGCACACAGCTGTGTCACACACCACTGCACTCCGACACACTCTTTGAACTGTGCTCTTGCCCTGGGCTCATTCCTTGTCCTATTGCTCATGTCTCCACTCGGCTGTACCTGCTGAAATAGTCAGTTCAAATTCCGGCTCCAGTGCTCTCTTGAATACTGCAGGAGCCTGTTAGGTAAGGTCCTCCCCTGTACCATGGGTAACCTTCAGGCAGGCACTCCCTAGCTACGTCTGTAGATCTCTTTAAATATTTCTAAATTCTGAGACTGCCTTTCACTAGGTTGTCAGGGCCTGCCTTGAGCTCACTCGGTAGGCCAGGCTGGCCTTGAGTTTGAATTCCTTCATACTTTTGAGTAGCTGGGATTACAGATCTATTTGCTAGGCATGATGGTGCATGCCCTTAACCTCAACACTGAGGGGGCAGCGGCAGTTGGATCTGTTCAAGCCTGGCCCTGTCTTCTTAGTGAGTTTTATGTAGGACAGCTGGGGCTGCATAGTGAGACCCTGTCTAAAGCCAAAGCAAATAAGATGTGGTGAGTGAATCTCCATTAGAAAACAGGTCCTGGAGGCACCACACTTAACCTCTGAGCCATCTCTCCAGCCCTGGAGGCACCACACTTTGGCAGAAGCGTGAACCACAGTGACATCCTGTTTTGACATCTGCCCTCTGATTACGGGGCTAGTGGTCTCTGATGAACTTTGTCCCATGCTTTGACACTTTGGGACTTTTTAGAATAATGGAATGCAAGCCCTGCTCAGGCAAGGCGTATTTGCCAACTGTTGGATTAAGAATGGATCCATGTCACATTCCTGCTTTGCCTAATAGAGTTTCCATACTTATGAGGGGTTAATAGCGATTTAGTTTTAAAAACACTTAACAGCAAAACCAGTGGGTAATGACATGAAATGATGCATTCTTTATGACCCTTGGTAAGCACTCCAGGCTGGCATTGAAATCACAGCCCTCCGTCTTCACGAGTGTTGGATTATAGGCATGTGCCTGCTTTTTTCTTTTCCCTTCATCACGGAGATTTAGTGGTTTTACTAAGTAAAAAAACAAAATTGTATTTGATCAGTATCCTGTAAATAAGAATTGAATACAAAAAAAAAAAAAGAAAGAAAGAAACCCTGAAGCCACAAATTTTTAACATTTAAGAGGTGTCCCTTTGGACTCAGGCATGGTGGCCATAATCCCAGGAACTTGGGAGTTGGATGAAGGAGGGTCAGGAGTTCAAGACTCTACTTGCCTATGTAGTGAGTTTGAAGCCATCCCTGGGTATGTGATACCCTGATTCTGACCTTGCATGCACACACACAGAGTCAGTCAGTCAAAATGGCCTAAGAGGTGATATTTAGCCTGGTGTTGTTGCTCAGCATTCAGGAGGCAGAGGCAGGAGAATTATGGTAAATTCAAGACCTCCTACCTTAGTACCTCCCCTCCCACAAAGACAGAAGGCATTTAAGGTAGATCTTCAGACTATTCGAGGAACCAACATGGCCTCACAATGAAAGTACTTATACTGGATAGGAGTCTGAGGACCAGTCTCTATGGCAGGTGTGGGAGGAGACAGGATCCACTTGGGTTCCTTATCCTGCTGCAGAGGCTGTGTATAGGGTTCCTTTGACAGAGACCTTGAGCACCCCAGGAGAAGGAGAAGGGAATGGCAGTCCCAGGGTCTCCTTGCTTTGCAGCTGTCAACACGTGTATGTACTGGAGAGGGGCTTTGACTGCATACAAGCATGGAGTGAAGAGGTAGCCAGGACTGCCTGCCTGTTCTTGACAGTCCCCTAAATTGCCACTCCGAGTTCACGTCAGGGACACCTGGCTCTCTCTAACATGAAGTGTCCCAGCAATTTTGGGTGTTCACTTACAGGAAGAGACTGGTGACGGAAAAGCTCCTGATTTCATGTTCCATGCACACACAGATAAAACACTGTATTACGTGTATGTTATGTGTAGAAAGAGTGTTTTCCAGTCTTCCCAGTCATGCTTACCTAGCCCCTGCACCCAGGAAGCTTATTAAGACGTTGCTCTTGGCCTGGAGAGATGGCTCAGAGTTTAAGAGCACTGACTGTTCTTCCAGAGGTCCTGAGTTCAATTCCCAGCAAACACATGGTGGCTCACAGCCATCTGTAATGAAATCCAATGCCAGCACTATATACATAATAAATAAATAGTAAATCTTAAAAAAGAGAGAGAAGTTGCTTGTGTGATTATTTGTTTAGGGATAGAATCCCTTCTGCCCTAGCCTGGTACTGGAGTTCTAGCCATGTGCCACCATGGCTGGCCTTTGTTGTGTTTTGAGGTGGTGACAGTTCATATTGTCATTAGTTTTGTTTGGTTTTTGTTTTGTTTCTTGAGGTAGGGTTTCTCTGTATAATAGCCCTAGTGGTCTTGGAACTAGCTGTTATAGATTCACCTGCCTCTGCCTCCCAGGTACTGGGATTAAAGACGTGTGCCGCCACCACCACCATCTGCCTTATATTGTCACTTGGAATCAGGGGCAGACTCAGGAGGGATTTCAAGGGGATCCTTGGCTGCCCAGTGTATTTGAGGAGAGACCATGTCTCAGAAAACCAAAGAAACAGAAAAAGTAAGCTCAGAAGGTTCAGGTTTAGAGCATTTGGCCACTATGTGAAGTAGTGCCACACAACTCAGGTTGTGGAAAGAGCCTGCTTTCTGGCCCATTGATGAGCATGCGCAAGCTTCTTTGAAATCTTTGTTTTACTTACTAGTAAACCCAATGAACACTGCCCCTAGGACCTGCACCTGCCCATCTGCTTACCTGCCTTCTATTTCCCATCCTGTCTCCACCCCACCCACCCCACACACCCAAGGGAGCAGCTGTGCTGGATTTTGTGGCACCACCTGAAGCTGAAAGGTGGAGAGGCTTGTCTTGTCTTGATTGTAAGTTCTGTTATCTCCGGTTCCTCTATCTCCTGCAGAGTCTGGAGCCTCTTCCGTCGAATGGACCTGACTTTGGAGCTTTGGGGGAAGAAGCCGAGTTTGTGGAAGTTGAACCTGAAGCAAAACAGGAAATTCTGGAAAACAAAGATGTGAGTATTCTATGGAACATCTTGATGTGGTTGTTTCTGGAATGTTCTCCTGGTAAGCCCCTATGGAGACGTAAAGGAGCTCTCCTGTCACCCATTGCAAGCAGAGACACTTGGCTTTAGGACAGTAGCTCCATGTGTCTCAGGTTTTCCTGGGTGGCAGTTGGTGTGGCTGGTTTAGGCAAGCATGATTTCTACTGAAAAAAAAAATTAAAAAACATTTTCATGGTTGGAGAGATGGCTTAGTGGGTAAGAACACTGGTTGCCCTTGCAAAGGTCCTGGATTTGGTTCTCATTACCCATAAGGGGGCTCAAAACCATCTGTAACTCTAGCTCTAGATCCTAGAGTCTAGAAGATCTGATGGCTTCTTCTGGCCTCCCTGGACATTGCACACATGTAATACAAATACATGCGTGCAGGTAAACACTCAAACACATAAAATAAAATTTTTAAAAATTTTCAAAGATAGACTCAAATTATGGTTAAGTTTACATGCATGTATGCATTTTTGGTGGCACTGGGGATTGAACCTCTTGCATCCTCTTTTAGTTTGTTGGATTTTGCTTTTAGAGATAGGGTTTCTCTGTCAGTCTAGCCCAGGCCGGCCTCAGACTCACAGAGTTCCACCTGCTTCTGCCTTCGAGTGCGGGATTAAAGGTGTGCCGCTGCACCACCATGCCCGGCAACCTCTTGTACTCCAGGCAGATGCTTTACTATGGAACTGCAGCCCCTAGTTTTTGAGTTTATATTTCTGTTCCTTTCTTCCAGAAGAGTCAGGGATCATTTTGTTTCTCAATTATTTATTTTCTTTTATGGGCATTGGTGTTTTGCCTGCATGTATGTCTGTGTGAGGGTATCCGATCTTGCAGTTATAGATAGTTGTTAGCTGCCATGTCAGTCCTGGGAACTACAGAGTTGGAGGGACACACTACCTTTTCTGCGGCTAAAGCTTCTCAGAGACATGCTTAGGGCTTCTTTATTTTTTTCCCCCTACAAAGACCCATGTGGGGGGCTGGAGAGATGGCTCAGTGGTTAAGAGCATTGCCTGGTCTTCCAAAGGTCCTGAGTTCAATTCCCAGCAACCACATGGTGGCTCACAACCATCTGTAAAGAGGTCTGGCACCCTCTTCTGGCCTTCAGGCATACACACAGACAGAATATTGTATACATAATAAATAAATAAATATTAAAAAAAGCTACACAGAGAACCCTATCTCTAAAAACAAAACAAAATAAAACAAGAATTAAAAAAAGAATGAAATAAGAATTCCAGATTATTACACTTGAAAAGACTTTGCCCTTTGTCTCAGACCCTGCCTCTGGCTTCACTCCTGTGTTGGGGTGATAACCTCTGTCCCTTTTTTACATTTAGGTGGTGGTTCAGCATGTTCATTTTGATGGGCTTGGACGGACTAAGGATGACATCATCATTTGTGAAATTGGAGATGTTTTTAAGGCTAAAAACCTCATTGAGGTAAGTTTGTTCTTTGAATGGCACTCTTGGCCTGAAACTTCAGAGGAATCTGAGGCTGTCCCCAGCTCTGCCCAGCCTCTGACCCAAGCCTGCAGAGCACCTCCATAGCTCATGCAAACTTCTGCTGTCCTTTCCTCTGTTCATCCTGAGAAAGGATGAGTCTGTCATGTCTGCTCCACTTGCCCTGTACTTCTCCTGATTCTCAGTATCAGAGTTGTCCCTGGGTCCTGCTGAATGCTCTGGGAACCCTCTGGAGATGACCACTGCATATCACCCAGCCTCAGGATCCTTGGGGGATACCTACTACATATCAGCCAGATCCTGGAATCCCTGGAGATACCCACTGCATGTCAGCCAGGCCCTTAGGATCCTCTGGGGATACTCGCTGCACATCAGCCGGGCCCTGGGATCTCCAGGGCTACCCACTGCACATCAACCAGACCGTGGGATCCCCGGGGCTACCGACTGCACATCAGCCAGGCTCTTGCTCTGTTTGTTGCACAGACTCTTTCCTGTGCTGTAGTAGGAAGCTGCCTGTGGTTTCCTTCTGTCCTGCTCTTGGACAACACTGACCTGCCTAACAGGGGTCATCAGTGGTGTGCTTCTGGCCAGGTCAACTGGCTCCTCTCTGCCTCCTCTTGCTAAGCTTGAGCAGTGTCGGCAAAACAACAAGCAAAAGTTTGTGTTTTTAAAGCTTAAGGTTATGTTTCAGGCCAGTTACCGTCAGGTGAAGCACATATTGGTGTGAATGTGCATGCTGTCTTGCCACTGCTTAACAACTCTCAGAGACCAGCTCAGGTTCCACTATGTCCTTCTGAGTGTGTCATTGACTGTGATGAACCCAAGTGGCAAGGAACACCAACATTCTTTTGTGTCATTGTGAGGGCCAGTCCTTTCAACTGTCTGAGAAGCCTCACCTCAAACACTATTGTTACTGTGTCTCTGTTGGTGGACATTAAGCTGAGGGCTTGGCTCTCATGATGGCTGTGGGCTCATAGCATGCACAGTACAAGTAGGGTTACTAGGTCAGAGGGCACAGGCTCTGTCACTTCAAGGGAAGCATATTGGTCTTCAAGGAGATCCACCATTCCATACCCCTGCGTGGGGATAGGGAAGTCCACCCCCAGAGCTGAGTGCCACACTCTAAGGTCTTGCCGTTCATTAGACACAGTGCTGTTTCATTATCTCCATTTGTGTGTATGTCCCTCCCTGGGATCAAACTAGGGCTTTGAGGCAAATACTATAGCTCACTCAACCATCTCACCCTTTCTCAAATACTTTTTAAAATTTTGCTATTTCTCTCTGTTCTGTTTTGCTTTGCTTTTTTGTTTGTTTAGACAACATCTCACTGTGTAGCCTGGGCTGGCCTCCATCTTTAGCTCTCGCAGCCTTAGCCTCTGAGTGCTGGAATCATAGGTGTGTGCCGGGTTCTCACTGCAAGGCACCTGTTCTCCTATGGTTTCTCAGCGTCTATTCGTTCTTAGGATCTCTTTGTCACCAGGGTTGAGCGTTTGTCTTGTGTGTTATCTTTTTTCCCTGTTATCCTTGGCCTTTTCTGTGTCTCATACTTGCTCTCTTGACTGATTTCTGTGTCTGGCACTCGCTGTCCTGGCTGGTTTCTCTGTCTGGCACTTGCTCTGGTGGCTGCTTTCCATCTTAGTCAGGTTCACCTTGCAGCTCCATTATCAGCTTTTCCCTGTGTCCCTCCCTACGGTGTTGCTGTCACATGCTGTGGTTTCTGCTCAATGCTCAGGGCACCTCAAGCTCAATCCTCTCTGCTGAGCCCCCAACTCCACTCCAGCCCAACAACTACACTGTTCCTCATGGAATCTCACAGATATTTCCTGTAGCACGCACCTTTTAGTGCATGCACTTACAGGTCACATGGCTCTCAGTGCTCCTGGGTCTTAGGAGAGCTCATTCTCTTTGGTCTGTCCCTCTCCCAGGTAATGCGGAGAGCTCATGAAGCCCGTGAAAAACTGCTTCGCCTAGGAATTTTTAGGCAAGTGGATGTTTTGATCGACACGTGTCATGGTAGGTACCATGGGAGAGTATCCGGATGCCACCATGTAGCCTCCAGGGTCACAGAGCAGTCATGTGGGTAGATACAGAGTGCTCCCAAAGGTCCCTCAGGCAGGTCTTGGAGTTAGCCATTTTTAAAGATACACCCGTGGATTTCATCACAGAGGAGTGGGTGGGGGACCCATGATCTAATTTGTGGTAAATCTCAGGACCCACTAATGAGTCAGATAGGACACTGGTGAGGGTTCTGAACATTTCACTTATGGAACAGAGGTTCTGAGCCTTTAGGTAACTTGCCTCTGGCCCAGTAGTAAATGATAGAGTTTGACCTGCAGGCCTGCCCTGCTTCCCCAGGGTCAGTTTGGTGCCCATTTGTTGGCATGCGGCTTCAGCTCTCTCCAGTCCCTCTTGGATATGGCCTTGCGCTGGTCAGCTCTCCTCTCTGGCTGTGACTTCAGCTCTTTGCTCTGACTGCACAATAAAATTACCTAACAGCAGAGACTGCTTAGGGCATTATAAACCAGTCATTGTGCACATGGTACACTGCATCTCACTGATCTGCTGTGAATGTGGGCTTGACAGTTGTCACAGATGAACCTTGTAAATGTGAGGTGTTATTCGTGGGGATATATGCCAGAGTGGCAAGGGTTGATGGAACTTTGCTTTTTGTTCTTACACCAAAACCCCCCTGAAAAGTGAAGTCTTCTAAAAAGAAAAAAGGAAAAAAAAAAATAGAGTTTAGTGTGGTGGCACACACCTTTAATCCCAGCACTCGGAAGGCAGAGACTGGTGGTTGGTTCTCTGTGAGTTTAAGGTCAGGTTGGTCTGTGTGGCGAGTGGTAGGCCAGCCAGGACTACAAAATAAAAACCAGAACAGTTCCAAGGCTCCACCCGTGCCTCTTGAGCCTGTGGAGATCATATGGACATCTCCATTCCTGAAGGCTGTGCAGGTGTCTAGTAGAAGCACCCAGCAGGTGCCCTGGGCAGAAGGCAGGAGTTGCCCTCTCCTCTGAGACCCCAACCCTGAGGGTTTGGCCTCGCTCTGCAGAGCATCCCCGGCCTTGGTGGGCTGTGAGGTAGAAACCTCCAGCTCAGACACTGCTCACACCCTGCTGGATGGAGGACATTTAACTGTACTGTGATGCTCGTATCTTCTTGGGGTGATAAAGTCTTTACCATCATATGAATCCCATGCTTGGCTGTTGGTTGAACAGGACTCAACATTTTCAAAGGAGGGTCCGTTCCCAGCTGGGGCTGTATCTGGGACAGAGCAGAGTTCAGTGTTAGGTGTAGAGCTGTGTTTTGGTTTGTACATGTGTGTGGCTTTTGTTTTTTGTTTGTTTGTTGAGACAGGGTTTCTCTGTGAACAGTCCTGGCTGTCCTAGAACTCACTCTGTAGTCCAGGCTGGCCTTGAACTCACAGAGATCCGCCTGCCTCTGCCTCCTGAGTGCTGGGATTAAAGGCCTGTGCACCACCACTTCCCGGCTTGTACGTGTGTATGTATGTGTGCACATATGTGTATATGTGTGGCTACTTATGTGTCAGTTGGAGGACAGCCTGCAGGAGTCAGTTTTTTCCTTCAACATGTGTGTCCTGGGAATCAAGCATAGGTTGGCAGGCGTAGTGAGTGCCTGTACCCACTGCCGTGCTGACTGCTGACCCTTTGAAATATTTACTTTTTAGGTGATGATGCACTGCCAAATGGACTAGATGTCACGTTTGAAGTGACGGAGCTCAGGAGGCTGACTGGCAGTTACAACACCATGGTTGGGAACAACGAAGGCAGTATGGTAGGGCATCATGTCCACTGTTGTTAGAGTCCTTTGAGTGTAAGCTTTTGAGGTGTGCCTGTTGGGAAAAACAGTGAGTTGCTGTGGAACCTGCTGGCTTATGGACTTGGGTGTTATCTACAATTTCCCTGTAACCTCACTAGAGCTGGTCAGCATGAAGTCGAGGTTGTTTGTAGTGATACTAACCCTAGTGCCCGCCAGGTGAGCACATTAATGCTCTTGTTTAGATTCCTTTATGCTTCAGTGGAAGAGGTTTGGGGTTGAGGTGGGAGACTTCTGCCTTCCAGTTTCCTAGGTGGTCAATGTGGCCATCATCCTGTATGGGATGTGTGTGCTTGGCAGGGGCGCCTTGTGAGAAACAAAGGCTGTGTGTGCTTGAGCCTTGTTTACCCTGGTCCAGTGCCAGCTCTGTCCTTTTCCCTCTCTCAGGTGCTCGGTCTCAAACTCCCCAATCTCCTAGGACGTGCAGAAAAAGTGACTTTTCAGTTTTCTTATGGAACCAAAGAAACTTCCTATGGCCTGTCCTTCTTCAAACCACAGCCTGGAAACTTCGAGAGAAAGTAGGAAGCCACACGGGTCCTTGAGCTCAGTGGCCTGATTCAAAAGTTAAAGTAGATGGCTTGAGTGTGAAATGCCACAACCGCCTCTGCTGCGGCTGCTGCTCTGAGGATGAGCCCCCGTGTAATTGGGCCTGTGGTTTAGCTCAATGTAAGCCCTTTGCACAGACCCACTGTTAAAGCTCTGTCCCATTGCCTCCTAGCTTCTCTGTAAACTTATATAAAGTTACTGGGCAGTTCCCGTGGAGCTCACTCCGGGAGACTGACAGAGGAGTGTCTGCCGAGTACAGTGTGAGTATACCTGGCCCTGCATGCAGGGTGGGCACAGTGAGATCATCGACTAGAGAGGAATGGGTGGGTGAGTGCAGACTTTTCACCCTTGTTGGCCTTCTCCTGGCTTGATGCCTCCTCCCTAGCTGATGCAGGGAGCCGGGGGCAGAGCTGGCTGGTGTCCACTCTGGACTTGTGGCGTCTGTGCTCCTGACTGACTGTAGCACCCAGTGCCTTCTCCCATCATTCTCCTTGGTTCTCCCTTTTGTTTCTTTCCTAGATTTTTCAAAGAGCTCACTCTGAAAGAGTCAGGCTTCCTTTCCACTTGGAACAATGGACGCAAAGGGGCTGAAGTGTAGGATGGCATGGGGTTGGCGTGGGTTGAAGGATGAGGCCAGGCAGAGCTGGCTGTGTCTCAGGCCACCCTAAGTGCACAGTCTGGCCCTGTGACTCCTGATGGTTACTATGGAGACAGCAGTGTGGCTCCATGAGTAAGTGGTTTGCTCGCTAAGAGCTGCCCTGTGTTCATGGAAAGAAGAGTTGATTAGGGAGCTTTACTGGCGGCAGGCTCTTGGGAACACCTGAGTTATAACACTCCTATAGAGTGACTGCTGAGCCTGGCTGCTGCCCCTGCTGCCCTGCACAGTGCCCTTGTGTGCTGAGGTGGGCAATTTGGTCCACATTCTTGTACACCAATTTTGTGTACTGGGCTTCGGTTGGTGCCTCCTTACCCTCCATGGCCTTGTATTTTCTCCAGGCCTACAGGCCTGTGGGGCAGGCCTGCTGAGAGGTAGACCATGGACAGGCCTGCTGAGAGGTAGACCATGGACAGGCCTGCTGAGAGGCAGGCTGTAGGGCAGATCAGCTGTGGGGCAGATCTGCTGAGAGGCAGGCTTTGGGGCAGACCTGGACCTGGCTTTGCTTGTTCCCTCTGGCAATGGGAAGAAAGCCCTTGGCCGCATATGGCTTGGTCTTCTTGTTCTTCTGGGGCTGATCCATCCAGGTGACAGGTTACTGAGTCTGCCTTCAGCCAGTCATGTGGGCTGAATGGGTATGTCATGTCATCTGTGTGTCTTACTGTGATGAGACCGACACCTGCTGTTGACAGTCACTCCTAGCTTTTAGGTGTGACTCTGTTCCTTCACCTGCAGAGTAGCACTGCTCAGGTGCAGTTTACAGCCTCCACATCTTCCTTCCCCTGTCCTCTTCTGCTCCTTCTCCTCCCCTACTTCCTTTCATTTCAAACAGTTTATCTTGGGGCTGGGACTGGGGAGGATCAAGTGCCAACAAGGGACTGATCTATCCCTTCCCTGGTGCTGAGAAAAGAAATTGCCAGTTGTGTTACTCAGTGATGCCTCCCTTCAAAGGATGCTTTGCAGCGCTTTGTTCCAGTGTGAAGGGTGCAGAACAAGGTTTCCTTCCGTGCCATTACAGTTTCCCATATGGAAGACCAGTCATACCATCAAATGGGAGGGCGTGTGGCGGGAACTGGGCTGCCTCTCCAGGACTGCATCGTTTGCTGTGCGGAAGGAAAGTGGCCACTCGCTGAAGTCCTCTCTCTCGGTAGGACTTGCTCTCTGGGTGGAGAAATGTGTGAACAGAGCCCTTGACCCATTGGTAGTCTCTGCTGATATGGGGCTGAGTGAGGTGACACTGAGGGGTCAACTGGGTGGTTGGGACAGTGACTTCCAGTTCCACTGCCTCGTTCTATTTCTTGTAAGTAACATCAGTGGAAGGAGATAAACGTGTGTTTAAGAGCTGGCTGTGTAATCTTACCTTCCAGAAATGAAAAAAAAAAATGCAGCGAGCTGGCAGGGTGGGTGCTGAGCTCTCTGAGGGACCAAGTCTGGTCAGTGTCTGTGAGAAACTCTGATGTCTTTGGGTACACCATTGTGGGAAGGCAGGAACAGGTGAAGCGCTGTGGGCATGTTCAGCACAGCCCTCAGTGCACAGCAGGTTTATTGCCCTTGGAGCTGCTTGAAGTGAAAATACGCTTCGTTCATCTCTCTCAGCATGCCATGGTCATCGACTCTCGGAATTCGTCTATCTTACCAAGAAGAGGGGCCTTGCTCAAAGTCAACCAGGTAGTGTTCTCGCCAGAGCTTCTGGTTGGGAAGCAGTGAAGTGTGCACAGGACTGTCACACACAGCGCTGGGGCTGCTGTCCCCAGGAAGTAGTGTTGAGTGCACAGGGCAGCTGACCACTCTGAAGGTACAGGGGGGCTGGGTGACACACTGTAGGCCAAGGTGATCCAGCTGGTCTCATCCTGCTGCTCATGGTGCAGGCAGGACCCGGGGTGCCAGTCTACAATTTCAGAGCAGCACCGAGTGGTGAGGTTTGTAGGTGAAATGTCCCTGCCATGAACGTGGCTCACTCTCTCTAGATGCTGATCTGGCCAGGGCCTTGTGAAAGGCACAAACAACAAAACTGTCATTATAAAAGACAATGCTTAGTAACCCCTGTGTCTTTGTGGCCTGTGGCTTCTTCCTTCAGGAACTGGCGGGCTACACTGGAGGGGATGTGAGCTTCCTCAAGGAAGACTTTGAACTTCAACTGAATAAGCCACTCATGTTGGATTCGGTGAGTCTCCAGCCTTGCCGTGCCTTGTGGGAGTCACCCTTCACCTTGGGGTCCTGAGTGCCTGAAGCACTGGTGTTAGCCTGTGCTGTGATACTTTAACCCCGAGGATTTAGGATCCCTCCGGTCAACATGTGTATGGCCTGCCTGGCTGTGCTGGGTCCTCACACTCAGCCGTCACAGAGCTCCTCATGCCTTACCTCTCCGCCTAGCACTGGTCAGACTCCGCTGCAGTGCCTGCAGTGTGGAGCATACTCCGAGTTCCCTGCATTCCTCCCTTTCCCAGCTGAGCTCCCCCAGATGCATGACCTCCTGCTGCTTTCTGGGAGTCTGTGCTCTAAGAGTGGTGCCGGAGTGCCCCGATGTTCACCCTCCTCTGCCCACGCTGCCTTCTAAGGACACTTTCTGAGGGACGAGGCTCTTCCTTCACAGGCACTTGTCCTTCATCTGCCTTCTGCTGCTGTAACATCCTTTTAGGAATTTGGCACAGGCATGTCTCCAGCCACTTTCTCTTATCTTCCTGTGTGGGGGGCTGAGGGATGGAGGGCTCCACTGTGCATGTTTTGTGGAAGCACCCCTCTGTTGATCTGTTTACCTACTCATTTACCACCTACCCATTCATCTGTCTACACATCTGTCCACCCACTGTCCTTCATCTCCTTGTCCTTCCTCCATTCACCTGTCCATCTATCTCTTCTCTTAGCCACACATTTGTGTGCCCACCCACTCATCCTGTTCGCTCATCCACTGCCCCCACACACCTGCATCCTGGCTGCCAGGCACTCTGGGTGCTTGCATCAAGAAGTGGGAGCGTGAAGGTAGAACCTAAAAGGAGCAGAAGGATTGGTGGTTGAGATGGGCAGAACTGGGGGAAGCAGGGCATAGAGGGCAAGAGAGGGACAGTGACTGCTAATGAAGAAATGGCTTAGTGCAGGTGGCACCCCACTGATTCCTGGAGGAGGAGGAGAGGGCATCAGTGGAGAGCTAGTGTCTGCGAGGTCAGAGTTCAGCAAGTGAAGATCAGGGTGGTCCCTCAGTTTTGTGGTGAGACTGACTGAGGAAGAACCTTGGGATCTGGGCCATAGCTCTAATTCTGAGGCCATGTCAAAACAAAATGCTTATTTTAGGAGATAGAGGAGAGAATAGGGACAGAAATAGCTGAATGGCTTTTTTGAGGCATCTACAAGTGGCATGTGGTAGAAAGAGGGGACAGGGTGGATGGATGAGTGCATGGATGGATGGATGGATGGATGGATGGATGGGTGGATGATGGATGGATGGGTGGATGGATGATAGATGGATGGATGGGTAGATAGGATGAATGCATGGATGGATGGATGATAGATGGATGGCACACAAATGGGTGGGTAAGAGAATATATAGATAGAAGATAGGTAGAAGGATGAGTAGACGGACAGAAGGGTAGATAGGAGGAGAGTAGAGGACTCAGGATCTTTGGCTCTGGCAGGAAGGAACTGGGACTTTGTCTGCTGGTAGGAATGTGGAGTATAGATGCCTCTGAGTAGGAGCCCATGCAGAGCTGGAAAGAAGGAAAGCAGGGGTCTGCTCTTCTCGGGAGCCCAGCAAGCTGTCTTCCAGGCAGAGGTAGTGGTATGTACACGTGGGGCTGTAGGCAGGTCTGGGAGTCTGCTGAGACCCTTGAGGTCTCCAGGCAGCATAGGCTTCAGCCCAGAGAAGGACCAGGAGTGGAAGCAACCTCTCTGTGAACAGGTCAGAGCCTTATCCCCATGCAGCCAGCACTGTCATCACTGTTTGGCTCCCACTAGTTGGAAATGTCAGTGGAGCATCCATGCCTCTTGGCTTATTTCCTGATGGCGTCACTTCCCAGCAAACCTACTGTTGAAATTGTTTCAAGTGAGGTAACCTGAACAGCTAGCTCAGCCTGACCAGCCTTCATCAGACTGGAGCACTTTCCCTTACCCTTTCAAAGTCTACCACAAAGGTGCCTTTAGTCAGTGTGGTGTAGCTTGTGTGGCTTCCAGAATGCCTTACCAACAGATGGGCATATGAGTGTGCCATCAGACAGTGGTGAAGTTGGGAGATTTCATCCTGTCGCCATGTGGGTACTAGTGTGTGGTTCGGCTGTGCACTCTTCTACTCTGTATCTATAGTCCTTCCCACTGAGGCATCCAGAAAAAGATCATCTAAGCTGTGTTGGGTTGGCAAGGACAGGACAGGCAAAGGACCCAAGATGAGCAGAGGCCCTGGCCAGTCCAACACCATGAGTACTGGGGTTGACCTACAAGATTTGAAGAGTGTGTCACTGAGGCCCCTTACTGGGTGGTGCTGCCCCTGGGAGAGCGAGACTCTCCCATACAGCTTTACACTGTATGATTACAGGGGCATCCTAGCCTGTATAGACCTCCAGCCTGAGGAGCTGCATGCCTCAGTCCCCTCACATCTGGGGTCTGAGCAGATGTAGGAAGGGTCCTGGCTACCCTCCTCTATCAGGTTGTCCTGTGGGTATGACTTCTCATGTAAGAGGGTCCTGTCCTGACTGGAATACAAGCCAAGCCCTGCTGCACTCTGTATGACTCTGTTGGAATGTAAACTTGCCTCGGAGTTTTTCAAACTCACAAGCCCTGGTCCCCTGTGTCCCTGCTCTGCTCTGCTCTGCATGCCAAGGGCATTCAGAGTAGAGCAGCCTCCTGCTGGTGCTCATGGGACAGAAAGAAACACTGTTTGCTTCGCACAGGTATTTTCCACGTCTCTCTGGGGCGGAATGTTGGTGCCCATCGGTGACAAGCCATCCAGCATCGCCGACAGGTCAGTACCAGCAGAGGCTCCCATTTTCCTCTGGACTTTGGATTGTCTTTCTTTTTTTACAGATGAGAGCAATATTCAGATTGCTCTTGGTTTTCACGTGGAAACTGATTTTGAAGTACCCCAGTACTTTAAAAAAACAAGTATTGCTTGTTTTCTGTTGGGACGCTTTATTGAATTAAATTTTTTTCTCAGCCTGGCGTGGTAGCACATGCCTTGAGGCAGGTGGATCTCTGAGTTTGGGGCCAGCCTAGTCTACAGAGTGAGTTCCAGGACAGCCAGGGCTACACAGAGAAACCTTGTCTTAAAAACCAATATATAAATAAATAAATAAATAAATAAATAAATAAATAAATAAATTTCCTCTCTTTTTAGTATGATGAAACAATTTGATTAGCACTCGTATAAGTGAAAATCAAGGCACATTTACAAAAGTACTGCTCATCCTCCTGGAGGATAAGCCTGCCTTAACCCTGGTCTGACTTCTTTTTTTTTTAAATATTTATTTATTTATGTATACAATATTCTGTCTGCGTGTACTCCTGCAGGCCAGAAGAGGGCACCAGACATTACAGATGGTTGTGAGCCACCATGTGGTTGCTGGGAATTGAACTCAGGACCTTTGGAAGAGCAGGCAATGCTCTTAACCACTGAGCCATCTCTCCAGCCCCTGGTCTGACTTCTTTTGGTCAGTTAGGAATGTGTTTATGTGTTGTGCAGAGTGAGCTGTGAAGACACTGTATTTTATATGCAGCTTGTGTTCTCACTTGTTAAATGTTATAGAGAGATCATAGAGTGATTGTCTACTGAGTCATGAAACGTCTAATAAGTAACATTTTTTGTGTGTGTGCACGTCTGCGTGTGTGCAGGCTCAGATATGCTGCGGTTCATGTGGTGGGGAGGGTCAGAAGACAAACTTCAAGAGTTGATTATCACCTTCCCCATTGTTTTTAGTCATGGTCTCTTGGTTTTGCTACTGTGCTGCAAACACCAGTCTGGCTGCTCCAGGCTTCCACGTGACTCTCTCCCCATCTCCCATCTCACTGTAGAAGTACTGACATTGCATTGCTTGTTATGCATCTGGCTCTTCATGTGGGTTCCAGGGATATGTCTAGCAGCTACAGGGAGATTACAATGTCTGTAACTCCAGTTCCAGGAGATCACACACCCTCTTCCTGTCTCCTCAGCCACCAGCCATGCATGTACTACACAGACAGACATGCAGGCAAAGCACATAAAAATAAAAAATTTTTTAGAATCACCCAAGCACAGAGTTTGCCATTTGTCTGCATTATTAATATCAGCAAACTGTTCAGGAAAGTTTAGCAATCAGACAGTGAAAGCATCTGTGGACCTCATGTCAGAGCGACTTGTGTGGGGCAGGAAAACTAGACCCTTGCTCCCTGTGCACTGTCGCAGCCCCTTGGACCACTCTTCCTAGGACACAGAACAGCTTTGCACATAGTTGACCACTGAAAATTAGTCCTAACTGGGCATAGTATTGCACACTTTCTGTCACAGATATATCTTTGTAGATATAGATATAGGGAGATATGGATAGATAGATATAGAAATACCTTAAAAATTAGAACACCCTCCCCTAATTAAAAGGTATTGTAGGAAGTCAAGGTCATTGTGGCAATAAGGAACTTGACTAACATTTGGGGAGACCCTGGGTTCTATCATTGGCAGTTAGAACATAGTACAATTCACTGTAGAAAACCAGAGTAATGCTCTATGTGGTCTGTTTCCCTCTGGTATCATCTGGCCCCTCTCGTGGTGTGCCACACTGTTATGTGATGTGGACTCTACCTTCTCAACCTAATATGGCTGGGGATGTCTGCCACGTAGGATGCCTGGTTGGTAGGGAACTTTGTGGTGGGTCTCTTAGACAGCTGCCCATCCTTTATAAGAGTGGATGGTCCTCTTTGCTCACCTTCCCCCATGTGGCTCTATTGTGTCTCATTGCTCATATCTCCGGCGTGAGCTGCTGTTGGGTGTCGGGTAGATTTTGATAGGTATCATGTTCACTTGCATCTTTCCCACCCTCTCCTAATGTTCTGCTGTGTAGAGACAATGTCATTCCCCAGAACCAGCTGTGACCCTGCTTTCTCACTTGCTGTGGGTCTTATGGGTCTTCACCTAATGACCTGACACCTGTCACTTTACTGCAGGTTTTACCTGGGCGGTCCCACAAGTGTCCGAGGATTTAGCATGCACAGCATTGGACCCCAAAGCGAAGGTCAGTGAGTTTAAACTTGAAGACATGCAGTTCTTTCCTTCTGTATGGGCTGTCATTTCTGAGGAGCCCGAAGCAGTGGAAATACCAGTTTGCAACAGTGCGAGCATCAGGACTTCCTTTGACTTCAGTGTTCGTTGAGTATAAGGATAAGAGCATTTCCAGCAGCCTTGCCAGTCCTGTTCTCTGGGGGTGACCTCTACTCAAACCAGCTATTCATGTAGCCCTGTGTCCTAGGACACAGCCCCCTTTCAGAAGACTCAGCAGGCCTTGTCTCTTATGCCTTTGCTCCCAGGGGCTGCAGAGGCATACACTGCCACTTCTGGCATTGACGGTTTCCCGAATAATGTCTTAACCAGGTAGAAGCAATGTAGATCTGTGGCTGTGAGTAAGGTGATTTTCCTGAGGTTTGTCGTCTGTTCTAAACTGATAGTAGCGCTGTCCACTGATACTGGAATCCAGGGCAGAAGCTGACATGAAAGCACCTGCGTTTACACACCTGCACATTTGCTCACATCTCTTGGAGTTAAAGACAATCAAAAAATTAGGAAATGAAGGAGCCACAGATTTGCTACTGTTACTTTTGGGCATTGGAGAGGTAGATTAAATTTGGCCCTGTTTTGTTTTAGGTGTAAAATAACACATGAAGGCTGTAGAGATAGCTCAGCCGTGAAAGAGCACTGAACTGAACTGACTGTTCTTCCAGAGGACCTGGGTTTCTGGTACCCACCTGATGGCTCACAACCCTCTGTAACTCCAGTTCTGGGGATCTGGTGCCCTCCTCTGGTGTCTGCAGGCACTGCACACCTATGGTGTAGACATACATGCTGATGACAAACACATACATACTTTTGTTTTGTTTTGAGACAGTGTCTCACTATATAGCTATGGCTGTCCTGGAACTCACTCTGTAGACCAGGCTGACCTCAAACTCACAGAGATCCATCCGCCTGTCTCTGCTTCCTGAGTGCTGGGATTAAAGATGTACCACCATATCTGGCTCTCATACATTTTTTTTTTTTTATTTTTGGTTTTGAGCCTATCCTTTAACAGCTGAGCCATCTCTGCAGCCCTTATACACATTTTCAAAAAGATGTATAACTATATGCATTTGGAATACACTGGAGGGTAATTGGCCACTTTTATGGGTGCTGGTCAGCTGGAATCCCCTGGGTTCCCCAAGGTCTCCCCAGCAGTATTCCCCATAGCTGAACACACTGTAGTAAGGTCTCCCAGGCACCCTTGCTTCTCTGCTTTTGTGCATTCCCTCCCTGTGGTGACCAACGTGAAATTAAGAGAATTGAAGCTTTTCTGTCACAGTGTCAAGAGCCCCAAAGCAAGGAACCACAGAGCTCAAAAGAACCATGAAAATAGCAAGAGAAATGGAGGGCGAGGGTGAGGCACACGTGGGGAGAACTTACCAAGGCTCAGACGTGGGCCCATGGAGTCCAGACACTTCACTGGCTGGTGGAAGCGGACTGAGGAAAGTCAGCCCAGCAGGTGTCCTCTCCTGGATAGCTTAGCCGAGGACTGACTCTAGAAAGGGACAGCCTGCCAACGTTGAAACCACGGGTTTGGGGGCAAAAGCCTGGGTTCTGGCCTCACCAGCAGGCTGGGGTGGACACTGTCCCAACATGCCAGATAAAGAGAATAGTGCTGGTGGAAGATGCCGAGGCTCAGTGGGGCTGCTGTAGGAGGAGGAGCGCTGCAGGCACTGTGGACAGGGCACAGGGCAGCCTTGTTCTTTGGCAGTGCTCTGCCCCCTCAGCTGTGTGAGTGTGGAAGGACACCGGAAAGGAGGGAGGCGGGGCACGCCTGGTTTGTGGAGCAGAACTGAAGGCAGGAACCCACAGTGCTGAGTGAGCAGATTCTATTCCCCCTCCTTAGGAGACTACCTGGGAGGGGAGGCATACTGGGCCGGGGGCCTGCACCTCTACACCCCGTTGCCCTTCCGACCAGGCCAAGGTGGCTTTGGAGAGCTTTTCAGAACCCACTTTTTCCTCAATGCGGGCAACTTGTGTAACCTCAACTATGGTGAGTCTCCCCTGGCTGTCCTTATGGTGCGGGGTGGTGCCTTCCCTGATGCCATCGTGTAAGGGGGACCTGCTTCTTACTCTACAAACGAGCTTCAAGTGCTCTCGGGTGTCATTAGGGCCCAGAGCTCAGAGGTCCTCCCAGAGGGAGCTGAACAGTTTGGGAGCCTCAAGCCCTCTCTGAGGTAGGGCATGGGGCCTCCCAGCTGCTTTGCTGGGAGAGCATTTTTAGGCAGAGGGTTCAGGATAGCCAGACCCAGCGAGTTGACACTCAGCTTTTTCTGGGAGAGTGTGAAGCAGATACCCAATCCTATACTAAGCTCCAGTAGCTCGGCCCAGCTTTAAGGGGCCCTTCCGGGTAGGGAGCCACACATCACCTTTGCTGTTTCAGGCGAGGGCCCCAAAGCCCACATCCGGAAGCTGGCTGAATGCATCCGCTGGTCCTATGGAGCGGGCATCGTCCTCCGGCTCGGCAACATCGCTCGGTTGGAGCTGAACTACTGCATTCCTATGGGCGTGCAGACGGGCGACAGGTGCGTGGGCTGTGTCAGCTCGGTAGCTCTGGGGAGTTGCGGTTTGCACTGGGCTGCTCACTTCGGTGGCTTTAAGGTCGGGACTTGAAGAGATATTGAATAGTTAGCTAAAGTTGACTATAACTGGGGGAAAGGAAGATGCCCAGCCTTTCCCTGGACCACTACTGCTACTGTTCCCGGGACAGTGCAAGCTCTGCTCCTCTGAGCAGCTAACCAGGGGAGAAGTATTGACTCTGCTTACTGGAAGTGTGCAGTAGAGAGGGTTTCCCTGTGCCACCGCAGCCTAGCCATGGGCTGGAGGACTCCACCCATGGACGTGGAGCAGTGGCTGTGTTACACGAATTCGGTTAAGTGCTGCTAGGGTTGTAGAAGTTACTCCATCTCTTGTATTATCTTGTGGGCATTGTGCAAGTGTCTGGAGACTCAGGGATTATTATACATAGGAAGCTTGAATGACAAGGCTCTGGGGTCAAAAGTCAAGACGGGTACTGGTGGGAAGTTCCTATCTAGGGCACCTTCCTGACAGGCAGTCTCATGGGGAGACGATACAAATGCTTGAGTGAGGGGATTAGAACTTCATCCAAGCTGGATTTCTCCCCAGGGCCACATGCCAGGTGCCACCCTGAGTTGTGGTAGGTCTGGACTAGGTTACTTAGCTACTCTGGGTCTGTTTTGCCAGCCAGAGAATGGAAGGTGATGTTTTCTGCTCTGCTGTTGTGTGGTCTGGATGTGGTGGCTGTGACTCCCGAGACCGCTGGTATTGTACTAGCCTGCTCTTCTTGTCCTTGGGTGGTGTGTCCTGTTAACACCATGCCTGCTGCCTGCAGTGTGACAGGCCACAGTTGCTGCTGTCAGTGCAGTGTGAGGAGAAGGGGCTAATGCTCCTAGATCCCTGGTGCATAGTAGGTAGCTCCTCAGTAGCTGCCTCATCTTCAGCATGGAATTAACTGCTCTGTACAGCCTTCCATGAGGTGGAGCTGTAGCTGTAGCCGGCTAGCTGCGAGGCCCATGTCCCTGGGAAGCCCTGCAGGAATCATTGTGAGTGCAGGTTGGTGCCAAGTCAGAGCCAGAATTCAGGAGTTGCTTCTCAGGTGTGCTCTGGGCCAGTTTGCCTGCTTTGAGAGTGTGGTGGGCTATAGTGGGCACTGCGGTTGTTGCTTTTAGCGCTTCGGCCTTTGTGACCCATGCTGCTGTAATACTGACAGCAGCCACAGGGTGGCGGTGTGCGTCAGGCAGTTGCTTTGCTTTTGAGTCTCTTTACTAATTGGCCCTTTATTAGTTTGTGCTCTTTACAGCTCAAGACCCCTCAGCTGTGCCTCTCTTGGTTAAACCTGAGACACATGTTTCAAAGATTAATCCAGAATATAGCCTCTATGAAGAAGCAGTCGGCTGCTGTAGTGGGGGAGGTCCTGGCTCAGGCTGTTACAGCTGTTTGCCTGGATGGCAGCAGTTGTTTGCTGTGGGCAGTGAAGTTTGGAGTCAGCCTTGAACATGGAAATACCATTCCCTGGCGTAGTTTGGTTTGCAGCTTTGTTAGCAAGGGTGGAATTTGGTAACATTTGAGGGAAATGACCTCAGTTTCATCTTGTTTCTAAAATTAGGCAGTTGGCAGGTGGACAGTTGTCTTGTAGCCCCGCCCCCAGGGTTAAGCCAGGTGCTCTGAAATTGGCAGTTGAGGCCTTTACAAAGGGAGACAGTTTGAAGTGTTTTGACGTCCATCCCGAATGATTTATGGCACTGTCTTCTCCGGGACCCTTAGAGTTCTGTCACAGCAGGACTCCCCAGGCTAGGTCTGTGGGAGCCAGCAGTGAGTCAGGGCTGCTCCAGCTGCTCATTGAGCTGCAGGAAGGACACCATTGCAGCTAGGGAGGGCAAGAGGCCCCGAGATGGGACCTTGCAGGACTTTCTGAGGACACGGGTGGGAAGGGCGTCCTGACTGGGCACAGCTGTCCCCGGGGAGGGGTGTAGTAATGGTGGGCAGAGCACACATGGTCGCAGAAGCCTCAGGGAACGGCTGCTGACAAGCGAGCCTCTTTTTTCTTCCTCACCCCTCTCTCCAGCCACATTGATGTCTTCCTCTTTGCCTGTCAAGGACTCTGGGGCCTGCGAGTGCTGTCCCCCACAACTTAGCGCACCACCCAGGATGAAGAGCTCTGGGGGTTAAGAGCAGGCATCAGTGGGCTTTCCTGATGACCACTCATGGGGCTGGTATGAGGGGTGAGCATTGCCACAGTCGGGCAGGAAGGCAGCCTGCACTTGGTCCAGAGATAGAGGCTGCGGAGGCCCACAGGTATGCAGAGGCCTGGCGGGCCTGGCCTTGTGACTGTGGATGCCATCTTGAGTACCCATCCTAGCATTGCTCTGTGGTGTGTGTGTCACAGCACAAACATCTTTGCTGTGTTTACAGTTGTGGTAGCAGAGCTGTTCTGAAGGCCTGTGTGTTCTCTGAAGAACTTGGTGTAATGACCTCCCCTGGGTGTCTCTAAAGCATTGACAGCAGCCATGGTCTCTTTTATGGACCCTACTCTAACATTATGGAACTGGCAGCCTAGGCCCATGGCTGAGGGCATAGGAACACTGCTACTTGGGCTCAGGTTCTCAGCCTCAATGGGAGCTGCTTTCTCCCAATTCCGAGGGCTCCTCAGCGGGGGAGTGAGAGACTGCTGCACAGTCCATTGTGGGGGCACCTAGGAATCTGCGCCTTGAGGACCCTGAACTGGGTGCTTGGTGTCAAAATGAGAAAGGCCGCACGGGACTCCCCAGAGCTGAGCTCTCCAGAGAGCACACCTGTGGTGACCCTTTTTATCTTCCTTCCTGGATCAGGAACAGGTCTGGCTGACTGGGTTGCTGGGTCATTGTGAGCCCCAGGATTATCCTGTGTTCCGGGCCAGCCCCAACGTGTAGGCCTCCTGCTTCCCCGTCCTGTCCTGACACGAGGTGGATGGCGACCTTGGGTGGGATGGAACAGCAGTGTCCTACAGGCTCTACGCTCCCTCTTCTCCTTTCTCCAAAGCCAGTGCTTACTAGCCTAGGCGGAACTGTGGGGCTAGCGGAAACTCACGATGGCATGATGCGGGGAGCACTGTGATTGACTTTTCCCTTTCTTTTTAGGATTTGTGATGGCGTCCAGTTTGGAGCTGGGATTCGGTTCCTATAACTTGAGTCTCCCGGGGCAGCTTGGATGAGCATCGGGTGTCTCCCAGGCCACAGGCCTGTTTGGAGGTGACACAGTTGAGTGCTTCTGGGCCATAAACCTTCTGGGAAATCACGTTAATAAATTTGAAACACTCAGCTGTGTCCTGGATGTGGTCTGTGTTTCAGGCCATGTGTCTGTCTGGACACCTGCTTTCCCTGAGGACTTGTGACAGTTTGACCTGCGCAGTCCTGGGCCTACGGGCTTTCAGGTGACCCAAAGTGCCTTTTCCTCACAGACTCCTAGAGTCTGCTGTTGGGCTCTAACCTACCAGAAGTAGGGCTGAACTGTGGGTGACCCCAAAGGACGCTGGCCCTGTCATTACACGCCACTTCAGTGGCAGCATGGCCTCCCAGTGCTGATGTGAAGGTGGAAGTAGGGGAAGTATGCTGTTGGCTGTCAGCCGTGGCTGCTCTGCACGTCACATCGTGACTCAGGCTGCACAGCCATCAGCATCAGGGAGCTGAAGTGTCCAGAGGTCCGTGGGCCCAGGTGCCACTGGGTAAGGCTGATTTCTAAAGATGCTCCCTCTTCAGAGCCAGCAGGCCTGACTTCTGCCTCTGCGTCTTTTAAGTACCCTTTGACAGCATCAGGTCCCCAGATTGTCGAGATAACCTTAGTTCAAGGCTAGCTGAAGAGCACACTCGGTCCTGCCTGCCACCTGCTCCTCCCTCGCTCTGACTTCATATGGTTGTTATCCCTTAATCTTTAAAGGGGATCAGTTGGAGGCCAGCCCCTTCCTCTGCTTGGATACTAGTTAGTATCTGCAGATGCTCAGGGCTGTCATAGAAAATGTTACAGGATTAAAAAATTAATATAAGCCAGGCAGCAGTGGCTCACACCTTTAATCCTAGCTCTTGGGAGGCAGAGGTAGGTGGATCTCTGAGTTTGAGGCCAGCCTGGTCTACAGAGCTAGCTCCAGGATGGCCAGAGAGAAACCCTGTCTCCAGAAACAAAAACCAAAAAGAAAAAATATATATGGGGGAAGGGGACAGAGTTAAGCCTCCTCTGAAGTCTTTGAAAACACAGGATGTTAGCTCAGGCCTGTTCTGCCCTCCTCTCTCTTGCAAAATTCTCATTCCCCATCCAGTCTTGTCCTCCCTGTGGCGGTTTTTGTATTTGCTAGATGATTTTGGGTCTTGGGGGTCTTGCCCATACACACACACACACACACACACACACACACACACGCTCGCCTCTGAGAACTTCCCTCTCCTTACACCTGCAGTGGGAACTGGTATTTGCTGAGAATAAACTTGTTCTTTCGATGGTTGGGAATGTTGTGGCTGTTCTCACTCTTTCACTGATGGCTTTTAACAGAAGAAGGAACCCCTTTAGGGCCGTGATGTTGGGAGCTGTGGAAGCTGTGACACAGATTTGCAGACCCCATGACCTTTGAGAACCCAGAGAAGGCACTTGTGAAAGTCTGGTTTTAATCAAGGCTGTGCTGCCCGGGAACTGCCTCTGGCTCCTTAATGAAAGCAGCCTGGCTGCCTCCTGCCTGGCCCTACCAGTTTGATTTGCAGGCTGCCCTGAGGGCCGCTCTTGGGTGAGGGGAGCTGGGCTGTGGTGGAAGCCTGAGGCCCGAGGGTAGGAAGGTGAATTCTGTCTCTTAGAGGGGTGTGGGGGGCTCGCCAGAACCAGCTGCCA
This sequence comes from Chionomys nivalis, assembly GCF_950005125.1. NCBI lineage: Eukaryota > Metazoa > Chordata > Mammalia > Rodentia > Cricetidae > Chionomys > Chionomys nivalis. Next base: position 41,196,385 of record NC_080102.1, read on the forward strand.
GAGAGTCTCAAAAGGGGCTTGGCTAGATAGCTAAGGAGGGCAGGCAGCTACATTGTGGGCCTTGGCCCAGATTCTTTGCAGCTTAATGCTTCATTTCTCCTCAGCGTGTGGAAGGAACTACACGCTCTGTGTGGGGACAGAGTTTGACACTTGTTTAATTAACCTTTGCTCCACTCTGTAAGGGGCAGTCTAGTAGCCATCCTGCTTGTTCCTACAAGGACACTGGATCTGTGCACCCCCAGGCTGATTGTCCTGAACCTTATCTCCATAGTTAAATGGGTGATGGCGCCTATCCCCCAGCCAAGGCTACTGAGGAGCTGCTGGGCCTTTCCTCTTGACTTTGTGTCCTGAGCTTGCCTCATTTCTGATCCCCACAGAAAGCTCTTCTTGAGGCTGTGGTCTCCCAAGCATGATTCTGTGCCATTGCACAGTGCTCACTGGGGCCAGCATGTCACAATTGCCCAAAATGAAAAGATGCCATTAATACCATTGCTGATTGTGTCATGAAGTTCTTTGGGGATTGGGAGACTGCTGGTCTCCAGGTGATAGCTGTGATAGTTAAAAAAAAAAAAAAAAAGCAAACCAATGCCTCCTTTTCTAGCCTGTAGGAGGCTGACTTTGATTCCCAGCATCACAACAGAGCAGAAGCCTTTTATTATCAAGTATAAATTTTCAACCTCCCTCCCAGTCCTGTGAAATAGGGATGGATGATTATGTTTATCACAAGAAACAGAGTTGAGGGGTGGAGGCAAGAGGCATGACACTCAGTGGGTGCACAGAAGCCCCAGCAGCCAGTTGGAAAGACGAGAGTATTGGCAGGAGGCAGAACCAGTCATCTGCATGGGACCTGGGTGGGGGTAGAAGATGAGAGAGGAATAGGTATCTCCTGCTCTGATGAACTCCAAAGACTGAAGATTGCTATTCAATTTTGAGTTAAACGTTGGCGTGTTTTTACACTCTCCAGAGCAGTGAGAAGGAGCAGTGGGAGGCTGTCTCAACACTGCCTTCTCGGAGAGAAGCAGTGGTCCCAGAAGCGATGCTCTGCCCTGGAGAGGAGCCGGGCTAATACTAATCACTAGCAACTCGTCTCAGAGCCCGCCAGAGTGTGGTTCAAACGTGGCACTTCCCTGACAAGTAAATTGCAGGATTCCTCGCCAAACCATTAGATAACTTTTAAGAACAAAGAACACGCGGGCAAAGGGAGATGCTTCGTGATCTTGCTAGAAAAATAAATAGCAATCATTTTTGAAAAGGAAGTACATTCGATGAATTTGACCCACTGAGAAAATTATAGCCCTGCTTCGATCCGGCAGCCCCTAATGGAGGAAGCCTTTCTGCGTTTGTTGCGGCGGAGATGGGCTGGTCAATTAAAGTAGTCTGCCTCATCTAGTGGAGATTATAGCAGGCCTGGACCTCTCCATCACCATGGACTGCAAAGTGACCTCCCTATATTGAGTCAGAGCCCTGAAAGCAATTGCTCCCGCTCATTATCAGAGCCAGAAATTACTGCTCTAACCTGATTTCCCTGAAATACCAAGCCAGCAGAGCGACTGCTGGACATATTAGAACACAATGAAATGACACTGTGGCCTTAATATTGGACTTGGGAGTGGAAATAGATGTGTTGCCTAACAGGGAAGAAGAGAAACCAGATGGGACAGGAGTTCCGGCAACGACACGACACCTGTCTGCTTGGGTTGACCGTGATTGCCACTTGATGGTAAAGCTGAGACATTAAGGCGCTTAGTTTTCACAGCCATTCCAGAGCTGGGCCACGCACGTCAAATCTGACCCTTCCTGCCAATTTACACAGACCCCAGTCAGGGTCGTTAGTGTTTCCTGTCTGTCTGCAAAAGCTCCCTCACAACTCTTCCGGGGCAGGAAATGGAAATTGTGTGGAAAGGGAAGGTCAGGTGCTTGGGCACCAGCGCTACTGAGCCTGGGCTTCCTTAGGTTGTAAACATGTTCTTTCCATACTGGCCAGACACTGGCCACACGGAGGATGTGCTTGTGGCTTCCTCCCTAATTCCAAAGCAGAGGTGCCTCCTGTGGCCTCAGGCCCTTGGGCACATCTTTGTGTACCTCCTCTCTCTAGTTCTCCTGAGTGAGGCAGCTGGGGTACAGCCTAGGGAGACACAGTATTTGCATGACATAAAGAGGCCCTGTATCCAAGCCCAGCACTGAAAAAAATTAGTGTGCATTTATTATTTGAAGACGTCCATATTATCTGAAGATATGATTTATTCCAATTTCTTTAGGGTTTTTTTTTGTTATTTTATGGGGTTGTATAGGGTGTGTGTGTGTGTGTATAAGCCAAGGTTTCGTGCAACTCAGGTTGTATTCCAACTTACTATGCAGCTGAGGAAGGCCTTGAAGTTCTAACCCTTGAATCTCCTCCAGAGTTGCTGAGATTACAGTTGTGCACCACCACCCCTGGTTTATGGGGTCCTGGGGATCAAGCCCAGGGCGTTATGCATGCCAGGCAAACACTTTATCCACTGAGCCACATATATCCCCAACTTTCCTTAACGAAGACTCTGAACACTGTGCTAGTGATTGCCCCACCAGCCTGCCATTTCACCACCCAGTATGTGTTAAGGGACTGATAGGCAGAGAACTTCCAGCTGTCCCAGGGGCTTCAGTTGAGCATGGCGAGATCTGCTAGCACTAACTCCAACTGCCATCCCTCATTTGTCCATCTGTCCTTTATCATCTGCATTTATCATCCACTTATCATATATCCATCCATCCTTTTATCACCCACCCATCCGTCTGTCCATCCCCATCCATCCTTCCATCTGCCCACCCATCCACCCATCCAGCATCTACCCATTTACCCATCCATCCACCCATCCACCCATCCAGCGTCTACCCATCCATTCACACATTCTCCGTCCATTTGTCTGGACCCAGTCCTTCACCTCATCTCAATGGTTCTTAGCTTGTGCAGCCCAGCTTGACCCTGTAACCGCACAGCAGGTCTGAGCACAAACAGAAGTTCGCCATCTGGGCTGTTGGTATCTTGCCTGCCAGCTTGAGGGACTCTGTGGGGCTCTCTCCATCTGTAGCAGCCCCCCCCCTCCAGGAGGGCCTTGTTAACCCTTTGTTGTTATTCTGCCACACAGGCGTTACTGTGGAACGTGGGGCCTGTGCTCTGCCAGCATTACGAAGCTGAGAATCTGTTTGCCCGTGGCCAGCTGTCGAGGGGGATTGGGACTAGCTGGCAAGTGGTACTGGTATAGCAGTGGAGCTCATTGTTATTTAATAAAATCTGAGCTATAGAAAGATGCTTACCTGTTTCTGGCTTGTAGGATTTATAGGCTGTGCCAGCAAGCCTGGCTTAGAAAGATACTGGTTTGGACCTGAGGATGTCTGGATCTGAGGACGTGGACCCTGGACGCTGGCTGCGTGTTCTTCCTTCCTCCCTAGCTCTCTGACTCCCTAGTGAGTACTTCTCAGACTTCACTCAACAGCCTTTCATTTGGGGGTCTTAATAACTGGTTTATCTTTCTTTTTAGAACTTTTTATTTGTTATGTGTTTGTATGTGTGTGCAGGTGCTTTCAGGAGGCCAGAAATGGGAGTCCTGTTCCCTGAAATTCCATTTACAGGTAGTTCTGAGCCACCTGACACGGGCTAGGTACTGCACTCTCCAGCCCTCATCCAGGACTATAGTCTACTCCTCACTGGACCACAGCCTCAGACCGCCCCCACTGTCAGCCTCTCTTTCTTGTCTTATTATGGTAGCAGTTGGTCCTTCTGTGACAATCTTTTTATTCTTGCTTTTTAAAACTGAGCCCAACTCAGTGGTTAAGAGCACTGGCTAAACAGGGCAGTGGTGGTGCATGTTCTTAATCCCAGTACTCAGGAGGCAGAAACGGAATCTCTGAGTGCAAGGCCAGCCTGGTCTACAGAGCACGTTCCAGAACAGCCAGGGCTACACAGAGAATCCTTGTTTTGAACCGCCCTGCTCCAAAAAGTACACTATTATTTTTTTTTCCAGAGGTCTTCAGTGTGATTCCCAGCACCCACAGGACAGCTTACAACCATCTGTAACTTCAGTCCCCAGGGATCTGGTGTCCTCTTCTGGCCTCAGTGATCACTGCAGGCACATGTTAGGGACATTTGGCAAACACACACAATATTTATTTATTTGTTTTAATTTATTTATTTTCGGGAGTGATTTGAGACAGGGTTTCTCTGTGTAACAGCCCTGGCAGTCCTGGAACTCACACTGTAGACCAGGCTGGCCTCGAACTCACAGAGATCTGTCTGCCTCTGCCTCCCGAGTACTGGGATTAAAGGCGTATGCACCACCTGGCACAATTAAAAAAAAAAAATTGAAAACAAAAACCTGGGCCCAAGCCATACAACATGGGACAGAATCTCTTCTACATAAGATGTAGGTGCCACATCTGGTTTGTCCTCCAGGTGTCAGGGTGTTTGGGTTGGCTGTCCCTCAGAAGCAGACTTTTATGGTCTAGTGACCTGCATCCCACAGTGACTGAGACATAAAGCCCCTGAGCAGTAGTGATCTTTCCTTTGTGTTCTTCCAGGCCACAGAGGAAGTTTCTGTCACAAGGTGGTTTGGGTTGTGGCACAGTCTGGTCATCTTCGGCCACACAATTGGGGACGAAACTGCTGAGGTTTGCACGGTCTGTTGCCCTGAAGCCGCTCTGTCCAATGTTCCTTGAAGAAAATACTAAGCCCATATGTTAAGCTTGAGATAATAAATATTCAAAAATCACTCGTGTTTGAATAGTCTTCCCAAACCTTGCGTTTTCCTGATTGCCTTATGAATCTGAAATGTTGACAGTCCTGGGAGAATTCCCTGCACCGAGTCGAGCTGTGTCACACACTTCTGATTCAAGAGTGTCACTTGCTTGCAGCTGCTTGGCACTGTGGTTCCCTGTGGTGTGTATGTGTGTGTGTGTGTGCGCGCGCGCGTGTCACTGTGGAGGAGAAGTTGACACCCTTCGTCTTGGGCTGTGCTTTTAGCTGTGGTCATGCTGTGCTTGTCTGAGTATTCATTTTCTCAATCAAGACGAATTCTAATTGGTTTTGAAATCAGGCCTGTTTACTCTTTATAAATGTGTGGTGCTTTTTTTTTTTTTTTCGCATCAGCAGATGAAAAGGACTCAAACCAGCTGTGTCACACAGGCAAACTGTTTCAAGGTGAAGGGCAGAGCTTTCAGATCCAGGGGAAGGTCAGCATGCAGGGTGCCCCGAACTACGCCCTAGCAGCCCCTCCAGAAGAGTCAGGCTTCCATCAAGATACGCATATGTACATTTAAATCTTATTGTTATAGGCTGGAGAGATGTCTCCATGGTTAAGAGCACTGGCTGCTCTGTCAGAGGACCTGGGTTTGATCTGCAGCAGCCATATGGTGACTCACAACCATCTGTGACTTCTTCCAGGGATCGAATGTCTTCTTCCAACATCTGAGGACATCAGGCACCCATGTGGTACACAGCCATACATGCAGACAAAGCACCCTTACGTATAAATATATCTTTTAAAACGTTACTAATGGAGATGTACATGTGCCACAGCCAGCCTGTAGAGATCAAAGGGTAATTTTCTGGGATCTGGGGTCAGCCTTTACCTCCTGAGCCATCTTTCAGTCATTCATACACACACACACACACACACAATACATACTGAATTTGAACACACATAGATGTCAGGTTTACACAGATACATAGGTTCATTAGTTGAAACTTACTTTCCTTGCTGTTACAGTGAACTCCACAGAGCTCTCTCTCTTCTCCCTCCCTCCCTCCCTCCCTCCCTCCCTCCCTCCCTCCCTCCCTCCCTCCCTCCCTCCCTCCCTCCCTCCCTCTCTCTGTCTCTCCAGGGTCTCATTCTCATTCTCAGCTGGCTTGGCGTCTTCCGTGCTTCTCCTGCCTCTGGGTGTCGGCACACAGGTGTAACACGCAGTTCTCAACTCCCCCATAGCAGGTCTTGCTGGATTTGGTCACAGATGAATCACATACAAAGTTCACAGGGCGCTCACTGAGCATGGGGCGCTGGGTGGACCATCACAGATGGAGCTCTGCCCTGCCTCCTTCAGGCCTTTGGCAACAGACTGGGATGGCTGAGGCAACCAGCCTCATGGACTGAGCAGCTCTGGGGTTCTCAGCCTGTCTGGTGTGAGAGAGCCTGTGTGGACCGTGTAAGCCAATCCAGTGACTCCCATGTCAATGTATATCTACGCTATTGGTTCTGGCTTCTCTAGAGAACCCCAACTAATGCACCAGGCAAGGGCTTGACCGTTGAGCCACACCACAGCCCTTGCATTGAGTTTTGGAGAGTCTCTTCAGCTCCATGAGGTGGGTCAGAAAACGAGGCCTGTTTGGGGTCCTCTTTCCCCAGATTAATCCTGCTTGTCATGTGTTCCTAGTTCTAACCTTTGGGACAAAAACGCGGATAGCTTTTGTGACATGGGAAACTGAAATGAACCCCCTTTCTGTCTTCATGAGTAATTTCTCTGTATGCAGCCTAGGACAGTATATCTCCCTGTTCAGGCTTCCATAGTGAAGATGAATGTTGTACCAGACTGGCCCTAGCAGGTCCTGCCCTAGCCTCTTTTCCAGTGGCCCCCAGTGATGGCCTCTCAGGGTGCTTTGGTTGCCTGATCCAGCAGCAGAGATCGAGCTCACACCCCAAAACTCACCACCCCTCAATTCTCCCACAACCATCCATCATCCCTCCTTTCCCCAAAACACTGTTCTCAGGTTAGGTGGGAGGGGCGAGCAGCGCTCTCAAGTTTGGTAGGAGCAGAGCCTTTTATTTCACAGACAGGTGATAGATACCGTGTGGCGGGTGAAGGGCAAAACAAATGCAGACTAAGGTGTGCCTGGTTCACAGGCCTGGCGTTTGTCTGTCTGCCCACATACGAGGCATTTACGTTTTCATCCTCCTTCCTGGAGGAGAGACTTCTGGGGATGAGAGAGAGACACAGTTAAAGGAGCTTGCTCATCTATCCTCTGGTAAAAGCCAGGAGAAGTCTCTTTCCAGGATTGCCACGGAAGACTAGGTGCCAAGTTCCTCACACAGTGCTCATCTATAAAATATTTAGGAGCACGAAGTGCGTTCGTGACTTCATTTGCCTGGTTTGCAAAAGGAAAACTCAGGGGGCTTTGCTGCTAAATGCAAATGCATGCTGTCTCCTTGTGCCAACGCTTTCTAGAGTTGTTCGGATGAAAGGCTGTTGGTCTCCGCAGCTGGTGAGAAGTGCCCCCCCCCCCCCCCCCGCCAAGGCTCATGCTTGGTGGGGGAGAGAGTGTTGAGGCCCTTTGAAGATTCCAGGCTGGCTTGGTTATCTTTTCATGCTCTTAGCCTTTACAGTGAAAATCACAGATGACTCTCCTGCCAAATCACTAAATTAGCAAACTGATTAAATAACATGGCTCCAAACGCTGGTTCACAGAGTCTGATTACAGAAGGCTCCTGAACGCCACCCCTAAGTGCAGTTAAGATCGCTTCCACAGTGTAACCTGGGGAATCAAGCATTTTCTCCAGCAGCAAATCCATTAGTTCTGCCCGTCCCTTCTCAGCACACTTCTGGTGCTCCCAAAATTGCTTGGAGGTTTGGAGGTGAGCAATGCAAACACCTCAGGGGCTTGAATTCCCCCACTCAAGGCTCCTTCCCTCTCCCCGGATCTTCAAAAACCGTATAAGATTTTTTTTTTTTTTTTTTTTTTTTTTTTTTTTTTTTTTTTTTTGGTTTTTCGAGACAGGGTTTCTCTGTGGCTTTGGAGCCTGTCCTGGAACTAGCTCTGTAGACCAGGCTGGTCTCGAACTCACAGAGATCCGCCTGCCTCTGCCTCCCGAATGCTGGGATTAAAGGCGTGCGCCACCACCGCCCGGCTTTTTTTTTTTTTTTTTTTTTTGAAGATATCAACTTTTTGGTCATAGGAAAAGGAAACAAGACGAACTTGTAGTGTGATGGGGTGTGATGGTTTGAGTGTGAAACCTCCCTCACTGGTTCGTATGTGTTCACATTTGGTCCCCAGCTTGTGGCCCTATTTGGGGAGTTGTGTCTTTTGAGAAGCAGGTTCTAGCTGGTGAAAATGGCTCACTGGGGGCAGGTTTGTGCAGATTTCCAGGTCTGGTCTAGCTCCTTGTTTTCTAGTTGGCTGCAGTGACAGGGTCTTATGCTGTCTCCAGAGCATACTCCCTGCCATCGAAGGCTGAAATCCCCTGGAATGGTGAGCCTTAACAACCCCCTTCCCCCGTCAGGCATTCTGTTGCAGCAGTGAGAAAGGTGGGTGACTGATGAACCAGACACGTAGTAAGAAAAAAGCCCAAATGTGAGGGCAGTGAACCGCAGCTGTGCTGAGCTGGAGCATGTGTGTATGTGTGTGCGCGTGTGCATGTGCGAAGCAGTTCTGCCACAGGCTGCAGGTTATCTGACACAGGGACACCACTCTCTGAGCTGTTTGCAGCAAGGCATTGTGGAGGTTAATGTGTGTGTGTATGTGTGAGTGTGTGTGTGTGTGTCTGTAAGTACTAACATAGCATGGCAGGGCACATCTGCGTGATTTCTCCCTTGAGTATATACACCTGTGAGATTCTTGATCGCTTACTGGTGCCCGTCCAGGTAACCACCTTAGCTGTGAATGGAAACTGCCAGGTGTGAGTTCAACTGCTAGTGAGGGTGTTGCTGCAGATGACACTTGTGTGTGCACCTGGCTTCTCGTCATCTGTCATGGTGTAGATGTGGCCTTGATGGAGGCTGTATGCTCCTGAGGGTGGGCTCTACCGCTGTGGGACTGTAAGACCAAATGAGCTCTTCCATAGTTGTCATGGGCCTGGTGTTTTCTCCCAGCAATAGAAAAGTAACTAAGACACACTCTCACTGAGCTCCGCCCCAGCCCTGACACAGCGTATTGGGTCAGGAAGATTGCATGGTGTGCAAACCCTGGCTGGCTGTTCATCCTCCCCGCCCCCATCTCTAATTGCTATTGTGCTTCTGCTGAAGTTTGGAGCCAGGTGGAGAGGTGCTGGGGTTTGTCCCGTTGCCATCCTGGGGTTCCTGTTCTTACAGCATAGCTCTCGTTAGGTCCCAGAGGGACCATACCAGACGCTGGGCCATCTGCATGCATTGCTCTGTGACTCTAGGTGAGTGGGGAAGGTGACAGGAATGGAGGTAACTGAGGGTGGCAGAGACTACGCAGCATGGAGCCCAGTGCAGGACCCGGGGCCTGTGCACTAAGAGCTCTTAAAGTGTGTATTCCTGTCCTTTGCTCAGCTAGTAGGGACCCAGCGTCTCTGGAAGCCACAGATCAAAAGCTAGTCAAGTGGCTTCCATGACAGGAGCAGCTGTGCCTAACCCGATTTTCCTAATTATCCTCTAAATGGGATGCATCCTCCGAGTCACGGAGGCTCTGTGCACTGCATACTAAGAGGCAGAGGACCGTGTCTGCGGAGATGGGAGCGAGGTGCTTATTTCTGCATCCATTTAGGTGCTTTCTTTGGAATAGATTAGTGTTTATGTTTGCTGAAGTCTGGCATTTTGGAAAGTCTTACTTAAGCCACATCAGAGAGGCAAGCCAGCCAGGAGGGAGAGCTCGAGGGTTGGAGGGGGGGCGTGGGGAGGTAGGCCAACATTGTCTCTTTCTCTCTATAAAGAAAATGCAAATTAAACTATAGCCATCAAAGAAATGTGTGTGTGTTTCTGGGTTCATTCATGGGTGGGACACGTACATATGTGAATGTGTATGTGGAAACCAGAGGTCAACCTTGGGTACCATTCCTCAGCACCTGTCCATCTTTTAAAACATCTTTTAAGATTTTCTTCTTTATGTGTATGTCTATGTGCATATGTAGGTATCTTCCCTTGGAGGCCAGAAGAGGACATCAGATATCCTAGAGTTGGGGTCACAGGAGGTCGTGAGCTTCCATGTGGTTGCTGGCATCCACGCTTAGGTCTTCTGCAAGGGCAGCAGGTGATCATAACTGCTGAGATGTCTCTGCAGCCCACCCATCTATCTTTTTTGTTTGTTTGAAACGGGATCTCCCACTGGGATCGTGGCTTGCTGGTTAATTTAGATAGGCTAGCCAGTGAGCCCCAAGGGTTGGAGCATCTTTGCCTCCTAAGCGTTGGGATTATAAGCATTTACCTCTGCACACAACACTCAATACGAATGCTTGGGACTGAACTCAGGTCCTCACGCTTGTGTAGCAAAGCCACCTCCTCGGCCTCTAAAGATGCCTTCAGTTGCTGTCAGTGACATTTATGGGATGAAAATCCATTTTTAACCATTGCAGGCGTCTCAAATCATCTTCCAAACTGCACTGACTAGGAAACTACTCATCTTGCAGCAAGTAGTGTGTACAAAATTGGGTGAACGAGCAGCTCTCAGCCCAAGAGACTGCAAAAGGTGTCCATCATCAGGGAAGGGTGCTATGAACTTCACCATGAAGCAAGTATTACAGACATTGGATTTTGTTTTATGCAACTCAAATGCCTGGACCCCTCTGTCCTGTATAGCCCATACCAGTTTCCCTGACATCAAGCATCCTGTCTGTGGCTTCTCCTCTTGAAACATAGGAGCCCCTGCCAGGATCTGGGAGTCTGTGACTCCTTCTTCATGATGCATGGTTTGTTAGAAAGCAGGAATAAGGTCAGAGAGATGGCTCAGCAGTTAAGAGTATACACAGCTTGTCTTAGATACTTTTCTATTGCTGTGACAAGACACTATGACCAAGGCAGCTTATAAAAGAAAATATATATCTAGATGGTGGCGGCGCATGCCTTTAATCCCAGCACCTGGGAGGCAGAAGCAGGCAGATCTCTGTGAGTTCGAGGCCAGCCTGGTCTACTAAGTGAGTTCTAGGGCAGCCAGAGCTACACAGAGAGCCTGTCTTGAAACATCATTAGTTCAGAGGTTGAAGCCATGACCATCATGGTCATGGGAGTACAGCAGCAGGCAAACAGGAGCTGGAGCAGTAGCTGAGAGTTTACATTTGATCAACAAGTGTAAGACACAGAAAAAGAGAGAGCTAACTGGAAATGGCGTGGGGTTTTGAAATCTCAAAGCCAGATCCTGGTGACACACCTTCTCCAACAAGCCCACACTTCCTCATCATTCCCAAACAGGTCCGCCAACTGGAGTCCAAACCTTCAAACATATGAGTCTCTGGTGGCTGTTGTCATTTAAACCGACACACTGCTCTTGCAGAGGAGCCAAATTTGGATCCCAGGACTCACACTAGCTATAACTCCAGCTCCAGGGAATCAGTGCTTTCTTCTGGCTTCTGGGCACCTGCGCTCGTGTGTGCAAACCCACACAGACATCACACACATACATAATTAAAAACAAAATAACTCCTTTTTTAAAGGCAGGATTGGATTTGTCTCTATAGTATACAAATCAGAAATTTGAATACTATATAAAGAAATTCTGTGTTCTTGCTGGTCACTGATGAAATAGTCACCTAGCTTTTCAAGTCAGTGACCCCCTCTGTGCCCAGGACGGCAGCTGATGCTTCATTCTCCCACCTTGGCTGTCCTGCCTCCTACCAGGACCAAGACAGATCTCTTCCATTTTTTTTCCTGGTTCCCACTTCCCACTTCCATCTCCCTTGCCCTGCCCTGGTCAGTGATCTTCCATCTGGGGTGCGTGGGGCCTCACAAAACAGTGTACATGTCTTGTGTGTGCTCCTCTAAGGAAATAGATTCTAAGAAACCATGGAAGCCAGAGCCATGACAGTCTGTTTCCAGCTCTCAGTTCCCAAAGTCTCTGTCCTACTCAACTGTGTCCCCGCCTCAGAGGAGCATCAGTAACTACATTTGTGATCTGTCAGTGTTCTCCCGCTTGTTAGTAACATCCAGATTCTCTCTTGAGAGGGAAATGCCTTCAAGAGCCCTCTGGACCTTCCCATCCCTGACCCTGGCATGCACTCTGTGAGGTTTGCCGGTCTCTGCAAGTTCTCTCCTCTCCGTCCGCCTTCCGTCTGCCACACCCTTATCACGCACGTTAGTTGTTTTCCCTGTTGCAAATGCGACTTAAGGGTTTACTGTGACTTGCGGTTCACAGGTACAGTCCGTCAAGGTGGGGCGGGCATGGTGGCAGGCGTGTGCAGCAGCTCTTCAAACTGCAGTCAGGAAAAACAGTCAGGAAGCAGAGAGAGATGAGTGCCGCTGCTTGGTTCTCTCTCCTTTATATTAGTCAGGGTTCTCCAGAACAGTGCTTCTCAACCCTCCTCACGCTGCGATACAGTTCCTGTGATACAGTTCCTCAGGTTGTGGGGACCACAACTGTAAGCTTATCTTCATTGTTGCTTCATAACTTTAATTTTGCTACCGTTATGTACCATAATGTAAATATCTGTGTTTTCTGGTGGTCTTAGGCGGCCCCTGCAGAAGGGTCATTTGATCCCCAAAGGGGCCACTATCCACCATTGCTCTAGAGGAACAAATGATAATATGTTTATGTGTGTTTGTGTGTGATTTGTTAGAGTGGCTTATAGGCTGAGGTCCAGCTAGTCTAATGATGGCTGTCTACCAATGGAAAGTACAAGAATCTAGTACTTGCTCACTGGGTGAGGCTGGATGTCTCATCTGGTTTTCAGTACACGCCAGAATCCTGAAAGTGGACTTCTAATGCGAGTGAAGGAATAGACTTGCCAGCAAGAACAAGGGAAGGAAGGAAAAGAGGGGAAAAAAGTTTCCTTTCCCCATGTCCCCTTATATGGGTGGCTAGCAGAAGAGGTGGCCTGGATTAAAGGTGGCTATTCCAACCTCAAAAGATTTAGATTTAGGGTGGTTCTTCCCACCTCAAATGATGGAATTAAGAAAAATCTTCCCCAGCTGTGCCCAGCCACTTAGGTTTTAGCTAATTCCAGATGTGGTCAAGTTGATGACGGAGAACAGCCATCACACTTTTTTGTTCAGTTTGAAGCCCCGCTCCTGGGATGGTGTTGCCCAGAGTAGGTAATCCCCTGGGTATGTCCAGAGGTTCGTTTCCAAGGTGGTCCTGGAGTTGGTCAAGTTGACAATCAGATTGACCATCGTATGGATGCAGTGAGTTTGCATTTCTGAGATTTTCCAGATCCTGGGACCTAGAGGCTCCCCCATGGTTAAGAGGGAAGCAGGCTCAGCACAGAGGAGCAGGTCAGGGAAGGCCAAAGGGCCTGTGGCATCAGGAGGGCGGGAAGGTGGCTCTGTGGAGACAGGAGCTACTATTAGGACTTTGAATTTTCTTTCTCTTCTAGTGAAGGGAGGTGATTCTTTACTTTGTTTCTGGAAACCACGTCTTCCTAACAACCCTCTTCCCCATTTCTTCCTAGATCCCGGCCCTCTGCTCTTTCTCCACCTACTGGAATCCCCACTGTCCCCATTCCACCTTTGTCTTGTATCTCCATAGGTAGTGGGCACCCCATTCTCCATGACAAACTCCAAGGCGAGGCCAGCTTGGTCACCCCTTCCGCCAATGTAAATTGTTAATATTTCCTGCACTGAACTGAAATCGCTCGCCAGAGGGAGTGAGGCTCTGGAGCCTGCACAAAGGGAGAGGGAACCATCTCCAACCCATCCCCCCCCCCCCCAGGGAGCCACCCCCATCCCGACGCTAAGATCACTCCAGCCCAGGTCCTGATAGCTCCTATCTCGGCTGCACCGCGCACCCACCCTCCTCTTCCAACCACAGGCCATTGGTTCTCCCTTTGCCTGCGCCTGCCTCGGCTCTCACGCTGCTTCTGCCCGCAGAGTCCCTAGAAACCCTTTCACTTTCCTCTTAGTAAACTTCCCTGCCTGGTCTCATTCCTGTTCATCATCTTCTGTTCCCAGGTCAGCGACAGTCAATTTGGTGCAACTCAAAAACCTGGCCTTGTTGTTAACCTAACATCCTTCCCTGAGCCTTTGTTCTTCCTCCAGGTGCCCTTCCTGACCCTCCGCTCCCCTGGAGCTGGTAGGTGGCTCCCGTGGAAGTCTTTGGCTGAGCTTGCCTTGGGGGAAGGGTCACTGTGTGTGAGGCCACTGTCCCACAAGGGCACCCATTACACCGCAAGCATCGACCCAATAAGGGATGCCGGGATCCTGGCCGAGACTCAACAACTGACTTTACACATTTGTGGGACTAATTGATTCTGGGCTTCCAGCACGCTGAGGCCGCACAAAAGGGGGTCCGTGGTGCCTGGCACCACGCGCAGGGTCCGGCTGCGTTGTGAACTGGAGCTCAGGGGGAGCTCAGTTGTAGCAGCGGGACCTCGAGGTCAGTAGGCAGGGGCGGGGAAGCCGCGGCCGCGCCCTCCTGGCCACTCCCCGGCCGGCGGTGGGTGGCGCGCACTCCCATATGTCCTCCGCACCACCACGATCGCCCACCCCGCGGGCCCCCAAGATGAAGAAGGACGAATCTTTCCTGGGCAAGTTGGGCGGCACACTGGCGAGGAAGAAAAAGACCAGGGAGGGTGAGTGCGCCCCCGTGTTCTCTTGGCGCCAGCCGGCTGCCAGCTCTGTCCCTCGGGTGTCCGCTCTCTACTCGCCCTGGCGGCGCCAATGCTAGGCTAGGCTGCACTGTCCGCAACCTCTGCGACAGGCCGGTCCCTGTCCCTGTCCCTGCGACCTTTGCAGAGCTGGCCCGGTGCCCAGGACGTTAGTCCTGCTCTGGACACAGACCCGAGCAGGCTTGTCCTGTGACATTCTCGTCGCAGTGATGCGTAATGAGAACGGGCTGCTGACTGCTTGATGTCTGCACGCGTGGCTTAGTCCCCAAACTGGGAGTCAGTGAAAGGGCACAAGATACACAGGCCAGGAGCCTGGGAAGCCTGGAACCAGGCCACGAGCCCCGTACCCCCCGCCCCCCAATCATACCCCTTGCGCAGAAAAGTAATTTGAAAACAATATCCTTTTACTTTTTAAACTTTTTTTTCTTTTTACTTTTTAAACTTTTAAAAAAACAGAATTTCAAGGGACGAAACTTTTGCTCCCTGGCCGGTGCCTTAAGCGTCCAGCAGTTCCTAGCCCTCCCCTTGCGAGACTTTTCGACCTCTATTGTTTTGGCCTGGAGGTTCTTGCCCTTGGGCTGAGGTTCCTGGCGCTCACCAGGAATGGGAGGGGCTTGCTGAGAGAAAAGGCAGGTACAAGGAAACCCTAGGGCCCTACTTCCTGGGGATTAGCCGCCTGGGTTCATCGGTTAGGCTGCCTAGAGGGTCTCCTCCAGCCGCAGGAGGCAAGCTGACTCCTAGAAAGCCTTTTTGAACCTTCAGGGATAAGATAGTCCAGGAGGCTAACAATCACCCCAAGGACCCAAAGGACAGGGTGATGTATTTACACTTAAAGGAGCCTTCAGGCCGTAAATTATGGGCAGGCTCACTCTGGCCTTTCAAGGCATCTTGAAAGGCAAGGCCTGTAGGGAGATGTAGAGCTTGTCTGGAAATGTGGTACTACTTATAACCCGCGAAGATCCTGTGGCTCCCACACCCTGCCCAGACTTGTCTCTCCAGGTCTTCAACCCCACAGAGCCCTTTATCAAACTAGATTGTCTAGTTCCCTGAGGGCATGGAGTCCTGCAGGCACTAGCTCTCTCTCTCTCTCTCTCTCTCTCTCTCTCTCTCTCTCTCTCTCTCTCCTCTCTCCTCTTCTCTCCCCCTCCCCCATTGCAGAATTGCAGACCCTCCAGGGCGGCCTGCATTGCATTTCTTTTCTATCAGATCTTCTAAATGAGGTGTATGGTTGTCTCCCTGACCTGGCTGGTGTAGTAGCCATTGTGATCCTGCCCAGAAGTCTGTTCTCTTCATCTAGGACAAGCTAGGACCACGATGGACCTTTGTTCATTCCATTGTCTGGTTTTGTTTGCTTGAGTTGTGGTTATGCTATGTCACCAAGTCTGGACTCAAAGTCCTGGATTTAGGTGATCCTCCTGCCTCAGCCTTACCGTATCAGGAACTGCACGTATGTTGCCACCGGCTCGTGGCTTACCATCTCTGTGTATCTGATGTACTGTCCAGACCTTCAAAAGTAGAGGGGAGGCTCAATCCTTCAGGGCCCTGGGAATTGATGTCATAATGTGGAAGTCGATGGGAAGTCCCATGACCTTAAGCTGTAATTGTCAGAGGGCCCAGGAACAGGTGGGGTGATGTTGGGAATGAAACCTAACCAAAAAAAAAAAAACAAAAAACAAAAAACAAAACTTTTATAGAAAAGCCCGCATAAGGGTGTGAATGGTTACAGTTTCTGTGTGTTCTATGTGTGTGCACATACATGTACAGGCTGGAGGTCATGCTGGGTATGCTCACTATCTATCCAGCTTCTGTAAGTCCACCCATTTCTCTATCTCTGTCTGTCTGTCTGTCTACCCTGGCTAGCCTAGAACTTTTTATATAGACCAGGCTGGCTTGAAACAGACCAACCTGGTCTTGCCTTCTGAGTGCTGGGATTCAAGGCATGCGCTACTGCACTTGGTTCCTTCTTGTTTTTTGAGGCAAGGTCTCTCACTGAACCTGGAGCTCTTTGACTTGGACCAGCAAACCCCAAGGTCCTCCGTCTTACTTGTGATTACAGGTGAGCAGCACTTGGCTTTTGAAAAACCATCAGTGCTGGGGATGGAAGTCCAGTCCTCGCGCAAGCAAGCACTCTGCCAACTGAACTGCCTTCCCTGCCCCTTACAACTTTTCTGAGGTGGTACTTAACACTGTTGGAACATGAGGGATGCACAAGTCAAATAATGAGCTGGCCTCAGTTTCCGGTCCTACCTAGGTGCTTCTCAGCTTGCTTGTATGAGATCATGTATGTTCAGAAGACAGAGGACCAGTCTGGCCCAGTTTAAATGCACCCAGAACCCCAGCAGCATCTCCCTCTGCCTGCCATTTCTGCTGGTGTTGCCATCCTACCTTGGTTCTCAAGGTTGGAATACCTGTCCTCCCTATAACCAGAAAGCCACAAACCCCAACTAGTTTCTGAGGCAAGAATGGAGAAAAAGACCAGCCTTGGAAAGGCTGAATGGCTTCCATGTGGTCCTCTGGGGAGTAGAGAAGGAACGGAGGGGCCAATGTGAAGACTGTGTAATGAGGTCTTGAATAATTGAGCGTTGAGAGCTGCCAGTATTTCTGCAGACCTGTTGCCTTGGCAACTGGCCCTCCTGACTGCTCTTAGCCTCGACTTTGGGCCGTGGGAGCTTATGCATGGATGCCTGATGGGGAATGACCAGGGGGAGGGCATGGGGGCTTTCCAGCCTGACAGCCAAACACTGTTTCTTCTCTTTCGTCAGAACATCCAGGGTGGACTCTGGACATTTCCCAAGGACCTGGGAAGTAGGGAGGGGATGGCTGGTGAAGTTCAAGGTTTGGGGACATATGGATATTTAACTCCACCCGGCCTAGCAGAGTAGCAAAGAGGGGACACGTGTTCTGTCACGTTCTAGGAGATAGGGGTAGGAGGTGGGGCTTTCTAGGGTGCCCAGCACAGGAAATGTCTAAGAATGAGCAGGGCGTGATTCAGTCCAGTGGAGGCACTATAGTTGCACAGGGTGGCCTGGTCACAAAAGGGAAGTGTGACTAACTGCACATTGGAAAACGGAAGGGAACGCCTACAACACTCAGGCTTCCCCATGGGGAATCTGAGTCTGTGCCCTGAGAGGTCAGGAGGCTGCTTACAACCTCTGGAGGTCAGGGTATGGAGGAGGGTTGGTACGGAAGAAAGATGTCCCACACAGGGTCCCCTGTGACTGCAGGAGGGAACGCCCAGAGGTCCAAGTATGGAGCCAGGACGGTAACTGCAGCTGTTTAGATCTGAGACACAGCTGTCCTCTAGTGATAAGGGACAACTTAAGGTTCAGCTCCCCAAGAGGCCCTTCTGCTTCTGGGACAGTCTTCTAACGGCACACACCACTCCCCAGGGACCAGTGTTGGGGTTTCTCAGAGAGCCCGGGGCCACCAGACCCGGAGTGGAGTAGACAAGAGGTTTCTTGTCCCCAGCTGCCTTAAGACACACA
Organism: Chionomys nivalis; assembly: GCF_950005125.1. Classification (NCBI taxonomy): domain Eukaryota; kingdom Metazoa; phylum Chordata; class Mammalia; order Rodentia; family Cricetidae; genus Chionomys; species Chionomys nivalis. The sequence continues at coordinate 41,214,323 of NC_080102.1, forward strand.
TATGTAACGTATGACACATTAATACGTTACAGTTAGACAATCTATCATCTATCAACTCTCTACTTTATCAGTTATCTATATCATCTGTCAATCTGTGTATCAGGCAACTGTCTGTCTGTCTGTCTGCATGCACTTTTGATTCCTAGAAGAATGGAGTAAAGACTGGAGTGTGCACCCCACCCCCAACCCCCTCAATTCTTTCAGGCAGTGTGAAACTTCATCTCAGACCTAAACCTACTTAAGTTTCTGTCTCGAAGCCCATAGTTGACAGGGAGGCCGCTCTCATCCTGAGTGCTGGGACAGTGTGGAATGAAGGATCCCTGCTCCCTGGTTACCTGACAATGCCACTGTCCCCAGACCCTTTCCTCTCTGCACTGCCTGTCTGACCCTCCCTTCCCCAAGGCCCCTAAATTCTTGAATTTTTTTTTCTAAACAACCTCCACATTTTGTTTTTCCTAGAATCATGAGTGGAATCCAAGTGTGTGTGGCTTTTCATACTGGCTCCCCTCACTCACGACTAAGTTTCCTCCATGTGGTCATTGGGCCACTGTGCGGAGCTCCCATGGTGCTGAGAATCCAACCCTCTGCGTTGTGAATGCTGGACAAGTGGGCGAGCATTCCACGCACGGAGCTGTGGCCCCAGCCACACACTTGTGAAATTACTCAGTGCCATGAAAAAAGAAAGGAAATGTGACCAAATTCTCCCACATCCCAGTGGGTCTGAGTAGGAGAAAAGGAGGGGAAACCACTGTCCTCTGAGGCCCAGACCCTAGAGGGAGCGTTCTCCTAGACCTGAATACATCAGGAAGCAGGTGACAGACAGCTGGCTGTATACTGGGGACCTCAGGAGCCAACCTGGCTCAGCCCCATACTTAGGATAGCAAGGCCTGGTCAGGGAGGGGTGATTAGATGTGGAATCTTGGGGATACACTGCTAGATTTGAGGGGTTGGGGTCCCAGCTGGAGCTAGTGGCCTAGTCTAGTTTGCTTCTTTGTTACTGTGTCAAAACCCTGACCAAAAGCATCTTGAGGGAGGAAAGGGTGTTTTGGCTTATATGTCCCTGGTCACAGTGTGTCATTGACGGAAGCTGGGGCCGGAACTAAAGCAGGAGCCACAGAGGAGCTTTGCTTATTGGCTCACTTGCTGGCTCTTGGTCAGCTAGCTCACCCAGAGTCCTAGCCCTTCCCTGTCCATCATCCATCCAGACCTTTCTCTCACAGACAGGGCCACGGGTCAGTCTGATAGAGGTAGTTCTTCAATGAAGGTTCTCTTGTCCCAGGTTGTGTCAACTTGACAATGAAACCTAACCATGACATGTCTTCCATTGAGAACAAAACATAACTCTAAATTAGCTAGAGGAAGGGGGACGTCCCCAGAGAAGACCCCTCAACCAGGCCTTCGGGGAAGTTGCAGAGGGCTGCCTTGTGCCTGGGCTGTAGTATGGTGTGTGGGGCCATGGTCAGCCACAGAGGGAGGTTCTGGGGTTTAGCAAGAGTGACCAACCTATTTGGGTGACAGTCATTAAAGGCCCTGCAGGCCACGGTACAGAGTGGACAGTGAGGAAGCTGGTGTGGGTGTGGATGTAGGTGGAGTCTCACAGCCTCAGTGGGGTAGGAAGAAAGTGGATTTCAGTAGGTGAGGAATGGGAGTCTGTATGCTGTGCTTTCTAGAATGTTCTAGTGGAAAGAAAGAGGAACAAGGGGCTTTTAGGCTCTAGAGACCCTGCCAATGATGAGAAACTGGTCCACAGAGCCTTTCTACAAACCCGGACCTGGGTACTGGGGATGGAAGCCAAGGCTGTGAACATGCTGAGCTCTTGCGGTACCACGGAGCTGAGCCTCATCCCTTTGCTTCCCTACATAGTAAGCAGGTCATCTTGCTGGAGGAGGCAGCTCCTTGTCCAGGAAGAAAGGTCCAGTTTGGTGGTCTGGGGTCTCAGCTCCTGTGTCCTCAGTCACTCTCCAGCCTCCCCATCTCTGAGCTGAGGTCCCCAGTATGCAGCCAGCTGTCTGTCACCTTTTTCTCTGATGCTTCCAGATCCAGGAGCGACAATTCCCCTGGGACTTGGAGAATCTCTCTGAGAGGACATGAGGGGAGCTGCATGTGGCCTCATCAGGTTTCTCGTCATTGTTTTTCTGGTCATAAAATTAAGTCCAGGTCTTCCTCCAAGGGTTCTTGTGTATTCCATGGTCCCCGGGTGTACCCCCATCTCCAGCATGTGCTTTTCTTGGCGGCTTCCTGAGATCTCTTGGAAACCAGCTTCTGCAGAGCAAGAGATGCCTCTTGGCCCTGAGAACGGTGCCTCTTTCAGCCTCTACCTTTCTGAGCTAGGCTTTCTCTTCTCTTCTAACTCCGTGAGTCTCCCACAGTGCAGTCATGGTTTCTTCAGAAGGATCCGGTCAACCATCCACCCAAACCAACGAGCCTTGGAGGCGCTCTGCTTTCAATTCCCATCTCACCTCTGTGGAATTAGTGTTTACCGAACACTCCAAAACTGCTCACCCCGTTGCTCCCGTCCAGTCCTCAGAATAATTAAGGGATGTTTAGACAGTGTAAGTGGGCCAACACCTGCCGTGCTGGTTCTAAAGTGCTCTTTTGATTGATTCTGCCTGGCTGTGGCTGCCCGAGGTCAGCTCCCTGTACCTAGCTATTTTCTTCTCGGCAAATGCGTGATTCATCACAGAAAAATGCACCCGAAGAAGACAGTTTCTTCCCTTTGCATTGGCTGTGGGCTTTGCTTTTTAGGAAAATAAACGCCTAATGAGCACGTTTGGGCTGGAAAACATCCCAGTCATATGAAGTGGAATATAAACTCGAGTTGGCTTGATGGTGTTAGTCTTGTCTACGCTAATGGCTGTTGGGGTAAGAGAGTGCAGACATGAGCAATCCATTGCAGGCTTCTGCATCATTAATTCTCAGTAACACATATTCCAAAGTGGGTCTTCTGGTTAGGGATAAATACAGACTGAGGAGGAATTTGCATCTAGAGCACGTAGCACCAGCCCTGGCCAAGAGTGCTTGTTTCGTGGGGACCCACACACCCCCCATTTATGTGTTGGCTGTGGGATCTCGCCTCCATGCTTATGTCATTGAATGGAGGCAGATGGATGCCAGGGTTGTGCAGCTCAGCTGGTTCTAGTTGGTCTGTAGTGATGCAGCTTGTTGGGCATCAAGGGCAGTATTGTGGGGGTGCACAATACAGGTGCTTACCACCTGTCTGGGAGATTTCCTCTCTACCAGTCTCAGTGTCTGCCATCCTGAAGCCAGAGCAGTATCTTCCATAGGATTTGAGGAAGGGGACGATAAGCCTTGTTAGCACAGGGTGGCTGCTAAGCTGTGTCACTTAATAATGAGTGCTGGCAAGTGGCCCTTTCGGTCTGGTGGTAGAGCAAGGGGCCGTGTGGGTTTCGGCTTCCGAACAAACTTAGTTCTATTGCAGACTTCTGAGGGTGTGTCGGAGCCTGGGAGAAACGGGGCTGGGAACCAAGTGCCTCCCCACCTGTGTGAATAGCCTCGCCGGAACAGAAACCTTTTCTGGGGCTCCCACCTTTGCAGCGACTCTGACTGCGCTATCCTGGTCCTTCTGAGCTCTACCTGGCAGCTGGCTGGATGCCAGGACAACTGGAGAAGTCTCTGCCTAGAGGAGTGTTGGGGCCCTAACTTTGTTCTAGCTGCATTCCTGTTGCTCTGGTAAACACCCTGACAGACACAATACACGGATCCAGTCACAGCCGCGGGTTGTGGCCGTCATTGCTGGGAAGTCAAGGAAGGGACTGGAAGCAGCTCTAGCCACACCCAGATAACAACAGAGAGAGAATGCTAGTGGGCTTAGTCCTCGGCCCTCAAAGACTCTGAGCCAGGGAATGGTACTGCCCACTCTGAGGCTGAGTCCTCCTACATCAATTAAGGCGACCAAGACTATCCCCTACGGTAGTGGTTCTCAGCCTTTGAATGCTGCAACAGTTCCTTACGTTGTGGGGGACCTTTAACCGTGTAATTATTTCATTGCTACTTCATAACTGTAATTTTGCTACTGTTATGAATCACAATGTAATACCTGTGTTTTCTGATGATCTTAGGTGACCTCTGTGAAAGGTTCTTTCAACCCCAAGGGGTCACGACCCACAGGTGGTGAAACACTGCTCTGCAGGCATAGAGCGGCCTGTGCCGCTGGCTCCGCGGTTAAGAGCACAGGCTGCTCTTTCGGAGGACTGGGTTTGATTCTCTTCACTCTCACAGTAGCTCATAACCATCTGTAACACCAGTTCCAGAGGCTCTGACACCCTCTTCTGATATCCCAGGACACCAGGCACACTTAATCCATGCAGGCACTCACTGTCCCCAAACACAGACAGTCCCACACAGACACAGTCACAGGCCAACCTTATCTAGAGACTCCCTCACTGACAATCTAACCGGGCAGTTACAGTGTGTCAAGTTGACAGAGAAAGCTGAACACATTGTCTCCAGTCACTGTGACCGTGAAGCCCTCTCACAGGAGCCTTTGCTCTGCCCCTGTGGTCTGTGCTTCAGGCAGCAAGCCGGCGTAGCGGCAGATACTATGGAATCCTATGCTGGGCCTTTCCAGCGGCTGTCAGCCCAGCCAGAAAGGCCAGGGAGCCTTAGCTGACCACGGTACAGTCATAGCCAAGAGCAGAAAAGGAATGAGTGCCGGCTGAGGTTCATTCTTAGACTTGTGTGTGTGTTGGTTGTTGAGCACAGGGGTCTTCAAGCTTAGAGCTTCTGAAATGCCGACCTTGACTTTGCTGTTTGACCCTTCTTTGCTGGTCAGCCGGCCCACATTCTGCACTCGGGCTTGGCCAGGCAGCACCACCTTGGGAGTTTATTCTTTTTTAAAAAGCGTCACTCTTTATGCTTCTTCTCATTTAAAACCTCACACATCTCAAGAGTCTAGGCTTTAATAGTAAGTTATCGACAAGTTAAAGAGGCCGCAGAGATTTTTATATCTCCTAGTGCTTGTGTGCACCGTGTGCTTAAGTTGAGAGGTTTCTGGAAGCAGCTGTCTAGTTCAGTGACCCAGAGTTTCCTGCTCAATGGCTAAGGCTCGGGTCACTGCAGGGAGTTGGAGCCCCCAGGCCTAGGCTTTGAATACCTGGATGGAGCACCCTCCAAGCTCAGCCTGTGTAGTGTAGGTGACTATTTTAGTGTCAAGGGGACTTGAGGGACATCTGCTCTAAGCTTAATTTGTTGCTGTTCTCCTCTTGCTTTTCTTTTTAACTAACATCATCTTTCAAGGGAGGGATTATAGGGATCCATACTCGTAGTGTGTGTATGTGTGTGTCTCTGTGTGTGCATTTATGTGTAGATGTGTGTATGTTTCTGTGTGTGCATTTATGTATGTATGTGTGCGTATGTGTGTGTCTCTGTGTGTGCATTTATGTATGGGTGTGTGTGTCTGTGTGTGCATTTATGTATAGATGTGTGTGTCTCTGTGTGTGCATTTATGTATGGGTGTGTGTGTATGTGTGTTTCTCTGTATGTGCATTTATGTATGGATGTGTTTATGTGTGTGTGTCTGTGTGTGCATTTATGTATGTATGTGTGCGTATGTGTCTCTCTGTGTGCATTTATGTATGGATGTGTGTTTCTGTGTGTGCATTTATGTATGTATGTGTGTGTCTCTCTGTGTGCATTTATGTATGGATGTGTGTGTTTCTGTGTGTGCATTTATGTATGGATATGTGTGCATTATGTATGGATGTGTGTATATGTATGTGTCTCTGTGTGTGCATTTATGTATGGGTGTGTGTGTATGCGTGTTTCTCTGTATGCGCATTTATGTATGGATGTGTGTCTCTGTGTGCATTTATGTATGGATGTGTGTATGTGTGTGTCTTTGTGTGTGCATTTATGTATGGATGTGTGTGTCTCTGTGTGTGCATTTATGTATGGATGTGTGTGCATGTCTGTCTTTGTCTTTGTGTGTGCATTTATGTATTAATGTGTGTGTATGTGTGTGTCTTTATGTGTGCATTTATGTATGGATGTGTCTCTGTGTGTTGTCAGGCTTGTTAGCAGTCACCTCTACCTGCTGAGCCCTCTCATTGGCCCTTCCTCCCCCCTTACCCCATTTCCTTTTTCTTCTTTTTCTTCTTTATTTTTTCACCACTGGGGATCGAACCCAGGACCTCTCACATGCTAGGCAAGTGTCCTGCCACTGCACTGTCCCCAGGCCCACAGGTTCTTGTTGGAGGAGAGTGGGAGGGCAGCCAGAGAGGGAGCTACCGAGGGAAGCAGAACTGAGGATTTGCAGTGCTGTGGGTGTGGGTGTGGGGGGCTGCAGAAGCTGGAACACTACATGGAGCTTCTCCCGAGGGCTTTAGCCCTGAAGACAGCTTGGGTTTAGACTTATGACATCCAGGGATTCCAGGGTCACATGTCTGTGTGGTTTTAAGTCTTTATCTCTGATTTTCTCAACACAGTCATTGGACACCAATGACTGCTGCCTGGATCTAGAGATTACAGAGGGGGAAAATGCCAGCCTTGGCCTCCTGCAGAGGGTCAGGGGGTCTTTATGTGTTTCCATAGCTTGTGGATTTTACATAAGGCCTTGGGGGGGAGGGGTCACATGAGCCACACAGGTGCCAACATCTTTCTGTTAGCATGTCATCCTCAGTCAGCCCATTGCCACCCCTCGTGTTTTAGGGTTTCTATTGCTGTGAAGAGACACTATGACCACAGCAACTCTTATAAAGAAAGCATTTAATTGGGGATGGCTTACAGTTCAGCGGTTAGTCCATTAATGTCATGGCAAGAATCATGGTAGCAAGCTGGCAGACTTGGTGCTGGAGGAGTATCTGAGAGTTCTACCCCTTGATCTGCAGGCAGCAGGAAGAGACTGTCACACTAGGCCTGGATTGAGCATCTGAGACCTCAAAGCCAGTTCCCAGGAACATACTCCTAATAGTGCCATTCCTTATGAGCCTATAGGGGGCATTTTCTTTCAATTTACCACACCTTCCCCACTCTGCCCATTGGACAGAGAAGAAATGCCAGAGGTGAGGAAAAGGCTGGTCATTGGATGGAGGCAATAACAATACAATGGGACCATCCAGCATGGCGCATTTGGGCAGCCCTTTCCCATGGGAAGGCTTGAATGAGGAGCCAGCAGGGACTGGAGCTGGGTACCCAGGGCTCATGTCTGTCATCTCTTTCCCAGGGTAACTTGGTCCAGGTGTGGGCTTCTACAGAGATGGGATGGGAACACGTACCTCTCTTGGGGACAGCAAGGACACTTTCTAACTTCCTGTGTGGCTGTTTGAAAGCCTTTTGCCAGGGGGAGAGTGTTGTCCTGAAATGTATGCAGGAGACATGTTATTAGTATAATGAGATTTTAATGATTTGAGATTTTGTTGGAGCAGCACACACAGAATTTTAATCTTATTGTATGCAGCTGCTGGTGTTTTTGTTTTATTTGTTTGCTTGGGCCTCATTGCAAGGATGCATTTCTACAATTATTTAGTTTGCTCTCATAGAAATCTGATTTTATGCCACTCTTAATGTTCTCGTTGAGAGACTCTTTTGGTAGAAGAAGAATATATACATATATTTTAAAAAATTATATATAAATACCATGTATAACAATATAATATATTAATTACAGTATAATTATATTATAAATACATATTAATACCCTACAGTCAAGTATTAATGTATAATATATAATTATATATGTTTATATTATACACATATAAAATAACATGCATAAATAACTATATCTATAGTTTTTAAAGCTGGGAGCTGGCTCGATCAGAACTGGAATGTGAACATAGGGTTTCCATTTGTATTCCTTATTCATAATAACCATAGAATAGAAACAATCCCAGGGTCATTAACTGATAATGGGGAGGAAGAAGGTGATACATCCACAAGATGGAATAGTCTACAGCAGTGAAAAGGGAAGGAACATTGGTATATGCTGCAACATGGGTGAATCTGGAATACGCTGAGAATCCATTCACAAAAGGACAAATATTATGGGATGGAAAATACAGAGTAGGCAAATTAATAGAGCCTTGGAGGCTGGGGGCTAGGGAATGAGTGCTTTGAGTGCTTGTGGGTGAGGAGAATGTTTTTAAGTTGATGGTGGTGGTGGTCACACACTCAGAATATTCTAAAAGTCGCTGACTTGTGTCCCTAAGTAGGGAAATTATACAGAGTTGAATCTGTCCCAGTTGAGCTAATAAAATGCAGACTGTGCAGAGACATGAAGTTCTGGCTTGCTAGCATCTTCCTCCAGGGGTGTGTGTGTGCACGTGTGTGTGCGCCTGTGTCGGCACGTGTTCTGAGGTCAACCTCAGGTGGTGTCCCTCAGGTGCCATGCACTATTTTCAGAGACAGGGTTCCCCCGGAATTCAGTGATTCTGCTAGGCTGGGCCAGCAAGTCCTTCTGTTGCCCACCCCCCTGACCCCCTTCACTCCTCCTTCCCCACCTCCATCCCCCAGGCTGGGATAACAGACTTGCACCATCACGCCCATGACTGGAGTCTGGGGTTGGTGTTGTCCAGTTGGTTGTGTTCATCTGGTGTGAGACTGAGCACATGTGATCTCCACATTGGAATCTCAGAACAGGAAAACCCCAGATGTGATGTCCTCTTCCTGACCCTGTGTTGGTGGTCAGAACCCACAGACCCAGCACACGATCAAATAAATGTTCACAGTGGCTGCTACACTCGCCCACTGCTGGCCTCTCTCTAGAGCTCATGAGAGAGCCCGGCTAGGCCAGCACCAACCAGTCCCTGGGCTGCATCTCCAATTTTTTTCCTTCCTTCCTTCCTTCCTTCCTTCCTTCCTTCCTTCCTTCCTTCCTTCCTTCCTTCCTTCCTTCCTTCCTTCCTTCCTTCCTCCTTCCCTTCTTCCCTCCCTCCTCCTCTCTCTTCCTTCCTTCCTTCCTTCCTTCCTTCCTTCCTTCCTTCCTTCCTTCCTTCCTTCCTTTCTTCCTTCCTTCCTTTCTTCTTTTCTTCCTTTCATTAGATGGGATCTCCTAGTGTCGACTTGGCTGGCCTGGAACTCACTAAATAGAACAGAATGGCCTCACATTCATAGAAAACCAGCTGCCTCTGCCTTCCTATGGAAGAGCAGCCAGCGCGCTCAGCTGTGGAGCCTTCTCATCGCTCCAGCCCCTGCCTGCTGTGGGGTTTTTTTGGGGGTGGGGTGAGGTCAATGGAGCCTTTCTTGTTCTTGGTGACCTCAACCTAGGGAGCTCGGTGCTAGACAATGATGGTCACCAAATTTGACACAGGTCGGTAGTGTCCTGATTTGCTGTTTGGTGTTCAGAGTAAAATAAGCAGGGTCAAGGAGTGGTCACCATGAAAGAAGATGTATTAGCCGGGCGGTGGTGGCGCACGCCTTTAATCCCAGCACTTGGGAGGCAGAGGCAGGCAGATCTCTGTGAGTTCGAGACCAGCCTGGTCTACAAGAGCTAGTCCCAGGACAGGCTCCAAAACCACAGAGAAACCCTGTCTCAAAAAACCAAAAAACCAAAAAAAAATAAATAAATAAATAAAAAAGAAGATGTATTAAAGGGAGGAGACGCCCCGAGTGGAAGGGGCTCCTAGGGAAGAAACGCCCAGGCACTGCCTGGCCCATGGCTTTGAAGGATTCACTGCAGGAGTTGGTTGGAATCAGTATATTATTTATTGAGACTGATCAGAGTCCACATGTCCTTTGCATGCTCCCCAAGTCCAATAGGAGAAGCACCCATAGGAGATGGGGGTCACAGGTGTGCTATGTGACTCATGATTTCTCATGGACCATTGGCCTTCACTTCCAGTGGGATGCAGACTCTATCTAAACAGAAGTCCAGCCATTCACTACTTGGAGAGAACTAATGATGTGTTGGGGGGTTCTCAGGAATCCTAAGCGCCTGCCTGCCCCGTACCCATCCTCACCACTTCCTATCATGGGAACCCAGCCGCCAGGCCACACTTGCGCTCTGAGTACTATGTTGCCTTCCTCAGCCTGAAATGAGTCCCATTTTATGAACAGGGAGACTGAGGCCTTCAGAGAGGTGAGAAGCCCAGTCTCTTGCTGGAGGTCTCACAGAGTCTTTTCTCCACGGGAGACTTCTGTGAGGTGTCAGATGTGATAGTAACTAAATGAAAGTCTGAACAGCCATGACCTTGGCCTTGACGGATACTCAGCCTCTGAGCCCCTTCTCCATGGAAGGTGCTAGGCAAAGATGGAAGCCCGTTTCTCAGGTTTAGCTTCTGTCTAATTGGCTATGGCTCCAGCGCCACACTTCTGAGGGGGAGGCTGAGAACTGAACAGAGGGCTTCACGCGGGCTGCCCAAGCACCGAGACCCTGGGCCGTGCGCCCGCCCCGTGGGTTAAGCTTTTTAACAACAGGCATAAAAATATCCAGCAAGTGACCGCGGCGGAGGCCACGCAGAGTAAGCAGTGGTGAGGTCGATGGGAGATATTGGATTCCTCCAGTTGTAAAGAGCCCTTCGAGGCCGCGTGCCCGCACAGTAGCCCTGTTTACCGGTTATTATTTTCCTAGTGTCCGAGTCATCTAATTTTAAACACCATTACAGAGTGCGTTGTAGAGAGCCCTAGGGGCCCACAACAGCCCCAGAGAAGAAACTGGAAATCAAACTCAAAGTGGCACCTTGTTCCTGTGAGCGGAGGCAGGTGGCTGCCTGGGAGGGGCTCCTCAGGGGCTTAACCATCTGCTGTGCAGGACGGCTTTTTTTTTCTACACTAGGGATTGAACCCAAGTTCTACTGCATTGTCAGATGAGCCCTGTGCCACGGAGCTGGCTGCCTCCCACTGTTTTGAGACAGGGTCTCACCATGTAGCCCAGGCTTTCCTTGAATGTCCCTGTCCTCCTGCCTCGGGCTCCTGCATGCTGAGATTATTGGTGTCTGTGCCCACCGAGCTGAGGGAGCGGGCAGAGCACTCAGGAATTCAGTCTTCCCATCTGTCCACGAAGAGCCAGCCTTGGGCTCATTGGACCTTTGAGTGCTATTTCATGTGTTTTGACCTCTCAGGTGCACACAAGGCCCCTGGAATCTGCCTGCTTCTGAATCCCCTGTCTCTCGATGTCTGTAGCTATGCAATGGCTCTGGCCATGGTGGGGTTGGTTAATCAAGAGGTGATCTCAAGGCCACCTTGTGTCTTCCTTCTTAAATTTATACTGTTGTAGGCATTGGCCTGTGTCTTTGAGCTCAGGTTCCTTTACTTCTCAGTCTTTATCTACTCCTGGGGTCTTCTGTAAAGGGTGCAGTTAATTGGTATTTCATCTTCAGAAGGCAAGCTGGCTCTGTTGCACTGAACCGTGCAGTGGCAACCATAGGTGGTGTGGAAACAAATGAGTCTAGCTCTGTTCCAATAAAGCTTTATTGACAAACACTTGCCGAGGGCCAGCTGCCCTGAACTGTCAGCTGCTGAGTCTTGATCTGTGCCACAGTTTTGATGCCATAGATCAGAGGCATGATTTAGTCCTCTCTCTTTTTTCATTGTGTATGTGTGTCCATGTGTCCATGAGTCTGGATGTGTGTATCTGTGTATGCGTTTCTTTCTCTCTCTTGATCTCTCTATCTCTATGAGTCTTTCTCTGTGTGTGTTTGATGTACTTGCCTGTGTGTGGCCAGAGATCAACTTCAGTTATCCTCCTCAACTGCTTTCAAATAAATGAACATTATTTATTTATTTGCTCTTATTTTTAAGTGTATGAGTATATTGCCTGCATATATGTCTTTACACCACATGTGTGGTTGGTCCTCATGGAGGTCAGAAAAATGTATCTGATCCCCTGGGACTGAAGCTACAGGTGGCTGTTAACAGCCGTGTGGGTGTCTGGAGTCAGACCTGGGTCCTCTGGAAGAGCACTCCGTGCTCTTAACTACTGGGCCAACCCTCCAGGTTATTTTTGAGACAATCTTTCCCTGAATCTGGGGCTGGATATTTTGGTAAGGCTGGCTAGCCAGGAAACCCCAGTATCTACCCCTCCCCGCCCCTAGCACCGAGGTTGTGTGTGAGCCTCCACACCCAGCTTTTATGTGGGTACTGGAGACCCGAGCTCAGCTTTGCATGCTGACAACAAGCCTTGTACCAACTGAACATCCTCCCCCAGCTTGGGTACTTTCTGTGTACTGTCTTCAGTAGTTTCAGGGCCTCTGTGTAAGCTACCTGCTACAAGCATGGTAAGTATTATCTGTGGTCTTAGAAGTTCAAAAAGTGCAGGGCTGGGGGAGGGGGCACACAACTCGGTGGGTAAAATGCTGGCATGCAAGTCAAGAGGATCCGAGTTCCATCTCTAGCATCCATGTAAAAGCCAGGCACCGCTGTGGTACTTAATTCTAGCTTCATCTCTTCTTGATCTAGTATTTAAAAAGAAGTTCTGGCTGGGCAGCGGTAGCGCACGCCTTTAATCCCAGCATTCAGGAGGCAGAGGCAGATGGAACTCTGTGGGTTCGAGACCAACCTGGACTACAGAACGAGTTCCAGGACAGCCAGGACTACACAGAGAAACCCTGTCTTAAAAAATAAACCAAACAAACAAACAAATAGAAGTTCTGACAACCTCATTCCCACCTTACTCTTTCTTCTTTAAAGGCCTCATGTACTCCAGCCTGGTGGGTCAGTGATCTCACCCCTTCCCCCATTGCTTGTGGTTTTGTTTGTTTGTTGTGCTTTGAGGTAGCTTCACCACATAGCCCAGGCTGGCCTTGAACTCACGACCCTTTCACTTCTGCCTCAGAATGTTTTGGTCAGAGGCTTGCCCCTACTACACCAATATCTCTTTTCACTTCTTTTCCTCCTGTTTCGACACAGCAGACATGCCTAGTTTCCAAGTGTGTGGTTCTATTATGAGAAAATTAAACACATTTAAGAGCAAATTAAATTAGAGGATTTGTGATCATTAGCTAAGTAAATTATTTATTTTTTTACAGTAATGAGCCAGGCAGGGTACAGCATGTGGTGGCATGCTCGATAAGTGTTTGTTGGCGAGAGCAATCCTTGCATGAGCCTATCAAGTTACATGGAATGGAATTATTTGCCTCTGAAACTAATGGAAGAGCCGAGGGGCAGTAACAGCTAAAAATAGCCTTTGTGTTTCTAAAACCTCCAAACACAGAGGACTCTATGCTGAATCTTGGCCAAGGGCAAAGTCTGGGGACAGCTGGCACACTGAGCCCCTGTGTCATTCAAAAGACTTTGTGACCTTAGTAGGGGCTGTCCCTTGCAGCCCTGAGGCATTTGCCAGTACTATGAGCACACTGGCGCCTGCAGGGGCCCTCCCTTGGTCACTCATGGAGGGAGCTGGTGGGTAAAACAAACCAAAACCTCGTGATAGTTCAGATAGGGGACAGGGCCATTCAGAACCAAGGCCTGTGTGGTAGAGGTGGGAGGCCAGAGGCCATAGATCCAGGAGCTGGGGTTTGAGTCCTGAGACCATAGGTTTAGGTTCTGGGGAGCCACAGTGGGGTCACACACGTGGTATGAGGTAGGCTCCAGAAAGATGACCCAGAGCCTTGTCTCCCCAGCCTTTCTAGGCAGGCACATTGCTGGAAGCTGGGGCAGGACCTCTCCCAATTTTAGTTGCCTCCTTGATGGGGATTCAAATTCCAGTTAAGTGGAATCTTAAAAATAGTAAGTGTGGCCAATCCCAGTGCCAGAGGCAGCCTGAGCTACACAGCAAGTTCCAAGCCAATCTGATAGACACAGTGAGACCCTGTCTCAGACTCCAACAGCGACAACAGAACCAGCCTCGTGTGGCGAATGTACCCATAATTCCAGCAGAGATAGGAGAACTGAAGAAAGTTCGAGGCCAGCCTGGTCTACAGAGTAAGTTTCAAGCCAGTCTGGGCTATGCAGCAAGGCCTTGTTTCAAAATCCATGGACGTGCAGGCTGTAGAGCTGGCTCAGCGGTGAAGAGCATGCAGTGGCCCTGCAGGGGCCCTGGGCTTGGTTCCCCACACCCTTGTGGGGAGGTTTACAGCCTTCTGTAATTCCAGCTCCAGAGAGATAAGGCCTCTGGTCTCTGCAGGCACTGCTACTCATATGTGCATACATATGTATCCCCGCCCCACATACACATAATTTAAAATAAAACGATTCTTTAGGGAAACCCACAAGAAAGTAACAAGAACATTTTTTTAAAAAATGACAAGACAATATTAGTGCCGTGCTAGCACCCAACACTACCAGCTGGCTTGAAGAGCGGGACTTTACTACACACCCCTTCTGCCAACGACCACAGCCCAGGGTGCCGCAGGACCCTGTCCCAGCCATCCAGGGAGGCTTCCTGTCTCTCCCAGCTACAGCAGTTTCCTGAAGTCCGACGTCTGTGATACATCTTTCCCACATCACATGACATCCTCCCGAGTGCACCCGTGTGCACCTCTGCCTCTGTCTTCTCGTGTTGTTCCCTCTGTGTAGCTGTGGGCCCGCCCTTATCTGCTCTGATCTTGAATCTGTCTTCAAAGACCTTATTTTCAAATCAGTAGATTCTCAGGTCCCAGGGGGCATGAGTTCCAAAGGACAGTGGCTCAACTCAGAGTAACCATGATTCTGTTAGTGACTAAATCTCATCATCATCATCATCATCATCATCATCATCATCATCATCATCATCATCATCATTATTATCACAGCCCCCCCCCCACTCTAATGTAGTCAGGACAATCTCAAACTCACTATAAAACTAAGAACGACCTTGAACCCCTGCTCCTAGCTGCCTCTGTCAAGCCCCTGCTTTATCATCACTGTTCTTACCCTTGTTTTTCCCCCGAGGTGAGGAAATGGCGGGGGGTAGATAGTCAAAACAGCTGCTTGTAACTATCTGGGTCCTGCACCTAGTGGTTTGTTTGAGACTCTTGGGCTCCAAGGGGAGAGAGAGGGGATTTGCCCTTGTTGAATGAGGAAGACCCAGAGGCCCTGTTTGTGTCCACAGTACCCAACCCCAGAAGCTAACTTCCTTCTGCTGTGTTGTTTTGTGTGATGTAATTTCAGCCATGAGATAATTTTTTTTCTCTGACATATGTGCTGTTAAAGGGTTTTCATTGCTAGCCTTGGGGATCTGAAGGAGCCAGCGTGGCACTCGGGTAGCTCTTAGGGGTGCAGGGACACTCCTGGCCCTGAAACTCTGGTATTGCCAGTTGAGTGCTGAGCACCCCACCTTGTGCGTGGATGGCCTCAGCTTAAGAAGGCGCCGCCCGCCCGTGGTGCAGCTTTCCCTGAGAAGTCTCACTAAACTTGTTTGACAGGTGCAGGCTGTATGTCATTAAACACAGGCAAGGCCTGCTGTCATGTGGCTTTAAATAGCGCTTGCCATTCTGCATGTGACATGCTTGCCGAGCAGAGAGGAGCGGTGGGCGTGACATGCCAGGACACATTTTCCTCCTTTCCAGGCCCCCTCTGCTCATCTTGTTGGAAGTTCAGTTCTTCCCTGTATCGTGGGGGCCAGAAGAGTGCTCAGAGATGCATGAAGCCTCTCTAGGACTTCGGGGATGATTGTCACGGAAACCATTAGCCTCAATATCAGAACTGAGAGGACTAATTTTCTTTTTTCCTTGCTTCCTTGCTTCCTTCCTTGCTTCCTTGCTTCCTTCCTTGCTTCCTTCCTTCCTTTCTTCCTTCCTCACTCCCTCCCACTTTTCTTTTTTCTCCCTCCTTTCCTCCCTCTTCCCTCCGCCTTCCTTCTTTTTCTCCCTCCCTCTCTTCCTCCCTCCCTCCTCCCTATTTCATACCAAGCCCAGACTGGCTTTGAACTTGAGACTCCTCTTCCTAAATGCTGAGACCACAGGCACATATCATGGTTCCCTAAAGAATGCCTTCAGCACGTGACCCTTGAGCAGTCAGGCAGGAGAGACCTGGGCTGAGCTGGAAGAGGCCTGTGTGAGGATCGGCTAGCTCAAGTTTCTGTGAGGATTCTAAGAGCACACCATTAACCCTCTGTGAACCAGCTACCTCTGAAGCTCTAGACTTGCACTGGACACGTAACCAGGTTTCACGTGTGCTGCTGTCAAAAGACATCTCCCTGGTGTGTCGAGTCTGTTGAGAGCTTAGAGTGGAGGTGCACATCTGTGATCACATGACTGGGAAGCAGGAGTTTAGAGTTCAAGGTCATCCTTAGCTACACGTTAAATTCAAGCCTTGTTCAACAGGAGACTTGAGACACGTCTCCAAAAACCAAACTCTCTTTCTCCCTCTGTTGGTTTATTACCATGGACCTCACAGATCCCATCTGTCTTTCAACCTGTCTGAGGCTTCTGTGATGGGCTCCTCCATCAGGCCGCTGGCCTGTGTGTCGGGGCTCTGGCAGCTGCTCCAGATGTTATCAACAGTGGTCACCAGCCTGAAACA
Source organism: Chionomys nivalis (assembly GCF_950005125.1). Classification (NCBI taxonomy): domain Eukaryota; kingdom Metazoa; phylum Chordata; class Mammalia; order Rodentia; family Cricetidae; genus Chionomys; species Chionomys nivalis. Next base: position 41,230,655 of record NC_080102.1, read on the forward strand.
CGATATCACGGTACCACTGGCCTAAATAGACCACCAAATGGGTCCTTTCTCAGAAGTGAGGCTGAAGACAAGGAGGCAGAGGTCGTCCACTTGACCTTAGCGGGCACGTGTACCCCAGGAACTTAGACTTCCCTCTTCATCGAGCTTGTTCCCAAGTGGCCGAGTCAGTACTGTGAGCATGCTTCCAGCTTGTGGATTTGAGCGAGTGGTTTTGTAAACCCAGAACTCAATGGATGATTTGTACAGCATTTGGCTAGTGTGCTGAGAACTGCAGGAGACAGACAGCCACGGCGGAGACAGATGGCCACACGTGGCTCTGTGCCTCTGTTGCTGCTGGCAAGCACGAGAGGATCTCTTAGCATGCCAAGCAGCTCTTTGGGGACACCACTGGGGTGTCCTCTAGTTCACCATGTATCCAGAGAGCATCAGAGCTGAGGGTTGAGACTCAGCCTGCAAGATCACCCCACTTGCACTCCTGGATGTACAAGTACAGGCCGTAGCTGGTGAAGGGGCTGATGGGAAGTGGGATTCCTATGCCCTCCCTGGTTTAGTTCATTTGTGGAACCCTGGGAAACAGTTCCCTTTGTGCTTTGTTTATTAAGACAGCCCAGCAAAGTACCCGTATGAGTAGTGGGTTGAGGAGGTGCGTGGTGAGTCTGAGAGAGTCTGAACATGGGAGCAGCCCTTCTGGAGTGCAGGCAGGCCACTGTCCCAACATGAGGACATGTCTTGTCAACTGGGAAACCCTCCAAACTGTGCTAGGTGAGGGATTTTACAGAGGCGTCACATGAAGGCAGAACAGATGAGGGACTCAGACCCCAGCCCCACCTCTCTCCAGAAGACAGGGGAACTGGTGTTTCTAAGCTTCTCGTGGTGCATTGGTCCTTCTGGCACCAGTCCCCGTGCAGGAACCTCCATAAGCTGCTTCATTAGAACAAAAGGTGCTCCTGTCCCCTGGGGAATGACAAGGCTTTTAGGAACTTGGGTCAGGGGCCCAGGTATAGGCCAAATATTAGGGCTAGAAATGTTTCTAAAAGAAAAAAGAAAAAAAAAAAAGAATTGATAGCAATTTGTTGCTGGGCAGGGTGGCACGTGCCTTTAATTCCGACACTTGGGAGGCAGAGGCAGGCTGATCTCAATGAGTTCGAGGCCAGCCTGGTCTACAAAATGAGTTCATGATAGCAAGACAGCTCTGACTGTTACACAGAAAAACCCTGTCTCAAAAAACCAAAAAGAAAAAGAATCGAGATGATGTTTCTAGACTCTTTGACATGGATCCCAAGGGCCTTAACACACTCCAGTCTTTAGTACCTGGGATCCAACCCACAACCTTGACCTTGTACACACTAGGGACACACTGCACATCGTCCCTCCTGCATTTCTTTGCTGTGTTAATGTCCTCACCACATCAGTAAAACACCTGGTAGGTGGTAGCTTAGGAGGAGAGGTTTATCTGGGCTCATGGTGCAGAGGGATTTTGTCCACGGACAAGGGAACTTTGCACATCTTGGTGGGACTTTCCTCCTGGCCCTGGTGCTGCCTGTCTCAAAGCTGAGCCCTTTAGGGAATACTGACCTCCCTGAGAGGTGGCACCCTCTCTCCTTGCGGAACCTACCTGGGCTGTGAAGCATCTGTGGAACAAGAGAGAGGCTCTGAGTCCGGCTGCCTGCTATAGGCTGACAGGTCAGGAAGACTGATGGAGCGGGAAGATCCCACGGCTGTCACAGCGGTCACCATGACATCAGAGCGCAGCTTATTCCTTCACATCTGGGGAGACACTGTGCAAGCAACCTCTGCTCCGCCAGAGGGATAGAAGAGCAGCGTGCATGCCGTGCACAGGGCACATGCTCCGTGCGGTCATACGTGAGGCCACTATGGTTCCATCGCACTGTACTTTGGTGGCACTGTAATGGATCCACAAAATCTAGGTGTTTTTTTAAGTGTGGTCCTCAGTCTGAAACTTCCCACTAGGGTACGAAGCAACACACTACTGTTGTTATAATTACAACCAATAGCAACCAGAGACCTTCTGAGATGTCAGGTATTATATGAGCTCATTGATCACAGATGGCCTGAGAGGTCCATCGGGGTTCCCATCCCCACTCAACAGATAGCTGCATAGTATGTGGGGTTCAGAGCCCAGGCAGAGTGTCCTGTGGCTACAGAAAAGGGGATATATTGCAGGCAAAGATATAGTGTCCTACTTTGACTTCCTCTTTCGCACTTCCAGTGTCTTCCTTTGCAAAAAAACAGAAGCAAAACAAAACACGTCAGAACTGCTGGTACACGCCAGTAATCCACCCCAGTGCTCTGCAGGCTGAGGCAGGAGAATCAGGAGTTTCAGGCCATTTGGGGATGTATTTAGAGGATCTGTCCCCACAAAACTGAAACACAAAACACACAGTTCTGCCTAGCTTAAGCTGCCGTTGGAATCTGATTTCTGTTGTCGTGGCAACGGGTGACAGGCACTCAGTACCCTTGTGTTTGTTCTTCTGTGTACTTGACAACCAGGAGATACTGCTGCCTGGCCACCCGTGCCTGGCTCGTGTCACCTTCCTCTGGGGATCATAGAAGCTGTCCCTGAGAGATGGCAGGACCCCTACCCTTCCCTACCCTCCAGCCCAGACCCCAGGAGGTAGCTCAGAGTTGGGAATTTCCTGGTCACTTTGCTGCAGAATTTGAAGTCACCCCATGGAGTGGTTGCCCCTCTGCCTTCTCAGTGCCACTGGGGTTAACTGGGGAGTGGCTGTGGAGGGGGATTGTCCCTGTGGTTCCTGAAGTTGCTTCTGATGTGGCCAGTGGCACTATCTTGTCAAACAGCCCTGGCCTCTGTGGCTTCCTCAGGGGCTCCCTGTTTGCAAGTCATGGTGATGTCCCTGTGACCCTTATATGACACACATGCATCTGTCCTGCCTGGACAGTGCTTGTGGCTGCTTGCTTATAGATCTAGAGAGCACTCTGACACCCCCTTGGCCGGACGCTGCTGACAGTGAGTTGTCTCTTTCCCTGCTCAGCCAGCCCCGCTATGGTCCTCTCTGTGGGGGTTGTTTTGCAAGAATGGACCCTTGGCTGTCCTAATCCTGGGAAGGTGGTGGGTGCTGGTGTTACTGATGGGGAAGGAGGACCCTAGATCATCTTGTGGCCACCAAGGGAGATGAGGGTCTAACTTGTGGGATGCAGCTTCTGTCAGTCTGGTGGGCCATGTGGATCTCTGGAACAAGAAAAGTGGGACTTGGGGCATTGTCAGTGACAGGCTGTGGTTAGAAGGTGTGTGTGTGTGAGAGTGTGTGTGTATGTGTGTGTGTAGCACACATGCTGCACCAAACATGTGTAGCAAGAGGGGAGTCTATTCTCTCTACCATAGGGGTCCTGTAGAAGGAACTCAGTCATGGTGGGAAGTGCATTTCCCTGCTTAACTATTTCTGCAGCCCCTGTCTTGTCACTGGAGCAGCCAGTGGGAGGCATTTAGCGCTGGGCAGGCCCGAGAAGGAGCCTGGCCTCCGTGCTCACTGTGAATGGTAGCCCAGAATCCATTTTTGATGTGAGAGCTTTGACACAGTAGACACGCACCGAATTTTCTGGGTCCTCAGAACAGGTTTTCTTTCACAGCGGGGTCGACAGGAGCCCAGAGAGGTTAAACCACCTCAGGTCACTCAGTAAGTGACCTGGTTCCCAGTCAGGGCTCCTTACCCTCCTCTCCACTGCCAACCCCCAGGCTGTGGACCTGTTGTGTGACTGACACCACGCCTCTTCAGTGGCACAAGGAGTACTTGTTGTGTTGATGCTACTGAAGGACCCTGCCGAGGACCACTGGAGAAAGGGTTATTTCGAGGGTTCAGTCCATAATGACAGGAAGGTGCCCACAGTCAGGGAGCAGAGAGAAGTGAATGCTAGTGCTCGGCCCTTATTTGTTAGTGTGTGTGTGTGTGTGTGTGTGGCAGTGTGTGTGTGTGTTTGTGTGCGTGCATGTGACGTGATACACATGTGGAGGCCAGAGGACAGCTTGCAGGCATTGGTTCTCTTCTACCATGGGGGTTCTGAAGGTGGAACTTAGGTGTCAGGTGCCTATCCTTCTGAGCCATATGGGACTTGCTGAAGTAGAACAAGGAAGTCCTCCCCCCATAACTTGCTCATCACCCCCTACCTGTTCTATTGACATCGAGACACAGTCCCACCCGGTCGCCAGCTGGATGTTTTCCTGTGGATGGACAGCTGCTGAGAGAGAGGAGAGGACCTATATGTCTGTTAGGGGAGGGACCCAGGGCTCTAGCAGCTTGGGGATTTTGCCTGTATTGCAGTCCCGGGCATGCAGAGGCCACCTGGTTTCCACGGCTGCATACCACTCTCCCCACTGTCTTTGCTCCCAATGTCTTCCCTGGAGCAGTGCGTCACATCCTTCTCACCTTGGTGTCCTTGCTTCAGGGGCCTGTGCTGAACTCCTGTGACCCAAGAGAGGGGCCAGCATAGTGGGCCTTCTAGGAGGAGGCCACTTTGAGCTAAGGTGTTTCTCCCCCCAAGATTCAATTCTTTTTAAAAATTACTACGCATTTATTTGTGTGTGCACCTGTGCGTATATGTCCCGCAGTGTGTGTGGTAAGTCAGAGGACAAGCTGTGTGGAAGTCAGTTCTTGCCTTCTGTCATGTGGATCCCAGGAATCGAACCCAGGTGCTCAGGCTTGGCAGCAAGCACCTGTACCCACTGAGCCATCTCACCGCCCCCCCCCCTTTGGCTTGTTTTGAGACACGGTCTTATTCTGTAGCCAGGCTGGCCTCTACCCCTGGGAAATCTTCCTGTTTGAGCGCTGGGAACACAGGCTTGTGCCACCATGCCTCCCCTCTTTTTTCTTACTGGACTCAAGGCCAAGCGAGTTTCCAGAGCATTCTTAGGTGTGCCCTCCTTGGCTGCTGTGATGGGAAAAGGACCTCGGAACTGACGGGACTGAAATGAGAATTATCAGCATTTTGCTGCCTTCCCTGGATACATGGCCGCTCCCTTGTCAAGTGGCTACACCCTTCCAGCCTGCTGCAGTCAGACAACACAGAGAGGAAGTGGGTGGCAGGCTTGGATAGAGGTCTGCTTCCTGCTCTATGGAGCTGGCCCCGAAGTCTCTGGTGTCTCCCCCAGCATCTTCCTTATCCCTTTGGATTGGGGACTGGAAGAGGAGCAGCCTTCTGATGGGAACATTGGAGGAGCACTCCCTGTCCCTGGCTTATGACACCCATGCTGGCCCCAAGACCTTACAGGGAAGGGTGCTTTTCCATGGTTGTTCTTAAGTCCCCCACCTTCCAGAAACAGGAAGAGGAAAGACTGGAACCCTCTCCTCTTCCTGGCAGGACAGTCGCCTTCAAAACAGCTGCAAGGCCACCTCCTCCAGGGCCTTAAGGGAGCTGGCAGCCTGTGTGTGGGTTTGAAAATGCCCATGCAGCTCTCAAGAACTTAGTGCCTGGAGAATGAAAGCAGGGTAGAGGATAGAGGATACGCTTGCCGTGTTCGTGTTTGTTAGGGTCCAGGGAGGTGGCTTCAGGAGGTGGGGAGAAGCTTATGGGGCGCAGCTGTGGCTGCAAAGGGCAAGCAATTAGCACACCTCCGACTGGTCCTGTGAACTGTTAGATGGCCAGGCAAGCGGAAAGCTGGAGGTAGCCTGGTCCCATCTCCCTTTTAGCCCCGGGGCTGCCAGGCTAAGCCTTCTGAGAAGCCAGCTCAGGGGAGGTGGCTACCCATCCATCCTGTGGTGTCTGCAAGTGAAAGTCAATGTGCATTGGGAGATCTGCCCTCTAGAGGTCAACCTCCCCGGCCTTGGTGTCATGGAGTATGGCCCATGGCTGCCTTGCTGCGAGGATCAGTGCTGTTATCCACGATGAGGTCAAACTGCTCTTCCTTTCTGCTTAATGTCCTTTGGCTGTGTGACCCAGGTCTGTCGGTTTCAAGAGCTCTTGACTGGCCAGTGGGCTGTGCAAGCATGCTGGGAGCCAGCCCTTCTTGTTTGGTTTTTTCCTTCCTTCCTTCCTTCCTTCCTTCCTTCCTTCCTTCCTTCCTTCCTTCCTCCCTCCCTCCCTCCCTCCCTCCCTCCCTCCCTCCCTCCCTCCCTCCCTCCCTCCCTCCCTCTCTCTCTCTCTCTCTCTCTCTCTCTCTCTTTCTTTCTTTCTTTTTCTTTTGAGACAGAGTCTCTCTACATAGCCCTGGCTGTCTTGGAATTCACTGTATAGTCCAGAATGGTCTTGAACTCACAGAGATCCACCTGCCTCCCGAGCGCTGGGATTAAAGCAGTGTGCTACCGTTGTTGCCGTGGCAACAAAGCCCCAGAACCTGCGTGGTTAGAACAACATGGGTCTGTCACCTTACAGCTCGGAGAGTCATCAGTCAGGGTTAGGACAGGGCTTCCAGCCTTCTGGAAACTTCTGTGAGGACCATCTTTTGAGCTCTTCCTGTTCAGGGAGGGGCCTGGGTTGGCCCTCCACCTCCCCAGCCATCAACACTGCATCTCCCGACTGTCTCTGTTCCAGGCTCACAGCTTCTTCTCCTTCTGCCTGGAAATTCCATGGAGCCACTCACACTACCCGTGCTAACCGCAGTACACATTCAAAGGCCTTTTTGTTTCTTTGTCACAAAAGGGGGCACACAATGCAGCCATGAAATTAGTCCCAGTTAGTCCCAGCACTCGGGAGGCAGAGGCGGGTGAATCTCTATGAGTTCGAGGCCAGCCTGGTCTACAGAGTGAGTTCCAGCCAAGGCTACACGGAGGAACCCTGTCTCCGGTGGGTGGAGGAGATGCAGGAGAAAAGTGGCCTAGTGAGTTCTAGTAAGTCCCTAGGAAGGCATGCTAAGTCAGATGTAGTGGTAACCACCTGGAATCCCAGCATCTGGGCCAATGAGGCAGCGGGATTATGAGTCTGAGGCTAGCCGCAACTATGTATCAAGATTCTTCTAAAAAAAAAAAAAATGGGGAGAAAAATCAATACAAGTCAATATGAAGACTGTTTGAAGCTGTGCAATGCTGCCTCATTTGCTCCTGAACTCGCCAAGGACCAGCCAGATGTTCTCTGAGCAGTTTGTCTGCTCTCAGCGGATGCTGTATGTCAAGAGACAAGCAGGTGACATGCCTGCCCTTTACAGAAGTGACTGCGAAACCCCTTGGCGCCCATGTGTCAAATAGTCACAGTGCCTGGGAAGAAAGGGAGCTGGCAGAGGAGCAACCGTGCTGGGAAGTGTGTGGGGTGTGCCGGTCCCAACGCGGTCAGGGCAGGGAAAGTGCTACACACGCTTTTAGCCCGGCTTCCTACTCTGTGATGCTCTCCTCAGAGGTCTGAATCCACGGTGGATGGGTGGAGCCGGCTGTTTCTAACCTGGGCTACATGAAACATCACATAGGCACCCTGAGTGTCTGGTAGGAGCCAAGCTCGCAGAGTCCGATGCTAGTTCCGAGCGCCCCACTTGTCCAGGCTGTTTGTTCCTTTTTTTTTTTTTTTTTTTCCTCAGCAAAAGAAAATGAACTGGACTCCGCGGCTTCTCATCTGACAGCTATAGTGCAGATGACCGCTAGAGGGTGCTATGCCCATAGCGTTCCTGCTCGCGCCCCGGTAGGGGGTTTCCCATGGCAGGTGTACTGTAGAGTCCTTTTTTTTTTTTGTTGTTGTTGTTAATGGCTTAATGATTTAATCTTCTTATTTTCTCAGCAGAACCAATTTGGACTTCCCTGAGTATGTGGGGGACATTACCGATCAGATTAATTAATGCTAGTTCCACTGTTGGGAAGCCTGCCTCACCCGCTCTGCCGAGGAGTTAGACCTTCCGCTGCTGTTTCTGGTGTGGTTTTTTTTTTTTTTTTTCTACACAGCTCATTTCTCTGTGTTGAGCTTGGCCGGGCTTGTTCTGCTGTTTCAGGTGACCTGCGGATTTCATTCCCACCTGCCTTGGTGATCACCAAGTGCAGCTTTCTCAGAGGGACTCGATTGTTTCTGCCGCAGGCAGGGAGATTTGGGCTCTGCTCTTTTGATGGTTATGAGTTTCTTGTGGGTTTTGCGCTTCCCTTCCTTCCACTCCTGTGCTCTCTCTCTCTCTCTCTCTTTCTCTCTCTCTCTCTCTCTCTCTCTCTCTCTCTCTCTCTCTCTCTCTCTCTCTCTTTCTCTCTCTCTCGTTAGAGACAGGTTTTCATAACCAGTGATTAAAATTACTTTGAAGCTTTGTCGAAGCGGCGGTGTGATTGGCTGGGAGAAATGTAACAAAGGCGTCTTTCATAAATCAGGGACTCCACGGCAGGCAGCAGAAGGCCCGCTGAGGCCCCTAGTTTAGATTCAGGGATCACTGGCGCCTGTGCCGAGGGTCAGGGACATGAAAATGGATGGTAAGCAGGGAACCCCTTCTGGACAGCAGGAGGCTGACCTCAGCTGTTTGTCAGAGGTTGGGAATCGATGCAGAGACTGAAGTCCTTCGGACTAGATAGAGGAGATGGTGACCTTGGCTGGGACATGGTGTCACATACTGTAATTCCAGCCCTTGGGAGGCTGAGGCAGGAAGACTGAGAGTTCCAGGTCATCCTGAGCCACGGTTCTGGCTGGTTTTTTATGGCAACTTGACACAAGCTATAGTCATCTGAGAGGAGGGAACCTCAACTGAGAAAATGTCTTCGTGAGATCAGGCTGTGAGTAGACAAGCCTGTAGGGCATTTTCTTAATTAGTGTTTGCCGGGGGAGAGCCCAGTCCATTGTGGGTGGGAACCCTCCTATGCTGGTCCTGAGCTCCAGAAGAAAGCAGGCCGAGCCAGTCATGAGGAGCAAACCAGTAAAGAGCATCCTCCACAGCCTCTGCATCAGCTCGTGCCCTACGTGAGTTCCTGTCCTGCCTTCCTCCAGGGAGGCACTATGATGTGGAAGCATAAACCAAACAAACCCTTTTATCATAGCAACAGTAACCCTAACTAAGACAGGCTGAAAAAAAAATAAGAGTTGGGAACATAATTCACTTGCCTAGCGTGTATGAGGCCCTGGGTTTGATCCTAGTGGTGACCTGGGCACCTGTAGCAGCAGTCCCAGAGGTCCCTGACCTTCTTCAGAGGCCTGTGCCTCTTGCTTGCTCTCCCCAGCCTGTAACTGTGCCTCCGTACTTCCTTTCCTGCTGAACTGCGCTCCCTATTAATGTTCCCATAGCCTTTTGAACCGAGGTGGCCCTGAGTCTCCCATAGGCGTTGCACTTGCTCACATGGGATCCCTGCTCTCTGCAGGGACTTTGAAGAGTGTGGTGTGTGTGTGTGTGTGTGCACATGTGTCCGCGCGCACACCTTTGTAGAGCTGGCTACAGCCAGGATGGGCCATACTTCATCTTGCTTATCCCGGAGGCCTGGTGGGCATCTCATGGAGACCTCACTCCCCAGACCTCAGGTGCTTGGGTAGAGAATCTAGGGACTTCCCAATAGAACCAGCCTGGTCTTTAGGGTCTTTAGGGTGGACGTTTGAGGTCTGGGTCCTTTGAGAATCGGTGACCTTGGCCCTGTCTCTGAGTCCCCTGAGCATTGTTCAGTGAGGTCCTCCACCCTTGGCATTGGCAGAAACTGAGACTTCCAGAATGTGAGCTTAGCTGGAGTGAATGAGTCTAAGGTGTTTCAAATGAGGCCCAGCCTGGGTGCTGGTGATGGGGTGAGAAGGAGGTAGGGGGACTTCAATCTTCCTCTTAGTCACTCTCTACATAGCAGATACTTGTCATGACAGCCACGTGATCCTGCCCGTTATTATCCCCTGCGGTGAAGGATGCTGTGTTCATGGATGTTCTGTGAGGCTTTCTTCCCGTTTCCTGTCTGAACTGTATTGACTGTAAGCTGGGGTCCAGAACTGGGGGATGACTTCTGGACAGGCGCAGGCAGATGGAAAGTTCTGGATGCACTTCCAGTGGTAGCTGTGAGATATGGCCCCAGCGAGGATGCTTGAGTTGAACAAAGGCACTGTGGTCTGAGCTCTTTAGGGGAGGCAGCTGGAGGGAGGGGAGAAGGTGCTGGGCCAGGTGGCTGGTAGCTGATGGCACGTGACATTGTGGCAGGTATGGAATGGATTCTGGAGGCGATAGAGGACTATGTTGAAGGAAGGGCTGGGTGGGTCAGTGTCTACGGAGCACAGTGGAATGGGTTAGAGCAGGGGGTACCAGCTGAAGCTCATGCCTGGCTGACAGCGGGTTAAGCCTCCAGAATTCTCCCTTCCATCTTTAGAAGGTGGGTTGAAGAAGCTGGCCCACGAAGCTTTGCATGTGGGGAGACAGCTAGGCTGCCTTTCATCCTTCGAGGACCATATTCTCTATGAGCTAGGCGGCCTTGGCCCTCCCGCTCCTGATTCAGCCTGCCCAGGGGGCCCTATATGGTAAACTTGACATTTCACTGTGAACCCGGAAACCTTTCTTCCTATTCAAGTCGTTTTTCTGTAGTTCTAACATTTTTTTGTTCACCCCGGGGGACAGAAGGGAAGAAAAAGACTGTGTTTTGGGGCTGAGGGAATTGTCTGTTTAACCCCACCTCCGAGCTTCAGCTCGGAGCACGCACGCACACACACACACACACACACAGATATCAGGTATTGTGCAGTGATCAGACCTAGTTCCCGAGACAGATGCATTCTGCCTGGCCTGGGGGTCTCTGTCTCTGGGAAACCTGCATGAACGGTTGCTCTGCCCTCCTATAAAAGCAGAGTCGGCTGAGTGTGGCCCAATCTGCCCCTGATCTCAGGGCAGCGTCTTTCCCCTTGTCTTGTCGAGCCTACATTGCTGTAATTGGGTTCTTGGTGACCCACAACTGCTGGACTAATGTGAGTCTTAATAGGAGGCCTCTTTTCCATCCAGTGAAGAGGCCCGGAGGTGAACTGTTGGTGACAGTAACAGTTTCTGTTCCGGGTAGCTTTCTCTGGGTGAAGACCTTTTACCCTCTTCTTCCTGTGTCTCTTCTGTGTAAGCATTCGGGGCCTGGATGCATGACCAAGGTGATGACTTGAGACCTGGTTCTGGGCACGGGGAGGTGAGTATGTTTCAGGCTAAGCGTTTGCGGTTGCCACGTGGCTGGTGAACTGTGGGAACCTTGAGGGGTGGCTCTAGCTCCATCTAGGGTGGGTAGGCGCACTGAGAGCGTGTCTTAGGTATATCTATGGTAAGAGCAGCGCGCTTCAAGTGTGGGGAAGGTGTGGCCGTCAGAGCCTGGCTCCAACGGGGACAGGAGGGGGAAGGACCGGGCACAGCTGGATTTGTGAGAAGTTAGTCCCTCATCAGAAAGCTTTGGGGACTAAGAAGCGTGGACTTTACTTTGGAGCTGTCCACCCTGGGTCAGTGACAGGGCCAGCTTGAGGTGCTGGGAAGATCGCTGTGTCCCATGGGACCCCCTCTATTAAAAATGTCAGTGGACCAAAAGACCCGGAGTGTCCCAGTGTCAGATATGTCTCCAAGACTCAGCATGGGTGTTACTGTGCCTTCTCTTTCATCACGCTGGTTCCTTAGCCATGAGCCAGTACGAGCTTGGCTGTCAGAGCTGGAGTATGCAGTTGGCCATTTGGAGTCAGGCCCCACCCTCCAACAGCCTTCTGGGATCCAGAGGTTCTTGGGCTCTTCCTTCCACAGTCTCAATGGGACGCCGTGTTCAGCAGTAGTTCCTGATGTGGCCTGACGGCCTCCTTTTCCCTTGTACCTTATTAAAATGTACACACTCTTTTTTTTTTTTAGCATCTGAATTTATTTTTAGTGTCTTGAGAAGTAGAATGGAACCTTATGACCCAGCAGAACAAGTCCATAAATCAATGGTTCAAGGCTCTGTCCCATTCTATTCCTAGGCTTTGCCAGCACAGCGCAGGAAAGAGCTGCTCTTAGAAATGACTGAGTTAACACCCTGGAACATCCTGTGCTCAGTCCCCTGGGCCATGGCCTGTGTGAGGAAGCCAAACCCATCTCTCATGAATGGTGGTTCAGCTGGACCAGGATGGTGAAGAGACTGTTTCTCTGATGTCTGAACACCATTTCCTCTCTCCCGCATCTGGGTCAGAGCAGCAGGCTCTCTCCGGGGTCCCTAGCCTTACCACTTCACACTGGGTGTGGCTCCATCCGTCCTACACATGGTCCTCATGCTTGGTGCTGAGCTCTGTTGTCATAGACCAGCCTTGCACATTAAGGTCTTCATGTGTACAAGCGTCAGGAGCGAAACAATTCTCCCACTTGAATTCCATCCCTCACCCTTTGCACGTCTGCAGATGTCAGAAAGGTCGCTGGCAGCAGTCTTCCTCAGCGGCCCAGACGGATGACATTTCTTTCTTAGATCTTATTTGGGTCAGCTCTTGACTTGGCTGAGCTGGGAGAGCCTCACGTGCAGCCCAAGTTGATTTCTTTTCGGAACTGCTCTGGAGAAGCCCTTTGTGTCTGGTGAATTAGAACTTCCGCAGAGTTAGAGAGTTTAGGAAAACCCGTTTCCCTGGCTTGTCTGTCAGAGGTGTCCCGGGCTCTCTGTCGCTGCTGCATGGGGCCCTGCATCCCCTTGGCTAGGAGAAGAGATGGGGGAGACGGACAAGGGGCTCTTTGTCTCCTCCATTCTTCTGAGACTCCGTAGAGTGCTCTGCCTTTGAGCAGGACTGTGCAGGGCACTGCTGGGTACCAGCCTGTGGAGGGCTGGTTAAGTGCCCCAAATTGAGGTAGTTTTGCTGCCGGTTTCAAATTCTTCTTTTGATGTGTAGCAGGTGTGGCGTGGCCCCTTTTGTGAAATTTTTACTTTGATCCTGGTTCAGAGTGTGTTTGCTGAGATTTGCTTGCCATGATCCTTTGTTCTCTGTGAAAACCAGGAAATATATTTATACATATGGTACAGAAAGTCCCTGTGGGCAGTGTGATGTCTCTGCTCTGTGGATGTCAGTTGATGGAGTCACCGAAGCTCTGCCTGTAGCCCTTGACCCTCAGTCTCTGCAGACCCTTCCTCTCACTGTGAGGGGCTGGCACCCCACTTTTCCAGAAGATGTACTGTGTCCCTGTCTCGGGGTGAACAACTGAGAGAGGCTGCATGTGCCTGCATTTCTTCTCCATCTTGAGGGAGGCTTGTTTTTCAACCAGCCTGCTTTCAAAGCCGTGTGTTCATAATAATGTCAAAAGGAAACAAATGGCTGCCAAGAAAACAACAAAAAACCTTTTTTTCTTAAGAGCCTGGCTATAAATAAATAAATAAATGGAGTCATGCAAAGGAAAGGATAAAAAAACAAAATCAAGACTGTGGGCTTGGCCTGAGCTGACTCTTAGGAGGCGCTTGCTGATGGCAGGGTTTGGGGGTGAGGGGTTGGGGGTGGGAACCTTCTGGAGCCATTTCTTCCCTCTGAGACTATAAGTCAAGAAAAAAGGCTCCCCCACCCCAGATTGTTTTATATTTTAAGTTTTAATTAAGAAAACCTTGATACCGAATCTCGTGTAGCCCAGGCTGGCCCCCAACTCACTATGGGCTGTGAATGACCTTGAGCTGGCCCTCCTGCCTCCACTTGCTTCCCCCACGCCAGGATTAAAGGTGTTCATTCCCGCATCTAACGTTTTGCTTTTTAAGCCTTCCCTAGTCTCTGGAGAGGGAGTGAGGAGACAAGGGGCTCACCTCAGTCACTCTGGCTCTCTTCTCTGCCTGCCTCCCCCCTCCCCGAACTCCATCACTTCTTCCCTGGCCTCCAACGCCATTCCTTTCTGGCCTCCATATCCCTCTTTTCCTAGCTTCCTCCTCTTATTCCTCAGCTGGTATTTCTGTACAACCAGCTCCCTACAAACCTGGAGATTCAGTGCAGCAAGAGGGCTCCTAGCCAGAAGGAGCATCTTGATACCCATTCTTCATGTCCGGTTGCCGGGTTGCTGTGTGGACAGGGCGTTCAGCTCAGAACAGTGAGGATGCTTGGGAGAACCAGGCCGGCAGGCTCCTATGACTCAGTGTCCTCACAAACCCACCCCAGGTCTGGAACTGGGCACAGCTGGTGCCCAGCCAGCGGCATTTCACATCTTTGAAGTGTGTGTCCTCTTGGCAACTGAACCATAACTTTAAAAATCTCAGTATTTCTGGGATTCACTAAAACCCAGTAGCCTGGTGGGCTGTTCACTGGTGGAGTGGAAGACACAGGCTCTCCAAAAACCATCCTCTGAAGACTAGAGGGTCCTCTGAGGCTGCCCATTGGGTTAACACTGGAAACTACTCAACACAGAGTGTGATAACTGGAAGATTCAGGCTGGGGCAATGGATTCCTCTACCCTTGGTGTCTGGAGGCCCTTGAGCCGGGCTCCACCCACCACCCACTGCTCTCTGGTTCCCAAAGCTGTTTCTGAGTTTGGCCTTCTTTCAAGACTGGTTCACTGGATGCCTCCTTCAGGGAGTCTCTTGTGATTCTCCTGGCATGAAGGACCTGTACCTCCTCCTTGCTCCATGGTAGTGACTTTCCTGAGCCTCCTCAGGTGCCACCCTCAGTCACAGCTAACCCTCCAGCTTATGGGTATGTGTGCAACCGAGCCAGGTGCCGAGTGCCCCAGGCCTCTCCACTCCTCTCAACGCCTCTGAAGCAGGGACTCTTCCCACCCTGTGCTACAGTGGGAAACTGAGGCCTAGGGAGGTGCAGGGGGGCTTTCCTGATGCCACAAGTCTGTGGCAGAGTGAGGTCTGAGCTGGGTCTTGGCAGGTTTGGCCAAGATCACAGCACTCTCCCTGGGCTTTGAGTGTTTCCCCAAGGCCTTGAACAGGAAGGACCACCCTGGGGAAAGCATGTGGATCACAGTCTGGCAGGCTGTGCGTGCGTGTGTGCGTGCTTCTTGTTTATAAAGGTCACCCAGTCCCTGGCCCTGTTTGGTGTTGTTTTTGATGTTCGAGGGTGGTGTGGAAATTTCTGTTTTATGTGACCTAGTTTCTGGGCTTTGATAATGGCATTCCCTGTGCCCCCTCCCCCACCCCCCAAGCTCTGAGATTTTGGGATCAGAGTCACAATCTCAGTCTCTTTTCCCCAGGCCCTGGGCTTCATGCCCCATGTCTAGGTAGGGGGCTGATGCGTGTAGTGGCTCTAGGGACTTGGCTGTTATTATTGTCACTTTAAGTTTTATTTGTGGTTATGTGCTCAGGCATGTGCAGGTACAAACGGAGGCCAGTGGTCCCCCTTTATGTTGTGTCTCAGGAACAGTCCACTTTGCTCTTTGAGTCGGGGTCTCTCACTGGGTCTGAGACTGATGGATTAGGCTAGCTAGTGGCGAGCTCCAGGGAGCCACCTGTCTCTGCCTCCCCAGCACTGGGATTACAGGGGCCACTGTGCCTTTTGTGCACTTTGGAGATTGGTCTTGGACCTTCGTGCTGTCTCTGCACTTTACCCACTGAGCTATCTCTCCAGTTCCACGCCATGAGGTCTTTCTGAGAGGAATGGTGGCACCTTGGCACCTGTGGGGCTCGCTGGAGCCTCCCTGGACGACCTCATTCTCCCAGAAACTGTCTCTTATTCTGCTTTGACTGTCACCATGGCCACTGCACAGAGCCTCGGCATAGTGGACCCCTGTGCTTTTCTCTGAAGTGTTAGCCGGATGGGATTTGGGAAACCCTGGTCACTGGGCTGCCAGTGAATTTTCCTGGAAAGTTTCTTTTCTTCCTATTTCTGACTCTCTCCATTTCACTAAACAGTGCAAATATTTGCTAGGATTTGGTCTGTTTTCTAAACGAGCCTGGTGCCCAAGGATGGATCTCTGTGTGTCTTTGGGAGATGACACAAAGGGAGTCCACGCCCGTGGTGGTCACTGATTTGTGAGGGGTTTTACAGTTGTCTGTTTCTCTCACAGAATATGGTGAGGACTGGAGGAATTAGGAAATGGTTTGTGGGGGCTGGAGGGATGGCTCAGTGGTTAAGAGCCTTTCTGTGTGTGACTGAGTCATATTTAGGGCGCCCCAATGGGTGAGGCCATCACATTGTCTTCTCTCTCTCTCTTTCTTAATCTAAGCACATCTGTGCTATTCCCACCTTTTGGCTGTTATGAATAACGTGGCCTTGAACATGGGTTTGCGAGTTTACTAGAGTGGCTCCTTTTTCAAAAAGCTGGACCTCAGCATCGTTGCTAATGTTAGAGCTGGTGTCTGTCCTTGTGGAGGCAGAGGGTGGCTTGTCCCCAGAGCTGGATCCACAGCCATGTTTCAAGAGCCCATTGTGTATCCTGCTCTAAGCTGGGGACTTGTGTTCTTTAGCCTGCCTGGGGACCTAAGAGAACAAACAGGAAATGCTACCTGAGGCAGCAGGAGCCAAGGGGCTAATAAGACTGGCTTGGGGTCTCCCGGCCAGCAAGGTTGGAGCCATCTGTATCATACACGGTGTTGCCCCTATCATCTGCTGTTGCACGTGCCAGGTGACCAACATGTAAACATTATTAAAGCTTTGAAGTGACTGATATTCAGGGCAGAGTTTAGAAGGTGTGTATCACTGTAGAAGTTCCCAGGAGGAAGCATAGAGAGGCAGGACACCTATCACTGGAGATCCCCCCGACGCCCCACGACAGGATGTGTGATCAGTAAGTGATTGGTGCTCCCCACTCAGAGCTGTAAAAAAAAACTGCAGGTGTAGGCCTGGACCTGGCTCTGTCCCCTCTGGATTTTGGGACTGAAGTCTGGACTCTGAGATTCAGTGGTATGGAAGCCACCATTTCTGGTTCTAGGGCTCCAAACATGATAGAGCTTTCTGCAGACAGGAAAAAGTCAAGCCTTGCATCTGTCCCCTTCCCCTCCATCCTGTGACTGTGACCTGCGCAGTGTCTGAACCCTGTAACTATCCCCACCTCCAGCCTACATGCATGCGAGCTTATGCACAGCTTGCAGTTTCTGGGCCCACACATTGTCAGTGTGGAAGCTCGTTCACTTCCTTAGAGTCTGTTGCTTTTCCTACTGGCCTCGATCCCCATCCTGTTACCTTCTGTAGAGATTTAAGATCTTAGCGGGAAGCATGTCCCTCCAGGGACCAGGAGAGATGAGATGGTAATGGAGATTTAGTGACTTCTCACCTGGAGCACATGCGTGCACCTGCAGAGTTAGTGGAGCGTGTAGGGAGAACGAGGGCCGTGGGCCATGCCTTGCTGCGTTCAGGACATTGTCCAAGCAGATTTCCCGGCAGATCTGAGTAATTGCAAGTGAGGGCTGGTTGTCATGACTCTCGGCTTAGTCCACGTGGAAGTGAAGTGAGAGGAGCCATCTAGGCTGGCTGCATGCGGATGCCCTCTTGGAGGTTAACAGTTCCCAGGGCAGAGATCTAGAAGGGTTGTGCCCAGCAGGAAGGAGGCATACGTCCAGGCTGAGCCGGTTTCTGGCCCAAGATTCTGGCCTGTTTAAAAATAGATACAAGGGCGGCACAGAATGTAAGAGTTCACTGCACCTCCATCAGACTTCCGTCCCAGAGGAGGCGACACACTTTAAATTCTGATCGCCCGTGTGTGGAAGCAGGCCTGTTCACACTTCGAGTCTACAACCCCAGAGACAGCTCTGCCGGAGACAGAAGGGCAGTTCCATTTATGTTCTCTGCCCTTGCCGGGGGTCTGAGAGCTGTCTACCGCACCAGCCTCGGTCCGATCTGGAAGTCACTAGAAGCAACCAGAAGCTTCCATGTCCCAGGCACATATTCCAGTGTGGACAGACTGGCCAGGCTTGGAAGGAATTAAGAAGTGCTTGAGGGCTGGAGAGATGACTCAGTGGTTAAGAGCACTGACTGCTCTTCCAGAGGTCCTGAGTTAAATTCCCAGCAACCACGTGGTGGCTCACAACTACCTATAACAAGATCTGGTGCCCTCTTCTGGCCTACAGGCAGTATACAGCAATAATAATAATAATAATAATAATAATAATAAAGAACTGCTTGAGGCAAAGCAAAATGGCAGGTGTTCTTGGCTGGGAGGACTTTTCTACGGCCTTCCTGGGCCACCCACCACAAAGGGATGTGCATGTAAGTGACGTGTTGGAAGCGTGAGACTTTCCTCTCTGCATACTGACTGGGTCTCTTTTCACCTCAACAGTGACTGACTTGCAAGAAGAAGGCAAGAGCGCCATCAATTCTCCAATGGCCCCAGCTTTGATGGACATCCACCCTGAAGACACCCAGCTAGGTACTGTGGCCATTTGACATCCTTTGTTGTCCATCCCTGGTGTCCATCCCTGGTGTAGGACCACATATGGGTGGGAGGTGTTTGAGGACCCACATCTTATTCAGACAGATCTCTAGGGAGAAACAGCAAGTGCGGATTTCATTGGCATCCAGGTGTTGATGACTGGCATTGGGACCATGGCTTGTTATGGTCACAGTTCCAGGGGGTGGCCCAGCAGGGCTGAGCAAGCAGGGGTGGAGAGAGAGAAGGAGCTGGCTTCTTTATTCAGTAGAGGACTGGATGGTATAAGCTCTAGGCACAAGGCACTAAACGGAGTTAGCTGATAGCTGGCCTAGGGGATGAGAGAAAATGAAGCAGAGAGTGTTAGCTCAGGGTGTGGGACCCCTTGAGTTCCTAGAGGAAGAGGCAAGGGGACAGGCATCCCCTGAGGACAGTCTCCCCAGGATGAGTGGGCCCCAATGTCTCAACACATGAAGAAATTCAGAAACTGGGCACACATTCCAGACACCCCATTTACCTCCATGACTGCCCTGAAGAGCCATGTGACTGACTATGTGGGAATGTGGATGGGGAGGCTCCTGACTCCTTGCAGGTCCATGACAGGTGGCAGACAAAGTGCCGTTTCCTGTACACTGTGGACACTGCTTATTTCCAAACTCCAGTTCAGAGAGAGATCCCTGTCTATCCAGGTTCTATATGACAAGGCCATCAGGGTCTCAGGGAGGAAGCAGGTGAAGCCCAGCTTGTGACCCAGAGGTGGCCTGGTATCCGAGACCACTGGTCTGTGATGTCTCTCCCTGATGAAGGGCATGCTTGTTACCACTGCTGCAGCTGATTATTGCCATGGTACCTTGGGCTATTCTCTGCCTGGGAAGCTGGACTCCCCGCCCCCAGCTCCCCTCTGTGAGTTCAGTGGGTCCGCAGCACTCAGGCATTTAGGACCTGGTCCTTTCACTTCTGGCTCCCATGTCTTCATTCCTTCCCCACCTTCCTGTCCCGTTCCCCCGATGAACTCCACTGGCCTCTTACTGTCTGTCAGATCTGAGCCAGAACGTGGAAAACTCACAGGGGAGATGGGTAAATGTCATCTTTTCGCGTCTTTTTGCTATTTTTAATGCTTCCCTGTAGATATTGTTTTGTATATTTGCTGCCCGCCCATCTGTTCCCATACATTTTCCATGGCGCTGGCCCCATACAGCTTCTGGTAGACCAGTGAACAGCCATCCAGCATTCAAAGCTCTCTATAACCCTCTGATTCCGGTAGGGCACGTCCCAGGCCATGGCAGATGCCACCTTTTCTCTCCCTGTGCCAGCATGGTTTAGACTCGCTGCTAGAGCCTTTGGAGTCCAAGACTGGGGAGTTGGAGCCGGGCTTCATCTCCTCCTACTGTCCTGCATGATCTATTTCTGATCTTGGTGTGTAGCTGGCAAGGCCGGCAACCTGTTCTCATTGAGAACAGGATGGGTCTCTGCTTTTCCACCAGTTCCTGCCCCATGTGAGTAAGCAGGGAGTCCTCCACGCCCTGATGTCCCTGTCAGTGCTCCACCCCACCTCCTCCACTCACTCTGGCCCTTTCTGTCTTTTGGCAGAGGAGAATGAGGAGCGCACCATGATTGATCCCACCTCCAGGGAGGACCCCAAGTTCAAGGAGCTGATCAAGGTGAGGTATAGTCTGATGTGATTGGAACATCCCTGTGGGCTCTGGGCCTTCTTCGGGGGACTCCTGACTTCTGTAGACACAAGGAGGAGCTGAGCCTCCAGGCTCCTTCAAGACTACATTAGAAAGGGGTCAGAGGAGTGGGGTGTGGGCTGAAGAAGGAAGTGAAACATAGGTTCTCTAGGTGCTCCTTAGGACAGCCCTAGGCCTCTATGGGGCTGTCACACAGTGCTCACAAAAGCTACACAGGGTCTGTGTTGAACCGCTATACTTTACATATAGGCCTGGTTGATATAGCTTCATGGGGTTTTGGGGAGCAGGTTATTGTCTTCCCCCACCATGGCCTCATCTGAAGAGGACCCCTGGTGTCTTAGCACTATCCCTTTGGCCTGCAACTGTTCCCGTGGAGACTAGACCTGAGGCAACTCAGCCTGAGATCTCCCCTTACAGCAGGCTGGTTTTAACCTAGCACTTTCAAAAGCTAGAGTAAACACCATGGACAGGGGAGTGGTCCTGGAGTTTGGAGGGCTCATTAGCCATGGTTGTGGCTGTGTGGTGGAGTGTACAAAGTGTCAAATTGCTGCGCAAGGAAGGGATTTGAGACAGACAAGTGTGGAGTGGGTGCAATGGCTCTGGGGTACCAGCACTTTTGGTCAGGTGTACAGGGCTATGAGAGAATGAGAGAAGCTGTGGTTTGGTTGGAGCGTGCTCATGTTGGAGGACTGTGGACGCTTCCTTTCTCTGTCCTGGCAGTAGCTGGCTTGATATCGCACTTGTGCTGTGAGTGTGGGGTGACCAGCTTCCCAGCGGTTGCTAGGACTGGACTCAGTGCCTGGCTCGTCCCCAGGATCACCACAGAGCCAGGCACCTCAGGTCTGCCCTGTTCAGACCCTTCGCTATTATCCCATGCCTCCTCCCTCCATCCCTCTGCTCCACATACTGTGTGGCTTCGTTGCCGCCGCGCTGAGCAGGGACCCTCTGGGTGTATTTTTAGAGGAGACAGTTTCCTCCATGACACACTGGCAATCTCAGGGGTCCCAGCATACCTCAGGCTTGATAATTCACCAGGACACCAGAAACCACTGGAACAGCGGCTATCAACCTGTGGCTCGTGACCCCTTTGGGGGTTGAACAACCTTTTCACAGGAGTTACATATCAGACATCCTGCATATTAGATATTTACACTGTGATTCATAACAGTAGCCAAATTCCAGTTATGAAGTAGCATTGAAATAATGTTCTGGTTGGGGTCACCACAACACGAGGAGCTGTATTAAAGGGTCGCAGCCTTAGGAAGGTTGAGAACCACTGCGCTGGAAGCCGTTGTCCTTAAGGTCACAGTTGGTGACAGGCATGGTTACCTGGGGGAGGCACGCTTGGGATCAGGATCTAGGGAGTGAGCTGTGGGAGAAGGGGCAGAGTCTGCGAGCTTGTGATTATACCTCTATACAGATGGTTCCAGAACCTCAGAAAGCCACTGTGTCTCAGTGTCAGGACGTCAGTGGTGCTGCAGATCAGTGACCTCGCTTCTAATGGTCCCCTGTGGGGGTGTTGCCCAAAAACAGGTTTTGTGGGGTTTTGCTGAACCATATCCCTGCCTCCCTAGATGCAGGTATTTTAAAACTTAAAACCTATCTGGTATGTTGGCCTGAGCGGTTAGAGGACAGCTTGGACTGGCTGACATCCTGTCCTGCCGGGCATGGTCATCATGGCTGTCTGACCATCACAGCCTCTCCCAGTCTTTGGGACCAGGGCTGAGTTTCTGAGGATGCTGAGCTGGCCTCGTTTCTTCCTCTCTGTCCTCTGTCCTCTGTGTTTTTCCTCTGTTGTCTTATTGGCCTTCTCTGTCCCCTACTACTTTGGGATTGTCATCTTTGCAATGTTGTGAGCCGCCCTCTGCCTTTTGTCTGAAGTCTCCAGCTCTGGCTGGGCAGACAGGGGAATGAGGTTGATCATTAAAAACTATTTTGAGTATCTGTTGTGCTTATTGGACCATTAAGGGGTGAAGGTCCAATCCCAACTCAGGAAAGTGAAGTGCCTTGACCCACGGCCATTTGTTATCTGATGATGGGCACTGAGAGGGACCAGGTCTGGTGGGGAGGGTGCACTGGCCAGTGGGTGTCCCCTTAGAATTGGACCTGCATTCTGTGGGCCCAGGAATCTCAAAGACTCACCCTGGTGTCCTGCTGGGATTTCTTCCTGTGGCCATTTCCTCTGGTGTCTGCTGCAATCAACCCAGAGTCCCTGTAGGTGGCTAGTGTGTTGGAAGCTTATGGCTGAGATGCTTTGTGTCATTAACCTTTCTGTTAGAAAGGATCCCGTGCTTTTCTTCTAGGGAGAGGCCTCTGTACTCAGTGTCCCATTCAATCCTCGTTCCCAGGGCCTGGCACAGAGCTCAGAAACCCTCACCGCTGCCTGAGTGTGCGATCTCCCCTGCAGCACACATTCTTGGTCACACATGGGTCACTGCTAATGAGGGCATTTGGTGAGCCTCCAGTTTGCTTTCAATGGACGATGATCCTAAGGGAATCGGTGTTGGAATAATGTATTTTGGAAGGAATTAAAACCCAACAAACCCACACAGCCCTCCCTAAGCACACTGGTCAGGGCAGCCAGGCACCTCATACTGGGGGCATCTTCCTCCAAGGGCAGATTTTACATCTTATTGTTCAGTTGCTGGGCAAGGCTTACTCTTGTCGTGAAGCTGGTTCTTTTTCCTCTCGTGCCCGGGTCATGTAGAGGCGCTCTGTTGTGCTCAGCCCCCACTGACTCCCACCCAGTTCAGTAAGGTGCATCTCCATCCCCAGGGACAACACAGCCAGGACTCTGTTTGGAAATGATTAAAATGTAACTGTCATGGCTCTGGAGGAGACACACTGCAGACCTGATTATAATTCAGAAGGAACCAAGGGGAAAGTAATTTTTTATTCTGGTTAGGGCGAGCTCATAGAGCTAGCCATGATCGAGTGCCGTGTAAGGATGTAATTAATATATGTCCCTCCTTATTCACCCGCAGGACTTGGGGCTCGGCAGATGAACGAGTCCCTAAAAATAATGGCTGATGCTATCTTTAAAAGATAAGAAGGATGACTGGGAGCAGAATGATGGGGTGACAGGCGATGTCCCCAAGTCAACTGCATCTCCTGACCGGGGTAGGGGGGGTGGGGGGTGGGGGGTGGGGCAGGGGTGGAGTGAGACTGGGGAGGAGTTTTGCTTCCTGGACCTGAAAGCCTGGCCTATTGTGTATAGTTCATTTTTGAGCTTTTGGCTTTTTCTTCCTGCCTTCCGGCTCTGAGTAGGCCAGAGATCTAGATGTGGGGTTTTGTTTGTTTTGGTTTTCTTCTTTAAGTTTTCTGTTCTCATAGAAGAAGCATTCTCTCATGATTTCCTGGAATATTTGCATTTGAGGAAAGAAGGCTCTGGAAGCAAAGGAGGCCTGTAGGGCCCAGAGTCCTTTTTAGCTGTGAATTCCCCAAGGCAGTTCTCTGGTTTGTTTGAGACCTTGAGTCTGCTCCTGTCTTAGCCACTGGGGATGAGAGCTGAGCAAAACAGCTCACTAGTCAAGCTCACAGTGTACCTGGGAGAAAACATGATTGGGGCTAAGTGAACACACGATCAGGTGGCAGGGGCTGCCTCGAAGCCTCCCCCTCCCATTCTGCAGTTTCCTGCAGGGCAGTCGGGGAGATGGCATTTGAGCAGACCTCTGCATCGGTGCCTAGGTCATGGCCAATTGCCCAACAGCGGGTGCAAAGGTCCTGCGGCATGCAGCTCTTGGCATGTTCTAGCAACCATTGACATGGGCAGGGTGACAAGAGCCTACAAGCATGCAGGAGAGTGACCAGGGCTAGAGACACCGTGATAGGGGTGTGGGGATGGTAGCTGATCATAGCTAACTTTCTCATGTTGGCTCTCAAGGTAGAGGGGCCGACTCTTCCTCAAAGCTCTGGCAGACAGAGGTGGGGCTGGCTTTGTGTCCACTATATACACCTTCCATGCCTGCACTGTCCCCAGCTAACACCCATGACAGGTAACCTTCCTCGTGGGCAGGGACTGCACTACACCTCCTCTCTTCCTTGTCACGGCCCCGTGTGGCACCTTCTGTGGACACCCACTCGTGTGCTCATCCAGGGGAGACCTTACAAGTGAAGGCTCAGCAGCTGTGGCCTTTACAGATGGAGGTGGGACCACAGGACAAGCACAAACTTCCCCTCCCTTTTTGATGACTGGCAGAGAATACTTATCCTTATCTGTTCGTTGTTTTGGGGTTTCTGTTGCTATAATGAACACCATGACCAAATGCACCCTGGGCAGGAAAGACACTTAAAGGTTGTAGTCTTTGTCAGGGAAGCCAGGGCAGGAACTCAAAGCAGGAACCTGGAGGCAGGAACGGAAGTGGAACCCATGGAGAATGCTGCCCACTGGCACATTCAGCCTGCTCTTTTATTACACCCAGGACCACCGGCTCTGGGGTGGCACAACCCAAATCGGGTCCTTCCACAACAATCATCAATCAAGAAACTATACCACAGGCTTGTCCACAGGCCAGGCTAGTGGAGGCATTTTCTCAGTTGAGGTCCCTCTTCCCAGGTGACGCTGGCTGTGTCCAGTTGGCACAAGTCCAGCCGGCACAACAATCACAGCAAGCTCAATACACTGCTGTGTTTTTATTCC
Source organism: Chionomys nivalis (assembly GCF_950005125.1). Taxonomy (NCBI): domain Eukaryota; kingdom Metazoa; phylum Chordata; class Mammalia; order Rodentia; family Cricetidae; genus Chionomys; species Chionomys nivalis. Next base: position 41,255,052 of record NC_080102.1, read on the forward strand.
TTGTGAAGTCAAGATTATGCCGTTTTCTGCACAGAGGGAAATCCTTGCTGTGGTTTGTAGACCCCGGTAAGCCCTTTTGCTGGGAGATATGTGTCACCCATTACCGATGGTCCCTGCAGATCCCAGCCTGCCTGGTCCTCTCAGGGCTCTGTTGGGGACTGTTAGGAAGTCCTAACTCCATGCATGGGTCTGGCTCTCCACTCCTGCTCTGGTCATGGAACAAGAGATACCTGTTGTCCTCCACTGTTACCAGGCAGGTGCCTGGTAGCCCTTGTATGTTTGGGCACCTAGAAAATGCCCCCTTGTGACCTCTTTCCTCCAATCAGGCCCTGCCTCATAGTTTTCATTGCCCAGAGGGGACAGCCCAGCAGCCAGAGAACACAGGGAGCTGGAGAGGGCGCCATCTCTCCCCCTGCCCCTCAGAAGGCGCTTTGACACGTCCGCAGAGCTGCAAGGCTTTGTGGCTCTTCATCCTAGCCACGTGCGGCTCTTAAGCTCTGAGATCCCTGATCTGAGACTGAGATCAGTCTCCTGGGGTCGCTTGGAAGCTGGTCAGGACTTAAGGGGACTTGGCTTTGTGACCAATTTCTCGGTCACTGTTTTTTCTCAGAAAGTGACAAGACGCTGTGCGTTTGGATTTGTTCACTTTGATCCTTCTGAGAGTGGCCACAGACCTCTACCTCCCAGGGCCTTAGGGGTCCAATTAGATAACTTAATTCATTTTGCTGGCACGAGAAAAGTCACAGTCTGAGTGTCGTGGCTGCAGCCCGGGCGGGTATCTGTTTTATTCTGGATGGGATGGTGAGTGAGTACTGTCTCTGAGAATCCCTCTATCCCAGAGACAATTAGCACTGCAGGTAGATTGCTTCCACGGTGTGCCCACCCAATGCGTCGCGTGGAAAAACCTGTTAAGAAAAGCTGTCTGGGGAATATGGGTCTGGAAAACAGGAACAAAAAACTTGGCTGTGAATGTTTCCAGGAGAGTGATGGGCAGAAACTGGCAGTGTTCAAATGTCCAGCAATGGGGCAGACAAATAAGATGAACATACATTTGTGTCTTGTAGTGGTAAGGGGCTCAGTGGGAAGTGGGGGAGAGGGAGGAGCTATAATAGGGATGGCCTTCAAACACCATGCTGAGAGAAGCTGGGCGTGAGGGAGGAGTTTGCCTACTGTGGAATCCCATTGATGGGGCTCAGGATTAGGAGATGGAGAGGGCCAGAGTTGCAAGGAGAAGGCCTAGTTTCTGTTCAGGGGCAGGAGAACATTCTGAAGTGGGTTGGCGTGACTGTTACATAGTGCTGTGATCCCTGAAGGGTGCAGCAGGGGGATTCTCCATTGACTGAGCAGTGCACAGAATGCAGTGGGCAGCAGAGCCAGGTTGGGACCTCTTGCATTAGCCTAGGATTCGAACTCAGCACTGCTGAAGTGCAGGCTAGGAGGAGGGTTGATGCTTCATGCCCCCACCCCTTTTTCCTCTCTTCCCAGCACTTGCTCATTTAGTACCCAGTGCCCAAGTGGAACCATGAGCCCTTCTGCTGGGAGATATGCATCTCCTATTACTGATGGTCCCTGCAGGATCCCAGCCTGCCTGGTCCTGTCAGGGTTCTGTTGGGGACTGTTAGGAAGTCCTAGCTCCATCCATGGGTCTGCCTCTCTACTCCTGCTCTGATCATGGACCAAGAGATACCTGTTGGCCTCCATTGTTACCAGGCACGTGCCTGGTAGCCCTTGTATGTTTGGGCAGCTGCCTGTCTGAGCCTGCTGTGGCTCTGCTTTCTCCGGCAGCTCTGACACGCCTCTTCCCTCCCCCAGGTGCTCCTGGACTGGATCAATGATGTGCTGGCAGAGGAGCGCATCATTGTGAAGCAGCTGGAGGAAGATCTCTACGACGGCCAGGTGCTTCAGAAGCTTCTGGGTGAGTGCCAGGATCCCACCACGTGGCACCATCCTCCTTGCCCTGGAAACAGCCCAAAGCTTGGTTTATACCTCCTGGGTGGCCCTAGCTGTGGTTTCTTTGCCATCTGTCTTTGTGGTTTCTCTGCTGGCCGAAATGTACCCAGCCATGGGGCTGCAGCAGGTTTTAGCGGATGCTCATGCCATGGACCAAGGAAACAGGATTCAGAGAGGAACAATGTCCCTCATCTCATCTCTCTGACCACCCTTGTTCCATCCAGTTAGGAGCATTTTTAGGATGACATGACAGAGGGTGGGTCTCCAACAACCCCGTGTGAGGGAACGTGTCATTGTCCTGACTCATGCTTCCAGGCTTTACTGTCCCCAAGTTGTGACTGAGGATGATTGAATGTGTCTCAAGATAGAGTGATGGAAGGAAAGATGGACAGGTGGGCAGCCTCTCCACCGAAGGTTCTTGAGCCTTGCTGAATGCTGGGTTCTAGGCCAGTGATTCCTGAGGCAGACATCTCTTTACCCTGCCCTTAGGGAGTGTGCAGTCTGTCTGAGCAGACAGTGACAGATGCTGTGGGTCTGGAGCGTATAAAGGCCACACAGATGCCATATTATACGACCAGAGTGGGTGGCCTTACCACACACTGGGGTAGAGTGGCCAGGAGAATAGAGAAGGATAAAGTCAGTGGTGGGGGATGGTAATGCCATGAGATTCATGATGTCTCAGTCTGGGGTGGTGACTCATGCCTGCCATCCTAGCACTTAGGAGATTGAGGCAGAAGAACTACTAGTTTAAGGCTAGCCTGGCCTACATAACAAAGGCCTGTCTCTGAAAGAAAACCTTGAATGACACCGCTTTGGGACCAGCTCTTACTTGGGGATGTTGTGCTTGGGGCTGTTGTGATGAGCATGTCTTGTGGGCTGTGCTGTTCTCTCTGGCTGAGTCTTGGTGGCTGTGGACGAGGTGAGGTATGGGCTGTCAGGTTTGCACCAGCTCCTCTCTTTTCTCTGTTTGCCAGGTGCCTTGGGCATAGGTTCTGATCGTACAGGTCTTTCCTCACCACAGTGGGTTCTCACAGCAGCCCAAGGACAGTCCCAGTAACCCAGTGTCTCCAAATAACTTTTCTTCCAGGGCATTTTATGCTATTCCTGTTCTTTCCTGACTTCTTCCAATGCCCCTCCTCCCCTTTTACTCCTTTGTCTCTTATGATGTCTTTGAAGGGTTTGGACATCTTGTCCTATAGAAGATGGACCCATGTAGATTCATCTGATCACTCTTTTATTTTTCTCTTTTAAAGATTTATTTAATTTGATTTTATGTGTATGAGTGTTTGTATGTCTGTGCACTATGTGTCTGCAATGCTTGTGGAGGCCAGAAGAGGGCATCAGATCTCCTGGAACTGAAGTTTATGGGTGATTGTGAGCTGCTGTATGGGTGCTGGGAATTGACGTGTGGGTGCTGGGAATTGACGCAGGTCTTCTAGAAGAGCAGCCAGTGCTTTTAACCATGAGTTCTCACTCCAGCCCTGATTGCTCTTTCCTCGGTGTTACTAAGTATGCATATGCCTTTTCACTGGGGTTGACACAGAGCCCACAACTTCACATTGCTGGAAGCGCACAATGCCAGGCTATGGATAGAGTGTGATGGAGAAGGTCTGATCCCCAGCCAAGGTGATGGCCAGTAAAGGAGGGAATGGTGAGATTATGGGGTGCTGAGTGGCTGGGTGGCCATGGGGGCCTCTTTGGGGACCTCACAGCCCAGCAGAGTTCCAGATACACCCTCAGAGGCAGAGGCTCTGTGGCCAGGCAGAGCCTGCTCTGTTGAGCAGATCACGGAACTTGAGGCAGAGTTGTGAAGTAAGGAGAGAGCGAGGTGGGATCTGGGGCGAGGCTGGGAAGATAGACAGGGCCAACCCTGGTAGGCAAAGGCTTTCCTTCCATGTCACAAGAGCCACTGGGAGTTTTGAACAGGGTTGTACATACCATGATCTTAGTAGGATTTTACAAAGTTCACTTGGGCTTCTGAGTACAGGTGCGTGGGGAAGAGGGTCTGGAGTTAGGACTGGATGCGGCTCAGGGTGCTCTTTGTGGAGCCTACTTCTGAAAGAGCTCTGGCTAGGATTTGGAATGCAGATGTGAACAGATGTTTTGGAGAGAGGGTGGAGGCCAGAGGTATGGACTGAGCAACTAGTGAATGAGTGAAGAATTGGGGGGACCTCCTAAGTGAGGATTCAGGGTGTCTAGCTGTCTGGAGCCTCATGCTGGAGCCAGAGTTAGGAGCTCTGGCTGCAGAGTTAGTCAGACTCCCGCCACTCGGAGGTGGTGTTTAGCACCATGGGCCCAACCATTCCCTGGAGAGGGGTTGCAAACTCCTCATTGGGATGAATACCAAATGGTCAAGAGTGAACATGGCAGCCTGGTTAAGAATCCCTGTCTTAGGATAAGGTTCTGTGGCTCAGGAATGAAGCTGGAGAGTTGTTGAGATCCTTGGGTAAGGACACGTGTCGTTGAGTTGATGTCCTTTGATTCCCGAGACCTACTTGGTGGAAGGAGAGGACTGATCCCCAAAGCCGACCTTTGACCTCCACACGCATGCTGTGGCATGCATGCCTATAGACACAGACTCCCACAATAAATAAATTAATTAATAATTTTGTTTAAACAATATTGCTGGACTGTGAAGATGGTTTTGTAAATACCCGGGTTTTCTGGCGAAAACATCAGAGCTCCGACTGTGCTCTGGCGTGTCCTCCTACAGGCACCAGTTCGCTGGAAAGAGTGGCAGGCGCATGCTCAGCCCTGTCTGCTGCTTGCCATGTCTTCAAACTGGGCATCTGGCATGAGGGACAGTCAGCTGAGGCCAAGGGAGCACCTGAGCTTTGAATGATGTGTCATATAGTTACAGTAGATGGGGAGGCTACCCTGGGTGGTCAGCCCGCCTCCTCTCCAGGGGTTTGAGTGTAGGAGCAATTTACCTTCTTTTTGGCTCTTGACTTGGTGATTGGGCTGGCAAGAGTTGTGTGTGTGTGTGGGTGTGCGCGCGCGCGCGTGCACAAGTGCATGTGCCCATGTATGCATGTGTGAGTGGAGGTCAGAGGTCAATGTCAAGTATCTTCCTCAGCTGCTCTCTACCTTATTTATCAGGGTATGGTCTCTCACTGAATTGGGAGTTCACCGATTTGGCAAAGATTACCTGGCCAGTGAACTGTAGGGGTCTCCCTGACACTACCTCCCCACCCCCATCTGGGCTGGCATTACAGGCAGGCACTGCCACACCCAGATTTTTCTCTCAGAGCTGAGTTCAGATGTTTATGAGCCACTGGACTCGGGTGCTGGGATCTGAACTTCTCATGCCTGAGCAACAAGCACTGCTTTTTGCCTCTGCCGCTCCCAACACTCCCATGGCAATGCCTTTCCATGGAGCGATCCTTTGAGGTGGTGCTGAGTCTCGAGATCATGGGACGGGCTCTGACTTTGCATCTACACTGACCATGGCTGGCTGTCAACAGCTCTGATGCCTGCCCTGGTCCATCTTTGAGAGCAGATGTTATTGACCTCTTGGGCATGTGCTTTTGGTTGCCCCTTCATTTTACCTGGTAGATGCAGCACTGACCTGAAGCCGCCCTGTTGCTTCTCCAGGCTGTGTAACGTGAGGCTCGAGGCTTGCCCAAGCTCCGCTGTCTTTGTACTGTGGAGTGGTTGTTATAGCCTCTCATTTGAATATCTCCAGTTGGTACTTGAAAAAGCAGCTTGGAAGCCTCTTATGTTAAGTGGTTTGGTCGGAGAAAAGGACAATGGGAAGAGTATTCAAGGCTGAAGAGGATGTCAGTCAGCACGTCTTTGCCTGGTTGTGTGGGCACTGCTGTTTCTGATGAGATGTAATGAAAGCTCCCATGACCTCTGAGACCGGAGATCCCAGGAGTGACCTTGGTATAGGTGCTGGGCTCTTGGGCTTTCCAAAGGCAGAGTTAGATCAAGTAAGAGGTGCTGACTGAACAATAAGATTTCAGTGGGGATGCCAGGACTGATGAGGGGGGGTCTAGCAAAGAAGTCTGGTGAGATCAACATATGGGAAGGGACCCCGAGGAATGTCACGTGGGAGTAGGAAGTACTTTTTAAATTTTATTTGAATTATAATTTTTGCATGGGCATGCACATGAGAATGTGGGCATGTGTGGACCATGTGCACATGTGGAGGTCAGAAGACAGCTGCACATGTCCTTTCTCCCTCCCCTGTGTGTGAGGCAGGGTCTCTTGCTTACCTCAGCCTGCTCCAGGCTAGATGACTCGCTAGCTTCCGGGGCTTCTCTTGCCTTCCTTTTTTTTTTTTTTTTTTGTTTGTTTGTTTGTTTTTTTCAAGATAGTGTTTCTCTGTGGTTTTGGAGCCTGTCCTGGAACTAGCTCTTGTAGACCAAGCTGGTCTCGAACTCACAGAGATCCGCCTGCCTCTGCCTCCCAAGTGCTGGGATTAAAGGCGTGCGCCACCACCGCCCGACTTTGCACCTTCCTTCTTATTCCTAAAAGAATGCTGGAGTACAGGTGTGCACATGAACACATTTTGCTTTTTGTATTCTGGGGCTTGAACTCAGGTTCCCATGTTTCACGAAGCAAGCATGTTACCTGCTGAGCTGCGTCCTCAGCCTGAGAAGGTGTTTTGAGTGGATGACGAGCCTAAATGATGACATTGGCATGGACCTTTGGACATGGCCATGTGACATTCATCAAGACTGAGCCACCAGGGAACCCAGAGGAGCCTCTATTCCTGAGAGGGGTTGCTGGAAGCAGCAGGGAACTGCTGCAGCAGGCCAGGTTTTAGCTTGGCTGGGTTAGTTGGTGGACAGGGTGGAATGCCTGTGTAGGATGCTGAGGGTCTCCCGGGCCAGCTGGTACCCACTGGAACATTTTTAGTTCTTCCTCATGTGTGCCATTATCCTCAGCCGTGTACTTCACTCAAGGGTCACTCAGCCTTTCTCTGACTCTTCCACATTGGTAAGAAGAGGCCATGACACATCTGCCACCCAGCATTTGGCAGATCAGTACCTGGTGGCTGTGCAGAGAAATCTCTTCACTGCTTAGTAGAGTCACTGCGTCATGACGACCTAAGGCAAGACCGTGGGGCACAGGACCTGCTTCCTAACCTCACACTCATACACTGACATCAGCGCTGGATAGGTTTTATGTCAACTTGATACTGTCTGGAGTCGTCTGAGAGGAGGGAACCTCAACTGAGAAAATGCCCCCTAAGATCAGAGTGTGGGCAGGCCTCTAGGACAGCAGGTCTCACCCTGTGGGTGGCAGCCCCTCTGGCAAACCTCTGTCTCCAAAAATACTTACATTACGATTCGTAACAGTAGCAAATTAGTTATGAAGTAGTAACAAACAGAATTTTGTGGTTGTGGGTTCCTACAACATAAGGAACTGTATTAAAGGGTCACAACATTAGGAAGCTTGAACACCACTGCTGTAGGATACTTCCTCCCTCCCTCCCTCCCTCCCTCCCTCCCTTCCTCCCTCCCTCCCTCCCTCCCCCCACTCTCTCTCTTTCTTTCTCTTTTTCAACACAGGGTTTGTCTGTGTAACAGACCTAGCTGTCCTGGAACTAACTCTTGTAGACCAGGCTGGCCTTGATCTCATGAAGAATCACTTGCCTCTGCCTTCTAAATGCTGGGATTAAAGGGGTGCGCCACCATCACCCGATGTGTAGAGCATTTTCTAAATCAGTGAGCAATGTGAGAGGGCCCAGCCTATTGTGAATGGGACCACTCCCAGGCTGGTAGTCCTGAATTCTATAAGAAAGCAGGTAGCACATGCCTTTAATCCCAGACCTCGGGAGGCAGAGGCAGGCAGATCTCTGTGAGTTTGAGGCCAACTTGGCCTACACAGTGCAGCCAGGGTTATGTAGAGAGACCCTGTCTCAAAAAGAAAAAGAAAAAAAGAAAGCAGGCGGAGCAAGTCATGAGGGGCAAGCACAGTCCCCTCCATGGCGTCTGCATCAGGTTCCTGCCCCGCTTGAGTTCCTGTCCTGCCTGCTTTTGATAATGGATTATGATTGGGCTATATAAGCGAAATAAACCCTTTTCTCTCAGGTTACTGTCGGTCATGTTGTTTCATCATAGCAACAGCGGCCCAGTTAGTTAGTTAGACAAATCCTAACCCTCAGGCCTTAGAATATGACTGTGTTTAGAGACACATTTTAAAAAGAAGTGATTAATTTAAAACGAGGTTATGGGGCTTGGCCCTGCTCCAGTATGACTAGTGTCCTTTTTATTTATTTATTTATTTATTTATTTATTTTTTTAAAAAAGAAAAATATTTATTCACTATGTATACATAGTGTTCTGCCTTTCTGTTTGCCAGCAGGCCAGAAAAGGGTACCAGATCTCATTACAGATGGTTCTGAGCCACCATGTGGTGGCTAGGAATTGAACTCAGGGCCTCTTGAAGAACAGCCAGCGCTCCTAACCGCTGAGCCATCTCTCAAGCTCCAACTGGTGTCCTTATGAGAAGAAACTAGCCATGAGGGGAGGTGCTGAAAACCCACCAATGGCGGGGAGACTGAGTTCAAGGACAGCCTAGCTACATAGGGACACCACGTCTCAAAACAAAACAAAACAAAACAAAACAAAACAAACAAACAAAAAAAACGTAGCTTAGAAGACAGCTGCACACCGAGGGACATCCATGTGGGGACACAGAAAAGAAAGCAACCAGCACCTTGTCTCAGACCTCTGGTCCCAGGGTCGGGAGAATGAGCCTCTCTAGGCCACCACTCGGCTCTTCCTCAGCCAGCGCTGCCTGATGTGGTTGCCTTCCCTTCTCTGTTGCCTCCTCCTCTGCCATCCCAAGTGACATCACTGGTGGCAGGGGACAAGCGGGCATGCTGGTTCTCTTTGTCCCTTCCTTCTTCCCTGTTCCCTTCCCCAGGGTCTGCCTTGTCCTTGGTTGCTGCACACCTGTGGGCCTAGCTTGCTGTGTGTTTTCCTGTTGCTCACACACCTGCAGCTGGGGGTATCCCTGTTGAGGCCTGTGACCCAGGTGACGGGTGGCAAGAATCCATGGAAGCTGGCCCTCTTGTCCCCAGAGGCAGTGTGGAACCACCAATTTGTTTTTTTCATCACGCTCACCTCTGCCCAAACTGTCGTGTGTCCATCCATGGTCTTTCTTGGTTGTCACATTCACTGCGTCAACCCACTGAGGGCCTCTCTTGTCCACATGTCTCCAGCACCTGTGCCCAGCAGCTGTTTGTTGAGGGAACATGTGATTGAAGGGTTGTATGTAGTAGATGGTCTTCCACAGACTGCAGAAGAACAGACCATTTTAACTGTAGGAGCTGGAAGTTGGGGGCGGAGGGCGGGGTAAGAAACACGGAAGTCCCGGGCCCAGGAAAACGTGTGTGACAGAACTTTGTGGGACCTTAACGGGGTTCATGATCTCAGTGACAATGTGGCTGATGGCAGCTTTGCATCCCGGGCTAAGGACATGGTAATTACATTCCAGGAAATTGCCTCCGGTCACCCTGGGTCTGCGCCTTCGCTAGTTGGCAGAGGAGCCCTGTCAGGAAATATCACATCTTGGAATTAAAGACTAGGAAGGAACGGGGCTCCCTGCCTTCAGCAGGGGCCCCCGGAGCGCTGGCTGCTGTATCTGTGTCTACCTGCTCTCACCTGCTGCCTCCCCGATTCCCAAAGGAAATTGAAGGCGGCTGGGTCCCTGTCTAGATAATTGAATCCTGAGCGAATGTGACAAATTCTCGGCCAGGCTCCTCCGGAGTGCTTCCTGCCTGTTCTTAGAAACCACACAGTCACCAACTCGGCAAATCTCCAATCAAACTTCTTGCGATGTGAAAATGTTAGAGACTGGAGAAGGAGCCTGAGAAGGCAGGGGAGCCTCGCTGAGCTTTTCTTTGTTGTGTTTATCAAAATTCGCTGTCTGGGACTCTGCTGGGACATCTCCCCTTCCCACACTCTCTGTAGTCACCCTATGAGGCCGGCCCAGGGACTTCCTCTTCCTCACTCCCCTATCGCACCTTTTGCTTTTATTTTAAAATTATTATTATTATTATTATCGCTAGTGTATGATGTGTGTGGGTGGGGGGAATGCATGTGTGCCTAAAAGTCAGATGACAACTTTTTTTCTTTTGTTGAGACAAGATTTTACTGTGTAACCCTGACAGATTCTGCCTCTGCCTCTGAGTGTTGGGGTTAAAGGCATGCGCCACCACATCCAGCTAACTTTAGCTTTTAATATAAATTTTTAAGGGTTTTCTTTGAGAATTTTATAAACAGGCCCTGTGTTTCTACCATTGCCACCTTTCCACCTCTCTCCCCCCGCACCCCCACTCCCTCTCAAGTTCATGACCTCTTTTTTAATTATTAATTTTACATCTGTGTATTTGCAGCTCAGTGAGAGCATTCAGTGCTGCTCCTACATGCGCCTTTAGGCTGACCACTTGGTACTAAACGATCAACCAGGGGACTCCCTGTCCCTGGAGAAGACAAGTTCTCCTGCCCCCGGCAGCCATTAATCGCCTGTGCTTCTTCATCTCGGGGTGGGGCATTGTGGCAGGTCATCTGGAATTGCCATTGTCAGGTCTTATTGAGGCAACCGTGTGGCTGCAATTTCATGGGTGCAGCTTCCCAGGCCCGCCTAGAGGGTTCTAGCTGGCAGCAGGCTAGAGGACAACTTTTGAACAGCTCTGTTCTTCCACTGTGGTGTCCGGTGCCTGACCGCCACCACGACAACACTGGACCCCCAGCTGCATCGTGACAGGGTCTTCTCCATTTCGTGCACATAAGCTGCTCCCGAACGCCTGCTTCATTCTTAACTGCCCTTCACTTGCTATCGTGTAATCTTCTCACAGTAGAAATGGCCTCCCAAGTCCAGAGCTTCCTGGCTCAGCACGGTACCGGTACCCCCGTCCCAGGGATCTGGGCTAAGGTGTCCCTGCCCCAGCCAGGGCACGGGTGGCTTCAGCTCCTCCCGCCTGGATGCTCTGTCTCACGACCTTGTCCTTGTCTCCACAGAAAAGCTGGGGCACTGCAAGCTGAATGTGGCCGAGGTGACACAGTCCGAGATCGGGCAAAAGCAGAAGTTGCAGACGGTCCTGGAGGCTGTGCAGGACCTGCTTCGGCCCCACGGCTGGCCGCTGCGCTGGAATGTGGACTGTGAGTGGCCCCTGTGTGGGGACCGAGTGTTGGAAGGAATCATCCTCCGTCCTTCCGTGTTGTCATCGATCGTTCCATATGGCCTTGTGGTTAAAACCAGTGTACCCTCTTGACCTGTTGTGCCAGAGGCCAGGTGGCAGAGGAGAGGTCTGGAGACGCTAGGGTGGAGACACACAGCTAAGGGCACAATCGCACACCAGGGCTCTGCCTCCCCACCTCCTTACATACCACACACACACACACACACTCCCCCGCCCCCACCGTGTCTCACCTCTAGGGTTCTTATTTGTTCATATGTTTGTTTATTTTGTGTGGGTCTGAGTGCCCGTGTCTGGAGGCCGGTGGTCGGCCTCAGGCAGCTCCTTAGGAACCACACCCCTTGTTTGTTTTGAGGTAGGGCCTCTCACTGAGACCTGCAGCTCACCAGTGAGGCGGGGCTGGCTGGCCAGTGAACTCAGGCTCCTCTGTCCCCAACTATCCTATGCCAGGATTACTAGCATGGGCTACCACAGTTGGCTTTTTTAAACTTCAACTTGAGTCCTCATACTTGTGTGACAAATATTTTATGGACAGAGACGTCCCCTAAGACCTTGTATTGTTTTTAAGAGTCTCGTGTAGCCCAGGCTAGCCTTGAACTCAATATGTATCCAAGGCTGGCTTATTCTCCTGGCTCCACTTTTCTGAATGCTGGGATTATATGCCTGGTCCAAGAATTTTTTTTGTTGGGACTTGACACCAAACACCCAGTGTAGTGGCACAAAGTGAACCCATGTGGGGGTGGTTTACTGAGGCAGGTGCCAAGGAGCCGGTTGCTAGCTCAGGAATGTCATGTGTCAGCGGGCTTGAGGGGTTTGTGGACTCACAGTTCTTAGCTCAGAGGGAACAGGAGGGGATGAGCTGGCTGAAAAAGCTGATGGCTTCTGTCCTGCCCATGTCCCCACCTCCTCTGGCTCCTTGCAAGGCAGGTATGATGTGGCATGATCCCAAAGCCTGCTCTTCAGGGCCAGGGCTCTTGGCCTGCATAGAGAGCACAGATCTTGGCTGTGGGGGTGGGGTTGGCCCTGCCCCTGGTTTCTTGGCATGACTTTGGGTAGATCTATCCTTATAACTCAGGTGCTGGGGCTATGGGTAGGAGGTGCCTTAAGAGCTGAAAACCCTCCACAGATTCGCTATAACCTGGCCTGAAGCTTTCTATTCAGCGAGAGCCAGGGCAGGCAGCCAGGACCGACTGGGACCCAGAGCAGCCCCTACCCTTGTCAATCACCCCCATGAGGACAGCTGATCGTATAGTGGCAGGAGTTTGCCTAGTGCACCAATGATAATGACGTGTGTTTTTGTGTATGTGGCTATGACCTGCCCCTTCTCCCTGCAATGTGCAATTCTCTGCTTAAAAAAACACGAGGCTTTTAAAAGTCACTGCCCAAACCAGGCACAGTGACACACACACACTCACACACACACACACACCTTTAATCTTAGTGCTTGGAAAGCTGAGGCAGGTGGATCATTGTGTGTTTGAGGTCAGCTGTGCTAGGCCAACCAGGACTACATAGTGAGATCCTGCAAAAAAAAAAAAAAAATGAAAAATAAAATAAAAAGAACATGGTTGTCAAGTGGCCTTGAGCCAACAAGAAAGAATAGAGAGAAGCCAGGCATAAGCAGGTAGAAGCCCTCTGGGGCCTCCCTATCTGAGGTCCTTTCATCCTCCCCCAGAGGTCTCCTTGAGACCTGCCCTCTAGATGGTCCCCTGCACTCTACAGCATCTGACCCGAGGCCACTCTTTCTTCCCTCTCCACCCAAAGCTATCCATGGGAAGAACCTGGTGTCCATTCTTCATCTCCTCGTCTCCCTGGCCATGCACTTCAGGGCCCCCATCCACCTTCCCGAGCATGTCACCGTGCAGGTGGTGGTCGTCCGGGTGAGTACACTGGACCTTCTCTTCGCCTGTCTCTCTGCTGGCGAGGCAAGCTGCCTCTTTTTCTTCTTGTAGTTTTCCAGCCCTTTCCCCCATCCCAAGAGGCTACCTTGTATTTTTCCCTCTTGATAAAATGCATATCTCACCCTGGCTCTTTGAGAAATGATTGGAGAGGGAACAATGGCGTTGATTTGAAGAGTGGCACACGGGTGTTGAGGTTTAATTTCCCAGATTTCTGAAAAGAACGCTCATTTCTCTCCAAAGCCACCGAGTCGGAATCCAATCCCTTTGAATGTGCTTATTACACACTGGAGGAGGCTGCGACCGGCAGAATGAAATAGACACCCAAATTAAAGGCTCTCCACATTTGCTCCATATTATAAGCCATCATTCCCCATTATCTCTTTTTTTAGGTTCATTTCTCTTGATTTACTTAGAGAAGTGAGCCAGGACCTGGGGTCCTGGTAATGGGACCAGGCGTAGATTTTCCATGCGTGCTGTCCTGGGCTTTAGCATTCAGGCATACAGATGCTGGCCTGACTTGGTTCCTGCGCATGACTTCAACGTATTAAATACCTACTGGGTGCCGGGCATATGCCTGAATTTGTGGGGACCCTGAATGAGGAAATCCCATTTGGCCTGGAAGAGCCACTGTGTCTGCCAACGGTCTGAGGTCACAGTTGGGACCTATGTGTCACTGGTGTTTACGTTACTGGAGACGCTCAGTTTTACTCTGTTCTCTGAATTTTTAACTTATCTGTTCTGTGGTCTGTGGTCCATGACAACCTGGCTGAGCCTGTGTTTTCTGAAGCCATACTGACCTCTTTTCTACCCTGGGAGCTTAGTCGTACCCTGCTGGGAAGGCCCTTTCTGATATTAAGTGAAGGTCACCTGCCATTTCTCCTTGCTTCCTTCCCAATCAGGATGTCTGTGGTCGGCGAGAGTGACGCAGACCCAGGGGGACCATTCCTGTGGCCCTAGTCTTGGCTGCCGGCTCACAGGCAGCAGGCTGGGAAAGGCTTCCCAAGGACACAGGGGAAAAATGGTTCCTAAACCTACCTACGTCAGCCCCAGGCCTCAAGAGTGCTGAGTGGGCTCACTGCCCCAGTATTTCCTTTCAGTCTTACACGTTGGTCCAAGACAAGCTTGGGTTTTTGGAAAGTCTGACCCCCTCCAGCAAGTCCCCTCCAGCATGCTGTGCCTTGACCAGGTTCCTGAGCTGTTAGCACAGAGCCCAAACTAGAAGAGACCTCGGTGAGGAGGTCCAGCTGGACAGCAGCTTTTCAGAAGTCACCCCCCCCCCCAGGCCCTGCTCAGAACTTCTTTCTGCCTCCCCTGAGGTCCTCTGGGCTGTCCATATGCTTGCTCGGGTAACGCACTGTCTTACTTGAGATGGGGCAAAGCGAGACATGGGGCATTTCACAGCTGGAAGGCAGGAAGCCCAAGCCTTGCTTACCCCCAGCAGTGGAAGTGTTGGGCTCTCGATTGCTTTTGCCTCTTGATTTCTCAGGGTTGCCGTGATTTCCCTACAAACTCCGGGTGATGTTGCTAACCATTCGATTATCCAGCTCTAAGTTTACCAATGACTTCCCTAATGCCCAGCAACTAATAGGCCCCTCATTCACGCTTAGCACGTAAATAGGTGAACCAAACACCTAGAGTCTTATTTGGCAGGCTCTTGTGTATCAGTTGGCGCAAGGCCCAGGGGTGAGCCAAGCTGAGGTTGCCAGCTGTCATTACTTGTTAATATGAATTAGTCTACAAGATCCCTGCAGGCCAGATCAGGGAAGAACGTGAGGGGCTTCTGGTTAGAACAGATTTCTGTCCTTCAGAAGCTTCAAGCAGGGACCTGTGGTTCTGGTTACTTTGGCTGGCCTCCGGGGAGTCCCAGTGTATTTGGGTTGCCATCCACCGTCCCTCTGCCCTACTCCTGGCACCTCTGTGTACTTACCAGGATTGCTGGGGTGAAGCGCCACTAATGGGGTGAGTGGGGCTTCAAGTGGCAGGTGGATTTCTTCTCCCAGTGCTGCTGGCTTCAGGAAGCAGTCCTCTTGGCCCTGTTCGGCTTCTGCCGGCTGTGTTTAGTGTCCCGGGTTCATGGCTGCAGTCCTTTGTTCTGCTTGTTCGTGTTCAACAGTGCCACTCATCCCAGCTTCAGAGTTCGTCGCTGCTCATTATTCCGCGGCCTCTTTTCACCAGTATTGCAAGCCACCATGGAAAAAAACAAGTTCCGAGGCCCTGGGTAGATGCGTTTGGGGCCTTCTGTATGGCCCGTTGCTCACATGTTCTTCCTCTGGTGTTTCCCCAGCATGCCTCATGAACTCCCTGATTACCCATGTTCCCCATCCCAGCTGCAGAATAGGAGCGTTATTTGGTGTGTCCTTCCTGGGACATTTCTCTTGAGCTTTGCTTAGTAGCCATATCACAGGGCACCATGGTGAACAATTTGGGAACAGTCACAGGCACTGAAAGGGTCTCCCTTGTGGTCACCTGGAGTATACCTACCCTGGGCATGAAGTGTGCACTGGGTGTGTGACCCTTTCTAGGCTGGCATCCTGCCCAGGGTGAGGGGACTTCCCACGAGGTCAGCAGGTGCTGGCTACTCCACTCCTGCCCCACGGCCTATGCATTGATCTGCTTGCTTTGCCATTTTCAGAAGCGGGAAGGCCTGCTGCACTCCAGCCACGTCTCAGAGGAGCTGACCACGACCACGGAGTAAGTGAATGGCGACTGACCCTCAGGGTTTTGTACCTCAGGTCAATTGACCCTCAGGGCCCCATGCGAGCCAGGCCCCGACTCTGAATTCAGGCAGGGACACTGGCTTGGGGGAGCCTGTATTTCTCCATATTCTTTAGTCTTAGTGTTTGCTTTTTTCGTGTGCTTCCTTCCTCCACACATTTTCTTCTGGGCTTTCCATGTCAGTCTCTACCATTGGAGGCTGATTCCTTATTTTAGAAGATGAACCGAAGGGATGGGTTCAGTCAGCAAAGTGCTTGCTGTGTGAGTGTAAGAAACTAATCCTCTGCACCCACATTAAAAAAAAAAATTCAAGTGCAAGAATGCATGTCTGTAATGCCATCACTGGGGTGGCAGAGACAGGAGGATCTTTGGAGCCCATTGGTCAGCCTGTCTAGTCAAATCAGTGAGCTCCGGGTTCAGTGAGAGACCCTGCCTCAAAAAACAAGGTGATGGGTCTGTCTCTGCCCTGCACAAGTACATGCGCACGCACACATCACACATACATTACATATAATAAAAAAATTTTAAGCCAGGCGGTGGTGACATACACTTTGAATTCCAGCACTCGGGAGGCAGAGGCAGGTGGATCTCTGTGAATTTGAAGCCAGCCTGGTCTTCAGAGCTAGTTCCAGGACAGCCAAAGCTACATATAGAAAGCCTGTCTCAACCCCCTGCCCCCAAATTTGAAAGAATGTCAGGGGTACCAGGTGTGCTAGCTCAGGATGGCCATGGAGCCTGTCGTGTCTTGCTTGTTCCTAATCTTCATCTGTCAATCACCAGTTGCTCCTTTAGAGGGAGGAGCCATATGATCAGTCAGAACTGACCTATGGTGGACACTGTTGAGTCTTCTGGTCTCTTTGAGAAAGCTAGAATTTTTAAAAGCCTCAAAGAACTACACCCTAATAACAAACCAGGTCGTGCATTGTGTGTGAGGTCCCACAGCACCCATGACAGATCCTAGGCACTCACTGCTCTTGCCCCTCCTGACTAAAGCTGTTTCAATAGTTAAAGCATTGCTGGTGTCAGCTAGCTCACCATCTCCATTCACGCAGTTGCCATGGCTGTGCGTCTATAGCCTTTCAGCAGCTGACTGGCACGGAATCCACTCAGGCATGGTGAGTGGGCGGCCAGAGGAGTCAAAGTTATGGCAGTATGCCCTGTGATGTGTGTGTGTTCTGTCCTGCATCCCGCAGCCCTCAGGGAAGGGCAGGGAGCTCGGGGGCGGGGGGGGGGGATGTCAGGTATGAGTGTGTTGTGCCTACACCATGGGTCTATGGCTACAGAAGGGTGAGTCTGGGGAATGCACAGCCGGGGGGGGGGGGGCTTGGTGGTCTGACTCGAGATACCACCCCTGAGCCATCTTATTTTCCTCACAAGCCTGCAGGCAGCCATGTGAATGGGCTCAGGCAGGCAGTTTGCTAACCTTGCTGTATGATGGGTCCTGTGGAATCTGCATCCGAGGGCTTCCCAGGTCCTCATGGACCCAGGGAGCCTCTCATACTGCCTTTCCTCGTCACGGGCTGAGCTTTAGCTCTCTTTCCCCCCGTGTTCTGAGAGGCTGAGTACCCTCATCCTGGTCCCATCCTGGATTCCTGACCCATGCCTTTTCTCTGTGGGTCACAATTCTGAGATAGGGATTTAGGAGAACATACTCCACCTAATGACCTGGAGTGACCGGGGCCTGTACGGCTGTGGGAAATAGCTGAAGCCATCTATTGCAGCCTGCACAGGGCGAGGGGGACCAGAGAAGGCAGCAAGAGGTGTTAGGGGCTCCACAGTCATCAGGGGCAAAACCTGAAAGCAGAGAGAGATTTGGCCGATACCCTCCTAACTGCCCACCATCTGTGTCCAGCACTCCAGAGGCCTGCTGTGTACCTGCCAGAGCTGGTAATGGAAGAACAGGGCAGGTGGAGGACACGGTTCATCTGTTCCAGGGCTTACAAGGAGACAGATGGGTAGAATGTAAGATCAGACAGAGGGAGAACTTGGGAGGTTCTGTGCCCATTGTGGTGTTTCCAGGGGCAGGAGCACCCTGGAGTCAGGGATGGGGACACTTGAGTTGAGCCATTTCTGCTGGATGCCAGACTCTTCTACATAGCCAAGGGAGGAGCTGAGATGTCTCTAGTCCCTTGTCTGCCATCATCCTCTTGTCCGACCTGGAGTTTACTGTCTTGTCCACCCCCACCCCCATCCTTGTGGCCACAGCAGCCCTGATGGATAAGTAGAGCATCAGGTGCCTGCCAAAACTACAATGGTCCATCAACATCCTTGCTGTGCACCTCTGGCTATATCCTCTCTGTATCCTCTCTTGGTGCACATACCTTTGGGGATGCACAGGCCCAAGGTTAGTGTGTTTGTTTGTTTTGAGAAAGGGTCTTAACTATGTGGACCAGGCTGGCTTTGAACTCACAGAAATCTGCCTGCCTCTGCCTCCCGAGTACTGGGATCCAAGTTATGCACACTACACCGGGCACACTCTTAACACTTAGCTCCTATTTTCCATCTGTCTTTCCCAGAGGGCTCTCCCTCCAGGAAGCCCTTCCAGCTTGCCAGCTGAACAGGAGTGAATGGCCTTACCATTCCCATAGTCTTTCACGATCTTCCTTGTTACCAGCTCTGAGCTGTAGAGGAGAAACTCTGGCCAGGTCCAGGTTCAGGGTGTTTGGTTCTGTGTCTTTATTTCATGTACATAGTGGGTCTTTCCAGTAAGTATTTACTGAGACGGAGCCCAAGGCTTTGCCCTAGAGGTTGCTGCCTAGGGGCTGAATGCATCTCTTAGCTTCAGGAAGGGGACATGTGGGTGGCAGCTGGAAGTTGGCTCCAGGACCATGACTCATGGTGGCTGGGTTAGCTGCAGCCAAACTATCTTAGTTTACTTTCCATGGTTGTGGTAAACACCGTGACCAAAGGCACCTGAGGGGGAAATGGCTTACTCCAGTTTCCAGCTGTAGTCACCCCTGAGAGAAGTCAGGGCGGGAACTCAAGGAGGGAACCTGGAGGTAGACACTGAGGCGGAGGTCATGGATCCAACACCCCAACACAGACGTACATACAGGCAGAGCAGCAAAAAGTAAGAATAAAAAAGCCCATGGAGTCTTTGAGGGACTCTTAAAATTCCCTCCAAAACTTCACCAGTGGGGTTTCCCAGCATTATTTTCCAAGTTCTCACAATGGCTCATTAATCTTTAAGCAAATGCTTTTCTAGCCCAAAGTTCCAGACTCCCTCCGTACTCACCCTCTAGCCCAGTGGTTCTCACCCTTCTTAACGTCGCGACCCTTTAATACAGTTCCCCATGTTGTGGTGACCCCCACCATAAAATTACTTCGTTGCTACTGCACAACTGTAATTTAGCTGCTGTTATGAATATGCAAAATGTCTGATCTGTGAACCTAGGAAAGGGTCATTGGTGCCCCCAAAGGGCACACAACTCACAGACTGAGAAACTCTATCTGATGGGCATGGCTGTGAGACAATTTGACCAGGATCAATATACTTCTATGTCCCATGATCCATTATGTCTGTCCCCTCCAAATGGCATACCATGGTGGTCACTGTGTCAGGAAAGAGGGCAGTTTGCTGTCACTCATGTGCTGATGTCAATCATCTGTACATGTCCCTCACCGGGGGGCCCTGGGGCTGGGTGCTGGGGTCTGGTTGGCTCTACCTGTCCCCTTCTTAAGACTTGGTCCAAGTGACCATCTGACTCTTTGTTCTTGTTTCCAGGATCATGATGGGCCGGTTTGGTAAGTACTCTGGTTTGGGATGGGACGCGCTGGGACCTGTGGGCGCGCAGGGTCCAGCCCAGAAAGATCTGGGCTTCTCAAGGTCATGCATGTGAACTTGGGCAGGAGGGGTGAGGCTGCAGGGAGGGAGGAGTGCCAGCCTGGAGAATGTCTCTAGCTTACCTTTAGGGAGGGAGGGAGAAAAGGACATGATTACCCTCTCACCTAACCTTGTCCCCTTGGCAAGAGAGGGCAGACAAAGGAACCAAAAACCTGTGCGGGGCAGCATTTAAACCCTCTGAAGCAAAAGCCTGGCTCCTGGCTTAGAGAGGGAGGCTGATGTGGGCAGTTCAAAACAGAAAGTCCTTGGCCACAATGGTGTTCACCAGCCAGCAAGGAGGGGAGGAAAACAGAAGCCAGCTGGAAGCTCCCAGCTCAATTCCAGATGTGTGCCTGACCCTGGGGAATCCTTGGGATTCAGGTGCCTCCTCCACAACCCCACAGAGTGCCCTTCTCTAATCTGGAGGGTCTAAGGATGTGAGTCACCCCTGTGGAGAGCAGACCCAGCTCTGATGGCCTGGAAGGTCTTAAGTCTGAGAGAGAGCCGCAGCCATGTGGCCCTGAACCTTCTCCAATGGACAGGTGCTTGGAGAATCCACGGGGGTGTCAGCATTTTGATAACGCAGCTCAGCTCTCCCGTTTCCATCCTAGCCTGTAATGTCATTGTTATTAAACCCAAATAAAGGAAGGCAGAAGGGAGCCTCTATCCACTCTGTGAAGGAGAGGCAGGGTGGAGGCCGCTGTGGGTCCATGCGGGACCCCTGGTGGTATCCAGGTGCAGGCTGGTTTTGAGCCATGCTCCCCTATCACTTCCCCTGAGGATGCAGAGGCCAGAGGTGGGAAGATGACAAATGAGGGGGCCCTGAGATGCCTCTGAAGGTAGAGCTGTCACTTCTGTGTTTGGGTTGGCCCTGTTTCAGGTTCAGAGGATTTGAAAAGAGTTGGTTTGGTTGTGGGGAGGGGAGCCTGGGCCCTGCTGGTATCTTGGGAGCCCTGGCAGCTGGGAAGAACACCTGACAAGGCACACAGGGTGTGGCTCCCAAGGGGAAAGCCAGGTGCACCAGGACTCAGCCGCAGCACTGGGGACATCCGAGGCCACAGGAGGCCTCGGAGGCTGTGCTGACTTCACTTCTCACATGCTCTGGCGTAAGATGAAACAGGCTATTAGCTAGTGACAGGCAATTAGTTTCGCCCCCGCCTTGTGCTTCTGCTGACGCAAAGAGGTCTCCTAGTTACACGTCTGACAGCCTTAGCTTCGGTGCAGCGAGTCCCTGGGCTCCCAGGCATCCTCTTGGTGGGGAGTGAGTGACACAAGATTTCTGGGCACATCTGGCTTCAGTGCCCTGCCAGGGTCTTGTCGCACTACTGCCATTGCTACCACAGTGCCCTCTGCCACGTGGATTTCCACTGAGCCCTCAGCTTCTTTGCACACTGCTGGAGAGGAAGGTCCCCAAACACCCCTTGTCATATCTGTTTACAGTCCACAGTCCCGGCAGTGGCCTCTAAGGATGTCCCAGACATCGCATCCCCTGTGGCCTCTTTGATTATTTTACCTCCTGAGTATCTAGGCCTCACCCTGTGGCTTCCTAGATTCCGTTGCTTTCCAGCTGAGCTGCCCTCCTGCTCAGTTACCCCTTGGCTCCCTCCTGCATTGGCTTGGCTGTCGCTCACCAGGGATCCCTTGCCACCAACCAGCATACACTGGTCCTCTACTCTCGGGTCATCTTCTTTGTGTCTATAACCATCCATCAGCCCTACTCCCAGGAGCCTCACTGTTGGTGTGTGTTCCCTTGGCCCAGGACAGTCTGTAGTCACCCTCAGGCTGCACGGTCTCAGCGGCCCTCCCTAAACCCTGTCTCTTGTGAAGAGGGTCCGAGATATCATGCTGACCCTCCTAGGCTGAGCCTTGCTAGAACCAGTTCCTGCAGCCTGCTTGGCCTTAAAGTGCTATGAGCAGGGGGAGCAGCTCCTCTCTGGCTCCTCTTCCGTCTTTCCAGCAGAAAAAGGGGTGCCCAGCCACTTCCCATCATCGTCTTGTCCTGGCTGAGGTGGGAGCAGGTTTTTTTCCTCTCCCTGGAAACAAGTCTCCAGGGAGCTGGGAGGTTAGAGCCTGGTCTCCATAGCAACGGCTTTGCCAGTTGCCTTTTCTCTAGCTGGTGGCCCTTCCTCCCCAATTCCCCCACTCAGGAGCCCTTCCTGATGCTGTCAGGATGGGATGGGCAAGAAAAGGAAGCAGCTCCCTCATCCCACACTCAGTTTGCTGTGACTCAGTCTCCCCCCTTTCCCTTTCCACTAGAACCCGTGCCAAAACTCTGACCTGGGGTTCACACCCCCTGGTCACTGTGCACCCAGGATGCCACACTGAGCCGTGTAGCTCCCGTCAGCCTCCCTCCCGGGCCACCCTGCTCTTAAATCAACTCCAGTCTCTCAAGTTTCTCTTTGCACGATTTGTTCACTCCGGCGGGTATGCCCTTCCCCTTCTGATCACTCCAGCGAGCCTGGCTTGAATCTCGAGGCCCTTTCCTCCATCCCTCCATGACTCTAACCTCTTGTCCACACATACACACTTGGGTGCTGCCAGAGACCAGCCTGACAGAGTTAGTCAAAGCTCAGAAGCTGAGCGTTATGAGCGGGGGCTGCAGGACAGAGAAATAGGAAGCCCCAACCCTGTCCTGGATTCCTGACACTGGGTGGATGTGTGACTCACTGTGGCCTTAGCCTTTGCTTTCAAGGGACCCAGAAATGTGGATTGGGGAGAAGCAGACTGAGTGAGGCTCCAGGCAGATCTGGGACACTTCTGTCTGTGTCCCTCCCAACTAGTAATTTCCCCAGCACAAGAGGGAAATTATGGAAACCCAAACATGCCTGAGGGCCGGACTTGTCCCTGGGCCCCATCCCATCTCTTGATGCTCACCAGGGTGGTGGGGTGACAGTCTGGATTGTTCCTATTTACAAAGGAAGAAACCCTTTGGCTACAGAAGTGGCCTGAAGTCTGTGGGCTTTCATGTCACACAATGAGGATATGAACCCAGCTCTGCCCTGTCCCCCCAAACCCTGTTTAGAGCCCTTGGTCCCTCCTGGCCACAGGACACACTCTGATGCTTCCTCTAGGCCCAGGTGAGCAGCCAGCGTGGGCGCCCAGCAGCCACCCACATAGCGCTCTGCCAGCCCAGCAGTGGCCTGGCTAAATAAACCAGTGACGTCAAGCATCTTGGCTCCTGGGGCTTTGCCTAAGAGGCTTTACCGGGCTGCGCTGCTTCATGAGGACTAAGCTCCTTTTGCCCCTTTACAGATTGTTTTCCAGGGGATAATCTGACTGAGCTGATTGTGGCAGAGAGTGACAGCTGGTGCTAACTGAGGGTAGCTTTTTGTCCCCACCGACTCTGAGGGGAAGGAGCTGCTTCCCTTCCCCCAACAGACACACACGCTCACTCCAGTATGCACACATGCACACACACACAGGGTTCTCGCTTTTCATTTAGCCTCTCCCCTTCCCCAAGGCTTACAATGAGGCCCCAGTTTGGATGGAGATGTCTCCAGACCCTACCCTGGCCTGAATCTCTGGCACTTTCCTCTTGGGGCTAGGCAGGTAGGAAGGCTTCCTCTAAACCACCTGAGGCCCTGGCTTTTTCAGCTTACCCCAGCCTTCTTCATTCTCCTCCTTCCTTCCTCCTCAGTGTTCCCCCACCCCAAGGTGGGAGAAGGCTCCCTGTGCACCCCCTCCCACTGGGACACCACGGTGGAGCTGGGAGTGGATGGCCTCTCTACTGGCTCCATCCCAGTAGCATACAGTGCCCCAAGAACCAAGCAGACAGAGGTCAGGACCTAGGTCCTTTCCTGGGTTTCCCCTCCCTCAGCAGCGCTCTGTTGGCCCTGGAGCCCTCAGGCCTCTGCTTTGACCTGGGCTGCGGTCATCTTTCCCGAAGACTTGTATCTCCTACTTCTTTCAAATATTGGCAGATATAGAGGTTCAGAGGGCCCCTCTGGAGGGGTTCCGGGTTCTCCTGTCCCTGAACAAAGGACAGAGAGACACAGAACTGTAGCCAGAGCTGCCGATTTCCTGAGGAACGATCCATTTCCAAGGGAGGAAGTGAGGCCTCCAGCTTGCAGAGATGGGCTTCCTGTTACCTTAGAGCCGGCATTCCCCTCATTTGCATAGCAAGAATATTTTGGTTCATTTGCATAGAGTGGGCTTTTCTGAATGCTCTGTTTGTCACATGTAGTTCACACAAACTCATGTGTCATCATCTCTCACTAGCATCTTCCATCTGCCCCCAGGGGTGAGCCACAGTGTTACAGTGAGCCCCAGGCCACCCACAGACACAGGAGTGCTTGGGTCCTGAGCCAGAGGCACAGGCAGATTTTTAGATTAAGAAAAAAATTCTTTGTCAGCTTTTGTGGACTGGGGGCGTCCATTTGTGAGAAGGGAGGGGTTTCGGGGTTCCAGGGTTTCCTCTTTGCCAACTTGGTTTTTTTTTTCCTTATAGTAATTTTGCAAGGCTTCTGTCCACTGTTGACCTTAATCAAGTAGGGAAGGATGGGCTGCTTCTGTGCTGATTGGGGTGGCAGCTTGCACATGTGACAGAACAGGTTGTGGTTCACCAGGGAAGAGAGAGGTGTTGGGGTTCTCAGGAAGGAATAGGCTGCCTGCAGGTATCCTGCAGAGGACACCAACGGCTCGGATGCCTTCCCGTGGAGTCCTTCAGAGGAAGTGACCTTGGAGAGCAACCTGGGGGCAGAGACTGTATTAAAGGCCCTGTACAGGGCTGTACCTCGGGCTGCAGAGACCATTTTGTAGAGCCTGGGAAGAGAGGATGGACCACAGTCTCGGAGTGATAAGAGGGTGAGAGGAGGGGCTGGAGAGATGGCTCAGAGGTTAAGAGCACTGGCTGCTCTTCCAAAGGTCCTGAGTTCAATTCCCAGCGACCACATGGTGGCTCACAACCATCTGTGCTGAGATCTGGCGCCCTCCTCAGGCGTGCGGGCATACATTGAGGCAGAATGTTGTATACATAATAAATAAATAAATCTTTAAAAAAAAAAAAAAAAAAAAAAAAAAACAAAGAGGGTGAGAGGACATCCAGTTGCACTTTTAGAGTCTGGATGCTGATGGGGAAGAGGCCAGTTACCCTGGAAGCTGTGGGCATCCCCAGGGAAGGGGAGATGGACCAGGCATGAGAACTGCAAACCTGGCCAAGTGGAGAAGTGGTGGGATTCACAGGGCAGTGGTAGATCTCAGGAGAGACAAGGATGCTTCGGGAGCTCAGTGGGAGTGTGTAGATGCCATGTGTGACCCACACTTCCATGCCCAAAGATTCGCAGATAGTTAAGAGTTTGAGAAAGCCCAACGCACCCTTGGTTCACAAACCAGATCATGATCCCGGTCTTACACTCGGGCAATGCCAGTCTTGACGTTCCTCTGCTCTGGCAGAAACTAGAGGGATAGAACAGGCTGGAAGCCCCAGGCAGAACATCCCGAGGGGTCAGGGTGGCTGTTTTCAGAACCAAGGGCAGCAGAGTCCTCTCTAGAACTCCCCTCTGTGTTCTCTCTTGCATGTCATGGCAGAGAGGGATGCCTTCGACACACTTTTCGACCATGCACCGGACAAGCTCAACCTTGTAAAGAAGGTAGATTTCCCCCCCCCCCACGCCCCAGCCCCCATCGCCACCCTTCATAAGACCTGTGTAGACTCTGCCTACACTCTCTGCAGACCCAAGGCAGGCTGAGGTGGGATGAAAGGTGTTTGGAATTTCTAAGGTTTGCCTTGTATGTTGAGACCACCCTCAGCAATATATAGCATGGCGTGGCTCTTTTACAATAGGGTCGTGTAGACCACACAGCTCGATCCCTGTTGGCACTGTGCCATTAAGACTAGGCCTGGCTTAAGAGTATGGTGTCTAATACACAGCCTTTTTGTTTTAGCCACCAGAGGAGGGTCTCCACCTGCCATGTTGGGGGCTGGGGGAATTCTGCAAAAGGTTGCTGATATGGCCTTTGCTTCTCTGCTTTGACAGTCTCTCATCACATTTGTGAACAAGCACCTGAATAAGCTGAACTTGGAGGTGACCGACCTGGAGACCCAGGTAGGCAGGCTTCGGTGGAGAGTCCCTCTGGCCTGAGTTTCTAGTACCTCTCGACTCAGGTAGGGTGCAGGAGCCAGTGGGACCACCTTGTCTCTCTCAGGGGGAGCCTCCAGTATGTAGCCCACAGCATTGTTTCCGCCCGACCGAGCTGGCTGCTCAGACTCCCTGCTTCCTGCAGCCCTGGCAGGCAGAGACTGAAGGCTGGAGCCATGAGCTCTACAAGCTTCGAGTCCTGAGTCACAGTGCGGGCACAGAGTCACAGTTTAGCTCCTTCTCATCCCCTCTGTGGTTTCTGCTGTGTTCCTGCAGGCAGGCTTTGGTGTTCTTGGGCCCATAGATGTATTACATCCATCTTCTGTGGCCTCCTCCTGTGTCTGCATCTCTGTGCCTGTGCATCTGCATTCGGCACACAGCTCTCTGTGCCCTCCACCCCCACCCCGTCTGCTCCCCCAGAGTTAGTGTCTAGAAATGGATGCTTGAGAGCAGAGGAACATCGTGCTGGATTAGAGCCCACCCTAATGGCATAAATGCAACAGAGACCCTGTTTCCAAATGGAGTCACGTGCACAGACTCTAGGGATTAGAATTCGAGTTTATTTTTGAGAGAGACAGTTCAACTTTATTATCCACCCCCAAGACTCCATCCCATCCTGCCACAGGGCCATTTGCTCCAAAAGTCTCTGGGTCTAGAACATTCTGTGTCCTCTGCTTCTATGGCAGAGATGTTGCAGCCTCACATTTGGTCCTGTGGCAGCATGGGAACAATGCCCCATCCAACCTGGGGCCAGGGAGATGGCTCAGCTGGTAAAGGTGATTGCCAAGCAAACTTAATGACCTGAGTTTGATCCCCAGGGAGCACATAGTGGAAGGACACAACTGACTCCTGCAAGTTGTCATGTGTCTACATACACACTGGGACACGAACTGGTTGCCTGCCCCAAACATCATACAGCTTACAAGAATAAAAATAATCATCCATTTGGGGAATAGGGACAAAACACTTCTGCCATATGTATCTCATATGCTCTCTCTTCCAGCTAGAGCGCCATCATGGTGACAGTCTCCAAGCATACAAGCCCTGCGGGTCCCACAGAATTCTCCCCAGCTTACTTGTGTGCTCGAGTTCTGAGTCTGATTCCTGAGCGGTGCAGACATCCCTAATGCATGGCTGATCCTTCCTAAACCCCTGGGCGTTTTCTTCTATTGCTTTCTCTTTCCTTAACTTCTCTCATTTGCTTTTCTAATTAAAAAAGTAATTCAGGTTCATCGCAGAAATGTCTGAAAATGAAGATAAGGAAAACAAACAGAAGTCACCATAGTATATCACCCCACTGCACTCCAGGGCTTGTTCTAAGCCCTCCTCCTGGGGATTCTGGGTGTATGCAGTGTGGTCTGCCTAAGGGAGCAGATTGTGTATGTATGCGTGTGTGCGTGTGTGTTCACACGCGTGCCCGTGATTTGCAAAAGCAGCGCTTATCCTTAGCTGTTTGCTCATGCGGCACTTGCTGGGTGACACTTTCGATTTCCTGAAGCCTGGGAAGCTAACGTGAAAAGCTGTGTCTCTCCCTCCCTACTGCCCACCCCTCCCCCAACTCTGCCTGGGTCTCTTTCAAAGTGTTCATGCATAAAACAACACACTCTCCTTAATAGCAGTCGATCGCACTGGACAGCTGGTTTGTAATGTGTTGTGTTTTTTCCCTCCCTAAATACGTTTGGGCATCTTTTTGCGAGAGATGGATGTCTCTGTCTGAAGCTATTTCACTTTCCTGTCATATTCATTCTCTCGGTCTCTCCTCTCTCTCTCCCTCTCCCTCTCTCTCTCCCTCTCCTCAAGACAGGGTCTTGGATTCACTTTGTAGCTCAAGCTGGCCTTAAACTTTTGGTGATCCTCCTGTCTCAGACTCCTCAGTCGCAGAGCTTGGTCCCCTCCCCAGCACTGTTAAAATAATTACCTTCCCTTCAGGTGCGAGGCTGCATTAGCGGAAAGCAGCCCTGGGATTGGACCACTTCCCACTCATGAGCGTGCCGAGTGGCAGGTGTTCTGGCCGCAGTTATTAGTGACCTTTCTGTTTCCTTGGGGCTAGCATCTAGAAATGGAGGCGGACAGGAGGTGTGAGAGCAAAGCAGCATGCGCCGTGAGGCCTGGGAAGGTCTGATCACAGAAGCTGGCATCGGCTGTGTGGGCAGCTGCCCTACATCCACGGCAGTCCACTTCTTATGTGGCCCCGCAGGACTCATCAGTCAGAGCATCTTAGACCAGGGGGAAATCTTCATTTTCCCTCTTTGTTCTTTTTTTTCCCTGCCGTCACACAGTGTAAACTAGGCAAGGTCTGCTTTAGCCATCACTGGCATCCTATTAAGTCTGTGCTTGGTGACTGGCCCTGATTCCCACTCACAAATGACTTTCTGCCTTTTACTTCTTAAAGGCATTTCCCCCACCAAGCTCCTGGGTCTTAAAATCAGATATTTGTGATGTTCCCTTTTCCATTTAAATGCTGTCAGGCGGGAGTCTCCAAGACCCTCAGGACAGTGGAGGGCTGGGTTGAAAAGATCTAAACTTTTAAAGGGGTACCTCCCCTTCATGTTCTCATTTATATATTTGGAGGTGCTAGTCCCTGAAAACTGATGGCCTCTCTAAGGTGTCCTAACTGCTCCTGCCTCTCCAGGAGTCCTGCCTGGGAATCTTCAAAGTCTGACTGGTGTGTCCTTCTAATGGTAGAGGGATTCTGTGGGTGTGCCTGCCATTCACTGGCCATGTGTGTTGAGGTTCAAATATGTCCGGTAACCCCAGAAGCTACCTTCTGTATTTTAATAAGCTTTTAAAGAGCCAGATTCAGGGACCAGCAAAATGGTTCAGAGGATGAAAATCCTTGCTGCCAAACCTGACAACCTGAGTTTGGTCCCACGACCCGAATGGTTGAGGGAGAGAACTGACCCCCACAGATTGTACTCTAACTTCCACATGTACACCGTGGCGTGTATGTGCATGTGTGCGCTTATACACTCACCAAATAAATAATGTAATGAAAAGATTATCAAAGGGGCCAGAGAGATGGCTCAGTAGTTAAGAGCAGTTGTTGCTCTTGTAGAGGACCTGGGTTTGGTTCCTAGCACCCACACAGTGTCTCACAAACATTTTTTAACTCCAGTTCCAGAGGATCCAGGGCCCTCTTCTGACTTCCATTGACAATGGGCATGCACATTGTGCTTATACATATATACATGCATACATTTATACATACATACATACATGCATGCATGCATGCATACATACTTGCAGGTAAAACACTCATACACAAAATAAACCTAAAAGTAAAAAATATAGTCAAATTCAGGAGTTCTGAACATTGTTGCCCAGTAGTGATGCTGCCAGCTGTTGAGTGGCGAAGGTGTACAGAGAGCCACAGTTAAAATGGTTAGTCAAGAAAAAAATCAACAAAGGTAGAAAGGATATGGGGGCTGATGGTATATGTTCCTCATATCAATACTTGGGAGGCTGAGGCAGGACAATGGCTGAAAATTACAGACCAGGCGAGGCTAGAGTGAGAACCTGTTTAAAAAAAGAAAACTGGCTGGGGGCCAGGGGGACCGACAGGCTCAATGAGCCAGAGCACGTGCTATACAAATATGAAGACCTGAGTTCAAGTCCCCCGCACCCAGGTGTGGTCATGTGCACCTGTAACCCCAGTGCCGTGAGGGACCAGAGAGGAGGATCCATAGGGATCCCTGGCCAGCCAAACTAGCTGAAAATGGTGAGCTCCAGGTTCAGTGAGAAACCCTGGTTCAAGGGAATAAAGTTGAGAGCAATATAGGAGAACACCTGATGCCCTCTGACCTCTGCATGCTTGCCTATAGGTGTACAAACACATACACACACTATACAATATAACATACACATGCACAAAACAAACAAACGACCTCCAAAAAACAAACCCAAAACCAAATCCCAAATGCTAGCACTCAGGAAGCTGGAGCGGGGGAATCAATTTGAGTGTGAAGCCAGCCTGGGCTACATTATCTAAAGATAAAATAATAAACAATAAAATAACAACGATAGCAGTAGAAGGAGTGTGGGGGTTCCCAGGCAATCAGTGTTTAATGGAGATGACAGGTGGTGGCCGTGCATGGCAGGATGAAGGCTCTTCATGCTACTGCAACCCCTGAAAACAGCAAAGATGGGGGCCGGTGATGTGGCCCATCACCAGGTCAAGGCAATGACCTGAGATCAACTCCTAGGACCCACATGGTGGGAGGAGACTTGTCCTCTGAACTCCACATGTGCACTGTGGTATATGTGTGTACACACATACTAAAAGTTTAAGGGCCAAAGAGACAGACCAGAGCACTTGTTCCTCTTGAGGACCCAGGTCTAATTCCTAGCACCCACATAGCGTCTCACAGCTGTAACTCCAGTTCCAGGAGATCCAATATCTTCTTCTGATCTCCATGGGCACCAGGCACACACATGGTACACATACATACATGCAGGCAAAACACTCATACACATAAAATAAATCTAAAGATTCAAATTGTTTAAAACTGGTTAAGTTGGCCAATTTTGTATTCTATATCTCAGGGGCCCATTGTTACCATTGCAAAGGCAGCTGTTGCCCCTCTCTGGCTTGCTCAGGGAGGAGTATGGGTGTCAAGAGTGAGAGCCCTTTCTTCCGAACCCCTGGTCCCCTTCTGTGGGTGACTAGGGCATGGGCCTCTTCCCTTGAGCTTTGCTGAGAGTTCTCAGTGCAGGGTGGGAATGCTGAGTGGGGATGGGGTCCTGGGGTGGGCGCTGCAGCTTGTGGGCATTCCCACACCTTCCTACACACTTGCAGGGTGTCTGTCCACCCCACACATGCCCCAGAATTGTCACTGAGTTTTCTCTGAAGTTTGCAGATGGCGTGTACCTGGTTCTGCTTCTGGGCCTCCTTGAGGACTACTTCGTCCCCCTCCACAACTTCTACCTGACTCCTGACAGCTTCGACCAGAAGGTAGGTGCCTTGTCTCCTGAGAATGGTCCCAGCCAAGCTCACTGGACTAGACAGAGGAATGTCACCCATGCCACCGACCGACTGCAGCCCTTCAGTGTCCTTTAGAATATGAACCTACACAACATGTGGGGTTCAGTCTGCTATAGCTCCCTGAAGACAGAATAGGAAACCCCTTTGTGTCACGCAGTACACCCGGGCTTACTCTGTCATTTCTCCAAGTGTTTCCCACAGGCTTGGGTTTTTTGTTTTGTTTTTTATTTGTATGTTCGCTTGTTTTATGACTCTGGTCAAATGCTGCACACAGCCCTCTGGGCGTCCCTGTTTTGGGAGCCTCCAAATGTTATGTTTCTGGGTGACACATGTGTGGCTCTGTGGCATGTGTCTGCATATGTCTCTTACTTCACGCTCTTGGCTGTGTCAATTTGCTTCTATTCTTCTTCCAGGCACAATAGGGCTTTTTTCCAAATATTCGCAATTGTCCCTCTGAATCTGCTAGGGATAGGTTCCAGGGCCCCCTTGGGTACCAAAGCCTGCAGATGTTCATGGTCCACATGTGAAATGTCCTATAAAGCATGGAGCCTACGCACTTCCTCCTGTGGATGTTAAATCCTGTCTGGTGCTTTATAATGCTTAATGCAATGCAAATGCTATGCAAAGTAGCTGCTTTCTATATTGTTAGGGAGTGACGGCGGAGGATGCTTGTTTAATATGCTGCAGTTCCCCAGACATTGTCCATCTGCAGTTTGTGTCATCTGAAGATGAGAGCGCATGCGCACGCACGTGTATATGTGTGTGTGTCTGTATACATGTGTATGCCTATGTCTGCTTATGTGTACATGTATGTCTCTTCGTGTGTATACATACATAACTGTGTGTGGCCATGTATGTATATGTCTCTGCGTGTATGTCAGTGTGTGTATATATTTATGTACATGTATATGTCTGTGTATGCCTGTCTCTATGTTTGAGTGTATGTGCATGTATATATATGTGTGTTCATTTATATAAATATACATGTCTGTGTTTATGTACACATGTATGTGTGTATGTGTCCTCATGTATGCCTTGTGGATTTAAATATGTGTGTATGTATGTGTTTGTATGTGTATGAACATACTTGTATATGTAAGTCTATTTGTGTATGTGGTGGGGCTGTGTGTATGTGTGCAAACTTTATTGCTGTGCTTGGTTTCCCAGAAAATTCATCTTGTAGGACCCTCTGGATGGACCCCACAGCATCTGTGCTCCTGTTTCTGCTCCTTCTGTGCTGTCTGTCCCTCCAGGGTTCCCTGCAGTTACGTCTGCAACTGAAGAGTTAGTGTTGCACTTCTGGGGACTTGGCAGAGGCCAGGCTGGGCTGCTGGGGACTCACGGCATCTGCCACTTTAGTTTTCCAAAGTGTGAGGCCCATGAGGCATGGAGGCAGACAGTGGCAGCCGCAGTGGGAGTCAGGATAACAGCAGAGGACAGGCCAGTGTTTATCAATCTGCTGGTTCCTGGCACCAAGCAGTCTGTCTGCTCATGGCCAAATGCCATTCCTATCATGCCTGCAGAGATAGAACTGGGCAGATTAGAGAGGTCTTGGCATATTGGAGTCCACGCTGGGGATGGAAGGAGAGCGAGTGCAGTGAGCAGCGAGTGGTCCAGAGCTCACCAGGATCATGGGGCCTGATGCAGTTGTAGAAACCAGAGGTCAGAGTGTCTGGTGCACAGGTGCTTGCATAGTCAGATCCCTGTGTGGTTGTATTATCTCTGGGAAATCTTGTCTTTGTTTAAACTAGTCAGGAGGCTGGTGAGAGCCGTGGATAACCAGTAGAACTGGGTCTTTGTCTAAACAAGGCTTTGTACGAATGAGAGAAGCCGCTTTCCTCAGCCTGGCTTTCTCCCTTTGTAACCAGGATTAACATCTATGCTGGCCACTGCTCTGGCCTAGAGGGTTTCAAGGATGCCTCTGGTGATGAGCACACACCAAGAGGGTCTGCCCATTCTCTAGGGAGACAGGAGGTTGGCGTGTGTGACTCTGCAGGCATCTGGGGCCTTGTCCTCAGAGAGGTATGAGAGTAGGGTCCCTCTATTATTTGCATATATTTACATATATCTACACACATATACACACACCTACACACATACACACATATACACACACATACACATACACACATACACACACATACACACACACACACACACAGAGTCTGACCTCTTCCTCCTAGGGATGGTCTCATCACCTCTATGAGCCTTGACCTGTGTATTTGTCTCCTAGTCCTCATGGCTGTGAGGACCATGCTCTGCATCGGGGCAGGCAGTGTCTCTGATCAGCTCTGTGGCCTGAAATCGAGGGTCCTTTGCTCTGGTCCCAGGCATCTTGCTGACATCTCAAGAGTGCTGAAGGTGGCAGAGATTCAGCAAGCAAAGTAGGAGATGGACCAGAAGGTGCACTCTCAAGCAAAGCAGCAGCCTGCATCTTTAACCAACGACATTATCTGGGGATGTGACTCAGTTCGTAGAGTACCTGCCTAGCATAACAGGTCCTGGGTTCGATCCCTGGCATTGTATAAACAGGCACGGTGACAAACATCTGTAATCCCAGCACTTGAGAGGTGGGGGCAGAAGGTTAGAAGTTCAAAGTTATCTTCCTATAGCTTAGTTTGAGGCTAGCCTGGGCTAAATCAGACCGTCTCAGAAAAAGCAAAAACAACCAACATTAGGCTGAAGAATAGCTCAGTGGTGGAGCACATGCCTAGTGCACAGGAAACAAAACACTGAGTTCACTCTCCAGCTCTGGGGTGGGAAGGGGGGAGGCGGAGCCACACGACTGGCAGCTCACACCCTGCCGTTCCCGCCTTCTGTTAATTCATGATTGACATTGTAAGGGAGATTATCGCTGGCATTCCTTGCTCACCTACAGTGGAGTGACAGACAGTGCTACTATTGGAGAGACAGTTGGTCACTGTGAGCCGTCAAGCCTGTCCAGCTGGTGTCTGGACCCTTGCTGGTTTGGTGGTCTACCTTCCCACCCTCCTCTGCTCAGGGCAGGTAGAAGCTGCACATGGTTTGGCTGGTCTTGACCTCTATAGACTTTAAACATCACAGAGAGGCTCCGAGTAGGAGCCATCATTAGCAGAATGGAAGCCTCAATAGTGTTCAGTTGGGCAGGCAGGGAAGGGCAGGGTGGGCAGGCAGGTGGGCAGGACTGGAACCAGGGATCTCCACGCTGGCCCTTGGGCTAACCTCAATTCCATCAGGGTCCCCAATTGCCTAGGAACAGTGTTATCCCACAGAGACACAGTCAGACCTCCACAGATGCCCAGCTCCTTAGTTATCTGACAGTAAGCAGCCGTCCTGTGTTCAGAGGACTGTCCAGAGATAAGACCTTTGCAAGGGACTTGTCTTCCTCAAGCCTCAGTTTCTCAAGCTGTCATTTCTCATCAGGTCACAGGTTCTGGCTCAGAGGGGGCACTTGGCTCTCAGCCCCGGGGGAGGAGGGCAGGCTGGAAGCTGGCATCCTTCCCTTCCCCAACCCCAGATCCATGACAAGGGGAACAGGAACTATTGAGTTACCCTTGGTGAACGCACTGTGTGTGCTGTCCCTGTGTCCTGTCCTGTGTCCTGGTGGACTTTGTACCGAGGGAAGCAGTCATCTCTCTCCACATGGAAGGAAGGAATGTGTGGACGTGGTCAGGTGCAGGGACATGGACCTCACTGTCACTGACTCTGTTGCTGCCTTGTCTCCGGCAGGTGCACAACGTGGCCTTTGCCTTTGAACTGATGCTGGATGGAGGACTCAAGAAGCCCAAGGCCCGCCCTGAAGGTAACACCCCACCTGAGCAGCTCGGAGCACAAAGAGGGGCAGCAGGGGTCAGGGTGTCAGGAACCTGCGTGTCCATGGGCAGCAGACGTTTTTTTCTGCTGCACGTGTGGCAACGCAGCTTCCAGCTCCTGGAAGTCTGTCCTCTTCGGCCAACTGTCTGTCTGTTTCCTTCTGCAGATGTGGTGAACTTGGACCTCAAATCCACTCTGCGGGTCCTTTACACTCTGTTCACCAAGTACAAGGACGTGGAGTGATGGAGCCGCTGATCCTTCCAGGGCAATTTCTAGGCAGGAAAAATGGGCGTGTCCATCCCCGGCCCCTGCTTCCCCAGGAGATGCTTCCCCAGGGAGGCCTCGGGCTTCTCATCCCTGCTGTGTAATGTCCCTCCTCTCTGCTCCCTGCCTGGTTCCGTTGTCGTTTGTAATCCCCCTTTCCTCTGTGGTTCCCCAGCCAACTGGTTAGGCCTTTGAGAACTTGGTGCTTAAAACACCCTCTCAGGTTTGAGGCCTCACTTCCTTTTTTTCTCTGCTGCCATCAAGAGATGAAGAAAAGAACGAAGCCCCAGCCTAGTCCTCAGCTGGAGAGGGCTGTCCACCTGTGCTCCAACCCACGGGGCAATTACTGATGGCAGGAGCACAGCAGTCCTTGCTCCGGGGACTCCGCCCCACTTGTCCTCAGGAATCCCCTGGGCTGGGCTCTCCCTGGAAGCAGGGTCCTGTCTTAGTAAAAAGATCCTCACAGTTTTTCACTCCTGTCTCAGAAGCGTCAGACTTGTGACGTGTCCCTCCAACCCCCCAACACACACACACACACACACACACACATGCACACGCACATCCGTCTTGTGGTTTACTGGTCTTGACTGACCTTTTACATAAACTCTCAGGACCCAGAATGCCTCAGGCCCCCAGGGAAGCTCCACGGAGCCCGTCTGGGTGTCTTGCTGGCTCTGAATATGCAGCTTGAGTCGGCTTGGAGCCGGAACCTTGCCGTCTCTGAGGCCCTGTTAGGGAATGGACACATTTGTAGAGATTTTACAAGGGGGTGGGTATCTATGACTAGGCCTGCCTCACCACAGGCTACCGGCAGCCAGAATGACAGAGGCGTACATCTGGCGGCTCTGGAGGTTGGAAGCAGGCGGTGGAGGTGCTGGCTGGGCTGGTTTCCGAGGCTTCATTTTCACTGCTCCTCTCCGCCTTTGCATGCATTAGCCTCCTCCTGGTTCTGATAGGGAACCCATCCCCTGTATGGCCTCACTGCCCCTATGACAGCTGTAAGGTCCCTGTCTCCAGGGCAAACTCCCTTGAACACAGCAAGAGCAGGTTTGTGGGGCTTGTCTGAGCTGGGCGTATGAAATGTCCACGTCCTTCCTAGAACACTACTGGTATCCCCTGCAGCACGTCCTATAAAAGAAAACGCTGCTGTTCCCATAAGCCGTCCCCACTCATTCTCCTTGACTCTACAGAGGAGTGGGAATGTCATGGCTGGCTGGCTTCTTGTCTCAGGAACCCCACTTCTGTGGTTCACCCCCTCTCAAGTTCCTCCTACCTCCAGCCTTTGGAACCGCCACCCTCTTCCTTGAGCCTTAAGCGTTCACGGCAGCTATGGTGAACCTCCCTCTTCTGATTCCCACTTTGCCGCGGACCGGGGCTATGGAGTGAGGTGTTGATACTCAACAGAACGCCGACCGTGGAGTTCCAGCAAACAGTTTAATATCATCCCTTGGTTTGACTGTTACTAAGCTGGGAATGGGCTTGGAATAGTCTGCTCCGATGGAGGTGGCTTCCCAGCAGGGGAAAGAGATAATTAAAATGGCATTACCGTGTCTCCCCGTGGGATGCAGTGACATTAAAGAGCCACACTGACAAAATAGCCAGGATCGGAATGTTCTGTGTTGCCTTCCCTCCTTGCACGGAACCACAGCAGCATCTGGGAGCTGCTGGGTCCGCCTTGCCCAGCTCACAGGTGGTCTTGGCAAGGGTGTCTCACATCCCCGGGGCAGGGAGCCTTGATGTGAAGGGTTTGCAGAGACCTATAGTGCTGAGGGGTCAGGGGGGAAGGGCTGGTCTGGGAAGGTTGGTGGTTTCCTGAGCATCCCTATCTGGAGGACACATGTCCCACTTGGAATCCAAGTGGGCTCCTTTCCCCTGCAGGAGAACTGATGAAGACAGGGTTCCATGAAGGCATGACCTTCCCCATTGGCTGAGCATAGAAGTGTGGTTCTGAAATACCAGTGAAGGGCTACCTAATAGCTTTGCTCTCTTTTCTCCATGGAGCAGTCACTCATCCCCTCGACCTGGACAGAGGACCGAGAACCAAGGTTCCTAGGCCAACTTCAGGGCCCCCTGTGTAGGGCAAGGCTTCCCTCATAGATTTGCCCCATTAATTTAGGGAGAACTGTCTCCATCCATACCCTCTGGTAATTAATGACCCCTTCCTCATTTTTTCCCATGACTCTCACTGGGGGCCCCCTTTGAGTTGTTAATTCAAGGAAGTTCTGGAAC
The DNA here is from genome assembly GCF_950005125.1 of Chionomys nivalis. Lineage (NCBI taxonomy): Eukaryota > Metazoa > Chordata > Mammalia > Rodentia > Cricetidae > Chionomys > Chionomys nivalis. The sequence continues at coordinate 41,291,941 of NC_080102.1, forward strand.
ATTCCACTGCTTGGATCTACAGTCTCTCCTGATATTTATTTGAAGAGAGGTCTGGCCACCAAAACTGGTAGAAATGCCATCGTCTGTCATGCCCCACACAGAGTCACAAGGAAGGGTCTGGCAGGTCTGTACCTCCTCCCCCAGGTCTGCAGGCCAGGTCTGGGATTGCTCCCCTCTGTCCTACACGGATTTGTACGTCTCCCCCAGCCCTGCTGACTTGGGTGGACCTGCACAGGTAACTCTTGTTCCCCTTCTGTTCACTTGTGCAAGCCCTGGGCCCGGGGCCCCTGCGTCCTCACCGGCCTGACGAACGGGATCTTATTTTCAAACAGTCGAATCCGCTCCCCTCTATGCTGCTGCGCTTTATTGTCTTTTTAATTGTTCGAAGCAAAGTGTCCTCTGGATTTCTGGATATTAAATAAAAACCACTAAACCCCGCCTGTGCTTTGATCAGACCCTCCTGGCAGACAGCAGGGACAGCGTGCTTACGACAGCTCAAACTTATGGCTTCCTGTGCCAGACATTCAGGCGGGAGACAAAGCTCGGGGTGTCACAGTGTGCTCTGACTTACTCTGGCAAAGAGCTTGGATGCACCAGCTGGCCTCTGGCTCTTTGCAAGGCTGCTTCTCACACACTCCATGTCCATTCGTCTCGCCCAGCTCTGGGCAGGGAGAACATTTCACATTGCCAGGCTGACTTGAACTCTCCCTTTTGATGCTACCGGGCACACGCTCAAGGAAGATGCTGGTGAGGAGCAGAAGGGCTGGGGGGATGGGCTTCCCTGCTCTCTCCATGGAAGAAGTGGAAGTCAAAGCCAGCCTGTGATGGCGACCTCAACTTAGCATTCCATACCCGCTTCCCTGAAGGATCCCGTGCCTTGGGCGCATTTTTCTCTATAGAGTGATGCTTACTGGGAAGCCAAGAGTTCAAGGCCAGCCTGGGCTACATAGTTCCAGGGTAACCTGGGCTATCAAGTGAGACCTTGTCTCGAAACAGTTTTACTACCCCCAAATGCCTACCTGGCCTAGACAGCAAGTCAGTGATGCTATTTGAATAGACTGGGGTTCAAGATGGCTCAATTGGTAAGGTGCTTACTATGTAATTGGGAAGACCTGAGTTTGAATCTCTAGCTGGGTGTGTCGCTGGGTGTCCATAATCCCAGACCTCCTATAAGATGAGACAGAAACTACCTGCTAGTCCAGCTACTCTGATGAGCACAGGAAGGAACAGCAAAGGGACCCTGCTTCAAAGGAGGTAGAAGGTGAGACCTGACCCCTAAGGTTGTTCCTCGGACCACTACATACATGCCATGTGTACTCCCATCCACAACAAAAATACATGTGTACACACACATAGTTTATTTATTATTATTTTTTTTTTAGCTAGCTAAAAATGACAAGCCCTGGCTGGGAGGATCCAGGCTTTGGATGGGCTCTTGGGCCCCAGTCCAGCTTTGTTCCTTCAGTGACTGCTGGTGGCTTAATTTGCCTGAGCCTCCCAGGGCTCAGGGACAGAAATTAGCTGTCTTCAATAGCATGTCCCTCGGCGATGTGTTGTAATGTCTGGAGGTGGATTGGTGGCCACAACTGGGAAGGATGAGCTACTGGCCTGTTGTGGAGGCTTGGCTTACTACCGACACCCTACAGCTCACGGGACAACAAAGAATAGTGTCCCCAAATGTCACTGTGCTCAGTCTGGGACACCCTGAGGTAAACTGTCAGCTCCTGGGTTAGTCCATCTCAATTTTTCTTTGTTGTGCAGGATTTTTCTGTTACTATTGATGGGAAAAAAAAAAAACCCTTTCCCCTTAGCACACAGCACAGTTGATGGAGTTCTCAGGCCCTTGTTGGGAAGTGAGGCAGGAGGAGTGCCTTGAACTCAAGAGCAGAAGAGGCTACGTTGTGCTAGGCTCAACCCCCAGTGCTATATGACCACGTGTGGTGGCATATGTCTATAATCTCAGCACCAGCGGGATCAAGAGTTCCAGGTCACACCCTCTGCTATTCAATGAGTTCAGAGCTAGCCCAAGCCCCACATGAGAGACCCTGTCTCAGGAAAAATTGTATGTGTGTGTGTGTGTGTGTGTGTGGTGTGTGTATATGTGTGTGGTATGTGTATGTGTGGTGTATGTGTGGTATGTGGTGTGTGTGTGTATATGTGTGGTGTGTGTGTGTGTGGTGTATGTGTGGTATGTGGTGTGTGTGTATATGTGTGTGTGTGGTGGAGGGAAGGTTATGCTTTCTATTGTTGTGATAAACACTATAATCAGAACCAACGTGGAGAAGAATGGGTTAATTTCAGTTTATAGTTCCCCTAGAAACTCAAGCAAGGCAGGAACCTGGAGGCAGGACCTGAAGCGGAGGTCATGGAGGAGCGCTGCTTATGGGTTTGCTCTTCATTTGCTCGCTTTACCAGGACCACCTGCCCGTGGGCGACACTGCCCACAGTGGGTGGGGCCCTGCCACATCCATTATTTTTTATTTTTTCGAGACAGGGTTTCTCCGTAGCTTTTTGGTTCCTGTCCTGGAACTAGCTCTTCTAGATCAGGCTGACCTCGAACTCACAGAGATCCGCCTGCCTCTGCCTCCCGAGTGCTGGGATTAAAGGCGTGCACCACTACCGCCTGGCCACATCCGTTATTAATCAAGAAAATGTCTGATAGGCTTGCCCACGGGCCAGTCTGGTAGAAGTGTTTCTCAGCTGAGTTCCCTCTTCCCAGGTAACTCTATCTTGTGTCAAGTAGGAGAAAAAATAAAAAGTCAAACTAACCCATACGAGACACTAGTTCTTCTGAGACCAGCCCATGACACGTGACCCTCCAGGACCTTCTGATTGGTTGACCAGAGCCAGTGGCGTGGCCAGAGACAGAGCTGAGTTTTGAAGCAGGAGACCCTATGGGTGACTCCTGGAGAATCAGGGTGACAGGGCGCAGCAGGGGGTGGTTAGACAGAATAGGAGCTCAAAGGCAGCTTTGAGGAGAGACCAGAGCTGAGGGCTTCGTGGGTAGCTCAGGCCTTAGTGTTCCTTCTCTCTTACAAAAAAAGTCTCATTCCATTCTATAGGCTGACAGTCTGTCGTCAGGCCCCCAGGAAAGTCCACCCAGTACAGATCCTCAGATGTGTGTGGTCCTTCCTTTATAGCCAGTCTGGAGAAATGGGTCCACGGGGGATTCAGACAAGGAAGGGACCACCTGCTCTGACCCACGCAACCCTCCCCAGGCTAAGGAGCTGGGTCAGTGCTGTCCTGGGACAAAGTCTTAGAGCTGGGAAGATGAAGGCTACTGTGTAGATCCTCTGTCTCTGCTTCAGGAAATTACCATTGTCTGAGCCAACAAGGGTGGTCTTTGCCCTGGGCAAGGTGTGGAGAACCCCATGTAGATACTACACAGAGGGACTGTTTGCTACTTTGTGCCACACTTCAAGCTACTTGCACCGGGGTGTGGCAGGAAGTGAGGACACAGAACATGTGGAGGTCAGATGGCCAGTGTAGGAAGACAAGCTAGGGCCACGTGGAGTGGGAGCATGGGAAGAGCATAGATAAGATGGACCGTGAGACAGGCCCCCCGGTGAGTGAGCGGCAACCAGAGAGGTACTGGACTGAGCCCCACACTTGTTGGGTCCCCATCCCCCTTACATTTCGATGCGCCACATGGCTCATCCCAGAAGCTGACACCTAAGGCGAGAACACTTGTCACGCTGCCTCTGAGTCATGTCTTCGCGCCTGAAGCACACATCACCTTTGTTGCGCAATGTTTCTCAGAAGGGCTAGGGACTCTGATGTACTGCCAGATGCACAGGAGTCCTCCCCCCAACACACTGTGTCAAGGCAAGTTGGAAATAGGCAAGGGATTGTGGCATAGGCCAGAGGGACCTGGGCTCAGGGTGTCCTAGGCTTGGGGAGATCTGAGCATCAGAAGGAACATAGTAGCGAATGCTTGTAATTCACTTCAGCACTAGAGGGGCAAAAGCAGGAGGGAAGGGAGCCTTTCCTGCATAGTGAGTTCTAGGGCAACCTGGGCTACAGAGTGAGACCCTGCCTCTAAAAAAAAACAAATCAAAAGGTATTATCTGCATGAGAGATTGATAAATGATAAATAGGCTATCAATGGATAGATGATGCATATATACTGATGAGGAGGATGGTATTGGGATCTTTTTCTGTCTCTTAATATCTTATCTTTCCACAGTATTAAGCTAACAGAGAAGTCACAGGAATTGTAAAAAGCCCTGTGTTTACCAGATGTCTGTAAATGCTGCTGTTTCCGCCACTGCTTTAACCTATTATGCTCTATGTTTTGTCCTTCCTGTCTCTATTTTTTGGTATTTAAAAAAATACCAAAAATTTTGGTATGAGTTCTGATCTATCCCCCTGTCATGTATCAATCAATTCATGTAATGTATCATCTATCTATCTATCTATCTATCTATCTATCTATCTATCTATAATCTATTTTCTATATTAGTCTTCTCTCTATCTACCATCCATACTTGCCTATATACCTACCATCTTTTTAAACTGATGTCATGACCACTTCATGCTACGGCTAAGGGGAAGGCTTTTACTGTAGATAGGAGAGAGAGACAGCCAGAGGGTCTGGAAGAGTTCAGAGCAGAGAGAGAGAACTGGACACGGCCAGCAGACTGCACACCAGAGCTATCTGTGAGAGAGGGAGATAGCAGTGGATAGAGAATAGTGAACACAGGGAGAGAAGCAGGAGCAGAGCAGAGCGAACAGTGAGAACAGCAGGGTTACAAGGAGAATGAGTGTGGGAGCCTGTGAGCTGGAGGAGGTGAGAAGGGCTAGGATTAGGATGGACTTTGAAATGTGTGAGAGATGCTTGTGATACCAACGTGCGCTTTGATATGCTGATAGGCACCTCATGTAGCTATATGGCCCTTCTGCCAGAGGTAAGGAAATGAATGACCCCTTTTGGTAGAGGGGAACCGGCTTCACAAGTTCCTGAGGAATGCTGGCCTTTATCTAACCTCCAGAAATCCTCCTGTAGTTCAGGTAGAGCTCATTTCTGGATAGGGGACTGTCTTTGGAGTTTGGGGAAATGGAGTTTCCTTCAAACTTGATACCATCCATTCTATCTATCTATCTGTCTGTCTGTCTGTCTGTCTGTCTGTCTATCTATCTATCATCTATCATCTATCCCCCATATATCATCTGTACATATCTGCTACCATCTAGCTTGTTTGTCTATCCATCCATTCCAACTATCTGCCCACTCCCTCCTTGATGTGGAATGAGTCCCCCCCCCCACCCCGAATGCTGTGAATATGTTTTATTACCATTGGTTAACAAAGAAGCTGCTTTAGCCTATGGCGGTACAGAATATAGACAGACAAGAAATCCAAATAGAGATATGGGAGAAAGAAGGCGAAGTCAGGGACATGCCAGCAGCTGACGAAGGAGTAAGATGTCAGTGCATTACCAGTAAGCCTTGGGGCACATGGCGATATTCAGATTATTAGAAATGGGTTGATGTATATGTAGAGCTAGTCAGTAAGAAGCCTGAGCCATCGGCCAGTTTGTAATTAATGCTAAGCCTCAGAGAGGACCTTCAGGAACCGGCGGGCGGGAAGGAGACCTCCAGTTGCACACCTATCATCTAGCTATCACTCCCTGTATCTGCCCATCATCGCTCTCTGCCTATCATCTATCCCTTTGTTCTTTACACATGTTGCACACTTATCTGTGTTATGTCTTCCCCACTGCTATTCTGTGATACGAATTTAGCACAAGCGTCTTCCTCAGGAAGTAACAACTGCAGCAGCATTATCAGCCCTGCAGCTCTTATTACATCTGTCCAGCTGTCCTGCTGATGTTCGCTGTCTGAAGGAAAACGCAAGCCCAGCTTTGCAGTTCGTGGGTGCTAAGGTTCTCCACTGGCAGAGCCTGAGTGCTGTGCGCATTTAGGGTTGGACCGGAATGAAGCTGTCGCTCTGTAACTTTACCTGCTTCCCGCTGTCACAATAGAAGACCACCTGCCAGTCAAGCTTCCTTTTCTTTCTTCTTCAGTGATTAGATGCTGGGAATTTCCCATGAGTCCTCAGAAGGACCCAAGGGAGAGGCCGTACCAGTCACCTGCTCATGAACTCCACATATGTGACTAGGGCCTGCTGGCCCCTTGTGTATCTCTTCCCGTTGACCATGGGACATTTTGGCTCACTGGTTTTGTAGAGTGACCTATCAAATGACACCCAGTGTCTGGTAAGCAACTCAAAGTCGATGGTGGCTTGGGGTACTATCTTAGTTTTGCTTCCTGTTGCTATGACAGGACATCCAAGACGGTAATTTACAGAGCACAGAGGTGTGTTTGACTCATAGTTCTAGAGGCTGGGGAGTGAGCTCTCCAGCGGTGTTGACATCTGTTTTGGAACCTCCCAGAACAACGGGACAGAACACAGAGTAATCATGCAAGTTTAGGTCACCCTTTCTCCCACAAAGCCACGCCTGGGAATCCCACCTTCAGAACCTCATCTAATCCCTTAAACTCTGTATCAAAACACCCTTAGCATGTGACTAGGCATCAGGTCTCAACACACGAACTTTTGGTGGGGGACACAATTAAACCGCAGCCTGTTCAGGCTTTAGCCCACACTGGAACTAGTGACAATCTGGGCTGGGGACAGGGCGAGTTCTCAACAGGAGGGATCATGACATCACTGGACATCACTGCACCCCACAGCTCTGAAGCCAGGACTGAGACATCTCCACTGCCCACACTGTCCATCCATCATCCTGGTATACTTTGCACACATGGACCCTTAATGACCTGGCTGGCTCAGAAGAGACTGACCTGTGGGCATTAGTGCTAGGGCCAGGTGCAGATCTTCTGAATTTGTCCCCAGTAGGCAGCCTCCTGAGCGCTGAGGTCCAGACATGGTATATATGGCATTGGCATCCAAAGAGCTACCATCACCAAGCACAGAACCTCCTCCCTTGCTGAAAGAGAAGGAAGAGTCAACCCGTGCAGTTTTATTTAGGAGGGGTCATTCTTAGATTTCCAGACAAGTAGATAGATTTCCCCAGAGGGCCATGGGGCAGCAAGTCCCTGGACCAGCATACAGGTGTCCTCACAAGGCATCTAGAATAGGGCCACTCACTGTTGCCGTGCCACAGATACATAGAAAGAAACAGAACGTTCAGGGCACACTGGAAGGACAGTCACTCAGAGGTAGCGAAGATGAGCTTGAACACTGGCTGCCCTGGGAGCCATACATCGGTATACTACAACCCACATATGGGAAGTTTACTTGCTCTGACTTGCCCACTGACTCCTGTTGACTTAATGGTGGCCATCAAGGGGAAGAGCTGGTTGTCCCTTGGATGAGACCATCTCTGCTGCAACCTCCGGGCATGAGAGTGTCTTGCTTGCCCAGTCCTGCGAGAGCTCCAGTCTTCTCTTGAATGATTTAGATCAAGAGTCTCACTTGCTGGCTTAGAGCTGCTGGTGAGGAGTTGAGCTCTGGTAAGGAGATCACACGGAAGCAGCTGAAGCCCCTGGAGGCCTTACTGGTGAGAGTCCCTTGCCACATGGCTCTGCAGAGGCAGGAGATGCACCCTCAGAGCGTCAGCCTCGCCTTTTTGCTTTTTCAATTTGGCAAAGATTGAGAGCTCACGGAGCTGGCTTGGCCTTTTTTTTTTTTTTTTTTTTTTTTTGGTTTTTTGAGACAGGGTTTCTCTGTGGTTTTGGAGCCTGTCCTGGAACTAGTTCTTGTAGACCAGGCTGGTCTCGAACTCACAGAGATCCGCCTGCCTCTGCCTCCCAAGTGCTGGGATTAAAGGCGTGCGCCACCACCGCCCGGCTTGGCTTGGCCTTTTAAACAAATGCTTGACCCTGTCCCTACCTCACCTCCCCCCACCACAGGGGAGCGAGCCATTCTGTGGACCCAGGATTGGCTTTGACTGTGACCCCTCTGTCACAGTAGCTGCACTCAAGGCTGCTGAACTGGTTTGGATTTCTCTGCTGTTGGTTGAGCAGTGGGTGGCCATCTCTTTCAGGGCTGGATCAATTGTCCACAGCCTGAGGGCCCTGGGCTAGACCCTGCTGAGAACGGCCCTGACTGGGCATCCTAGCACAGTGCCCACGTGTTGGTTGGTAGACATGTTGGCATAATTCCTCCCTCCCCTTTTGCCTTGCCCTTGGGTAACACCTTCCTGTGCTGCCTCTTGCATCGGCTGTGTGACTCGCTTTGGCCAAAGGGACAATAGTAAAAGTGATACCGAAAGATTTGTCAAGTGTTTGGGCCCTGGTGCCCCTGCTGTGGGTGAGAGTTGTACAGTCAACAGCCAGAAACTTTTCTTAACAGGAAACTGGGAGAGAAGCTGTCGGAGATAACCAACTGTCAGCTGGCTACAGACATGGCAGTCAGGACCATCCTATCTAGCCCAGACTTGCCCAACCTATTCAAAAACATACAGAAAGAGGAGGCTGTTGGGTTGAGCCTCTACGACCCATCAACTCCCAGAACTGAATGGCTCCTATGGCAAATGTGTAGAGCCTGGGGGTAGAGCCTGGAGCAGAGGAGAATGCCATTCCCGGTAGGACAGACATTTCAGATGGCTGCTGGGACTTTTCCAGGCAGGGCAGGTTATTTTCGTGTGTTAGGCTCTCCAGGAACCACCAAGAGCAAGCTCACTGCCATGTTGGAGTAGACCCCCTGCTAGTATTTGTTTAGAATCTCCCATTGAGTCAAGGCTGTGGACTTAACCACGCTTGGCTGCAAGTGATCATGGGAATTGTGTAGCCACATCTGTGGGAATCTCCCAGGACTTCTTTCTCTCAGGATTACTAGATCCTCATACATGTAAATCCACCAAAGCAAGAAACCAACCCCAGATGCCCGTTCCTGAAGCTACACAGCCCATGAGTGAGACTGATCACCCATTCTTTATGAATCCGACTCAGTCACAGAAAGTTCATGAAAGGCCCAAGGGGCAGGCTACAGGTGGTTCCTGGTGGCAAGGGGTACCCACTACAGAGTCAACCTGTGACACAAGCTGCCAGGGTAGGAAGCCATAGTGACCATTGCTTCTGTCCACCCCCTCTTAGGACCTATTCCTGCTTTGTGTCCTGACTTCAGTGGATGCCATCGCTGGGCTTTCCTTGGCCCTGGCTTCTGGCAGTATTTGTCTACTGAGGGAGGGCCTGTGGCCAGGAAGGTGTGTGTCATGGGTGTTGGGCGTATATTCCTCTCTCTGGCCCCTGTCATGGGTGTTGGAGGTATATTCCTCTCTCTGGGCCCTGTCATGGGTGTTGGAGGTATATTCCTCTCTCTGTGCCCTGTCATGGGTGTTGGGCGTATATTCCTCTCTCTGTGCCCTGTCATGGGTGTTGGTGTATATTCCTCTCTCTGTGCCCTGTCATGGGTGTTGGGCGTATATTCCTCTCTCTGTGCCCTGTCATGGGTGTTGGAGGTATATTCCTCTCTCTGTGCCCTGTCATGGGTGTTGGGGGTATATTCCTCTCTCTGTGCCCTGTCATGGGTGTTGGGGGTATATTCCTCTCTCTGGGCCCGGTCATGGGTGTTGGGGTATATTCCTCTTGCTGTATCCTACCAGTCATTACTTGTGGCCACGTCCTCTCTTACCCTTTCTCTAGTGGCTATCTCTTTCTGGGCTCAGTACCCATTGATCACTTGCTCTCTGGCCTCCAGGGCCCCTCCCCCCACCACTGAACTGGGTACAGAGTAATCTTTTCTAGTCTTCCATCTGGTGCTGTGTTTCCTTCATGGAACCATGGAGCACACTCTGGTTTCCACATTCGAGTGTGCTAACTACACTACACAACACTGACTGCTGGGCCGCGATGCAGGGCTCAGAGGGCTCAGAAGCCACGCAGAACATGGAACCTGAGTTTGGGACTGAGCCACTCTGCTGCCCAGCCATGCGGGTCCTGGGAACGGCTGCTCTCCCACTTCTTCATGAGCTCTGGTCCTGCCCTTGTGCGTCGGAATGGCAGTGGGGAGCTGGGAGTCTCGGATTCCCAGCGGAGTGGAGGTGACCATGGGGTGATACCTACTTTGCAGAGTAAGTTCCATGCAGGGGCAGCCTCTCAGCATTTCCTTCCCTTTGAGCCCTTAGATAAAGATGACCAGCAATGACAGCATCCACACTGCCACTCTGAGTGTGTCCTTTAGTGTGTTTGCACACTTTACCTCTGCCTCCTACCTGTTCTGACTGCTTCTGTAATGATACATCACAGAGCAAGGGTGGCTAGCTTCCTGCTTGCTCAGCTAGTCACCTGTCATCATGGAACTGTCTAACTCAGGCCAGATCCTGAAAATTCAATCTCTGAGACCAGCTGGGCTCAGGAGTGTTCCTACTGAGCCATTGTGCTGTGTGTCCCTCCTACAACCCGTAACACTGTACAGCAATTGCTCAGCCATCTTTTCACGAGCGGCTTATCAGAGCCAGGGGCTTCGGTAAAAGTTTTGAAACCAAGATTCAAGGAATTTTGGCATTATTGCTCTGTGAATAAAGCGGCTGTCTTTTGCTGTAGATTTTCTCTGTAGCTAACTCCCTTTCTGCTACATATTTGGGGATTAATTCCCACAGTTCAGAACTGTTTTCCCCTAGCTACATGTAAAAACAGTTTCCCACAGCCAGACTTTCTTTCTCCTCTCCTAGGTAAACACAGAGATCTGCCTTCCTGTTATTATCTTCATCAGCAGACATTTGATCAGTGGTTGGGGTCCAGGAAAGGACATTCCATTTAAGATACTCACAGATATCCATGGACATAGAATTAGTACCGGCCCAAACTGCTGTTCTGGTTTTACCCCAGGACCAGAACGACTGATAACAGCATACGCTGGAACTGATGATTTAGAGGTCTGGGTCTCTTCTTTGCTTAGAGCAAAAAGTCAAACTCCAGACCTAGGGCATAGAAATTACAGTATCTGCTGTATGTGCTATTAGATTCAGGGGTCATAGCTGCCCCCTGACTGTTTACGTAGGTTGCCAGGTTACTCGGTGAGAGAAAAGAAGTGGCGCTCTGATTTAAACAACCTGTGCCCTATTCATAATTTTACTGAAAGTAGACCTTTTTAGCTCTTTCTAACCGCCTAAAAATGTAGCATAGCACACTAACCTTCCCCTCTAGAATTCCCTGATGATTTAATTCCTTTCTTAACTAACTTCCTCCAATAATTCACCAGACGTGCATTCGTCACCCCCACCTTTGAGCTGACAGCCATGGATCTGTATGTATGTGTGAAAACTCTTACCTGACTTTTTTTAATTTTTTTTTATTTATTTTTTTTTTTTTTTGACACAGGGTTTCTCTGTAGCTTTTGGTTCCTGTCCTGGAACTAGCTCTTCTAGTCCAGGCTGGCCTTGAACTCACAGAGATCCGCCTGCCTCTGCCTCCCAAGTGCTGGGATTAAAGGCGTGCACTACTACCGCCCGGCTCTTACCTGACTTTTATGGGGCCAAAGAACCCCAGCCCTGGAATCTGCTAGGACTGGGGAATTGCTGGTTTTAAGGATATATGTGACTGGGAATGTTTGTAACAGGGAGAACAAGGAACAGAGAGGAATAAAGAAACATGGGCAGACGGAACCTGTTGGGAGTGGACTTCTCAACCTCAGAGTTTAGCCCCCCCATCCTTTAGCTTATTGTGATGTCTTTCACTGTACCCTGGGAGGAATCCCTAGAAGCTGGACTTTTAGGAACTCCGTTACATCCCCAATGTCCTCCTGGCCTTTTTATGGTGGTTCCCACCTCCAACATCATTGTCACCAAAGCATTCTTTTCCAGAAAGCTCACTTGGTCCCTGTGACAACTCATTTTCACTGTCAACTTGACTGGATTTGGAATCACCTTTGGGTGCATCTGTCTGTGAGGGCATTTGTAGAAACGGGTGTGGCACCATTGGGTCAGAGTGTGAGATGAGTCAGCATTTAGGGCTCTGTCTCCTGACTGTGGATGCGATGGGATCAGGGATCTCACAGTCCCGTTGCCATGCCCCCTGCCTTGTCCACTCGATTGTGAGCCCAAATAAAACCCTTTCCCTAAGTTGCTCTTTTCAGTTTTCTCCTCCTCCTCCTCCTCCTCCTCCTCCTCCTCCTCCTCCTCCTCCTCCTCCTCCTCCTCCTTCTTCTTCTTCTTCTTCCAGTGTCTCATGTACTCTTGAAGCCGGGACTTCCCGCATGCTAGGCAGGCACTCTACCAACTGAGCCACGTATCCAGCCTCTGTCACGAATTTTGTCATTGCCAACAAGAAAAATGACCAGCACAGTCCTTTAAGCAATAACAGCCATCAGAATGTATTCATTGAGCCCATTTTCTGCAGGGTTCTATTGTAGGCACTGGCTTTTAATAGCGAGTGGGAGAGATGGGCCCCTCCCTGCAGAGCTCCTGGATGGATGGAAGGACAGCCATCAGACACCAGCCAGTATCACTGGCTGACACAGCATGCTTGCTGGCCCAAGCCACCTGTGCTAGACAGGGATGTTGTGTCAGGCTTCTTAGAGGAGGAGACACCAAAGTTCATGTCAGGAATGAGCTTGAGCTGGGGGAAAAGCTAAACAAAGCTTGCAAGATGTGGAAGACAGGATGTGTGACGTCAGTGTGGGTGGGATGGGTGGGAAGAGGATGCGAGGGTCAGGGAGATGTGGCAGGTAGGTTATGGGTGCAGGACACTGGCTGGGACCAGAGGACTGGCTTTTATTTAGGAGACTTTGGCTGGGTGTAGTGGCCTGTGGTGGTTTGAAAGAAAATGACCCCAAAGGGAGTAGCACTATTAGGAGGTGTGGCTTTGTAGGAGTGGGTGTGGCCTTATTGGAGGGAGTCACTGTGCGAGTGGACTTTGAGGTCTCATATATTCTCAAGCCACACCCAGTGTCTCAAAGACCACTTCCTGTTGTTACCTGCGAGTCAAGATGCAAGAACCTTCTCCAGCACCATGTCTGCCTGCATGCTTCCTTTTTTTTAATTGAAAATTTCCACCACCTCCCTTCCTCCCACTTCCCTCCCCTCCCCCCAAATGTTTTCTTTATAAAAGTTGCCGTGGTCATGGTGTTTCTTCACAGTAACAGAAAACCTAAGACACGGCCCCTGCCTGTAATGCAGGCTTGCAAGAAATGGGATGGGGCAGAAGAATCAGGAGGTCAAGGTCAACCTCAGCTTGATGAGTTTGAGGCCAGCCTGGGCTACATTAGACTGCCTCACAATCAAGAAATCAAGCAAGCAAGCAAGCAAGCAAGCAAGCAAGCAAGCAAGCTAGCTAGCTAGTGGACAGCCCTGGGGGCTGCTCAGTGGGTGAGTTGCACAGACGGAGCCAGAGGAGAAGGTTGGGCACTATGGAACAAAAGTGGTGGAGAGCTCACAGTTTGCTCTGGGGGCCCTAACCTCATTTTTCTGCTCAGACAGCCAATGTTTGGACATGGAGAGGCAGAGCAGGGAGGGAAATAAGAGAGACTCCCCAAGATGCCCTGGAGTCTTGGAAGACTAGGCGCAGTGCAAGGGCTGGGGCTCTGACAATCTCTCCGTGAACTGAGGTTGCCTCACTCCCTAGCAGCTCAGAGAAGGAAGCTGCCTGCAGCCACCAGGGTGGCAGAGGAAGTGAGCGCAAGCCCTGCCTTCCACCTCCAGACCGGAACCTGTCTCTTGGGAACCTGGTTACCCTCTGAGCCAGTGGGCTTCACTTCCTGGTGTGAAAAGAAGTGGCTGGTGAGTGGATCTGGCCTTGGGTCTGGGGGATTCCTGAGTTACTAGAATCTTCTACCTGTTTACATGCCCGGGGACTAGCACTCACAGAGAAAGGCTGAGGTGCACCATAAATAGGAACCCAGAGCCGCATCTCAGCAGGGACCTCACAGTGAGAGGGTCTGTCAGCGGAGAACCCTGAATCCTGCTATGTTGCTGAGGCTGTCACCTCATTTTATAGAGGAACTGTGAGCCCTGTCCACACTGAAGGGTCCTACTTACCTCTCTTGAAGCAGTTTTGTGGACCAGGGTCCTTCAGAGCTCTCCACGGCATGAGGGAAAGCTGAGCTCCCCACACCACGAAGAAACAGGTCAGGGAAGGGACTCACCTGGGACTGGCCAGCAGGGGCAGTTTCAGGTCTGTGTGTACTTGGCTGGACACAGGGTCCAGCCCCTTCCTGTAAAGATGTATCAGGCCAAAGAGGGAGCAGACTGGCCTGTAGTCACTCAGCCTGAGCCAGGAGGAGCTGGCTGGGGGCCAGGCTCCCCACTCCGACCCATCTCTCCTCTTCTTCAGGTCGTGAGGCTTGGGACTCATTCCCAGGGGCTCTGTCCTCTTGCTTCTGGCTCCAGGGTGGGGCTCAGCTTCTCAAGGTCCCCAGACTGCAGTCAGTTTGCGGAAGGTGGCTCCCAGCCCCCACCAGTGCCTCCTCTCCCTCCACACAACCCTGGGGCTCCTTGTTTTAGCTTTTCCTGGTTTGACCCTGGACCCCAAACATCTGAGTGATCCTGGGAATATGGGGCAGATACAGAGACCGAATGAGGTACAGAAGAGAAGTGTCAAAGGTGGCCATGCCACAAGGGAAACTTTCAGAGAGGAAGTGGGCAGAAGAACTAGAAGTAGGTTAGGGAACCAGAAGGGGCCATTAGCTTCTGAGTCTGATCCTCTCTGGTGCCCATTACGAGGCTGAGGGTGGGAAGCAGGTCTAAAACTGCCTATCACAAGGCTGGGGGTGGGAGCATTGCTTGTCTTGGGCCTAACACTGCCCATCATGAGGCTGGGAATGAAGGCATTGCTGGTCTCTGGCCTAGCACTGCCCTTTGTGAGCTGGGATTGCTGGTCTCGGGCCTGACACTGCCTCTTGCGAGTCTGAGAGGTTGGGAAATGCTTGTTTTTCATAAGGAGCATATGCTCTGTGCTTCATGAGCAAAAGCCCCAAGAGACCACACCCCAAGTCGGGATGCCAAGCCCATCTGAGAAAGCCTCATTCAGAACTAGAGACCAGATGGGCCAGTCTCCCTCTGCAAGCCAAGCCAGCATAGAATGGGGAACAGGTCTGGGTGGCTTTGGCCTACGGCCTGGTCCACCCCATTCACAGCTGAGGGAGTCTGGTCTTGGATTCAGGGGCCCTGAAGGGATGGATAGCCACTCTACCCCACTGGCGGGTGTTCATCTTGATATAGATTGACCCAGAGTTCTCCTCCCATACTTGTCTGAGACTTTGTGGGAGCTGGGTTTCTGTGCTGGCTGCTGAGAGAGGGCTGGGCCTCCTGGCCAGGAGTGGTGGGCAGGCTTCTGTGTGCCTGGCTGAAAAGGAACCCACTTCCTCACCAAGCCTTTGCCCATGCTTTGCCCTCAGACTGTGTATTAATCACTTGATACCCCAACAAAAGGAAGGAGGGGCTTCTTTAGCTCCTAATTTGAAGGTATAGCCCCTCGTGACGAGAAGTCATAGTAGCGGGGGCACGAGGCAGCTGGTCAAAATGTGTCGGGAGGATGGGACAAATGACGTCCAGGTCACTTTCTCCTCTCTCATTCAGCCCAGGACCAGTGCATGGGATGGCGCTCTCCTTACACTGAGGGAATCGAGGTATGCCCAGAGCCTGCTTATCTATCAGGTGAGTCTAGATCCTGCCGCGGTGACAATCAAGATTAATCGTCAAAGCTTGGCACCATCTCCTGCAAGGCTTGGCTTCAGATGTCTCCACACCAGGCCCCTCCCCTCACCCTTGCTTGACTCTTTGTGTCTTGTTGGGTTGGAGTCGCGCCTCCATCTTCCCAGTCCGAGTAAAAGAATGAGCACATGGTGATTCTGGGCCTTGGGGACAGTGATGCACTCTGTCGTCTGTCTCCTCCAGGGAAGGCAAGGGAGAAGATGGAGTCAGAGCCCCTTTACAACCTGCTGCAGCTCCCGAAGGAGGTGGATCCGCCCACAGAGGAGGAGCTCCCAAGAGGTGCTGGTCCTGGAGGGACAAGGGTTGTTGAGTCAGGGGAGGGAGAGCGTGGGTGACCAGGTCACTAGGCTGAGCAGGCTGTACCTGGGGACTGCCCATGTGGCCATCTGTCTGTCAGTCTGTCACCCACCCTCTATTCGTCTGTCCACTCCATAAACCGCCATCCATCCTTTCATCAATTCACATCTCCCTATCCCTCCCTCCCTCCCTCCCTCCCTCCCTCCCTTCCTCCCTCCCTCCCTCGTTCTTCCTCCCCTCCCCTCCATATTCACTCACTAATCCACTCACATTATCAGTAGCTGACCCCAAGCCATGAGTGCCATGTTCTATTTGTTCTCCTGTCAGGGCTGGTGGGTACACTCCAAGGCTTTGTGAGATCTAGCATCTAGGTGGGTCACATGGCAGGTGGGTCACATGGCAGGTGGGTCACATGGCAGGTTATATTTTATGAGATTGAGCAAGTCAGCCCCATGTGCTGACTCAGTTTCTTCATGTGCATCGAGGCCAGCTGACCTACAAAGCCCCTCTGGGCCTGATGCTTTGTGGGTTCTAAGAATTCAAAATGCGGAGGAGACCTTGCTGACCAAAGTCTTATGGAAGGGAGTGACCTAGCCAAAGAGGGCATAGGGGACCTTGGTGCTACATCCTGCACAGAGCTACTTGGCAGCATAGGTGATGCCCACTTTAGTCTGACATGTCCTTTGCCCCTTTGGGCTATGCCTTCTTCCTAGGCAGGTATAAGTAAAAGATACTACATATCTACTTCATGACCTTCAGGGTAAGAAGTGACCTCTGAGTCTCAGTGTGCACCCCCAGTGCTCCTGAGGAAGTGTGAGTGAGAGGTGGGACTAGGGATCCCCCCAGGGCCTGGGGTCAGAGGGTGACCTGCAGGGAGATATCTATCTGCCCAGGGTCCTCAGGGTCCTCACGCACGTCATATTCTCCTCTGCTTCCAGGAGGAAAGAAAAAATACCTGTCCCCCAGTTCCCGGAGGGACCCCAAGTTTGAAGAACTGCAGAAGGTACACCATCATGGCCAGCCCTGAGGTCTCTGGAGCCAGGCTTGGTGGCCCTGACTTATAGACACCACACCCCTGTGCACACCGCACCCCGACACTGCCTTCCTCTCTTCCAACATCACACCCCCTACTTTCCTCCTGAGACATCACCCCAATCACCTCCATGTTTCTACAACCCGCTCGTGGAGGCAGTCTAGGCTTTGTAAGTGAGTACCCATTGCCAGCTGTTGCCATCACCCAATTCCACAGCCATGTGCCCGGTTTTAGGTGTTTGCTACAGCGATGGCAACTCCTAGGTACTAAACCCCCACGTACCAGGATGACAGCCCCTCAGGGTTCAGGCAGGTGTCTGGGAGATCTTGGGAGGAGCGTCTTTGGGAGCTCAGAGCAGACTCCACATGGCCAGGGAGAACAGGGAGAACCTTCTGGAAGAGGTACCACTTGGCCAGGCCTTGAAGAGTTGGTGGGTAGAAGAACTCACTCTAGTATGAAATGACAGCCTGGCCAGGCGACTCCTACCCCGTCAGTTGTCCCCTTGTGCCTGGCAGGTGCTGATGGAGTGGATCAATGCCACGCTCCTCCCGGAGCACATCGTGGTCCGCAGCCTGGAGGAGGACATGTTTGATGGACTCATTTTGCACCACCTGTTCCGTAAGCAGAGGCCCAGGCCCCACCTCATCCCCACCTGTGCTTCCTAAGCAGCTGCTCCTGGGGCTTTGGAGTCAAGTGCACCCCCCACGACCCCTCAAGTGACTTCCTGCCTCAGTCCCCACCACAGCTCCAGGAGAAGGGACCCTTCTATGACTTTCCAGATTGCAGAGTTGCAGAGGTGGAGACCCTGTCCACTCCCGGGCATGGCAGGACAGAGCTATGGTTCCACCCGGTGTCTAATGTCTGGACCGCTGCTCTTCTGCCACACTGTGGCATATCCAGCACTTAGGAAGTGTCTGATAATTTCTGTTTTTGAGACAGGGTTTCTCTGTAGCTTTGGAGCCTGTCCTGGAACTTCCTCTGTAGACCAGGCCTAGAACTCACAGAGATCCGTCTGTCTCTGCCTCCTGAGTGCTGGGGTTAAAAGTGTGTGCCACCACCACCTGGCATGTCTGATAATTAAGAAGCTGGGACATCAATTGTCCCTGACCTCAGAATGCCCTGTGCTTCTGGAAGAACCCAGGCTACCCTGAGTGGGGGATTCTAGAAGCAGAGGCAGGGGTGGTTCTGCCTGGTGGGTCTCATTGTGCACGGAAATGATGTCCAAAGTCAGGCCAAGTGCCTGTCTGACTGGTGTCTGGTCTGCAGATGTCTTGTGCAATGAAGGGGGTCCTGGAAGTGGTAGGGCCCAGATCCATATTCTCAGGGCCTCCTCAAGGCTCTACTCTGCAGAGCTTGGCATACGGGCTCCAAAGTGATCCTCCAGCCTCTGCTGAGGCTTCTGTGTACTTCTCAGAGAGCAGGCACTGTCAGCTTTCTGCACAGTGCCTTGCAGTCCCTCTCTCTGGCTATGAGTAAGACCAAGGCAGAAAGCAGGGTGCTGCCCTGTGGGAATGGCATGGCCACAGCAGTGCAGAGATCAAGGTATGGGCAGAATGATCAAGGCGAGGTAGGCCAGAGGGATGGCGCAAAGGATTGTAACCAGCTCACATACATGCTCCATTTCCCATATGAATGGGGATCTTTGGATAATGAGTATGTTTGGTTGAGGGTTCTGGGATTGCCTAGGGCTCGGCATCAGCTGTATATATCCCACAGATCCATATACCCCAACAGAATGGCATTATCCTTATGGCAGAGTCCCCATAACAGGTGCTCAGTACTTCCTGGTCCTTACTGCTCTTTTGCTTTAGAGAAGCTGGCAGCCCTCAAACTGGAAGTGGAGGAAATCTCCCTGACCTCTGCCAGCCAGAGGCGCAAGTTAGGAGTCATCTTGGAGGCCGCCAACCAGAGTCTGCAGGTTGAAGAGCAACAGGCCAAGTGGAGCGTGGAGAGTATGTGGGGCTGAGCCTGGCTGGTACCTGGGAGGGGAGGCGGGACCACCTGCGCTGACTGCTCACTTGATGATCAACACATTCATCGACCCAAGAACCGTCAGGGAAAGGGAAGGACACAGAGGCCTTAGGCAGCCTATAATGTGAGCACAAGCTGGACACAAAGTCAGGTGTCTGGTGAGAGAGAAACTGACCTACACACACGGCCCTGGGTGTACCACTGCGGTCGGTACTACCCAAGGAGAATGCCTTTCCGGCAACACAGCCACGGCTGAGTCTAAGAACACACCACACTTTTCAGCCTGGTCCAGTGGTACTCACAGTCCAGCTACATTAATTTTCTGCCTGTTAGCAAATGAGTGTGCTGTGTGTGCATGCTTCCCACGATAGTTTGGTAAACAGAGAGAGAAAGACAGACAGACAGACACACACACACGGAGTCAGAAAAACAGACACAGAGACAGAGAGAGACAAAGAGAGAGACAGAGACAGGGAGAGAGATGCTGACCTCAGTACTCTCTCTGCACAGGAAAGTTCTGAGGATGTCTTCAGGTTTTGATGGCCCCTCAGCTCTGACTTTGTCCTCTCCTTTTTAGCCATCTTCAACAAGGACCTGCTGGCCACCTTGCATCTCCTGGTGGCCCTGGCCAAACGCTTCCAGCCGGACCTGCCCCTTCCAGACAATGTCCAGGTGGAAGTCATCCACATTGAGGTACTTGTGAAATGGCGCAGGTCATCAATGCCACCGCATCTACAGGGGGTCATTGCATGGGGAGTGACTCCAGGGGCCTATGAGGAACATCACATCAGGACAGCAGTCAGGGGCTAGGCTGGCAGAGACAAGGAGGGTAGGAGGAGGGCCCTGGCCAGTCAGTACTGCTCTCAGCAGCCAGCTCTGCCTAGCAGAGGCAGGGATGGGTATGCTGATAGGGAGGTCAGCTGGTGTCACCATATTTCCTGGGTCACAGGTGACCATCTCTCCACGGCCACCTTCAGTATCCTGTCTTTCATTTGTCTCCCGTGACCATATCCTGTCTCCTCTTTGGAGAAACCTTTGCTCTCTGGCAATGTTAGCTTGTGTTCTATGATGTGTGTGTGTGTGTGTGTGTGTATGTGTGTGCATGCATGTGTGTATGTGTGTGTGTTCCTTCTACTTGCCTTACAGAACTAGTTGTATCCAGATGGACCTTGTCAAACCCATTCCTAAGTCTTTGTGTAAAGTTCACTACTGAGCAGTTATGTGACTTTCTCAAACTTAGGTAAATCAGGTAAGGATGGTAAGATAACTTACCAGGTAAAGGTGTTTGCTGTCAAGCCTGACAACCTGAGTTCAATCACTGAGACCCACATAATAGAAACTTGTCTGTGACCTTCATATGTCCAATATGGTATGTGTGTAAATCAGAGGTGACCAATTATTTGTGTGTTCATTCACAAAACACATTCATTTACACACACACACACACACACACACACCTCTAGGGTATCTTTGGAATGAGGCATCCGTAATACTTTCTATCTTATTGGGTTCAATAATCACAGGGAAAGTGGACAAGGAAGCTGGCCCATGGTAGCGTCCTGAGATGGAGGCGATGCAGAGTATACTAGTTACTAGGTTCTCTTACATGGCTTTGGCCCTGTGGGTTTGGTTCTGGGGTTCTCTGAGTGACACCATTTCTTCCCCTTTCTCTGCTGTAGAGCACTAAGACTGGCCTGAAATCTGACAAGCTGGTGGAGCAGCTCACAGAACGCCGGTGAGGGTGGGCTGGGCTTTGGCCAGGTGGGAGGTATAGGGGGTGGTGGGCAGGGAGACCCTCTTTGTACTTGCTGCTTCTCAGCCCCCAGCAGGCTGCAGAGAACACCCCCCCCCCAGCCCGACATCCTCAGCCCCACAGTATCCAAGTGTCCTGAAATGTGTGCGTGCAGGACAAGGCTGCCAGCCTCTTAGCCTTGCTCTCCGCACGCAGGGTCTCTGCACCTCCCCTGCCTTGATTGCCCAGGAAAATGAGCCTATCTCCTCGCCACCTGCTGGCATCAAGCTTGTTAGATTAGGTGATGAAGGGAGCTGCAGACTTTTTGCTAACTCTTTGATTGCTTTCCTGCCTCCTGCAATTTCTCCTCCAGCTCACACAAGGACCAGCCTTCACGTAAGTAACTCAGTAACTGAAGGAAAAATTTTCCCTTCTGATGGGGTCAAAGCAACTGTGATGGAGGGGTTAACCGTTTCCTCTCTTGTCTCTTACTCTCCCGTGGTAGGATTTGTTCACGAATTTGTCCTTCCTTCTGTCTGCCTGGCCTTTAGCTGGTTTTCTTAGTACTGTTCTCATGGGGAGAGACCCACAGTCCACTCCATGAGGGCAGAAGGGTGCTGATGCTGAGTGCCGCTAACTCCGTCACTCATTAACACATAGTCTGTGCCTCAGTTCTCTCATCTGGAACCCACTTCATTAGCTGGTGGGTGTGCTTAGCACATGGGGCACTCTCAATGGTACGCGTGCAAACATGGCTGCAGCTAATGTGACAAGCAGTTCACTAGTCAGTGCGCTGACCTCCTGTTACTTCTTTCACTTACCTGTTCCATAGTTGGATGAGCCAACCATTCACCAATCATTCCTTCTTTCAGTTATCCATCTACCTACCCACCCACTCCATCTTCCTATCATCCATCCATCCATCCATCCATCCATCCATCCATCCATCCATCCATCTATATACCTGTACAATCATCCATCTACCCATCTATATATCCATTCATCTATCCCATCCATCCTTCCATTGAGCATCCACTGCCCACCCATCCATTTATACACCTATACAATCATCCATCTATTTATCTATATACCCATCCATTTATATATTTATCCATCCATTCATCCATCCCCATTGTCCATCCATCCATTGAGCATCTACTTAACCATCCATCTATCTAGCCATTCATCCATTCATCTATCTATACACACATACATCTGGCTATTTATCTGTCCAACCATTTACCCATCCGCTCTTTCATAAATACACATATATCTACCCATCACACACACAAACATCCCTCATTCATTATATTATATATCCATCTGTCATTCGTATATACACACACACACATATCCATCATTCATATATACATATATCCATCTGTCATTCATACACATGCTCACACACATCCATTTATCCATTCACCCATCTATACAAAGCCAGTCAGATATATATCTACCCAATCATCCCCCACCTACCACCCACTTATCCCCCCTGAAGTTACCAAGAGATGCATGCCCAACCCCCATTTTGATCTCTAAAATACCTAACTGACATCATTCACCAGGTGTTTGAGATGAGGAAATCAAGGTGCAGAGAGGGAAGCCCCCCCCCCCCGTTTCCCCCTCAGCCAGGGAGCCATATGTCCTAGACCTGGGCCTGTTTCATTCAGGAACCCGAAGATCAAGCTGTAGCTCCCATGGGACTGTTTTTTTCTGAGAAACTTTTGCATGAAAATGTTCTGTTTGGCGCAAAGATAACAGCATCATAATGAGCTGTTTATCGCTCTGGTCTGCAGACGACGCCTTTGATGAATTATTTAAATTGGCTCCGGAGAAAGTGCACGCCGTCAAAGAGGTAGGAGAGATCAAGGCTTCCCACGCCCACCACCCACCTGCCTGTGTCTCGGGGTGATGGGGAGGACTCTGGTCTCACTCCACGTTAGTTGGGTGCTGGGTGATAGAAGGGAAGGCTTTCTGTCACCCCAGGCTGGAAGGTGGCATAAGGGTCCCTGAGTGGTCTTGAGGTCCTTGCTCCTCTGTCTTAGGCCATTGTGAGCTTTGTCAACGAGAAGTTGGAGCGCCTGGGTCTATCTGTGCAGAGTCTGGACACCCAGGTAGGGACACTTCTGGGTCCCCATGCAGGGACGAGGGCTCCTGGGCCCCAGAAACTTACTGTGTGACTAGAAGTGAGGTATCACCTTCAGAGATCTTAGGGCCCTCTCTAATAGGGTGTGCTGCTGACAGGCAGTATTGCCACAGGGAGCGAGCTCCTGGGGCCCCTTGGCAGGGCGCCTGTGGGAAGCTATGAAGGCTGAGCCATCTCTACTGCTGGCTTTGTTCTTACTCATGTATCAGAATGACTCCTAGGGCGTGGGATACTCTTGGGTGTACTGAAGCCAGAGTGAGGGTCCTCCCCTGTGATCATGTTTATTTGGATGTAGCATGATGGGTCCTTTTCTGAGTGGTTAGAGAAACAGACTCAGCACCATCCTCAGTGGGCTCCGTCCCGAGTCCTGAGGGCTTAGCCCACCATGAGAATACAAACTCAATTACCCTAAGGTGAGAACAGAAGCCTGCAGATCCAAAGTGCCTCACCTAGCCATGCCTTCCACCGAGATTCTGTCTCTCTAGTGTTCCAACAACACAAGGGGACAGGAATGCAGAGATCAGACACTGCCTGGGCCCTACCGTGTGGTGATGGAGTCTAGTGAACAGACTGTGGGTATCAGCAATGTCTCAACACCTATGCAAAACTGGTCACAGCTGCTGTCTACTCAGGGACAAGTGGGTGGCTGTTCTCTAGGGAGGGCCAGGCCACATATTCCTGAGTTTGGGGCCAAACAGGAAAGTTCTTGGTACCTGTTTGGCCTGGAGCAAAGTTCTCTCAGCCATCATCTCTGCAACACCCCCCACCCCATGTGAGAACTTATGAAACCTCATTCAATAGATGAGACTTTTAAGACACAGAGAGGTTAGGTAACTTATCTAAGGTCACACAGTGATTAAGGGGTGGTCCTAGGTTTTGGACCGCGAAGCAGTCAGGGTTCAAGTATATGCTCATAGCCACTGTGCATGGTGGGTGGTCATGTGAGCTTTGTGAGCGCTGTGGCAACATAGTAAAGTGGAAACATAGACTTAAGGGCCATGTGCATGTGTGTTTCCTTCCTGTGCCTGCACTTTGTGCCCCTGGACTCTGAGGACACTTCCATATGGCTGTCCTGTGTGACCTTGGGTGAATTATGGACTTCTCTGAACCTTAGGCTCCTTGCTTTATAAAAGGAGAACAAGTCCACCTCTTGGACTTGTGAGTCGGGGAGCATTGCTATTTAGTGTCGTTTAGTATCTGTCGCTTGACTCATTGTTGCTCCCCCTCCCCCACCATCTCATCTCTGTGTTTTCTCTGGGAGACCCAGGACGGGATCCCTGGTTTACTAGCTTTCCTCATCCTTCCCTCCTTCGGTCAGACAGGAGTGGGTGAGCAAAGGTGACATCTAGACATGTCAGGATGGTAGAGATAGATGCAGAGTTAGGTTTTCCCAGCTACGTTTTGAGGACAGCAGCAGCGAAGCTTCCACACCCAAACTAATAGCCTCCGAACAGACTTAATGGGGGGAAATTCCATTAAAGCCAGAGCAGCGTCTCTCTGCAGCATCCCATCCTGGGCTTTGTATCTTTGAGGAGATTCAGAAGGATTACATTAGCATATGGCATGCTCACGGCAGCGTTATCTCAGCGCATGCAGACAGAACAGACAGAAATATTAATGGGCCCGTGTGCCCCTCTCTGCCTAGCCTGATGGGGGGATTTTATACAAACTCTGTTTGCACACAGCTCTCTGTAGCTCATGGAATAACTTGTCATTTAAAAGTGAACGTGATGGGGGCGGCTCAGCTGGCGAAGCACTTCCCTGGCAGGTCAGAATCCCGGGGTGTGGTGGCACACATTTCTGTTTTCATAGGTGTGAGCGCTTGCCTGCAGCTGTGTACGCACAACACATGTGTGCTTGATTACTGCAGAGGCCAGAAGAAGGTGTCGGACTCCCTGGGGTTGGAGTTACAGATGGTTGTGAGCTGCTGTGTGGGTGCTGGGAGCCAAAGCCTGGTTCTATGTAAGAGCAGAGAGTGGTCTTGACTGCTGAGCCATGTCTCCAGGCCCTGGCACACATAGTTAAACCCAGTACTGGGGAGGCAGTGACAGTTGGATCCCTGGGGCTTGCTGGTCAGCTATCCTACTTACTTGGTGAGTTCCAGGCCAGTGAGAGATTGTCTCCTCCCTCTCCCGAATAGGTAGACTGTTCCTAAGCAATAATAAATGTCCTAGGTTGTCCTTAGGCATCTACATGCACATACATATATGTGCATGGGTATTCACACATATACACATCCCTGCACATACATGAACACACACATACAGAGAGAGAGAGAGAGAGAGAGAGAGAGAGAACATAAGACTAGTCCATAGTAAGTTTACAAACAGCTCTTTTAATTGAATATGTTCTAAGAGTCAGACAAAACTGCTTCATGCTGCTGTTGACAACCCCATGTAGCTGGGAATGGCATCCCTACTTCTCAGAAGAGATGTGAGGCTCAGAGAGGTGGTGCAACTTCTTTCAGCTCACACAGCATGCAAACAACAGCATGGAACTCTGGGAGATCAGCCTCTCCCGCACGGGAGCCCTGGTTCCTTTCTTTAGCATGTTAGTTCCTTTCACGTCACTGTGACAAACGCCTGGGATGAAGAATAGATGAGTTCATTTTGCTTACAGGTTCGGGCTTGGTCTCTTTGCTTGACTCCACATCCTGGGGCAGAATATGATGGGGGCAGGAGTATCTGGTAGAGGACAGCTGTATACATCATGGTGAGAGTCCAGCAGGAAGGAGCCAGGGACCCACCCCCAGTAATCGGCTTCCTATAGCTAGGCCCCACCCGACAGAGTGTCCGGCTGGGAACCAGGTGTTCATAGCGTGCCATGGGGATGGTTAGGACTGACATGCAACACCCGTAGTTTGCAGACGGCGTCATCCTCCTGCTGCTGATCGGACAGCTGGAAGGCTTCTTCTTGCATCTGAAAGAATTCTATCTCACTCCCAGCTCTCCCACGGAAATGGTAAGCTGCCAAGGTCTCCCTCCCTGGCTTTTTTGGGGTAGTGGTGGACAGATTTATGGCATTGGCCTGACAGTCTTTATTCAACTGCAAGCCATGAGGAAGCTGGAAGAGAAGTTTGTTCGTACGCCCGTTTCTCACCCATCCATCTTCTCACCCATCCACCCACCCAGTCTCCACCCACCCACCCATTGATACCATTCACCCACCTATCCGCCCACCAATTAATGTACCCATCCCCGAATTCAACACCTATGTGCCTGTTCATCCATCCATCCATCCATCCATCCATCCATCCATCCATCCATCCATCATCCATCCATCTACTCTTCCACTCACTCATCAGTTGACACCATCCACCTACCTATCCACCCATCTCCTCATCCAATGCCTGCGTACCTATTTATCCATCCACCCTGGCACCCTTCTTAGGAGCCGGGTGAGCCAATGGGAGGCTCACAGTGTGGGACAAACCTGCATCCATCAAGTGAGACTTCAGGAATGAATCGTGAGAAGAGTCTTTGGAGGGAGGCTCAGCAATGTGGACCAATGTCCACGTCATTCAGCAACCAGGCTTCTTGGGACCCAAGGCCTGTGCTTGCTACTACACATGCTCCAAACCAGCCCAGGATAGTGGGCAGAGGTCTAGCATCCATGGTCCCACCATTAGATCCTATTTAAAGAAACAGATGCAGAAGCAAGTCATTAGCTCAGAGCCCAAGAGGGGAGTTTGGGTTTTGTAGAGGAGACTCGGCGCGGGAACATGGCTGATGATGCTCACAGGTTCTTAGCTGGAAGCTGGAGCCCCAGGTGATTCTCTTATGGAGCGACCTTCCAGCACGGCAGTTTCATTCTCAGTGGTCATGATTGCAGCATGGGTGCACGGGAGCCACCGCTCATTTCTGGAGAGAGAGAGAGAGAGAGAGAGAGAGAGAGAGAGAGAGAGAGAGAGAGAGAGAGAGGAGAGGTGATCGTTTGCTTTGCAGAAATCAAAGCACCAGAACAAGGAAGCTCTGACTTCCTCCCACGTTCAATTATCTCTCAGGAAGATGGGAATGCATCTCCTGGGTCCCAGCCTTTCTTGGCTCTGTAGAGCATGGAGCTTTCTCTTCATCATCTCAGAGGGCTCAGAAGCAAAGGACAGGCTAGGGAGAGTTAAGCGTGCTTCTCAGGAGTCTGACCAGATTGTTGGTTCACGTGCTTCCTGGAGGAAGGATGCTAAGGGCAGGCTGGTGTTCTCTGAGTCGTGCGTACACGCCCTCCAGCATGGACCCCTGAGAGCAGGTGCCATCCCCATTCCAGGCCTTGCGTATGGCAGGCTCACGGTTGATGGACAAAAAATCTTTTTAAAAATATGAGAGTGATGGGCCGGCCAGATGACTCAGTGGCTAAAGTGTGTTAGCGGCCAAGCCTGATGACCCGAGTTTGATCCCCAGAGCCCACGTGGTGGAAGGAGAGAACTTGACTTCTGCAAGCTGCCCTCTGATCCCCACGCGCACGCTGTAGCACACGCTCCCCTCCATCAGCTGATAAATGTAAAAATACAATAAGGGCGGTTACAGGCCAGGGCAGCCGCACAGGCGTCCAATATTCCCGGCACAGTCAGCTCCGAACCCCAGGACATCAGAACCTGCTTTGGAACTCGAGTTGGAATAAGTGAGGGGAACAGGGCAGCTGCTTAGCTCAGGGCCCAAGAGAGGAGGGGCCAGTGGAAGGAACTGGAGTGGAGGCGACCTCATGGTTGGTGCATGCTTGCAACCCCAACTGTTGGAGGGGCTGGGGCAAAAGAATCACAAGTTTGAGGCCAGCCTGGGTTACAGAGTGAGGTCAAAGCCAGCCTGGACAGTTTAGTGAGACCCTGCCTCAAAATAAGAAGTAGATCTGGGCCTGGAGATATGGCTCAGTGGTAGAGCATGCGTGGGAGGCCCTGAAGCCAATCCCCAAGAGTGTATGAACAAAGCAGTCCCCAAAACTGTCCACATGAGGTGCTGTGGCAAATGGAGTCTGTGGTCAGTTAACTCAGGGAAAAATATAAATACCCTGGAAGCTTGACCTACACTGTTGTGTTCAAGGCTCCTAGAGGTCCTACAGTGAAGGACCCAGTAGTTTCCAAAACCATCTGGCCACAGTCGCTTCTTCCTTGACATCCCGAGCCTTTCTGGGGAGAGGCCGTCTTGTCAAGGGCATTCAAACTGGGACTTGGAGATGCAGAGCAAGGAGTTGGAGTTCCTCTTTCTAATATTTCCTTCCTGGGTAGCTGGCAAGCAGCACTTTCGATAAGAATGTGTCAGCAATGGGGAGTCCCCCTTCCCAGGATGTTCGTGGGGAGGGACTTGGGAACACAGAGGCAGGCCTGAGCTGTGTGCTTTGGTCTGTGTTTGCTCAGACTTCTTAATTTTGGTCTGGACCATTCTGAGGGTCGCTAGCCCTGTGGAGCTGTGGGTCAGTGACCCATGGTCCCAGTGTTCTGATTTTGCATGGTCCTACTCCTCCGATGGCCTGCCAAGCAAAAAAGGTTGCTTACCACCTTCTAAGGGGGCTCTAGCACACACAAGCCCTGGCTTCCATCTGAGACAAAGTCCCCTCTCTTGACAGACTCCCATGCAGAGTGTCACCTCCACCAGAACACCGCCCCCCCGCCCCATGGATTCTTCTCAGTGAAGATCTTTCCCGCTAGCAATGTCTGCTTGATCGTGCAAGTCCAGCACGTGACATCTGCTGAGGGCTGTGTGCTGATGAGGGTCTCTGTGTGAAGGAGCGGGCTCTCCATTCACAGGGCATGGAAGGAGATGCTGGGTGTCCCCTGACAGCTGTTGTGGTCCAGGGATTCAAACCTTGGATGGGCAATGACAGATGCCATTGGTAACAGCATGGGCTTGGTACCCAGACCTAGGGTCTCATTGGCTGACATCAATTGCCTTTATCATCACAGCTGCACAATGTCACTCTAGCCCTGGAGCTGCTGAAGGATGAAGGTCTGCTTAGCCACCCTGTCAAGGCTGAAGGTGAGCATGGCTGCCCGTTGCCTGGATGACCAGCCTTGAATGTGACTGAGAGCAGCTGTCAGCATTGCTCGTGGGGTCCCCTTGCTTGCTGGTCCATAAAGAGATACTGACTGCGGGGTTTCCTAGGAGGGGTGCTGTGGCCACTGTGCCTGCAGACAGGGACTGAAGTCACTGGGAATAAGGGTGCAGAGCAGTCAGACATCAGTCATTGCTGGGGAGGGAACACGGATGCAGGGAAAGCTCAGACAAGAAAAGGAACCCTCCTTCATCCTTGGGGACAAATGGTCCTCCCTGGCCTGGCCTGACAGGCTGCCTTGCTTCCTCTGCCCACAGATATTGTGAACAAGGATGCCAAGAGCACACTGAGGATACTCTACAGCCTGTTTCAGAAGCATGGGCTGAGGGCAGAGGGCAACAGGGCGCCCTATGGTACTCCAAACTAGTCACCTCTGCCTCCCCAAGCCATGTCTCAGGACCTGTCACTCCTGGAGGACCCAGCAGTCCCAGCTCCTCCCATCCCAGCCTTGGTACTGTGTGGGTTGATGATGCACTTCCCTCCCACACCCGTCCTGCTTACACGTACACGTGGGCTGATACCTTTGACCCCACTGGATGGGGATCTGTTCTGAGCTCACCTCTGCTTTGCTCGATGTATTTTAACAGCTGTATGAATTGAATTTCTGCTGAGGAGGGTACTCTGGGTGCCTGTGGAGTTCTGGGTGAGCCTTTAACTGTGGTGGAAAGACTTTGGTTCCCAGGCTAGACCAGCCCTCGACAGCTCCCAGTTTGTCTACTAAAGCTATACCTGGACAGTTAGTGGCTGTCCAGTCTCCCACAAAGCTGACTTTCCCCAGCCAGAGGCTCAGTACATGCTGTCCCTGACTGTCTACCTCCCACTTTGCCCAGGGTCTTCACCCAAAGACTGGAGCCCTATGAGGGAGAAGTGAATTCAGTTTCTTGTCAAAAGTCCTTGACCAGGCTATCCCAACAGTTGCAGTCCTGAGCTCTGCCCCTAGCCCCAGGGAAGAGAGCCTGGAGTTGGTACCTTGGTTCAGGCTCTCTCTGATCATCTTTGGGGAGCCATGGGCATTCTGTCTTATGAGACTTCATGTCTCCTGCAGAGAAAAACAGCTTCAGGAACTGAGCTGGGTCCATTTGGGCTGGAGGAGAAGCTATTGGGGGGAAATGCCGTGCATGGGGTGCAGGCTTGCAAACACATAGGGTGCAGGAATGTGAGGAGGCCAGTCCAGCTGTCACTCCTCCTGACTTCCCCTGCCTGCCCAGCTCCAGGTCTTCTAGGTTTGGGGTGGTATAGTAGAACAGCTTTACTTTTGGGGGACTTTGGAGCAGAGTCCGCACAGGACAGGACACCCTCCCAGGACAGTGGGTGGAGCTAGGAGGAACTGGCGGCACTGATTTCTGGTGTGAGCGGTCTAGAGGCTCTTCCCTCCACCCAGCCCCTGTCCCCTTGCCTGCTCTAACAGTGGTGGTCCCATCAGACGTCTCCTCTGTCTTACTATCTCTGTGACATGGCCCTCTCCCATAGCAGGGACATCATCACAGTAGCCAATGCCTAGATGCCTCTACCTCAGGTAACCCCTCCACTAAGGCCTTCCTCTATGCCCCATTTGTTCTCTCTGGAGCATCCTGAGCCATGGTGTCCAGAGACCACCCTCACCTCCTGGGCTCTTGAATCCCTTTCTCCTTCTTCATTGCCTGCTTGCCCACCTGGCCCCTCCATGTCCTTACTTCCACATCCCCACGCCCTGTCTAATAGCAAATTTAAATCATAATGATAGGGCTGGAGAGGTGGCTCAGAGGTTAAGAGCACTGGCTATTCTTCCACAGGTCCTGAGTTCAATTCCCAGCAACCATATGGTGGCTCACAACCATCTGTAATGAGATCTGGAGCCCTCTTCTGACCTGCAGGCATACATGCAGACAGAACACTGTATACATAATAAATAAATAAATAAATATTTTAAAAAATTAAAAAAAATCATAATGATAATAATCCCTTTCACTTCCCCCAGACTGACATGATTGATTCATACAGTAATTGTCTGTTTTATTCTGTAAGATACTGAGAAACGGTTTTCAAGAAGTAAATATACTGTTTTTATTCCCACCTGCAATACCCAAGAGTTTTGGTTACTCTGCGTCTTGCCAGCACTTAGCATTGTCTGTCTTTTCGGTGTTAGCCATTCTGGAGGGTGTGTGGTGGCTTCTCACTGTGTGATTTTACACGTCCTTCCTCTAATGACTGCCGGTTTTGAGAGTCTGTATTAGTCAGCTCTGGACGCTGTAACAAAACATTACAAACCAGGCAGTTTAATAACTGAGTCTGTTGAACAGTTACGGTGGCTGGGGCTTGTAAGACGGAAGAGCTAGCAGATCTGGTGACCGATGAGAAGCCTCCTCCTGGCCCAGAAATGTTATTCTTTCTGTCTTCTCCATGAGGACAAGTGGTGGTGGGGTGTGTGTGTGTGTGTGTGTCAGGGGGGGTGCTGCCAGAGAGGAGAGAGAGAAAGAGAGGCTTCACCTTCTTCTGGGAACCCTACCTTCATCTGAATCTAATCACCAGAAAGCTCACCCCCACATAGTGTCCCTCCACATGGTGTCCCGGGGCCACGAGGGGGTCAACACAGGACTGAGGTGGGACAACGTCTTCTCCTATGTTTTCACCCCTCTCTCTTCTTTGGCAAAGAGTTGGTTTCAATCATTACCCTTAAAAATAATTGCAGGTTGGCTCCCCTGGAGCTGCAGCTACAGGCCTTATGTGAGTGCCGGGAAGGGAGTCTGGGTCCTCTGGAAGAGTAGTAAGGGCTCTTGCTGCAGAGCTTTCTTTCTGGCCCCATTTGCCTTTCTTTTTTTTTTTTAAGTGTAGAAAAATTATTGTAGTTTAAGCTTCATATGTAGCGTTGGATGAATTTTGAGTTAATTTTTACATAGAGGGCAAGGGTTGAATTGTAATTTTTCCCGCTGGGCGCCTCATTATTCCAGAGCAATCTGTTGAAAAGACTTTCCTTCGCCCACCAAATCTCTGCAGTGCCTCGGTGGAAAATCGGTTTGCCACATGACTTCCGGGTGGCACTCATTTGTGTGCGATGTGCACCCCGGTGGCAGCGCCAGGGTCTTCTCTGCTGGGGAGTCGGTGAAATCTTGAAACCAAGCAGTGGGTCCCCAGCTTTATTCTCTCTTTGCAAAGCGACGTTGGCTCCTCGGAGCCCTGTTAATTCATTGAATCTCGATGTAAAATTAGGAACAGTTTGTCATTTTCTAATTTTAAAAAAGCCTCTGAGGTTTTGATTGGAGCTGTGCTGACCCTTCAGTCGGAGAGGGTGGGGGGTCAGCCGACAGCCTAGAACTCTGGGAAGTTGGGTCACTGACTTGGGCACCTCCTTTCTCCTACTTCCTTTCACCCTCCGCTCTTTCTTCATCTCTTTCCCCTCCTCTTCTTCCTCCGCCCTCCTCCCTTTTTCTATTGCAATTTTAAAATAATTTTATTAATTCTTTGAGGCTTTCATGCAATGTATTTTGATCTCATTCACCCCAGCTCTTCTCTATCTCCTCCCAGGCCCATTCCTACCTCCACAGTCCCCAACTTCATGTCCTTTTTTTTTTTAACCCCCTTGTGCTGCCCACAGTCTCCTGCTGTGTGGCCATCCATTGAAGCAGGTCCAGCAACCAGAGCCACACCCTTAAAGAAAACTGCCTCTCCCTTCCCAGAAACCATCAACTGTCCATAGCTCCTTAGTAAGGGGAAGGGGGCGGGGTTTGTTGTTTGTTTATCTGTTTTGATGTAAGATCTTGTATTAGTCAGGGTTCTCTAGAGGAACAGAACTTATAAACTGAATCTCTTTATATATAGAAAGAGAGATTATTAGAGTGGCTTACAGGCTGTGGTCCAGCCAGTCCAACAGTGGCTGCCTACAAAGGGAAAGTCCAGG
The DNA here is from genome assembly GCF_950005125.1 of Chionomys nivalis. Taxonomy (NCBI): domain Eukaryota; kingdom Metazoa; phylum Chordata; class Mammalia; order Rodentia; family Cricetidae; genus Chionomys; species Chionomys nivalis. Next base: position 41,324,651 of record NC_080102.1, read on the forward strand.
AATCCAGTGCTGTTCAGTCTATGAGGCGGGATGTCTCAGCTGGTCTTAGTATATGCTGGAATCCCGAAGAAGTAGGCTCTAATGCCAGTGAAGGAATGGACCTACCAGTGAGAGCGAGAGCAAGCAGGCAAAGAGCAAACGCTTCTTTCCTCCATATTGTTTGTAGGCTGCCTCTAGGAGGTGTGGCCCAGATTAAAGGTAGATTTTCAACCTCAAAAAATCTGGATTAAAGATGTATCTTTTCACCTCAAAGATTCGGCTTAGAAGTGAGTTTTACCACTTCAAATGAGCTAATTAAGAAAAACTCCTTCAGGCTGGAAGATGGCTCTATGATTTAGAAATATTGGTGCTCTTCCAGAGGACCCAGGTTCAATTCCCAACACCCACTTGGTAGCTCACAACTGCCTATAACTTCAGTTCCAGAGGATCTGATATCCTCACACAGACCTACATGCAGGCAACATGCAAATGCACATAACATAAAAATAAATAAATTATTAGTATTAAAATGATATAAAAATAGAGAATGGCCGGGCGGTGGTGGCGCACACCTTTAATCCCAGCACTTGGGAGGCAGAGGCAGGCGAATCTCTGTGAGTTCGAGACCAGCCTGGTCTACAAGAGCTAGTTCCAGGACAGGCTCCAAAACCACAGAGAAACCCTGTCTCAAAAAAGCAAAAAAAAAAAAAAAAAAAAAAAAAAGAGAGAATGATCTTTAAAAATGAAGAAGAAAAAGTCAAGTGGTGGTGGCATATGCCTTTAATTCCAGCACTTTGGAGCCTGGATATCTGAGTTTGAGGCCAGCCTGATCTACAGAGCAAATTCTAGGATAGCTAAGGCTATACAGAGAAATCCTGTCTCAAAATACACCACCACCACCATCCCCCAAAAAGAAAAGAAAAACTCCCTTACAGGTGTGCCCAGCCATTTAGGTTTTATTTAATTTGAGATATAGTCAAGTTGTCAAAACCAAGAATAGCCATCATAGATCCCATGTAGCCCAGACTAGTCTATGGTCTTGCTATGGAGCCCAGGATGACCTTGCATTGCTGATCCTCTCGACTCCACCTCTGAGTGCAGGAAGTACAGGTGTGTGCCATCATTCCTGGATCTAAAATCCCTGCCTTTTGATTACAGTATCTATTTCATTTTCATTTGTAAAAGATGTAGCAGGTCTTTCTTTGTACTACCAGCTCTGAAATAATGATGTGGAGACTTCTTATTAAGTATGAAAGCTTGGCCTTAGCTTAGGCCAAACTAGCTCTTAAAACTTAAATTGACCTATTTATATTCATATACATCCTGCCGTGTGTCTCATTACCTCTCCTCAGTACTTATATCCCACTTCCTCCATGTCTGGCTGGTGAATCCCACCTCTCTTCTTCCCAGAGTTCTCTTTCTTCTGGGAAGCCTCGCCTATCCTCTCCTGCCAAACTACTGGACATTCAGCTCCTTCTTAAACCAATCAGAAGGTGTGTTGACATAGACAAGCTTTACAGTGTACAAAAAGATTATCCCACAACATATCCTCTTTTTTATCTAAATAAAAAGGAAATTTTTTTTTTGACTCGAACATAGTAAAACTTATACAATAAGAACAATTATCAGGTAAGAATTACATTCACGATGTCTAGTCCCTTTGTATTTGGAAAATTCAGAGAAAATACTTTATCCTATTGTAGTGAATTCATAGTTTTATACTAAACTGATTTTTATCATAACTTGTATTACCAACCAAAAAATAACCTTATAGACCTTAAAACATTTTCTTAGAAAAGCAACTTAAGCATTTATGTCTCTCAACCTTTAAAAACTTTACAATCTCTTTTGTGAGGTTTTTTTTTTTTTTAATTTGGTAACAATGAAAATGGTAAACCTATCTAGTCTTCAGCTCCTACCAGAGAACCAAGAATGCTACCTAAGCAAACAGGAAGTTCAGAGAAAACAACTTCCAAAATTATAGCAATGAAAGAGACAGCTGGCTGCCTGGACAGTCACCCAAGGTTCCTTTACAATGTTGGTGCACCCATTTACAGCCTACAGGCCTAAAATATCTGACAGACTTTTCTGGGAAGCAGGCATTTTGAAGGCTTGTCCTACCTTGTCTTGGCAAGTTTATCAGTCATCATTTTTTTGTGTCCTGCTTGTACAATTTGGACAGCATACTGTTAGCAGTCAAAGCAAGGGCAGTTTCTTGCCCAGATGGATAGCCTTGCCACATTGAAAGCAAACTCCATATGGAGGTTCTTCAATACCTATCATCTTCTCTGAAGTAGATTGGTGCTACCAGGAGCAGACATGTCTCACTGCCATGAAAAGGCTCATGTGATTAATGCCACTTAAATGCCATAGTCTGTAGATCTCTGAAGTGTTTGAAGACCATCTATCTTAAATATATCTGGTTAACCTTGAAAACATACCTTGAAAACACGACTACAAGTTTTATTGTTGTCTTAATTATCTTAAACAGTTTGTAATAGTAGTTTTCAAGGACTAGAACTTTACATTAAAATTTTAAATGAGTTGTATACCTATAATAACTTACAGTATGTTGCAACAAAATTAATCTTAAATTTGTATAAATATATAAAAATCCATAACAATGTAAAATATTTGAAACTAGTAATTGTTTTTAGTCTAAAGGTAGATTCAATAATCTACCCTCTTATCCTATCATTCCTATGCCCCCTGTTTTTTTCTTTTCATCTCCTTTCTCATTTTCAACACTATTTAGAAGAGAAAGAAGATTGAGAAAAGAAAAAAGAAAGGAATTCCTTAATCTAACTTTCTTTGTTTAGCTTCCTCCCTGACCCTGACCAATAACAACTTGCAACTAACTTCTCCTAAACAGTGACAAACACCCATAATGCACTGAACTGCCAAAAACCACCCACACCACCTCTTGAGAATGTAGGCACTGTGTTCTTAAAATTACCTCCTGTTGTCTGGGGGTTATGGAATCTTTATAAGACCCTGAGAAAATTGGGATAATGGTCAGGTAGAGAGAGCCAGCTGTATCATTTGTTGTTCAGTCTCTGTATGGTGGGAAAATGTAGAACTTATCTAAAGTCCTGACTGTGGTAGTCTGTGAGGCTGGACCATCTCAACTGGCTGTTTGAAGTTGTCCTGGATGCAGAGTTCTGAGGAAATGACAACAGAGGCATTCTGTGAAGCTGGACCACCTAGTTACTTGTTTTCATTGGTACCTGGCCTTTTTTCCCAAAAACTTTTAAAGGTAGCAGGCATATCTGCATTCACACAGGTATGGAATGTGCAGTGTGCCCAAGTCAGCTAAAGATGATTTTTTTTTGTTCTACATTTGAGCAGGTAAAGGGCATCTGTTAACTTTATAATTCCTTTTGGATTTTGTAACCAAAATGTAATATAAATCTCCATCCATGCCATTAAAGGATAGCATACAATAATAAGTCATGAGGACTCTGTAGCCAGTAAGCTTTATCATGTCTCATTCAGTCCTAGAGCTGTTCCATGTGGAGGGATCAGCATATGTCACCTGTCTTGCAGTTTTCCTTGGTTTCTTCCTTCATGTCTTCAGCCAAGATTTTCAGGAGGTCTCCCTGACTAAATTTGGTCTTTATTAATTTTGAAGAAATCTATAGCTTTTGTTTTCTGTGGAAACAAAGGCATAACCTCTTCTCCATTGCAACACATTTACTGTCTTTCATTCTGAAGTTAAGATATCCTTAAATGATATAGGCTGGTTTAATTTAGTAGTTTTTTTCTACTATCCAATGTCTCTCAGCAGCATTTGTTTTTTGCTTATTAGAATTTAAAAATTTGAAGTTAATAAAGCACTATATAGGATCCAGATGCCATGTGTATTTCCATTCTTATGTGGCTTATTCTTTTTATATTATTTTACTCTTTCTTTAAAGATTTTATTTTATTTTTTCCCAGAGTTTCTATCTCTACCTGAAAGTCTTGCCTATCCTTTCCAGCATAGCTATTGGTCATTTAGCTCTTTATCTAACCAATCACAAAGTGCCTTGGCAAAGACACTTTACAGTGTACAAAAATATTATCCCACAACAAAAAGATTTATTTATATTTTTAAGTCTGTGTATGTGCATGAATGCAGGTGTCCACAGGTCCAGAGAAAGAGGTTAGATCCCCTGGAGCTGGAGTTAGAGGTAGTTGTGAGCTACCTAATGTGGGTGTTGGGAATCAAATTCAGGTACTTTGCAAGAGCAGTGCATGCTCTTAACCACTGAACCATCTCTGGGGGCCTTGCTCACATTTCTTTATTGCAGCAATTTGAGTGTGACATGCCCTTCACCATGTCATCATTTTCATGTCTGACTTCTGTGGCACCAAGTGTGTTCACACTGCTGTCCGACCATTCTGTGCCCACCCACACCTGGGTCTGCAGACTGAGATGCTGCATCACCATGTCTTTATCCTCAGTCCCCGTGTCAGCCTTGGGGTGGCTACCTTTCTGTGTCCGATCTCTGCAGCACTAACTGTGCCTGGCACTCTGGAACATTTGAAAGTGGCATCCCTGCCATGTGCCTCACTGGTTCCTGCTGTGTTATGTCCATATCTGCTCTTCTTTTGGACTGGAGACATTTTCACAGCCTGCTTTATTCCTATCCTTGGTTCAATCACTGGATTCCCCAGCCTCTTGGCTTCCTTTTTCTTTGGCATCTCTAAGGTGAATCTATCCTGCTTTTCTATGGCTGCTGGGTTCTCACAGTTCTAAACATTGCAAGCCTGGAATTAAGGCCCATAGGGCTGTGCTCCAGGAGGGCATCTGTCCCTTCTCTTTATCGCCTCCTGGTAGATGTCTGCATATGTAGGCTTGTGGCCACATTACTCCCACATTTGCCTCAAGCCACTTGTTTCTTATACTTTCCTTCCTTTCCTTATTTTTTCTTGTTTGTCTGATTTCTGTCTTTCTTGATTCCCCTTCCTTCCTTCCTTCCTTCCTTCCTTCCTTCCTTCCTTCCTTCCTTTCTTCCTTCTTTCTTTTTTTCTTTCTTTCTTTCTGAGACAGGGTCTCACTATTTAGTCCTAGCTGACTTGGAACTCACTATATATATACCAGGCTGGCCTCGGGCTTACAGAGATCTGCCTGCTTCTGCCCCCTTCAAGTGCTGGGATTAAAGGTATGTGCCACCCCACCTCACCCTCTAGTTCTTTCTCTGAACCCTCTTCCTGGGTCTCCTGTAAGAACACTTGCCATGGGATTTATAACCCCCCCCCATTACCTGAGCCTATTTCATGCCATGCACCCTAACTAGGAAATGGGAGGAGAGCACAGTTGCTAAAGTATGTACTGTTTTGTTTGCTTTGTTTTGAGACAGGGTTTCTCTGTGTAACTTTGGAGCCTGTCCTGGAACTAGCTCTGTAGACCAGGTTGTCCTCGGACTCATAGAGATCCACCCACCTCTACCTCCCAAGTGCTGGGATTAAAAGCATGCACCACCACCGCCTGGCTAAGTATGTGTTTTGTAAGTGTGAGGACCTGAGTTTTGTCCCCAGAACCCACATAAAAACTCCCAGTGTGGCCAAGTGTGGTGGTGCATATTCGTTTTCTGTTGCCCTCACAGAATACCTGCGGTTGGGTGATTCATAAAGAACGAAGGTTTGTTTCTTACAGTTCTGGAGGCTGGGGAATCCAGGGTAAAGGGACCCCACCCATGGGTCTTCTTACATCATCCCATGGTGGAAGGCAGGTGGGTAAAGGGATCAACAGACCTTGGGGAGGCAGCCTCGAGCACTTTTATAATGGTCGTGCATCTGCTCATGGAGTTGAGCTCCAATGACCTAACACTTTTTATTAGGTCTCTATTCTAACACCTGCATGGGGGATTAAGTTTCCAGCTTAGGGGATTCCAGGACAAACTCAGTCCAAACCCTTCGGCCTTCACCACAGTGCCAGCAGACTGTTAGGGAGTCTGTACCTTCAGGTCACTTTAAAGAGAAATGTCTCTGGGTGTGAAATTCCATGTGGACAGGGTTTTATTTTTCTCATTTTATTTATTTCCAAGGTTTACTTTGTTTTCAACTATGGGTATTCCTGTGTGGGTATGTGCCTATGAAGGCAGTGCCTACAGCGGCCAGAAGAGGGCACCAGATCCCCCAGAGCTGGAATCACAGTCTTTTTTTTTTTTTTTAAAGATTTATTTATTTATTATGTATACAACATTCTGCCTCGATGTATGTCTGCACGCCAAAGGAGGGCTCCAGATCCCAGTACAGATGGTTGTGAGCCACCATGTGGTTGCTGGGAATTGAACTCAGGACCTTTGGAAGAGCAGCCAGTGCTCTTAACCTCTGAGCCATCTCTCCAGCCCCTGGAATCACAGTCTTTTGTGAGCTACCTTGCACAGGTGCTGAGAGTCTAGAACTCAGTCCTCTAGAAGAACAACCAGCACTCTTAACCACAGAGCCAGCTCTCCACCTATTTATTCATTTATTTAGTATTTATTTTCACCTTTTTGGCCCTCTTCATTCTTTGTTGTTCTTTCTTTTTAAATTTGTTTATTTTTATTTCACTTGCATGGGTACTTTTGCCTGCATGTACATTTGTGTGAGGGTGTCGGATGCCCTGGAACTGGAGTTGCAGACAGCTGTGAGCTGCCAAGTGGATGCTAGGAATTGAAGCCAGGTCCTCTGGAAGAGCAGGCGGTGCTCTTAACCACCGAGTGCTCTCAATTCTCTTAACCACTGACTCATCTCCTCATCCCCTTTGCTCTTCTTTTTTTTTACATTTTCTTTCTTCCAGCTTTTAAACTTTGCAGTGAGAAATTGACCATGCCTTCCCTCTTGCCCACTGAATCTTTTTCTATTTGGGTGCTTTATGTGATTTTTTTTCAATTTATCTCTGTTTTGCTGTTGTTGTTTGTTTTTTGTTTTTCAAAACAGGGTTTCTCTGTGTAGCTCTGGCTGTCCTGGAACTTGCTCTGTAGACTGGGCTGGCCTTGGACTCAGAGATCTGCCTGCCTCTACCTCTCCAGGGCTGGGATTAAAGGCCCCACCACTGCCCAGCTTCTCCCTGTGCTTGAGTTAGGTAATTTTGAAGAGTCTTAGCATGAGTTTGTACATTTGTCTTGTGTTTTGAGTTTGTGAAGAATTTGGGTTTTGTGGGTTTATGATTTTTATTAAGTTTGGGAAGACTTTAGCCATTATGTATGCGAACTTTTTTTTTTCCTGTTCCCTTCTCTCTGACCCTTCCTGAATCCCAGGTTAAGTGACTTTTGATGCTGTCACATGCGAATGCTGTAGCTTTGTTTTTTCCTTTCTCTTGTGGTTGCTGGGGATCAAAGTGAAGGACTCCGACCTGCTGAGCTCATCCTCTGCAGCTGTAGCTGGGCTAGCGCTCCGTCTGCACTGCAGCGCAGTGGCGCCTTCGCTTCCTGTCAGCCTTTCTTTTGTTTGCAAGTTCATCCATCAATCGATCCATCGATCGCTCCTCTCCAGCACAGTCTCCTTTGCTTTTATCTCCATTGTGTTTCCAACCTCAGGCGCCGCTCTGTCACCTTGGGAATTCATTTGGGTCATGTAAAATAACTCCCAGTTCCCACCACGCTTTCTTCTACCTTCTGCGCGTCTGAGACCTATTTATATTTGTGTTTAAACACTTCTGTCTAGTGATCCGTCATTTATACTTGTGTTTAGAGACTACCATCCACTTTGTGCTACTTCTGGGATTCTTTCCTTTGACCAGTTCTTCTCCTGATTATGATATATGTTTGTCTTGTAAAAAGAATTTGCATGCCATCACGGATTAATGTAAATCCTTGAGCACTGGTCTTCTTTTGCAATAGTTCTTGTGAGATGACTGGGTGATTGAAAAGCACCTGATTGGTATCTGGGTTCAATCCCTTGGGACCTGTATGGTAAGAGGAGAAAACCAAGTCCCAAAAGTTGTCCTCTGACCTCCACATAGGTGTGGTGGCAAGCACATGGTCGCTGTCAACTAAATAGAAATGCAACAGAGTATTTCTCTTTTTAAAGATTTGTTTATTTGGGGGCTGGAGAGATGGCTTAGTGGTTAAGAGCATTGCTCTCCTAGGGGACCCAGGTTCGGTTCCCAGCACACATATGGGGGCTCACAATTGTCTGTAACTCCAGTTCTGGGGAATTGAAATCCTCACACAGACGTACTTGCAGACAAAACACCAATACATGCAAAATAAAAACGAAACATTTAAAGAGTCATTTATTTTATTTTATGTGTAGGGATGCTATACATGCATCTATCTCTGTGTGTTTATGTGTATTGATATATGTGTATTGATATATGTCTATGTTTTACGTACATATATGCGTGTGTATCACATGCATGCCTGGTGCCCACAGAGGCCACAAAAGGTTGTTGGATTCCCTGAAACTGTAGTTACAGATGGTCGTGAGCTGCCATGTGGGTGCTAGGAATCAAACCTGAGTCCTCTACAAGAGCAACAAGTGCTCTTAACCCCCCCTCCCCAAATATTTCTTTACATGCATTTGAGATTCAGTTAAGTTACTGGGAGTCCATTAGATCTGTGGTGTGCAGGTCTCAAGCCCAGTGCCTCCTGCTTTCCGGGTACTGAGTCACACCTTCACTTTCATCTGGTCCTTGGAGACATAACAGGAGCCTGTAAGGTGGGTCCAGAGCTCAGGGGCCTCACCACTGAGGCACTACGGATCCTCCCTGTCTTGCGGCGGCTTTTACCCTTGGGGGGATGACAGGCAGCTCAGCCTGATCTTGGAGGCTGTGTCATTTCTTCTTTGCTGGTGGCTCCTTTCTCAGCAGAACACACCAGGGAGCTCTCTCCCTGACCCGTGTGATGAAGGACGGTGTTTGCCAACCTCCCTCTTCTCCCTGCAGTTCCCACTTCCGGTTCTCTGACCCACAGATTCTGGGGGCCTCAATGTTCTCGCACATAAGCCCCGCCCCTCCTCCTGGGTCTCTGTCTGGGTCCAGCCTCAATTCGGCAGGCTCCTCTCGGTCGGCTTTCCTGGAGGAGGGAGTGTTGGTCCCGCCTTCCGTGTTTCCACGCCTTCAGTTCCCTTGCCGGACAGTTCCCATCCCTCCCCGACGAGGGCCCCTGTCGCAGCTTAGAGCTAGCCTGTATTTCTTCTTTCTAGTGCGCTCATGCAAATGTATGGAGTGTCTTTCTTCCGGTGCTGTTTACTTCTTATTTATTGTTTTTACACAGCCTCTTATTGGTCAGGGTCTCAACAAGTAGGCTAGGTTGGCTGCCCTGGGAGCCTAGAGACGTGCCTGTGCATGAGCACCGCTGCACCAGCCTTTCCAGGGTAGACTCGTGGGGTTTGTGCACGTGGGGTTTGTGCCCACTAGTTTTATGTCATCTTGGCACAAGGGACACAAGCTAGAGTCATTTGAGAGGATACACCCACCAGAGTGGCCTTGTGGTGCATTTTCTTAAGGATGACTGATGGGGAGGGCGGAACTCACTGTGGGCGGTGCCACCCCTTGGCTGGGCTGGCGTATTCCGGGTGTTAGAAGAAAGCAGATTGAGCAAGCCATGGGGACCAAACAGGTAAGCAGTGTTTCTCATGGTCTCTGCTTCCAGGTTCCTCGTGAGTTCCTGCCCTGACTTCCCTAAGCTTAAGTACACCCTTTCCTCGAGTTTGCTTGCTCATGGCGTTTTTGAAACCCTAAGACAGGTTTGAACTCAGGTCATTATGTTTGTAAGGCCAAGGCTTTAACAACTGAGCCATCTCCCTGTCTCCATGATGGACCATCTTTAACTGTGTGGTTCATTCAAGTCCCTGAAGGACCCTCTCTGTATGGAAACTGTCCTATTAGGTGGCGACTCCGCCCCTCCTCCCCCCTCTTGGCAGCCACCAGGCTACTTCCTCTTGGCTCAATTCAGAGGCTGGATTCTGTTGGGGTGCCATTCAAACCCCTCACCTCCAAGTTGGAGCCTGCTCTCCCCAACGCTGCCTCTGACCTCCCTGCCTTGCTCTCTTTGATCTACCCGGTGACATCACCCCCCATACTTGAGAGCAGCAGCCCATTCTTCCAGGATCTGGGTACCAAACCCACGTGCTTCCCTCCAGCTCACCCTACCTTCTCACCCCTCACCCCTGCGCCCCCCCCCCCCCGGGGAAGTCCAGATCACTGGTCTCCCTGCTTTATCCTCTCTGACTGCAATTCTCTGACAGCCCGAGTGACCCTGTTTCACTGGCCTCTTTCAAGTTGTTCTAACCCTCTGGGCACAGTGGGAGCTGCTGACTCACGGTCTAGTTTTCCTCGTGCCTCCCTCCTGCCTCCGTTAGTGCCTGGCATCCCCAAGCTCTCTCCAGCATGCCTGATGTCATCTCTGCCCAAGAGGCCCCATGCCATCTAGGCAGAAACACACCATCCCCCGAGGGCGTGGGGGTATTCCTGGAGCTTGGGAGCGGATGCTTGGGGGGTGAGAGGAGAGAAGCCCTTCCCATGCTTGCTCTGCGCAGTCCAGAGGCTACTCCTGCCTTCTTCATGGCATGAAATCCGACTCCAGTTGCAACTGCTGTTGAAGACGAAGCTGGAAGCAGGATAATTATAGTGGGCTGAACAGGAAGATGGGAAGCCGGCCAGGGCTAGAGAGGAGCTGGCAGCCCTGGTGGGGCATGCGAACAGCTTCAGAGTGCCGGGAAATGCCTCGAAGGCCGGGGTGCCTCGGAGTTGAGCCGGTTCCCAAAATAATCCAGGGGCAGCTGTCTCAGCTTCTGAAACTGGGTCTGTCCGGGGGAGCCGCGGGAGCCCCCGGCCCCACGCTAGCCCCGCTCTGGGAACAGATGGTGTTAGTGAGTTTCCTTTCTTTTACCAAAGTCAGCTGGTGAGGAACAGCTTGTCTGCTGAAGTGTGGCCCACTCCCCACTCTTTTGGCTATGGATCAAAGTCGCCCTTCCCCCACGGCCTCCGGTTCCTTTCCTTATAAGTCTTGTGCCGCTCCTTCCATTTCAGAAGGGTCCCCACAGGGTCCTCACTAGCTGGGGGGCGCTAGCCTAGGGAGCATCCTGGCCTCCTCTGTCAGTGGAGTCTTGCTTGAGATGGAGCCTCAGATTCTGAAGAGGCCTGGTTAGGTGGAGAGCAGACAAGGAGAATACCCCAGAAATGAATCTTTCAAGGACGGCTCACCGCCAACCCCCACACCCGGCTGGCCAACAATTACCTGGATTCTTTCATTCACCCACATGCCTATCATACTGATTGACAGCTGAAAAAATGGGACTCACCACTCAAGAGCCTTCTCCATCTGAACTGTCAATAGGCCTTGCTGTGTGTGCTTTCTGTGTGCAAGGCTTGGAGCAGGGAGGGGATAGAGCCACTGTAGTCTGAGGAGCTCGGGGCCCACTGTTTGGGCCTGCTGGTTTGGATATGCTTGGGCCAGCTTTTGCCACGTGATCCCTGCATACATCCTTCCCACACATGAGACTTCTGAGTAGATCGCTCACCTCCCTGGGTCTCGGAGTCCTTTTCTGTTAAGCGGAAGCAAGAAGGAATCTACTATTCATGTTTTGTGAAAATTACAAAGAGAATCCATCTAAAGAGCCTGAAGTATGACTAGGCCTATGACACTCAGTAAAGTACTGTATGACGTCATTATCACCATCACCACTCCTCTCAAAGACAGTGCTGGCAGTCCCCTCCTCCATCCTAGTGACATGCCATGACATGAGGTATGTGAGTCTGGGGCCTGGTTCACAGTTGGCATTCAGGGCCAGGAACAGAGAAGCATCCTATGCCTCCTTGTCCCAGCCTTGCCTGTGGACATGCAGGACGAACTGTGTAATACTTGCTAGAAGACACAGTGATGATGACCTCTTACATCTTCCTGGTCAGGCAGATCAGTACATGCTACCTTACCTCCCAGACCCCAACGTCTGAGACCCTAGCACCCCAGGATGCCAGTGTTGAAGCGGGAACCGACTCCTGGCACTTCCCTGACTGCTGGGTTGGAGCTGTAGGCTCCTCAGCTCAGCCAAGGAAATGGGGACAAAGGAGTCAACTGCTCTTGTTCTTCCCTGTGCTGCTGTCTAGAGGGAGAGGTAGCAGTGTAAAGCAGGAAGGCGGGGCCCCATCTCCAACCAGGCCTCTTAACAGCCATGTGCTCTTGGGTAAATCATGGCCTGTCTCTGAACTGGAGTTTCCTTATGTCAAAAATGGGATGATTCTCCCTGTTTGGGTTAAATAGCAGGGAAGGAGCTGACAGAGCAACTAAGATAATGATGGATCGTGTTTAGGCTGGGCAATGTGCTAGACAAAGGCCACAGCCAGCCTTGGCTTGATCCTCCCCTTCCATCAGCAGCCACACCCCGGACAGGCTGGATACCTACCAATCCCCTTTCTTCCTCCCACTGAGTTTGCACTGGACTACATTACCCAGCCTCCTTTGCAATCTGATGTAGCCCAGCAAAGACTAGTCAATAGAGAAGAATAAAGTGAGATGCGGGCTTGTGAGTCTGGTTCTGGCCGATGCTTGGGCTCTCTGGTGCTCAGGGGAGGCGATCCAACATGACAGTCTTGGAGATTGTGTGCTCAAGGTGGTGAGGTCACAGACGGAAGCACCAGGGAGCAGGGCCTGGCAGTCAGGAGCACCTGTTTCCACCTCTACACGTGCAAGCAACACCCAGACTCACCGTCTGGTGCTTGCTGCAGCAGCTGGTGTGCCAAACCTGTGCACCTCGATGAACGGAGACTGCCGTGGCTCCACGTGGCTCCACGTGGCTCCACGTGGCTCCACCACTCACTTCCTTTCTGCCGCAGTCTGGACGTGTTCTTTCTAGAAGCTCCAGCTGCTCCTTTACCAAAATGCCACAGCCATTTTATAGTCTTAATTCTTGCTAAGCAGAGACCATTATACCTTCGACAGGAAATCTGTTAGGAGTAGAGAAGAAAGCCCTGGTGATGTCTCCCAGGTCCCTGGGTGGTTACCTCCATTTCCTTATTATACTTTCTTGGCTTTGGACCTTGACTCCAGCAGCTGTCTCTGGATCACAGGAATCACTTCTAGCTTTGGTCTTGAAATGGGTGGTAAATGTGTCTTAAACTCTGTTATGTGCTCTGTGGCTCGGAAACATTGCCCCATCCATGCTAGGACACTATCATGTCTCTGGGGGTCTTGGACCAGGACTGGCTGAGTGTGACATTATCCTAGAACAGATCAGAGCAGACAGTGAGGACCGGCTGAATGCCTGGACTGGGGCCAGGGGAAGATCCTGGGTGTTCTGACTACACCAGTCTGCTGCTCCTGGTTAGTTGACTTGGTGTGTGTCCTCTGAGCCACACAGACGATGCCAGTCCAGCCTGGTGAGGTGGTCGTGGTCTGTGTGGCAGTCAGCTCATCCTATTGTCGGGCCATCTGCTGTTGGCTCAAGTAGAGCAGTTTGGGTGAGTTCTAGGGCCATGGTGGTGGAGGGGCTTGGATCCAGGACCACAGGAAGGCGCCGTATGGCCAGCCCTGCCTCATAGCCCAGGGCTCTTTGGAGCATCTACTTCCAGGTCGTTACTTTGCTTTCTGAGATGTCCTCATCAGTGTAGCAGGTCACACGAGCAGAAAAGCCCAGCTGTCACACCTCATCCTGCTATCCTGGCGGAAAGAATTTTCCTTCCACTCTGCTGTATGTCCTCGTGCTCCAGCAGATGTCAGAGTTAGTGCTTATAGCCACCATGTTGGCCTAGAACATTCTAGATGCTTCTCACTTTCCCTCTACACTAGCTGTGTTTCCATAGAAGCCTGGCTCAGCTTCCAGATAAAGGACCAAACCAGCACTGGGGGCAGCCTGGAACTGTGCTGGAGGCAAAAATACCCGACTCCTTTGCCTCAGGTATTTCCAAAATGTTAAGATTTGGGGGTGGGGGAGAAACTGGCATTGCGCCACACACTACTAAAACCAGTCACACACCTGCTTTATGTGGGGAGCACTCTTGGGTATAACCGGTGTCACACGTCTTTCCTGCTGTCACACCTGGTGGTGAGAGTATATATATATATATATATATATATATATATATATATATATATATATCAGGTCCCATTTCCAATAGATCAGCACCAGAGGACCATCGAGAGATTGTGGACAGAAGAGGGGGCCTGAGGTCCAGCAGGAGATGGAGCTCCACTGGGCTCTGTAAATTGCAGAGTGGGTCACACTGTCACCTCCAGGATCCAGCCTACTCCTTCTCTGAGTAAAGACAGAGAATGTGTTGGACCTGGGTTTCCTCAGAGCTCAGATTCAAGACCATCTATGGGCTGACATCACGAACCCAAGGGCTTGCCAGAAGCTGGGAAGTTCTAGGCTGTTTAATTTCCAGGCACAAACAGAGAGTTCCCATTCTCTCAAGCATTGGAGAAGGGGAGCCACACATCCTGCCTGGCTGGACTTTAGCTGTGCAATGCATCAAAGGGCATCCTGTCCCTCGGTTTCTGAATACCTCGAGGGAACATTTTACATAACGGCGAGATCCTTCAGACACACTTAGCTCTACAGCGTCTGTGGGAAAGAACAAAATCAAACACGAAAAACATCAACCTCAGGCAAAAATACCCTGTGTTTAGTGCAAGGCACAGGATAGTGATGGCTTCCTGGCGTGATGGAGGAGACACATTGGTGCTCGCTGCCTGCACAGCTACCGTGAGCCGCTCCTGGCTGTGTGTTTCCAGCCCCCCACTTTGCCCACAGCAGAAGCCCACACATACACTTTCACCAGGAGCCCAGAGTCTCCAGGCCACAGAGTGACAGGTTGATCCAGGAGAACCATGAAAGGAAGGTGCTGGCCAAGGCTGGGATTTCTGAAGGGACCAGATGAGAGGGACTTTTTGGTGTGAGCAACATCAGGAAGGCCCATCGAGGGATGCTTGACTCTGCCTGTGCTGGGCCAGTCACCACCCATCACCCTTCCCACTAATGTTTGTGGAGTCCTGGTCTTGCTAGCAGGTTTTTTGCTTTATTTTCCCCCCTTGGTGCTGAAGATGAAACTCTGGTCTTGTCAATGCTAGGCAAGGTCTCCCCAAGGGTGGTAACAGGGGATCATAAGTTGGGCAGCTTCGTAGAATTTGGCTGGCTTCATTCACAGCTCTGAAGAGTAGCGTCTGCAATTCAGGTGAGCGCTAGGCTGGGGCTCCCTGGAATCGGAATCCTTGAGGGAATCTGTTCCAGGCCCTTCCCTGATCTTGGTGGTTCCTTGACTCTCAGCTTCGCCAATGCTGCCTCTCTGCCCCTCTCTCATATACCTGACCCCTGGGTCTCTTCTACATTGTGTGGCTCAGAACTCTTCCCCCAAACACTCATTTCACCGTTTGAAAATGTAAACAAGAGGTCTGGGGAGAGGACTCATCTAGTCGCTTGCCACTCAAGGCCTGAGTCCAGCCCCCAGCCCCCATGTAAAAGCCAGGTGCTGTGACACACACTTCCTATCCCAGTGCTAGGGGCTGGGAGGGCAGTGGCAGACAGGTGCTTGTCCAGCAAATGTTATCTAATTGGTGAATCCCAGGTTAGTGAGAGGCCCCTCTCAGAGACTGAGGTGGAGGGTGTCGGGCACACACACACACACACACACACACACACACACACACACACACCACTGGGTTCTGCAATGTACACCTGTAATCCCCCAGGAGGCGGAGACATGAGGATTGACCCAAATCTGAAGTCAACCTGGGTTACATAGTAGTTCCAGGCTAGCCAGGGCTATACAAGCAAGACCCTCGAAACTCCCAAACAAAACCAAATAACAACAACAAACAAAAACCAAATTATAAAGGGGAGTTTGGAGTACCTCTGGCTGTTCTGGGAAGAGATAGTGCAGACAGGGACTGTGGGCAGGGAGGTCACCTCAATATCATCAGATAACAGAATGACTCACAGGCATCTCAACATCCACAAAGTCTGGATTCTCTCCCCCAGGAGGCTGATCAGGGCCTGGGTTTCTGTAGGCTGCCTGCCCTCCTGGGAACAAGCCCCTCCATCCTCAGCTGAGGCCACACAGCCCCCACCTCAGGGGTGCACCAAGAAGTGAGGCTTCCCAGTCGAGCCCGTGACGCTTGTACGTATTTCGCTTCTGTTATACGAGTTTGAATGTCTTTTCAGGGGGACATTTTAATCAATGTGTTCCATAAAAGAAAACCCTTGGTTTTGAAATGAATGCTTTCATGGGTTTAATTTAACAGCAGAAGCTTAATAGGGGAACAATTCTGCGCTGTTTAAATAATTCACAGCTGCAGGGATGTGTTCGATTTTGAAAACACAACCAAGGTGAGGGCAGGATTCTGAACGGTGCGGTACTGGAAACCAACCCCTGCTGGGTCTGTTGGTGCTGTCCTGTAGTCTTAGTTCAAGTCCTCCCTGAGGACTTAGTGAAACCCTGTCTCAAACTAAAGAGAGAGAAAAAAAGAAAGAAAGAAAGAAAGAAAGAAAGAAAGAAAGAAAGAAAGAAAGAAAGAAAGAAAGAAAAGAAAAGGCTGAGAATGTGGCTCATTGCTAAGGCTAGGGACACCTGGGAAGAGGAAGATATTTGAGAAAATGCCTCCATCAGTTTGACCTGTAGGCAAGCCTGTGGGGCATTTTCTTGATTAATGGTTGATGTGGGAGGGACCAGCCCCATGTGGGCGAGGCCACGACCCAGTGGGTGGATCTGGGTTGTATAAGAAATGAGACTGAGCAAGTCAGTAAGCAGCATGACTCCAGGGTTGCTGCTTCAGCTCCTGCCTCCTGGGTCCTGCCCTGACTTCCCTCAGATGGACTGTGATGAAGTATAAGCCAAATACTACTACTAATGATAATGATAGTGACGATGATGATGATAATAATACTTCTAATAAAAAACCTTTATTCTCCAAGTTGTTTTTGCTCAGCGTTTTATCACAGCAATACAAAACAAACTGAGACAGAGGTCCCGGGTTCAAGCCCTAATACTGCAAACAAATAAAACCCCAGCCAGTCACTGAGGAATCAAGGTAGCTTCTCCTTGATGGCACCGGGCACCATTTGCAGTGGGGACACCAATGTCATCTTTTTACGGTTTCAGATGTTCTGGTGAATTGAGTACCACCTTGAAAGGTGATTTAAGATTACTAGTGCAGGGGCTGGAGAGATGGCTCGGCAGTTAAGAGCACTGGCTGCTCTTCCAGAGGACCTGAGTTCAGTTCCCAGCAGCTCCCAACTGTCTGTAACTCCAGTTCTCCACGGGATCTGACACCGTCACACAGACATGCACACAGACAAAACACCAATGCACACTAAAATAATAATTTTTAAAGATGATTATTCGTGTTCTTTAGTCAGAGGTGACCAGCGATGGCTGCCACGTGTGTAGGGCTGGCCACCCAACTTTTCCCTGACCATTTTCTTTACTTTTTGCACTGGCTCCACTTTGACCAGTCCCTGGGACACACAGGGGAAAGGCAGGCCACTGCCACTTGCTCAGGAGAGTTGCCTGCAGAAATTGACAGGAGCACAGCTTTTAACAAGTCTGGGCTCAGACCACGCAGCACCACGCATCTGTCATTCCTTTGCACCCCTGCCGCTATAGAGGCCTCTGGGTGACTTGGGGAGTCTGTCTCTTGTTAGTCTGTGAGTCTAGACACAGCTTTCTTGTAATTGTATCTTCAAAGATCCAACAGCTTACATTATAACTTCTGGGGCCTGGGGTATGAATTCTACTTCTTTTAGGGACACTCTTCAACTTGATGGAGTCTTGGTGAGGGCCCTGGAGGGGCAAGATTTTCCTTTGAGGACTTTTGTTTTGGGTCTATGTAGGGCTGTCTCCAGGGACAGTCAGCAGGAACATGGGTCTCCAGGGCAGCACTGGATGGTGGGAGAAGTGGGGGGAACTACTCGCTGAGGGCACAAGCCCGTCACCACAGCCCCACCCCTCTGTCCACAGTGCATCCCCAATCTGCTCTGACACCTAGCATTTTGCCTGCTGGATCCCATTACTCCCCTAAGTCACCCTTTATTCCCTATCCTGTGTTGGCTTTCTCTGTCATCACCTCTTTCTCTTGACTGCCGTGGTTTTCTGTGTCTCTCCCCTGAGGGCAGGAGCCCTGTAAATCTCCTTCACTGCACCCTGTGCCAAGAGCAGTGCACAGATCTCAAAAAGAACTTTGTCAGATGGAGAAGTTGGGTTCATTTGACAACAGAGACTACCAGGCAGTTGCGAGCTCCCTACCCTGGTGGCGTGTACGTTGCTTCTAGAGACAAATGCCTCTGGCCTGTGTTCCCTGCCCCTCAAGACCCCAAAGGACCCCTATTCTTCCTCAGGCATTCCTGTAGTTTGGAAAAGCAAGAGGTAGCAGCATCCTGTGTCTGAGCCATGCAGATACCTGCCGCAGAAGGAAGGACAACTATTCATTATCGTCTTCAGACATTAGACGGAGAGCCACAAATAGACATCTCTAGCAACTGCTCCTGCCTGCGGGGCTCTCGCTTTCCTCCCTCATCGCATCTCGCCACCTCCTGCTTGGAGAATTGGATATTTGCCAGTTGCTTGGTTATTTCCTGGGGGAATTAATGAGAAGGTGGGCCGTCCAAATGCTGGCAGGATGTTATTCTGAAAGCACGGATGTCCCCTCCATCTGAGCACCAACGCCACATGCGCAGAGACTGGCCTCCTTTCAGAATGGGCAGCAGACAAAAGAGCCACGAGTGACGAGGGCCTCCGGCTGGGAGGCTCCCTAGCAAAGCTGGGGCTTCAGATTGGGTGCAGCACACTGACTTCCTTCTCTGTGCGTTTGGCCAGAGTCCGTCTCAGTCCACATCCAGCTCAGGACCCGTGAGAGGATAACTCCCTTCCAGCCTTGGCTCCCGGAAGCTGTGTTCATGCCCTATTGTTTCTCTTAGCTCATCCATCCTTCTCTTTCCTGACCATTCCCTTCTCCATGATGTGACTCTTCAGTAGGATGGGCAGGGATTGATTGGTCTGAATAATATAGAAGAAACTGGAAATAATATATAACTGGATATATATATATACATTATTTATATGAATATACATATATAATAATATATAACTGGATGTTATAAAGGATATGCTAAGAAAATACTAAATAACACAAAGTGGAATTTAGCTAGAGGAGTGTTCAGCGCTGAGTAGTATACACCGACCAAGACTGTCATAGAAATGCCAGGAAGGAAATTCTGTGCCTCTGACATAACTAAGCTTTAAGTTTGCCAAGAGCATGCTTCTTAAGATCATGTTGTAAGTTCACTAAGATTGCTGCCAATTAGACTCTATTCTCATAGCACAAGGAGACACCCTTGGCTCATTGCCAGACATCAGACCCAACCCCCACATCAAGGAACCTCTATAGGGCACTTCAAAGGGAACAATACCAGGTCAGGGCTGCATCAAGTCCTGGTCCATCGTTAAGCCCTTTGCCTCTTACTGGGAAGAGCATAATTCTGCCAGGCGGGCAGGGCAACTCTGGCACCGGCCCAGGAAAAGCAGCCTTGGTCTGTCTTGGGATAACTATGGCAGTATTTCTACATTGCAAATCTCCCCGTTTGTCTCGACAACCAGACCTTGGAGCTCTGTCTCTATGGAGCACGTGTAACTGCTCCAAGTGTAACTTGGGGCTATGCACCTACATAAACAGGGATTTCCGTTCACAGCCGGTTCCCTCTTGTGTATTAGCCAGAACAGCTCGTGTGTTTTTATTAAAGAGTTTTGGGGAAGGCAAACTATTTCTTCAGAACTAACCCAGAGCTTAGCATCACTCCTCAGCCATACCAGCCTCCAGGAGCATTTGTTCCTGATGCTAAGTCACCTCCCTTACCTGCCCTGGCTCCCCCACCCCCAGGGAGGGGCTGTAAGGTATGACTTGCTCCAACCTCTCTGATGGGTCTTCCTTGCCCCCTCCCCCTGGTGGTCCCCTTGACTTTGAATGTGTTGGAGTGGTCTTAACTTCTGTATCCTTTTTTTCCCTCCTTGCCTTGCTGATCTGATCTTATTTGGTAGCTTTATTTGCTACCAAGATGCTCAGGTCTCCGCTGTCACCTCCAGTTGGGTTTCTACCTGTCCCCATGGCCTTGACACTTGTGTGTCAGAGCTAAGTCCCCACAAGGACAATGAAGCCCTCCTGTCAAACCAGATAGCAGCTCCCAACTTCCCTGCTTCTCAGAGCTTAAGAGCCCAGGCTCATCCACAAGGCTCACACCACAACTCTGTCTTCTGAAAGCATGGGAACCTGCTGGCTTCTCTCCTCCACCCTGGCTCTCTGCAGTCAGCTTTTCCCCAGCACTCTGGATTCCTATCAATGTGAAGCCACAGCTCACCACCCCTAGCCTCATAACTTCCTGAGTCATCCTGCCTTATACTGGAAGCTCAAGTCCTTACCAAGGTCCCCAGAGTCCTCTCCAGGGTCTCCCCGTGTCTCCTCTCATGTTACCTCCCTGTCCTCTCCTCCCCTCTTCATATAATCACACTGCCCACCTTGAGATTCCCCTGACGATGCACCCCAGGACCTTTGCACTGGACATCCCTCTTCTCGGATACCGTAGTCCAAGATCCCTACTGGACTCACGCCTTCACCAGCTTTAATTCTGCTCACCATCCTGGTGTGACCCTTCCCCACACTGCAAACCCTTGCCTCACTCTACTCGGTCTTCTCAGAGTGCCCGTTGTCTTCCATCACACAAGGTTTCATTAGTTATTGTTGCTTTTCTGTCCCCTACTGTTGGGAGGGAGGGTCCTCCAAGGGTATTCAGTATGCAGTCAATGTGCATTTGTTGGATCCTAAGTAAACAGGCAAGTGAGTGTAAATGTAAAAAGGTGTGTGCACGGCTGACCCTGGCAGGCATGTCATGGTGCTAGTTGTCAGGTGTGGGGATCATGGCTAAGCTTTCTGACCCTCAGCGCTGTCATCCATAGTAGGGATAGCAGTGGGACCAACTTCTATGCTTAGCTGCCAAAAAGAAGCGAGGTGATGACGACTACAGTCCCCGTGCCGAGCTGGGAGTAAAGCATGCCTGCGTTCTCCTGTGATAGTGACCTCACCAGGCTTTTCATGGTGCCACCAAAGCTGGGGGAGCGTGAAAATGCAACCTGTGTAGTGCCTGAAAATGCAACCTGTGTAGTGCTTGAAAATGCAACCTGCGTAGTGCTTGAAAATGCAACCTGTGTAGTGCCTGAAAATACAACCTGTGTAGTGTTTGAAAAATGCAACCTGTGTAGTGCCTGAAAATGCAACCTGTGTAGTGCTTGAAAATGCAACCTGTGTAGTGCCTGAAAATGCAACCTGTGTAATGCCTGAAAATGCAACCTGTGTAGTGCCTGAAAATGCAACCTGTGTAGTGCCTGAAAATGCAACCTGTGTAGTGCCTGAAAATGCAACCTGTGTAGTGCCTGAAAATGCAACCTGTGTAGTGCTTGAAAATGCAACCTGTGTAGTGTTTGAAAATGCAACCTGTGTAGTGCTTGAAAAATGCAACCTGTGTAGTGCTTGAAAATGCAACCTGTGTAGTGCTTGAAAATGCAACCTGTGTAGTGCTTGCTCGGGACTTCAGGAGAGTCTTTCTCTGCTGGGGCAGCTCCTCCCTCACCTGCCTACCCACGGGAGCATGGCTGAAGCTCTCTGTTCAGCTGTGATGTGATGCTAATCACAGGCCGCCCAACCAGCCTCCTAGGGCTGTCACTGATGGTTAAGGGCTGGAGACTTACCATAGGGAAATGAGAATCGGGGAGCAAGGACTAAAGCGATTCATAGAGGAAACACAGGTGACAGGCATCCACAGGTATGCCTGCCTTTGGTATCCAGCATGGTGGCCAGGATGTGGATAGGTAGATGGAAGGGTCCAGATGAATGAATGGGTGACGTATTGGTCACTTTTCTCACTGGGGTGGCAAAATGCCCAGAACGAGCAACTTAGGGCAAGAGGAGTTTATTCTGGCTCACAGCTTAAGGACACAGTCCACCGTGGAGGGAAGGCCTGGTGGCAGGAAGATGAGGCAGCTGCTGCTCACCCTGCCTCTTCAGTCACGATGGAGAGAGAGATGAATGCTGGGTCTCAGCTCACTCTCTTTCTCACACGTGATCTTAGTCAAAAGGCTACAGAGTGATCAGTTTCTCCTTTTTGTTCAGTCTGGTGCCCCCAGCACGTGGGATGGTTCCACCCGTATCCACGATGGGACTTTCTTCCTCAGTTAAATCTTCATGGAAACACCTTCATAGGCACAGCCAGAAGTGTGTTTCCATGTCGATTCTATATCCAGTCAAGTTGACGGTGAAGACTGATCATCACAGACAAATGGATAGGAGATGGGTGGTGGGCAGATGTGTGTAGATATATAAATATGTGTGTCTCTAAGTATGGGTAGATGGATAGTGTAGTGGATGAATAAGAATGTCAAAGGAGCTGGAGAGATGACTCAGTGGTTAAGAGCACCTGCTGCTCTTCCAGAGGTCCTGAGTTCAATTCCCAGCACCCACATAACAGCTCATGACTGTCTATAACTCCAGTTCCAGGGATCTGACATCCTCACACAGACATGCATGCAGGTAAAACACCAATGCACATAAAAATAAAAATAAATGAATAAAAAACGACCCTCACAGGCTCATATATTTGAATGCTTAGTCACTTAGGGAGTGGCAATATTTGAAAAGGATTGGGGTGTGGCTTTGTTGGAAGAAGTGTGTCACTTGGGGTTAACTTTGAGGTTTCAAAAGCCCATGCCAGGCTGAGTCTCATCTGCTCTCCCTCCCCCTCTCTGCCTTTGGATCAGGATGTAGTTCTCAACTACTCCAGCATCGTGTCTCCTGCATGTCACCAGGCTTCCTTCTTAATGATAATGGATTCAACCTCTGAAACTGTAAGCCTCCAATTAAATGCTTTATCTTATAAGAGTTACCTTGGTCATGGTGTCTCTTCACAGCAATAATACAGTGACTAAGACAGATAGATATATGGTTGGATAGGTTGGTGGGTGAGTGGATAGATGGATAGATGGATGGTAGGTAGGTGGGTGAGTGGATAGATGAATGGATGAATGGTAGGTAGGTGGGTGAGTGGATAGATGAATGGATGGATAGTGGATGGATGAATGGAAATACATGTAGTCCAGGTAAGGATAGGAAACTAGTTTGTCTTATCCATCAAGAGTCATTAGCCAGGGAGCTGGAGAGATGGCTCAGTGGTTAGGAACATTGCCTGCTCTTCCAAAAGTCCTGAGTTCAATTCCCAGCAACCACATGGTGGCTCACAACCATCTGTAATGGGGTCTGGTGCCCTCTTCTGGCCTGCAGGAATATATGTAGACAAATATTGTATACATAATAAATAAATAAATAAATAAATAAATATTAAAAAAGAAAGAGTCATTAGCCAAACAAGGATGACAAAGATACTGTTTTGTTTGTAGACTTGGCTGGTATCTGTTCTCTGTTTCTGTGTGATGGTGGACACATTGCCTTCCCTTCTTGAACCTCTATTTCCCCATTACCAAATGAGATGTTTGGACTGGCTGCTCACTAATGTTCTCTCTCCAGCTCCCAGTCTCAACGACTCCATGATTCTCTGTGTGCTGCATAGACCTGCAGGGCTGTGGTAATTTCCAGAGGGCCCCATGGTCTCTGATACCCTGTGTAGTCTTACTACTTCCTCATAAAAAGGGAAACTCTGTTTCTCTGTCCCATGAATCTGAGCTGACCCCAAGGCTGACAGAATCAGTAGAAGTGACCCCTCCTCCAACCTCTCTCTTTGGAGTGCGCCTTCTTAGAACCCAGCCATCGTTATGCAAGAGAGCTGAGGTCCCATCCCATAGCGGCCAGCATTAGCCGCTAGCCAAGGGAGGGCATGTGGAGCCTCACGCCATCACACCCCAACCAACACAACACAGAGCAATAGGAGTAAGCACAGCCCACGGCTTTGCCACAGAACGTGGTGATGGGTGACTGTCTGGTCTGTGTCATGCTGGCTCAGCAGAATGCTCCATAACCAGTACTTTCTAACGAATGGAAATTTATGTTCCTGCAGTTCTGGTGCCCGGAAGTCCAAGATGGAGTCCAGCATCTTGCTGCACCCTTGAGTGGCAGAAGAGAATATAAAAGCACCCCTGCTTGCCCAGACCTTTTTATGGTTGCGTGAGTCCACTCTTGAAGGTACAGCTGCTGAGATCTAAGCATGTTCTAGAAAACTTCACCTCACAGTATAGTCACTTTGGGGACCAATTTCTCAGCTGAGGAATGCATGGGGGGCATTTCAAACCAAAGCACCAGTTTCAACTGGAGTGACTCACGGCACAAGGGGAGACTCTACATCACTGCCCAGAAGGGACCTTGGCTGAAAAGTGGATTTTTAAGCAACATAAACAAACTAAATGCATCCATAGATTTTATGAAAATGCCAAATGGGTTAACATATGCACCGTTTGCTTTCTTGGCCGCCTCTTTGGTTCTGTTTTCCTATTTTGTTTGGCTCCTTTTCCTCTCTCCTACCCAGCCCATCCTTGGGACAACCGAGCTCTGGTTTATTCTGCTGAGACTTATGGCACTGTGCACCAGTGTTCAGAGATGCACGCAGAAAGGTGCCAGGGGCCACAGTGCTGTAAAAACGTGACCAACAGTGTGCTCTCTGCCATCTTATGGCTTCTCTGCTTTAATTAACAAGTCCTTGTGACAGTCCTTCTAAAGCCACCTCATGACACCCTTCAACGCATCCTTCTAAACAGTTGCAGGGAATTCCTTGTCCTTCCATCAGTCAACAGTGGCCTGAGGCAACGTGGATACCTGTGATGATAGATTGTGCATGCCCCAGGGAGCTTCTGAGTCAGCTATTAGAGTCAGCAAAGGTTCATAATGGGAACTTTCCATAGACACATTATACCCACCCCACCCCACCGCCCGCAGCTCAGGGACCCTAGGGAGTGGGAAGATGGTAAGATGGAGGTCAGGGAGGACTGGAATGAAACTGTGTCTTCTGGAAATGACAGGGACCGCTGCACACATGAACCTGCAGCAGCTGTGGCCATCTACCCAAGATCAAGTCAGTTAACGCTGAAGTACTGAGGAAAGGAGCTCAGAGCCCCCACCCCTACCTGAATATCGGGCTCTCGAAGGCCTCTGGGGAGGGAGGGTCAGTTTTCTTTCAGGGTGTCCCTGGCCCCCGGTAGGTCAACTACACTCCTGTGGATGGCCGCACGTGTAAGAGCATACGTGCAGCTCAGGGGATCTTTCAAAGAAGAGAGAGAGCATGAGGTTTGGAATGTGTGAGGAATGAAAGTGGATCTGTATAGGAGGAGTTGGAGAAGGATCGGGGAAGAATAGGATCAAAATACATTGTACACAATTCTCAAAGAATGAATAACATTTAATAAAACCTTTATATCAAAAACAAAGGCAATCCATGCTCAGAATATTGATTGTGCCTCCTTTGGCATTGTAGGTGTTCTGGAAGTTGTTGACTGTTGCAACGGCACATGACCCAGTGGCGCACGGCACGTCTCTCCCAGGATAGTACTCCAGGATGATGTGCTGGCATTTCGAGTTGGCTATGGGCCGTGTGTGCCCCACGGAGCCTGGCAAGCGCTGCACCTCAGGGCCAGATGGATGGTTTTGTTGACTGTCTAGACTGGAGCAAGTCGCAGAGGGAACATTACCAACCCGGTCAACTTCAAGGTGCGTCACGTCTGTGGCTACTGTGTCGTGGAGAGCAGGATGGAGCTGGAGAAATGTTCTTCTGAGATCTGGAAACTCTTACTCCATCCAGAAAGAGGAGGCTCATGCCAAGGAGGGAGGCATCTGCCCACACCATTGCTTCACTTCTGTCTCACTGTAAGAGTGAAAGTCACACTGACTGTTATCACGCTGAGTGTTCTCGATGGAAAAATGTTTGTTAGCTGCTCACACATTCTGGAGCCTATCCCCTGTAGATAGAACACACACACACACACACACAGTCAATTTGTTCTCACCTAATACAGAATTCCATTCTGTTCATGTGGGATCAGAGGGGGTGCTCCTTTTGGAATGGATATTTTCAGGTGGTTTCTAGACTCTTCTTTAGAGTTCAGAACAGGCGGCCCTACTCACAGCCTTAGCCACAGAGGGCTTGTAGAATTGTTCCTGCTAGCCTGGAGGGTGCCCAGCACAACCTCATCATCTCACCAGATCTTCGTCTCAGGGCAGCTTCTCATGACCAATGCCTCTCTGTGTCCCTCGTGCTTTCCCTTGCTCCCTTCTGTCAGTGTGTCCCGTCTGCAGTTTGTTAAAACCAAGACTTGCTTGTGGTTTTGCACTCTGAGTCTCTGCTTTATGCTGATGTTGACTGTGCCGCCTTCTATCAGGTAGAAACGGCATTTTTTTTAAAAATGTTCATCGTGTCTCCTGTAGCTTCAGGGCATCTAGTACTGGTTAGGAATAGTTCCTCATGTCCTGCAATTTTATTTTTCTCTGCTGGACTTCTCGCTTCACTTCCAGCCTATCTTACCTTTCTGTTGTTGTGAGAAAACAGCAGGACCAAGGCAACTTCTGAAAGAAAGCGTTTAACTGGGCCTATGGTTCCAGAGGGTTAGAGTCTGCACTGGCCAAGTGAAGGCATGCTGCAGGAACAGTTGAGAACTTAGTTCTTGTTCCAGAAGTAGGAGAGAGAGAGGGGAAGACAGACAGACAGACAGACTGACTGACAGAACTGGGATTGGTGTGGGCTCTTGAAACCTCAAAGCCCCACCCCCAGTGACACACCTCTTGCAACAAGGTCACACCTCCTAATCCTTCCCAAACAGTTCCACCAACTGTGGCCCAAGTGTTCAAACATATGAGCCCATGAAGACAATCTCATTCAAACCAGAACAGATTGTTGAGGAGACGAGACAAAGGGTGCCCAGCTCCCCCAGCCCAGGGCAGGGGTGGCTTCTTACTGATCCACATTAGAGTCTGCATGAATGATGGGTGTGGTTTTTACTATGCCTGCCTATTGAACTTAGTTTTATTTTCGATTATTTTGAATTCTCCACTACACAATCATAACAAGCAGTACACAAGCAGAATGCGGCCAGATTCTTGGCTCCAGCCCAGTTCTTGGTAGAGTCTGCTCTCCTCTCTGACACCTCAAGCGTCTAGCCTTTATTTTTTTTAACATGCTATTTTTATTGATTATTTGGTAATTTCATTCAATGCACCCTGATCACACTCACTCCTCATCCCTCCATGTCCACCCTCCCACTTGATGCCTTCCCCAAAGAAAAGAAAAGAGAAAGAAAAAGAAAAGGACACACCAAGTCCATACTCACTCACTGGAGCATGGTCAAACTCCCAGTGGCTAGCTCCTCAAAGCAAACGGAGGCCTTCTCCAGCCCTGATCCTGCCAGAGGCAGGGACGACTGTGAAAAACTACACTTCAGCATTTTTATCACAATTCTTAAGGACTCTCTTCAACAGCTTCCTGTCTCTAGACCAGTTCACTTTTTGGGAGTGAGGGACAAAGTTGTCGGAGAAACCATCGTTGTGTCTCATTCTCAATTATGAGTCTGGGATCATCAATGCCACTGCAAAAGAAGCTTTCCTGCCCCCAACAGTCAGCCTCAGCACAGATCATGGACTTCCACACGGGTTCTGGCGGTAGCAGGGACCAGAGACATCCACACGGTCTCCAGTGGTCTTCAACATGGCCTTTGGCAGCAGCACAGACCCCATACATCTATAGCCTTTACTGTCTGCGTTTTTCTCGGCCTTCTGATCTAAACTCCCACGGGACTGGTCTGTTAATCTTTGCTCAAAGCATTCTCAGGCTTCTTCAACTCTCAGCTCTGACCTCTTCCATATTCCTTCCACAAATCAGATCTAAAGGCTTAAGAACCACGTGGTCAGGTTTGGTACAGCAGCCCTGATCCTCTATTCCACTTCTTTACATGGGTTGCCTTCTCTGTGAACAAACACAGCCAGCAAATCCAGGAAGAAAAACTTATTTTGGCTTATGGGTTGAGGTGATCCAATCTGTCAGGATGGGAAAACGGCATCAGGTGGCTCCCGGGTGATGGGGGCTTGTGACGGACATCAGCTGACACCTCAGCGGGACAGGGGACAGAAGACTGGAAGCAGGGCCACACTGTGATCCTGGAGACCTGTCCTCCCTCCCCTAGGCCTACTTCCACCAAAGCAGTCCCATCAGCTAAACGTGCTGTAACTTCCCCAAACGGGGTGAGTCATCAGCCAGGAACTAAAGGTTCAAAACACTGAGCCCTGGGGAGACATTTCACTTTTAAATATCTCTGTCACTTATAAATAATAAAAATGTGTGGAGCTTGGCACATTGCCCAACCGCACTACAGAGGCAACTGTAGGACTGGATCTGAAGGCCAAGATCAGGGAGCCTACAGACACGGTGCTAGGCAGAGGCCACCCTCCATCTCTGAGTTGTGCACCCTGGGAAAGCATGCTGCGTGCTCACACAGTGAAAGGGACAGAGGTCATAGGGGACATGGCAGAAGAGTCAGAATAGAGCCGGATACTTTATGAAGTCCTTTTTTAGGTCACTAATCCCATTCATGTGGGCTACACCGTCTTGGCTTCATCTCTAACAGGACCTGCCTCTCAGTGCTGTTGAGTTGGTC
This sequence comes from Chionomys nivalis, assembly GCF_950005125.1. Taxonomy (NCBI): domain Eukaryota; kingdom Metazoa; phylum Chordata; class Mammalia; order Rodentia; family Cricetidae; genus Chionomys; species Chionomys nivalis. The sequence continues at coordinate 41,353,158 of NC_080102.1, forward strand.
CCCCAGATCCGTCTGTGGGAGTCTCAGGAACTCAGGTCCACCCAACCACAGTGGTCTCATACCTTCTTATGCTTGTTTCGCATGTGGGCCCGGGACTCTGTGTGGGTCTTATTTTCATCCTGCAGAGCTTTGCCGAGGATTGGTCGGATGGATTAGCTCCTGTTGTAAACCATCACTTGGTCTTGCGGCCTCTGTGTTGTGTTTGGTTTTTTTTCCTGTGGTTGTGCGTTCATCACCATTGCTCTTTTCCTTCTGTTTAGTGTTTCTCTTACTAGTCTATTTTTGATCTGTGGGAGGTGTGGCTCGCTCACTAGCCTTCAGCTAGCTCCAGCATCAATTTGGGCGCAGTTGCTGATCATGAGCTGTCTGCTTCTTAGTCATTCAGACCTTTTCCCTCACTCTAATCCCCCATCCCTTCCCCTCCCTTCACCTCCCCTCCCTTCCCTTCCTTCCCCTCGCCTCCCCTCCCTTTTATTCCACTCCCCTCTCCTCTTCCCTTGCTTGCTTCTATCAGTACAAGCTCTGGTTGGTTTGCTGCTTTGGGTTAGCGACAGGTACATTTTCTTGTCCTTTCTCTTTACTTTCCCCATATATACTCATGCTGTGTATAACTTTTATAAATACCTATTTAAACAAATATTTCAACAACATTCTCAATTATTTATTTCTGTGAGCTTGCATGTATATGTCACAGTACCTGTGTGGAGACACCACGCGTCAGCTAGAGCTTTCCATTCACGTGTGTTTAATGGGGTCACTGTGGGGCTTGGCTTTAAATGTTTTAATATCATGATCTCGTACTCTCTGTTGTTTGTTCTCAGATAGGCCTGGAGCTCTGCAGACCAGGCTGGCCTCAAACTCACAGTGTTCTCCCACCTCTGGCTCTTAAGTGCTGGGACTAAAGGCCTGACCTACTCCTCCTATCCTCTCTATAACCACTCCCACTTACCTCCTCTCCTCCCACTGATCCCTGGCAATCATTCATATATTAGTCATATCTTTGATAAATTTTAAGCATGTTGTAGAAACAGAACCATCCAGTATATAGCTTTTATATAATATGCAGTATATTACAGTATATATAAAATACAGCATATTACAGTATATAACTTATCTATAATCTATACTATATTGCAGTACATAACTTCTATATAATATACAGTATATTACAGTACATAACTTCTATACAATATACAGTATATTAGAGCATACAATTTCTATATAAAATACAGTATATTACAGTATATAACTTCTTTATAATATATAATATATTACAGTATATAACCTCTTTATAATATACAACATATTACAGTATATAACTTCTATATAATATACAGCATATTACAGTACATAACTTCTATATAATATATAGTATTTCACAGTATATAACTTCCATATAGTATACAGTATATTAGAGTATATAAATTATCTATGGTATGCAGTATATTAGAGTATATAACTTTTCTGTAATGTATAGCATATTAGAGTATATAACCTCTATATAATATATAATATATTAGAGTATGTAACTTCTCTATAATATACAGTGTATTAGAGAATATAACCTCTATATGATAATAGAGTATATAACCTCTATATAATATGCAGTATATTACAACATATAACCTTTATATAAATATAGTATATTACAGTATAGCTTCTATATAATATACAGTATATTATAGTATATAACTCCTATATAATATATAGTATATTACAGTATGTAACATCTATATAATATTCAGTATATTACAACATATAGCCTCTATATGATATAGAGTATGTTACAATATATAACATTTCCCCTCTGAGCAATAATTTCCAGATTGCTGTATATATAATTTTTTATCGCTATAGTATTCTGTGGGGTGGACGTATCACAGTTTTTTAGGCACTGACCTGGAGAAGGAAATCTGTTTCCAGTCTGATGCCCTTACGAGTGGAGCTGGAGTGAGCAGTGCAGGCTTTCATGTGGATTTTAGTTTTGAATCATCTGGAGCAGATGCCTGGAGAGTGACTTCTGGGCTATGGACTAGCTTCATGTTCAGTTCTTAAAGACTGATCTCATTTTTAATTACAGGCAAGTGTGTGTATGTGTGTGTGTGTGTGTGTGAGAGAGAGAGAGAGAGACAGAGAGAGAGAGAGAGAGAGAGAGAGAGAGAGAGAGAGAGAGAGACTATGTGCACTAGAGTGCAGTGTCTGTGGGGGCCAGAAGAGGGCGCCATACTCCCTGGAGCTGGATTTACAGGCAACTATGAGGGTAATGTGGCAACTGGGAACTCAGGTCTTCTGGAAGAGCAGCCAGTGCTCTTAACTACTGAGCACACCCCCCTCCTTCTCCCCCACCTTAAAAAGAAACTGATAATTATTTCCAGAGTGGCTTTGCCACCCCCTGAGGTATAGATGTCACCCCCTTCTCTGCGTGGCCACCAGTTTGCTGCAGTTCTCGACGTGGCTGCTCTAGTGGGGGTTTTGTGACGTCACGCTGCAGTTCCTTGTTTCATTCAGTTGCTGTGATACGCATCACTGCGAAAATCAATGTGAGGAGGAAGATTTTGTTTTGTTCCCCTCCCCCTTACCACTGTAGGTCCCAGCCCGTCACTGAGGGAAGTCAGGACAGGAACTCAAGGCAGGAACCTGGAGTGGAAACCACGAAGGAACACTGCTTATTGCCTCGCTCTCTCGTTCATATTCAGTTACATTTCCTATACAGCCCAGGACCACCTGATCTCACCCACAGTGGACTGAGCCCTGCAACGCGAACCAGTAGTCCAGGCAATCCCCCATGGACACACCCACAGGCCAGGCTGATGGAGGCAATTCTTCAACTGAAGGTCCCTCTTCCCAGGTGTGTCAACGTGTAGCATCACAAAGACAAGGCCTGGGCTCTGAACGTGGAAATGGAGTAAGATTCCAGCAAATGAGAAAACATCCCATGTTCATGGATTGGAAGAGGTGGTGGTGTTTAGATGGCCATGTTCTCCAGGCTGATCTGCAGACACAATAGGATCCCTCTTGGCACCCAGATGGCTTCATCCTACAGTTCACAAATTCCACAAGGAACCAGAACAACCAGACAGTATGGAGCAGAACAGAGAGGGCTCAGATGTCTGCTGAGCCATGCTAGCCAGGACAGCGTGTTCTTGGCATTGGGAGATGTATTACTCACTGGGATAGAATTTACAGTTCAGAAATAAACCTCACATTTATAATGAGTTGACTTTTGACACAGGATGATTTCTCATGGTACTGGGACTACTGGATATTCACATGCAAAAGCCCTAAACTTCACCATATGCAAAATTAATTCAGGATGGACCAAAGACTTGTGTGAAGAGTCTAAATTATCAAGCTGAGAGAAATCTTCACAGACTTGAATTAAGTCAGTTTTTTAGGTATAAGGCTAAAAGCACAGCCAATAAAATAAAAATAGGTTAATTGGCCTCCCCCGGAATCATTTGCCTTCTGTGCTCTCTGGAGTGAATATCTCTTCATATCTAGTTTGATTTTTTTCCTAATCACTTTCTCATTTCTTCTCCACGTTCCCTCTCTCCCTCCCGCTTCTCCTTCTTTGAGACAGGGTCTAACAAATCTCAGGCTACCTCCACCTGGCTGTGTAACTGACGATGATGTTGGTCATCTCATCCTCCTGCCTCCGCCTCCCAAATGCTGAGATTACAAGCCATGCTTCTCCACACGCCATTTATGTGGTGCTGGGGACTGAACACAGGCTCTGTGTGTGCTAGAGGAGCATTCTCCAAACCAAGATACGCCCCCAGCCCTAATGTGATGCTTTCTTGTTTTGCTCTGAGTTTCCTTTATGTGGTTTGGCTGCTGTTATTTGTTGCTTTTGTGGCTGCAAATGTTTTCCTCTTGTCTATAGAGGGCTTGTCTTTTCTTCTTTGTAACAGGACCTGTCACGGAGCAGAACTTTCCGGAGGAATAATTGATATTTTTATCATGCTGGGTCTTTCAATCCATGATGAAGGTATGTATGCCTACCTTTGGTTTAGAATTTCTTTCGGTGGTATTTTGTTTGTTGGGGGCGGGGTTAAGTCATGCATGCACGATATTTTTATATCTACATCTAAGTATTTAATTTGGAGTGGAGGGGCTTGTGGATGTTACAGCATTTTAAACATTCCTGTTCTTATGTTTGATATTAATAGGTAGAAATCAATAGGTTAATGGCTTCTCATCCGGTGTTCTGCAGCTTTTTAAACTCATGCTTCTGAGTCTCTGTAAATTCCTTAGAATATTCTACGTCATATGAAAGGGGGATTTTTTTCTTCCTTTCCTACCTCCTCACCCTGGCTCCAGCACTCAGTACTACCCTGAACAGCACAGATGGGTGCAGGCATTTTGCTGTGTTTCTGGAGTCATTTGCTTTTGATTTTTTGAACAACATTTTTTTAAGAGTAGCTTCAGGTTCCTAACACCACCAGTTGACCTCCCCCCGAAGCACACCCAGCGTCTCCAATTCCAACATTCCACTGGAGCCATGTTCACCCCACGGTCAGTGACCCATGTTCACCCCATGGTCAGTGACCCACGTTCAGGGGTCATCATCACTAGGCTTCTTGGTTTTCCAGAGGCTCCGTGCACTCCCTTCTCTGTATCCTGTGGGTTTGGACACAGGTATAGTGAGTGATAGGGACCCAACCTTACAGCACCATATGCGGCTACTCCAGTACTCAGAGCAGCAGGACAGCCACGCCCAGCCTCCCAAACCTTATCCTGCTCTTGTTGCCCTCACCATGCGACCCAGGCTGCACCCACTCAGAACAGGGTCTGCCTGGCCCCGTTTTCTGTTCTGGACCTCAAGCAGACCTTGAGGTCTTCAGAATGGACCTGTGATGCCACCCTCTACCCCTCAGCTGAAACCCCAGATTCTGGTTCTCTTTCCCCCTCAGCCCATAGCGAATTACACCGCTCTGGTTCCCAGTGTGTGTTCAAAACATCAAAACCAACTTCAATCAGGAGAACAGTTAACTTGACTTCTCCTTTATTAAAACTAAGGACGTCATTATAAAAACCACTATATAGAAAGACAAACGCAGCGAGACAGCATCGGTTTAAACACGCCGCTAATACATCAAATTTGGGAGGGGGATGATTATCTAATATCAGGTTTTTGTTTTTTGTTTTTATTTTGGTTTTCCTGGTCGTGGGCTCTGAGAGAGGCTCCCCCATGCCTTCTCAACATGAGCCTGGCGCTTCTAGCATAGAGATACCTTCCTGCCCCCACCCTGCCTACCTGGCTTTGTCCCACTGACCCAGGGAGAAACAAGTCCTTTGTAGAGAGGTCCCTTGCCCTTCTAGGGTGGCTGGGCTCTCACCCTGCAGCTTTGATGATTATTGCACGTTGCCCATACGCTCACCTGTGGATATGAGATGGGGACATAGCCCCCTTGCTTGAACACAGACTGTGGGGAGAAACAGGAAGAGATTGGGTGTGAGAAACAGAGACGCAAGCCTGAGAGTCAACCCTAGTCAAGTACTGGCTGTGACCAAATGGGAGGCCATGGTGGTCCTGGGACTCCAGCTGCTGCTCCCATGTTTAAGGTTGGCACTGGCAAGGGGACTCTGTATGTTTTGGAGGGTTGTGTTAGTTTGTCAAGGGTAAACGGGTCAGACATAAAGATAGGAGTTAAGTTAACCACTGAGTGACTAATGGTTAAACCCACTCACCCACCAAGCATTTCTAGCACCGGCTACCAGGCAGGAATTTGGACTGGAAACAGGATGGGGCGGGACAGGCAATGCCACTTCCAAGGTCACTTTTGTGGGAGGGATGGATAAATGTTCTGTGTTTATTTTGCGAACAGGAGTGTTTCTGTTAGGCACGGCGAGTCAGGTCCGTAGAGGTGAACCCCAGCCTCTCACCGGGCCACTCCATGTTCTCTGATGGAACCCGTCTAGACACAGGAGGGACTTCCGGTGGACACTGGCGACAGAGAGTGGCAGGGGCTACTCAGCAAGTGTCTGCCGAACAGCTGAGGATTTGTGCAGCGTGTGGGTGGTACAAGCCCCTGTGCTGATGGCCCCAGCTGCCAGTCTTCCCAACCACAGCCCAGGAAACGCAGGCACATTGTTGAGGCTACAGAAGGGATAGGAAACCATGGTGGCACCCGACACACAGTAGGCATAAGGGCTCATTTTCTAGAGGGTACGGGGCGCCACCTTGGCCCTGTGACATCATCTCCTCATGGTCCTCTGACAAGACAGATGTTGGCACACACATGGTAAGCTGTGTGACTCAGTCTGAGGTCACTGCTGCCCAGGCAGAGCTCCCTGGCAGATGCCGTGCTGGCTCCCTGCCCTTCACACACACAAGAAACGCCCGGGAGGCCACTCAGATAGTCACCTGTGCCCAAATGCCTGGGGAATCTCATGTTTACCTCCCAAGCAATTCCTGTTAGTGGGAACCAAGCAGCCAGATGGAAAAATTAAGCCAATAAGAAATGTCTGGAAGCCCGAGGCTTTGGATCCTCTCACAAGCTCTTGCAGAGCTGGGGACCAGCTGTAAGGAGTTGTTCAGAGGACAATGGCTGGGATGCCAAGTGGGGCTCGCCCTCCTGGTGTGGACAGGGGTGGGGGCTGGTGGCAGTCAACACAGAGCACAGCCACATCATATCCTGCTGTTTGCAAGGACCTGGGGAGGGGCACTAGACAGGACGACTGAGAACCAGCTCTCGACTGAAGGCCACCCCAACCACCATTCCTGGCTTGTTTGCCTGGTACCTCAAACCCTTCTTTCCACCTTGGGGCTAAAGATGCCTGATGGGTTTTTGGATGACCCAGGAAGTGGCCCTGCCCTGGGCGCACAACTGGACACATCACTGTTTGCCTGCAGTCTCAGAATTTTCAAGGAACTAGATCAACATCATGTGTGTGCATGTATGTATTGGTTCATATGTAGGTGTATATGTTTATATGTGAGTGTATCTGTGAACACGTGTGAATATGTGCATGTGGCATACATGGGTGGGTATGCATACATGGGACTCTATATCTGTTCTCATCTATAGGTGTGTATGTGTTCACAGGTGTTTATTACTAGCATGTAAACATGTGTAAATTACACTCACACGTGTGAGTATACATGTGCACATATGGATATATGCATATTCGTATAGATGTGAATGTGCATATGTATGCACACATGAACATGCACAAGTTATGTTTATGTGTATGAGTGCATGCATACATATTGTGTAAACATGTGTGCTCACGGGTATGCACGTGTGTGTGTGTGCGTGTGTATGTGTGTGAGCGCATGCACTCCTGTTTGGATTAAGTGCTGCTGCACACTGGTGACAGTCACCATCAGATGCTTGGCCACTCCCACAGGGATGAGCAAGACATTTCCCTGGTGACTACAGCCAGCCAAGGAGGAGCTCTGATGGGAGGCCCCAGAATGCAGATGACAGGGCATAAAACTGCTTACTAAGGACATACAGCTCCCTGTGGGAAAAGGTCAGACAGACACAAGGACGTCCCATGACCCTCCTTGAGCACACAGTGCCACCAGCTTCTCTGCTTCCTGTGGCTACTTGTTGCTACAAGAGTGTACTGTGGCCTGAGGCTTACAGAAAAAAGGCGGGGGTGGGGGACACAGGCAACTGGAGGAGGCAGAGACAGCTCAATAAATATTCAGGAACTTGTCTCCACTCTGTGTCTTTTCAGGACAGGCTACTAACTGACACATCTGCCAGCCACAGACACCATGGGCAGGGGACAGATTCTCATCGTGGCCATCTGGGGCCCTGCCTCCCACCCCAGGGCTCACATCTGCATGGACACAGCTCTTGTGTTCAGTAGCTTTGTGAAGCAGTGTGGGGTAAGACCCCGGCTTTCCAAGTGAGGAACAGGGACTTGGAGAGGCTAGGTGGGTGAGCCAGTGTCACCTAGCTGGGAAGCAGCAGGGTGCCCAGGGCTGCAAAGTTGAAGCCTATGCTGACCTCTGGCAATCGGGGTATTCCTGTGTCCTGGACAGTGTCTAGACTCTTAGCCCCAGACATATATCTGAGCAAGGCAGTCCCTCATAATTGAGAGATGCAGACTTACATAGGTGAGAGATTCAGGCCATCAACCAGAATCTTCGTGGGGACCTTCAGCTATTCCCTAAGAGACTCCTGATGGAGAACCCCACTGCCACCCAGTACCCTACTGTCTGCATGGCCATGGCCTCCTGTGTCCGAGGAAGGATGCTTAGTAGCCCTGAGCTCTGTGCAAGCAACTGCCAGAGTGTTACTCAGAGCCACCCAAAGCCAGAAGTCCCCTCAACATCCGGTCTGACTCCTTCCTCTCACTACTGGGGAAACTGAGGCAGGAGGGTTCTAGGTCTTGCCTGTGATCTCTTTGTTCAGGTGACATCAGGCTCTGTGCAGCTTGGGGAAGGATCCCCTTTCCTGCAGGGGACCTGCAGGTGTGAGCTGGTCCAGCTGGTCCACTGCTAACAACCCTTAGGGTAATGGTTGTTCCGCACCCTAGGATGCTTCAGCATGCGGGAGAGGGTCCATGCCCATCTTTAATTAAGATCCAAGCATAAACTTTCCAGGCTAAGTGTGGGGCATAGCAGTGCATCTCGGGAAAACAGGCTGGGTGAAGAGTAAGAGGCCTTTGACCCAGTAGGCCTCTAGAGTCAACAGAGTGACCGCTTCCATGCCTACAAATGGGACCATCTCTCCCTTTTGTGGGGCTGAGATCATGAACAGCCAGCTGGAGTGGAAAGAGCTTTGTGCTCTAACACACAATACTATCAATGAAGAAGCATTGTGTGTGTACACCATTATGGTAAATACGGAAATCTGCATATAAAACCATCCCTTTACCTCTGCCATGCTTTGAGTCCTGACCACCCTAGCTTGTCTGCCTCTAGGAACCTGACAGGCATGTGGCTCCCATGGCCCCCTCTTTGGCTCCTCTTCTCTAGATCCCATTGCTGGTCTTGCGTGTCATTTGGACCCGGGCTTAAAGATTTCCCAACCATCCAAACCTCCATACACAGTCTCCACAATGTGAGCCCCGTGGGTACCTCCACCCTGGCTCTTCCTTCCTTGCTGCCCCTTGCTCACTGTCTCCTACAGTGTGTGGCAAGCAGGTGGCCAACTCATGTGGGGCTATCACTGGCCAAGTGAGGCTCAGCTTCAAGTAGGGTGGGTGATGGGGCTGAGGGCAGGGACATTTGACCTCATTGATAGGGCTGGGGTGGCCATGTCTACATTGACAATGCGGCCTCTGGAGAGTTCCAGGATCACTTCAGGGGGATATCTTTTCTTCCATGTGCCCGAGGGCAGTGGGTTTGAGGCGGTGATGGTGAACTCTGTGGGCAGATGTTACGGGTATCCAGACTTACTCGGAAAACCCCCATTTTAAGTAGACAGACTCATAAACCCTCTGCTCTGGGTTTCCTTAGGAACCTTCACCCTGCCTGTGTGGTTTTTCTCCCCTTAAAGGTGCAGCACCCCAGGGCAGAGCCTGGCATCCCTCACCTCTGGATCTTACCATTGCCTGGCCTGGTGCATGGCAGGCGTGTGGCTAGTGTGAGCTTGTGGGGGAGGCTCAGGCAGTGACGGTGGAGGACCTGGGTGGTGGGTGTGCTGCACTCCTGTGAAAATGTCAGGCGTGTGCTCCAGTGACCACCGTGGGGGACCTGGGTTATGGGGCCTGTTGCACTCTGGGAATCAAACCCTAGACTTGGGTTCCTGTCACCTGGGGGCCAAACTGTGGAGCTGGCCCATGTGACTGTGGCACCCTTCGCCAAGCTACATTGTTTCCAGAGGTGTTCCACGCCCACCTCCTAGGAACTGGATGGTTCACACAAAACAGCCAAATCTAGGCTGCCCAAAGCCAGCTGACATATTTCCTTAGTACTGCTGCGGTGGGAACAGATTCCACCAGAACCCATCCTCAATGGTATGCTCCAATCCCCACTGCCTATGGCACGAGAAAGCTGGGCCCCGTGCCTGTCCCCTCCCTCACCTCACAGCTCCTGACCACGGTAAGAGGCCTGAGCCCCAGACAAGGGCATGGGCAAGACTCTTCAGCCACACGGTGACCTGTGCCCATCAGAGAACCTACAGCCAGTGGCGACGGGGCTCGATTAAACACTAGCTGAACGAACATATAAAAAGAACACCTTGATCACACACGTGCGCGCACACACTCACAGTCGATATTCCGACACAGATAGGCCTAAGGGGGCCACTACTGGGGGGAGTGGAGGAAGGGGGAACGTCAGCGTTTGGACCATGGTACAACTCACGGCCACAAATCCTTCTGGCTGGGGTCAGCCAGGGCAGCTAAGTGTTGTTCCTCTCAGTCCACACCGAGTCTCTTCTCAGAAGCCACCAGCCCAAAAGAGAACTATTGCTTGCAGACAGGTGGCTCAGAGCCCCTTTCCTGTACCCTGTCTGTCCCCGGACCCTGAGTTTGCTCCTAATCTCAGAAGTCCTCCAAAGGGGGTTCTGGGCACAGGTGGTATTTCCTCTTCTGTTACCACGCCACTGCCCCGGCTCTCCCTGGTGTCTTGGTTGAAGCTGTTCTTGGAGGCTGCACCAGGAGCTCTGGGTCTAACCTCCTCCATCCTGAGGCACAGCAAAAGGGTTTTCTGGAGAGAGTGGAAGAAAGAAGTATCAAGCATTAGGGTTTGGAGAGACCAAGAACACGTGACATTTGTACTAGAGCTCCTGGCCCATGCAATAAGACAAGAAAAACGTACAGAGTGCCAGGGCTTGAATACAAAAAAAACCCAAATCACAATTAACTGTACATAATTTATCTAGAAAATCTAACAGAGCCAGCAGGCTGTTTATCAGGACAGAGATTGCAATGGTAAATATGGTTCTCACTCTTCAAGCCATTAGATCAATTGATAAGACCAGTGGGGCTCATCTCACACAGCTTGACCATACTCCCTGGCTTGAGACAGTTCCAGTAAACACCTGTCATTGAACATAATTATTTTACTTTCATACTGTTAGTCTTTAGCCTTCCGGAGTACTCTGAATTGATGAAAATGTATATAGCATCCTTGTGTAATAAGCTGACAACTATTCAAAACAGATACAGATGCCTTCCACATGAATAACAAAACCCATTATGCCTCTTGGACAGGTCTCCATGGCTTCAGACCAGATGAAGTCACGAAAAGGAACTCAAGACATTCCTGAACCAGAGATGGGCCGGGAGAACTGTGGGTAAGAAGGATGTAAAGGAGGCCTGAGGACCGAGGGCCTTGAGTGGATGAACCTGGCTACAGGTATGACAACAGGGAGGGGGAGCAAACTCATTATGCCTGCTCCACAGGTCACCATGCTAAGAACAATCACCCAGGGCCAGTGAGCCGGCTCAACGATAAATGTGCTTGACCCTAAACATGGTAACTCACGTGGTGAAAGGGGAGAAAGTCGCTCTCTGACCACTCACACACGCATGCTGTGTACACACTCACACACAGACACACACAGAAGAAAGAGATGAATGTGTTGTTGAATAATAAATAAATAAAACAGCTACCTAGTTCCAGATCCCTGTCTTCCTAGAGGCAGATGAGGGTGACCACGTGATGGAGTGACTGACCTAGGGAAGTCAAAGGCTACTAGGCTGCAAGAGGAGCGATGTGATTGGCTGTTTCCTTATCTTGTATGTCCAGGGCCTAGAATAGCAACTGGCACCCAATAGGACTCAATAATACCTGCTGAATGAATGAATGAATGAGTGAATGAACTAAGCCTGGGCAAGAGAAACTTGTTTGATATATATATATATATATATATATATATATATATATATATATATATTTTTTTTTTTTTTCAAGACAGGGTTTCTCTGTGACTTTGGAGCCTGTTCTGGAACTAGCTCTTGTAGATCAGGCTGGCCTCGAACTCACAGAGATCTGCCTGCTCTGCCTCCCAAGTGCTGGGATTAAAGGCGTGCGCCACCACCACCTGGCCAGTTGTTTGATATATTTTTGAATTACTATCCCCGTGAAGCCGTCTTAAATAAACTATCAGAGGACAGGCCTGGGCATGTGAGAGGGCACGGAGAAGGTGCTCTCTCTAGGAGTATGTTTGAAAAAGCCCAAGGGTGCTGACAAGTACAGAAGAGAATGGAAATGAAAACAGGGAAGGGTATAAATAACAGACCGTAGGAGGGACGAGGTGAGGAGGAGGTGGCGTAGATAAACGAGGTCTGACTCATTTAGAGTTGGGGGTCTGAAGAATCCCTCAGCAGCTAAAGTCAAATCAGAAGTGCGAAGGGGCACGGGGCAGAAGAACGCAGGAGACAAGAGGAGGGGAAGGTAAAGACACTGAACATTGACGCTCTTCATTGTGGGGGGGGGAAATAAGCGCCGTATCACGAAATAAATGATTAAGCCTATTGCATCCCATTATAATCATGGAGGTAACCATGGCATCCAAACACAGCTTTCCGAGTGATCAGAAGGCGTTTACACGGAAAACAAAACAAAGAAAACCCGGGCCATATGGGGGAAATTGAAAGCCCCCACCAAAGCTATAAACGCGAAAGATGTATCATAAACCGGGATGACAGAAATGGGACTGAGCGTGTCTGCTGCGGCAGTAGACATTAATGAGCCACACGAACTTGCTAAAAAAGAAAAGGCGCTTAGCGGGGATTGCAGCTACGTTCCACGTCAGGCCAAGCAGCTCAGGAGGGCCCCCACTTCACGCCACTGGAGCCTACACTTCAAAAGGGTCAGGCGGTAGGTTTGTTTCACACGCTCTACCCCATTTCAAAAGACAGCATGCGTGGTGATACATGTAACAGGATACCAGGAGGCACTCAGGGTCAGGCACAGTCGAAGCTTGGTTCAGGGCTTTCCCGAGGCATGGTCCCGGGATCCATCCTCAGCACCAGATGAACTGGGTGTGGTGGGAATTCTAGGTTCCCCAGGCTACGTGAGGCTTAAAGTGAAATGGGGGTGGGACAAGAGGCAGAAAGAACAGGAAAAGCAAGGGCAGTGTGTGGAATGGTAGGGACAGTCACCATGAAGCCCAACACTAGTGAACCCCTGTGCTCAAGACAACACAGCTTTGCCATTCGCTCCACAGGAACAGCCAGGGATGCAGGAGAAAAAGAGTCAGAGTGAGCTATCGTTGGTACGCCCAGTTCCCCTCTCTCCATGACATAAGGGAATCTCTTCTCTCTCTCTCTCTCTCTCTCTCTCTCACACACACACACACACACACACACACATACACACACACACACACACACACTGACAATCGGGCCTAAATTTCAAACACCAGAAATAAAACAGTGTCTGGTCATAATGCAATATAATATAATTTGAACAAAAAACCGCAACTCAGGTATCAGAGGTGTAAGTGGTACACACTTATAATCTCAACTTTCAAGACGCAGAGGCAGGAGGACAGCTGCAAGTTTTGAGCAAGCCTGGACTACATAGCAAGACTCTAAACAAACAAACAAATGGCTGGGGCTCAGCTGATAAAGCACTCGATCGCCTCACGAGTGTGAGGACCTGAGTTCAGAGCCCCAGCATCCACATAGAAAGCTAGGCACCATAGCAGGCTCCTGCAATCCTAGCATTGAGGAGGCAAGTAGGCGCATTCCTGGCTTGGCTGGCCATGCAGTCTAGCCAAACTGGTGAGCTAGGTTCAGTGAGGGACCCTGTCTCAAACAGCAAAGTGGAAAGTGATTGAGGAAGATACATGGTGTTGCCCTATAGCCTCCACATGTATGTACACACACATGTACATCTACACACGAACTCGAACACCAGAGAAGAACTCCCAAAACAAACTCTACTACCAGAGACTTTGTAAACTCTTTAAAATAACACCTGAGTCAAAGAGACTGAAGAATAAACATCACAAAGCATCAGACAAGAAAAACAGGAATTTCAAAATTGGCCAAAAGTGAAAATAACATTTCCCAAAGCCGAGTGGCGCAGCTAAAGCTGCACCAAAAGGTGGCTTCATAGCCGTAAATAAGCCCTTCAGAAATAAGCCACAAGTGGGTCACCAAGCTCAAACAGTTAGACAGGGCAAAACCAAAAAAACAAACAAAACCAAGGAAGACCCAGGAAAGCAAGAAAGATCAAAATGGAAACAGCCCGAAGATGACTCTCATAAACAAACCTAGCTTTGGTTCTTTGGAAAGCAATAGGCTATGTAAACAGCTAGGATTCCAACACAGCAGAGGGTGGAAGAACAAAAGATGAGCTGTAGATGGTAGTTGGGAAGGGAGGACCCATGTTCTGTTCAAGCCCGTTCTCTAACTAGAATGACTTGCCGGTCTCCACAGACCCCCATGTGGCCAGCAATTGGCACTCCCTCTCCCAGCACTAGTCTAATGGTGCTGACTCTGCCATGCCTCCTGTTCTAGGATGTTCCTGCCCTTTGTCCTGATTCTTCTTGGCTTCCAAGGATGCTCCAGTCCCTGACTAGCAACCCTCCAAATGTCTTCATCGTCTCAGACCGTATTTCCCTGCCATCTCCTGCTTCCTCCTGGAGCCTCAGCATTTCCCAAGGACATCAGCACCATCTACTCTGTGCTGTTCTAGTTCATTTTCTGTTGGTGACAAACAAACATAGCCATGACCAGCCTGGAGAGGAAAGGGTTTATTCTATCTTACAGGTTACAATCCCCCATGGAGAGAAGGCAAGGCAGGAACTTAAGGCAGGATCTTGACTCAGAAACTGAGGAAAGAATGCTACTTAGTGGCTTGCTCCCAGACTAACCTGTTGCTACCTTCTTTACAGGGCCCATGCCGATCTGCCAAGGGAAGATACCGCCCACAGTGGGCCGGGCCCTCCTACATCAAATTAACAATAAAAAAAAATGCCTCTCAGATGGGACCACAAGCTAATCTGATGGAGACAATTCTTCAGCTGACCTTCCCTCTTCCTGGGTGTGTCAGGTTGACAAAAGAGGATTAATCATCACAGGCGAATGTTATTTTTCTTTTTGCAGTGACTAGGAGAAGGAACACATGAGCAAAGACCATCTGGGTCATCTCAGGTCCAGCTGCTGATGATCAGGAGATGCTGGGCCCACTGACACCTGCTCATCTAGAGTAAAAAAAAAATCACTAACTGCCAAGCTTGCCTCGTCACCCGAAGATGTGATCCAGCCATGCACCCCCAAAGCTTTAAAATAATATAGGATGAACAGATAAACCCATTCACCCACTTTGTAGGCAACAGATGACATGGCTGTACCCCTGCCTACTCAGCCAGTGAGGATAAAGGGGAGGGATCTGGGTTGGGGTTATGGAAACGGCCCTTTGCGTTCCTGCCATGGGGTCGCTTGCTGCCCAAATTTACAAAGTCGAAATAAACTAACTCTTTGTTACTCCCCTGCTAGTGGTTGTTATGAGTGGCGTTCCTTGTTCCCCACAGTGACCAAATTCCTAAACAGAAGCAATTTAGAACATGGCAGGTTTATTTGGGTTTGTGGTTTGAGGATATAGTCCATCATGGCGGAGAAGGGCATGGTGGGGGTAACGAACAGCCCTGCAGGTGACAGAAGCAGGAGTCTTCTGGCTCATGTCTGGGGGCATCCAAAGGCAGACAGCAGACAGGAAGTGTTAGCCAATCCCAGTTACCCACTTCCTCCATTGAGGCTCTGCCTCTCAGTGGTGAGGCTGATAATGTCAATGTGTGGATGGAAGATGAAGGGCTCAAGGGAGTTTTGTCACTGTGGCCACTTGTGACCCTCCCATGGAGGCTGAGGAGGGAAGACAGCCTCAGTGGGTTCAGTCTTGATGTATGGGATGGCACCTCAGGGCCTCTTATTGCTGGACTGTACCTCTTCCAGGTTCACGACCTCCGTTTAATCCAGAAAACCCAGGATACTTTCCACATGCTAGACACATCCTCCTCCCTTTCACCTGGGAAACTCCTACACAACCATCAAGAACCCTTATTAGGTGTCCTTTACTGATGCTTCCCTGCCTCCCTCAGGCATCCGTAACATGTTACCCCATATCCCACATCACTGGGAAGGAATCTGGCTTTTATTGAGCACTGTCAAGCAGTCCTGGGTTGTGAAATGCTGTGTGACTCTGGGCAAGTCACTAATGTCTTAGGGCCTCAGGTACCCACTTGATGCCACTCCAGGTCCGCAGTGGTCATTGCTGACCACTGTGACATTCCTCACCTGGACATTAACGGCAGCATAGACCATGTTGGGATGCCTGGCCTTGGCCTAGAAAAAACTGTTGGGGAAGGGGTACCTGCTATGTCAACCACATTAAAAAAAAATGGGTCCTAGGGGACCTAGCTGGTCCCCAGCTCAGTGGGGGCCTGAGAAGGAAGCTGGTTGATACTGAGGAATGGGTGGGCAGGGGACAGCCTAGTTGAGGACATTCAGAAAGCCATAGCAGGCCTGGTAAGAGGGACAATGGCTACCACAGACTTAGACCCTAGATGAAGGTCCTTGGACTCCATCCCAGGGTCATGAGATTCTAGAAAATTCTGTGGGAGGCAAGTTAGGGCTGGTCAGTACTCCTGAGCCCTGCCTTCTCAGAGTGCTGTCCCCTGTGTTGGTGAGTTCCATCCTCAGTAACCCATTTTCAAACTTTACTAGGTAAGGACTTGGGCTCTGAGGGGACAGTTGACTTGCCCAGGACTAATGTCCAGTCAGTGTTGTCCAATCTGTGCTGCTAACCCCTGGGCAACACTGCCATTCTGCACAGCGGCACTGGTGAGCAGTGCTGAGCCATGCAAGGGGCGGGGGAGGGGGCACAGGAGGAGCTGTGCAGCTGGCTGGTGGATGGAGGGGGGGCCGGGTGGAGCGTCTGCGGCCTGGTTGAAATGAGATGGAGCACCTGGCGATTTGAATAGTAATGAAAGCTTCCCAAATGCCAGGAGAGTCTGAAACAATAAAAACGAAGGAGAGGCTCCTGTCTAACTACAGGCGGAGTGTGGACGTGGCTCCTGGGATGACGGTAGCTCATAGCCATTTAGCACTGGCTAGCTGCCGGGCCAAGGCAGGAGCCCTGACACTTCTCCTGGGGTGTTCTCCCAGCAACCCCACAGTTGGGACAGCTTTAAGTACATTTTTTTAAACAAGGGAGCAGAAAGCGAGGATGCTGGGAGAAGCGTGGTGGGAACAGATGCAATACCAGGGCACAGCGGCAGCCTGGGCAGCAGATGTGGGCCCATCAGGTGGCAGGTCTCCAGTAGGAGGTGCTGTTCCTGCAGAAGGATGGAAAGCAATGCGCATTCAGATGCAACTTGCTCACGGTGGGGCTGGGTGAGGATGTGAGTGGGCCAAGTTCTTCCTTTAAACTGCAGGAGAGCTGTGTGCACGCCCACCCGCGGCTGCCCTCATACACTTGAGTAGACATACACGGGCAAGGCCTCTAAAGTCCCCTGCCCCATGCCTGGAGCTTCCTGCTGGGAGTCCCCTCAGGGTCCTAACAAAAGGCAGGGTCAGGCTCATCGGGCTGGGCACACGCAGGGGAGCCATAGACATGAAAGGGTCTCAGAAGCAGTAGTTAAAGAGATGGCTCAGCGGTTAAGAGCGCCAGCTGCTCTTGCAGAGGGACCCAGATTCGATTCCCAGCACCCACATGGAGGCTCACAACTGTCTGTAACTCCAGTTCCAGGAGATCCAACTCCCTTTTCTGGCCTCAGCAGGAACCAGTCAGGCAAGCGGTACATAGACTTAGGCTGAGCATCCATACACATGAAGCTTTTAAAATGTTTTAAAGAAAACAGAAACAGGAGTCAGACAGCAGCTGCTGCAGGTGGGATTATGGGCCAGCACCTCAGGAAGTCTCCTTACCGCCTCCTGAAGGAACAGGCCTGCCTTGATATAGGTACTACAACATCCCATAGCTCTGGGGCTCCTCAGCTCTGCCACACACTGTAGAAGTGTGTGTGTGTGTGTGTGTTGTGTGTTTGCCTTTGTGCCCAGCCTGCCTACATCTCAGTTTTGTGTCCCTTCTCTGTTTTGAGTGAGTCTCCGTGGTCAGCAAGGATTCAGGCCCTGGCTTGGCTGCTAGCAGTGTGGACCAGGTCCTGGTTAGCCCTCAGGATGAGGTCATCTCCCTTCCTCCCAGCTATTATCACCTGCCCCCATGATCATCTTCTGCTCAGCAGGGATGCGCGTGGGTACTATGTCAGTAGGTAGAGAATCCTTGAGCAAGAGGACAGCAGTGATGTCACCTTCAGAAGCCAGTGGCCTGTACCACCTTCACTCCAAGGTTAACAAGCAAGGAAGCTTCTAGGTCCACATTCGACCAGCATGAGAAAGGTAACCCATCGGTTCCAAAACAGGCCCCAGAGGGGGACAGAAGTGTGTGGACAGCTGTCCATCACAAGTGCTTTGGTAGGAGTCTCTCAGGTCACCCAGAAGGTCAGACATTGGCTGTGGCCTCAGCGTAGAAGAGATGAGCAACAATGAGGGTTGCACTCATCTCTGCTGGGGACATGGAGGCTTCTGAGGACCAACTTCTCCTTGGCTGTTTGACCTTGGATGCGCTGGTAACCTTTCAGAACCCCGGTACCATGAAACAGCAGGAAGAACTCCCACAGGAGAGGTTGGTAGGGTGGAATGGCCTTGCCCTCCCTCGTCCCCTGGAGTCTCTCTTTCACTTCCCGCTGGGTCTCCCTCTCTATGATGATGCAGACAGTATCATAGCATCCTCCAGCATCCACTCTGCCTGAGGACATGGTGGTACTCTGAGGAATCTAACGTGTGAGATGAAGGCACGGATCCATCAGGGGAAGGCCTGCCTAGCGCGCATGAAGCCACATGATCCATCCCTAGAACCACATTGAACTGGGTACGGGAAGGTAGGAGGAACAGAAGGCCAGGGCCAGCTGGGCTACAAAGCAAAGATCTTTAACATGAGCCCTGATCTCTCCTTCAGAAGGAAGCTGTCTGGCAGCTGAGGGAATGCATTTGTTCTGATGGCCAGGGAGTCTCTGTGGGGTTACAGCCTGGGGAAAGGGCCAGGCATCTCTATGGCACAGGGCAGTGGGCAGCACATCTTGGAAATGGGGCTGCAGGGTGGGCTGGGGGCTTTGGGGCTCCTGATTCTAATCCTTCCTGCAGCCCTCCCTCCTGTCCCCCCCCCCCGAGCTGTGGGTCCCTTGGTCCTTTTAACACACACACACATCCTGCTGGTTAATTTTTAATGGCACACTGGTCAATAATTGATGGTACCACTTTAAGAGGAAACTTGTGTTCTATATCAGCCGTCATCCTTCCTCGAAGGCCTCTGTCTGGAACTGCCCATCCCCCCCCCCCCCCATCAAGATGCCTTCACCTCCTGCACCAGAGGTTTTAAAGCACTTAGCCACTCTCGTCCCATTAGCATCGCCAGCAGCCCAAGAAGGTCAGGAGGCTCTGTGGAAAGGTGGGGCTGAGACGTGGAAGGTCACGGCTGCACACAGTCAAACAGCAAGAGGAGGCAGAGGGTAGAATAGAGTACCCACTCCTGCCCAGAACTCTGCCTTGGTCCTATAAACTCTGATGACTCAGGCACGCCCTGTCCTCCTGTGGACTAAGTGGCTAGGCTCTTACTGCAGTGGACACAAGGAGAGAGAATTTTCAGAAGAAGGAGCCTCCCCTCCATCAAAAAGAAAAAAAAAAGCCTCAGCAAGGTTCTGAGGGATGAATAGGAGTTTGCTATGGCTGGGAAACAGTAATAAGTGCTGGGATCAAGTCTATGTTGAGTCACACAGACATCACAGTACACCACATGCTGGTACACAGTCAACCATGAACCAGAGAATACAGACACACAGATACACACACACACACACACACACACACAGCAGCAGCAGCAGCAGCACACTGACACTGATAGACACCAACATAGACACAGACACACATGCACACTGACACAGACAGACACCAACACACACACACAGACGCACATGCACACTGATATAGACAGACACCAACACACACATACATGCATGCACACAGGCACACATACACAAACACATACACACACACACACACAAAACCACCCCTTGTCCTTGTCCACTGTTGCCAGAACAACCGAAGATAAGCCATCTTTCAGAGGTGGTAGCCTACCCGGCATCTCTCCTGGGTCATCATGCCTGCTGGAGACCCATCTGGCCTTTGGACATCTTGTGCCTCCTGTTCACCTGTTTCTTGTCCTAGTTACTCACTATCCACCCCACCTTCCTCCTCTCCCCTGAAACGCAGAGAGCCCAGCCCTCACTGCAGTGTAACCTACCGTGCCATGTCTACCATGCCATGCCAAGTCTCTCTGGAGTCCACTGTGCTCTTACTGACCTGCACCCACCTTTTCTGGGTCCCATGCACCTCTAGAACAGCCTTGCAGCTCCACCCTTGGCCTGGACACAGTCACTGCTCCTCTTGGTGCCACCTGCCACTGTGGCCCAGGCCTTCCCAACCCCCACCCGCAGCTTGGATGGATTTCTCAGAGTAATGGACAACACCCTCCTGTCCCCAGGCTCCACAAAGAGTTTTGCCCCCCTCTTCCTGCTGTCAGTCGGGAGACACACTATTGCCATTGACTGACTAATGGCTTTTAGGAAGACAGCATTGGTCCATTACACATGTGTATCGATCGGTATACATCTGGATTTGAGCTCTGGGAGGAAACAAAGATGCGTCCTTGGAAACACGAAAGTGGCCACGATAGGAGCAGAGACACAGTGATCACAAGAGAGAGACCTGGAGGAGCAGCTCTGGGGAGTGTCAACTATCCCTCTCTATGTCCTCTGACCCCTGACCTCATCTTATGGAGGAAGGTGTTCCATAGTGGAGTCCAGCTCCCACACTGTGGGGATACTGGTCAGAGAATACCTGGAGAGGCTACTGGGCAGCTCAGGTCAGAAGATCGTGGATACAGGGGGTGAGACGGTCAGGGGAAGTGAAGCCTGTCGGACACACTGCTAAGTAGCAGCCAAGGGTCCCTGGATGGGCAGAGGCTCTTGTCTCCATGAAACTCTGGTGAAGTGTCTTAGGTGGTCGTTTGGCTGGGGTGGGGATGTTGGAAAGGAGGACTGGAGAGTGATGGAGACTGTGGGCTCTGCACAGCTGTGCATCCTGGCTCTCCTCACTCAGAACCATAGCTCCAGGGGTTGAGTCTTTCTGAACCCCAGCCAATGGCAGGCAGCGAGGCTGAGAAAGTGGATGCTGGAGCTCAAAGATCCAGGGACCAAGCTGATAGCAAAAAACTCAACCCCAGGTTCTTTCTTCCGTGTGGTTGGAGGGACAATGACATAAGCTGTCCTTTACTTCCAGCTGGGGCGGGGCACGGGGCAGTGTCCTTTCCTCCAAGCACACGAGTGGGAAGGAGCAGGCAGGGGGCTTTTGGTGCCCTCTCATGGGTAGGCCGCTGTGGTTCAGGGTGTGATTTTAGGGATTCTATCAGGGACATGGAGGGATGTCCCTTCCCCATGGAGGGTCACACCTGGCCTTATGAAATGTCTTTTTATTAATGACTCATGGGACTGGGATCTCTTACACAATTGCTGTGTTAGGACATTTTATTGAAAGTTCCATATAAGTGTGCGGGTTGGATCTCTGAGGTGTAGGCCTGTATGCGGGTGGCCAGCTGGGAAATGGAAGCCATGTTACCCAGTTCCCAGCAGACCTCCCCACAGTCTCCCAAAGTCCCTGCTTTCCCAGGTAGGCAGGCAGGGGCTCACTCAAAGACCTAGGGATCCAGACCCGAAAGCTGCTCTCCCACAGTCTGCCGAGAGGCTCCTGGTTCTCCATACCTACTGTCTGCTGGGAACTGAGGCTGGAAGAGGTGCCTGCAACCTCCCTGCTCCAAAGGTCACTCTGGTGTGTTTGTCCTTGATGGAAGGCATTGATTTTTCCAAGCAAAGCAGGTGGAGGTCAGCGTGAGCCTTTGCTGAGCCAATGGTGGCTTCTGAGACTCTGGGCTCTGCCTTTCTCATCTCTTGACTCTCGACCCTCAACACGGGCATGGACACAATACCTGGCCTCCAACAAGCACTGGCTGTCTGAGTGAGGGTTCCGTGATGTCTGTACAACCCTCGCCTCCTCTCTGGCTGGCTCGGAAGCCGGCTGGGGCCAGGAAGCTGGTGAAGATCCTTTAGGGACAAAGGATCCAGCCACACAGTAAAAGTGACCAGTCCTGTTGTCCACCCTCCCCTGGAGTGGCCTGGAGCTGGGAAGAGCAGATAAACTGAACTTCTAGAACCACGGTGGCCCCTTAAGCTGACCACCAGCTGCCTGCCTGTGGGTGATCCTGCAGACATCAAGTTACTTGTTAACGTAAGCAGAAGAGACACATTTGTTCCCAGAGAGGTCACAGGCCAAGGGGCAGGTGAGGGTAGTTGAGGTGGCAACGTTCCAGCCCTGGGACGTTCATGACTGGTGACAGAGAAAGGGTTGTCAAACACTGGACATCCTGCCCTCAGAGGTCAGCAGAGTCCACACACACAGGCTGAATCCCAGCATACCAGGCAGATCGCAGGCTGCCTGCTTTTGAGGTGTGAACAACACCCCAGCTCACTATCCCTAAATGAGGAGGGATGCCCCAGGATAGCCCAACTGACCCATCCTGCAGATATCACCCAGGCAGACAAGACGGACCAGTACATACATTCTCTGACTCAGGAGCACAGCCACAGCCAACGCAGCAACGTAACGTGCGGAGTTCTGAAGGGTTACCGTTTCCATGTCCATTACAGTGGGTTTTATCATCAGCTTATACAGTCTGACATTTTAGCCATTCAGCAAGAGGCTTCCAAATTCCCACTACTTCCTGGGCATTCTTGGCAAGGGGCAGGAAACCCTGTCACATGTGGGACACGCATAGGAAACCTTGAGAATCCAGCCCGAGCTGTGTCAGTCAGAGCAGGCCTGGCTTTTCCAGAAAAGCAACTTGACTGAAACTTAATTAAGAATATATTTAGTAAACAGTGAACGGAGGGTGGAGGGGAATCCCAAGGAACCGAGGTTTGAGGAACAAATGCTGGTTCATGGAAGCAGACACCATTATCAGTGGTCTTGGAGGTGCAGTGAAATAGAGGCTCACCAAGAGAGGAGACAGAATGAATGAATAGCATTGCCATGACAATGAAAGAGATAGCGCCCCAGAGTTGCATCATGAACCCCATCTGTGGTGTCACCAGGCCCGGCAGCTGCACATGGGGTCATCAGACTGCGCATAGGGCCATCAGACTGTGCACGGGGTCATCAGACTGTCACTCCAGGCTCAGGCTTCTTCCTGCCTGGAGTCCATCCGGAGGAAGGAGCTCACTTCCTCCCTTGGGGAGAGGCCAAAGCCAGTGAAATGTTGGTTGCACCCCTTAAGTGTTGGTTGTACCCCTTGTTTCTCTCAGCCCTGCCGCTCTCTCTGTTTTCTGTCACAGCCAAAGAAAAAAGGGAAAAAAGAAAAAGAGGTGTGAGCTGTCTTAAATGTCGCTCTGTGGGAAACTTAAGTTTAATGCCAGCACGAGGGATCTTCACAAGCCAGTAGATGCTAAAACGATGTTTAGAGACATTAAGGAAATGCGCACGATAATGGCCAATTTACTGTGGATAAAGCTAGAAGGCAAAGTCCCCGCACATCCTTGAAGGGAAGGCAGAAAGCAGGCACAGGGGACAGCAGGAAACAAAACAGCAGCCAGGTGGGCCTGATGACTTTCCTCTCTCCGTCGTTCACTAATTAAGTAACAGCAATAATAATAATAATAACAACTCGTGCTCACTGAGAAGCTGGCTATACCTGGAACCCTGGAATCCTCCTCAGGAGTCTATGAAGTAATCTGATTTGCACCCATTTCACATATGGGAACGCAGAGGCTCCAAAAGCCTAAGTGATTGGCCTGAGATTTCCCCGCTGGTCCCAAGAGGTGGGTGTGTATAAAGCCAGGTCCAATTCTGAGACAGCTGCTCACAGACTGTAAGTCTGCTGGAGTCTGAGCCGGAAATGTGGGGATTAAGCTGACTGGAAATAGCGTGGGTGCTGTACAGCTGCACTGCCCCAGCCTCCTGTCGTGGGGAGGGAAAGGCGGCCAGACCAGAGAGCAGGTGAGGGCAGGTGGTTGGCTGGCTGGGTGGACTGTCAGGTGGGTGAGCAGGAGGGCAGGCAGGTGGGAGGGTGGTTGGGCAGGGAGGAGGGCAGGAGGGTGGGCAGGGAGGAGGGCAGGAGAGTGAGCAGGCAGGTGAGTGTAGGTTGGTGGGTGGGCAGAGGTTCGGCAGGGGGTGGGCAGGAAGATGGGCAGGGGATAAGCAGGGTGTGGGTAGAGGGTGGGCAGGCAGGTGGCCACTTCTGCTGGGTCCTTGAATGCTAGGAACAATGTTGGTCCTGAAATAGGAGAAAGAAGAAAGACCCTGAAGACCAAGCCCCTGGGCGAACAAGTACCAGGACCACCAACCAGGTCTCCTTAGCCTTCAGGGAGGGTCTCGAAAGCGGGATCCCAGTTGAGTTCCCACCACTGTGGCCCCCATGCCAGAGGGCTTCTTATGAGGCTGCTTGGAGCCCTAGGCTTCCTGTTTTTGGAGACATTCAAAGTTCCTCCAGGGATGGATGAGGCCCACGTAGGGAATCCACACTCTCTAGCTGGTGACACACCCAGCCTGGGACAGGTGTCCCAAGTGTCTTAGGAGGCAGATGTCCCAGTAGAGGAGGGACCTCCATTCCATGACATAGCTCTAGCATCAGCCATCCTGAAGTCCACATCCTGCCCAGCCTGCAGGCCACTGTAGTACCTCTGGGCCTCAGTCTCTTGGACTGACCTGAAGACATTCATCCTGCAGGGCTGTTGGGGAGACTCAGCGGCTCTGCAGTCTCAGGCAGTGGAAGCACCTGTTGTGTACTTCCTGGTTCATTCACTGAGCTGACCTGCAGGGAAGCCTTCAACACATTGTCCTGAGCGAGCAACACGGTGCCTTCACTCACCTACCACGAGTTAGGTGCTTGTTCTCAGTGCTGGAGCTCCACAGAGTCCAGCTTTCTAGGGTTTCCTTCCAGTGGGACAGACAGACAGAAAGACAGACACCAAACGGGAAACCAGACACGCTGCCAGGTGGTGGCAATACATCAAAGGGACCAAAAGAGTGTGCAGGAAGTACCTAATGATGGTGTGGGGGACATGGAGGAGATGGAGAGGAGATGTGAGGGTTGTGTCTCTGGGCAGAGACTCTGGGCATGCACCTGGCGGGATGAAGGGAGCCAGTCCTGCAGGTTAACAGAGGAAGATGCTTGTTGGGTTGGAAGCGATGGCTGCTGAGACTCTGGGCCACCGTCAGGAGCACCGCTGTGCTGGGCGAGCAAGTGAAGGGGATTTTGATTCCATTAGCTGGTTTTGACTTAGGTTTTAAAAGGGTCACTCTGCCGTGATGGACAAAGGACAGGGCATGGAGGCAGGCAGGAGGCTCTCGCCTCAGTGTGAGCAAGAGGGGGGATGGCCAGCCAGCCAAGCATTCCAGGCTGTCGGGAGTCAGTCTATCCTCATCCAAGTGCTGACCACTGATTTGCTGTGAGTCACCCAATCGCTCTGTGCCTCAGTTTCCTTGTCTATAGACACAAGTGGTGTGGAATGTGGGGCAGGGGACCCTGAGGAGGGTAAAGAGAGAGTCAAGGTGTGGAGGGCACTGGGACCTCAGGGAGTTGAGTCTCTGGTCACCAGAACAGAGATGGAGCCTAAGAATCTGAACAAAATTCCTCTGTAAAATTCAATGAAGGCTTGAGTCTCCAGCTCACCCTGGGCTCCCCTGTTCCCTAACTCGGTTAGAGCCATGGGCAGGTCAGCTGGCTGGAGCTCCGTATGCCTGGCTGTTCAATTGGCACCTGGTTCTGGCTTTACCAGGTGGTCATGTTGCTCAAAAGGAAGATGAAGAGTGAGAGAGTACTCACAGGGCTTAGAGGACCAGGACTGTGACACAACCCCCAGGGGTTCCAGTACTGCTCCGGATGTGGCAAGAATTTAGGAAGGACCCAAGGCTTATTCACCAAGCCCCAGCTGGGGGTCACCTACCAGGTGGTGGCCTTGCTGCTAGCCGGGTGGTCGATGGTGTGGCTTTCCCCTGCCTCCCCCATAGCAGGGCAGGGCTGCCCTAGGGCCTGGGCAACTGAGGCCACACGCACAAGCTGCCTGGATCTTTATCTTGCTAGAGCCTTAGACCTGCCCTTCCCTGCCCTGCCCAGCTGGCCACCTGCCCGTGAGCCTCAGTTTCCCTAGAGGGTTCAGATCTACTGCTCATCTCAGCTTACAGAGAGCCTCCCCAGGGTAAGGTGATGTATGGGTCCTCTATCATACCCTCTTGGTGATCTGGCTCCTCTGCGGGAGGCTTTGTACTCCAGCAAGGGGAGGGAGGCTGTGTCGGAGAAGCCAGGGAAGCAGGCAGCCAAGATGCCGAGGTCTTCAACACAAGTCACGGTGAAGAGGGCAAAGCAGCAGGCTGAGCTCAGAAGGTGACCTCCAGAGTCCTGCACCCTGTCCCTCTAGTCTCCCAGGGGACCCTGGAGTGGCAAAGGAAGAGGTTCCACATGGCTGCCCAACCCTTTCCCCTGTTTCTCCTCTGACAATACTGAAGCCTCATCGCTTGTCAGGGCACATCCAAGGGTAAAAAGGGACCGGGAGATGGTGTGTGAATGTGGCCAGTGACTAGAACATTCCCTCACAACACATCACACCCCATGGGCTTCTAGGACATGGTTCAAATGTTCAAATGTCAGGTAGCCTCAGACACAGCTTCCCAAGTCTGTAGAGGGAACCAGGAAGCAGGGACAGTATGTGAGTCCCAAATGGCCAGGCAGACACCTTCCCTCAGTCTCTATAAATTCTAGCTTTGTACAGTTCCGAGCTCTGGGCACATCCTTGAGACCTCCTCTACTCCTGCATCCCGAAGGTGCAGCGTGGCACCTGGCACAGAGTCAGTGCACAACAGGTTCACATTGGTGCAAGCCAGTGTGGGAAGGGGGAACACGGAGACAGACACAGCGCTCACAGCGGGTAAGCCGGGGACACCGGGGGCAGAGGTGGTGACTCAGTACATCTCCAGGCACCATGGGCCTCCATGCAGGCCAACACCCCAGTTGTGAGTATAGACACTAATAACCTTCATCACCTTGGAGGCAGATGGGGACTCCACCAAGATGTCTCCCAGTGATTTTCAAACCAGGATGCCGACAGGCACCCCACCAGACCCTCTTGGCCAGTGAACTCTGGGTGGTCACAGACGTGAGGTACACACTTTGGGAAGTCCTGCCATTGGGCACAGTAAACAGATTGCTCCCCATCTAGTTTTCCAGGCATCTGTGTCTGGCTCCCCACCTGAATGTTGGCTCTTCACACCCTCCCCTCCTACCTCAGGAGCCAGCCCAGGGTCCATCCGAGGGAAGACAGACAGTGGCTGTCTCCTACATGATAGACAGGCAGTTACTCGGTCCATAGGCACAAGAGCCTGTAAATGCATCTGATTAATTATTCACGCCATTCATTATTGAAAAGGTCACTACCTGGGAGCCGCTCCAGCAGTGGCTAACAAGCTCGCCTGAACCTCCCAGGAGAAGCAGCAAAGGTTCACGGTGTGCCTACTATGCACCAGGCACCCCCAGAATAACCCAAGAAGGGGTACACAGCTCTGACTTCTCACAAGGACTAGAAAGTCAAAGGACAACACAACGGTTGAGGTCATAGCACTGGGAAGCGGCAGAGGCAGGCTTGTGCTAGTCAGTCCCCGGCAGAGCCCTGTGGTCACTGTGCTGGGAGGGGTAGGTGGTCATTAGCCCACAGAGCCCTGTGGTCACTATGCTGTAAGGTGAGGGCCACGGGCAAGATGGCTCAAGATGACCTTGTAGCCTGGGCTCTGGGCTGTGACACCAAAAGATACTGTACTCGGAGTCTGAGGACCCAGAATCTGTGCCCACAGCTACTGCCTAGGCCCCCAGGCTCTGTCCACCCAAGACCCTGGGCCGAGGAGCAGGCCATGCCTGTCTCTGTCCTTGGGCTGGTTGGCCCCGTGGGACAGCTGCTCTCAAAGTCCTCCGCTCTGGGCAGCAATGCTGCCACCCCCCACCATCACCATCAGCCTAGAGATAACAACTGCCCGGATGATGAAACCAGACCCGGCCACCCTCAAAGCCAAGTCCTTGTTATGCCACCTCTCTTGCCAGTATCCTTCTCTCCCCAGCGTCGCCACAGGACAGCCTGCCTGAGTCACCTCCAGGTAAGCAGAGCAAAGGAGCTAAGGGCTAACTGGGTTTATTTCCTGCTGGAAATTCTCCCTCAGGTCCCTGACGAGCTTCCCTTTCTTTTGACCAAACCACAAGAATACGAAAAGCCGTCCAACTTCCCCTTTCATCTCGGAAACTCGAGTGACCACCTGTCTCATTTTTTGGCTTCCCCTCTAGACGCACGAGTGCCGCCACAGGTGGCTTCAAGTCCTCCTTGGCAAACAGTAAGGATGTCAAATAGCCTGGTTTCCCATGATCCGAATGCAGCAGCAGTACCAACATCAAGTCCACCAGAGCTGTTATTGTGAACACTCACCAGGCAGATGAGCTTTGGAAGGCCATCAGGGGTGGGCTGTGTGTGTCTCCCCGCAGTGTGTGCACGGCCTGGGGGGCTTGTGGCAGGACACCAGGGGGAGGCTGCGGCTGCGGGGCTGGCTGTCCTGGCCGAGGGGCTCGAGCGGGGTTCCCCCACCGCCGGGGGTCCTGTTTCATCCACCGTCCGTGGATGCCCCACCGGGTCAGGTAAACCTTGCAAATGTCGTAGTTCATGGCTGAATAATAAAGCAGATCCAGGACCAGCAGGGTGAGCACGAAGAAGCCGTAGATCCACACTCCCAGCAGTGCTGTGTAGTTGCTGGGGGAGGAGAAGCAGAGACTGAGCCACACTCCCAGCAGCACCTGCTCTGCCAGCATCCACCACAGGATGACAGACAGACATCACGGGTGGTTCACCCCACCATCTGCCTTGACTCCCTCGTACCCCATGTCCACTGCCCTGCCCCTGCCCTGTGTTCTAGGGTTCTTCCCCGATAGGCACTCTGCAAGAGCTCTGAGCTTTCTAAGCTGTGTATTGGGGACCCCGTAACTAGGGCCCCTACTTCATCCTACTTCTCCCTGTATGTGCCCTGGCTCCCTGCTGGCTTTGTGCATACCACATGTCCCGGGCACTCCTGTTCCATCTCGCCTGGCCTCACTCCTAAGGGCCGAAGCTGGAGGCCTGTCATTGCCTTGGGACACACTAAACCAAGTCATACCCCATGTACATCAGATCCCCATGCTATCTGCTCTCTGAAGGGGTGCTATACCTCCAGGCCATGTGCAGAACTCCCTTCCCTGTTGTCTGTGACACCCACGTCAGCTCAGCACCCACCCTTGCTGAGGTCTTTTCATTCTGATCACAGGGAAACCTTAATCTCCTCTATGACTTTTTCTTTTCTTTCTTTCTTTCTTTTTTTTTTCTTTCTTTCTTTTTTTTTTTTTTTTCATAGGGCCTTATGTAGCCCTGAGCTTGCTATGTAGTCAAGGATAACCTTGAATCTCTGATCCTCCTGCCTCCACTTCCAGAGCACTGGGATGACAAGGGCTTGGTTTGTGTAGTGGTTGGAATGGAACTGGGGGCTTCAGGCAGGCTTGGAAACGCTGCTTGCTGAGTCATGTCCCTGGCCCCTCCATCACCCCTCTATTTCCCCACAGAGGTCACAGTCACCCTGCAGAGGTGGCAAGAGCCCTTTGGATTTAGCACCTCAAACAATCTCAACCAGTGGCAAGCCCTGCTGACTCTTTACAGGTTGGTTAAGCACTGAAGCACACATCTGGTCACTCCCATCCCAGGGCCTTTGCGTAGGCCATGCTGTCTGCCAGGTAGCCGTTCCCACATCCCCAACCCATCCCCCTCTGCCCAGCTGTTCATGGTACCCTCAGGTGAGACTCTTCCAACCCCCCGAGACTTCATTA
Organism: Chionomys nivalis; assembly: GCF_950005125.1. NCBI lineage: Eukaryota > Metazoa > Chordata > Mammalia > Rodentia > Cricetidae > Chionomys > Chionomys nivalis. The sequence continues at coordinate 41,383,066 of NC_080102.1, forward strand.
AGGCAAGCTTCTCCTCTGGCCCCTGTTACCTGTGGGCATATGTGTCCTCCTTACATCCCTTCTCCAAGGTTGGGATCTCAGTCCCCTAGAGTGGGTTGGTTCCAGGTTTGCCACTGCCACTGGGTGGCTGAGCTCTTGACAGCACCTGCCAGGGACTGGGGCTGTTTCAAGGAACCGGTTTATCCATGGCTCAAGTGGCACCCACCTAAGTCTCTCCCCTGCCGTGGGCATCTGCTCAAGTGGGTGTGGGCCAGCCAGAGTGTGGAGAAGAGACTCCACTCTAGGGGGACCTGTGGCTCTGTCCAGACAGGACCCTTGAGTGCTGCAACCCCTGGAGGCCCTGTCTGCATCTGGGGCTCCTGCCTGCCTGACCTAGGAGTCTTGACACCTCGGTCTGCTTTGCCCTGTAGTCTATGAGAAACCCCACCCACCTCTAGGGTCTGTGATACATAGCCTGAAGTCTTTCCTCAACTTAGATTCCTGGCTCTGCATCTTCTCAGACAGGCCTCTAGCTCCTGTTGGGGTCTCTGGTGGTGAGGCGGTGGCTATCCCCTGCCCAGCCCTGTCAGGATGGAAGCCACTATACCCACTTTCACTCTCTACTCAGGGGACTGTCTCCCAGCTGGTCAAGTGCTTGAACTGAAGATTTCCCTTCAGAGTCAGGGCAGTGGGGGAGGGGCGAGGCTAATGGTGAGGCTCTGCTATGCTGTGCACCTAAAGCTTGGCAGCCTCAAGACAGGTGTTCAGAATTCAGTACTCAGGACTTGGGCTCAGTCCCCAGCAAATCCTAAACACCAGAAGTCTTAGCTCCTTCCTGCAACCCCACCTCTCAGACAATACCAAGCGAAGGTGTGAATGACTGACAGCCAAGCCCTGGGCTTTTTATTAATGGACACTAGCTTTGCCTGAAAGTGTCAAGGCACAGCAGAGAAGGCCTGCCAGAGGAAAACAGCCAAGAGACCAGCTCAGCCCTTGGGAGCTGGAGTCTCACGGGAGACAGATGTCTAGGTGGGCTCTGGTCCCAGGCACCCATCTCTCCCCAGATTTCTCTCTCTTGCAGCCCCCATGGCAGGGCTCTGAGAACCAGGCTGTTCCTGGTGGTTCCCATGGCAGCAGCCTGGGGGCTGAGGAGGCGGGGAGGGAGTAGGGCCGTTCTCTGCAGATGCTGCTTGGCACCCAGAGCAGGAGGGGTGGTGGCCATGCCTGGAGCTAGGAACACTCTAAAAGTGAGCGCAGGGTGAGGGCAGCTGGAGGTCCCTCTGCTCTTCGTGGTGCTAAGAAGGAAGGAAATGGACCAGCCATACCTAAGGGGGAAATTGGGCAGTGAGAGCCAGCTCTGAGGGACCAAAGTCTACTCTAAGATCCCCCAGTCATTCTTCGGAGCACCTGGGCCAAACCCAACACAAACAGCTCCAGAGGTGTCCTGCCCAAGACTTAGGGACCAAGCCACCCCAGCTGTGATGCATCTCTGTTGGGTTCAACTCCCCATCTAATGTGCACCCAGAGATTCTGGGGCTGGGTCACAGCTTGGCCATCAGGAAGCCTCCTGGAGCTTCTGAAGTCACCCTGGGGCCTGTTTGCATTTGTAAGACTGTTGCCCCATGAGACTGGGGACTGCAGGTAGGGATCAAACTTGTCCCTGCATGCCCAACACAATGTTAGGGTGAGGACACGGTGAGAATTGAGGATGGGCAGGGCACGAGCGGATGTGAAACTGACCAGTGCTGGCCAGGTGTTTGAGTTGTGTGAACGTGTGAACGGCATACCCATGGTAAGCTGGGACACTTGCAGTTCTGAGCTAGTGCCTCGGAGTGATGATCCCATTTGATGGATGAGCCCACAGGAGCAGTTACACGCCACCACTCACAGTGGCTAATCCACTCCGGTTTTCTAGAAGTGGAAACTGAGGTTCATCTCCTCGAGACTATGGAAAGTGAATTTTCCATTGTAAGGGTGACCAGGCCACTTTCCACAGCATGTTCTGTGTTCCTGCATTAGGGATGAATCCGGTAGAGGGCTGTTCCCATTCCCACCCAGCCTACCCCACCAGCCGGCCAAGCGATGCCACAGCCAGGGTCTTCCTGCTCCGGTTGACAGGGTCATTGTTCCCACGACTTCACTGTGGGGACAAGGATTTCCATCCCAGGCCGGGAGTTTAGAGCCAGGTCCCTACAACCTGAGAGTATGCTGAATCCTGGGAAATCCCAAGGTCAAATCTGGGACAGAACCAGAGAGGGAGTGCCCAGCTTCTGTGCTCTCGTCCAGACTCCACCTGTACCAGGAATTAATAACAAGACCTGTCCTCTCTCCCCTGAGCATTCTGCTTAACGAAAGGTCACTGTTTCACCTGTGTGCATGGCTGGGTTGTACGTGTCTGCAGCAGGACAGTCTCCCCGTCTGCCTGTTCATTTTTGCGTCCATGGAAGGCGCTGCCTACAGGAAACATGCCCTGTGTGTGGCAGGTGGGGTGCCAGGACCACAAACCTCTCCGCAACAGCTTGCAGCCCCCAGGCCATGCCCTCTCAGGCCTGCCAGCTGCAAGGATTTGAGTCTTTAATTTTTAAAATGTAATTTGAAATATGCAATCTGGAAATTAACTGCATCCAGATGCCAGGGCTGCCGCCACCCCCCCCCCACCCTGACCCCCACCCGCGCTGCCTGCCTGGAGGGAGAAGATGAAAGACAGAGGCTGAGGTGGGGCATCTGTGACCCATCCGCCCAGCCTCAGACAGTGGCAGGCGCCCTGTGTGGGACTGTGTGACTCAGCTTCCTTGGGGTTTCCAAAGCGATGATAGAACCTTAGCGCTGGAGGAGTCACAGTGTGTCTGTGGAGCAGAGCAGTTACGTCAGCAGACATCAGCAGACAGCTGCAGCCTGGCCTGGCCTGGCATAGAAATCCCCATCCCCACCATGAAGTCATGGGAACAATGGTCCAGTCAGCAGGAGCAGGAAGACCCTGGCTGCAGCATCCCTGGCCGGCTGGTGGGGTTGGCTGGGTGGGAATGGGAACAGCCTCCTGCAGAGTTCATCCATAATTAAGGCAGGATACACTGTGGAAGTGGCCCAGTCAACCTTACAGGTGGGGACACGGGTTCCGCAGGTGGGAGCCCCTGGGACCCACACTCAGTTATTCAAAATCCACTTTCTATAGTCTTAGGGAGATGAACCTCGGTTTCTGTTTTGAAGTAGGATTGATGACATGTCCTACTTTGGGGGTGTAACCATGAGACTTAGCAAACTGACATGAAGTCCAGGAAAGAGAACGGACCTTGGAGGCTGGGGCCGCAGCCCAGCCAGTAGAGTTTTTCCTAGTTGCACGAAGCCCTGGGTTTTATCCCCATTACAGAAAAGGTTCATGTTGGCATATGCCTGTAACCTGAGCGAAGGGAAGGCGGAGACAGAAAAATTAGGTATTCAAGGTCGTCCTAAGCTACAGAGAGTTGGTAACTAGCCTGGGCTACATGAATCCCTGTCTCAAACAAAACAGAAAGAGACAGAGAAGAAACCAATAAAGGCAGGCTCATGTGAAGCCAGGGGTGGCAACGGATGACTGGGATCCCGGCACTCAGGAGGCTGAAGCGCAAGAATCTAGCTAGTTCATGGCTAGCCTGGGCTACAGAGTGAGACTCTGTCTCTAAACAATCACAAATAAAAGGAAGTACTCAATAGGTCTAGGCCCAGACAGGCATAGTATCTTGTTTAAGGCCACACATCAAGACAGAGGTCAGTCAATGCCATTGTGTGTGGCACAGATCTGAGTCTTGGGTTAGGTAACCTGGGAGGTAGACATCGCTTCTACCAAAAACGCCATTTTCCTTACTAGGGAGATGTCCCAGTGGAGTTAGATGCTGTCTCTTCTGGCCCTGCTGCTGACAGGCTTTACCAAAGGGCTGGGCCACAGGGCCAGGAAGCAGCATGCTGCATACAAGAGCCAGATTGACCCAGTGGTACACCTAGACAAGGTCCCTGAATAAACCTATAAACACCTCTCTCCAGCACGGGGGCAGAACCGGGTGTGATGGGGCTGGCACTGGCCAGAACCATGTGAGCAGAGGTGCCATGGCCATTCCTAGGGGGAACCATCAAATGCCACGCGTGACTTCATCATTGACCCTCTCCCTTTGCCACATGTGACTTCGTCATTGACCCTCTCCCATTGCCACAGATCATCCTGAGCTAGATGAGGACCACTACACCAGCCTGGGCCATGAGCAGAGCCACTAATGTCCCAGGAGTCCATCACCTCAATGCAGCTGGATCCAGGTGACAGCTGGACAGATGTTACTGTGGCCTTGTGTGCTGCGTGGTTTCAGACACTCTTCCACCCTCTCTGGGCCTCAGTCCTGGCAACTGGGCTTGTTCATCTGTAATCACTCTGTATGGGTGGCAGGGAAGTCCTGGGGGTGTCTATCTGGAGTGTTCAGGCAAGGAGCCATAGTAGCTCTAGAAGATCTTTTCAAAGATGATGATGTGTAAGGAGCTTTTATACCTGACGAGCTTTGGCGGGACCGTGCGGGTGTGTAAAATGACTCAGTGATGCCCACCCTACTCCGGCAAGCCAGGGTCACAGTTCAAAGCATGCTTCAAGATGCCAGGAGGCCAAGTTAGAGGCCATGTGGGGGAAGCAGGGTGCTGGGGCTCAGGCCGGTAACTCCACACTGCGGAGCGTCACTGTGGCTACTGAGAAAGGAGGGCTTTGGCAGAGCCTGGAAAGAAGAGGCCTTGACAAGCTCGTGAGGCCCAGGAGTGTCGGCTTCTCTGTCTCGCTGGAGACCCCAACCCTACACCTGCAGGCCCCTCTGCTCAAGCCACCTCCTGGTGTCCTGTCCCTAGAGAGAGAGAGGCAGAGAGGGAGAGACAGAGACACAAAGAGAGACACAGAGACAGAGAGAGAGAAAGAGAGAAGCAGAGACAGAGAGAGAGGAAAGAAGGGAGGGAGGAAGAAAGGAAAAGAGAGAGAGGGAGAGACAGAGACACAAAGAGAGACACAGAGGCAGAGAGATAGAGAAAGAAACAGAGACAGAGAGAGAGAGAGAGAGAGAGAGGAAAGGAAGGAGGGAGGAAAGGAAGGAAGGAGGAAGAGAGAAAGAGAGAGAGAGAGAGAGAGAGAGAGAGAGAAGATAGAGAGAGCACAAGAACTAACTGATCTCTCTGGCAACTCTAACAAAGGCCTCTCCTGACTCGTCAGGGGCAAGGCCTGTCTGGGAGGGTGCAGGGGTGCCTGGCTGGCCCTAATTTGGCCCTTGGCTGCCTGCATGGCTGGAAGCAGGCATCTGGCTGCGGTGGTGGAGTTGGCAAAGCAGTCTCCTTTCATTCCGTGGCTTGCCTTTCTTGCAGGCAGCCGGAACCACCACACACCACTCTGCTCATCCAAAACACACAAATAAATAAGGCAGTGGCTTCGACTAGGTCACCAGCCCACCTCCTGCTGACTCATGGTGGAGAAGGCGGAGCCCGCACTCTGAACATGGCCCTCTGGGGTCACCACCGCTGGCTTGAACCAGCAGGCCGCATCCGCACAGATTTGGATCTGCCTGAGGTTCTGGGTCTCCAGCCTCAGTGGAGATGTGATAGCTTCCCTGGCTTCGGACAAGGCCCAGCTTCCTGTAAATGTGTATGGAGTGACAGAACAGGGTTCCTGTGTCCCTAGCCTTGACTCGTGCCATCACTTGGTGGCCTAGGACAAGAGACCTCATCAACAAGTTTCTGGTCCTGCCCTTCTTCTACCCAAGAGCCTATGAAGCTGATGGAGACTCCAGGCCCAGGATGTCTGTAACCCTGGTGTGGCAAAGGCCTTAAACAGTAGTACAGCCAACAGGTGGTTTCCCACCTGGTGCCCACCCTACGGTAAGCTTCTTGGGCTCGGTTTCAGCTGTCATCCTGACTTCTGCTTCCAAAGACTCATCCTCAGGCGCACCTCTGCGACTGACTCTACCTGGAAGCCAAGCCCCGCGGCAGTTCCCTGGCCTGGACCCTCCCCACAAAGTCCCTAGGCCTGGAAGCAGGACAGAGGGCTCGCGTGATTCCTCAGTGGGGTTTGCTTCCCTCACAGGCCACATTCTGGCTTCTGTGGCTGATTAGGTCCTCAGAGGCCTCATCTCAAGAACATGCCTGGTGATACAGAGACAGCTTAGAGCCCCCAGGAAAGGATTCTGGTCCCAACCAATTGGAAGGCCCTGCCGGTGGCTCGAAATCCCATTCCTGGCTGGGAGGCCCTGACCTTGGCTGGCAAGCCATTCTTATCTGGAAGGCCAGGACCAACAAGGTCTCATCCCTCTCCCCTTGTCCTCTGCAAGGAGTTTGCCCAGAGTAACCTATCCCTCCACCTGTGTCTACCCCACTCTTCGTCTAAGTCTGGCTGCCTCATTTGCCTTAGAAGAGGTGCTAGCCTGGGGGTGAGGAGCAGGGCCCAGCTGCCTGCATGGGCTCACCTCACATCCTCAGAGGGCCAAAGCTCTCATCTGTGAAAAGGGGGGTATAAGCAATATGGCTCCTTACAAAGGAGGATGCCCTAGGATAGCAGACCCCACATCTGTCTGCAGGGTGTGTATGGGATGCTCCCGACATCTGGCAGGTAAAAGTCAGGGAAGGTCCTACAAGGCACAGGCCTAGATGACCTCACAGCAAAGAATGACCAGATCCCAGCATCAGGGTGCCTTGTGGGCAGTCCCCGCCTGAGCCTCTCCCCTAAGGTCTGCCTCTAATTAGAAGACTCTCTGGAGTTCCTAAGATGCCTTCCAGAGTCCTAGGATGGCTGTGGTCCCCACTCTCCTTGTGTGTCAAACCAGCTGTGGCTGGGAGTCCCATGGCCTGCATAACAGGGCAGGCAGCACAGACTCACGGATGCTAAACCCAGGTGTGCTTCTGAAGGCTGAGGAATAAAATCTCAAGCTAAGCTTCAGAGATTCACTGTTCCCACTCCCTCTGGCAGCCAGCAACTACAACCAGGCCCCTGCTTGTGGGAAACCCTGTGTGAGCAGATTATAGAAACCTGTGGGCTTCTCAGGAAGGCTCCCAGACCCCAGGTGCCAGACCTTGAAGAAGTGTGACTCTGGAGCTTTCACAGGCTCCTATAGCACCCTGGAGTCCCAGCCTCAGCCCTGTCCTACACTGCTTTCTCATGGAATTAGCCCGCGGTCTCACAGAAGGCTTAGGCCAAATTCCAGACTTGGTTCCAGCCCTGCTGTGATGGACGGGGACTTGCTGAGCTACTTCACACACAGGATTATTCCGAGGCCCAAGCAGATGGCAGGATATTCAGGGGGAAGCACCAAGCATCAGAGAAAGGAGTTCTCAGGAGCTGGCCACGGTGGGAGGAGGAGGAGTTTGGATGGAAGTCAGAGAGTCTGCATCTCCTGCCTACCCAGAGGAAAGCGGCACCTTCCCCAGTGTGAGCAGAGTCTGGTAGCAAAACCTCCAGCCCCAGCGTCAGACAGAGGCAGAAGCCCTGCTCCTCAGTACTGCTGCTCCCAGCACTACCAGAGATCTTGTCTACAGCCACTCCATGACACCCCTACCCAGACCCCTATCCTGCTTTGGCACCAGGAGTTAGCCTTGTGTGTACTGGAAAAGCATCTGAAGCTTCCTGTAATGTCAAGGAAGATAAGAATGCCTGAACCTGTTTTAGAGACACTTGTCTATGCAGAAAGAAAGAAAGAAAGAAAGAAAGAAAGAAAGAAAGAAAGAAAGAAAGAAAGAAAGAAAGAAAGAAAGAGAGAGAGAAGAGAGAGAGACAGAGAGAGAGAGAGAGACAGAGAGAGAGAGAGACAGAGAGAGAGAGAGGAGAAAAGAGAAAGGGAAGAAGGGAGGGAAGGAGGGAGGGAGAGAGGGAGGGAGGGAGGGAGGGAGGAAGGAAGGAAGGAAGGAAGGAAGGAAGGAAGGAAGGAAGGAAGGAAGGAAGGAAGGAAGGACTGAGGCCAGAAAATGTGAACGTAAGCCTGGCATCAAAGCCATTCAGTGACCCCAGGTCTAGAAGACCGCATGCAGGTTCTGGGGCTATCCTGGGAGCTCCTGCATTGAAAGCAAGGAAGAAGGGATACAGAGTGATTGCTTCCAAGTGGCATAATTGGAAACAGGAGAGAATCAATTGAAAAAGTGTTACGAAAACTGAGGGGGAAATTCATAAATAAAGATCACTAATTTTTATCATCTACAGTCAGAAGAGGAAAGGGAAGGACGCTATTTCTGACAGCAACATGAAAAGAACAAGCAGAAACAAATGCGGACAGCATGCATGACTTCGCTACGAGGAAAATCAAAAGCATCGCGAAAGAAAATTTGAAGGGCTGGGCTTAGCTCAGTGATGAAACACTTGCCTAGAAAATCTGAGTCAGTGGGCAAAGAAGCTATATCCCCCCCCCTTTTTTTTTTCTTCAAGACAAGGTTTCTCTGTGTAGCCCTGGCTATCCTGGAGCTCACTCTGTAGACCAGACTGGCCTCAAACTCAGAGATCTGCCTGCCTCTGCTTCAGGAGTCCTGGCATTTAAGGTATGCGCCGCTACCAACCAGTGAAGCTGTGTGTTCTTGAGTAGAAACAGTAAACACAGGGGGAAGAAAAGAAAGAAAGAGAAGAAACAATGTCACAGAACTTTTTTCTTCTATGAAGCTGTAACTCAGGAACGGCAGTAGAAGATACCAATAAGATTTTTGGTTTTGTTGTGATGGGGGAGTGGGAGCAGGAGACTCCCATAAACTCAGGTGTTAACAAGCCCAGGATAATTAAACCACAGAAACATGAAGACAGACCAGAAGTCAGCAACTCACACATGTTACACCAGCATATGACATGTACCGTGAAAGTCATGAAGCCACGACTCTCCGCCCTGGGACCTGTGTGCAGCTCATCATAGCATAGGGTGAGTTTGAAAGTCACACCGGCAGACAGAAAGAAGGCAGACAGGCCGGGCTGTGGTGGCACACCCTTTAATCCCAGCACTCAGGAGACAGAGGCAGAGAGGCAGGTGGATCTCTGTGAGTTCAAGGCCAGCTTGGTCTACAGAGTGAGTTCCAGGACAGACTCCAAAGCTACACAGAGAAACTCTGTCAAAAAAAAAAAAAAAAAAAAAAAAAAAAAAAAAGGCAGACAGTTCAGCTGGGTCTTGTTGGACTCTGAAGGTGATATGTTCCTCTCAGTCTCACAGGCTTGACCTTGGTCAAGACTCACTTGGTCCCCAGCTGGTGGAACTGACCTTTAGGACAGGTTAGGACACTTGATAGAAGAAGTGAGTCTCCAGGATTCAGCCTTGAGTCTTTATTATAACCTGGGCCCACTTCCTCTTCACCTCCCGCTTCTCAGGTACACTGTGACCAGCCAGCTTTCTTTGCTTTCTGCCATGCTTCCCCTGCCTGCTACCATGTCTTCCCTGCCACAATGGACTGTGTCCCCAGGAACTGTGAGACAACGTAAGCCCTTTCTCTGTTGGGTCACTTTAGTCAGGGTATTACATCGCAATAATGCAAAAAGAAAGCAAGACGCTCTGTGTGTGGAAGAGAGAATAAAATCCAGCTCTTGTCGGAAAAGTTACATTAGAATAAACCTGACCCAGACAACAGATCAGAGACTGGGAGGCAAAATCTGAAACGCAGTATAGAAGACATAGGAGACCTTTTCAATGATCTTAGAAGGAAAGGCCTTTCTCAATAAGGGCCAACATTAGATGCCATGAAAAAAATAAATGGGTGTCCTGTGATCACAGAACCACTGAGTATGTACAAAAAGCATCTCAAAGTGAAGGGCACCCTGGAAAATATTTGTATCATATTTCCTTCATATATAGAGTTCCTGTTAAAAAAAAAAAATAAGAAAAACACCAAGAATGTGACAGGAAAAAAAAATGGCAAAAGTCACATTAACAGCCAGAAACACAAAGACCCCAAACCCAGTGAAGGATAGTCAACACTGTCCAGAGTGTGTGCCACCTTGACCCATCATGCTCCACTCGGTACAGCCCCCTGCTGCTCTGCCAGTAAAATTCCTCTGGAGATCTAATCTCAATGGATTACCTCCGAAGGATCACTCTCTGCAGCAAAGCCATTACCGATACTATTGGACAAGAACTGGATAAACGAAGTCAAAAAACAGTTCTGGGAAATTCCAAGCTTTGCAGACTTGACCCCACTCAACTTCTGCAGCAGGACTTCCTGGTGGACACCCTCTACCCATTTCTCAGGTGGGAATAGCAAAGCTCAGAGAGTCAGGCCAGGAACCTAGGCTGCCTGAAGTCCTCAAAGGCAACCTCCCCAGGGCAGGTGTGGGCAGTGGCTGGAGCAGTTGGGAAGGGGGATGGTACTCACTTGTGCATGTAGCCCTCGGGGCCGGCCGTGAGGTTTGCCTGCATGACCGCCTGGAACTCTGTCTCGTTGCAGCAGTATTTGAAGACCGTGTTGTTATGGTGACAGCACAGGACGAAGGTCTTGTTGTCTGAGAGCCGGGGGCAGTGGAAACCGAAGTGGTAGCGGCCTTTGTGGTCTGTGTAAGGCTCACAGACCCGGAAATGTGCGGACAGGACTGGAATATAGAGACACCAGGTTCACCAGGGTCCCCTTGGCAGTCCACAGGTGCCCAGCAGAAGGGACTGGCAGCCTAGTCCTTCTTTCCCTAGGACCTCTTCATGGTCCAGGAAGAGCTTTATCTCCACCCCAAAGCCTCCTCGACCCCTGGTCCTCAGCTCTGTCACAACAGTTTGACTACTGTATCCCAGGCTGAGTGCTCCTTGAAGCCCTCCCCTCATCTCAGCCCTTAGTGACTAGACACTATTCTGTGTACCAAGGGCTTCCCCTCTTAATCTACATGGCTACCCTAACAGGCAGGCTTGTGATGTCACTTCACAGGTAGAGAAACTGAGGCTCAGAGGCCTAACAGACTTGGTGGAGCTGGTCAGTGGCAATGACCCAGCTCCTGCAATCTACCCCGCCTCCATCTTGCTCCAGAGTAGGCTGGGTGTGAGCCATGCTCTCCTCCGTGCCAGCCTACATCGGGCTATAGGACCTAGGGTCTACTTGTACTAAAAGTGCCAGCTCCTCAGTGCCTCGCATTCTAAAAGCTGTTGCCCAAGACCCGAGCAAGGTCTTATCTGGATCCCACACATACAGGGCTCTGCTGGCCCCAGATCGTCCCTCCCTGGCCAACAGAAAGAGGCCCCTATTCAACCTCCTCTGCTGCAAACCAGGATGAACTGATAGTGATAAACAGGACCAAATGCGAACAAAGCAACAATGGAAAAGCTGGAGCGGCTGTCTCTGGCTTAATTAGTATCTTCATGAAGGGCTCACTGTATCTAATTTGTATCACTGAAAAGGGGCTTCTTGGAGCAGGCATCTCCCAGGCACAAAGGCCCTGGCTTCTTAGAGCTCCCACGAGAAGTACTGTTGGCTGAGAGGTTATTAGATTGCAGCCCACACAGCGCCACCACAGGGGACCTCAGCAGGCCAGCTGGCAGGGGGTGGGCACCCTGAGAGCTGGCGCCTAGGCTGGCTCCAAAGGCCCTTCCCACAAGGGTAGTTTCTCCTTCTGCGGTCACGAGTGGGAAGGTAGTGGCTCTCCAGGCTCCAGCCCACTCTTGTTCTTGAGAAGAGCCCTGTCCAGGGACACGGAGGCTACTGTGTGATGCCCTAAGGAGACATGCCACCGAGTCCCGTCTACTCCCATCACACAGAAGAGAAAAGCGAGGCTCAGAGCCTTGGCTCGCCAAGCATGCTAATCAAAATGGAGGCTCTTTGCCCCCTACTCAGCTCTTTGTCCCCGTCGGGTGGGGCAGGAGGGAGCAGGTTTCGATCTATTTTGACACGCCCCCGCCATGGGGATGTCCGTGTACTTGGGCTGGAGACCTCTGCCCCAGAGCAACTGCATGCAGTGTGATTCACGGGGAGGGGCAGAGGAGAGCACTCAAGTACCATGGCATGGTTCTTGCATGATTTGAAGCTCTACTGTGGCTCTGTGTGCTCAGTGTGGGCACCTGGGGATGCTGGACACACCTAGAGTGCCAGCTGAAAGACCACGGTTGGCTCTGGGACTAGCCCCTGGCCATGAGACACAGCATACAGCAGAAGGCTGTCAGGCCTTTGCGGAGGTAACTGTCAACACAGGAGAGATGGGCCGGCTCGCAGCCCCACAGCCATTCCTGGATGCTCTGGCCACTGGCCTTAACCATTTGCCAGTGACCAGACGACCTTGGAGCTTCCTCAGGGATAGAGGAGCCCCGGGCTGGGACCAGGATTGCTGGGTGAATACCCTGGTAGAGGATGGTACCCCAAGCTCTTAGCCACCCCCTGGGACTCCTCCCCTCGTTGGAGAAGGATCAGTACCTCTGTGGTAGAGACCCCAGGGAGCTCTTTGAACACTTTCAGTGCAGGCTCACTACCTCCAGCTCTTTGGGTTCTAGCATCCTAGCACTTGTGTGAAGCACGGTGAACCCCAGTTCCGGAATCAGCTGTTCTCCAGTTGTGTGACTTCCACCCACTTGCCTTCACTGAGTCCCTGACCTCAGTGGTAACAAGAAGTGACTGGTTCTTTACACCCAGATTAATGAGGACCAGCCTCCTCCCCGCCTCCATTACAGGAGAAGAGCTGGGGAGGTGAGAACCGGGGTCCTCCATCACATGGGGAAGAGCTGGAGTGGGTATGGCCCCAGATTCTGGTCTCAGCTTGGCCTCTACTCTGCTCTCCTGAGAGTCCTGCCCCCACCCTACCCCCTTCACGATCTCGCTCTGAGCTTCAGCCCAAGCAAAGTGTGAGAGAAGGAAGCCACCAGTCCTAAGCCATGACTTGGCCACAGTGTGGGGAGGTTCAGAGAGAAGAGAGAGAGCCCCACACAACAGACAGAAAGAGACAGAGACACACGAATAAGAGAGACATTAGAGAGATATATGGAAGAAACAGAGACACATAAGAGAGATACCTAGAGGGGTGGAAAATATACAAAGAAACAGAATGGCGCAGAGACAGAGGAGGAGAGAGGGCGAGACACAGACAGACAGGGCCACAAGAGGCTTTATGTAGGGCCAGACTCAGATTAGGTCTTGGCTGTCCAGCTGGGCTGTCTGTTCTTGGCTCAGGTCTAGGTTGGAGGCAAGAAGGGTCTGGTTTCTGTGAGCCCAAGACTGCCTGTGGTGTCAGTCCGGAGACTGACTGGTATCGGGAGGGTGTGGCTCCAACATCTTAAGTCTGAATCCTGGCCCTTCTATTAGCTGTGCTCTCCAGCCTGTTTCTCACCCATCCAAGAGGTAGATCGGCATCATCTACTTTTGACTTACAGAACTAGAGGAACAATGTGAGCGCAGGCTCCTGGCAACCCCATTGCCCCCAGTGTCCAACAGCTCATCCCTGGATGGGAACCAGCATCAGGAGACTAAGGTACCCTGTCCTGTCGGCATGCAGAACCCCAGCTGCACCTCTGATCTGGAAGGGACCCCCACTTCCCGCTAGCCACTGAGCCCCACCGAGGTTTTACCTGCAGGAAACAGCAGAGAGAATACTGCGAGAACGTTCCGGGACCGCTGGCCACAACTGGTCATCATCCGGCTGGCATTGACCTGTCCGGCGCTGCCTGTGTAAGACACAGAGAGTCACGGCAACTGTCTCTCCACACTTGCTTTGTTGCCGGCAGAGGAGGGACAAGCAGACAGGCAGCAGCAGGCAGGAGCGTGCGGGGAGCCGGGGCGGGCGAATGGAGGATGGAAACACCTCCATCCAATTTCCTCTCTGGAATGAATGACCTTCCCCCAGCAGCCCCGTCACCTCCTTTGCTTTTCACAGCAAAATGAGACTTAATCAAAGGATGCCGATGGCTCAGGTGGTAAAATCACCATCCAAAGTGTCCAGGAGGAGGGGGGACGACAGGTCTACTACCTCTGCCACCTCAGGGCTTGAGACCCTTGCCTCCCTGCTGTGTCTCCGAGGGTGACTTCCATTAACCTTTCTGTAAGCAGACACTGGCCAGGCCACCCTTCTGGGCACCGGAGACACAGCAGCCGATTAAAGAGGAAGCAAACAGTGGAGAAGGAAGCGATGGCGTATGTCCCAGTGTGGAAGCCACAACACTCACAGTGCTGGGAGACTCGGAACACAGCAGAGGCTCCAATGTGTACTCACATCCCCATACCCACACCTTTATTTACAGCAGCCCAAATAACCTAAGACTCCATAGGCACGGGGAGATAAACAAAACCCATGAATAGACATGGTGGAATATTACTCAGCCTTAAAAAAGGAAGGCACCGAGCTGGGGGAGTTTTTGACTAGCATGTGCAAGGCCCTGGGTTCAGTTCCCACCACTGTAAAAATGAGAGGAAGAAGGCTCTGAAACACTCTCCGATATGAAAGAATTTGCTGTCTGTTGTGTTTGGTGAGACAAGACAGAAATACAAATGTGGAGTAATCTGGGGCAAAGTGCCTAGAATTGTCATATCTGCAGAAGCAGACACCTAGAACTTGGTGATCACAGTCCACATGGTACATAGGTAGGCTGTATACTCCCGTCCCTGCCATCTTCAGGTTAGGTTTCTGCCCCTTCACGTGGTGCTAATGTCTCCACAGCAAGGATTCGCATCCCAAGGACAGTCAGGGACAATGCCCTAGTATACTGTCAAAAACATAACTCAGAGTGGGAAGGGCCATGCCCAGGCCACAGAGGGGTGTCCCTCTCTCAGCCCACACTGTTTCCAACTCTTACTCAGCTTCTGTGGCTGACTTGATGCCACCCTGCCCTCAGGTGCTCTCCACCTGGTCACAGAGAGCAGAGGGGATCCAACTCAGGCTGCACCCAGTGAACAGTGTACTCCACCTCCCTAAGGATCGAGTCAGGGTTGGCTGAGGGCCACTGGGGTGATCTGGAGGTTGGCAATTGGCTAACTATTTCTAGGTCAGGCATGAACATGAAGAGCCCTTCTCCCAGTAGCCTGGGGGCCATATATAGGTACCTCTAGGAACACGTGCTGACCTTGGGCAAAGCTCGATGATCAGACACACGTCACAAAAGTTGAGCACTGTATGTCCTGGTGGTGGCACAGTCCCTAAGGGCCTGTACCCCCTCCTTCTATTCCCTCTTAAACTGTAAGCTGCTTAATTGCTCCGAGCTTGGCCTCCTGCCCCTGGCCCTGCTGGGAGGAAGAGCAGAGATTAAGGCTTTTGAGAGCACTTAGGAGAGGATTTCCATATGGAAACCCGCAGGGTCAGCTCCAAAAAAATGGAAAAATGCACTGTGAGGAGAAAGTACCTCTGAGATGCCCACACCACCTGGGAGGGGGGTGGTCTCACACTACAGACTCAGAGGAGATGGAGAATCCTGGGGAGGCTGGCTGGGTGTTCAGATGCCCATCCCCCATCTTTAGCCTGTGGGGCGATGCCTCCCCACTGCTGTCTCTGTATCAAGGAGGGACTGAGGGGAGGGGTTGAATCTAAGAGCTGCTGCGCACCCACCGCAACCCTCTCAGCTTCCGCTCCCAGCAAAGACGCTGAGGTTGTCCTTCAGGCTGGGGTGAGTCCGAGTCCCGCCATCTTGAAGTCACAGACGCACTGCCCCCTCTGGGATGTCTGTCCTTATTCCCACTTGCCCACCAACCTAGACCTGTGGAACCCCATGCTCTCCTGACACCAATGTGTTAATTCACTTACTCCCCTGCTAGGCTCCTCAAATGGACTCAGAGCTCAGTCTACCTCCCCTGGGTTTGACTCTGAGTACACGGAGGAGCAAGTCACTGTCCACAGTGCGGGCTGTTCCTGGTGTCTACAGCCGGACTTTTCCGGGCTCACTCCTGGGTTCCTCTGTCAGGTCAGAAGGGCCCTGGGCTAGGACCTGACTGCAGGGGGCTTAGCTTAGGGTTCCCAGGCCCTGAGGGAATCCTGGCCCTACAGGGTTCCAGCCTCAGATCCTCAGGCCTCTCCGGGATGGCATGCTGCTGCCCTCAGGGCCAGGTCAGCTGTGTACACTTCCGTCTGCGGGCCCAGCAGGTCCTGCCCGTGCTAAGTGACCATGTGGCTGAGTCTGACTGTGAGGTAGCCTGAGATGATCTCATGGACTTAATGGTCTTCAGCTCCATGGTCCAACTGAGCACTCGGCCCCCACCTGGGTCTGGCCTCAGAGAAGTAAATCAGAATTGAAGGCCCTGGTGGGGAGGGGACATCACATTGTCAGATATACCCACCTGGGACATGCAGAAAGTGACTTCCGCTGGAGAGGAGGCAGGGACTGAAAGAGGGCTTATCTCCCCCTCTGCCATGCCTCTGAGGGCTATGCCATCCCCACGCCCCATTCCTGCCTTATGCTGGCTGGGTCTTCACTGAGCATGCTCTGCTCTGCACAGGACCGCATCACCTCAGCTAATTTTCACACCAACCTAAGACACACAGACCAGTTCAGCAAAGAGGAAATGAAGGCTCAGAGAGGTGGAGTGACCTGCCTGATCTCACACAGTCACTCAGACAGGAGGCAAAGAGCAATCTACCTCCAAATGCCAAAACAGCCAAAACAGCGCCGAGGCCTCTGGAGGCCTCCCAGGGAGCGCACGGCGCCTGCTCATCTGAGGTTTATCCTTGTGTGTTCCAGCACTCTGAAAACCAGTCAGCTGCCTAAGATGGTAGCTCTGCCGCCAACAATAAAACCTCTGAGTAGTCCTAGAGTGATGTGGGACTTCCCTGGCGGAGGGTCCAGGATCACGGTCAGCACGCAGCACCGCCGCGGCCCACCCTCTCCACGGGTCAGCTGGGGACTGCTGCTCTGAGATTTCAGGGTTATTTTTAAACACCGAATTTGGCGAGGCTGGGAGGGGAGGAAGAAGGGCATGTGAAGAGAAACAGGCCTTGATGAGACGGATGAGACCCCACCGCCAAGAGTGGATCTGTTTTTCCCATCAGCAGGGCTCAGCAGGGCAAGGGCATGGTGAACAAGGGACAGAGGGACAGGAGGGACATACTGGGAGGCCTCACCAATGGCCCATGACCTGGACACTCAGCCACCTCTGGCGCTTCCTGCTGCCTGTCTTCAGTCCTACCATCAGCCTGTTGGGTGTGAGCAGGGTGTCCAGATGGCCTAGAGGGTCAGGGTCAGCCAGGCTGGATGACACCCTCCAGGCCAGTCACTCTGCCTGGGGCTACTTTCTGGCTCTCTGACACCTTTTGTAACCAACCACACCTCTAGTGATTGGGAGAGCCACCTTCAATCTGCTGGGCCCTGGAACAAGGGTTGCTGTGCTGCCCCCAAGACTCTGCCTATAGCATGAAGGCCTTGCATAAGGCTGCAGCCAGCGTCCCAGCCTTTAGCTCTCGGCCTCAGCCTGACAACCCAGCTCCCAGGCAGGCATGGTCCATGTTCCACTGTACGCAGCAGACCACTCGCCCACCTTAGGGGTCAAGGCCCTGCTCCCCACTGGGGCCTTGGCTCTACCTCACCACTCTGAATCACCTGTTGCACAGACTTCTGCCTCCAGGGTCTATGGCTCCCCTGAACCTTTGCAGGTGCTGCCTCCCAAACCCGGGCCACCTTCCCCCACCCCGCAGCTGGGATCAGAGCCTTGATGGGAGGCATCTACTTGCAACTTTCATTCCAGATTCTCGCCCCTCAAGAGACCCCCAAAATGGTGCTCCCCTAACCGTCCAGATGCTTGGGCAGAGACCGTGGGCCATGCGCTCATGTTGTTGGCATCCTGTCTTAAGAGTGAAGTGAGGGGCAAGGGGCCTGTTCCTCTGCAGACAGGAGCCACAAGGACAGTCACTGGCTGGATCCAGTCCCTGGAGCACACTGAGAAGCCAAAAGCTGTGGGGAGGGAGTTCTCCTATGTGTTTTGGGTTCCAAGTGGCCTCAGGTGGAGGCCCAGAGTCTTACCTGTACTGGAACCACCATGCCCAGGTGATACTGGGATGTCCATTATCAGATCTGCCTGTGTGGCTCAGGACAATGTTACCTTGCTGCCGAAGCAGCCATTGTATCCCATGAACACCTGATGAGATGCCACAGTGAGTCACACAAAACTGACAGGCAAAGTCCCAGGGCCATGGATGAAGGGCCTGGAAGGAATTGGCGTTAAACCAGTCATGTAATGAGCTAGTGGTTAAACCCGGGTCCCACTGCTAGTGGTAGTGATGTTAGTGTTAGCATAAATAATTCCACCAGGCCCTTCAGAGTCTCAGAGTCCTGTGGGTAGCATCGCTGTGGCCGGATGGGAGCCATAAACAGGGGACACAGGGGGCAGTTAGCAGGACCCACCTGTGTTGGCACAGAGCCCAGCATCTCCCCCACATCCCTTGGTTCACCATCCCAGTCTGTGCCAGAGACCATGCGTGGGGGTGGGGGGAACAAAGGGCCAGGAAAGAAGTGTCAAACCTGGGCCCACACTCCAGAAACCAGGATGTGAGGCCATGGGGACATGGGTCCCTGCACGCTCAGACACACACATCAAGACAACACATATGCCTGAATGTCTGCTCAGCATATATACAACCCAAGAAACATACCAGAGGCGTGTACACGTATACCCAAGGCCCAATAGCCCCCACAGTCTTGTGTAGACAGTTGTCATTCAAGTGTGCAGCGCTGTTCCCAGCAGTCAGCCTGATGTCAGCTTCCTGAGTTTTGGTTTTTAGGACAATATGTACCAGGAACTTGGGACACGGCACTGTGAGTTTGAAGGTAGATCAAAGCTTGTACCTCTGATCTGTCTGAGGCAGTAGGAGGCATGAGGGTGAGTCTCCTTACTGTGCAAGCCAGAGTGGGGTGGCTGCACTATGGGTGGGGGAGGAGGCAGGAGAGGTGACCTACCAGCAGGAGAGGCAACCGGTTGCAACCAGGATGCGTGGCCAGCAGTGGGAGGGGGTCGGCCAACTCCTCATACCCTAGGACAGCTAATACGAGTCCAGCCCTGTCACCCCGTTGAGACCCTGTTGCTTTAGCTCTTTGTCTTTTGGGGCAGGGGGTGT
Source organism: Chionomys nivalis (assembly GCF_950005125.1). Taxonomy (NCBI): domain Eukaryota; kingdom Metazoa; phylum Chordata; class Mammalia; order Rodentia; family Cricetidae; genus Chionomys; species Chionomys nivalis. The sequence goes on from NC_080102.1 coordinate 41,401,973, forward strand.
GGCTCACAGTAGGCATCTATCTCCCAAACCCATGCAGAAGCTGGCTGAGCCACGGATCTCCTTTTATGAAATCTACAACCCGGAGCTCAAAGAGGCTGAGAGATGTGCCAGAGTCGGAGGGTGGCAGACTGCAAGCTGAGCTGAGGCTGCAGAGTCCCAGCTACAGAGGGACTCATCGGATTTGGGGTGCAGGCTCAGCTCTGTGTCAGTACAGGTGGTTTTGAAAGGAAGCCTTGGCACTAGCTGGGGAGGCAGGGCAAGCTGCTTTACTGATCTGTTTCTTGGTGTGTGACAGGGCACTCCTGCCACCCACCTTGTGGAGGGTAATAAGGCTAGACAGGGGCCTGAAGCTGGCGGGGCAGCAGACACAGCTGGCAACGGCTCTGAGCTCATAGGCAGAACTATTTGCACGCAGCTCCCGAAGGCAGTGATTAAGTCCTGAGAGGCTCCATGCCCCCTAACGAACGTATGGTATGACCACGCCGATGCCACTTCAGCTCTCCCTGGCGCTGCTAGGCTTTCCTCAAGCCCCATCGCCTTTACTAAGCTTGCTGGTGAACGGCTTCACAGTCTGGACGTCTCCCAGACTTTTAATTCCACCTCTGTATTTTGCACACAGTAGGCACTAAATAAGTATCCATTTTTTTTTCTCCTCAGAATAGGAGCCCTGCAGACACTCTGGACATTGGCAAAGCTTTAGAAACTTCTAGATTAAAAATAAACAAAAAAAATAGAGGTAAACAGAGGCATGGTGAGGATGGCTAGCTCGTTGTGCCAAGCCCCCGGTTTGGAGCCACCTGAATCTGCAGCAAAGGGTCCCAGCTCCAGGGCTGGTGTCAGGTGAGGGAGGGGAGAAGGCTCTGTACACTGGCGTCTAACCGGGGAAGAATGCAGCTTCCCGCCTCCCTAAGCCCCCCTTCCAGAGAGGAGTTTATCCCCATTTAAGGCTCCCTTCCTTCCTTCCCTCCGCATCTGCTCCCCACCTCACAGCCAACCAGGCTTTAGAGGGTCCAAGTTCTGAGCCCAACCAGGGCGGCTCCACCTGCCCCCTTCAAGAGCCTCCCCACTCTACACCCATCAACAGTTCCGTGTGTGCCTCTTGCCAGATGTTTGAGGCCGCCCCCCACCCCCGCCCCGCCATCCTGCTCCGGGTAAATGGAGGGTCTGGCTGAGATGACTCTCGCCCTTTTCGGTATGGCAAGCCTCTGCCTCAGGCCTCCTGGCAACCAGCTGTTTGGAGGAGGGGAACCAGCCTCAGGAACCCCAGGCACAGGAAGAGATGTGACTTGAGGAGTATCCCTTACAGTGACAGGTGGGAGGCAAGGCAGGCTCACCCACCGCCTATCAGAATGTGGTCTGTCTTCCTCAGTGCTGGGGGCCTTCTCAGGGCGAGGAGCAAGGGCCTGTGCTCGTTTCCTATCTGTAATGGGGCAGCCCACACATCCTAAGGGACATGGGAAGGGCTAAGGAGGAGATGAGGCATTGATTGACTCATTCATTCATTCATTCATTCATTCATTCATTCATTCATTCACTTCTTCATTCATCTACCCATACACTCGATTCTTCATACTGCACATGAGCCTAGCCTGGGAACCACAGGCCTTCAGGGAGCTATACAGAAAGGACTCTTGAGGGCAGAGGGAGGGCCTAGATTGGCCTAGGTCAAAAGTCCTAGAAGCTGAGGTCTGGTAGGTAAGTAGACCCAAATCAGACCAGAGGAGACCGAGTCTGTGTGAGAGGGCATACTGCCAGCAGCAAGCCCAGCCGTGTCAAGGCCATGAGGCAGGAGGTGGATCTGAACCTGTGGGTGTAGGGTATGGAGTGGGCGGTGAGGCTGGAATTGCAGGCCAGCAGGGCCTGGTGAGTGCTGTGGACACAAAGAGGACACCGCATGCTTCATGAGAGTCACCCCACAGCGCATAGAGACCCACAGCTCACAGGACAGGGAGGGTGGAGAGGCTGCGCCATTGAATACCTGCTGTGTAGTAGGGGAGGGGCTCAAAAGGAGGCGTGATCCACTGTCCCCTGGACCTGATCTGTCCCCACTGTGTTCTGCCTAGCAACACTGGGCTGGCCTATTGGGTGAGCGTGGAGGAAGAGAAGGGCATTCCTGGACACTGGGTTGGGAGGGGACCCTCATGGAACAGTGCCCGTGTCCAAAGCCAGCTGTCACCAGGGTCAGAGCTCCTAATGCCAGCCAACTTTTCAGAAGCTGAAGAAAGGCCTGGATCAGCACCTGGTTCCCTCCCCCACCCTCCCCACCGCTGCCCGCCACGCCACATCCTGCTGGTCCATAGATCAGAGAACACAACTTACCCAGCCCACCTCAGGCCTGTAGCTCTTAGCACACGCCAGGCCCGGGTCCTTCACCTAGCTCTCTCTTCCCAGCCACCTTCCATGCTAGGCTCTTGCATAAGGGCACAGAGGCACAGAGAGGGTCAGCACTAGCCCAAAGTCACACAGCAAGGGGTGGCAGATTTAGGACTTGGACAGGTCATGAGCCAGCTGTCTGTGCACCCCTGGGGAGCTTCGGCTTGGCCCCAGCCATCTTTACTTTTTCCTGGAAACTTCCACAAGACATCCCCTATTTTCAGAGTTCCGTGAGGCGGGGCCAGAGACACCTGCACATGCTGCAATCCCTCTGCAGCTGCTTTCCTCTTTCTTGGCTCTCGGTAGCCATCAGCCCTAAACCCTAGAAGGGCGAGAAGCTGGGTCGGGCCTTGTATAGGCAAAAGAAGCTTCCAGCCCGCCCGCCGGCCAGCCCTCCACCCCACACACCCTGTGTTTGCTGAAAGGAGTCTGGCTGCTCCTGGGGCTGCAGAAGCTGGGAACATGTCACCAGTGAGCCCCCTCCACCCAGACTCTGGGTTCACTGTCCCAGAGGGCCCTTTCAGCACCCGGGGAGAGTCCCAGTTCTCAGATGAGCAGACCAAGACAATCCTGCGAAATGTCCCCACCAGATCTGTGTGGCAGGATTCTGGGGGCCTTTTGACTGGGGCTCAGCACAGAAATGAACCCACTGAGTCTTGACTGGGAGGAGGCAGTGGAAGGCAGGGTGTCACTGTGAGGATCTCTCCTGCACCCTCCTTGCCCTCCGGCATCAGCAAGAACGGCATACATATCTCAGGAACCCGGAGAGGTGGCAGGTAGCTAGTCAGCATTGGCTAACTCCATTCCGGCTTGGCCAAATTCCTGTCCTGATTTCAAGATGGCTGGCGTCTTCTCTCACCCTTCAACCCATTGCTCAGTAGAGGTCCTGTCCTGCTAGTCCCTGGAGCCCCCAGCTTATCCCTACATCAGGTCTGCAGCTTTCAGCACACAGCAGGTTCTGGTCTCTTATCTAATTCTCTCTTCCCAGCCATCTTTTAAGGCACAGAGAGGGTCAGCACTAACCCAAAGTCACACAGCAAGGAGTGAAAGAGCTAGGACATGGGCAGACCCGAAGGGCTTCTGTGGGGCCTCTCTGCAGGGAGAGCCACCCTTCCCTGCTCTTTGAGATGCTTCAGGCTGGACACAACCCCGGACCCTGCACCCCAATTTCCACATCAACCATGTTCCTGGCTGCCTCACCTTACAACACCTCCCACACCAGATCTGTGTGGCTCAGCCCTCCCTGCCTGCCTTGGGCTGGCATCCCTACAGCAGCCTGCACTTCAGCTTCTGGGTGGCATTAAGAGCCTGGCCATAAAGGAGGCCAGCTCCCCGAGCCCCCGCCCGCTGCCCCTGGAATCTACCCTCCCGAGCCAGGCCAGAGATAAACCTTTTTTATCCTTCTTGGCAGGCAGCGCACATGGGTTTGTGTGCCCTTATCTAGCCATAATCCAGATGGACCATGGCAGCCCAGAGGCTGGGTGCCATGCAGGGCACATGTCACGTGACCGCCTTGTGGTAGGGGCCGGGAGGTTACGTCATCCTCGAGGTTTGGGGTGCTATGGTGATCCTTGGTTACAAGTGAGAGCACAGGGTGAGAATAATGTACCCGGTTATCCTGTGACAAAGCTGAGACATAAACTGAGGTAGCTGACAGGGAGCAGGAAGGGCTTTAAACCGGAAGTCTGAACGCAGGTTCAAGTCTCAGCTCTGACACTTCTTAGCCCTGAGTCGCTTTGCCTTTCTGAACTTGGGCCACCTGACTACTTTTGACACTGCTCTCCTGAGGGTCAATCGTGGTACAAAGTTGGTACCACCTAGTGTCTTCTCCCCCTTCGCTTTGGCAGAGGCAGAGCTACACGGAAACCAGCCATGTACCAGCCAAGCAAAGAGCACCAGGAGGGGTCTGTCAGGGAGGCTCATTGTAGCACATTCTGGGTCCTTCCCCTCCACCCACCCAGACACCAGGTCTAAGGAGTGTGGCTTACACCCCCTTCTAAGCCAAGCAGTGAGAGACCCAAGGGCACCAAGTTCTAGAATGGTCTCACAGTGGCACTGTTTATGAGAGAGACCTGGAAATCGTCCAAAGGGAAAAACATGAAAAACATCCCAAGACGGCCAAATGCCGGAGCTTCCTCGGCTTTCAAAAAAGGAATGGTCACATCAGACATCCCAGGCCACCCTAGCCATGCAAAGCCAAGGAAGATGCTTATATTTCCAAGATTGAATTCAGATCGACACTCTTTGTACAAGGCTGAAGAGAGCTATAAAATGTGTATCTACTGGATGTATCGAAACACATCCAGATTTTGGCAAGGCTCACGGGGGAGAATGGGAGATGCTATGGGGACCCACAGGAACCAGCACCTGGCCCTGGTGAAGACAGACAGACAGACAGACAGACAGACAGGGATATTGACTACATCACTGACCAACAACAAATGGGCAACTATTTAAGGCACCACATGGAGGTAGATGGGAGAGAGCTGGGAGCCGGGGGCATGGTCTAGGTTCCTCAAATAAAATATAGAGCAATATAGAAAAGTCCTATATAAAAAACAAGATGGGGGCCAGGGAGAAGGCTCAGTGGGAAAAGTGCTTTGTCACACAGGCATGAGGTCCTGATTCTGGGTCCCCAGCGCCCATGTTAAAAGGCCAAGAGCAGTAGTGGGTGCCTGTCATCCCAACACTGAGGAGGTAGAGATGGGTGGACCCCTGGAGCTCACAGGCCAGGGCAGCTGCATTGGTGAGCACTAGGTTGAGTTAGTGAGTGACCCTGTCTCAAATCACAAGAGGGAAAAGCAATTGAGGAAGATTCAAAAGATACCAATGTTAAACCCTGACCTACACACACACACACACACACACACACACACACACACACACACCACGCACGCATGCACTTAAAAATAAAATATACATATGTCTCAAGGGTGACAGGCAAGCCCATGCCTGCAGAGAGATGAGGCACACAGGGAACCCTGGAATCCAGCTGGGGTTATGTTTCCTGGGGTCCAGGCAGGCTTGAAGGGGGTGCTGGGGCAGGCTTGAAGGGGGTGCTGAAGCCCCAGCCCCTTTCCTTCCTCTGACTGCCTTTTGTTCCCAATGAGGAGATAAAGGAGTTCACTCTACATTACTACCGCATTGCTCTGCCTTACTAGAGTCCCAGAGCAATAGGGCCAACTGATCATGGGCTAGCTGTTCAAACGATGAGCCAAAATAATCTTTCCTTGGTTTAAGCTGATTGTCTCAGGTGTTTTGTTGCAGTGCAGAGAGCAGATCCCCAGACACAGCCTGGGTGTGACTGTTGCAGATGACTGTGGCAGGTTAGGAAGGCAATATCGCCTTCCTAGACAGAGCTATGAAAGGCAGATGCTGTGTTCAATAAAGCTTTATTAACACAAACTGTCAAGCCAAGTCTGCAAGCCCTCAGGCCACTCCTCTCCCTGGAGCTGATTGGAACTGCAGACTCTGGGTTACCCCACTCCTGCCTGGGAGCCTGGCTGCGTGCTAACAGCTCAGGTGTCTGCAGGGTTGAGCTGCCCTAAACTGGGTACCCTTGGGGGACTGTGCTGAATCAAGGGAGCGAGAAGAAAGGAGTGTGCGAAGGGATGGCAGTGCCAACTATAACAAACCAAGTCACCAAGGCGGCCAATTGACGGTGGCTGCTGTTCCAACCAGAAGCTTGTCATCTGTGATCAAATGAAGTTGCCTCTAGGCCAATCAACTTCAAATTTATGCAAATAGGACCGCCACAGAGATGGCAGAGTACCCCCTCCCCTCCCTGACAGTCACAGTCAGCCTCTCAGTCAGCTTGGAGGATGTGGCCACTCACACATCTGTCCCCAACTTGGTCCATGACTGGGACTAATGAGCCCCCACTCCCCATAATTGGCGCTAAAGGTGCCATTGTGAGGCAGGCAAGGCTTGGATGTTCCTCCCAACAGTGGCAATAGCACCAAGGATGACCTGTGACCTGGCTACTGGCCTCCGTAGGCCAGGCCTACCTGTTCTCATTGGCTGTCACCCAGGATGTCCCCAAAGAGGCATGGCTGGACACGGATAGGACCAAGCACTTCTAAAGACTGCAAGGAGTGAGTGGCTCTTGATCCCCTTGGTGAGCACACCTAAGCAGCAAAGTTTCTCCCTGCTGGCTTGCAATCTCTGCCCCTGCCACTCCAAATGTGTCAAGCCCCCAATCAGAATCTCTCAGCAGTCAGACCCCCAAACTCCTCTCTCTTGTATTGGCAGCTCCCTACCTTGCCTTTCACCCCAAAGCAAATCACTGTGCTGTAGGGAATGGGGAGTGTAGAGGAGTTCCAGGACACCCTCATCCCAAACCATACACCAGCTAAGACACAGTGTCCTGTCTGAGCTGACCACATGGGGGCCCTCATTCCTTCTTACCCAGGCATGCCTTTGGTCACGGGGTCACAGTGTCCCTCAGAAGCAGACCAAACCTCTGATCATCTCGCCTGGCAGTGGGAGATATCAGACTGGCCTGCGGGCGTGGGTGCTGCGTTTTCTTGAATGGTGATCAATGTGGGAGGGACCAGTTCACTGTGAGTGGTACCACCCCTGGACAGGTGGTCCTGGGTCCTCTAAGAAAGTTTGGTGAGCTAGCCTTGAAGAGTAAGCCAACAAGCAGCGCTCCTCCATGGCCTCTGCTTCAGCTCCGGCCTTGACTTCCTGCTCTGACCTCTGTCAGTGGTAGAGGTGGTGGAGGAGGTGGAGGAGGAGGGGGAGGGGGAGGGGGAGGTGGTGGAGGTGGAGGAGGGGGGGGAGGAGGTGGTAGAGGAGGGGGAGGAGGAGAAGGGGGAGGAGGTGGTGGAGGACATGGAGGTGGTGGAGGAGGTGGAGGATGGGGAGGGGGAGGGGGTGGAGGAGGAGGAGGAAGGGGGAGGAGGTGGTAGAGGAGGGGGAGGAGGTGGAAGTGGAGGTGGAGGGGGAGGTGGTGGAGGTGGAGGAGGAGGAGGGGGAGGAGGTGGTAGAGGAGGGGGAGGAGGAGAAGGGGGAGGAGGTGGTGAGGACATGGAGGTGGTGGAGGAGGTGGAGGGGGAGGAGGGGGAGGAGGACATGGAGGTGGTGGAGGAGGTGGAGGAGGAGGAGGGGGAGGAGGTGGTGGAGGACATGGAGGTGGTGGAGTGTGACCTGGGGTGTGGGAATCGAACACAGCACTACTTTATATTGGTTTAGCTCGGTGTTTTATCACACAATAGAAGCAAACTAGAACAAATGTTCACTTTGGGAGCCCACCCTGGATGGGGACCTGGGGGGCAGAGCCCCATCACGCATACTCAGAGGCACCATGTCCCCCTGGCCCACCCTAGCAGATTTGACTTTTTCCAACTGGAAGGTGTCTGGTTATGGAGAGGAAATTGCCGTGTCCTTGTGACCTCAGTTGATGTCTGGATAAACAGTGTTCTGGAGGTCTAATTAGCACCACTTTGGGGGACTGTGGGCTCAGAACTTTCTTCCACTGGGGAGGTAACCTCAGAGGCTGTTGTGGAAGAGCTTGGTTTGCAAAAACCCAAGGAGAGGCAGCAACAGGGAGGAACTGGGTGGGTGGGTGGGTGCCTACAGAGGGCGGCCACAGCTACAGCCACTGAAGACAAAGTAGGCCAGTCTGGGAGAGAGGACCCTGCATACACGACTTACCCTTAAAATAGGGAGCCCACTCTGGGCCGACATGGGAGGCTTGAGGATGAATCTTTGACCTTAGAGCTGTCCCTCTCCCTGCCTGTCCTCTGTGTGTGCTGTGTGCTCAGGGACAGTAAGGAGTCAGAAGAAGACTCAGTCTGGTCTGAGGCATAGTCACTTGCAGGGAACATGCACCTTGTGGCAGGTCACACGCGGCAGATGGGAACTGGAGCCGTCTGTCTCTACACTGCCTCCAGCCAATCCAGCCCCGTCCACGCAGCTCCTGTGTGGCTCAGGGTGGGTAATCAAGATGCTTGGGATTCAGGAGTTCCCTTGTGCTCTGACATTGATCTCATTGTCACCTGGGGACTGGAATCCACAGAGTAGGAGCCGAAATAGAGGCTGATCTGCTTCCCGCAGTGGAACCAGAAAGGAAAGACTGCACCAAGCACCTACTGTACACCAAGCTCCACAAACTTTAGCAGCTTAAATATTCAAAAGAGGAGAGGCCTCTGCTCTGAGTTTGCAGAACAGAAAACTAAACCCAGAGAGATAATTTGCCTGCCTAAGATCACACAGCAGCCGCACTCGTGGGACTTAGACTGAACTTGTCTGGTCTCCGCAGCCCAGAACCTTTCTGAGCCTTGGCCCTTGGCTTTGGATTAGGGAGAAAATCCGGTTTAGGGGAAAAAAGCTGCCAGTCTCTGAACCAACCAGCTACCGTCACCAGGAGTCCCCTCTCATACCTGTGACAAAAGAAAGAGCAGGAACATTTGAGCCACCGGCCTTCCCATTGCCCAGAGGTGCCTATAGACAGCTGCAGACATCAGCTCCCTACTGTCCCTGACACTCCTGAAGGGGCCACTCAGGCCCCCAGGGAAGTGTCGGCTTTCTGGTCTGGTCCCTCTCTGACTCTGCCCTAACTCTGTAATCAATTATTTAAATTTAAATTTAAAATAATTAGTTTGTGGCTCAGGTTCCAGTTGTGGGGTAATGAAGAGGGGGAAACTCTGCACGCCTGGGAAAGAAGGGGCTCACCGACATGGAGGCTCCAAACCTTCCAGGCCTACCTCCTGACCCCAGGGACAAGGCTGTGGAGGCCGATCAGGTTTCAGTGCCACCAGCACCGAGAGCAGTGTGACCAGGAACAGGACACTTGAGTCAAAGCCTCGTTTTTGCTGCTCCTTGCCTCCCCTTGTCCTTCCACTTACCACTCTGATTAGAACTGCTTACTGGACAGCTGCTACATATGCCCTCATCCTAGGGCCTGGGGAAACGTGCCAGACCAATCTTGGGACATGTGACATTCTGGGTCCCCGGAGTGCAGGGCCTTGGCCCAGTGCTTTTCCCGAGAGTCCTCCACCACCCACAAGGTGCCTGGGGAACACAAAGCCCACCATGGCTGTCTCTGTGATCTCTGCCAATGTTGACTCTCCGAGGCTGAAGCAGGGTGGTGCCGTCCAGCAAGCCCCCAGGTGTCCAGCTGGTAGTGGGTGCAGAGGAGGCGGCTGTGGGCAGGGAGGGCATGAGTGGACTGTAGGGAGGGGGGAGGCCTGGCTAGCCTTGGCCAGGTTACAAATAAACTCCAGCCCAGCCGCTTCCCAGCCGCGCGAAGAGAGAGAAAATAGCTTTCACACTGTATTTGCTGATTTTTTTTTTTCACTCTGCTGCTTCTAAATCGATCCCGAACAGATTGTCCGATTGTTTGGATTTCAGGAGAGAAGTCGCGCGCCTCGGGCTGGTCTTTCTCCTGGTGACATTCTCCCCTTCTCTTTTAGTCAGGGTTTAGATGGATAGCCAAGGCTGTCCTGGGCTCATCCTGGGCTCATCCTGGGACCTGCCGGTGACAGGTGAGGGACTGGCTCCAGAAAGACGGGTTCTGGGCTCCACAGCGGCATCCCCTGACTAGGGATCCAGAATGACACGATGTCCTTGGTGGAATATCTCTGCTTCCCTGGGACCATGGAGCCCCCCCTTCCCACTCCCTTGTCCAGGAGAGTACTCTAGGCATCAAAGTGAGTCACAGCTATCAAAGAACTTCTGTGATCCTGTGGCCCACAGCAGGCAGGGTAGCTACCATGCCCTTTCGGGGGGCTCATAAGACCATATTGCACAGAGGACTGGGTCACCTGTCTTGCTAGGGTGAGTTGATTAGTAATGTCTGCCTTGGGCACAGCAGTGGGTGGTGGTGTCATTCATTCCACTTACTGTCATTCTAAGTCTATGCAGTGAAATGAGAATTCCAAGCTGATCTGAGTGGGGCCAGGAAGGGAGTCCATGACCTCGGCTTCCATGCAGCTCTCCATGAACGTTTTGGGACAGACAGGCTACAATGTGGGGAGTGTCTCAGACTCATTCTTCAGTGCTCCACTGTTGCCCTTTCGCCTCTCTATCCCCTCCAGCACCTGGGTTGTAACCTCCTCCAGGCAGGCCTCCTTGATGCCCCCACCCCTGCCAGATAGAGTTGCTCCGTATCTGTCATTCCCAATATCTGTGCATCTCCTCCCAAAGTGGTCACGCCCCAGGGCACAGAAGGTGACTGTTGCCAGCTCTACTAGAGGCTCTGACCCTGCTGGGCAAGTACTAGAGGTCAGACACATGGGACAACTGATCCTCCCAGTTCTGCTTCCCTGGGTTGCTTCCAGCCATGGAAGCCAGGCTTCTTGCCATTCCTCAATCATCAAATGCCCTAGATGAAGCCAGACCACCAAAAGAAGGGTTCTGCACCGCTCCTACAGGCCATCCTTTCCCCCAGGCTGGCTACGTTTTCTTGTCCCAGGTATTTAGGTTACAAACGGGAGGTGAGGAAAGAACCATGAGCCCTCAGTCACCTGATGTGGACTCACTTTACAAAGAAGGAAACTGAGGTAGAGAAGGGAAAGGGTACCAGGTGAGGCCACCATGCTGAGGATGTGGCCAAGACAGAGACCATCCTCCCTTCCTTCATCTGTTGACCAAGGAAGGCATTCTCCTAACTCAGAGCTGGCTGGGCTCTGGTGAGTCATGCGTTAGGAAGACCCTCTGCTGGGACTGGCCATGAACCTGAAAGCAGGTTCTGTAGCAGAATGGAGCTGTGGTCAGAAGGTGGAGGGTGTCTCCCAGTCACTGGGGCTCCAGGGGAGCTGGCAAAGTTGCCCAGCCCTGGGGCTGCTTTTCAGCACCTCTGGCTTTTGTTATCCGTTCTCCGTTCTGTGCCCTGGGCTCTTTACAAGAACTGGCTCCGAGGACTGGGTGGTCCTCGCTGCTGTGCCGTGTTGCTCCTGGGCTCCAAACCCTCCACCACTGCATCTCGGACCCCAGGCCCCTCCTCTGATTTTGTCCCCCTTACAGGTGGCAGGTGCCTTTCAAGCACACTGTCACTGCACCCAGGGTTCTGAGCAATGCCTGCACGAGGGTGGCCTCTTGCATGATGGGGAGGGAAGAGTCTGAGACACTCCAGGGACACCGGGAGTTCAGGCCGAAGAATGTGGCTCTGCCGAGCTGCAGGACTAAACGCTGGGACATCAAGGAGCCTGGGCCCCAGATTAGGCCACGAACCCCTTCAACAAATAGTGGCAGAGAGAGAGACAGGAGGATGCTACCTCTGTATTAGCCTTTCCCTGGGCTGCCCTGACATGAGGCTGTGGTGCTTCCCCTGCCATGATTAATTAATTAATCAATTCATTCATCCATCCATCCATCCATCCACTCACTCATTCACTTGGCCATCTCTCTCTTCAGTTAGAGCAAACCTGTCCAACACGCTAGGCCTAGTTGGGGGTAAGAGGCCTCCACCCCGAGTAGAGAAGGCTAGCCCTGCTCTGGCCTCTATGGTATCTGAGGCATCCTATGACAGCGTGTACTGAGCATTTTCTATGTACCAGTCTTGCTTAAATCCCATAGGACCTCTGCGATGAGGAAATTGATGGTCAGAGAGGAGTCAGAGCTGGGGTGGGGCAAAGGAGCCATCGATGAAACTGGTGGGGTTCCTGCCCCCGTCCTCTCTGCACTCCTGCAGGTATACCTGACATTACTATCCTGGGGCTTGTCACTCTGCTTATCCAGATATACCTGACATTACTATCCTGGAGCTCAGAAGGATGCGCAAGGCCCCTGGCCGGCTGACAGGAGTGAGGTGAAAGTGCCAGTCCATCACTGCCTCCTCACCCTGTGCTCAGCAGTTGCCATAGTGCTGGGGCATTGGACTTCAGCATCTTTTCTTGATATCCTAATGGCAACTACCATTGTGGCTACCCTTGCTGCAGGCGCAGGAGCACCATGGGCTTGCTTGTCTCGGCTCTCCTCAATGTTGAGGAAGCAATGACAACAGAGTAGGAGTTTACATCACAGAGTGTAGCCTCTGAGAGAACTGGCTGGGCACTGAAGGCAGCAGCAAATGCATTCTGAAGAGCCACCCATTTTGAAGGTGGGGAAACTGAGTCTGCAGGACTGCGTAACTTACCCAGGGTCTTCCAGTGAGTAGCATGCAGAAGACAGACTTGTCCAGAATGGAGCCTAGTATTGCCTCCATGACTCCCAGGACTCGTTGCCTTGGTGACGGGCCCCAGCACAGCAGCTGGGCTCAGTCCCAAAAGGGCTCCAATTCCAGGCAGTTACACCCAGCAATGCCACATCCCGGGCCTGTTCCCAGAAGCCCGAACTATCTAAATATCACAGTGGCACAAACAAGGTGATGGGGGCTGTGGGCTTCCTGCTGTGCCGACAGACAGTGATGATGCCACCCTGCGTGCAGACCCACAAAGCCTGTTCCAGGTGTGCAGAGAGTGGGACTCAGAGCATGAGTGGGCTTGGACAGGCCCAGACCCCACATCCCTAAGTCCAGTCTGTACCGCAGCCCAGGGCTTCAGAGGCAGTGTTTGAATCTCTTCAGTTTAGTGTTGAGTTTCAATAACAGCCTCCATGCTGCTCCCCACCCTCACGGAGCCCACTCAGTCCAGGGTTACGCCGCATCTGTCTGCGACTGGCCACCATCCTTCCTGCTCTCCTGAGAGAATCAGAAATCTGCTTCAGGCCATCTAAGGGTGACAGGTGACAACGGGCACAGAGGGCTAGGAGACAAACACATGTCAGGCTAGATTGTAACAAAGGAAATGTATTCAAGCCTGAAGATGTCACTCTGGGGCCAGGCTTCTATGGGACATAGAACATCCCTTTCTAGAAACGTCGTCTGCCTTCTCTGCTGGGCATCACTCCTGCATGCCCTTCAAGACACACTCCAGCTGATGCTCCCCTTTTCAGCAGCCCTCCCGGTCCCTCTCGGGTACCTCTGTATTCCTGCATCCAGTCTGCGCAGCACAGCAGGGCAAGTGGGTCAGATTCTCTCTGCTGCTCTGAGCCTGGCTTGCAAGGTGCTCTGGGAGTTGGGAGTGAATGAACGCTAACTACGCTAGTTCTCAGCTGGATTCCAGCTGCAGGTTCCCAGCAAGCCTCCGTGAAGCCGGCCCCACTGCTGCTGAAGCACGCTCGGACGGAAAGCTGGAAGGGATCTGCCTTTAATTTGTGCTGATGTCTGAGAAAGTGACATTTTATCACGAGCCCCTCGCACATCCAGGAGCTCGAGGACCTGGCACGGGAGTTGAACTTTCCCAGCCCTGCATCCCGGTGCAAGGCTTTCAGCCAGAGCAGCTATGTCCCTCCTCCAGCTTTCCCTCTGCTTGTTCCTAAGAGGCCGCCAGGCAGGAATAAGCAGATTATGGAGCTGGCTTTTAAAAGACCACGATTGCTCTTGTTTTCCAGGGAAGTGTGAACAACAAAAAAATATTTTTTCTCTCTCTCCCAGGGCTCACAGAACTTAATTCACTGTTAAATGGGTGTCATTTGGGATGTGCAAAGATGGTTTCTCTATCTTCCAAGGTGTGTGTACCCATATCTTCTGGCTCATAAGGGGGTGATGCTCAGAGCTCCCATAAGTGGGTGAGAGCAGAATGCTGGGCACATGTTGACCTGTGTCCCTATTCATTGAGGCTTATTTTGAAAATAAATACAAATGGACGAGTGTTCACATGACCAGGGAAGGGATGCCAGAGGGGGGCTCTCAAGAATTGGCTTGGGGGGGGCGGTATAGAGAAAGTCCATCTTTTAAAGCATTTGCACCCCTACTCCCAGGTCAGTGCCCCCAGCACTTTCCAAGGCAAGGTACTCCCAACATGCCAGGGACAAGCTAAGTCAAGATACCCAGAGAAGGACACTGATTACCCTCAAAGAGAGGGAGTGGACTGAGATGTGTGTCTGTGGGGGCAACATCAGCAGGACCAGGGCAGCTGGGACAGCCAAGGCCCAGATGGTGATGGCCTGTTCAGACAGCCCAGGATGAATGAGGACTTGGCCCTGGTTGTAACAAGATGGGGCTTCCTAGGGGTAAGTCTGAGCAAGCTTGAGAATCACTGTCACCTTCCCAGCGGAGGGGTGTCATCTAAAAGTAGCCACACCAAGGAGCCCTGGAATGTGATGGGATTGCTGGAAGGAAGGAAGGAAGGAAGGAAGGAAGGAAGGAAGGAAGGAAGGAAGGAAGGGCAGGATCACGGAGAAGGAAGAGATAGGCCTATAGAGCAGCACCTACAAGGCAGGGAACACACCGCACAAGGAGAACCTTCTAATGCTGCCAAGCTTCTCAAAACCACGGCATAGGACAGGGGCTGGGAAATAAGGCCCCACACTGCTTAGGGATTGCCATAGCAATGGAGGATGCATTAACAGAGGTGGAGCACCTCCAGGAAGGAGCCCTATTCTGAGACCATCACAGGGAAAGCTAATAGAGCAATATTGGTGAGCAGACTCCCAATGGTCACTACACTGCCTGCAGAACAAACTCCTTCCTCTCACCAGGGGCAATGTGGCCTGGTCCTCAGCAGCAGGGTGCTAACTGGACTCTGATTAGCAGCTTTTCCACTCCAGGTCCCCCATTTGCACAGAAGAATCAGCAAATGTACCCTCGGGAGCTCGCATGAGAGTCCATAAGACACTCGTACAAAACTGGGCATTGCTCCGAACAATGGTCCTCCCTGTCGCCGCCTGCCTCACGGAATCCCATCACTGCAGGCACAGCTTAGAGTCTGTGTCAGCGAAGTCCCTTCCTGCAGGCACAGGCAGCTGACACAGCCAAGCCTGGAGTCCACCTGCCACCTTCTCCCAGAAGCCAGGCCCCAGGCATCAGGCAGCTTGGGATGGGCCAGCACGGGCTGCATTTGTGTTAGAGGGGCACGTTCCTTCCTCAGCCCACCGCTCCATAGGGCTGCCCTCTGAAAGCCTTGAGACCTAGAAGCTTTGTTCCTCACTGATCCCTCCCCCCATTCATCCCCTATCTCCACTCTCAGGCTGAAGCTAGGGTGTCCATTCCTAGGGCCCTGCTGTCTCACCTCCCCTGTCCTCCCTATCCTGTAGTGTGCACCCCCCCAGTCCTCCCTGAAAGGCCTTTCCCCTCCCCACCGTCCACAAGTTTGCTTTCTCCCTCTAGCTGATGCAGGGCTCCCTCAACACTCCCCTCTCCTGTGTGCCCACCTCTTGTGCCCCACTGTCAAATGGCTCATCAGGGACTCTCCTCAGCTGCTTTCTCCAGAGCCATCAAGAGTGAGGCCCAGGCATGGGGCCACCGACGACGAAGGGCAGCAAGGGAACAGATGGACAGCAGGTGAGCAGGGAGTAGCCCTCAGCTGCCTTCCTTTTGGACAGGTCCCAACCGCTTTCTTTTCTCTGGCCTCCGTAAAGGGCTGAGCAAGCAGAAATGCCCTCACACCCAGCCATGCCCCTTCTTCCAGCCCAGCTGCCCCAACAAGCCTGGATGGCCCAGGACAGCAGGATCGCTGCTCTCAGAAGTACTCTCCCTCCCTCCCTCCCTCCCTCCCTCCCTCCCTCCCTCCCTCCCTCCCTCCCTCCCTCCCTCCCATCTATCAGTTCTATGGCTGCTCTGAGAGAGGCCTGAGTCAGGCAGGAACCCAGAGTGCCTGTGAGGTTAACACTACCACCCCACCCCCACTCCACCCCCATACACCCTGGCTGGCGGGCAGCTCCCGCCTGTTAATCCCAGCCCTTTCGAGGCTGAAGAAGAAGGATTGCAATGAATTCGAAGCCATCCTAAGCTACAGCATGAGCTCCAGGCCATCCTGGGCTACACCGTGAAATCATAGTTCAACAAAACAAAAACCAAGCTAAAATAAAATTAAAAAGACCCTGTTCGGATGCGTTTGGCTTCGCTGGAGCCGGGAGGTTCAGGGGCTGTTCGGCAGCAAAACTTTCTGGCTAGCTCTTTTCCATATTCTCCCTCCACCAGACAGACCCAGCAAACAGCCCGTTGTGGAGGGAAGACCAAGATTGCCCTACGCAGGTCTCAGCACTGTGGGGAGACCTTAGTTCTGGGAAGCCCTGACCAACTTGGGTTGATACCAAAGTCTGGCTTCAGAGTGTGGTTCCAACGGACATTTTAATCAGCCCCCACAGCGGACAGTAGACACTTTCAAAGGTTCCTAAGCACCTTAAGGCAATTGGAATCAAGCAAGAGAACAAAGAGGGACCTAGAGGGCAAAGTTTTGGGTTGTCTGGCTCTGGGTGGAGCCCAACTTGCAGGATCGCCCACAATATTTAGAATCGTAGAGTGTCAGTGACCTGAGGCATCTTAGACAGTATGGGGGAAACAGGTTCAAAGACCGGCCTGGGGCACATAGCATCGCTATTCACAGGAACTTCACCAGGCTTGCGTTCTTGGTGGTTCCAGCAGCTGCTGCAGATGGGAACCACTCCCCTTCTATCTTACAGATGAGGAGATGGTCTCAGAGGAGTTGAGAGCCCGGCTCAAGGTCACACAGCCTCAAGAGAGGTCCCTGGAGTTCCCCACGCAAGGCATTTTTCTCTTCCTATGCTGGGCCAGGGTTCCCGGGCAGGAGCACCCACTAAACCCAGGTTACCAGAAAATAGAAAAGTCTGGGGGGAGGGATTCTTATATATAAATGCTCTCGGGACACATTATGTAACTATGGTTCCCCATCCCTCCATGGCCCCAGGGGTTTTGGCTGGGGCAGAAAGCACCCACTTTGGCACCCACCCGGACACCCTAGCCTGGGGGACCCCGACAAGAATCAGACTCCGCTTGGCCCATCAGGCAGTCGGCGCTGCTCCTTCCAAGGAGAACAGTTGGAGGCGCCAGGATGCGCTGCCCCCTTTCTTTTTCCCTCTGGCTGGATAAGAAATACTAATACTAATAATGATAATAATTAGAATAAATAGAACCCCAATACGCTGGGGTCTCGTTGCTATGACAACGGCTGGTGCTAATGAGCTTTTCGGAGGCCGCTGCCGGACCACCCAGCCCCGGGCGCGGGATTACTATCGATCCGGCCCTGGGAGGCTTCGGCAGCTCAGTCTGGGGGTCCCCGGTGTCGCCAAGAAGAAACCCCTGGCAACCAAGCGGCTTCCAGCGCGGTTCCATATCCCTGCCCCACGCGCACTGGGTCTCCAGCCGTCCGAGCTCAGCGGCGACTCCCAGCCCGGCCCCGCTGCGGTCTGGGACGGTTGTCCGGATCCGGCGACCACCACTTCGCCCCGCTCCGGCGCCCCTGATGCCCCTGACATGGTCTCGCCCGCTCCCCGCAGCCGCGCGTGGACCCCGCAACCCCGCGCCCAGCTCACCTCGTGCCCGCGCCGGTCGCTCCTTGCTATGCAGCCGGGAGCCGGCGCCCGCGGGAGCCGCCTGCAGGGGCGCGGGGCTGCCCACGCGCGCCGCCGCAACAGTTGTCTGCCAGGCTGCGGGCGTGTGGGGCTCCGGGGCTCCGGCCGCGCTCCGCCTGCTGCGCCCCACGCGCGTCCCGCGCAGCGTTCAGCCCGGCCGCCGCGCCCTCTGCTGCCCTGAGCCGTCTCGGCCTGCGCTCCGCTCGCTGCCTCTCTCTGCTTCTCTACCTCTCTGCGTCTCTGCCTCTCTTCCTCTCTCTCTGCGTCTCTCTCTCTCTCTCTCTGCGTTTCTCTCTCTCTCTCTCTCTCTCTCTCTCTCTCTCTCTCTCTCTCTCTCTCTCTCTCTCTCTCTCTCTCTCTCCCTCCTACCCCCCTCCCCCGCTTCCCTTCTCCACCTTGCTTTCCCTCTGTCTTTGTTTTTTCTCCATCTCTCTCTTCTGGCTCTTTCTCCTCACCTTCCCCTTTCTTTCATCTCTCTCATCCCTTAGATTTCTTCCTAGCTTTTTACTTTTTCCTTGCCCACTCCGTCTCCCCCCTCCTCCTCCTCTCCTCCAGTTTCTTCCTTCTTCTCCCTTCCCTCCTCCCCCCTCCCCAACCTCCACCAGGGCCTTCTCCTCAATATTCCCCTCATCTCCTCCTCCTTCCCACCTGACCCACAGCCCCATACCTGTTCCAAGAAAGACTCCGAAAGAGAGACCAGCAATTGCCTGCAGGGACCCAGCCTCTTTTCTTTCCAGGACAGACCCTTGCCCGGTCAGCCAGTGGCCTTCTGCCCCACCTACTCTGTGCACATCTCCAAGCTCGGGCTGAGAGGTTTATCTTACCAACCACCCCGGAGCCAGGAAATCAGGGCAGACTTGGTTTGAATTTCCTTGGGTGAAAGCCCTGCTTCCCTAGTCTTCTAGACCTGGGTCTAAGCCTTCACCCTATATCTCTCCCCAGAACACCCCTAGTTTCGACTTCACCCGCATTTCATCTCCCACCTGAAGGGCAAGGAGGTGCTGGACTCCAGCCTCAAGCTTGTGGGCCTATATTTTCCCACTGCCTGGACAGCCTCAGAAAGTCCTGTGGGTTGCTCATGGTGACCCTGAATTTCTCTCAGGGTACAGCCAGGACGGAACATCTTCACTATTTACCGAAGAAGAATATCCTTTGAGTACCTGGGAAAGCAGACCCCAAGATCCATCCCTCCAGGGTGTTATTGCCCACATTTCGGGGTCACCTTTGATTTTAAAGACCTCAGTGGAATCTCAAGTAAAACTGGCCTGAGCACTACCTGCCTTGAACTTCTTGCCACCTCGCTGAGTGGTTCCATTCCCCTATACTGACAGATAAACACTCAGGCTCAGATAGTACCTCAGAGCCACTCAGTCCACAAGGGGTGAACGGGGCCCAAAATGAAGCCCAAGAACCTCACTCTTCTCTCCCGGTGGAGAGATCCTTCCAGAACAGACCCTTCCCCCTCCACTGTAGAACAGACTGAACTTTCTCCAGGCTCTAGAAAGAGCCCCATGGCATACTGGAACCTGCCTGGCACTTCTGCTTTTGAGGCTAGGGGACCCCAAGAGGTGCCAGATGGGAAGGACCAGCACTGTCTCTCACCCAAGCCTGTATGGGTGAAGGCCTTGGTTTCCATCCGTGCCCTTGTTCTCTTCGTGGATATAGCCAGGATTGACTCACCGGGCCCACCTGAGACCAGGGCTGCCCATGGGAACTGCTGCAGCCAATGGCCAGGGCACCAAAACTGCCCAGGCTAGGTGAGGCCAGGCTCTGGATAGGGCCTGGGAAGCGAAGCCTGCTTGGTAACAGGAGGGCACAGAAGGGAAGGCCTCCCCATCACTCTGGGTTTTGGACACAAACCAAGGTAACTCTGTATTCTTTCTTGATGCCATAGCCCTTGGCTGGCACAAACTTCTCCTTCCAAAGAGGAAGTTGAGGAAGACCCTACTTCAGCTGAGGTCGAAGACAGGAGGAGGCCCTTTGAGCTCTCTGACCATTCCATATCAGCATGGGAACCAGCAGGATTGAGGCAACTGAAGGTCTTGTTAGGAGCAGTACTATGTAAGATTTGAGCTCTCTGGTTCCGTTGAGACCCTGGCCTCAAGTTCTCAGTAATGGAAACTGAGACCAAAGACACTCACATGTGTACAGCAAGGGAGCAGGGCATGGTGGGAGAGCAGGGGGGAGCATGTGATACACTGTGTGGGATGCCCATGGGTGATATGTGATACATGTGTGTTAAGTGTGGGTATTGTGCAGTATATGTTGTGTGTGCTGTGACTGTATATATATATATATACATATATATGTATATATATTTGCATGTGTGTTATATGGTATGGTGTAGGGTATTTTCATATGTGGTGTGGTCCGGTGTTAGGTTGATACGATGTGTGTATGGTGTATGTAGTGTGTACAGAGTGCTGGACGTAGCCTATTTTTTATGTGTATATGTGTGGTGTGTGTTGGGTGAGGTGCATGTGTCATGGTGTAGATAGTACCTGGGGGAGATGTACAACAGATATTTGGGGTGAGTGGGATGAATGGGGCATCTCATTTTGCCAGACACTCCCAAGTGGTCCCCAGGTATGGCATGCCTGGGGGGGGGGCAGGCTGTCTGGGATGAAAGCAATCTGTGTATGGTACATTCTGGGTGGAGGTGCCCTCTTCCTGCCTCCCATATTGGTGTGGAACAGGCTCACGTCACAATGAGTGTAGGTACCTGGAGATATGTGGGACTCACTGCCCTGAACCTCATAGGTTGCTGTGACAGCTAATTTCCAGCCTCTTGCCAGCCCAGTTCAACAGGCCACAACCCAGACCCCTGTCTTCACCCCTTGACCACTCCCTCTGCAGTCAGCCTGTGCCGGCTACACTGAGGCCATCATGGGCACAATGAGGTCCCCTCTCCCCCCAACCCCGTTACACAGATTTCCCTACCTTGAACAAAATCCCTTAGCACCCCTGAGCCTTATTTCCTCATCTGTGAAGTAGAATAACTACCAGGACCAGTGGGAAGATTACTGACAGACCAGTATCTCACCTCAGCCCTGTATCTCAACAAGCCAGCACTGACTTAGTAGGTCCTTGGTCCTGCCAGTGTCCTCTTGTCCTTTAGAGAGAAGGAGGTTTTGTCCTCTGCCTGGCCCCACCCCATTTCACTGTTGCCTGCCTCTGCATCCCAGGACCTTGTGGTTGCTATACCTACCAATGACCACACACAAAGCAGCTTCACGTGTCGCACATCTCTTTCATACTCCGCAGTTCTGAAGTCTAAGTCAACAGTTCTGCTGGCCCTGGACCAAGGTGTCCAAATATGAGGGGCCATATTTTCCTGGGGGCTTCTGGAGAGATCCTTTCCTGCACCTTCAGTCCAGGTGACCCTAATATCCATCACTGGTGGGTGTATTGCTTCAGCCTGCACCAGGGGCTCCCCCCAACAATCCCTGTCAACTTCCTGTCTCAGCATCTTTAACCCCACCACATGAAAACCTATTTTTTTTTTCTTTTTCCTTCTTTTAGACAGGCTCCCAAATAGCCCAGGCTGGTCTCAGACTCCCAAGGGTCACTTTGGACTTCCTGACCCTCCTGATTTCACTCCCCAAGGGCTAGGACTGCAGGCATGTACCACCACGCACAGTGTGTATTGCTGGGGATGGAATCTAAATGTGTGTGCTAGGCACACGCTCTTCCAGCTGAGCCACAACCTGGCCTCCATTTCTCTCCATTTTATTTCATTTTATTGACTGTGTGTGTGTGTGTGTGTGTGTGTGTGTGTGTGTGTGTGTGTGTGTCATATGGAGGTCAGAGGAATCAGTTCTATCCTCCTACTATGTGGGTCCCAGGGATTAAAGGGCAGGTCTGTTCGGCTTGGTAGGAAGGCTTTTACCCATTGAACCATCTTGCCAGCCCTTGAGGGACCAACAGCAGACTCAGGAATGGGGCTGGGGTGCCAAGGGGGAAGGGAAGTGATGCCCAGCTTTCCTCCCCTTTGAATCTGCAGAGCAGGGAGCAGGGAGGATGAGGAGAGGCAGGCAGCTCACTGGTCATCTATAGAGCCATCAATGCATCTGTGCCGAGTCCCCTCCTCCACCAGGAGGGAGGTGGGTTTGGTGTCTTCAGAGCTGACCGAGCAGCTGCTCTCACCCCATCTCGGCACCTGCAGCGGGGAGCCCTGCTCTGAACCCCAGCACCACCCTCATCCCCCAGCCTTATTTACTATTTCTCAGCCTTCGGGAGGCCTGCTCCCCCGCAAAAGCAACTGCTCACCGGGCAGGCAGGCGACCGGCAGGCGGGCCGGCCTGACGATGACTCATGCGTGCTCTCTCTGCGAGTGCAGCCTTTTCAAAGGGCTGGCTGGGGAGGAAGCTAAATTTAAAGCCAGGCTTCCCGAGAAGATCACCTGCCATGTCAAAATCGTTGCCATTTAATTAGAAGTTGGGGGCATAAGGCTTCCCACCCTGATCTCTCTGGAATCCTCCTGGGGAAGGCTGAGGGGGGAGGCACAGCCCCAGGGGGCAAGAGCCAGCTGACTCCCCAGCTGTGACATGTCTCTCCCAGACTTCTTTCAGGGAGTGGCCCCCACCTTCCAGGGACCATTAGCTCCTTCCTTCCACCTCTTCAAGCTTTTAGGGTTCTAACCTTGGGCCCCAGGTCCCCAGTGTACAATACACATTGTAGAACAGGACTCAAGAAGTCTAGAGATCCCTGATCCCCCAAATAAGGATAAGGCTGGACCAGGCCTCAGTTCTGTCTTTAGATACATGCTGGGCCATGGGACTTTCCAATACTTGCATTGGGGATGCAGGCTAGCTTGCTTGCACTGGGGACCCTGCTAACTTGCTTGTTCACAAAGAGTGAAAGATCTTTGCTAAAGCAAGTATTTGGAGGTGCCCTGGAAGACTGCCTGGTGGAGATAGGTACCCCTGAGGTGAAAGTGACCCAGGCAAAGCTATTGCTCACTGCTGCCCTTCTGTCTTGGTCAGAAGGTGAGACCCACAGCTGCATGTTTCCCAGGGTCTTCTGGAGCCACAGAACAAAGTATGGCCTCAGCCTCCCCATGCTGTAGGAGCAGGCCTGCCAAAGCCAGGCTGCTCAGGGGCTTAGGAAGCCAGCTATGGTATCAGCCCTGAGCCAGGCTCTCCAGTGTGGCTTCCAGGGCTACATGTGCCCTGGGTCTCACTGCACATGTCAGCGAGGTCCATGTAGCTAACTAACCAGGTCAGACGTACTGAACTGAGCGCGATGCATGTGCCACAGTCATCTTGGGGACTTGGGAGCTCAGACTTGGAGAACTGGCCCAGGGGTTCAGAAATCCTCCCAGACCACATGCCCTGCAGAATGACCAAAGGCCTGATTGTCTACACTGGAACTCCTTAGAGATTCCCAGTCCTCTTCTCTCTCCTAGCCTGTTCCCTCTTGACTGCAGCTGCTGTAACCACTTCCCCTGCTAATTCTGAAGAAGGAGAGGCAGGACAGCTCGCATTTCTCACAGCTAAGGCAGGCACTCGTAGCTCGTCCGGGTTCAAGATGGCCCCAGCAGCTGGCCTGCGACTTTGCAGCAAGCAGAAAGGGAAGAAGGTGCAGACATTAAAAAGAATGTTGATATCTACTGAGGGCAGGATGAGAAAGTTATGAGGTGATGACTGTACCCCTTGAACCCTTAGAAACAGAGGCTATTCCCAGCGCCCCAGTGTGGGAGGGGTTGGGATGCTGATAAGGTTCTCCAGGCAAGGAAGGGAAAGGCTAAGGGCACTCTGGTCTCAGTAGGAGACAGAACCTTCTAAGTGCCGGGGCCTGGGTTCCACTTGAAGATACCATTATGACTGCCTGTGAGGCCTGAGCAGAGGAACCCCAGAGGCCGGTTGGTTGTCTGTCTGCACATGAGAGCCACAAAGGGTTGCTGGTGGTAAGCCAAGCATAGCTTTCTAGCCAGTGTACTCAAGAAGGGCTCATGCCTGTGGCTTCTGAACACATTTTACCTGATAGCTCATCTGTCCCATTGCAACAGAACCAAGCCAGCACAGCTCTGACCTGCTACCCTCCTGCTTTGCAGACCTGTGGTCTAGCCTGCGGAGTGGAGTGGGGCCTGGTCTGGTGTTTATCTTGGGAAGACAAAGGCCTGCCACCCTCAGAGGCAGTAGCAAGGGTCCTCCGGCTCCCAATTTACTGAGTTGCCTAATTCAGACTCTGCTATAGGACATCAGGCTACCAGGGCTGTCTGTGTCTAGTGTCAAGAAGGAACCAGGGATAGGTCACCCACTTCACTGCTCAAAACTGGAAAATAAGAGCCCCGGGGGGTTAGTGTCATGCCTCAGTTTCCCCATCTGTGCCTTCACTAATAATTCTCCGCCCCCTCCCAACATACACCGAGGAAGCACCAGGCTCCATTCTCAGGGTAGAAGGCACACAAAATTGTAACACATCCAGGGGATGTGATGTTACAACCTGTCCTCACAAACAGCTTCCTAGGTGACAAGCTGATAATCGAGGTGACAAGCCAAGGTGTGGGCTTCCATTCAGGCTTCAGTGATGCTCTGAACCCTGGGCCTCAGCCCCAGTTCACCCTGTGCTAGCTGGTGACCCAAGCAGAGGGTCTCCCAAAGCTCATTCACAACAGGAAGAGCTCGTGCTGACAGAGGGAGAGGCCAGCCCAGGCCTTGGGAACATCGGTTCACATGGGCAGTGGCAAACTCTCCCATTTGGCCCACTTGGGTTTGGATTCTCCACAGCTGGTGGCCCTCACAACTCACCTCGTCTTCCCATGGAAGCAGCATAGACATAAACCAGAGGCCGCAGAGATGAACAGGGCATATATCAGTTGGCTGGATGAGAACCCAAGCCACAGGCCTGACTGCCACCCAGCCCTGACTCTCCTCAGCAGACCTGGAACCCTGGTGCCAACATGAGGCTAATTATGGCCCTGGCACAAACAGAAGCCTTCCTGGCTCACCAAGTGTCCTTGAGAAGTACAGGGAGCAGGGCCAGGGCTAACCGTGTGTTTAGGTTGTGGAAAGGGGGCTCGGAGAAGTGGTCTAACTGGCCCCAGGCCACATAGCTCAGATACTGGGAAGGAGGAGCCCTCTGGGAACTCCCATTGGCCTGGGCTATCCCTTTGTGGGAGAGGGGTCTCTGAATCGGAAGGTTAGCATGAGGGACTTTGCTACATAAGCCTGTTGTCTTAAGTGTTCCAGGGCCAAGCAAGGCATCCCTGGCCGGAACAGGAGCCTTGGTTTGTCTGTGTGACTTCATGTCACAGGCTGACACTGCCTCTCTCTGACCTGCTTGTTGGGACTGAAGATTGCCCTCTAGGGTTATCTGAAAGGACGGGTGTAATAGTGTGTCTGTCTAACTGAAAACCAGCTAGGGTACGTTACCCACCCCAGTACCACTCAGATGCCCCTCAAATCTTCACAGCTGTCTCGGAAGTCGCTTCTGAGCTCCTGTTAGAGAACAGAGCAAGCCCAGAGATGTTAAGTGACTTACACAGCATCACACAGCTAGGACCACCACTCTCTCCAGGCTGCTAGTCTTGGCAGAGTGGAAGACCCTGGAATTGGGGCATGTCTCTCTGCCTTCTAGGCCTCAGTTTTCCAGCTTGCTCCATGCTTACTGCCAGTCAGTAGTGCAAGGCTCTGGCAAGCTCGGTCTTGCTGGCTTTTGGATGACTCTGTCCAGGCACGGGGATGCAGGCTATCCAGGGTTCAATGTCTCAAATGCAGGGACCCCATGGGGTTCCAAGTCTCTTTATCACCCCTAGACTGTCCGCTTGACCTCCTCAGAAACCTTTAATACTAAAAAAAATAAAATGTATTTCTGTACAGCTCAAGGAGCAAACGGCTTGAATTTTATTCTGGGGAGACTCCCAGTAGAGAGTAAGCCATGGACTGACCACTGGCCAGTCAACTGACAACTGGTCAGCCACAGTGGCTCACATATATGAAGATTCTAAGCTTCCAAAAGGCCTGGTGGGGTGTGGAGTGGAAGACTGAGGGAGGGTGTGTGGTGGCCAAGGGCCTAGAGATACCCAGAAGCCCTGTCAGGGGTTTCCTTGCTGATTTACCAGGCAGGCCTCAGTTCCTCTGGACCAGAGCAATGAGTGTAGATGCTGATGTTCAGAACCTGGGTCCACACACCTTAGGCTGAGTCTTACTAACCCACCATGAGCAAGGTATTCGTCGTATATAGCAAAGGCTTGGGAGGATCAGAGAGGTTAAGTATCTCTTTCGAGGTCACACAGCTGGTAATTAGATGATACCTCCACCATATTGATTACAGCAGCACTGTTTGTGTAGAAAAAAGCAGACCCCAACTTCAGAGGCTGAGAGCTACCCTTGCCTAGCCCTCCCCACCCAAGCCATACAAGGGGCCAGAGCTGTGCCGACAGACTCGTTCATGGCTGGCTTCCAGGCTCCCTTGACTACTGGATTCTAGACAAAGGAGACAGGCTGCCTTCTGCCCCAAAGCACTGTGGGAGCCCCGGGAGCCATCTGCCAAAATGGAACCCAGAGTCACAGCCCACCAGGGACTCTAGGAAAGACGAGACTAACTGCAAGTGGGGGATCTTGAGATGAGAGCTTGGGTACTCGCCCAGGCCACCCTGCTCTACGCCTCCTTGCAACCTTTATGTCCCTTCCACATGTGACAAGGTAAAACCCAGGCTGGGTCTGCTGCTTACCAGGAACCTGTCACTTGGGACAAGTCGCTTTCCTCCTCAGTGGCCTCGCCTCGGAAAGTGGACCCATCATTCCTCCTTCCCCGAGACCCTGAGATGTGGTTGTATCCACCGGGACCTTGGCAGGACATGGGGCAACCGCAGGCCCTCACCATCCCCAAGCCCGGAGCTTGCCACTTCATTTGCATCAGGTCCCCTGTGTGGTGGGCTCCCAGCTACGTGTTGGCATCACTGTTGGTGACAATATGGTCACATGATGTCTCTGAGAACAAAGACGTGAAGAAATCATGTCAGAGTGCAGATGTCCTTGCCAGGGTGACTCGAACGTAAGGTAAAATGATGGCATTAAGAGATGCGGTCAGCACAGAAAGGACAAGGCTATGGCTGGCCAGGCATAGCAGGCTGGCTCCTGTTAACTTCTCCCTGGTGAGCACAGGGTACACAATCCAAAAGAGCAATATCAAGTCAGGCAGTGTTGTACACAGCTAGTCACAGCCACTAGCCAATGCCCAGAACCCAGTTACACACTGGCCATGCCTTATGTTCTCTACCCTAGTACCACAGTTAGATGCACAGGGACCTCACTGCCTGCAGTGCCACTAGACAATAGAAGCTTTCCCACTGATATAATCCTCCCTGGTGGATGCTGCCGTTGAGCAAATGTACTCGTTTTATTTGTGGTCACAGCCAAAGCTGTTGTTTGTGCCACGTATTGGGTAACAGCGTTCAAGCAGGGGTCAGACGTCACCAGCCCTACTGTGAAAGGTGACTGCCATCATGGCCAACCCCGCCCCCCCAAACAAATCAAGGATAAGAAGCAGTGTGCTTAGGGACCAGAGCCCGGAGTCCTTTCTTGTCATGACCGGTGCCCAACAAAAACAACCTGAGGAAGAGACTGGGAGCCAACCATGAATGAGTCTGTCTGCACACGTTTGGTCCCTTGCTCACAGTCTGAGGGCACAACCCAGGAAGGCACATGGAGACAGGAACATGAGGCAGCTGCTCACTTTGTGCCCAGGGGAAGCAGAGGGAAATAAGCGCTCGTGTTCATTTCCATCTTCTTGTCATTCAGCCCAGAAGCCCAGCCCAGGCAATGGTGATGCTCACATTCAAGATGGATACTCCCTCATCAGTGAAGCCTCTCTGGAAACACTCCAAGTGACAAACTCAGGGGTGTGTTTCCATGGCGATTCTAGATGCAGTCGAGTTGATGATGGAACTGAGTGGTTGCGACTCTGTCCCTCACAAACTTGACACAAGCATCACCTGAACTCATAGCATCCCATCCTGGCCCAGAGGGTCTCCCTTCCATCTCATAAAATAAGATGCATTTAGCTCATCTCTGAAAGTCCCCATAGCCTTTAAACATCTAAAACACTGCTCAAAAGCCCAAAGTCTCTTCTGAGACCCAGCAGTCTCCTTCCCATGAATCCCTATTAAAACCAAAAATACCAAGTTACATATTTCTAGTGGTGTCATAGAAAGGATGTTCTCATTTCAAAAGGGAGGAATTGGAAGACAGCAAGGAGCATTCAGACTGAAGCAAGACTCAGATTCAGTGAGGAAACACCAAACAATGCAGATCCATATCTGGCATCTGGGATTCAGGATGGAATTATCTGGGTGCCAACAGCCATGGGACACCCTGCTTCCCTAGCTCTCCCACCTACGCATATCTGACCTCTCTTCTGGGCCAGTTTCACCCTGTGCCTGAAGCTTTTCTCAGTGGATGTCCCATGGTCCTGGCATCTCCATGGCAATTCAGTCTTCATCTTTACAGCTTCGTGCAATAGCCTCTCCTTGTGAAGAATCCAAGCCTGATCTGAGGGGCGTTCTGGAATCTCCAAAGACTTTATAACTTTATTTGCTTTGTATCTTTCATGCCTGTAAAAACATCTGGGCCATGCTGTCAGCTGCAGAGGCAGTCTGGCCTTTTTGTACCATAGCCAAGGTGATCTCTGAACATCTTTGAGGCTGACTCTGGAGTAGGGAATCCCTGTAATGACAACCTTAGTTCAGGTTCTCCCCTTTCCAATGAGTTTGCGTTTCTACTGGAGCCTTGAATTGGTGAAGCTTGGGTGGTGTTAATCTCTGTAACTGTGATATCTGCTCCTTCTGAGCCCTCTTGTCTGCACTGTGAGCTCTCTCATTCTCTCCCCTTTGCCAATTGTAGGATTTCCCACACCTTTCTCTTCTCTTTGTTACTTTCTGTTTCTGTTACTATGACCTGGACAGAAGCGGTGAGCAGCAACCATGCCACAGCCCTGGCACTCCGCTGTCTTGAAACTTCCCCATAAAAAAAAAAAAAAAAAATCTGCCCTTTACTTTTGAGTCCAGTCTCATCCAAGTTCTCAGCACATGAACAGAATGAAGCTGGATTCTTGGCCAAACACATGGGTCTAGCCCAAACCCCACTGCCTCTCTGAAACGTCACGATTCCACTAAACTCAACTTACAGCGCTCTGGAGCGTCTTTAGCCCATTAATCCAAACTGCTCCACACATACCCCCACCCCGCCAAACTGGTCCCAAAGTCCTGAGACCCCCACAGTCAGGCTTAGCACAGTGTCAGCCCTACTTCTCAACACCAGTTTTCTGTTTAAAGGCACCATCCTTGTGGCTGTGAAAGGAATCGGGTGGAGGGTGGAAGGGAGGAAGGGAGGGAGGGAGGGTGAATGGGAGGATAGGAGGAAGGGAGGGAGGAGGGGAAGGGCGAGCCTCATGGTTTAAGAAGGGACACAGCCCATGACGATGGGGAAGGCATGGTGGCAGGAGTATGAAGCGTGGGTCACCTTGCATCTGCAGTGGGGAAGCAGAGGTGTGTGGGTCACCTTGCATCAGCAGAGGCGAGGAGAATGCTCGTGCTCAGCTGGCTTCTCCTTTTCCTTCACCCTGGGACCAGACCCCTGAGTTGGCGCTTCTCCACATTCAGGATGGGTCTTCTTGGTGAAATCTTTGGGAAACCCTTACAGTCACAGCCAGGGCTGCGCTTTGGCATTGTTCTGCTGTTCTAAGGCAATCAGGTCAACACCGAAGATCAACCGTTGCAGCTATAGGGCCAGCATCCTACCGTCCCTGTGAGAGACACCTCAGCCAGCTTGGGGGCTCTGCAGCAACGCCTGCATAGCAGAAGGGACAGCAGAAGCAGGTGGGTGAGGGGTGGGGATGCCTGGGACCTCCCCTGATGGGTGTCAGCAAGGCTGAAGAGCCTTCCCAAGGCCCCTTCCCAGAACTGAAGTTGGAGCTCGGGGTAGGAGGTCTGCGCAGTGGCGTGAGGGCTGGATGGTCTGAGAATGACAGGAAGAGCCCACCTTCACCACCACAGGCTTGCTAACCCTTCCCAGACAGGCCCCCGTCACCAGCATGCTGGCCTCACTGAGCAAAGCTCTTTTCCTCAGGCCTCCAGTTCTCACTTCTCAGCTGCTACATCCACGCGCTCCTCTTGATACCCACAGGTGCCCCTTGGCCCACACCTCACTCTCCCCCACATGGACTTGGGCAATAGTCATCAAGTTTCACCCCAGCTCCATTCTCTGGCCCTGAGTTTTCAATGAATGTATATGAAACTCCAGTTCCAAGTGTCTCTCTCTCCCCTGTGCACAACCTTGTTCTAGCTCCTTACTGCTCTCAGCTAAATGCTGCAGTACACCTGCCATCTGGGTACCAGAAGGCAGCTCATTTTGCCAGCCTTGCTAGATGGGTCCTACAGGCCACAGGAGTCGGCCCTGTGTCCTTCCCTAAGAGTCTTCTCAATTCCTTGTTAGTTTCAGGCTACTGTGGCCATTTGTTTCCTATGAGCTCCTGCAGGGTCCCTACATCCCTTGGGCCTTCTGCCTGTCCCAGCCCTTAGCATGGAGTCTGTCTGTGCTTAAACATCACCACCAGAAGTTCCTTGGGGACTCAGCTTAGTGTCCCCAGTGTTACCTATGTCACAAGGCTCTATGTGTGTCAGGCTTCATGGTGTCCTCACAGACCTGGGCTCTGACTTCTCCCAAGAGAAAGAAGAGGTGACAGTGCTCAGAGCTCCCGGGATGTCACGTACAGTCTGGCCTTTGTGCAACTTAACGCTGGTGGCTGATTAGTAAGTACAATTGCCACTGGCATCACACCTCCCTCCATTCCTTTTGAGTGTATCCCCAAGTCTAATCACTTCTCCCCATACCCTAAATGCAGAGACTCTCCCCACAGCAGGTAATGACATGTGAAGTCATATATGTGTATATGTGTGTGTGTTGTCATCAGTTTTACACGATTTGGATTCTCCCTTCAGCCTTCTGGCCTCCCCACAAATCCACAGGAAGACTGGAGGCTCCATTGGAGTGTCAGTGTACTACTATGATGTATTGTTACAAACCCATGCAAGAGGTCTCTGCCTCTAGCTCTCTGCAGTGCCACTAGGAAGATAGCAAAATAATTTGAGCTGGCCACCACGAACGGAGTTTCTACAGGTCACCGGATCAGCTCAGAAGACAATGGAAACTCAAAGTTTCCCTGCTCAAGGAAGCCTACCAGGCCTGGCCAGTTCACTTAGGGTGGCCTTGAACTTTGCAGCTTCCTTCCGTCCAGACTTCCCTGACTACACTGAGAAACCTCACCACGGATCCGAGTTTCCATGACTGTGCATCCTGAGAAATGATAAGTGGGTGTCCAGAAGATGATGTGTAGGTGATGTGAAGGTAGGTGGATACAGGATTGAGTAAATGAGAATAATTAGAAAGACAGATGTGTGGGTAGATGGATGGATAGTTGGGTGGGTGGGTAGGTGGGTGGGTAAGGAAGGGATAGAAAGGTAAGTGGATTTGTGGGTGGGAGGATGGATGGATGGGTAGGTGAACTGGGTGGGTAGGTGAAGAGATGAATTGGTGAATAGGTAGGTGAATGGGTAGCTGGATGGATGGTTGGATGGATGGATAGATAGGTAGATGGATGGACGGACAGATGGATGGAAAGGTAGGTGGGTAGATGAATAAGTAAGTAAATGGATTAGTATATAAGTGAGTGGGTGGTGGATGGGTGGGTGGGTGGGCGGTGGATGGGTGGGTGGGTTGTGGAAGGGTGGGTAGGCTTGTAGGTAGGTGGGTGGGTGGGTAGTGGATGGATGGGTAGACTGGTATGCAGGTGAGTGGGCAGCTGCCTATGCCTTGCTACTCATCCTTGCAATTCTCAGAACTCTGAGTGTCAACACCCCAACTTAATCCCCTCAAACTCTTGCTGGATTTTGTTCCCACCCTCCTCAGCTGTTTCTTACACGCTCCCTAACCATGGGGCCTTGCTAGTCAGCTTCATTTTGCTGCCTCCCTGCCCCAAGCCCCACACTGTTCGGCCCCAGGCAACACATATCTAGTGGGTGCAGTTTCCAGAGGACTGGACCATCATCCAGCCATGCCAGAGCCCAGCCCACCCCCTCCATCTCCTAGCATGGCCACCATTACCATCTAAAAGTCAGCATGACCTCTCTTCCCCCCAGGGTCTGTGACCAAGACTTGGTGGTAACCCTGGCCTCTTCTGTGGCTTTAAAGCTGGCCCCAGCCACACAGGAGGGTGGGAATGATGCCAGCTCATGTCTCGTCACAGAAACTAAGAAGAGATGTGGCAGCCTGCATTTTGTTGCTATTATCACAGTACTGGCATCCAAAGCCAGAGTCTCACATGTGCTAAGAAAGTGCTCCACCGTGAGCTACACCACCCTCTGGCCTTGTTTTTACTTTTTATTTGGAAACAGAATCTCACAAAATCCCTCAGATTGACCTTCATCTCACTGTATCCCAGGGTGACCTCGAACTTGCCACTCTCTGTCTCAGCCTCTTTCTTGAGTAGCTGGCATTACAGGTCCACACGATGCAGCATCTGCATTGGACTGTGATAGGTCTGCCTTCCCCCACCAAAGGATGGGCTTCTGGAAAATAAAACCCCCAGTTTTCCCAGGGATGTATAGTTAAATCTGAAAAGTATTTACTGGATACCTAGGGGGTTGACACCTCACTGAGTATGGGCTACTGCAACACATGGTCCAGGCCCTTGCTATCTATTGAGAAACAGTGACCAAATGGTGGGATTATGAATCTACCTAAATGATAGCAAATGGGACAAGACACAGGGCCTAGTGAGTCCCGCCCTCACCTGCCATTCGCCTGTGCCAGTTGCTAGGCCTTGAGCATGCTCCCTTCTGCCTGGGCAAACACACTGCCTAGGTCCTCCATCAGAGTGGCCCAGACAAAGTCAATTTCTTCCAGTGATAGAAGGTGACATTTTTACTTTTACAGTTCAAGGATCGGAGACGCCTGGGACACAGCAGTTCCATTGCCCACCCCTGCTGTGTGCCGTGCTCCCCCGCAGTGTGGACAGCTGTTGCTGGTATCTCTAGGCACATGGCTAAGCCCTGCCAGCTGTTGGAGCACAGGAAAAGTACCTGGGTGGGGAGAATTTCCACCTTCAAATGTGCTGAGCCAGCACCTGGCTGTCATTCCTGTTCCCCAAGTCTCTGGATGAGGACATCCTTCTGCCACTTACCAAGGGGTGACTTTAAGCCTGCTGCCCAGAAGAACCTGGTCTTGCCTGGCCTAAAGGTTTGGGGGTGGCTCCCTACGACCCTGATTCTGCCCCCATTGAGTGACCTGAAGATAGCGGCCCCTGCTCGGCCCCCATCTAACCCCCAGCTCTCCAGTCTTCCTAGCTGCACACTTGGCCCCAATTGCCCACATCCACTTGCAGAAGCAGAAAGGAGTAATAGCTGAGTGCTTCCCCAAGCCTTACATCCAGAGCAAAGCTCAGGCCAGGCACTCCTGGACCTAGTGACCCTGGGGGAGTCCCTGCACCTCTCCCAATTTACCATCCTGTATCACATGGACCTAGTGACCCTGGGGGAGTCCCTGAACCTCTCCCAACTTACCATCCTGTATCACATGGACCTAGTGGCCCTGGGGGAGTCCCTGTACCTCTCCCAGCTTACCATCCTGTATCACATGGCCTGGTGACCCTGGGGGAGTCCCTGCACCTCTCCCAACTTACCATCCTGTATCTAACAGGGATGCGCCTGTGCATGGCACACACTAGGAGCCTCCAATGCGTCTCACTTCCTTGTGAAACATCTGCTTTCGTGATGGCATTCAGAGAACAAAAAGTAGCTCTGCTCACTGTGTCTGGGGGCAGGGGGACTCTGGGGACATCCCAGACAGAACAAGAGCCCCGGTGGTTACTTTCTGAGCTGGAAAAGATCATCGGCATTGGTTGCCACTCCTTGTAGGATGCTTCTTACTCCTAGAGGCTATTGAGCACCCTTTGGGGCTAGGGACAGCACAGCATGTGTGGGTCAGGGAGCATCCCTGGATTTCACGACCCTATGGGTGTTGTAGCCCCATGGGTAGCAGATTTGTACTAAATAGACCCTACAGGCTCCCTCGGTTCCCTGCTGGAGCTCTGTGTCCCATTGCAAATCATAGAAGACTAGCGATGTAGGCCACACCGGGACCGTCCTCCCTGCCTGCTGTTTGGGTACTGGGGCTCAGCTGAAGACTGGGCAGTGTTTAGGTTTGGACTTTAGAAGAGTCTATTGACAAAACAGAGAGAAAAGATCAGCCTGCTAAACGGAAGCAGGAAGAGTTCCTCCCTCATGCTGCCCTGCCCATCCTTGCTCAAGCAGAAATCAGCCCTGGTACGTCAGCCTGTAACAAAACACTCCAGAGGCCTCTGGGAATGAGGAGGCCCAGGAATGCTGATGGGGGGAACATGGAAGACCCATGGGTGGGCTACCTGGAAGCTGGCTACATTGATGATGGCAAGTCACATCCAGCAGAGGTCATAGGGTAAGGGACTTCTGAAGTCAGTGCTTCTAACTGGCCACTGAGCATGTTGTGGGGTGGGAGGCAGTGGTCAAGGAAAAGGTATTACAGAAATGGTACACCTGGTTCCTCAGTCCTCCATGTCCCCTGTGTGGCACCAACCTGGCCCACAGGCTGCTCTTTTCCCAACTCAGGGCTAACTGGATTGGCTCATAGGAACCTTCCCAAGTGCCAGCGCCTCACCAGGGCCCTGGCCCAGCTTACCCACCCCTGGATGCTCCTCTATCTTTTCCTTTTCTATTGTTGTCTCTTGTTTAGTCCAATGGCCTCCAAGCCCTTAGGCAGCTTGCTTTTTATCCTTGTTATGAAGTCATTCCTTTGATCTAGGCTTGATCTCCAGAGCTCTCGGGCACTGGTGGCTCTACGTGTGCCTCCCATAGGCCTTAGGGACAAGCTGCCAGATGAATAGATGCACCCTAGGGTACCACTTTGAGGGCAGCAATTGCCTGTAGTTCTGAAAACTAGGGTGGGTGGGAGCCTGGGAAGATGGCTTTCGCTCAAGCACTGGAGTTCTCTGATTTCGTTTTCAGAACCCATGAATCTAACACATTAGGAGGAGAGAGATGCTTGGTGGCAATTCAGGTGAGGCCAGAGGACACTGGGAAGTCTGCCGGTTCCTTTGTGGTTTTTCTAGAGAGGGGGATCTGATTCCCACACAGCTGTGGGCTTTGTTTAATTATTTCTGGGGCTTTCTTCAGCTCTCTGCCCACGGGTTACACGATATCATTACATAAAGCGATCTCAATAATGAAGCTCAGGAGACTACTCACTTCTTGCCGGTATAGACCAGGCTCAGTGCACACAGAGAACAGCACCTGGGATTAGAATGTGACCTGGGATAGGGATTTTGGTAAAGAGGCTTCTCCTGGCACCAGGAACAGGAAGTAGAAGGGATTGGGCTCTGGAAAAACCAAGTCCTGGACTGGGATGGGACCCAGAGTGACAACCACCCCGGGTCCTCTGTATTCAGCTTTGTGGGCCTCCAGCTAAGCCGTCTCCTGCCGCAGGACCTTTGAATTAACTTCTCTCCCTCTCTTCTCAGGGAAGTCATTCTGGCATACCTACATCCAACAACACTTCACTCTCCTCCTTCTGGCTACCGTTCTCTCCTCACCCCCACCCCGATGTACACAATTATGAAGAGTGAGCAACTGGATCCCAGAATTCTGCAGAATATGCGAGAGTGAAGGCAGTGGAGCGACCCCCTAGTCTCTGGTCCAAGGGAATGAGGTGTACGTGAAGCCATTTGCCCTATGAAGAGTTCCTGAGACAGTGCTTGCCTAGCAAGCTCAGGTTTCCACATGTGCCCAGGGGTCTCAGTGTCCCATGGTTCCCCCTCCACCTCATCTATAGCTAGCTACACCCGGTAACTGACCTAAATGAAACAGGCTCTAGACCTTAGCACAACCGACTCCATGATGGAAGTACCATCCAGGCTATAAAACTCAGCACACAGACAGAAGCATCACCTGCCATAATGGAAACAAGGACCTAATCCATCCAAGTTCCTAGTTCTGGGGAAGTCTCTAAGTGTGCTAACCTTGATTTTTGACTTCGGTAGTTCTGCTTCTGGCTAACTGTTCTTCTGAACTGAAGAGTGTCAACCCAGGATCTGGTTATGTGCTTTGAAGCTCACCCTGAGAAAGGCTCCATGCTACAGTGGGAGACTAAACATCCAGTGTAGTCATTGACTGGCTAGTAAAGACTTTCTATTGGCTTAAACCCATGCCTGAGTAGTTTTTTCTGGTGGCTACGCTACAACTCTAACCAGCTTTCCAGGGCTGCAACTGGTTTCCTGCAATGCTTGGGTGCTGCTGCCTAGAGCTGAACTAGCTCCAGATTCCTAGGAAAAGGCCAAGCCCTGGGCCTCAGAGTGCAACTTCATGTAGAGGGGTGCGCCTGTCCTGTAACTGATTGAGAGGAGAATGTGCCAACTATTCCCCAACTCCAGGAACAGGAACAGCCATGCTAGAAAAGCCCTGCATGCTGGTGAAGACAGGGTGGTGTGTCTACAGGACCGGGAGGGCAAGGGCAGATGCAGAAGGAAGCCTAGATGGTTGCCTTCTCCATGCCACAGGAGGAACTTCCCCAGCCCACGCTTCAGTCATTGCTTGTGGATGCCATATTGTACATCCCTCAGTCAGTGGCACCTATGAAGACAGCCTTAGGAAGTCAATGGCGTCACCATGTTGAACCAGCCTATACCTGCTCTTCAACCTTCTTCCCTCCACTGCTCAGGCGGTTCTCTGTACACTTTGTACACGTGTGGGGGGTCCCAGGAAGCCTTGGGTGGATGTGTAAGGAACACAGGAAGTCTTGAGTAAATGTGTTTTGTTGGCAGCCATGTCAACAACCAAATGCATCGGACCCACGGGAATGGCAACGTCTTCCCCCAGTCAGGCTCAGAGGGACGGCAAAGCTTCCCTCTGATCCGAGTGCAAATGTTGACAGTGTTTGCAAAAGCTGGCAGCCGTGACTTTCTCCTCCCAGAATCTAGAAGAAATCTAAGAGGAATCTAGGACCTTAATGAATGCAACCCGAGATGTCCCACCTCCAGAGACCTCCTACAGAAACCCCATCCCCCTGGTGCCCTACCCCACCCCTGCACACGACATGTACATGATAAATGTGCTAGGGTCCCGGGTTGTTGTATCAATGCTGCGCCCTCAGAGTGCATGCAACCCATCCGGCCTCAGTATTTCTGTACATGTGTCTGTGTGTCTATCTGTCCTTTTTATCTTTCCTTTCCTCGCTGGCCAGGTCAAACCTAAAGCCATGCAGGACATAGTGGATACACACACCAGCGTCCATGTCTTTACTGCCCCTCTGCCTGCCCGTTGACACCAACCTCTAAGGAGGGAGTGATAGCCAAAGGTGGCTGAGATGATCAGGGCTCTGGGGATATGACCTCGGGGGCTTTGAAGGCTCAGGGGGATCCTGACCCAATCTAAGAGAGGCTAGGCTATTCAAGAAAGTGCCACAGAAGACATGGTCTTGGATGTTTCCTGATAGATACGAAACGGGAATTTCCAAGTCACCCATCCCCCTGGGAAAGGCCCAGAGAAGGCACACTTGTTGAGCCTCAGCTCTTAAGGTCAATTGATATAAAGACATGTGTCACCTGTGAGACACTCAGGCAAGGTAAGACTGGCTGTACCGACTTCACAGTTAGAGCCCAGAGCTGCGTGCCTGAGGATAAGAAAAGACCCCTGCCCAGCTGCTTAACATTCCCTAACAAAAGACAGAGCCCATCTGGAGGGAGACCTATGCCCAGCGCCACCGCTGCCAACGGCCTCCCGCTCTGGTGAACAAGGCTGGCCACCCACCCGTCCTTTTGTTGGCTGAAAGGGAGGGCTAAATGGGGAAGCTGGCAGATGTGGCCGGTTCTGAGAGATGCCACCTGGGATTTTGCTTTTTTTCCCATTGAAGATAGAAAGCCTCAGCGACACACAGTCTCTCTTTGCTGGCAGGTTTAAGGGCTTCGTGTAAACAGGAGCTGGAGAAAGAAAAAGAGCCTTGCCAAGGCCCCTTCCTGACCAGGCACTGGGCTCTGCGTGTGGTTTCTTCATTCCACCATGATCGTACAGAAGACAGTGAAGGAGCAGGGGCTGAGCCCACTCAGGAGGGTCGTGGTTTGGGTGTGGCTTGAGCGTGTGCCCCATGAGGCTCAGGTGTCAAGAGGTCTGTCTCTAGTGTGGGTGTGTAAGAAGCAACCAGACCTTTAAGAGGCGGGGCCTCGTGGAAGCATGCCCACTTTGGTGGGATCTCTGGACTCATTCAAGCCTGAGCCCAGTCACACCGGTTTCCTCTTTCTTCTTCTCCTGCACTCGTTCCCTCCTTCTGCCCCACAACCTTTGCTAGAGCCAGCCTGATGCTGTTTGGACTTCCAGCTTCCAAAACAGCAACTTAAGTAAACCTTTCCCTCCACCCTTTGTAAAACAATCTGCCTTGAATATTTTATTGTATAAACAGAAAACAGACTAAGACAGGGTGCTGGGTAGTAAAGCCACACCTCTGAACGTCAGGCCCCAGTTAAACCTAGTCCTGATCTAGTTTCAGGGACTTTCAGTGGGATGCTGCTGGGGGATCAGGGTATGTATATGGAAGAGGAATTGCACCAGGTGCTGGTTAAAGTGGACAGTTCAAGGATTGGGAGGATTGAGAGTTAAAGTCCAGCCTCAGGGACATAACAAGTAGATCCAGGATTGGTGAGAAGGAATCTTGCTGAGGGGCTGAGGGCTCAGACTGCAAGGGTGGGAGACAAGGAAGCTAACTGAAAATGGGGATCCCCTGAGTTAGAGCAGGGCTCTAAGTGGCCTGGAGCAGCCTCCTAGAGAGTTAGGGCAGCTGCCTGAGCTTGGGGTCAGGTTCACAGGGATGCTTAATAGAGATCTGACAGAGTGTGACCAGCCAAGACCCCCACACATTTGCCAAGACTCAGCAGCATCTTAGATATGGTGAAGGCAGAGGATGGGTGTCCAAGATCAGAAGGAAGATAATTATATCTTCCTCAGAAGGAAGATAATTAAGGCCGTATTGCAGACCTAACAGTACTGGGACCCAGAACTTGGGGCCCCTGTGTGTCCTGACAGAGCTGGGGTTTCCAGGCATATTTGTGGGAAAGTTGGGGGTTGTGGTGATAGCCTGGGGTGAGTTAGCAGTGGGAAGGCTGTGGACTCAAGGCTGGTATGGACTCAGTTTCCCATGGCATCAGCGGGGCAGTCCTTGCCTATAGCTGAGAGCACTTCTCAGAGAGGTGGTGGGCCAGGCCACTGCCAGGCAGTTATCTCCCATTTCCTGCTAGCAGAACACAGAGTTTGGTCACATAGTCATATGTCCAGTCTTATGTGGAAAAACCAGCACAAAAGTTCTGTCTGGAGGATGGGTCAGGGCCCCCGCCTGCTACCCCAGGGTCTCTAGTGAGGTCAACAGTCAGTGTTGACAGAGATTATTGTTCTGCCTGGTCCCACAGCCATTCAGTCCCAAAGAAATGCACAGAGGTCTACATTAATCATAAACTGGTTGGCCTGTTAGCTTAGGCATCTTATTAACTAATTCTTACATCTTATATTAGCCCATAATTCTTGACTGTGTTAGCCACATGGCTTGGTACCTTTATCAGCAAAGCATTCTCATCTTGTGCCTTCTGCATCTGAGTGATGATTGCAGACGGAGCCTTTCCTCTTCACAGAATTCTCCTGTTCTGGTCACCCCGCCTCTACTTCCTACCTGGTCGCCACCTATACTTCCTGCCTGCCTACGGGCCAATCGGCATTTTATTAAAACAATACAATATAAGTGACAGGGTAAGAGACCATTGTCCCACAGCAAGTCAGGGTCCTTGTGACTATAGAGACTCATTCAGCTTGTCCATGTCCAGGCAGGGAGAATGCAATATTGGTCGGTACAGCTCCAATTCCATGACTGCCAAACTGGTAACCAGGGCACCTGTTCCCTGGCAACTATCACGAGGTTTACATTGACCTTACCCGGGCCCAGGTGGTGACTTCATGATGATAAAGAAGTAACTTACACTCTGGGCTCATGCTGGGCAAGCCTGACTGATACATTAAGTCCTTCTTCTGTGGAGCTATATGGGAGTTTGTGCAATGGGCAGGGAATGTTGGGTGAAGCATCCTTTGACACTTTCTTGTTAGAAAGCCATTCCCTCCTGGTTCTCATCCATCTTCCCATGACCCTGGGCAGGACCATGCTCACCAGACCATGACTCCACATTCAACAGAGGAAGAGTCCAGAGGACACCACACTTTGGGACCTAACAGGGGCTTCCCTGTCCCCAGCAGGGGCTGATGTGGGCTGAGAAAAAACAACTCCGAGGAAGCAGGAAGAGCTGGGACCTACAAGCTAGGGGGAGATGTGAGAAACAGCATCCAGAACATTCTCTGATTGCCCTCCAAATGTTACAATCCCCCAAACAAAACCCAACTCTATCCCTTCCTGGGGCAGAGCCTGCGTGGTTGAGCTGAACTTCCGATGCAGGATTTTGACCACCTAAGTGGTGTCTAGGGGCACCTTGTACACACAAAAGGGACCCTGTCATATGTCCCCTGCTGGTCCTCCTCTGCCCAGTAGCTCGGGGTTTTGCAAATTGACTGTTCACAAGGCAGGTCCACCACATGCAATACAATCTGGAAAGAAAATTCTCAGCGGGAGGCGGGCACACATTCTTCACTACCGCAGCTTCATGCCCTGCAGTGGCTTGGGCTGGTGACAGCTGGCAGGGCCTGGGGACCAAAGTGGAGGAATTCAGGGCTGGGGCCAGCACGGCATGTCTTTCCAGCCAAGACATGTCCCTAATGCATATTTCTGGTGGTGTGTCAAGTGGTTCCATCCGGCTGGTGAGGAAGGTGCAGAAGGAACATATGGGGGCCAGATTTCCCTGGGGAAGAAACTGCCTTCTTAGCAACTCGGTGAGGGCTTTGGGCAGAGCCAATGTGGGGCCACACTAGAACCTGACCCTGATTCTCAGTCATCCTTGGTGTGCAGTGTGACTAGCCAACCAGCCACATGGAGGACAGTGTACACTTCTCAGGACTGGAAACTAGCACTGTCAACCACAGGTTCAGCCAGCAGCTTCCAGGCAGCAGCCATCGCTGAGAGAAGTGTGCCAGGCTCCACATCCTACCTGCCACCAGTGCATCCCTGTCATAGCCACTGCAGGTGATTTAGGAAGCTGGGTTTCTTGGTAGAGAGACAGCAGGCTTTGGGTCTGGTGGGATGGCTGGCCTCATGGTACAGTTAAGGGTCTTACTTGGTGGCACTGCTGGTACCTGAGTAATTGGTGTTCCATAAGCTCTAGAATCCTGATAAACCCTGGGCTGAGGCCACCCTGTGCTCCTTTCTCAATGAAATTCAGCCCCCAGCTCCTGAAGATTCGATGATGTTGGAGACAGAGTTTTAAAGAAGTGACTGAGTCAGAAAGAGGTGGTTAGCATAGATGGGGGTGGGGGAGGAGAGTCCTTACAGGATAGGGTCAGAACACCGACCAACACAGACAACCTGATGAGGACAAGGGAGTTTCTACAATAGAGGAGGGGGCTCCTGGCCATGCCTTGATCTTGAACTTGGGGCCTGCAGAATAAGGCAGTGAAATATGTCTGTCACTTAACTCAAGCACATCAACTCGGGAGGCGGCAGATAATTGAGTACCACAATAGTTAGGGGATTGGGGACCACAGTGGAGAGGATTGGGTACCACAGTGGGGAGGGGATTGGGGACCACAATAGTGAGGGGATTGGGTACCACAATAGTGAGGTGATTGGGGACCACAGTGGGGATGGGATTGGGGATCACAGTAGGGATGGGATTGGGGACCACAGTGGGGAGGGGATTGGGGACCACAGTGGGGAGGGGATTGGGGACCACAGTGGGGAGGGGATTGGGTACCACAGTGGGGAGGGGATTGGGTACCACGATGGTGAGGAGAGGGGGGTCATAGCCTCTGGTGGTCACCATGGGGTCTCCCTGACATCAGCCAGCTCCCCTTACACCCTGAGATTCCAGGCTGGGATGCCACAGAGCAGCAGAAGCCTGCCCACTGTGTGTGAGGCTCCAGAACCCATTCCCAGCCATACAAAACGAGAAGTAGCTCGAGGCATACAGTTGTTCACAGTGACGTCATCCTGCTCACAAAACCACTGAGGAAATGGGGTTCATGATACAGTCTGCACCAGCTCAAACCCGATGGATCTACAAATTATATCTGAGGATGAAGGGCTGGGGACCTAAGGTTCTTACTGCATGGCCTCCCAAGTGGTTGCTGGCTCCCAATTCACCTTTTATTATATGTGTTCTCTTATCAATTGAGGGCAGCGGATATTTTCATACTGGCTTAGCTCTCCAGGCTGAATAGCTACACCCCAGAGCTTGTAGCAGTTAGTCTCAGTGCTGGGATTAATTCACTGACCTCAGGAAACAGATTTAATGCAGGCACAGGGGAAGCAGGGTGAGTCTCGTAGGGGCATCCTGGCCAGGAGAGGGTGGTGGGATATGGGGGCTTTCTTTTCCAAACACCACCAGAAAAGACAGAACAAGAGGGCTCAGCACAAAGTCTCCATGAGACCGCTGTCATCCAGGTTCACACTGTCTTCTGGACTGGCTGAGGCTTTGTCTGCCAGTTTCCTAGGCATTGTGAAGGCAGGAACAGTGACTCTCCATCTCCCCCATGTCCTTATAACCGCCTCCCCCAAAGGCTCCATGGCAGGAAACAACTAAGCAGCAAACACTGGGCACTACCCTAATCTATGCTAACTCATATCCAGTGTCCACTGTGGCCAGGCGCATTTTGCAGATTTGCTGATGGAGTCCAGAGGTGCAAGTGACCCGCACAAGGTAACCACTCAAAACATAACAAGAAGTCGTGCAACGATGGCACACTTTAATCCTAGCAGTCGGGAAGCAGAGATAGGTTGGTCTCTGGGAATTTGAGGACAGCCTGGTATACAGAGTGAGTTCTAGGACAGTCGGGGCTATGCAGAGAAACCCTGTCTTGAAAATGAAAAAAAAAAAAAAAAAAAAAAAAAAAGGTCAGAACTTCAGTGTATGTGTGAGCCCATTGGTTCCTGACTTTCAGCACCTGGTTGCTGAGTGACTAAGTGAGCATGTGGCTCTGGAGCTGAATGGCTGTAAGGTCTGTGCAAAAAAAAGAAAAAAAAAATAGGTCTCTCTGTCTGTCCCCACCAGAGCCTCCTCAAGATACTGTGGGGAAGTCTGACAGGAATTGGTGTAAATGGAAACAGATTTCCATTGTGAGAGCGGCAGACTTTGAAGCAGAGGCTGGTGGCCCTGCAAGCCCACCTGTGACTTGGAAGCTGGGACAAAAGCAGGATCAGACTTCCAGGTATGATGTCCCTCAGCTCCTTTGGTCCCTATGTAGTCCCAGAGTCAGCTCAAGGAACCTCCAATGGGACCATCTGCTTACCAGCAA
Source organism: Chionomys nivalis (assembly GCF_950005125.1). NCBI lineage: Eukaryota > Metazoa > Chordata > Mammalia > Rodentia > Cricetidae > Chionomys > Chionomys nivalis. Next base: position 41,445,102 of record NC_080102.1, read on the forward strand.
GTCCTAGTGACTTTGAGGGCCAGACAGGCTTACTTCCAAGCTTGAGGCCGTGGTGACCATACCCTGTCCCTCTGCCCAGGACAGCCCTGACCCTGATGACTTCCAGCACTCCAGAAGGAGAGAGCCTCTTCCACCGGATCTGGGGTGCTGGAAGGTGAAGAAAGGGCTCCCTTTGAACGAGAGAGGTTCTCTCAGCCGATGGTGTGACCTGGACAGTGTCCAGAGCCTTCCCAGGGCATTCCGGGAATCCCGCCCTGGCTCAGTCTGACGAAACTAGAGTTGGGGTTGGAACCAGCTGGCTCTGAGTTGACCCAGAGATTGGAGAGAGTGCAGAAAGAGGCCACAGCCCTGATGTAGAACCTCCGATTTCACTGATGAAAAGATCAAGACCTCAGGCTTGCCTCCTGTCTATCATTAGCACCCCTCCTCCTCCTGATACGCAAAAGGTAGAGCCCATATGATAGAACTACCTGAATCCCATCTTCTGCTACTGGGGACTCACTTAGGCCTGAGAAGACAGGAGCTTTGTGTGTGGGAAGAAGACCCTCTACCATCCGCATAAGAAGACAAAGCAGAGGCTGGGGCACTCTCAACACACCTACCCCTCGCCCATGCTCCACGAGCTAAGCTGGGTCTGGTCCCCATTCTCAAGGAATTTTGGCTTGCTCACACACTAGCTGAAGTTGTCTATGAACCCCTTAATCACTGGCGCCAAGTCCTGTCCAGGAAGGTTTCTTTTCCTTGAGACTTTGTGTAGCAATGTGGTTATCTCCCAGTACCATGGGAAGGTATGACCAGGTGAGCTTGGGAGGGGAGCAGCTCATTCAGAGATGAGCCACGCTGTATGACTGGCCCTTCCGGGGTCTCTGACTGATATAACTCAGGCAGAAGCCACAACCAATGACTACCTGAAACGTTCAGCAGGGGCCATGAGCTGTGATAGGGGCTGGGCTTGGCTGCTTGTCCAGCTGAACCATGGTGAGGCTAGAGGAAGGGCCTGGCTGTGTTTGTCCACATCTGAAGCAAGTTTTGGGAACCATGTAGGAGGGTGGGGACAACAAGCTACTCAAGAGCTACATGCCATGGTGGCCAGGAGCTGTACTGTTCTAGAAGCCAATAGACAAGGGGACTCAGTCCAATCTTTAATCAGTGTGGATTTGGGAAAAGTAAATAATGGGGGCATTGGCCACCAGGGGCCAGAAGAGAAGGTCACTGAAGAAAAAAGGAGGGTAGAGAAGAAAACCCCAGTCAGGTCTTACTGTCTCCCTCATCCCTTATGAGGGCTCCAGGGGAAGATGGTCCCTGGGGACAGAGGAGGACGGGCAGACATCTGGCCTGATGGCTTCAGCTCTCCAGGGTCAGTGTCTGGGGTACCCACGTTCACCTGTGGAGGTCCTTACATCCCTAGGCTGATGAGAGGAGGTGACTAGGTTATGGGACAGAGTCCTCTGAAGAGTGGGTCCCCAGCATGAGAAGATACATTAGAGGTAGAGCTGGTGACTCTCTGTGAGCTGTAAATGTGTCCCCCTGCCCAAGGCAGTCACCCATTACCACAGCCTGGTACACAGTGAGGCTGTTTCAGTCAGGCAGGTCCCTGGATTTCCAGGAAATCAACTGAGACTAGGGGCTGGGACACAACCGAGCAAAGGCTGCGGCTGCAGAAGAACCAGCCCATGTCCCAGGAGACCAAAGCCCACCTTAACCACGGTCAGCTGGGGTTGGCAGAGCCGTCCCGGCAGAGTGACTCTTTCTTCCCCATCATCTGAGTGTCCCACACTTCCTGAAGCTGTGTCTTTATGACAGGCCTTTCCATCTAAGCCAGAGACACTGAAAAGAGACTCTGGTCTTCAAAAGCATTTTGAAGCAAGTACATCTTTTCATGGCATAAATGTCAGTTTGAAGAAGCCAAATCTGGGCTTCAGCTCTGATCTATTCGTAGGTTTCTTGTACAGAGTAAGGAGTGGCTATTCAACACACACGCACACACACACACACACACATATGCATGCACACACGCAGGCTCACACATGCACATATATGCTCACACATACACACTCATTCATTCCTACATGCACACACACACACACCTGTATATTTGTGCTGCATGTGCTTACACACTGACACACATGCATAAACATATTAGTATGCATGTGCACATACACACAGAGACACACTTTCTAAGTGTGATGGGGCTGGAGAGATACATCAGCAGTCAAGAGCGCTTGCTGCTCTTGCAGAGGACCTGGGTTTGATTCCCACCACCCACATGGTGGTTCACAACTATCTGTAACTCCAGTTCTAAGGGATCTGTTACCCACTTACAGTCTCTACAGGCAACAAGCATACACATGATATATAGACGTGCACACAGACAGACATTCACATAAAATAAAATTAACTCCTTTTTTTTGGGGGGGGGTTGTTTTGAGACAGGGTTTATCTGTAGCTTTGGAGCCTGTCTTGGATACTAGCTCTGATTGACCAGGCTGGCCTGAAATGCAAAGAGATCCACCTGCAAATAAACTCTTTTAAAAAAGAGATTGAAGTTGCATGGTGGTGGTGCATGCCTTTAATCCCAGCATTTTTGAGGCAGAGGCAGGCGAATCTCTGTGAGTTCGAGGCCAGCCTGGTCTACAAGAGCTAGTTCAGGACAGGCTCCAAAGCTACAGCAAAACCCTATCTCAAAAAAAAAAAAAAAAAAAGAATGAGCGCGAGAGATATACAGATGCAACTTTCTTAAGCTAAAAAAAATTGGCTTTGTCTGTAAGCAGCCCTGATGCTACCTTTCACTAGGCTCTGTCCACTCATGATAGATACAGAAGCCTGAATATGACCTATTTTGGGTACCATGGGGCCCCCAGAAAGTGTACCTTTGCTACTATCAGAGGAGAGGGACTGGGGGAACCCACCCAGGGTATTGCTGGATGGACCCAGTCTCTGCTAATGGCTCTTCCCTTCCCCTCTTTCCTGAAGCCTGCCTCCTCCTTCCCAGCCCACCAGAAACAAAAGCTCGGAGCATGACCAGTGTTGGCGATAGGATGGGTATGGGACAGGGATATGATAGGGTGGGATGAGGGTGGAATGGGGTGGGGAAGGGATGGGGATGTGATGGGAATGGGATGTGATGAGGGTGGAATGGGGTGGGGAAGGGATGGGGATGGGATGGGCATGGGATGAGGGTGGAATGGGATGGGGGAAGGGATGGGAAGGCATGTGATGGGCATGGGATGGAGGTGGCATGGGATGTGATGGAATGGGACGGGAATGAGGATGGGCATGGGAGGGGATGAGGATGTGACAAGATGGAATGGGATAGGGTGGGATGGGAGGGGGATGGGATGCAACGTGATGTGATGGGGTTGGGGATATGTGATGGGAATGTGATGGAATGGGATGGAAATGAGGATGGGAATGGAAGGGGATGGGATGAGATGTGATGAGATGTGATGAGATGAGATGAGATGGGATGGGATGTGATGGGATGTGATGAGATGAGATGGGATGGGATTGGATGGGATGTGATGGGATGAGATGGGATGGGATTGGATGGGATGGGGATGAGGCTGAAGATGTGATGAAGCTTTCATGGAGATGTAGTGGGGATGTGATGGCAGCTCTCAAGCTCTGAGAGGTAGAAAGGAATCCACAATCATGGCCTAGAGGTTATAGGAAGTGGTTAGCAGCTTAGCTGTGGGCCAAGAATCTTCTGGAACTTTAGAAGAATCAACTATCCTGAATCGAACCCTTATGCCTCAGTCCATATTGCCCTACGTATCCCTTCTTCCAGTTCCTCCTCAGAACCCAAACCCATCACAGGTCCTCAGAAAGTCTCCATATGATACCTCTGAGTGGGCCCTAGTGAAGGAGTCTTCAGTGGGCAACTTTGCATTGCTTCTTCTCTCCAGCCCTGTGCACTCTGTGTCCTTCAACACCCTCTGTGCTGGAACCCACTCCACAGGTGACCCCAGCCCACATTCCCTGTCACAAGTAGTGACGGCTGCCTTCCCAATTTTTCAGAGTGATGTTAACACAGGCTCCCCCTAGTCCCTCCAACTTATGTGTGGGAGGAGGCTTGGCCCAGAATACTTGGAGGCTGGGGACAGATCAAAGCCAAGGGAGTAACAGAGCAATAGGCTTGGGACTCAGTGGCCCAGTTAGAGCTGGGTCCAGGCATGCCAGCTGCCTAGGGGACAGATGGTATGGGGCCTGGGGACCATCTAACTTCACCATGCCACTCAAGCCTGGGTAGGATACAGGGCAATGTTTCAGGAGCCTCGTGTCTCAGCACAGCTCATCGTTCATCAGATTCTCAGGTCTTTAACCAGTTGTTTTTCTGATGGTGATTGGGGCTGGTTGACTATTTGGAGCATGGCGAAGGGGGATTAAGCAGAGCTCGCAGCAGCTGGCAAAGAGATAGACAAGGAGACACACAACGGATGCTTGGAATGGCCAGGGCTGTGTAGGGTGCTCAAGGAGGAGGCTAGGCACCCTGCTGAGCTGGGGAGGGACACTTGAAGGTATAAACCTAGCGTCTCAAAGAGATAGAGGACACATTTTCACTATGAATCCCCTTCTCATCATCTGGGAAATGCCCAGGGAGAGTTACCCCCTCTCTCCTTCCCCCTCACTAGTAGACAAAATTTTAAAATTTAAATCTCTTACAATAGCATAAGAAACACAGAACACCCAAGGATGCATCTAAAGAAAGCAGTGTGTCATCGTCCAGAAACATCAGAAAATTACCGAGGAAAGAAAACAAGGCTTAAGAGCAGCAGAGAGAGACACCCATGAAGAGACTGGACCCTGTGAAGATCCTCATCCCACCTGTGGTGACCTGTGCATGCCACACTCTCCCAAACCCAGCAGGCTTTGCGGTGTGCATTTAGAAATTGATGAATGCCCCCCCCCCCAAAGCTTGCAGAGAAACAAAGTGTCCTGTTATGTTCAAAACAGCACAAAGTTGGGTATCATAGCGCCGGACCTGAAACTTCTCGGTAAGTCCAGCATGCATTGCTTTAAGCATGGAGGGCCAGGCAAAACAGGCAGCAGGGGTGCAGAGAGAGCAGCCAGTAAGGGCAGGTACTGGGAGGGTGACAAGGACATCTCCTGTTTTCTTGACACCACAGAAAGAACACATCATGTATGAGTGGTCTGTGGGATCTCTTGACAGCCCATTTCATAGGTAAGTAAACTGAGAGAGTGAAGCTCAGAGAGTTACAAATCACTCACCCCAAGTCACTCAAGGCTGGGATTCTCACAGATCAAATGCAATAGACTGGGCCCAGGCCAGAGAAGAATCCCGGAGTGATCAGGGAACAGCCACACTGATGGGCCTGTGTCCTTTCTCAGTCAAGACCCTTTGGAGAGGTGGGAACAGTGTGTCTGAGCTGTCTGCACTGACTCCTGTCAGCGGGTCATGGTCTCCTGCAGCCTCCGCTGCTGGGTGACACTTAGCTCCGGTGGCTTCTGTCTGTGCCTTCTAGGTCTGGGAGGGAGGCAAGCTGGAAGAGGCAGAGAGGAAGAGGAAGAAGAGAAGAAAGAGGAGGAGAAGAAGCCTTGGAGCAGGTGAGCAAAGCAAGAATGGGCCCCTTGCTGTGCAACCGAGTTCAGCCATGGCAGGGAGGCCCCCAATAAAGATCACCTGAGCACCTGCTCTCCGAGAAGGGGGAAGCGGAGCCTTAAATTGCCCAGCACAGCACCAGTGCCTGCAGATTCTGACGTGTATCCTCTGCTCTCATTGGTGCTGTTACTGTAGGGTTTGTGCTATGGAGGGTGCAAAGGGGTAGACAGGGGTGCCAGGGCGGGCAGGCTTGCCACTGCAGCAAAGAATCATCCTACCTGGTGTCTCCGTGTTCCCCTTATCCACACCCTCTGTGCACACGATGAGGTCTCAGGAGAAGAATGAGCCCACAGTGTGATCGGAGCCATGAGGAATGTGTAGCCCACACCATTACGGCCTCTGGAACCAGGTGTGTGAGAATGAGACGCAGGCAGAGACAGAAAGAGGCCTGGTCAGGTGTAATGCCTTCATCATCACCCACAGACAACCAGCGTCACCAAGATAGTGAAGACTGGCAGTGAGCACCCCATTATTCAGGGTGCCCATGCACAAGCTGGGTGTGCGGGAGGGGGTTCCTGGGCTGGAGGTGCCTCTGATCTCCCATAGCCACATGGAATGGTATGACACATAGGATGGCTCCCAGTTTATTGGGTTGCTGTAAGTGCAGAGTGCACCCTCATTTGCAAAGCTGAGGCGTTGCTGGTGTTCAGGGACACTAGCTGGGTCCACCATCCTGTGCACGTAGGATCTAGATAGATAGCAATTCAACCTGCTGCCTGACTCCTCGAGATGTTAAAGCACTGGGAGGTGGGCGGGGGTGGAGGAAGTGGCTGGGCCTGGGGACCGACACTCAGCTTGGCTGGCCCTCAGAGCATTCATCTTGATCCCAGATCTCAATTAGCGTTGCTAGACCGCAGGGCGGCTTTATGGAGTGGAAAAAATCCATTAAGGGTTTTAAAGCAAAGCTCAGGACATCATCGCCTCATTGCCAGGGCTTCCATGAGCTGCAGTCTCGGCCAGCTCTCAGGAGGCCCTCGTCCTCCATCCTCCTGGATCAGGTGTGGGCTGTGCCGTGGGACAGCTAAGGGAGCCAGGCCCTTAGGAGCGGACCCCCACAACGGTCACACTCACAACGGAGGGGGGTGAGCCTTTTGGAACTGTCCCCTGCACAAGAATTCAGCCAGCCAGCTCCGCCTCCCCCCCACCTCCGTCTCCCACCGGAACAGCCTGGGACAGTTCAGACCTGATGCTTTCTTTTCCCTGCCTGACATCCAGCTTTTACACCCAGGTTTCCTCTGCTAGATGCCCTCCCTGCCACCCACCAGTGGTCGTCTAACCTCTCTGAACCTCTGCACTCCCCCTGCCCCCATCTGTACTGTGAGGGGATCAGAGGAACTGCAGTGTGGGGGAGGTGAAGGTGCAGTGGTCAGCACAGGTGACAGCCACCTCCTTTGCCTCTCTGCCTCCACCTCTGCCATGGGTTAGCTCTGTGTCTTTGCAAAGGCTGTTCCCGTTCCAGGCCTGGCTGCTGTGCAAGCTTGGTCAATCTTCACCTCCAGAGAGCGCTCCCTGGTTACCTAGGACAGTCCAGCTTTCCTATCCGTGGAGATGCATGGTCAGCCTTTCTGAGGCAAGGCCCAGGTTGAGGCCCCAGCACTGAATGTGTCCCAGAGATCCCAGAAGCCTCTGATACAGCCTAGGATCTGGCCAAGCCCTCCTTAGCTTTGTCTCTCTGCTGTGGGTTCACAGACCCCAGTGCCCTCCCTTCCCTACCTAGATTCTTTGCAACTCCTATTCCTCCTCCTTTTACCCAGGCTAGCCCTTCTGCCCACTCCTCCTGCCCTGGCTTTCCATCCAGGCTTACAGAATCCAAATCTACCTGCTGCAGGAAGCTACCAGCTCCCGTCACCTTCAGTCAACCCCCACCCCCACCCCACTTTGCTGTTGGCCCCAGACACAGTCACGTGGACACTTCACTTTGAAAGCAGCAATGAACACAGAAGACTGAACCCAAGCGACATCACACAGTCCATCCACACAATCCCATGTCCCAGAGACTGGCTCAGCCTGGAACTGTTTAGGGTCATACACTAGGAGTACAACCCTGTCTCCTTCCTGACTCAGACAGACCCTACCTCCAGCTCCCTTCGCCCTCAGAGCTGAGTCCCTCTTGGCCAAGGCTCATGGTGCTAGGCTGAGTGCAGAGAGGAGCCTGCAGGGCCCTAGAGAGAGATGAAGTGCACTTGCTTGGAATTAATGGGGGGAGCAGAGAGTGCCTCCCTAATTGCCCTCCTTTCCAATGTTTACAATCACTGATTTCCCCTGGCTCCAGGCTGCCCATCTGTGGGGCCAATAATGCAAACCCCCAGGTTCTCCTGAGATTCTGGGCTTGACCTCTCTCAGGTATACCAGCAGGTAGAAGGATGAGAATAGTCAACCTTGAAGGGAACAAGGGGGTGGGGGTGCCTTCTAGGACCCAGAAACAGCCAAACAAGCTTGAGGAAGAGCTAGGGACCCCAGTGGCTGGGTCCTGTTGAGGGTGTGGGGTGGGGAGAGAGGAGTAAGATAGTCCTCATGCTGAGCTCTTATGCCCCCACCCCCGCTGCTAACTGCTAGATGACTGTGACCCTGCAGATAAGGTCTAACTCAGAGGCAGGTGTGAGCAGATCTGTCTTATACAGTGTAAAGTGCTAATCCCCACAGTGAGTGATGTCAGAGGCTTTTCACAGTATGGGCAAAGACGTCTGGCCAGCTCCCAGACCTTTCGGGTCCACTTCCCATGGTCTTCACTGCTCATGCTCACTGTAAAGTGGTTTTCAGTGGCATCTGTACCTGAATCTCCAGAAGCGGTGAGTGTGGATCACCCACCATGGGTAGCCATGGGCTTTCTCTCTTCCTCACTAGGGTATAAGGCCCTGGCCAGCAGGGACCCAGTCCTCTAACTGCATGTCGTCATAACATGGCCTGGGGGACCTGTGACTGACCCTTCTATGACAAAGGGACTTTCCAACTAGATTGAGGGAGGAGCCTCTTGGAGGGAAAACCGAGCAGCCTGTCCAAGACTGGGTTAGTCACAATCCCTAGATCAAGAACCAAGAAGGAGGGTGATGTGGAAAGATGGGCAGATGTGACCTCCACTGTGGATCCAGACACTATGGCAGGGGAGGGGAGAAGGTAGTGAGCTGGGGACCACAGGTTTCTTCTGGAAGCCTAGAACAGTTCCCTGCCTTCATCCAGCAAGGGCACCGTGGACCCAGTCCTTCACCTTAAAGAGCAGATTTCTCCAGAACCCCTGAGTTTCCAGAAGCTCCACAGAGGAATGCAGCTGCTTATGCCTTCATTTCGGCCTGGGAATGGGACCAGGCTCCTCCTCCACAGCCAGGTGGGAGAAGAGGTAGTTTGGGGCTGGTTTGTTTGTTTGGAGTGGCCCAAGTGTAGAACCTGGGGTCTCACATGTGTTAGGCAAGCACTCTGTCTCTGAACCATCCTCCAGCAGAAAGAGATGTTTAAACCCCTGAGTTTGTAGCTGTTTGGGACACAACAGAAGGAGAGCAATCCACCATAAAATTCCTCCAGGAAGGCACTGCCTGGGAGTTTGCGGCGGTCCTCACTGGCTGCTGGAAGACCCTGAGAGCACAAAAATCCTCGGGGCAAAGAGTCAAGGAAATGGAGGAGACCAGAGTCCCAGATGGTTAGTGGAAGATGGCAGGCTCACCCCAGTCCTTATGGCAGGTGATTTCAGAGGGACAGCAACCAAAAGGTAGGCAGGGACCATAAAGCCCTCGTCTCCTGCTTGAGTGCCGCCCAAGACAGGTGGTCCTAACAGTAGTGGTTCTACAGCAAGACTACCCGGATGGCCACAGTGTGCTTCCCCGGGTTGTCACTGGAGACAAGGCTGCCTGAGCAGGGAAGATCTACGCCCAGCCAAGGCACATCTGCCGATCCCCACTTTTTTTCCCCACTTGCTTTAACCTCACACGGCATCTCCTGGGGTCTTGTGTCTGTTGTCACCCGGCATTTCTGGAGGGCAGGGATGCACTGGTGCCCATGTGTCTCCTCTGCCCTGTTTGCCAATGCACATGCAATGAGCACCCACAGTAGGCCAGACTCTAGGCTGCAGGAGTTGCGAGGAAGGGGCCTCTCATGAGGGGCGCTCAGGCCTGAGTGATGAGGATGGGGAGACTGACATACGCACCAATGGGTAGGGTAGGATGTGGGGGGAGACACAAGTGATTGATGGGGCATGAAGATATGGTGAGAGAGGCGCAGGGCTAGGGGGACTAGCCGGGGCTTCCCGTGAAAACTGAGGCAGTGTGGAAAACATGTAGGAGCCAAGCAGGGGAGAAAGGGGGTGTCCCAGGTGTTAGCAACAGCGTGGGCAGAAGGATAGAGGGCCAAGGGAGAGTCACTGGAGGATGGCGGAGTGACTGCGGGAGTCAGAGAGAGGCGGCTGGGTACAGCGGCAGATTTCAGACCTTCAAAGGAGTTGAGGTTTTAGTGTGGATAACTGGAGGATAAGGGAAGGGCTCTAGGGAGAGGGGCCTGGGCAGGTTTATGTCTTGAGAAACTGGCTCTGCTCTCGCCCGAGCATTCTGCCAGCACTGTTGGCAGAGGCAGCTGGCCAGCCCTGCTGGGGAGGTGGGACAGGAGGGGCTAAGCCTGGGGCTCCATTAGAGCAGGAGATTCCGGCAGGCCTAGCTCTTTCCTGGGCTGCCTGCAGCATCTCCCTGACAAGTTGTCTAAAAATGTTCTTGATTAAAAGCAGAACACCAAGTGACAGAATTCAAACAGCCTGTCTGTCCGTCTCTCCTCAGCATTGGCTGCCGGGAACTAATGATTTTTATTAGTGCCGTCGGCTGTCACAGGTCTGATTACAGTGACCACAGCCTGTGGTCTCTCCTGAGGACTGAAGGGACATTAATCACACTAGATGATTACTTCTGAATGCTGATGGGCTGAGCTCAGGGCCCACGGCCAGTGGCAGAGACTGGCAGGATGGCGATGGTGATGGACTCTTGCCAACTACCAACTCGGCCACAGATGAGCCGCCTTCCCTTCCTGGTCTCATTTGTCACCCCTTGGACCCACACTGCACCCACACTGCCACTCCTGGCAGAGGGAATATGATATGTGCAAGAGCTGTGTGGTTCAGAGAGGTTTTGTAGCTTTCCAAAGGTCACACAGCATGTTAGCTCTCAGTTGTATAGTCAAAGTCTGAGAATACCGGGTCACATCTCATCTTCTTTCCTGATTATTCTCAGGAAGCAGATCAGATACGGATAATTCCCACAAGAGAGAAGTGGGCATAAAAAGGAAGACAAGAAGCCAGGCGGTAGTGGCGCACACCTTTAATCCCAGCACTTGGGAGGCAGAGGCAGGCGGATCTCTGTGAGTTCGAGACCAGCCTGGTCTACAGAGCTAGTTCCAGGACAGGCTCCAAAGCCACAGAGAAACCCTGTCTCGAAAAACCAAAAAAAAAAAAAAAAAAAAAAGAAAGGAAAGAAAGGAAGACAAGAGGAAGTAGCGGGCGTCCTCTGTGATATTCACCTAAGGGGACCACACATGAGTCCTAGGTGCTGGCTGGGGCCTGTGTTATCTCCATGCAACGACACAGACTTCATGCCAATCTCCCCACACAACGTGGAGTTTCTATGTTAATGTGGTGTGACGCTTTGAGTCCCTCCCCGTGCCCAGTCCTGGTCCATGGGCCTCAGAGCAAGCCAGTAAGCAGCACTTCTCCATGGTCTCTATTTCAGCTCCTGCTTTCAGATTCCTGCAGTGAATTCCTGCCCTGGCTTCCCTGTATGATGGACTATAACCTGTAAGTGGAAACAAACCCTTTCCCCTGCCGACTGCTTTCGGTCATGGTGTTTATCACAGCAACTAGAGCAGTTGGTAGAAGCCCAAGAAACAAGGAAAGCAAGGCAGGGGTGGTGCTGCTTGATGGGGCAGACACAGGACAAGCAGAGGCACAGAGATGGGAGGGGTGTCAGGGCGGAATGAGTTCAGCGGATGCCCCAGGCTCAGGTCCGCTGGGCACAGGACCCTGGGGGTTTGGAGTCCAGCCTTGACCAGAGGTGTTGTTTGAGGGTGCTGGAAAGTTTGAAGCAGGGAACAGCCCTTGACATCACAAGCACCATCTGGCTGATGGAGGAAACAGGAAGAGGAGGATGGCAGAATTAGGAGGTGACCTTTGGAGTCAGGCAGGCCTAAGTGGCCTAGGTTTGAGATCATGGAAACAATTAGAGTTGGTAAGGGAAGAAAATGCCATGAGGGGGAGGAACAGGAGATGAGAGAGGATCAGGGCATGGAGAGAGTCACACTACAGAGCAGGGGACCCGGGTGTGATGCCGAGCTGGTAAGATGTGTGGACATGCATTGTTAAAGGTATGAAGAGAACAGACAGGATTCAAAGCTCTGACAAGAGCCTTAGGCTGAGAAGAGAGAGCCTGGGTGGAGGATGGGAGCAGGTGGGGGAGGCTGGCACACTCTATTTTACACTATCTGTGAGATTTACAATTATAATTCTCATGGCCGTGCTCAGGTGTAAATTTTTAAATTAAAAGAGAGGGGAGTTGAGAAGCTAGTAAGGTGTAGCCTGGGCTCCCTTCTGAGAGTCAAGTTACCAAGACCAACCCTCTAAGGGGGGGAGATGAGGCGGTTAGTAGTGTGACCTTGAGACACACAGCTGTGACCCTGAAGCAGCTGGAAAGAGAAAACCCATCCAGGAAGCCTGGAGCCTAAAGGATGTGGAAGCGTTGATTGATTGGTGAATCTCGGGGAGGTGGGAGGTGTGGTACCCAGAGAAGCTGTGAGGATGTGGGAGACTGCCCTGTCACGTGGGGCAGGCAGGAGAATGCTCTGACCCCAGGGTTGGACGGCATCCCTGGGCGCTTGGTGACAAGCCTGGCACCATATGTAACTCATGGCCTTGTCTCATTGTCACTGTAGACATGACAGTAGACTGCACCATGCCCACACCAAGCATGGGACACAGGCTGTTCCCTGACTCCTTGAAATGGGCCTGTACAATTGTGCCGATCGTGTGGATAACCAAGTGGAGGCTCCGAGGGGAACATTAGCTCATCCAAGGTCAGAGGACATGTCAACAGCAGAACTAGGACCTGAACTAGGTTACTGGCTTTTCATGGGCAGCCCTTGCTGCTTCCATCAAGGATAGGTCACCTCTTACAGTCTCCGCCTGCAGGCAAGTGACAAAGGCAGAAGTATAAGCCCATCCCCACAAGGGTGACAGAGGCACCAGCCGAGTCCAGGACTTCATCGGGAATAAAACGCAGTTCACTTGTAAATACATCAAAACAGCACCAGAAGCCTTGGGTCTCTGGAGACCCCCAGAGCACAGAGGTAGGTGACAACAACCAGTCCTGCTTCCTGATCAGTAGCCCAGATCTCAGACTAAGTGTCCCTGGCTCCCTGGGCTGGAGACGCTGGGGTTCTGAAGGAAACATACTCAAAGCTGGGGCCTTGAGTCTCTGGGACAGAGCAGGGCAGGAGGCAGAAGTCAGAAGGAACTGCAGAAGCAAGAAAGGCCCAGAAGGGTGGGAGGGGCTTTGTGGTGGGCATGAGGGCAGCTGATGGACCAGAAACACAGGCTACAGAATGTGGGATGTACCGGAGCGAAAGAAGGGCCAGGGAGGGACTGCCCCGGTCCTGTGCTGTGTTGGGTAGGCGAAGGGGGAGATTTTGCACTGTAAACCTTCTTGTAGACCCGGTACTTTCAGGTCATAGAGCGATCACGCAGTCATACAGCTAAGACGGTCTTCATTCAAAGCTTATCCTCCTGCCTCCTGAGCTGTACCTCCCTGGACAGACCACAGAGCTCCTGGGACCAACACCACGTGCTCATTAACACATATGGGTTCTAGAAACTTCCTTTGCTGTCAGCGCAGCACCATAGACAGCCAAACATCTGGCGGTGTCATCGCATGAGATCTGGACAGCAGCCTGGCAATCAGAGCTTCTCCTGCTTCCTGAGAAGAGGGATGGACCTGCCCAGGTCCATGATGAGCCAGAGTTGCCTGTCATTTAGCAGCTGCTTCCTAAGGGCTGTCACTGCTGACTGTGTTGGCCTTTTAGACCATGTCAATCATCCACGGGCCGGGCATTCTGCAGTCCCTGTTCTGTGTCCCCAGTGCTGGAATTATAGACAATTGATTCCACTCTCAGCTTCTATGGCTCTGATCACAGGTTGGCAAGGTCCAGAGCCACTCACCAAGATCCTAAGACACCGAGTGGGAGATGGGCTCATTCCCACCTCAGCCCCAGACTTCTCTCAGCACCCTGCTGTGAGAGCCCAGATTTGACAGCAAGATGAAGCCAGCCACTTTGGGTCCCCTTGGCCCTGGTTCCCTTGGTCCACCCTTGAAACCCCGACCTCGGACCCAGAACATCAACAGCCACAGCAGTGCTCAGAATCCTTGGTGAACCAGGAGGTGCAGTGACCCTAATTGCCTTCCAGGCTTTCATCGTGGGCGGCATTCTCTCGAAAGATCTACAGGGCTAATTGGCAGGCGAATGGAGCTTGCCGGGAGCAGCTCTTCCCTCCGAGTGACTGATCTCAAGGAGATCAGAAAGCTGGGAGTCACCCTGTGAGGAAGCTCAGAGCAGGCTTGGTGACAGGACCGCACAGTGCTGGGGCTCACCGCAGGATGATGGCATGGGGCTCCGGCACAGAATTAGTGAAAGGACTTCCGTCTTGGGGCTACCAGCTGAGGCTCAGGGAGCTGGACTCTGAGGTAAATTGGCTAGCAGGGATTGGGTCTTGACTCTAGAGTGACAGGGCACAGTAGAGATTGACAGCCACCAGGCAGGGCAATTTCTGAATCTTCTCTATATTACCTAATCCCAAATAATTACCAGCCACATATCCAGACTGTGCTGGACCCCAGCCAAGGAAACAACATAGGACCAGGAGGGGCCACAGCAGATTCTACCCTCGGGTTGGTGTTCTCAAAGGACCAGAGAAGAGGAACCAAGTTCCTCTCTACCCAGACTGCAGATTTGTAGATCTTCCAGAATCTCTCATGCTCTGGCCAGACTCTGTAAATAGACAGACAGACACATACATACATATATACAGACAGACAGACATACACACATGCATACATGCACACATACATACATACATATATACCACCCACTTCTGGCAGCAGTCTCAGGTCCCCTTGCCTATCTCAGGCTCATTTGCGTATCATTTGAATACCACCTCAGCCCTCCTCAATGATTTTCTACCTTTCTCTTTACTTCATCAACTACTGAGGAGACTCAGCCACACAAAGAGAAAGGCTCCAGAATGGACCCAGCTCTGCCTTTTCCCTTGGTTCAGTCCTATTACCCACAGCTTCTCTTCAAATTCTGTGTCTCGGAGATTCAGGAACCAGGAGGCCTCAGGACTGTGCTGGGATTGAAGGGACGACACAACTGTGTGGGGAAAGTGGATGATCAGGGTTCCTGCCCTGTGGACCCTGTGCTGCCGGGGTTCATGGCCCAGGCTACCTGCTCATCAGGTTCCATGCCACAGTCCCCATCAGTCACTGCTCCTTCCCTCAGCAACAATTGAATGGGGGGTCTAATTATTTACCGGAAAGACGGGTGTCCTTGGAACAGGAATAGCAGGGTCAACGGAAGGACCAAGAATCAGCCGAGGGAGACGAAAGACTGGCTTTATAGTGTCTGGGTATGGGCTGCTTTTTCTGGGTCAGCACAACACATGCTGGGTCCCTTTAGTTGTTGCCGTGAGCTGAGTGGCCAGTGAGGTTCTTTCATCCTTGGTCCCCTTCTTCAGAAGGGGAAAGGGCAGGTGCTACATTCTGGAAGGAAGAAGCTAGGAGAAGAAGGTGGCCAGTAAGACCCCAGGACCTGACAGAGTCACCTGCGTCTGAGACCCTGACAGTCATTCTGCCCTAGTGTACCAGGGTAGGGCTCCACAGGACAGAGGAGGGGGAGGTCCACGCTACAGATGCCGAGCTATGGGCTTCTGGAAAAGGTGACAAGGATAAGTATTGTGTGTCCCTCGCCATCATCACCAGCACTGCTGTCACCCGATGACAAGGAGAAACTGGGGCGGGACCTTCAGACACGGCAGGGCAGGTTCCCAGCATTAAATACCTCTTGCTGGGGAGGATAGGCATAAATGATGGAGGGCCAGAGGCCTCGCGGGGAGGGCTGAGGACAACTCAATTAGCTCAGGCGAGTGGCTTTTATTGCGCATTTGTGAGACAGAAGAAGAAAAAAAATGCCCCACTCGGCCACATTTCAAATCAAGAAGGGAAAACATGCCCTGCATTTGAATCTCTGAAGAAACCACTTGAGATGAGAGAGGGAGAAGAGGAAGAGGGGTCAGCAGAGAAGAGAGAAAGGTGGAGGAGAGAAGAGAGGAAAGGTGACCCACACAGGGGGCCATCTGCTCCTGTCACCAGGAACGCAGAGGTACCTCAAGAAGACCCCAGTTGACCCATCTGCCCACACAAGTCTGGGAGCTTGTCAGCCTTCCTGTCCCCCTGGCATAGCTCAAGGTGTGTGTCTAAAACAGAGCCCAGGGAACGCTGGGAAGGGAGGAAAGAGACCCAGGAAGGCCCTGGGCCCTTTGTCCCCTCCGACTGTCTGCTGCCCCAGAGTCAAATGGGCTTCCTGGAAGACACAGACTCAGTCAGGAGTCGCCATACTACCTCTAACCAAGAGTTCAGTGGGTGGTTGCCACATGGAGAAGCTGGCCCCACACCATCCCACAAGCAGGGCATTCCC
Source organism: Chionomys nivalis (assembly GCF_950005125.1). Classification (NCBI taxonomy): domain Eukaryota; kingdom Metazoa; phylum Chordata; class Mammalia; order Rodentia; family Cricetidae; genus Chionomys; species Chionomys nivalis. The sequence goes on from NC_080102.1 coordinate 41,461,426, forward strand.
TTAGAAGAGATGCTATTTGAAAACCCACCAAAGGGGGGGCTGGAGAGATGGCTCAGTGGTTAAGAGCATTACCTGCTCTTCCAAAAGTCCTGAGTTCAATTCCCAGGACCTCTTCTAAAGGTCCTGAGTTCAATTCCCAGGCCCTCTTCTGGCCTGCAGGCATACACACAGACAGAACATTATATACATAATAAATAAATAAATAAATAAATATATAAAAAAAAAAAACACCAAAGGGAAGCTGAGCCACTGTACCCAAAGTGAAGCCATGTTTATCCAAGATCCCGAGACTGACCTGCCCCCTAGGAGCTGCTATGAAAGGGACATTGCTGCCTAGGACTAGGGGAGGGTTCCTGAGTGCCAAGATCTCACATAGCCCAGGCTAGTCTTAGACTCACTTTGTAGCTGAGGGTGGCCCTGAGCTCCTGATCCCCCTGCCCCTACCTTCAGAGTGCTGGGATCACAACCAGGGCTTCACAAATGGCAGGCAAGCACACTCTTATTAATCCACAACTCCTGTTCTACATGTTCACTTTGAGCAGCGATATAGGTGTTGCTGCCGTGAGAGGTGGCCGTGAGCAGTCTAGGACTATGCCCAGACCTGACTCCAGAGTCCCCCACTTCCTGAACACATGGTTACTATAGATGTGAAGCCACCAAGTTCCTGTCCCTTCTCTCTCTGTGCCCCCAAAGGACACCCTCCATATTCCCCCTCACTCATCCTTGTCCCCATTCTCCCTGTGGCTTACTTCTTCACTCCTCCGAACTCTCTCTGCCCTCCTGGAGAATGGACCCAAACAGAGAACATCAGCCCATTCCACATAAGGATAAACAGAGGCTCTGGGGTGCTGTAAACATGCCAAGAATATACCCTCACCAGGCACAAGGACCCTGGGCTCCTACCTCTTGGGTCTCACCAGAAGGCTTGTGTGAGAAGGAGGTACCTCACAGAAACGCCTTGGTCTCAGATTCATGTCCAATGTCAACTCTCTGCCCGGAGCTTGAGGTCTCGGAGGACCAGAGAGTATTTAGCCAGGAAAAATAAGTCTTAGCCGTCTGCACCGACTGGCATTTAAACACCTTCGTTGATTAAGGACACGGAGCCATGGATTCTTTACGTTGCCAATGAATGTGGAGCAGAGCTGGTGAGTGACCTTTAGAAGTATGGGTCTCTCTTTACTCATCTGGCTGGCTGACTCTCCAGAGCTCAGTCGCTGCCTCTGAGGCTGCAGTGGCATGAGCGATTGAAGAGGGGGCAATTCCAGTTCTAGCATCAGCATCTCAGGGTCCTAGCACTGCATCCAGGGCTGGAGCCAGACGGCTCACAGCAGTTCTGAGGGAGCAGGTCAAGCGAGCGGCAGACTCTGATGGGGTCCCAGGAATGGCCCCTCTGCAGAGTCCATAAAGGAGAGAGATGAGCTTACTCAGCATGAAGCAACAAGACCACCACATTACAGACAGCCTTCCCACTCAGGCCGGTCCTCCCTTCTGCCTGCTGAGACCCATGCATCTTGACATTCTGGGGACACCTCCCTGGAAAGAGTCTCCTGTCCTCTCCAGTACCCTCAGATACTTGCTGGTCTCCATTGCTCCTCTTGGACATTGTGCACTAGGAGGAATGTTTCTGTCTGGTGGTGTCTTTGAACGTGACTTTGCTCGTTGTCATAAGGAAGGGGAGGATTACTTAGGTGTCAGCTCCAGGGCACAGTCCATCATGGCAGGGAAGGCATAGCAGCAGTGGATGAGGTGGGCTGGCTACATTGCATCCACAGTCAGAAGCAGAGGGAGATGTACGCTGGGGCTCGGGAGTCCAGGACCCCAGACCATGACATGGCACTGCCCGCTATTTACAGGGGTCCTCCCTCTTTAGTTAACCTAATCTAGAACCCCTTCATGGGCGTGTCTACAGCTTGTGTCCTAGGTGACTCTAGATCCTGATAAGTTGTTGATATTAACCACCACACTTGCTGGCCTCTGCATCCACAGTTTAGGACACCTCTGCTCTGTCCTCCTGCCCCACCACTATGGGCAAAGTGGCATGGGCAGGCCTGCCTTCAAGGAGTCATGGCAAAGACAGAGAGCTGAAGAAGGTGAAGGTGGTGTGGAGAATGGGGTCCTCTCTGTCTGTTTTCTACTCTCTCTACTCTTTGACCTTGCAGAGTGTCCAGGAGAGCAAAGGAACTCAGTGACCTGTGGTGTACCCCTATGAGTAAGTGCTGTGAGCAGGCCTTCAGTGGGCTAGTGGAGTTTGCTTTGTTCTCTCTGCCATTGCCAAGAGAGGCATAGGCCCCCCGAATGCCTGAAAGGCAGTGTCCCTGCCTAAGGCATCTACATCACAGTGAGAAGGAGTGAGAAGAAGTCAGATGTGCTTCTGTGAGCCACAGGGGCTGTTCATTACATAGCACTATTGCCTCAAGAGCTGACCGATATAGAGGAGATGTATGTGAACCAAAGGAAGGTTCCTTCTTACCTGGGCAGTTAATGCAAATGAATGGTGCACAAGTGAACCAGGGCACAATTATGGGCACAATTCACCCTCTGTTGAGCAGCCGTGCCCCCACCCCAAGATCTCATCAAAGGCAGCCCACACGGCAGCATTTGGGTCTGGCGTGCTCACACAGCGGAATCAGATTTTGCCTCAGGACCAGTTTCTTTACATCAGGGAGAAGCAGGCTGTCACTGAGACTCTAGGACCTTGCTTTGGTTTCCAGGCATCCTTTACAAAGCCCGCCTGACTGTGGCCTGGGCCGTTCTGACTCCATGCAATCTCCAACTCCTCAACCTCCAAGGAAAATTGGGCACAGAACTCCATCCAGTCCCATGCAGATATAAGAGCAGCCTTGGGGAACAGGCTAGACCCAGAGGCACAAAGGGAAGGGATGTGACTCCAAACCTTTATTAGACAGGAAACTAAGTGGCCAACATAAAGCCACTGTTCCCAGGATAGAGACCCAGTGGTTAATAAACTGGCAGTGGCTTCTAGACTGAGCCTCAAGGTAAATATTCTCCCATAGAAAGGAGATGTGTAGGGGCTGGAGAGATGGCTCAGCGGTTAAGAGCACTGACTGCTCTTCCAAAGGTCCTGAGTTCAATTCCCAGCAACCACATGGTGGCTCACAACCATCTGTAATGAGGTCTGGTGCCCTCTTCTGGCCTGCAGGCATACACACAGACAGAATATTGTATACATAATAAATAAATATTAAAAAAAAAAAGAAAGAAAGAAAGGAGATGTGCAGGGACCAACTGGGTGGACCCTGAGGGCAGAAGCAGTGTGGGGGGGGGAGCTGCTTCCAGGCCATCTTCCTGACTAGGTGAGTTTGATGTCAAGGAGACAAAGCCTAAGGCAGAATTACTGCAGGCCACCTAGCCTGTGTGTGAGTTTGCATGTCCGTGTGACGTGCGTATGTGAATGTGCGTGGTCGCCTGGTTCTACTGCAGCCTATGACGTGCTGAGAAGCATTGGCCCTGGAGGCACAGACTTTAGTCAGAAGACAGGAGCCATCACTGCAGCAGCTGAGACAAGAGGATTACCACAAGGTCAATGTCGGCCTGAGCTACATCACAAGTTCTAGGGCAACCCGGCTTACAGAGTCAGACCATGACTGAAATAAAAAGTCCAAGCCGGGCTCTGTGGCACATGCCTTTAATCCCAGCACTCGGGAGGCAGAGGCAGGTGGATCTCTGTGAGTTAGAGGCCAGCCTGGTCTACAAGAGCAGTTCCAGGTCAGACTCCAACACTACAGAGAAACCCTGTCTTGAGAAAACCAAAAAAGGGGGGGAGGGGCTGGAGAGAAGGCTTGGTGGTTAAGAGCACTGACTGCTCTTCCAGAGGTCATGAGTTCAATTCCCAGCAACCACATGATGGCTCACAACCATCTGTAATGAGATCTGGTGCCCTCTTCTGGTGTGTGGGTATACATGGAAGCAGAATGTTGTATACATAATAAGCTCCTTCCCTGAGTGTGACCCCACACCGCTCTACTCTTCCTCTCCCTGAGCTGCTAATTTTCTGGCTCCTTTGAGGAGGCCTCAGTCCATTTTTTTACTGCTGAGAAGATGTTGTCCCTGGGGGACCAAGGGCATTGGCAAGCTCAGGAAGCCAAGGTGTGCCCGCTCCAGGAGCAAGTCCGTGCTGGAATTTTAACTAAGATTATAGTCATCTGGTCTAAGTCACACAGGTCACATATCAAGACTGGGCATTGTGTGGGAGCCGGGAGTCGGGACAGGTGGACTGGGAGAGAGTCAGAGGCCAGGGCCCCTAAGCAGATTGTCCAGGACCAGCCAGAGAAGAGATAGCAGGAGCTAGCCCTTATATGACAGGGAGAGGGCAGCAAGGGAGGTGTGCATGGGCCATGGGAGTCTTGGGTACTTCTAGCACGAGCCATGTGCCTACTAGTCCTGCCTCTGTCCCAGCCCCCAGTCCCAGACCCAGCGCCAGTGTGGGCTGCCTGCCATTTCTCAGCTGACCACTGTGGAACACCTCCCTCCCAGGCCCACGCCCCCTCTTGAAGCCAAACACTCCTGAAGGCCCCTCACCACCACTACTGTCTCACCAGCCTGACTGGAGGCGGCTGTGGCAATTGCCAGCTCTTCCCCAACAAGGAAAACCATCACAGCTCATTCTTCCCTCTCTGAGTCCCATTGAGTCCCATTCCAGGCCCCTCAGGCCTGCCCACGGTACCTGCACCCACAGAGACCATCAGCACTAATAGCCTTACCATTGGGGGAAGATGCTGTGTGCCCAGGGACAAGGCACAGAAAGCCAGGGAGGCAGAAAGCCCACGCTGACAACCCTTCTGAGCTCCCAATGCATGATGGGTCATGTGCTTTCCCATCAGCCCCCTTGGACCTAGCTTAGCACCCAGAGCAGACCCCGCCGAAAACTACTACAGAGTCAGAAAACAGGAGACTCAGGCCCAGAATGGCCTCTATCATTTGGGGATCAGTAGCTGTCCCCCAGCAGAACAGATCCTCAGCCAGACTTGACCCACTCGCCCTTCAGAGCAAGGAGTCGCTCTGCTCCCGAAGGCCCAGGCCACTTGTCCTCCAGTACAGCATCTCTTCTGAAGATGTACCGCCACACCAGCCACATATCCGCAGAAGGGGACAAGACTGTGATGCCTGGGTGGTAGCCAGGAGTCATGAAAGACAGAAAGGATATTAAGCAGGTCCCCTACCAGGAGCCGGAATTTTATGTTTGTCTTCCCTGTTAAAGCAGAGGCAACATTGAAACTATACAAAGCTAACTAGCTGGTACTCCAGCCTCCCTTTTGAGCCCCTTTTATCCCAGGACGGCAGGCAGCCCCTTCCTGAGGGAGCAATCCCTCACTTCTTACCTTACGGAGAGGAGAAGCTAGTCGCTGTCCAACGGAAGGGGAAGGCGGACTCTCTGAGCTACTCAGGCGTTCCAGGGCCAGGCCACATCTTTCCTCAAAGCAGCCCCCAGTCACTCTCCCAAGGCCTGCACATCTTATGCTGGGTTCTATATGTGCAGGTGACTGTGGTGGTGTTCAGAGCCCAGGGCACAAGTTCCTAGAGCTCATAGCCACTAGCTCACCCCAGGGGCCACTACCCCAGAGCAGGGCTTCACAGCCAGGCAGGGGCCACTGTCATCTGTGTAAGTGCCAGGCACTGTGTTCAGACTCCAGTTACGCCGGCCGCTCTCAGCCTGAGACTAGGTTTATTTTTAGAGCCCGGCCCTTTCCCAGACGCCAGGATCCCAGCTGAGATTTCCAACCACTCAAACTAGCCCATTATGGATAGCGCTGTCCCTGATTGGGAATGTTCCAGAAGGGAGTGATCAAATCTTAAAGGATTTGATCTTGCATATCCTTATGTAAAAATTTAGGGCTGGGCCTGGATCCTAGGGTCCTTCTGACAATAGGCTGGCAAAGCCTGGCATGAACTAAGACGGGATGTTCCCTTCTCTGACCTGCCTGTCTCGGTTTCCTCTTCCCAAAGGTAAATCCGATCAGACCAGCCTGTCCAGAAAACATCTAGGCTGGTGTCATCCGCAGTTCCCATTCCATGCTTTCCCCAACTGAGGTCACACGGAGGCCCCATGACAGCCTCCCCTGCCCACATCATAAAAGTACTGGACGATCGTTAGCAAATCTGGAGCACTAACTTGAGTAACGTCTAACCCGGCACAGGTCTGACTGATGGATTCCAAGGTCTGGAAGGGCAAGGGACTTGCGCAGGACCCCACCAAATGGTGGCAGCATGGGGCTCTCAACGACCGAAATTTCCTAATCTTTGCAAACTGGACTCAGCTAGCTTTGATCTCAGCATAGTAACAAAGCATTCTCTCTGCAGGTGCTTGAACCTCAGCTGAGGAAGCTGGACCTTGAAGGCCTGTCCACTCCTGGGCAGGTATTGTCCCAAAGCCTAGGAAACTTCCCCTCTTCCATTCTACCTAGAGGATGCCTCAGAGCCTGCAGGATGATTCTACTACCCCTGCTCAGGGTCCCAGAGGGCTAAGGTCCGGCATCTGGTCCTCTGCTACCCTCTTATGGGAACAGAAGATTGACTGACTAGGTCAGGAATAGCAGGGTAGGGGGATCAGGCCGAGATCCCTCCCCACGCAGACAGATGTCAGTGTTGGCTGCAGGACGACTTTCTCTACTTTCCTCACGGACTTCCTGTAAGCCCCGCCCCCGGAGACCTCAGGTCGCCAGGCACCAGGCTCGGGTCTGACCCATAGAGGCACACAGGCAGCCAGACCCACCACCTGTCCACTCCCTCACCCTCTACCCTTGCCTGGGGAGCTCTACCAACTAGGCCCCGCCCCTGAGGAGTTCTACCAGCTAGGCCCCGCCCCTAAGGAGTTCTACCAGCTAGGCCCCGCCCCTGAGGAGCTTCAATGGTCAGGCCCTACCCTACAGGAAAAAAAAATATCCTGTCAATTCCTGTGCTTGCCCCAGATCAAACCACATAATCCCTTCAATCCCAGACTGTCCTGGAAAGTTCTGGGTGCCCCCCACCTTATATAAACCTTATATAAACCTCGTCTTCTGCTCAGTTCTCTGCGGCTTCTCACCCAAGCAGAGGCAGTCACTGTCCTGGGATCCCGCCCCCCCATAAATCACTTGCTTGAGATTTGTTGTGTGGTATGACTTTGTGGTATTCCTTGGCTCCTACAGCCAGGACACCTTTCCATCTGAGCCCAAACACTTACAGTCAGCCCACTGGGGGCTTTCCAGGTTTGCATCAGGAAATGGGGGAGCCCCTCTCCCCATGCCTCAACCATGGCTGTGCATTCGAGGATGGCTCACCAGGCTCACTCCTGACCATGTTACAGAGATGCCCAGGGAGGTAGTGGCCTGTCCACCTCCCCTCACCCTGGAGGAGCCAGGACCTCCCCCACCTCACACAAGTAGGCCGGTGCCAGCCAGCCTGCCCTGCAGGAGCTACTGCTGATGTCCTGACTTGACTCCTCACACTGCTCCCCCACAACAGGGGACCCATCCCCCAGGCAGGACTGCAACCTCCAAGTGCCCCAACACCTGCAGTTCCTGTTCAAAGGACAGGGTCTCCCAGAGGAAAGGGCAAGAAACGAGGGCCTCCCCATGACGTCATACCACAAGGCCATTTCGAACTGTTTTCTAAAAACTATTTAATATCCTGGGGGATGGTGGTGAGGGAGTAAAGTAGATTACAGGCTGTAAATAGAGAATGACTTCAATGTTGTCTAAGGCATGTATTTATAGTGGGATACAGGAGCTGGTGCAGCTCCCAGCACCAACCCGGTGGGAGTGCTGCGCCAGGACACTTCCCTCTTCCTCTTGAAGTTTTGGTGGGTTTTCCTTATTTTGCACTCTGAAGAGGGTTTAATCAAGGGTTCAGAAAAGGACATGAGACATGTTTTAAAGGGGTCTTCTTTGCCCTGCCATCTTTAAACCACCATCCAAATACCCAGTCTCTTGTTTCAGAGGAGTCTGGGTGACAGGTGTGGTTGGCCATGACAACCACAGTGACCTCTGACCTCTAGGAGACCTGGCTCTCAGTGACCCCTTAGTTGTGTGCTTCATCCAGGCAAGAAGTGGCACCTGAGGTTTCTGCCTTTGAGCCCAAGATACAGGCACAAGTCCTCCCTGACCCAGTGACCCCAGGAAAATGAGAGCCAGGCTGGTGGAAAAGGGCTAGCCTTGGGAAGTCCCTGGAGACTCATGGGAGGGCTGGGCACTTGGACACCAGGGTCTTCAGGGGAATGATTTGATGCTGTCCTTCTGAATCTATGCTCTGAGGAAACAACACTCCCTGAGGCTAGTCAGATTGGCCCTAGAGGGAGGTGGGTGGGGCAGTGCCTTGATGGACAGATACCCAAAGATGGCTGGGAATGAGGAAAGACAAGGCCAGCCATGGCAAGGGGGAGCTGGCTCTAGAGATATACAGGCCTGACAGGGTGTGATGCAGGCAGGTCTCCGTTCTCTCCGACCTCAGTTTCCCCATTTGCTCAACAATAGGTTTGGGCTGCAGTACCTTTAAGGGCCTGTGCAGCTGCCTGCAAGAGGACTTGCAGGCATTGTTAGCAGGCGTGCACACGACCCCTGGCTTGATATGAGATGTTAAGTAGAGGGCTGGGCACTGGTCCACTTGGCACCAGCCAGTCACCTGCCTGGGCAGCTCTTCAGGGTGCTGGGGACAGTGTGGGTCAGCGCTGTGAGGATGCTGTTAGGACATGTTTGCATCCTTCCACAGTGTTGGAATGTATTGAATAACGATTCTCATGGTCCGCTGGTTTCCACGGCAGCAACGTGCCTTATGTTCCTGCTCCCCTTGCTGGTGAGGGGAATGCAGATTTTTGCTTCGATTACTAATGTTAACTCTCAGATCACACACTCTGTACCATACAGTCAACCTTACTATAGAACGTGTACATACAGGTTACAGGATGGCTGTCAAGGGCTAACAAGGCAAGGTGTTCCGAAGAGGCCTGAGAGGTCAAAGCTGTGGGAAAATATGGGGACGTAGGAGTCTCTGTATCGACAGCAAATCGAGCTGAGCTAGAGAGGTTGCTGGCCACTGAGGCAGGCTCCTGAGTCAGAGCTGAGCTGCAGGAGTTGAGTGAAGCACAGGACCAGGTCCAGACAAACAAGTGGATGGACGGCGGGTCCTAATGAGGACTATGAAGATGGACAGATGGTAGCTCCAGGAGGCCATGTCAACAGTGGGGACAGAATCAACCTGAAGCCCTGAGACAGTTAGGAGTTCTCTGCCTTCCAGTCCCTTGGCACATACACTGGGTATTCAGGTTGACCGGTTGGTGGGGACATCACCACAGCCTGCTAGATGTCTACATCTCTATGGGTAGAGGAGGGAGAGTTGCAGCCTTTTCTTGATCTAGCATATGCGATAAGTTCTTGGGTCTGTTTTGCCTGATACGATTTTAATATGCTTGTGTGTCCCTACAGTCACCCACAATAAACTTCTAGGGTGACACCCTTTCTATTCTTAGGAATAGGTCATTTGTCAGTATGTGTTACATGGATGGTTCCAGGTGGATGGGCTGTTCACGTGTCCACTCGCATGGCCTGCCATCCTCCACCCACAAAACGGTCCAAAGCTTCTTGTAAAATAGAATCTCTCAGGACCAGACACAGAAAGACTACTGTCTTACATGGACTGAAGTAACACAGGGCAGGGCACAGCCTGGTGTCAACAGTCAGAGGGAAGCCTGCTCCAAAAGTGCTGGAGATGGGCAAGAGGTAAGGGGGGGGGGTGTCTTGAGTAAGTACAGGATTATGGGGAGGGGCACAGAGCCAGAGATGTGTGAGGAAGAGAGGGATCGAGGGCAAGACAACTTCCCAATGGAGCTGGAAAGATTGCTAAATAGTCAAGAGCACTGGCTGCTCTCCCAGAGGACCCAGGTTCAATTCCCAGCCCCCGCATTGTGAGTCATAGTAACTCCAGTTACAGGAGGATTTGCTTCCTCTTCTGGCCTCAGCAGACACTAGGCATGAGTGTGGTGTAAATATACATGGAGGCAAAAACACTTACACACAGAAAAATGAAAAGTTTTAAAAGAGAAATTCCCAAAGAAAGCTCAGTGCCCCTCTTCACAGAGCCATGAGCAGAGAAGCTCCTATAAGCGGGCGCCAAGGTTCCGCCATCAAGAGCAGCAAACAGAAGCTACAGACAGGAGGGGTGGCTCAGGACACAGTGCATGACCTTGAGATGGGCAGACTGTCAAGACGCCAACAGACCAGTAAACCGAAGGCAGGAGGGTCAAGGTCAGGTGACCTGTCTCCTCTCCCTCAGCACCCAGAAGCCTCGTTTCAAACCTCTCTGCGCTTGATGCTGTTGGTGTTTCTATTCCCGTTGCTGCTGCTGAGAAGTCCAGCACAGGCGTTCTCTCCGCGCCTCCCTGCGTGGGATGTGACTTGCTTTGTCTGGCTTCTCCTCCCTTTCCTTTTTCTTCTCTTTCTTCTTACTTTCTTAAAGATTTATTTATTTTATTTTATGTGTATGGATGTTTTGTATACATGCACGGATATCCACCATGTGTTTGCCTGGTACCCTCTGAGGTCAGAGAGGGTATTAGATGCCCAAGAATGAGTCATAGACAGTCATGAGTGTCATGCGGGTGCTGTCAATCAAGTCTGGGTCCTCTGCAAGAGCAGCCAGTGCTCTAAACCACTGCGCCATCTCTCCAGCTCCTCTCAGACTACTCCTAAGATCCCCTTTATCTCTTCTGTTTTGACAACTTCAATATGCCGTGAAGGATGGATTTTTCTAAAATATGTATCCAGCTTGGTTTTATAGACTCATCAGTGTTGGAGTTTTTTCCTTAATCAAATTAGCATTCAGTTCTTAGTTCTTCAAGAGTTTTCTTCTGCAATCCTAGTCTTTACATTACCAACTACACAAAGATTACCTGATGTTGTTTTCCAGGTGTGTGTGTGAAATAAATAAAAGTGGATAACCCCTGTAGACAGCACCTGAGGTTGGCTACATCCATTGCACACACGTGCGCATATGTGGGGGTGGGGGCAGTGACCGACCTCAGGAGCCGTCTCCAGGTTCCATCTATTTTTATTTGTTTATTACTTGAGACAGGGTCTCTTGCTGCCTTGGAGCTCAATGATCCAGTTAGGCTGACTGACCAGGGAACCACGGGTGCTCCTGCCTCTACTTCCCAGGGCTAGGATTACAAGTGTGCACCACCAGCCCAGCTGTTTTACATGGATGCTGAGTCTTGACCTCGGGTCCTCAAGCGTGCTCAGCAAGTACATTACCCATGGAGCCCGCTCCCCACCCAGGTCTTTGAATTTGCAGAATTTTTACAGAACCAGTGTGGAACTCCTGTCCACCTCAGGCTGATTCTCTATTGTCACTTGTCACAAGGTGGTGGGGAGGGGGATGTCTCACCGTGTGTCAACGTATTTTACATGGTTGTCAACCGGTGCACATACTTTATGTGTTTCTGAGAGTCTTTACTGCCCCAGGATCCTGCCAGGAGACCACTTTATAATTTCTTGTCATTAATTTTTTTTTTCTTTTTCATGGTTTTAAAGTGTCTCTGACTTTGTTTCTGATGTCTTTATGGGGTGAAGGCTTACTGTGCAGATATTCCATTGGCTTCTCTGTAACTGGGACTTCAATATGGGTTTCTTGTGGTTAACCTGGGGGTACAAGTTTTGAGGAGGAAGACCACCAGGGTGAGATGACCAAGTGCCAGCCACGGGACAGTTCTCTGTTGGCACTGGTCATGTGACTTGGTCATGTGACTTGGTAAAGCAGCTCTCAGTGTCTCCCCCACAAGGCTGCTCTTCTGATCTGCCCCCCTGTAGTCTTTGCGGGACAGGCATCGTGTTCCTCACCCACTTGTGGAGGGAGGATCTCCCCACACCCTTTCAGCCTGGAGTCCCTACATGGTTATCTTGGAAGCCCTCAGCCTGAGAGATCTGAATTCTCTTCCACCTCCTGGTGGCTCGCACAGGTGTGGGCTCACGAGTTCTTGCCTTACACTTGACTTTTCATGTGGCCACTACTTTATCTTACAGCCCACATCAGTCTGTCCGTCTTTGGCAGCTCTTCCGTTGGCTGTGTGTCTTTCATTCCCCCTCGCTTCCGGACACAAGGAGATGTCTTAGGCTCAAACTGTGTTTTCTGTCTCAGTCTTGGAATCAGCCAAGGCACCCTGACAGGATAGGGGAAAGTCAGACTTTGGTACTGCATGTGGGCTTCTCCAGGATACTACTGCCTTTAGTTGGTTGTAGCTGGCAAAGTGAGAAGTGTGTGTGTGTGTGTGTGTGTGTGTGTGTGTGCAAGTACATGTAGGTGCACACACATTAGTGGAAGCCAGAGGACAACATTAGGTGTCCTTGATCACTCCCTACCTTTCTTTTTTTTTTTAATTAATTACTTTATTCATTTTACATCCTGGCCACAGTTTCCCCTCCTTTCTCTCTTCCCAGTCTCCCTCCCCTCTGCCTCTACCCCCTAATCCACTCCTCCATTTCTGTTCAGGAAAGAGCAAGTCTCCCATGGATATCAACAAAACATGGCATAGCAAATTGCAGTAAGATTAAGCCCCTCCTATTTGTGAGGCTAGGGAAGGCAACACAGTATGAGGGGTCGGGTCCTGAAAATCAGCCAAAGAGTCAGAGACGGCCCCCGTTCCCACTGTTAGGGATCCTACAAGAAGACCAAGCTGCACAACTGCCTCATATATGCAGAGAGCATAAGTCAGTCCCATGTAGGCTCCCCTGGTTCTTGGTTCAGCCTTTGTGAGCCCCTATGAACCCGGGGTGGTGGAATCTGTGGGTTTTCTTGTTCTACCTTATTTTTAAAGACAAGTCTCTCATTGATTCTGGAGCTCCCTGATTTGGTGGGGCTGGCCTGTGAGTGCCAGGGGTCCTCCTGTCTCCACCTCCCCAGCAGCGAGATTATAGATGTACATGACCACACTGGCTTTTAACTTGAGTGTTGGTTATCCCAACTCAGGTCTCAAGTATTTTACCCACTGAGCCATCTCACTGGCTCCCGTAGCTTCTACTGACCATCACAGTATTACTGCTGTTCTTCATCTTTTCAATCCCTCCATCCCCCCAACAGGCCTCTTGGTGATGAGAATCTGCCGCTCTCCTCTCTGCAGCACGCCTCACTCTTGGAAGCATGCTCAGCTCAGTCTGCTGCACCGGCAGAGATGAGCATCCCCGATGCCTCACACGGCTTCCTCCTGACAGCTCATCTCTCTCTATGGATGAATGATACTCAGCTGTAAGGACTTGGTACAGTTTAGCCATCCTCCTGCTGGCCAGTGTCTGACAAGTGTGAATAACGGTTCTATAAATAGCCGCTGCGGGTTTTTGTACGAGTTTTCAAGTCGGTTAGGTGGATACCGGAGAGCAGTTGCTGCATTGTCAGGTAAGTCAGCGCTGACTTTGAGAGAAACCACAAGCTGCATTGCTGGGTGGCCAGACCGGCTCGCATTCCCGCCCAGTCAGGGACACAGATTCTAGAGTCCCCTTGCTCTGCCTGCTCGCCAGAGCCAGGAGCTGTAAGAAAGTTCAGTTCAAGTCCCAGATCAGGTTGCTTTTCTCTACTCTTCTTCAACAAGTTTTACATTTTCCTATTTCCCGTTTGGGTCCCAGATCTGCTTTGAACCAGTTATCACATAAGGCCACTTCTTGACTCTTTTTTTCTTTTGTGCATTTGAACATATTGCATATGCCGTGTGCAGGTGGCGCTGCCATAGGCAGGTGGCACCTACTACTGTAACCCCATTGGTGCAAAGACCGTTGGCTGCCTTCTTCCCTTCTTGTGTTTTCTTTCTCTGTTCTTGTGTTTGGGTGACTTCTATTGTCTCATCCCCTATCATTTCTGGTACATTGTCAAGCCCACCCAGTGAGTTTATCATTGTTTTATTTCTCAGACTTTCATTTTTTTAAACAGTTGGGGTTTTATTTTTTGTTTGTTTTTGTTTTGCCAGAGGCTGGCGAGATGGCTCAGAGGGTAACAAAGCCTGCTGCCAAGCCTGAGAACTTGAGGAGTTCCATCTCTGAGACCCACAGAGTGGGAGGAGAGTACTGGCTCCTGCAAGTTGTCCTTGACCTCCACACATGTGCTGTGGCACGTGCTCACACGCACACACACACACAAACACACAACAATAGATGGTAAAAGAGACCATCTAGATGACTGGCCAGTCCCCGTTGGTGAGAGAAGCACACTGTATCTTGATGGAGCTCCCCGTCCTTAGTTCTGCCTGCATACTTAGTGTTTCATGTTCCTTGACTGAGCTGCGGCAAGCCCCCCTGCACCCCTTTGCCCTCTGCTCTGCTGGGCCTTCCATTAGCACCCCACCCCCATGCACACACTTTCCCATTGGTTCTTTCCTCCTGCAACAGAACCAGTAGACATCCTATCCTGATAGATCCAGGTCTACCAGAGCCTCCATCACAGTCCCACATCCGGGACCCAAAAGCATAGCAGGAAGTCCCTGAAACGCAGGATGTGAAGAACAGGAAGCAGGGCTCACACTGAGGCCTAGAGTCTAAGTCCTCTATCCTGGGATAGATACAGAGCCCCAAGATAACAGCTGCATGGGCTCAGAGTCCCTACGGGGTGTGGCCCGGAAGAGGAGTTTAAGTGCCCTTGGAGACCGATGGAGTTGAGAGCAGGCAGCTCAGCATCTTCCACAGTTCAGTGCTACGACTCCTGGCGGAACAGGGCATCAGGCCATCACTCCAGGGCTTTAACCATCAGGCTGGCGAGATGGCTCAGTGGGTAAACGGGCTTTCCCTGCAAGCCTGGTACCTGGGTTTGATCCCCAGAACCTGTATAAAGGTGGAAGGAGAAAACCAACCTCACAAAGGTATCAACCGACCTCCACGCATGCGCTACATCCGACATCCACTCCACAGGCATACATCATAAACACAGATCCAAAGATACGCTGCTGCTACTGTCCGTCCTCATCAGGAGGTTCTGAATCCTCACCGTTCAGGGACAGAACTGTGCTTGACACTTGCATGCCCCCAGGGGGAGAAGCTGAGTTGTCTGGGAGCCTCAGGGAACAAACATTCTGTCCTGCAGGGCTCCCCCTTGCTCCCTGAGCCAGCAGGCACCAGGGCCCTCGAGATGGCTGACAGGTGCCCCTCGTAGGTTTAATGAACTATTTGTAACTACTAATGGACTATGGTGGTGGCCCAAACCTTTCCAGCTGACAGTTCTGCGGTAGTCGGCGTTTGTTTCCCTCTGTTCCCAGGGGAGAAGGGAAACAAGGAACAGCATTTAGTTGCTGAGTCTCACCTGAGTTTAAGACCTTGGGGAATGGAGGGGTTGGGGTGGGGGTGGCTCCTCCAATCACAGCTTCTTCTCCTCTTCTGTGAACCCAGGCAGGCCAAAGTAAGGCCTGCACACTTGGGTACCACAGAGCCCACATCCTCAAAAAGTATACCAGGACTTCATAAAACCCCAAATTCCCGAAACCAGTTTCTAGAAATGTTCTGTAGAGCCTGGCCCTGGTGCAATGGGTACCCCCAGGTCTCTTCTCTCGGAGGAGTTGGAGGGTATAGATGGCAGAGGATGGGGGAATGTACCTCCTAGGTTCAGTTCTGCTTATGCCACACAAAGCTCTCTCAGTTTCTCCTGACTGTGATGTGGGGGAGGAGTGCTGCGGATCCCAGCTGGGAGGGAGAGGACTCTCACCTTCCTTACCCGTTACCCAAGGGAGCCCTTGTCGGTTCTGTTGTTCCCCCAACTCACCCAGACTCTACGTGGGTACCACACTCGACACCTCGCTCCTTTTCACACAACAGCAGGGCTTTCGTGCAAAATGACTTTTATCAGCCATGCAATATTCCATTGCACACTCCTGCTCGATACTCTCCTTAGTAAACGCTTCTGGCCAGCGGCATCGACTGTTTTCAATGCCCTGTTTAGACGGAACTGCCTTGTTCCGCACCTCTGAACACATCACCGGTGATTCTTCAACAGAAAGCCCTCTAGGGGAATTTCCGGAAAGAAATAATCAGATTTCTCAAAGCTTATCTCTGGTGTTTCTATTGATTTTACAGTTAGGAGCTATTACCCCCGCTCTGCAGACAGTAAGCGATTTTTCTCCTACCATCTGGAAAAGACTCCCCGTACACCCTTGCCCTCAGTCCGCACTACCTGTCTCCAGACCTCCCTCTAGCCCAAGGCATTCCAATATTGAGCATTTCCCTGGGCCTGTCTGACTTTGGGCTCTGCAATGCACATTCTGAGGCTACAGGGTTTTTTTTTGGAGGAGGGGTCCTTCACTATCGGGATGTGCATGTCTTTATTCTGGGCTAAGAGCAGCATCCGGTGATTGCATTTTCCGCGCTACCTGCGCCTGACTCTACGTCTCCCTCTGGGGATTTCTTTCCAGCTGATCGCTGACCCTCATTCACCAGGCTGTGAATTAATTACCCATGGTATCTGTCAAAGAACTCAGGAAACCAATTTAAAAAAAAAAAAAAAAAGTCCTTTTCTTCGCCCAGTGGCTTTTGTTGTGGACGCAAGGGATAATTGTGAATTACATCAGAGCTATTCTGGGATATGGGGGCAGGGCGAGAGCCCCAGCTCCCTTCTCTGGGCAGGCAAGGGATTTACAGGTACCCGGGATTGTGCCCTAATGTCACCCCAGCAGGGACAAGAGTATCACCCTGAGCAGTTCAGGATCTAGCTGCTGAGTAACCTCAGTATGAGGATTGTCATGGGGAACAAGATGTCCCTAATTCCTAAAGAGCATCTAGAACAATCTTTTTATTAAGGAACCAGGGACCCTCAAGAAGGGAGAGGTTATTTCTCATTGCAGAAGAACTGATGGTAGCCTGGGTTCTGTAACCTTCACCCTGTCCCCTTCACCAGGTGACCCCTTAATTTATAAAGCATCACCTTAAGTTGGTTTCCCTGGAAACAGAGATAGATACTCTGCACAGAAAGCAGTGGTTGGGGTGGGCTGGTCAGTGGGGGAGGACTCTCCATATAGATCAGTGGTTCTCAACCTCCCTAATGCTTTAACACAGTGCCTCATATTGTGGTGACCCCCCCATTCTAGAATTATTTTTGTTGCTACTTCACAATTTTGCTATTATGAACATAATGTAATATGTTCATAATATGCAGGATATCTGATATGTGACCCCTGTGAACAGGTTGAGCAAGGTTGCCATAGATGTTTCCAGTACCCCGAAACCTGAGAACCTGACTTCCTTTGGAAACAAAGTCTCTGCCAATGTGTTATGCATCTCAGACTGCAGTTACTTGGGACAACGGGGAAGAGCTGCAAATGCACAGACATGCATCCTTATAATAGAGGAGGAGGAGACATGGAGCAGACAGCTACATATGGCAAAGTCTGAGACTGGAATGATGGGGTCGCAAGAACCCTGGAGCCATAGGGAGGTGAGAGGGAGGAGGCCTCCTAGGAGCTGATGTAAGGGAGCATGCTCAGTGGCCAGGATGCCTTCCAGCTTTGGACATCCAAACTAAGGGGCTGTGCATTCTTTTGCTTTAAGCCACTGAACATTGAGTACTCTAGTGTGGCAGCCTCCAGGAGCCAGCAGTTTGCATCGGCAGGATGGTGAAATCAGGGCAGAGGGCTTAGATGAATCCTCTACAGAGCTTGAGGGTTGGGTTGCCTGCTGGGAGGCATGAGACCCGCCTATGACTCCCTCATCCAAGTCTGAGCCTGGTGCGGTCCAGGTGCAGCAGATTGACTTTATCGCTACAAGGCTACACTGTGACAATACGGTGGGGGACCGTGATTCCTGAAAGGAAAGAAAAGAAAAGGAGGCATTGCAAGTTAGAGGGAGAGAAAAGCACGTGCCAGCCCCATAACAAAGGATTTAATCATTTCCTTCTGAGAGTGTGTGAGAAGCAACACCGTCCCCGACAGGGTGAGAACGCCAGTGAAATACGGGCAGAAGAGAATAAAAAGCAAACGCGTGCCGCCTCGCTAACAATCAGGAGGCAGAATGAAGACAATGCCATATTATCCTCCCCCGTCAGGGTGGCTCCTGGTGTAGGGAGGGGCGGGGATCTGGTGTTTACTTGAAAAATGGGGTGCGTAGAGGTTCTGCTATTGTGGAAGTCTCAGCAGCTGCTCGAGCCCCTTCGCGTAGGCAGGTTTGCGCACTGGAGAATCTCAGATGAGCCGCTCCGCAGGTGCACGGAGCAGAGGCCAGCCTTGGCTACAGCGCTGTGCTTCACAGAGCAGTGCACGTGGCGCCTTAATGTGTGCAGGCCAGCGCCTAGCACACCAGCTGTGCTGGGGTTCCCAGAGGCATGCATGTAAGCACAGCATGGAAAGGTCTCCACAAGGACACTCAGTAGGCCAGTTCTAGTGTGACCTTCACGCATGAAGAGGGAACCACACCAGTGGGGATGTGAGCAGATAGCACTCAAGATCTCTGCTCAGCGGTGACCTGGCTTCTCTCTCTCTAGGAAACAGAAACCAGCAGGTGAAGCTGACCTGTGCCTTGTCCCCTAACACAGGTGCACATTGCTATCCCCATACAGACCCAGCCATGCCCCTCCTCTCTCATTCATTTTCCCACCAGCGCACACCACCCCTAAAGTTCCCTCCCCTGAGGTCTCAGGTCACCTCCTGGCATCCTCCCAAAGGCCCCTTCTCCGCCTGCCTGTCTGCCTTGCTGCTAGGCAGCTTCACGCCCTCGTGCACATCCCTTCTCTCTCCTCTTTCCCCCTTTTCTTCCTCTTTCCTTTTTCCTCTCCCCTTCTTCTCCCTCCTCCTTTTCTCCCTGCTTCTCTGCATGTAGAGGCCAGAGAACAACCTCTTGTTCTTCAGGCACCTCCGCCATGTTTTTTTTTGAGACAGGGTCTCTCATTAGCCCAAGGCTTGCCAACTCAACTGAGATGGCTAGCTAATAAACCACAGGAGTCCCCATCTCTGCCTCCCTGAGGTCTGCCTGGGATTATGAATGTGTACCCCAGATCCCAGCCTCTTTTCCTCCTGGGTTCTGGGGATCAAACTCAGGTCTTTGTGTTTGTGAGGAGAGCACCACAGGCTGAGACATCTCTCCAGCCCAAATCTCAATTCTTTTATTTTTAATTTTTTTTTCAGTTTTTATTTTTTTTATTTAAAATTTAATAAATACTCTTCGATGACTGCTCATGGATAGGCACCTTGGTAGTATTCAGCCAGATCACAGTGATGGTGTTTTCCTAATGGTGCATAGTTTTCAGTAGAAGTCACTATCAAACCAGCAAGACTGCATTTATGCACCCATCGTTTTCAGGATTGTTGGTAACTTGGGCATACTTTCCCCAAATAACCTTGCCTCCTTGTGTCACAAGGCCCAGCTCGCTCACATTCACTTCAGTGACTGTACCTTTGGTCATTACACCCAGAGTTGTATATAATGGGGATGATGGATTCTTTTTCACACCAAGTATTGGCAAGCAAAAGGTAGCTTTCAGCTCAGGATGTGTGACATGAGCTTTTTTGAAACGCAGACCCATTGGCCTGATAAACCTTTCATATTTAGGTGGTTTTCTTGTAAAACCATCACCAACAAAGCAGACTTTAGTAACCATCCTCTTTTTCTCATGGTAATCCAAACGATATCCATAGCGTTTACGGTATAATTCAATATGCTCATTTTGTGGCATGATGACAGCCGCGGAGCAGCAGTCCGCGACCTCCCGACTGTGAAAAACCTCTTCTGGCTCTCTTATTTTTAATTTTTTAAATTATTTTATGTATATGGACATTTGGGCTGCATTTATATCTGTGCACCACATGGAGGGCACAAGAGGGAACCAGATTCCCTGGAATTGGAGTTACAAACAATCGTGAGATGCTGTGAGGGGCCTGGGGATTGAACTCGAGTCCTCCCTAAGAGCAGACTGGCTCTTATCCTTAGAGCCATCTCTCCAGTCCCTCATTTAATTTACTTTTACGGTAAGATATACGTAGCACAAACATTTGGCTTTGAGCACTTTCCTTGCTGGAGTGGTATTGGGTCCTGCATGCATCTGTGCAGCCTCCATGACGTCACTTCCATAATTTCACCTTCAGAAATGTCTTCATTCTGCAAAACCAAGTCAGTATTTGTGAACCTGGTGACTCTAGGGGCCTGGGAATGTAGAATCATTTGGTGTTGGTCCTTTCTTGTGTTCCTCAGTGTGTCCTTGAAGTCACTGTGTAACCGGAGATGATCCGGGCTTCTGATCCCCCCCACCCATCCACTTCACTCATGCTTTGGAAACAGGTCTACACCACCACGTCTGGGTTGGGAGGTCCTGGGCATGGAACCCAGGTCCTCCTGCCTGTTAGGCGGCATTATACATCCAACTATCTTGATTCTTTCATGAAGCATCCGTCCCTCCCCGAAGCTATAGCAGATGCTAGGATCCATTCCCCCTTCGAGGTCGACTCACTCTTGTTCTCCAGCCCATCAGTTTGGTGTTTGCCAAGGCTCCACTATCACCGGCATTCTCTATTCCACAAACCCGGCTGAGCACCACAGAGCATGCCGGGAAGAAGCTTGGGGTACCACTGAGGCGGAGTCTATTCTGTCTGTGGTCCCATAACCAGAATGGCAGCCAGCAACTTGTTGTAGTACATGAATGAGATAATCTGTGAAGGCAGAACAGGGCTGGACACGGAAGTCACTTCCTAAGTAGCTACAGTTACTGTAACACCCCCCCACACACACACACGCACACATGCTCTTGGTGCCTGTTGTAGAATGTGTGCTTTTGAATGACATCAACTTCTAGGGAGGACAGTCAGCCTCTCCCCCTCCAGGGGGCATCTTCAGGCCCCACCTGGCAGAGGAAGACACTGAGATAAAGAGAAGTGGCCCCACACTGTCACATCTGGGCTCAGTTTTGCAGAATCTCCACCGTAGGCAACCAGGCTTGGAGCCACAAGAGATTCAGGTGGGGGGGGGAGCACAAAACTACCCTATCCCACAATCAGGGCTACCCCTCCCATATATGGGAGGATATGGATGTTAGCCTGGCCTCTGAGGCACAAGCTTTGCTTCTAGAACTGTCCAGGCCTTGCCCAGGCTTGCAGGTGGATGGGGCTTATCCAGTAGAATCAGAATTGTTCAAGTGCGGGCTTGCCTCAGAGATATGATGAAAATTTTAGCAGATGAGTGACAGCCATGTGGCCTGCTGGGGATTAGGAGGTGACTGTGAAAACCTCTGGAAGGCCTTAACCCTTGCGCCATCCAGAGCCAGAGCTCCCCAGTCCACTTTGCATTGAAAAAGGCAGAAACAGAGAGAAGTAACCCTGATGGGGTCATACAGTGTCTGCAGTCCTGTGCCCAGCATGGCGGGCCAGACTGGCTTCCTTGTAGTACAGCTTACAGCTGGCAGAAGAGCAAGCCACATTGCTGAGGTGGCTCAGTGGAAGGCAATGGCTTCATGGCAGCGAGAGCAGTGGCATCCCTATCCAGGCTATGACTAACTGGAAGTGACAGGGGATGCAGAGCTGGAGCAGGTGACAATTTACCCGCTCTGTCAGACATCAGATGTGCAGCGAGGACCCCTCAGATCCCCGAGGCCAAGGGACCTTAAGCAAAGGGGCAGGCAGGGCTACGTGGAGAGTAGGGCAAGGGCATTTAGATGGGCTTAGCTAACAGGGGACTGGCCCCTGGGCTTGGCCTCTGGCTGGCCACCTCATCCCAGCAACCCACTGGGCCTCTCAATCCTGATAATGGATGAAAACCAGCACTGAGTGGATCAAGATGACAGAATCAGGAAGGATGCAAGCTAAGGCCTACTGAGCTCTCTCGGGGATTACTTGAGGGCTGTCTACCACCACACTAGTGCTCTGTAAAAAAGGGATGGACACTCCTGGGAAAGACCAGCTCTTGGTGAGGACTTAGGGCTCAGCAGAAAAGGAATTAAACAAGAGACATCAAGATTGAGTCCTGAAGTCTGACCCAGACCAGGACTCCTACCTCCCTTGAAGCCTGTATACCACAGTCCCCAAGCTACCCCTATATCCTGACCTCCAACCTCTGACCTCCACCCCTGCCTCACATTGTCTCAGCAGCCATCATTAGCATGTCTCTGCTGTCTTCTATGCTATTGGGAACTTCAAACAGTTGTTCACATCCACGGGCAGGCGTGGAGAGAAGGGAATGTGTGCTGTGCTCTTGCCTGCTTGAGCTCAGCTGGCTTAACGCACCTAACCCACCATCTTAGGTAGGGTTCCCATGGCTGTGATAAAACACCATGCCCAGAATCAACTTGGAGAATGTGCTGCTTAGTTTGGATTTGTGTCATTTGGGAAGAAGGAACATCACTTGAAAAAAAATACCTCCACAAGATTGACCGGTAGGCAAGCCCATAGAGTCTTGTCTTTCTTAGTGACTGATGCAGGAGGGCCCATATCAGGGGGAGCTGTGCTACCCCAGGACCTGGGGTCCTGGATGTAAAAGAAAGCAAGGCACAGGGAACAAGCCAGTAAGTAGCACCTCTCCAAAGGCCTCAACATCGGTTCCTGCGTCTGGGTTCCTGCCTTGAGTTCTTGCCTTGACTTCCCTCAGGGATAAAGTATTACCTGAGGGTTGTAAGCCAGATAAAACCTTTCCTCCTCAAGCTGCTATTGGCCATGGTATTTTAGCACACTGTGTCATCTCGCAACTTGCAACATCGTCCAGGGAAGTCACTAGAGGCAGGAACTCGAGGCAGGAACTAAAGCAGAAGGCATGGAAGGGTGCTGCTGCTTACTGGCTTGTTCTTGGCTTGCTCAACCTGCTTTCCTAAACCACGCAGGACCACGAGCTCCAGGGTGGAACTACCCATGGTGTTCTGGACCCTCACACATCACTCACCAAGAAAAAACACCACAAGTCAAACTGGTGAGGCATCTTTTCAATGGAGGTTTCCTTTTCCCAAACGACTCTCGATTGTGTCAGGTTGACATAAAGCTAGTGATCACACCCATTCCCTCTGCCTAGGGAATGGTGCCTGCCATTCACAGTGGGCTGGGTCTTGCTGCATCAATTTAATTAAGATAACTTCCCCATGCCATTACTCCCATAGGCTGACTCGATCTACGTAGACCCTCATTGAGAAACTGGGACAGTGAAGGAGCCTGGCTACCCTGTCCCTCCCCACCACGTACTCCATCCTCCAGCCTCTCCCCTGGGTGCACCAAGGAGCAATCTTTCCAGCAGCCCTTTATTCTCATTGACTTCTCTCACCAACCGTGACTTCTGAGATTTACCGGGATTTTCTGTGACTCGCTTGGCAGTTTAGTTGAGGAATTGGACAGTTTAGCTGCAGGAGTGTGATTTATTCAAGAGTCGTGCTCTGTCCTGAGTCACAAGACTCCTCTTCAGCCAGCTCTTGGGAAGAAGGGTGCTCGCTCTGACCGCTCTGATTTTGACAAGCTAAGTGGCTCGGGACTTGGGAGCTGTAACTCAGGTTTCTTCAAAGACACCGGGAAGCGCTGGCTGGCAATTTGATTGCTTTCCCATAACTAGGGCTGGGAACCAGAGCTGAAGTAGCCTCAAGAGCCCCAAGCAATTTTGCCAGGAGATAACAGGAGCTGACTGTGGCAGCATCTTGGGGCAGGAGTGGGGGCTCCTACAGGGAGAAGCTTTGACAGCCTTTGCAACCTACAGAAAGAAGCAGGCTAACTAGAAGAGACTTCCACTCCAGACTACCAACCCCTCGTCCCCTCAAACGCTCACCCCACCCCACCCACTTGGTCCTTCTCTGTATCTGGATGCCACCCTTTTGGCCACATGAGCTTCTTTACACATGGGGCCTGAGTGCTTGCCCTGCCTTTGAGGTTGAACATGTTTTCTCAAAATGAGCTAATTGTAAGGCCACCTCCGAGGAAGACACCCCTAGTCTTCCTGGTCCCCTGTTCCTGTTCCTCCTCTGCTCTTCCAGCACCTTTTTCAAGGAGCAGGTAGTACTGTGTACATGTGCATGTGCGTGTGTGTGAACTCACATGCTTGTGTTGCATGCAGGTAAGCACCTTCCTCATAAATACTGACTCACCCACCAGACCAAGAATGAAGACAAGGAGTCTATGCTGGGTTCGCTTCCTGCTGGGCCTATGGGAGACAGATCTTCTACCAACCACCTCCCTGGGTGCTTCTTGGAAACCAGAGCGGTTTAGTGAGGCAAGTGGCAGGGTGGTGCGGTCACCCAGAGGGCCCTGAGATGACAAGAAGATGTCCCTACAGTCTGGGGAGCTAAAGGAGAGCTGAGTCCTGAGTCCTGAGGGAGCAGGTGCCAAGGACTGTTATCCACACTTAGCACATGGAGAGGAAGAGAAAAGACAGGGAGGAAGAGGGAGGGAGGGAGGGGTGCTGGGAGGAAGGGGAGAGATGGTTGAGGAGGAGGGAGCAGGGGGAGGGAGAGGAGGTGCAGAAAGGAAGGGGAAGAATGTGGGGGAGAGGCAAGAAGGTAGATGAGGGAGGCAGGCAAGGAGATGGAGGGGGTTCTGGGAGAGAAGGAAGAGGAAGGAGAGGCAGTGGAGGAGGAAGAAGAGGGTGGAAAGGGGAGAGGAGGAAGCTAAGAGGAAGGGTGTGAGGAAAGCTTTCAGGGCAGAGGATGGAAAAGACACTTGACCGTTCCTGAAAGAAAGCTTCTGTGATGGAGGCCAGGAAACTCCCTTCCAGTCCTGGAGACACAGGGGTTGAGGGGGAAGTTTGGTTCTCTAAACTCTTCTTTCTCTCTTTCTGGAACTGGAGAGGTAGGGTCCAGATTCACAGAAAATTCTAGAGGTTCCCTGGGATAGAAGTCCCTTTGGAAGCCATGAGGTAGAGTAGCACAACCTTGGCCCGTCCAAGGTTGCCCTAAACCTACCAGGCCCCTGGCCCCTCAGAGACACAAGGACTCTGGTGGGCCTGAGGCTCAAACTTCAGTTCTGAAAAGGCAAGGTACCTGAAGGTAGACAGCAGCTGCTAAAAGAAGTAAGTTCTGAATGTATTTACCTCAGTTCAGATGGGTTTAATGCATGAGATCCAGCATCAGGCCCTCCACACACACCTATCTGCAAAGGGAGAAAGTATCAGCTGTTCACACAGGCAAACATACACATGTGGTGTGTGTGTGTGTGTGTGTGAGAGAGAGAAGAGAGAGAGAGAGAGAGAGAGAGAGAGAGAGAGAGAGAGAGAGAGAGAGAGAGAGAGAGAAGTATGGCTGCACTGTGCCTCTTCCGAAGATCCACAGACAGCCCACCCACCCGAGGACAAGACCAGGAGGCGATCCAAGGGTAACCAACCAATCCAATTCAGCCTTTGCCAGCAAGTATGTGACCTCAGACAAGTGTCCTTTCTGGATGTCGGATTCCACAGCTGTGAAACGGAAGTCACAGCAGGAAAAAGTGTTCTCTTGAGTCCCGGATGAGATCCTGGAGATGATGGGTCTACACAGGGCTTGACGTGGCTTCAGCTCTGTGGAAACTTCTGACACTTTTCCTTCCTTTTCCAGGTTCCTGAAGGCCTGAACGAAGCCAGTGAGCAAAGTGAGCACTGGCATCTTCATTTCTGATACCTAAGTACAGGCGATAGCTCCTCCTGTTAGCCCTCCTGCCTCAGAAAAAAAGCCACAAGAACAATGAACGCAAGTGGCAATCCTCAGGGTGACCAGGGACTACCTGGACCCACCAAGGCTTCTATTACAGCTCCACCTTCATCACCCAGGACCCTGAGCCACAGACGACAGGCTCTCCAGGACAGACAGAGAAACATCCTGTCTGGCAGCAACACACAGCAGCTGCTCCTGACACAGGCCTCCCCGCCCTCCACAGCACCCAGGACATGCGGCTGTGCCAGATGCCAGGATACACTGGTTCTGCCTCCCCAGGCACAGGGAGGATAGAGGGAGCGAGGTCATAGCAGGATAACATGAGAGATAATTAGTGGTTTTGTCAGTAACATGTTAATCCCACCGCTGTCTGTGCAGCCCAGGCTCCAAGCCAGGCGCCAATGGAGAAAATGAAATTTCCTAACCTGTTCCAAGCACTGGCTCTTCTCACAGCCCTCAGCCTTGCTGCCCACTTAATCCCAATAGAGTGATGAGAAAGGACCTGTGACCCACTTACAGATGAGCACAGAGGCCAGGAGAGGCTGAACTGTGTGAGCTGATGAACCCTGGATTTCTGTTGTCCACCCCCCCCCCGGATGCCCTATGGAATACTGGGTAAGTGCTGCCCTCCCAGAGGCCTGGCTAGAAGATCTAGCAGTATGGGGAATGGAATGACCATCTGTCCTGGCAAATCAGGAAAGGCTTCCTGGAGGAAGGGATGCTGGCACTAAGAGCTGAAGATACAGCAGGAGTGGTCAGGCATCAAGTAGAGAAAGCAGACAATACCTAGTCTGGAAGCCCCTTACCCAACCCCAAGATAGACCACCATGCCACAACCACTGTCTCTACTCATGCCTAGGCCTCTGCCACACCGGCTGTTGCTACAAAGCAGGGCCCAGGCCTGGCTTCTCCGGCTTCCTGGGGCCACTCAGCTTGAGACAAAGAAACCACAGAGGGATCCAGCATGATCGGCAGTACAGGCCAAGGCAGAGAGCTGCTCACCCTGACACCGGCTGTGTGGTGTAAGACACAGGGAGTTGTTGCGGATGCTGAGGGGTGGGATTTGAGGACTATGAGCTCTGGACAGGCAAGCCACTAAACAAAGGAGGTTTTTGGGATTTTTAGACCAGTGGCTGTCCTTCAGGGCTGCAGAGGGCCCAGTAGAGCAGGGGACCTCACAGGCCACAGTAGCACCATTCCAGGCCCAGTTTGCAAATGGTGTGTGGTAGAGAAGCTAAGAAGCACAAGTTGCTGTTCTAGAAGAGGGCTTTTTTTCTTCCTTTGTCCTCTGCTTATCCTCAGGATGCAGCCGGTTTCCTCAGTTGGACAAACTGAACTGACATTTGCCTTTCTGCATTTTGCTGCCCTCACCCTCCCTGTGTCTAACACAGAGCAAAGGTAAGTTAATGGCTATGGTGAGGGACACGTTTGCTTCACCAGGAGCCACTGTGCGCCATCTAAGCCAGCTCTGTGGTGAACTGCCCCGTGGTGAAACTCAGGCTCCCGTGACTCCAGAGTGTGAATGATAAAACAGAGAAGCCACCACTAGCTTCCCAAAGGCTGAGGTGTAGGAGCAAAGAGGGGACCCTGGATCCGGCTCTGCATCCCCATGATCTCGGTTCCTATGTCTGTAAACGGCATAGAACCAGGAGATTGCCAACTTCTAGGACTGCCGTGAATGTCAATGTTGTGTACAAAGCTGCTGCCAAGGTGTTTGGAGCACAGTAGTGCCCATAAGTAGTGAGCTGTCACCCCTTGCTGCCCAGCAAATACCTTGTGTCTGTCACTATCTGAGCCTTGGCAACCCTAGGCAGGAGATGGAGTAGCCTGGATCCCTGTGTGCCACCAGGGCTTCTGTGACAGTGTGGGGTGGGGAAAGCCCCTAGAACTTGAAGTCACAACAACCCACAAAGGCCATCAGGCCAGCTCACTTGGTTTGGCTCTGCAACACCTCAGGCCTAGAACTTGGTTTGAAACAGT
Source organism: Chionomys nivalis (assembly GCF_950005125.1). Classification (NCBI taxonomy): domain Eukaryota; kingdom Metazoa; phylum Chordata; class Mammalia; order Rodentia; family Cricetidae; genus Chionomys; species Chionomys nivalis. Next base: position 41,488,918 of record NC_080102.1, read on the forward strand.
TTCCTCTGCTTTCACAGAGATAAATGCCAGCCCTCTGAAGGAGCAGGGGCGGGATTTGAGGACTATGAGCGCTGGACAGGCGAGCCATTAAACAGGGAAACTGGGCACATGAGTGAGATCCAGCAAAGCCCCCACGTGTCTGAGCCAAACCCACAGTATCTGCAGACAGCAGAACTTCTACACAATACATGTAAAATAAACGCTTAACAGGATTATAGAAACATCAAAGGGGGAGGATTGAAAAATAGGAGCCAGGAGCCAGTGATGGCAGAAACAATCAAACAGATTAGAAAAAGAATAAGGAAATTAATAAGTCAGTAATTGTATAAATTGGTGTAATTACTGGGAAGCAATTTGCCATTATCCAGTAAATATGGGGTGAACAAACCGCCATCCTATTGTCTCCCAGGAGACAGGTGCCAAATTTCTGGGATCCCTGTTTGGGAGGGTTGACTGGTTAGTTGGTTGGTTAGATGGTTGGTTGGTTGGTTAGTTGTTTGTCTAGCTGGTTGGCTGGCAGTCTGGTTGGTTGCTTAGTTGGTTAGTTGACTGACTGGTTGACTGGTTGGTTGGTTGACTGGCTGGCTGGCTGGTTGGTTAGTTGACTGGCTGGTTCTTTGTTTAGTTGGTTGGTTGGTTGGTTGGTTGGTTGGTTGGTTGTTTGTTTATCTGGCTAGTTGGTTGGCTGGGTGATTGGTTAGCTGGTTGGTTGATTGATTGGTTAGTTGGTTGACTGAATGGTTAACTGGCTGGCTTGTTGGTTGCTTGACTGGCTGGTTGGTTGGTTGGTTGGTTATCTGGGTAGCTGATTGGTTGGCTGGATGGTTTATTGGTTGGTTGGTTGGCTGACTATCTGGCTGTCTGATTATGTGGCTGGTTGGTTGGTTGGTTGGTTGGTTGGTTGGTTGGTTGGTTAGATGACTGGCTGGCTGGATGAGTGACTGGTTGGTTGGTTGGCTGGTTGGTTGGCTGATTGTTTGTTTGTTTGTTTGGTTGGTTGGTTGGTTGGTTGGTTAGCTGATTAGCTGATTGGTTGCTTGGCTGGCTGGCTGACTGGCTGGCTGGGTGGGTGGCTGGTTGGTTGGTTGGTTAGATAAATAGCTGTTTGGTTGGTTTGAGAGTGTCTTCTTATCTAGCCTAAGGTGACTTTGAAGTTGTAATCCTCCTGCCTCAGCCTCACAGAGTAATAAGTGTGTGCTACCATGCCCTGCCTAGGAGTGTTGTTTGTAACAGCAAAACCCAACCAACCTACAAAGAAAACACAACAGAACTAAAGAAATAGGAAAGCAGGGATAAATAGAAGGTGGGAAATACGGAGAAAAGAAGGGGGGGAGCTTTTTGAAGGCAGAAATGTCTGGTCTGGGGAAGACTTGGTTTATAGGGTAGCTCCTCATCATAGGTAGGAGGGTAAACTGAGGCAGATGACTCCCTGTGAGTCTATTTAAGATTCTCAGAGCTACCTAGCATTGAGGGCCAACTCTGACACTTCCTGGGACCTCCAGCTTTGCACCCAGCACCAGGGCCCCGTGCACAGTGGCATGTATATGAATGGTGATACTCAGGGTGACTGCAGTTGTCTTTTTCACATACACACCCCCATTGCACCAGCTCCCTGGAGCCCTGGTCTGCATGCCTGTCTCCCCAGCCTCTGACTCATGTGTTCTCAGGAACATGGAAGCTGTCCAAGCCTGGGTCTGTCTGACCCTGCAGACGGAGCTGGGCTCCCCGCATGAGGGGCTGGCTGCCTCTGATTATGCATACCCAGCCAGACCTGGTCTCTCCAAGCTGTTGCCTGGGGGTGGGGAGTGGTGCCCCTCTATAGTCAGACAGTCCTGGGAGTCAGTCTTGTATCCTCTAAGCCTTGTGACCTTGGTGAATGAGTCAAAGTCTCTGAGCCACAACTGCTCATTTGCATAATGGAGAAAACACTAAGGCCCTTGGGGCTGCAGAGAGAGTGGGGGAGCTGTGTGATTTAACAGATTAGAAGACTCTTGACCAGGGGCTCCTAAACACCATTCCCGGGGCTCCCTGTGTTACCCCATTTCTCTTACTGCAGCCAAGGCATCTAAGCCAAGAGAACTCCACTCCACAAAGGACAAAACTGAGGCCATGAGAGGAAGGGAACACACAGGGGACATCTCAGACCTGAGAAGCCACAGGCTCCAATGTGACCCCTGCTGTTTGCTGGAGGGCAACCTTTGCCCCCCAGACTTGTTCCTACTCAGCTAGCTCTAAGAGGAGCACCAGGCCTTATGACGTCCTATAGCTTACATCCTTGTGATCAGCCAGAAGAAGCCCTACCTGGGTTGGCCTGTCCCCAAAATTTATAATCTGAACTCCAGCCACCAAGCAAGGCCAGCTTGGTCAGCTGCATCTTGGTGACCTGCCTCCCCAAGTATGAGAATGCCATGGATGCCTGAGTGAGCTGCCCCGGTCAGGTGTCTGCTAAGCTGACTTACTTCGGTGCCAACTCACTGATGCATGCTCTGAGCTTTGCTCCTTTATCAAACACAGAGATAAGGCACGCATGCACAGACCGGGCTCTGCAGAAAGAATGAGCAGCCTGAATATGCTGTGCTCACGTGAAGCTCAGTTCCCTTGCAGCGTATCACACAAGCAGTCATCCCATACTGCCAGACCTGCTCTGTCTATCAACTGGCTGGCTTGTCTCCATGCCTAGGGCCTGGCCCAGCACCACGCGCAGGGACAGCATCTGTTCTATATCCGTTTGCACAAGGTGGCCCTGACTTTCAGAGCATTGCTTGGGGCCAGCTTGCTCTTAAACCTGGAACAAACTCTCTGCTGCTCCCTTGTTACCCCCATGATCCCTGAGGTCACCCCAAGTGGGGAGAAGCAGATGCTGGCAGTTCCCTTCTACTCGCACAGTATTAGCCCCGAAGTCAATGTCCAGGCTGGAGACATGTGGGTCTTAGCGGAATAGGAAGAAATTGTCTCCAAAACACAGAGACAAGAGCAAGGCTGGGCATCTCCTCCCCTCCTCCCGCCATCAGCACACTAGGGTCACATGTCACCAATAGGCAAGCCAATGCAGCACCAGGCTGACAGGCACAGCTAAAGGACCAGAGGAGAGCCAGGAGTCAGGAACGGTACCTGAGATTCTGACCTGGCCTCTCCCCACTGGAGCGGAAGGGCACAGCACCCTTGGGAACACAGTGGCAAAGACGACAGGAGCAGAGGTCCCTGTTCAAGCCAACCTCTGCCCCTGTAAAACAAGGACACTGAGAAGGAATTCACACAACCTCTGCCAGGCCACTGCCCCTCTTCACCCAGGAGAAGTATCTGGGCAGCCAGAATGCTAGCCTCGGTCACGGTGAACACAGTCTTTCCCAGCTGTCCTGCACCAATCCCAGAACCTGACCATTCTCTCTGAGGACAGGCTGGGACAGATAGTGACAGCAGTGAGTCACACATACAGGAGAGACCGCCTCTCTGTGACCTTTCCTGGTGCAGGGACAATTGAAGCACAATTTCCAAAATTGCAATGACTTCCTGTCTTGGTGAGAATGCTGTGTTTCCGATTCTGTTCTCCAGTCACTGCCAGGACAGTCACTGCACATGAGACAGGAAGCCAAACCCTTTGAGGGAGCTAAGGTAGAAAAGCGCTCTAAGCTTGCCACCTGTCCGTTGGTTCTTACACAATAGGTATTGCTGTCCCCATTTCACAGAAGGGCAGACTTGGCTTGGAAGACATGAAACCCTTTGCCCAGGGCCAGGCAGCAGTATGGAACCTAAGACTCCAATTTGGTCATCTGTCAGTTTGTCCATTTGCTGTTCTAGTTCTGTGAGATGGAGTCTTATTATGTAGCCCAGCTACCTTTAAGCTTATGATTCTCCTGTTCCAGCCCCCTGGGTGTTAAGATGACAGATTTGTGGCCCCATCATCCACTTCTTCATTCACTAATCCTTGAATGCCTGGCCTTTGCCAAATACTGCAGGACTCGAAATCTTCTACTCAAGCATCCAAGTCATGTCTGGGGCTGTGTGGATGCTGTGTGTTTTGTGGTCCCTTTCCGATTTATCATTGCTCAGACATTAGCTGTTGGTGTTAGGAACATTGCTATCCAAGCTGTCAAAGTGACTGCCTCTAGGAGAAGTATCCTGTGCTTCTGTCTTAGTCTGGGTTTCTATTGTTGTGAAGAGACACCATGACCATGGCAACTCTTATAAAGAAAAACATTTAATTGGGGTTGGCTTACTGCTTCAGAGGTCCAGTCCATTATCATAGTGGGACTTGGAGGCATCTAGGCAGACATGGCGCTGGAGAAGGAGCTGAGAATTCTGCATCTTGATCTGCAACAAGGCCACACCTCCTAGTAGTGCCACTCCCTACGGGCCAAGCGTTCAAACACTTGAGTCTATGGGGGACCCATACCTATTCAAACCACCATGCTATCTATTCTTGAACGAACTGCTGCAGCCAGTATTGGTCACCTTCCTGTTGCTATGACAAAAGACCCTGACAACAGGAGGAATAGGTTTATTTGGGCTCGCAGTTTGAGGCTGCAGATCATCATGGCGGGGAAGACATGGCAGCAGGAGCTTGAGGAAGCTTGAGGAAGGTCACGTGGCATCTGCCATCAGGGAGCAGAAATACAAATGACTGAACTTGGCTTGCCTTCTCTTTTTTATGTAGTCCAGGACCCCAGTCCATAAAAGGATGCTCGGTTACCCTCACAGGCATGCCTAAGGGCTTCTCCCAGGTCTTTCCAAATCCTGTCATGCTGATATTAGCCTTCATTCTGATGGTTAATAGTATGCGCGAACTAGAGTGGCAAGCCTCTTGTCTTAGATCTACAGCCCTGTCGCTAGCAGGCCATGGTCTGGGAGATTCCCTGGACCCATGGAGGTGAGAGAGTCAGAGCACACTTTAGGGAAAAGCCACATGAGCTTGTGGCTGTTTGTTACTGCGGCATCACTGAGGCTAATGATGCATGCAAACCTATCACCCAGCTCAAGTTCAGGTTGCATTGATTTATTGGGCGCTTGTCTTCCTGCCCCAGGTCTACATGTCCTGATGGTAGGTTGAAGGGTATTGTTTAGACAAACTCTGGTCCATCGTATTCTCCCAACACACTTGTGGGAAAGTTGCAATATGCAGTAACCAGGATGTGACTGAGGTTCAGGGAGAGGATACTGGGTACCAAAGTGTGGACCTAGAAAGGTACCTTCCAGAACCTTCCTTCTTCTCTTCTCCCTCTGCCCACACACTTGTCCTCAGGGACCTCATCCAGGTACAGGGGACAATGCCTCTTTGATATTGAACCTATTACTGAGGTCAACTTGGGTTCTGCCAGGGTTTATAGCTCTTCCTGGGAGTCATGACCCTTTCCAGCCACTGTGGGTCCCCATGCTCACAGTCACAGTCTATGCGCTCATGAGGGACACAGTGGAGGTTCAGGTAATTGGATCTGCTCTGAGAATGAGAGCCACCCTAGGGATACCTCCCCCAAGCCATCCATCAGCATTCTGCCCCCTTGCTGGTGCTGCCCTTAATTGGATGGAGGAGGCAGCAGGCAGGCAGAGGCGGTGGCTGTGTTGTTCCAGCCCACACTCTCGCTAGTCTCAGACACAGCCCAGGCAGTCTCAATTGGAGCCTGGGCACTACTGCCCTGTGACACTTAGCTTTGAGTGCCCTCCAAGACGGACCCAGAGCATAAGACGTCTCCTCACTAAGTCGCTTTGGCTCAGAGCTGCTGCAGAGGGTGGGGATAGATAGCCTGTCCCCGGACTGCAAACAGCAGGCTCTGCTCCCATGGACGTGGCTAGAACTGAGCTGCTCACTCTTCCAATAGGACATCCCATGCCCTCTTCACTGTAGGATAGGGGTCACCAATAAGTCCAATTTCCTCTTAAGCTAGTTTAAGCTGGATCTCTTTCGTACAATCTAAAGAGTCTAGACAGGCCACCCACGGGGGACTCAAAACTTAATTGCATTAGACTTAACTCTGAGCATCAAGGACACAAGGGGCTCAAGGAGCCATCCGCTGTTAGGAAACCCATGGCAAGAGGCCTTATTCATATTCCTCCTGAGGGTGAGGTCTTTTCGCCGAGTCTTCTTGGAAATGGTCTCGGCGTCATACCAGCTGAACCCACTACAGACACAGCTCAGAATGTGCACCAATTCCGAGGCCTGGAAAATGGAACACACTGATTGGCCTAGCTCAGGTCACATGCTCCACAGGAAACCCACCTGTCCTTTAAGAGAAAGCTGGGGCGGTGGGATCTAATGATGTTGAGAATCTGTAAGTCAAACCACACAGGACCCACTCCATGGGCCGTGCCAACCTTGGAAGTCAATTCCTTTGTAGTTCTGCCTTACGCCCTGCAGAAGTCCTTCCAGACCAGAAGGAAGGGCTGCCAAGGTCCCTGAGCTGGAGAGCCTGGAGCCAGCTGTAGGGCCTGGCACAGACGCCAGGCTCTCATTCTTGCTTTGGGTCAGAATCATCTTTATGCAGGCATGGGCATCTTTGACTGTTCTTGGAAGGAAGAAGAATCTGTATGAATGTTAGGTAGCCGAGGCTGGATGGTAGGGAGCAAGTGCTGATCAACACCTGGCTGTCATTTCCCTCTCAACTGTCTTCTGTGTTTGGGGTGGAGTGGGGGGGGGGAGAAAATGCTCTGTTTTCAGGTCCAGGGCAGGGGCATCCTTTTCACACCCAGCCAGCCTCATTCTCAGATTCCAAGAGTCCCTGCATCCCAGGAGCCTTGCATCCCAGGAGCCCTCACAACCCTGCTTCAGGAGTGTGCTGGAGTCTGGATACCTCAAAGCCCATCAGGACCGCCAGAGCATCATCCAGAGAGCTCCATGCCAGGCCTTGGCAGGATGCTCATTTTCCCACAGGCCTCTGTAACATTGTTGCCTGATCCTTAAGACGGATCACTGTTCAAACCACACAACAGCCTCTCTGTTATCTCAATGTAACCAGCCTCCGCGGGGTGATAAACAGTCCCGAATTGAATCGCTCGGTCTGCAAATTAAACTCTGTGGGGCCGGAGGACTGCCATTACCTTAATTATATTCCAGAATTTTCCATTCATCTCTTGCCTGGTGCTGCAGGTCCCGTGTGGATCCGTCTGTGGACAGTGATGGACGCTCAGTCTTGGAGCCAGCAGCTGGCGATGTCCCCCTCGTGGCTATCTCTGCAAGAGGCTCTAGGCAGCCTCGGGACTCTGCCTCTCCTCATCCTGCTGCAGTCTCCAAGATGAATAGCCTCAGCAGTGTGCCAGGCTTTCTTCTAAATATGCTGGGGTCTCAGGCTGTGGGTTCCCAGGCAGGGACCGGCAGTCCTGGGATGCCATTTGCTTCATCACCCGGTTCTGGCATCAACGGATCACTATATCACTACGTTCTGGGTTCTTTTGTGGTTTTGAGTCAGGTCTTACTATATGCTCCCTAACTGGCCTCAGATTCACAGAGTTCAAGGCTAGTCTTGAACTTGGAGTACTGAGATTAAAGGCGATGCCACACCCTGCTCATTATGGCCTGTGTTTAAATCCAGAAAAGGGGTGAATGTTGCCTGAAGTCCTGCAGCAGCACCTGTCCCAGTAAGGGAGGGAGAGAGAGAGAGGAGAGAGAGAGAGAGAGAGAGAGAGAGAGAGAGAGAGAGAGCGCTTTCTGGGAGACAGGATGAAGCATAGATGTATACAGGGAAGATGGCCTGTGGGGCTGGGTGCTGGTCTCACACCACACAGCTGGAATGCCCTTGGCCTTCAAAGCCTACCACTGGGGATCTGATCTGAGAAGTCCAGTCGGCATATCTGGGCTCACCACATGGCCCCAGCAGCCGGAGAAAGAGCCCAGCAACTAAGTGGCTGATGCTCAGAGAGGAGGTGCTGAGCTACAAACAGACTGACATCCACACATCTGCTCATGATTCCGCTCGCAAGCCAGTCACGGGAGTGAGTGATAACCATGCTCTCATCTTTCATTAAGTAACGATTACAGATGGTCCTTGACTTCGAATGCTTCCACTTGGGAGGCATCGAGTTTGCAGAGTGAGGGAGTCCTGTGTAATCGGTAGAAGCCACACTTTAGATGTCGGCGGGTTTGGGGGCTAGGGATCCTCCCCGCACATCTCCCTGGAGTTCCACAGGCACTGCCAGTGTACCCCCGCTGTGCTGTGTTCCTGGACTAGGAAGCTTGCAGGGCTAGGGGGCTTGGATCCACCTCCAGCTTACCAGGGCATGACCCCATCAGAAACTAAGGCCAGCATGAACACTCCCACACACTGATGCAATAAAAAAGCTGGCAGAAGAGTCACCAGTAGATAGGCAGGGGTTGCCCTGACTCTCCCTTCCCTTCCCAGGGTCTCCTGAGGCCTGAAACCACACACACACACACACACACACACACACACACACACACTTAGACTCTGACTCAGCACCCCACACTTTTTGCCCAACTGGCTTAACCAGTTCCCAAATGCAGCAGAGTCCTGTTACAGAGCTGTCCTTCAGGCTTATGGTCTCCCACCTGCTGAAGCCTCTGCTGAGCTTGGACCTTGCAGAAAATCTCCTGCCCTCCCCACTGTGCCTTCCCTCTGACATCAGAGGGTTTTCTTCTCACCGTATCCACAGCCTGTTGACAGATCACATTACATTCATCGTCAAGGGCCAATTCCCCCACTACACACCCTCTCCCCATTCCTCTGGAAGAAAAGTTCTAGATCAGAGACTTTGGTTTGTACGTGGCTGTTCCTCAAGGCATTGGAAGTGCTCTTAAGAATTCTGTTTTTCAAGAGCATTGAGACCATTCAGCGGGGCAAAGCATAGCATGCCCAACAGATGTGCTGAGACATCGGGACTCCCACCTGTCTCACGATGGACTCAAAGGCTATCAGACTCCTGACCCAGACCTAAGAGCTAAGACTATAAAATCCTTAGCAGTAAAACCAGGACTGGGTCCGCATCTCTCCCGGTAAACCAGTGGCTTCTTGGACCAGACCAACAAAGAACACAAAAGAAAATAGACTTCCTCAAGATTAAAAACATCTTGGCTAGGCCTGGTGGAGCATGCTTTTTATCCCAGCACTCAGAAGGCAGAAGCAGACCAGCCTGTAAGTTCCAGGTTAGCCTGATCTACAGAGTGAGTTCCAGGCCAGCCTGGTCTACAGAGTGAATTCCAGAATGACTAGAACTAAACAGCAAGACCCTGTCAAAAAAAACAAAAAACAAACAAAAAAAAAAACACCCTACCAAAAATAAACTCAAACCTTTGTCTCCAAAGAAGTACCATCAAGAAATAAAAAGGAATTTGAAGAATGGAAGACACAATTGCAAACTACATATCTCCTGAGAAGGAGGGGGAGAGACTTGGGGCGAGTATGACTTTGCAGAGCAGTGACCTCAGCCCCTGTCCTAGTCATTGTCCTACTGCTGTGAGGAGACACCATGGCCAAGGCAACTCTCATAAGAGAAAACATTTAACTGGGGACTTGCTTACAGTTTCAGAGGCTTAGTCCATCATCATCATGGTAGGGAGCTTGGCCATAGGCAGGCCTGGCTCTGGAGCAATAGCTGAGACCTACACCCCAATCTGCAGACTGAGAGAGAGAGACAGACAGACAGACAGACTGGGCTTTGCATGGGCTTTCGAAACCTCAAAGCCCACTGCCTGCCTCCCCCCCCCCCCCCGCCCTGCACACACATGTCCTCCAACAAGGTCACATCTCCTAATCCTTTCAAACAATGCCAGTCCCCAGTGACTAAGCATTGGAATATATGAGCCCATAGGAACCATTCGTCTTCAAACCACCATAACCCCACTTCTCATTTCTACCCTATAATGTCATAAAGAATCTACCAAGGACTGGCCCATTGAGTCAGACTCTCAGCATCCAGTTGCTTCCCCAAAGCCCCGTCTCTGAACACAGCCGCTTTGAGAACCAAGCCTTCGGTGCTCCAACCTTGGTGGGAACGCTCCTCATGCTAATCACAAAGTCCTGCCCTAGCCCTCAAACGCTCACGTCCATTGCCTATCACAAAGGACATTTAATCCGTTGTCAAGAATCCCCAGAGGCTTAACAGCTCGGACACGGTTCAAACGGCAAATTCAAAGTGTTCTTTGAGACTCAAAGCAAATTCTTAGCTGTGTCCAGTACAAGGGCATGGAGCAATCTTTCCATCCCAAAATGGGGGAGCAGGCCTTTCAAAGGAAGGCAGAGGACTACAGAAATCCAGCAGGGCAAACATGAGATTCTGACGCTCTGAGGCCGGCACAGAGGAATGTGGCGGGGTGGTATGAGCTGCTGCAGACTTGGGCAGCCCTGTCCCTGTGGCCTTCCATCTGCAGCACACGGGCCTTCTTCTGGGCTGGCTCTGCACACTCTTTCTGGTGTTGCTCAGCAGGTATTCCATGTACCTTGCATCTCCAACATGCTGGAGTTTCCACTGAAGCTCAGGTTTTGCCCTCACAAGCAATGGGTACAACCATGTAGGGTTTCTCTACTCTGCTTCTCCAAACCTCTCCAAATTCCCCCTGTAAACTGGTTCCAAAGGTACCTTGAGCACAGTCCCACCAAAACCGTTGGTCCTTAGTCTCTGTGTTGGCCAGACTTTCACCACAGTGACATACACAAGAGAGGAAGAGTCTCAGGGAGGGGGGATTTCATTTGGCTTGTGGCTTCAGAGGCTTCAGTCCAGGGTCTCTTGGCCTCATCTTGGTGAGAGTGAGGTGAGGTGGAGAGGGGCAAGCAGAAGAGATGAACATCTCATGGTAGCGAGGGAGAAGAGCTGAGATGGGGAGGGGCCGCGGACAATATATATCTCTGCACATCACGTCTGCAGTGTCTAGCTCTTCAAGCTGGGTCCTATTTGCTCATCTCCACCACATTCCAGCTGGGTCAACAAAGTCTAAAGTCATCAGTAGATTAACCCAGTGGCGAGGACAGAAGCCTCACGATCCTGTCGCTTCCCTGAGTTCCCACTCTGACCCCACTGCACTGGGGACCAAGTTCTCAACTGTTTCTTGTGAGACATTTGTTTGTTTGTTTTGTTTTGTTTTTTAAGACAGGGTATCTCTGTGTAACAGCCCTGGCTGTCCTGGAACTAGCTCTTGTAGACCAGGTTGGCCTTGAACTCACAGAGATCCACCTGTCTCTGCCTCCCAGGTGCTGGGATTAAAGGCGTGTGCCACCACTACTGGACTTAATGATTTTTTTTTTAAGCTGAGGATCAAACCCAGGGCCTTGGCTTGCTAGGCGAGCACTCTACCACTGATCTAAACCCCCAACCCTTCTTGTGAGACATTTTGTAACAGCCTTTGCAGCCACAGCTTCCTAATCTACAAAGCACAGAATTTTGTTTCTCCTCAGCAAGATGGACACCTGGTGAGATTGCTCTCTGCTCCCAACACCAAGGGGAAGAAGGTCATGTCTTCTCAAGGTGGAAGGGACAAAGATCGAGAGCTGATTAGCCTCTACTGTCAAGTCCTTTGCTGTGGATGCTAACCACATTGGCAGGGCGAGTGCCCTGTGATTGCAATTTAATTGCCTCCCAAAGGCCACATCTCCACCGTACCTGGCACCAAGTCTCAGCATGCACGTGGGAGAGGCCGAATCATGAAGGCAACGAGAGCGGAGGACAGTCACACCCACATATTACTAGGACAAACTGCGTGATATAGCCCGGAAAAACAGTGCAGTCTTCCCACAAATCACAGAGTGGGTTAAAGCTGGGCACCTGTAGGTATACACCCCAGAGAACCCCATGGATGGCCTCCACGTAGATGGTGTCTACACATATATTTACTGCAGCATTAGCCTCAAAAGTTCAAAAGGCAGACGTAACCCACACACCCACCAACAATTGTGTAAACCCAAGCCTGTGTCTGTTCAGTTAAATAACCTTCATCTGTAGGAAAGAGTGGGATCACCAAGAGGGGATGGGATGGTTACAAGAGCCACAGGACCAGGCGAACAATGTCTTCTGGGCACAACGGGACCCCCGCACTCATGAACTCATGCAAACTGTGGTTGCCTGCACAAGCTCTGCAAAAGAGCAAGCCAGTCAGCACTCCAGCATGGAGGAGGAAGGGTGCATGAGCTCCCTCCCCAAACTGAAGAGCTATGGAGAGTTGGTGGCTTCTTGGGGAGAGAGAGTCGGGTTTTTTTTAAGGGTATAGTCCCTGATAGGTTGACCATACCCCATTGGGTGGCCCCACACCCGGGACTACATGGGCAGCACATGCCAAACTCAGATATAGAAGGAAAAAGGCATGATGTTGGGAGGGGGGAACAGAGGGACAGCAGAATCCAGAAGGAGTCAAAGTAGAAGAATAGGGGGTGAATATGATGAAAATGCCTTGTTCACAAAGAATCAATAAAAATATTATATCTTAATTTTAAAAAGAATAAAGGGTTGGAGAGATGGCTCAGTCATTAAAGGCTGAAGCTAACAGCCAGCTGTATTCTAAACAGAACTTTATGTACAAGCAGAACTTTATATACAACTTTATTGTATATAAATTCTATCTTAACATGGTTGTTAAAAAAGATATATATCTAACTGTCAGGCTATGGCTCCATGGCACAATGCTTGTGCATATAAGTTTTTGTTTGGGTTTTTATTATTATTTTGTGTGTGATGGGTGCTTCCCTGCATGTATGTCTATGTTCATAAGTGTGCAGTGCACACAGTGACCAGAAGAGGGTGCCAGATCCCCAACACTAGAATTACAGAAAGTAGTGAACTGCCCTGTGGGGCTGGGGTTCAAACTCCTGCCATCTGGAAGAGGAACTAGTGCTCTTAACCACTGAGGCATGCCTCCAGCCCCAGGATCATGAGGTTTTATCTCCAGGCCCCATTTCCTGTGTCCTCCTGCTTCCTGCCTGAAGATATGGTGTGACTGGCCACTCCTGTCATTGCCTCAGTCTTCCCTGCTGTGACTGATACATTCCCTCAAACCAACATAAACACTTGCTCCCTGACCTAGTTTGCTTTCTATTGCTGTTGATAAAATACTGATTAAACACAGCTTGAGTTTATTTCATCTTACATCTTGTAATCCATCACTGAAGGAAGTCAGGACAGGAACTGAAGCAGAGACCACGGAGGCAGGGACCACGGAGACACACTGTTTGTCAGCTTCCCCCCCATGAAACGTTCAGCTGACTTTCTTACACAACACAGAACTGCCAGCCCAGGGGATGATACCGCCCACAGTGAGCTGGTCCCACTCACATCAATCACTAATGAAAAAAAAAATACCCCACAGACAGGCACACTCACAAGCCATTCTGATAGGGGCATTTTAATTGAGGTTCCTTTTGCCCAGGTGACTCTATTTTGTGTCAAGTAGACAAAAAACCAAACCAAACCAAAACCTAACCAGCCTACAGCCTACTCCATTAAGTTGCTTCTGCCAGACCGTATCAGCACAGAGACAGCAAAGGTGACGGATACATCCAGCATTTGAGAAAAGTTTTGCTCAGGACAAGGCTAACTTGGCCCGATATGCATATTGGCACCAATGTGTTTCTTCTACCCACTCTGCTTTCATTAGCTTCGGCATCCACACTCCCCCAGGGGTATCACATGGTCCAGAAGAAGGCATGAGGGTGCAGGGCAGGACGATGGCACCAACAGCAGGCAGGACTCCGAAGCTCCTAGTCTCGGCCACTGTTTGCCTGCAAATCTCAAAGCGGGGATGCTTGTACTCAGTGGAGAAAACAGCTTAGAAAACTGACCACAACTGACATAAAATTACCAGCTTGTAGCCCGGCCTAGGAAATCAGTAAGGGCTTGTGTCTCCATCATCCCTCTGCTTTGTAAGCTCCTGGTCCCTGACTTAACCCCAGCTGGCTCCCTTCCACTTGCAAGCTGAAGCCCCAATTAAAAAGCATTGCCTGTCTGGTTCACAACATTTGGCTTCGTCTTGTGTCTATTGTTTCCACACCAAAAGATCCTTTCTCTGCCCCCGATCCCACTGCCAGATCTCAGTAATGGCCGCAGGAAGCAGACAGAAAACAATTGTGGTCGCAGAAGATGCACGATGCCCCGTCAGCACACTGGGCCTAATTGGAGCGTGAGAAACGTACATATTCTGCAGGTCGCTCGTTATCTTTAGTCACACGCGGAACCTTTCCAAAATCTGGCCGTTTTTTGGCCATAAAAGAACTCTTAATAAACTTCAAAGGGTTTGATGTCACGTGTAAGAGCCCAGTGCAAGGTAATTAAGTTCAAAAATCAGGAAAAGAGAGCTATGAATAAAAAATGCTCCTTCCAATGATCTACAGGTCACGGGAAGAAACGCCATGCAAATGAGAAGATATTTTGTCTCCTGTGAAAATAGAAGCAAGAACTTCCAAACATATGGGAGGCAGGCAGTGCCGAGAACACCCGAGCCGTGAATATTAAGAAATAACCAAGGCTGAAAATTAATGAGCTAAGCATCCAGTTCACACACCTAAAAGAAGTAAAAGAAGCAAAAATATCAGAGAAAATCAAATAAAGATAAGCCCAGAAATTAATGACATAGGGGGCAGAGGAATGTGAGAAATTAATGAAATTAGCGATTAATTCTGTGAAAAGACTTGGGGGGATGAGAGTTAACTCATCTCAGCTTGTTTCCCTGGAGACCAGTCTCTCTGCATGGGAGCTGGCCTCAAGCATGCCTCAGCGATAGCCAGATGGAACCCAGGGCTTGAGACAAGGCTTCCCAGTAGCTGTAGGGCTCAGAGCCAGGCCCTGCCTGGTACCTGGCAGGTGTTCACACAGCTGCAGTACCAGGCCCTTGACCAGGACAGAGGAGGTTTCCTAACATCACAGGGCCCTATCCCGGCGGTCCTGACCTGAGATGCTCAGTCAGCCTAGACCTCTGTGAGCAGTGGGTGACTGTCACATGGATGACGTCTCCCTCTTGGAATTCCCCTTTGATTTATGACTCAAGCAAGTACAGTCTGTATCGTGGTCATCCTGCACCCTGGATGCCTGACGGGACCGTGGATAAACCTCTGGAGAAACTGACCACAGGAGGGAGGGAAGGCTGGAGGAAGGGAGAGGGGGGAGGGTATGAGCAGAAACTGAATTGGAAAGGGAGGGCTGCTACCTTGAACCCTGAACCCTGAACCCTGAAGACGCTGCAAAGTCAGTGTGATGATGTGCTAGACTGAGGAAACCCAGGGCCTCTCCCAGGGGACTGAGTGTTACAGGGCAGGACACCTTGCAGGAGGAAGCTGCGCCTCCTCATCTGGAGGTGAGATGACCTGAACTGTCTGTGACCCGTGATGTTGTCACAAGGATCCTTAAAGCAGAGAATGAAGAGAAAAATGACAGCAGAAGAAGAGAAGGATGTGACGGGGGATGGGCAAGCTTGAGTGATCACTCTGGAGATGAGGCCACAGGCTAAGGGATGCTGGGAAGCACCAGGACCTGGAAAAGGCAGGAAGTGGATTCTGTGTCCTGGCCCTGAGGGTGTGCTGATGCCATCCAGTGTAACCCATTCTGGATTTCTGTGTCCCATAGAGTTGTGGGGCTTAGATGTGGCTGTCTGCTAGGAGAGGATGGAAAGCTTTCAGAGCTGGCATCAGTGAAAGTTCTTAGGTCATTGGCGGTATGTCCTAGAAGGGGGTGTGGCATGCCATACTCCTCCTCTTCCTCTCTCTGTCACTTCCTGCCCCAAAGTGATCAATTCCCCCACTTCACTTCCAGGAGACTGTGTTGTCTCTGTATAAGACAAAATCAGTGGTGTCAACACATCACAGATGGAAGTTTCTAAAACCTTGAGCCCAGACAGACCCTTCCTCTTCTCGGGACTTTTGTTACACTAATGGAAGTCTGACTAATATAGACTGTAAGGGAATAATTTTGTGCTGTGTCTTTAAAACCGTGTGTGTGTGTACATGCATGGAGTTGGGGCACAGAGGGCCAATCTCAAGATTCAGTTCCTTGTTGTTTCTGCTGTGCTTTGTACCCTGCTTGTAGGTGATTCTCCTGTCTCTACCTCCCAATCTCTGTAGGAATGCTGGGATTACAGATATGCACCACCTCGTCTGGCTTATTTACATGGGTGCTGGCTGTTGAATTCGGATTGTCAGGCTTAAATGGCAAGTATTTCTGCCACTCTGCCCCCCCTCTCGTGTGTGTGTGTGTGTGTGTGTGTGTGTGTGTGTGTGGGGAGAGGTAGGGTGTTAGGAGGCCATGCACACATAGGAGCAGGCATGCATGCGTCACAGCATATGTGTGAAGGTCAAAGGACATCTTGCAGAAGTTTGTTCTCTTCTTCTACCATGTGAGTTCCAGGCACCAACTCAGGCCCTCCATCTTGGCGGCAAGCCCCTTTACACACCTCACAGACTCATCATGGCCCCGATCCCCACAGGGTGCCAGTGCTGTCAGGATGGCCGTGTCTTCTGGATTTTCATATTCACCCTCTTCGTCGCAAGTCTCCCTGCTGCTGCATGGGTGCATTCGTCTCACTCTAGGCTTTCTATCTGGGAATGTCTTCACCCTCCAATTTCTCCCATGACTTCCCACCTGTGCACAGAGCTCCTTCCATGAGACTTTTCCAGGCAACGTGGAGTTGGGTCATCATTTCCCAACCTACTTTACCAATGCACATTGAAGCTGGTTCCTTTGGGCTGCACCTTATGGCTCCATTGCGGCTAGGGGGACTTTGTTCGCTGATTTAACTTTCCTGTTCCCTCTTCCGTTTTGTTTCTCTGTTTTACCTTCCCTGCATCTAGAGACCCTTGGATATTTCTTCTTGGAATCGGTTTTGATCTGCCTGACGCAGAGATTTGCACGTACTTTGTTGAGTAGTTTTTTAAAGTACGTACTGTGGGCTTTACGGTATACCCACCGAGCTCACTGGTGTCCACTCAGCACTTAGAGTGGGATAGGGACCCTTACCCCCTATCCATCCCTCCACTCTCCTGTTTGGAATATATCTGTTCTAAACACATATGTCAGTGGGAAAATTTTACTTTATTCCTGGGACATAATAGGACAGTCAAGGAAAGTCGCATTCTGTGCATTTACTCAGAGACTGCAGCCTCTGGACAGCCCCCACTGTCCTGCTGATCCACTTTAGGGCCTGATGGCCGAGGTTCTTCTCATCTCCCATCCCTTGAGAATGGCCCCATTGTTCCTTCATTGCGAAGGGCTGCTTTTGCTGGGTATAGAATTCCCAACTGTCAGTTCTTTCTTTCAAGAATCTCAGTGTTGGGTTGTCCAGCTCCCAGGAGGATCTGCTGTTTCTGATGTTGTCACCATGTGTGACATTGTCTTGCTGCCTTTGAGAATCCGTGCCCCCCAACACACACACACACACACACACACACACACACACACGTCTTTAGTTTTTAGTCATTTGACTCTGATGTGTCTTGGTGTCTTTCTTTGGGTTTATCTTTGTTGCAATCCATTCGACTTCTTGTACCTGTATGTGTTTGTCTTTCACCAAACCTGGAAAGTTTCTAGATGTAGTTTCTCAAACAGTTTTCTAAGGGAGAGGCATTTAGAGTTCTGAGTCAGAGTTCTGAGGCCAAATCCTTTTTCCAAACTCACATAGGAACGCTGACTCTTTTGTCATGCTTCCACAGACCCTTGGGGTTCAGTGTTTGTTCTTTTTTTTAAGATGGGCCCCACTATGTAGCCCTGGCCAGCCCCTAAATCACTATATAGATTAGGCTGGCCTTGAACTCTTATAGAGATCCGCCTGCCTCTTCCTCCCAAGTGCTGAGATTGAAGGTGTGTACCACCGTCCCCGCCAAGGTCCAGCTTCTAATATTCCATTTCTCCGTGTGTATATTGTGTGAACTCTGTCTCTGTCTTTGAATCTACTGCTTCTTCCTCAGATACCTTCGTTCTTCTGATGAGACCAACCAGTAACTTTTTATTCTGATTCTGACTCCAGTTCTATGCTTTCCACCTGACTCCTGATTATAGCAATCTATTTGTTTATGGGAATCTTCTGTTTTCTCGTTGTAATCACAGCAATATGTTACCATGGCTACTGTGCAGTCCTTGCCAGATAATTCCAGTATCTGTGTTGTCTTGACGTTTATGCCTATTGATGTTCTTTTCAATTTGAGATTTTCTTGGTTCTCAGCATGACACATGATGTTCTATTTTTTTATGTTTTTTTTAAAGCCATGTGAGATGGGGGAGAGGGATATGCACATGAGTTCAGTACCTGAAGAGATCAGAGGAGGGCACCAGATCCCCCTGAGCTGGAGTCAACAGCTGGTTGTGAGCCACCTGACCTGGGTGCTGAGAACCCAGCTTAGGTCTTCTTTAAGAGCAACAAGTGCTCTTAACTGCTGAATCATCTCTTCAGGCTCCACATGCGATTTTTAATAGTATCCTAGAGTCCTGGAGTATATGTTATGTGTTAGGAACATAAGTGAAACCATTTTGCGTGACTTGAAATAATGTGATATTTATACAATAGGAGCTTGCCACCGGGTAGTCCTGAAAGATAAGGCCTCAGGAGCAAGCCCGGGACAGGTCTTGATATGCTAATGGTATGCTAATGAGATGTTTCATATCATTCTGAACACCCCAACACATCATTATCAACACCCCAAGGTGGTGCTGATGTGCTAGTGAGCCAGCCCCAAGCTGAGAACCCTGACAGCACCAAGCTACCACCAATGAAATGATAGGAAAACTGGAACTTTGGGGATGGTCTCTAGGATCACACTGCCATGCTCCTGAGACATGGCTTCTCTAGCCTCTATGTTGATACCTATCAATGAAGGGACTTAAGACAGTGTGTAGCTTTGGCTTCCCTGACTGTTGAACTTCCGACACTGGCGCTGGGCTTGTACATGCCCCCTGGTCAGCGCTGGCCAATGTTCTCGAGGATCTCCATCAGTGCCATCCTCCCAGCCTGCCAGAGCTGATGGATGTGGGTTGAGCCTGCAGGCTTCTAAAGGGTTCCCAGTGGAACCTGTAGCAGTATTTTCTGCCCAACCAGCTAGCCCTGCTTGGAAAGATGTCTGTTTAACTTTTTCATTGGAACAGTATTATAAGAAATGTTTGTGTAAATAAACCGAGTATACTCATAAGACAAATCTTTGTGGACATCTGAATTGACAAGCTCCTCACAGCCCATAGGCCTTGCGCTCCACATTAAGAGACCCTGGAAGGGGTCAAGGCACCATAAGCAAACGGCCCACAGAATCAACTAAGCAGGGCTCATAGAGACTCACAGAGACTGAATTGACAACCAGGGAGCCTATGGTATGGGTCTTACCTATGTCCTCTGCATACATGCTATGGTTATGTAGCTTGGTGTTTCTGAGGCACTACTAAAAGTGGGAGTAGGGACTGTCTTTTCCTCCTACTGGGTTGCCTCATCCAGCCTTGATATGAGGGATGCGCCTATAACTTGATACACCGTGTTTGGTTGATATCCCTGAGAGGCCTGCCTTTTTCTCAAGAGAAAGGAGGAGAAAGAGGATATGGGGGGCAGGGACTGGAAGAAGAGGAGGGAAGGGAAACTGCCATCAGGACATAATATATGTGAAAGAAAAACATTTTAATGATAGAATGCATTTTTTTAAAATTATAGACAATATGGCTGGAGAGATGGCTCTGTGGTTAAGAGCACTGGCTGCTCTTCCAGAGATCCTGAGTTCAATTCCCAGCAACCACATGGTGGCTCACAACCATCTGTAATGAGATCTGGCGCCCTCTTCTGGCCTGCAGACATATATGCAGAAAGAACACTGTATACATAATAAAATAATAAATCCTTTAAAAAACAAAAGTATACCCAACAAATCTCACAGCAATAAGACACTTGCTTGGGGAAGAGAGAGAGAGAGAGAGAGAGAGAGAGAGAGAGAGAGAGAGAGAGAGAGAGAGAGAGAGAGAGAGCACGCTCTGATCTTGTAATCTAATGTGTAGGAACATCTAAGACACTGGCCTAGTGGGGGCCAGAGGAGTGATCTGTCTGTCTCTGTCCTCCAGTTGGGAGGAGGGGCTTGCTCTACTGGGTACAGAGTCTCACTTTAGTTGTTTTTTAGTTTTGTAACTTTAGATCAGTGGTTACAGTGTTACAATTCTTCACTGTGCCTAGTTTTCAATTTGTCTGCTTTGTCTCTGTTGTTGGAAAGACCCCTCTCAGAGGACCCTGACCCCATCAGTGAGCCTTCTAGTCGGCCCTCCCGTGTACAAGTAAGATTTCTCATTGCTGTGGTCAAATGTGTGCGCTTCTCTGTGAGGCTCTGCAGATTGTGTTTGGACGTATTAATGCTGTGGAGTTTACTCTTAATTGAAGTTGTTAGTTTAGAGTGAGACCCAGTTCAGGAAGCCACAGAGCAGGATCTGCCTCCAGGCAAAACATTTATTAATGTTGTCAGCACCATTGCTCAGATGATGTTAAACCCCAGCCTGCTCAGGAAAAGCAAAAGGGCATTTTGCTTCTTCTTTTTTATTTTTAATTTTTCTATTTGTGTGGATGCTTTTTGTAAGTATGTATGTATGTATGTATGTATGTATGTATGTATGTGTGTTGACCTCACGCATGCCCAGTGCCCCTGGAGGCCAGAAGAGGGCACTGGATCCCTTGGAACTGGGGTGACAGTGGTTGAGAACCACCACATAGGTGCTGAGAGCTGAACCTGGGGCCTCTGAAAGAGCAGACAGTGCTCTTAACCACTGAGCCAGCTCTCCAGTCCCCCAAAGGGTTTTTCTTTCAAGATCCCTTGGGAAGGAGGTGGTGACAGGGGAAAGCAGTTCCAAGGTCACATGACATCATCAGGTTAGGCTGAGGGGCACTATGCTCTTTATTCAGGTTAGACAGGCATTTGGAAAACCCTAAAGATGTTTCTGGTTGAGGGTCATGTGGAAAATTCCACAGAACAATGGGTTTCCTTCTGTGCATGGCATAGTGAGTGCTCAACCTCTGGACCTGAGAACAGGTACTGAGTGAGACTCCTCCCAGGTTTTTTTGAGGCCTGATACTGTCAAATCAATCTCCCTGTTGGTTCCTTATTGTGGGTTGTTGGTGTCACAATCAGATTTAATTGATATCTTCCAATGTGCCTGTTCCCGTGTCTACTCTACTCCTCTACATACGTATGCATATAAGTATAAACATACTAATGTGTATGCATGTAAGTGTATGCAGGCATGTGCATGCCACGGTGCATGTATGGAGGTCATAATTTTCAGGACTCTGGTCTCTCCTTCCACTATGGGTGCCTGTGACCAAACACAGGCCACCAAGTTTGCCACAGCAAGCCCTTTACCCACTGAGCCATATCACCAGCCTTTAATGTTCTCCTTTCTTTCTTTTTTTAAAGGAATTTTTTATGTATATGTGTGTGCCTATATAAGTTCACATGCACCACATGTGTGCGTGCCCACAGAAGCCAGAAGAGGAGCTCGATTTTCAGGTGGTTGTGAGCCCGTTCCTTATGTGGGGGCTGGGAACCAGAACCCATGACCTCTGCAAAGGCAGTAAGTGTTCTTCAGTTTTTCACTATGGGGCCATCTCTCCAGCCTTCTGCCAACACTGGTATTTTAAGTTTTACTTTTAGCACCAAAGCCAGCTTGAAGACTGGGTCTTGCCTGCTCTGCTGTCCGGACATCGGTGGGGTGTTTGGTGCTGCCTCTGTCTCCTTTCTAGTCTTTTATTTTCTTCTCTGTTAAAACATCTGTGGCGATGGATCGGATGTTGTATTTGAGAAAGTTTCCAGGGAAATACTTTAGATGGTTTTATCCCCCTCTAAGGAGGACTTTTCTGCTCTCTGGCAGCACTCAAGGCTGGTTTGATCTGCCCTGGGGGATGTTAGCACCACCTTCAACACTCAGGAAAGTCGCTGTAGCATCCACTACTTAACTACTTCAAGATTCTGGAAGCGGCCTGCCTGAGTGGCTCACCTGAAGTGGTCACTTCTCCAGTGACCCCCGGGTCCTTTGAACTCAGTGTTCCCAGTGTGTTCTGATGCAGATGAGCAGGTGATGCAGCGGGTGCGGGTCTCTTGTTTCACCTGTGTCCGGGAAATTAGCCCAAGACACAAGACTGAGCTTCATGCAGCCCTGTCCTCCAGATGCAGTTACCCCGGAGCCTTATTGCCTCCCCACACCTAGCAAAGGCTCAGGCATACATGGGGGAGCAGCGAGGCTGGCCTGTGGCTTCCCCCTCCAGCTGCTGAGCTGTGCTGCTGGGGTAAAGATTTAACAAGAAGTTTAAACCAGTAGCTTATCCTTTAAACTAAGCATGGCAGTCGCACTCTGAGAAGTCTCCACAAAGACAGAAAGCAGACTAAACGAGGAGTCGGGACAGAGCAGATGCGGCGTGGCGGCTCCACAGCCTGAGAGAACACGCACACACAGTTTAATGCTGACAAGTCTTAAAATCTCTGAGAAATGGATAATTTCAACTGAAGTCCCCCAGATGTCGGAAGCAGAGGTAGGCGTTCTAGGACAGAAATGACAGCTGTCACTGTCATCTTGGTTACGTGGGTCAGGAGTTGCAGTCAGTCGGGTGGGGTGGGGGTGGGGAGTGAGCATCAAGGGAGGTGAGTCTCCAAGGTGAAGCGAGAATGTGCTGAGCACCTGTGGGAGCTCAGGTTCCCTGCACCTACCACAGAAAGGCCCTGGAATCGTGAGATTGAGAACTGGTTTAGTCACAGCACGTGGGAACAAGGGTACCCAACGACCCCAGGCAGAGAACACAGAGACAGACGGGCGGCAGATAAACAGGGTGAATGTAAGAGGAAGCAGGGCCAACTCATCTTAAGGACAACACACAGTATCAGGGTTGAGATGGAGATGAAAGCAGTTTAAGAACGCTGTCCCTCTCAGAAAAGAGCGAGCATGCTCCGTGTCCGTCCGTCCCCCCCCCCCCCCGCCCATTCAAGTGTGCGTAACGAGGTATATGCGCATGTGCAGTATGCGTGTTCACGCTGGACCAGGGCTGAGAGATGCCAACAGGGCTCACATCCCAGGGAAGAAATCACCAAGCGTTTGCGTCTGTCTTCTGTTGCTATAACGAAGTACTTGAGACTGGGTCATTTAAAAGGAAAGAGAGTTATTTGCGCTCAAGGTTCCAGACGCTGTATAGAACCAGCGGTGGCTTTGTGCTGTTTTGACTCCTGAAGAAAGGAAGGAGGAAGGTAGAAGGGCAGACAGGTGTGTGTGATGGGGGAGGGGACAGAACTGCTCTGCGACAGTCAGCTCTGATGTCACTAATCCAGTCCTGAAAGAACAGTATTAATCCCCCTGATCCGAAGAATCCTGTCACTTTGCGGCACCGTGACACCAGCAGCCAAAGCTCAATGTGAGCTCTGGTGGGGGCAAATCACATTCAAACTAGCACAAAGCTCAAGGGATCAACAGCTACTTATACATTTTACTCTGTATTTTTTTTCCTGCATTTGGATGCTTAATACGTAAGGATTATTTTGTACATAAGTAGTTTTATTTAAAACTAAGAAGAGAAATGCATATATTAAAACCAATACATCTTCAGTGGAAGATCCTGCAATAATTCTACAGGTTTGGTTTTTCTTTTCTTTTTTCACCAGAGAACATGGGCCACATTTCTAAATAGAACAAATCAATAAACGTCATTAAAAGTTAAGCTCATACAAAAAAAAAAATAATAAGTGGGTATAAATAGCAAGGACATGTTTGAAAAGCCACAGCGATGAGGGACAACTTGCAAATATTTGAAAATGACAGCAGCATCAATCAAGAATAGAAAGAGTTATTTTTCCCCACTTTTCTTGTTGTTAAAATGCCAGAGGAGGCTTAGGATGGAGAAAGTCACTCAAGACTGTCACTCCTAACTTAGCAACGAGGCCACACTGCATCAGCTCCCAGCTCATTCTTTTCTTGAGCCATAGAGACCCCATAGAAACAAAATGAAGTATTTTCCAAGCAATGAGGCCACTTTTCCCAAAAGAGGGGCAGGTGGCTCACTGGGACTGTACCACCTTTAGTTTCCAGGAGTAGGGCACTTTCATAGAGACAGGACTAGCATGGCAGTCCTTCTCAAAGTCTAGGTGTGTTCCCTGAGGATAAGCACCATCACTCAGATTCTTTCCACGGTCCACTTGCTGCTCGCCAGAAATAAGGAACAAGCTAGCCTTGGGTTGTCATTTTCTCTGAGTTGCTGTATTCCATCCTGGAGGAAAGATCCTTAAGACCTTAAGGAAGTCAACAACTCTCAAGTCTCAGGAAGTCCCTGAAGCTGAGCAGATATACTAGGTCCCTCCCTCCAAAATGTCATAAGCAATAAGGGCTGCTGAGGAAAGTCTCTGACCTGTTGAGCTGCGTAAGAGTTGTGCAGAGAACTCCAAGGTTCTAGTTTTCACGATCTGCCAGCTGTGCTGTGTTGGGATTTGATGATGCATCTGCCTTTAGGTGGTTCCTGTTCCTGTAGTAACCCTTCACCCACCATCCCATAAGTCACCCCCAACAACTCAGCAATTCACCAAGTTAGACTTTGGTGGTATCCTTGCTTTAGGCTCACTCTCTGGGGAGAGTAAATGTTTCCCCCCAGAATAGTGTCACACAACAACTTGTGGAAGGAAGAAACAATTTACCTTGCCCAGGCTGTCTCAAAAAACTGAGACCAGATGCCTGCCCTGGCTGTCTTTGGAGGTCTGCAAAACCCTCTCCTAGAGACAGGAAATATGGTGTAACAACATCCCTGCAGACAGCAGTCGCAAACATCAATGAGCCAATCAAATGACCCCATTGTAGGGGTCTGCAGCATGGAGGGTGCTCTGTCACCAAGTCACACTCACCCCAACAGTTCAGGCTCCCTCCTTTGTCACTCACAACTCAGTTCAACTCACTGCATTAACAGAGTAAAAGAGAGAAAGAGACTCATTTAGACAGACTCAGAAAAACACAATTGAAAATCATTTTTGAATACCTTCGGTAAGGAGGGAAGTGAGACAGGTCAGGAAATCCCTGAATCTGAAGCAGGACAGCCAGCATTGACACCTTCCCTATAGTAAGACACTGAACTGGTACCCAGAAAGGGGCACATATGTGATGGTGCCACGGTCATCTGTAAGTCAAGGACAGACAAGGTCATGAAAAACACAAGAAGAAACTAGAAATCTCTTTCCTCTACTCTCCTCCCTCCTGGCCCTCCTCCCTTCTCTCTTCCTTTCTTCACCTCCTCCTTCTCTTTTCTTCCTTCTCCCCCCCCCCCCTGCAAAACAGGTTTTTCCTCTTTAGACCAAGTTGCCTTGAACTCCAGCTCCTGTCTGGGCCTCCTGGATGCTGAGATGGCAGGTGTGCCAGCCCACCTGGCTATAAAGCTCTCTAACTCCCTCTACTCAGACAGTGCAGCTTTGTATTTGGAAATCCAAATAACCCAAGAATTGTCTAAGAACTAGTAAGTGACTTGGGACAGGTCACAGAATAACAATGAGTACAGACAGCTCAGGTGGGCGGACAGGCAAGATGGCTCAGTGGGTAAAGGAGCTTGCCCCTAAGCCTAGTGACCTAAGTTCTATCCCTGAGACCCATGTGGTAGAAGAAGAGAGCCTAGAGTGTCCTTGAACACTTAATTTAAGTCTTTAAATTGGCCTTCGCTTTCTACAAAAGCAACAAATAATTGCAGAGGAAACATTTTTTTAAAAAATCCATCTACCGTAACATCAAGAAACAAAAACCTCAGGAAGCCATTTACAGAAGGGTTTGGAGGATTATTAACTAAAAACTAGGAAACATTTCCCGCAGAAATTAAAATGAGAGAAGCTGCATTCATTTAGCTGAGGATTGAGTCTCACTTAAACATCAGTTCCAAATGACTGCTCTATTCAATGTCTTCCCTGCCATGGTCCCAGCGGACTCTTTTGTGGAAATTGATGGAACCGGTCTAAAACTTGAGATGCGAAGGAACTAAAAATAGCCATGCTGTAAGATGCTCTCTGAGAACAGAAATGTTCTCGTGTGTGTCTTAAATGTGACCCTTGTACCCGGGGAGCTAAATCTTTAGCTTTACTTAATTTTAATAAATTAAACTCCAGTCTTCACATACCTCCAGTGACTGGCTGTGTTGAAGAACACAGACCCAGAATCCCAACAGAACTTGAGCCTGGATCCGCAGCCCGGGAAGAAAAGCGTGAGGGCAGTCGAGATGATCCAATGCAAACGGCGCAGGTCTGAAGAGGGACAAACACAGGCTCCACGTGGAGACCACTGCCTGCGGTCATCTGAGTTGGATGATGTCACCCAGGAAGTCCCTCAGTGAGGGGACTGACACATCCATCTGTACAGGAATGGACCCCAAGTTCACCCACCTCACATCACACATGAAAGCTCAGCTGAGTCACGAACCTACAAGTGAATACTAAAACTTTACTGTATGGGGGCCAAGAGATGGCTCAGAGGTTGGGACTGTTTCCTGCTCTTCCAGAGGACCCAAGTTCAAGTCCCAGCACCCAAGTCAGACAGCCCACAACTGCCTGTAACTCCAGCTCAGGGGATCCAATGCCCTCTTCTAGTCTCTCTGCGTACGTGTGTGCACATGTCCACACAGAGAGACATAAATAAAAATAGATATATTTTTTAAAATAACAAAACTGTATTCTAGAAGATACAGAGTGTTGCTGTGTCTTTGACATTGTCAATACTTTTGGGTGTAGTAGGGGCTCTGAACGCTGGTGTTCTTCATGTTGACAGGGTCCATGGTTACCAGTACATCTGAGAGTGAAGAATTTCACCACGCATGAATTACTAAGCCAAAAATTATAAAGAACTACTACCAGGTGCTGAGCTCTAATCAGTGAGATACCTGCTGTAAGGCAGCGATTCTCCACCTTCCTAATGCTGCAAACCTTTAATGCAGTTCCTCATGTCCTGGTGACCCACCACCATAAAATGATTCTGTTGCTACTTCATAACAGTAATCTTGCTACTGCTGTGAATCATAATGTAAATATCTGATAAGCTAGATAACCAATATGCAACCCCTATTGGGGTCACAACCCACAGGTTGCAAACCACTGTTGTAGGACCTTGGAGCCTTCATCCTCCTTTAGCACAAAGGAAGCCACGAGGCAGCAGAGGAGGATGGACAGTGGAGGTGCACGAGCAAACCAAAGCTCACACAAAACAGGGCAGCCACAGACACTCATATTCAATCACTGCACTGAGAAATGACGTTTGAATGCTCAGCCCTAAATCCGGTATCTCTATCATTGTATCTGAGGCCCAGAAAATGTTCCAGAAGAGACAGTGGAAGGAGCAGGAAAGTCAGAGGAAGGGGCGGAGTGTCCTGAAACACAGATCTTCCAGGCATGAAGCAGCCATTGTACTCTTGAATTCACAGGCGCTGAGATGGCCTGCGGGAGATCCACATCTGGAGGGACTGAACATCTGGAGCCACTGAACATCTGAAGCCACCGACATCCTGTCATGTTGCGGAAGGAGCTCACGCGTGCCCCTAACAGCTAATGGAAGTTCATGGTTGACTAAGGGAGGGTGTTTTCTTCAGCTGTGTAGCCACTGGCAAGATGCTCCTGCACCTGAAATAACTCCTTACCCACATTCCTGTAAGCGACCCTAATGAGACTCACTGGGTGACAGAAAGAATGGAATGGAAAAAGAAAAAGGAAAGAAAGTAGAAATGGGTCCAGTTGGGGAGAGAGGGGTCAGCAGATGGGAAGGAACAGGAACATAACCCAAACCCTTTATACACGCATAGGAAATGTAGCGAACCCCACTGCTATGTCTGACTCGCTCGGGTGAAGGCAGTGATGCTGAACATCTGTCAGTTGTAACTCAGGGTAACCCCAGGAGTTCATCTAAGAGTTGCACACGTGTGTGCCCAAGCCAGCTGCAGCAGATGCAGAAAGAGCAATGTCACTCTCGGTTGCTCAAACAGTGCTATCCATCCGAAAAAGACATGAAGAGGGAGAGGAATACTTTGGGAGGTACGGGGAGGGCTGGAAGGGAGGAAGTGGTAAGGACACACTCTTATTCTATTGTATATGCGCAAGGAATCCTAGCAAACAAATAGAAGTAACTTTAAAAGAGGTTAAAGGTCTGTAAGATAGAATTTTAGAAGATGATTGTCAAATTTAAAAACTTTAAGGTGTCTGGATGGACCAACGACTTAGCATGTCTGTGGATTGGAGCCTTCAAAGCAGTGATCTGAGCATGCCTGGACATCACCATCTACTCTCTTAGGACCCACGTAGAGAAAACAGGAGAAGGGTCAATGCTGACCTCAGGCAAACCTCCAATGCATCAGTCAGGGTGCAAGCAGGGCGAGAAGAGATTGGCTGGCTGGAGGGACCCAAGCTTTCTGAGCGATGCCAAGGCTCTATACTGTAGTGCAGTCACACTTTGCAGGAGCACATATATCTATCAAAACACTTACACTGTCTGTGTCAGTTCTGAGAACTCACAGTGTGTAGATCATAATTGAATTTTTTTAAAGATTAAAAAAAACCCACATATCTCACCAACCAGGGAGGAATAGCAAAAGAAGCCATATACCTCCATGTAACAACATGTTGTAGATTCATTAACTATCTTTTTACAGTAACATTTTAAACAACAGTAAAATGTATATCCTACAAAATCCATCTTATGAGTATAAAAATAGCACATTTGGCGGCTGGAGACAGCTCAGTGGTGAAGAGCACTGGCTGCTCTTCCAGTGAAGAAAAGATAGATTCCCAGCACCTACATGGAACTCCTGTTTGAGGAACTCCAACACCTGTTAAGGCCAGTTCCAGTGACTCCAAAGCCCTCTCCTGGCCACTAAGGGCACTGCATGCATGTGGTGCCCATACATACGTACATAGCTACACACTCAACAGACAAAAACTTCATAAATCCGGGGCTGGAGAGATGGCCCAGTGGTTAAGAACATTGACTGCTCTCCCAGAGGACCGGGGTTCAATTCCCAGCACCCATATGGAAGCTCACACCTATCTGTAACTCCAGTTCCAGGAGATCTGATGCCAATGCACATAAAGTTAAATAAATATTAAAAAAAAAAAAAAAAAAAAAAAACTTCATAAATCCTAAAACATGTTTAAGTGGTGCACTCAACATACCCATAACCTGGAAAAAAATTATTTGTTTAGCCCTAATCACTGCTGATTTTACGGCTAGGCTATTTTGATAGCTTTTCCTAACTGGGTTGCATCACAAGTTCAAGGCTACAGCCCCAGCAGCTGCAGAGGCCTCTGGGCTGGTGCCAGCCCTCCAGGCCAGGTCTGAAACCTGCTGCTTCCACTCTGTATCCTCTTTGCTCACACATCAGTGACCAGGCCTGCTCCAGAAAGAGCTGTGTGAGACCCAGGACTGGCTGGGCACTGCTCACCTACAACATTCAGAACAGCGCCAGACAGGTTCAGCAGGAGCTTGGCACATGTGTGGCCCTGGAGCCATTTCTCTTGCTGAGACCCTGAAGTTCCTTCCAAATACTCTGGGCAGCTGGCATGGCAGACCTGGCACTGCTGTGCCATGCTGCTTTTTCCTGCCCCGAATCTCCCTCCTCCCTGAGAACACCTCCTCCACATGCTGTTCCTCTGCCTCTCGCAGTCGGGAGCCCACAGCTCCTTGAGTTACCAAGTGAATTATTCATAACTGGTTTATTGAGGAAGCTCAGTTCGATGGGAACATACAGAAGCAAACATAGTCCAAACGGAGTCTGTGTTTCTGTCCCCTCACAACTCTAAGATTCTCCTATCGCTTTTGTCTTTAGAGTGGTCTCTTAGCATGGAATGCCTATTTATGATCAACTTAATGTACCCAGAATGTGGCTGGGTCTCTGTGGCTCAGGGCTAGGGTGTCCAACTACTGATGCTAGCCTGTGCTTTGCCATCCAAGGCCACATCCGCCCTGAAGTGGGGATCGGCTCAGAGGAAGAGGCCAGCAGCAAGGATTCCTGTCGGGGAGAGACCGTGGCTTGCCCTACTGTTTCTATAGCTCAGGACACCCAAGTGTACCTTGGGCTTTCCAGGCCTACTGGTCCCTCATTCTCTCCCACCTCAGTACTCTGCCACCTGCTTTCCCATGAGCCCTGCTTTGGAATTTTCTGCAGTATGGTGGTCCCTAGATTCAAGTACCTTCCTCAGGGCAGCAGACATTCTAGAAAATGGAAAGTAGAGGGTCAACTAGAAACCAGGAAAGGACCAAAAACACCCTCTTCCCTTCTCAGGGGTACTTGGGACCCATGGATAGCCTGGAGAAACATCTGTACCCGTGGGAGGATGGCAAGCACGCAAGGGGAAGAAAAGCCCACCCTGGCATGCTGCCATTGTCTTAGTTAGGGTTGTTATGACTGTGATGGGACAACAGAGCCGGAAAGCAAGCTGGAGGAAAGGGTTTCTTCGACTTTCACTTCCACATCACTGTTCATCATCAGAGGAAGTCGGGCCAGGAACTCAGACAGGGCAGGAACCAGGAGGCAGGAGCTGATGCAGAGGCCATGGATGGGTGCTGTTTACTGACTTGCTCCTCATGGCTTGCTCAGCCCATTTTCTTATAGAACCCAGGGCCAGCAGCGCTGACACCACACCTGGGCCCTCCCCCATCAATCATTAATTTAAAAAAATGCCCTATAGGCCTGCTTACAACCTGATCTTATAGAGGCATTTTTTTTCTCCCCCCCCTTTTTTATTTTTATTGACCTGTATTTTTTTCCTTCCCTTCCTCTCCCCTCCCCTCTGCCCCCTTCCATGATCCTCATGCTCCCAATTTACCCAGGAGATCTTGTCTTTTTCTATTTCTCATGTAGATTACATCCATGTGTGTCTCTCTTAGGGTCCTCTTTGTTGTCTAGGTTCTCTGGGGTTGTGAATTGTAGGCTGGTGTTTCTTTGCTTTATGTCTAAAAGCCACTGCTGAGTGAGTACATATTATATTTGTCTTTCTGGGTCTGGGTTACCTCACTCAGTATGATGTTTTCTAGAGCTATCCATTTGTAGAGACGTTTCCTTAACTGACATTCCCTCCTCTCAGATGGCTTTAGCTTATGTCAAGTTCACACAAATCTAGCCAACACAGCCATCATAGAAAACACCACTGTATCAAGATGTGAATCTGTGAAAAACCCAAAGTCAGGTGCAAAAATTGCCAGCATGTTGAGATGGCAGTGTGGCTGACTCCAGCTCAGGTGTGTTCGAGGAGGTGGAGGTGTTCGTGTGGCGGACTCCAGCTCAGGTGTGTTTGAGGCGGTGTCTATATTAGCCACTTTTCTCTTGCTGTGACAAAACACCACGATCAAAAGCAACTTGCAAAGCGGTTGCCTCAGCTTAGAGTTCCAGAGGAGAGGCCATCGTGGACGAGGAGGTAGCAGGCAGCTAGAACAGGAAGCTGAGACATCAGCTCTCCATTCATAAGCAGGCAGTAGGGAGAGAAAATCGGAAGGGGGAGAGGCTATGAGCCCTCAAAGTCCACCCCCACTGACGTTTCTTCCAACAAGGCTGCACCTCCTAAAGGTCCCATAACCTCCCAAGCAGCTCAATCTCCTGGAGTCCAAGCGTTCACATACGTGAGCCATGATGACTATCCTCTCAAAACATACATGAGCCGTGATGACTATCCTCTCAAGACATACATGAGCCGTGATGACTATCTCTCAAGACATACATGAGCCATGATGACTATCCTCTCAAGACATACATGAGCCGTGATGACTATCTCTCAAGACATACATGAGCCGTGATGACTATCCTCTCAAGACATACATGAGCCGTGATGACTATCCTCTCAAGACATACGTGAGCCGTGATGACTATCCTCTCAAGCCACCTCAGTATCACCGACTGCGACCTGAACAGCAAACAGTTGCTTCTCAACATTATGACATGAAGGTGCAGATTTCAACATCTGAATTTGGAGACACACTTACATTCTACTGCAGATGGAGTAACCAAAAAACAACACACTGGACAAGACCAAGATGGCCGGGATGCTCTCTGCCTTTCCTAAGATTGCCTGGGCAAAGGAGCCGGTTGCTGGTGGTGTCCTCAATCTGTGGCCTCGCTATAATTATGCCCATAGTCAGCCCCTCCACCAAGTATGCTGCCAGGCCACACCCTTCAACAACCCAGTCCCTTTAGGAAGTAATGGGAAAGGCCCAATGTGCCCAGCCACTCCCAGGACCCTCAGGGCTCAACCTGGAATGGTTGAAGAATCTGTGAATATTCCTGCTGATCGAAGAGCCCCCCAATAGAAATGTAAAAACCAACCCCACAAAAATAAAAGTAAAAATATAAATGAAAAAAAAAAATAACACACTGATCTCTACTGAGGAAACTGTTGGAAAAGAGGCTCCTGCTGTCCAGGGAATGCTGACCGCCTCAAACTGGAAAAGCTGCATTCTGCCGAGGGTCTGAGAACTGTGCTCCCCACATGCAAAGCTTTCCCTCCCTCCTATGTGCTGGCAAAGGCCCTTATTCAGCAGATAAGGAACTGCTGAACCTGAGAACAAGGTCCTGTTGACCGGAGAGAAAGTGTTCCCAGGAAAACTGGCTACCAGGGTTGTTACAGCACCGCCTGTGATAAAAGAAACTGCAAGCAAGTTACATTTGCAAAGGAATGCAAATGTAGCCAGACCAGGGGATGAAATGTTGTTTATTGTTAATTCCCAAAGACAATGTCCTGTCCCCGAAGGCAGGTTCTCCTGGCCTATTAAGTGGGCCAAGAGGCCTTGTAAGTACCTTGTACCACCTTGTAAGTAAGCCAGAGTGTGAGATTTGTGGGCTTCCCCAGAGTGCAAGGCAGACAGCCGCTCTGGCTCGTGCTCTGACCAGGACAGCCGCCATATCTGCTGTGTGATCACAGCTGCCTTGAGCAAGTCAGGCACTGAGGACACTGTTGGCAGAACCTCTGCCCTTGAGACATACCATTGGTGAAAATGACCCAAGTTCAGTGGAAATGTAAAATATTTGACAGATGAGAGGCTGCGGGAGGGGCAACCAGGAAAACCCTAACCAGGTCAGGGGGAGATCTAACAGTAACCTTGAATCTGTGTCAAGGGTCGTTGGAATGAAAAGTAAGGTGGGCTGTTCAGGCCTGAGAGGCAGGAAAGGACCTATGCTGGCCTCATAACTGGTCAGTGTCAGGCCTGGGTGATGGGCAGGTGTGAGCTGGAGATTGGTAGATGATACCATTTCCACTCCCTTGGGGACAACGTGGACAGACAACAGGGAGTCAAAACCACCAGAATCCCCTAGGCCAAGTGGAGGAGCCTAGAGGAGGCACATGGTCACTGGCATGTTGGCCTGGGTACCTGCAG
This sequence comes from Chionomys nivalis, assembly GCF_950005125.1. Taxonomy (NCBI): domain Eukaryota; kingdom Metazoa; phylum Chordata; class Mammalia; order Rodentia; family Cricetidae; genus Chionomys; species Chionomys nivalis. The sequence continues at coordinate 41,522,122 of NC_080102.1, forward strand.
TCATGGTTTCCAGCTTTTACTTGGGCCAGAGAGGGATCCCTCTTACTGTCAGGTCAAAGGGGATGGTAAGCCCTCGAAACCGGGGACATCTAGGAAGCCACTAAGCACTCTGAACCTGTGTATAGCAGAGGACAGCTTGTGGAACAGATCCTGACACGTCAAAGACACAGGAACATGGTGACAATGTGAGGACTGGGTCTGCTATGGGCTGGACAAGGGGCCGTCCAGTCTCTGAAGACACGGCTCTGCAGCTGCCCGGCTCCACCAGCAACCCTCAGAGCGATGGCACCCACCCCTAAGCTGTACCTGTCACAGGGTTTTTAAGAGAAGTCTTAGAAACTGGGTGGTAAGAGACAAGAGCATGTGACATGGGAACCAGATCTCGGTACAAACACAGACAGGACATGGGCCAGAATGGGGCCGTGCATGGGGCAGGCCAGCCTCTGTGTGGAGAAAGCCGCCCGCTGTGCAGTGTTGGTGTGGAGACGTACCAAATTAATCCCAGAAATGACTGCTTATTGGCAGGGTGGGGGAGGGGGGAGACCCGAGCTTCGAAGCACTTAGAGCTGTCCCAGAGGCTTACAGAGTAGGTCAGGGCTGCCTGCCCTTAGTTGTTCCTCGCCCAACGGGTGCCTGACGTACAAGGCCCCTCTGCATGCCACTGTGTGACTTCCTCCATCTCAGCAGCATGCAGTGGATTTCCTCAGAGGTTCGCAACCGTGTCCCAGAGACGAGACAGGAGCGGTCTGACCCCCCACTGCCTCCTGGAAACCCACCAAGATGGAAACAGGCCACTGCTTTGTTTAGAAATATTTTGTTCAGAAAACGTAAGTCTTCATTAAAGTACAATACTCAAGCTTCCATGTCCTCCGATTCCCTTCATGGCTTAAATGCCATCTGAAACTGTGACATGGCATGTGCTCAGAGAGCCTACATGTGCCAGGGGATCCTGGGGCCAGAACAATCCGAGTACATGGGATGGTCTGTGACACAGGCAACCATCATGTCTGTCTGTGCTATGATGGCACCTGTCTTGTATGGGTCATGTTCTAGGTTAGACACCTGGGGCACAGCTGACAGAACCACCTCTCCCTCAAAGTGTAAGAGCTGCTTGTGGCATAAACGCTGAGACAGGGACCCTTCTGCCACACCTGGGCCCCAAGGCCTAGTATGTCTATCTGTGTAAAGGGTTTCACAATGTCTCCCAAGACACTGCTGTGCCTCAGCCATCCCTCCTGCCCTGTGTCCCAACATCAATCACAACCACAGCAAAAACCCAGAAACACATATAGCAGACACGACACACAACAGGTTAGTATCTTTAATTCCATTACGGAGCTCTTACAAACTGGCCAGGCCCATCAGTGGAGCAAAGGACATCAGCAGTCTGCAAAAGAGGAAACGCAATCACTTGGTGTAAAGATGCCTAACGAGCTAGAATGGAAGGATGCAGCTGGAGCATGCTGCTGCGTCCTCATCCTCCTGTCCTGGCAAAAGACCCTGATCAGAGACACTTACCCTTGCTGGTGGCAGCGGAATGAACACAGAAATTTCTGGAAACCATTTTGTCGGTAGGTAATAGAAGTCTCAGAGGGTCCCGTATTCGTTAATCCAACAATCCCACCTTTGAGAGTCTACTCCAAGGGAGTGACTTGGCCCTAGGAGGAAATTCTGACACATCATCGACCTCTGACACAGCACTGTCCCTCTGCCCAAGGGGAGTGTTTGGAGTCACTCAGGATAAGGTTGGTGGCACATGGGACAGCTGTGTCATATGCTCGCAGTAGGGGTCCAGCACCATGGGTGTATAGGCGCAAAGAAAGATGAGGCCAGGGAAGGAAGGAAACACCAAAGCACTGAATTTGATCATTTTCTTTCCTCCCTGGTCTCCTATACTTCCTGACATGTGCTGCCATGGAGAATGGGAAGCCCTGGTCCAGCCGCTAGTGGCACTGAACGGGGCTCCTCTCTTCAGTTCTACCCTCTGTGCTGGACTAGCTGTCACCAAGTCCAACATGAAGTCCTAAAGAGATGTTAAAGGCTAGGACTTCCCAACCCTGGGAAGCTTGCCCACTGGCCCAGCCTCCAGCTCTCAGTTCCTAACCCAAGCCTCATGTCATGACATCCTAGCCAAGCTCCTGACAGACACCTTCCAAGCACAGGGTGACAGAAGGGAGTTAGCATGCATGTTACACAGCAGAGTCTCAGCCACCTAAGGCCCTGTCCCCAGTGTCCTCCAGCCAAGCCCCAGCCTTGCTCCCTGAGTCACCTTCAGCCCACGGCAGCTTCCCCAGCTGCATTCACTCCCCTGCAGGCTGATGCACATCCAGTAGAGGTTCCGTCCTCCACAACAACAGGCCCCTGTCTCAGATCAGCCCAAATGTTCTATCATCCGGCATTCACACCTGCCACATACTCATCTGGGGTCCTTCAAAGTCACTAAATGCTTTGGGACGTGACAATAATTCCAAGGTCACATTACACACCAGGCTGGGAAGTCACCCTTATGCCAGGCCAGGTCCCATTGTCAGTTAGATACTAAATACAGTGAAGTCTGCTTACCAGATGGGTGTCACAGCGTCTGAGGAGCAGGTGCAGTACTGCCACAACAGTCACTGCTGAGAGGAAGGCCACTCCTTCATATACCAGCTCCTCTCCCCTGCACCCTGTTCTCTTCTGAGCTCCGGAAACTACAACCTTAAGATATGTACAAAGCCTCCCCTCCCCCTCTTCCTCAGTTTGATGCCCAGTTATCACAGTCTCCCTCTGGAGCCGCATGGGCCTTGCATCTTGTCCTTTTGGCTGGGGACTAACCATGTCCCCCCACCAGAGCCACAGTGCGCTCCTCGGCAACAGATTCGAAGTGGTTCATCCAGGTCCAAGGTGGAGGGCAATGTCAACCGTCTCTCATGTGCTCCAGGCTCCAAGCTACAGGGAGCTATCGAGATGGTTCTAAATACAGGGCTGCACGGCCCCAGTTCCATAAACACAAACACCAAGAAAAAACAAAACAATAACAACCACAACAACAAAAAACAATCACCAAGTCACCGCCACCAGAGCAGCAGAGTGACCCGGGTGAATCAGCCCAGACGGCAAAGGGAGATAGTGAAGCCACACAGGGAGACAGCCTGCACGGCTCTGGCTCCAGGACCAGCTGAGGGCTGAAGCAGAATCTAACACAAACACATCGCCCAGTGGTCCAAGGAGCCAGGGCAGGTTACATGCCTCCCACTGGGTCTCTAATCCTGATTGAGAAGGCCACAAATAAATGTCCCAGGTGCCTCTTGCCTCCACAGACACCGCCCCACTTTTCTGCTGATGCTATCGCTTCACCTACGGACCCCTCTACTGGAAGGTCCTGAGACTCAGCTGTTGGGGACCAGTAAGTACCCTCAATGGAACCCCCGGGGAGTTTCCCGCCTGCTTGTGAAGCACCATGGTGCCAGCAGGGCGCCTCGGTCTAGGCTGTTCAGCAAGGCTGCTGTGCTAACAGAGTTAACAAGAAGCAGGTGGCTGTGGGCTGTGAACCCAGTCAGCACTGGAGATCCCTGGCCTTGCAAGGGTGGCTGCTTTGGAATCAGTCACTTTTCCCAATGACAAAGGAAGTCTCTGAAAGAGGCCATGTTCCAGGTCCCAGCCTCTGGACTCCCAAGAGGGGAGAGCTTTGGGTGGGTGCAGAGGTGGCCTTTTGTGGTCAAGACAAGACCATGCAGAGGAGGGCAGGAGAACCCAGGAGAGGCACCCATCTCCCCCAAGGGGCCAAGTGGGCATGTAAACACAGTCAATTTGGCATTGTAATGTGACAGATGGCACTGTCCAGGGCTCGGCTGAGTCTGAGTACGATTTCCAGGTCATCCTTCTGGGAAGAAGCCAATGCTTTGTTCCTCAGAACTGGAATGTGTGCTACATGAAGACCAAGGCTGTTAACCACTCACGACCAATTCTTCGGCAAGAGGCCAACACCCCTTACCGAAGGTGCTCGATGGTGTCTCCCAGAGGAACTGGCTCCCAGCCAGGCTTTTGTTCTTGGACAAAGGCTACACATTAGGCCCAGGCACAGAGAAGGTAATGTTGCATGGGCTCCTTTGACCCCTAGAGATGGTGTGGGTGGCTGAAAGGCAGAGGTGAAAGCCACCTGGCACCTGGGTGGAAAAGTCTGCGGCTAGGTAAGGCCCGCCGTGGAGCCACATGGGCAGGAATGAGCAGACATCTGGGAGTCTCTCAATGGAAATCCAGGTGGCAAATAGGGTTTCCAGAGTCCCCCTCGGTCTGTCTTAGCTGGCACGTGGATGTCAGGAATCTGCCTGCTGCCTGTGGCAGCCTGATGGAACCGTCCAGGGTCCCAGGCCCCCGATTAACTTAGCAGATGAATGCTAGATGTCCTTGATGCCATCAGAACGCTGGCAGTCACAGACAGGTGTGGACGAGTCTTCTGTGGACAGGAGAGGCAGGAGGAATGTCTGCGAAGGACCAGATGTTCCCAGCAACAGCAGTGGGGTATGCTGGAATACAGGCTCCCCCAGAAAGGGAAGAATCCCTGGAATGCAGAGTGCACTACCTAGCAATCTTGCCAAGTGATCAGATGTGGGCAGGCTGGTTCAGGTATACATCAGCCACCTACAGGACCAACTTGGCTTCTTTCTATTCAGAACTCATCAACTGACAGGGTGCATGTAGGAGTGCACAGAAGCTGAATGTCGGCTGGCAGAGCCCACAGAGGCGGTCAGCCTAAACCGCTCCTAGGCAGGCGCATTCCAAGGGTCTGTGTTGTGATTACTAGAGAAGCTGGGATTGCAAGCAACAGAAAGGGGAGCATGCACCTAGTTGCAAGTAAAGCTAGCAAAAACACACAGCAGGGTGGATGATCAATGAGGATGGCAGGATGGCCTCCCATAGATCAGGAGTGGCGTGAAAGGTGTCTGCAAATAGGACAATGCTACCTTATGGACAATTCTTCTCAACAACAGTCTAGCTACCTGGGTGGTCATAGGTCCCTAAAGGTTCCGGCTGCGGGTGGGCAAGGCTGGTGCCGGACTGGTCCCGTTGGAGGCTGGATGCACTGGGCAGGGCCCTGTGCCCGTTGTGGTCAGTTGGCGACACAACATCTGCCGCTCCCGCACAGCCCTATTGGATGCAGAAGTCTTCCGGATTTGGGCACGCCTCGAGTGCCTCAGCGGGGATTTGTAGGTTCTGCGCAGCTCGGCCAGAAAGCCCTGGTAGTTGTTTCGCAAAGGGCTGTCCGGCTGCATGTGGGGGATGGCCCACTTCTCCGCCTCCCCAGTCAGTCGGGACACCAGGAAGGCCACTCTCTCGGCTTCACCAGGGAAACGGGAAGCTTGAAAGATCATGAACCTGTCCATCTGCATCAGGAACCCCGCCAACTGGCCAGGGTCTCCAGAGAAAGGTTCAGGCAGCGAGGTGGGCGGCGTGGTCATGGGTCGAGTCCCATTGGAGGTGATGGCAGAGATAGGCGGAGTGATCTGCAGAGCGCCAGGGATGCGCGCCCGGGTGCGCAACAATGTGAGCTCCGCCATCACGCTCTCCAGCATGTTGGTGAGGTTGGCCTTCTCAGCTCTCAGCGTGGAGGCCTCGCGCCTCAGTGCAGAGTTGGTGAGTCGCAAGGAGGTCAGGGTGTCAGCCACATCATCCATCTGTGCGCTGGCACCAGGGGCAGAGGCTGGGCTTTCTGTTTTGGAGGTCTGAGGTTGGACCATTCTGGCAAAGATCAAGCAACAGAGAGCTGGAGAAGCAGAGCAAAAGGCCCTGGGTGCTGAAGCAGGTGCGCCCAGGCAGAATCTGGGAGAAAAAGCTTGGGGACACTGATCCTGTCCTGGATGCAGTTCCTTTCTGCAAGCTTTGCAGGGTCAAGGTGTGGGGCTCTGGCTGGACCTGCCCAGGCCTTGAAGGATGTTCGAGCTGGACCTGCTCAACCCTTGCAGGATGCACAGACTGAACCTACTCAGGCCTGCAGCATGAGCAAGCAGGACCTGCCCAGGTCTTGAGGGATGAGCGGGCTGGGCCTTCCCAGGCCTTGCAGGATGCAGCGGCTGAACCTGCTCAGGCCTTACGGGATGCGCAGACCTGCGCCGCCCAGACTTGGCGGGATGCACCTGCCGGAGTTCGGGCTGCGAATGAAAGCGCTGCCCGCGGGTGCCACGAGACTACCTGCCGAGAACAAAGGCAGCCGCACCTGATCTGGCCCGGGCCGGGCAGCGCGTGTACCTGTCGCTCCGCTGCTCCTTCCGCTGCCAAGATGGCCCACGGGTCGGGGCCGCACCCGGCTTGCGCGTCACGGCGACCGCCGGAACTGCTTCCCGGGCAGCGGTGGCTGCGGTTCCCGCGGGGCTGAAATGGCGGGGTCGTGGCACTGCGCGGTCACCGCACAGTCTTTGTGCGGGCGCGGCCAGCGAGACAGCAGCGGGGAACCAGGCAACTGGGTCGGGGCCTGCTGGTTGCCATGGAGACCGCCCGCTCCCGGAGCGCCGGCCGAGCAGCTCTGCCTTCCGGAAGTGACGCAGCCCCGCCTCCCGGGCCATGCGCCTTTCTCAGCAGCCTATCAACAAGGAGCGTGGGTTCTGCTTTTGAGTCTCGCTCTTGGAAAGCTTAGGTTCTTTCTGGTTCCTCCCAAGGCACCATACCGAACCTCTCCTCAGTGGTGGTGTCATTTTTTTTTAAGTTAGGTTGACTTTTCTTGCTATAACTTTAATGCAATTCAGATGAACTACATTGTAGGTCATGACAGCAAATCTTGACAAAGAAGAAAACTACTTTTTATTTTAACTTTTTGAGCCAGTATCCTGTAAGCCCGACTGGTTTGGCTCTCAGGAAGTAGCTAGGGATGACCTCTCCTGCCTCCACTGTCCCATTGCTGGATTGCAGAGTTCACCACTACACCAGATTCAGATAAAGCAGAGTCTTTTGTTGCTCAGCATGGCCTTGAACTCACAATGTAGCCGTGCGACTCGTAACATTTATGACGTAGCTACGAAATAATTTAATGGTGAGGGTCACCACAACATGAGGAACTGTATTAAAGGGCTGCAGCATCAGGAAGGGTGAGAAGCACTGGGCTAAAGGATTTGAGTGGAGATCCTGGCGTTTTCTAGATTACTCTGGGTTGGTTGTTTCTTCATGGTCAGTTCCACGCTGGGGTGCATTGGGAGAGAAAACGCCTTCTTTGAAGCCGGTCCAGGATGCAGTCCAGGAGACAGGTGGCAGCAGCCTGCTGAAGGTAGGAGGCAGGCCTGGGGTGAAAGTGTGTTCATTCTGCCTACGGTGTTTGGTCTTGGGGTGGGAGATTTCAGCTGAGGGTACCCACACTTTGAGAGAACAGTCGCATTCCACTGTGCCAAACTGTATGTGTTGTGACCAGCTAGAACTCCGGAGCATGAAGTGAGAGAAGACAGGAGGAAGACAAGCATATCCTTACATCATTTCTGTGAGGTCTCCAAAACCAGGTGGAGGCAAGAGCTACATTAACCTTGACTGGAGACAGTGAGTTCAAAGTCAGAAATGGTTCTGGACTGAACTCACCCCCTGCCCCGCACAGTGTTTCTGAACACACCTGGGCATCCCTTGTGAGTCAGCCCCAGTATCACAGTGGCACACAGTGGTACCATAGGTCCCTAGATGCTGTGGACTACTGAGGGGCCTGCTGTAGTTCTGCTGTGGTTGACAGCATAGAACTGAGGTTCCCCAGAGCCTTGGAAAGATGTGTCCTATGGTGCCGAGAACGATCCACAGTAGCCCCACTCTTCGGTTCCAGATGAGCAAATGTATTAAGCATGTAGCCAGGAAAAGTAGAACAATCGGCAAGCAGCAGGCAGAACGCAAAGCAGCATCGAGTCAGTGCTCACAGCATCCATCAGAGGCGGCTGCAGTAGCCTGACTGAGAGCAGGCCAAGGGGACAGCAGCCAGTGGGGGCCGAGGAAGCCCAGCGGAGTGGCTGGGGGAAACGCAATTAGCTGGAATTCCCGGTTGCCATCGATGAGCTTCTTGGCTCCCACTCCCACCGCAAGCATTTTTGTGCCACGGGATAAACAAAAGTAACTTCTGTTGGGCACAGTTTGCCTTCTAGCTGTCCTCAGGGTGCAGTGATTTTCAGATCTGTAGCTGTAGGCTGTCTTCCTTTCTCCAAGACAGAGGCAGGGACCAGCTTGTCCCTGGAAAGTAGAGATCTGATATAAACATGTTTGGGTCTGGCAGCAAGGGAGTCCACCCCAGTCGGCTTGCAGTAACCTTAAACAATACGTGACAATTTGCCAATAAAATGTATATTACATCTGTTTAGAGGACGGAGTCAGAAGACAGAACAAATTAAAATGGCTTAAGGAAGCAGTCTAAGACTACCCAAAGTAGCTAAGTTACATAATGTTAGGATTCAAATGCCAAACTAAGTATTGCCCACTTAATCCACAAGTGAAAAGGAGACTCCAAAATTTGTTCTGTTTATATAACTTTTACGTGAAATATATAGCGATTTGTTTTTCAGAAAGCAATATGGCAACTTGTAGGCGTTTCCTTTACGCAGCGACTAGAGAAATCTTCCACAACTAGGCAGCTCCGCTTTGCCGTAAGCTGCTCGGGGCTGGCATATACCAGCTTAATAGAGAGCTAACATCTCAGGTCTCAGAAGGCAGCAAGAATTCTATGAGCACGAGCAAGGAACTCAGGACTGCGAGGGGTGCACCCACACACTGAGGCAATGGGGATGTTCTATCGGGAACTCACCAAGGCCAGCTGGCCGGGGACTGAAAAAGCATGGGACAAAACCGGTCTCGCTGAACATAATGGACAATGAGGACTACTGAGAACTGAAGAACAATGGCAATGGGTTCTTGATCCTATTGCACGTAATGGCTTTGTGGGAGCCCAGGTAGTTTGGATGCTCTCCTTAATAGACCTGGATGGAGGTGGGTGGTCCTTGGACCTCCCACAGGGCAGAGAAACCTGCTTGCTCTTTGGGCTGAGGAGGAAAGAAGACTTGATTGGGGGAGGGGGAGGGAATGGGAGGTGGTGGCGGGGAAGAGGCAGAAATCTTTAATAATTAAATAAATTAATTAATTAAAAAAAATGTATATTACAGAAGGCAGAAGGCTCACCCTAATTTTGGAAGTGTTAGACCATGATATTTGCTTATACTTTTCCTCATTTCAAAGAGGCAAATAAAAGTTGTAGTCCAGAAAAAAAAATGGAGCAAAATGAAAGTGCAAAAACTGAAGTTTGTTTGTTTGTTTGCTTTTGAGACTAGGCCGTGTAGCCCAGGCTGGCTTTGAGTATCATGCGGAATGCCTTGAACTTCTGATCCCGCAGCCCCTACTTCCCCAGTGCATACCGGGATTTCTGCAATGGAGAGCAAACCCAATGCTCATGCGTGTTAGGCAAGCACTCTGCCAACTGAGTTCCAGCTCTAACCACCAAAACAAAAAAAAATTTTAAAAAATGGAAAAGCAGAGAGAGAGCACTTGGGTTCGGTTCGGGTCCAGACGCTGCTGTGATTCCAGATATGACGCACGGTCTCTTCCGTGAGCACGGGAGAAAACATGATGTGACTGGGCCCATGGACAAGGCCTTGTGGGCCACAGACACAGCCTCTCGTATGATAAGGACTCAAGGGTAGGAACAGGGCCAGGCCGTCCCTTGAAGCCAGAGGTGAGAAGAGAAACAAGTCACTTGGAAAGAAGGAACTCATCTCAGTCATTTCATGGGGGTGGGGGTGGCAGCCTGTGTGAAAGTGTGGACCTTGGGCCACGCAGACACCATCTCCTGCGCCCATGTCACCTGGATGGATGAACAGACCGTGGAAATTGATTGACTGATTCTGAGATTCAGAAGCACCAAGTCAAAATCATGTTCTTCACTGCAGACCAGGCCTCGAATGTTGGGGGCTGGGAAGAAGTGGGGAGGGAGGGAGAGAGGGAGAGAAGCTTTTACCCACAAATAAGAAAACTCAAGTCCTGAAACATCTAGAGCTAGCTTGATGGCAGCAAAATCAACACTCATAAGATGAATTAACTCCAGATGAAATTAAATAGTTGGAACAATGAAGACACTTTAAGCTGAGCACGTGTGGGCGTTTGCTGAGAATAATGAGTGAATACGATTTACAGAGAGAACAGAGATGGTGTGGCAGGTCCTTCCGTCGATGTGTTGCTTTTGGTGGTTAATGAATAAAGAACTGCTTTGAGCCTATGGCAGGAAAGAACAGAACTAGGCGGGGAAAGCTAGGCTGTATGCTGGGAGAAAGAAGGGCAGAGTCAGAGAGATGCCATGGAGCCGCCAGAGACAAATGCTGGGAACTTTACCCAGTAAGCCACAGCCACATGGCGATATACAGATTAATAGAAATGGGTTAAATTAATATATAAGAGTTAGCCAATAAGAAGCTAGAGCTAATGGGCCAAGCAGTGATTTAATTAATACAGTTTCTGTGTGATTATTTCAGGTCTAAGCTAGCCTGGCGGCCAGGGACAAACAAGCGGCCTCCTCTAACACAGAGAGGCATAGGCCATCAAGATCAGGCAGCTGTGGAAAGGGCACCGCCCATCCTGACAGCCTGAGTCCATGCCCAATACTCACATAGTGGAAGTTCTAGATCATTCTGTGCTGTGATAAAACACTAAGATCAAAAGCAACCTGGGTCGAGAGGATGCTTATACTTCCAGGTTACAGTCTATCATTGAGGAGGTCATGGCAGGAACTTGAAGCAGAAGTCATGGCTGAATGATGCTTGTTGGCTTATTCCAAGCCTCATGCTTAGCTAGCTTTCTTATATAGCTCAGGACCACATGCCCAGGGAATGGTGCCACCCACAGTAGGCTGAGCCATTCTGGATTAATTGGTAATGGAAACAACCCCCCCACACACACACACACAGTCATGACCCTAAGCCAACCTGATCTGGGCAATTCCTCAATGAAGGTTTTCCTTTCAGAGGAGTCTAGGTTGTGTCAAGTTGACAAATGAAGCTAACTAGGGTCCATGTACAGAAAATTTCAAGCAAGCATCATCCCCAAAAGTAAAGAACAGACACATATGCCCGTCTACAATGAATGAACAGCGAAGTCTATCAGCTGCAGGAGAGGAATGCTGGTTTGTGGTATAAGGCACACAAACCTTGAAAACACTGTGCTATATCGAAGATGTCAGGCTCACAGTCCACATGAAGTAGAACCATCCAGAACAGGCAATTCCCAAAGATAGAAAGAGTAGTCCTTGCCAAGGTCTCAGGGGAAGGAAGAACTGGGAGAGACAGGGCACAGCTGAATACAGGGTTTCTTTGGAGTAGAGAATGACGAACACCTTCTGGAGTTAGTTTTGATTGACGTCACAACGTGGAGAATAGACTGAAAAACTACATGGAGATCTTTTTATGGTGTATCAATTGTATTAGTAAAGCAAACAATAGCCATTCACATCAAAACTCACAGAAATACAGGCACAGAGGAGACCTTCTTGACTGCATATGAAGAAACTACAGGGTTGGTGAGATGGCCCTTGCCACATAAGCCTGGTGACCAGAGCTTCAACCCGGAACCCATGAAAAGGTGGAAGGAGGGACTCACCTCTGTAAAGTGGTCCTCTGTCCTCCACATGAACACTGTGTTAATTACACACACACACACACACACACACTGAAAATACATACTGTTTAAAAGAAGAGGCAAGTGTGGCACACAACAAAAAACGGCTGGTATCGCGGCTGAGGAGAGAGCACTTTCATCCTAAGGCTGGGCAGGCAGTGATATTCACACTCAGCATTTGTGTTCAGCATAGTGCTGACAAGTTTAACTGCTGCAATAAGTCAGGGAATGGAACCTAAAGACTCTGTCTTGGTCACTTTTCTATTGCTGTAGAAAAAAGAACACTATGACCACAGCAACTTATAGAAGGAAGCGTTTATTTGACTTACAGTTGTAGGGGATACGAGTCCATGACCATCACAGTGTAGGCACAGCAACTGGAGCAGAAGCTGAGAGCTCCCATCTTAAACCATAAGCAGGAAGCAGAGAGTGTACTAGGAATAGCAAATGACTTTTGAAGTTGTAAAGTATGCTGTGACATATCTCCTCCAGCAAAGCCATACTTCCTAAGCTTCCACAAACAACCTTACCAACTGGGGACCCAGTGTTCAAACAACCAAGAGTGTAGGGGACATGTCACTCTGACCACTAAAGATACCAGGTTGGAAGGCGAGAAATCAAACCAACCTTATTTGCATAAGGTGAGTTTAGGTGCTGGATACAAGATGGACATTCAAGATTTTATTTATTTATTATGTATACAGTGTTGTACCCGATTGTATGCCTGTATACCAGGACACCAGATCTCAATATAGACGGTTGTGAACCACCATGTGGTTGCTGGAAATTAAACTCAGGACCTCTGGAAGAGCAACCAGTGTTCTTAATCTGAGTCATCTCTCCAGCCCCAAGATGGACATTCAAAAACCAAATTTGTCATGATAAAGTGGACAAGACCAGCCATGAATCAATGGGGTCTATTTTCTCCGTCAAGGTAGGTTTTGAAGGCCCCTCGCCTCCTGAGACTTCACCAACAGCTTATGTTTCTGAGGAAAGAGAATCATTAGATACTTTTCTGTTTCTGTGGTAAAACACCATGACCACTTATAGAAGAGTTTGTTTGACTTACTGTAGGCAGAGTTTTCCCATCCGAGGAGCCACTTCTGAATTACCACACAGAGGCTCAATATTAATATTAATTGTAAATGCTCAGCCAATAGCTCAGGCTTATTACTAACTAGCTCTTACATTTTAAGTTGACCCACATTCCTCATTTATGCTCCCCAACATAATGGTACCTTTATTAGCATGGCACGTTCATCTCCTGCTCCCTATATGTATGACTGGAGACTCCTGACTTCCCCTTCCTCATCCCATCATTCTCATTTTGGCTTTCCTCCCTAACTGTATCCTATTCAGCTATTGGCCAGTCAGTTTGTCCAATAACCAATCATATCAGCACATAGTCACACAGTACACAGCAGGATTATTCCACAGCATTTACAGCTCCAGAGAATTAGAGTCCATAGTGATGGGGACAGCATGGCAACAGGTGGAGAACTGGAGGAGAAGCTGAAGGTTCATATCTTAAACAGAAAGCAAGAAGCAGAGAGAACAAACTGGAAATGACAGGAGGCTTTGAAACCTTAAATCCCACCCCAGGGACACACTTCCTCCAGCAAGATCACAGCTCCCAAGCCTACACACACAGAACCACCAGCTGGGGATCAAATGTTCAAATGCCATAGACGATGGGAGACACCTCGTTCACATCACCACAGAGAGACATTCTCTTCAGTGGCGTCGATGTTGATAAGTTGCCATAAATAACCCTTTACCCATGCTCCTGTCAGTCATCCCAAATGAAATTCATGGATTGATTCACCAAAAGAAAAAAAAAGGCAACCAAAAAATATCAAAGTAAATTGGATTAGTAAACACTGAGCACACAGGGAAAACAATAAAACGCTAAGTATTGTTGATAATCAGTCAAAGAAACACCGGATGTAAATCAAATGACATGTGTGTAGGACATTTGATACAAATCAAATGGCATGTGTGTAGAACACCTGATATAAATCAAATGACATGTGTAGAACATTTGTGCAAAATCCAACCATGAAAATGAAAGCAAGTGAAAACGAATTAAAGGAAGGAAGAGACAGACGGCCATGCCATTCCCAGTTTGTGCTCTCTGCTTCCTGCTTGCTGTTCAAGATGTGAGCCCTGGGAAGCCACAGCCTGGTTAAGGCCTCCATTCCTCCCAGTCGGCAGGAGGCTGGCAACAGTCTTTGGAGTTCGGCGGAGATTCTGTAGAGAGAGAAGCTCTTTCTAAAGTATATAAAGAGAACAAAAGAACAGGGAGAGCTGAAGCTGTGTGAAAAAAGATAAAACGGGTCATTATGGTCCGTCCTATTTCAAGCCTCATACAGCTGCACCAGTGGAGACCGTGTAACGCAAGTGGAGGCGGAGACTCAGAGGTTAGCGGGACGGAACAGAGGGCCAGGAATAGACCCACACACATATGCCCAACTGCTTCTTTAAAAAGTTTTCACATTATCTACGTGTGCTGGTGGGGTGTGGAGGTCAGAGGACAGCCTGTGGGAGGCAGTTATCTGGTTCCTCCATGCGGATTGCAGAGACCAAACTCGGGGTGTTGGGGGGGCTGAAATGGTGAAGCCATCTCACCGACCCAGCAGTGGTTTTTACTTTTTCACCAACTTGTAAGAAAAAGCAGTTCAGCAGAAGGTAGTCGTCTCAATACACAATGCTGGAACAGCTGGGCATCATAGATTAAAAATAAGAACAACCTTGATCTAAGTTCGCATCTCAAAAAAAAAAAAAAAAAAAAAACCCTCAATCTGAGTCACAGACCTAAATTTAACTCTATAAAATTATGTACACAGAACAAACTATATGTGGGACGAATCCTTAGGATATGCAACTAGACAATCCTTACAGTTGACACCAAAAACACAATCCATAAGAAGAGATATGAGACATTTGACCCTTCACAATTGGAAAATTCTGCTTTGAGAGAGGACATGCTTGTGAACAGCATGATCCCAACACTTAGCTGGCAGAGGCAGGGGGATCTCTTAGTGTCTGGAACTAATCTGGTCTACACAGAGAGTTCCACCAGCCAGGGCTCCAGAGTGAGACCCCGTCTCAGAAATGAATGAATGAATGAATGAATGAATGAATGAATGAAAATATTAAAAATGGTAGTGCGGATGAAAAGGCAGGCTACAGACTAAAGGACATGTTTGCAGACCACATGCCCTGTGTGTGATATGTTTCTGCAACACACAGAGTGGTGGAACTCAACAACAAGCAGCAATCCAATAATAAAGCAGGTAAGAGATATGAGCAGGTGTTTCAGCAGAGTCGATGCAAAGGACAGCTAGGCACACACATAACGCCAGCCAGCCTGGCAGGTCAATGCAAATGACAGATAACACACACATAAAGCCAGGCAAGATGACAGCTGCTCGGGAAACAAAGGTTAATGTCACAGTGAGAGTCCGTCGCATGTATATCCATGGCTAAAATTGAAACAACATAAACCAAAATCCCAACTAATCCCGAATGTTGGGATTAGAAATGTATTGGGGAGATAGTTGGGGAGCATGGGAGCTACTCTAAAAACAGCAGGGCAACTTCTTTATGAGGAAAGCATGCAACTTGGCAGCTGCAGGCTTGGATCTTTTGGCCTTCACCCCAGGAATATAAAAACATGTATACACACACACACACACACACTGCACAGGTCTGGGTTAGTGGCTCAGCAGTTAAGAGTGACATTGATCTTGCAGAGGACCCAGGTTTTGTTCCCACCACCTCAGTTGGGCACTGTGTAACCACTGGATACTGCCGTTCCAGGGCACCTCGTGGGCACCCTCTTCTGGCCTCCACATGCCCTGCACTTATGTGCACATACTCACACACAAACACACACATAATTAAAAATGAAATATTTTTAATTTAACTTATGTGCATAAATGTTTCCAACAATTTCATTTCTAATAACCAAAATCTTGAAGGTTTTTTTTAAAATATTTATTTATTATGTATACAATATTCTGTCTGTGTGTATACCTGAAGGCCAGAAGAGGGCGCCAGACCTCTTTACAGATGGTTGTGAGCCAACATGTGGTTGCTGGGAATTGAACTCAGGACCTTTGGAAGAGCAGACAATGCTCTTAACCAGTGAGCCATCTCTCCAGCCCTTGAAGGTATTTTTTTTAAGCCTTTCAAAAGAATGGTTAGAGGACTGTGACCTGTCCTTGCTGTGGAATTCAACTCTGCAGTAAAAAGGGACAGACTGTTAATGCAGACAGAAGCCTGAACAGATCAGAAGGGTATGACACGAGTGACAATAGTCGGTTCCAAGAGATAGAATTCCTCTTAGGCCGTGCTCTCCATATGATAAAGCTATAGAAAATATGAACAAGTCAGTGTTTCCAGGGAGTGGGGAGAAATTTGAGTGGAAGGCGCATTATTTAACAACTGTGTGTGTGTTTAAGCAGAGTGGTTGGTTACCACCATAACAGTCATATGCCACTATTGCACTAATGGTAACATTTTGCCTGGCAGGTTAATATTGTTCCAAACCATTGTCACACAGATCATCCTGTTAAAACTCAATGGGTATTTTTTAAAGACATGAATTTAGTAAAAGAACTTGTATAAAGATTGAGGGGTGAGATGTGAATGGGAATAAATTAGAGAGGATGGGGCTACAGTAATCAGAATACTATTTATACATATACGAAACTGTCAAAGATCAAACCCAGAGAAATAAAAAGAGCTGAAGTAGAAACCCAAGCAAAACAACCAAAAAAAAAAATGAGTTTAAGAATGAAAATGTGATCATTGTCACAAAGACTAAATAGATTGGACAAAGTTTAGAGTAGACATTGCAAAAAAGACGTGACTTAGAAGAAAGTCCTGAAGGATAGCACAGAGGAGATAGAAAGTGGGCAAGAGAGATGGCGGCAACCCAAACATGGACATTTCTTTTCTCCAGGCTGCATTAGCTAGCTAATGTTGCAGGAAAAACATACCTTGTTTGTTATTTTGAAGGTTCTGCTTTGTTGTTGTTGTTGTTGTTGTTGTTGTTGTTGTTGATCAGACTCAGGATCTCATGCATGCTAGGCAAGGGCTCTTCCACTGAGATATATCCACAACCCAAGTGTCTACCTTAGGGCTATTTTGAAGGTGAAGTCAATGGGATGGTGTGGTAGTTTGAAGGAGAATGGTCCCCATAGGCTCATATATTTGAATGCTTGGTCCTCACCTGGTGGACTGTTTGGGAAGGATTAGGAGGTGTGTCCTTGTTGGAAAATGTGTGTCTGTGGGAGAAGGCTTTGAGGTTTCAAAAGCCCTCACCATTTCCAAGTGTCTCTGTCTCTTGCCTTTCTCTGCCTCTCTCTGCCTCCTACTTTCAGATAAAGGTATAAGCTATCAGCTACCACTCCAGCGCCATGCCTGCCTTCCTGCAGCCATGCCCCCCAACATGATGCTTGTGGTGATCTGAATAAGAATGCCTCCTCCATGAGGCTCATATATTTGAATATTTGGTTTCCAGTTGGTGGAACTGTTTAGGAAGGATTAGGAGGTGTGGCCTTGTTGGAGGATGTGAGATGGTGGGCTTTGAGATTTCAAAAGCCCACACCAGGCCCAGTCTCTCTGTCTCTCTGTCTGTTTCTGTCTATCCCTGTCTCTGTCTCTCTGCCTCTGTCTGTCTCTGTCTCTCTCTCTCCCCCTCCTGCTGTGGATCAGCTATAAGCTCTCAGCTCTCTCTCCAGCACCATTGCCTTCCTGCCTGCTGCCCTGCTCCCTGCCATGATTGAAATGAACTACCCTCTTAAAGTCCAAATGACCTCCCAATTAAATGCTTTCTTTTATTAGTTTTCTCAGTCATGGTATCCCCTCATATCAATAGAAAATCAACGAAGACAGATGGCTATGAAGTGTTAAAGGGGAGCAGGGACTTGAGACTGCCCCAAACTCTATAAAGAAGACCACATTGACCGGAGCAGAGAATATGGCACACATGGGCCTCAAGGGGAAGGATGTCATAAATTGTTGGTCGTGAGAGACTCTCCATTCTCCATTGCTGCAACAGAACAGCTGAGACTACATAATTCACAAAGAAAAGCAGTTTGCTTATGCTCCCATGTGGAGGGCTCACAGACAAGCACTAGGAAAACCGCTAATGTTAGACACGTAGTCTTGTCTCTTCAATGGAAGGAATGTATACCTGTTTTCCACTCAGACAGCTGGGGGTGGATGTAGTTAAAGGCCTGGTGATCTGTACTATTTGTAGGGTCAGACCACACTTGGATCCCCCAAACTGTTATGTTTATCTTAGACCCTTCCTCCCTAGACCTTTATCTTTAACGTTGTTTCTCAGTCAATAGATCCCATGTACTTTACAGCCTGGTGACCCCTATGTTCTCTGTATGACCAGATCCTCGACCCTTAAGCTATAGAACCTATCATTATGGCAAAAGTCACATGTACTTTGCAAAAGAGTTTCGATGTAGTCACGCCTTAGCTTTATTGTACACAGGGATTGAGATAATTGTCACCAGGAAACTTTTTGCTACAGTTTTGCTGTACTTAAATATGTCTAGAATAAGCTCCCTAGTGTCAGGCTCATGAAGTTTGAACCAATGCTGGCTTACTAAATTGTGTTGAATGGATTTCCTTCTTACCTCACGCAGGTTGTTCCTCTGCCAGCTCTGGTGATTTCAGGGACCCCCACACTCACAGATGTGAAACCTGGACTGCCTACTAGCCTGGTGCTGGTGACAGTGTGCACGCTGATTCAGTTCACAGTAGAGCATGGACAAGCAAGCAGATGTGTGCAGCAGAGGCAAGCCCAGGGGGGCAGGAACACTTCATGAAAACCTACCCTTGAGGGAGCCACAAGAACCATAATTCATGCAAGAGAGAGAGGAATGAGTCTATTCCCGAAGGTGCTATCCTCGAGACTACATCACCTCCAACTATACCTCACTGTAGAGAACCACTTCTCAACATGAATTCTGATGAAAAACCAACTGCTCAAACCATAGATGAGCCTTTTAGATGTGTCCCAGTGGAGTGTTGATGGTAAAATTTGTGATTTGGGAACCCTGGAGAACAACCCCTTGGGGAGCCGTGAACAAGGCAACAATATTGAAAGCCCAGGTGTGCCACTATCAGGAAAATGGTGTCAACAGGGAGAGGAGAGGACTAAGGGCTGGGCAGGCCACAATTCAGATGTCTACAGCCGGGGTGGGGAGGACAGCAAAGCAAATTGGGAGAGAAAAGCAGGCAGCTAAGGGTCTCAGACCGGAGTGTCCTTCGGGAAGAAGGGCTGTGGCCTGCTGTGGGACACGGAACTTCATTGCTCGACCACTCTGGGAGTGAGCCGCGGCCAGCGAGAATGTGAAACACAAGTGCCTGTTTCCTTCCAGTTGCTGAGATGGACACCCCGGCACAAGCAACTTGAGGGGAGAAAAGGATTGTTGACTCGTGGTTCCAGAAAGGTTACATCAGGGAAGGCAAGGTGTTCATAGTGTGAGGCTAGCACAGCAGCAATCCAGACACATGAGGCTATCCCAGGAACAATCCAGGAGATACAGCAGACAGGAAGTGGAGTCAGGCGATAGCACCTCAAAGCCTACTCCGACTCAGGTACTTCCTCCAGCAAAGGGCTGTCTCCTGGATATGTCACAACCTCCCTGGACTGCACCACCAACTGGGGTCATTGCTCATTCAAATCACCAAGGTGTGCTTCCTAAAATATCACTGATTGCCCAGCACAGTAGTCGATGATGGTGGCAGTCCTCTATCGTCCCTGGTCCTCTGGTCTTCACTATGGAACTATGGTTTTTCCTCTGAGACAGAATTGCTAGGAGTTCCCACAGAGCTGTGTCTTGTGATGATGAGTTATGCTTGTTAATATCCTTAGGACTCTTTTTGGTGGATCATATTTTAATGAAGGACCCCTATGACTATAGGGACTGAGGACCTAGATGGGTTCAAAGAGGACTCCCTAAACAGAAAATGAGCTCAGTTCTAGGTTTTTTGTTTGCTTGTGTTTGTATTGCAATTTGTAAGTATTCAAGCCAACTATGGTGGTACACACCTCTCACCCTAGCTCCCAGAAGGCTAAGGTGGGACAGTCATCAGCTTGAGACCAGCCTAGGCTATGTAAAAAGACTCTGTCTCAAAAACAAACTAGAACCACCAGGCTGATTCAGTGGTCAAAGTTCCCTGGTGCAAAAGACTGTCAACCTGAGTTCAATCCCAAGATCCTCATGGGGGAAGTAGAGTAGATTCCTCAAGTTGTGGTCTGACCTTCACATGTGTACCATGGTGTAAGTGCATGTGCACACACACACACACACACACACACACACACATAAGTAGGGGCTAGAGATGATTCAGCAGTTAAAAGCACTTGTTACTGCAGAGGACCTTGGTTCAGCTCCCAGCACCCACATGACAGCTTACAATTGTCCTGAGATAATCTTTCTGTTCACTGTAAAGATGTGTCTCTGCCTAAGGCACCTTATGATTTGTTTAATAAAGAACTGAATGGCCAATAGCTAGGGAGGAGAGAATAGGTGGGATTTCCAGGGAGAGAAGGGAACTCTGGGAAGAAGAGAGGCAGACAGACACCAGCAAGATGTGCAACAAGTTGGACGCACAGAATGGGAAAGAATTAAGAGCCACGTGGTAAAATGTAGATTAATAGAAGCAGGGTCATTTCAGTTATGAGTGAGTTGGAAACAGGCCTAAGCAAAAGGCCAAATTTTCATAATTAATAATAAGCCTCCAAGTCATTCTTGGGGAGCTGTCAGTCCCAAAGAAAGTCCAACAAGAAAGCTTGTTACACACAACTGCCTGTAACTCTACTCCCAAGGAGACTTGATGTCTCTCCTGACCTCCATGAGCACTGCTTGCCTGTGGTTCATATACACACATGTAGGCAAAACACTCATCCACATAAAGCAAAGATGACTCTTATTTAAACCATTAAATAAATAAATATACAAAAAAACAAAATAAAAAGAAGAGTGTGAATATCCAGCTCTATATATCTCTAAGCTCAGGCATTTGACCTCTCTTCGGGGAAATTTTGATCAATGAATACTTTTATAAGTTAAAAGCTATCCCCCACTCCTGGAAAAAGGTTAATTATTCTTTTGAATTTTTTGTCAAATTTTGATACTGCAAAAATAATTTCCTTCCATTTCAGCACAAAATAAACATTTTCCCAACTGAAACAACCAGGAACCTCCTCAAAAGATCCTCCCTATGTGGGATTTAATGGTCAGGACTCCTACACCACCAGGATGCTCAGCATTTAATATCTCCAGCTCCTCCTCCTCCTTTGTGGAGCTGGATTCCAGTGTTTCTCCTATTGGCAAGAACTGCTTCCAATAATTGCAGCGGGCTGAGGCTTCAAAGCCCAAAATCCTTGGCAGTCCCCTATTGAATGCTTCAGTGAAAGAGTTCCAACAGATTGGAACATGAAGCCACACCAGTTTAGTGGACTCCTTTATATATAAAGTACAGTCCCACGCTAGGACAGCAGACTGAAGTTCAAAGCATGCCGTTTGCTTTAGAGAAGCTTTTCTGTTTCAGGAGGTCCCATTTGTTAATTGTTTCTCTCAGTGTCTGCACCGCTGGGGTTATATTTAGGAAGTGGTCTCCTGTGCCAATGCGTTCAAGTGTTCTTCACACTTTCTCTTCTATGAGGTTCAGTGTGGTTGGTTTTATGTTGAGGTCTTTGATCCATTTGGACTTGAGTTTTGTGCTTGAAAATAGATATGGATCTATTTTCATTCTTCTACATATTGATATACATTTATGCCAACACCATTTGTTGAATATGCTTCCTTTTTTCCATTTTATATTTTTAGCTTCTTTGTCAAAAATCAGGTGTTTGTAGGTGTGTGGATTAATATTTGGGTCTTCGATTTGGTTCCGTTGGTCTTCCTGTCTGTTTTTATGCCAATACCAGGCTGTTTTCAGTACTGTAGCTCTGTAGTAGAGTTTGAAGTCAGGGATTGTGATAACTCTAGAAGTTCATTTATTGTACAGGATTGTTTTGGCTATCCTGGGTTTTTTGCTTTTTCTTTTTTTTTTTTTTTTTTTTTTTTTTTTTTTTTTTTTTTTTTTTGGTTTTTCGAGACAGGGTTTCTCTGTGGTTTTGGAGCCTGTCCTGGAACTAGCTCTGTAGACCAGGCTGGTCTCGAACTCACAGAGATCCGCCTGCCTCTGCCTCCCAAGTGCTGGGATTAAAGGCGTGCGCCACCACCGCCCGGCTTGCTTTTTCATATGAAGTTGAGTACCATTCTTTCAATGTCTGTGAAGAATTTTGCTGGGATTTTGATGGGCATCGCATTGAATCTGTAGATTGCTTTTGGTAAGATTGCCATTTTTACTTTGTTAATTCTGCTTACCCAAGAACATGGGAGATCTTTCCACTTTCTGGTGTCTTCTTCAATTTCTTACTTCAAAGATTTAAAGTTCTTGTCATTCAGGTCTTCTACTTGCTTGGTTAGAGTTACTGTGAGATATTTTGTGCTATTTATATCTATTGTGAAGGGTGATATTTCTCTGATTTCTTTCTTAGCCCATTTATCATCTGTGTACAGGAGGGCTACTGATTTTTTTCTTAGTTAATCTTGTATCCTACTACATTACTGAAGGTGTTTATGAGTTGTAGAAGCTTCATAGTAGAATTTTTGGGGTCACTTATGTAAACTATCATATCATCAGCAAATAGTGAGAATCTGACTTCTTCTTTTCTGATCTGTATCCCCTTGATCTACTTTTGTTGTCTTATTGCTCTAGCTAGAACCTTAATAATTCTATTGAATAGATACAGAGAGAGTGGACAACTTTGTCTTGTTCCTGATTTCAGCGGGATCGCTGTGAGTTTCTCTCCATTTAGTTTGATATTGGCTATTGGCTTGCTGTATATTGCCTTAATTGTGTTTAGGTATGTTCCTTGTATCGCTGCTCTCTCCAAGACCTTTATCATGAAGGACTGTTGTATTTTGTCGAAAGGTTTTTCGGCTCTAATGAGATGTGGTTTTTATTTTTTCAGTTTGTTTATATGTTGGATTATATTGACAGATTTCCATATGTTGAATCATCCCCTGCATCTCTGGGATAAAGCTGAGCTGATCATGGTGAACGATGGTTCTGATGTGTTCTTGGATTCGATTTGTCAGTATTTTATTGAGTATTTTTGCGTCAATGTTCATGAGTGAGACTGGTCTATAATTCTCTTTATTAGTAATGTCTTTCTGTGGTTTGGGTAGCTGGGTAATTATAGCCTCATAAAAAGATTTTGGCAATGTTCCTTCTGCTTCTATTGTGTGGAACAATTTGAGGAGTATTGGATTAATTCGTCTTTGAAAATCTTGTAGAATTCTAAACTGAAACCATCTGGTCCTGTGCTTTTTTTGGTTGGGAGACTTTTGATGACTGTTTCTATTTCTTTAACAGTTATAGGTTTATTTAATTTGCTTATCTGGTCCTGATTTAATTTTGGTAATTGATACTTATCCAGAAAGTTGTCCATTTCCTTAAGTTTTCCAATTTTTTGGAGTACAAGTTTTTGAAATATGACCTGATGATTCTCTGGATTTCCTCCGTGTCTGTTGTTATGTCCCCCTTTTCATTTCTGATTTTGTTAATTTGAATATTCTCTCTCTGCCTTTTGGTTAGTTTGGATAAAGGTTTGTCTATTTTGTTGATTTTTTCGAAGAACCAACTCTTTGTCTCATTGATTCTTTGTATTGTTTTCTTTGTTACTATTTTGTTGATTTCAGCTCTCAATGTTATTATTTCCTGCCCTCTAGTTCTCTTGGGTGAGTTTGCTTCTTTTTGTTCTAAAGTTTTCAAATGTTCTGTTAATTCACTAGTGTGGGATTTTTCCAGCTTCTTTATGTAGGCATTTAGTGCTATGAACTTTCCTCTTAACACTGCTTTCATTGTGTCACATAAATTTGGGTAGGTTGTGTGGTCATTTTCATTGAATTTTAGGAAGTCTTTAATTTCTCCCTTTATTTCTTCCTTGACCCATTTATACTTCAGGTGAGCATTGTTTAATTTCCATGTGGGTTTTCTGGAATTAGTGTTGCTATTGAATTTCTAATTTTAAGCCATGGTGATCCAATAAGATACATGAGATTATTCTATTTTTTTTTTATCTGTTGAGGTTTGTTTTGTTACTAAATATGTGGTCAATTTTAGAGAAAGTTCCATGAAGTGCTGAGAAGAAGGTATATTCTTTTATGTTTGGGTGGAATGTTCTGTAGATGTCTGTTAAGTTCATTTGAGTCATAACATCTGTTAGTTCCCTTATTTCTCTGTTTATTTTTCTCTGACTGACCTGTCCAGTGGTTGAGAGTGGAGTGTTAAAGTCTCCCACTATTAGTGTGTGGGGTTTAATGTATGATTTAAACTTTAAAAGTGTTTCTTTTACGTATGAGGGTGCCCTTATATTCAGGGCATAAATGTTCAGTATTGAGATTTCCTCTTGATGGGCTTTTTCTGTGACTAATATGAAATGTCCTTCTTTGTCTCTTTTGATTGATTTTAGTTTGAAGTCTATTTTGTTAGATATTAGGATAGCTACACCAGCTTTTTTTTTTTTTAGGTCCATTTGATTGGAAAAATTTTTCCCAACCCTTTACTCTGAGGTAATGTCTGTCTTTGAGGTTGAGATGTGTTTTTGTATGCAACAGAAGTGTGGATTCTGTTTTCGTATCCCATCTGTTAGTCTGTGTCTTTTATAGGTGAGTTGAGTCCATTTATTTTAAAGGCTATTAATTACCAGTGGTTACTATCTCCTGTTAATTTAGTTTTCATTGTTGGTGATGTTATTTTGTGTATGTTTCTCTTCTTCTTTGGAATTTGCTGCTATGAGATCATTAATTGTTTATGTTTTTGTTGATGTATCCAACTTCCTTGGGTTGAAGTTTCCCTTCTAGTACTTTGTGTAGGGCTGGGTTTGTGGCTAGGTATTGGTTAAATCTGGTTTTGTCATGGAATATCTTGTTTTGTCCTTCTATGGTGATTGAAAGTTTTGCTGGGTATAGTAGTCTGGGCTGACATCCATGGTCTCTTAATATCTGCATAACCCTTGACCAGGACCTTCTGGCTTTCATTGTCTCCATTGAGAAGTCAGGTGTCATTATGATAGGTCTGCCTTTATATGTTACTTGGTCTTTTTCCTTTGCAGCTCTTAATATTCTTTCTTTATTCTGTATGTTTAATGATTTGATTATTATGTGGCAAGGAGACTTTTTTTTTTTTTTTGATCCAGTCTATTTGGTGTCCTGTAAGCTTCTTGTATCTTCATGGGCATATCTTTTTTTAGGTTGGGAAAGCTTTCTTCTACAACTTTGTTAAATGTATTTTCTGTTCGTTTTAGTTGAACTTCTTCTATACCTATTATTCTTAGGTTTGGTCTTTTCATGATGTCCCATAGTTCCTGGATATTTTTGTTAAGCTTTTGTTATATTTAATGTTTTCTTTGACTGATGAGTCTGTTTCCTCTATTGTTTCTTCAGCACTTGAGATTCTCTCTTCCATCCTTTGTATTCTGTTGTTTATGCTTGTATTTGTGATTCCTAATCATTTTCTCATGATTTCTGTTTCTATAATTCCCTCGGCTTGTGTTTTCTTTATTGTTTCTATTTCAGTTTTCAAGTCTTAAATAGTTTCTTTCATATGTTTGATTGTTTTTTCTTGGTTTTCTTTAAGGGATTTGATGATGTCTTCCAATTTTTTTGTTTGTCTTTTCCTCCATTTCCTTGAGGGGATTTTTCATTTCCTCTTTAAGGGCCTCAAACAGTCTCCTAAAGTTATTTTTTAGGTCATTTTCTTCAGCCTCATCTATATTTGCTTGTTCAAGTCTTGCTGTTGTAGGGTCACTAGTTTTTACTGGTGTCGTGTTGCTCTTTGTGGTGTTGCGTGTGTTCTTACCTGTCTACCCATCTTTTCCTCTGATTGCTGTAGTTGGGGCTGTCTGTGGGGCTGACTCTGGTGATCAATTTTCCAGGTGCCAGTAGATCCAAGGCTCAGATGGTTGTTCCTCATGGGGCAGTCAGTGTCATGGTTCTAGTCACCCTATTGGTCACTCTGTGTTCCTGGAGATTGGCGTTCCCAGGATTTGCTCTGCTCCTGTGAAGTTTGCTGTCTCAGGCCTACTCTGACCTAGGTCACTGACTCACTCCTGTTTCTGGTATGGATCCATTTCTGTGGAGGTGCCTGGCTTGGGGTTGGTCCCGCAAAGGTCTCTGGCTCCAATCTACTCCCTTGGAGTTCCCAGACTCTGGTGCACCTGGACCCGCAGAGGTCCTGGCTCAGGCCTACTCCCTCAGAGGTCCCAGACTCTCACATAGACCGCAGAGGTTTCTGGTTTCTGCCTACTCCCTCAGCAGTTGCTCCCCTATACTTTCTCCTGTGGAGATTTGTTGTCTTAGGCCTGCTCTGGCCTAGGTTGCTGACTCAGTCTTGTTCCATAAATGTCCCTGGCGTGAATCAGCTCCTGCTCCTGTGTAGTTTGCTGTCTCCACCCTTATTTGTATTTTATATGTATGTCTGCATATATGTCTCAAATCTCAAGAGGGCTTTAAAAAGGAATAGTGTGTACAGATAGGGAGAACTGGGGGAGACAGGGTTGGGATGGTGAGGACTTGTGGCTTTTACCAGGAGCTCTGTTGAGTGAGAGAGGGAAGAAGTAACTGGAAAAGTACCTGAGGTCAGGTGAGCGACCATTGAATTCTAATGTCGAGTGGTTCTCATGGGGTTTGGAGGCTTGGAAATTCCATACCTCATACTTTTGGATCAGAAATGTTCGACCTGTTCTCTCTCTCTCTCTCTCTCTCTCTCTCTCTCTCTCTCTCTCTCTTCTCTCTCTCCCTCTCATCTCTTTGAAACTGACTGGATTTCTTAATTCTAAGGGTCTCTCACTAATTCTGGAGATTTTCAGTGCTCTGGTCTATCACCTAGCACTGTCAGTCTTACCAGTATATTCCTTGTTGTTTTGTCCCAATTCTTTGCATTTTCAATAGTTTTTTTCAATGTGTTTTCCTTTTTCTTTTCTTTCTTTTTTTTTTTTTTTGTTGTTGTTTTGTTTTGTTTTTCTAGATGGGGTTTCTCTGTAGCTTTAGAGCCTGTCCTGGAACTAGTTTCAAACTCACAAAATTCCGCCTGCCTCTGCCTCCCAAGTGCTGGGATTAAAGGCATGTGCCACCACCGCCTGGCTTCAATGTGTTTTTTAGTTAACAGTTTCCTCTCTTGTGTTAGAAGAATTGAAGAAAAAAAAGATGTGACATGTATTCTCATCATTTATGTTAAAAAAATCTAAGATGAATATATGACAGACTTTTTTGTTTATTGGTTTTTCAAGACAGGGTTTCTCTGTGTAATAGCCCTGGCTGTCCTGTAACTCACATAATAGACCAGGCTGGCCTCGAACTCACAGAGATCCGCCTGCCTCTGCCTCCTGAGTGTTGGGATTAAAGGGGTGTGCCACCATCACCTAGAATTTTTTTTAACTAACAATAAATAACAAAAATTTTAAAGCTTCTGTGAGAACACACAGGAGAATTTCCCATAGGGCTATGAATTCCTCTTAAGACACCAAACCCAAACTATGTGGAAGGCTTGAGAAGCTCAGTTAATCAAAACCTGTAACACACGTGTTTTCTCCCATGGTTTCTACATCGTCCTTGATATCAGGCCTTGGTCATAACTGGGCTGCATACACATGGTTAAACTGAATGATACAGCATTCTATGGCTGCTTTTCCCTTCCTGTGCCTTTCATTTATTTTTAATTCACTATTGTCTTGTGTTTGCTTAGTTTTCTAATACATGTTGATGATTTAGCCTCTCAATGTGTGCACACACACCCGTTCTGTCACTAGCATCTTGGTGGCAAGTGTGATGACCCTCCATATCCTGTGGTCACCTTTACCAACCCTTGCTCAGGATCCCTCATTTGTCCTCAGCGTCCACGCTGCTTGCTTTCCCTCAGCCTCCCTTTGCTTGATCATGTTGTTTGCTTGTGTGACCTTTTAGTAGCTTTCTCAGAACAGGCAAAGAGTTCGAATCTTTTCTTTTACACTTAGGACCTGGCCACACCTTTGATGCCTTGGGACTCACATTAGATCTCCCTCAGAATTCTGAAGACTTCCCTCTGTTCTCAGGTAACTAACAACACTCTGTCAGAAGAAGACCTTTCAGCCTTGCGTTGCTCTGTTGTTCTGAAATCCCAAATTATGAGGTTTGCGCTGGAAGTTTAATGAGTCTTTCAATCCAGACACGCAAGTTCTTCATTTTGGATGTCATGGGTGACTTTCTTCTCTGGCTTTCTTTCCCTTTCTAGATAGACAATATCACAACGGGGACGAGTTAGACCACTTTGTCCCCACTGATGAATCTAAACTTGTTAACCAAACTTTCAAATGTCTCCCTCAAAGTTCAAGGTTTCTCTGAACCTCACACCAGCCCAGCCTCCTCTCAGCTGGCTCCCATCCCTCTGAGGATGCTGGTGCCTCTTCAGGCTGACCCAGGCAGGCTCTTTCTAACTGCTCTTGCTCTTTTCTGTACAAGGAACCTCTTTCTGCCTCTGCTGGAGAAGCTTGCCCACGTCCAAGCCCATCTGCGGCAATCCTTTAAAGTCAAGTCCCCTTCTTACTAAAACCAAACGGCTTCCTTTGCCAACAGAAACCTCAGTGTGTGGGAGGGAGGCACCCATGCTGGGCGGAGAGGCTTAGCTGCCTCTTTAGCAGGTGTCCTTTGTCCCACCCCCCTTCCCGAGACACCAGCTGCTCTGCTCTTTGAAGATTCCCTGGGGGCAGGTCTGCAAGCAGTCATCTTTCGTCCTGCTTCTGGAGTCCCGCTTGCTTCTGTTGTCAGGCTATCTTTGTCTTTCTTGATTGCATCTTGTAAAATTTCCTGACTGCCACAGCAGCGGTTTAGAAGGAGGAGGGAGAAGTAGTGTGTGCCTATAATATACCTTTTTCTCTTAAAGACAGTGTCTCACGTAATCCAGGCTGATATCAAAACACACATGTAACCATGCGGGACCTCTGCCTCTACCACAATGAGTGTGACCATTGCAGGCCTGTGCCACCGCAGTCGGGGTAAGCGGTACTGGGATTGAAGCCAGGGCTTCAGGAATACTACAGCATTAGAGATGAACTTTCCCAACTGAGTTAAATCCCCACTTTCTCTTTCTTCCTTCCTTTCTTTTATTCTTTCAATTTAATGAATTAATTTTGGGTTTTTTTTTGTTTTGTTTTTTGTTTTTTTGTGACAGAGCCTCACTCTGAGGCCCAGTTGAGCCTCTGGTGAGTGGCGAGCCTCCTACCTCAGCTTTCCTGACTAGCTGCCATGTCTGACTTATTTCCCATCCTTACAGACTAAACTCCATCCTGTTGTTTGGATGAATGAATTCTTGCTTTCTGTGGGGATAATGCTTTCATAATTTTACAATAACATCAAACTTTTCAAAGTGGTAACATTTCTAAATTGAATGAATTCATCGCACGGCCATTATTGAAGCTCCCAGGCTGCAGCCTGGCTACAGGACCAACCATTCCACCTCCCCGTGGACTAAGGGAGGGTCCTAGCATGCGGCTGAAGGGGTTGATGGAATGCTTAACCAGCATGCACAAGGCACAGGGCTCCATTTCCAGCAACTCAAAACACGAGGAAGTCAAGCTTGTTGCCCTCCCCAGGATGCAGAGACCAGAGGATGTGACCTCGGTCGGCTGACACTGCTCAACCTTGTCACCTCAGTTGACTGTGGGCATCAGTGATACCACAGCATTTATATTGGAAGTGAAGCTGTAGCCTGGTAGCACATGCTTTTAATCCTAGTACTCTGGAGGCAGAGGCAGGTGAGGCTCTATGAGTTCAAAATCAATTTAACCTACATAGAGCATTCTAGGCCAGCCAGGGCTACACAGTAAGACCCTGCCTCAAAAATAAAGAAATAGGAGCTATATATGCATGACATTTTAGCATAAAATTGGCTTAAATAGGACATGGTGATGAAGTCCCTCTCATACCTGGCTCCCTACATTACCTGGGAAAATGGCTGATGACCTCCAGGGAAGTGAAGCCCAGTGTTGTCTGGGCACTTCATTCTAAGTCGATGTCTGCACTTCGCTGAACTCCTCACTGCCTCTTTAGGGGCTTGCACTGGTAGCTAAGTTTCAGTTATGTGTGCAATACCACTGTGTAACAAACTGTTCTGAAATGCAGCAGATGATTAGAACATCATTCTTTTCTCTCACAAGCCTATGACTGATTGAGGCCCAGCTCGGCACAGCAGGGTGAATCCAGGCTGGAGAGGCAGGAACCACTCAAGCTGATGCTCTTTCTGTTAGTAGCAGAAGCCCTGCACTGCTAGCCCACTCATAGACACAATATGTCTTAATCACCGCTCTACTGCTATGATAAAAGACCATGGCCAAGGTAATTTATAAAAGGAAGCATTCAATTGAGTGGTCGCTTATAGTTCCAGAGGGTTGGTCCATGATCATCACTCATGGCATGGAGCATGGTGGCAGACAGGCCAGCATGGGGCTGGAGCAGTAGTTGAGAGCGTACATCCTGATCCCCAGGTAAGAGGTGGAAAGAGAGAGAACTGGGAAAGGGGTGAGTTTTTGAAACCTCAAAGTTTCCAGTGACACACCTGCAAGAAGACCACACCTCCTAATCCTTCCCAAACAGTTCCGACAACTGGGGACCAAGCATTCAAATATGTGAGTCTATGGGGGCCGTTCTCATTCAAACCACCAAGGACACTGTTCATGGCAAGGCTAAGGGCTAAGAGCTGCCAGACTCTCCCCATGGCAGACACCAGTGCCAAGTAAGGAGCCCCCAACTTGTCCACATTTCTGCCCTACTTGGCTGTCATTTGGGGTTCTCCTCAGCTTTGATTATTCAAAGAACTCAGAGAAATCCTTGACATTGTTGTCACAATATATAACTCTTACTTCAGAGAGTGGAGAGAGTGGTTGTGGCCCAGGAACACAGACTTAGTTTATCCCAGAGTCCATGTTCCAACGTGGTAACAATTTGATGAAGTTTTATAGTAACAGAAGAAAGAAAGTCATAGATTATGTGTTTTTAAAATGCATCAGTGGACGCTGGGTAGTGATGGTGGTGCATTCCTTTAATCCCAGTACTTGGGAAGCAGAGGCACGTGGATCTTTGTGAGTTTGAGGCCAGCCTGGTCTACAGAGTGTGTTCCAGGACAACCAAGAAAACATACACAGAGAAAACATGTCTCAAAGGAAAAAAAATACAGCAATGGAACATCAAGTAAGGTGGTCACAGAGAAACCCTGTCTTGAAATAAATGAGTATCAGTGGAAACATCAAATAAGTGGTCATAGCACAGCAGGAAAATCTCAGACATTGGCCTCAGATCGTATCTAATAGCATTCTTAACCCTTGGATTGGTGGAAACTAGGGTTTTGCTAAGTCAATGCACTCAAAGAGGTTTTGCCTGCCAATCACAGGATAGTATGTCTGACACAGAGGTGGACAAGGAATGGCTATTTAGTGGGCTAAAGACAGCTTGAGATAGATTGTGATTTGGCTCTGGACATTCCAATCTTACAACACTGAAATTAGGCCGGGCGATGGTGGCGCACGCCTTTAATCCCAGCACTTGGGAGGCAGAGGCAGGCAGATCTCTGTGAGTTCAAGACCAGCCTGGTCTACAAGAGCTAGTTCCAGGACAGGCTCCAAAGCCACAGAGAAACCCTGTCTCGAAAAACCAAAAAAAAAAAAAAAAAAAAAAAAAAAACACTGAAATTATAACCAGTTGATCAGTCATGTAAGGGGGTCAGTGGAGGGTGTGGCTTTGTTCTGGGAAGTTGAATCCATGTTTATCCATCCATCATACAGGAAACAGATGATCAGCTAGATGCAGAGGTTCGAAGGGCAATGTCTGAACGTAGGACCTTCTGTCCCTGTGGACTGGGGTTGGCCAGCCTTGTAGTCTGTGGCATGTCTGTTAGTCAAGAAGCCCTCCACATTGTGCTCATAGGCCATGGGATTTGTTTTTGTTTTTGTTTTTGTTGAGCTATATATTTTTCTTCACTCACCTCCCTTTCTTTCCCCTCCCCTTCTACCCTCTCCCATGATCCTCATGCTCCCAATTTACTCTGGAGATCTTGCCTTTTCCTATTTCCCATGTACACTAGATTCATGTATGCCTCTCTTAGGGTTCTCTTTCTTGTCTAGGTTCTCTGGAGTTGTGAATTGTAGGCTGGTTTTTCTTTGCTTTATGTCTAAAAGCCACTTATGAGTGAGTACATATTATATTTGTCTTTCTGGGTCTGGGTTACCTCACTCAATATGCTGTTTTTTAGATCCATCCATTTGTTTGCAAATTTCAAGCTGTCAATATTTTTTTCCACTGTGTAGTACTCCATTGTGTAAATGTACCACGTTCTCTTTATCCATTCTTCAATTAAGAGGCATTTTGGTTGTTTCCAGGTTCTGGCTATTATAAATAATGCTGTTATAAGCATAGTTGAGCACATGTCT
The DNA here is from genome assembly GCF_950005125.1 of Chionomys nivalis. NCBI lineage: Eukaryota > Metazoa > Chordata > Mammalia > Rodentia > Cricetidae > Chionomys > Chionomys nivalis. The sequence continues at coordinate 41,554,253 of NC_080102.1, forward strand.
TTGTGGTACAATTGAGCATCCTTTGGGTATATATCCAAAAGTGGTATTGCTGGGTCTTGAGGTATACTGACTTCCAAAGCAACTGTACCAGCTTGCACTTCCACCAGCAATTGAGGAATGTTGCCCTTACCCCACATTCTCTCCAGCATAAGCTGTCATCAGTGTTTTTGATCTTGGCCATTCTTATAGGTATAAGATAGGATCTCAGAGTTGTTTTGATTTGCATTTCTCTGATGGTTAAGGATGTTGAACATTTCCTTAAATGTCTTTCAGCCATTTTAGATTCATCTATTGAGAGTTTTCTGTTTAGATCTATACCCCATTTTTTATTGAATTATTTGTTCTTTTGATAACCAGTTTCTTAAGTTCTTTGTATATTTTGGAGATCAGTCCTCTGTCTGATATGGGGTTGGTGAAGATCTTTTCCCATTCTGTAGGGTGTCATTTTGTCTTGTTGACCATGTCCTTTGCTTTACAGAAGGTTCTCAGTTTCAGGAGGTCCCATTTATTAATTGTTTCTCTCAGTGTCTGTGCTGCTAGGATTATATTTAGGAAGTGGTCTCCTGTGCCAATGCATTCAATTGTACTTCCCACTTTCTCTTCTATGAGGTTCAGTGTGGTTGGTTTTATGTTGAGGTCTTTGATCCATTTGGACTTGAGTTTTATGTATGGCAATAGATATGGATCCATTTTTATTTTTCTAATGTTGACATCTTGTTATTAGGCCATGGGTTTTTAAGGAGCTGTCATATGAAGCCATGATGGATGACGGCCACTGTTGCCAATCTTGCCTCTCTCCAGAAGACCAGGGAGCTGATGGTTCTAGCTTCCCATGTACCTTAGTTCTTCTGGAGACCAGTCCCCACATAGAAGCCACCAAGAATGTCCTTACTAGAACAAGATGCTTCTGTCACCTGGGAAATCATGAGAGTTTTAGAAACTCTAGGTCAGGAACTCAGGCACAGACCAAGTATTAAAAAAATAAAGATGTTTCTAGAATTTTCACTGCCCAGAAAATCACAGGTTTTAGGAACTGGGACTTAGGAACTCCAGCTGGGAGGCAAGGACAAAAATGATAACCTGTATCCCTGCTTATTCCTGCTTTGGAATAAGTCATGAGATCTCGCTGCAGAACCTCTATTTCAGCTGTCCCGGACCATGATTGCCTCTCTCTGAGGTGCCACCCTCCCCCACATTATCAACACACATCACCAACCCAAATACACACACCATATCACTACACCATACGCATCACACATACATACACTATATCACCATCAAATGCATACACATAACATATGCTCACATACACACTCATATCACCACCAAATACACACACACACCCCATATCACCGCTCTCACACACACACACCCATATCACCAACACATACACACACACCACACCACCACACACTGTAATGCCTTCTTGTATTTGTCACCAACCGACCCATTCCACAACCTCCACACTCTACCAGTTTACTTCTGAGCCACATTGATGCACAAAGAGGAAAGAAATCAATTTTGTGAGTAGGACCCATTCTTGTCCACCCCGCTGCCAAGGCATTAAAGGCACGTGACTTGCCAAATCTCTCAGAGTAGCTTCTAGCACTCACAAGACTTGGATAGGACTGGAAGAATTGAATCTCTCATTTAAGAGGAAGACAGCTCATGAATCCAGAGGCCCAGGTCCAGCGCGGCTCCTGCCTGGCTGTTTTCCAGACATGGCCTTTGGCAATCACAGATAAGTGCTTCAATTACAGAGAAGAAATGGAGCTGCTGCTGCCCACCCCACAGCATGGCGGATGGAGGAAAACTTCGCTGTATGCTGATCCAGGCTATGGATGTCTAAGGAAAGACCTTGGGTCTTGATGGGCGTCTCTAGGAAATGGGTGTGTTGAGATGGGATCCTACAGACAGACAGAGCTTTCTTTGCCCTTGTTACGGAGAACACTGTTGTTCTTGAAACAGGTCTAGTGCAGTCCAGGCTAGCTTCGAACTCACTGTGCCAAGGAAAACCATAACCTTCCAATCTCCTACCTCTATCTCCTCCCAAGAGCTGGGACAACACCCAGCTTATGCAGTGCTAGGGATCAACCCCAGGTCTTAATACATACTAGGCAAGCACTGGGGCCCTCTGAGCCCTTCCCTGCTCTGCTGATTTACTTATTGAAGCGGATTGTACTCAAGATCTTGCTTTGCCTGTAAGTATTGTGCACCTCCAAGAATAATAATAATTAAAAAAAAAACAGAGGCTTTGTGATAGCTTGCCTAGCATGCTCAAGGTCACGGGCTCCAATCCCATCACTTCACAATAAATATATTAATTAGTTGATAAGTGGGCTGAGCACAACAAGGGTTCCAGGAGGTAAAGGTCAGAGAAAGATCAGGAGGCATCAAGGGACCAGTTAGTTCTTGAACCTACTTGAATAGAGTAGGCTAAGGTCCTGAGCATTGTTGACCCCCCAAATCCTATGTTAAAACCTCAATCACCAACAATTATGGTGTTATTGGCTTCCTGGATGTGGAGAGAGAGGAACAGACTTTCCAGAGTCACAGCAGGCCAAATCTGTGCAGTTATTGCAAAGATCCAAGCAGAAAAGCAATGATAATCTCAGAGAATTTGCTGGGGCTAGGGACCAACATCCATATCCTCAGCCCTGGCTCTGTGGTACCCACAATGGCTTTAGGATGTGTAGATGAAGCAGGCAGTGGGGGAGGGACAGGAAGGTCTCACCAGCAGCAGGCAGTCTTGCTAAAACTGGTCTTGCCGATCATTTTCTCAGGAACATTCTGGAAGCTGATAAGAGAGATGAGAAAGTCGTCGATCCCCAGACAAGTGTCACAAATGTTTATCCCAAGACCTGTTATTTCCAGAGTTCACAGTGACCGCAGGAGAGGACAGAGAGAGGTCAAGAGAGAAAGGCAAGATGGAATCTGTTAGGGCAATGCCTGGCTCCCCTGCAGACTCAGGAAGGTGGCTGGAGACACCCCAGCACAATTTCTGTGGTTGGGAACAGGACATCAAAGCCAGGAGCTGACATTCTGCGCTATGGTGTCCCCACAAACTTAAAAATTCCTCTTGGTGTCATCAGTCTTGAAGGGATATGTGAACACCCTTTAGAAAATGGTTTTCAACCTGTGGGTCATGATCCCTCTGAGGTTGAACAGACCTTTCACAGGGGTAGCCTGAGACCATCGGAAAACACAGATATCTACATTATGGTTCATAACAGTAGCAAAATTATAGTTAGGAAGTGGCAATGAAAATAATTTTTTGGCTTAAACTTTGGGTCAGATTCCTGCTTAGATCGGCAGCAGATGGTAACCTTCTAAGGCCATGGTTCTCGATCTTCCTAACGCTACAGCCCCTTAATCCAGTTCCTCACATTGTGTGAAGGAGATATGAGGCAAAGGCAGAGCTGCTGAGCTTCTTGCTGTGTGGTCATGGTGGCACCTGTGGACCCTGTGCAAAGCCAGGGCTCTTGCCACAGCAGCCTCCACAGAGACCCTGCTCCCAGAGTATTAGGAGCTGTGACCATCTTCGGCTGCCTCTATCAGAGGAGACCCAGGACACCAGCTTCCTTATTCCACTCCGTTCTGCCACACTGGGATGACAAGAGGAGACCCAAACACCAGGACATGTGGCATCTCCATGTTGGATTTCTGCCCCTTGGAACTGGATATTGTTCAGCCTGTTAGGCTTACTCCAAATAGAGTCCGGCTAGTTCATGCTCCCCTCTCCAGCTAAGCAAACAGATCAGGAAATGGCTTACCTGTAGCTGAGCACACGCAAGAGAAGAGCAGGAACGCAGGTACAGGGGCCTCTTTCTTGGTGGGATGTGGATGACATTTGCTAGAGGGCCAGCCCCTTTGATCTGTGTGTATTGCCTCAAGTGTGCTAGAGTATCCGAATTACCAGAAAGTCCTGACATCCACCATCAAGAAAGCCGTCCCCACCTTCCCTGTGATCTGTGTGGATCTCTCAGTGCGGGCCCTTCAGCAATTTGCTTTTCAAAGTTCCCTGTGAGATGAAAGACAATCTGGTGTCTCAGATTTATGCATGAGAGACTTTCAGCAGGGGAGGGGGTCTGTTCTTCACCTGAACTTTACAACAGTAGGAATTTGTGGGTTGGGTGAGTGTGGCCGAGGCCAGGCCCTGGAGTGTGTAGAGTGTCTTCTACCAAGAACTGCACCCCACACACACACCCCATTAGACATACAGGTCAAAGGTCAACTATTCAGAGAAATCTCCAAAGACTATCTGTGGTAGTCCGGATGAGAATGGTCCTCATAGGCTCATATGTTTGAATACTTCCCAGTTGGTAGAACTGTCTTGGAAGGATTAGGGCTGGCCTTGCTGGAGGAAGAATGTCCCTGGGGACAGGCTTTGAGGGTTCAAAAGCCTACTCCGTTTCCAGCGCTCTCTCTCTCTCTCTCTCTCTCTCTCTCTCTCTCTCTCTCTCTCTCTCTCTCTCTCTCTGCCTCCTACTTGGAGATCAAGACCTAAGTGCTCAGCTTTCCTGCCACTCTGCCTTTGGTCCGCCATCATGTACATGAATCCTCTGAAACCATAAGCCCCAAATAAACTTTTTTATTTGACCAGGTTTCTCTACATAGCCCTGGTCATCCTGGAACTCACTATGTAGGCCAGGCTGGCCTTGAACTCAGAGATCCACCACCAGCTGTAAACCAGTTTAAAAACTACGTGAGCCTTGTGGGGACATTCACATGCAAACCTTGTCAACTCTGTGTCCCCAAGGCCCAGGGTGCAAGCATGAAGCAACCCTGGCCCCTGTAAAACCTCCCAACCACACAGATCCACTCCCTAGTCCCTATCCCCGGGAGGTGGGGATGGGATGTTGCCTCCCTAGACCTGGGGAATGTGAATGTGGCTGTGAAGATGCACAGGCCTCAGCTGGGTGGGGAGGGAGCCAGGGCAGAACTGACTTTGTCTGCTTTCAGAGATGAGGCTGCTCTCCAAACCCAGCGCTCTGGGAAACATCTGCCAAAGCACTGCCTGAATCATCTTCTAAATTGCTTCCCTCTTGGAGACTAAGCGCTCGCGGCTCACAGAGAGATGGCTGTCCACAGCCCAGCAGATACGGCATCAGCCAGGCAGCAGGCTGCACTGCTGGGGGAGCCTGTCCTTTGTGGGTCCCGGGCAGAGCCACCTCTTCCCACCCCTGTTTGGTCTTAGCAGCTGAAAAGAGTAGGGTCCTGCTGGTATGGTAAAGATTTGGCCTCAGCCTGGCTGCCTTCTTCCAACAGTGAGACCTTGGACAAACACACTGTCCGGGGAATGTGTAATCACAGTTGATAATAACCCTCCAACCCCAGCAAGTGCCCATTAATGGAAAGCTGCCAGCAATGGTATGGGGTTGCAGGGACTGTTTGTTCCTCCCTGTAGAAGGAAGGCAGCTCCTTCAGCTGGCATGCTTGGCCCTGCCCACCCCAGTCATCTCTCTCAACCAACTGACCTTGACTGCTGAGAGCTGCCACGGCCAAGGCCAAGTACCCAAGAGCTGGCAACCAATGGCCCATCTACATACAGATTTAAAGGTCTGACCCAGACCTTGGTTCTGGCTATCCTTAGAGGCCTGCTGCCTTAGCCTCCGACTCCAGGGGTGCTTGTAGGATTGACTGAGGTCTCTGCTTTGGAGGGGAGGGAGAAGGAGAGGAGAGGAGAGGAGACATACTCAGTACCATTAGGTCTTTCTTGTGTTTGGGCCCTGCATGTAAAAGCCATTCTCAGTGTGCTCTCTTTGCTTTTCTCCCCCCTCCCTTCTTTTCTCCCTCCCTCTCTTGGAGACAGAATCTCAGGCTGGTCTTGAACCAGTAACCAGTAACCAACCAGTAACCCAGGCTGGTCTTGAATCAGCTACAAAGCTGAGGCTGACCTTGAACAGAAGATTCTCCTGCCTCCACCTCCTAAGGGCTAGGATCACAGGTATTTGACACCATGATTGGTTTATGCAGTGCTGGGGATCGAGCGCAGGCTTTGTGCATGCCAAACAGGTACTCTGCCAATCAAGCCAGATCTGGCTCTTTTCTCTGTCTGGCTTTTCTCTCTCACTCAAGTGTGAGCTGCTGCAGTTGTGGCTATGCAGTTACCATTGTGGGAACACCTACAAGGGTCTCTCTTCATTCGTGGCCGTAGGCAGTGACTGATGCCCTCACTTTTGCCCCCCATCACAAACATCCAAGTGCACCCACATCTGTGAGCTTCTTCATGTGCAGACATCATGGATACAGCGCAGTGCGGGGCTCCAGCTCTGCATGGTGGCCGCTGCATTTAGTTCCCCTGTGGCGGAGATAGAGTGATGCAGCCAGGACTGGAGCCTATCTGCTAACCAGAGATTTGGGCTGCAGAAGAGGTGCAGTCTAGAGGGTGAGCAGCTCTGGAGGGGAAAAGGAGGTTTCTTGGGTTCCTGGACAGAAGGTGTGGCTGGTGACTGTTTCCAGCCATAGCAAGGACTGGAACACCTTTCCACGTGTAAACAAACTCCACAGATACATTGTAGAAAAATATTTCTGTTGACATGTAGGTACATATGCATATGACTCATATGTCCCTCAAGTCGCTGCCACCTTTCCCTTTAATATGAACCATTTATAGGCTGCTTGCTGTGTGCCAGGCACTGTGGATACAGGATATACCAGAGAACAACCCCCATGCCACAAGACTGGCACATCTCTGCCAATGGATGTGCTGTGTGCTCTGTAAGGACAGGGCCCATAGGGCAGTGAGGAGTCATCCACCCTTAGCCAGGGCATCATGGATGAGGAGGAAGTGCCCTGGACACTGGGAGGGACAGAGAAGGGTCTTAAGCATCAAAGGTTGATAAAGAGACCGGAGACCAAAGGAGAAGGGACATGTGAGCTGGAACCTCATGTCTTGAGTGGGGGAGCCACTGTTTAGGCAGGAGGGTGGCATAGTCAACTTCGGGTGTCAGCTTGTGCCTTCCCAGGAAGACCCCTGCAATGGTTTGTCTTCGCAGTCAACTAGACAAGCTTTAAAATCACTGCAGAAACGCACCTCTGGGTATGTCTGTGAGGATGTTTCCAGAGAGATTTAACGGAAGAGGGAAGACCCATTCTGACTGTGTACAGCACCACCTCAGGGGCTGGGGTCCTGGCAGCAATAAAAAGGAGAACGTGGGCTGAGCCCCAGCGTCCACCTCTATTTCCTGTCTGCAGATGCAATGTGACCAGTCAGTTACCTCACATTCCTGTCTTTCTCCTAAAGGATGCCACTCCCCATCTTAGATTCCTGGCCAGTCAGCATCTCTGGGTAGGCCAGCATCACTTAAATGCTCCTAGAAGCCATATAGGAACTGAAGATGCCTGGGTCTGGACCTGCACAGAATCTTCCATACTGATACTCTTCATTCCATGTTGGGTACAGGGGTGGAGGTTAAATCCCAGAGCTCAGAAAAGCTGAGAAGTCAGAATGAGGCCAACCGGGAAGGATTCTGGGACCTCAGTTCACACGCAGCTTCCATCCTTGCTCTCCTTCCCCATGCAAAAGGAACCACCAACACTGCCCACCCTCAAGGGCAGAACCCTGCCTCAGCCTCCTCAGCCTTGGCCTTTACCCATAGGAAGATGGGTACTTGGACAAGGCATGCTTAAGGAGTTGTACAGGACTGGGGAGGGGCTGGCTACAGAAGTAGCAACAGAAGACAGGCCCTAGTCTGTTCCTCCCTTCCCTTGGCTCAGCTTTCCAACTCTCTGTGTATCCCTGTGTAGCCTTGGCTGGCCTCAAACTCACAGAGATCCACCTGCCTCTGCCTCCCGAGTGCTGGGATTAAAGGCATGCACCACCATTGCCCAAGTTTAGCCTTCCAGTTCTTATTTGGTGAACCTGTTCTGGAAGCTTTTATTAAGCCGCCACTGCCTTCTAGATCACGCTCTAATTTTTACTTCAGTAGAGAAGTAACTGGGTGCCCCCATTGGACAGAGACAGGAACAGGCCTGTTTCTGAGCCTCCAGAGAAACTAAGCAACATGCCCATGCACGCACGCAGAATCCACACACAGTCCTTTCTGTCCTCAAACACCATGTGTTTTGTCATCGTCCCCCCAGCCCCATATAAAGACAAACCTGCTCTTAAAGTTTGGCCAAATCCTCTCTGAAGTGTGGAGAAGCAAACAAATACAGTCAGTAAATAAAAGTATTTGAAAGCCGGCAGCCATGGGCCCAGCTGTGCGGGGCCACAAGCTGAGGGAGAAGCTGACACTTCCATTCTCAACTGACAGCGGCGTGTGAGCTTGTCTCCAGCAAAAAGCCCCAAATGTCAAAACCCGCTTTTAATTAGCAGAAAACTTTGGGCGCCTGTCGTGCCAGGATCCATCTGGGACGCAAGGAGGCCCCAGCTGTGTATCAGCTCAGCAGGCAGAGCAGCGAGTGGTGGGGTCTCTCAACAGCTCTGAAGCTACTCTTCCTCCAGAAGGGTGATTTCCTGCAGAGGCTTGCGCAGAGCCTCATGTGGTCCCTCCCTTACCACCATCCCACTCCCCAACAGGCAGGATGCTGTGAGGCCCAGCAGTGGTGTCCCCAGAGGAGGTCCAGGCCCAAGAGGGTGCGATCCATGCAGCTGATAGGGAGCCTGGGCTGGAGATAGGGTTCATACCTTCCCTGGCAGATGTGGCACTTGGCTGGGGGCAGCTCTTATCAGCATGTCTTTGTTGGCCTTCCTGAAGGATCCAATTAACACAGAGCTGGTCCAGGCGGTATCTTGGCCAGAACCAGAAGCTTGTTAAAAGCAGCTGACAGTGGCTTGTCACCCGGAAGCTGCCAGGGCCTGAGCAGGGGTTGGAAACCCTTCTTGTCTGTGCCAATTAGAAGGATGTAAACGTAGGGCTGCGGCCTGCATTTGTCTGTCAAGGCCGCTGTCCCTGACTGGTCTCTGCTGGACAGAGGAGGAGGAAGGGGCTCCAAGGATTCATCTTCATCTGCCCTGGCAAATACTCTCAGAGTAATTCCTGGGTATACACTGGTCACTCTAGGACAACCCTCTGAGCTAGAAGTACTGTTTAAATCTAGAGTAACTGAGGCACAGGGAGGCTCAGCAAGATGTCCAAAGCAGAATACCCAACCAACTGTAGACCAGGTCTTTAAACCCTGGCGGTCAGACCCCCAGAGCCCATGGTCAGCCAGGACATAGCCTGGGGGGCCCTGGCCCCTACACCAACTTTCTCAGCCCTCTCTCACACCTGCTACTGCAGTAAAGTCAGGGCTGTGAGTGTTCCTCCAATCTCTGCTCACCCAGGACCCCACTCTTGAGATTGCAATCTGAACACCAGCAGAAGGCAGAGAGCCACAGCAAGGCGAGAGGCCACGGCCATTGGCAGTCATGACTTGGCTCCATCTCGGTCATAGCTCCCAACACAACCAGCCAAGCAGCCGGACCCTGGCTGGACTGCTTCCTGAAAAACAATAACAGTTACACAGGTTGGCTGTGGGACACCGCTTATCAGCTGAGGACTGGGTGGAGCTGATACATTTGGCCCTCGGGAGGCAGGCAGGACAGATGCAGCCTTCCTAGCTCAAAGAGGTGAGGTCATTCTCAGGGTGACACCGCCAATTCTTGTTTAGCCCTGACATCAAGTGCAAGGTCCCTCATGAAGGCTGAGCCATCCTTTCTGACAGGTCCATGTCACATTTCTTCTGAATCCCTTGCCACCACTCCTGGGGAGATTGTGGACCACTGACCCGGGGACCTGGGTCTGCGTGGACCTCAGCAGCGACCACCTTCCTACAGTCGTACCTACCACAGAGCTCTGCCCTACAGGGGGGCCTCTCACCCACTGTCTGCCCACCTTATGACCTCTTACTCATCCTCTAAACCCCAGCCAGGATAGCCCCTCTCCTGTGTCCCCCAAAGCCTTGCTGCTGATCTTTGTCTCCAGAGGTCACTGGTTCCCCACCCTGAGTGTTCATAAAACTCCGAGGTTTAGAGATGGCATAACTTGAGCCCACACAGGCATGCTAAAAAGAGAGGAAGGCAAACAGTTTCTACAGCTCTGACCACTGCCCTCCCAGCCTCTCCTGGGCCTCGGCTTTTTCCCAGCTGCCTGGCAGGAAGCAGCAGGAGCCTCTCCCAGACAGCTGTGTGGCTGAATAATTTATAAGCCTTTTACGGGGAGCATTAGTGAAATGTCTCTCTGGAGTCAACATTGTTCATCAAAGACAGCGTCATGCTTAGCTGCCCTTTCCTCGGGATGCCACCAGGGGAGCTGCCCTTTCTTAAAAATAGAAATGTCTTCATGACCTCTCCTCCAGCGGCAGCCGGGAGGTCTTTCTCAAAGGCAGATTCCCATCTGCTGCTGAGCACACAGGTCAGGCAATAAAGCCTGCACTGTCACCATTGCAGGTGACAGTCCCTGGAGGACCAAACTCAGGCCTCCCTCGGTGTCATTCCCCGAGGAAGTGACATTTGAACTAAGATTAGCAGGACTTGGAAGTATTGTGCAGAGGTCCAAGGGCAGGACGAAGTAGCTCTCTGGAAAGTGTCCTTTCTTCCTGGCTTGCATCTGGCAGCCCCCTTGCATGGGTCTGGGAGTTACCTTCCTGAATCCTGGCCAGTGGATTGCAGCAGGCTGGAATATCCATGACTGTGGTCAGCATCCCCTTCCTCCTCCCCAGTGGCTGGGGAGACTACTGGAAGTGGCCTGCAGCCGCTGTAGCCTGTCGGTGAGCTCCCGGCTCAGTGAGAGACCCCGTCTCAGGGAGCTTCAGGGCCAGGGAGAGACTGTCTTAATGGGCTTCAGAGTCAAACAGAGTGGGGTGACTGAGAGATGACTCAACAGCTAACAGCACTGCTGCTCTCCCCAGGAGCCCAAATTCAGGTCCCAGTACCCATATTAGGCAGTTCAGAATCCAGGGAATTCAGCGCCCTCTTCTGGACTCTGTGAGCCCCTACACATGTGTACACATAGACACACACAGGTACAGACATACACATACACAAATAACAAAATTTACAAAGTGGAAAGTGAGAGTAGAAGACACTCCACACTAACTTCTGGTTGTGCATACATGTGCATACATGTGCACCCACATGCTCAAGTATACATAAACAATACACACACAAAACAAGTACATGTTGCATTTACATTAATTAATTAGTTAATTTTTTTTAAAGATGAAAGTATTGAGCTGAACCCCCAAGTCATTGCAAGAAGTCAAAGCCTGGGAGAGTGACTAGTTCATTTGCACTTCTCACAGGAAGCAAAGTTTGTGTGAAGCTATGAGGTTTCAGAGAGAGAGAGAAAATACATTTGGGGGTTATGGAACTAATTTACCGTTGAAATGTATCTCCTTGTCTCTCTAGTGTGGCTACTGGAATCTTTCATGCTGAGCCCATGTGGCTCACCGGATACTTCTTTTTACTTTAACTGCGATCAGCATGGCCTCTAGTTGATTGGCATTGCTTAGAGTGCAGGCTTTGGAAAACTAATCAGGGTGCGTTGTCTGCCTTGGCAGCCTCTGCTCCTCTGAAGGGAGAGGGGAAAGTGGTGCCCTCGCCATCACAGTGATCCCCACCCACTCCAGGCTCTGGTGTGGAGTTGGCACCCTCACCAGCTGTGCCTCCAAGCACAGTAATTTCTGTGCCCGGGGTAGCAGACCCCGTGTTTGCACTCAGATCTCCTCATTTCCCAGTGACAGGTCCAGTGAGTATGAAGAGATGTAGGACTCGGGTGACTGGCCTGTGTTCAGGGGCAGGAAGAACGGGACGCATGCCACCCAGTGCCTTTTCCACAGAGGGAGCTCCAGGCGTGAGTGTCAGCTTCAGGGAGATCCCTGGAGGAGACGTTCTCTGTTGCAGGTCTGAGGGGGTCAAGGCTGCACTTGGGGGTCTGTGAAGACTCTGTTCAGATGACTCTGCCTAACGCCTGACACTGGGTGCTTGCTGGGGAACAGAGGTGTTTCTGCTGATATAACAGAGATTCTGAGACCAGCCAAGGCTATCGCGATGTTTACGGTGTGATTTCCTGAGCCCCACACGTACGTGTGTTAAAGAGTCAAGTCATTCCAGCATCTGTTTTTCCACAGCAGCAAATCTCACACACCCTCCTCACCCCTTCGTTACCCCAAAACTATTCCAACTCTTTTATGTGACTCTTTTGGCCTCCATCTTGGTGCTTTAATCAACTTTCTATGACTACAACAAAACACACAAGCTGATCAACTTAACAGGAGGAGAGGTTTATCTGGCTCCAGGGCCCACTTAGCCCATTGCTTAGGCCTGTGATTGGATGGTACATCATGAAGGGACGCTGAAGGGAGGAGCAAAGCCAAGAAATGAGAGGGATCTCACCCTCTCTGTCAGGGCACATCTCCTGTGACCTGAAAACCTCTCATGTGGCTTCTACCCTCTAAAGGTCCCACCACTTCCTGACAGTGTCTACCTGGGGTCCAAGCGCCTTTAGCATATGGGCCTTTGGGGACATTTCAGATCCACTGGTGCTCTGTCAGTGGTGCGTGTCTTCCTTAAGGTGAGGTTTGGGCATCCTCCCTTGACACCCATTACAGAGGAAAGGACCTCTCCAAATCACGACACCATACCCTCTCGTACTCTGCCATCTGCCTGGGATTCTGCCATGGTCCCTTCACAATCCTAACAGAGTCAGAAGTGGTCATGTGGTGACAGCTATAGGCAAAAGAGACAGCATGATGCTCCCCCCTCCGCATTCCACTCCTAACCTGTTGCGTTTTGTTGTCCTTCTAAGTTTAAGCCCCTCCCCCAGCTCCAGCTGTGGTCCTGCCTCAGATATCATCTCCCCTGCAGCTCTCTCTTGACCCCTGACACTCACATCTGGGCTATTGACCAGCCTCACCGTCCCATGAGGTATCCCAGAATTCCTCCTGAGGTGGAGTTCTGTCATCTGTGTCCTATAACATTCTCTTTCTTGATTTTTATTCCTAATGTAAAGGCAGGGTCTCATGTAGCCCAAGCTGGCCCCAAGCTCCCTATATAGCCAAGGATGACTTTTAAACTATGATCTTTCTGTCTCTACCTCCCAAGAGCCAGATTACAGGCATGCACCACCACATCTGATTTAGTTGGTGCTGGGGATTGAACCCAGGGACTCATATACGCTCGGCCAGCACTCTACCAGCTAAACTAACTCCTTAGCTCTCCTCACTAATTTGTGTGAGTGTATATGCACATGTGTGTGTTTGTGTGAGTGTATATGCACATGTGTGTGAGTGTGTATGCACATGTGTGTTTGTGTGAGTGTATATGCATGTGTGTGTTTGAGTGTATATGCACGTGTGTGTTTGTGTGAGTGTATATGCATGTGTGTGTGTTTGTGTGAGTGTATATGCATGTGTGTGTGTTTGTGTGAGTGTATATGCACATGTGTGTGTTTGTGTGAGTGTATATGCATGTGTGTGTGTTTGTGTGAGTATATATGCATGTGTGTGTTTGTGTGAGTGTATATGCACATGTGTGTGTTTGTGTGAGTCTATATGCACGTGTGTGTGTTTGTGTGGAGTACACACACGCATGTGGAGACCAGAAGACAATTTGGGTGTTACTCTTTGGGTGCCGTCCATTTCTTGCTTGAGACAGAGTCTCATTGGCCTGGAACTTTGCCGAGGTGGAGCCAGGTCACCCAGAAAGTATCCAGGAATCTGCCCATCTCTGCCTTCTACCTTTCTGTTGCTGAGATTACAACACATGCCACCATGTCTGGCTTTTTTCAATGGGTTCTGGGGATCAAACTCTGAACTCAGGTCCTAACTCTTAAAAAGCAAGCTCTTTGCTAACTGAGACACTTCCCTAGGTCCCTTCTTCCTAATCTTCAGGGTTACTGTAAGGGCTTGAGTGTGAAGTACCCCCTCCCACACGCTCATGCATTAAAGCCTTAGTTCCCAACTAATGATGCTATTTGGAGAGGTTCTGGAAACATTAGAAAATGAGGAAAGCTGGAGGGAGTAGGACTCTGGGGGGGTGTCCTTGGGGTGTTGCAGCATACCCTTCTCTCCCCACCCCCACCACCATCCCCACCCTGCTTCTCAGCTACCATGAAGAGAGGAACTTGGCTCTGCCATGAGGCTCTGCCTTTCTCTAGGCCCATAGCAATGGAGCAGCCCACCGTGGACACTCTGAAACTCTGAGCTGAAGCAAACCATTCCCTTGTCAAGATGCTCTCCAGGGTATCTGTCACAGGGAAGAGAGTCTGAGTACAGCACAGTGATAAAGAACCACACAAGGTGACCACAAGAGGTGACCATCAGTTACGGTACCTTGGTCACATTCGTACCTGGATGATGGTTGGACTTGCTCTCTTACTTGGCATCCTGTCTAGGAAAGGGGGTGTGAGGGGTGATCTGGGATGAGGGTACCCCCAGGAATTAGACCGTGCACAGAAGTGGGAGGAGCCAAAAAGAGGGGAAGAGAAAACCCACAGAAGTAGTGTACATCTGGCCGTCATGGAGGGAACACCGAGAGACAACGGCACAGTTCACAGGAATGGTTGCCTCCAGAGATCTGCCACCTTGGCACATAGCCAGGCCACTAATGAAAGCAGGGTAGAGGTCAGAACGTGAGCATGGAGCATGCCAGGGCAACACCAGACTCCACCTAGAACTTGGTGTCTGCCTTCTCCAGCTCTCCCAGTGGACTTTCACTCGCCCACCTTTGACTTCCAAAATGTTAACGCCCTGACTTCTTCGCTGGTACACCTTGAGGCTAGAGTCGCCACTGTGAACTTGGCCATCGTTTTAACAGTTATAGAGGTTTGAATGAAAAATGTCCCCCCTAGGCTCGGGTGTTTCAACACTTGGTCCCCAGCTAGTGGTTCTGTTTGGGCTTTCTTTGGTGGACAGTCTCTTATGTGCCTGCATCTCTAACAGTCTCCCCTCCCTTAAGCTTCTTCCTGCCCTGCAGAAGATCTAACTTTAAGGAGGATGGAGGAGGGACTGCCTACAAAATGGGCTCTAAGTTGAGACAAATACCATGGTCCTCAGTTGTCCTAAGAGGATGAACCCTAAGACCTCCAGGCCTGAGCCATGCCAAACCCTGTTCATGCCTCGCTTTTCCTAACTGTATGTAGCCATGATAAATGGGCTCCATCAGAAACTAGATAAAGTGGATTATCAAGTGGACTTGATTAGAAACTGACAAAAAATGGGAAAGAAACAGGATATTACGTTCATGCCCCTCTCTCAGCACAGCCATGGTGCTCAGCTGCAGCTTCATGATGCAGTTGGCCTGGTCCGTAAAACCTCCCTCAAGATGGAATGCCTGCAAGATCCATGGCCACCCCATTAAGGCATAGCCAGCCTGCATGCCAGGGTTATGGGGCAGCCCCCTCTACCTATGACAGAGGTCCACGGGCCCCAGATTCTGCCCCCGAGACACTGAGTGCCTTCCAAACAATTTACTGGAGCATGTATCCAACTAATAATAGGGTGAGTGTTTCCTTTGTTCAAAAGTTACCTTTACACAGAAGCATTTATCAAGTTTAATTAACGCGTCAGGGACTCCAGCGTGAGGGATGGCTCCAAACACAGCCCTGATGGTGCTAATTTTTCTACATTAATGCCAACACAGCATCCAGCTACAAGCAGGAAATAGACTATCAGTGGTAACACCACAGAAGAAAAAGCGACTTCCCTCCCCAAATCAAATTAAACATGTAGTGGAGGTGGAAGGAGGGGCAGGAGCTGCAAGCCGAGCCCACAGGGACTGTGCCCAGTGCTGGCCAGGGACTCTGGCTCCCCAGCTGGGAAAGGCAGGGCCACCTGCGGTCATTTGCTCTCAAGTAGCCTGGTGGTGGCTGGTGCCAGGATTGGCTGTGATATTTTTTAAGGTTTATTCACATATGCATTTGTGTGTCTGCGTGAGTGCCCTTGCACTCCCAGAGGGTACCCAGTGCCTTCCAGCACTCTTTGCCTAGTCCTTTGAGGCAATGTCTCTTCCTGAACCTGGGGCTCACGTTTTCAGGGCTAGGTTGGAAGCTAGCACACCCTTGTGAGCTTCTGTGTCTGCCTGTCCCTTGGAGCTGAGATTACAGGTGTGCACAGGGCACCCAGGTTGCTGCACAGCAGCTGGAACTGGAATTCGGCTCATCATGACAGTACAGCAAGCACTGTTAACCACTGAGCCACTGCCCCACCTCCCCTCCTGAAGCAAACAGATGCCAGAGTTGTGAACACAGAGACTCTGTTATGAACACACAGCAAACATTGGGGTTGGGGATAGGCATCAACCTCTGTAAGTAAACTCTGGAAACTTAAAGAAAAGTCCCCAGGGGCTGGAGATAGCTCAGTGGTTAAGAGCACTGACTACTACTCTTCCAAAGGACCCAGGTTCAAATCCCAGCACCCCCATGGCAGCTCACAACTGTCTGTAACTCCAACATCTGACACCCTCACACAGATACCCATGTAGGCAAAACACCAAGGCACACAAAATAAATAATTTTAAAAAAAAGAAAGAAAAAAAAAAAGAAAAGTCCCCAGAGGGACACCACATAGGTAGATTCTGCTCAGGGTCAGGGACCCCATAGTCTATGCTATGATGGAGAAGTGCGTTCCCCACCACAGGAACAAGGCAATAAGTCTGAAACCAGGTAGATAGGCCTGTGGGCTCTTGGCCCAGGCTCTGCGGCTGGGAATGTCCCCACCCTCCAGCCCACCAGCATTATGGCATGGGTGGCATCGTGCCTGCTTTGTCTCTGGCTCCTGGGTGCACTGCTCTCCCCTGGAAGCTTCCTATCTTGCTCACATATTGAGGGTTATGTGTTCTCTCTACTGCGGGGAGTCTTGCCCCCACACTGAATTCCGTCTTACTCCCTTCTCACCTTGAGGCTCCCTCCTGGTTTGCTCAGCCCCCATAATGGTGGCTGGTACCACCCAGGTCTAAAGGAGCCATGGCCATGGGCTATATACCCACTGGCTGATATGCCCCTACCCTTACCATGGGAACTTACATCTTTTCCTCTGCGTCTCCCAAGATGGTGGGTCTTCCTGAACCCCATCTCAGCTGAGGCCACTGTCCAATCTAGAACCCTGCTGAAGGCTGTTGTTGAGTCACACCTGAGACTCGAACTGGAGTCTGAAACAGCACTGGGACGCCCATCCTTGGGCCTTGGACCCCTGTCCCTCAGTGACCACTGAGGATGGGCTACACGGGACTTCATTAACTCTTAAGCCTCTCTTGTGTGGCACCACAGGAAACACAGTCTTAGCCCAAGATCCACAGGGGCCCAGCAGGTACCCTTACCCCACCAAACACGACTCACCCTGGCTCCCAGCTATGACCATCTCTTTAGACAGGATCCTGACCCAAGGGTCACTTAGTGACAGAGAGATCTGGAATCAGCCTGCAACGCACCACACGTCCCAGATAGAAGGCAAACCCACAGCTCTATCCTGTGGGTCACTGGATAATATACCCATGCCCAGCTCAGTTTGCAGGATGAGGGAGAGAAAGGCTCAGTGGCTAGTCTTCCTGAGCCTAAGCCAGCACTGACTGAGGGTCTCTGTGCCTGCCTGAGGTGAACAGGGATGCTAGAGCCCGTGAGGAAATGAGGGGGGGCAGAAACTTCTGGAAGCCAGCCCTGGGGACCTCTGGAGATCATCACAGCTTCCTCAGCCTCTTTGCTCTTTCCTGGCCTCAATTTCCATGGCCCCCTGAGAGATTATGAGAGTAGCCAGTACCCCATGCCCCCCCCCCCGATCCTACCACCTCCCTCATCAGGACCAGCATTTCAGCTGTTTTCCCTGAACAGCTGCCATGTGCCACCCTGGCTCATACACACCCCACAGTCCCCATGACTTCACCACTAGAAGGAGGCTAGGCTGAGCAGGCCACATGCCCCACCTTGAAGCTGGGCCTGGACTTAAATCTACTTTCTCTGTCCCCAAGCCCCAGGCCACCTGGAGTGCAGTCCCTGGAGGCAACATTGAAAAACAGAGCTGTTCTGGAAAGCTGTGGGAGCCATCAGGAGGTGGCAGGCAGGACCAGTAGGTAATTGGATACCTGGGGCCCAGTTCTGACGTGGGCCACCCATGGCCCGAGGCTCAGCTCCCAGCCTTCTTCAGTAAGGCTTCCAGCCACCTTCATCCTCCCGCAGACTTCACCCAGGTCCTCAAGTTAATTATTCCCAGACAGAAAATTACTTTCAACTCTGAAAAAGGAGTGATTTGGGGAGGCAGATCTAATTACTGGCCCTTCTCTGCATGTCTCCAGGAGGCAAGGGAGAGTTTCCTGGGCCTGGGAATGCAATTACGGGGAACATTAGAGCCGCTGTGGTCAGTACCTACGTCAGTGCTCAGCCAGCTCCAGGCAGGAACTGAGCCCTGGTGGTCAACAGCCTAAGAGCCAGAGACCAGCTTTTATAATCTGAAAGGGGTGCTCATCAAACTTTGGGGTTCATATGTGGCCTGGTGCCCTACCCCAGGAGTAAGGTGAATGACACATCCCCCCAAACTCATGGTCACTCCAGACCTCAGTCTCCTGACCCTATTTGGAACCAAAGTCTTAGCAAATTAAACCAGACTCTGTTTGCTACCTGCTAAATTTGGTGAGCGGGGTCCTCACACCAAGAGGAGAGGATACTGCAAGACCATGGGGCATCGTCGAGGGTGTGGGGTGGCCCAGGGCCATGGGAAGCTACAGGTGCCTGGAGTCTTCAGAGATTATCTGCAGCACTGTGTTCTTGACTTTCAGCAGGCAGAGCCACGAGAATACAGTCTTGTAAAGTCCTTTAAGAGCCTGGATTTGGGGTCTGCTCGCTCTGTAGCAGGGGACGCATCCAAAGTCTCCCCAGTCAGGGTCCTTCCAGGCACATGCTTGGTTCTCTCCCACCTGTAAACCATGGCTCTTCCCTACCTCCTTCCCAAACTCCTTGGGCCCTTGCCACATGCAGTCGCCTGTTCCCCAAGCCCGACAATGTGCTGAGGAACCCTCTCATGGCCTTCAACGCAGGCCCCAGCACCACAGTGCCCATTCTGTGACTCTAATAGCCCAGAAGCCTACAGCTTCACACTTGCAGCCCTCAGCGTCACTTCCCACCCTGCTCCACCTACCAGGATGCTCATCCCACCAGCACCAGCCACCCCACAGCAAAAATCATAGCCAGCGACTTTGAAGGACAGGCCCTGAGGATGCCCAGGGAGTAGATACTGGGAGAAGGAAGGTGGCGAATTCTGGGGAGAGGTGTAGACCCTAACTGAGCCAAAGCAGCCCTCGAATTCCACCCACTCTCAGACGCATTTCTTTTTGTTTTTTGGTTTTTTTGTTGTTGTTGTTTCGTTTTTGTTTTTGTTTTTCGAGACAGGGTTTCCCTGTGTAACAGTCCTAGCCGTCCTGGAACTAGCTCTTGTAGACCAGGCTGGCCTCGAACTCTCAGGGACTCACCTGCCTCTGCCTCCCAAGTGCTGGGATGGGTTAGGGATTTCTCTGTCCACCGTCCATTCTTGTACATGCTCAGTTGCATAGTTTCCACACTCAAAAGGACTGGGAGGGCACAGAGCTAGCAGACTCAGAAGATGCATTTTAAGATGGCTGCTTTTGTCAACTTGACACAAACCCAGACATATCTAGGAAGAGGGAATCCTAACTGAGGGAATGCTTCCATCAGATTAGCCTGTGGGCAGTTCTGTAGAATATTTTCTTTATAAATGATAGATGTAGGAGGGTCCAGCCCAGTGTGTGTAGTGTCACACCTGGGCAGGCAGCCCTGGGTTCTATAAGAAAGCAGGCTGAGCAAACCCTTGGAACAAGCCAGTAAGCAGCACTCCTCCGTGGCCTCTGCATCAGCTCCTGACCTGACCTCCTTTGATGGAATGATAGACTGTGATGTGAAATGGTGAGCTGAAATAACCCCTCCGAGCTAGGCAGTGGTGGTACACACTTTTAATCCCAGCACTTGGGAGGCAGAGGCAGGCAGATTTCCAAGTTCAAGGCCAGCCTGGTCTACAGAGTGAGTTCCAGGGCAGCCAGAGCAACATAGAGAAACCCTGTCTCGAGAAACTAGATAGATAGATGATAGATAGATAGATAGATAGATAGATAGATAGATAGATAGATAGATAGATAGATATCCTTTTCTCCTAATTTTTTGGGTCATGGTGTTTTATCACAATAGAAACCCTAACAAGATACTCACCAGAGGCAGTTCCTTCTAGCTTCTTACTCTACCAACTTCAATGTATGTCTCTCTTTCTCTCCTTAGGGTAAACACAACTGATGTATGTCCAATTTCACAGCCATCTTCCGAAAAGAATGAAGAGAAAAGCCACAAGCTGCAAGTTATGAGGTGTCTCCCCAGAAGCCTTTGACTTTTTATTAGAAGATGGGTGCGCTCTCCCCCAGAGAAAGTCTACTCACTTCTCAATGGCTGGGTTACATGGCCATGTCTAGCTGCAAGGGAGGCTGAGAATATAAAGGTTAGGTTTCCCTTCTCACCATTGAGAGAAGGAGCAAGCTTGGCTAGGTCCTGCTAGGTATCAGCTGACAGCAGAAGTCACCCTCAACCAGCAGCCTCTCCCTCTGGGCTCTTCCCTGGGGCATTAGTGGTCACACAAACCTACAGTTCTGGAGACTATGGAACCAAGGAAGGGCACAAGGACAGATGTCTGGCCTCTGATAAAGGAAAAGAAGAGGGGCGCTCACCCAACTTGAGGCTCTGCTAACAACATCTCAAGGACTCACTGTCATATCCCTGTGTCCGCTTACCTCTCTGTCTCCGTTTCCAACCAGGATGCGGGTCCACACCCTGTCCCTGCTCTTTCTCGAGAGTATCTTTGGTGACAGTCAGCTCTTGATGGCTACGTGGCAAGTGGATGAGACTGAGAACATTACAGAGACAGCCAGGGAAAAGACAAAGCGGTTGGAGAGGATTTGAGGACAGAGCAGAGCTATGGGGTTAGGAGATGAGAACAGCTCAGGGCTGAGCCCCAGATGAGCCCAGCAAGTATGAAGGAAAGAACGAGCTGGCAGAGCCCCTGCAGCCAGAAGGCCAGGAACAGACAGCTTGCAGCCCAACACCCACACAAACAGCAGCCACCTAAGCCTCATAACTCCAAAAAGTTGAATGAATTTCATGGGAACAGAATCCTTCAAAAACTTAGAATGAAAGGGGAAACTGTTGGCAAGAAAAGATCCAGCTCCCTCGGAGTCTGCTCAGCAAAGATCTGCTAGGAATTTTCTCCCTGCGCCTGGACCTCCCCTTCTGTCCCCCTGGGACCTCCCCTTCTGCCCCTGGGACCTCCCCTTCTGCCCCTGGAACCTCCCCTTCTGCCCCTGGAACCTCCCCTTCTGCCCCTAGGATCTCCCCCGACCCCATACCTCCCCTTCTGTTCATGCAGTGGCTTGGGGGTTTTAGGACAGGTAGCAAGATGTGGGTCCCTACACTTGGGCCTCCACCCCAAGCTGCCACATCCAAGCTCAGGAGAATTTAGATTTTCACAACCCCAAACCTGACAGGAAGACCACATGCGCTGACCCCAACATGGTTGTCCAAGTCCAAATAATCTACATCCTGTAAACCAGCAGTCCTTGCCCCTATGGATTGAGAGAATCGAACCATCCCCACTGCATTCTGCTGTTCCTACTGGCCGTCACCCGCTGGTACTAACCGGCAGGAAGTCCCCCACAAAGCACCTAGATGCTCTAACCTGTAGAAGTCTTCCTAAGAACCAGGAGAGCTGAAATGTCCCCTCCTACTGAGCAACAGATTTCCAAACTGCTACTACAAACCCACAAAGCCACGAGTGACGACAACTCCAGAGCTAAAAATATCCAGGCAGGTAGAGAACAGGTGTCAAGGAAGGCCTCCTTCTCCGCCCGCCCACGTCACAGACTCACCTGGCAGCAGGTAGCCGTGTGTGTGGTACATGTGAATGCCAAAGCGCCACCGCCTCGAAGGGAGTAAGAGAGAGCTCTGTCTGGAGTCAGGGATGAGTGGCTACGACCCTGGGAACACGTTCAGGTTAGTCATGCAGCAGCAACATGAAGTTTTCATTAGCAGAACAAAAAAAGCCGTGGTATATCGACACTTTCAGGTGCATTGGTGGAAACATCCGGTAGGTGGGCTACAGCTGAGTGGGGACATCTCCGCTGTGAGTATCAGATGCTGTCAGAGGACAGTCTTAGCATTTGGGGTGGTGGACGCTAGGGGTCTCTTCACACATTCTAAAGGATGTCCCAAGGTTGATAGGCCACATACAGAGGTGGACAATAAATGGTCATTTAAGGGGATTAAGGATAGCAGCTGCTGATCAGCTCCTGTGGTCTCTGAAGCGAGTGGGAGCAGGCCTGACACATGGGGTTCCCTCCTCATCTTCCCTGTCATTCACCAGGCCTGGATCCCAGTGAACTATGCCCCAGACTGCACAGTAGTCACCGAGGAGGAGTTAGGGGGCTGAGGAGATTTTGCCATTGTCCCTGTCCTGACGGTAAGGGGTTCCAGGTTTATTTTCCCCCAAGAACTGAGTTGCAGCAGAAACAGTGGCCAGTGATTTTCAAATGATCCATTTCCAAGGGGTCAACCAGCAGAGGGACGCAAAGGGACACATAGGGGAGGATTTGGGCCTCATTTACATAGAGCAGGCCTTACTTTTCATGGTCTCTCTCATGAACAGCCTATGTCTCACTGGCATCCTCAGTCTCCATACAGGGGTGAGCCACAAGTCACTCCGGAGTGTCGCCCATGACAGTAGCCCAGACGCAGGTGGCCTCGTCTGTTGTTTCCCCCAGTGATGATCTTTTAAGGCTTTGCACAAGGCCTTCCAGACCACACTTTCCACATATTCTCCTGCCTCAGCATCACCTCTCGTAAGGCCCTGTGACCACATCAGTCCACCTAGATGATCCAGGACAATTAACTACTTGCAGGGCTCTAATCTTATAACCTCAATAATGTCCCTTTGGCGATGCAAGATTCAGGGTGGATTGGGAAGGGTCACCACCTGGCTAAAGTCAGAGCTGGCAGCCCTAGTGAGGAGATGAAAACACATCAACAGGAGCAGGGACTCACATCGGTTCCTTCAATCCTTCCCCAACACCTGCAAAGGAGACCTTGGCTCTCAAGCTGCTGACTTGGAAGACAGGCAGCACACCCTGCTGAACAGAGTGGGGTCACTAGGAGGGGATGAAAGCCATTCCTGTCTCTCAGCCAGAAAGAGAGGGAGACATAGCTAAGAGCACCCAGAACCCTCTCAGAGACAGCCGAGCACCCAGGCTCTGTGGATACACACCACACCCCTGCTCTGAGCTACACCCACGTGCAGGCACAAGGCTTGATCAGCCCCATCTTCCCACAGATGTGGGAGCACTGACATCAGCAGGAGGGCCTTGGATGCTATCTGAGGTGACTTCTAGATCAAGTGTATTTTTGGAGCAGAACTTATCTACACAGAAGACTTCTATGGGGGTCGTCTCTTTATAATGACCTTTGGGGAGGGCATCTAGCCCACCCCACCAACCGCAGGCTGGACCCTCTAGAATCCAGTCCTTGCCTGTACCTGATGCTGGGAGCCCCACACCTCGCAATTCAGCCAGCACACTTGCATCTAGCCTGGAGAAGCCTCTACCCATTGCCCTCACCGGCCAGAAGAGCCAGCAACATTTTGCAGCTGGCCCTTCTCAGCACTGAATAGCCTCTTCCTGTCTGCTAGGGGATATCTGCCTCCTGGGCCCCCTCAAATCTCAAGCGCCCAAGAAAATTATTTCCTTAATCAAATATTCATGGGTCTGCCAAGCCTGAAATAGGCCTGAAAAGAAGAAAGACAATCTGTGTCCAGCACAAAGGCTTGACAGGATGCTTGAAACCCTCAGAACTGCCTTCTGAGCTGTCCCTGGGCCCCTCTCTCCTCCCACTCCCTGTCAGTAAGGGACAGGCACCTAGCGAGGTCACCCAGGACTCCTGCAGGGCTCGGCCCTTGATCTCTGCAATACCGAACAAGAGTCTTGTACTCATTTGACACCACCCTCCACTTTCTGCAAAGTCCTGTTGTCCAGGAGGCAGTGACCTCAGACTCTGGGGATACCAATGCCATCCTCTCAGATGAGGCAAACTAGTCACAGCCATAGCGCCATGAGGGGCCATCACTGTCCCACACATCACCTTCTTCCTTCTTAACCTGCCTCATAAGAATGAAGCAACAACAAGACATGGAGCTCACATAAGCCAGGCAGGACCCTCCTCCTGGATACTTTGGAGGAATCACAGTCTTACAAACAGCTCAGCCTCAGGCTTCTGGCCTTCAGACTGAGGAAGAGAGCATGGTTGTCTGTTTTAAGCCTCCAGCCTGTGGCATCATAGTCCCGTGATTTGGCGGCACTCTTTGACAGCGAACAACCCAGGAAAACCCTGCCTGAGGTAGATGAAGAAGCAGAACTAGGTGAAACTCCCATTCCCGTTCAAGACTGCCTCTCGCCCTGCCTGACTCACCTGTGCTTACAATGCGATATCCAAGTCAGGTGATTGATAATGAACAGAGATTTATTGGGATCTCGGTTCTGAAGATGAGGGAGTCCCAGGTCACGGGCACTCTCATCTGGGGAGGGCTTTGGTGCTGCCCCATCTGATGGCAGAATGCAGAAGAGGAAAAATGCTTCTATCATACCCAGAACTTGGACTGCCCTCCTTTTACCCCTCCCAGTGAGGCCACTCACACGCTGAGGACTTCAATGCCAGACTCAGGGTAGAGCCTCACTCATCACCTCTAAGCCTGAGTAAGCTTCCAGCAGGTAAACTGTGGCATCCGAATCAGCACATGCAGGTGGGTGGGGCTCCATCCCAGAAAGTGGGCTACAGTTTTGGGCCCATTCCTGAGCTATCCTCCATGCTCCCTTTATGTCCTGTATCCCTCAGTCAGAGCTTCTCTTGGGTCTGCAGAAGGCAGTTGCTTGTCTCCAGTTAATAGTTCCCAGTCTGGCCTGATTATTGGTCCTGGGTGTCCCTGAAGCTCCCAGCCTCATCCCCTCTAAAATCCAGAGGGCTCCTAGCCTCACTCCAAGTAGGAGCCAAAGACTGCATACATAGGGCTGAGGCCTGGTGCAGCCTGCTCCTCAGGCCCTGCATTGCTACTCAGTTCACCCTTGCCTCTCCCTGCCGAGGGTGGGAGATGTAGAGGCCAGACCACTTAGCACATTATAGACACCAGAGGAACCAGACTTTCCCTGAGCAAGATGTGTGTGCCTTGCCGGGATTCCGATACTACGGGTGCCTCGGCACCTGGGTGGACAGGGGCAGGGAGTCTTGTCTGGAGAAGCAATCACAAGGTTGTTTGTGTCTCTTTGTCCTCTGCCTAATGGAGCAGCCCTCTACCAGGGTCATCTTGACAGCGCACTCGCATTTATCCGGCCTGCAGTTAGTGGGGTAAATGAGGCTGCTGGCTGCTGACAGCCTTGGGACAAGCATCTCAGTGCGCCAGTAATTACTCCTCCCTAGGAGCCCAAGAGGGTGGAAACCCTGGCAGGGGCAGAGGCATGGAAGATCCTGGAAGCCTCCAACCAGCCACCAACCTGCTAGCCATGCTGCCTAGAGACCCTCTAGAGGACAGCGGGGACTGCCCAAGCCTCTGGTGACACCCGTGACTTTAATGTGTCATCAGCTGACACAGCGTCTGCCAAGGGCTGCCCCACCCTGTTCTCTTCCCTGTTCATCCTGGGGAATCATAGATGAGGACATATGCAGGATGAGGATTTGGGGGCAGGTTCCTCCTCTGCTGGTTCTGATCAGTTAGAGGCAGCCCTGAATAGCCCAGGAACAAGAGGATCTCCTGAAGGAACAGCCTAGGAGGGTGGACTGTGGTCAGGGGGTGGGGGGTGGGGTGCCTCTTCTACCAGGCTCACTTCCCTGCCAAGGTTCTCCTTTAGAAATTGCCCTATCCAGGGACAGTGTGCTGTGTGGGGCAACAGCCAGATCCACCCTCCAGGGTCACCCCAGGCAGAGGAGTCCCTCAGGAAGGCAGCAGCTGAGGTCGAAGGCAAGCATGTGCATGAGGGCAGGAAGCTGAAGCCATCTCCCACGCAACCCACACCACAGACAACAGGCTTTGCGGGAGATCACACATCCTGGGACCCAGGTATGAGGGGGTGACCACCTCCTTACCCCTTCCTGTCCCCTTCTCCCCCAAAGCCAGGGGTCTGCAAGCCTCTTGCCCCCCTATGCATTTATGCACATGCGACACCAGTATTCGGCCCCTCCAGTTACCCTCAGGGGCCATGTGTGACCACCCAGCACGTCCCACACAGCCCACTCTAGACATGAAGACCACAGCAAGCTGGGACCTTTCCCCAAAGTGAGTCACAAGCTGCCACTCACCCAAGAAGCTAGTACAGGGAGGATGTGACAGAGGTCATCAAAAAGGCCTCTTGCTGGAAGCCACGGGAGCACAGCCCTGATGTGAGACCCAGGTCTCTAGCGTCTCTCAGCCTCAGTTTCTCCACCTGTGGGAGCGGATAATTACAAACTGAATTTCCGGATGTGGGGAGGCTCTGTGAGTCAATGCCTGAGACTCAAATTAAGAAAAGCCAGGTGCTGGGCAGATGTGGGGATCTGCGATGATTGGGCTGTTGCCATGGTGACAGGAGCTCCGTGTTTAGTGGTAAACATCTCCAATCCTCAGAAGCAGCCTCTCCACTATGTTCTGACATCTTGGAGGCAGGCACATCCAGGGTGTAGCCACAGGTGACAGGAACTGGCCCAGTGGGCTGTCTAGGGACAGGTTTCCTGCCCCAGCACCCTGTGGGTTTCTATCTAGAATTTTCCCTAGGGCCAGAACCACCTTACTTCCTGAGCATGCTTTAGACTCTGAAAGTCCCCTCTTCATCTGCCTGCGACAAATGTCCCCTAAGTCTCTGGGAAGTATGAGGTGACCCCGTCCAATCCCTGCATAAAGGGCACTTCAGTCACGAAGGTAGAGACAGCAGGATGGTATCAGGACAGCAGAGCAGGTCGGGGCTGGGATGGGCAGGTGGGATGGCACCAGGCTCGCTGTGGCCTGACTCACTTGACTCTAATAACCACTGGAACAAGGACTTTGCAAAGCTGCCCCACCTGTCAACGACCCCGGAGCCTGGCAAACGGGACGCGCTCATAGGCCTGTCCATGTCGGTGCAAGGCCGCCCCCTAGGGTAACTTCTGGGGACTGCAGGGAGATTAAAGCTCATGCAGTCAGGTGGAAGTGTCCTGGCCCCACAATGGGGGCACCAAGACCTTGGCACTGAAGGGCCTGCATGTAGGAGGCATGGGAGTCAGAGAAAAACACAAATACAGGGTTATCAGGTGGCAGAGCTCTGAGGATACAGCCAAGGCTCATCCCCTGGACCCTTTCTGAAACCACGCAGGAGAACTCCAAGGTGAGAAAAAGAGGAGGGAAGGGGAGAAGAGGGAGGAGGGAAGGGGGGAGGGAAGGGAAAGGAAAAGAAGGGAAAGGAAGAGAAGGGAAAGGAAGGGGAGAAGAATGGGGAAGGGAGAGGGGGGAGAAGGGAGGACTACTGGGGAGGTCTGGGACCCTTCAGCTTGAGATATATGATGTGAACTCCCAAGAGTTTAAGGGGAACACGGCAGATGTAAAGAGCCTGGGATAACCCTCTGCCTGCATGTTTGGAACAGCAAGTTCTGGAGTTTAGCAACATAGAGCCACTAAAATTGCTCCCCAGGGGAAGACATAAGCAATGGCTCCCCCTTCTCCTAAGGTCCCACTGACAAACTGAGGCACAATTCCACCAAAGTTCAATCTGGGGAACCAAGGAGTCTATTGGGCTTCTTACAAAGTATAGGAGAGAGGTTGCATGCATAGGTGTGGGTGTGCCTACCCTCTCAGGAGGCACCTGGACAGCAAGGATAAGGGCTTCCCCTTACATGCATACGTGGAGCCTCCTCTGCTCGTTTCCCTGGCCTGGAAACCCTACCTCTGTGGTCACAAGCAATTAAGGCAGAGTTAAAAACAACAGGTGATATGGGAACTGGATATTCAGGTGAGGGTCTCATAACCTTCCACCCCTCCACTGGGGTGCAGAGAGTCAGCAAGCCCAGCTGGGAGGCCCTTTCACAAGAGGACACAGCTGAACATGGCAGTTGTGTGGCTCAGAGGTCCAGTCACTTACAACAAGCCAGCAGAAGGAGAAGCAGGCAGAAGAGGTCAAGAGCAAGCGGTAAGTGTAGGGACATAGCCCCACCCATTGGGGGCGTGTTCGCCTCGGGCTAATGTTTACGGATAAATCTGCCGGGCGTGAGCCCAGCAGCCCTTTTCTTTTGCTCCGCTTTTCCAGTGCTCCGCGGAACCTGTGGTCCTGTAAGTTTATTTCCTTATTAAAGCTGTATATATCTATATAATCTGTCTGCATTCATTTGCGCCGCCACAGGTAAGACTGCGAGGGCCCTGAAGGTCAGGGTTGGAATAGCTGAAATAGCTGGAGAATGTCACAGGTCGGCCTCCTGCTGCTGACTGCAGGAAAGAGATGGGCAGACTAAGGGTGAGAAGACAGCGGGGAAGGCGACCAGGGGTGGCCCTGCAGAAGCCACACAGCGAGTCAGAGTTCCTGGCACTGGGATTGACTGAGCACCTGAGGGGCAGAGGTGAGGTCTCCTCCAGTTTGGAAGCTGCTCTGGGTCAGGGTGCAGACACCAACAGGGGAAGAAGCCTCCTGCATGTCAAATGAGGAAATCCCATAGACATCATCAGAGGCTTCAAACCCTGAAGAGCAATCCCACCTCAGACACAATCACACCTGAGCATCCATGACCCAGATGAGTGAGCATGGGCCTCTCGGGCACACATCTGCCCTTAACTGAAATTTCTCTCTGGCCCTGCAAAGTCAGAAAGGGCAGGACCTAGATGCAGTGAAGTCCCAGGAAGAGGGTCCAGACAGCACAAGAGATGTTCAGATGTCCTATCCGTCCAAGAGCTTCTAATACCACAGTGTAACACACACAAAGAGACCCAGGAGCTTGGGTCAAACCCTCGGGTTAGGTACACAGGAGCCCCTGGAGACTAACTCCAGGACAGACAAAGGACAGAAGAGAAGCAGATTCTCCGGTGATCCTGTGAGGGAAGTGGCTCGTCCCATTTTACAGACAGCACAGTTGAGGCTGTGGGAGGTGAAAGGAACCCCCACCTACCTCAGTCCCAGGATGTTTCACCCAGACCATGCCGCCCTGCAGCCAAGCAGCCCCATTGTCTCTAGGGACCCCAAGGCTGAGTTTGGGAGATTCTTCCATCCCCTGAAGAAGAGCCGCCCTCTCTGGAACAGTTGCAGTCAGTTCCCCATATTCCTGACTTTCTTAATTATCACTTGGTGCCCAGCCTGGTCTGCCCTCTCCATAGTACCTTCAGAGATTTCCTACCATATAAATCAATCATCCTCTGCATCCTCCATGTCCCCAGCCTAATTCTCGGGATGCTGACCTCTGCTGACCTCTCCTTTCCCATCTCCCTGATACACTCTGCTATTTGCAGATTCGCCCACCTCAGTCCCCTGTCTGCTCCCTGACACATTCCCATCTTTTCATTGCACTGGAACCCCACACAGCCCCGTCACCACAGGACCACAAGATGGAAACAGTTATCTTCATTTTGAAACAGGCTGACGGCTTTGAATTCACCGTGCAGCCTAGGCTGCCTTCAAACTCAAGATCCTCCTGCCTCTGCCCTCCCACCATGAGTGCCAGAATTACAGGTGTGTGCCAACACAACCAGCAAGCACGGTGAAGTTTGAATCCACCTAAGGCCGGGCCTCATAGCTCAGGTGTGTTAAACCTCATCCGCATGGCTTGTGCGTAGGTGCACATGTAAACATGTGTGTTTATATGTGAAGGGCATGTATACCCCATAAACGTGTGCTCGTGTGGGGGTATACACACAGGAGAATGCATGCACGTGGAAACTGGAGGTCAAGAGTGGGTGTCCAGATAAACAAACTGGAAAAGCAAAGCACAACACATGATCATCTTATTAGATGCTGAAAAAGCCTTTGACAAAATACAACATCCCTTCATTATAAAGGTCTTGGAGAGAGCAGGGATACAAGGAACATACCTAAACATAATGAAGGCAGTGTACAGCAAGCCAACAGCCAACATCAACTAAATGGAAAGAAACCCAAAGTGATCCCACTGAAACCAGGAACAAGACAAGGTTGTCCACTCTCTCCATATCTATTCAATATAGTTCGTGAGGTCCTAGCTAGAGCAATAAGACAACAAAAGGAGATCAAGGGGATACAAATGGGAAAAGAAGAAGTCAAACTCTTACTATTTGCTGATGATATGGTAGTATATATAAATGACCCCAAAAATTCTACCAAGGAACTTCTACAACTCATAAACACTTTCAGTAATGTAGCAGGATATGAGATCAACTCAAAAAATCAGTAGCCCTCCTGCACACAGAAGATAAATGGGCTGAGAAAGATCAGAAAAACAACACCCTTCACAATAGCCACAAATAGCATAAAATATCTCAGAGCAACTCTAACCAAACAAGTGGAAGACTTGTATGACAAGAACTTTAAATCTTTGAAAAAAGAAATTAAAGAAGACACCAGAAAGTGAAAAGATCTCCCATGCTGTTGGGTAGGTAGAATTAACATAGTAAAAATGGCAATCTTAACAAAAGCAATCTATAGATTCAATACAATGCCCATCAAAATCCCAGCAAAATTCCTCAAAGACCTCGAAAGAACAGTACTCAACTTCATATGGAAAAGCAAAAAACCCCAGGATAGCCAAAACAATCCTGTACAATAAAAGAACTTCTGGAGGCATCACAATCCCTGACTTCAAACTCTACTACAGAGCTACAGTACTGAAAACAGCTTGGTATTAGCATAAAAACAGACAGGAGGACCAATGGAACTGAATCGAAGACCCAGATATTAATCCACACACCTTCGAAGACCTGATTTTTGACAAAGAAGCTAAAAATATCAAATAAAAAAAGAAAGCATATTCAACAAATTTTGCTGGCGTAACTGGATATCAACATGTAGAAGAATAAAAATAGACCCATATCTATTGCCATGCACAAAACTCAAGTCCAAATGGATCAAAGACTTCAATATAAAACCAACCACACTGAACCTCATAGAAGAGAAAGTGGGACATACTTGGAACACAATGGCACAGGAGACCACTTCCTAAATATAACCCCAGTAGCATAGACACTGAGAGAAATAATTAATAAATGGGACCTTCTGAAACTGAAGCTTCTGTAAAGCAAAAGACAAGGTCAATAAGACAAAATGACTGCCTACAGAATGAGAAAAGATCTTCACCAACCCCACATCAAACAGAGGTCTCATCTCCAAAATATACAAAGAACTCAAGAAATTGGCTATTAAAAGAACAAATAATCCAATAAAAAAAATTGGGGTGCAGACCTAAACAGAAAACTCTCATCAGATGAATCTAAAACGGCTGAAAGACACTTAAGGAAATGTTCAACATCCTTAGCCATCAGAGAAATGCAAATCAGAACAACTCTGAGATTCCATCTTACACCTGTAAGAATGGCCAAGATCAAAAACATTGATGACAACTTATGCTGGAGAGGATGTGGGGTAAAGAGAACACTCCTCCATTGCTGGTGGGAGTGCAAGCTGGTACAGCCCCTTTAGATATCAGTATGATGATTTCTCAGAAATTTAGGAAACAACCTACCTCAGGACCCAGCAATCCCACTTTTGGATATATACCCAAAGGATGCTCAATCATACCAACAAAGACATGTGCTCAACTATGTTCATAGAAGCATTGTTTGTCATAGTCAGAGCCTAGAAACAATCTAAATGCCCCTTGATGGAAGAATGGATGAGGAAAATGTGGTATATTTACACATGGAGTACTACACAGCAGAAAAAAATAATGACATCTTGAAATTTGTGGGCAAATGGATGAATCTAGAAAACATCATATTGAGTGAGGTAACCCAGACCCAGAAAGACAAACATCATATGTACTCTCTTGTAAGTGGCTTATAGACATAAAGCAAAGAAAAACCAGCCTACAATTCACAATCCCAGAGAACCTAGAAAACAATGAGGACCCTAAGAGAGACAAACATGGGAAGTAAAAACAGACAAGATCTCCTGAATAACTTGGGAGCATGGGGACCATGGGAGAGGGTAGAAAGGGAGGGGGAGGATGGGAAGGCAACAGAGAAAAATGTAGAGCTCAATAAAATCAATTTTAAAAAAAGAGTGGGTGCCCTCCTCACTCTCTGTCGCACTTTTTAAGACAGTCTCTCACTGAACAGGAGCTCCTCAGTTCCCTCAGGATCGCCGGCCAGTGAGGGAACCTAACCCTGGGGCCCACCTGTTTCCGCCCCCAGCACTGGAGCCACACACATGAGCCATTGCTCCTGACTATAACATGGGTGCTGAGGATTCCAGCCCAGGTGCTCGTGTTTGCATGGCAGGCACCTTCCCAGCTGGGCTTCTTCCCAGACCCCTCGCCCACATTCTTTACTCCAGTCAGGCAGAGGCCCCCAAGTTTCCCTCAGGCCCCCAACTTGAGTAGGACTCACAGACTTCAGCGAAGGCTGGTGTCTGGGGTGGAGACCTCTTAGGATAAAAGGAGACAGAGTAGGCAAGAAAGACCCAGAGGGTCCTGGGAACCACAACTGTCCCAAACATAGTTCAGAGGGACCAGGGTGGAAGCCACAGACCCTGTCAGTCTAGGAAGGAAGGGAGCTTTTTACATTTCTGCACAAGGAAAACCCTCAGTCATGGATGGATAACTGCGATGAGAGTCTGAAGAAATCATGTATAAATCTGTCCTGGTCTGGTTGGCAGCAGATCCAGGGAAAGAGGTTAGGGGAACCTCCAGGCCCAAGGGCAGCTGTGTCTTCTAGAAGCATCTTTTGGGGTGTCCAAACTCCTAGAGACTCCAGTGAGCACACAAGGAATGCTGGCGTTTGCATCCAGAACAGACCTTGAGCTGTGTGTTGAGTTGGGCTCTGATGCAGGGTCTCAAGGTGACCGGATCATGAGGGTTTTGACCACATCCTCGGATTTGTCTGTTGATCTGTTCCTAGCTGAAATGGCTACTGGGAGGTGATGGGAACTTTAGCAATTGGAATCTAGTACAGTCTTTCTCTGTCTGTCTGTCTCTCTCTGTGTCTCTGTATCTCTGTCTGTCTGTATCTCTCTGTGTCTCTGTCTCTCTGTCTCTCTCTGTATGTCTCTGTCTCACTGTCTGTCTCTCTGTGTCTCTGTCTCTCTCTATATCTCTGTCTATCTGTGTCTCTGTCTCTGGGTCTCTGTCTCTCTCTGTGTATCTCTGTCTCTCTGTCTGTCACTCTCTATTTCTCTGTCTCTCTTTGTATCTCTGTCTCTCTGTTTCTCTGTCTGTCTCTCTCTGGATCTCTGTCTCTCTCTGTGTGTTTCTGTCTCTGTCTCTCTCTATGTCTCTGTCTGTCTCTTTCTGTGTCTCTGTCTGTTTCTGTGTTTCTGTCTATCTCTGGGTCTCTGTCTCTGGGTCCCTGTCTCTCTATCTCTGCTTCTGGCTTCCATATAGTGACCAGCTTTCTTCCTCTGTCACGCGCTCCCACCATGACATTCTGCCTCACCTCTGGCCCTAAACAACGAGATGGAAACCACCCTGGACTGAATCCTCTGAAACTGAGCTGACTGACAGACCAACACAGAGAATGTTCTCACCTCAAGGCAAACAACTTTGCCAGATCAAAGCTGCAACTGCATGGCCAGGGTGAAGTAGGTCCTGGCCTGTGTGGAGCAGGAGAAGAAGCACCATCTACCACCCTGGAAGTACAAGGCCACCAGGGCAGAGGGACGTGTGCCCAGGACCCTTCTAGGGTCTGTGCTGCATTTAGGAGACGCCTAACAGTGAATAACAGTACTCTCTTGAAGGAGTCTTTTCAGTGCCCAGGTTTGCACAGCCAGGGAGGCCAGGCCTGGGCCTGGAACCCTGAAAAGAAGGCTTGGTGGAAGGGTGCTTGTCTGGCCTGTGCAAGGATCAGGGGTTCACTCCTCAGAAGCATTGAGTGGCCGGTCACTGTCTCCTGAACACAGGCCTGGGACTCGAGAGAGAGCAAAATGCTCCAGTCATCCAGCTCCGCTGAAGCATGACTGCCTTCAGAGGCTCATGGGAGAAGACAATTCGGAGCAGCCCCTTCATACGGGGAGGCTTCAGGGCCCTCAGACTCCCTGCAGCTTTGCTGACAGTCAGCAATCCTGAATAGAGAGCTGAATCTCATTAACACAACCTCGGAAACATCCAGTCAGGCCCTAGACTGCTGGAGCCAGCAGGGACCTTTGCACTCACCTTGCCCACAGCTGTTACAGTTTATTTTGGAAACTGAGACCCACAGAAAGGCAACCACGCACAC
Organism: Chionomys nivalis; assembly: GCF_950005125.1. Taxonomy (NCBI): domain Eukaryota; kingdom Metazoa; phylum Chordata; class Mammalia; order Rodentia; family Cricetidae; genus Chionomys; species Chionomys nivalis. The sequence goes on from NC_080102.1 coordinate 41,588,579, forward strand.
TCTGGCATCAACCGGTGTATGCAGGTGGGACTCGGGCTTCTGAACATCCAACAGGGCCCACCCCTCCAGTCTGAGGGAGCTAGATCCCTCCTCCTGGGCAGGAGAGTCCCCACCTCTGCCCCTCCCCCTACCCAGGGAGAGGAAAGAGCTAAATTCTCACTTAACAGCGGGATGCTTCTGGGCCTCATTACCATGATGCAAATTAATATTTATTATGCAATTATTCATCTTTGTAATTGCTAGTATTTCAAAGGGAGCACGGAAGGTTTAATTAGAACACGTGGAATGTTATTAAAATGGAATGTCAGAAGGAGGGGTGCCCCTCTCCCCTCTGCAGCCCCAAGCCAGCTAACTCCAGAAGGTTCTCAGAGCTGGAGTCCACACCAGCCTGGCTTCCCTACCTAGACGCTCCCCATGAGATTTTGATCCTTCTTTCTTATTCTCTTAAGGTCTTGACTCCTAAAAACTTTGTCATGTGATAGCAAATTTAGACTCAAAGAGCCTGCGGAACCTGCAAGACGCTTACGTCATGGACAAGTAGCTTCCTGGTGTAGAGGCCAGCACCTAGACCCTCTGAAGGGACTGTGGCGAGCTGGGCATGGTGGCGCACACCTTTAGTCACAGTATTGGGAAGCAGACACAGACAGATGGCTGTGAGTTCAACGTTAGCCTGAACTACAAAGCAAGTTCCAGGTCAGTCAGGGCTACAGAGAGAGACCCTGACTCCACAAACAAAGACTTTTAAAATTTAAAAATGAATTAAAAAAAGGGCAATGGCATCAGGACAGGAGCCTGTCACCCTCTGCCTCAAGCCGGCCTGGCTGTACAATCTCTGTGAAACAGTCCACCCAGCACCCAGTTTCTCCTCCCTCCTGCCTCCCCCTGCCTCCTCCTATTTCCCTATGTCTCCCCTGTCTCCTCTTCCTGCCTCCCCCCTGCCTTCTCCTACCTCCTCCCCCTGCCTCCCCCTGCCTGCCACACGGCAGACATTCAGAGTGCTTTTAGGTCTGTGGCTCCCTCGTCCGTAATAGACTTTGTTTTTGGTGACAACCTGAGATGGTCAGAAGGTAAGTGGTGATTCTGGAAAAGCCACATTTGGAATACAGTACCTGCCCAGCAGCAGCCGTGACCCTGTCCCCACGCAAAGAGCCTGGGTGGAAGAGCATGGGTCAGTAGGGAAGCCAAGGCCAGGTCCTCAGCCTGGGAAGCTGAGCTGAGCAGGAATGGGGGGAAAAGCTCAGCATGCCAAATCCGGCATGGGAGTCGGGGCGGGGGGGGGGGGCAGCAGGATGCTCAAACAGGTGTTTGGTGTGGGCGTAACTAGCAAGAGAGGGTAAACTTAGATAGGAGACATTGGGGGCTTTTGTGGAGGTGCCGCAGGATCAGAACTCAGGTCCTCATGGTTGCATAATGAGCATTTACCCACTGATCTATTTACCCAGGTTGTTTTGAGATAGCCTCATGTAGGCCAGGCTGGCCTCAAAGTAGCTATGAAGCTGAGAAAGGCTGTGAACTCTTGGTCCTCCATGTCAGTCTGAGTACGAGGATTGCAGGTGTGTGCCATAATTTCACCTAGGACTGTTGACAGAGAAACGTGCAGTTGAGGTGTAGAAAGTGACCTCGTGACTCTGGCCCTACGACTGGCACTTCCTTTTACTGTTCTGGGCACACACTCCGCCATGGTCACTATGCCTGTAGGTCACCACTGCAGGTGCCCTGGCCTCTATCCCTTTATGCTCATCACCAAGGTCACCAGATGCTCATCCGGGGGGCCCGTAAACATCGACGCCCCAAATCCCACAGGACCTCTGCAGACAAACTGCCCCTTCTACCTCATGGCTTAGGCAGGACAGACAATGGCAGGCTTTCTTCCAAAGCTTTCCAACTGTTCCTAACCAGCCAGAAGTGTCCTCCTGCTGCGAGCCTAGACCACCTGCCAGGCAGAATGAATATGCATATATGCTAATCTGCATAGCCTACAATTTGCATGACAATTGGAGGCCAATTCTCCCACTCAGGAGTGGCTTCCAAAGGCAGCTCAGATCTGCTTTGAAGGTAGCCTGGGGAGGCGCAGTGGAGACTCTAGTCCCAGGGCTCCAGGTAGACTGACCCTCAGCCTTGAATTTTCGACAGGGAGAGATACTCAAGGGCCAGAAAGGCCAGGCTGAGGGAGCTGTGTGAGATGCCAGCCTGCTTGCCCCTCAAGGGAAGCAGGGACAGTGAGGGTGCTGCCTTGCTTGCTGAGGCTCAGAAAGGGACAATCTGGGGGATGGACTCTCGGAAGGACCCTCCCAGATCTTCCAAGAAGGAAGTTGCTTGCTTATGGCCAGGTCTCTTGGCCATACTCCCATCTTCCACTCCTCTCAGGCTCCCAGTTTTCAAAGTTGCAGAGTTCCTAGTAACACACACACACACACACACACCTCATGAATGCCCAGGGTTGCTGCACACTGCTTTGCCCTGAGCCATCTTGGGGAGAGGGCCTTGAGAGTCTCCCATGGATTGGGGACAAGGCAACCTCAGATTAAAAAAAAAAAAAAAAAAAAAAAACCTAGGAATTCATACCAGACCCAAATCCAGGTTCAAAGCCCCAATCACCTCCCAGCCTCCCACTAACCCAATGTACCCCCGCAAAGAGGGGCAGGATCGAAAGGGAGTCTTGGGGCACCATGGTGGAACTCCAAGAAGCCAGGATGGGAAGAGCATGGCGGGCCAGGACTCTAGGTTCAACACAGACTCCGTTTCTGTTACAAAGTTGGCAGTGTCACCCACTGGGTGACAGATAAATGTGAACATCTCTGTCCTCCATTGACCTCACTGAATAGCCTCCGGCATGTTGGGAGAACCCATGACTCAGCTGGTACCCTGCACGCTGTAGGTAAGGACGTTCATACCAGGTCTGAAGCCAGAGGGGGGCCTGAGGACCTTGCAGCTTGAACCACACGCACGCAGTTTGTCCCTTGTGAAAAGTTTCTGTTCCCCCATGTTGGGTCTCTCCACTGATGTGATAAATCAGATCAGGCCGAATTAATTAATGAGCCAAGCATTCTCTGGTGGTCCCAGGGGAAGAACGGAAACCACCAGGTGAAACCAAGAGAAGGGGATTTTAAATGTCCTAGCGGGGCGGAGCCTCCAATGGAGAACAGGATCTGGAATAGGAAGAGCAGGGCTGAGCGGAACTTCCCAAGGCCTTGTATTGGCAGTCTAGGAAGGATAGACATAAAGTTACATTTATGTAGGACGCAATGACTCTCTATCGGCAGTTTCACACAGGAAAGCTACTAAATATTAACAAAGCATCATGAGCATGCGCCATGCACCAGCACCGCTGTCAGGTCCTAGGTTTGCAATCTGACTTCTGCAGATATCACTCAATGGCTAGAGATGAAGACTGGGGGTGGGCAGGGGCAGAGTGACTCAGTAATCCCCCCAGCCTCACACAACTCTTAACGTTCCATTGGGATGTCTTAAAATATATGCCTCTAATTCAGTTCTCCGGAGGAAAAGGCAGGTGGATCTCCGTGAGTTCAAGACCAACCTGGTCTACTTAGTGACACCCTGTCTCAAAAACAAAACAACAAAAACAAAAATTTCAGCGTGCAACTATTCTAAACCTCAGCCCTTGCATTCCGGTGTTTTTATCTTAGGGAATGAAAATGTAAAAGCAAAGCAAACCCTGTTAGCAAGGCTTGCAAACACCGACACCACCACCCCCCCAGCACTCCTCCCAAGACTCAGCCCGGCTAGACCCCTGCCTCCCCCCACCAGCAGATTCAGTCCAGCTGGCCTTCAATAGAGCGCTCAGACAGAGGCCCACCCATGTTGAGGAGCACGATCTAGGAACGGCAAGAAACTCCTGACAGTTGCAGCAAGCTGGGACCTCTCTGGGGAAGCCTGTCAATCAAAGAAGCAGTACCCCTTCCCCAGAGGCCCAGCACTGGTGAATGACTCCACTTATGTGAGATTTGGAATGACAGTGATGCCGGAGAGGTCGGGTGCCATCCTGAAGAGAAGGACTGGTATTGGAACTGTTCTGTATGGCGGTGGTGGGAGAGATTTAAACCTGCACACGTGATAAAGCTGGAAAGCTGGGTAGAATTCTCTCTCTCTCTCTCTCTCTCTCTCTCTCTCTCTCTCTCTCTCTCTCTCACACACACACACACACACACACAATCTGTGAACTGTAACTACAACAGGTGTCACATTTTGACTGTGATATCCAGCTACCTGCTCTGCCAAATGGCACCATTTCCAGAGGCAGCATAAAAATTACTCCCCCACACCCTTTTTTTGGTATCTCACATAGCCCAGGCTGGCCCTGAACTCACTGTGTAACTATAGATGATCTTAAACTTCTGATTTCTCCACCTCCTGCTGGGTTGACAGGTGTACACCGCCGCATCTAGTTTATGCAGTGCCGGGGACCGAACCCAGAGCCTTGTGCGCGCTAGGCAAGCTCTCTCCTAACTGAGCCACACCCACAGCCCCTTCTCTGGAATTTCTTATAACTGTTTGTGAATCTACAATTGTCACCATTGCTTTTAGCAACATCTTTAAAAAATTGTCACAGCCCGGCACAGTAGTGCCTTTAATCCCAGACAGAGGCAGGCGGATCTCTGTGAGCTTGAGGTCAGCCTGGTCTACAGAGCCATTTCCAGGACAGCCAGGGTTACATAGAGAAATCCTGTCTCAAAAACTAAACAAACAAACAACAACAACAACAACAACAAAAAAGATGTGTCTTAGTTAGGGTTACTATTGCTATGACGAAACACCACGACCAAGGCAAGGTGGGGAGAAGAGGGCTATTCTGCTTGCCCTTCCACCCTTGAGGAGAACCAGGACAGGAACTCAAGCAGGGCAGGGACTGAAGGCAGGAGCTGATGCAGAAGCCATGGACGGGTGCCACTTACTGGCTTGCTCATCATGGCTTGCTCAGCCTGCTTTCTTTATTTTGTTTGTTTTTTGGGACAGGATTTTTCCATGTAACCCTAGCTGAGCCTGTTTTCTTATAAAACCAGGACCATTGATGGGGTGGCCACACCCACAATGGGCTGGGCCCTCCCATATCAATGCTAATTAAGAAAATTGCCAACAACCTGATCTTATGGAGGCGTTTTCTTAATTGAGGTTTGCTCCTCTCAGATGACTTTAGCTTGTGTTAAGCTGACATAAACTAGCCAGCACAAGCTGCCAGATGACAACGTCTTGAGAAGGTTCGGAAGTCTGTTGGAAAGTTCCTAGCAACTCTACTCCTGATGGCACTGTCCTGGAGTCCTGAGATCAGGTGCACACAGAGACATAGTCACTGCGGCTCTTTGCTAAATAGCTCAAACTGCACGCAACCCCATCTCTGTAACTTAGGCGGATGCATGCACTCTACAGACAAAATGCCACAAAGAGAAAGAAATACTACAGACAGTGAGCTGGTGCACACCTGCCAACATCTGGGAAATGGAGAGGACAGGAGGGTGAGGAGTTCAAGGTTATACGTATTAGGCTTCCTAGTAGTTCAGGCTAGCATGAGACCCTGTTTCAAAATAAATGAGCATGTGTGTATGCGAGAGTGTGTGTGTGTGTTTGTGTGTGTGTGTGAAATGTTACTACTTAGAGAAGAAACAAGCAGATCTTGTGGACAGAGTGCCAAGCAGTAGGAACTGGACAGAGATGGCCCCAAGCTGCCAGACTCCAGGTCCAGAAATCCCAAATCAGCTCTCTGTGGGGGCAGTAGCTATCAGAATGTCACCTGCATGGCAAAATGACCCGTCCAGCAGGTCCAGTTACTCAGGGTCTGCAGAAGTTCTACCTGTAAGAATCATGGGCGAGAGAAAAGAAGGAAACCAAGCAAGATTCAGTTGTCAAGGTCTCTGTTTATTAGGGTAATGGTTGCGGCTTATATAGCCCTTGAATGAGGAACTTGGCTTGGGGTGGGTGGTAGGGGTAAGAAGGAACTTTGCCGGGGTAGCAAAGGTCACCAGTCAGCACACCTAGTGTAAGCAGAAACATTCTTTTTGTGATTCCATTAACAAACAGTTCTCAAGATAGTTGGGATGTGGGGCTCTCTGCAAACATCCTTAGGACAATGGTCCCTGCTATCATCTTTAGGACAATGGTCCCTGACAGCAAAACTGCTGAGGAGTGGCCCAAGAAACCTGGATGGGGACAGTGGTATGGTGTGTAGGTGGATGAATATTGCCAGAAGCCCTGGAGACACAGGCACCTCCGTGTATGTCCTAACAAAAATGAGCATAAAACTAGTATCATGGAGTGAACCTGCAGTCCCATGGGGGTGAGGTAAGAGAAGGTCTTGAGGGCAGGAGTTTGAGGTCAGCCCAGACAACACAAGGAGTCTCTAGGTTAAAGTAAGACAAATAAATATAAGTTTGTATACATGTATGGGTCTAATGGTACAGCTGAGATGTAGAGAGCCTGAATTCCCACAAATGAACCTCCCCAGAGAGGACTCTGGGAACCCACACGGTGCCACCAGTCACACATGGTGCTGATGTTGTGCACTGAGCAAGTTTTGCCACTGAAGTATTCTGAGCAGTGTGGCCTCTTCTCAGAAGGCCTCCTCCTCCCAACAGGGACAACCTGAAATGACTAATCACCATTGTCTAGTCAAGTGTCTGCTAGGGACGGAACTGTCCAGTGAAATGTGCAATGGCTGGAGAAGCTGGCACACAGCCAGGGAGGCCGAGAGGAATAATCATTAAATCAGTAATAATAAACACAGCAATAACTTTGATTGGAGAAACAAGAATAATCCTGAGAGTCACGACTGCATCAGAAGCGATAAAACGATCACAACAGCAGCCCGCCACTCTCACAGAGCGAATCTGAGATGATAAACAAGGTTTGGACAATCATTTAATGGCAGGGTTCCTGCCCATCATCCCCCAAGCTCTGTAATGGTGATGTCACCTCCAGATAGAACATGACCCTGCTACACAGCTGGATGGTCACCCCCGAGAGTCCTAATCAGTGGAGAGATCTCCAGCTGTTCCCCCCTCCTCCTCAAGTGAGTGTGAGGCACGGCTCTGTGCCTGTGTGTGTCTCAGTGTCTCGGGGGGTGTCCGTGTGTGTGTCCATGTGTGCTTCCATGTGTGTCTGTGTCCATTGTGTGTGTGTGCTTCAGACTGTGTGTGTGTCAGAGTATGTCTGTGTGCGTGTCCGTGTGTGTGTGTGTGTCCGTGTGTGTGTGTCAGAGTTTACCATGTGGGATGCTGCCTCCCATGGGATGGGAAAGGAGTCTCTGAAGAATAAGGCAGGGTGAGGATGTGTTGGCGGGTTCTGAGAAAACCACTCCTAACCAGCCTACCCTCTCTCAAACTAACAATGTCCACTATAGGTCAAAGGGCAGGACATAGGTCTGACTGAGAGGGACTCCTCCACACGTTGTGCCTGGGCTGATTGTTGCTGAAAACAGCTTGTTGTCACTGGAAGTAATGCAGGTGAGTGGCTGGGGTGCCACCAAGGCTCCTTGTCACCACTGTGGCCACAGGGCACCCCAACTGACCCTTGATGGTCCCAGGAAGTTACCATTTCCTACAGCTGTGCTAAACTGGCTACACGTGTCCTGCTTGTTTGGTTGCTAGATGGTTTCCATGACAACTAATAGGGGATGAAGGAAACCTAGCACCTTACCACATCACACTCAAATGGATCAGAATTGGGCCCCTCTGGCAGGAACTCCTGCGACCAGGACCTCCTAATGAGAATAGGGGCTGTTGCATCCGATGGCCAGAAGCCAGCACCTAGGAAATGCATATGATTGAGACCTGACGGCTGGAGGATGGAGAACAGAAATGAATTGGGGACAGCAGGAAGACTATGGGGCCAGGCTCTGGGACACAGATGCCTCTATGACAGCACCCTCTCTGTGGCTGAGCAGGAGCACCAGGCAGCTGTGGGTGGAGACTCATGCATGTTGGTTCTTCCTACAGCCCCTTACGCTGGGACAATTATTAAGGAACCTGAGGCTGTAGGAAGTGACGCGGCCTGTCCTCAAGTAGAGCCCATCGCCTTGTCATCGTGGTGTGGGCTGGAACAGATTGTTATCTCCTTATCCTGAGCAATTAGCAAACATAAAGGGTGACCTTTACCTGTGACACTGGGAGACCCAGGCACAGCAAGAGGTGCGGTCCTGAGGCGTAGAACACAAGAGAGGTAGCTAGCCTGGATGGAGGGTGTGCTGGCCAGCTTTATATCAACATGACACAAGCCAGAATCATTTTGGAAGAGGGAACCTCATTTGAGAAAAACGCCCCCTCTAGACTGGCCTGTGGCCACCTGTGAAACATTTTCTTGATTGCTACAGGAGGGCCTGACTCACTGTGAACAGAGCCTACCCAGGGCCGGCGGTGAATAACAGGCCGAGCGTGACAGTAAGCAGCGTTTCTCCATGACCTCTGCATCAGTTCCTGTCTCCAGGCTCCTGCCTAGAGTTCCTGCCAGACTTCCCTGAATGATGGACTGCAAGCTGAAATAAACCCTTTCCTCCGCAAGTTGCCTTTGGTTGTGGTGTTTACCGCAGCCCTGGAAACTCGAGTTAAAATAGAGGATGATAGCAACAGCTGAAGCACCTGGTCCTGAGACTCGGGGAGAGAGAGAGAGATGCAGTCTAGGGACACATGACGTCGATAGGGATGGCAGGAAATCATGTGGTTAGATGCCTGGGAGACAGAGCCAGGAGAGTTGTCGCAGGGGAGACAGGCACCAAGAGGGCCAGGTGGTGGCGTGGAAACAGGCAGTGAGAGAGAAGCCCACCACCCTACCTCAGTCCCCGCAGCTCCCCAAGGGGTCCCCAGCTACACTGTAAGTGGGGAAAGAGAGGACAGAGATTAGCACCTGCATTTGACAGATGGGGAAACTGAGGCACAACAAGCCTGAAACACAAGAGTCTGTGGAAGAGCCGGGAGCAGGTCCAGGATTCTAGCCCTGTCCAGGGGACCCTTGTTCCACGGAAGCCATCCCAAGCTCACAGTAGGCAAGGGGTCGAGAAAACCCCAGAAAAAATACAATCATCTTCATCTTCTCACCCCAACCTGCAAGATGGGGGGTGGGGGGGGCAACAAGGCTTTCGCCGCCTCTAAGGAGGCAATTGTTGCTATGGTGACCCTTGTTACCTGGCAACTGAATTACATCATCCTGGCCACCTGCTGTCTCTCCTCTAGAGCTAATGGCTGGCTTTAAGTATACACCTGCATCCAACAGTCCCCTTGTCTCAGAAAACCCACCTGTGGGGACAAGTCAGTTATTCTCGGGCACAAGAGGGCATACAGAGACACACACCCCACCCCCAGATGTGTGACAACCAGAAATGGAAGAGGCTTTCATTTTCAAAGCTGAGAATGACTGCATTAGCAAATGGGATAATCAAAATTGTGCCAACCCCTCCCCCCAAAGAAATCTTCAAATAGTTTACCATACAGATGGAGTTAGGACACTCAACCCACAAAGTCCCCAGGCCAGTCAAAGCAGAGCTGGAATCCCGGGTCCTGGTGAGCCTGTCATGGGGCCCTGTCTAGCTAGAGGTATGGGCCTGGCTCCTCTGTCCTGACTTCATTTGCATCTATCACCCTGGCAGCAGCTGAAGGTACCTGTGTGGGTGCTGGCCTGTGCTTTAGTGCCTCTCCCGTTTGGAGGCTACCTGGGGGTCTCTGCACCCTTTGAAGCTCGGAGCTGCACAGAAGGTTCTTCAGTGACCACCATATTAGAGGGCTATACCCCGGTTGCTTCCAAGGCTCTGCTCACACAGCATCTCCTTCTGGGGACCACTGTTATCCTTGGGCTGACCCATTCTACTGTGTGTTAGATTGGCTTTCCAGCTGAGAACGCTCAACCCAAATTCCGACTCCTAGAAGTGATGGGTGTGGTGGAGTCTTGGCAACAGAGACTGTGAAGTAGGCTCTAAATCTCAGGGTGGATATCCTCCAGAAAGGCAGAAGAGGCCAGTGAGATGGCTCTGCAGGTAAAGGTGAGGACCTCGGTGACTAGTTGAGAATTGACCCCCAAGAGTTGTTCTCTGACCTCCACACAGACACACCCAGACACAGTAGTGGGGAGGGAGGGAGAGAGAGAGAGACAAAGAAAGAGAGGGAAGGAGGGAGAGAGAGAGAGACAGAGAGACAGGAGGGGGAGAGAATAAAGTCTACTAAATGAAGCAAGGGATGGAGAAGTGGTTTGAGCGCTGGCTGCTCTTCCAGGGAACCTGGGTTCAATTCCCAGCACTCACATGGCAGCTCACAACTGTAGGCAGAAATTGCTTGTTCCTTCCCATCTGTCTAGACCCAAAATAATTACACAGAAACAATATTAATTGCAACACTGCTTGGCCAATAGTTTAGGCTTCTTATTAACTAACTCTTACATCTTAAATTAGCCCGTTCCTATTATTTTGTGTTTTACCATGAGGGTTATGGTTTACTAGTAGGTTCCATCTGTCTCCTTTGGTGGGTACATGTCATCTCTCTGACTCCGCCTTCTTTTCTCCTCTATCTCTGCTTGAAATTCCCGCCTCGCTCTACTCTGCACTGCAATAGGCCAAAGTAGCTTCTTTATTAACCAATGGTAATAAAACATCTTCACAGCATACAGAGGGGAATCCCACATCACACAACTGTCTGTAACTCTAATTCCAAGGCATCCAACACCCTTACATAGACATACATGTCAACAAAACACCAGTGTATCTATAATAAAAATAAAATTTTAAAAAGAAGCAGAGGAGAAGATTCAAGATGGCCACAGGAAAGTGGAAGCCGACACAGAACCATGTACCCATAAGCCAAGGGATGCCCTGGGCTGTGGGAGCTGGCAGAGCCTCTGGGTCTTGATTTCAGACTTCTGGACTCCAGAATTCAGTGACTACATCCGTGTAGTTTTAAGACTTCTGTGTGTTGTCTAAGGCAGCCAGAGGCTATGATGGCAACCTTGGGCAGTACCCTCCCTGCTTGAACTCCTCTGTGCAGCATCCAGATGGCTCACACTCACACTAACACAAACCCTGACCGTCTCCAGGGGACAAAACAGGTGATGGAGGCCAAGGTGGTACAGCAGAGCTCACTTCAGGGTATGACAGGGACAATGCTCCCGCCGCCTGAACCTTTGAGCATCATCTCCAGGACTGATGTCCAACAATATTCCTATCTCTCTCCAAGTTGTCACCTAGGGTTCAGATTAGAGGGCTGGACCCCAAGTCTCCAGACTCATTTCCAGCAGACTTTGGAGGAGACAGAAGTCCCAAGACGGGGAAGTCCCTAGCAGGATGCTAGTTTGAAAGACACATCTTCTCTAGGGACAAAAAGTCATTAGGTTCCAACCCACTGGAACCACCCTTTCAGTGCTTGCCAAAACCTTCAGCCTGGAGCCTCAGCCTCAGGTCTGCACTCTCCAACAGAGTGATGGCGACCCCTGCTGGCTCGGAGCCTTTCCAAACCCAAGGCATAGGAGGCAGCTAGGGCAGAGGTGGCCAGGCACACAAGAGCTCTGGAAGGATCAAGTGGTGTTCTCAATCATTATCTGTGAACCCCCAATACCAGGAGCTCCCTGACCACCCAGGGAATTTCCCCTGCAGTAGAGCAATGGGCCAGATCAGGGACTGGGACCTGACTTGAAATCAGAGACTCTAGTCCAAGCTCTATGGAGCAAGATGAACCATCAGGACAGAAGGCTCCAGGACAAGTTGGTAAAGTCCTAAGAGGTCCCTGCCCTTGCTTGAGCCTCAGTTTGCCTCATCTGTAGAATGGTGAACTGAGTAGTCCTGTTTGTCATCCAGGACATCTGGAGGGACCTGAGGGTGGCAGACAAGTGTGTGATGGGGGAGGGGGAGACTGAGTCAGCCCCGCAGCACGGCACTCAGAAAGGTCAAGTGCTCAACCTGGCACTCTTTACTGTCATGAGCCTAGCATGCTTAGCTTTTTACTACACTCACTTTTAAAGGTTTATTTTATGTGTATGAGTGTCTTGCCTGCATGTGTTGTCTGTGCGCCACATATGTGCCTGGTGCCCACGGAGGTCAGTAGAGGGCATCAGATCCTCTGGAACTGGAGTTACAGGCAGTTATGAGCCATTGTGAGGGTTCTGGGAACTGGTCCCCACAGCCTCAGTTTTATTGTTTTTATTTTCTTAAGCAGGAATGCATTTCCTCACAGCACTGGATGCTAAAATCCGCAGGTCTGGTGTGTTCTGTTTGGTTTGGTCTTGTTTTAGCTTTTCCTAACACTGGGCTCCGGAAGACTGTTTTCATGTAAGTACATGATACTTCTCAGCCCTCCCATAGGTCCTGTTTGCCGCCAGTGGCATTTCCCCTTCCTCATCATCCATACCTATGTACCTTTGTATCTATGTATCTATAGATCCACAAATGGGAGAAAGCGTGCCACATCTGTCTTACTGAGGTAGACTTGCGCTTGACATGATCATCTCCAGTGGTGTCTGTTTTCTTGCAAACAACACGACTTCATTCTGCTTTGTGGCCGAAAAAAAAAGCCCCCCTCTATATATGTGACATATTTTCTTTATCTGCTCCCCTGTTGATGGTCCCCTGGGTCGGTGTTTGTGTTAACATGGGTCTTGGTGTGCTGTTCAACCCAATTAAGAACTCATAGATTCAAGCAATCCTCCTACCTCGCCTTCTCTGAAAGGATTGCAGGTATTGGCACTGGCTCTCTGAGTCATGTTTATTGGGTTCTTCCTTCCCTTCAGGCTCCTGACCCCACCATGTAGCTGTGGATCATCCCAGCTCCTCTATACTTCCCAACCCCAAGCAGCAGCTGGCCCCATCACCTTCCAAACACAGTCTCTCCAGGGAAGCCCTAACAGATGGAGCAGCCATGGGCTTCCCTACCCACCCTTCCATAGCCTGGGGTAGCTCTCAGTAGACCTTGTCCCAGCTTACAGAATCAAGCCCAGCAAGAAGTGTCCCAAATACAGAAACAGAGGGTGCAAGTACTGTGCTCCAGCTCTGCCTCTGAGTTCTCATTCTGCACTGATATACTGGATAGTGCCTGTGGTGTTGGGGGGCTGACTGGCCTAGTGTGTCAAAGTCTGCATCTGTGGGGCACTGGTGCCCTCTAGTGGTGGATAGGAAGAAAGCAGCATACAGCCTGGAAAGAGGACCACAGAAGTGCTTCTCAACAGGGATGTCCTGGCAGAAAGGGACAGGTGCCAGGCAGGGGTTGAAGTCCTCAGGAGCCTCAGATGACCGTGCCACCTTTCCCTCCTGCTATTCTCTGGTTAGTTACTGTCTGTCACCTGTGACTGAGTGGATCCAGAGGAAGCGAAATGAGGTCTTGAGTGGCAAGGGATTCCTAGTGGGCATCTAAAGCCAGGACCCCTGAGAGCCTCCCATGCCATGCTCAGCTCCAGCAGCATCCTCCTTCAGTGAGAGCTGAAGCCAAGGTGGCTCATGCGAGTTTAAGGGCTAGACCATCTAAATCCTGACCTCCATCCGGGACTCACAAACATGGCTGCTACTGCTATTACACACCCCCTTCCCGTACAGCTAGACAGGCGTCATCATAGCAGAGACCCCCACTTTGCTCCCGGCAATGATCCACAGTGACTCTGGAAATGGACCTGTGGCCACCTCTTCAACGTGCAGATAGAGAGTTGGGAGAAGAGGACGGGAGCAGGGCAAGGAGGACAGCTCAGAAGCAAGCTACACAGTCAGACCCAGGTTCAAATCCCAGCCCGAACACCTTCCCATTCTAATTCCCCTCCCTGAGTCTTCATCCCTTCCCTGGGTTGTTGGTGTTTACACACACGGGTAGTATGATACTCGAACATGAGCTCAAGCCTGAGGCTCAGTGTCAAAGACAAGTGCGCAGATCTTGCAGAACACTGGCCACGCAGGAGACCCAGAGGCAGCAAGTTACCATCCCTTACAGCAGGGAGTCAACAGAGCAGGACCTGAGGGTGGGAAGGATCTGAGTGGAGCAGACCCCAGAGACCAGGCACATCTAGATGAGTCTATAAATGCAGAATTCCAGAGATGCCAAAAGCAGGTTAGTGATTGCCACGTTAGGGTTGGGTAGGGAGGCTCTCGCTCATCCCTGATCCATCGAGACAGGGAAAAAGATTTCTATGCCTGAGAATGTAGCTAGTAGGTAGAGCACTTTCTAAGCGTGCCTGAAGTTCTGAGCTCCATTCCACATAAAATGAATGTGGTGGCATGTTGGGACTAATGAGTGCTGGTCTTCAGCTGCTCTTCCCTCCTAGAACCTTCTAATTGAAGTTACTAGAAGCTGTGCCTAGCTTAGAGGATCAGAGGATGGGATTTTCACCTGTTGGCCATTGACTGCAGTGTATTTAAGCCTACATGGTGCTAGTAAAGAGGGGCTTTGGTATCAGTGTTAAAAGGTCTGTATGTCGGTCTGTCTTTGCGTCTGTATTCTCAACCTCCAGACCCTTGCCCGAAGCTCGCGAACTGGGGTCTAGCACATAGAGCACAGACCGGGGCCACGGTGTGCGGCAGTGGCATTCACCTGCCAACCCCAGCACAATCCCAGCAGGAGGATCATGGTTTGGCTCACGGTTTGGCTACTTAGTGAGTTCAAGGGTAGCCTGGGCTACATGAAACTCTGACCTAAAAACATCAAAAAGAAAAAAAGGAAAGTCCTATATTTAGTATTAAATACTACTATATTTAGTATTAATACTTCCGTATTTAGTACCAAATGTACTAAAGCCACGTTGCCCATCCCCCTGCCCCGAAGAGGATGGATTTTGTGGTATGTGATTTCAGCTCAGGTTTTTAAAGGCTGAGACACTCCTTCGCTGACATTGATCCCTCAAGTCACATGCTTGAGCACAAACAGCTGAGTTTGATTTCCCTAAATCTACATTTAAAATAATCTGGTGCACGCCTTTAATCCCAGCCCTCCAGAGGCAGGCAGATCTCTGTCAGTTCAAGGCCAGCCATGTCTACAAAGTGAATTCAAGGACAGCCGGGGCTGTGCAGAGAGACCTGGTCTCAAAAACAAGCAAACAAAAACCAAGTACAGCCCCAGCACTCGAGTTTTGTTCTCTGCCCTCCATAGGCACACTGCTGTGGCATGGCAGCTAGTGCCTATAATTCTAGCCCTTGAGAGACAGGGCAGAAGTATCGGGAGTTTAAAATAATGCTTGGGTCCATGGTAAGCTTGAGACCATCCTTGGCGAAAAAAAACCTTGTCTCAAGCAAACAAACAAATCTTTAAACATAAAAACAATCCAGGCATGATGGTTCATATCTGTAATACCAACACTGGAGATGCTGAGCCAGGAGGATTGTGGTGATCTGAAGGGGAGCCAGAGCTATATAGTGAAATACTATCTAAAAAAATAATAATAATAATAATAATAATTAAATTAAATTTAAAAAAATTTAAAATTAAACAATTTTTTTTTTAAAGAACAACACACTGTAAGTCCCGGTTTTGGGCCTCCATTTTTGGAGGCCCCGCCCCTGTGCCCACCAAAACCTTGACCCTTCCCCAGTCTATTTAAACTGCTCCCCAAAAGTCCCTTTGTGGCCTTTTCTCCCACCACCACCCTCCTCGTCATTTGTGGTTTCCTGGTTCCCCTCAGGTCCACCAGAGAGCACAGGAATCCCATTAAACCTGGATATCCTCTAAGTTGGCTTGTTGTCATTTGGCTTGATTGGAATTTTTGCATCAGCTTCTTTTAGGAATATTCCTAACATCTGGAGGCTCCACCGAGATGGGGTGGCCTTTCCACATGGCCTACGGCCACGCCTCAAAAGTGCCCTAGTCTGCAATCTGAGCTCTCCACATCACGCTAAAACCAGCTCCCAGACTACAGGCTGTGTCTATGCTATAAGGTTTTGGGGGACCCATTCATATTTACTTTTGTCAATTATCGGACTCTTGTGGAAGAGGTGGGCCGGTGCCAAGAGTCCTATCTCAGCTGCAAGGCTGGGCCTAGCTGAGGTAGATTTTGTTTGCTTTAAGGATGCCTAGCATTCAATTTCCACAACCCCATTTAAGCCTAAGAGCTACTTTGGCGGATGCACTGTAATAGACTTAGGACACACAGGCATAGACTTTAAAATGGGCACTTGCAGTTCAAAGCCAGATCCTCTGTTGCCCCTGGGATGCCTCTTACAAAATCTTTATAAACTGGGGCTGTCCGATACAATCTGTCCCAAATGGCTAATTTCCCTATGTACTACGCATTGGCCACCAGAAAGAAGCCTTGAGCTTACCGTCCTCTGGGACCTAGGAAATTTTTGTCACCATAGGGACAAATGGGCAGAGCTTACATATGTCCATGGTTTTGGGGCTCTGCACTCTCACCCTTCCCTCAATAGCCAGTGCCTCGCAGCACCAGTCTTGGTCGCTAAGTCCCCAACGCCTCCAAATTCCTGGTCACCTGGAAATTGGGATCCCAACAATTCCAGCTGGACCATGCAGCCAGAGGTACTGGCGCCTCCCGCACTCCCTCAAACCCACACTACCCAAACCCCTCCTGTGAAGCAACATTCTCCACAGGCCTCTCTTTCCCCGTCTACCCCCTCCCTTGCCAATACAGAAGTTCAAGATCAACTTCCACCTTACCCACCTTCCTCCCCTCTCCTCCTCCTACCTCATTTTCCCACCCTTGGACCCTTCTGCACACTGGGCTATCCCCACCCAATCCTCCCCAGTCTCCTCCCATATCAGATCCCAACATAGCTCCGCCCTTCTCTGGCTCCGCCCTTCTCTGGCCTCTTCGGGAAGTGGCGGGAGTCGATGGCATTATGAAAGTTCATGTCCCCTTTTCTCTTCCACATCTCTCTCAGATAGAAAAGCAGCTAGGTTCCTTTTCTACTAATCCTCCTGCTCACAGTAAAGAGTTCCATTACAGAGGCAAAACATTATGGCTCGTTGCCTCCTTCAGAGTATGGAAATGGTCTCGGAAAAAAAGTAGTTAATTTAAAAATTCCAGCCATTCAAGCTCAGGCCTTAGCAGTTGCTCTAAGGCCACGGGAAGGGGGAAAAGGGAAGCCAACCACAAGACTTTACCCTGATGGAGCCTGGCCTAAGTCAACCTCACAGACAAGCTCTTAATAACAATGCCCCATGTGGGCTTGTCCTCTATGCCATGCCATGGAGGTCTGGCCCCACCACCAACATCAACAAGTGAAACTGTGCCAGCCTTTGGATTTCTCAGCCTTGCAGAGGATTGACACTGTCCAGACTTGGTATATCCCATAACCCTATCCGAGCCTAGGGTAAAACTGCAGGTAGTGGGTAAATCTATTACTTTTCTTTTGGACACGGGAACCACCTATTCTGTTCTAACATCTCACTAGGGCCTTACATTCCCCTAACCAATTTCAGTTATCGCAGTAGATGGGACCTGTTCCTCCCCACTTAAAACTTTGCCACTGCCCTGCATTCTTGCAGTACAATTTTTCTCTCATTCTTTCTTAGTGATACCTGCTTGCCTAGCACTTGGTCGAGATATCCTTAGCTAACTCCTAGGTCTCTCGAACTTCAATGTACAGGACCTCACACAACACCTGCCTTCTCACCTCCCCCAAGGAACAGATGCCTGGTGTTTCCGGGATGACAGTACACAGGATGCCTTTCCAGCCACACCTCTCGCTGAGCATGGACCCACCAAAACCCAGCTCTCCCCTTCCCCACGTCGTCCCATGCCCGCAGCAGGAAGTAGCCAGACTTGAATCAATGCCCCCTTTTCCTAAGAGAACCTAAATGTTAGTCAAAAAATCACCTCAGCTTCCTGTCATCCCTTATATGAACAGTCTGGAATGTAAGTACCAGTCTCTGGCCTCTATCTTTGGAGGCCCCACCCCTGTGCCCACCAAAACCTTGACCCCTCCCCCGAGGAGGGACAAGGTAGCCCGCCAAAACTTTGACCCCTCCCCCAGTCTATTTAAACTGCTCCCTGGAAAGTCCCTTTGTGGTCTCTTCTCTTACACACATACACACACACACACACACACACACACACACACACACACTGATCACATTTGCAGCTTCCCGGTTCCCCTCAGGGCTACCCAAGAGCATAGAATTCCCATTAAAACCTGGATATCCTTTAATTTGGCTTGCTGTGATTTGGCTTGACTGAGATTTTTGCGTCGGCAGAGAGCTTGCGTTAGGAATATTCCTAACACACACATACAACGACAAATTGAAAATGAAGTGGGGTGAAGTCCCAGAAGGCCACACAAGTGGGCAGCCTTGCAGGAATCAGTACACTGCCTCTATTTTAACATCCAACACAACCAGGATTTAAAACAAAAATGGAAACTGAGTGCCGGAGGCACACTCCTGCCATTCATTATTGGGGAGGCAGAGGCAGGAGGATCAGGGGCTCAAGACCAGCCTCGACTACAAAGAGAGTCTGAGACTTCGTGAGACCCTGTCAAAAAGCAAAGAAAGACAAAAAGAAAAGTAAAAACCTCTAATGTGGTGGAGTTGCCTGCAGTCTGCTCTCCTACCATCCAGAGCGTCAGGCAGCCCCCACGCCTCCTGGCTGAGCTGGGCTCAAGCACAGACACAGGAAAAAGCTGGAAAGAAAAGGCCTGGACAGAGCTGCGCAGATGGGGGAGGGGAGTGGACATAGGGAGCTGGGACTCTCTGGGCCTGTAGATAGAGGCTGTGAGCTTGTGAGCCATGAGGAAATCACATCTAAGTGTTCTCTGCGGTTTGGGATAGCCATCCACATTCTGATGCTGTCTCAAGAGGCCGCGGTGAAGGCTTGCCTGGACTCTGCTCTTCGGGTTTGATGCAAGCCAGACACTCTTCTGATCGCATGTGAGGCTGCTCTTGGTCCAAGGGGAATGGACTTGCTGCTCCTCCGCTGTGAAAATAGGGCATGTTGGGGCTGGAGAGATGGCTCAGTGGTTAAGAGCATTGTCTGCTCTTCCAAAGGTCCTGAGTTCAATTCCCAGCAACCACATGGTGGCTCACAACCATCTGTAATGAGGTCTGGTGCCCTCTTCTGGCCTGCAGGCATACACACAGACAGAATATTGTATACATAATAAATAAATAAATACTTTAAAAAAAAAAAAAAAAAAAAAAAAAAAAAAAAAAAAAAGAAAATAGGGCATGTTGTTGGCTGGATATTTGGAAAACAATAATGCTGGTTTGGAGAACCAGAAAGAAAAGAAAACTTAACCCATGACCATCTGAAGATGCTTACCCATAGTGATTTTCTTAATCTCTTCTCTTTTTTAAAACTTTTTTATGTTTTATTTATCTTTATTTTATGTGCATTGGTGTGAATGAAGGTGTCAGATCCCCTGGAACTGGATTTTCAGACAGTTGTGAGCTATTATATGGGTGTTGGGAATTGAACCAGGGTCCTCTGGAAGAGCAGTCAGTGCTCTTAACCGCTGAGCCATCTCTCCAGCCCCTTAATCTCTTCTCTTTACCCAGCATCCCACACAATACTTTGGCTATCAGCGAGCATTCCCCCTCCTGGTTATTCATTTTGTCTTTTATTGATTTTTTTAGAGTCTTGCTATGTACCTACCCAAGGCTGACTCAATATATAGCTGCTTGTCACTTTTCCTGGGGAGATGTGGACAGATATCTATTCATCCCAGACAGGACACTGAAAACAGACCAAGGAAATAGGTCTTTTCATGTTTACTTGGTGAACCAGGGAGTTTATTGGGGTTACTTACAGACATGTGGGAGAGAGGTTACTCAGCAAGGGCATGAGTGAGAGGTTACTTACAGAAGCTGAGGATGCAAGGTCAGCTGCATCCCTAAGAAGCCAAATCTGGCACCGTGATGACTCACGAAAGACTGCATTCCTAAATCTGTCTGTGCAGCTTGTAGAGAGCTCTACAGTCTCCCGTCCCATCATTGTTAATGCCTTAGATAGCTCTTAGGGAGAGGTCTTGTGAATCTTGTAAGTTTCAGGAAATTCTTTAGCCCTGCAAATTTAGTTTATACTTCCTGGGCCTTGTATGCTTCTTCTAAGTCTTGCATCAGTAGCTCCCTCCTCAACTGTAGTCCAGGCTCTGTAGTTTTATTTGGGTTGCTGTTGTTGGTTTTTGTTGCTGTTGTTGGTTTTTGTTGTTGTTATTAGTTTTCTTTCTTTCTTTCTTTCTTTTTTTTTTTTTGAGACTTTTTCCTAAACAAAATTCACTATCATTTCCCCATTTCTTCAAAACTATGTTGTAATCCTGTGTGGTGGTTTAAACAGGAATGGCCCCATAGGCTCATATATTTTGAATGCTTGGTCATTAGGAAGTGGCAATATTTGACAGGCATTAGAGGTGTGGCCTTGTTAGAGCAGGTGTGACCTTGGGGAATGAGCTTTGGGGTTTCAAATGCTCAAGCCAAGCCCAGTGCTTCTCTCTTCCTGCTGTCTTCGGATTTGGATATAGAACTCTCAACTTCCCCAGCACCATATCTGTCTATGTGTCACTATGCCTCCCTCATTGATGATAATGAACTATAACTTATTTATTTATTTATTTATTTATTTATTTATTTATTTATTTATTTTATTATGTATACAATATTCTGTCTGTGTGTATGCCTGCAGGCCAGAAGAGGGCACCAAACCCCATTACAGATGGTTGTGAGCCACCATGTGGTTGCTGGGAATTGAACTCAGGACCTTAGGAAGAGCAGGCAATGCTCTTAACCTCTGAGCCATCTCTCCAGCCCCAATGAACTATAACTTCTAAAACTGTAAGCAAGCCCCAATTCAATGCTTTCCTTAATAAGAGTTGCCTTGGTCACAGTGTCTTTTTATAGCAATGGAATACTGACTAAGATATTCTCTGATGATTCATCTTTACAGTCAGTCTGACAAGGTTTAGAATCACCTGGGAGACCACCTCTGAGTGTGTATGTGTGCCTATGAGTGCGTGTATGTATTTATGTCTCTGTATGAATGTATACGTGTGTGAGTGTGAGAGTGTGTGCATGTGCTTATGTCTCTGTGTGAATGTATACATGTGTGTATGTGAGTGTGTTTATGTCTCTGTATGAATGTATATGTGTGTGTATGTGAGTGTGTGTGTTTATGTCTCTGTGTGAATGTATATGTGTGTATGTGAGTGTGAGTGTGTGTATGTTTATGTCTCTGTGTGAATATATACATGTGTGTATATGAGTGTGTGTGTTTTCAGAGTTGTTAACTAAGTGGGAAGACCCACCCTAACGAGCAGCAACAGCAGCCTGTTTCTGCTGGCATCTCTCTCATACTGAAAGAGGAAAAAGTGAGCTGAGCACATTGGTCCCTCTGCTTCCTGGCTGACTCACAATGTGGCCAGATGCCTCCAACACTTCCTGCACCCCCAAACTGTGAGCCAAAATAAATCCCTCCTTCCTTACGTTGCTTCTGTGTGGCATTTGTCATAGCCAGGAGGAGAAATGCAAGACAAAATCCAACGCTTCACCCCCACACCCCTAACTCCCTCCACACCCGTTCACACCCACCCCAGCACTCTGTACCAAAGGGAGCATTGCTACAAGATGAGCTTCTGGTGTGAGTGTGCGTTTCTGCAGCTATGAGCTGTGTGCTGGCAGATAGTGGCACGCTCTATGAACCCCACTCACCTCCTGAACTCTCCACCAGATCAACCTCCAGAAAAGGCAGACATTTAAGCTGCCACCAGAGGCCCAGACTGCTGATTCTTCCCCAATGGTGTTCATCCCTGACCTAAAACACTAAACTCCCTCCATCTGCCTGAGGACAAGGGCCTTTTCATCTGACTCTGGGGCTGCTGGCCTTTGGGGTAAACCCTGTGTGGTGACAGACTCCCAGGGACTCAGGTCCAAAGCCCCAGCCCCTAGGCCCTCTTTAATTGAGTACACAAAAGATGGTCACAAGACGTGATGTGTGATCGGCAGGCATGAGTGGTGATGGCCACTACGTGGTCCTTTCTCAAAGCCTGTGTACCCTGGCTGGCTGTGGCTGGGCTATTTGGGAGGGAGGACACGCTGTTCCCGGCCAGAACACTCCGGCCTCTTCCCGGAACAGAAGATGAAAGGCTCTGGGCTTCTGGACTTCGTTAACAATTCCTTTCTTCCCCTTGCCCAGTAGAAGTTTCCATTCAACCAGGGAAACATTTTTCAAATTAAATGTCCCCTCCCAGAACTGTTTGGCTCGGAGACTGAGGATGGATGGGGGCCTGGGGTTCCTCACAGTCTCAGAGAGTCTGGATATCTGTCTCCACTTTGGAGGCTCAGGGCCCCAGGGGCAGGCTGTTCTGCTTCCTGATGGGCTGAAAGGCTACTCAGGAGGAGAGCAAGGGTCAGTGTGCAACTGGTCAGTGGACACTGCTTCCGGCTCTGAGCCTCTGCCAGCCGTGGCTGGAGAACAAAGGGTGGGACACCAGGGAGGCTCTGTCAATCATTTGTGTTCTTCACCAGTCACTCCTCCGCTTGACATGAAGTGCGGACTAGGCCGGGCTGGGACACAGACAACTCTGTCTGTCTGTCTGTCTGTCTGTCTGTCTGTCTCTCTCTCTCTCTCTCTCTCTCTCTCACACACACACACACACACATACACATATACACCCAGAGTCAGCACTGACATATGCATTCGCTACACTGAGGAAAACATATTTTCTGATTTCTCTTTGTGAGCCACAAACTGGGCTTGCGATTGACATTATAAATCTCTGTATCAGGTGTGTGGCTCACGCCTTTCATCATGGCACTCAGGCTGCTGAGACAAGAGGGTTGCCCTGAGTTCAGATCTACCTTAGCCTACAGAGTGAAATCTTGTGTCAGAATTAAAAAAAAAAAAAAAAATCTGTCAGCTAGAAAGTGAATTTGTCCTAAACCCTACCTAGCTGAGGTACACAGTAGCCCAGGGAGGGTCAGCACCTGCGTAGGTCATACCCAAGCTGTCAGCAGAGATGGGACCAGAGGTCTGGAAGCCTTCTGAGGGAGAACTGTGAACATGGCTGCAGGGCCGTGGGGGCCAGAGGTCAGAAAAGAGGTCAGAGGTCTGACTAGCACAGAAGAGCACTGTGGGAACTGTGGAGGAGCATGGTCACCTCCACTCTCGCCATCCTGAGGAAACAGCGATGGCACATTGCTACTGTGACTCTGAGCTCTTGCTCCTTTCCAGGGCAGGAATGTGGGTAGCTGCCCTGAAATCAGATTGGATTGCAGTGGTCCCCCCTGGGAGAATGAGACGGTAGAGGGCCTGTGTAGAGCACATGAAGCTGGGTTCAGTCCCCGGGACGTGGTGGCTTGCTCCTGTAATCCACTCACTCAGGAGGCAGAGGCAGGAAGACTGGAACTTCAAGATCACTCTTGACTACAGAAAGAATTCAAGGTCAGCCTTGGGTGCATGAGACTCTGCTCGAACCAATGTTAGAGTCAAGCCCAACAGTTCATTCTCAACTGACACCTGTGTCCTGGGTCCCAGTTGGCTTACCTCAGTTCTGTCCCAACTGGAGAAGCATTGAGCCTCTGGGGAACCCAGACCTGAGGTAGACAGAAAGACCAGAAGGTGTATTGGAAAGACCAAACCCTAGAGTGTGCTCAGACCGCTAGAGTAGGGAGCCTGCCGTCATCAGCCCAAAATGTCACTGCTGTTCACTAGCAGCACATAGCAGGACTCTACGACAGGGGTCAGGGGAGCTGGTCATGGCATATACCGAATAACCCCACTGCTGTGGAGCCCGAAACAGAGGATTGCAAGTTCAAGACCAGCCTGGGTTGCAACTCAAAACCCTATCTCAAAGAAAAGGGAGAACTGTACCCATGTGCACAGCGAGAACCTTGTCCGAGCCCCTTGTAGACAGTCGGCACCCAGAGCCCACAGTCACTCCAGGCCTCTAAGCCAACCTGAGTCAGGTGAGTGCCCTGGGGTCCCTGTGGACAGCTGATAGCAGCAATAAAGAACCGATTGCCTGATGCCCACTGGCACTCTGAGGCCAAGAGTTTCCTCTTCGTGATCTCAGGCCTTCTCAATACCCTGCTACTTAATGAACCAAGAAACTGAGGCCCAGAGAGACAAAGTGCTGCCTCAAAACCACACAACACACCGAAGCCGAGCCTGGGCTGGTTGACTCAAGATCCGGGATACATCTTCCCAGAAGCATCCTTCAGCCAAGATACACTACCATAGCGGCACACTGGGCACACGTTCTATTTCATTTGACCTCAGGAGTTGAGGAGGCTCAGACCTCGCTGGTGCTTGAAGGGGAGAAATGTTTATAAATTGTCTGCCTTATGCCAAGTCCTGGTGTGGACACCAGGTCTCTGGAGACCCCAGTAGGCAAGGCGAGGTTTCCAAGAGCCTGGTTTCCAAGAAAGATCTCCACATTGGCCTGGACCACTTAAGTCTTTAGAATCAAAGCATTCACACCAGTTTTCTCTTCCTTCTAAACGCAGGCGAGTCCCTTGTTGGTTCAGCCACAGGAATGGGGCTGAGGTTCACACACCAAGACCACAGCCCCAGGGTCTCCAGTAGGAAGACGACCTGAGAACAGGATGCTGCAGGGAGCCATGGCTTAAGCATGTGCAACTACAGACAAACCAGGAGGGATGGCTTGTACTTCTGGTTGCCTTATCTCTCTTTTTCCACAGCTGGAGAACAGGGGCAGGAGTTCCAGCCACACAGCACGGTACCTTGTGAGGCACCGGGTTTGTGGGTCCCAGGAATTGAACTTACGTCATCAAGCTTAGCCACAAGCACCACCACTTCCTGAGCCATCTCATTGGCCCCTCACCCTGGGGCCTCATCTTTGCATGATGCTATTCCTTCAGGTGCAGGTCCTACCACTGAGCTCTGTGAAGGATGAGGGATGAGTCTCCCAGTACCACAGATCCTGGCAGAAGATACTGGGCTAGTGCAGGTAAATCAAGGGCAGTGGCGATAGAGTGGCAGCAGGAGCCAGAGGATCTGTATTGTCGCAGCAGGTTTCCCAGCAACAGCACAGACAGAGCGATGCTGGCCCTGCGTGCTGGACACGGGGCAGGTGCCTGGAACTCTGGGAGCTGAGCCCTGGCTAGCAGGACTCGGTCATCCACTCCAGGGGAAGAAGCGTCTCTGTGTTTCCAGGCTGTTTGCTCATGGGGTGTTGAGGAGTACCTTTCAAAGGTTCACCTGGAACTTGTGAACAGACTTGGGGTGGGGTGGAACCTTTATTCAGTGGGACTGCTGTGACACACAGAGGGAAGATGCCGTGATGGGACAGAGGTGGAGGTCGGAGCAGTGTGCAGGGCTAGGATTACAGGAGGCAGCAGAGACAGGAAGGACCCTCTCTATCCAGGGCCCCTCTCTCCAGACAGTACAGGCTCCAGCTCATACTTAGATTTCTGTCTTTCAGTTTCAAAGGCTGTGGAAAACACATTCTCTTATCTTAAGCCCCTCCTCCCTCTCAGCCCATGGGCCTTTGCTCTGCAGCTGAGAAAACAAACTCATCAATGTCAAATTCTCACAAGGCAAGTCCAGAACAAAGACGAGCTCTTGCCCAACACGCACTGGCATGGGAAAGCTGTGGGAATCATCTCCAACCCATCGTGATGGCTTGGCTCAGCAAGACTGAAGACCCAGCCAGCATGTACATTAAGACCTTTTATTTTCTGCACCTTGTCCTGTCTTTGGGGATGTCTAAGCCCTACAGCCGCTGACTCGTTATGTGATCCCCATGCTCCCAAGGGAACTTCTTACTGCAGCTCAAAAGAAAATGTGAAGTCACTTCTGTATCGCTGCTCCAAGACGGATTTCCACTCAAGAGTGTTTGCAAAAGGGCAGTACAGATTTCAAATACTAAAACGCTAGCATCTCTAGGCCCTGCTCTTTCAGGGGACAGCAAGGCCAGAAGCCAGTCAGAAACTCTGGTCAGCCTTTCTCCAGCCCTGGGAGCTGCAGCATCCTGAGCTGGCCAGAGGTTTCTGAACATCGCTTAAGGTCAGATCAGCAGACAAGCCCTGCTCAGCTGTCAAGGACACAGCTGAGGGCTGTCGTGGGGCACGGCCTCCTGAGTCTTTGCTGGTGGGGGCATAAGTAGTGTGTCCTTAATAAGCAGCATCCCGGGAGTCCTTCATCCTCTTGACTCCCACCTGATGGCAGCAAATCTTTCCACATGTGCAACACCCAGCACTCACACTGACATCTAGATTTCCAACAGTCTCATTTGCTGTTGGACTGACCTTAAAAAAGAAAAGAGAAGGGGCTGGAGAGATGGCTCAGAGGTTAAGAGCGTTGCCTGCTCTTCCAAAGGTTCTGAGTTCAATTCCCAGCAACCACGTGGTGGCTCACAACCATCTGTAATGGGGTCTGGTGCCCTCTTCTGGCCTGCAGGCATACACACAGACAGAATATTGTATACATAATAAATAAATAAATGTATTTAAAAAAAAAAAAAGAAAAAAAAAAAAAAGAAAAGAAAAGAGAAAAAGTCCAGCACTAGGGAGGCAGAGGCAGGCCCATCTCTGTGAGTTTGAGGTCAGTCAGGTCTATGTGGTGAGCTCCAGGCCAGTTGCAGATACATAGTGAGACCCTGTCTCAAAAAATAAACAAAATCTGCCCCAGTAGGGAGGGGCACCTCCTCCATGGCCAGGGCCATATATATCCTCACAAATTTCCTCTTAATTCAAACATTCCACCAGGACCAGAGGCTCCTTAATACTGAAGATGTCAACAACTCACAAGACTCAGGAAGTTCCTGAAACTGACCAAATGCACTAGGTTTACCCACCTCCTCAACATCAAATCAGTGATAGGGATTGCTGAGGAGATGCAGATCAGCCGAGCTGCCTAGAAGATTCTCTTTGAGCTGTTAAGCATCCTGCAAGTCGTACAGAGAGCTCCAGCGTTCCAGCTTCCATCAGCTGTCATCCATGCTGGGCTGGCCTTTGTGATACAGCTGTCTTCTAGTCATGCCTCTTCCTGTAAGTAAACCTGCATCCATAGTCCTTTATGTAACCCCAATAAACTCACTGATTCACTAAGTTAGACTTGCATAGTACCCTTACTTTGGTTCTTTATCTGGGATGAGTGAACAGACATTTGTTTGTGCTTCCCCAAGACGCGTGTCACGTAACATGGTGCGACACAGTATGCATTTGAAACACCGGAACTGGAGACAGGGCCTGTGCTCCGCCCACTCAGCTCTCCTCTCCATTGTACACGTGTATGCTGAGCACCTCCAGGGGCCAGGCACCATATCAAAGGAGTGGCTATAATGACTAATATTGACTGGTGATGTGGTGGTTTGAATGAGACGTGTCCCCCATAGGCTCATGTGCTCAAACCCGTGGTGGTGCTCTTTGGGGAGGTTTAGGTTGTGCAGCTTTACTAAAGGATGTTGTTACTGGAGTGGGCTTTATAGCCTCACCTCGCTTTCAGTTCCCCCCACTTTCTGCTTTATGCTTGTGGTTGAGGGTGTGAGCTCAATCTGATGCTCCAGGTGCCAAATCCCCCCACACCTCCCCACCATGACAGATTCCTAAATCTCTGGAGCTGTAAGTCAAATGAACTCTTAGTAGTCATCTTGGTCACGATGTTCTATCACAGTGTGGTGGTTTGAATAACTATGGCCCCTACAGACTCGTGTGTTTGGATGCTTGGCCCATAGGGAGTGGCACGATTAGTAGGTGTGGCCTTTTTGGAGTAGGTGTGGCCTTGCTGGAGGAAGTGTGTCACTGGGATGGGCTTTGAGTTCTCCTAGGCTCAAGTCATTTCACTCCCTGCTTCCTGGGGATCAAGATTAAGAACTCTTGGTGAGTGGTGGTGGTGCATGCCTTTAATCCCAGCACTTGGGAGGCAGAGACAGGAGGATCTCAGTGAATTGGAGGCCAGCGAGTTCCAGGACTGTTACACAGAGAAACTCTATCTCAAAAGGAGGAGGAGGAAGAAGAAGAAGAAGAAAAAGAAGGAGGAGGAGGAGGTGGAGGAGGAGGAGGAGGAGGAAGAAGAAGAAGAGGAAGAAGAAGAGCTCTCAGCTCCTTCCCCAGCACCATGCCTGCTAATGGACTACACCTCTGAAATGATAAGCCAGCGTAAGTCTTCATCAGAGTGGTTGGGATGTCTCTTCACAGCAATAGAAACCCTAACTAAGACACAAGGGAACAGGGCCTGGAGAGATGGCCCAGGGGTTAAGAGCACTGGCTGCTCTTCCAGAGGTCCTGAGTTCAATTCCCAGCAACCATATGGTGGCTCACAACCATCTGTAATTTGATCTGGTTCCCTCTTCTGGCATGCAGACCGAACACTGTATAAGTAATAAATTAATTAATTTAAAAAAAAAAAAGACACGCCGGGCGGTGGTGGCGCACGCCTTTAATCCCAGCACTTGGGAGGCAGAGGCAGGCGGATCTCTGTGAGTTCGAGACCAGCCTGGTCTACAAGAGCTAGTTCCAGGACAGGCTCCAAAACCACAGAGAAACCCTGTCTCGAAAAACCAAAAAAAAAAAAAAAAAAGACACAAGGGCACAGAAAAGTAACGAATACAGTCTTCATGGCAGGACCTAGACATACTGATGAGACCATCCTGCAAGCATGTTCACGAGGGAGTTTCTGGATTGGGTTAACTGAAGCTAGAGGAGCCACCCTCAATCTATGTGACACCACTTAATGGGTTGAGGGACTGAGCTGAATAAAAAGAAGAAAGCAAGGCAAGCACCAGCATTAACGTCTCTCTGCTTCCTGGCTGCAGATGGGATGTGACCAGGTGCCTCACGCTTCTGCCGCCCTGCTTGGTTCACCACGATGACCATACTCTCCAGCTGCGAGCCACAACCACCCCTTCCTTAAGCTGCTTTGATCAGGAACTTTGTCTCAGCAGTAAGAAAAATAGCTGAAGCACAGACCTAAACACCCGGAGAACATTCAGCGTAGGTGACCCCGGGGACTCTGAGAGCCGTGTCTGCAGTAGAAGCTCACCTAAGGAAGACCTCAAATGCTCCAGCTTCACTTGTTCTTTTTTTTTATTTATTTAATTATGTGTATGTATCCATATACATATTTAACTGAGTGCTTGCACACTGGGAGGCCAGACTCATGGAGCCAGCTGACGTGGTGAGTGCTGGACTGGAATTCAGGTCCTGGTACATACTCTTTTTTAAAAAAAAATATTTATTTATTTATTTATTTATTTATTTATTATGTATACAATATTCTGTATGTGTGCATGTCTGCAGGCCAGAAGAAGGCACCAGACCTCATTACAGATGGTTGTGAGCCATCATATGGTTGCTGGGAATTGAACTCAGGACCTTTGGAAGAGCAGGCAATGCTCTTAACCTCTGAGCCATCTCTCCAGCCTTCACTTGCTCTTGGTGGGAGTAAAAACCACTAATTTTGGAGGCCATGTGGCTGATATTTACTTCTTGTGAGCTCTGCTGGAGATAATAAGACTTCTGACTGCTGTTCGTGATGTTTCAGCAGCCCTTGTTTTCCCGGACCCAGAGGCTGGTTTTGTTGAAAGTGCTGACTCTTCCCTTCGCCCCGCAGATGTCAGTAGGGACTAAATATGGATAGAAAATCATGGCGCCTCTGCCTGTCTCCTTTGCTGCCTCAGCCTTGGGGTCCAATTTCTGCTGACCTCTGTGATAGACTTTGTGATAGATCAAGGCTGATCACGAAGGCAGCATCGCTCCCTGGCCAAGTACCTGCAAGTCTCCGGTTATTCACTGCATCCTGTCCATCACCCCGGTTCCTCCTGCCCCTCCCTGGGAGGATCATGTGGATCATAGCCTCAGTTCTAGCTTCATTGTGTTGCTGTGATAAATAAAACACACACACACACACAGAAGGGGGGGGGCAAAAACAAACGAGCAAACAGAAAATAAACGCACCTAACTTAGGGGAAGAAAGGGTTTATTTGGGTTACAGTCCATCATCCAGGGAAGTAAGGGCAGGCACTTGAAACAGAAACCACAGGAGAAAATGACTTCCTGACTTACGAGGCTCATACTTAGTTTCCTTATACAACCTAAACCCATCTGCCTAGGGAATGGTATCTCCCACAGTGTTCTGGGCTCTCCACCATAAATTAACAACCAAAATGCTTTACCATAGACATACCCGCAGGCCAATCTGATCTGAGCAATTCCTCAGTTGAGACTCCCTTCTCAGAGGGCTCCAGACTGCATCGAGATGACAGGTAGCACTAACTCCGACATCTTTAAGTTAGCTACCTTTTCAATCTTTTCCCTTGTTCCGATAACTTGCCCTGATCTTAACCTTCTTCAGGGTAAGCGACAAACTTGAGTTCTGTAACAGAAGGTGGCCATGCTGAAATTCTTCATGACTTCAGACCCCCCTAATCCAGCAACCAGGAGCATCCACCATGGGACGAACTTTCACACACTCTTTGGAAGAGGCCAATCTAAGTAGAGAGCCCTTGACGCCTCCCTGCCCAGCACCTTGCCTCCTTCTGTCCCAGCCCCCCAACTTTCTTATGGGAAGTCACCCTACTCGAATATGTAATTCGTATATACTGGAAGGTGGTGAGAGGAAGCTAGCAATGTCGACTGGCTCATGGTGGACGAGACAAAACAGCCACTGAGACGCTGCTTTTGAAAAATGAAACAAGCCGGGTGATGGTGGCGCACGCCTTTAATCCCAGCACTTGGGAGGCAGAGGCAGGCAGATGTCTGTGAGTTCGAGGCCAGCCTGATCTACAAGAGCTAGTTCCAGGACAGGCTCCAAAGCTACAGAGAAACCCTATCTCAAAAAAAAAAAGAAAGAAAGAAACGAAAAAAGTTGGCTCAGTTGGGTCCACAGAGTAACTCAGAGTTGAGCTCCTCTGCCTTCGTTTTGTGTCTTCTCCTTCACTTGGAATCACTACCCACCCCTGCATGCCAGGATGTCAGTCATTCAAGAAGTGTCTGTCTGACTCACCTGATCCCCTTCCAAGGCTGAAGACACAGTCATTCCCCTAAACTGTAATCACCTCAGGTTCCAGGAAGAGCAAATCCTTGAGGGACAGACACTCCAGATCACAACTGTCAGTGAAGGAGAACCCTCCAATAATCATCTTTTTTTTTTTTAGATTATTTATTTATTTATTTATTTATTTATTTATTATGTATACAACATTCTGCCTCCATGTATGCCTGTAGGCCAGAGGGCGCCAGATCTCATTACAGATGGTTGTGAGCCACCATGTGATTGCTGGGAATTGAACTCAGGTCCTCTGGAAGAACAGTCAGTGCTCTTAACCGCTGAGCCATCTCTCTAGCCCTCCAAAGATCATCTTGAAGGAGACAGCTGGAACCCTCAAATGAGGACAGTGATAAAGACATCTCCAGAGCCTTGCAGGACTAGAGTCAAGGAGGTGACAATGGGACTGTTCCTTCACCAGGTCTATTTGATTATGTAGACTTCCTGCTGCCCACCCCAATCCTTCCTCTGTTTAAATGTCAGAACCCCAAAGATGGACCGGGATTCCTCCTTATTCCTCTTCCCAGTGTGGCCACAATGAATAATTCTGGTGTTGTTTTTAATCACTGTTTGTCCCTTTAACTGGTATATTGGGAACTAGTGCCCAAGTCCTGTTTGTAGTGGTGGAGCGCAGGATGTTGCCCTAAAATCTTCAGTTATGTTAGGTAGTTAGTTAGACATTAATAAGCTTGAAAACCATTAAGGATTGGGGTCAGAGGGGCGGCTCAAAGGTTAAGAGTGCTTGCTGCTCTTGTAGGAGACCCAAGTTTAGTTCTCAGTACCCATGTTGCGTGGTTGGCAATTGCTTATAACTTCAGTTTCATGGGAATTGACAATAGGGTCCTACACATGTGTACACACGTATTATTAAAAATAGAAACAAATCGTTAAAAGAACAAACAGAAGAGATTGCTATCTAACATAAGCTTCCTGGTAAAGAAGCAGGACGTACCTTCTTGTCCCCTCCTTTAAGAATTCAACCCCCAAGCAGGGCATAAACCAAGTATTGGGGTGCATATCTGTAATCTTAGCACTTGGGAGCTGGAGGCAAGAGGATCAGGAGTTCAGGGTCATCCTTGGCTCCCCAGGGAGTTCAAGGCCAGCCTCGGATACATAAGACTCTTCTCAAAAAAGAACTAAAGAGGCTGGAGAGGTGGCTCTGGGTTTAGGATCACTGGCCGCTTTAGCAAAGGACTGGGGTTTGGTTTCCAGCACCCACATAACAACTTATAACTATCTGTAACTCCAGTTCCAGAGGATCTGATGCCCTCTTCTGACCTCCTTGGGCACCAGGCACATATGTGGTGCACAGACATACATGCAGGCAAAACCCCCATACAAATATATATATACACATACATACATACATACATACATACATACATTGTTTTTTAGAGACAGAGTTTCTCTGTAACTTTTGGAGCCTGTCCTAGAACTTGCCCTGTAAACCAAGCAGGCCTTAAACTCACAGAGATCCACCTGTCTCTGCCTCCCGAGTGCTGGAATTAAAGATGTACATCACCACTACCCAGCTCAAAAATAAATATTTTTTAATTAAAATGGTATGGCATGGTGGTGCATGCCTTTAATCCCAGCACTTGGAAATAGAAGCAGACAGATCTCTATGAGTTTGAGGCCAGCCTGATCTATTCAGTGAGTTCAAAGCCTTCGAAGCCTATGTAGTAAGACCATTTCAAAACAACAAACAAACAAAATTTTAAATGTCACAATTCTTCCTCTGGGGTCACTAAGAAAGGTGAGTGTAAGAAAGGGTAGAAGGACAGAGTTCCAAAGAAGATCAGGCAGTGCCCCAGAAACTCCAGATCTGGGCAAGAGTCAACCCTTGTAGGAGATGAAGTGAGGGCTTTGGCTGAAAAACCAGCGGACTGGTGTTGACACACAGGCTGTCAAGGTAGTCAGGGCTGAGGGCAGAGGGCTGAGGGTCCCAGCATGGGGCATCTCCCACTCCATTTCCAGGTTTTTCTATACAGTGCAGTGTTGGGGGGACCCTTTCCCCAGGGCCATGAGTTCTCATGCTCTGAAATTCCAGGAATTTGCTCAGTCTAAAAGTGAAGATGTCTTCCTGAGAATCGGGTGCAGTGAATGACGTTCCAGCCCAGATGCTGCAAATGGCCAGCTCAGTGCCCTTCTGTGGTCTTGCGGGGACAGGGAGCTGACTGGGGAGACTGGGCTCCACACAGAGAAGAGCCCAGGGTAATGAAAGTCTTCACCCAGTTCAACTCACCTTATATAACCCTGACCATCAAGTGGGCATTGTAGCCTCTGCAATAAAATACATAACAGAGAAGAGAATTCTGAGGTCAAAGTCAGCCAGGACTGCATGAGACCCTATCCCAAAAAAAATCGAAATTGAGCTGGGAAGATAAAAGAAAATGAAAATAAGCCAGGCAGTGGGTGGCGCACTCCTTTAATCCCAGCACTTGGGAGGCAGAGGCAGGCGGATCTCTGTGAGTTCGAGGCCAGCCTGGTCTAGAAGAGCTAGTTCCAGGACAGGGAACCAAAAAGCTACGGAGAAACCCTGTCTCGAAAATAAAAAATAAAAAAAATAAATAAATAAAAGAAAATGAAAATAAATCATCTCTCTCTCTCTTTTAGGATTGATATATTCTTATTTTAGATATATGGGTCTTTGGCCTGCGTGTATGTCTGTGTACCACACAAATGTCTGGTACCCACAGAGGCTAGAAGAGGGCATCAGATCCCCTGAACTGGAGTTCCAGACAGTTGTGAGCCACCATGTGGGTGCTGAGAATTGAGTCTGGGTCCTCTGGAAGAGCAGCCAGTTCTCAACTGTGGAGCCCTCTCTCTAGCCCCCAAACATGCTAGGTTTTGAAGGAAGTTTGTAAAGTAAGACTTGAAATTGTTTTAAAGGCTTAAATATCTGTATTTAAGCAGAATCAGCCAGGCGCCCTGGGGCGCGCCTGTAGTCCTGACATAGGGAAGTCATTTGAACCAGGGTTGATGTTTCCTTTTTTAATTAATTTATGTGTTTAGTGTTTTGCCTGCATGTATATATGTGCACCATATGTGTGTGGTGCCCTTGGAAGCTAGACAAGGGCTTTGGATCCTCTGGGACTGGGTGGTTTTGAGTCCCCATGTGCGTGCTGAGATTCAAACCCAGGTCCTCTGCAAGAAGAGTCAGGGCTCCTGAATTCTAGGGTTAAGTCAGGTGGTGGTGGTACATGACTTTAATCCAGCAAGTAGGCAGATCTCTGAGTTCCAAGACAACCAGGGCTACACAGAGAAACCAGGTCTTGGAGAAAGAAAGGAAAGAAGGGGGGGGGGGGTAAGGAGGGGTGGGAGGAGAAAAAAAGAGAATTCTAGAGTACAGTTATGTGCCATCACACAAAATAGTACTTTTTTTGATGGTCTCGTGAAACCCAAGGTGGCTTTGAATTTGCTTTATAACCTTGAACTCCTGGTCCTCTGGGACCCTACCTGGTTTTATGCCATGCTGTGAGTGGAACTCAGGGCTTGGCACATTCTAGACAAGCATTCTACCAACCGAGCTACAGCCCCAGCCCCAGGATAAATAATTTTTGAAAGAACAAATGACAGATGCTGGAGAAATGGTTCAGTGGTTAAGAGCACTGGCTGCTTTTCCAGAGGTCCTGAGTTCAATTCCCAGCAACCACATGGTGGCTCACAACCATCAGTAATGGAATCTGAAACTCTCTTCTGGCCTGCAGGCAGAGAACTCGTACGTAAAATTAAAAAGTACATAAATAAAAGAACAAGTTATTTCAACAGATGCAAAAATATCAATCCTTAAACAAATTGGGAGAAGAATGGATACTCCATCAGTGGTAAAGAAATTCCAAGAACAAATAAAGCTAACATCATAGTGATTTAGAGGCTCAAGGTTTCCCAGGCAGCCAGGTGTTAGACATGAATGTCAGCCCTCCCTACATCCATCCCGCCTGATCCCGGAGGTGCTACAGTCTGTATGTTCACAGAGTGCTGGGATAGGAAGTCTAGAGACTCCCTCCACAGGCCAGGCTCTACAGAGGAAGCAGGAAGCGTTGAATGGGCACATTGAGAGGCCTGGGAATGCTGCAGGCTAGCTGAGAACAGACTCATCCGGAAGCCTGCTATCTCAGGGCAACTGCGCCTGTGCCGGCCGAGTCTGCATGGAAACGTGAAAGCAACCTCTGAAGACAGATTGCTGGCAGGCTGCCTGGCCACAGCCTTCGTCACTAATCCCACCCCGGGGCACAGGATGTGGATGAGTGGGGGCGGGGGGGGGGTGGGGGGAGGCTGTCTGCCAGGCTTTCGGAGTATACACAGAGGAGGGAGCTGGCTGGGAGCAAAGAGGCTCAGCCCAGGATCCTTTATCCCCAAGTTCTAAGCCTCAGGGTGGGGGAGGAACAGTTGCCAGCCAGTGTTGTTCCCATGGGGAGGGATGAAGGAAGGGCAACCCTAAGTCCAGGGACTTAGAGAGTGGGTTTGGTCTACCTAGGAAGCCCCGAGGTCCTGACCCTGCTCACCCTCTCAGGCTCTTCTCTGGGGACTTGGGGACTACCCTGAAGTCCAGGGTCTGCATTGGTAGGGCCTGAGGGCCTGAGACTCAGAGACAGCTGGGGCTGGCAGGAAGGCACTCTCTCAGGAATTGTAGGTCTGTGATTCCCACTCTTGAGGGGCACTTTCCACAAATTCCAAAGAGGACAGAAGCAGCTCAGCCTCCTGTTCCTTAGAGCGTCTATGGAAGTGGTTCTCAACCTGTGGGTCACACCCATGGGGATTAGCATATTGGATGACCACATTACGATTCATCACAGTAGCAAAATAACAGTTATGAAGTAGCAATGAAAATAAGTTTATGGCTGGGGGTCACAACAACATGAGGGGCCAAAGGGTTGCAGCATTAGGAAGGTTGAGAATTGCATGGGCTTCCAATATTACAACTTTGATCATAACAAACGGCAGGATTAGTGTTGGGGTCTAGCTCTCCCTGACCTGCAAGCTCTTCAGAACAGCTGTGGCTCCTTCTGTACCCCAACCCCAGCTTCCCAGCTGCTCGGCCTCCCCGTGGGCTTGTTACCCAAGTTAAAGTCCGGGCCATGGCAGCCCCGCAACAAGCCAAACTCAGCAAACTGTCCTCAACAGGCCAATTAAAGCAGAAAGGAGAAAAAGGTGTATTCAGTGTGGCCACATTGGGAAGATGAGCAAAGAGAACCAGTGACTGTCTTGCATTCAAGTCCATCTGTGTCCTAACATGACATTTAGGACGACATAGAGGGGAAGAGGCATACATAGCAAAGCAGCCCTGGTCAGCATGTGGCCCCAGCCCTCATCACTGGCTACAACCAATCTACAAAGTGGTCTGATAACCATGAGAACTGTGTGAAGTCTCTTCCTGGGAGGCAAGCGCCTCCTCTGGCCAACCCCAGACTTCAGCCTTTTTCTTTTCTTCCCAGCATGAGATGCCTGGGGATATTCCAGAATCTTGGGGTGCAGTATCTCAATAGTCTGGCAGCCAAAGGGAGGGCCGCAAGAGTCTGTTCAGAATAGTTTTATCCCTGCCAGACTGTTGCAGGTTCAGGGAAGCCTTCGGAAGTCCTGAGCTCCGGAGGACTGGATAAGATTTACCCAAAATGTGAGGTGTGGGTTGTGTTAGAAGGAAAAACCTCCTGGTACAAACTCATCTAGGTGTGGTTCATTCAACTGCACCCCAAGATAGAGCTATGCTACTAAAAATCCTTCGCTGGAGGAATGTGAATTGTGTCTATCTTCCCCTTCTCACAGGTCCCAATGACAAATCATGGGAGTACGGAGCATAGCGGACCTTAACGCAGCCCCACTGGGAGGTCTACACCCAGCATGGATGATGGATGGTGTGGCCCTCTATGTCTATGAGGAGGGAAACCTTTCCACCTGTGTGCTGTTTTTTGTTTGTTTGTTTGTTTGTTTTGTTTTTTGTTTGTCAACTTGATGTACACTAGGGTCGTCTTGGAAGAGGGAACTTCAATTAAGAAGGTCTGTAGGCATTTTATTGATTGATGAGGGAGGGGCCCAGAACTGTGGATGGTGCCACCCAGGCAAGTGGTCCCTGTGTTGTATTAAAAAAAAAAAAAAAATGCAGGCTGGGCAAGTCATGGGGAACAAGCTAGACAACTTTCCTCCATGATTCTGCTTTGGTTCCTGCCTCCTGGCTCTCCTGCCGTGAGTTCCTGCCCTGACTTCCCTTCGTGATGGACTGCAACAGTAAGGTAAAATAAACCCTTTCCTCCCCAGTTTGCTTTTTTAGTTATGGTATTTATCCCATCAATAGAAACCTAAGTAGGACAAAAATTGGTCCCAGAATCATGGGTACCGCTGTGACCAACCTGACCATGTTGTTTTGGGAAGAACTGTGGAAGTGGTTAGAACTTTGGGTTAGAAAAGCCATTGAGTGCTCCAAACTTGGCGGGAAGTTCTGTGGGAGCTTGAATGATAGGAATGCTGAGGGCATTGCCGATGGCAGAGGCCTGACTGTAAAGGGAATCCCTCAAAGACTCTATTGGGGCCAATCATATGATATACTTGAATTAAGAATCTGTTCTTTTGGTACTGGAGAGATGGCTCAGTGGTTCAGGTCACTGGCTGCTCTCCCAGAGGACCCAGGCTCAATGCTCAGCACCCATATGGTGGCTAACAATGGTCTATAACTCCAGGGGATCCAATGCTCCTTTCTAGCTTCTGGGAACATTACATGCATGTGGTGCATAGACATGTATGCAGGCAAAACACATACATATAAAAACAGAAATATATAAATCTTCAAAGTGAGAGAAAGAATATGTGTTTTATGATCAGCTCAGGCTGAAGAATCAGCTGCAGTGAGCAAGAGACCACAGCACCCTATTCCACCACAGCCTGCATATCCTAGCCCCTTCCTGAGATCCCAAGGGCACATGCAATTAGAATAGAATTGCATACAAGCAGCTTGATACTTAGGTGGAGGCTCCAAAGTCCTTCCCTACCCCCTCCTTCTAGAATAGCAAGAGTCAGCAGGCCCAGCTGTGATGGTCTGTACAGACAGAACTCTTCCTAAGAAAATAACAGTTGTTTTATTCAGAAGATGGTGTTGTCCAGCAAGCCTGTACCTCCAGCACCCAAGGATGAGCCCAAAACTTTCAGAGAGACATGGCCAGAGGCTGCCCTGGCCTGGAAGCAGAATATGGAGTCCTCAGATCTGACTGAACTCCAGAATTCTTCTCGTTCTCACAGGCCTTCTACTCCTCTCACCAACATGGATCTGGCACACAGGTGAGATGTGCAAGGGTGGACCACACGAGTGAAGGACAGTTGCAAGGCACGGGCATGAAGCATTTACACAGAACACATGTGTGACGCACAGGGACAGGACGCAGGCATGGAGCACAGGTGTAAGGAGCAGATGTGAAACACAGGTGCAGGGCACAGGTCTGGTGGACAATTGCAGGACCCTGGTGTGATGCACAGCTGTGGGGCACAGGTGCAGAGCGCAGGCATGATGCACAGATGCGGAGGGCAGGTGCAGGGCACAGGTGCGGAGGGCAGGTGCAGGGCACAGGTGCTATGCTCCAACATGAGCACCAGTTGTGTGTTTCACGAAACTGCAGAGTGGGATCATTCAGCAGCATCCTTCAAAGCATCTACCACGCAGTCCACCAAGACACAGCAGAAAAGCAGGCTGTCTGCTTTCAAGGACTTTCCATTCTAGGAGAGGAGGAAGAGAAGAGAGCATCTCAATAGCCACTCCTCTTCATTATGTTGCAGAACTCACAGCATGGCTGCACAGCCAGGACTGAGGCAGGCCTTCCCCTCAACCCCTCCACATAAAGAAAGGCAAAACCAAAGCCAGCCAATGAGACCACGGTCAAGACTCACAGGTTCAAGTGCAGAGGTCAGGCAGAGTGAGGAGGCAGATTTGCACAGACACTCCTTCCTCATCCACTGAGCCTTAGGGTCCCAGCATGCTTCACGGCAGCTGCCTTTTCATCTCAGACCCCTTGAGTGGAGAGGAGGGACTCCGCAGCGGGAAGGAAACCAGGAAACCTGAAGCGAGGTTGAGCGCTGCAGTGGTCACATTTGCCCCCTGATGATGAAGGAGCTCTGCCCGGAGAGAAGCATATGATGGGTCTAGTGGGTTCCAGTCCTCCCACTGGGTACCGGGAACACTTGGGAAGTCAGCCATGCTTCCTCCTGTATCACTTTCCTCCTTTAAATAGCATGTAAGCCCCAAGGGAAGGGGATCCAACTGATCTCGTCAATGCAGAGTTCTCAACGGGAGGCCACGGGGCAGGGACCCAGACACAACATGACTGGGCTTCAGGATCAGCAGTGTCTAGTCCAGCTTGAGTCCTGTATCCAGGATTCTCTGGCTGCTCCTACCAATGACCACACTTTGGGGCTCAAACCTTCCAATTTTGGAGACTCTCCAGAGACTATCAGCAGCCACATTTCTTTTCTGGCGCTTATTTCCTTTGTCAGTTACTAGAGACACCTGCAGCCCTTGTCCATCATGTCACTTCCTCTCGGTTGTGCAGTCACTGGACTGTTGTCCTCCTCTCTTGAGGGCCCTGGTGATGGCTTCAATCCCAGTGTGATAATCTGGGCCAGGAGTCCCACCTCAAAATCCCTGTGCACAGTCACGAAGTCTCTCCTGTTGTAAGGATCATGGTAGGTCAAAGGGACTGAGATGGGACCATCTCTGGGAAAAGATACTAGCACCGAGTGTGGCCCTGGCAGATCTCCTACTGTGGGCCTGTCTCCCTGACCCCAGCACACAGAGGTGTCAGTCTACCAGCTTCCGTCCACTTTTCAGAGGACCAAAGGTCCCGCTGGCCAATGGGGTATTAGTAGATCCTCAGAGTCTGTGGAGGAAGTCAGGAGAAGGAAGCTTTGCACTTGAGGTAAGATACACCACACAATGGTCATGAGGCAGAGGCAGGCGGATTGCTGTACATTTGAGGCCAGCATGAGCCACATGGAGAGTTCCAGGCCAGTCAGGACTGCATAGTCTCTCTCTCTCTCTCTCTCTCTCTCTCTCTCTCTCTCTCTCTCTCTCTCTCTTCCTCTTGCTCTCTCTCTCTCTCTCTCTCTCTCACACACACACACACACATACACACACACACACACAGAGATTCACAATGTATATCCTTCACACAAAAGCAATGAGCAAACTCAAAGATTCCTCCAATCCTCAGGCAGCCAGTGAACCAAACAAAATAAAGTCATGTGACCAACAGGAGCAATTGGCCTCTTGTAAGGGACAAAGCCTGAGGATCAGAGTGAATGGATCCTTAATCTGGCTGCAGAACCTAAACCATGTGCTGTTTAGACGAAGAGTAACGTGAGGAAAGAGAACAGTCATGGACCGTGATGCGGTCAGTGAGTAGAGTGTTTGCCTAGCATGTGTGAGGCCTCCCTGCAATTTATCTCCAACAGCATAAAACTGGTATGGCAGCCTACCCACAATCCCAGCAATGGGGAGATGGAGCCAGGAGAGCTGGAAGACAAAGGTCACCCTCAGCTATTTAATGAGCTGAGTCCAGCCTGGAATACAGAAGATGGTCTCACAAAACAAATACATAGCCACAGACAGGCCTGTCATTCCAGCACTTGAAAGAGAGATGCAGGAGGATTTCTATACGTCTAAAACCATCCAGGTATACTACACAGCAAGTTCCAGGCCAGTCTGGACTACATAGTGAGATTCTGTCTCTAAAAAACAAAACAAAATAGTAAACAAAAAAAAGTAGAACAGAACAGAATAGAAAAAGTACAATACAGAAGCTGGACAGTGGTGGCGCACACCTTTAATCCCAGCACTCGGGAGGCAGATGCAAGCAGATCTCTGTGAGTTCAAGTCCAGCCTGGTCTACAGAGCTAGTTCCAGGACAGGCTCCAAAGCTACAGAGAAACCCTGTCTCAAAAAACAAACAAACAAAAAAGGGAAAATACAGTGTCACCATGAAATGCTGGGGAAGGGAAGAAGTGGCAAAACAACCCGGAACACAGACGGTTCCTTACACCCTAAGCATATACGTACACCATAACCCAGCAATCACACTCCTGGGCACTTTCCCAGACAAATGAAAACATATGTTCACACAAAAACCTATATACGAATGTTTATAGCAGCTTTGTTTTGCACTTTCCCCAAACTAGAAGCAATCCAGCTGTCCTTTAGCCAGGGATTGGCTAAATAAACGGTGTGTGCCCATCCCCTGGAAGACAACTCCAAAAGCAAAACAAGAGGCAGGTTCTTGACACCTGAACCCAATTTGAAGGAACACAAAGAGGGCCGTTGACTCTGAAATAATCTCACAACGGTTGGACGGGTGATTTTCTTTTATATTTTTATTTACATTGTCATGGGAGAGGGCATGCTGGTCCATGATCCACGCGTGGAGGCCAACGTCTTAGGAAGTGGATTTTCTCCATCTGCTTTACTGCAAAGCTGAATCTCTCTCATTTCTGCCTCCAGACTACAGGACTCCAGGCTAGCTGGCTCTGTGATTGCTGGGATTACAGATGCCTTCCATGGGGATGGAACTCAGGTCTCAGGCTTGTGGGACAAGTGCTTGTGAGCCATCTCCCTGGGCTAACATGTGACCTCTCTGAGCTGACAAGTTGTAGAAGTGGAGAACGAGGAAGGAAAGAATGGCGTAAGAAACACAGGGTGTTCTTGCAGTGACCGAATGTCCTCTATCTTGATGGTGGCTTTTGTCTGTGTGCTGGTTATGACCAGCAGGGGAAATGGGTCCAAGAGAGCTCTCCGTTGTGTATCTTGTCTTTTTCTTTATTTTTATTAAACAGGGTCTCATGGAGTCCAGCTACATGTCATCTAATCCCTATTCCTTCTGCCTCTACTTCCCAAGTGCTCAAAGTGTGCACCAACATGCCCAGTTCATTTTTTAAAAGTATTTATTTATTATGTATACAATATTCTGTCTGCGTGTATGTCTGCAGGCCAGAAGAGGGCACCAGACCTCATTACAGATGGTTGTGAGCCACCATGTGGTTGCAGGGAATTGAACTCAGGACCTTTGGAAGGGCAGACAATGCTCTTAACCACTGAGCCATCTCTCCAGCACACCCCCCCCCCGTTCATTTTTTTTAACACTTATTTATTTATTGGAGATGAGGGATGTGACATGATGCCCGTGTGTAAGTCAAAAGATAATTTTCAGCCGGGCGGTGGTGGCGCACGCCTTTAATCCCAGCACTTGGGAGGCAGAGGCAGGCGGATCTCTGTGAGTTCGAGACCAGCCTGGTCTACAGAGCTAGTTCCAGGACAGGCTCCAAAGCTACAGAGAAACCCTGTCTCAAAAAACCAAAAAAAAAAAAAAAAAAAAAAAAAAAAGATAATTTTCAGCCAGACAGTGGTGGCACACGCCTTTAATCCTAGCACTCAGGAAGCAGAGGCAAGTGAATGTCTGTGAATTTGAGGCCAGTCTGGTCTACAAAGCAAGTTCCAGGAGAGTCAAAGTTGTTACACAATGAAACTGCCTCGAAAAAAAAAATAATAACTCTCAGGAGTTGGTTCTCTTCTTCCACCATGGAGGTTTTGGGGCTCAGACTAAGGTCGACAGGCAAGTGTGTTCACTGCTGAGTCACGGCGACAGCTCTATATTCTTTTTTTTTTTTTTTAAGATATTCTTTATGGGGCTGTAGAGATGGCTCAGTGGTTAAGAGCATTGCCTGCTCTTCCAAAGGTCCTGAGTTCAATTCCCAGCAACCACATGGTGACTCACAACCATCTGTAATGAGGTCTGGTGCCCTCTTCTGACCTGCAGGCATACATGTAGACAGAATATTGTATACATAATAAATAAATATTTTTTTTAAAAGATATTCTTTATGTGTATGACTGTTTTGCCTGTGCGTATATGTGTGTGTACCGTGTGTGTGCCTGGTGGAGACCAGAAGAGGATATCAGATCCCCTGGAGAAGCAAAACTACAGGCAGTTGTGATCCACCATGTGGGTGCTAGTGACTGAGCCTGGATCTTCTGCAAGAGCAGCCAGTGCTTTTAACTTTGGAGCCATCTCTCTAGGCCCCTGCATTATTTCTTATAACTTCATGTTATATCTACAAAAATCTCAAAATGAGCCAGGCATGGTGGCACATGCCTTTAATCCCTGCACTGTGGAGGCAAAGGCAGGCAAATCTCTGTGAGTTTGTGGCCCGGGTTGCTGGACAGTTCCGGGCAAGCCAGGGCTACATAAGTAAAGTAAAAAGAACGTTTAATTTGAAAGAGAGGTGGTGAATGTGTGTGGTGTCACACCTAGAGGGCACCTGGATGGCCTTAAGGTCCAGCATCACCATAACCTTTGCCCCCATGTCCCTATAGCACCTCGGGGACCTCAACCCCACCTCAGAACCCCTTTAAACACAGCCTACTCAGGCTAGATACCTCATAAACACTTAGGCCCCAGGTTTTGCTCCAGCCTGGACTCTGCCAAGTGAACCTTCCTCTGCCCTGCAGGAACTTCCCTTACTCCTGGGCTGTGTGGACCCCTGAGTCTACTCAGGGTTTGTCTGGGTCAACCCCTCCTAGGGTGTAGTCACCAAGAGAGCTGGTACCTCAGCCGTATCAGAGGACACTAACTTCTAAGTTTGGGTGATTTCATTCCAAATGAGCAAATGATGGGAGAGGAAATGTGTATGTTGAGGAAGGCCACAGATAGGCACAACTGCGTTCTAGAACTTTCAACCATATCTACACATGAAGATACAATAACCAGGGACAGTCTGCACTGAGTCTCGCACTAGGAAGCCAGGACCCTGGATAGGCTTTCTGGCCTGGGAATTTCTGATCCTGAGTGACCTCTTCATCTCCTATCACCACATCACAAAGGGAGAGTGGGGGTAAATAAAAGAAATTACCTGAGACAAAAGGGTGAGGCGTGTTAAGGCATGGAATGGTGTGGAGTGTTGGGTATTCCCACAAGAACAATTGTTGAACTGCAAAATGGGAATGGCACAGAGCCGACTGTGCTGGGTCCCCGGTAGACAGGGCAATCTGTGTTTTTCTTCTAATCAAGAGGATACTGGTGTCGCCCAGATCGCTACAAGCTTTAAAAACCTTAGCCGGGATATTTGCAAATATGCCCGTGACTCAGGACAAGGACTGTCAGCTCACAGCTGGGAGCTCTCCGAGGGCATTTAAGT
This sequence comes from Chionomys nivalis, assembly GCF_950005125.1. Taxonomy (NCBI): domain Eukaryota; kingdom Metazoa; phylum Chordata; class Mammalia; order Rodentia; family Cricetidae; genus Chionomys; species Chionomys nivalis. The sequence goes on from NC_080102.1 coordinate 41,632,587, forward strand.
ACCATCAATGGATGGGTTCTAGGGGGTTCTGGCCCAAGGGTGACCCGGGAAGCCCCCTACCGGGGGGATGGAACACACAGCTTGCGCAATGAATGTAGTGGTATACAGGGAGGAGCCCGCGCTGCCCCCGCGCTGCCCGGATGATGGGTGTGTCCGCAGCCCCTTGAGCGCCCCAATTCTTCTAGCTAGAGACTGAGCCTTCGCCGGCTGGGCGGGGCCTCTCAGGGGCGCGGGATCCGCGGGCGTGGTCTCTGGTGGGCGTGGTCTCTGCAGTTCCTCCTCCCCCCACCCGCCCCCCAGCCTGTCCTGGCTCTGCGCGGTGGTGGCTGCTGCGGCGGCGGCTCGGGGACCCAGGTGAGCGGCGGTCGGTTCTCGAGGCCGGGAGGGAGGGAGGGTCCCGGGTCCGGCTGAGGGGGCGGCACGCTCGGTTGGAGAAAGCGAGGCCGGGGCGGCGCCGCGAGTGCATGTGTGCGTGTGCGTGAGAGTCCCGCCGAGCGCCTGAAGGTGGGATAGGGGTGGGGGCGACCTCTAGGCAGAAGCGGCCCCTGGAGAAGTATAGCCTCCCCGTTAACCTCCTGGGACCTTCCTCGTTCGTCTCTCAGAGGCCCCCGCCCCGCCCCCTTCTCTCGGTATCTTGAGTTTCTCTCCATCTGTGTGGGTGGGTCCCGTTGGGGTCTGTACAGCCCTCTGCCCAGACGCCTAGCCATCCTATCAACCTCCCTCCATCCGAGCGTGTCTCCTCCCTATCGCAGCTTGCCTCTTCCTCTCCATTGCCCCCCTTAGTAGAGCAAACAAAGATGGTCGAGGGAGGGGGACTCTTGTTTCCAAGCTATTCCTGGCTCAGGTTGTGACACCCCCCCCCCAATCCTCTGGTCTCTGGCCTGGGCCTCCAACCACCTCCTGGCAGGGAGCTGGACAAGGGCAGTAGATAATCCCACACAGGCAGAGGCCCCAGGGTGGGAGCCCTTAGGGGGTCTGTCACCCTCACTGGCCATTGACAGCAGGTAGGGGCATCTGGCAGATCAGCCTGGCCAAGGTCTGAGCCAGTGACCAAATATCACATGATTCCTACATGCCATCTCATATGAGCAGGCCCTAATGCTTTCCAAGATTTTCCTTGCCAGAGCCAGGGTGAACAAGAAGCGCAGGGCTGTGGGAGAGTCCCTGGCCTGCAAGCCCCAGGAAACAGACTCACTTCATCCTGCCCCCTGAGCTTCCAGATCACCGTCGGGCATGGGTAGGAGTGACACTATAAGGGAGTGTGGAGACTGTGGCTTGATCTCAAAGTTAGGTGATTAGAGATACGCTTGGCTGAGAGCGAGCCTTCACCTGCCTCTGTGTCCAGGATCCCAAAGGCCTGGGCCTGTTCCCTGGACTGCATACAGACCGGCCAGCATCTCCCTGTGGCCCTCCTAGGATAGGCTAGTCAGGTCTCTGGCCATCCCTGGTCCTCTCTGAGGATGCTTGATCCACAGGCTGCAAGCTCATGGGTTATCCTGGGATGTTGCTGGGGCCCTAGGAATCTGCATTTACCACACAGTCACCTCAACCCCGGTCAGGTGCACATTGAGGTGTGAGCCTCGTTGAGAGAAGGCTTGGTGGACAATGACTCAGTCTCAAGAAGGGTCCCTGTTAGTGGCCAAGGCTCGGCTGTGTCCCTGAGCCGGCCATTGCTCTCTGTGAACTTAAGTCCCGTTGTCAGGGGCTATGACCTCCTGAGTGCTCCGCACTCAGTATCCACTACTCTTTGTTGAATTGTGGGGCACAGGTTGCTATGAAACCAGGTGAAACTGAGCAAACTCTGAGGCCCACTGCCGAGTGAGCGTGTGGCTCTAGGCAAGTCGCTCTGCTTCTCTGATCCTCAGTGTCTCCATCTGAAAACAAGGAGTGTTTCTATCCACACTGGGTCCCTCGGGAGGATCCACTGATGTGCCCAGAACGTGGAGGTACCAGCCACCGGGTGGGTGGTGATTGTTTTCGGGATAACTGTGTTAATGGAGGGTACTAGGGACAGTTGCATTTCCTCAGCAGCAGGGAAAGTGTTTGTGCAGATGCTCGCTGGCGAATGGCTTTTGTTTCTAATGGGTAGCTTGAAAGGCCAGGGCTGGCCTGGCCGGAAATGCCTGGAGAAGCCGAGCAAGAGCTCAGTGTGATACCAGCCACTGTGAGTAAAGCTGGGCCCGAGGGTTGACAGTGGCTAGAGGACGCCCCACCCAGTCAGAGAGTCAACCCCGGGCCCCCTCTAGACGTCCCACATTCCAGAATGCCCATGAGACCTCCATTAGCAAAGTGATCGGTTCTTAAAGACCTTCCCCAACCCCGCAGGTGGCTGGAGGGATGGGGGATGGGGCTGAGACCTACAGAGGGAGCGAGGCACACAAGACAAAAGGATGCAGAGCTGGAGATTCAGAGGAGACTAACCCTGGTCCCCTGGGTTATGCAGCAGGGTCAGGGAATCCTGCCCTGAAGCTCAGGGTGGCCACAGGGACCATCACTCCCCATCCCCATTCGGAGGCTGGAGATGGGAAGTCAGAGTTTGTCTAGAATGAGGAAGTGGCTCCATAATGACAACGTGATGCTCCTCTCTCTTAACCGCATTCCTCTTTCGTGTCTCAAAACTGGATCTGGATGCGGGACTTTCTAAGAGACAGCATCTCAGCTGGGGCTCAATTAGTGGGTGCTTGCCTAGCATTGACAAGGCCCTGGGTTCAATGCCCCCACACCACAAAATCAGGCATGATGGTGCATACCTGTTACCCCAGCACTAGGGCGTCGGGGTGGGGGCAGAATGATCAGAACTCTAAGGTCGTCTTGAGCTCTATAGTGAGTTTGAGACCCTGACCTTGTCTCCAAAGGGGCAAGGGGGGATGGAGTCACCTGCCCCAGGAAACTGCCTGGCCTCCCCCTCACCCCCCCCATTCCCACGAGTTGTGGTCCTCTCCTGCAGAGAGCTGGACTAGATGGTTTTGGGACTAAGTGGAGGCTCAGACCCAACTGTCAGGATCTAGTCTGCACACCTTCACTAGCCCCAGCCTTGGCAAATTTCCCAGCCTCTGGCTGCCTCCTGTTTTGTCTGTCGAATGATGAAAATGGCCACCACATGCCTTACGTTCATCACGAGAACTAAAGGGTAGTCCCAGCCCAAGTCGGAGTGTCATTGTGGATCTTGACATGGGTGCTGAGGTTGATGTAGGTGAGAGAAAGGAACACATATCCATGCAGTACAGGTACAAGGAACCTTCCGCAGCTCTGTGCCGTCTGCCATGGTCACTTCTTGGTGGAGAGACGTGGCTCCAGCTTGATTCTGCCAGGTGTGAGGGAGCTCTCTTCCCTGTGATTGTTAGTCTAGGACTTGTCCAGAAACCAGTCCCTGTCTCTGTTCCCTGGACGGTGGCTGCTGCCACCTGCAGCCATGCGGGATGTCAGCAAAGTCCTCCGTTCTTTATAGCACTGGTTTCTAATTCGAAATAAGCTGGTGTGTCCAGATATCACGTAACCTACACGTACCCTGTAGCTGCAAGGGAGTCCAAAAGACTGAGGGTCTGTTGCTCCTCTATTAAAAGATGAATGGTGTCTCCCAGAGATGAAACTCTCCAACTACACAGTGAGGCATGTGGGGAGGCCCTTTATTAGAAGATTGTCCAGCAGGCATACAGAGACTTTGTCCCATTTGCTTCTGCCCCAAAGCTTGACTCACCCTGAAATGAACAGGTGTCCCTGTGTCTTGATCATCTGCTCTGAGCTAGGCTCCGTGGGAGCTTCCCTGGCCTCTGTCTGCTCCCCCAACAGTTCATGGGGTTGTTGTGACTCTGCCCAGTTAGCAGATGGACAAACTGAGGCCCAGGGCCAACAAGGAGAAGGGCCAGGGCTTAGACCCAGATCTCTGTAGCCAGCCGCGTGACACTTGCCATACTGATATGCTTAAAGATAAGGACATGAAGCCTTGCCATCAGGGGCCACCTTGTGGGCTCCTTGGATCTCAGCATGAATCACATGCATTTTTCTAAAAGGTTCTCAAAGTTTGCCTACTAGATTGAGGCCATCATTAAATTATAAAAGCATTTTGTCAAACAGAATGAATAAACCTGCAACCAGGGGACAGTCCAGGAAGAAGACACAAGAGAACACCCAGCCTAGAAGACAGCCCTCCTCAACTCTAGATCCGAGTTCTAGACCTGCCTCTATGCTGGACACCCCCTTTGAGTCTGAGGAGTTACTGCCTGTGCTTTAGTTTTCTCATCTATAAAACAAGCTTTCTCCTCCGTGTAGCTGCAGAGAGTGTGATGGGCAGCCTGCAACGCTGGGAGCCAGCATAGCCACTCTTGGCCTTAGGCATGCTCTAGCAAGGCAAATCACAGGCACACAGATCTGCTTCCGTGTTGCCCTCTGTAGGCCCTGTGAGGTTGCACTATGGTGACCCCACTGTCCAGATGCAGGTGAGGCAGTGAGGTCATTACCCAGGACTCAGGTCACACAGCTGTAAGACAGTCTGACTCAGATGGACTGAAAGCCATTTGCCATGGCTATGTCGTGGTTGGGAGATATGGCTTCTGCTTGATGTTTCCAGATGTGAGGAAGCTCACGCCCCTCTGACTGTTAGTCTAGGACTTGGATTGTGGTGGTCACAGCCTCTGGTGCGTGGTCTCAACTGTGCCAGGAGAAGACAGAGCGGAGTTTTGATCTTGCTTCACAGGAGGGGCCGCAAGGCTCCTGTAGAGAGGGGAGATGCCCCCACTTATCGTTCATAGCTGTGTTTGTCCTGCCCCTCTTCAGCCAGCGCTGGGACTGGGAGGAGAGAAGACCCTCAGGTGGGCCAGTCCTGTGTCCCCCATGATACCAGCCCAACTGTACAAGGCCTGGAAGGAGACTCCAGCCTCACTGCACCCATACCCTCAGACCTGTGCCATTATTCTGAGAGTTTGAGTTTGGGCTCAAAACGGGGTCTTACTCTGTAACCCAGGCTGGCCTGGAACTTGTTATATAGTCCAGGCTGACTTCAACATCTCAGCAGTTCCCCTGCCTCAGACTCCCATGTGCTGGGGTTAAGGATGACCACCACCATGCCCAGCTTCTGTTTTCATTTTTGGCATTTTTTTTTCCCCAATAGATTCTATCATGGGGTTGTGTCTACAGTCCCCAGCCTAAATATGTCACCAGGTGGCACATGAATATGTGTCCTGCTTTTTCATAGGATGTCACTCTAACTTCTTCACTATTTCCTAGGCAATGCCCAGTTCCTACCACTCCTGAGTTCTTAGCTGTACAACAGCCTGCACTGTGCACATCCTCTTCTGCAGAGAGCCCTTTGCAGGATTCTCAGGGCACGGAGATGTGACAGTCCTCTGCGTCTGTCAAATGAGACCTAGAACACTGTATCTTGGTGGCCTTGGAAGGAGTGAGCCTTTGATGGGGTGTGATGGAAGGTATCTGGCAAACTGCAAAGGATCACATGGTGGCTGCTATCCCTGTGGTTGCCATGGCTGAGTTGTTGTTTTAGCCTTTCTTCTTACAAAAGTGGTTGTCCCTGCAAGAGGGGACCAGGTCTCACTTTCTGAGCCCACCTGCCTTGATGTTCTGTGGTTTCCCCGCTTGAATGAACCTCCGTATGGACAAAGGTCCAAGAGTCACTGCAATCTGCAACCTCATCTTGTCCCCCACGAGTGGGGAACATTAACCCCACTGTAGAGCCAGGTGCTAAGATAGGCCTCCCCAGGATTACGTGACAGGAAGGGACATCCAGGAAGGCTTCCTGAAGGAGGTGGCTAGCACGGAGCCAGCAGGTCGGAAGGGCAGAGTCTAGCTGGTATTCTAGGTAGAGTGAAGAAGGGGACTTTATGTGAGGGGCGTGGCTAGGCCTCGCATCAGCAGGGTGCAGCCCGGTAGTGGAGTGGTGGGGTTGTATGCTGAGCTGCACTAAGATGCCCTGAAGTTACCTTGGATTAGAAATGAAAGGAGCTGTCCAGCTGCACGTCCTGGCACCCGCCTCTCATGACGTCAGGCCTGGATGGACAGGAAGGGGTGTAGTATGGGCTCCACGGCTGTAGTCGCCCGCCTGGGACCTCTTCCATAAGCATGATAAAATATTTATCAGAAGGCAGGCAGCTGGGCTTCCCTGCACAGACTGCCATGGGCAGCTCCCACCGAAGCTGCCTGTAGCCTCCCCAAGTTCCGCTGAGTCACAGCCCAGGAGCCCTCTGCCCAGCCTCCTGCTCGCTGTCCTGGTGCCACATGGGTTCTTCATAATATGTAAGCCATTGGGTAGCCCCATGACCAGGGCACCCAGCACAGTGAAAATGCTGACCCAACTTCAGGCCTCTCTGGACTGTGCAGGCCTCAGCCAAGGTCACAAGCAGACAGGCTACGGGCACCCCATCCCTTGTCCACCCTGCAGCCTCTGACTCCTGAGCAAGGTAGGTCCTTAGCCTCTGTAGTATGGGGACACTGAGGCCGTGTGCAGGTCAGATGGGTCGGATCTTTCAGGACCTGGTGACCAGAGGAGACTTGGCATTTTCTGTCTGACCCCAAGTCTGTCTCTGAGGAGTCGGACTCCGATAAGGACCAGTTTCTGTCCACCCTGATGTGACAGTATTGGGACTTTACTTTGGGATCAGCAACGACAGAAACAGCGGCAGATGGTGCCTTCCCTCTGGTGTGAGGAGTGGGAGCGCGCCCAGGCTGCCGAGTCTTCTGTTCACCCATTCATAAAACCGTCTGCACATCCGGGCCAGCCAGCTAGCTTGTGTCGTGTGTGCACACTGGGCTGTGTGACCTTGGATAGGTTGCTCTGCCTCTCCGAGGCTCAGTCTCAGATCTGTGACTTTTGGAGGATACATCTGGATCTCCTTCATGTCCTCATATCCCCGAGACCGGATAGTCCTCAGTGGGCCTTTGGAAAGGCTCCACTTGCCAGAAAGACCCTGGCAAGGCCTGAGGTAGGTTTGCCAAGCAGTAGACCAGAGGCTTGAGGATAGAATTTGCTGGGCTGGATGGAAATGTCTCCGAGGTTGTCAAGTTCCCCAGGGAAAGTCTGTGGTCCCTGGAGCTGCTGCCACAGTATCTGGGGATGAGACAGGGAGCTGGCCACACCAGCCACTAGTGGGGACCCTGTGGGCTGCCAAGCCAGCACCACGCCCCAGCTCTGGCCAGGCCATCATGCCCCTGGCTCCCTGTGGTGCCTGCTAACCCCATTCCCGCCTCCTCAGCTGCCCTTTGTAGCCCTCCCTCTGCTGCTGCGGCTTCTTTCTGTTCCTCTTCCAGAAGGGCACCGTGTCTTCAAGCTTCTACAGGAAGCTGTCCTGCTCCAGGGGGCCCTCCTGGCTGTCCACCTCCCCCTGCCCAGTCACGTGACCCGGTGCCCTCCCACGCCAGCCACGGGGTCCTTCTCCTGGCTACAAGAGGTGATTACTACAGCCCTCCCGTGCCACACGGGGCTCTGCGTGAAAGCTGCTGGCCCTAGTAGCTCCGCTCCGTGTGGGTTTCCTAGAGTGTCTGTTAGGTGAAGACAGGGAATGCGGGTGGCAGGTGTGCAGTGAAGGCATGGTGGAGCAGAATGAACCCCTGCCTGTCTATACAGGCCCCAGCAAATGGCCTCTGTTAGCCTGGATTTCAAGGGTGGAAGCTGGTGACGGTTGAGAATAAGGGCATTTGGGCCTGGGAAGGCAGGTGGGGCCTAGGGCAGAAGATACCTTGCCCCAAGTCCAGTGGGCAGGGCCAGTGTTGTCCCCTCTAAGTAGCAGGCAGGGGAAGGGCAGGCTGGGCCTGTCACACCCCTAGTGGTGACTAACACATATGCACAGCCTGGCGTGGAAAAGTTTGACAAGAAAATGCCCTGGTGGGGACAAAGCTTTCTCTTGTGGCTCCTTTCTCTTCCATCTTCTGCTTTTGAAAAATATCCTAGAGTTCCTTCGGTGACTTTGGATGTATTGAAAGTCCTGTGACAAGCCCTGAATTCAGTAGCCACAAGGACATTCGGGGACACAACCTGACCACAATCTGATGGCAGAGGCTGGCAAATCAGGGTGTCAGGTCAGGTTCACCAGACGCAGCCTGATGGGAGAAGCTAACCACCAGCCAATCTGACGGGAGGGGGTACTGATGGTCTGACAAAGCCTAGTGGCTTGCCAAGGTGGCCCTGCAGATGAATTCCTAGAGCAGCAGCTCCGCCCGCAGAACTGGGCATTTATCCCAGCATCCACATCAGGGACCTGTGCCTGTCACTTCCAGATGCCAGCTCTCCTCAGTTAGGCCCCCAGGAGCCTTGTGCTTTGCAGAACACAGGCACAGTAGGTGTGGGATGCTCTTTCCCTGCGTGGAGAGACCAGCAGGCTCTGCTCAGCCCTGGGAAGGTGAGAGCCTGATTTAGCTAGCCTGCTTTAGCAATCAAGCCTAGAGGGGAGGACCCCTGGACGGCTTGGGAATGCACTGAGTTGTGCCTTTGCGTGTAATGGCTATACAGGTGGTTGGCCAGTAGGTGGCAGCCTATTGCAAGGTGTGTAATCCCCCCCCCCCCACACACACACACACAAACACCTACACTGTGAGGAGTGGGTCAGGGCAGAGGCCAGCGCAGACCACTTTGCTATGGCTACTGAGCAACCCCATCTGGTCCAGATGGTGTTAGGTTTTTTTTCACTTGGCAGCTCTGGGCCTCAGAAGTACCTGGCTAGCACCACGCAGCATAGGAGCCCCGCTGAGTATCACTCACTGCCCATCTAGAGCTTACCCTCGGAGCTGGAGCCTGGCTCCTCCTGTTGGCCTGCTGACTTATCCATCCTCAGTACTCCAGTAGGGTGATGAGGAGTGGCGCTACAGGGCTGTCACAGCATCTGTTAGATAGCAGATATACCCAAGTGAGTGTACCTTGGCGAAATGTACTCGGAGTGGGGAAATGAGGACTGGGCCTCATGGAACACCGTGGGGGCTCCACTTTCAGGGGGAGCACTGTGGGGCTCCACTCTCAGAGGGACTATTGTTGGGGTTCTACCCTCAGAGGGAGCACTGTGGGGGCTCCATCCTCAGAGGGAGCACTGTGGAGCTCCACCCTCAGAGGGAGCACTGTGGGGGCGCCACTCTCAGAGGGACTATTGTTGGGGTTCTACCCTCAGAGGGAGCACTGTGGTGCTCCACCCTCAGAGGGAGCACTGTAGGGGCTAAGCATAGGAACTTTTCTGGAACATTTTGTCAGAGGAGCAGGAGCAGGTTGTGCTGGCTAAGATGTCTGGGGCCAGGGAGCAGAGCATATCCCATGGAGGGAGGGAAGTGGAGAGGGAAGAAGATCATGTGACCAGTGACCAGGAGGAGAGATGAGAGCCAGAAGAGAAGGGGCCTAGCATGAGGAAGCCCTGCTCTGTAGTAGTTCAGAGTGGACCTTGACCATTTACTTCCCTTCTCAGAAAACAGGAGCCCTGGCTCCAGGGGCACCCAGCCCAAGATCCTCAAAAAGCCAAGGGGGAGGAGGCCTGAAAAGAAGGCTGAATTGGGTCAAGGAGTCAGAGGGCTTCTGCCAAAACAGAGCCTGGCAGTTGGGCAAGCTGGAACCAGAGATGGCGGAAGTGGGCAGGCCAGCTGCATTAATGGTGTCAAAGTCAAATTGCACTGCATTTTTTTGCAGTGCTCAAATCCATGACACCCCAGTCCATAAAAATCAAAGGTATAGAGCCAACAAAGTGATTCTGTGCGTAAAAGTGGTGACCTTAGTTCGATTCCTGGAATCCACATGGTGGAAAGAGAGAATGTATTCCCACAAGCTGGCCTCTGACTTCTACATGTGTGTCAAGGTGTATGAGTGTGCACACACACAATAAATAATTAAATGTAATAAAAATGTTTAAATTAAGTATTTTGGCTGGGCTGCCATGGTACATGCCTTTAATCCCAGAACTTAGGATGATCTCTGTGAGTTCGAAGCCAGCCTGGTCTACAGAGTGAGTTCCAGGACAGGCTCCAAAGCTACAGAGAAACCCTGTCTCAAAAAAATAAAAATAAATAAAAGAGAGAGAGAGAGAAAGTGCTCTGATGAGCTAAGGACAAGACTCAGTCACAACCACATTGACCCCAGGCTGAGTCCTTTCCTTCTCAGAATCCCAGAATTTTTCAGTGAGGCCTTGCTGGACTGGGCAGAACCAGAAGCATGGAGTCACAGGATTAAAAATGCCAGACCTCGTGACTCGTGCATATGGTACTTTCTGAGGCAAGAGAAGCACTGAGAGTTTGAATTCTGCTAGCCAAGGCTACCGAGTGAGTTCCAGCCTAGCCTGCACTACAGTGCGAGATCATGTTTCATTTTTTAAAGATTTTACCTTATTTTTTACTAGTGTATGAGCATCGCATGCAGGTGCTCACAGAGGCCAGTAGAGGGCGTCAGAGCCCCTAGACTTACAGGCGGTTATGTGTCCTCACCATGTGGGTAGTGGGAATTGAACTGTCTTCTACATGAGCACCAAGTGCTCTTAACGTCTGAGCCATCACTCTAGCTCTCCTGCAACACATACATTTAAACACATAAATAAGCAGTCCTGATCACAGTGTAGCCTGGGTGATCGCTGTCTAGCTTCTGTTCTGCAAGGTGGTCCCAAACTATTCCTGTTATGTGGGAAATGATCTGATTCCCATAAGACATTCACTCCTGGTCCAGTATGTGACCTGGCCACACTAGAAGAGGCTCTCCTTTAGGGGTGTCCTGTCCCTTGAAGCTCTGAGTTTGCCATTGGTTGGGGTGCTTCTCTACCTTGTCATAACGATGGTTGTCTCTCAATATTGTTGGGATTCAAGGTGACTGCAGGTTTAGGGCAGCGATTGGAGACCTTTGGGTACCTTTCAAGGTCTGGAACAGGACATCGTAAAAGTTAACTATATCTGCCTTTGTTTGTGCTTTTAGCCTTGAAGCAAGATTTCTAAGGGAAAGGGTACAGCTTTTAGGCAATCCTTGAGTGACTGGCGTATCTATGCAGAGAAGTGAGCAGGTGACCCTGAGTGAAGGAGACAGACAAAAGGAAACGAGAGATGCTGTGCTTTCGTTCTGCCTTCCGTGGCCTTGGTGGACAGAGAAGGCCTGTGTGCTTGTCAGCAAAAGTAGCTCTCAGGTGCCTGTTGCAAGGATACATCCCTAACATTAATGATTATTGTCTCAAAAACAAACAAACAAACCCCCCCAAAACATAGTCAATAAAAGGTGGGGCCAAAGAGAGACCACTGCTCAATTCTGTGTATGTTTAATTGTTTTTCAGGGCAGAGCCTGGACAGTGCTGGGTGGGAAGCAGGCAGGATTCTGAGGACCCGGCAGGAATGGAGAACAGGGACTGGAGGGTTCAGGGGAGGAAACAGGACCCAAAGAATGCATACTGGGCCCTGACTGCCAGGCTTTGGAATTTGGAGTTTTCTGAGAAGGCACGGGACCTGATCTCAGGATTAGGCAGGGCAGGGCCCATCTGGGCGGGGTCAGGGATTCAAACTGGTGGCAGAGGAAGTCCTGAGGCCGGAGGCTGCTGGTCCCTATAAAAGCTCTGGGGGGCAGCAGAGAGCCAGGACCCCTAGAGCCCCAGCCACATTGCTTAGGCATCAGTGGTGTGTCCAGCTGTCCTCAAGTGAGTTCTGGTCTCACTGCCTGATATTAGGGAAGTTGGGGACAGAACGGGCAACAGGAACTCCAGCATCAGTCCTAACCCCGCCTCTCACCAGCTTGTGACCCCGTAGTGACCTCGGGATTTGGAACCTCAGATGGGCTTCAGTGGCCGGGGCTGGGTGTGGCAGGTAGCTGGGTAAATATCACTGCTTTTCTTGACCTTAGTGCCCAGATCCACTGGGGATCCCACTCTCCAGGGATTTTCTCCTTTACGGAGATTTTGAAGGACCCAAGTTTTGACTGCTGGGTTTGTCTCCGCCTCTCCCCACCATGTGACATGACCCCTCCCCCATCTCAGGGACCTCTAATCAGAAGAGCTTTTCTCAGATAATCATTTCTTGGGTGTAGAAGTCCAGGAGTGGGTGGCTTGGGGAATACCACTCTGTAAAGCAGAACCCTCCCCCTGGGAGGCCCCGGGTGGCATCCAGACAACCCCAGGTTGGCTCTGCGCTACAACCAGGAAGTGAGGAATACCGGCCAAGGGTTGGTTCTCCCTGTTCCTATCGCCCACGTTGGATCTGGATCCCTGACAGGGAGCAGCTCTTCCTACCTTGCAGGGCTGGGTACAAGGTTCAGACAGACAGAGAGGAAACGGACTTTCTCCAGAGCTCCTACCACGCCTGCGCCTGAATACGGTGTCTGCACTCCTCTCCGGTAGCGCCAGCAGGAGCTAATGCCTAAGTCACTTTCATTCTTTCCAAGAATTCTTCTAAGAAAAAGCTACTGGCAAGAAGATGCCTTTAGGAGAGCACAGAGCAGGAAGGCAAGCTGGCAACCTGCCGGTCCCCACTGCTGGCATGGGGCCTTCATCCTCGGAGTGGGGACAAGCCCCGTAGTCAAGCACCCACATGAAGCAGGGTCGCTCTGTCCAAGGCTAAGGTTGTGATGCGTTTGGCAGGGCTGGAGCAGCTCTCCCTAAGGGAATCAAACCTTAACTTTCTGCCACTTCCAGATTCAGCTCCATGGGGAACCTCACTTCCCTCAGGGTGCTAAGGGACGGACCAGAACCAGGGTTCAAAACCACCCTCCCCAAAGAAGTTTGGAAACTGATATCCAAGACCTTCACTGAGAATTAGAGGCAGAGAGTGTCTTGGGGTCACATGGTTATAGTGACGGTGGTGTCAGATCCGAGGGATCTCTGCTGGTCAGAATCCCACAGCAGCCAGAAACACAGGAGGGAAGACATATTTAGGACAGAGGACCAGGCCCAGCCAGGCGAGGTTTCAGGAGGACCTGAGGGAGGGTAGCATGGAGTGAGGAGGCAATAGCACTGTCTGTTGCTTTTCACAAGCCCAGTGGACGCCTGTCCTGTCTCGAACGCTGACTGGTCAGCTGACTTTGGGGTACAGAGAGAAGGGCCTCCAAGAGCCTAGCTTCGTCTTACCCTATGGTGACAGGTTCCTGAACTTCTGCAGCCCTGGCTCACTGCCCCTTCCCATTGTTCCTCTCTAACAGGAGTTTCCAAGCTCCTGGTATGACGTACAACTTGTGATTTTCCTGTTTCACCATCTTCTGCACACCAAGGAAAGGATGAGACATGGCCCCGGGGGCACAGGCCAGAAAGGCAGAGCCAGGCTCTTTAGCTACCTACTGGTCCTCTCCTGGGTATCTGGGACCCCGGGGTTAGGAGCCAACTCTGCCACGGCTGCTAGAGACATGGTACCAGTCAGCTTTGGGGAACTGCCAGGCCTTGCCAACGGGGCAAGTGCTCCCTCTAGGGACTCTCGGGAGGAGAACCTAGTGAGGGTGCGTTTGGAGTGGGTAGGTAACCATGATGACTGAGCTGGGACTGTGTCTCTCCTGCTCACCAGGCCAGGCTCCAGCTTCAGCCATGCCTCTTTGGCCACCCTGATTTTGCGCATGTGTCCCAAAGCCTCCATTTCTCTCTTGGGACGTGGGATCCCCTCACCTCCAGAGAGCAGCACAGCCTTTGGAGTACTAGGTAGGACAGTGTGTTCAAGTCCTGCCTCTCTGCCCTGTCTCTTGTCCTTCCCACCCCTGGCAGGGACCCCTCTTCAACTGGTTTCTTCAAATAAGTTCTCTGTCCCCTGTCATTGTCACGAGCAGGTGAAAGTGCACTTTGATCTTGTCCTAGTGGACAGAGGTCTGGATTGGAGAGGATCCCGCCCTGAGTGTGAACCATCTGGGCCAGCCCCTCAGTACCTTCATACCCCATGAGTTGGAGAGGGCTGTGGGGAGTGCGGGACCCCTACGGGCTTCAGTTTCTTCCTTGATCCTCACATTCTGAGAAGCTGCCCATCTCCCAAATGGATTCCTTGAGTCCCTAGAGGTCAACTGACCTGGCAACAAGGTTAGATGGGCCCCAACCCCGGCTTCTCACTCGGGGCTCACTCCCAGCAAGACAGCCCTGATGTTTTTAGAGTCTCACCTTGTGGCCAGGATCCTGTCTCAGGGTCCTTGCTGGCCAGGTGGAGGTTGGATGACGCTTGGATCCCATGAGAGGAGGCTGTGGTTCTGAGGTGAGGACACTGGCATCTTAGGGGACGTGTGAATGAGTTCACTTGTCTCCCACATCCTTAACCATGAGCCTTAGACACAGGTGACTCTCGTCAAGGTTGTTCCTAAAACAACAGCTCAATCCTTGATCCAGGGACCAAGCCCACAGGTCCCCATCGGTCCCTGGAGGACCCAGCAGGGCACATGAAGTCCCTGTACCTACTTACAGGGGTGATCGCTATACCAAGAACTGTCTAGGAATTCTGCCAAACGGGCTCTCTGACCCTTGACCTACCGACCTACCAAAGCTGGCTTCTTAGGGGTTGGGTTTGTTCAGATTTTATGACACTGAAGGCCACAGGAACAGTTTTGGGGGTCACACTTGCTCCAAACTCCTCGGTTGTCTTTTCCAGGGAACTGTAACAGCCTGATCTCCGCCTAGACTCTGCCTTGGATTTCTGGGCCCAGAGAGCTTTGCCCTTTGCTGCCTACCGCCAACTCTCATCCACGCTTCCTACCACCAGCCCCAACACCCGGCAGCACTGCACCCCCGCGTCTCTGTCACACTTCTGTGTTGGGCTGTGGGTGTAACCAGTGTAAGTCTGCTGGGGCGGGGACAGCTCATTTCTTCACTCTCTCCGGAGATATTTTCTCTCTTCTTTTCCTTTCTTTGAGACATTGTCGCCTAAGAGTCTGTGATTCACTATGGAGCCCAGACTGGCTGCAAACTCAAGGCAATTCTCCTGTCTCAGCCTTCCAACTACCAAGATTACAGAGGAGCACCCCTACCCTTGGCTCTAGATATGTCTTCTAATTCTCACAACTGTGTACCCCCATTCAGCATGTTATTTGTCCTCTTAGACCCTGACTGTACTCTAACTTCTTCCTCAGGAGCCCCTGCAGCTCACTCCTCCCCCCCCACCGCGCCCCTGTGCTCTCCCCTCACCTCTTCTTTTCCTCTGGTTGCTCTTCCAGAGCAGCCCAGACTGCCTCCCTGTTCTCAGCCAGCCACTCCTTCCAGACAGGTAGCCAGAGGTCAGTCCTTCCCCTTACCCTGCCCATCTGTGCTGGGTACAAGGTCAGGCTTCTCTGAAGAGCCCAGGGTTCTTCAGCAGTTACATCAGCGGTAGAGTCAGGGCTGCCTCACGTCTGTCTATGCGTCTTAGTTTCCACCGATATGGCCTAAAATATGAGATGAGTGTATCTAGCCATTCCTATCGAGCACCTACTATGTGCTAAGGATAGAGAATGGGGTTATGAGCATGTCACAGCCCCTGGCTCTGATAGGAAATGTCCAGAAAGCCATCCTAAGTCTGAACAAGGGCAGAGGTGGTCAGAAGGGGGAGACGACCTTGATCTTTGGTGTTCACTGAAGGATGTTCTGGAGATCAGGGAGACATGGAAGTCTTGTAGGCATCTCATGGATTGGTGGCCTCAGACTTGCTCTTCGGCACAGTGGGAACTCAGGAGGGCAGCGTGTGCCATGAGCAGCTCCAGCTACTGTTCATGAGGGCAACAGGTGTGACTTGGAGAGAATGGTCGGGAGGGGTCTGTAGTCCAGGCTAGAGATGCTAAGGACTAGGGATAGGGAGGAGAGGGACAGATAGGGTCAAGAGAAGGGTCTAGTAAGTGTTTCCAACCTATTTTTTATTATTTAAAATGTTAATTACATGTCTCTGTGTGTATCTGAGTGTGAACTTGTGTACTTGCATGCAGTGCCTGAGTGTGTCAGATTCCTAGAGCTGGAGTTACAGGTAGTTGTGAGCTACCAGCTGCAGGTGCTGAGAACCAGTCTTAAGGTTAGGGTTGCGAGTTGATGTTGTCCGGCATCCATAGCTATCCCCCAATAAAGGGTTCATGGGCAGCAGATTGGACACCCCTGATACAGGATGAAAATTCCTCAGGGCATGGCCTGCGTGTCGTGGAGCGACAGGGTGAAGCCAAGATTTTGTGACCTTCACTTTCCACACAGGAAGCCGAGACCCTAGAGAAGTGACTTACCCCAAGGCTCCAGCTAGTCCAGGGGCAGAGAGCACCCACCCAGCTCTCTCAAGGCTAATGCTATAGGACAGCTGCTGCTCTCTGCCCCAGCCATGTTGGCCACCACTGCACACCAGCATGGGCTGATGGGTCAGTAATTCATTTGGGATTTTCACCAAAGTTTTGTTTTTGTTTTTGTTTTTTTTAATAATAAGTTGGGAAATCCTTGTCCAGCTGTGACAGTGTTCCGCATGTCAGTACGGCTGGAAAGTGTGCAAGTTGGCTCTTTCCTGCTCCCTTGAGCAGACAGAGCTCCTGGCCGGTATGCCCAGCGCTCCATAGTTGGTTGGGCGCTTTACACCTCTCTGGGCGAGCAGTTTCACCCCTGCTTTGATGAGAAGGAGTGGAAGCTCTCTGAACACCTCCCCCCCCACACACACACACCTGAATGTCTCATCCGTCCAGACCTGGGTTCCTTGACATGGATCATGGATCAATGGTCCCTGCCATTGTCACCTCCACCCTTGTTTGGGGGCTGGTGAGCTCATTGCTGTTGACACCCCTCCCAGTGGGGTCCTCACTGGCATGAACCCCGTCAGTCATTTCACAGTAGTTTGAGGGGCCTTAGGCTCTGTGACATTTCTTGTGAACAAGGAATTGTCTGTTTATCACAGGAATGTGGGGGTGTCCAGTATACAGTGGGTGCTTAGGAAATGCTGGCTGGTTGTAGTTGAACCTGATTGGTGCTCTCCTGAATGCTGCCCAGGGCCATGCCTGTCCCCCTGTGCTTGGAGATGGCAGGCAAAACTAGTGGGACTCCCAGAAGCCCCTGTGTGAGGCACTGGGCACTGTGTCACATGAGGCCTGGGTTAGGTTCATCTTGGCATATTTGAGTGGCAGAACCCTGGAGAGGTTCTTTTGCCCTGGGTGCCACAACATCCCCAACAGGTAGAATTTAAATTGCTCTTTGTGCCCCCAAGGCTTTGGCATTATGTCCCAGGAGCATATCACCCAAGCACAAGGATTTAGGATACTCTCCGACTTCTACCAGACAGTGGAACCTAGGATTCAGGGGGTGTCACTGTCCTCCATTCCTTCAGCTCCTACTGCAGCAACCCCTCTGGCCAGTCAATCATCCAAGATCCCTGCCTGATAGGACCCTAGTCCCTGGCCCATCCCCTAAGAAAGGGGTCTAGGACAGCCTGGTTCATGCTGGACTCAGGTGGGGTGGGGCTGATGGTTGAGGCACCCGGCTTAAAGCTTTGATCCGCAGTGGGAGGAGCTTGTGTCCACGTGAAGGGGTCTGGATGGATCTCTGTGGGCATAGCTTTTTCTCCTGGGACGGATGACTGGCGAGGGAGTGACTTCAGGAGACATTGATGGGAGACCATGGATCCCTGTGCATGGGGTGTGTGTGTGTGTATGTGTGTGACTATAGTGTTGGGTGCCGGGTGGGCAGATGGGGTTGGACTGCTGTGTGGCTTGTGTGGTGGCTTCCGAAGGGAAGGAAGGAGGCGGCTGAGAGCGCCCCCAGAACTGGCCCTTTGGCCGTTGAGCGCTCCAAGACGCCAGCCCCGCCCTCCCAACGCGAGACCACGCCCACAACAGCCCCGCCCAGAGGGAGGCCCCGCCCCCGGCCTGCTTTTGCGCTCCGAGCGCTCCACGCTGCGCCGCCGCGAGCGATGGTTCACAGGGCCCGGCGCTGGGCGCGCGGCCCCGGGCGGAGGCGCGGGGCCGGGGCGGGACCCCACGGGGTCTCCGGGCTTGCCGCTAGCAGCCGAGTATAGTCGTAGGGGACGCGGGACGCGCGTGGGCCGGGGTGAGCATGAGGACTCTCCGCAGGTTGAAGTTCATGAGTTCGCCCAGCCTCAGTGACCTGGGCAAGAGGGAGCCGGGCGCGGCGGGTGCGGACGAGCGGGGCACGCAGCAGCGCCGGGCCTGTGCCAACGCCACCTGGAACAGGTAAGGCGCGCAGCCCGGAGCGGCGTGGCCGGAGACGGTACCGCGCCACTTTGCGCGCAGCTCGCCCCGCCGCCGGGCCGCGCGCGGGGAGGGAAGCGAGTGCAACGTGTCGGCGGCTCGAGCCCGCGATCGCGCCCCGGGGGCGGGTGGCCCCGAGCAGAAGCTGCCTCTGCGCCCCCACTTCGCAGGGGCGCACTTGAGCTTCGTGGGGCCCCAGCGGAGCGCCGCTGCACTTCCTGTATGCGTGTCGGGCTCTCGGCGCGGGGTGGGCGGTGGCTTCCCCCTAGTTGGACCCCGGGCCTCCCAGCTGTCCGGGGTGGTGCGGCAGCTGCCAGACATTCCTTACCGGACCCTTCCGGAGGCCCGTCCCGACCAGCCGGGCGTGGGAAGCCCCTCCCCCAGCTGTACTTTCAGAGCCAGAGTCACAGATAGTTCTTTTAGCCGAGTTCCCCAATGGGTCTCCTCTTGGCCCCTTTAAAAATAAATATTTCTACCCAGAGTAAAATACAGATCGAGGGAGTGTGAGGCAGGCTGTTGAGGGAGGTCTATGGATGCTGGCTCTCCTCTCCACCCCTCCACCTGGCGGTGAAATCCTGCCAGGTGCTTCGCCCGCTGTGGTCTGCCACCAGGGACCCGGCTGTCACTTGGACACACGTCTTCTGTTCATCTAGTGAGCAGCCCGGGGAAGATAGGGCTGCCAACTGGGACCCTATCTTCCACCCTCCACTAAGCTGAAGATTGCTTGAGAGCCAAGACTACCTTCCTGCCTCGGTTTCCCTCTATCTTAGGCCTGCACAATTCTCCTCACTGGGCAGGTAGCGGAACAGTAAGAAGGAAGGTTCCTGTTGCCCCAGAGCTGCTCACTGGTGTCTTCACCCTCTTTCTTGTCTCTGGCCAGGGTTTAGTGGAGCCATGCTAACTTTGGCTCAGATTTCAACTCTTACTTCTCTGCTGGGTGACCTTAAGTGGTTTGCTTACTACCTCTGGTCCTCAGTTTCTTTATCAATGATATGGGTGAGTGGCTGTTGTTGGATTAACTATAAAAATGTGTAATAAAGGCTCTGGACATGGCTTCTGGCACAGTGGGAACCCTGTGACTCAGAACTCAGGTCAGGGCACATTGAGAGAATGCCTATAGTGTGATGTCTGGGGACTTAAATAAAAGTGACTTTGTGGGGACTCTTTCACTCCCACCTGGGGGGCCTCTAGCTCAGAGGACTTAGATGGCTCCTCACCTTGTGTGGTTGTGAGGGGATCTGCTTTTTGCCAGAGCTCTGGGGGGCCTTGCTAGGAGAGATCACTCGAGTCTCCCACGGGCTTTTCCTTTGGTGGCCTGTCAGACTGCAGAGGCTTGATTGGAGCTCCCACGGTACCTGAACAGTTCCTATGTCCATCCTTTAGGGTGGAGGCTCCCCCTGCCTGTGGCAGCGGGGCTCTGCCTGTGCCAGCCTTCAGGGCCTCCAGTTCACCCTTGTCTTGATCTTAGCCTACAAGGAAAATTCTACCCTCCACCCCAGATGAGAGACACAGGGTCACCCAGAGCACCAGGACCCGTGCTGCACACCATTGCATGACTTGATTCCAGGTCCACTCCCAGATGGGTGTCCTCTCAGACACAAAGTAGTGATGGACTTGAGACAGTGTGCCCAGAGTTCCCTCCCAGAGTCCCCTCCCAGCCCCTGCCCGTCTTCCTGCTCCTCTCCCAGTGTACAGTCTGCAAGGGCTCCAGGACATCAGCCTCAAGCAGGGTCACAACAGCAGTATCAGCCTGCGGATCCTGGCTAGCCCTCCAAGCTGTGGCCCTCATTCTGAGCCCAGGCATGACCCCCTTTTACCTCCGTGACCTCATTAGTGTCCTGGGACTGTAGAGTCATGCCACACTGGACCACCCCAAATAACAGGAGTGTGTGTGTTCTGGCACAGCTAGATGTGGGGGTGTGACCTGGCTGCCTCCCTCTGGGGACTCCAGAGAGGGTTCTGGCTTTGCCTCTGCTGGCTCTGTTGTCCTTGGTTCATGGCAGATTTGTTTTAGTTCCGTCTCTGTCTTCAGAGCTTTTTTTAGCCAGGTCTCCGAGTTTTGAGTTTTGGAGGGAGTGTTTTGTTTTGTTTTTTTTTTTTTTTTTCTGTTTCTTGAGATTTCGTGTGTATGGGTGCCCCCCCGCCCCCGTGTGTATGTGACTAGCGTCTGCAGAGGACAGAAAAAGGTGTTGGAGTCCCTAGAACTGTAGTTACAGGTAGGTGCTGCGAACCCAGGTCCTCTGCACGAGCAGCCCAGTGCACTCAACTTCTCAGCTGCTGAGCCACCTCTCCAGCTCCCTAGGTTTTTGTTTTGTTTTGAGACAGATCCCAACATATCCCAGGCTGGCCTGGAATTCACTAGGTAGCCAAAGATGATCTTGAACTTCTAGTCCTCCGACCTCCACCTCTCCTAAAGTTAAGGTTGCTGTGATTGCAGGCATGTGCCACCACACCTGACCCAAGTTTCTTTTGTGTATGAGGCCACCAGCCACCAACTGCGGGCCACCTCAACCCAGGACCACTTCATCTCTAGGTTTTAGCCCGTTGTAGTTGTAAAGAGCCTCTTTCCCTGTCAGATTTGAGGCTTAAGCTATACACAAACACCTGGGGACAGTGTCCAGCCCACTATAGTGACAGTGAGTACATCCCCCAAATTCCCTGCAAAGTCGTTGCTGTGTCCTAAGATAGTCCACGCACTCAGTCATGTATTCATTCATTCATTCATTCATTCATTCATTTTCTCGGTGTTGGCTGGACCAGGCTAAGATCTTGGTTTAGCAGCAAACAGCCTGTTCAGGGCCGGAGACCCTAGACCGTCAGAAAGTAAACAAAGGAGCTGCCAGAGCAGGAGGTAATTACTGGTGGCACTTAGCACTTGGAGGATAGAACAGGGGACACTGGACTGCTGGCTATTAGGCCGCCTGCCCCTGCTCTCTGTGTCTGTTGGGTGTGCAGGAGCTTGGGACGTTCTCGGAAAGAGGCATGGCATGCTGCCTTGTCCCCCACAAGCACCTGGAATTTTGAAGCTGTTTCCGAAGCACCTGCTGTTGCCTTCCCAGAGCTCAGGGCCACAACAGGCCTCCCCACCTGCCAAGGATATGCCCTGTTGTCCCTAGCCTCGCAGCCCAGGGGTTCCAGAAAAACTCCCCAAAGACGTCAAGACTCCACAATAGTGGGGGCTGGAGAGATGGCTCAGCAGTTAAGAGCACTTCTGTTCTTCCAGAGGACCCAGGTTCAATTTCCAGCACCCACATGGCAGCTCACAACTCTAGTTACTCCAGTTCCAAGGAACCTGGCAAAATAAAGTTGAATAAATAATTAAAAATATTTAAAAAATTAAAGAATTTTTTAAAAAATCCACAGTAGTTCCAAAGTGCTTGGGGAACACATGGGGGTCTCCTCTTAGCCTTCTGAGCCATCACTCAACCAGTGCCTCACTCACATCTGTCCCCCAGGAAGTGGAAGCCCTGGGCAGGCAGGAGCAGAAGGAAGTACACCCCAAAGTGTGGGACACCCCACCACCACCAAGCAAGGTGTGCGTCCCTGCCCCCAGCCCTCCTCCCAAGGGGGCTGTCCTTGTCAGTAAAGAGAATGAGATACCCTGAGTCAGTGTCTGGGACCTGAACCCGGCTCACCCAGGAGCCCAGTGTCGGGGATGCCTCCAGGAATGCTTCCTGTCTCCACTGGGGCAGGGTAAAGCAAGCAGTAGATAGAGCTGTCTTTCCAGGGAACTCTGGTGGGACAAGGAGCAGGACCGTCGGGAACCTTAGGAGGGGCGTTAATATACTTGATGTACAGATGAGAAAATTGGGATTAAGAGAACTACAGGGGCCACATAGGCCCAAAGTGTAAGAGGGATCAGAGACCAGATCCCACCCAGGCTCGACTCTGAAATATTCAGAGCCCCTTAAGGACCAGAGGACTGAGCCAGAGCTTCCAGGCAAGGGTCCTAGGGCTCCGGGCCTTCACTCACCCTGCCTTACTCTGTCCCGGGCCCCAGTGTAGGTGTGGCCAACTGAACAGCCGCCCCAAAGTGTCCCCGCCCTAGTTCTCAGCCTGTGGGTGTGGGCTTTCACGTGGCTAGGAGGCTTAGCAGATGTGGTTACACTGCAGTTGCTGAGCCTGAGGAGATGGCCCCCAGCCTGTCTAGGTGGTTTTATGCAGACTCTGTGATGGGAGGGACATCTCAGAGAAGGAGATGTAACCAGAGAGCTGAGACCTAGAGTCCTACCTAGCCATTCTTGAAGACGAGGAAGGACCTAGAGCCAAGGGACACAAGTGCTTCTAGAAGCTGGACAAGGTAGAGCACTTCATCTGGAGCCTCCCTAGGAGGTAGCCATGTTGTGCTGGTGAGTGACGGGTCCGCCGCCTCCCAGATGTCAGAGCAGATCTGACTTGCTGTAGACCACTAAGTGGTTTTAGCAGTCATGAGATACTCTTGGCTCTTCTTCCCTACTTGAGCCAGGGCGTTAAGAACCAGGTCTGAGGTGGGGGGCATGGCCTCCTGTCATCCAGCTTCCTGGTACATTAAGGAGGGCCCCTGGCAAATAAGAAACAAGCACTCATTTCCGTGTCCCCAGATGCCTCCGAGGAGTCCAGAGCAGGCTGGGATCTGGGAAAGATAGTGACCCCACACCTCCCTGCAGGAATCAGCCTCCTGGTAACAGTCCTCAGTGGAACCAGGGTAGCCATGGGTGAGTGTCCTGGAGCCTCAGGACTGGGCTGTCCTCCTCCGGTAGCAGTCTGCCTGAGACTGAGCTTCTGTCTCTCCCTGTGTTCACCGGGTGATACCGGCTCCAAGGCTAGAGCCTGGCCTACCTGCACTGAGAGCCTGGTTTTTTAGTGGAGGCTAGAGAGGGGTGGGGATCTGCACCTGAGGATGCCCTCCCCTGTCCACACCCGGAAATCCCTCTGTTCCTGTGGTTTCCTGGGGACTGAGCCTCTGCAGATGTCCTGACTGGGCTTGTCACTCTGGCCAGGAGGCTGTTACTGAGATAGGAAGGGTTTCGCTTCTGTGTTTCAGGGTGGCAAATCACATGGGGTCCTCTGGCCCTCTCTATCCTCCCTCTCTCCAAACTGACAAGGGCCCACAGAGCCTCGGAGAGCTGAGGAGCCGGTTCTAACCTGTGTACCCCTAAAAATAGGATTGGGAGGACTGTGAGCCATCGGTTCATCTCAATTCTGGTCCTGCTGAACAGAAGATGTGTCCCTTGACTTCATTAAGCCTCAGTGTTTTCTTCTCTAATTGTGGTCTGACTGTCCCCACCACTTGTTGGTGTTTAGAACATCAAAGTTGGATGTGGCCAAGGTATCCTGAGTACCCACCCTAAAAGGCCTTGTAGGCCCCCAGGAGGTGGACAGCTGTGTTCACTCAGTTCATTGTATGGAAGGGAACACCAAGGTCTGGAACCTAGAGCAGGATTCACCCCAGGCTTGTCCCTCGGGCTGTCCATCAGGCTGGAGTTAGTGAAGGGCCCAAGTGGGGTGGCTGAGCAGAGACTCAACCCGGACTGGCCTAGGAAATGGTCAGCTGGCTATGTTAGGGGTGTTGGGGGGATCTGTTGGCTCAGCCATGGAAGCCTAGGTTAATTCCTAGGTAGGTTCAGTTCAGGGTTTTCCTGACGTTCATGCAGGGCTGCTGAAGCAAGCCCATGAGCCAAACTCAATCCATCATCTGATGTATGAATAATAAAGTTTTATTGGTATACAGTCCCACATTCCCAACTTCACAGTTTTGAAGCAGATAGCTGACTAGCTGCGGGACCCTCTGGTCCTTTAGAGAAAAGTGTTTGCAGCTTCCTGCTTCAGAGAGTTATAATCATCAGGCTGGAGAGGGTCAGTTTCACTGTTGACAATAGAAAGGGCTTGGGGGTTGGGACCCCAGTGACTCTTGGGGGCTTCATCATGGGGCTGGAAGTCTTGGGATGTGGAGGCAAATTAGGAGGACATAAGAAAAGCAGAGAGAGAAGAGATGTAAAGGAACCCCAATATCTGTCGTGGCTGGGAAGATTAAAAGCATGCAGGAAGGAAGGGAAGGTCTACCCAGGCTGGACTTGAGGGCGTGCAAGATGCCTGGCAAGTTCCGGTGAGCCAGACCTGGAGTCTTAGCAGGGCATGGGCACACCAATGATTTCAGGAGGGGCTGAGGAGGACTGGATGGGACCGGAAAGGCAGGAGGGGGCAGGCCCAGAGGGAAGCGAGAGGCCCCATGCCTCTGGGTGACCATTCTTCTGTCTGCCCACAGCATCCATAACGGCGTGATCGCTGTCTTCCAGCGCAAGGGGCTGCCCGACCAGGAGCTCTTCATCCTCAACGAAGGTGTCCGGTGAGTGCAAGCCAGTCCTGCCTGGGAAACCCATCTGTGTAACTGGGGGTGGGGGAGGGAAGGCCCACACCCCACCCTCCTGGAGACACCCTTCTAGGACCAGCAGGGTGGAACTTAGTGGCTTGAGATAATGTTCACATTCCCTGCTGCCTGGTGCCTTCCAGAGGATATTTACTCTGTCGGAGAGGAAGGGCCCACCTGCTTAATGACCCAGTGCCATTCAGGAAACAGTCCAGCCGCGAACACCCCTCATTTCCTGCGACTAGCTGGGAAGCAAGCTGTGAGGGAGCTGAGGACAGAGGAGCGCTCGCTGCAGCGGCTTTGAGGGAGCTCGCAGCCGCCATAGAGTCCAGGGTAGCCATGCTGCCTCCCCACAGCCACGCAGCTGGCACAGTGAGGTGTTTCCACTCTGTGCTGTTAACCTCTAGCCCTGACCCAGAGCATCCTGTCCTTAGACTCAAAGTACATCTGCGACAGTTGGCAGCGAACCTTCCCCTCGGTCATGAAGGCAGGGTGTGAGGATAAACCCACAGGGGTCAACAACCCCACACCCACCTGAAAGGGCCCTTGTGTGGGTAAACTGAGGCCCGGACACGAAGGGGGCTGGCCAGAGTCAAATAGAGAACGGAGCAAGGTGCATCCCCAGGCCCTGTGCTTATTACTTACTTGTGGCACCCCAGTGTCCCTAGTGCATATGGCCAGCCCAGGGTCCCCATTTTCCTAAAGGTTTCTTATAACAAATCTAGCCAAATCTGCTGGTTGATCTGGTGTTGGCCCGTGAAGAGCTCTTGCCTGGCATGTGTGAGGCCCTGGTTCTGTCACCAGCACTACACACAGGGAAAGACTGTGCTGAATGCGGAGGGCAAAGAGGACATCTTTAAATCCATAGAGTAGGGGGGGCCCAGCACTCTTGGCCCTTTAGTTGTGGCTGCCATCTCCTCTCTAAGAGCCTCCAGCTCTAAGGGGTTACCCTGCTCCCTAGGATGGATTGGGAGGTAAGGTTCAGAGAAGACACCCTGTGTCCCAGCTCCTGATTAGAAAGTGGGTAAAAGTCAGGGTGATGGGAGATGCTGGGTTCATTGCAGAGCAAAATGCCAGAAATCCTTACATAATGACAGTAGACAAGCCTATTGCTGTGCTGGCTGTAGACTCCAGGGTCCACGGCTGTTCAGAACTATCCCTTTCCACTCTAGCTCTCCTCCGCAGTAAATCAGCTAGGTCAAGGGCATCCTCAGCTATATATCGGGTTTAATGCCATCCTGACGTATCTTGACCCTGCCTCAAATGAAAATTAACTGCAGCTGATTGTGCTTCCAATGCATAGCTGGTCATTGGCTTTGGTCCGGCAAGAGAGTCTATGGATGGAGCCATTAATGGCTATATACAAAAGTTACCCGCCACTATTGTAAGGGCTAGTCAGTGATGTGAGCAGGGGTCTGTCCGCTATACCTAGGAGGGACAGTCACAGTTGAAGTCTGCCATTTGCATCACACCTTTCTCCCTTTATATGTATATGTGCATGCACGCACATACGCATGCCCATTTATATAGAGCCTCATGTGTTTTGGTCACAGGACACCTCAGCATCCCCAGACACTTCCACCATGTGAGGTAATCACAGAGTATGCCTTCATAAGCCTAGATTGTTGATCCAGCTGCACACCTGTGGTGCAGAGTGTATAGCCTTCCCCGTGCTCCCAGGCACCAGCAGGTCACTGTCCTGAACACTCAGACACTGTGACACGGTACTGTGTGTGATGGAGAAAGTACAGGCACATTCAATGAATTTTCAGCCCCACGATGCTCCTGCACCGCCACCATGAGGGACCTGCCGCTTGTGCACTGGCTGTGTGAACTTTCATTCACATGTAATTCATATACCATACAATTCCCCATAAAATGCCCTGGTAAGTGTTGAGTGTGCCTGTGTGGTTGTATGATCGTCACCAAACTTTCAGTTCATTTTGCATCACCCCAAAAGAGTGACGCAACAACAGCCCGTTATTCACCCCACTCGACAAACATGTCCACTTCCTGTCCCTGTTGACTCCCTCTTCTGGACATTTTATATGAATGACATTTCATGACAGCCTGCGGCTGTTCCCTTGGTGCTTTTGAGGTCTGGCTGTGGTGGAGCCGGATTTGCACTGATTCTGCTCCATCTGATTACCTGTGTGGCCTGTGACTGACGGAGTGCTGGGTGCTGCTGCTGGGAGAATCCTTGTACAAAGGGTTTGAGAGTTTTCATTTAGGTCTGGGTTTTGTTTTGTTATCTATTTGTTCTTTTGAGACAAGGTCTCATTATGTATCAGTGACTGATCTGGAACTGTCCATTTAGCCCTAGCTAGCCTTGAACTCACGGAGATCCTCCTGTCTCTGGGTTCTGGATGTGGGCCGTCTGGCTATGTTTTGTTTTGTTATTGTTGTTTTGCTTCATGTTTTTGAGACTGGGTTTCTTTGCGTAGCCCTGGCTGTCCTGGAACTCTCTGTAGACCAGCCTGACTTCGAACTTGCAGAGATCTTTCTGCCTCTGCCTCCCGAGTGCTGCAATTAAAGGTGTGAGCAATCACCGCCCGCTTGGTTTCGGTTTTAAAGAGTGGATCTGGTGACTTCTATAACCTAGGCTGACATTGAACTTGAGATTCTCCTCCTTCAGCCTCATGACTGTCAGGATTGTAGGTATGTACCCAGATTCTATGTTCAAGATTCTACGAGAATGTGTGGTTTTGCTTCTCTTAGCATCTGTCTGGATCTTCTAGGTGCCAGGGTTTCAGTTTGGAGAAACTCCTGCTGCCTGCAGTGTGAGCTGCGAGGTTGGTCCCCGCCTCTCACTGCGTTTCTTTCTGGTTGAGATTCTCACAGCACTGTGGCTGCCACAGTGGCTCCTTGTGGCTTTGGTCGGCATTTCTAATGGCATCGGGCATCTTTTGTGTGCTTGCTGTCTGTTCATGCATCTTCTTTGGAGAAGCATTAGTTTGTATCCTTGGCCACATGTCTCTGAGCTGTCTTGACTGTGAGTTGGCCATTTTTTCAGTGTTTCTTGGTCTACCAGGTATATCCAGCCTGCAGCCTGTAAATGGAGGTTTCTCTCCTGCCCACCTGTTCCTGAATAGGCCTCACTAAGAGGCTTATATTAATTATAAAAGTTTGGCCAGTGGCTCAGGCTTATTACTAACTCTTACAACTTAAATTAGCCCATTTCTGTTAGTTTATATTTTGCCACAAGGTTTGTTGCTTATTACTTCACATCTTGCTTCCCTGGTGGTTGCTGGCATCTCCCTC
Organism: Chionomys nivalis; assembly: GCF_950005125.1. Lineage (NCBI taxonomy): Eukaryota > Metazoa > Chordata > Mammalia > Rodentia > Cricetidae > Chionomys > Chionomys nivalis. The sequence goes on from NC_080102.1 coordinate 41,660,231, forward strand.
AACTCTACCTTCTTCTCCTTGTATTCAGTTTGGCTTTCCTGTCTAGCTATATTCTGCTCTGCCATAGGCCAAAGCAACTTCTTTATTAAGCAGTGATAATAAACACATTTACAGCATACAGAGGGACATTCCACATTAGCAGCCCTCAGGCCTCACGCATCCCTGGATAGCTGTGAGTGCAGCTCAACACATTCATGACGAAACCCCCGTGGCACATTGTCAAGTGACTGGATGCCTCTGGTGAAGTCTAAGCCCTCATTGGGCACCACCTTCAGTCTTTCCTCCACATCCCATTTCCCTTCACCTTCATTGGCTTCCTTCAGAGCACAGAGGAGTTACTATTGAGGAAAGCTGATTACCTCTCCATCTTCCTTTTTGTTTCTGTAGCGATCCTCCTGTCTCTGCCTGCCCTGAGTGCTCTCATTACAACTGGCATCCATGTGCCTGACCGTTACATTTTTAATCCACAAGACTAGGGAGCAACTTTGAGTCCCGGGGCCTGACTCTGCCCACATTGTGTGACTTCTGAATTTCACTGTCTCGTTCTGATGGCTGGTCACCGTGAGTTTAAGACCAGCCTAGGTCCCGTAGTGAGCTGGAGGCCAGCCTGCGCTGCATAGCAAGACCCTCGTCTAAAACCAGCAGATGAACAAACCATACAGGGACGGCTCTGCAGTGTGGCTTGTTCAGAGCTTCCCACTTGGAGCACAGCCATTGTTTTTCAATGCTCCGAACAAGATTCGTACAATCGCCTGAGTCAGCACTTCGTGTAGGTTTGGACCAACTGGATTCTGAGTGTGTTCTGAACATGTCCAAGGTGGGTCCATCTATGCTGTTGTGTTCATTAAATGGAGTACATGCATTTATTTGCTTTTTGAGATGCAGGATCTCTTGTAGCCCAAGCTGGCCTACAACTCACTATATAGCCAAGGATGACTGTGATGTTCTGACATGCATGCCTCTGAACCCGGTTTTGTAGGTGTATTTTGGATGTGGGCATTTTCAGCTTCCTGTTCGTGTGTGGAAACAGCGCCCAGTCCACCTGGCTGTGCTTGCTTTGCTTCTGTTGGTCACTTCCTCTTTTTGTTAGGTTTTGTGCTTGTGTTTGAAGTTTCAGCCCTCCTGTGTTTCCAGTTCCTGTGCGGCTTGTCCTTATTTCTGTTGTTTGCTGTTCTGGGTATGGAGCCCAGGGCCTTGTACATGCAAGGCAAGTGCTCTACCCCTGAGCCAGCACCTGGTTTGTCTGTTTTTATAAAGCATCTTGTGCAGGTTGTTACTAGGAGACAAGGAGAGGATGGAGCCACGTGCTGGGTTGAGTGTGAGCGGAAGGACAGGTGATGGAGACCAATCACAGAGCAGCTTTGAAGGAAACACCATGCTCGGCCACCAGCCAGGATGGGGAGGAGCTTACGCTGTAGTCAGTCACTGTGGCAGCTGACAGAGTGCTAGGGGCGGGGGTTCAAGCCCAAGTAACCAGGATTTGTGTGTACCAGAGCCGTGTGATGAGAGCTGTCCGTAATTCAGGACAAGTTATATCTCCCAAGTAGCCAGAAAAGTTAGGATTTCTACTTGGTTTGGCTCAGCACGTGAGGACTCTGTGGATGTTGGGCTGTGTCCGTTTCCTTTCTGGTGCTGTGATTAAATACTGTGACCAAGAGCAGCTACCAGAAGGAAGAGTTTACTTGACTTGCACTCTAGAAGGATAAGAAGCCATCATGGTGGGGAAGCATCAAGGGGTGGGCCTGGAGGCCGGAGCAGGATGCTGAGAGCTCACATCTTCAAACCTAAGGGTAAGCAGAGAGTAAACAGGAAGTGGGTCCGGCCCCAGTGACTTAATTCCTCTGTCAAGGCTCCACCTCCAAAAGGTTCCACAGCCTCAAACAGTGGCACCATCTGGGGACCCTAGTGTTCAAGATCCTAGCCCATGGGAGGGGACAGTCTCATTTAAACCCTCACTGTAGCCATGCTTTCTCAGCATAGGGTCAGGGCGGAAATGACTCCACTAGTCGTGAGCAGCTCTGTTCACAAAATGGAGATTCCTTTGTTAATCTGGCATGAGTTGTGGACCCCAGGCCAGTAGTTGACTCTTTCTGAGCTACTCCTGCCTCAGCTGTATACGGTAGCCTCAGTTAGTGCCTGCCTGCCGCTCTATAAAGACTCAGTTCACTACTCAGAATAAAGGAGAAGCCACTTGGGAAAGGAGGGCTCTGTGCCCCCTGTGGTATTCGAGCAGGTAGAAAGTGGATGGAGTCTAGTGTAACAGGGTCAGGCCTGCAGGTGTCTGTTTGAGGAAGTAGAAGACGCCATGGTCCCTCTGGGACCCTCAGGCTTCTCTTCTGTAAGATGGACAGGGGAGATGCATAGTGAGCCAGCCATTCTGTGGGTCACAGAGGGCAAATGTTCTCTTGGGCCGCTTGCGTTGCTGTGCTGAGCAGGTTGGTCCCTGGCTGCCCGGATGTTGCCAGCCCTTACTAGCACCGCATGGCCTCAACTCATTCTCATCTCCCCTCCCCTACAGGCAGCTGCTGAAGACGGAGCTGGGGTCCTTCTTCACTGAGTACCTGCAGGTGTGTGGGCCTTGCCACGGAGGAAGGTTTGGTCTGTCTCTCGAAGGATGTCTTTATGTCATATGACCTGTGACAGCCCGAGCAGCTTGCCTCTCAGGGTGGGTGGGTTTTGACTGTGGCAGGAGGGGTCTCATGTCTCAACTGCTTATTGGTGGAGTCATGGGGGTCCTGTGGGCCAGACCACCCTGGAATAGCTGCAGGCCAGTGATGGCGCCTCTGCTCACTTTCAGAACCAGCTGCTCACAAAGGGCATGGTGATCCTTCGTGACAAGATACGCTTCTACGAGGGTGAGTCTGAGGGCTGAGGTAATCAGCCTGGCTGAGGCCCTTGTGGTTGACGTTCTGGAACAGTGGTGTGGCAGGTGCTGGGAGGGAGGGTGGCTCTCTGGTTAAGACGGCTGCAAAGGAAAGAAAAGAAAGGTGGTTTCTTGGGCAACAGGACTAAGAGGGGACATTGGAGAGAGTCTGTCCCCCACACTTGGGAGCCCAGGAAGACTACAACCCCAGGGAGAGGCCCTCTGCTTCGTCTCACTGTGCCCCTCAGCTTTTCGTCACCGTGACAAAGCCAGCGCTTTAGCAGGGTGTCCTGTCCTAGTTTTGTTTCTGTTGCTGTGGTGGAACACCCTGCACAAAAGCAACTTAGAGGAGGAAGGGTTTATTCAGCTTATAACTCCAGGGACTAGGCCCTCATAGCAGGGACATCACACAGTCACAGTCAAGATCAGAGAGAGATGAACACATTTGTGCTGCTGTCTGCCATGCTCAGCTCTCTTACGCAGTTTAGGATCCACTGCCTAGGAATTGGTGCCACCCACAGCAGGCTGGGTCTTCTCATATCATCTAGCAATCCGGGCAGTGCCACACAGACATACCCAGAAGCCAGCCTGATCTAGATAATTTATGATTGCATCTCTTGCTGTGTGATTGTAGGTTGTGTCAAGTTGACACAGCTAACCATCACAAAGGGACAGGGCTGATTTTGTCTCACAGAGGTTCAAGGACACGAGACCTCATCACGTTGAGCCCGGGATGAAGCTAATATCCTGATGGGGAGAGCATGTGGCTGAGCAAAGCTATTGTCCAGGAACAACTTCTGGCCAGGAAGAGACCAGAGGCAACGTGTAGCTTTCATAGGCCCTCCGACAGTGCATGTTATGTTTCTTGTTGCCATGGCAAAAGCAGCTTAAGGAAGGGGACTTTTCACTCACAGTTGGAGCCTGCAGCCCATCATGATGGATAAAGCATGGTGGCAGAAACAGGAGACAGGTCACATGGCACCCACATCCAAGAAGCAGAGAGATGAATGCTCAGCTCATGTTCTCTGTGTTGCTCGGTCCAGGACCCCAGCATCTACACCCAGGGCAGGTCTTCTCACCTCGGTTAACCCAGCCTGGAGACTCCCTCGCACCCAGAGCAGATAGATCTCCTGTTAAGAATCCTGTCACGTTGATGGCGTTAACCATCACACCTTCAACCCACTTCCTCCCACCAAGCCCCACCTCCTAAAGCACGTTCAGCTCTGATCCATCCTGTGATGGAGCCAGTGTCTTCGCGATCCAGTCACCTCCACAGCGCTGCTGGCTGTGGACCACACCATCAACACACAAGCTATTTCAGGGGCCACCTTATAGCCAGATCCTAACAGGAACCCCATCCATTGTTTGAGAGATCTCATGTTGAGTCTGTGAATATCCAAAGACCAGAGAACTAGATTATGGCAGGTCATTGTTCCCACACAGGGACATGAGAGACAGAAGGCAATTTGTTCATACCCACAATACAGGGAAAGCCGAGGCAGAATTCGAGCCTTGGTGTGATACCAGGCACCACTAGTCCTTTCTCAGGCTTCACAGTCCCAGCCAATTTCCCTGCCTGGCTCGGCCCACATCAGAGGACTTTGACTTCCTGGTCACAACACTTGAGGCTTCTGGCAACTGATAGTCTTGGGGTCCTGGGAGGGGCTTGGCACTATGGTGAGGCTAGTATCCAGAGGACTTGGCATATACAGATTCTCCTTTGCAAATTTCTGCTGTGTGCCCAGCCCTGTGAGCATGTGATAAGTACCTGTGTGTGCCAGGCCCTGGGCACATTTGGTGAGCACCTACTCTGTACTAGGTCCTGTACTGGCTTCAGGACACGAGCATTTTATAGGCACCACTTTCTGTATACTAGCACCTGTGCTTCTGTTCCATAAGTACCTGCTGTCCGTGGTGGTGCACGCCTTGAGGTAGAGTTCAAGGCCAACCTGTTCTACATAGTGAGTTACAGGCCAGCCAGGACTACCCAGAGACACCCTGTCTCAGAAACCAAACCAATCAAAAAACCCAGAAAAATAAAGAAGACAGAGGTTGGTGGGGGGGAGGAAGGAAAGAAGGAGAGAAAGAAAGAAAGAAAGAAAGAAGGAAGGAAGGAAGGAAGGAAGGAAGGAAGGAAGGAAGGAAGGAAGACAGAAAGACAGAAAGAAAGAAAAAAGCGATTAGCTGCTCGCTGACTGTGGTAAACATTAGTTGAGTTCCTCCCATGGGCCAAACACCAGATGTGTGCTCCGCTTGGTTATGTCCTGGTTGGTTTGCTTCTGCTGACTGGGTGGGCGCCCCAGCAGCCCTGGGAAGTAGCCACAAGCACTCAGTCCTGCTGGGGTCGCCCTCGACACATGGCAGCCCAGGAGCAGAGCAGAAGGATAACTACAGCCCACTCAAGCTGCTCGCTGCTCAGGGTTCCTCTTCCAAGTGCCGGACTGGGCCCTGGGCGAATGACTGGCAGTCCCCTTCGGAGTCCTGCCTCATTCCAAGGGACCCCCGTTCCCCAACATCTTCCTCTATGTGTCAGCTAAGGCAGGCTGAGGCAAGAATGAGAAAGCCTGAAAACTGGGTGTGGGCAGGAGGCCCAGGGCAGCCAAGGTCCAGGGGGCTTCCTGGAGGAGGCAGCAGCCAAGCCCTAAGACGGTGAATGTTTGGCACCTGAGGAAGAGACCTCCCACACCCTCCTGACCCGCCTGACTCAGCACATTCTTTGAGGTGCCTGTGCCTCCCACCAACGCAGCCCAGGGGAGCCAGGTCCTGGGAGAAGGGCAGCTTTGTGAGGCCCATGAAGCCTCATGACTGTGACTCAGGACTTCCCCGGGAAAGGGGAAAGGCTGCCCTGACGAGCACTGTCCACCTTGGCCCAGGGAAAGCTGCAAGCTCCAGGCGTCTGTGAATACATCTTGGGTGTCACATATTGCAGCCGTCCTGCCCTCAGGGCCCCTTTCTTAACTACTGTAGCAAAGAACCAACTGTGTTCAAGCCAGGGCTCCAGGGGAGTCTCCCTCAACCTGGAGATAGAAAAGATACAGGCCCTGCCCTGCAGGGACTTAGGAGGACTGAGACATAAACCAGATGCTGACAGGCCAGTGTGATGAATGTCAGGTGAAGGGAAACTCCGGGGCAGGAAGTGTGACTCCATCCTCGCAGCAGGGAGAGCTGTGTGGAGCTGTGGAGCAGCTCCTGATAACGGCCTCCAAGTGTGGTCGGCTCAGGAGTTTATCTGTCCCTTACAGCCACACTGCTGCCCCGTGGGTCAGCCATCCCAGCCCCTCTCCACCTCAGGAAATTCATCCCCTGTTCCCTGAAGCCAGCTGTGCCCTCAGCCTATAGCTGCTGGAGGGGACACATGGAGGTGGTAGCCTCCAGAGGGCAGTCCAAAGCCTGGGCATCTGCCCCCTTCTCTGCAGCCTCCTGTGAGGCCTCCGTCGTCATCTAGTTTAGGTGGTTCCAGGAAGCCAGATGGAACGGGAGTGCTTTCTGCACGGGAATAGCCAAACACCTCACAGAAGGTTTCCAGCTCGACACCCAAGAGGCCACAGAGGTCCAGGGCTGCTGAGACCGGGGTCTGTGTCTTCTCACCCAGAAGCCATCCTCAGCTCAGCTGATGTGTCTGACACCCAGCAGCCTCTCCTCTCTCCCTGGCTGCCTGCCTGCTTGTGCCCCTGCCTCTGCTGTACAACGTTAGCCCCCACCTCCATTATTTCCCTGTGGTCATTGCCATCCCTGAAGCCTGTGAATTAGCGCTGTATCCGCCTACCTCTCTCCTGTTCTTACCACCCTGTGGCCACATAAAGGGGAGACTGACTGCCCAGTGAAAGCCTTCATGGATCCTCAGCCTGGCCCTTCCCCAAAGCTCTCTGCTCCATCTCTGACTGGGGCCTAGGCAGGGTACACACATTGGCTGGCTGTGTCATGCCAGCAGCAAACACAGGGTACCTTGTCGTCGATCCCTAGGGACTTACCCTGTACCTTACATAGAGAGTGCCGCTAGGTCTGGTTGGAAGAACTTTCCAGGGCTCCTCTACAGCCACAGAGCAAGGCATCAGCCTTTGTGTCTGACTTTAGTCTCTGCTGACCCCACTCCTCAGCACACAGCCCAGTCCGCAGTCCCAGGCAAGAGCCTAGCCAGGGACCAGGCTATCCTTCCGGGTCCCTGACAGCACATGGCTCCAGCTGGGGCCTGGATTCTGTGTCTTACAACATCTGCTTTCTGTGGGGTGTCCGCCCTGTGGGCTGTAGGACGACCTTCACTTGGTGGCACACTGCCCTGGCCGGCGCCCAGGGCCACCCCACAGCCAGCCAGGACTGAACAGTCTTTCTTCCTGTCTGATGGCAGGAACTGAAGAGACTTTGTGTTCAGGCAGGGCTCCGAGGGGCTGTGAGCATCCGCCTGCCCCGGGCATTCCTGCAGCCTCCTGGCCCATGGAGCCAGGTGTGGGCCACCCGGGACCGCCGGTAGGCAGCCCTGAGCGGCCACACACAGAGGCCAGCCTGCTCCTGAGGCCAGCTCTCTGTGTCCCCATGTCTTCACTCTGTATGAACTTGGGGCTTTCCATGAGGAAAAGTTCCACGAGTACTGGAAAGCTGGGCAAAGACTTTCACAGGCCTCCTTCATAGAAACCTGGAGACAGGCAGGCTGGTCAGCAGGCAAGGACCCCGTCCCCCCCAGACCCACATGGCAGCAGAGGCCTATGGGACACATGCTGGACCTGTTCATTCATAGTCCCAGTGACCATTTGTCTCAGCCTTTTATCCTGGTGACCACAGTTAGTTGCCCCATTCCCCAATGGCGGGCGGTGCCACTCTGCCAGAGGCCAGCTGAGTCCCTGCAACTTATCCAGTGAGAAAAAGGTAGGGTAGGGGGAGGGTGTCACATGCTCAACACGTATCCATCTGAGAAGCCAGCTCAGACGCCAGATAACTCCAAGGAGCCCTCCCTGCCAGTCCTCAGCCCCCTCTCCCACAAGTAGGCCTGGGCCCTAGAGAGGGAGCCAAAGATTGCACCCCTGGTCACTGGCCCTGGAAGCTCTACCCTTTACCCACTGTCTCCCCATGGCTGTTCTGTATCCTGCTTCTCTGCCACATAGTAGGGGGTATCCAGAGCCACTCGGGGCTTGACTGTCCCCAGTGCCCAAGATTGGGCCTGTACCAGTTAGGGGTTCTCCAAGTGGATGGGTGGGGAAGAGGGAAACTGATGAAGGGTTTGTGCCAACGCCTGTGCAGGCACACTCAGGACAGGAATGAGTGCCAACCTTCACCGTCCCCTGGGCTGAGCACCTTCATGGGTTAGTCTCATTGTGTCCCATCTGCTCTAGATTGTAGGCGTTGGCCTGTACCCACTTCACAGGGGCTCAGGGCGACAGAGCTGTCCTATGCTGGGGGCTAGTGAGGCCTCTGCAGGGCCTCAGAGACTTCCCACTCCTGCTTAGCTTCTTGTCCTGGATGGGTCCGCGTGTGTTCAGGACATGCTGTAATGGCTCCTCTCATCCACAGGACAGAAACTGCTAGACTCGCTGGCGGAGACCTGGGATTTCTTCTTCAGTGACGTGCTGCCCACGCTGCAGGCCATCTTCTACCCTGTACAGGTATATGGCTGGGTGCATGGGCGTTAGGGGAGTCCCAGTTGTCCAGGACACACTGCGGGTACCTGGGATAGCTCCAAGAAGAAGGACTCCAGGCCTGATGCTCCTCTCCTCTGCACTAACCCGGGATGTCCCTTACAGCCCAGCGGAGCCTGGCCTGGAGAGGGGAAGCCTAGTGGCAGAGCTGGGCCCTGCATCTTACATCTTTGTGGCAGGGTTCGTGTGGGAGATAGAATGGGGGAAGGGCTGGGTGTCTCTAGGGTCTCTTCCCTCATCCCACCCCTGGCCTGGGAAATAGGATAAAACTGCATGGTAAAAACGGGGCTACCATGCCTCTGCCTGTGTCCACAGGGCAAGGAGCCGTCGGTGCGCCAGCTTGCCCTGCTGCATTTCCGGAACACCATCACCCTCAGTGTGAAGCTGGAGGACGCACTGGCCCGCTCCCACGCACGCGTCCCCCCTGCCATCGCACAGATGCTGCTGGTACTGCAGGTGGGACGAGGGTTTGGGGACCCAGGACCCCAAGATTGGGAGATGATAGAGACCAACTGGGTAGGAAGTGGGCAAGTAAGGCCTTCGGGCCAGGATGTGGACCAGACCAGAATTACTTACTCAAGGCAGCAGCTGGTTTTTGTATGTTCAGTTACCGGGGCTGGACAAGGGCATGTGCGCGTGTGTACATGCACACACACACTAACACACACACACTGGTTTCCGGAGCCGGCCATATAGATGGACAGACAGACAGACAGGCACACTCACACACACTGGTTTCAGATACTTGGTACAGATGAACTTCATCAACAACACTAGCTCTGGAGATGGGACAGGGGCAGCTAGCTGGAGTAAAGGGACGTGCCCCAGGACAGAGAAGGGTCGGGCCACCAGCAGCTCATGTGCCCTACATCTGACATATCCCCTTACAGTTGGCCAGCTCACCTTACTGAGTTCTCACAACGTGCAATCCTTACAGGACCTTAGAGGTACCACCACCTGCCCCGTTTTACTGACGGAAACATTTTACTGTTCACGGGTGTGCGGCCTCACTTGGATGCTCATAGGCATCAAAAAAAGCCTTGTAATGAGTCCCCCATATGTGTGGAAATCCTTTTAAAGTTAGGGTTTGTGGGGTGGGGCCTAGAGCAAGGAACAGGCTGCAGTTTTCAGGGTCTGCAGGGTCCAGGGCCTGCTCTGGGTTGGGGGCTGTGGTCACCTTGGAATGAAGCCAAGTGCAAGCCTTTGGGTGGGATTTTCATAGACTGGATCCAGCTCAGCAGGGTGGCTGAGAGATGGAAGTTAGTTCAGGTCTCTCTGGTGCTGTGGCCAAGGAGGCAACCAATGCTCAGGGTAGTGCTGCCACCTGCTGGCTACTGTGCCTCCTGCAGCTTTCCCGCTATGGTCTGCATCCCAGCATAGCCTCTCTGCCACAGAGGCTTCCATTGTCCCACCTGCCGCCTCTCCCCAGACTGAGTGACCTTACCCTAAGGTTGCTGTGAACTTGTCTGCTGACTTCACGTTCATCCCCAGGTGAATCTGGCCCTCACTGTTTCAAGTCTTGAGTTGTTTGGAGGTCACAGTTGCTGGTCAGTGTGTATTGAGGGCCTACTCTGTGTCCCCTGCCTCACAACCCAGGATCACAACTTCTGCTGGGAGTCTGAGTGGTAGGGTGCCAGTCACACTAGCAACCGTGTGTGGGTCAGATTTATACCATAGGCAGGGGGAGATGTGACTTCATAAAATTTCAAAAGTGTGTGGGCAGGGCGTGGTGGTGCACACCTGCCATCCCAACCCTCAGGAGTCAGAAGCAAGAGAATCTCATAATCAAGGCAGCTAAGACACATCATGAGACCTTATCTCAAAAAGATCATGGGCTGGGGTCCTGCCTGTGTCCGCCCCCTCCCCAGCCCCCAGGTGTGAGCAGTGAGAGCAGGACCTCCTGTGGTGAACTTGATGCTCCTGGCTAAGGCCAGCTGTCTCAGAGGACCACCCAGGGCCCCCAGGACACCAGTGCCCGTAACTTTGGTGTAAATCACCTTATGCAACTATAGGGCACCCAGCCATGGAGGAGACTGCAGCAGCATCTTCCTGTCTGGGGTCCCTCCTGGGGAAAATGGGGCAGAGACAAGCTGCTGCTGGGCCAGGGGGTGACCTCCATTCTCTTGCAGGGGGTACATGAGTCCCGGGGTGTAACCGAAGACTACCTGCGTCTGGAGACACTGATCCAGAAGGTGGTGTCGCCATACCTGGGCACCTATGGCCTCTACTCCAGCGAAGGGCCCTGCACCCATTCCTGCATCCTCGGTGGGTACTGCTTGGGGCAATGGTGTGGGCAAAACCAGAATCCCGCAGGGGCCCAGCTACAGTTACCAGCCAATCTGTCCCATGCACCTGCCTAGCTCTGCCCTGTGCAGACCTTGACCCCCAGTGGAGAGGGGATGTTAGAGGGTAGCAGGCAGTCCCCAGAACAGTGTGGCTCTCCCGCAAAGACCCACCATGCAGAGAGCCTCTTGCATTCCCTAGATGTCACAACTGTCCTGGCTTAGGGAGGGATGAGGTAAAAGCAGGCCCTATATATAGAGCCTGGTGGGTCCCTCAGAAGCCAGCTTTGCCATCCCTTGTTCATTCAGCAGTGTCATTTGGGCTCCTGCTGCGTACCAGCTGAGACCAAGCCACACCCTCCTCCACAGTTCTGGTCTAGCAGGGAAATGTGTTAGTGAGTCCCCGAGATGACCACTGGCCTGCAGGAGGAGATGCAAACTAGATCATAGGAACAGACCAGATGGGTTCACTTGGAAGGCTCCCCTTCATCCGGGCCGCTACCTAGGGTGTAAAGTCTTAATACTTGGGTGTGCCTCCGCTCAGGCAAGTTAGAACGAGAGCTTTGCACCTTCAAGGACCATCAGGATACCTGGTGGTCAAAAAGGCAACCCCTCCTGATCCAGAGAGGCTCCCTGACAACTTGCTGTACTCAGGAGTGCCACCTCATGGTCACTATGGGGCATTGCAGGGTCCTGCATGGAAGCCTTTCTCCTACATGGTCAGTCTGTGTCTGCACAGCCAGGGAGGCCTGTAAAAAACTGCTTTGTAGCACTGTCCACCCTGCAGCTCCTCCACGCAGGTTTGTCCCCTGGGTGCCAGCCTGTGAGATAGGAGCCCAGTCTAACCTAGGAAAGCACTGGTACCTAAGATCCGTAGGCTTCTGTGGGTGAGGACGATGAGACATGACTGTATGACTGACGTGGGGTCATTCACAGGTCACTGGCAGCTTGGAGATTTGAACCTGGGCAGCTGAGGTCCCACTGCCTGTTCAGGTCAAGGCTGGGAATGTTAAAGTTCTTTCCAGCCTTGGCAGGAGGCTTGTATCCTGGGCTAGTGAGGCTGATCCAGAACTAGCGGCCACTGAGCCTTTTACTGGGTGGGTTAGACACTTGACCCGAAGCCTCTACCCAAAGGTGGGACTTGGGACATATAGGGATCATGTGGGTCAGCAGCCGCCATCCTGGTGTGTGACTGTGTCTGTTCCTGCAGAGAAACGGCTCCTGCGCCGCTCCCGCTCTGGGGACGTCCTCGCCAAGAACCCAGTGGTGCGCTCCAAAAGCTACAACACGCCCCTGCTCAATCCCGTGGCTGAGCACGAAGCAGAAGGCACAGCGGCTGGTGGTACAAGCATCCGCAGGCACTCCGTCTCTGAGATGACATCTTGTCCTGAGCCCCAGGGCTTTGTGGACACACCTGGCCAGGGCCCTTCGGGGACCTTCAGGTCCTCTCCAACGCCCCACTCGGGGCCTTGCCCCAGCAGACTGTACCCCCCTGCCCGTTCCCCTGAGCAGGACCCAGCCCACGGCTCCCCACCCACCTCCAGCCCTGAGACACTGGTGGACCAGATCCTGGAGTCCGTGGACTCAGACTCCGAAGGAATATTCATTGACTTTGGGCGGGGTAGTCGCTCCAGTGTGTCTGACTTTGGTGCAACCGGAAGCCGGCCGAGTGTTGTGTGATGGCCTGAGGTTAGTTCATGTTTTTACTGACCCTTGTGTATTTGCGCGTCTGTGGGTGTGTGTGAGAGAGAGACTTGTTTGTTACTCTTTCCTAATCTCACTAGCCCCCTTGTCACTGCCTTGGTCACTGTATGCTCACCCCAGGTCTGATTGGGATGTCCAGTTGGCACCACCCAGATGCACACTGAACCACCTCGAGGATGGGGCCACCATGTGCCCTTCTGCCTGCCCCACCCTTGGTGCCCACACCTACCCAGAAAAATGTGAAACCAGTGGGTTCTGCCTGTGCCAGCCCAGCTTGGCCCCACAGTGACGGGGCTCCAGCCACAGCCAGACCTGCCTCCCTCCGCCCTGGGTGGCCACAGGAAGGTGTGAAATAAAGTTACAACTCCAGGCTCCTGTCTTCCCCCTGGTGTCCTTCTGGGACCCCCACCTCATTGACCGCTCCCTCCTGCCAGGGGCACATTCCCAAATTGAGGGCATGGCCACTTGCCCATTGTCCACTCCTCCTCTTGCTTTCAGGTCCAGTGTCGCTATGTCTTCTTGATGGAAGGACCTAGAAAGCATATAAAGAAGGCCTGACACCTTAGTAGATGCTATAAGACAGGCCCTACTGTGGGTCCCTGGTTCCAGCCCCAGACATTGGCTGGGAGGAACCCACTGCAGCCAGGGAGGGAAGGGGGTTGCTGAAGACCCTGGTGGTACGGGCAGCCCAGCCTTCCCAGCTGCTCTAGGGGTGGTTCTTTGCCTCCAGAGAGGTTTGCTCAGAGTCTGAGGGTAGTTAGGACCTCCCTGGTCCTCAAATGAGCTGGTTCTACCACCTGGTAAATGGATGTAAGTGTTCTTGAGTGCTGGCAGGGTGGCTGCAGGCTTGTACGGCCCAGCAGCTTACCCCAACGTGCCATCCCTGGAGTAGGCCTCTGTTGTGTTGAGATCCTCCTTAGAAGGCCAGCGGGAATATGGTCCTCTTTGATCACATGCTGACCCTTGCCCCAGACACTCAGGCCTTGATGGTCCACTGGGAATGACAAGCGAATAGCAGCTCCAGGGGCAGGGTGACCAGATCTGGCCAGGACACAGGATAAGAAGCAGCTATCTCATTCTTGGGCTGCAAGGCCTTGTGGGTCCAGGGGATCTGCTGGAGATGTTAGGATGAAGGCTCCCCTGCCCCCCAGGGTGGGAGACACAGCCTGTTCCAGCGAGGGGTGGCCTGCTTGAGTTTCTGTGCCTGTGGTGAGGGCACACACTGGACTCACAGGCGGTCTCAGTGTCACTACTGCTGGGATGAGACAGGCACAGAAGCAGCTTGGGGAGGAGAGGGGTTGTTTGGTTTACAACCCAGACCCACAGTCCATTACAGGAAGCCAAGGCATGAACTTGGAGTCGAGAGCCGATGCAGAGGCCATGGAGGATTCCTGCTCACTTTTTGTGACTTGTTCAGCCTCTTTTCTTTTTTCTTTTTCTTTTCTTTCTTTTCTTTCTTTCTTCTTTTTTTTTTTTTTTTATTTTGAGACAGGGTCTCTCTATATAGCCCTGGCTATCCCAGAACTATGTAGACCAGGCTGGCCTCCAACTCACAGAGATCCACCTGCCTCTACCTCCTGGGTGCTAGGCTAGGATTAGAGGCATGGGCAACCATTTCCTCTTTGCTTATAGAACCCAGGACCACCAGCCTAGGGGTGGCCCCCCTCCCACAGTGGGCTGCTTCCCACCTCAAAGAATCTGGAGAGAATGCTCAGTTCCCTGGCTGGAAGCTCTCTGCATTGCTTCAGGCTCTCAGGGAAATGAGTTAGGCCCATGACCTGGCTAAGCTAAGCCACCCTGTCTCCCTCAACACCAGCAAAGTTTAATCCTCAACACCCACTTTGAAGGATAGAAGTGGAATTATGGGCAGAGGGCTTCCACTGGGGGGGGGGCAGGGACAGGGGTTCTATTGTAAGCAGAGCAATGATAATCAGGTGTATTAGGATTCTCTAGAGGACAGAACCAACAGACTATATATAAAAAGTAGGCTCTAATGTCAGTGAAGGGATGGGCTCGCCAGCAGGAGTGAGAGCAAGCAGCCCAAAGAGAGCGAACCTTCTTCCATATCGTTATATAGGCTGCTACCAGTCAGTGTAGCCCAGATTGAAGGTGGTGGGTCTTCCCACCTCAAAGATCCATACTAAAAGTGAGTCAAATAATTTAATTAAGAAGCCGGGCGGTGGTGGCGCACACCTTTAATCCCAGCACTTGGGAGGCAGAGGCAGGCGGGTCTCTTCTGAGTTCGAGACCAGCCTGGTCTACAAAGCTAGTTCCAGGACAGGCTCCAAAATCACAGAGAAACCCTGTCTCGAAAAACCAAAAAAAATAAAAATAATAATAATAATAATAATTTAATTAAGAAAAAAAAATCCCTCACTGGTGGTCCAACTTCATGTGTTAGTTAACTCCAGATGTAATCAACTTGACAACAGACCAGGTGTGCAAAGATTGGCACACAAGGATGCACCGTACACGAATTTATGGCTAGGATGCCCCACCCACTCCCTGGGAGATCCCTGAGCCAGGAGCCCGAGTTCCTGGCTGAAATGTCATGGTTTCATGGTTTGTGGCTCCCCACTCCAGGAAGCTCTATTGCTCTTTCTCCGAGCTCCCAGATCTGTCCTAAGGCCAGCCCCGTGTCCTACTGCTGGTTAGTTACTGCTGGATCAGCGTGGGGCTCCAGGGACGTCCCAGTGGAGGCCTCTCAGTGTCCTAGGTTGGTTTTCCATTGGTTCCCTGGGCCCACCTGAAGATATGCATGTGTGTTTCTGCCCGCCATGGGCTGGGAAACAGATGTTTGTCACAAATGACAAGCCCTACCAATTGATCAACACACAGGGAAAGCGTGAAGAAGGGCTGTGCACTGCTGACTGTCACGGGGTGGGACACCAGGCCCTGCCTGTTGACCGTCCTCTCCGAGCCTCAATTTACTCTCCTGAGGGGAGGTGTGGGGGTAGGGAGCGCACAGCAAACAGCTCTTGGGGATTTTTATTTTTTTTTAATGTTGAGTGGGCTATGATGGCATTTGCCTTTAATGCCAGTACTTGGAGGCCAAGGCAGATGGATCTCTGAGTTCAAGGCCAGCCTGGTCTATATAGCCAGTTCTAAGTCAGCTAGAGTTACATGACAAAATAATGTTCCAAAACAATAATAAGATGACATTGAAAGCATGTTTCAACTGGAGTGACTCCTGGTAACTGACACTGCTCGGTGAGGCTTCCACTCCCATCTGAGGCTCTTGCCTTGTTCTGTGCTAACTCCCGAAGGCTTCTGGGACAATAAACAGCACTGCACCTCTCTATGGAGAGGATGCTGTCTTGGCCTTTAAAAGCTTGGCATGTTGGAATGTGTGTCCATCTTTCTTTTTTAAAAACCTTTTCACTGATATTTTTTGTGAATTTCATATCATGCACCCCAATCCCACTCATCTCCCCATCCTTTCATATCTACCCTCCACCCTTGCAACCCCCATAAAAGAAAACAAAAATAAATAAAAATAATAAATAAAGATAAAAATCTTGCAGTTCTTTTGCCCCAGTAGTTTTGTTTGCAAATGTCCATTGTGTTGAGTCATTGGACGGGTTCGAGGCCTCTGTCTGCTACACTGTCAATACCATCCTCACGGGGACTCCTCTCAGAAGTCCTGTTGTTGCCTGTGTCATGGAGATCCTGCAGCTTTGGTTCTTCAGGCACTCCAGCAGATCTTAGATGGGGCGGATGAGATGTCAGCGAGCCCTGGGAACTCAATCAGGGTAGGTTTCACCCTCTGCAAGTCAAGCCCTCGGCTCTGTTCCCATCACTGGGGTTTACTCATGCAAAGACACCACTGCTTCAGGCTGAAGGTATGGGTCAGTGGGCAGAGTGCTGGCTTAATAGGCACAAGGCCCTGGGTTCAATTGCATGGTGACAAGTGATCCTTAGCTACACAGTGAGTCTGGAGCCAGCCTGGGCTACATGGAACCCTGTCTTTTATGTTCTGCTGTTTTGAGACAAGGTCTCACTGTGTAGCCCTGGCTGGCCTGGAACTCACTATGTAGACCAGGCTGGCTTCTAACTAAGAGATCCCTTGCCTTTGCCCCTTGAGTTCTGAGATTAAAGGTGTGTGCCACCATCCCCCACTGGACCTCTGTCTTTAAAAGACCCACCACTCTTCCATCAAGTTATCAGACACCAGGGTTTTATCGCCTTTATCTGCTGTTTGGAGACAAAGGCAAACCAGGTCATGAGTCTCAAGGAGGCTTAGGGGAAATTGAGGGGCTTTATGGTCTCACTTGGGAGCTCCTTACTGTTAATATGAGAATCCTGCTTCCCACCTGGCCCCTCCCTCACACCCACAGGACCTAGGACCTAGCAGGTCAGAGGGCTTGGTACCTGGCTTTGGCTGCTTCCTCTGTCCCCACCCTGTCCCAAGTCCAGTCACCTGTGACTTCTGCACTCAGCCCTCAGCAGCCTGGCACAGATGGCACACACAGAGGGATTAGGGCACAGTGCTGCTTTGTCCCCAGTTCTGCCATGTCCCTTCTGTGCCCTTGGGATAAAAGCCACTCTGGTGACTTGGTGAAGGTCATTCCATTCACAGAGAGGTGCGCTGGCCTTCCCCCCAGCTCCTTCACAAAATGTGCTCACAAAGCACAGGATTGAACAGTCTCCACCTGTCCTCAAGTCTCGGAACTCCCAAGCTCCCCTGCACCCGTGCCACAGCACAGGGAGGGAGGTGTTGGAGAAGGTGGGAGTGGGACTGGGTCCCTCCCTCTCCTTCCATTACTCTCAAAACCTTTGAAACTTCTTTCACGGATCTACCTGGGGCATTAGCACCTGCTTCTTGAAGCTCCGGGGCTCTTCCCACCCATTCTGCTGGAAGCCTCGCTGTCCCCTTCTCCACAAGGACATTGAGACCTTGGCTGAAGTCTCAGCACCCTTCACGTCTCCACTCCCATGTTCATAAACACACATACAAATACATAACCCTACACCTACACATGCCTGCTTGTATACTTATCCACTCACAGTACATGTTCACACTTGTCTGTACACACAACCCAGGAAGAGGGGGCCTTCCGGTCCTCGCCTGGAGAGCTAGGCAAAACTGTACAGAGGGTCTCTGACTCTTCACCTCACCCCCATTTTCCCAGGACACCCCATCATTTCTGGGCACCACTATCGGAGGCCACAAAAGGAACAAAGACTGGGGCACCTGATCAACTGGTATATTTTTGTTTTGGTTTGGTTTGATTTTTTTGAGACAGCGTTTCTCTGTAGCTTTAGAGCCTTTCCTGGTACTGGAGACCAGGCTGGCCTTGAACCCACAGAGATCCATCTGTCTCTCCCTCCCCAAGTGAGTGCTGGGATTAATTAAAGGCATGTGCCACCACTATGGCTCTTTTTTTCTTTTGGTTTTTCAAGACAGTTTCTCTGTGTAACCCTGGCTGTCCAGGAACTCCCTCTGTAGACCAGGCTGACCTCGAACTCAGACAGATCCACCTGCCTCTGCCTCCCAAGCACTGGGATTAAAGTGATGAGCTACCACCGCCTGGCGTCATTCTTTCTCTCCCTATGGACCAGAATCTGCGAGCACTGAGGGGGCTGGGATGGAGTGTGGCAGGGCGTGTTTCTTAGCTCTGGCCAAGTGGTGCGGAAGAAGGGGTAGAGAGAGAAGGGGAGGGGGAGCTGGTGTCATGAGCCTCACCCTCACAGTGGCATGGCCTGCAAGTTAGTGGTTAGTGTGGACCTTTCTGAAGGACAGCATTTGTTTGGGGGTGGGAGGGAGAGAGACAGAGACAGAATGAGAGAGACAGGAAGAGACCCCACAAGATAGAGTTGCACACAGCAGCAGGAGCCCCTCCCAGATCTCTGTAACCCAGGTAGACTGTCACACACAATGACGCCAGCTGACACTGACTATATTTAGCACTGCTGAGCTATACCCTGGATTCACAGTGTTTCCCAGATTGAACGCGTACTCCTGCTTCAGCCTCCAAAGAGCTGTGACAATGTGTGTATATGCTACCATCCTCTGCTCTGAACTGTATGCTTTAAAATGGTTACAAGCTTAACACCCCCCCCACACACACACACACACATACACAGGTCTCACTTAGCTCAGGCTGCCCCTGAGCTTCTGTAACTGGGGTCACAGGCATGTGCCACCACACTTAGCTTGTAGTGATAAATTTTAATTATATGCATTCTATCAGATTGCATTTGTTTATGGACAGAGTCTCAATATATCTATATCTGTATCTATCTATCTATCTATCTATCTATCTATCTATCTATCTATCTATGGTCTCAAACTCACTATGGAGAGTAGGTACTGGCCTCCAGCTCACAAAGAGCCACCTGCTTCCCACATGTTGAGGCTAAAGGCTTGGACCACTATGCCGGACCTAATATTGGTTTGAATGAGAATGTCCCCATAGGCTCACATATTTCAATGCTTGGTCCTCAGTTGGCAGAATGGTTTGGGAAGAATTAGGAGGTGTGGCCTTGTTGAAGGAGGTGTGTCACTGGAGGTTTTGAGATTTCAAAGTCTACACCAGGCCTAGTCTCAGTCTCTGCCTATTGCCTACAGAGCAGGATATAAGCTCTCAGCTACTGCTCCGGGACCATGCCTGACCGCCTTCCTCCAAGCTCTCCACCATGGTATTTATGTATTAACCCTCTGAATCTGTAAGCCAGCCTCCAATTTAATGCTTCCTTCTATAAGTCGCCTTGGTCATGGTGTTTCTTTACAGCAGTAGAACAGTAACTAAGCTGTGTAGCCTTTAAATAAATGTGGCATATGTGTGTGCTGAAATATTACTCAGCCTGAAAAGAATTGAATTCAAGGGCCTGGAGAAATGGCTCAGAAAGTAATTAAGAGCACTTGCTGGTCTGATTGAGGACTTGTGTTCAGTTCTCAGCACCCACATGGTGTCTCATAACCATCTACAATTCTAGTTCCAGTGGATCTGATGCCCTCTCCTGACTGCCACAGGTACCAGGCATACTCGTGATGCAGGCAAAACTCTCACACATGTAAAATAAATAAATTTATGAGAATAAAACAAAGAAAGGGAACTCATGCAATACTAAGACTTGGGTTGACCTTGAAGACATGTAAAGGAGGGAGATAAAGAGATAGACTCAAAAAAATATTAGTCTCCTATGGGATATGGAATGTGACCCTTGCACGTCTGGGTGCTAAAGACTAAGAGAAGGGATACCCATTCCAGCAGGAGAACTTGGTCTCTGCGCTCCAAGAGGTCCCACTGGTCAATTGGTGATGTCTTTTTAAAAAAAATATTTATTTATTTATTTATTTATTTATTATGTATACAATATTCTGTCTGTGTGTAAGCCTACAGGCCAGAAGAGGACACCAGACCCCATTACAGATGGTTGTGAGCCACCATGTGGTTGCTGGGGTTTGAACTCAGGACCTCTAGGAAGAGAGGCAATACTCTTAACCTCTGAGCCATCTCTCCAGACCAATTGGTGATGTCTTAAGGGCGTAGAAAGGAGTAGGGTCCTGGGTAGAGAAGCCTACACAGAAACTCAGACACATACCTTGACAATGAGCCTCAAAAAGCCACAGAGCATCTCCCAGTGACCTCTGTGTTCGCTTTCTGAGTGCATCCACATCTTGCAGACTCCTTGTGTCTAGCATGGTAATGGGTCCGACTCCACCCAGAGAGCTCTCAGGGCTTAGATTGGGGAGTCTCCTGGAGCAGCATCGAGTCATTGGGTGGAAACCCACGTGTGCTGTCTCTCCCTCGCTTTTCAGACCAGCAGCACTCCAGGTAGGATGCAGATGTGTGGCCTGCATGAGGTGTGCACGAAACTAGGGGAAGACACTAAGCCTGGGGGCTGGGGATGGGAGATGGGATGCTATCATTTTAGCATATGGTATCACTCAGTGTGACCTGAGTACACATGTCTCCTTCCAGGAGTCCTGAGGCTTATGGGGTCTCTCCTGCTGAAGAGAAGGCTGATGGGGGATACTACATTCCATTTGTGTATCCCTCACTCCCCTTCTGGAGACAGCCAGTACCACTAGCATGAGTCCGAGATGGCGGGTGTGAGCTATCAGGCAGACGGAACAACTTCAGTTTCTTCATTTGAAGCAGGGGTCTTTGCAGATAATGACATGGTGTTGTGGTGACTTTGCTTGTCTGTGCCCGTGACTCACATGCAGGGTCATAAAGCTGGAGGGTTATAAAGTCACACCACTGGGGGCGCTGCACAAAAGGCTGCACTCAGCAGCAGATGGGTCCTCAGTAGGCTGTGACCTGAAGGAGGTAAGGGCTCAATACTAAAGCACTGACTTTGCCCCAGGACCCTTTTCCTCATTGGTGTTTACGTTTGTAGAGAGGGCAAACCAGCCCTAACCAGCTGTAAAAGACTATTAAAAGGCACATTACTGCAGAGACAATCTCTCCTCGGGAGGCTCTCTGGAACTCTCCTCAGCTTGTGTTTGGTGGAGATGAAGGCAACGTGAGGATGCAGATCAGGAAAGGATCTCGTGTTAGCCACCTCAGCAGCCCGTTACTGAGGCAATGCTGATTGCCTGGTCGCAGGAGCTTCCCAAGTTGTCAGGAGTGAGGAGCCACACACTGCTTCCAGAAACAGTGTCCAACACCACCCCACAGTAGACAGTAGCCCTAAGGGCATAGCAGTGACTAGTATAGCAACCCACAGGAGACCCCACCCTATAGGAGGCTCCACCCACAGGAGACTCCACCCCACAGGAGACCCCACCCTACAGGAGGCTCCGCCCACATGAGACTCCACCCTACAGGAGGCTCCACCCCCACAGGAGGCTCCACCCCCACAGGAGACTCCACCTCACAGAAGATGACACTCCACAGGGGATCCTATTCAACAGGAGACTCCAGTTGCACTGATCCAAAATCAATAGACACAGTAGCCATACCCAGAAGGCCCCACCCCATTGCAGGGGTCTCTGCAAACACCCCGGCCAGCAGAGAGGCAAGAAGGCAGTGGGTTCAACATGCTTCAGTAACTGGTGTTGGTTCAAGCTTTGACTGTCTGACCTTGAGTAGTTTATTTTAGGTATATTTAATCAGAGTTAAATTGTTTGTTTTTTGAGACTGGGTTTCTCTGTGCAACAGCCCTGGCTGTCCTGGAACTAGCTCTGTAGGCCAAGTTGGCC
Organism: Chionomys nivalis; assembly: GCF_950005125.1. Lineage (NCBI taxonomy): Eukaryota > Metazoa > Chordata > Mammalia > Rodentia > Cricetidae > Chionomys > Chionomys nivalis. Next base: position 41,681,861 of record NC_080102.1, read on the forward strand.
CCAAACTCACAGAGATCGCCTGCCTCTGCCTCCCGAGTGCTGGGATTAAAGGCCTGTGCCACCACTGCCTGGCAGTACAACACAATTTGATAAAAGTTTCCTAGTAGGGGCTGGAGAGATGGCTCAGTGGTTAAGAGCATTGCCTATTCTTCCAAAGGTCCTGAGTTCAATTCCCAGCAACCACATGGTGGCTCACAACCATCTGTAAAGAGGTCTGGCGCCCTCTTCTGGCCTTCAGGCATACACACAGACAGAATATTGTATAATAAATAAATAAATAAAGTTTCCTAGTAATGATAAACTCAGTGTGCACAACAAAGTTTAAGACATGACTACGTCAAAACTCTTTGTAAAGTGGCATCTTCTGTAAAGATAGGTTTCCAGATTAACTGAGAAAACCAGCTCAAGATAAGGGTCTGGGGGAAGAAAGCTCGGCCACACAGACAGCACAAAGGTCACCAGGCTATTAACCATGTTTGCTCCCAGCCTTCTGGACAGAAAACAGGGTGTACATCTCTCCCCTTGAAGAAACAACCGTGTGTGTTTAACATTTCTGGTCCCCTTAGTGTTTATCTGTGAGCACAAGGGCCTACGTGCCTGCTACACACACACACACACACCTAGGCTGGACGCAGTGGTCCTGGTAACACAGTGTGTTCCCAGTCAGCCCCCTCCCTTAGAGTGTACTTTGTTATGGTGGAGCCTGTCACTGTCCATGCCCTGGTGGCAAAGAGGCCTGGGTTAACTAATTGTTAGGCCACTTTCCATCAATGGGACTGTCTAGTTAGTTTATGTCAACTGACATAAGCTGGTGTCATCGGAGAGGGAACCTCAGTTGGGAAATGCCCCTTTAGGTCAAACTGTAGATAAATCTATGGGACATTGTCTTAATTGATGATAGGTGTGGGAGGCCCAGGCAACTGTGGGTGGTGCCATCTTTGGATAGGTGATCCTGGGAGCCATAGCAAAGTGAATTGTGCCGGCAGTGGTGGTGCACATTTTTAATTGCAGCATTCCAGAGGTCCAGGAGCAGAGGTAGGCAGATCTCTGCGTTTGAGGCCAGCCTGGTTGGTCAACAGATCAAGTTCTAGGACAGCTGGGCAGTCAGGGCTACACAGAGAAACCCTGTCTCGAACACTCACCACCATCACCACCAATCAATTAATCAATCACAATCAAACTGAGCAAGCCATGAGGAACCAGCCAGTCAGTAAGCAGTTTCCTCCAAGGCTTCTGCTTCAGTTTCTGCCTCGAATCCCTGCCCTGGTTTCCCTGATGGACTGTGGTCAGGGTATATATGCTGAAACAAAGCCTCCCCAAGTTGCTTTTGGTCATGGTCTTTATCACAGAAGCTTAACTAAGACAGAGGCCTATGAGGTGAGACTCCTTTGATAACAGTGGCCTTTGAAGAGCTGGGGTAGCAGCCTAGGATACCAGTGGCCACACCCCTGTCAAACAGGAATGAACTGAAGATCCCGAGAAGACAACACCTGTGTGGAGAGGTTGGAATGTTGCAGATTCAGAGCCACATTATCTCACACTATCTTGATAGCCAGCCATTCATTGTCCTCCTCTGTGTCCTTGTGACTGTCCCTTGAGCGAGATCTTTGGGGATGTGCTGACAACAGGACCCTTATCCTCCCCTCAACCCAAAAGCTTAAGAAGGTCATCAGACAGCGTCTGAAGTCCGAGCAGAGATGGCCCAGCTTTGTGGAACTTGCTTACCCGATGCTCCCACCATTGTATTTGCAAAGTGCACTGATTTATGACTTTCTTTGTTCTGTTGCTGTAAGAACATCATACAACCATACCACAATGGCATCACTCGTATTTGGTTCTAGAGTAAACACGCTTTCCCCTGGAGGTAGTAGCTGTTTTTTGGAGTTAGAGTATCCAGAGCAGAGGCTGCTAGGCTGGGGACGTAAAGGGTTTCCATCCTGGGTCCCAGGGTCCCGGAGAACACCATGGAGCGTGCACCAAGGCTGACCCTTGTGCCGTCAGCACTTGTCTCTGCTGGGAAACAGAGCATGGCACCATCGCTGCCCTTGGCTACCAGCAGAGCTGTGCGCGGCTACCAACAGAAAGCAGGCCCCTAACCTGTGGGTTCCAGTGCCTTGGCCAGCAGAGGGAGTGGCTGGAGGACGTCCAGATTCCTTTCTGCCTGCCTGTCCCCTTGCGTCAGCAGCACGGAAACACAGGTTTCCTGGTTGTAAGAAGATTGCAATTCCCCGCAGCTGGCTGGGCCAGCCACTGGGGAGAGTACAAACAGGAAATCTAGGACCCAGGCTGGTGGCCCCAGTTTTTTTTCCTCCTGTCTCCTGGGCTCCACCCCAGCGTGCTCATCAACTTAGAAACTGCCGCTTGGGAAAGAAGGGACTTCCGACTTCATAGAAGTGTAAGATCAAATTGAATAAAGCCGGCAGTAACACCATTTTGTGGTAACTCTTCATTCCGTGTTATCGTCCTTTGTTTTTTATTGCAGAGCCTTTGAAATCAAAGTTATTGTTGTAGAAACAGAAGGGAAAACCCGACTGCCCGATTACCGCAGAAGAAAGAAAGGGAGGGTGTTTGGTGTGCAGTTCCTTTTGGGAAATCTGCCCTTTTGCGTCACTGGTTGTACACGCATATCTGTGCTCCTGGCCATACAGTCACTATAGATGGTTGGTTTACTGTATGGGTTTTAATTTGTGTGTGTGTGTGTGCGTGTATGTGTGTCTGTGTGTGTATGTAAACGCACGTGGTAGAAGTAGAGAACTAACTCCCAAAGGTTGTCCTCTGACCTCTACACACATGCCCTGGCACACGTGTGCCACCGTTTCACCCCCAAATATACTAATAAATATAATAAGAAGTAGAAAGAATTCAACCCAGGTTCTTTGCTGCCTGTTACCTCGTGTCCTCTGCGGGGAGGAAGATGTTAGGTAATCGTATCCAGGCTGTGCTGTGTTGGTTTACGGGCCCATGTGCCAGGATGATTGAAATGTCTTCACAGGAGGAAGCAGCTGTGAGGGCACTGAGGGAATGTGGGGACCACTGCTCTGCCACCCTACTGTGCAGAGGCAGTCCTACTATGTGCTGGAGCAGTGAGCAAATGACCTCACCCTGGCCTCTGCTTAGACAGGTCACTGTCGTCCCTTCCTCCTACCACAGTGATTTCATGGTTGTCTTCAGCAAAACCAGTGACCAGTCTTCTATGACCCATGTGCGTGCGTGTGTGTGTGTGTGTGTGTGATGTGTGTGTGTGTGTGGTGTGGTGTGTGTGTGTGTGGTGCGTGTGATTGTTATTCTTGGTTATCAACTTGACTACATCTGGAATTAAGAAAAACCCTAGGGCTGGAGAGATGGCTCAGAGGTTAAGAGCACTGCCTGCTCTTCCAAAGGTCCTGAGTTCAATTCCCAGCAACCACTTGGTGGCTCACAACCATCTGTAATGAGGTCTGGTGCCCTCTTCTGGCCTGCAGGCATACATACAGACAGAATATTGTATACATAATAAATAAATAAATTAAAAAAAAAAAAAGAAAGAAAAACCCTAAAACCCAAATGGCTGGGCACACCTGTGAGGGATTTTTTTTTTCTTAATTAAACCATTGAAGTGGAAAGACCCACTTTTAATCTGAATCTTTTGAGGTGGGAAGATTCACCTTCAATCTTGGCCTCACCTTCTGCTGGCAGAAGAAAGCTTTCTCTCTTTGCCTGCTTGCTCTTGCTGGCAAGTCCATTCCTTCACTGGCTTTAGAGCCTGCTTCTTTGGGATTCCAAGTGTGTACTGAAGACCATCTGAGACACCAGCCTGGTGGACTGAGCGACTCCTGGACTCTTGGAACTTCTGTTGGTATCCGCCATTGTTGGACAGGCTGGGCCACAGACTGTAAGTTGCTCTAATAATAAATCCGCTTTGCATATAAACATTCTATCAGTTCTGTTCCTCTAGAGAACCCTCGCCAATACAGTGTTTCTTCGACTCAGCCGGTTAGAGGTCCCTCCTGGCATAATTTTTTCCCCTGCTGCTAGCTTTGTCTAAGAGACAACTTAGCCACTTGGATAAAAAGCCAGAGCAGTGACAGAAAACCTACCCTGGCAAGTGCGAGATACCAGGTTCAATCCATCGTATTGCCAGGAGAAAACAAAAAGTCTGCTTTCCCATTGTTAGGAATATTTCCTAAGCAAGCTCTCTGACGACACAAAAATTCCCAATCAAGCCAAATCAAAACAAGCCAAATGAAGAAATATCCAGGTTTAATGGGAGATCTGCGCTCTCGGGTGGCCCCGAGGGGGAAACCCCGGGAAGCCGCGGGAACGCGAGCCCCGGGAGGGAGAGAGACCACCTGTTCTTCTTTTGGGGATCACTTAAGTACCCTGGGGAGTGGTCCTGACCCCACCTCTAGGGAGGAGTCAGGAACTGGCCTGCTGGGATTTGAAGTCCAGACCAGGCTTGGGGGCTGAGATAGATGCGAGGGACTGGGGCCTACGCTCCCAACCTAACACCCGTCAGGATGCTTTGACTCCTGTGGAATGAAAAACTCGAGCTCAAACACTAATAGATGGTGTGGGTGCATGGGGCTAAAGTAAGAAGGCCTCGGGGCAGACCTGACCCAGGCAATGTGCAGTGTTACCACAAACCCAGGTCCTTGCCAAGTCTACCTTATCCTAAGCCTAGATCCCACCCTGGTGACCAGACAGCTAGTGATGTGGGTTCAGAACATGATCCCCCAAACATGGCTCTTGGGAAGGTTGCTTAGAAGGATTAAGTTCAACCTAGGAGACACATCTGGACATGACTATGAGGATGATGCCAAAAACTTAGGAGAGAGGACCCACCTTGGATGTGGGTGTCACAATCCCATGGGCTGGAGTCCCAGAGTGAAGCAAGGAACAGGAGAGATGGCTCTGCCTTTAAGAGAGCTTCCTGTTCTTGCAGAGGACCTGAGTCCCATTCCCAGGACCAAGGTTGGGTGGCCTACATTGGCTGTAACTCTAGTTCCCAGGAATCTATCATCTTCTTTTGGTCCCTGAGGGTACCTCTATACACACATGCACATACACACACACATGCATGCACACACACACACACTTACTAAGTATAAAAGAAAAGAACGAGAACAAGCACCAGTATGTCTCTCACCACTGCTACCCTGCTGTCCCCATACACTGTGAGCCAATATGAACCCTTCGAGCCTTAAGCTGGTTCTGTCATGGGCATGGTGTCATAGCAACAAGACATAGGACTAACTGATATGAGGTTTATACCTCCCCTTTCCTTTCTCCCCTGACCAGGTCACAAGATCCCATGAGAGGTGCCTCATTACACCCAGAGACATGGGGACACAGTGGAGGGGTTAACTTCCCCCAGTTTACTACCGTTAGGCCATGACCTTTTACCCACCAATCTTGTTCCTCCCTGACTAATACCCTTCCTCAAAGCCAGGTATGAAAATTCACAATGCACATATATCTCTAGGTCTTCCTTTCTTTATGAAGTTTTCCATGTCTTGCAAAACTTACATGAAATAGGACTGAGAGGTGGCTCATTGGTTAAGAACATTGGCTGCTCGTGCAGAGAGACCTAGATTCAGTTCCCATCGTCCACATGGCAGCTCACAACCCTGGTAACTCCATTTCCAGGGGATCTGATGCCCTCTTCTGGCCTCCATGGGCACTTAATGCATGTGGTATACAGATATGCATCAAGGCAAAACACCCACACACGTGAAATAAAAATAAATTTAAAAAAATTAAACTTGGGGTGGAGAGATGGCTCAGAGGTTAAGAGCACTGGCTGTTCTTCAAGAGGTCCTGAGTTCAATTCCCAGCATCCACATGATGGCTCACAACCATCTGTAATGAGATCTGGTGCCCTCTTCTGGCAGGCAGGGATACATGCAAGCAGAACACTGTGTACATAATTAATAAATAAATCTTTTTTTAAAAAAAAAGTAAAAAAAATTAAACTCTTCCATGAGATAATTATGCATGCTACCCACTTGTTAGGCTGTCTTCTGTTAAAGGGGCTTCAGTTACGGGCTCAGCAAAGGAAGGCGGAGATGTTTTGACTCTCCCTACACCCGCAGTGAGCCAAGCTTCCCTACTAGGGCACAGTGGTAGATACAGCAAATCATATTTTTCTCTTTCCCACCATCCAGCAAATTCCAACAGATCCTCTGGAGGAGTTTGCCCTCCATGAAGGCCTGTGGTCCAGTCGCTTCTATAAACAGGGGGTAGTGGCTTAAACCACTGACTGTCCCCCTGAGATCACTACACCCTCTAGAGGTGGGTGGTGTCAATACTGCCCTGTTTTAGCTGCCCCACCAAGGTTCCTCAAGACCATGTCCCATCCACGCAGGGCAGCTGGTCTGTGGAGCTGCCTTATCTATTGGAGAAGAGAAACTTCAAGTGAAGTTTGCGTGGGGATCCTCAGAAAGGGACCCCCAGGACCCTGTGTGGGGGCGGATGGACAGGGTGCAAAGACAGGAGCCGGGAGACCAGTAACTTGACTTACTGGGAAACGGTGGTACTGTGACATATGTTGAAGGAGCCATCAGGGCTTGAGAGTGGACCACACAGAAGATGTGAGGACTCAACAGTTTGGACCCCACCATTGGGAAAATGGGATGGGGAGGAGTTGGGGAGGCGAGCGTGTCGCTAGGGGCCTGAGCTTGGGATTGAGGTGAGAACTGGAGGTCATCAGAGTTGTAGGTTGGTGGATAGCAAGTGGATGCCAGAGATGAGGGGTGTGTGGAAAGACGCACTGGCCCAGCAGGACATCAGGAAGTGGATGAAGCGGCAGCCCGGAGGCAGAAGTACACTCTCTGGTAAAGCCACTTTCATGCCTCCCTCCTCCACTGGACTGCTCTCTTTAGGACGTCGAGTACTTCTTGTGCCTAGAGGCAAGTCACAGGAGTGTGGGAGTGGTTCTGAGTCTCCAGCCCCGGCTTCTCTGGCCTTGGGCAGAGACAGCCGCCGAGGCAACGAGCAGAGAGCCTAGAGAGCCTGCATCAGGCCTGGGACTGCGGGTCAGACCATCTGGGATGCGGGCTCAGTTTCCTAACTCAGCACAGATCTCCGATTTCCCGTCTCATCCAGCGCATCACGAATGAGGGTAAATCTGCGGGCTGGCAGGGAGTGTGGAGGCGACAGAGGGCCAGTATCCCTCAGCTCTCTCCAGCAACGAGCTGGAGCCACCTGCCCTGGTCCCGCCCACCCTGAGGTCTCCCGGTTGCGCGCTTTCTGACGTTGGGCGGGGCCTGTCGCGGAGGAACCTGCCGGAGCCTGGCCAGGTGAGCGGCTGGAGTTACAGACACCAAGTGAAGAGCGCTGTGGTCGGCGGGTGAGTACCCCTGGGAGAACTGCTTGGGTGGGGGAGTCGCGACTCCTGTGCCTCTGACCCCAGCCTCTTCCCACTCCACCTTCCTTCGGCTGTCCCTCCACTTCCCACTCTGTCCCTCGCTTCCTTCTGACGCGGGTTTGGTCCCCTTTGGATCACCGGGGTCAGCACCCGTCGGCTCCCGCACCAAACCTGAGCGCATCATGGTAGCATCATTCCCGTTTCACACGCAGGAATACTGAGGCCGGGGCGGGTGCTGAGGATGCACGTGGGGTCCCGCGGCTGGGGTCTATCTGGTCATCTTGTCACTGGGTGCAACTCCCAGTTTTATAGGCTGCGAGCTTCGGAAGTCCCCACTGGGGCAGGGCAGCCTGCGCGGACTCCTTTCGCTTTCCCAAATCTGGCAAAGGCCTCCCAAGAGTGTTGCTGGCCGTTGGGGCTCTGCTGGGAAACTGCGGAGGCCACCAGGGGGGAGGGGTGGCATTCCTTCGTCCTGTTCTGTTTGCTGGGGTGGGGAAAGGGCCTGGCCGGTGCCAGGCTGCAGACAGGTCTGCTCTGAGACAGATTCTGCTTAGTTGGGCGCACTGTCAGCGAGAGTCAGGGCGAACTTGAGGCCAGGTGAAAACTCAGTTCGACTCAACAGTTTGGAAAATAAGCAACCTTCATTGTCCTCTGTTGTTTCAGGATATGCTTGGGAGTTCCCTGTGGAATGCCCTGACAAACCCTCCCCACAGTCAGCGCGGGGATGGGGGAGGGGGCAGGGGACTGGAAGTCTAAGCTCAGCTACTCCCAGAGGTCAGGTCAGCCTCCAGCTCTCAGGAGTCCAGAATCAGCTCTCCGTGATCAAAGCCAGGGGGTATGGATACTTTCCTGGAGTAGCTGCAATTGAACTGGAAGATGAGTGAGAGATAGGTAGGTGGGGTGTGGCTCTTAGGTTGCTGGGAGGTCCAGGAGAGGTTGAGACCAGCGTGCCCAGGCTATGTGCTTGGATCAGCTCACTGTAAAACGCAACTTCGGAGAGCTCTGTAAAGTTGGGGAGCTCCCCTGGCTAATCACCCTGTGAATCCTGGTGTTTATGAGTGCAGGTTTGGGGTATCCTGTCAATAATGAACAGAGAGGTGGCTTCAGTTAAAGAGGACGCCAGGGGAGGCTGGAGAGATGGCTCAGTGGTTAAGAGCATTACCTGCCCTTCCAAGTTCAATTCCCGGCAACCACGTGGTGGCTCACAACCATCTGTAATGGGGTCTGGTGCCCTCTTCTGACCTGCAGGCATACGTGTAGACAGAACATTGTATACATAATAAATAAATAAATATTAAAAAAAAAGAAAAAAAAGAGGACGGCAGGGTTAGGGATGTAGCTAAATTAATAGAACTCCTGCCTAACATACACTAATCCTGGGTTTGCTTCCCTGTGACACATGAACCAGATGTGTGGTGGCCTGAGGTTGTAATCTCAGCACTTATCAAAGTGAGGATAAAAAGCCACCCTTGGCTACATATTGAGTTTGAAGCCAGCCTGGGTGGGTGAGACCCTGTGTCTAATAATAAACTAAAATATAGGATAGCTAAGAGCTGTCACCTGGAAGTGCCTGACCACACTAGAAACCCATCCCAATCCTAAATCACCCTCATTTCATTAATGGGGAAACTGAGGCACTGGTCATATGATTCAGGTAAAACTTCAATAGGATTTGGGAGAGCTTGATTATTTTATTTTGTTTGGAGACAGGTCTCACTGTTTAGCCCAGGCTGGCTTTAAACTTGAGGTAATCCTCCTGCCTCAACCTTCCACATGCTGACATTACAAAAATGAACTAGTACACCTAGTGGATTTTGAGCTGGCCACGTCGCTGTGGGGAGCAGCCTCGACATCTGCAAAGCTCCCAGCAGAGATCAAGTCATCCTTGCCTGCCGATGGCCTCATTCCTCACTCAAACCAGCCTCCTGAGATGGTAGTGGCACTGCCCACTTCTACAGATGAGGAAACTGAGGCAGGAGAATCATAGGCTTTAGGGCTGGTAATTGGAAAGCCAGGCTTGGAATCTGTCTCTGTGGGAGCAGGCTGGTGTAATTTGGAGATTTTGGAAGCCCTTCTGGCACGTGCCTGCCCTTCCAGATGTCTGCAGTGAGAGGCAGATGTGCACCTCCATACTTTGGCCCTCAATGATCTGAGGAAGCTCCTGTTGGCTTCCACGGAAAACGGAAGTTCACGAATAGGCAGTGCAAAGCAGTTGAAGTTTAGTTAAAAGCAGTGTTGTAGTGGGAGCGGCGGGCTGTGTTCCTGCCGCCCTAGCTCCTGGCTGCCTGGCTAGCTTAAGCCCCAAAATAACAACACACAAACTGTATTCTTTTAAACACTGCTTGGCCCATTAGTTCTAGCCTCTTATTGGCTAGCTCTTACATATTGATCTAACTCATTTCTAATATTCTGTGTAGCACCACGAGCTGGCTTACCAGGAAAGAACTTAACCTGCGTCTGTCTGGAGTGGGAGAATCATGACAACTGCTTGACTCGGCTTCTTTCTCCCAGCATTCTGTTCTGTCAACTCCGCCTACCTAATTTTCTGTCTTATTAAAGGGCCAAGGCAGTTTCTTTATTTAACCAATGAAATCAACATAAAACAGAAGACTCCCACATCAAAGCAGAAAGCAAGGTGCTTAGGAAAAGAGAAACACTAGGCCTCACAATGAAGAGTCGTGGTTTATTAAAAGAACTTTCAAGTGCTGGAGAGATGGTCCAGCACCCATGTAGTGGCTTGCAACCACCTGGAACTCCAGTTCCAATGGATCCGAAACCTTCTTCTGACTTTTCAAAATAAAAATTATGTTAAATTATGTGTGAGGAGTGAGTGGGTATCTGCATACAAGGGGGCAGGTTCCTGCAGAGACCATAGAGGGTGTCAGATCCCCTGGAGCTAGCAGTTGTGAGCTACCTGATGTGGGTGCCGGGAACTGAACTTGAGTCCTTTGCAAGAGCAGTACGTGCTCTTTTTTTTGTTTGTTTTTTTTTTTTTTTGTTTTTCGAGACAGGGTTTCTCTGTAGCTTTGGAGCCTGTCCCGGAACTAGCTCTTGTAGACCAGGCTGGCCTGGAACTCCCAGAGATCCGCCTGCCTCTGCCTCCCAAGTGCTGGGATTAAAGGCGTGCGCCACCACTGCCCGGCTTGCAGTACGTGCTCTTAACTGCTGAGCCATCTCTCCAGCCCCTAAAAGACTTTTGTTGTTTTGAGACAAGGTCTCTCTTGTGTATCCCTGACTCTCTTGGAACTTACTATGTGGACCAGGCTAACCTTGAACTCACAGAGATCCTGCTGTCTTTGTCTGAATGCTGGGATTAAAGGTGTGTACCATGCCACCATGACTATCCACTAAAAGATATCTTGACATAAATTTTAAGCGCTGGAGTTTAAAGAAAGAACAGCACTCAAGGAAAGGTTAAGATATATCCAAGTGTGGTTATGGGCTTCTCACGGGAGAGCCAATAAGAGTCTTAGCATCAGCCATATAGACCATTTTCGTGGCTTTCAAGTTATATCTCAAAAGGTTGCTAAGAACCTCCTCTCCCTGCCCCCTCTTTGCTAGGTAAAATAACGGAATGGCTCTGGAGGTAGGTTATAGTCTGATAAAGTTAAACCAAGAGCCTCTAAGATTGCACAAGGGTCTTAGGATGTGTTTTACTGTAAATGGGGTTTTGGGTGAAAGTCCTAGAAAATTGCAGGTTTAGAGCTAGGAATGGAGAAAGACCTTCAGAGGTGTTGAATGTGATAGAATTCTGCTTCTCATCTAGGGAGAAGCTTCAAGCAGACTTGTGGGCAAGGGCTCTTTTCCTTTTTCATGCCTCCATTATTTTCCATGTCTTTCTATCCTGCTTCACAGACGTTAGCACAGGGATAGAAATAAGAAGTTTTCTGTCTCTTATCTTCCCCCACGATTTGGTTGAATTTGATGCCTGTGAAAGATGTTCCACAGGTATCTAGAATCTTCTTGAGTGGCTCCCGCAGGTGGGGACAGACTTGGATCTGGGGTACGTGTGCAACTTCTAATAGCCCATTTGTCCAAGTTTCTGGGTTCCTTGAAGCAGGGTTGGGTGAACGGCTCTTCCTAAGCCACTGCTTTGGGTCCCCATCTTCTCTCACAGGCATCCTAAGGTGGTTAAAGCTTGGAGGATAATGTGTGTGTTCAGTGGAGGCTGTGCAGCGGTTAACACCTGGGGATGGGTCCCCATACCTGGGCCACAGGCTGTGTGACCTTCAGTCAATTATTAGCCTTGTTTTCCTGGGAAATTCCAAACTCCAGAGTTATGGAGGGGTCAAACTGAGTTGATTTACACACAGTGTCCCAAAGAGGCCCCACAGTTTCGTGAGAGATCACATTTGTTAGCATTAGTCTGTCTGTGGCCTTGCAGAGCAAGCCTAGGTGTTGTTTGTGTGCCGCTGTCCCTTCCCTGCTGAAGGCCAGCCAGCTCCAACTTGGGAGCAAAAAAAAAACTGACCTTTCATTTGGAGGGAGCAGGAGCCAGGGACTCTCAGAAGGAACTGGTTTGACAGGTCTGGATTCTGGAGACTTCTAGGAGCCACCACTGCCTTTTCTCCACCTGCCTTAAAATTAAACTCTACCCTGTCAATGCAGCAGGGACAGGATGCCTGGGCTGGGTTTTCCCGGGCTTGTGGTCTGTGGAAGATACGAACTCTGCAGTCCCAGCTGTGCCCCGCCCACCTCTCAGGCTGCGCAGGGGTGTGTGTGTGCGTGTGTGTGTGTGTGCGCGCGCGCGTGCACGCAACTGTTGGTCAGTACCCTCAGAGGCCAGAATAGGGTATCCCATCCCTAGTGTTGGAGTCCCAGGCAGCTGTGAGCCATCTGATGTGGGTGCTGGGAACAGAGCTCAGAACCTCCGGAAAAGTGGGAACTCCCAACTACCGAACCATCTCTCCAGCCACCGATTTATTAATTTCGCCAAAAGTTATTTTTTTCATTATGCATATATGTGTGTGCCCGTGTGTCTGTATGGGTGTGTGCGTATGAGTGCAGGCTCCCAGGGAGGCCAGAGGGGGGTTTGGATCCCCTGGAACTGGAGTCACAGATGGCTGTGAACTGCTCTGGGAACTGGACTTCAGTCCTCTAGAAGAGCAGTAAGTGTTCCTAACTACTGAACTATCTCTCCAGCCCCTTTTCATCTGCTAAAGATTTATTTACTTATTTGTATTTTATTTTATTTAAATAACATTTCTTTCATTTATTTTACATACTGATCACATTTTCCCTCCCTCCTCTCCTCCCGTTCTGTACCCCAAGATTTACTTACTTATTTATTTTTATTTTATGTGTATGGGTGTTTTGCCTTTATATATGTCTGCGTGTGCAGTGACCCAGAGGCCAGAAGAGGGCGTCAGAGTCCCTGGATCTGGTATTGTGGGAATCTGGTATTGTGGATTGTTCTTTTTTTTTTTTTTTTTTTTTGGTTTTTCGAGACAGGGTTTCTCTGTGGTTTTCGGAGCCTGTCCTGGAACTAGCTCTTGTAGACCAGGCTGGTCTCGAACTCACAGAGATCCGCCTGCCTCTGCCTCCCAAGTGCTGGGATTACAGGCGTGCGCCACCACCGCCCGGCTGTGGATTGTTCTTAACTCCTGTGAGGAAGGACGGAAGGTCGAGGTAGGATTGTTGAACCCAGACTGGACTAGGACTTGGGCTTCAACCAGTGACGGCAGTTGGCGCTGTATGGATCATTCGTCTTGCGTGGGGTTGTGTGTTCCAGGTAGCAAGAACAGTGTGTGCAGAGGCTCTGAGGTGGCCGCAGTGTGGTGTGTGAAGAGCGCCTGAGGACCATATGGCTAAAGCAAGAGGCATGGGGTAGAAGTGGCCAGTCTTGTTTCCTGGAGGGCAGCATTTGGGTGGGAATGGGGACTTCAGGACGCTCCTGCTGGGAAGAGACTTGAAACAGGAGGCATTGGCTAGGCACTGGGCAGGCATCAGATGGTCATGTCTAGTGTTTGGGGAGTGTTCGGTTTGCTTTTTATTCTTAACATGCCTAGAATTACCTAGGAAGAGGGAACCTCAATTGAGGAATCACCCAGCTCAGATTGGCCTGTGTGGTCATGTTTGTGTGGTATGATTGATGATTGATGTGGGGCGGTCTAGCCCACTATGGGCAGCACATCCATAGGTGGGTGGGCCTGGGATAGTTTAGCAAACTAACCAAGCTTGGACCAGTGAGCAAACCAGTAAAGAGCATTCCTCCGTGGGTCCTGCCTTATTTCCCTCAGTGCTCAACTGGGACCCGGAAGGGTAGGATGAAATAAGCCCTTTCCTCCTCAAAGTTGCTTTTGGTCAAAGTTGTTTTTTGTTTTTGTTTTAAATCACAGCAACAGAAAAACAAACGGAGACAGGGATGTTTGGGACTGATACTGCAGCATCCTTTGGAGAGAGTGGAAGGCCAGGGCCCCAGGCCAGCACTGAGCGTGGGTGGTGGAAACTGTGATTGAGGTACCAGCTGTGCCCAGATGATAGGAGGGGCTCCAGGCTGTGAGGGTGGGCTAGATGGGAGGGGCTTTGAACTCCAGCCTCCTACCAGTTAGCCACAAGGACTTCACCACTGTTGCCCTTTCTACCTCCTGGTGTCTCACCTAGATCACCTATCTCTCCCTCTGGACAAGTGAGTAAGGTCTGTGTGTGTGCCCCTTGCCAGCACCAGGGACCTCGTGGCCTTGGTGGAGGACTTGTGGCCACTAGTGTGGCTGAGACAGAAAGCCGGATTCTGCTGTGGTGTCTGAGGCAGATCTGACCAGCGCATGCCTCTTTTTTTCTGAGCTTTAGAGAGTTAGGAAGGGTGGTGTGGGGCCTCTCTCCTGAATTCTGATAGACCCTGGAGGTGGACACATCCGCCGAGTTCTTTATCTGTGTGCCCCACCCCCCATGGGCTGTGCTGTTTAAGGTAAATCCGGCATTAATTTGCCTGAGGTAAGTAGGTGTTCATTTGTAGCGATAGCATTAAGATAATTGCTACGAGGGTCTGTTTGTGTAATATGCAAACACATTTTGACAGCAACAAACCATTTTGCTGTGAATATAAATAGACCCCTTGGGTGGTTTGGAGCCTGTTTTGCATAGCACGCCTGCGCTGGATCGCCTGTTCTGGTCTTGGGCACTAATGAGGGCCGAAGCTCTCCCAGCGTCACAGATGCCGAATGCTCCCCCAGGAACAAGCCCCACATGGGGGAGACTCCTGGAGTCTGCTGGGCTGCAAAGGGAACAAGTGGAGACAGTGGACACAGGCGGAGCCAGGCAGGCTTGGGGGACAGGGCTGGGGCTCAGAAACACTGAGCAGTGCAGAAGATCTGTTTGCAGTGTGACCTGTCACTCTGGCATTTATGAGGGGCTTTGACTATGCTGGTCCTGCATGGGGCACGTGGGGCGTCTTGAGTCCCTGGGAAACTTTACTCCACCTAGGGAGACCCAGAAAGCCAGAAAGTTATGAGTTTCTGATCATCCCTAGCGCGATTGCTGTGATGTGGGGGCTGTTGCCAAGAGGGTTGACACTCCTGCCGGGAAATGGAGAATTCCCCTCCAGAGTGAGGATGGTAGATAGCGGCCAGACCGTGCCTGCAGCCAGGCTGGGACAGGAGCTTTAAGATGTACATTGGCGGGAGTGAGCCGAGATGGCTCAGTGAATAAGAGCGCTTGCAGGGCAAGCATGCAGTTCTGCGTCCAGATCGCCAGCACCCTTGTAAGAAGCTGGGTGTGGGCATGCACCTGTAACCCCAGCCCTGCACAGGTGGCCAGAGACAGGAGGACCTCTGGGGTTTGCTGACTGCCAACCTAGCTTTGGGTTCAATGAGAGACTGTGTCTTAGGGAATAAGGCAGAGACTGGTAGGATACCTGATGTCTTCCGCTGACCTCTGTGTTTGCACGTACATGCAGTCGTGCATGCACGTGCACACATACACACACACGCACCACATGCCAGATATATATGGAGTATGGAGATTGGAAGCAGTGTGACTCAGTGGAAGAGCAATTGCCTGGCATATGCTAGGACTGGATGTGTGTGTGTGTGTGTGTAAAAATGAGCATCATTTGCTATATGTGCTGAGCTCTTTCAGCTACAGATGAGTTTATGTTAATGAGGTGACTCAAAATAGTTCCAGCCTAGCTTCAGAATGGAGCCTAGGCCTGAGGAACCAGCCTGAGCTGGAGCTGGAGGGTTGGGCCACTCCTAGGGTCCTTACGGATTAGATAGCATCTGCCTATGTTAAAGGGGGTCATGTGACTTAGATGCCAACATCACCCACAAATATCTTCACAGCAGAGACTAGTGTTTGAACAGACACAAGGGCACTGGTGGCCCAACCAGTTGACACATGCAAGGGACCCTGTCATGGCCCTGTGTGTACAGCCTCACCTTGGAACAGTCACTCCTTAGGGACCTCTATCAGTTAGCATCACCAGTGACTCCTAGGCTTGGAGAAAACCAGATAGCCATGTGGTATCTGATGGGGACAGGATACGGGTATCTTCACAACCTTCTAGACCTCTCAGAGGCAGTATGGTCCAGCTTTCTTCTTGGGTCTGTTCAGACTCCTTCTTCTGTCCTCCCTCCCACTGTGCACAGCACCAAGAGTCAGGCGAGGCTGAGAGCAGTGCAGGATTCCGGAAGAGCCCTGGTTTAATTCCTACTCGATGGCTGCAGCAGGAAGGGGGCACAAACCCCTTCCTGCCAATGGTGCAGCAGGGCTGACCATGCAAACTTTAGAACAAAGCATCCCGGCTCTACCAGGGGATCAAGTGCTTGCTCTTGTTAAGACTAAAGGATCCACATAATGGTTGGCTAATGCAGAGGACAGAGGAAAAGTGAGCCATCATCGCTGCAGAGACCTTGGCTGTGGGCTCTGTGCAGCTACTTGACCCCGTGGATAGTGTGAGGGCTGGCCTCTCCGCCATTACTGGTTCCTGGCCAGCTGCCTCAGGCAACATGTGTCCTGAGCTGTGGGCTCTGAGGACCAAGTTCTTTTGCTGGCTTTTGTAGTAGGTTTTCCTTGCTAGCTGTGGACGCAGGGTCCCAGCCTGGGTAACATCCCATACCAGCGAGGTCCCCAGTGAGCCGCTCTCCAGTGTGGATAATTTTAGACCTGAGGAGTGCTGGAGAGAAGGTGAGCTGATGGAGCCTGGCACTGATGTCCTGCACCTTGCCAGGAAGTAAACCTGACCCTGAGTATGCATCTGAGGCCTGGGCCAGTGGCTCCCCAGCTTAGAGCCACAGCATCCAGTGTTAGGTGACACGGTGCAGGCTTGGGGAGACAGTGGGGAGGCCACAGGTCAAGTCTCTTGTGTGAAGTATAGGAGGGCTGAGGTGTCTTAGCTGTCCACATTAGTGTAGGAAGGAATGTCACAGGGAAGGATATGGAGGTAGGTGGCCTGAATTACAGGTGTTCTCTAATCAGAATTCATGTGTCTCTATGTCTGTTGCAGGTCTGTAGAAGGGATACATGGGAGACACAAGACCTCTCCCTGCTTGTCTCCTCTGGGCATCATACACTGGCTCTCTCTCTCTCTCCGGGACCTTTGCCCTCTCCGTTCCTCCCCCATTATGGATGCCTTTCTTTCAGGATCTCCTGCCAGCCTTGCCCTGGCAGCCCTAGGGACTTGGCAATAAGTTAGCAACCATCCTGTCTATCAGCCCACCCACCTAGATGGAGCAAAGCTCCAGGCCAAAGCCACATAGCAGCATAACGGCAGAGTCCTGACCTGGGGCCCAGATGGCTGAGGATTTTAGAGAGGGTAGAGGAACAGCATGGGCAGGGGGAAGGGTGTGTGGCAACTGGACAAGGAATCTAGAAATGTCACTGTTGACAAGAGAGAAGCTGCAGCAATTCCTCCTGATGGCCTACTCTCCTGCTAAAGATGACCAGTTTAACAACACCCAGGCGGGGGGCTTCAGCAGGGAGAGCTCACTTACATCTCCTCACCTGGTAGAGAACTTGCAGAAGCACAGAGCCAAGAGTCTGGGCTTCCTGCCCTGGGCACTGACCTGTGCATGACCTTGGGCTGGTGTCTGCACGGAAGCAACACAGAGCTTCTCCCCAGAGCACTGTGGTTGAGAAGGGTGCTTCCCCTCAGTCTCTGCTTCCCGCTTTTAAATATTTCTGTAGCCTGAAGATTATGTGTGCATGGGGGGGGGGGGCGTTGTTTTGAGGCAGAGTCTTGCTGGGCAACCCACACTGATCTCACCCTTACTGGTCAGTATCGTGAGTTCTAACACGTTTCATACCTTAGCCTAGAGAGGTCTAATCCCCCTGCTTATCTGCATGCAGAGCTGCTGTGGTGTCTGTAGTGATGTCTCCTAGTTACGGTTTTAGTTTCCCATCTGTATTTGAAGATGTATACTCTACTCTGTTTTAGTCACAGCACTGAAGTTTGATTCTCTCCCTTTCTCGCCCCGCCCCCTTGTGTGTCTGTGTATCTGCGGAGGCCAGATGTCAATGTCCAGTGTCCTCCTTGGTCACTCTTCACCATATTTTCTGAGACTTAGATCTTGCTGATTCCACTAGACTGACTGGCCAATGAGCCCCAGGGCCCCTCCTGTACCATCTCCCTGGTTGTTGGGCTCGCAGGTGTGTTCTGCTGTGTTTTGCTAATAAACTTGGCTTCTGGAGGATCGGAGCTCAGGTCCTCATGAATATACATTGAGCCATATCCTCAGCCCTGAAGTTCTTTGGTGTAGATAGGAATACTATCTTGTGTCATCCCTAAAGCTTGGTTTTTACTAATTGTTCTAAGTGTCAACCAGAGCTTTAAAAACAGAGTTAAAAACAGAGTTTAAAAACAGGACAGAAGTTTTGTGATGCAAGGGTGGCCTGGGACTTGTTAAAACAGCTGTATAGTGGTGATGAACACCTTTAACCCCAGCACTCAGGAGGCAGAGGCAAGCAGATAACTGTGAGTTCGAGGCCAGCTAGTCTATAGAATGAGTTCCAGGACAACATAGAGAATCCCTGTCTCAAAAACAAAACAACAACAAAACAAAAACAAAGAAATGTAAAATAAAGAAAAAATTACTTATTTTAATTGCATAAACATGAGTATTTTGCCTGCATGTATATATGTGTACCATATGCATTTAGTGCCCTTATATGATGGAAGAGGGCACTGATGCCTCTGGAACTGGAATTACATACAGGTGTCTGCTGGAACTGAACCCAGGTCCTCTACAACAGCAGCCAGTGCTCTTAACCACCGAGGAATCCTTCCAGACCCTGTAGAATGGTTTAAATTATTGTATATAAAAGTTTTAATTACATTTATTTACTTAGATATTTTTGGGTGTGTGGGAACACACACAGGTATGTCACGACCTGCACGTGGAGATCAGAGGACAACTTGTAAGTTCTGTCCTTCCACCGTGGGTTCTGGGGATGGAACTGGGGTTGTCAGACTTAATGGCTACCTGAATCATCTAAGGACCCTACTATTTTCTTTTTAGCTCTTTCTTTATCATTTAGGAGAGATACTTAAAAACAGAAATTCTAAGAGGGTGGGTCTCTTCAGGCAATGTGCATAAACTGAAGACAGAGAATACTCTGAGTCTCCCTGTTTCTCAGACACGTGTCTTAAGACCCACACACACTGGCCTCAGTTTATAGGTCTGTGGGAATGTCAAGGGTTCACCTGCCCGATGCTAGCCTCTAGTGGATGTGGCTACTTCTCCCCTCACAGTCTTCTTGGGGTGTAACTAGAGACACAAGTTGGGTGGGGAGAGAAGCAAATTGGATCTTGTTTGTTTGTTTGTTTTTAAGATTTTTTTTTTTGTTTTTTTTTGGTTTTCGAGACAGGGTTTCTCTGTGGCTTTGGGGCCTGTCCTGGAACTAGCTCTTGTAGACCAGGCTGGTCTCGAACTCACAGAGATTCACCTGCCTCTGCCTCCCAAGTGCTGGGATTAAAGGCGTGCGCCACGACTGCCTGGCTCAGAATTGGATCTTGGAGTAGTTGGGGGGAGGGCAATCGTGACCAAAGCACACTGTATGAAAGAACTAATAAAAATGAAGAGGAAAAAGTAGTCAGAAATGAGCAAGAAATGTACTCCAGAGAGAAGCCTTTAATGGGCCCAGGGGGCAACACAGGAAACTGCCTTCCTCTGACTCACAAAGGGCTGCATTCACATAGCCTACTCGTATAGAGAGACGGGAACAATGGCTGGGGCATCTTTAACAACTGTGGTAGGCCTTCATTCAAATGAGGGACTCTGCCAGTCCCAGCCTTTTGCTGGGTCTCCCTCAGATCTGGGTAGAAATGGCCACAGGGTCACGCAGAGTGCACGGCGGCTGATGGCTGGGTGTTGGAGTGGGTGTGACTAGACAGCTTCAGGAGACCAAACTGTGGCAGAAGTCCAGGGCGGGTGTTGAAGTGGGAGTGGCTGAACAGAGCGTTAGGAGACAGCACTGTGCTTCCAGGGCAAGCAGCTGTGGTTGCCATGGGGCTTCCTCGAGGCCCTGTGCAGCGTTCAGAGCAGCCACGCGTGGCTGGCTACTTGGAGAAGAATCATTCACTCAAAACAGCAAGGGTACCAGGGAAGGATCTGAAAGCTATTGACGAGGGAGTCAGCTTCCATCTGACTCTCCGCATCTCAGTTTATAACAAAAATACCCCTGGAAAAGGGTGGTTACACTAAAGGCTGACTATGAATGGTGTTTCAATAGCATCTAATAGTGATTCGTCAATGCTTAGCCATAGGTCCCCCTAATCTAGCTTCCCTCCTGACTCCCTTTAACCTGTATCCCCAGCGGAGCTACAGAGAGACAAGGAAGCAACAGCCACGCTGGGAGCCACCGGAGGGCCCTCAGTGGTGTCTATGGCTGGCCAGGACCCGACGCTGAGCACGAATCACCCATTCTATGACGTGGCCAGACACAACATCCTGCAGGTGGCAGGTACGTGAACCATCCGACTGGTCCCTGGATCGGGTAGTACAGTCTTCTAGGCCTCTCAGGGTGGTGGGCCTCTCAGTCCACCATGACTGTTTCCAGTGACCACTTAGTGTAGGACACAGTGGGCAGTCTCCCACTGGGGTCATTCTTGCCACAAAGGAAGTCACCTCTTCCCCTCCCAGGGCCTCATTCAGCATTCAGTATTGACTCCTGAGTTTCCAGTGGGCTGAAGGGCAGTTCTGGGCCAGGGGCCATCTTCCCTCCAGGGCTCCTTAGGAGTCAGTTATATCCTCCAGGTGTAGCCAGATATTGCCTCTCCAAGGAATAGTACAGCCTTCCCAGGGCCCTATGGCCAAATCTGGAGATTTGTTAAAAATAAGTAAAGAAGGGCATGACACCTGAGTGGGTGCTTTTGGTCAGTTGAGGCACTGTAGAAGCCATGGGGACTTCAGCACACTAAGTGGTCAAATGGAATGAGTGCTGTTTTGGGGTCTGAGGCTGTGGCCTAGGGGGTGGGGCTCAGTAGAGATCATGTGGGGAGGAACAGAACGGAGACTGAAGGTTCTGGACCTAAATACCAGAGAAAGGAGGCAGGAGGCTTGGAGCCGTGGAGGGGAAGAGAAGACTATGCCAGACCTGAGGCGACAGGTGTCACGATCATTCCACCAGGCACACCACAGCCTTCTGGGCTTTTCTGCAGGACAGATGGACTCTTGCAAGTTTTCCCATCTCCCTCCAATTTTGAGGGAGCCCTTAGCAATGATAAATATAAAACCCCAAATGAACCAATTCCCATACCCCTTGAGTAGAGCCCTCAGCCCCTCTGCTTTGTTTTACTGGACAAGATGATGGGTGACAACTTTGGGAAACCTTCCTGTAGGCACCTGATGGGGCTCCTCTGGCCTGGAGACAGGGAGGCAGCTAGTGACGCTGTGTTATAAACGGGGGGGGGGGTGAGGGGGGAGCCGCCGGCAGGGGATGAGTCTCAGGCCTGTGGAATGTGTACACGGTGTTCATCTCCTGCCCCTGATCTCATTTTGAAGCCTGTGTGATGCTCCAGTCTGTGTTGTCGGAAGGGACGTTTCTCGTAGTGACTGGTGTCATGAATGCAGATGTGACGCTAACAGCCTCATAAGGCTGTGTATGGCTTAAGAGGTAGAGAGAGGCAAGGAGGGAAGAGAGGAGGACAGTGTGTGTGCTCTGGGGTGTCTCCTGCCTTCTGAGGAGTGTGGAGACCCATTTGGAACAGCGGGGGACAGCCCTCTATGGCTGCTGGGGCCGGGAAGAGATGCCCCATCCCCTGCCTGCAGGAATGGAATCTCCTGGCTTCTTCTGCCCTGAGATGCTGTAGCCCTCAGTGAGCAGTGGCTAACTGATCTTTGGATGGGGCAAAGGGGGGAGGAGGAAGAGGCCACAAACAAGAAGATGGTGCTGAGGATCCTGGATAGCATGGGGGCTGCAGGACAGAGAGGTCAGAGGGAAGCAGAGGAGGGTGGGAGCCACAGGTGGCCGCTCTTCTGTAGGACCCAGACTTTGTGTGTGTGGAGAGACCTGCAGACTGATGCTGTGGCCTGGCGGATCTGGTCTGACTCAGACTTGAGGAATGCCCCTTGGGTTTCTGACCTTGCTGGGCCAACTTAACTTTCTCTTTCACCATTTAATCGCTGTGTCTTTTCGAGCACCCGTACTGTGACTCGAGGGATTGGTGGTCCTCACACACAGGCTGCAGTTGCCTTTGGCAGCCAGTGGCCCAGGCAAGAGGACCCAGTTTGGAAACCTCACTGTTTTCTAGTAGTGTGCCCAGAGCCCCTGCTGGACAAGGGAGGGGACTGTGTGGTGGGTTAGAACACAGAGCTCTGAACAAGCAGCGGCCTGGCCAAAGTTCTTAAGGATGGGAAGATGAATGGATGCTGTATTTACAAGCAGATTGTTCTAGAATCTTAAACATCCCAGACTCTGGAGCTCCCCAGAGGAAGGATGGTGTGGTGTTGTACATACCAAACAGCTTCCCAGCTGCAGAGGTGAGAATTAGGAGCCCACCCAGGCCCATGCAGTCAGCGCACGGTTCATTCCCTTTCCGGGCATGCATCCTTCCATCTCTGCATCACGTTTGGGGGAGCAGGGGAGGGAGCCCTGAGCATGGCTGTAAACACTTCTTTACAGCACAAGTGAGTCAAGACAAAGAGAGCCTTGTTGTCTTTTGGGTCCCGGTCTTTAGGCAAGAAGTCAACCATGATTGGACCTGCAGAAAAGGCGGAATCCCTCAAGGGTGCTGGAGGGGTCTCTTCAGACTTGTCAGGGATGAATGAGGACTGTGGACATCCAGCCTGCTGGGCCCCCAGAGGCCTCTGGGATGGGGCCAGGCAAAGGTGGGAGGAAGAAGAGGCCATAAACAAGGAAAAAAGGTGGCGGTGAGGAGCCTGGACATCACAGGTGGGGGCATGGGGATGCAGAGAGGAGAAAGAGCAGCAGGTCTCCCATATAAGGCAAGCAAAGGAGCCACAGATCCAGCTGTTCTGTGGGACCCAGGCTTGTGTGTGAGACATGCAGACTGATGCTGAGGTCTGGTGAGCAGCAAGGACTACCTTTGTCCTGTGCCATGCTATAGATGAGAGAGGCTATGGGATAGAAGAGACCTTCTCAGTTCTAAATAGAGACATGTGTGCCCTTCATTCTGAGAACAGATATGGAGGCAGCTCAAGGGGCAGTGGCTTCCCCCAGGAGAGGACAGCTAAGCCTCGTCATAGCTCTGTTTGCATAGCTCTGGCCTCTATCCCATGGATTCCTATACATTGGAAGACGGTCACGGATGCAATAAATTGTATTATTTCTCTCCACGGCCTGTGCAAACTATAAATGAATCCATTTCCCTCCACCAAGCTCTGTTTCCTAAGACTCTCTGGAATACAGAGAAACTAAGTAAGGCTATGGATCCAAACGACGGCACTAGAGCGGTAGAGCTGCTGGAACCGAGTTTCAGACAGCAGACATTCGCCTTCACAATTCTGGGGTTCAGAAACGAGAATCCTAGGTGTGGGTGGCCTGGTTACTCCTGGAGGCTCTGGGAAAATTCACCCCAGTCTCCACAGCACCTGGGGTTCCAGCATTCCTTTGACCTCTTGACCTTTGACTCTCACTGCACTCTCCACCTCCTGTGGTCCATGGTCATGTCTTTTCCTGGATCAGTGTCTCCTCTTTGTTCTAAATCCGGAATGGTCCTATCTTGAACTTTAACCTAATTAAATCTGTGATGACCCTATTTGTAAACAAGGTCACATTTGAGACTCTAGGAAGTCACGAGCTGCTTTGGGAGGGAAGGAACAGTGTTCAACCCAAAGCTCCCTCCGTAGCTACTTTCCCTGAAGTCTACCCCAATGTCCACTCAAGGGCAGCACTGCCCAGTGTGATGGAAATGCCGTGTCCACCCAATCCAAGATGGTTGCTTCTCACCATGTGTCACTACTGAGTCTACAGCGTGTGTGGCCAATACCCAAGAGTACCGGATGCCCATGGCAGCTGGCAGTCCCGCCTACCCTTTCTCCTGCCTTGCTATTGGCCAGTCAGCTCTTTATTAATTAGACCATCAGGTGTTTTAGACAGGCAAAGAATCACAACTTCACAGAGTTAAACAAATGCAGCACAGACAAAAGCTACGCATCTTTACATTGTTAAACAAATGTTCCGGAGCATAAGCAAATGTAACACAACTAAAATAATAACTACAACAGTCTGTCTTCTCTCTGTGTGCATGGGTGGTGTGTTCACAGATGTGGGCACAGTGTGGGGGTCAGGGGGCAACAGCTTGATTAAAAGGAAAGGTGAGTTTGGATGTTGGGGGAATCAGGAGGGGTGACATCCAGGGCTGGGGCAGGAGGATGCCTTCTATGGAATGAAAGTCAGATGTGGTGGCCATGTCTGCAGTTCTAGTGTTTGGAGACTGAAGTCGGGTCAGCGGTTCTGGAGAGATGCAGCTCAGCCCTGCCAGGTTTCTTCTCTTTGGAACCTCTGCTAGAGTAAAGCTGGTCTTGTTTGTTTGTTTTGTTTTGTTTTCTCAAGACAGTGACTCTCTTTGTAGTTCTGGTTGTCTTGGAACTCACTCTGTAGATCAGGCTGGTTTTAGACTCAGAGATCCTCTTGCCTCTGCCTCCCAAGTGCTGGGATTAAAGGACCCAACACTACATTCAGCAAAGCTGGGTCCTTGACTGCACTGCAGAAAAGAATTTCAGGATGTAAATTTAAAAAAAGAATAAAATAAAATAAAAATTTAAGAACAATTCAAGCCAGGCTGTGGTGGCATATACCTTTCTTTAATCCTAGCACTCGGGAGACAGAAGCAAGTGAATCTCTGTGAGTTCAAGGCCAGACTGGTCTACATAGTGAGTTCCAGGACAACCAGGGCTGTTACACAGAGAAAACTTATGTTGAACCTCCCCATCCCCCAAAAAAGAACAATTCAGAATTAATCAAGTTAGCAAGGTTTTGTTTGTCTTGTGTTATGTGTGTGGGTGTTTTGTCTGCATGCATGTCTGTGCACCACATGCTTTCCTGGTGCCTTGAAGGCCAGAAGATGGTGTTGGATCCTCTGGAACTGGAGTTATAGATGGTTGTGAGCCATTATGTGGGTGCTGGGAATCGAGCCTGGGTCCCCTTCAGAAGCTGCCATCTCTCCAGCCCTCAAGGTAGCGAGTCTATTGAGCATGTAGGGAAAGGCTCATAGGAAGGGGGCAGCACACACCTGAGTCACTGATGCGTCTTTACAATGG
This sequence comes from Chionomys nivalis, assembly GCF_950005125.1. NCBI lineage: Eukaryota > Metazoa > Chordata > Mammalia > Rodentia > Cricetidae > Chionomys > Chionomys nivalis. The sequence continues at coordinate 41,706,863 of NC_080102.1, forward strand.
TTGTCTGTATGTGGTGCCCACAGAAGCCAGAGGGCACAGGATCCTGGAACTGGAAATACAGGCAGTTTTGAGCTACCTGATTTGTGTGCTGGGAACCAAGTCAGGGTCCTCTACAAGAGCAGTAAGCACTCCTACCTGCTGAACCATATCTCTAGGTTCCGTGGTTATGTTTATGATTCTGTGCCTTTAGAAGCTACAGTGTTCAAACAATGTCACATACATGAGGTTGAAAGATGAGGCAAAGTTAAAGGAGCTGGGGAGATGAGGACTCAGATGGGAAATGTCTTACCACACAAGCTGGAGCACCCGAGGTCTTTCCCCCAGAGCCCCTGTAAAAAGCCGGGCAGAAGGACACGCTTCTGTAATCCCAGCACTGGGCAGGTGCAGACAATGATCCCCGGGGCTTCCTGACCAGCTGCTCCTGTGGAATCAATGAGCTCCAGGCTTAGTGACACAGCCCATCTCAAGAAACAAGGTGGAGACTGAGGAAGATGCTGACATCAACTCAGCCTCTAACTGCACACACAGGAATATGTACCCGCTCTACAACACGCGTGCGCGCACACACACACACACACACACACAGAGAAGAATATGTACACTCTACATCACACACACAGGAATATGTATACACTCTACAACACACACAGAGAAGAATATGTACACTCTACAACACACACAGGAATATGTATGCACTCTTCAATACACACAAGACTGTGTGCACGCTCTACAACACACACAAAGATATGGGAAGCTTAACTATTGAAGTTTTAAAACGTAAAATTTTAGGACCTGGAAAGATGACTCACTCAGTGGTTAAGAGCACTGTCTACTCCTGCAGAGGTTGGGAGTCTGATTCTCAGCACACACATGGCAGCTCACAACCATTTGTAACTCCAGTTCCAGGGCATCTGATGCCCTCTTCTGGCCTGTGTGACACATGACATACAGACATACATGCAGACAAACACCCATACACATAACATAAACTAATTTGGTTTGTTTTAATAACCTTGTTACCTTATTTCTTTTCATTTCTTTTGTGAATGCTGTTGTGAGGTAGATTTATGGGTTGCATGGCTTAAGTTTAGGGATGAGAGAGGAATGCTGACTCAGCGAAACTCAAGGCCACAGCATTTCTTTCCTAAGCAAGCACAGCCCATTGGTTTCTAGTCTGTGTTTTAAGAAGCCTTTAGAAAACACATCTTTGCACGATCAGCCCTTGTGTCTGTGTTGAGCCAAGAGTCATCAAGAAGAACAAGCAGGATTCCAGGCTGAGGTCATCTGTCCCTTCCTCTGTCCCCCTTTATTTTTTTCTTTTTATCCTCACTCAGGAGGATCTCCCATTCCAGGCCAGCCTGGGCTACATATTCAGGCCTCGTTTCAAGGGGAGGGTGGGTACTGTTGAGATGGCTCAGTGGGGCAAGATGCCTAGCATCAAGACTGAGTTTGTGGGTCTCACATTAGTGGAAGGAAAGAACCAACTGTTGCATGTTGTCCTCGGCACATGCCCCAGTTGTGCTCACCTGTACCCTGTGTCCTGTGCTTACCTGGAACACAGTGTGCAGGCCAGAGCTGGCTCAGCCCATCCTTTTCTTCCTATGTCTCTAAGGCAGAGCTGTAGATAAAGCCTCGAGGATCCAGTGGGCAGGGGCTGTGGCTCCAGGCTGCTGTTCCCCAGTATAATATATTGCTAGTCCCGATCCTGCCTTCTACTGTGCACTCCGGGTTCCATATAGAGAGAAGGAAGGTCCAGCCGTGGCCTGAGGAGTAGCAGATACAGAATTTGGGACCCCAGCAGCTACCTGTCCTGTGTGATCACCAAGTGCTACCATGTGCCTGGCCTGTGCCTGGGCTCAGGGACTGGCCTTCAAGTCCACTTGAGAGTCATCTGAGAAGGCTCCTGTCACCAAGGCTACCATGACTGCCACCAGCACCATTTGTGTGCTGGGACCAGCTTTCTTCCTCCCTAGCAAACAGAGCTGTGTGTACTATCTCTCTGAAGCTGAAGGCTGTTCCCTGTCCTGGGTACAAGGAGGCCGGAGCTCTAGATCCAGTGGCCGTTGCCAGTTCTCAGAATGCATTTGTCCTTGAGGCCTCATGGCTGTCTTGTGTATGGAGAACTGACCACAGCACTGGGTGACTTGGCCTCACGATGCAAGAAATAGCAAGCATGGGCCCCTGTACTGATGTGTGGTCCTGTCCTGTCCAGAGGCAACTGTCCCCTGTACTCTCTGACCTTCTCCAAGACTCAGAGTTCCAGGAAAACACTGAGGGGCACAGTGGGGAGGCAGCTAGATCCTGTACTTGGAGTCAAATGAAGCTAAAGTTAAACCCACAAGCTGCCAGCTGATGGGACCTGGCACTGATGAGGTAACCTGGCAACCCCAGTGCTCCATCTGATAAATGGAGTGATGGACGGTCAGAAGGTTTTCTCAGAAAATGGGCACATCACATACCTCCCTTGGATGTCAGCTGCCAAGCCCCAGCCTCAAGCATCCTAACACCTAGCTCACACCTCTCTCTGTCCCTCCAGGGGATGACCGCCAGGGGAGGCGCATCTTCACGTTCAGCTGCTGCTGCTTGCCACCCTCGCACCAGCTCAACCACCAGCGCCTGCTGGAGTAAGTGCTCCCTACACTCTGCCCCATGCGGCTGCCTTCCAGGGTGGCCATCTTGGTCTCAATTCCCTGTGTGGATTTGGAAACACGCTAAGCTCAGGGTCTTCTGAATCCACTCAAGAGCCATTTGGGGAGGTTTCCCCCAACCACAATGACCATGGCTTCACCAGCAGCGGTAGAATGGTGGACATTGGCTTGATTCCAACGCTTAGCCACCTGAGCTGTGGGCACTGACCTCTGAGACTGGGGATGGTCCCCCGTCATGGGTGCATGGAGGTTTGTCTTTCATCCGTGATGGACGTGGGCTGTCTAGAGAGCAGGAACGCATGTTTCTGGTAACAACAGATCAGCAACAGCAAGACATCTGAGGTGGATAGAACCATAGTGCTGGGGCGAGGGCAAGGTCAGAAGTCACAAGACCCTGAGTTCGAATCTCAGCCCCTCCTTGAACAGTTTGCCGTGGCTTCCTTAACAAATGACCATGAATTTAGAGACATCAAACAACAGTACGACATTTTATCCAGAACTGAGGTGTGTGTGCCGGGCATGCTCCCTTAGTGCTCCCAGGGAAGAGCAGGCAGTTAGTCTCCTTTAGCTCCAAACACTAGGCAAATCCCTGAACCTCCTGCGAGGGCTGCATCACATCTGCTCTGTCTCTATCTTCACATGCGTTGTCTCTCCAAGGACCTTCACTACGGACCCATGTAGAGACCTAGGCCTGAATTTGCCTCTAAGAGTTTTCCTGAAAGCCATCCTCCTAGCAGGTCCAACATCCACCCATCTCTTAACACCCCAGATTCATCCACAAGTACCTTTCTTCCAAATGTGGGGTGGTCACAGTTTCTGAGGCTTTCCTGTGGATTTCTTTGGGGCGATGTCCTGTCTCCTTGCTGTATGATCTTGGGTCAGTGAGATCACGCCTCTGAACCTCAGGTGTCACCCAAAGAACAAAAACAGAGAGTTTCCATGTGGTTCTGGATGTGACCTGAGTGTGGCCTGCTCCTGGCACCTGCTGACTGACCGTGGCTTCAGTAACTCAGTATAGAGCAAGTGACTGTCCTAAAGGAACCCTGTATCTTGTGCCCCTCAGATATCTGAAGTACACGCTGGACCAGCATGTGGAGAATGACTATACCATTGTCTACTTTCACTACGGCCTCAGCAGCCAGAACAAACCATCCCTGGGCTGGCTCCAGAACGCCTACAAGGAGTTTGACCGCAAGTGCGTACAAGGCACCTTTGAAGGGGAAGGGGGCACAGAGTGGGCTGCACACGAGACTGAATGGTGGAAGGGTCATGGGCTCTGCAGTGGGCAGGGACAGATGCTGGTGTCTCATTTAGTCATGGAGAGAGCCCATCTGGGAGAAGGCTACAGAATCGCAATACTTCTGGCCTGTTGCCCGAGGCAGAAGTGTATAATGTAGCTGGGAGGTTGGCATCTGAGCCAACGGTGGTGATTTATGTTTGTTTTTCGAAGCGGCTTCTCACTGGATAGCCCCGCCTGGAATGCTCTATGTAGACTAAGCCTCTGTGTCCCAAGTGCTGGGATTAAAGGAATGTGCCACCATGCCTAGCAGGCCAGTGGTTTTGGAATGGTGACGTCTGCAGATAGAGCCTGGAGGCCACCAATGTCCAATGTGAACAAACATTCACACTCACACTGAAGGGCAAGAGACAGTATAACTGTGCACCAGCAGGGACAAAGTCCTTGCCGACTGCCCATTTCCTGCTCTTTTAGCCTGGGTTAGTAGCGCTAGGTAGGGGTGGATGGAAGATACGGCTGTGGTCTTCCGACTGGGGGAGCTGAACTCTAGTGTTTTCTTTTCCACTCTCAGCTGGATACGGGGTGTGCTTGTAATCCCACCCCTTAGAGGTAGCCGTAGGAGGACCAGAGTTCAAGGTTGTCCTGGGCTATGTGAGTTTGAGGCCCAGCTGGGCTACATTTGACCATGTTTTAAGAATAAGACCCAAACAAAACAAATTGACAAAGATTTTCCCACTCTTTAGGAAAAGGTGGTGGGGGCAGGGATAGGATTGTCTATGTTGGCTCCATAGAGGCAAAACAAGAGGCACCAAAACTATAAAACAAAGTGATTTGTGGAGGGTAGCGAGCCCTCTGTCCTGCATCTGCGACTCCAGCTCTGATTTGTGCTGGGAGAGACTTCACGCCGCCTCTGTTATACCCTAGAGGAATCCTACCTGTTTCCCCTCTTGGGTATCACCCTCAGGCCAGGCCACACCTGCTACCTGTCCATTCCTTACAAACCTGATTCCTGGACCGCTTGTCCTGTTCAAGGCTTCTAGTAAGAGCAGCTGCCTCCTTAGTGGGTGTGGGGTAGCTCCAGGCTCCCCTACCTTGCGGCCAGAAGTTTTGAGACAGGATCCATGAGAGGCCCTTGCTGATCCCCTGAGGCCATTGGCTGTAGCATCAAATCTTTGTGCTGCCTTCACTCCTCTGTGCCGAGGGACTGGGTGGTGATGCAGCATCGGTCTGCATTGACGTGCAGGATGTGCTCCCTCCTCTCCTCTCACGTCAACAGGACATGCGACTTGGGTCATTTAGTGGGGTACATGTAAGAAAACATCAGCGGGATGAAAATGACAGAACAGACTCACTTGGACCTCGAAATGACAAGAGCAGATTTGCTGGTCTGAGAGGCCGGCGTCCTCAGGCCTGTGGCTTAGTCTCCAAGAGTACAGGAGACAGCACTGTAAGGGATCCGAGAATTAGTTGCTTTTTGTTTTGTTTTGTTTTGAGACGGGGTTTCTCGAAAATCAGTTTTTGTAGAGAGTGGGGGGTAGGGGCTGACTTTTCAAGTCCCAGAAACTGCAGGTTTTGTTTTTTGTTTTTTTTTTTTCCTGATAAGCTGTTTCTCGAAACTGTGAGGTAGGAGATCAGTTGGATTGCCTGTTTTTGTGACCTTCTGACCCTCCTGGCTGCAGGGAAAGATGAGTCAAGTGACCTGTTTCTGTGACCTCTGAGCTCCAGGGCACATAGAGGGGGTGAAGCACATTCTGGAACTCCACCACAGCAGATTTCTTGAAGCCTGTCTCATGACCGCAGTTTGGAGTGGGGACTTCCTTTTAGGATTTATTGCTCACGCGACACCGATTTTGCCTTTACTGTTGCCCCTCAGCTAAGGGTCCCGACTCACCCTTCACATTTTCCAGGCTTCCTTCCCCCTTTGACCTCAGCCCTGGAACCTGGTATTCCTCCCAGGATGCTGCCTCCTTTCTGAGGTCTGTGTTTTTAGAGACCCTGTTGCCTTTGCTCCTTTGGGCTGTCACATTGCTGGTCAGCCTCATGAGTTGACAGTGTGGGTTCACAGGAGCCCTGCACCCTCTCCTCTGCACACTCTCTCCATCTTACTTCTCCCTGGTCCAGCCTCTCTTCAAACCTGGCTCCCTTACCTCCAGATGTCCTTACCCACTCTGTTCTGGTATCCCGTACCAGGCCACCTCAGCCCTCCGCTTAGATTCTTTCTTTGTCTGAACTTTGATCCCCACTCCAAATGACCTAAGTCACACTCACCCCCAACCTCTCAGCCAGTCCCGGCTTCCTGAGGTGTTGCAGTTTAACAACCCCTCATAATGATCTCTGGAGTAAATCCTCCCCCGCCCACTATGACCTTATGCATACTACCCACAAGATGTCACTGTTGGCGAGCCCTCTGGGCAGATTTAATTCTGACCGCTGCAGCCAGGTCATCCTTGGTTAAGACTATGCTCCATGCCCTCCACCCAGCATCTGCGAGAGCATTCATGGCCCCTCTACTCCACACACATCCCTTCATACACAGGCAGGATTAACTATGCAGTGGGTGGGCCTGGACCGAGGGATCAGTGTTCTGAATTTAAATACCTTCTACGGTATGTGTGTGTGTGTGTGTGTGTGTGTGTGTGCATGCACATGTGTGCGTGCACATGTGTGTGTGCATGTGTGCAAGCCAGAGGTTGACCTCAGCTGTCATTCTTTCTTAGGCACCATCCACCCTGGTTGTTGAGATGGGGTCTCTCATTGGCTTAGAACTTGCCCCGTAGCTGGGCTGGCTGGCTAGGATCCTCCTGCCTCTGCCTCCCCAGCACTGAGATTAAAAGCACCTACCACCACACCCAACTTTTCTTACATGGGTTCTGGGGTTCCCAGGCATTTGACCAACTGAACCAACCATCTCTCCAGTCCCTTCCTCTTCCGGTCTCTGATTTTGTTTTGTTTTTGAGACAGCCTCACTGTGTAGCCCTGGATGGCCTGGAACTCTCTACATAGACCAGGCTGGCCTCAAACTCACAGAGCTCCACCTGCCTCTGCCTCTCAAGTGCTGGAATTAAAGGCGTGCACCCACCCCCACCCCACCCCCACACAGTTCTTTCTGGGTTTTAATCCACATCCTTTAGCTGAGCCTGTTGATGAATGGAGTTTTTGAGGTTTGGGCCTGCTATGCAGGTACTCAGTGTGGAATGTGCTGGAGTTGGGAACACTGACGTCACCTCACCTTTTCCTCCTCAGGTACAAGAAGAACCTGAAGGCGCTCTATGTCGTGCACCCCACCAACTTCATCAAAGCCCTGTGGAACATCTTCAAGCCCCTCATCAGGTGAGCATGCTCCCGGTAGACTCTCGGGCCACCATCTCTGAGGCACACCTCTGAGGAGGGCTCCATGCAGGTCTGTCTCTGAGGCATACATGGGTTCTCATGGGGTCACATGACCACCCAGGCCATGCACTGGGACTCTCTGAGGCTGCGGACAGGAACACTGGCCCATGACATTGATATCACACTTAATGATGACATTAAATACCCCATGACCCGAATGCCCTCATTTTGCCTCTATATCTTGGTCCCCAAGATCACCATCAAGTTCACAAAGTCCAGGAAGGGCTCCAGTGTACAGCAGGGTAACTGTGTAGATGCAGAGCCTAGGACACAGGCACAGGGCTTCCATCTTGTGTTTTTTGGACATGATCTGGGATAGACAGTCCCCTGCAGCAGGAGAGGAATCATGGCCATGTTCTGTGCCCAGATGTTTTCTTAGGGTTCCAAGCCCAGATGTTTTCTTAGGGTTGGTCCTGTAGGTGTGGACACTCCACAGCTGGCCTCAGTGACGGTCTCCGTTTGCTCTGGGTATGACTTGCCTCAGCGACTCGCTTGCCACTCCCTCTGGGTACAGACAGACCACCCAATGAGGTTCTGCCTCAATTGTCTGCTGGTACGAACTCTGTGATTTGGCTCATGGCTATGTTCCAGGCTTCCTCTCTGGAGCAGGTGAAGGCACAGACTTTCCTGGAAGCTCAGGATAGGTGCCCCAAGCCCACAGGCTTGCTTTTTACTGCCTGTACCTGGGCAAACAGCCCAGAAATTTGGGAACTTCTGTTAGCTCTTTCCAGGATGTCTGGACTCTTTCTCTCTGGACAATGATTTCTCTGGGCAGTATTAGGAAGAGTTCCAGGGGATCATAAGACTTGGCTCTGACAGGACTCCATGGGCACCTTCTCCATTTAGTCGCAAGCATCAGGCACAAGCTGCACTCAGTCGCATGGTGAGTGGGTGAGCTTCATTTATGAGGGCTCAGTATTTGCATGGGGCAGATTGGGACACTCAGGTGAGGTAGCACATCCAGAATGGGGGTGGCAGTGTCCTTCCTGGTCAGTCAGGAGGATTCAGGAGGGTTTTAGAAGGAGCATTTTAGTGCAGGGAGGGCACACACATGAGGGATTGTCACCCTTTGCTGGACACAGCCCTCAAAATCCTTTGCAGCCTCCTCCTCCTCCATCATGTCCCCGTCACCTCCTTCTACCTGTTCTCCCTACAGTGCCTCAGAGGCCTGTTACTAATAACGCACTTCACTCTCTCAAGTCCACGGCCACACAGGAGGTTCACGTTGTGCCTCATGTATAGGAGAGAGAGCAGGACAGAGAGAGTCAGGCATTGCATCCATTCTCTATGTTCCCGTTTCCCCTCTGACTTCAGGACGGCAGCCCAACCCACCGACTACATGGAAAGTTCTATTTCTCCTGCATTCCCGTCTCCTATCTACCTCCTTGAGGCCCAAGCTGTGTATCTCACCTTGCTGTGTCCTCGAGCCTCTGTCACCACAGGCAGCCTTCAGGACATGGTTGGCATCAGTCTTTGCGGCCTGCAGACCCTTTTCCATGGTTGATGTATGACCCTAGAGGTCTCTGCACTTGGGTCCCAGCATGTCAACTATGTCACGTTCCATGGTACAGGAGCTATGTAGATGAGATTAAGGCAAGGGATGCAAACAGAAAACAACTCGGGATGTTCCCCTGGGCTCCGGGTGGTCTCTGGGCTCCTTAACGGACAGCCTTTCCCAGCAATGTCGGGAAAGAAGTTCAGACACCTCTAGGAACTGGAAGAATCAAGGGGCTGCAGCTTCGACCCCTGCTGGACTTCCACACTGACTGGACCTGTTGGGGGTACACTGGAGCCATTTTAAGCTGCTTCATTTGCCCTGGGTCCCTGAAAGCTGTCTGTGGACCACCCACCTATATGTGAGGGCCCCAGGGCCCACTACTATGTGCTATTGAATGTCTGCCTGCACTTATGTGTGCGTGTGCACACACATATTTATGTCATGCATTCTCACTCCCATGTGCATGCCCATTTGTGCACACACAAATGCGCACACATACACACACATACACACATACACATACACACATCATCATCACCAATGGCTCCTGGGTAGAGCTGTAGCACTTCCTACCTCAAGCCTCATCCCTCACTTCCAGCTGCCCTGCAGCTCAGCCTTCCTTCTCCACAGCCCTGGTATTCTACAGGATGTGGCATGCACTACCCTGCCTGATTTATTCTAGAACGGTTTAAGCTATCCTTTTGGGGTTGAATCATCTGTTCACCTTATGTAACACACCAAAACCATCTTACGTTGTCAGCCATGCCTTCTCTACTTTGAAACGGGAGGTTAGTGCCTGAAGAGGTGATACAGCTTCCCTGGGTCACACAGCCAGTAAAGGGCTCAGGACTGGGATCCAACAACAGAGGGAAGCCGTAACACAGGATGAGGGGTGGACCCACACAGGCTTAGGCTAGATCCTGAGAGTCATCCTGACTAGTCTCTCCTGGAAGCTGAAGTCTCTCATGGGAACCTGGCCCGTGTCTGTGCTGGGATTCCTGACCGAGCTGCCCAAGGCCCTTCCACCACTGTGGAAGGCCAGATGGGTTGTGTCTACTTGCCCAGTGGGTGACTCCCTTGTAGGAGTCATTGGGCAATGACACAGAGAAAGGTGGCGTGCGGCTCCCAAGTGGGCAGGAGTGGCATGGGAGGACCCCACAGTGCTGAAGCAGACATCACTGTTTGGACAATTCCACACGATAGCCAGGCCCATAGTCAGATCAGTGGCTCCTCTTGTCCACACAGCAAGCATTTACAACACTTCATACCCCAGAGGAACCTGTAATGTCCTCGGAGCAGAGGCCAGGTTGTCCCTGAGTTGTCTGCTATCTGGATGCACAGGTCAGGACATCCCACAGGCCTGCCCCAATCCCTTCCCCAGGGTGCAGAGCCTGCTCTCTTCTACGGTAAGGGTCCCTGATAGCACCCTTGCAGTCTGGGAAACTAACTACCTTGCTTGTGACTGAAATCTGACCTCCAGGTCCAATCCACTCTTCACCACGAGAGGGAGCCAGTGCACAGGCCTTGGCCTCCCTTGGGGTGTGGGAACTGGTTTAAGCTAGAGTTGGCACAGGACCCAGAATTGTACTCTGCTCACAAGGGTGACCATCAATTACGATCCCTGAGGTCTTGTTTTGTTTGGGCAGTGGAAAGTTGGAGAACCTTTTTTTAAAAAAAAAAATAATTTCTTTTATTTATTTTTAAAAGCTACCTTTTCTCATTTCACATACCAATCCCAGTTCCCACTCCCTCTCCTCCTCCCATTTCCTCCACCTACCCTCCCTACCTGCTCCCATCCACTCCTCAGAGAGAGTAAGGCACATTGCTTTGGCCCTCCCTACTATATCTAGGCTGAGCAAGGTATCCATCCTCTGGGCACACCTGTGAGGGATTATCTTATTAACTGATGTGGATGACCTGCCCCCTGTGGATGGGACCATTCCCTGGGCAGGGGATCCTGAGAGAGGGGGAACTGGGCAGTAACACAAAAGCGTGGCATTCTCTTCTGGCCCGGACGTGCTGTGAGCGGCTGCTCCAGCTCCTGCTGCGTTGACTTCACTGCCGCGATGGGCTGGACCTTGAACTTTGAGCTAACAGAAACTTCCCCTTTAGCTGCTTCTGAGTATTTATCACATGACAGGGAAAGAAACTAAGACGTGTCCATCCACTCCACACAGAAAGGGTCTCCTGTGCTGTGTGCTCTATGTAAATTCGCAGCCAGTTCAAAATGAGGACCCATAATCATTTTATACAGGCGAGGCCCCGGTACCTTTGGCCCCTCCCGGGTCTCGGCGCATGGCCTGTCTCCTGTCTCCTGTGCGGCACCCCAACCCCTGCAGCCTTTTCTCCTTCACCTCATTATTTTATTGTTTTTTTATTGTTTCTCTTTCCTTAGTCACAAGTTTGGGAAAAAGGTCACCTACTGCAGCAGCCTGCGTGAGCTCCGAGAGCACCTTCAGTGCGACCAACTGCTCATCCCCCCAGAAGTAGTACGGTGAGTGCCTTGCCATCCCCAGGCGCAGCTCTGGGGTCTACTATCCACGCACATGCGCAGGAGACCAAGCCGTGAGGGGTTCATGTGGGTGGGAGGCTCTTCTCACTGCCGTTGCAAAACTGATTAAAAACACGTCAAGGCACAGGTTTGCAGTTCTGCCTCTGAGCCGGATATGAAAGGGATTCCCTGGTGAGCCGGTGAGCCGTGTGTAGAATGAAATGATCCAGGAGTGGCAAGCGTAGGGACTCTGGAAGACAGCTAGTGCTGAAAGTCTCACTGAGTGTCTGTGGCAAGCAGGGTTTCAATGATAGAGCAGACCTGGCTTCAGGCCTGTGCCAGGCATGCCGCTCCAGCGGGGCTCCTGAGCTTGGTCTGGCTCTGAGCCCTTCTCTTCTCGGAGGGTGCGGCACCCTGCCCAGGATGTCTGAATTTAGATAAGAGACATAGGATATGTGGGTTTCCCTTTAATATCGATCAAAGCCCGATCCACACATGGCACTTGGAGATGGCTTCCATGGCCAAAAGGCTGTCCCCTTGTGAGGTGACATTCTTATGTTGTGTCCACAGGTATGATGAGAAGCTGCAAAACCTGCACAAAGGCCATTTGCCCCCTCCCACCAAGACTCCGCCCCCTCGGCCACCTCTGCCCACCCAACAGTTTGGAGTCAGCCTACAATAGTAAGTGGTGGAGGGTGGAGGCTGCTCTGCTTCCTTGAACACTAGCACCCCTCTGTGTCCTGGGAGGTTGCCCCAGGCCTCTGCCTGCAGTGGCTAAGCTTAACTCTCCAGGATGGATTGAACCAAGTGCCCACTGAGGCCGACTGCCCACTGCTCTGTGTGTGTAGGCAGAAGACAGAGCTTTCTGGTCACCCTTCGGTTCTGGTTCCCTGCCCTTCAGGCCTCTGGCTAGGACCCCTCCTCTCACTTCCCAAGTGAGATGTGCTCCTGGACTTTGACTGTTAGTGAGTCTACCATCTTACCTTACCTGTTTACCAGGCCAGCTTCATTCCCACTCACCTGGGGCCCCTCCTCCAGAAGCTTTCCCTGGTGCCCAACCACACAGGCATCTTAGCCTAGCTCCAGTCCAGGTTCCTCACCCTCTGGGTTGGAAGTTTGTCCTACTCTGGGTCTCCTGTCCTGTTAGTAGACCTGGCCAATGAAAACCTAAGGCAATTTTTTTTTTAAAAAAATGTATTTATTTATTGTACATTGGGGTTTTGCCTGCATGTATGTCTGTGAAGGTGTCAGATCCCCTGGAACTGGAGTTACAGACAGTTGTGAGCTGCCGTGTGGGTGCTGGGAATTGAACCCATGTCCTTTGGAAAAGCAGCCAGTGCTCTTAACCGCTGAGCCATCTCTCCAGCCCCTACAGGTGATCAGATCACCCACACTGTGCTCTCAGGAAGAACTGGGCCTGCTGCACTGCAGGTGCCTGAGACCTGCTGTGTGTTCTACTTGGTCAATCGCTTTGCATCAGAAACTCGCATGAGATTTGGTTTTTTACTTAAAACTGGCTGTCTTTAAGGTCCATGCAGACTTGGGAACCTAGGAAGAGTTGAAAGGAAGTCTGGTGGGGTTTAAATTTGCCCCTACCCTTCCTGAATCATCAGGATGGAGTTCCTCATGTCCTCCTATGGGCTCTGGGGTAAGACCCATCTGCATGCTCTCCTGGCCTATGATGCAGAGGGCATGCATGGAAGGCAAAGTATGCCCAGTGCATGTCACGTCCTAACCACTAGAACCAGTGGCTGTACATGGCTTCTGAGAAGGGCTTTGCAGATGTGATTAAAGACTTGAGATGGGGGCTCTCTGGGCCACCTTGGTGAGCCTAGAATAGCCCTTGGATTCTATAAGCAAGAGGCTATGGAAAAGCAGAGTGTGTCCCTGGAGACTCCAGGTACCAGCCCCACACCTATTCTAGACTTGAACTGTAAGGCAATTCAGAGGGTCGTTTTAAGGTAATTAGTCCTCACAGCCACTGGGAAGCAGTAGGAGGTGGTGGGGGCGGCTGTCAACGTGGTTCTGTACCTGTCAGCAAGGATGAAGCAGTGTTCCCTGAGCAAGTCAGAGGTGCCACTGGTGACCCTAGTGGATGGAAGAGGGCGAGCCTGCAGGGGAGAAGACTTGGGATATTATCAAGGGATTGTGACTCCCTATGTGTGTGTCCCTGATCAGCTTTGTCCGATGGGGCTTTCTGCCATGATGGCACAATCTGCTGAACCCACTCCAAATTGAATGAATGCATGGCTACATCCTGTATAAATAGCATTCGTGACTGCTCCTACTGGACCATACAGTGCCTCACACAGACACAGCATCCGTGACGGCTCCTACTGGACCATACAGTGCCTCCCTACACAGACACACGCTCTTAGAGAGAAAATGGTGAAATAGTTGGCCCTCAAACTGGAGCACAGACTCACCACTGAAGAGTGCTTTCCTGTTCATGGATTGTGAATGCATGCTGCTGCGGCTCCCTGGTGGTCCACACATTACAGACGCCTCTGGCTGCCATCCCAGTGGCAGGGCAGGGCAGGTACTTGCAGCAAACATGAGTCCCTCTAGGTGTCGCTAGTGAGAGCGTATCCCGGGAGACCCAGGCTATCTGTTTCTGGGGCCTCTCTGTTCCCATCCTTCCTCCGTGGTTCTGCTGCTGCTGTCCCCAGTGGCTCTGCCACTCAGAGTTCCTTAGTGTAGTGTAGAGGCTCCAGCAGAGCCACCTCTGTCACCTCATCTACAAAAACAAAAACTGGGGCCTGGAGCGCTTGCCCCGTTGCCAGAGCACACTGTACTTCACCATATACCATGGTGGGCTGTGCGCTTGTGATCCCAACACTGTGGAGGCAGAGACATACCTGGAGTTCACTGGCCAGCTGGCCCAGTCTAATTGGTGTGTACAGTGAAAAATGACACCCCAGGTTGTCCTTAGCGGCACCTCACACTCACTCATAAGCACACACGTGCACACACAACCGCTTGAAAAAAACAAGCATCATGGCCAGGTTTGTACAATGTGCATCTGAGGACGTGGACAGGAAACCGCTGGTGGCTGTCATCGGCCTCTCAGCTCTCCTGTGTGACTCACTTCCTGGGGGAAGACTTGGTTTTTGTTTTGTTGCGTGGGGGGGGGTGTTTTTCCCGTAAGCATGTGTTTGCACACCATGTATGTGTGTTTTGCCTGTGTGTGTGCACCATGTATGTGCCTGGTCTCCATGGAGACCAGCAGAGTGCATCGGTTCCCCTGGAGCCAGGGTTACAGATGGTTGCGAGATGGCAGACGGGTGATGGGAATTAAAGCTGGGTGCTCTAGAAGAGTGGGCAGTGCCCATAACTGCTGAGCCGTCCCTCCACCTCTGGAGGAGGCTGTTTTTGTTCATCTCAGATGGGAGATGTTGACAGTCTAAAGGGGAGGTTCTGTCCAAGTCTAGTCTGCAGACCATGGGATCACTCATGGGAGCATAGGTGACTCAGACGACTGCATCCCTGAGAAGCCCTACAGCCAGCATGGGTGATGGCCCAGGCCACATCCCTAGAGGGCCTGGGGATTTTGTAGAAATCTTCAAGAGTGTCCCCTTCCCAGCCGTGTTCACTGTTTACATAACCTCATACAAGCCACAGAAACTTGTAAGTTTCTGGTGAATGTCATGAGCCTTGGGAACCTTCCTCCTTCTTCCCACTTCCTCCCCTCTCCAGGAGGAGGTGTTTCATTCCTAAGCAAACAACTACATAACCAGGTCACCAGGGATACCTTTGGTCTTGCGCCCTGAGCACCTGCAGGGTGTCCCCACATAGTCAGTGCACAGGACACAGCTAGGACTGTCACACTGCTAGCTTCTCCTGTCCCAGGGCCAGTTACTGCTCTTGACAATCGGTCCATCAGACAGACAGCTGGGGTGCAGCTTGGTGGTGGAGCGCTTGCCTAGTCTGTGTTACCACCACGATCTGCTCCAATACCATGCAGAAAAGCCCACTTCGTTATCTCTTTAGGGAACAGCAAGCAGCGTCAGATGCCTTTGAATACATTCCATGCACGCCACTTTAAGAGATAATCTGTGTGATTGCTCCTTTAAATTAATATTTTATGTTGTCTCATTGCCAATGACTATAATAAAATGGCAATAAACGTATTAAATAAAGTACCAGATATCTAATTTGTTTGGACTGCGAATGAATGGAAGACATTAAAATTCATAACCAAAGCCTATTCGCCAATGTTAATTTACTGATTTAAGTTCACAACAGAAAGTCATCACTTGGAATGAGCCGCTTAAGCCAACAGAGGAAGGCAGAGTCGGGGAGTCAGAGGTCTCACTCAGGCTGAGCCAGGGCTCAGAGCGGCTTGTCTAGCATGCAAAGCTGTGGGTTCCATCCCCGACACTGCAGAAATATAAAGTCTGGCTTGTCATTCCCGAGGAGAGAGATGTGAGTTCCCTCTGGGTAGCCATGAGTCTGGGAAAGAGGACAAGTCCAGAGATGAACCTTTGCTCTCCTCGTAACCATGGGCCTTGCCACACAGCATGCCGAATATGGTCCCTTCGCTATCTCCTCCACCAGGAAGCCTTCCCTGATGGTCTCCTAGGTCCATGCTCACAGTCACAGTCAGACTTTCTTGTATCTCTCTGTGTGTCTTCTTGTCTGTAATGCTTTTTTTTTCTTTCACTCTTTTGTCCCCTGGCAAGCTCCTACTCATCTCTCAAAACCTCCACCTTGAAGTAGCCCCCGGGAAGCCTCCAGTCCCCAGGGTTCTCCACAGTATATTCTGGGTTGAGTTACAGCATTGTGTTGTCCTTCCAAATGTTTGGACTCTCATGTCTGTTTGTGGGGTCTGAGCTTGTGTCTATCCCTGGACACTCCTTGATGTTGTATTTTCTCAGAAAGGGGAATCCATGCCGGGCGGTAGTGGCGCACGCCTTTAATCCCAGCACTTGGGAGGCAGAGGCAGGTGGATCTCTGTGAGTTCGAGACCAGCCTGGTCTACAAGAGCTAGTTCCAGGACAGGCTCCAAAACCACAGAGAAACCCTGTCTCGAAAAACCAAAATAAATAAATAAATAAATAAATAAATAAAATAAAGAAAGGGGAATCCAAGGGCCTTCTGCTGGCCGTGCCTGCCGTCAAGGTCTGGAATAAGCCAGTACCCTTTTCCTCCTCAGCCTCAAAGACAAAAATCAAGGTGAACTCATCCCCCCTGTGCTGCGGTGGACAGTGACGTACCTGAGGGAGAAAGGTAAGGAGCTAGCTCTGGCCGGGTCACTCAACAGCACCTTTCTAGAAGGACTTTGTTTCAGATCCTGAATACCCTACAAGCTGCTGGAGCTGAGACCTGAGCAAGCATTAGAGGCACAGTGGCCCCAGGTGTGGCCTTAAATGATCTGACTTTAAATACCTGTGTGTATATGTGTGCGTGTGTGTGTCTTTTGTGTGCTTGCTATGTGACCTTGAGCTAGCTGCTTACCTTATCTGGGCCACCATCCCCTGGTCTGTCCAGCAGGGTTAATACCAATGCCTGACTCACAGAGTTTTGGGTGTGTGCATCCCTGTGAACAGTAGGTTCACTGACTGGGCTGAGCCTGGGTCTGCAGGCTCCATGGCCCATGGGTGGGTATACCCTTTGACTTGGAAAGCTTGGGCCTCACAGCTTTCTGAGATCATGGCTTGAAGGCAGAAAGAAGCGTTGCATGTACAGCGAGGCCACCTTGGGTATGTGTGCATCACTGTGGGTCTGTAGAAAAGCTAGGAAGGAGATGAAGGAGAGGCCAGAAGGACTTTAGCCTCCAGGCTGCTGCGTAGTGTTCTCGTGTGTTCTAGGGTGCTGCTCTCCATGTAGAGCAGGCTCGGGCCTGACTTTCTCTCCTGGTTGTGAAGCCAGCCGAAGCCTGGTGGTGAAGAATCAGGGTCACAAGCTGCTAGGTGGCAGAGGCGACTGGAGCTCAGGCTTATGTGTTTCTGCACTCCTTTCTCTTAGGGTGAGGGGACCTTTAGGTGGGACATCCGGTGGCTGGAAAAGCCTGACCTGTGGCCATGGGAGGTTGATGCCGCAGACAGGGGATTCACAGAATCTCAGTCAGGCCAGAGTTCTGGGAACTGAGGTGCTCAGTCTCTTCTTCCTGCAGGGCTGCGGACGGAGGGTCTGTTCCGGAGATCAGCCAGCGCCCAGACTGTCCGCCAGGTGCAGCGACTGTACGATCAAGGTGATGCCCCAGACCCCTCCCTCCTGCCTGATTCTCGACTGCCACTCCCCAGTTCTCGGTAATTCCATACCCCACCTAACCCTAGAGACAGGTCTGGGCAAGGCGCTGCCTGGCAATTCCAACCACCATCCCATTGTAGAGCAAGGGGATCCTGTGTCCAGACACCAGCCTGCTAGGCAAGGTGCTGCCCCAGCCCCTATGGCCTGTGTACCTTCTCCACTGATACCACGTGGTCACATGGTTTGAACTAACACTTCAAGGTAGGGAAATCAAATTATGACTTTCCATAGGCAGCCCCGACCCTGCAAGCAGAGAACTGGCATCTGAGCTGGGGGTACCCCCAAAATATCACTAAGCAAGTAGCTATCTTGCTCCCAGGAACACTTGCCCCCTAGCCCTGCTTTGAGCCCACCATGTTCCTGTAATTGTACATTCAGTCATCAAACACTAGCTCCACACAGGCCTGGTCCTGTGTAGAGCCCCAGAGCCATGGCCCTGACCTTGGAGCTTCAGTCTCCATGCAGAGCCAAACCTTACCTGGAGGGAACCAATGGCTGGCCCGATGGGCACTCTAGAAGAGGGAGGCAGGAGCAGGAAGGGGGAAGCTGGTGGGAACAGCAACCCCATATCCAGGTGGGGATGGAGGCCTCCCTGGGACACACGGCTGTGACCTCCCCCTCCAGCTCGCAAGCCGTGGGCTGAGTGAGCTGCTCAGCTGTGCCCTCCTGTGTTCAGGGAAGCCGGTGAACTTTGATGACTACGGAGACATGCATGTCCCAGCTGTGATCCTGAAGACCTTCCTGCGCGAGCTGCCCCAGCCACTGCTGACCTTCCAAGCTTACGAGCAGATTCTCGGGATCACCAGTATGTACCTGAGCCAACTCCGGCCTCTGTCTCGGCTGAGGCAGTGTTTGCCCAACCCTGGCCTCATTTCTGCCCCGCCCTGCGGATCAGCAGAGGGGAACTTGGGGCCACCCCTCTATTCAGTGAGGCTGTAGGCTGCTGCTGACATCGAGTGGGTCAAATTGTCCTTAGGGTTGGGGAGAGTGACCCTAGCTTGCCTGATGGCCCTACTCAGGTAGCAACAATTCTCCTTCAAGTGAAGTATGCAGGCCCTTCCTGGGAGCCCTGTGGAAGCTTCCTGACGGCCGTAGTCTCCAGAGACAAGGAGAACACTGGTGGCCCAGGAGTCAGGAGAGTCATCGCCCCTGTCCAGAGCTGACTGTCACCAGTTGTGTGACCTGGGGAAGCCATGCAGCCCCTCTGCGTTCACTGGGGCTCTTCTGAGGATTGACAGCACAGCAAGTGGTAGGGTTGCAGTTCAGTGAACAGAGCTCTCACCTGGCGTACAGGAAGCCCCAGATCCCACCCCAGTGCCAAATAAAGTAGGCACGGTGCTGTGTAGATGTAACTCCTCTCCTGGAAGGCAAAGGCAGGAAGATCAGGACCTCAAGGTCACCCTTGGCTCAGAACAAGTAGGAATATGCTCAGCTGACGCTGTCACTGAGTCATTGTTGTGACATTCTGCCGCTCTGCCTGCTTCCCTGGGAAGGGTAAAGGGGACCACCATAATAGCCACGGTGGCTTGTGTGCCTCCCGTGTCCTCTATGAGGCCATCGTTCTCTGAAGAGGGGCTTGAGACAGTGTCATCCACAGCTTGGAGCTGGTGGCCACTCGTTTCCCTAGAAATGGGAATGGCAAGGACACTCCTTGTCCACTGTCCACCGAGATGACTAAGCAACCACAGCTCGGTTCCCTTTTTTATTAGAAAGCCTTCAGGCTTTTCATAGGTGAGAATCCTGGGTCCCGGCAGGAGCATTCATACAGCTCCAGGGTCTCCTAGTCACTGCACAGGTTTAGCAGGGGAGACAGTGGTGTGTCAGAGGCTGGGGTCTCAGGAACAGGGTTGTGCACACGTCTATGGGTGGAGGGTCTGATGGTGTAGATTGGTTGGTAGAGCACCTGGCTTCCATCCCTAGCACTAGATAAACCAGGAATAGTGGCATACGCCTGTAATCCTAGCACCTGGGAAATGGAGGCAGGAGGACCGGGAGTTCAAGGGTATCCTCAGCTATATGACAAGTTTGAAGC
This sequence comes from Chionomys nivalis, assembly GCF_950005125.1. Lineage (NCBI taxonomy): Eukaryota > Metazoa > Chordata > Mammalia > Rodentia > Cricetidae > Chionomys > Chionomys nivalis. The sequence goes on from NC_080102.1 coordinate 41,726,411, forward strand.
CAGCCTGGCTTTGTCTCAAAACAAAACTCAAATGGCAATGGTGGGAACTGAGGGTCTATGTGTGAAAATAGATCCAGCCCCCTGTCTCCACCCCCAAATGTGGGGCTTTCCCGAAGAACAGCACAGCATGGTGATCTGTGTACTAAGACTCATGGGAAGGTGCATTTATTCTAGAGGAGGCCAGAGAGTAAATGTTTCAGCCTTCCCAGCCACACAGCCTCCATGGCAGCTGCTGGCCCCTTCGCTGTAAGCCTCAAGAAGCCGCAGGCAATGTGTCAACACACGGCTACATTGTGTTCAAGTAAAACATTGCTGATCGCTGGCATGGTGGTACACGCCTCTCATGCCAACACTTGGGAGGTAAGAGAGAACAAATAAAACCTTTATTGACAAAGAAACATGCTGGGCCAGATGTGGGCTGCAGTCTCTGTGTTAATTGCTGGCCCTGGTCTAGCCTTTTCCTGTTTGCAGAGTGACACACTGCTCTGCTTGCCAGCGATCAGTCGTTTCTGAGGCAATTACACAGAGGAGGAAGGAACCTGGCAGTAGTAGTAGGGTGTTAGCGAGTTACATGGCCAGACTGGCCTTAGGACTGTACTGTCCAGGCTAGCAGCCTCATGCCATTGCAGGTGTGGAGAGCAGCCTGCGTGTGACCCACTGTCGCCTGATCCTGCAGAGCCTGCCGGAGCACAACTACACCGTCCTCCGCTACCTCATGGGCTTCCTGCATGAGGTAAGTGGAGTTAGCTGCCTCCCAGGATGAGGAAGCCCAGCCCCAGGACTGGCCCTGGGGCTTCTCATCAGCACAGACCCAGGCTGTTTTTCCCAGGTTCAAAGTCCTGCCCACTCCACTCTAACCACCAAAGGATGTCACTCAAGGTCCAGCAAAGCTCCGCTGAGAAGCTTGACACTCTGATGTGATGCCCAGGAATGGGAGCCAGGAGGGACAGAGGGGACAGTCTGTCATATGATGTCACATTCTTGGCTTTGCGTGTATGATATATATTCATGTACATGTTCATGCCTGTGCGCATGCAGGAATATGTGTGAATGTACGTGCAGAAGACAAATGTCAATGTTAGAGGTCTTCGTTGGTCACTCTTGTGTTTTGAGACAGACTCTTACCTAGAGCACATTTATTCAGCCAGTTATTAGCTGGCCAGTGCGATCCAGGGAATGTCCTGTCTTATACTCCCATACCCCAGGGCATGAATTGGAAGCATAGGCTACCACACTTTTTTTTTTTTTTTTTTTTTGTGGGTGCTGGGAGTTGAACTCAGGTCCCGTGGCAAGTACTTCAGCTGCCGAGCCACCTCCCTACCTGCCCTCTACCCTACCCCACATCCACTACAAGCAATTCTGTCGCTGTTGCCTGGTGACTTTTCACTCAAGCGAGGATGTGCTCAGACCCTCTCAGTGGAAAGCAGATTTCTTAGGCTTCTTCTTCGGGCACTGGTGTGGGCTGGCCTTTGTTCTGTCGTTCCTACATAAGGGCTCAGAAGCAGGACTTCTGTGCCTTCTGGGCTCAGTTTCCTCATCTACAAAATGGGGAGTACTGAATCCTACTTATCCAGGTGGCCATGTCAGAAGGATGGGAGGCCCTTCCCCCAGGTAGAAAGCACTTGGTTTTCACCACCGTACCCACAAGTCTGAGTTCAATTCATCAAAACATATCACAGAAGTCAGAGTGTACCTGGCTGAGATCTATAGTGCTGGGTCTCCCCTCCCTGAGTATGCAAAGTGGAAGGGGAGTTGATAGGGCATTCATGAGATCCTGAAAGTCAGAATGTGGGCCGGGGGGAGGTCAGAGGGTCATCACAGCACCAAGGCCAGAACCTTTCAGATGGAAAAACTGAGAAACTGAGGCCTCAAGGGGGGAAGTGGCCACTGGATTTTGATATTACCTGTGGCCCTCCATTCCAGAACTCTTTTGTATGTTTATTATTTATTTATTTATGTGTGTGTATGATGTGTGTGTGTGTTCATGCACACACATGTGTACATAGGCTACAGCATGCATACCACATGGGGGTTGGAAGACAGTCTGCAGGGAGCAGCGGGTTCTCTCAGACAACTCTGTCGGCCCCAGGGATTGAACTCATATTGCCAGGCTCTGCAGACTATTGTTACCCACTGAGCCATCTCACTGGCTCTATTGTTGTTTCTTGAGACACGCAGGGTCTCTCCCTGGCCTGGACTTCACCAAGTAGGCTGGGCTGGCTGGCCAGTGAGCCCCAGGGATCCACCTGTCACTGCCTCCCTGGTGCTGGGATTACAGGCGTGCACTAGTTTATGTGGGGGGGACCAAACTGGCTGGTGTGGCGAGACGAATTGAGCCATCTCTCCAGCCCACTCCCTCTGCCTCCAGAGCTCTTTCCACCACACTAGCCCCTCGGGGTGAGGACGGAATCATATAGACCTCTCCCTACCACACCAGTCTTCTTTGGGGGTGAGGACAGAATCTAGGCTGCTGATGCCTGGGGACTCATTTCTTGGTTCCCTCTGTGGCCTCTTTCAGGTATCTCAGGAGAGCATTTCAAACAAGATGACCAGCTCAAACCTGGCATGTGTGTTCGGGTTGAATTTGATCTGGCCGTCTCAGGGGGTGGCTTCCCTGAGTGCCCTGGTGCCTCTGAACCTCTTCACGGAGCTGCTGATTGAGTACTATGACAAAGTCTTCAGCGCCCAGGAGGCCCCCAGGGAGCACACGCAGAACACTGTGGAAGTAGAACAGGCTGGTCCTGTCACCAGAGGATTCACGCCGACAGGCACGCCCCGGGCCTCACCATACTTGCCGCGCCTCCGCGTCCCCTGACTGGCGGGAGACACCTCAAGTTGGAGATGCCGCCTTGCAACCTGTGTTGCATCTGTGTCCCCGTTTGTCCTATGAACTTATTGTCTGTAAGAAGACACAGGAATTAAATGAACCCAGAACTTTTTAGTGAGAATTTTGTGGTTTTGATTGCTGGGTCCATCATGGTTCTGGCCTATGGCTGAAATGAAATACATGTGTGAGGGTGGGTGGCTGTTTTGAACCATAGTGCAATGTGACCTAAAGGGGATGTGAATGTGTGGGCAAGGGCCCAGGGCAGTCTCTATGTGACAGGCCATCCGACCTAGTGACTCACACTGTAGGTTGGCCACAATCTATGGGTTACCTGACAGTTCAAAGGTTCATGGGGGACTCTCGCATGCCCCTTCTGGGTTGGTTATCAGCTGGGAGACTTAGCTGTCTGACCATTACTCCTATCCTCCAGCAGGTGACACGGGGCACGTGGTGCCTTGGGCAGAGGCACTGTAGAAAGATGGTCTTCGACATCAAGGGCAGCAATGCTCAGGGCCCCATGGAGAAGCATGTCCACTGCCAAGCTGGTTGGCCACAGTGGGGAGAGGAGCATGGTAGGCACTCCACACAAGAAGAGCTGCTGCTGGGCAGCCAGTCTGCCAGAGGGTTCCACATCTGTGGTCTCCAGACAACCTGTACCCTCGGGGTTGTAGAAGGGACCCTGTGCGTTATCAAATGCAGTGCAGCAAAGTCACCAGCAAAGCGTTCGATACGTTATCCGTATTGCACAAGCTTAGGTCACGTGCTCACCCGGGACCAATCCCTGTGGCCAGAAGATGCACTGAAGGGCTAGGCCTGGGTCACAGGCTTCCCGCTGGGATCCAGACCATCCACAATTAACAATCACCACAGGGAGAGCTGTATGTCAGCTTCCTTCACGCTCCTGCTGCAGACAGAAGGGGATGGATGCTGGGGACACCTCAGATACCTGCCGTCAGTCCCTCCAGGCCTGCATGGGGGCTGTCCCAAACTGTGTGGTGACCCCAGTGCCTGTCCAACATGGTGTTAAAGGAAGAGCTGCATTGTGGGACCTTCTTCTCACGGGAGACTAGGAAGTAGAATCGAGGCAGGAAGTTAGGTCAGGCTATGAGCCTCACAGTTCACCCCTGAGTGACCCACTTCCTCCTCTCCTAAAGTTTACAGAAACTTCCAGAACATTGTCACAACAATTTGTTTAAACAAATGGTTTAAAGGCCGAGTTTTAAACACAGGACCCTGTGGAGAACATTCCACATCCCTGAAGGCACAGACTTTACTCGGTGGCTAACACTACAGGACACAGAGAACGGAGACCTGCCTGAGAACCGGGACCCTGCTACACATCATTCTGATCTGCTAACCTGGTGAGTGGATCTGCAAACACCTGATTCCTGGGGACCCACTTGACTGATCCTACAGGGCAGTTCTCTCTCTTATAAGCAGTCATTGAAATGTTCCCTCTTCTGCCCCAGAGATGCAGAAGACACAGAGAGATTGAGTTGAAAACACGGTGCCCAAAACCTCATCTTACAGGTTACAGGGGCCCATGAAGGGAGGGCAGGGCAGGAACCCAAGGCAGGAACGTAGAGGAAGCAACTGAGGCAGAGGCCATGGAAGACTGCTTACTGGCTTGCTCCTCATGGATCACTCAGCCTGCTTTCTGGGCTGGGAGCACCAGCCCATGGATGCCACTGTCTCTAGAGAGCTGGGCAATCATACATCAATCACCAGTCATGAAATAGACTTGCCTACAGGCAATCTGACGGAGAATATTCTCAACTAAGATTTGTCTTTCCAGATGACCGTAGTTTGTGTCAGAAATTAACCAGTATAGCTGTACCCAAACCTGTGAGGGCTTCTGCTCTGTGGTTTTCACGGAGAAGTGAGGCTGAGGGAGGCTCTGGGCTTTCTCTTCCCTACTGGACAGTGGGGGCTTATACCACATGCACCCGTCTGTCTCTGGAAAGTTTAGCTCTGTGGTGGCTTGAGCTAGAATTGCAGTTCCCAGCCCTGGTCTGTTAGCCTCAGCATGCTTGATCTCCTCTGCCTGATTCCTGTCTGGGCACAGAGCACTGAGAAAGCAAAATGCTCCCCCGAATGTGGATGTTTGTTTATTTGTATCTGCCACTGAACAATCATGTCGACATTATTCCCTGGCTGTATCAAAAATGCTCAGCATGTCTAACCCGAGTCTCAGACACGATCTGCCCTAGCTATGGACACAGCACAACCCAAAATGGATAAGCTGCTAAAACCCTGAGAGTTGCTGGGGATTGAGATGGGGCGGGGGTAACTCAACCACGCAGTTCTTGAGGGTGAGTGGTAGATGATACCTTGTCACATCGCAGAAAGGCTGGACCCTGAGAGATAGCTGAGACTAAAATGGCTTTGTCTTCCTGGTGTCCATCTCCGCTGGTCAGCACTGTCACACAGATGTCACACCTGAAGTGGCCCTCAGCTGACATACCCTTCACCAAATGCCCTGCCTGCTGCTGAGGGCTCCGGCCCGGCCTGCACTGCCTCCGAAGCCCGGCCTGACCCCGGTGTTGAGAGGAGCCCTGGTGGCGTTCGTGCGTACCTCCTGGATTCTCTTCTCCACAGCCCCTCCTGTCGCCCCCAGCCAAGCTCCAGTCACATGTGTTGGCCACCCGGTGACCGCCCACCATGATCTGGCATGTGTTTTCTGCTGCTCTGTCGTTCCCAGTCCCAGAGGCACATGGATTCCCCTCGGCTTCATGAAACTCATTGTGGTTTCTTCTTCCCCTTCTCCTTCTTTCTTTCTGTTATCCTAAGAGCCTTTTTTTCTCCCTTTGTTCTTTCACCTTGGTTTCTTCATTTCTTTTTTTCCTCTTTGCTTTCCTTCCTTTCTTTCCTCCCTCTTTGTTCTTTCTCCTCTATTATTCATTCTTCCTTTCTTTCTGCATATCTTTCTTTCTCTTTTTCTTTCTTCATATTTCCCTCCCATCTCTCCCACCCTTTCCTCCTCCCCCTCTCTCCTTCCTTTCTACTTTCTAACAACCCTTCCTCTCTGACCCCAAACAGTCAAACAAAGTGGGCTCCCAGCAAGGCTCAGTATGGCACCTGAGGCAGCCGACCCACCATGTCCCCGCCACAGCCTCTGGAAAGGCCACCATGAATGCGCACATGCACCCGGCCCTCCCCCCCATCATCATGATGTCTGTGCTCACAGAATGCTGAATAACCCCGAAGGGTCTCAGAGTTCTGCTGCCAGGGAGAAAGAAAGAAAGAAAAATGATGGCTCCCTTAAGAGCCTGCCATTGTGAGTCCCGAATTAACAATGACATTAAATCAAGCCTCATGCATTATGCAGCGGGGTTTACAGGGAAATGCGTGTCTGTGAAATATATGTTTCAAATTTCCTGACTTGGAGAGGTGCCCCAAGATGGTCTCCTGCGGGTCCTTTGATAACAGTTTCTCTTCACAAATGGTAATTGTAGAATCCCAGCCCAGCGCTGCGTGGACCCATCACCTTCCTGTGTCTCGGCACAATTTCCCGATCATTCCCACAGCAAAAGAAAGTGATTATTGCGATCACATGTGGGAAGCACACAAAATGTCCCGGCTTAAAACAATGCCAACAATGCCTGGACAAGGACTCCAGGGTGTCAGCATCGCCAGGACACCCCGGATAAATTAGTCAAACATTCACTTTTGCAGAAACGACAGAGATTTCCAATGACTCCAGAGGTTCAGCAGGCTGCCCAGAACTTGTGGCTGACATTCACAGTGAACCACAGGCACCAGCCAGACCCACATGCACCGGGGTTCACCATGGCAGGAAATGTCAGGAAAAATGGAAGTCAGAAAAGAGAAGTCACTCATCGATGGCTGAGGCACAGACTGATGCAGACGCTGGGAGAGCAACTCAGTGAGCTGGGGAAATCAGACTGTGTCTAGGAATGACCCGGGAGGGGGACCAGAGCATTGCTGCAGGGCGATGCAGTCAGCCTGTCCTTCATCAGCAGGAAGAGCAGTAAGTTGAGGTGCGGGGACTGCAGAGTGTCCTACAGCCAACATGACCAGAACTGACGGATGTGTCGATTTGCATCTGAGTTTCTCCTGATGACCATCTGTGCTTGTCACACCTCTGTGACCCCAAAACTGGCAGGAAGTCTCTGCAAGCCCACAAATGCTCATCACTGAATGATTTCACGCACGTTGAATGATATACAAGCTGAAGCAGTTATTGAAAACTGGTGGGGGGGGCTGGAGAGATGGCTCAGTGGTTAAGAGTATTGGCTACTCTTCCAGAGGATCCCGGTTCAATTCCCAGCACCCACATGGTATCTCACAACTGTTCGTAACTCCAGTTGCAGGGGTTCTGACACTCTCACACAGACATACATGCGAGCAAAACACTAATGCACATAAAATAAAAAAAAATTTAAAAAAAGACTGAATGTTGGATGCCGTGGGATGGCTCAGTGGGTAAAGGTGCTTACCTGTATACAAGCCTGGTGACTGGAGTCCACTTCCTGGAACATGGTGGAAGGAAAGAACTACTTCTCCACATGCGCGCCATGGCATGCGTGTTCCCACACACATGTGCACACATATACACGCATATGTGCACACACACACTAAACAGAAAAAAAACTGAATGAGGGGTGCAGAGAATGGGGCTTAGTGGTAGAGCACTTGCCTAGCGTGTGTCCCACCCCTCAGTGTTTGAGATGGAGGGAGAAAGGGATGGGGTGGGAGGGGGCCACAAAGCGTGAAGACATAAGCAAGCTGAACACCTGGATCTATGCAGTGTTTACAGAGAACATCATACTCAACTACTGATGTAGACCAATGTAGACCAGAGTCAGGGTCCTAAAACAAGCCTGGGTAAATTAAAGGAATTAAAATCAAATGAAGAATACAATGGAATAAAATTAATCTTGAAAAAAAAATCAGTGATATCTAGAGGGGAAAATTTCAAGTATATAAACATGTCTTTAAAAAGAAGAAATACACAAGTCAGTGTGTTAAAGAAGAAGTCAGGATGTAGGCAAGAAATTAATTTCTAATACATGTATGCATGAGGGGTTCAGTGTGCCCTGTGTATGTGGAGGCTGGAGGACAACCTTGGGTGTTATTTCTCAGGTTCACTTATTTTTTTTTTTTTTGGCTGGCCTGAAACTTGTTATGTAGATCAGGATGGCCTCAAACTCACAGAGATCCTGAGTACTAGGACTAGAGGCATGTGCCACCAAGCCTGGATGATTTTATTTTTATTTTACGTGTATGAGAGTTTTGCAACACGCATGCCTGTATATAATGTGCATGCAGTGACCATGACAGCCAGGAGAGGGCATCAGATCCCCTGGAGTTAGAGATAGTAGCGAGACAACACATAGGGACTGGGAACTGACCCTGGGTCCATTTGCAAGAGCAGCCAGTGCTTTTAACTGTGAGCCATCTCTCCAGTCCCATGGCTTTTGTTTGCTTGTTGTTGTTTTAAATCTTTTGCTGTGAATTATGTGTACACACGTGATCTGTGTCAGGGTGTGGGCCTGAGTGTAGGTGTCTGAAGAGGCCTGCAAGGGTGTTGGGCGACCTAGAGATGAAGTTTCAGGTAGGTGCTCTGTGAAGCACCTGACATGGGTGCTGGGAACTGAATGTGGATCCTCTGCAAGAGGAGTAAGCAAGTGCTCTCAGCTGCTGAGCCATATCTCCAGCCGCACCTTTTTATTAAAGACAGTTTCTCACTGGCCAATTAGGCTGCACTGGTTGGCCAGCAAGCCCGAGTCCTGCCTGTTTGCCTCCTCGTTAATGGGATTACAAGCAAGTGCCACAAGGCTTTTTTTTTTTTTTTTTTTTTTTTTGCTTGTGTTCTGGGGTTCAAGTTCTGAGGCTTATACTTTGCTGACTGAGCCATCCCCCCCCAGCTCCCAAGAAAATAATTTGAATTCACACTGAAAATAATCTAAAGACATGCTAATGTCACAACATATCAACATTCATGAAGCATTAAAGTAGGATCTCGAGGGAGAAATAAAGCTTGTAGGGAAAAAAAAACAAAAGAAATGATCTAAAAACAGTGGCTGGTGCTTCGCCGTAAGAGACAAGGGAAGGAAATAAAAAGTAACAGAGATTTTCTCTCTCTCTCTCTCTCTCTCTCTCTCTCTCTCTCTCTCGTCCTTCTTTCCTTTCTTTTCCCTTTCTTTTCTTTCTTTCATTTTTCTTTTGACATAGAGTCTTACTATAAGTAACCTTGACTGTCCTGGAACTCACTATGTAGACCAGACTGGCGTCAGACTCAGAGATCTGCCTGCCCCTGCCTTCCAATATTAGGATTAAAGGTGCGAGCCACCACACCTGGCCCTTGGTTTGCTTTCTATTGCTCTGATAAACCCCATGACTAGAAAACACCTTGAGGAAGAAAGGGTTTATTTGGCTTACACATCGCAGTCACAGTTGATCACCGAGGAAAGTCAAAAGACACGAACGTGGCGGCAGAGACCAGAGAACAACACTGCTAACTGACTTGTTTGTCATGGCTCTTTCAGCTTGCTTTCTGGTAGAACTCAGGACCAGCTGCGGAGGGCTGGCCCCGCCCAATGGGAGATGAGCCCTCCCACATCAGTCATTAGTCAAGAAAATGCCCCACAGACTTCCTGCAAACAATCTGCAGGTGTTTTCTCAACCCAGGTTCCCTTTTTCAGACGACTCCAGTTGACCAATAGAAAAAAGTAACCAGGGGGCTGGAGAGATGGCTCAGAGGTTAAGAGCACTGGCTGCTCTTCCAGAGGTCCTGAGTTCAATTCCCAGCAACCACATGGTGGCTCATAGCCATCTGTAATGAGATCTGGCGCCCTCTTCTGGCCTGCAGGCATACATGCAGACAAATACTGAGAATACTGTATACATAATAAATAAATAAATCTTTAAAAAAAAAAAAGTAACCAGCAAAAGCTGGATAATGGTGGCACACACTTGTAATTTTAGTCCTCAGCAGGCTGAGGCAGGAGGATTGTGAGTTCTGGGTCACCACGGGCTATATAATGAGAACTTGTCTCAACCCTACAAGGAAAAAGAAAAAAGAAATTGGGGCTGGGGTGCCTTTGCCTTGACTTGGGTTCTATCATCAATACTCGAAGCAAACAAAACCAATAAATCAATAACAGATGACAGAGAATATAAACAAACCCAAAAGTCAGTTCTTCGCATAAATACATGCATTCATGAACCCCTTGGTAGACAACAAATCAAGCTGAGAGGAAGCACAAATTAAGAAAGAAAATGTGCTTATCACTTTAGAGCATGAGGAGAGCAAAATGATCATCAAAACGTCGAGAACAATTTTATGCCAACATCAGCCTAAGTGATAATTCCTTGAATAACTCAACGGATTGAAACTGACAGCAGGAGAGAATATCCCAACACTCCCGTGTATGAAAGATACCGAACTGTTAAGTGGAAATGTACCACCTTCCTGCTCTAGCTTCAGATGGCTCCGCTAGTGCGTTTGAACAGAAAGACTTCCGGGAAACAAGCAGACATGTTTCTGACTTATTTAGTATAAAGGTGTCTGAGGCATCAAAAAGACTAGCAGAAATTTAACGTCCCACGGAAGTATCGGAACAGAACACCTCCTATCAGCAAGTCAAATGGAGCAGCATGGAAGGGGTGCTGAGCCATGAGCGAGGAGGGTTTATTCCAAGAGTTTAAACTTGGTTTAGTGTTAGAAAATTGATATAAATATCACATTCACTGAATCAGGGGATACTCACGTGGTTTTAAAATCATGGTATATGCATTTGGAAAAAATTTAAAAAACAACCACAATTTTAAAACAAACAAACAGCCGGGCACGCCTTTAATCCCAGCACTCGGGAGGCAGAGGCAGGCGGATCTCTGGGAGTTCGAGGCCAGCCTGGTCTACAAGAGCTAGTTCCGGGACCGGCACCAAAGCTACAGAGAAACCCTGTCTCGAAAAACCAAAAAAAAAAACAAAAAAAAAAAAACCTTCGGGCTGGCGAGAGGGCTTGAGGCCCTTGCAGAAGATGGGAGTTTGGTCCCCAGAACCCACTTGGGCAGCTCATAACTACGTATAACTCCAGCCATTGAATCTGGCACTTTCTTCTGGCCTCTACATGTATCCTGAACACACGCGCACACACACACACACACACACACACACACACATATAAAACTCAAAGGAAACCGAGACTAGCAGAGACTTTCCGTCTATCATAATATTATCAACTTGATGTGATCTAGAATCGGCTGGGCATGCCTGTGAGGGACTTCTTACATTAATGGAGGTAGAAAGACCCTTCCTGGATGGATGGCACCTTCCAGTGGCTGGGGCTCAGATGCAAGGATGTACAAGGGAAAGACATTTGTTTCTTGCCTGTCTTGGTCTCTTGCTGGTGAGGGCTGATGTTGTCTTCTACTGATATCTGAAGCCAGCTTCATCAGCCTTCCAGGCCAGATTGAACACCAGTGTCTCCCTGGGAATCCTCCAGGCCTTTGGCCCTGAACTGAGACTGCTGGCGGTTCCTAACCTGTCCCGTGTGAGACAGCCATTGTGTGACTACCCAGCCTGTACTGTGTAAGCTAATGTAATAAACCCCCTTTAAATATGCATCTGTTCTGAGCATTCTATTCCTCTAGAGAACCCTGACTACCACAACACTTATGGTGAAGTTATAGAAATATATATTATCACTTAAATGAGAAACAAAACAAAAGATGCCGGGTCTCACCTCTTTCTTTCCGTGTTGGATTAGACATCCAATTGCTATAGGAGGCAAGAGAAGTGAGGGCTACAAAGATGAGGAGGGAGGTCCGCAGGAGGTGGTGGCACACACCTTGCATCTTGCAGCACTTGGGAGGCAGAGGTGGGTTGACTGAATAGTGAGTTCCAGCCAGCCAGAGCTACACAGTGAGAGTCTTGTCCCCCAAACCAAAACAGATAGAAACACAGGCAGGCAGACAGACAGACAGACAGACAGACAGACAGACAGACAGAAAGCAAGGAAGGAAGGAGGGAGGGAGGAAGGGAGGGAGGGAGGGAGGGAGGAAAGGAAGGAAGAAGAGGAGGAAGGTAGAAGCAGCTTGCGGATACCATTTTTTGTGTGTGTGTGTGGTTTTTTTTTTTTTGATTTTTTTTTTTTTTTCGAGACAGGGTTTCTCTGTGGTTTTGGAGCCTGTCCTGGAACTAGCTCTTGTAGACCAGGCTGGTCTCGAACTCACAGAGATCCGCCTGCCTCTGCCTCCCAAGTGCTGGGATTAAAGGCGTGCGCCACCACCGCCCGGATACCATTTGTTTTTGTGCTGAGGTGGAAAACTGTTAGTTGTTACAATAGGCAGGAGGTAATGTTGGTCAGAGATGGTCCCTGGTTACTGTCAGTTACAGATAGCCAAGGCAGGGAGGAGGAGAGAGTTGGCAGACAGGATTTGGGTTATATATATGTATTTATTTTTAATTCTTGAGACAAGAGTGCCATTATACAGCTCTAGTCGGCCTGGAACACACGATGTAGACCAGGCTAGCCTCAAACTGACAGTTCCATCCACTTATGCTTCCTGCATACTGGAATTAAAGGGCCCAGCAATAAATATTTTTAATTCATGATGGTTGGGTCTATAGCTCAGTTGGTAGAGTGCTTGACCAGCATTTACAAAACCACAGGTTTTATCACAGCACCAAACAAACCAGGAGTAGTGGCGAAACAGAACAGACTCCTTAACTACATAGTGACTTAGAGGCCAGTCTGGGCTACAGAAGACCCTGTCTCATGAAGAAAAAGAAGGGGCGGAAATCATAGGGGTAAATTCAGTTCCCAGCACCCACAAGTTGGCCCATAACTGCCTGTGACTTCATTTCCAGGGGATCTGATACCTCTTTCGATCTCCAAGGGCTCCAAAATGCATGTGGTGCACATATATACACTTAAGCACATACATACACACTCAATAAAATAACTAAATTTAAAATAAGTAAATTAATAAATGCATGAACAAGTATTAACCAAACAATTTTAAAACAGGGTGGGACCGGAGAGATAGTATTAGTTTCTCTCTCCATGCATCTTTTCTCCCTATATCCCTTCTTCCTGGACAACTATGGTGGGAACTGCTTTGCCCAGCCAGGCCTCCCACCACCCACCATGAATGGACTCAAACCCTAGAGTCTATGATCCATGTTTCGTTCAAGCATTTTGCCTAACACACCGATAAAAGTCTCATCTTCCCGACAGAGAAGTATAAAATGGGCTGTGAAGTCTAAAGAACTAACAGGAAGAGGTGGAGGTGGGCAGGCCATGCTGAAGCTGCTGCCAGGTAGCGGGGCTGCTGGGAGAGGAGGACAATGGCCAAGGTTAAGTTTCGAAGCAACCTGGGGAGGCAGTGAGCAAGAGTGTGCAGAACAGAGGCCCTGTGTGTGCAAGGGGTCTGCAGTGGGAGCTCGCTTTGTGAACTGAGGCAGAGCAGGAGGTGGAGATGGTGGGGAGCAGCAGAAAGAGACCAGCAGGGGCTGAGAGCCCTGTGGCCGCGGATGCCGCAAGGAAGGCTGGTTAACTTTAAAGGACTTGAACTTTAGCTGAGCACACAGGGCACAGACTTGTTAGTGGTTGCCCCACGCACACCTGTTACTACAGAGTAGGAAGCAGCAGGTAGATGGTGGCAGCAGAGGTCTCAATCTAGGGGACAAGACAGGGGGCTGAGGGCCAAGCGACAGAGATCTTGGAGCAGAAGGGAGATAGGTCCCATTCCACTCGTCTCTATGACACAACTGATGGATTTACCAGAGATGGGTGTGGAAGTCCCGGGATCAGGGGTGACTCCTGGTGAACTGCTGGGGAAGGAGCCTATGCCGAAGCTAAGACGTCCTCTAGTGACGTCAGTTCGGGGTGGCTTCCCGTGTAGACACAGGAACTGAGGGGACAGCTGTCCAAGGAGCTCTGCAGAGAGCAGAGGCTGATGTAGATGGGGGGTCTCCAGCATATGGGGGTGCCAGGTAGGCGGGAGCAGCCTGGAGTAAACACTGGACAGCCATTCCAGAGGAGCCATGTGAGCTGTTTCAACGTGGACCATCATTAGTAAGTCCCGTGGGCTGCATGAGCAGGGCACCCACTGGATCTGTTCCAAAGTCCCTACTGACTATGGAGATTGTCCTAGGGGAGCATTGGTATGGGGGAGGGGTGGGCTAGAGAATAGGAGAGATCTGGGGACTGGGAAGAAGGGTGTGAAGGTTGCTCAGGAGGCAGAAGGGTGGGGAGTGTGGAGACAGGACAGGCAAACTAAACTCTGCCCCTCCCCAAACCGTGTGCTCCCTGCAGAGGCATCGCACTATATCCATGGCTATAGTGAACATGCTTGGTGGTCTGTCTAGCCTTACAGTGCATGAGCGTGCATGTGTGTGTGTATGTGGGAGTGCATGCATGCATGTACGTTTCTATTCCCAGCTCCACATGCAGCATCCAAGAGGTCAGTGGCAGGTGCACGGGTGAGCCCTGATATCCAGGCTCATTGAAGCCCCTTGGAAGGGTCTGGAGCTCAGGCTGGTGGTCTGCCTTTCCAGGAGCCTGCTCTCAAAGAAAACACTGGGGGAGCAGTGGGCTCACATGTCCAGGAGACAAAATGAGTGGTGGGGAGGACAAGGTGAGAAGCCTGACTGAGTGAGGCCCCAGGCGCTCTGCAGAGACCAGCCAAGCTAGTTTCGGTGATCTTCATAATCTGCCTCCTCTCAGATTTCCTTTGGGGTAGGGGGACAAACGTAACTCTTAGCTGTTTTGAAATCCATTCAGTTGTTCTAGGGTTCCCCAGAGTCTCACACTGAAAGCAAGGACACAGGACCACCAGGCTTTGAAATTGGGTTTAATACATCATATAGAAGGAAAAACTACACTGGTATATTTAAGACAAACACTTTCTCTAGCTACTATCCTCCTTGGTACCCTCCCCAAAAAAACTAAGTCTCAAGACACGTCAGCAGCTCCCCATCCCGGGTCCAACTTCCACATCCTCCCACGTTTCTTACAAAATCGAACTCAATGCATCCAAGAAGAAAATCAAACCAATGAAAGAAGAACCTGAAGACAGTTACGTCACCAGCCGCGCGGTAATGCGTAATCGGCACCTCGTAACCAATATATACGCGTGCACCTCGCGCGGCGCACGCCGTTCATCGATAAAAGAATATAAAAATCTTGTTCAACCCAGTGTAACGTGTATTAAAATAGATTTGTATCCTACAGCACAGTTTCTCCCGGAGTCGTGAAAAATGACAGGAGGGGCAGTAGCTGGCGGTGGGGTCGCAGCCAGCCTTCCCACTCTGCACGTGTGTCTGCGGGCACAGGTGTGCAGCCGTGGCCCTGGCGCAGGCACGAGTGCCCGCCGCAATTCGGCACCATGTGATATGCTCGGGGGAGCCCTGGGGCTCCTGATGGCATATGGGTTGTGCTGTGTCCCGCAGGACAGGGTGGGGCTTGCAAAGTGGGCTGCATGGCTCACAGAGGTGCAGGAACCCCCAGGGTGCTTAGGGACCTGCACTCCCTGCAAATGAGGAGACAGCATTGAGGAGGAGGGCTCTGGAGTCTCCAAAGGTCAGGCCCCCAGATGCACCACCCTCTCTGCCTCCCTCTGGATCTCTAGATCCCTTCTGGGTGCTCCATCCGGCCCCTCTTAGGGGAGGAGGTTACTTCATTCCTGTACTGGAGCGGAGACTGCCAGGTGCAGAGGAAGGCAGGCGGGGTGCAAGTTCACATTACGGATCGTAAAACAGAAAACGCTATACAAGAAGTGTGAAGCTCTTTTTGGCATAGTGTCTTTAACTGGCAAGAAGTGGGCAGGATGCTTGGCAGCTCCTACCATGGAGAGTGCGCTAAAGGCTTCCATTATGAGGGGAAACCTGCCACGGCCTCCCGTGGTGGGTGACTGCTCTGTCTAACCCAGAACTCCAGAAGGAACATTCCAGAGATTGGCAATAGGAAGAAGTGGGCTGCAGCAAGGGCGTGAGCCAGGGAAGAACGAGGCAGAGGCCAGGCTGGGCAGCCCATGCAGCAGTGACCCCAGGAGAAGCTGGCCTGTCATTTGTCTAGTTGAATGACTGAGTTTCAACATAGTAATACTGATGGATTAGGGGCCAGCGGGTCACAGGGAGCCCCAGGGCCACTGAAGAACTACCTAGGTTAGCTATCCTCTCTCGTACCAGAGGCTCACCCTGCCACCCCACTAATCAGCGTTCTGTTGTCCCTTGCCTCCCCACAGGCTAAAGTCTTCCTCTCCTGAGGGGGACAATGCAATGAGAGAGCGGGCCATGACAGCTCAGGGTGAGGGCTGCCTGTGCCTTGGTCTGAGACACCCTCAGGTGGACCCAGCAACTGGTAGAGGGATCTACCTCATGCTGGCTCTGGCTCTGGCTCTGGGATGCCCAGCTCACTCCTTTTTCTCTCCGTCACTCTGTCTAGTTTATTTTTGTCTAAAATTCATAGAGTCTATGAATTAAGGCCGACAGATCCCGCCAGGTCTTGAGAGCAAGGTCCCAGTAACTTTCTGTGAGTTGTAATTCAGGTCCCTGGGGTCAGTTGTGGCTCTGGGGGTGCTGGAGGGCAGTGCGCATAGTGGTAGTGGAAGGCTTGGTCCAGGGCCCCACCAGAAGCGGGGTGGGGCTGGTGGTTGCCATAGCGACCTGGAGCACCTGCTCACCCTGGATCAGTCTCAGCAGGGCCCGGATGCGGTCCAGCGATGACTGTGTGCCCCTTTGGCGGGCCAGGAGACTTGTCTTCAGTTCCAGGCATTTCTGTCAAGATCAGAAGTGTTGGAGATTGCCTCAGAATTGAATTCTGCAGCATCCTGGGCCAGCCACACTGATGGGCCCACCTTTTCCCACAGCCTCCCAACCCCCAGCAGAACCTGAAACAGGCCAAGGGCCTCACACAAAATAGGGTTAAGTAAAGAATTGGAGTGTCATGCTGGCTCCAGGAATGTCTGCCCCTGAAGCTGATGGTCCATCCAGGCCAGCGGCAGCCAGTGAAGCCCACAGACTTGCCAGCTTCTGTGTGTGCCACACAGAGACAACACTGCGGTGGAACTGAGGCCTAGAGCCACATGACCATGGTTCTAGGTCAAACGGTGCCAGTGTAATATTGACCTCCGTGGGGCACCCCTCACACCACATGGATAATCAGGGATTTTATAGGGTTTAGGATAGTGATTCTTGGTTGTCAATTTGATCACATATGGATTTATCTAAAACTGAAACAAATGGGAACATTTGTGAGGAATTTTTCTTCTTAATTAAATCGTTTAAAGTAGGAAGACACACTTCTAATCTGGATCTTCGCGGTGAGAAGATCTACCTTTATTCTGGGCCACATCCTCTGCTGGCCTAGAAGTTTTGGTTCCAGAGTGGGGAACACTTCTGTCAGGAGCCACAATAAACATTCCACTGAACTGGAAGCTCAGATCTCCCCGGCAACCTCCAGCCACTTGGGCTTCTGAAGCCCTTAAGCCGACAGGGAGGGGTGATTGATCTAGACTACCACGGGAAATTGGATTGCTTCTCCACAACGGAGGTAAGAAGGATTATGTCTGGAGTGCAGGAGATCCTTTAGGGCATCTCTTGGTACAACCATGTCCTGTGATTAAATCAATGGAAGGCTACAACAAACTAATCCAGGCAGGATGACAAAGGGCACAGACCCTTCAGGAATGAAGGCATTGGTCACACCTCCAGGAAGAGGGCGGAGAACCTGCTAAAGTGCTTGCTGAGAGTGGAGGACATACAAAATGGGTAGTAGAGGAAGGTGGTTGCCCCAGCTAAGGCCACGTGACCAGCTGCAGAGATGAGAACTGTAGTTGGCATGAGTGTTTCTGTCATATTTCGTTAAGAATGGATTTGTTTGTACAGATATTAGTGTTTTCTTTCCTTGATGTCTTTACCATGTAATATCATGTATATGATAAGAACATAAAAAATTTCTTTATCAAGTAACATCAATTAAGAGAATATCAGCGGTTATCATATGTAAGTTGAGATACCAAAAGAGCATCCCTCAAGGGACAGTAACACCTATTCTATGGATTTGTGGTTGTATGATGGACAGTTATGTCATGTTAGGCATAATTATGACCCGGTCGAATATATAATGCATCTGTCATTATGCATGGGATTAGTAATATCAGGTTGTGTGTAATTAAGTTCTAGTTATTGTTTTCATTTGCAAATTAGGCAGGACATAAGGAGACATAATTGTGTGTCAAGCTGATGAGGGGTGGACGACTTGTAATGGCGATTCTTGATCGTCAACTTCACTACATCTGGAATTATCTATAACCCAGATGGCTGAGAGTATACCTGTAAAGGAATTTTTTTTCTTAATTAAATCATTTGAAGTGGGAAGACCCCACTTGAAATCTTGCTCTTTTTGTTTTGTTTTGTTTTGTTTTAATTTGATTTTGAGACAGGATTTCTCTCAAATCCTGATCTTTGAGGTGGGAAAATCCACCTCTAACCTGGACCACACTTTTTGCTGGTAGCCTCTATATAGAGGGCATGGAAGCGGGAAGCTTGCTCTCTTTGCCTGTTTGCTCTTACTGACAAGTCCATTCCTTCACTGGCTTTAGAGACTACTTTGGGATTCTGGCATATACTGAAGACCAGCTGAGATATCCAGCCTCATGGACTGAACAGTTCCTGGATTCTGGGACCTGTGGGTAGACAGCCATTGTTGGGCTAGCTAGAACACAGTCTGTAAGCCATTCTAGCCAGGCCCCTTTTTGTGTCTTCATGGATTCATGCTATCAGCTCTGATCTCTAGAATCCTGACTATCGAGGCACTGCATTTAGAGAGCTTCTCCAGCCTGAGATCCCAGATCCTTGGGCAGATGAAGGTGAAAGTGAGTTCAAGGCCTGCCTGGGCAACTTACTAAGACCTTGTCTCAAATTGCTAAGGAAAACACCACGCAATGCAAGGAGAGCGGGAGAGATGGCTCAGTGGGTAAGAGTGTTTGCTCTGCAACGTGAGCCACTGAGCTGGACCCCCCAGCAGACACATACAAGTCACTCATGACCATATGTGGCTGTAACCCCAAGGTTGGGAGTTAGAGACAGGTGGATCCTGGGAACTCAAAAGCTCAACAGCCAAGCCAAAATGGCAGGAGTCAGGCTTGGTGATAAAGCCCCTATGTAGGAAATAAGTGGAGAGCAACAGAGTAAACATCTGACAGCCTTCTCTGGCCTCAACACGTGTGCACACAAGTATGTGTACCTGTACATGCATTCACACCTCTGGTCCCCCTCTTTCCCTCCCATCCTCCATGCCTGGGATATAAAGTGTTGTGTAACATGCGTGAGACCATATCCTCCATGCCTGGGATATAAAATGTTTGTGTAACATGCGTGAGACACTATGCTCAATCCCCTGCATCATAAAAATAAATAAATCAAATAAAACAGAAAAGCCAACCTCCTCCAGGGCCCAGAACTGCTATTAGGACTACTGTCACAACAACTGCCAGCATCATTTACCATCTCCATCATCACCATAATCATCACCATCAGCACCACAATCATCATCACCACTATCACCACCTACCATCATCACCATCACTACCATTTCCACCCACCATGAGCACCACCATCACCACCCCATCATCACCATCACCATGCACCACCTCCACCATCATCATCTTCATCTTTTGTCTATCATCAATCTACATAGGACGATGTTCTCTTTATAGAGGAGAAGGTTGAGGTTCAGACAGGTGGGGCCTTGCCAAGGTCACAGCTGAGAGGAGGGAGGTCCAGAATGTCCCCCAAAGCTTGGTAAGCTACCATGGTCCACATCAGAGCTGCACCCTGAACCTGTGGGCCTGTGGGTTCAGTGAGCGGGTGACGAGGGACTCGCCCCACTTGCACTCACCTTCACCGCTGAGGCCAGCTGCCGGTCCCGCTCCTCCAGCTGCTGGTGCTCAGTCTGTAGCTCGCTGCCACGCTGCAACAGTTTCTGCTTCTCTTCCTCTTTCACTGGGGAAGAGAGAGAGGCCAGCCCCACGGAGGGGCGGGTGAGTGGCTGGATCACAAATGTTCTGCTAGGGACTAGCCCCAGCCACCCCTTTCTCAGAGCTCTGGCCTAGAAGAACCTGGACATGCCCAGCATCCCCCCAAGGTCCCATATGAACCCAGGGGTCCTTTCCCACTCCTAGGGGCCCTTACCTGTCTTGTGGGTGACGTAGGAGTGCACGATGGCCAGCATCCCGGTCCAGGGCACACCCTCGTCTTTCTTTAAGGCCTGTGGGGCAGATGGGATGATGAGAAAGAATACAGGCCCCGGAACTTTCTGAGACCAGATCCTGGCTATGCACCCCCAGTGAGGCATGCTCTCTGAGTCACAGATTCCCAACTGTGAGCAGGGGATAGTAGCTACATCTTCTTGGTCCACTGGGGCCGCTCAATGAGAGACTTCCTTTTAGGTTTTTCTCCTATGTAGAAGCCAGGGATGTAGACCCCCTCGTTACTCTCCGATGTACCCATTCTGGGGATCACCCAGAACACTATCTCAAAAGTGCAGAGGCAAGGTGTGAGCCCTTCTGCCCGCACCTTCCGCTGGCACTTGGGGCAGACCCATACGCCCTTGGGTGCCGTCTTAAGAGGCGGGTCCAGGCAGCTGAGGTGGTAGGCCCCTGAACAGGTGCCACAGGGCTGTAGGTTGGCTCCTCGCTTGCAGGCACCACAGAATTCATCGTGGGTAATTTCATTCTGCAAGAGAAAGGAGGGCAGGAAGCGCTTCAGTCAGGCCCAGGCAGCTTGAGAGAGTGGGAGGGAGAGATTCCCCTTCAGGGTGAGAGTGTCAGATATATTCCCCATGGGTAGGGTTCCAGGGCACTCTTGTATACCCTGACTAGGGCACTGAGCACTGGAAAGTCACACAGCAGGCCCCAGCACCAAGCCTCCCACAGAGCAGGGCCCAGCAGCGATGACTCCTCCTCAAGTATATACTGCCTCAGGGCGGGGACTCTGTAGCCTGACAGGCTACACCTTTGGTCCCTCAACTGCAAACCCATCTAGTAAGGACCCCTGCCACTTGGGTGGGTCACACACCTGTTTCCATATCCATGACGGGGTTAAGAACAGCTGTCCCTTGGGTGCTGGGCAGGACAGGACAGAGAACACAAATATACCCCACCCATGCCTGATGTCCTGCAGTGCAGTACAGGATAGAGCCCTTCTGTTCCTCCCAGAGGCCTCAGGATAAGCTCTAGGGACTGTGCTCCCCAGCCCACCAGCAGGCTGCGCCAAGGGGAGCTCCGCCGATGACCCACACCCGTCCAGCCACTGACATTGGCCCTGGTCTGTAAGACTATCAAGTTTCCGGCTCCAGCACTGAAGTAGTGGGAAGGGAACGGCCCCTGTCGCAAGGGCCTGGACACCAGAGGTGTTCCCAAAGGAGGCCTCCAAGTCTCTCATTTGTATCCCGCATCCAGCGCAAAGACTCAGGAAGGATGAAGCATTGGCCTGGGGTCACTCAGGGAGTGGGGATGGGAGTGGAGCCAGGACCACAATCCATGCCTCCAGCCTCGAAGCCAAGGCCCCTCCGGGACTAGGAACTTATGGAAAAGGGGGAGTCTTCCACCAACTCATGCGCCCCGTTGTCTGTGTGGTCTGGGCACCTGTGTTTACTACTGTAGGGGGCCTTGGAAAGCACGGTGGCCACCCAGAGCAGGCTGTAAGCAGTTCCCTTGCGCGTGCAAATGTGTGGGACAAGGTTTATTCGGAATTAGATTAGAAACTGGGGAAGAGCTGTGGAGAGAGTTCAGAGCGCAGAGCACCTGATGCCGAGGTTGAGATCCATCCCTGTGGTTTATATGATGGAAGGAGAAAACAGAGCCCCACAAGCTGCCCTCTAATCTCTACCCTTGCACAATGGTGCACGTGTGCGTGCACACACACACACACGCACACACATACCCCATAAATCAAGTAAATGAAAAGGAATATGTCAGTGAGAGGTTATGCTCAGGATGCAGGTCCCAACCAGCTCAGGGAACAGGGATGCGGGCTTTGTGGGTGGGCGGAGTCACAGGATCACAATGGGCATATAGGGTGACACCCTGGGAACTAGCTCATTGGATGGGCAACAAAGAACTAACGATGGCCAGTTCTGCCGAGGGTCACATAGAA
This sequence comes from Chionomys nivalis, assembly GCF_950005125.1. NCBI lineage: Eukaryota > Metazoa > Chordata > Mammalia > Rodentia > Cricetidae > Chionomys > Chionomys nivalis. The sequence goes on from NC_080102.1 coordinate 41,748,373, forward strand.
AAGCCAGGCAGAGCCAGGGTCAGGTAGTACAATGTGAACACCCTCAGGACCAGGCAGGGGGGAATTCTCTGCAGTAATGTAGGGCTCAGCCTGGCATGAGGGCATGAGGAAAGCAGGCCTGGTGTTAGGAAAGCTCTGGGTACCAAGATAAAGCAATGAGAGATGTCCCACACCCCTTCATGTGAAGAT